>NC_058337.1:129043959-133843959 GCF_905475395.1 Chrysoperla carnea
GTCTAGAAATTACTTACGAGATGAGTAAGTAAGCATTTTAAGAATTTTTTTATCTTATTCATTTATATTAATCAATTTCGGAAAAATGGGATAAATATTCGAAGATTCCAATAGAAAATCTACTAAAATCCTTGCACGAAACCCTAAAACGAGAAAATTTGGATCTTTGTAGGTTTTAAACTTAATGAAATCAATATTTTTCCTACCGGAGCATTTAAATACGTTCCACCGCTATAGTATTGTCAAAAAAATTTCGATTATATGCATGGCAAGAGTATATGAGCTTGTAGCGAAATGAGTTTTTGCCTTATGCTTTACCAGCGGATGATTCATACACAATAGTCTTCCCCTCCACTAACTTAAACTTACTTCAAACATAAAATTTTAATTGATAGAGCTTTTTATAAAGATGGTGAGTGATATTTCGACAGTGTGAACCAACTTTTATAATTAACCTAGAAGTAGTTTATTTTTCTTGGGGCCAAGATCTTCAGAATTTTGAATTCACATACAAAACTGACAATATCTACAACATACTTGCGGCATAGTAACAATCTTTAGTAAGATATCATCCTTTTCACTCCCCACATATCGTTTTTTTCATAAGAAACAGCCTTATCTTAAATAAATAAATAAATTACTACTTTTTGGCTTAAATATATGCGAGTGTATTGCATGCTAACACTTCTATTGTTTATAAATATTCAATAAAGCATCGAGACCAAGAATTTCTTTTCGTTTTAGATTTTAAATATTGATAGTTAAACAAAGTCTCATAGAAAACAGATTTTATAATTTCCAGTAAAATAAGTGAAGCATACGAATTGACTGTAATCAATTATTCATATACTCTGTAGACTAATTTAGTAGTGTGTAGATATTTTTATTCGAAGAACGGAAGATATATGTTTCACATGTCTGTTGCTTGCCGTTTAGTTCATCCACTATAAATAAAAAACGTAACTGATTTGAACAACAGTGACATCATTAAAATCGTGGTGACAGTCCAGAGAACATGAAATAATTGACGAAACAAAATAACTAATATGACAGACATCTGGTCTATAATTTCCGAGACGACAAAAAGAGAGTGTCCTGTGAATCGATGGATATAGCTTAAAGGCGTATTCTTAAGACAGTTTTAAATCGAAAATGTTTTCAAGAAGAGTAAAATTAAAAGTAAACAAGTGAAAAAAAATGGATTGAGTAAATTGTTGAAGTACCATATAGACAGTGTTGATAACGCAATCGTAAAAGCTAATATCCGCCAGGTTATAGCCAAATAACCAGGCGGAGACAAATCAAGGTCGTAGAAAATTATCTAGAACGAATAAACTGCTGCATAATGTTTAGAGGCGGCTTTTTGGATGTCATCATTTTTCATATTAAGTGGAGTATACTTAATTAATAAAAATATAGCTTAGAAAAGTTAGGAAACTCAATTTGGATCACCTTAACAAGTACATCTCAACGTTCCTCTCATTTCGGAAATACACCATTTTCCTGCCAATTGATTGACTTCGACATCAATCTTTACTGTGTAGTATATCAAGAAATATAAAATTACAGGAGGTCAATATTTATCGGAAAATAAATGTTTAAAATTTGTTAAATTTTATGCATATAAAATTTAGCTAGTTACTATAAAGAAACAGTTTTCTATTAAAAATTTAGTGAAACCTATTCGGTTTGGTTTTGTGGCTTGGTCTTATTACTTATATACATATAAGAATACTAAAGTGATACCCACCCGCTTCGCTGGGTTTAAAAGTAAATATTGATAAAGATTGCTCTCGCTTATCCCTTTTCTATAACACTCGAAATAATGGTAAGGATTGTTTTACACAGGTAAAATATATGTATGGTTTTCTATTTTTTTAAATGTATAATAGTTGTAATTATTCATTGAGTATATCAGAAAAGATGACCTTCAAATATTTTATGTTGACTATTTTTACAGAAATCTGTAATTTATGGTAATGTCGAATGATTACTTTTACAGAAATCTGTAATTTATGGTAACGTCAAATTAAATTAATTTTTTTTTTTGTTTTTATTAATATATCTTTATAAATTATATCTCATGTGTTATTCTGAAGTATGAGATATATTGCTGTGTAGTTTCATTGAAAACCATTCGCTAGTTTTAGCTTGAAAGCGTAAAAAACAAACAAACATGCTTACTTTCGCATTTATATTATATAGAAATACAAGTATATACACATGTATATATGTAAGAAGTAGATAGAAGGATATTATATACATTACATTTATCCTTTTAACGGGATCATATATCACTACAGCTTTGATGTTAAAAAATGCAAACCTATAAATATTTTAAAATATATAAAATATATGGTGTGTATCCTCTATGTATGGATGTCTTTAAAAGTGACTTATAGTGTTTATTTGCAAATAAAAGGTACTTGATTTGCATTCGAATCTTAGATCATTAAGTACATGAATTGAGCGTCAAACGATTTAAAGTATGCCAAGAACTGAGGTAAATGCTTGGATCAAATCCATCATGGCGGCGGTGTGAAAATATCAAAACAAAGTGTTGCTGTCATAATTGTCATGGTAGATTCGTAAGAAAAAAAATGTAAAGTGATATGTGATAAGTATTTTTCACGATGCTTTATGTAAAACATTTTGCGATATGAAAATTTGACTTTCAATGTATGGTTTTTTGATAAATATCCCTATTTTCTTTTCATAAACGTAGTTTATTGATAAATGTCCCTAACTGACCCCAGCAATTACCTCAGATGTTGGCACACCTCTTACTGTACTGGAAAATAGGCGATGCTTAGTCTATGTACTTAATGGTCTTAGATTAGAATGCTAAAGTAAATTACGAAAGTAGACTGTTTAAAGTTATCCACGTAGCCATGCCGATAGCAAGCCGACATAAATGTTTGAACAGAAAGTGTATCTATCTGCTACCGTCTATGAGCCACGGCGTGTAATGTATCAGGCGGAGGCTGTTATAATAGTGGAATTATTTCGTGGTAATATATTAAACAAGTTTCAGTATTTGAACAAAAATGCCTATCATTGGATGGCTATGGTCTAGGTGCAATCGAAGGCGTTTCGAAGATCTTATATTGTTTAAATTTGACTCTACAAGCATAGTGGCTAGGCGGGAAAAAGACCAGTGCATCAGGACTATTGCAGGAGTTGTCATTGCGAGGAGGAGGAGGAAAATATGTCGCATCTTCATTGTTATTTTCCACTTCTTCCCACTCGCTTGAGCCAGCCTTTCTTTCAAGACCTCTTCGAGCTGAACTAGATTGACGTCCAAGCACTCCTGCTATTCTTAAACAGCTTCTAAGTAGTTTAGGGAGTAGTCGCCGGAGATGGACCAACCATTTTTCAGTATCTCAACAGACCCTATGGTCAAAGTGTACTCCATCTAATATAAATTGGATTGAGAACTAAATGACCTGTCTACTAAGCGGCATTTTAACGCAATTTCAATCAGACGGAGACTGGTATTAGGAACAGATTAGTATTGGTCTGATAACTTGGTTCAATAGACTTAGTGCAAGAACGGTGTGCCAGCCGAATCTTAGAATTTGAAAGTATTTTCAATCAAACGAAGATATATACTATTTTCAGATTGTTATCAGAATGGTCTATCAATGTCTCATTCTCAGTGATTCAATCGATTTTCTAATAAACGATTAGTCAATAACTAGTGTCAAGTTGGTATCAAATCTTTATACCAGCTGAGTCTCGATATTCCGACAGAATCAAAGATAGGCGGCTGCTGGTGCTAGTGTTAAGTTGATATCAGATAGGTCTCTCAGAGGAAATATCCTAGTTGAACAAATTTTAAATCAAACGGACGTTGGTGCAAGTATAAATTGTTTTCGCCCCAATTTTCTAGATAATATCTTTTCTTTATAAATACGTATTTCGATTACCAAGTAGTCATCATCAGAATGAATTGGCCAATCGTAATTTCTCTTATAAATATAGTACGATACTCGTTTCTAATTTGGCTTACAAATGATTTTATATTTGAAATCTTCGTAGGTCGATACTCTGAAAAAGGAAATCGATGATGATTCGATAGGTTATAAAATAAATTTTTAGACACTCTCTAGATAGATTCCAATATATAAAAAAAATACAATGTTTTTTGGTATGTACAAAATGATGAATTTTTATTCTATTAAAATTAACCATGAATATTACACAGTGTATGTTGTGTCAAGAATTTAAATTATCTTTTATGTGATCGTAGATCGTAGAATGTGGGCTTTTTTTTTGTAAATCAAATTATCTTTACTTGTGTATATAAAAACCTGAAAAAAGATAACATATTTATTTTCTTTAAATAAAAATATTTAACAAGAAAAACAAAAAACCGGTTTATGTTTTAGAATTTTGAACATTTACAGCATCTAATATAGGAATAAATTTATGATACTCGATTAAACTAATAAAAAACATAGAATATATTTTATTTAACTAAGAGTTCGTTATTTATATTTCTAACAGCACAAAAGGAATTCTTCCTGTATTTTTCTATTCCAAACAAGTGAAAACAAACAATTGATTGAGTTAATTGTTGAAATACCATGTATAGGCAGTGTTGATTACTCTGTCACATTAAGTGATGTTTACGAAAAAATGTTTCAAACAAAAGTTGTTTATTTTTTTATAAGGAACATTTAAACTTTTGTTCTATCTCTAACGGTTTACAAAATGGGTCCTACGGAACCAAGACCCATTTGACCTATGTTGTCCATTTACGAACTCGACCTCACTTTTTATGTCCTGAGCACGCTGTAAAAATTGCATGATATCTCTTTTCGCTTTGAGTAATCGTGATGACATACGGACAGGCAGAAGACAGACAGACGACAGACAGACGGCAGACAGACGACATACAGACAGACATATCACCTATACCAAAATTTTGTTCATAGTATCAATATTTTTAAGCGTTACAATCTTGGTACTATACTCAGTATACCTTGGTATATTTCATATACATGGTATAAAAAATTCCTACCACCTATTAATAAACATTTCTACTTAAGAATTATTTTAAAAATAAATATATTTGAAAATATTTTTACTTACAATAAGATTTATACTTTTAAAAATGTATATTCTTAAAATGTGTACTCTTATCAAATTAAACTCTACAACGTGTCACAAAAAATCCGAATGTGTTCAAAATTGTATTCTACTAAAATTAACTAGGAATGTTACACAGTTGAGTCAATAATTTAAATTATCTTATACAGAGTGAAACATTTTCATCTGTTAGCCATAGCTCGTTTTTTATTAAACCAATAAAAAATCAAATTAAACAAGAGTTGCAGAGTTTAATGGGAAGATATCATGTTCTGACATCAGGTTGAACTTAGTTCTCCGGGTTGCTTTAATAGTCAATTTAGATCCTGAAGGGTAAGAGATAGATTACTACTTTAAATTAGAAAATGGCAAAAAATCTAACAATTCTTCGAAAATTGTTAGCTTTAACCAGTTTTGTGGTTAGGAAATCACAAAAAAGCATATGTCTTTTCTTTACAAAAATAAAATAGCAAGGTAACTTAGAAATTTTATTTGCTATATCTTTTCTAGTGAGCGAATATTAATTTTAACACTTTAAAACTTCTGAAAGTCAAATATGAAGAATTGAATAATTGAATAATTGTTGATTTAACTATGATGAGCTCATATATTCGTTTTCGAAATGGTAGCTTTTAAATAATTAAGAAAATGAAGCAGTGGATGTATAAAAGAACTAAATATACCTAATTTGTTTACTTTTTTGGTACTTGCTTGGCGACAAATACAAAACTTATATACAGAAGATATATTATATGGGTATATATGTATGAATTTCGTACAATTTCAATAGGAAATGAAGCTATATTTATAATTTATATTATTATTTTTGTATAACAATGATTAATTAACCAATAAACGTATAAATAATTCGTAAGTACCTAACATTTTGTATTTTATTTAAAAGGATACAAAACCCTATATCAAATCACATAAAAATCTAAATCTTTTTATACAATACATTCAACAGTTGTACATAACAAACATTAGTAGTTTATTTTTTCTATTCATAATATTCCAAAGCATTTATAATTTCTCTAAGTTTCCTCATCTTTAACCAATAAGATATACTTTCAAGATACATGACCAATAGTCCAATCATCTTTTACGTACGTTAAGGCTTAGTGCAAGGTCAATCGTGAAGATCAGTCCATTATACTTCATGATCTCTATATACCTATAAGTTTCTTTCAATGCTTGTGTTACTTTTCGGCTTGGGGAACCTGTTTTATTGGAAATGGTAGAGGCTTTATTGCTGTACCAAACGGTGTGGTATTTTGCTTCAGCAGCAATCAAGCTATGCTTGTAGGATAACAGATCACTCACAAATATTTATAAATTATCCTTTCGTGCTTATTTCAAAAAACGGTTCAACGTAAATATAAATACGATTAAAGGCCAAGGAAACGAGATTTGCTCAATAAACAGGCTTTTAAATTTTTACTACGCAGACTTTTAGTTTTTAATATCCAAGAACTTTTGAGACAGCATTCGTACTATCAAAATAAAGGTTCGTAAAATTGTTCAGTCCATTCCATTAAATTCTGAGACTGACTCCTTTTCTTGACTAAGAGGAGGGGATTATAACGACAGTTCTAACTAAGCCAGCATTAAAAAAACAAAGCGTATTTGAATAAATTATTTGGTTTTGATGCGAAAGAACGCAGGCCTTGCTAGAGACTTCAAAAAAAAGTGTTTTTTCAAATCAAGATGGCAATTTTTAATTTGGCGAGACGGACCTTGTCTTAGTCTGAAGAGTTTCAAGACGATGCCAAGTTTAAAAAGACAGTCAATAGATAAGGCCTTCCTTCTTTTAGTTGACTTTAAATTTTACAGACAGACTTAATTTTTAATTATCGATGAAGTCTTGATATATTAAAAAAAATGCCTACTCAACGCAATAAGCTTTGCTAATCACGTCAATAGCAACCTCAGTTTCGAACTAAAATAAAACATTTTTGCATTAAGGTAGTTCCTCCGCGACAGTCCAGTCAAAAAGTTTTGGACTAATACTATCATTCGGTGCATTAACTGTGCTATGACTATTATACATATACCATATATTATTTTCACAAGACTGTAGTTACTCACTATTATATCTCCTATACGTATACACACACACACTATGATATATACCTTTACTATTAGTCTTTATATCCTCTCCACAAAAACTCATCGCTAAAACGAGTTATTTATTTAACTTTTTTATCGAAACTATATGGTAAATAATTTTTATTTTTTTTTTATTCAAAATATAGTATTCTACATTATATTAGATTTTCATAGAGATGGTGAACGTCATTCATTGATAAATAAATATAAATTTGTCATTTTTATACGCTTCTCCCATGTACACGTACAAATTGCGTCACTTTTAATTGCTAATATCTCATGGACATGGTAAATCATCTTCTAATTTTAACAGCATGTGTATTATGAATTAAATATTTTATAATCTGACTTTTGAGAAATTCTTGAAATATCACTTTCGTGTAGGTACTACCTTAAATAAGACTTAGTCGCTCAGAAAATAAAGTATCATTTTGCAAGTTCACATTTTCACAAGTGGACAGTCTTAGTCAACATGAGTATAAAAAAAATTCATTTCCACCTTAAATTTCTAATTTTTAAAATCAATGAATTTACAGTCTACATTTATTCAAGTTCCAGAAAATAAATGTAATATCGAATTGAAAACCCGCTACCTTATGATAATCCTTTATCCGACATCAAACGCATAGAATTATAACAATACAAAAAATATCCTATGCTTGTACTGTTTATTTAGTATATTAAAAATTTTCTATTTTCCTTTTGATTTCCTTCTTTTTTTTTCCTAAAAAGAAAAACGTATTTACTTTTTTATATTATATTTTTTACATTCAATGTTTGTAACCAAATGATTAGCTTTAACAATCAACTCACGTTTGAGTCGATGTGTACAATTTTTTTATTTTTAGTGTTTAGTATATTCACGCGTGCAGAAAATATGTTTGGTAAAGATTGTCAAATTTTTGTATCTCCCTAGTGGCAGACAACAACAAAAAAAAAAACAACGTTACTTTATGTTTTTTTTTTCGTATTCCATTTTTCTTTTATAGTTTTATGAAAACGTGAAGTAAAAACATTTAAGGAAAAAATGTTTAAGGTTTTTGGTGATGTTTACTATTTTTTTGTTGTGTGTAGTTATGTTTCGGCCCTTGTTCGTTAGTTTTATGTTCTATGTAACCTAAAAATAGTAAAATGTGATAATCTTAATTTGCAGCAATCAAGTCGTGCTTGTAGGATACCCGATATAGCACAAGTACTCTCAACTTATCGTTTCTTTGTTCTGCTCTATTTCAAAAAAGGTTCAACGTATAAAAAAAGGTCAAAAGGCCAGTCGAAATTTTAGACAATTTTACCCTCTACAACTTTTATTATAAATGTAAATACGATTAGGTAACGGTTAGGTTATATCGGCTGTTCATGACACACTTAGGCTATAGTACCCATTGTGATACCATGTGTTTTACCACTTTTCCGCTGATAATTTCATTTATCAGCTCCTCAATTTCAGAGGCTGAGTGCACCTCCTTCATGCATATACCATGCACTACACCAGCCCATCACAACTATTAATTAAATTAATTTTTGTTGCGACGGTGGGAATCGAGCTCGCTACCCTATAATACAATTAAATGCAAAGGAAACGAGATACTCTCAAAAAGCTGATTTTTGCTACCTTTGACCATGAATATTTAAGGACGCTCAGGCGTGACCATATGTGCCTTTAGAGACAACGTTTGTTGTATCAAATTAAAGCTCGTTACAAATAATCGACTTCTTCCGTTCCAAGGATGAATCTTTCTCTTGACTAAGATGAGTGGATTATAAATGATTTGATCAGATAATAAATTATCTCGGTTTCTTTTTTCTTATTACCTTTATTATTTTGATTCCATTGCATTGGCGTACATTCAGGTATCCAATAATAATTGTTATTAAATATTTGATAATCATAATTGAATTTCTATACAATTTTGTATGGGAAAATTACTATTTCATTTTATATGGAAAATTGCTATTTAATCAAAAGTGGAAATTACTAAGTTTCATATAGTTGAATATTATTTTATATACCTACTACTTGTTATGCTATTATGTTTAATATATACGGTATGTTTCAGTTTAAGGTGATTACAAACTTACCTAGTATTGTAAAAAAGTTTTGGTTGAAATCAATAGTATTATTCAATCCTAAAATATCTCCTTAATTGACGAAAGTAGTACGAAAGATAAGTAACTTAGAATTGGTCATAGTTTTAAATATTTTCAGTCAGGTTTAGTTTTACTTCAATGTTAGAAGTCAAGTATCTAAAACAACGGCAAAAAAATATATTCAGTTCGATTCGCACCGTGTATGAGTTTTATTAGAGGCGTTTCCATGGTAACGATATACTAGTTTAATTATAGAACTGTATGCATGCATATATAATTGTATGGATTGCATTTATGACTTACATTGACAATTTAATATTATTGTCTCACAAATTGAAATAAATAATTATGATAATTTACATTTGAAAAATAATATTTGTGCATTTTGATTTCTTATTTTCACAATTTTTAATGCATTAAATTTAATTAATTAGTAAATAATTTTAATTTGACATTTTCTATACAATAACATGTAAAGAATTAAATTGCGATTTTTGCCCCAATTTCCCAGATCAGTTTTTTGTATTTTTAAAATACGTATTTTCGACTACCAAGTAGTCATCATCAGTAAGAATTAGCTAGTGAATGTTACTCTTTGCTAATTTGGTGGCGGACTGCACAATGTTACTTTCGTGTATTTACAATTTATACTGTTCATAGTATCTGTCAAATTGTAGTATCAGTGGCGCTAGCCAATCAACTTCCATTAGTTGACTAGTGCTGACAAATGAGCGTGATACTTGTGCGCAAGCCCATTCGAGTATTTTTTTACGTTTAAAATATAAAATTACAAATCAAACCTAAATTAAAAAACTATAAATAAATCATAAAAATAAATAATCCTTTATTTTTATAACGTATTAACAATTTTTAGAAATTCAACCTTGATTTTGCAATTTTTTATTAGAGAATTTGGATTGTGGAATCCAAATTTGGATCAAAAAATCGAAATTTATTTCGATATATCCTAGAGTACTCATTTATTATCTTCGATAATGTTTATATGTAAAGAATTGCAAATTAGTCATAACAGCCTCCTTTATCGCCAAAATTTTTCACTGGAAGCGCTGGCATCGATTTTATTGTCCCTACCATGAGTACGCACACAACGAATAGATATTTTCATCAAAAAATTTATTTTCTTGGAGACTTTGTATATAATAGAATAATTATTTATGCAGACAATATATATAGACGATACAATTTACAATAAAGTTCTAGGAAATATTCTGATAATAAGGTTTGCTTTTGACGTGAATAGTTTTAATTATAGACACGAGCAATGTTGTTCCGTGAATATTTATATTATAAAATATTGTTGTTGAAAAGATTCTATGTAGATTTTTTTCTAATTTCTATAAGATTAACAATTGATGATTACTTTGAATGTGCACAGGTTCAAACTTGAGGATTGTAGTAAAAAGTAGTATCCATTTTTATCATAGTTAATGATGGGGATTACCATAAATATTACAATTAAATATGTGGGCTGCCATAGGGATGATGGTAAAGGCGTTTATCGTAGCTGTATTAGCACAATCGTACAAAATCAAGACAAACGATTTGAGATTTCCATCAAAACATATTTTTTAATTAATTAATTGATTCCTTAGTTCTCAAATTCAAAAATTTCCAAAAACAGCCAGTCTCATATTTTGAAAGTTGTTGCTTATACGTTGATATGAACCAGATTTTCTTAATTTTTGAACCAATATTACTTTAGAAAACGGTTTTTAGAAATCGGAAATAGAAGTTTTTTGCCCTTTTTTAGTTTGAATCAGATTTTAGTACTTTTTTGGCAAAAATTTCTATAGAAGTCCGTTAAATCAAGAACGCAATTTTTATCACTTTTTTCCGTATAGTTTTCCTAAACCTCTTAAGAAAAAAACCAATCCAGATGATGATGTTTTGCCACTAGATAAACGACGATACGCTGCATTTATGATACGTTGATATGAGCTACATTTTTGAATTTTCTGGGTGTGGAGCATCAAAGTGTTCCGTACTCAATTCGAAATCTGGACTGTACTCTGGGGACTGTACTTTCCATTTCTTGAAAATCGTACATTTATATGGAGTACTACAGGAGTTGTCACAGTGGTGAGGAGGTGGAGATGTCTCATCTTCTTTGCCACTGCCGAGATCTTTTCATGAGGAGATGGACTTACCTGAGCCAGCCTCTCTTTGACGACCTCGTGGACCTAAAGTCTGTCGACGTCAAAGCTCTCCTGCTGTTCTTAAACAGCTCCAAATGGTTCATGGATTACTGGCCGGGGGTGGGCCAACCCTTTTTCGGTATCACAACGGAACCTGACTAATTTTTTTAGATGTGTATAATTCTTATTTATTATAGATTAATTTTTTGCTTGTGTCATAAATTCATTTGATCGAATTCCTCGAAATGTGAGCTTAGTTCACATAATTAACACCTGATACATGATTGAAAATTGTTTGCTTATTCTCCTAATTTATTTCGTTTGATTGACAAAGCAACCAATTGCAAACAAAAAATCATGATTTTGTTTGTATTGATATTTAAATTTTTAACCCTCGCGCCTCGACTAAAAATAGGATTGTTATAAGTTTAATGTGTCTTTATTAGCTAAGAACACTCGATAAAATTACCTTTAAAAAAACATTCAGATGAATCAATGAAGCCTGATTTTATATCGTGGGTTTCTTTAAATATTAAATTTAATATTATTAGAAGATTATTTGTAAAATTAAAACAGACCCCTAAAATTTTAATTTCTGTTACTAACCAAATATATATATATATATATATATATATATATATATATATATATATATATATATATATATATATATATATATATATATATATTCAGAACATTTACTTCGTTTATAATATTGTAAAGTAATTAGAAACTAGACATACATATCAATTTATATACCACTAGTTCGAGTTACATCTAGGCATATAACTATCGCAAGTATGACAGAGTACATGCGTTAAGCAATGTATCTAAGTAAGAAGTATTATAGATGTTATATGAAACTGCAAAAGTGTTGTGTGTTGTATCGTAGCTTTGATGTCTTTTATGCTCTACAAAAGTTTTTCTGTTGTCAGTATGCCTGCAGAGAGTGGCGGTCAACACATGTATATAATACGTCTCTTACTTAGATGCATTGGTTAACGGATGTATTCTGTCATACTCGTGATATTTATATGCCTACATGTCAATCAAACTAGTGGTATATCGTCGTTATGATCATATTCATCATTTATAATTGAAAGTATGAGTTTTATTATTTACATGTATTTCAATTTCACATTTATTCAATAGATATTATCCATATACTATTCAATATATTTTATTGTAGAGAGCATTACTTTGTGGAACTCCATAATAAGGATAATAAATAAAATTCCCAATTTTATTTGCTTAGCCCACTTTTATTTTTTAATATTTTAAATTATTAAAATATTAAAAAATAAAAGTTCACTAAGCAAATAAAATTGGGAATTTTATTTCTTATCCTATTCAATATATATAATTTTCATAGAGTCACATTACAATCATGTACTAACAATTTTTTTTGGAGGCGTTTCCATGGTAACCATACACTAATTTAATTATAGAATTGTATGGATGCATATATAATTGTATGGATTGTATTTATGACTTACATTGAAAATTTAATATTATTATCACACAAATTTAAATAAATAATTATGATAATTTACATTTGAAAAATAATATTTGTGAAATTTGATTTCTTATTTTCATAATTTTTAATGCATTCAGTTTCATTAATTAGTGTTTTTCAATAAATTTAATTTGACATTATCTATAACATTAACATGTAAAGAATTGCAAATTAGTGATAACAGGCTCCTTTAAAGCCAAAATTTTGGAACACTGGAAGCGCTGGCAACGATTTTATTGTCCCTATCATGACTACGCACACAACGAATATTAAAATTAACAGTATCACTTCAGGGGCGATAATAAATTCGAGTTATGCATTGAAATTCTCACGAAAACAAAAATGATTGGCGTCATTAAAAAGAGGGGTATCATAACATTAACTTGTCCTTGCATCTGTGTGCCTGTCTGTGGTATCGTAGCTCCTAAACGGAAAAACTCATTTAGTTTTATTTGAAATTATTAATTTTTCATAATTTAGTTTTTGTTTCTTCTAACTGTGTTTCAAGTTTAGTGTTTCGTAGTCGAAACAACTAAAAAAGCTACTATTATGCCACAGGCAGACACTCAGATACACAGATCCGCAGATACTTGCCTTTAAATACATTTAAATTTGTTCAGCTTAGGAGCTACAATGCAACAAATGAATCGATCATGCATGGTTTTGTACAATCTTGAGAGTGTTCTTCACTAAGTTTCACGTTTGAGTTTAGGGTTCCATACCCGATATAAACTAGAAAAGAGGTGATGATCTATAAACGGCTGAGGAGATTTTCTTGAAACCTTGCTAAAAACCCTCTCTATCAATTTCCCTTCAAAGAAACATTAAAAACGCTTCATCTGTTTAGGAACTACAATGCCGCAGGCAGACACTCAGATACACAGATACAAAGACACGTTAAGCTTATAGGACTCCCTTTTTTAGTCGGGGGTTCAAAACAAAGAAAACTTAAAATTACACTAAATTACAAAAATCTTACAGAGGCGTAATTAAGTGGGGTGTGTAGTATGATCAACAAATAAAGTTATTCATTTTGCTGGATAAAACTGCCGAATATTTTGAATTTTGAATTTTGAAATTAAGTTGTCGTTAACGTAAGGGCTAAATTAATGTTTTTGATAAAAAGAAAATCAATATAAACATTTTTCAAAGAAAATTGTGTTCATGATTTGATTATACCAAATACAAATTGAAATTTATTTGAAATGTGTCTAGACACATTATCAAATTTTCTTTTTTGTTAATGATACAATTATTATATGGCTATCAAAGAGACCTTTTCTTATTGAGAAGAAGTTAATTTGTAAACTAAAACCACGGCCGTAGAAACAGCATTTATGGGAGAAAATATCTTCAATTCTAATTAACATTCAGCCGTTATTCATTTCCAGTTTCAATTCAAGATGCACTAAAAAATCATATGCAATCAAGGATTAGAAACAGGAGTAAGAGTATATTTAAAAAGATATCCTTAACTCGTAAAGAGCAAAGAATGGTTTCAGAGTTTTACATGTAGAAATCCTAGCAGTACATGTACCACTCAGGTTAATACACGAAAGCGACAAACAGATTCGAAACCTTTCAAAGTACTCGGGTCTTAAGTCAGCATTTAAAGCCATAATTATTGAAACTACTAGGTCTCAGATACTCTAAGTTTCACAAAATCGTTATCATGGACCATCATTAAATTTGCCAAGCAGATTTAATACCTATGTTCTTTGAAATCCTGATGTGAAGGCAACAATTAATGCAGAAGAGCTCAGCTAGCAAATCAAGCAGCCAGAATGGTGAGAATACTCCGCGAAGTTGTGATAGATGGGTAAAACTCAGTAGTTTCAAAAATCCGGGTGTAAAAAAAACACATATAAAATTGTTTTAATAACACAAGAAAACTTGACAGAACTTTGAGGATTGCTACCCATTTCAAATACTGTGGCCTTGTTCCAAATACGTAGAAAAGTATACGAATTCGAAACATAGTAAGTAAAATCTTGAATGCGTTTCCACCCGGAGCAAAGCATATCAAATTTGGAAGTGCACTGTCTTAAACGGAAAATTAACGATCTATCACATGAGAAGGAGCTTTTTTTGAAATTACGAGGAAGCACCAAAAACCGAAGTTAAAAAGACAATGCACTTTGACGCAAAAGACAACGTACTAAACTGAACATTCTTCAAACGATATTATTACAATTTAGGTTATTAATCTAGTAATCCCAGCAAAGAACTACGATTTGAATATTAATTTTCAAACCTATCTTTAGTATTAGAAAATACAATCTCTATATATAATAAATGTTAAAGCATGTTTGTTTGTTTGTTTCGCTTTCACGCTAAAACTAGCGAATAGTTTTTAATGAAACTGTACAGCAATATCGCTAATATTTCAGAATAACACATGAGATATAATTTATAAAGACATATTAATAAAAAATGTTAAAAAAATTATTTTAATTTGACATTTGACATTACCATAAATTACAGATTTCTGTAAAAATAGTCAATATGAAATATTTCACGGTCATCTTTGCTGATAGACTCAATGAATAATTACGACTTATAAAAAACTAAAAACCATACATATATTTTACCTGTGTAAAACAATCTTTACTATTATTTCGAGTGTTATAGAAAGGGGGTAAGTGAGAGCAATCTTTATCGATCTTTACTTTTAAACCCAGCGAAGCGAGTGGGTATCACTCGAGTATTTTATATAATGCATTGATTAAAAAATTTACATTTTATAAGATTCAAGTTAACATCGACATTCACAAGTTTAAGGTTACTTTCTTCATACCGTGTTCAAACCACATTTCTACGATCGCGTTTTATAAAATATCGATACTTACTTTGAACTATTAAATGAGAGTATCTTTACACTCATATATCCACATACAAAACGTTCATTACTTTTCAAAAACCATTAAGTATATGTACGGATGGGATGCAAAAGATTGTACAAACTAGTAATTAGTATTCGTACTCATGTGTCGACAATACCATTCGCTAGGCAATGATCGTAGTACTTACATGAATGGGTGGTGGTATTATCATCTCATCGTTTTGTTCAGCAACTAAAAGTTATTCTTGTACTTAGTTCAAGTGTACAATGAGAACGTTGTCGAACCAACAACATTATCATTATCATTATCATTGTTATCATCTATAGGTACAGGATGATGGGCCAACAGACAGACAGACAGACAGACAGACTTGGATGGTAGACGTGTGTATGTCGCGATTATGAACATAAGTCGAAGCGATGTATGACTTGTTTGCTTCGAATGTGAGTAAAATACATAGTGTCTTTTGTTAAAGTTTTCAATCAAAATTTCCGCAAAATTGTGCTTGAAAAAGTTCTACTCGGGACGAGTATCCCGAGTTGAGATACTCAATGGTTGCAGTAAACTGTAATCGAAAAGCTGTCCAATAAGAAGAGCAGCCATGGTTGTAGGCAAAAGTTAAAAACAACCCTAGAACATAATTCAATTAGCCACGTCAAAGTGAAGGAAAATATAGAGAAGCGCAGCTTTTCAGGTGGAAGAATCTGTGTGCAGGTCTTGGATCCCTTTATCTCCCATCAAATTCTCCGGTAACACGACTTTACCCAAAATTTATGGCGAAAGATCAAGTCATAACAATGAGGGTTTAAAAATGCCACAATGAAGAAATTCGTCCAAGTAATATGTTTGGTCTCCAAGAAGTAGTGGAAATGGAAATCGAGAAAATGATAGAGCTTTGATATAACCTGGGAATCCTTCAAATGGAAGGTTCCGGAAAGGGTAAGGTGTTTTTGAAAACGAGACGCAATCGTAAGATACAGGCCTCTGACTGATTGACAACACTGCAATCCGAGTCACTCACTCTATTCTCACCTTTGTGTTATTGACCGATAAATAAGTGCGATTTTGGAACTCAAACAGAACCGAAGTTGTACGAAGAAGATTCTTTTTTCCTTTACGAAACTCGACAACTATGTGCATGAGAAGTAAAAACAGACCAAACCAAAGCTACATTTTGTATCTTTATCTTACACAGTCTTAATCTTGTACACAAGTTAAGATTTATGCGAATGAGAGAATATACAAATTAAGGTAAGGTGTCCTATAATCCCCCTAAGAAAAAATATAATTTATGGCTTAACTATTCGAGATATAACGTCGAAATATTTGGTTTCTTAATTCAAGTGTTGCAATTTTGATATGCCAATTTCTTTGGATTTGTTCAAATTTTTAGAACTAATAAATACGGATCGTTTTGTCGACCGTGTAAGAGTTGTGAGTAAAATAATCCCATTGCGATTTTTTACTAAACCTAGTTCACATTTAACACACAAAATAGGGATCATTTTAACTTATATAAAGGGAATCATTTTATCCGTAGCACATATTTGAATATCGTCATAAAAACCGATCTTAAAATTTATTTTACGCCTATCGAAACATTAAAATACTATTAAAATCCAACAGAAGCTAAAAGTAAAACAACCATCCTTCGCAAAATAACGCAAAAAAGGGAAATTTTACGTTAAATTTGTCGAACCGTAGATCAAAGTAAAATTAATACTTTTGCTACGAAACACCAAATAGCTTTTAATCGCTTCAACGATGAATTTTATCACGATTACCATAGTTTGGTAGATGACTTTAATGGTTCACTTAAAACAACGAGGGATCATTATGTACCACTTTCTCTTATTTTTCTCTGACTTCATACAAAGAATGATGGATGAAATTTATGTAACGAGATGATCAAGAGTTCGTGTGTCTTGCCTAATGTAAGTTTTAGAGTGTGCCAACCTATATATTTTATGAAATGAGTGAATGCGGTTATTATTAATACTTCACTCACTTACGACTTCACTTGCTGCTTGTTCTATGTGTAATTATGATGAAACCAAAAACTTTTATTAGTGAAACATGTAAACTTTAACTTTAAATAAAGATTCCTTCTTTGCAACATCATCATGTATCTTTACTGACTTGAACAATATTCGAAGAAAATATATACTGGGTGGGCCAGTTTAATCTATACATTTAAATGCCTTGTTTTGTAGTTAACCAATATACCTAATATAAATTGAACAAAAGTTGCAGAGTTTGATGGGGGATATCATGTTCTGACATCAGATTGAACTAAGTTCCTCGGGTTTCTTTAAAAGCCAATTAAGATCCTAAGCGGTAAGAAATTGAATAATACTTTAAATAAGAAAGTTGATCCTGAATCCTGCTTTCGGAGGAAATGTGACTTAAAAAACACGCTAACTACGGAAAAATGCTTTTGTCAAAAGTTGTCAAGGACAATAGAGGATATTTCCATGACTTTGATCTACAATTATCGAAAAATTTTAGTCGTATTTTCTTTCTATTAAATAAAATAATGACATATTTTTAAGTCGCATTTCCTCCGAAAGTTAACGTTTTTTGAAAAAAATTTGTTAGTTATTTTATGAGGAACAAGTGAAAACAAACAATTGACTGAATTAATTGTTGAAATACCATGCATAGCCAGTGTTTATTTCTTTATCACATAACACATACATACATGTCACACACATAACTGATACTATAAAATTTCCGCCTAATTAGCGCCTCACGGGTAAACAGTGATGTTGACCAAAAAATGTTTCAAGCAAAAGTTGTTTATTTTTTGATAAGGAACATTTTTTACATTTAAACTTTTGTTCTATCTCTAACGTTGTAAAAATTTCAGCTCGATATCTTTTTTCGTTTTTGAGTTATCGTGTCCACAGATGGACGGACGGACGGACAACCGGAAATGGACTAATTAGTTGATTCTATGAACACCTATAGCAAAATTTTTTGCGTGGCATCAATATTTTTAAGCGTTACAAACTTGGGACTAAACTTGCATATTACATATATGCATGGTATAAAAACATTATAATTTATAGTGTTATTTTATCTCTTACCATTTAGGATCGAAATTGGTTAATAAAGAAACCCGAAGGACTATAGGTCCAATTTGATATCAAAACATGATGTCCCTCATCAAACTTTGACAATTTTTAAGCATCCTGTATTTCATGTATATTGAGGTGATATTGACGTATTACATTAAAAATTATAATAGCGGGTATCATCAACATGCATTTTAACGTGAAAGAGTTTTATTAACATGTAAGCTTTAAGTTAAATTCTATGCTATTATGCTAATATTTTCGCTCTTTATTTTATGAATATTTATAAGAAAATGTTGTCTATATTACTTTAAAAGTCCGAAATTTATCAATATTTACAAACATTATGTAAAAGCTATCGAATATTTGACATGTAAAAAAATATTTTGTGCTATTCAGAGTTTTGAAGTATTTCTACGGGAGTTAGAGAAAGCTTGAAATCTTAAATGTGATCGAAAATGTCCATTTTTTATAGGTAGTTTGAATGGGAGCGCAGGTTAGTATAAAAACAGGGTGCTACTTAGGTTCTTTAAAAAATGGTAAACTTTTACCAAAAAATGTAATTCTTTATATAAATCTCGGCTTTCGAAAATATTAACATTCAGCTATTCAATTTTGACATCGAATGTACAAAGCGCTCCAAATTGAGAAAGTTCGATAGGAATGTAAATGGTTGTTTAGAAATGTAGAACATTTTGAACAGATAGTAAGGGAAATGGTTCAAGAAATCATTGAAGATCGAACTTTCTCAATTTGAGACATCCTGTTCATTCTATGTCCAAATTGAACACCCGAATGTTAATGTTTTTGAAATAGAGATTTTTATAAAGAATAACTTTTTTCTTCGAAAACCTTATAATAAAAAAGTTTTCCATACGTTGCCAACTTCAGCAGAGGCGTAGGCATATTAGTATTAACAGTTAGAGCCTAAATGGTCGAGCGGTCTAAGGCGTTTGCCTTTGACTGTTTGTCCACTTAGACTGAGGTTGCGGGTTCGAATCCAGGCAGCGGCAGTGTGAACAATTTATAATTAATAGGAGTGCAGAATTGATCACATTGTCGTCGCTTGGATAAGAACGAAGTAACCGACTACACCCACATCAGAAACGTACTTGTAAATATATTTGTAAATAAATAAATAAAGATTAACAAATAATGATGTGGGTGGCCTCTGTTATAGACGTATATGTCAGAGAAACGGAGGTTCAACCCCATTATTATTATTAGTATAAACAGCTGTTGCAATTTTGTTGTTCATGTGCTTGAACTTTGCGGTTTTACATCGCGTCCTATGTGGTTTTTCCAATTTCTTAAACGGCCTACGGGAACCATATTCCTAGATCCGGGCGTGTATTTAATTAATATTTTCTTTATTTTAAACGTTATTAAGTTTTAATTTTAGTTTGCACCTATTTTATGAATATCTCGACGGTCGCTGTTAGCTATAAACTGGGTAATTCATCGATATTCGGACTTTGAATGCAATATTTGAATGCCTACATAAGTTTTTTTTTCAAGAACTGTTTTCTTCATTTTTCATACCATGTCTTATGATTGATTTTTTGTATGTAAATAAAAAATAATTCTTCAGCTTCATTTTGACTGTCGTTCTGAAAAAATACTTATAGGCTTACAAGCATTATTGCTGTAATTTTCGTATACTAATGGATTCAAACGTAATATTGCGTTCATTTAATTGAGAATGGAAATAATATTTTAATTTTTATTATTATGACAATAATATTTTAAAGTTTCTGACTGATATTATTAGCAATTTTTTTTTTTTTAATCAGGTTAATTTAATGACTAGATGCAGAGTTTCTAAGATATCGCAATATTTGGATCGATTTTAGTCCGTATCTCAAAAAATATTCGACCAGTCAACAAATGCACCCGATTTTTGTACTGGGTCAAAATTACCTTAAATACTGAGTTGTATCAAAATTGGAAGTAAAAAAAATCGCTCGATTTTTTGCAATTTTTTTAAGGGGTACACCACTTTGACAAAATCGAAAAAATCGCAAAAAAATTTTTCTTTTGGAATTTGATGAAACGCTTAGATATCGAGTGGGAAATTTAAAAATAGTACCTATACAATATTAGTTTCATCGCTTAAACTCCTAACCACCCCAGCTTTGAAATTTCAAGTAGTACGCATTACCGTGTGATACATCTTTTGGAAGGAGAAAAAATTCTCCATTAATAAAATAAAATAGATTGATTGATTCTTATAATAGACTACACATAAGATGGAAGGTATGAAATCCATTATTATTAGCAAGATAGGCTTATTACATTCTGTATTCAAAAACAGGATAAAGAATGAAACTTAAAATTCTCTAGGTTACATTTTCCCGCTCATGAACTTCCCCCTCAATATCTAAATCGTTATTTTTTCACTCAAAACAATATTCACATCAGGTTAAGAGTTATTAAGGGTGGATACTTTTGAAATGAACACACTGTATAGCGAGCAGCCATGGAATTTTTAATAAACTTGTGTATATTGCTGAAGTTTTCTCAGCAAACAATAGGGAAAATGTAATATAATTAAAGGGATGAAGGTGTGTACTATATATTATATTTACTAATTATGAGTAAAAACAAACAAACAAAAAATTTTAAAATTTAATAAGTTGTTTGTTTTTCCATGAGATTTGTACCATATTTTACTTTATGTATAGATATAATAGTATATTATGTTTCTTTACCCATAACGTTGTTGTCCTAACCAACAAACAATATGGTGGTCCTAAACAACAAATTAAGATTTTAAAATAATTTTCACACAACATTTTATATAATACGTACAATGTAACAAAGACCTTTTACAATTTACGCCCATATGGTTGTTTTTTTTAAATTAAGGTGACTATGAAGGATTTATCATAACGGTTCATATGATTTCAAATGGTACCGTAAGAGTGATGTCAGATGAAGATGGCCTGGCGATCTCATTTCTGAAAAAGTCTCAGGTTGTTGAAAAAGGGGATGAAAGATTGTATAAATATCAGTCACTTTTTATTCCACTAAAATTATTTCACCTGAATGTTACATTATCAGCAGTCAACTCTAGTAGTTCAGTTGGTTAAAGCGTAACCAATTTCGTTCGCGGTATGTTTAGGGTAGCGAACTCGATTCGCGCTCGTTACACATTACTCTATAGCCCAAGTGTGTCCTTCGTAGAGAGTCACTATAACCTATACCTAACCTAGACTACATTATCAGCGAGTAACATGGGTTGTATTTTATTGAAAAATAAATATAGTTTAAAAAAACTAAAAACCACGCTTGTTGCTTGTTCTAAGTACATATGTATAGTATGGTTATCGGTTGTGTAATAAATGTATATAACTGATGATGTCCTATGCATGGGAATGATATTAGAGAGGTACATACAAACATACAAACATACCAACTGGTGAAGCTAATAAAAGCGTGTTTAAAATAAGGATTCCACACAAAAATATCCAAACGTATGAAATTGTAAACAAAAGGGAGGATAGATGATGGCAAGGAAAGTGAAGCCTATAACGCCGTAGTATTTAAAATAAATTTCGATTTCTGCCCCAATTTCCTAGATCAGTTTTTCATATTCTATAAATATGTATTTCGACTACCAAGTAAAGTAGTCAACATCAGTAATAATTAGTCGTGATTACTCTTATTATGAATGTTACTCTTTGATTCAGTCAATATAGACGAAAAAAAGGCCGGACCTGGAAAAAATTACAATAGTGACTCTGAGGTTATAGATCGTTAGGGGGGCATGTAAATAGCTTTAAAAAAAATTAAGAGAATTTTTCGTTCCGCTGTTTTTGAGAAAATCCAAAAAAATGGGAAAAAAAAAATTTGGAATGCGTTTTTCTCGGAATCTATTGATTTAAGGGAAAAGTTTTTCAAATAAAAAATGTAGAAGACACTGTCAGCTACATTTTATGTCATTGGAGCAACGTCATACGAGTTAAATTACAAAAAGTAGGTGGCGTTAAAGTATCAAAAAAAGGGTTTTTCACGATTTTCATTAAGAAAAAATGATGTAAAAGTGTAAATGAAAAAGTTGTTTGATTTAAAATTAGCTTCAACTTTTATTTAAACAATTTTTATGAAAAACTTACCGTTTCCGAGCTATAGTAAAACAATATATGTTTAAAATAAACCAAGAAAATAAAAAGGAAATCAAGTACTCCTTTTCAAAATTTTAAAAAACTTAACTTTCAGATTTTTTAGCAAGCTGTATTTCAAAAACGGTAAGTTTTACAAAAAAATTGTTTAAATAAAAGTTGAAGCTAATTTTGAGTCAAACAACTTTTTCATTTACACTTTTACAAAAAAATCATTTTTTCTTAATGAAAACCGTGGAAAACCCTTTTTTTAATACTTTAACGCCACCTACTTTTTGTAATTTAACTCGTATGACGTTGCTCCAATGACATAAAATGTAGCTGACAGTGTCTTCTACATGAAAAACTTTTCCCTTAAATCAATAGATTCCGAGAAAAACGCATTCCAAATTTTTTTTCCCCATTTTTTTGGATTTTCTCAAAAACAGCGGAACGAAAAATTCTCTTAATTTTTTTTTTAAGTTATTTACATGCCCCCCTAACGATCTATAACCTCAGAGTCACTATTGTAATTTTTTCCAGTCAAAATGCCAGATTTACTGTACCACTTTGCTAATTTGGTGGCGGACTGCACATTCATAATAAGAGTAACCACGACTAGCGAATTCTTACTGATGATGACTACTTGGTAGTCGAAATACGTATTTATAAAATACAAAAACTGATCTAGGAAATTGGGGCAAAAATCGAAATTTATTTCGAAATATAGAGTTCTCATTTATTATCTTCGATAATATTTATATGCCGTATTATTTGTTTTTATAATTGAAATTTCTCAGCTACGTGGGCGTTTAATTATTGGAAATAATTTTGTAGTGTGTTAGGAACTAAAGGAAGATAATTTTCATCATCAGGGAAGTTTGGACCATAAGGGTTACTCTTACATGAACAGCATGATAAGAAAATTTTTCCTTTTAAACTCCTCTGCGGCATTTTTTGGCAGATGTAATTTATTAACTAAGTTCATTCAGTGTTCCAGTCTCCTTAAGGTGTCCAACCCATTATTAAAATATTTTATATTGTATAAAATTAGTAACTTAACAGAAATATGGACAATAAACATGGAAGTATGTATATGTAAGTAATATTGTATGGATATAATATGTATGTATGTCTACCAGTACCTTCATATATTTGTTTGTGCATGTAATGATATGTAAATACTTACGCTATATCAAGTACTGTATGAATACAGGGTGTCACACATACTGTTTTTGTTTGACTCATTCAGTGATGAGAGATTTTTTTATACAATACTACTATCGGTAACTTGTTCTCATAGAAATATCAATAGAATTTAAAAGTATTACAGGACTCATTACTGATCAGATTTTTAAAAACTATTGAGGATTGCTACTAACCCCGACAAATTTTTCGAGTACGGAATCGTAAACTCGCGCTAAGAGATATCAAAGAACACTCTCTATTAAATTACCTTTTATAGCCTTCTCCAAACTGAACTGATTTTGAAGATAATATTTTTTAGTTGTTTCATGTACGGCACCCTAAACTCGAACTAAGAACACTCGCCATTAAATTATCTTTCAAATGAAACAAAAAAATAACAAAATCAGTTTATCCGTTTAGACGCTGCGATGCCACAGACAGACAGACAGACACACACACACACACACATAGCGATCATACTCATAACACCATTATTTTTGTTTCGGAGGTTTAAAAAAAAATCTATGTCCGAAAACAGGCTAGGCTTGCTGGGAAACAGGACTCAGATTTCTAAAGACCATTCAATATTAAGACAGGCTAGAAATATATCCCTCATCAACACGTTCGTGGAGTATCCTCGCTGCATACTCGCTAAGGTTAGTAGCAAGATTCTCATTTCTAGGGCTGAAAACGATATGACAACAGTTGCTGTGGTAGACTTTTGTGCTTATAGATAGTAAAATTATCTTCATGTTTATTACAATGAAAAAAATTCTTAGCGCAGGAGCTGCGTTAGATAAGCGAATTCCCTCAGAGATAACACATTTTTCTAAAAATCGAATATTGTATTTTTATTTTTCAAGAATTTTTGTTTCGATAACTAAGCGTTTAGAGAAAAAATCACAGGAGTTCTTATACCATTTATATATGAAATATACATAGTATATTAAGTTTCGTCCCAAGTTTGTAACGCTTAAAAATATAGATGCTACGAAAAAAATTTTGGTATAGGTGTTCATAGAATCACCTAATTAATCCATTTTCGGTTGTCCGTCCGTCCGTCCGTCTGTGGACACGATAACTCAAAAACGAAAAAAGATATCGAGCTGAAATTGATTTACAGCGTACTCAGGACGTAAAAAGTGAGGTCAAGTTCGTAAATGAGCATCATAGGTCAATTGGGTCTTGGGTTCGTAGGACCAATCTTGTAAACCGTTAGAGATAGAACAAAAGTTTAAATGTAAAAAATGTTCCTTATAAAAAAATAAAAAACTTTTGTTTGAAACATTTTTTTGTAAACATCACTGTTTACCCACGAGGGCGTTAATTAGGTGCAAATTTTATAGTATGTATTAATATAGGAATATCAGTTGTGTGTATGTGTGTGTATTTAAAAGTGAATATCTTTTGTTATTTACGTGACGTCAAAAAAACAAACAATTGCGCATCAACACTATGTATTATAGTACCTATGTATTAATATGGGATTATCAGTTATATATGTGTGACATGTATGTTTGTGTAATGTGACAGAGTAATCAACACTGTCTATACATGGTATTTCAACAATTAACTCAGTCAATTGTTTGTTTTCACTTGTTTTTTCTTAAAATTGTTCAAAAAATAAAAATATATTTAGTAGGTAGGATCGATGAACATTTGAAGAAAATTTCCAAAATTCCACCATCAGTACAAAAGCAATAGCTCCATTTCCTTCGACAATTCGCTAATACGTCAAATTCTACATTAAAATCTCAAAACACGACATAAACGTCATAAACAAATGTCTGTATGTCCGATCAACCTTAATTAGCTTGCTATGAATTTAAAGATAATTCGCTTAGTTTGAAAGAGAGCTTTCAAACGTATGAAGAATGACTGTCTTCTAGCCCATAAATGCAAGGGCGTTCTGTACATAAAACTATACATAAATATATACGTATATATTTTATATACATGTTGGATACCTAGGTAGTGAATAAGGGTTATAAAATATAAGAAAAGGTCGGTTTCCTGTTGAAATTTTCCTTTCCATTAAAATATTTTATTCATATTTTACATTATTTTTGTGCTACGAATGAGAAAAAAAGAAAAGATGAGCCTTTTTAGTAAATGTTAAAACTTGTATATCTATATATAACGTATATGCTCTATTATTGCTATATATCATAGATGGTACCCATACAGGGTTTACGGAAAAGGGCAGCGAGGAATAAAAAGAAAATAGTAATGAACCAATTTTAACAGTTTTTAATTCTATTAAAATTTTACTTCAGGTTTTTTTCTATCATCTATGTTGTTCTGTCAACAATAATTTAAGATAGTCTCCAGAAACCAATCAAATATCTTATTATAGCCACAAAAAAGAACTTCAGCGAATATAATATACTTTTTTTGCTCTATTATACCAAACACTCTGTAGTTATCTATAATTATAACATCAAACTCAGTGCTCTCAGAATCTTCTGAGAAGGATTTCCAAAAATCAATTGAATATCCTTTTATGTCGGTTCGGACAAACGGAATTCACCTTTGACATTTTTCGCACTATTTTCCCACACACTCTGAACGTATCTATAATAATAACATCAAACTTAGTGTCGGTATTAAAACTAAAGGTAGAATGTAGGTAATATGAGTAAGTTTAGTATTTAACAGCAAAAACATGAAGAAGTGTTATGTTATTTGATATTATCTTTTATCCAGGTTATATCTATAGCCTAGTCTAATATCTGTAACAAAAACAATATCCAGTCCTGGAGATTGTGACACATTTCCCTGCTTCTTAGAATTCTCACTTCTCGTTTGGCAGAGAAGTCAGAACAAACTCTTCGTGACTTCTATTTTTTGCACCCCTTCCTTCTCTTTTTTGCACTAAAAAATCACTTTGTTGCACTTGTAGTAATCGTCGTCCACTTTTGATGGTTCACCCTGAATAAAGCCGGTGTTTTAGTATAAAAGATATTTCCTATGTCTCAATAATTGGATTTTTATAATCTGTATTTAATACTTTCAAAGCTTTCAGGCTTTGTCATAGTTTTCGCGATTCTGACGTTCTACCTTGTGTTTTTCGGAAATATTTTCGTCTACAGTCTTCGCGTTGAGAGATGAAAATGATTTATTCACAGACTTAATATCGTTTTCCCGCTTCGTAAATGAGGTACCAAAATTCGTCACCATCTTACAATCTAATACGTCGTGTAAAATATAAAATTGATTATTTATATTTATTCCTTCAAATTTACCACGTTTCAATTTATGATACTTTTTTTTAAATAGTAGTGAGGGTGTAATAATTATATTTTATGGAAACACTT
Source organism: Chrysoperla carnea (assembly GCF_905475395.1). Lineage (NCBI taxonomy): Eukaryota > Metazoa > Arthropoda > Insecta > Neuroptera > Chrysopidae > Chrysoperla > Chrysoperla carnea. Next base: position 129,071,451 of record NC_058337.1, read on the forward strand.
TACGAGGCTTAAAATTTCACAACCAAAACTGCTAATGTTTATGACATTATTTTCGATTCATTCCCCTCTCACTCCAATCATTTCAGAGTTTCTAATCGGAATCTAACGGAATAAACTGAATTTTGTACAAACCTTTTAGCCCTCTTTAGCCCTCTCAATATACATTGCGGTAGGTCGATGCACACAGATTTTTGGAAAAGTTTTCTATTGTAGCTCGTAAAATTAGCTTATTGAAAAATAATGACTGAATATCACATTTTGACTTAATTATATGTTTTCTTAATCGGAACTAGAATTTAACGGTTTTATGGACTTTATGACCTAACATGGCGAACAGGTTAACAAAAGTTTGAACCCGTCTGTTGGATAAGTCCTGGACATAAATTCTTAAATTATAAAATAACTTAAAGCATAAGATACTCTTGAAAAACAAAAAATTTGCTTAAAATATCTTTTTTTTAATCTTTATTAGAGTTTTTCTTAAATTACAATTTGTGAACTTATTCCATAAGCAGCTCTTCAATTGATAGGCTTGTAGATTATTATTTTTTATTAACAATAAATTTTTAAGAACTTCACGCAAGTTACAATTCTTAGATCCTAAAAAAAAAAACACTAAAAATATTTTATAAGTATTCAGATAATAAACAATAAGTAATTGCCATAATAATACAATTTTAACACAATGGAGAATAGATTTCAAGTTGTTCACTTTATTTTATTATTACAGGAAGGTTTACCAAGATAACAATTTTAGTATAAGTACAACAGAATAAACGATTAAGTTCGTAAATTCATCCACGTATAATGTGGGCAGAGAAGTGTGCGATTTTAAAAACTTTATGTGAAATGCAATATCATCAGCATTAAAATGAGTTCAAAATGGTTATTCTTAGAAATTCAATAAATTTGAAATATAAAATTAATTAAAGGATTCTCTATTTAATATAAGAAAAATAAATTATTTTCACCGTCTGTGGAGATTTTACCAATTGAAAAGTGCATAATTATAATTCTGGAGGTTTAAAGTGTTTCGATAACCAAAAAATTAAAATTTGAAATTTTATTTATCAATCAATTATTCATCATTTTATATGTCTTTTGTGAAAAATTCATATCGATTCTCTGAATGGTTAAAGGAAATTAACTAAGGCAGTTTTTTTTGGCCAAATAATGGCGCATTTCTTATAAACCGTAACCGTACAAGGTTGATTAATTGATAAATAAAATATTAAAGTTTTGTAATCAGTTTCATTTCAACTCTTTAAGGTATATCAATACCTTATATTGGAAATGATGTCAAAAATTTGAAATTTTATTTATTAGTAAATCATTCCTTTTTTGTGAAAAATTCATATCGAGTCTCTGTACGGTTTCGGAGAAATTAATTACGAAAGTCAGTGTTTTTACCAAATCAAAAATTTTCATTTTAATGTATAGTTCTTAATTTTGGTATAGTTTTAAAGCTTAAAGCTGAAGTAATATTGTTAAAAGTTTATAAAACATTCTTAAAATCACTTATTGACTAAAAAACCAACATTTATTACGACTTCTTCATATACCACCATGTAAAAAGGGCTGCTGCCGAATAGAGAATTGACTTGAAATTTGTACAGAAGACGTATTGAATACTCATTAATTGGGACACAAAATTTCAAAATTTCAGTTTTTTGGTAACAGTATAGTTTAATTTCACATAAATTTTAACTACAACGACAGGAAAAACATGATAGACGTGAAAGGGTAACGCGACCTACTGTTTCCCAATACAACTCAACTAAATTTGTTGACAATTTGGAAAAATCTATGTGATTTACTTTTACAACGATTTCAAAATCGCACGCTACTCTGCCCCACCATGGACACAACACAACAGCACACACACAAACACTTCGTATTATCATCCAAAAACCATATGATTTTAATCTATTCTGTTTAATGTTTCAAAGTTGTGTGTATGTGTGTGTCTGTAGAATCATGGACGATTAACAAAAACCATTTATATTAGGAATGATTGAGACGACAGATTGTTAAAGTGGACCTAACTTTATGTGTGTACTTTCATTCAAATAGAGAGTAGGTCTGTATGAAAGTTTAAAGGTTGAAGTACAGTGACGGATTTAACAGGTGGGCAAAGCTGCATTTGCCCACGGGGAACTTTCTCTCAGGTGATTCAAAAAAATTATGAATAGAATAATAATAATAATGGGGTTTAGCCTTCCTTCCCAAGGCGAATATGTCTATAACAGAGGCCACTCACATCATTGTTTTTAATCTTTATTTATTTAAACTACATACAATTACAATTAAATTTTAAGTGACGACAATGTGATCAATTTACCGCCCTATTAATCAGGCTACCGCTGCCTGAATTTCAATTTGCTACAGTGGTGAGGAGCAGGAGACAATGTTTCATCATCTCTGCCACTGCCGAGCTCTTGTCATGAGGAGATGGACTTATTGGAGCCAGCCTCTCTTTGACAACCTATCTGACCTATGTCCGTCGACGTCAAAGCTCTCCTGCTTTTCTTAAACAGCTCTAAATGGTTCATTGGAGTAGTACCCGGGGATGGGCCTACACTTTTTCGGTATCACAACGAACCCTATGGTCTAATTGTGTTCCACCCTAGGGTAGCCACTCTAACCTAACCTAACCTAATTTTCAAATCAAATAACATTCTTGTAGTTAAAAATTATATCCTGCAGGAGTTTCATTATCCAACGCAGTAATAACGTTTCTCTTGGCCATAAGATGAATAACTCTTCGCTTTATTTGTTGATCCAAATTGTATGTAAATGGACATAAAGATGTATTTAAAGATATCTTTTCAAGTTTATAGAAGACGATATGAAGACGCTTACTAATACATAAAAACATCTTCGAAGGTTCTCTCACATACACAACATTTGTAAATGTTGTGTAAGAAGAGAATTGAAATTGTAACAAATAGATTGAGCGAGATTATATCTCTTTTGAGCAAATAAAATGAGGTATAGTAGTATATGGATGAGTTAGCAACATCAATGTGTTTAGTATACATACAGTATTTATAGCGTCCATTTCATTTTCAAATCACTTTGAAGTGAACACTATCAAATACCAAATGTTTTAACTATATTAAGTGAGTGATAGAAATAGTTTGAAATCTGTTTTAACCATTTATGTAATATTAACTTGTAGTTAATGAGTTAGTCTAGGATATGGCACGTCCTGAAGCGATGTGGAGTATTTTCTCTCATAGGACATATATATATGGCAGAACGGCCATTTTCGTGATAGAGGGGAAGAAGGAAATAAAATTAGTAAGAGTTGAGAAAAATTTCTGCCACATATCAAATAAGCTCCCTAATGATCGCACAAACAACACATACTGCTGGCAGACATTTCCTCCACTCTTTCTCCTCCCAAAGACCTGAAAAAGAGTAACATGTCGTTAGGGAACTTATTTGGCAAGGAGCAGAAACTTTTTTATATCTTTACTAATTTTATTTCCCCCTTTACTTCTTTTTCGAAAATGGGCCACTCTACCATATATCAGGAGCTTATCAATCACCCGGCAGAAGGCTTAGTGTCCAACAATTCTAAAAGCAATAGTTCTTCACAGAAGATTAGGGAGAATTTAAGTTCTAGGAAATAGTAAACTGTATTGGAGATTGGGTTAAGGCGTGGGTATAATCGTAGCATGCGATCAACCAATTGGATTTTTTTTTGTGGGATTTTCTTAAAAATCCCGCCTGTAACAAAAAACCTGCGATGTTGGAGCATCTAAAAACTAACATCCATACATCATACCATGCTGGGTTTTACCGTGCTGGACAGTGGCAGAGGATGTGTTTGAGGTACTTAAATGACGTTTCAATCCCAGCAAAAGTTCTATTAAACAGGTGGTGCACCTATTTTTAATTACTCCGGTTGTAATGCATAAAAAAACTTGTTTAACCGAGATAATTTCGTCTATAGTCATCTTTAACACACTGATCTGTGGAACTGGTCAGTTTATAAACTGGTCAGTTGATAAACTTTTCTTTATATACCGTTTCTTCTACCAGTATGCTTGTTTTTCAGACTCGCCTTGAACGTTTAGATTTTAAATATTCCATAAATATCCATGCAGATAGTATAATTTCCGTATTAATTTCTTTCTTTCGTATATTTAAATGACTGAATTTTCTTTAATGGCTGGATATTGATGTGTACAACGCTGCAACCTTTCTTAAAACCTCCCTACACTTTCGCGAAGTACCACAAAGTCGGACGAGGAATAAGAATATGGAGGTGAAACTTTTCGTGTGTCGCTGTCTTCGCCTTTCCTTGTTCGAATTTGCAAAAAAGCTTTTATTTTACCCTGTTGCCAATTCGATGTTAGCCAAAGGCGGCGTCAGCCATTTGGCGAGTATAACTAGCTAAGATACCCCGTGCTAGTCTGGGTAGAGAGGGGCTTTGCCTATCAAGCGCTATTCATTTAATAATAATAGTGGATTTTAACCTCCGTTTTTATGATATACGCCTATAACAGAGGCCACCCACATCATTATTTGTTAATCTTTATTTATTAAATTACATTCATATTTCTAAATCACATTTATGATGTGGGTGGAATCGGTTACTTCGTTCTTATCCAAGAGACGACAATGTGATCAATTCTACCGCCCCCATTAATAACGATTGCTCACACTGATTGCTCACACACGCTGCCTGAATTCAAACCCGTAACCTAAGTCTAAGTAATCAAACGGTCAAAGACTAAAGCTTTAGATCGCTCGGCCATTTAGGCTCTACGCTATTTATTAATGAGCGCTATTTATTAGCATCTAGCTTGAGAGTAAAGTTAAAACAAACCAGTTTATATTCAGTCTTGTTATCTTTATCATTCAATAAAATGGATAGAGAATATGAGTAACCAACCACATTACCTGCTGATACAACTTGAAAAAGTGAAGTAAGTATCTCACAATAAAGTTAGGATTTGTGTATATGTTGTTATATAGTGTTGAAGGATGTTAGTTTTGTTGTATGCCCTGCCTTTTGAGAATCTATCCTTAATGTATCTTCATCATCCTTCAGGACATCATCATATCATTCTACTAGTCGTATATACATATATATCAACACAAACCCATAATCTTCACACGAATTTTTTTTTACTACGTTACTGGAACATTTGTTGATATGTAGAGAATTTATACAATGTGGCCTAACGTAAATCGAACCTAGGTTTAAAAAAAACGCGATTTTTCAAAAGCAAAATCATAATTTTGACTTTCGTTCGAGAATAAATCATTTCAAATAAAATGATGGAAGATTGTTCCTTGTCGACTAATTCAATTCATATCAGCTCAAACAAAAGAATAGGATAAACAAGAAATTATATGACTTCAATAAAAATTTAGAGAAACCCTCGACACAAAACCAGATTAGATCGATTCGTTTGTGACAGCGTAGCTCCTATGAAGGATCTGATTTTATTCTTTTGTTTGAGAGATAATTTCAATTAGATCTGTTTCAAGAAAATCTATTCAGTTGCTCGAAGGTCATCACCTATTTTCTTGCCACGTACGAAATCCTAATCTCAAACGTAAAGCATACGAACAGTCTCGATCAAATTACTTTCCAAAAAAACATAATAAAAATCAAAATTAGTTCATCCGTTTTGAAGCTACTATGGCCAATGTCGCCTCTCCATTAAATTGCCTTCCAAACAAAACAAAAAACAATCAAATCGGTTCATCCGTTTAGGCACTACGTTGTCACAGATTGGCAAAAAGATCCATAGCGGTCAAACTTGTAAACCCCTCCCCCCCATTTTTCTTATTTTGGGTATTAAAAACAGAAATGTTAGTTAAAAGTATCTGGATTGCATATCTACGAAAATCATTTAAATTGTTGTACTCAAAAATTGAGAAGAAAAACTTTCACATCTATCAGATTGTTTCAGTCTGAAGACAGACAATTAATTTGCTTTTATACCAGTCTGTATGTTATGCCATAGGCTTCGAATATATGTTTGGATCATTCTGTAAGCATTGGATCATTTAAGATGTATTTCATATCTCAATGCTCTTTTTACTTGCAGAGATTTTGGAAAAAAAGATTGATATTTAAGGTGTCTTCATTCATATATCGATACTTACATCATCCAACCTTGGTGATTCTCCAACAACAAAATAATAACATAATGTAACGTTAAATATACTCATCTAAAATTTATTTTTTAAATAAAAATGTACTCCAAAAGAATCGGACACTTAATTTTATTACCATTAAATAAAATTGATCTACAGACTCTTTAAAAACGTTAAGTAGTACGATTTGCCACTATTGTCTTCTAATAAATAACTAAGAGAAAAATTGACTTTTTGTATTTTTTTAATCCAAGCTGAACTTTCTCTAACTTAAGCCCCATTCTAACGGCATTTTCTGTAACTGTTGTAATTGATTATAACCTTAACTTAAATTTTTCAGAAAGTATTTGGAGAAATCTTTTCTGAGAACTTAGGAAAACATATTTTCAATGTAACATTTTTAGTACTTACAAGTAAATCTAACTCAAGTTAATTTCTTTCTGTTTATTGCTATTAAAGGTAACATAATTTACCGGTAACATATATATGAAACAAATTATTTTATCTTATTTTTATTCGAAACTAAAATAATGTTTCTTTCATTGTCATGGTTTAAAATATTGGTCATTTTAAAATCTACTAAATATACGAGTATCATTCACATATATTGTTCGTTTCCAACAAATTATTCGATCTTTGAATACAATAAAAATTATTAAACTTACAATAATTAATACAAGTAATATTAAACTAACGACTAAGAATACATTTTTAGTTTGTGCATTTTTTTGAGTTGATGCTGTTTTCGAAACTGTTTCGTTAACAAGTTTTTTGAAATTATTATGATCGGTTGTATTTTCTTCACTACACGAAGTTCCATGAATAGCATTTGTGGAAAGAACCACATTTTTTGAAATAATATTAATTTCAAGACTTTGGCAATCATTTATGAATTTTGTTAAGCCATCACAGCTCCATGGAATTTCGTCAGCTCCAAGATATAATAATTTTGGAAAAATATTTTTTAAGCTTGTTACATTTAAGTCAGTTAATTTTGTATTGCCATCCAATAAAAGTGTATTAATATACCGAAGTTGCCGAAATACATTTTTGTTGGTTAACTCAGTCGATGATAAGAGATTCGAGGATAAGTTTAAGAATTTTAGAAGAGGTAGAGATGAAAAAATTTTAATTTCAAATGTATGTAATTGATTAAAACCTAAACTTAAGTTTTTGAGATGTATAATTCCTTTAAAACAATCTGGTGGGATGTATGAAATCTTATTCCCCGATAAATCTAAGTCTAATAATATTGGAAAGTTCTTAAACATACCAGAATGTAATTTTAATTGATTATTTGCCAATTTCAAAACAGTAATACTTTTTAAGGTTGTTAAATTGTCAATTGTTTTGAATTTGTTGTTACTTAAATTAATAAAATCAATCTGATTGGTTGATGCAAATGCTTTGTTATTTAATTCAGCTAAGTTATTATAACTTAAATCCAATTTTTGTAAGTATCGTAATGCAGAAAATGCGTTATTTTTAATAATAGAAATAACATTATGACTTAAGTCTAAGATAACTAAACAAACACCACTTTGAGCAAATGGATCATGTTGTACTTCCGAAATTTGATTGTTATGTAAGTCGATTTTTCGAATGAGTTCCCATTGTACTTGTGTGTTTAATGCACCCGATTGAAGGATGAATGGTAAATTCCAATTTATTCTAATTCGACATGATTTTCCTTGAGACAATGATATAAATTCACTTAGAGATGGATACACTGATGGCGGTTCTGTATCATTAAAATCTTCATTTTGACAATCTTTGTATGAAGACACTGTATGTAAGCCAAGTAATAAACCAAACAAGCATGTCCATATCATTGTTAAAATTTCTGAAAATAATAATAATTATTTAATTTTCTTATTAAAAATTGTTATTTTTTTATGCTTTATACCTTTTAGGAATAAGAATAGAGATTTCGAGTTCAAAATTCTTTAGCACGTCCTTAAAATCTTTTGTGCTATATATTAACGATTCAATATAATTCTTTAGAATCTGAATATGCATGCATTAGTTAGAAGAACTTCCCTGACAAGAAAATGCCCGTTTAATGAATAGAATTCAATTGAAATAAATTTCCAATTCATTCCGATTCATTCTCAAACCGATTAAAATTTTGAATCAAAATTTAATAAAAAATTATTGAATTCCAATTCAATCCAATAGAACCAGAAATTTCCAATTGATTCCAATTCATGAATGGGATCGAATTGGAAATTTTATATTGGATCAGAATGAATTGGAAATTTGAATCGAACTTTTTTGTCAGGGTTGAGAATTCGATATCATTACAAAAATGTATTTTTCGAAAGATTTAACAAAATAGTGAAAAAATTGATGTATAAATATTCGAACTGGAAACTGAATAATCTCAAACGAAAATCTATCATCACTAGATTTTTGTCTCCTTTTTCTAGCAAATACGGCAAGTCAGAATTCAGCAGAAAAGATATTCATCAATTTTCCTTTATATATATTATATCTGGGATTTTTTTTCTCCTCAACCAACTTCATAATAGACTGGAATTAACGTTTTTTTTTATACCTTATAAATATTGACCCTGCATTAAAGTACGTATAGCAGACCGCTATAACTTCTGCGCTTAATGTTCAAAAAACGTTTCAAACAAATTTTGTAGAAAATTTTATCCTCTACAACTTTTATAGTAAATGAAAATACGATTGAAGAAAAAAAAAAACGAAATATTCCCAAAAAACTCCCTTGAATATCTAAGGGTACGTGCACGTGCCATGTGTGGCTTTTGAAGCGAAATTTGTTCTATCAAAATAAAGGCTTGTACAAAAATTCAACTTATTTCCTTAGATTCCGAGGTGAATTCCTAAGATGATTGAACTAATTACCTATAAAGTTTTTAGATTAGCGAATGACTAAAGCCCATTACGATTAATTTTAACTTGATAAAAAAAGAGTGTTATCGTACCTTAATTAATGAAAATTAATTTCAAAATTTCTTCAATTTTTGTCTCAAATCATTTGTTTAATTTTAACTGGCACTGACAGCAAAAGCAAAACAATTATTGTGAATAAAAATAACAAAATAAATTATTTAAATTTTTTCCTTGTAATTTTAATGTCATGTCACAAATACTGTTGATAAAATATTATTAATCAATGTGTTTGGGTTTTACTGCGGTTGAGGAAATAAAACAAAGCAAGCATCAATTTTCTTATTCATTCCCTCTCGGAACACCATTTTGTTTCTCCTCAATTTGACTGCTAATCTAATGGAATCATGGATAGACATTTAAGAAAACATTCAAACTTTTAGAGTAATACAGCTGTGAGGGTACATAAATTTTGGATAAAATATTTTACATATTTGAATAATTACAATTTTTTAATGATTTTGTTCAACGTTTGAAAGCGGGAAATTTAAATAAACTGTCCGAAACATCGGACAAGACTTTATTATATTATAAAATTGATATATTATTCTTGTAATATTTTGATTGAAAGCAGCCAATTGTAAGAATTATTTAAAAACAAGGAAAAGCTTTAGTTTCTTAACTTTACTAATTTGGCTTAATTAATTTTTTTTTCTACAGCTCCACGGCTCTAGGGGAAGCGGTCCCAGAGGGTAGTTATATCAAACCTAGGACCTTGTTGATAGAAACCCTGATACGAAGTTCCACTCAGCCTCTCCCTAGAAAATTCCATTTTCCAGTATTTTGAAATGTTTTCCCCAGGGTGTAGCCTTCTCGAATTTTCCCGAATATGTGGCTTATACCAATCCTAGGAACACCTTATGGTTTAGCCTCGTGCCAAGTTTAATTGAAATCGTTGGAGCCATTTTTGAGAAAAGCCCAAAAAAAGGTTTTCCCAAGGGTGTGGGCCTTGTCGAATTTTGATGGATATGTAGCCTATATCAATCCTAAAACACCTCAAGGTCTAGCCTGGTGTCAAGTTTAATCGAAATCGTTAGAGTCATTTTTGAGAAAACCCCAAAACAAAAAGGTTTTCCCTAGAGCGTGAGCCTTCTCGAATTTTCCCGGATTTGTGGCTTATACCAATCCTAGGAACACCTTAAGGTCTAGCCTTGTGCCCAGTTTAATCGAAATCGTTACAGCAGTTTTTGTGAAAGCCCCAAAAATCCTGCTTTGGCCTAGAGGAAAGTACCCTTAAAAAAAGGCCTAAGAAGTAATAGAACACTTTTCCCTTGAATTAAAGTATCAAAATAAATAGGAAGCAAAATTATTGGAGTCGAATTGTGTTGAAGAAAATTCCGACCATTTTTAAGGCCTAAATACCTGCTGAATATATTTTTCAAACTTATCTTGAGTTTCTGAATAAACTATACATCTTAGAAAATTAGTTGCATCATATTCGTCTCTCCCCTTTTCCTTTTCGAAACCGTATAGATCAACAAGGTACAACAGCGAAAAAACTCTTGTCATATGATACAAACAAATTCAATATCCTGAATGATTTTCACATGGAACCTTTTTTTATTGTAGTAACACATAAAATATTATTATATAATGTAGAAAAATATCTACCTTCGATATTCCTTGTTCTGCTTTTGAATTTTAAATGATGTTACTTTATCCATTCAGAAAAAAAAATTCACTTATACGATAAAGAAAAACGGGAAATAATATAAATGACAAACGAAACTGGACAAATACACTCGATATAGTAGAAAATCGTATTAATAAATAGGCTAAGGTCCCGTGAACTTCTATAGAGTAAGAAATTATCAATACTGTGATTACTCGTTCACATTCGAAGCTGATAAGATCGGCAATCATTCGATTTTTTCTTAAATAAATTAAAATAAATTAAAAATCTAAGAGAGCCCCCGACATAAAATCTGGACTGATCAATTCAGTTTGTTTGAAAGGTATTTTGATTGAGAGTGTTCTAAGCTATATTACTAGAAAATCTACTTGAAATTAATCGCACCTTGAAATTTATCGCCTCATTCTAGTTGTTTCCGGAACGGAACTTTGAACTCGTACTTGAAACATACCTAAGAACAGTCTTGAACAAATTACCTTTCAAACAAATAAATAATTCCTAAAAGAATCGATTATTCGCTTAGGAGTTATGATACGACAGACAGACACAGAGACACGTAAAACTTATCACACCCCTATTTTTTAGTTTGCGGTTAAAAATTTCTGGAGAGCCGGGTATCGATTTTAATACCCAACTATTAGTTTGACCTGTATGTACTTATAAATGAATTTTAAGAAATCTTCCAATGTAATTTTCGCCAACTTGCAGTCGTCCAATTGGCTTGAAAATTAGCACTCAAAGCAAAAAAAAAGACCGATGAAAATAAATAAATTAATTACTTTATCCAAGTATTTCGACCTTATCTTTAATAATATTATTTTGAAATATTAATCCTAGTCTCAACGGTCAGATGGTGAAGTGGCGGTGGTGCCCGTTCCTTATGCGAAGGGTCGTGAGGTCGAAGTCCATTCAAGCTAATATATTTTATTTATTCTACTTTGTTAAGCAAGGAGAACAAACAAGGTTTAAAAAATCTATAAAATTCAAAGCGTGGGATGCTCGATATCTGTCAAATCCACTATTTAAAAGAATGAATGTAGAAAACACTCCACGGATTGAATTTTAAAATTCAATAAAATTTGTTACCTTGCCAAATAAGTGAACCTATACCAAAACTTTAAGTTTTACTATATGTTTTCGGGGATTTTCCTGAAAACTTTTCGAAAAACGTTCTTGTGAGAAGGTTTTATCTAAAGAATTTTCAAAAGGTATTATCATGAAAAATTTAAAAGACAATTATAGTCCGAATAATTTAACATTATTGTCTACCAAATTAACTAGTAGATATCTAAAATTATGGGCAAGTAGTTTTCCATTTAATAACTTAAATATGTCACAATGAATTTGTAACCAAAAACATATTATTTCATTTCAAAATGATTTAAAACTTTAAATTACCGTTTTCTTCAAGCATAATTTTCTTACCCAATGTTTTAAGATAACTGTCTCTATAATCTTTAGATAGGAACCATTTTTTTCTTCTCTTGTATATGCTGTAACAATTGGATCACTATTTTTTCCGGCCTGAGAGGAGGTTATTATGGTTTGGACTAAACTTGTACCTCAACACTGGCCCAGTGTTGAATTATCATTCGTCCTTTTTTCTACTACCACAACTGCAACAAATTTCGACAATTCTTAATCACAAACTTGTTTCACTTAAATTTCATTGAAGCTTTGCTAGGACTGACAACTCAAGATATGATAAACTAGCCTTGGCGATCGGAAAAGAAAAGATTATCGGAGACATAATTTCGATGACATGCAGAGTCTGAAACCGTTTGGCAATATTTTATTTCTGACTATAGGTACCAAATTTGAAAAATATAAAATCTTTAAAATTTTTGAAGGTTGTTTTTGTAAATGGTTTTTTTGCAAATCGAAGTATTCGATTCCTCACTTAGTTTTTCAATTTTCGAATTTACAAATACAGTAACTATCACACCGATTTTATCAAATCCTCCAATACCTTTACAATAATCTTTAACAACTACCCTTTCATCCTCATCCATTTTTTACACTCACGAAATTAAATAGACCGCGATGTTCGATATTACATTTTAATACGCGGTACTTTTCCAAACTTATTCAGACTTTCATGCATTCAACTTAATGATTCATTTACACAACGATTCTCTGTATCTCATACCACAAGTATGAAGTCCCTACTTATATTATAAATGATAAAGTAAAATATGTAAAGTTTGTCTGTCTGATTGTTCGGCTTTTACGACTAAACGATCAAAAGATTTAGATGACAAATGAGTATGGGATGGAAAATTTTGTATTATCAGATTAAACTTGAAGTCGGTTACATAAACCACTTGAAAAATAAAAAAACAGTTAGGGGTTAACTCTCAGAGTTTAACGTTAAACACAATAATTTAAAAAAAAGTTTATACTTGCGTTTCAAGTAAATTGATTGGGAATTCGTTGAACCTTGGCCATGAACATACGCTAATTTGTTTTCAGCATAGTCCTTTCAAGGAGTTAATTGTGGTGAAAAGGGCGAAAAATGTTTCCATTTAAAAATTTTTGATTATTGAATAAAACCTGAAATTCGTAATTTTAGATGACCAGTGCGCAATTTTGGTACCACCTCAATCTTTAATATAGGCAATATCTTTACACAAATATATACTGGTTTTTCGACTCGAAAACAATAAAGACAAAGAAACACCTTTCAGAAATAATTTATTTTGATTAAAGCCTTACCCGTATGTCTTCAGTGACGATAATGATTTTCTAGGCATATTTAAAGTTTTTGAGAGAAAGAGTGTATAAATATAAATGAATACTATAAGAAGCAAGTATGGCGAGTTCTAAGTCCGAAGATCAAATACCAGGCGCACAGTTTTTTAGTGGGAGAATATTAAAAGGGCAAGGATACTGGTGTTAAATCAATTGGGGCAGGGCAGCGGCTTTTTGTTGTACTAGGAGATTTTAAAAAAGTTTCCACTTTTATATTTCGAAGGGGGAAAAACACTTTCAGAGAGAAGGAAAACGAAATATTTATATATTCTGTAGCAAATATGAAGTGCCGTTTTATGATTTTCAATTCCGTTTTCGATTGTAAGCTTTTTATAAAATCATCCTGTGTAGTTTTTTATATGCAATTATTGTTTGGTTTACTTTAATCACCTTGGAAGCTAAAGTCTTTGTTGAAAGCTAGAATTGTTTATCGAAGCGTGCGAGTAGCTGATAGTATTTAATATACGAGAAAATAAAATTAAAACTTACAATAAAATAGTAACTACAAAACAATTGTACATAATTAGAAAAGTTTTTTTACCTAATTTTTATACTATTTTAATATTATATTTTTATATTCATCATTATTACTGAAAAAAAAATTAATATTTTTGTTATAATTATACAAAATTCATTTAATTAATTAAGTTTTGCAAAAAAATTTTCTTCTTCTAATGAATTTACTGTGAAAACTGGGTTAAAATTTTACGAAAACTATTTTTATTTTTGAATATGGAAAAGTTTGTTAAATAATTTGTAATAAAAACTTGGTGAAAGATGAATTTTTAATGTAAAATTAAACTTGTTTTATTTTCATCGCCTAAAACTTAATAATTCAGAAAAAAAAACTTTTGAGAACTAAGCTTACTTTGAAAATGTTTAGATTAAGGGCCAGGATACGTTCAAGATACTTATTTTATCAAGTCACTGTGACCAATGAATTTGACTAAATATAGGTATGGCTAGGTTATATTGACTGTCCTCGGAGGGGGACACTTAGGGCCCAGTTGACTAAATATTGTTGATAACAGTTTAATTTTTTTAAGAATGTCATAGAAAAGTTTTCCGAACAAAAAATATCGCAAATCGACTTTTATGACGTCATTATGACAATTATGACCCAAATTTAGTATTATTCCATACTTGATTGATCAAAATATGATAAAATTTGAACATGATAGAGCGAAACTAAATTTTTTTGATTTTGCTGACATCATTAAGTTTATAATTTCGATTTTTTTTTTTGATAACATAGGCTAATTTGATCCGACCATGGTCGAATTTTCCTTGAAACCCTCTAATTTTGGGTCAGTCTTTTCATCTGTGATGTTAGTTTTTCGCTACCATTTCCATATATGCTAAATACCTGGACCAGGTTCCCACTTTCTTGAAACCTGTTAGAGCTAAGTTAATTTTGACCACAAATTTGAAAATAAGGACCCAAATTTAGTAGGATTCCATACTAGGTTGATCCTAATAGGATAAAATTTGGACGTGATAGAGCGAAATTAAATTTTTTGAATTTTGATGACGTCATTAAGTTTAAAAAATTGACATTTTTGAAAATAGACAAATTTGATCCGATCTTGCTCGAATTTTTTTTGAAACCCACTAATTTTGGGCCAATTATTTCATCTGCGATTTTAGTTTTTCGCTACCATTGCCCTATATGCTAAATACCTGGACCAGGATCCCACTTTCTTGAAATCTATTAAAGCTAGGTTAGTTTTGACCACAAATTTGAAAATCATAACCGAAATTTAGTATTATTCCATACTTGGATAATCAAAATATAATTAAATTTGGACGTGATAGAATGAAAATAAATTTTTTGGATTTTGATGACGTCATTAAGTTTAAAAATCGACTTTTTTTGATAACATAGGCTAATATGATCCGATCTTGGTCAATTTTTTTTTGAAACTCACTAATTTGGGGCCAATTATTTCATCTGTGATGTTAGTTTTTCGCTACCATTAGCCTGTGTTCTAAATACAGGGATCAGGATCTCACTTTCTTGAAACCTATTAAAGGTAGGTTAATTTTGACAACAAATTCGAAAATTTTGATCCAAATTTAGTAGGATTCCATACTTGGTTGATCAAAAAAGGATATGAATAGAGGGGTAGTCTTAAACACCCTGTATATATAGGAATCATAGAAGAACCCTCGGTATACATTATAATTATATTAAATATATACAAATAATGAGGATGTATACCTTGCTGTATTTGATTTATTTTAATATTATGTAAATTTTCTTTTTCTTGTATAAAACACATAAATATATAATTTTTGAGTAAATGAGTAAAAAAAAAAGACTCGTTATATGGTAGAAAATATGTATATATCATTTTAATTTATGAATGGGAAAGGATTAACATAATTGGTTATGATTTCTTTTAATGCGTATAAAATACAGTGAAAATGTTGTATATTGTCAAGTTATAACATGTTAATACATCCTTTATTAGTCAGGAAAACTTGGTTTTTTTTTCAACCTCGACCTACCTCCAACTAATTTCAGAATTGACTTAAACTTAATACAAAATTTAGACCAACTTTATTCAAAATTGCCTTGGTGCTCGTACATCCTAAATTCTGACTATAAAAAGTTAAAGCAAACAATTAACTGAGTTAATTGTTGAAATACCATGTATAGACTGTGTTGATAACACTGTCACGTTGCACATACATAACTAATATTCCCATATAATATATACTATACAATTTGCGAATAATTTGCACTCTCAGAGGTAAACAGTGATGTTTACAAAAAAATGTTTCAAACAAAAGTTGTTAATTTTTTTATAAGGAACATTTTTTACATTTAAACTTTTGTTTTGTTTCTAAAGATGGGTCCTGCGAACCCAAGACCCAATTGACTTATGTTTCCCATTTACGAACTCGACCTCACTTTTTATGCACTGAACTCGCTGCAAAAATTTTAGCTTGATATCATTTTTTGTTTTTGAGTTATCGTGTTGACAGAAGAAAACGGACTAATTAGGTGATTTTATAAACACCTATACCAATATTTTGTTCGTATAATCAATATTTTTAAGCGTTACAAACTTAGGACTAAACTTAATATACTATGATATATTTCATATATACATGGTATGAAAACTGTGCTATCAAAAAAGTATTTTGGAAACTTTTTTATTTGACAATTATAAAAAAGGTAACGGCAAGCATAACGTGCAAGAAGTTATTGCATCAACCCTCTTGCCAATTTTTCCACAGTAGTTTGGTATTTGTTTAGGCAGTCACTTCAGATCTCCCAGATGCTGTGTTGGTTAATAAAAACTTATATACAACTTCAAATATTTTCATTTGCCAAATGATTTTAAATTTTCATAAAAAACTTTCAATGAATTACAAATAGTAAAGCTTCTCTTTTCAACAAGTAATCAAACAAAACTTTATAATAGAATTAAAACTAGGGTAAAAATATTCATACGTCCAATATTCGAATAGTCTTTTATTCCTTTTAACCGCATCTAACGACTTTCTGTTAGTTGTTGAAAACAATTGGGATCTCTGCCAAAATACTTTTTATTTTAACACATTAAAATCCGTATGTGTGTATTGTATGGTATGTCCAAGTTTGTACAATATTAAAAAAAAAAAAAACAAATAGACAGAGAGGTGCCGTGGAAAACCCGGTGTGAACTATGCCAGGGGTCTACTTAAGTTGGATATATATGGAAAACTGTTTAATTATAAGGTTTACGAAAAAAAGTTATTATATTTATAAAAATCTCTTTTTATTTATAAAAGTTCGACAGGAATGTTAATGGTCGTTTAAAAATCTAGACCATTTAGAACAGATAATTAAGGAAACGGTTCAAGAAATCACTCCCAAGATATGTAGGAGTGCGATTACAACTCTTCCAACATTTTGAATCGTTATATCTTAGAAATGGTGGCTCTTAGTAAAAAAACTATTGAGATATTTTTTATATTTTATTATCTGATCTACAATTTTTTGTCTGAACTTTTTTGAATAACTCTACCAGCTCTGAGCTGGATGCCAATTTTTGTACCTTCAATATAATTTGTGGTTTATTTTGACCAGATAAGCTGTTGACTAAAGACTTCCTGTTCTTTCTGTTTTAGGTACCGTATAATCGTTCTATCAAATTCTCAGCACAAAAAATTGTATAATGAAGTTTTTCTATAGCACATATTAATAATAACAACCTGTTCAGGTGTGTGCAATCTTTATGGTCCAGTTATTTAACTTCCCAAATGATAATTTTTCCATAATTGGATAAAACATCGCAGTTAAGTATTATTTATTGTATAAAAAAAAACAGAGATGTGTAGCTTAGGGGTTAATTAATAATATAATCAACTATCGTTAATATTTCTGTATATATTAGTGTTACAGAAAAAATTTTGAGGGTAGCAATTATAATCCACTAACCTTGTCGCCGGAACTACCGGATTTGATGTAAGCTTGGATATACAACGTGTTCTGTTATTAACTGCAGAAACCTAACTTCTCAAAATAAGCTCATCAAGAGCAACAAAAAAACTCTTTTCCAAATTTCGATCTGAGCCTTAATTTGGGAGCTACAGGTATGACAAAAATTGATAAATTTGATTATTCATTGACTGTCATTCGATAACCAGTAGCCAATGATAATCAGAAGATATTAGTAAATATTTTTAAAATAATATTCAACTGAGGTAGGGATTTTTAGAAATTATAACATGATTTGATTCGATTATATTATTTTGCAAAAACATTAAATTATTGTACTTAAACAAACAAACTATGTGACAATGGGTGTGGTTTGCTTGTTTACGTCCAATGATAAATTGTTTACTTATAAGTATTATTATTTTCTCAGAATTTCTACGTCGATTTGAAAATCTGTTAAGCATATATTAATGTTATTTCTAAACGATTCGTGGAAATCTGAGATCGCTATCATCTTTAGGAGAAACGAATATTGCCATTCACGAAAAATCGTGAATAAACCTCCCCCCCCTCCTGGCGTTAATAAAGTGTTCTGACTATGCAACATAAATACTGAATAACAACTCCGGGTAAGGTTATTACTGAAGGAGCTGCATTTTTTAAGCAAAGGAAATTCTTAATTACACCGCCAGCTAGGTAGTTATTCGACTCTCCGAAAATGTCGGCTTTTATCGGATAACGTGAGTATATTTAGCTTGACTGGCTACAATAATGTCGACCTAACGACAAATGCAAATAGTAAAGGCATGTACTATCCAGGCAATAGGTACTACCGATCAGTGGTCGGGCCACGAACACGTCGCCTTTTGAGTGTCGTTAAAAAGTCAACAGCTGTGTAGACTCGATGATTTCCTGTTAGGATGACAAGAAATAGAATTGACCAACTAAGAAAATATGTTTCAGTTTATTAATTGAATTATATCGTTTTTATCAACGAGTTTCATATAGAAATAAAATAAATGTTATTCAATTGTATAATCAAATATTAATATTAATTTGATATTAATTGTGTTATTTGTTATTTTACATGAATGATGTGTGTTATATTTCTATGATTTTACAGTACGTTTACTTTTAGTTTGTCCAAGACACATCGACAAAACAATAACGAAATATATGAAATATTGATGCTACCAACAAAATTTTGGTATAGGTATTCATAAAATCACCTAATTAGACCATTTTTGGTTGTCTGTCCGTCTGTCCATCTGTCTATCCCTAAGCACGATAACTCAAAAACAAAAAAAGATATCAAGCTGAAATTTTTATAGCGTGCTTAGGACGTAAAAAGTAACGTTGAGTTCGTAAATGAATAATATAGGCCAAATGGGCCTTGGGTCCGTAGGATTCATTTTGAAAACCGTTAGAGATAGAAGAAAAGTCTAAAAAAATGTTCCTTGTAAAAAATTTAACAACTTTTGTTTGAAATATTTTTTCGTAAACATCACTGTTTACTCACTTAGGTGCAAATTTTATAATATGTATTATTTGGGAATATCATTTATGAATGTGTGGCTATCTAAGAGTGGATATCTTTCTTTACTTACTCTAATTATGCTCAACTATTTTCTTTCACTCCAACCTTTTCCTGGCAGTAATTAGTAGAACAACTTGTTCCAATCCGAAATGCGAAATTGTTCTATCCGTTCACGCATGATTCGATGACTGATATTACAGCGCTGAAATTGACATTGAAAAATACAATAGCAAGCTGAAAATAAAACGTATTGTATGTGGATATTTATATATAGTATGTATGTACACAAAATAAACACAATACTTGAAAATTAATGGAATAAATATGTTAATTTTATTTCGTATTATATATATTATGATTATGATGCCTATAGTAGTGAATTATATTATGTTCAAACTACTATTATGTATAATTATCAATTATAATAATTATTACATTTTTCAATTATCAAGATATTTGCTAGTAATTCTAATAGTGGCACATATATGTATGAGTAACATTGCAATCAGGACATAATTAGTAAAATTACTATACAAGATGTTTATGGAAAAAGACTCAGCACCAAACCTTTCATCAGAGTCCAAGAATTTACAGTTCAAGTTAAAAACAAGTGAAAACAAACAATTGACTGCGTTAATTGTTGAAATACCATGCATAGTCAGTGTTGATTTCTTTAACACATTACACATACAAACATGTGACACATACATAACTGATAATCAAGTATAGTATATATTATAAAATTTCGGCCTAATTGGCGCCCTCACGGGTAAACAGTGATGTTTACGATAAAATGTTTCAAACAAAAGTTGTTTAATTTTTGATATGGAACATTTTTTACATTTAAACTTTTGTTCTATCTCTAACGGTTTACAAGATGGGTCCTACGGACCCAAGACCCAATTGACCTATGATGCTCATTTACGAACTTGACCTCACTTTTTACGTCCTGAGTACGCTGTAAAAATTTCAGCTCGATAACTTTTTTCGTTTTTGAGTTATCGTGTTCACAGACGGACGGACGGACGGACAGACAACCGGAAATGGACTAATTTGGTGATTTTTTGATCACCTATGACAAAATTTTTTTCCTAGCATCAATATTTTTAAGCGTTACAAACTTGGGACTAAACTTAATATACTATGTATATTTCATATATACATGATATAACAACGAAATAATTTGAAGTTATAGGTCATACTTGAACGCATTACTACATAGGCTATGGTTTTAGCTAACTTGATTCTAACTAGGTGTTGGGTGATTTATCTTAAAGGTTTCATTTTTTCTATATTTTAATTGACTACTGACACAGAGGTGTGGTTTTATAAATATGGCTGACTTTAGGTTGCAAAAAGAATACATGTTTTTTATATGAGATATGATTATTAACGACTTTTTTGATAGTTCATTTTTCTATGACGTCGTACCTCATTTAGTTTTGGTTTCATGTCAGCTTTTCTATTTTGGGAGTAATGTGATGTTTGACAGGAGCTGTGTCAACTTAGCGAATTCCGTCAGAGATTCAAAAATGAAAACATTTTTCTAAGAATCGAATATGGCATTTTTAATTTTTCTGAGTTTAGTTTAGCGAGTAATGGTACTTCACTCATAAAGCAATCTGTATAAATATAATTAATTGAATTAATAAATTGCATTTGTATGTATTTTATCAAGTGGCTTTATCTAGCTAATCCTCTTCGCTCAAAAATTGAAAATAATTTCATATATCATATACACCAGACTAATTAAATTATTATTTCAAAACAGTTTCTATGGGTTGGTTTTAATATACAACAAAGCTTATTTAAAACCGAAGGAAAATAGAAATCAGATTTGTTTTTTATTTTGAAAAAAAGTGCGTTCATTATAAAATATTATAGGTAACCATTATTATCCCGTTAGGAGCAGCGATGCCACAGACAGACACACAGATACACATATATAAAGACATGTTAAACTTATTGCACTACTCTTTGTTTGTTATGACCTAAAAATTACAGACTTAATAATCTGTGGTGTAAATATTGTGCAAAGAAGTGATAATGTATTTTAAACCATAAAGTCTTTTTTCATTTCATTTGATGAGCTTCTGATGTTCTTGGATTTATAAAAATTCATTCCACGTCTTCATTTTGCTTCATTATTTTTTTTCAGTTTTTATACAAATTATTTTAAGAAATATCGTCTTAAAAAATGAGATATACTTTTTTATATGATATTTATTTTAAACCATCATTTTATATCGAGGTGGGTGTATAAATATTGTGTGTTTGTATGTTGAACTTTATGTTTTTGCATAAATAAATATTAAATAAATATATATAAAATTTAAATATAACTTTATTACCATTTTAATCGAAATGTAATGGTTTTAACCCCGAAAATCAAAATAAAACAAGTGAAAACAAACAATTGACTGAGTAAACTGTTCAAATAATAATTTTTCATAAATAAGAAGAGTTTAAAAAACCAGCACAATTATGGCGTTCTTTCGATCCCCATTCGTTTTGGTTTTCAAAATTTCGAAAGTATTTTCTCGAATGTTTTGAAGTGAAAACTAGTTTTGGCACGTGTGAACAAAAATAATGGTGGTATGTTTGTAAATGAACTCCTCCTAAACGAATGGACCGATTTTGATGAAAATTTTGGTCTATGTTCAAGTGGATGCAAGGATGGTTTAGATTCACAATTCGGCCCGCTGAAAAGAAGAGTTTCAAAAATTAAAATCCACGGAAAAAAAATGGTGGAAATGCAAATAAATATTATATTACGTTACATCTTAGTATTCAAATGCATTTATGTGCGCTCCCACCATATCTATCTAGAATTGATTGAACTGAATATTTATCTAGAATTGTCGAATTTTCCTGAATCAATAATCAAGTATTGTGAATCTATAATCAGGTATTTATTAGAGTTATATGGAAGAGCACCAATGCCAAAGTCTTCAGCCAGACCAAAGGCCAGTTATTCCAAATTCTTCACTTCCGTCGATAATCTCCATGACTGACAATCTCTTTTTTCTTTTTTTTCCAGAATTTCTCACAGGACTACTTGTTGAAGCTACCTGATAATTTTCAACTAAACTCCCTATCTTTTATGATTTTGGAAAAGTCAAAGTTTTGTCCTAATAAAAGAATGAGTTAATACAATATTTACGAATATTTAAAAAAAAATAGAAATGTACTGATCAGGCTTCTAAAGGTTATACCTACCAAGGGTTGGTTATATTCTTAGTATATAACTTATAAATTTTGTGTATATTAAACCAGACAGAGTATTAGCCACAAGTAACAAAAAGAGTGTATATTATTATGAATAAGGGAAGGTCAAGTACCTATAATCCAAATTTACACTTATGTGCAAAGTAGATAAATAAGACAATTAAACGGTTTGCAGCGCTGCTTTCTGATGAGATGTACAATAAAGCACACGTTTTATTTAAAATATCACCATTAATAACTTATTTAAATTTGATAGAAAATAGTATTAAATTTTCAATTTAAACCATATAGATAGATTTATATGTCCATCCATAATATTAAATTATGAAAGTAGTGTATCATTAACAGGGAAAATTCTCCAATAAAACTCATGTATGGTGCGAATATGTTTCGCAAAATCATTTTTTTAAATATCACAATGGAAATTACTTCAAACTTTACCTCCACAAAATTTTACGCTTTATTTAAAACTGGAATGTAGTTTTACGTTGAGTATGATTTATAAAACAATAATGGGGTTTAACCTCCGTTTCAATGACATATGCCTATAACAGAGTCCGCCCAAATCATTATTTGTTAATCTTTGTTAATTTAACTACATCCGTGTATATAAAATTACATTTTTATGATATGGGTGAAATCGGTTACTTCGTTCTTATCCTAGCGACGAATCAAGTTTTTACTAATAATTTAATCTGATTGACAACTAATCTTCAGACTGCTTGCATTCTGATGAAATATCCTCATTAATATAAATGCTATCCAGTAAATATCAATATCAAAGGTACATCGTCTTATCCTATAACTAAAGTAACTTTTTGAAGGAATTTTAAATATCATAAATATTGTATAATATATACATATTATTATATAGCTATTTTCAAAATAAAATGCTTTGTTAATATACTATGTATGTACGCAAAAATGAAGAGAGTAAAGTGCCCTGCTTAAAGGGATACCAAAATATGAATACTGAATAAAATGATCTAGTTAAAATAACCGCTAAACAAATTAATATTAAAACATTATTAACATATTAAAACAAAAATATTTAAATAAGAAATACTTTTTTATTGTAGGAAAGTAAATAATATTTTTTTCTATGAGTTACTCATACTTGACTATCTGTAAAAGTTTGACGTGCTCAAATTCATCATTGATGTTTTAAATTGAGCGCCTCTAGCGCCTCTAGCTTTTAAGTATAATAAAAGGTTGTTCCTTAAAAAGTATATTTTTTAATCTTTAATTTATAACTTACAAGTGAAAACAAACAAATGATTGAGTTAACTGTTGAAATACCATATAAAGACAGTGTTGATCAAATCGTTTGATCAAATCGCAATCGTTTGTTTTTTTGACGTCACGTAAATAGAAAAGATATACACTTTTAAATAGCCACACACACATAACTGATATTTCCATATTAATACATAAAATTTGCACCTAATTAGCGCCTTCGTGGGTAAACAGTGATATTTACAAAATAATGTTTTAAACAAAAGTTGTTTATTTTTTAATAAGGAACATTTTTTACATTTACTTTTTTACTTTTTTTGTTCTATCTCTAACGGTTTACAAAACCCACTTGACCTATATTGCTCATTTACGAACTCGACCTCAATTTTTACGTCCTGAGTACGCTTTATAATTTCAGCTTGATATCTCTTTTCGTTTTTGAGTTATCGTGTTCACAGACGAACACGATTCGTCTGTGAACACGATAACTCACAGACGATTAATATTTCTGGTAATCGTCTGTGAGTACAAAAGTGATATTGTAAAAAGATACAATAAATTATTTCCAACCTTTTCCCTAATTTTTTTTAACTTCTCCTTCGTATCCATGAGAATATTTCGAGATAGTATATTTTCCATTACAGATTAAAATAGTATTTCATAAGACAGATTAATTTGATTGCAGTATAAATAAGATTCTGAAAAATAAATTTCAAAAAGTTTATCTTTCATTTCTGAATATTTTATGAACGGTTTTTTCTTAAATATATTTGCTTCGTCAATTTTTAAATACATGGTATATTTTCATATAAATTTTGTCATTAACAAAATCTATGCAAAGAAACTTGTAAGACAGAAAGTTAATAGTAATTGTGTATTAAAAAGTTACGATGAAAATCTCCAAAAAAGGAGAAAACTTGAAGGTTAAAGAGGGAACCAACATAATGACAAAGTTTTTAACAATTCCATAAATAATTTTATAAATAGTCAACTAACAACTTTCATATTTATATTTGAAATATCCGACATGAAAGTATGTGCAACTAACTTCGTTAGGATATTCTTTGTCTTCTTAGTTTTCCGATAATATTGTCATCTTTTCGTATTAGTAATTGTTATTTTTCTTATAAAAATCGAACATATTTTATAAATATTGGTTTTTTCTTTCGGAATATTTCAAGGATATTATAACATATCCCAGAGCTAAGTATGTTTCGAAATAAATTAAAAGATTCTGACATTATCTCTGTAGTTTTGTAGCTTTGTATGTAAAGATTTTAATAAAAAGGATTTTAACCAGTTATCTTGTTAAAATCAATTATGTATATTACGTTGCTTTAAAAAATTTAACCAAAAGTGTTGACTTCGAGAACAGATACTTTTTTCGGAATAAGTGACGCGTTACTATACCTATACTGCATTGCTTTTAATGAGAAAGGAAGCTATAACATCATTGTACCCATTTTTCTTATTCAAGTAAGAAACGTCAAGCTTTACGATGTAACCGAGTTTGGGCCAGTTTTGGTTTACCAAATCTTTGTCCAAGCTCTTCCGTTCCCGAGACTAATAAACCACGAAGGTTAATTGATCAAATATTGATTTTTCTTCACATTTCCAAGCTTGTTTGGCCAAGGAAAACTAAATCAAGTAGTGTTTTTCGCCCTTTCGCAAGCCTTGGGCAAGGCTAATGAACCAAGTTTATTCTAGTTCTTATTTCTGTTTTTAGCTTGGCCGTGCGAGGAAATAATAACTAAACCCGGGTTGCAGTAAAAATAAATCTTTTTACTTTGACTCGGGTTTGAGGGAAGACCTAGTTTCTGATATCTGTCTAAAGCCAATATCTGACTCCCATCCTTAAAACGATTTAATTCAAGATGTATTATTCGATTTAATTCAAGACTAAGACTTGAAAGAAAATTACGTTTGTTATCCTTTCTGGGTAGTATAATCCCCGAGTAGTTTTTTCATATCTAAGACGTATATTTGACACTTCTAACTTTTGCTATATTAATGAGAATTAAAATCACATGAAACCATGGAACCAAAAAAGCATCCATTGAAACTATTGTGTAAAAACAACAATATCATATATTATTGTGGCTAATGTTATAAATAAAAGACATGGTGACGAATGGTAAAATTTGTCACTGGCAGTAGTCAAATATATCTGCCGAAAACACAATGTATGTATATACAGAATGTTCGATTTACATCTAGGCATATAAATATCACGAGTATGACAGAGTACATACGTTAAGCAATGCATCTAAGTGAGAAGTATTATGTATATGTGTTGAAGCTTCGATACGCGATGAGATAGTTGTAAGACGCTTGGAGAGTGGGAGTTTCTTAGTTGAATAGGTAAACTACAACAGATAAACCACGATACAAGTCACTTTTGCAATATTATATAACACCGATAAAACCTCTTACTTAGATGCATTGCTTAACGCATGTACTCTGTCATACTCGTGATATCTATATATAGTAGAGTGAAATTACGCCTTGTGTATGGATTAAAAGTTCGAGCAGTGAAACTTGGGGGTTTTTCTTTTCACATCAAAATAAGTATTTTTTGAAATTTTTTACTTTCCCGGAGTGGTGCAACATGTTTAAAAAACAAAATGGCGTCAAAAATGCAATTTTTTTCAGAAATTTTATCATTTTTATTTTATATTCGCAAAAGGACTAATTTTAAACTATTTTGACCTCTTTTTAAAATCTTTTAAGATACATTTATTTCATACACCCCTTCCCCCTTACAGCGCGGGGGTTAAAACTTAAAAATTTTGCTTTAAACCATATAGACCTCTTTTAAAAATAGTTTTCTCATGCCAAAGCAAAAAACACCCCCCAAAGCCAGTCCATACACCCCCCAAACAATTATTTCCAGAAAGTGTTAAATTTTCCGTTTTTCGCAAACATATGGATCAAGGAGTCATTTTACGGGGAAGTCACTTATTTTAAAAAATAAAATCGAAAGATAATTCAAAAAGCTACAATTTAAAAAAAAATTTAACCTCGTAGGACAAAATGGCATAAAATGGCAGCCATTTTAAACAATTCCCTAAATTGGAAATTTTGGCCGAACTATTTAACGGATTTCGCTAAAATTTTAACGGAAAGTTGTAAGTAATAAAACCTACTATTGATATTAGTTTCATTAAAATCAATCGAATATTTTTTAAGTTATAGTCAAATGAACTGTTTTACTATATGTATGTATACATATATATATAACTGGGAGGGGAAGGGACGAAACCCCACCAAAAAATTATGAGGAGTAGTTCTTAACATGGACTACAAACCTACCAAATTTGGATATGCACCGATGTCTCCTTTTGCGAATATAAAATAAAAATGATAAAATTTCTGAAAAAAATTGCATTTTTGACGCCATTTTGTTTTTTAAACATGTTGCACCACTCCGGGAAAGTAAAAAATTTCAAAAAATACTTATTTTGATGTGAAAAGAAAAACCCCCAAGTTTCACTGCTCGAACTTTTAATCCATATAACAGCCTTTTTTTGCTTAGATTTACTCCAGTAATACTTAGATGTAAATCGAACATTCTGTATAGTGTAGTTAGATACACATACAGCTAGAAATACCTGTCCATCGAAATGTTACTCTGACAACGAACAACAAACATCATCCAAAAACAGGTTGTACGTTTGATTAATGTATCGGGAAAATTAACCATGAAAATTTTGTAATTCCAATTTAAGCCTATTATCGTTGTTTTTTCCCGCTTCTATGTCCTCTAAACAGACTGAGTTTAATAAGAGACTTTTGACTAGATTAAACTAAGGTACTTGAGCTTCATTTGATTTGGAATTCATTTTTGTTATACTAAAAATCTTCTGCAAAAGAAAGGCCTTAGTTCGAAACTATGAATTTTTATGAATAGAACACTATGTTGCAAATGAGTGTTTTGTTGTTATCAATTGTATGGGAATAAACGCAGTTTTGCACAAAATTGTGCAAAGCGATATTTTTCAATGGCATAAAGTTGTAAAAAAATTGAAGAAGTATTAACCGCCTCTGTAAGCTGTTAGAAGTTTTTGAAGTTGTCGATAAGTAGCACGTAAAGAAAAAGAATCCATACTATTTAGGAGCAAGAATCCATACTACTAGGAATTAGGAATGCCTTAAGAATAAATATAAGATGTAATTGACCATTTAGTTCACTAAAAAACAATAAATTAAAATTATACCAGGAGTGAATTGTATATGCGGAAACGCTTTTCAATTTATCTGCTTGCTGTGACCACGTTCTGCTTGCCATACTGTGTGTCCAGATTAGCAATGTTGTAGCGTTGACAGGTTTAGTTATAAAACTGCTATCTAGATGTTAATATACTTTACCTTTCTATTTGCGTTCTCTCCCTTTACGATATAAATGTATTATCCTGACTATGAAACGTAATACTAGGTTGAAAATACTGATTTTCGGTTCAATTAAAATAATTTTGCTATATTGGTAAGTTAACAATACAACCTGTTTGCAATACTAGTAGTTACTAATACTTTTCCTACAGGAATAAATGATAAAGACTAAATAACGTATATACCTATACATTCTCACAAACTATTGGTTGTTTTTCTTACATAGAATAGTGAATAGATACGAAACCCAAAGACTGTAAACAGGTTTACCAACTATATCTACGTATTTAGGTAACAATGTTACTAAGAGATGTCCTTTTTTCTTTCAGGGTACTTCTTCTATAGTCAAGGTATTATTTTGATATGTGTAGGTAGTTAGGTACTATATTATAATGTTGCAGTCTAGTTCGATTTTTCTATTTGCTTGATTTTCTTCGAAAAACTGTTTACAAAGTAAAATTTAAAGTAAGAAATGAAATAATACTTTTTCCATCCCTTTCCAATGACTGGTTAATTAACTCGTCAGCACTCGTGTAATAAGCATTTTATTCACGCTTGAATTAAAACATAAATGAATTTCATTTTTTAAATGGTATATGTGGTTGAAACTTTTTCTACCTTCGTATAATTTTATCTATTTTTGAATTATGAATTTTTCAGATTTTTTCAACCTATCTACAGTTTTTTTCTGGTATAAGTCCTTCAGAAATTATGTGAACTTGCGTTTCGATCGCTATTTCTTTGATTTTCTTAAATTTTCAGCTCCTTACCTCTTTAAGTTTGGAGAAAATGAACACCAAAATTATGCCCTAATTTGCGCCCTCATAAGGGGTAAAAACTTATTTTAACGAAAAAATGTTTCAAACAAAAATTAGTTAATTTCTTATAAAAAGCATTTTTTATAGTTAAGCTCTTGTTTTACTTCTAACCCAAGACTCTATTGATCTATGTTACTCATTTACGAGCTCAAATACACTTTTAACATCCTGAGTACGATATAATAATGTCAGCTTGATATCTTTTTTCGTTTTAGAGTTATCGCGGTGTTAACAGATAGGCAGACAGACAAAAGGAAATTGACTAATGGTGATGCTTTTATGAACACCTATACCAAAATTATGTTCGTATCATCAATATTTCTAAGTGTTACAAGCTTAGGACTAAACTTAGTATACCTTGATATATATTTCATATACAGGGTGGGTCATTTTAATCCATAATGGCTAATAGCTCATTTTTTAATTAATCAATCAAACAAATTTTTTACAGAAGTTACAGAGTTTGATGGGGTACATCATGTTCTGACATCATATTGGACCTAGTTCTTCGGATTTCTTGCGTAGACAAATTAGATTCGAAACCTAGTTTAGGATCTAAACTGGCTACTAAAGAAACCCGAACCAGGTCCAATCTGATGTAAGAACATGATGATGTCCCCCATCAAACTCTGTAACTTTTGTTTAAGTGATTTTCTTTTTTGCTTCGCTTCAAAACTATCTTCAAAACCAATTACACATAAACTATTGAGAAATAGTCATATTTTAAACAGAACAGCTTTGCGATCTTATTATATTTCATTTGTTTTCGCCATGACCATGGATTTAATTTCAACATATATTAACAATTTGTTAACTTTCGCATCGTATATCGGACAAAGAAAATGTATTCGATTCGAATAAAAATTCAACTAGTGACAAAAATCATTATATATATATACATATCTAAAAAGCTTGTCTTTATTTATTTCACATTATACATACATGGTAACATCAGGCTTCAATGATATCTAAAAGAAGAGCGCATCCATCTATCCTTTTGGTGGGTAAAAAGTTTTAATGATTGATTTTAAACGAGCATGAACATTTAAATGTAATTTTTATGTTTTCTACGATGGCGTTCTTCTCTCTTCATCTTTATAAAATATACTTTTACCAACCATGGTATTGAAAAAAGAATATATTGTAAATGTGTTTTGTTGGAAAATAACAATTTTCTTTCCCAAGAGATGATAATAGAGAAGATATACATATACATATAAAAAAAAACTTTTAACTGAAAGAAAACCGACTTCAAATGAAAAACTTTTCCAAAACAAACTAATATGCACTAAAAAGTAACAAAATAACGATAATATAATGTAATTAAAATTATTGTTATTTTTGAAGTCGGTGTCAGCCAAGCTAATGTAGCAAACTGTTCTGTCAGAGTTGTTTTCTTGGCTGACACCGACTCCAAAAATAACAATAATTTTAACTACATTATATTATCGTTATTTTTTTTACTTTTTATTGCATATTGATTTGTTTTGGAAAAGTTTTTCTTTTGAAGTTGGTTTTCCTTTTGTTAAAAGTTTTTTTTTATTTTGTGTATTTTAGTGAATCTGAAGTACACTAACTAATTTGTCACTAAAAAAATTGAGTTTTTTATCCCCTTTGTCGTGCATACTTAATGCATATGTAAGACTTTTATGATTTTCTCATAGATGCCGTTGTCAGAACTGGACCAAAAAAAATTAGGACCACACGGAGAACACCAGTTTTCCAAGAGATAAAGAATTATCTAAATCGGTTGACCCAGTCAAAAGTTCTGAGGTAACAAACATTTTTTCAGGTAACAAAAAATAAAAAATACAGTCGAATTGATAACCTCATCCTTTTTTGTTTGTAGTCGGTTAATAAATACAGAATGGTATTGTTATAAAAAAAAAAAAAACGAAACACCATTAAAAAATCTGACTTTAATTTTTCTGTATGGTATTTTGACCATACATAAAGTTTGACGCCATGTATAATATAAAAAGTTTTCCTGGATAACATTTTGGAAATTTAGGGAATATTGGTTCAAGCCTTGAAGAAGATTGTAGTTAATTGGACCAAGTTTGGAAATTATTACTGTTATTTTTCTTTCTGATATTATTTTGATCATATAAAAAGTTTGATATTCTGCTTTCTCTTTCTTTTAGGTTTGAGTAAAAAGCCTTTATCAGTTTTGAATTTAATCCAATCGCTCAATTACGTCTGTGAGGTATCGTTACAGTTTTGTTTAAACGTTATATGATTACATCCTGCAAAAGCTGTAGCGGAGTCAATTGAGTAAATGCCTACGCTTGTTTTCATCAAATTTTCTTGAGCCTGAGTGAGGTTGTGAAAGGATCGAAAAACCAAGCCTGCCTGAAGCAATACTGATCTTCCTTTGATTCTATCATCAAGCTGGACATTTTCAAATGTGCTCTTGCTATTACATTTTGATTTTAGGCTAAAAGTAATTTATATTTCTAAAATCAGTTTAAAAAACGGCTGAATAGGCTATGTGGGACCGAAAGAGTGCTTTATTAAATGATTAATACCTACTTGAAACTTCGTGAGTGGCTTCCTTTTGACGAGTCTTCCAAACTTCTCTCCATGATATTTTTCGAAATATATAGGTCTGAAATAACTTGGCATGAAATTTTTGGGACACCATGACCAGTTCCAGAAAAAATGATCTATATACATATTCAAAAACAAAATCAAAAGTGGTCGTAGTGTCCGAGAAATTTCCTGCTGAATGTAATAGCTTAAATATAACGTTATCATGTTCATTTGAAACCGCAGCACTTTCGAAAAAACTCGTAGTGAGAAGATTGGCTGACTCGTTAAAACGAAGCCCCTCACGAAATTTCTAGTGTGTATTAATCATTTATAACAAAGAACTCTTTCTCTCCGACGGTCTAAATATTAAAAATATTCTTTCAATGTCGCTGTTATAAACTTTAAACACAATAACTTAAATTTCGTTTGCCATGACACACATTGTATCAAGATATTGAAACATAACAACTCTAAACACAGTTTGTTGTAAATTAAAGATATCTTTGTTGTTGTTAATCATCATTAAATTGCAATTTTTATATCAGTTCATGAGAGACGACGTACGAATATATATATAGGAATGATTATTATTAGAAGAAATTAATTTACTAGAAAGCTTTAATAAAGTTGTAAATTATCCATTTAGCATTTATATATCGTATTTTATTTTATTTTATTAGAAAAAATAAACCATTCAATAAACTAGCTATTTTTATACCATGTATATATGAAATATACATAGTATATTAAGTTTAGTCCCAAGTTTGTAACGCTTAAAAATAATGATGATAAGAAAAAATTTTGTCATAGGTGTTCATAAAATCACCTAATTAGTCCATTTCCGGTTGTCCGTCCGTCCGTCCGTCCGTCTGTGGACACGATAACTCAAAAACGAAAAAAGATATCGAGCTGAAATTTTTACAGCGTACTCAGGACGTAAAAAGTGAGGTCAAGTTCGTAAATGAGCATCATAGGTCAATTGGGTCTTGGGTCCGTAGGATCCATCTTGTAAACCGTTAGAGATAGAACAAAAGTTTAAATATAAAAAATGTTCCTTATCAAAAATTAAACAACTTTTGTTTGAAACATTTTTTCGTAAACATCACTGTTTACCCGTGCGGGCGCCAATTAGGCGGAAATTTTATAATATGTACTATACTTGATTATCAGTTATGTATGTGTCACATGTTTGTATGTGTAATGTGATAAAGAAATCAACACCGACTATGCATGGTATTTCAACAATTAACTCAGTCAATTGTTTGTTTTCACTTGTTTTTACTGTCATTAATTTTAGTGTCTAGTCAATGAATCGATCATATACTGGAATGTGTAGAAATTGTTAATTTGGTCATAAATCAGTAAATTTTATGATTCGTTTCTGGGAACAATCTACATGCTGAATTCGAAAATAGTTTTAACTTGGTCATTTTTATTAATTCGTATCTATAAGTTATACAGGGTGTTCTCGATAAGTACAGACAGCAGAATATCTGCTATTTTGGATCGGATTTCCACCAAATATTATTATTATTGCTTGTTTCTAATTTTGAAAATTCTCGATAAGTATTAGTCATATTGACATTTTTATAATAAGCAAGTTTCAAAAAGTAAAACTTCACTTCAATTTATATCCTGTGAATTTTTTCTCTTTTATATTTCAGGTAGATACTTGCGCCTAAGAGGGTTATACTAAGAAAATTTTATGTTATGTCATATTATATATCCTGTTCAATTAAATTATGGCTAATGTATGCACAGTAATTTGTACGAAAAGAGCATGGTTCCTAACAGGTGTTCCTTGACGTTTCTCGTTCTTTTTTGAATACATGGGTATGGGTATGGGTATGGAGGTTAGCGGGCCATGGTCGAGCATCAGGCCTCGAAGCAATGGTTCAGAGCACCTAGCCAAATAGACCCTTGTACTCTATCCCCGCTACGCTTTTCAATGGCTACTATAACCAACTGATGTACTGAAACCCAGGATCTGCCTAGCGCTGAGTTTCCTAATTTCTTCTGGTTCGACTATGGCCGGGCCAAACCATTTTCTTCGCTGCTGTATGAGCGCCGGGCAGTAACAGAGAAAGTGAATCGATGTTTCTTCTGAATTTTTTCCGCATCTATCACACGCGGGAGATTGTCTTTTTCCAATCTGATGTTGGAACTTGTTCAGGTTATCATGTCCTGTGAGTAACTCTACGATTACTCTAATATCAGCTCTGTTTAGTTTCAAGATCTCCTCGGCTCTGTTACCGAGCGAGTTTCCTTCACCCAACAGGCTTTTGGCGATTCGACCTCCCTCGTAGCTGGTCCATGCCTTTAATTGTTGGTTTTTCAGATTATCTCCTAATCTGTTAAGACCTTCTTGGTATGGCATCCTCGCAAGCTTTTCTTGAGTGGGAGCCATGGTGGTTCCCAGTTTGGCCAGCTTATCTGCTCTCTCATTACCGTTCCAACCAGAGTGTCCGGGGATCCAGGTAATATTGACTTTATTGTGCCTTGCCAGGTTGTTTAGACTGTTTCTAGTCTCCTTGACGAGTTGTGATGACACTGTACAGTTTGATAGCGCTTTGAATACATACTTAATTTCAATTACATTCCCTAGAAGTTTTACATTTAAAGCCTAATAGGCTTTGCTTGCATGTTATTAATAAGTCATAAGGGATTTTCATGCTTATTTCCCAGATTTTTTTCTATACTTACAATACCAATTTTAAAAAAATTGCTAGCATAAGAGAAAAAAAAAGTTGCTTATTGTTTTTATTTAAAAATTTTTGTATGTATAAAGTAAGATCACAAAAAAAAAAAGAATTCTGACACTAATTTTATTGCTGATATTAATCACATTATTTAATTTAAGACTTGAACTAAGATCGCTACATATTATAAGAAGTATATAACCAGAATAGACAACATATACATTTCGTAGCCAAAAGTATTTTCAACTAAATTATAATTTAGCTAGCTTTATTATAATTTTCGTTCCAATAAACGCTCAAAAGTGACTCCAACCCGTACTAAATCACCTCGTAATAATTTTCTCACCAAGAAAGATCCAAAAACCATTTCAACTAATATTTTAATTAAACCTGTCCAGAGGCTGAGGTAAGTTTTATGGGTTGAATACGCATGTGTTTGGGGGAATTTATGGTAACTTTTGGATAGCCGAATTAAAATGTGATTGAAATTACAATGTGACTACGCTATTTTAAATACTTTATGTAAGTCTGAGTGGGTATATTTATGCAATAAGAAAGGAAACCACTAGTTGTAATCAGTGCACAAATTAATTAGCTTTGTGCTTGCTATATTTGTTTCCCTGTAAAGTGTTTAATTAAATTGACTGTACATAAAATATCTACATTCATTGTATAAGGTTTTTCAACTAGAGTGAGACAGTTTTACTTTGTAGTTTAGACATCGAGGTTATGTTGGGCACAAAATATCGTACAATTGTCGAGCACAGTTTTTCTGCGGGTCTGAATGTCGAAATTTTTTCAATTTCACCAATTACAACAATTCTATATGACTTAAATGCGCTCGTCTCCTATGAAATTTGCAATGAATCAGACATTGTACTTAAAATATGACAATTGTTCAATTGTTTACATGCAATTGGTATAGTAAATGTCAAGTAAAAATTATTGAACAATTACATTTAACTAAACTTGTTGTCTTATAAATTGTGAAAATATAAAACGACATTGACAATATTTTTTAAATGTAAATAAACAAAATAATTTTTCAATTTGTAAGAAAATAGTATTAATTTTTCAATGTAAGCTGTATATACAAACCATAGACTTATATGCCCATCGATAAAATTAGATTTATAAAATAATTTGTCATAACCATGAAAACTCCTAAAATAAAATACATGCACGGCGCGAATACGTTGAATGGTGAGTTTAGGTCTTCAATTGTTTAAAAATTATTCAAATCATATTCACTTTTCAGATAAGTTTAAAAGAAATAACCCAATCAATCCAATTTTCCGAAGCGAATTACCGAAATTACGAATTAGGAGTGATGGTTGACATATTCATGATATTTTTTTGCCGACGTAACTTCACTGTTTAAGCCCCAAAGAAAGCACAGTTTACTTTGATAGGTTGTGTAGTTTTTTTTTTTTTTTTTTTAAATTCAAATTTAAAAATTTATCATTCTTAGTGAAAGACCTTTTGTAAAGCATCTACAATAAATATATCAAATTGTTTCTTATGCTGTTTGTTATTAAGCAAATTAGAAATTATAATTGGAAACGAAAAAAGAGAGCAAATGGCGACAATCGTTGACTTTAAGACAATAAGTTGAATTAGAAAATGGATTAAGGAAAATATATAGATTAAATTTCGGCCAGAATTCCATATTTGCTACTTTCATATTATCAAATTTGTTTAAAAAAATTCTGTATTACCCGGTGTAAAATAGCTGAAATTGGTGGATTTCCAGAAAAAACTTATTAAATCGGATAAAATTGAGCTGTGCTATGAAAAATCGATTTTTTTTATTGAATGTCGTCATCAAAATCCAAAAAATTGTATTTTACTCTACTACATTTAAATTATATGTAATTTTGATATGATATGTAATCCTACTAATTTTGGGTCCTACTTTGGGTTATTCTTTTTATAATATGTTTCAAGATTATGGGCTCCTGATCTCGACCTTTAGCACAACGGTGAATGGTAGCGATAAATAAATGTTAATACTTTGTCTATGAAACGTATAGATATGTTGAAAATTTTGATTTTGATTTTCAAACCCATTACAATAACTTCACTGGAAAGTCAATAATTTAATTGACGTAAGACATGATAATAACTTAAATCATACAAGATACAAAGTTGTTGATGAGAAAGATATTCGCACCGTATATAAGTTTTATTGGAGGCATTTCCATGGTAACGATAAACTACTTTATTAATATAATTGTATGGATGCATATATATGTTTGTATGAATTGCATTTATGGCTTACATTGAAAATCTAATATTATTGTCTAACAAATTTAAATAAGTAATTATGATAATTTACATTTAAAAAATAATATATATGCAATTTCGTTTCTTACTTGCACAATTTTTTATGCAATAAGTTTAATTAATTGTCATTTTTCAATAATTTTAAATTAGACATTTACCTATTTTAAAATTTACCTGTAAATAATTGTATATTAGTCACAACAGCCTCTTTTAATGTCACTGGAAGCCCTGGCGTCGATTTGATTGACCCTACCATGACTACGTACTCAACGAATAAGTTTGACTGACGTCTGATAGCCATTCCTCTAACTTGCTCCAATTTATTTCCTTCATTTTTATTTCAATCAAAAATAAAGCTTGATTAGAATTTGTTCAATCCATTACTAAAACCACCAGGTAAATACTTTCAACTATAATATAAAGTTACTAGACAATACATATACAATTTACTAGATCTAGAAATGTAATATTATGTGAGTTGAAGTTGTTGCATGGTTTGTGTTATTTTATACCATGGCTAGCAACCAACAGAGTACAGTAAAAGATGTTAGAAAAATTGGCTAATAAAGGAAAATAAAAGAAATCGCTCGCATTTTGCTAAAACCTCATGGAATGTGTTCCAAAAATGTCAAATATCGTTAGTAACGCATGAGTTACTAGCGCAAATCTTTGTATTTGTTAAAAAGAAACTTTTTAATTCAATGAAACGATCCATGTTAAAGTTTACTTAAAAAATTAGTAATTAGACAACTTTTATGACGTAAATGTAAAGTGTTTGTCAAATAATCGAAAACTATTATACATGTATAACGTGTACGTAATTCAAGTTGCATATTTATTAATTTTGTAAGTCAACTGAAACATTTACCGTTATATCAATTAACAATTTATTCTCTATTAACAAACAGAAACATTTGCGCTACTAACTTATGCGTTACTAATGATATTTGACACCTCAGAAATATATTCCATGAGGTTTTAGCAAACTGCGAGTGGTTTCTCTCAATTTCCTGTATTTGAAACATCTTTAACTGTACTAACATAACAAATACCTATAACAATGATTATATTTATAAAATGTATCTAATATGTTTGTTTTGTTGCGAACAATATTGTTCTGTTTGTATTGTTTTTTCAAAAACATAATATTATATATATATATATGCTATTGTTACTACTTGTTGGTATCATCTCATTCTAGAATTCTTGTTTACATGAAACATTGATATATTTATAATCGAAAATAAGTAGTTTAAGTCAATATTACTGAAAGTGTCAAAAAATATAGAGTTTAATCCATTGTTCAGTTGATAATTGTTAACAAATACTCTTCTGTCTATTTTAATAGTGAATTAAATATGTAAGTTGGCACATTCAGTTGAAATGTGCTTGAAAGTCGATTAATAAATTTAATCGAGGAAAATTCTTGAAACGAAAAGTGTTTCAAAGACACATATCTTATACCAGCATCGAATTCGATCTAATTTTTCATGTGCAATTAAAACCTCACTCCGATTCATAACTGACAAACATTAGTTGAACTCTTCAAATTAGAAAGTTGTTCTTTATAAATACGCAAATATTTTTTGTTTTGAAAATTTTTTTCTAAAAAAATGATCTCTTTAGGAAAACAAACCACTTTTATTGGATTTATTGGAAAATTGCTTCGAAGAGTGCCTAGATTTCGCAGAAACAATTATACGAAATCGAAATATTGACATGAAAAGAAATTTTAGGTGAAACTTTTCAGTTTGTTTTTGTCTAAACGGTTTGCGGAAAATCAATAACGAATATCTAATTTGAAGTGCTCATCTATCGATTACCAGTTATGGAGGTGTAAATCGGTTGTTTAGTCTGACAATTGTTATTTTTAATCACTGAAAGTGCCAAAATTAAGAAAATGTTACCAGTTTTTAAAATTTTTCAGAAGTATTTAATTTATTGCCAAACGCTACAGCATACTGAATAAACTGAATTAAGAAAATCCCCAATGATTGCAAGCAGTCAAGATGCCGGTCATTGGCTGACTTAATGCTTTGAAAATTCCGTAGTGGTTTAGGAAATGAAAAGACCCTTAAAAGAAAGGGCCACGTTTTATAAGTACGTTCATTTATACATGTGAACTGTATTGTTGTAAATTACTGTTTTTTTTAAATTGATAAGTTCATTTAGTTAATGATTACAGAATAAATTCACGAGAAAAACTTGCAGGGAATTTTGTCAAACTCCATTGAAATTGCCTTGAAAAACCATTAAAAATGAATCATTCACCGACTATTCGTTCAATTTAAAACGCTCTCATTCTCCTCCAAGTCCAGCTGGGTTAGTAATGAGACCATTGGCTACTAACCACAGCAGCTAGTTCACTACAACATTTGTAAAATTTAAAAACCGTTGACTTTGAAAGAACCAGTAAAACTTTATTGATTTTAAGAACCCTTTTTGTACAAGCATATGAAGCTTTTTTTTTTAAATGTCAACCCTATTTTAAAATACATTCTATTTTCATTTTTAAAAATGATTAATCATTATTTAATTAAAACTAATATACAAATTTTTATTCCCCTAAAATCATTATTCAAAAATATTGATAATTTGATGACAACTTATAAATAATTAGGTAATTATTTATTACCGAAAAATAAAATGATATATTTAGATTCCAAAAGAAAAAATCTATATAATTAATTAAAATCATAAATTATGAATAATATTTTATATGTAATAATTTATAATTTTTTTTTCACTTGATTGATTAATAATTGTAATATTTATCATATTTGTACCGGGCAAATTAAAATTATGTTTATTTTATTATTGTCTGGTTAGACAATACAATGACAAATTATTGTTTTGTAAACAGAAAATTTTAAGTTTTAAAACTTTTAAAACGATTTAGAAGAATGTGCTATCAAATAATACAAATTTGCATTTTGGAAATTACGTTTTTTTTTTATTCACTTTTATGGGTAACTTACTTTTTATAAGTCCTGTATTATTTTTTATTACAGGTTTTAAAAGTATAATTTATCAACTTAATAATTTAGAGAGTTAATTTAAACGCATAAATTTCGTAAAACGTTGTAGAAGCCTATAAAATAAAGAGGTTAGTAAGTAATTTAGTTCATTCCCTACGAAAGAAAATCAATAATAATATGCTTATATTGTCCTTTATATCTTTTGGGGAAGGTACCTATCCATTGGAATAGATATTAGACCTAAAATTGAAAGGATTGCGTAAAAAGTATCTCGGGAACAACAAATATAGGCACTATAAAATTCAAAATTATTTAAAACATAACAAATTTTTTCTATGAAAACTGTGGTAGAATTTTAAAAATGACTTTACTATAGTTTTTAAAAATAAAACCAAAAAAATCTAGTGTGAATACTATTAAACCTCTATGTCTAGAGTAACTTCGGTGAGAAAATTGAAAATAGTTCTACATTTTTGGGTCAGTCAAAATAAAATATAGTCTCTGGAATTTTTGAACTAGAATTTCCATTTTTACGAAAAATGATAAATGAAAGTTGTTTTAGTCACGACAAGAAACAAAAATTTTAAATCCTCTCTAAATAAATTTTGCGATTTTTGAGCTATTCTTTAAGTTTGCAAATAATGAAAATTGGCGTGAAGCTTCGAGTTATTGGTATGTTCTTGCCTTATTTCTTACCAATTTCATCTGATAATATTAAGAAATGAAAGATCTGAAAAACTCATAATTTAAAATAGATAAAATTATACGTTGATAGCAAAAGTTTCAACCACATATACTATTTGAAAAGTACAAGTTTTTTATGTTTAAACCCAGCGTGAGCAAAGTGCTCATAACCTGAGAGCCGATGGGTTGAAAAAACGATAGGAAATAATTTCTTTTAAGTAAAAATACTCACTCTCTATTTTTTTTTGATATCCTGCCTTTGGAGCTGGATTACACAACAGTAGTGATTCATGCATGGAGAAAACTAAATTATTGGAAAAGCAAATATTTTCAAGACATAAAATCTTCTCAAATGATCAATTTCATCATTATTTTTTTGTATAGTTAATGTTTTTCATAAAAATTTTTGATTTTATTGTTAACAAAATTGTTTTGATTCGAATACCTCATTGTATAGAGGTTTAAAATTTATAAAATTAAAGAGTTTTCCAGAAGCAAATTATATACTATTCGTTGTTCTATAATAACATATTTAACGTACATTTGTATTTAAATATACATTTAAAGGGTATTTCATTGAGAGTGGCTGAAACTTAATTCAGTCAAATTGTGTATGAAATATAATAAATATTTTTTGTGAATGAAAATTTATGGCAATTTTTGTGATATATACTTCCAGTCAAAAGTATCTCACCGCTTCACTGGAAGTTACGGATCCGAAAAAAACAATTTTCGATTCCTGAAACGCGTTAGTTCCGATCGATGTCAACAATGGAATTCTCGGTCATAACTTTCAAGATTAGTCGATATCAATCAGAAAAAAATTTGAAGAAAAAAGAACTTGACCGGCTGGAAACGACTCGATCGAATTGGAAGATACGTTTGGAAAAAACATACATACGTGCGAAAAACATTACCACTCCTTGACAGCTGGGTAAAAAATTGTACTATCATACAAAAAATTGATTAATTAGCTTAAGATTATATCCTTCTCAATGGAAAACCCGTTACATATGTGTTAAAAAAAAAGTATTATGACGGCTGACTATGTAACTGCAACAACACAACACCGGTGTACACAGATATGTAGTTGTTTGTCTGTCTCATATCTGACTCGTAACAAACAAACAGCGTATATTCAAATGTTGTTTTTTACAAGGTGAATCTTTTTCGAAAATGCAAAGCTTTATATTAAAATTTTTGTGATGTATAATAATTTGTTTTCTATTTGTATGCAAACTATAGCGCGTAGGCTATGTTTTGAATATTTCAAATACATGTTAGCGTTTTCACCAAACTTGACGACAGCGACGTTATTTAGTTTTTACCATTTTAATCAAATACAACTTAAAGAGGGCTGGCTACAAATGGAACAATTGTCGAAAATTAAAAGTATAACTTTTAAGAAATTTAACATAATCAAAAGTGAAATACTTTTTATGGGCTCTATAAATACAGACATTTGGTATTTTGAAGTTACCAAACTATTTTTAACTTCCCGCTAAGAAAATAGGGAAGTTATTGCTTTCACCCCGTTTTGCCAAAATCGAGTTTTCATCAGATCTCGACGTTTTAAGGTGTCAGGAAGCTTCCCTGACTACTTCCGCGAGGGTGTCTGTATGGCCGTATGCATGTATGAGTGTGTGTGTGTGTGTGTGGATGTATGTAAATCTCTCTGAACTTTTGAACGGCTTGTCCGATTTGATCGCGGTTGGAGCCATTCGAAAGGGCTTGACCGAATTTAGATTTTGAGGCCGATTCGAACCGATAGATTTCGAGAAATCTCAAAAAAACTGCAAAAAAAAATTTTTTTTAAGTGTTTTTTTTTTAATAACTTTTAAACGGCTGTATCGATCAATTCCAAAAACTAATCAGCTCTCAACATCAAAAAATCACGTCGATCACCACCAGTCCGGTCAAAATCGGTTGATTCGTTCGTGAGTTATCGTTGACGAAAGAAAACCCAAAAAAGCGTTTTTTCGGAATAATCTCAAAATTTTTTGTTCTATCAATTGAAACTTAAAGATTCTTCATGAAGCTTCAAACTGCGTCGAATGTCACCAACCGCGTGAAAATCGGTTTATTCATTCTAAAGTTATCGCGATTTGAAAATTTAAAAAATTTGGAAAACGGTTGATTTTAGTCTAAGATCACATCTAATTACAATAAAATGCGAGTGGATATAACATCAGAATAGATAAAATTTTTTACACGTTATGAGTCAATACTTAGCGGGAAGTTACAGGGATGACCTGCAGGGTCAACCGTTTTCCAAATTTTTTTTCTTTAAATTTTCATGCGGAAAGTGCAATTTTGATTTTACCAACGGACTATAGTGTGAAAAAGTTATTTTTATGCACGATATGTCTCTACAATGTGCATAACGATACAAAGTTTAACGGAGAACAGTGGATTTTTTTACGTTCGTACCTTCGTTATTAGTACAAAATTTTTGTGTTAGTTTTTGGAAATAGTAATCATCTAATATTTTATCTGTAAACAAATTCTGCAGATTTTGTAATTTTGAAACTTTTCATTAGTAGAACGCTTTCAGTGAATAATTTTTGGAAAGAATATTCTTTGACAACTACTGTTTGTAAATTATTTCATTTTTTTGTTGAATTTGATAACTAGTGGAATAGTTTTTGAGATACGGTCTAAAACCGAACCAAACATTGTGATATCCCCCTTGAAGAATGAAGTTTTTGAAAATAGTATTACAGGAAACTTTTGTAGTGATCCATGCTCATATATGATTTTTTTACATTTGTAACTTGATCAAAATTGACCAAGTTTCATGCAAACTTCCACCTATTTTCACTCCTTGAGGGATTAATTTCCGAAAATCCTTTCTTAGTGTACTCTCAGTTTATAAATGAAAGTTCCTTACATACCGCTTGTGCGAAGAATAATTAAAATTCTCTGTAAATATATATATAAACCACATGAAGTTAAAAAAAACTATAGTAACATGACAAACATGCAAACGTTGATCTACATTTGTCTATAAAATTGGTTTTCTATATACTATTATTATTAT
The DNA here is from genome assembly GCF_905475395.1 of Chrysoperla carnea. Lineage (NCBI taxonomy): Eukaryota > Metazoa > Arthropoda > Insecta > Neuroptera > Chrysopidae > Chrysoperla > Chrysoperla carnea. The sequence goes on from NC_058337.1 coordinate 129,114,736, forward strand.
TATTATTATATTCTTTATTGATATACAAAAATCAAATCAACCATTTCAAAATTACAGTTTGTGTTACAGAACAGATATAGTATAAAATTACGTAAAAATTGAAAAAAAACATTAAATAAAATAACATAATATTCCTTTTAATTTGATAATTAAAAGTCAGAATGTCTCTAATTGTCATATTTTAGTGTATGTAAAAACAGCAAACTTGGTCATCAAAACAACAAACTTATCCTCTTCGAAAGATTGAAATTTAAGTTGTCACTACTGACATAGCATGTCGTCTGAATCAAAAGCTTTTAAATCAATAATACAACAGTAAAGTTTTCGCCTTTTCTTTGCTAAACATTTTTCATAAGGGCATCCATTATGACTATGTTGTCCATAGTTTCATATGATGTCCTAAATCCTGATTGGAATTCGGATATAATATTGTTTTCTATGCTCCAGTTTTGTATTCGATCTGATAACATTTAAGTATAAATTTTCCCAATTTTTGGTAGTAGAGCTAAACCTCTGTAGTTGTTTACATATTTCTTATCCCCCTTCCAATTATATATATTGCATATTATTTTTTCATATACAAAATTCGTGTAACCTTTTTACACCATTAGGGGTAGAATTTTGAAAAATTCTTTTATATCGGATGCCTACGTCATACAAAGAACACACTCTCCCAGTTTCAGGTCTCTACGATAAGCGATTTAGGCTGTGCAATGATCTGTCAGTCAGTCATTCAGGGCAAAACATTTTATATATATATATATATATATATATATATATATATATATATATATATATATATATATATATATATATATATAGATGAAATAGCATTGCCCAGACTTTCGAGTTAGTAGTCGAGCACTGCTCACCAATTATTTTAACTGAACCTAATCTTTATGTATGTTAGGAATTTATGATTAAGTGAAGGTTAAGTTAGGTTAGAGTGACTGTCTTGGGGTGGGACACACTTAGACCATAGGGTCCGTTGTGATACCGTAAGAGGATTGGCCTATCCCCGGGCACTACTTCATGAACCATTTGGAGCTGTTTAAGTACAGCAGGAGGGCTTTGACGTCGACTGACATTAGGTCGGAGAGGTCATGAAAGAGAGGCTGGCCCAAGTAAGTCCATCTCCTCATGACAAGAGCTGGGCAGTGACAGAGAAGATGAGACATTGTCTCCTTCTCGTCACCACTGTGACAGCTCCTGCAGTAGTCGTGATACATTGCCAGGCCTAAGCGTTCAGCATGCTTGCCGCCCAGCCAGTGTCCTGTGATAGACGCAAAAACTTTGCGAACAGAGGCCCTTGGAAGTGATATAAGAACTTCGGAACGCAAGATTAAGTGAAACACTCAATATATATTTTCCATACTATTTGCTGTTATATATATATGAAAGGAAATGAATATTTCAAAACAAAAGATTGTGTCAGATTTACATATATTTAAAAAAAATTCAAATACAAATACAACAACAACAACAACAACATTTTACAATAAATAAATAATGTTTTTCGGTGTCTCTTTATTTATTTCTATGTATAGTTTTCTGGTAAACAAACGATTATCATTGAGCAAAGAACATATATATCTGTACATGTATGTATCTAGATAGAAATTCGAATAAGATTTGATATATAAATATACTTATCTCATTTTTGTTTTTATACTATGTATATATGAAATATACATAGTATTATAAGTTTAGTCCCAAGTTTGTAACGCCTAAAAATATTGATGCTACAAAAAAAAATTGATATAGGTGTTCATAAAATCACCTAATTAATCCATTTCCGGTTGTCCGTCCGTCCGTCCGTCCGTCTGTGGTCACGATTACTCAAAAACGAAAAGAGATATCAAGCTGAAATTATAAAGCGTACTCAGGACGTAAAAAGTGAGGTCAAGTTCGTAAATGAGCAACATGGGTCAATTGGGTCATGGGTCCGTAGTACCCATCTTGTAAACCGTTAGAGATAGAATAAAAGTTTAAATGTAAAAAATGTTCCTTACAAAAAAATAAACAACTTTTGTTTGAAACATTTTTTTGTAAAGATTATTGTTTACCCGTGACAGCGCAAATTAGTTCAGAACATAATTGCTATGTTATATATATATAACACATAGTATCAATTATTTGCATAGCAACAACATTGTTTATTTCAAACATATACGTCACTTAAGATAAGATTGTATTATTTGTTTGTGTATCCGTCTGTGGACATGATAACTCAAAAACGAAAAAAGATATCGAGCTGAAATTTTTACAGCGTACTCAGGACGTAAAAAGTGAGGTCAAGTTCGTAAATGAGCATCATAGGTCAATTGGGACTTGGGTCCGTTAGACGTTAACCGTTAGAGATAGAACAAAAGTTTAAATGTAAAAAATGTTCCTTATCAAAAATTAAACAACTTTAATTTGAAATATTTTTTCGTAAACATCACTGTTTACCCGTAAGTGCGACAATTAGGGCGGAAATTTTATAATATGTACTATACTTGATAATCAGTTATGTATGTGTCACATGTTGGTATATGTAATGTGATAAAGAAATCAACACTGACTATACATGTTATTTCAACAATTAACTCAGTCAATTGTTTGTTTTCACTTGTTTTAGATATAAGAAAAATATATATTTATGTACAAACTCAGGAAGGAAACGAAACTACCTATTTAAATATTAACATAATCTATGTTTTATTAAGTAGTTTGTGCTGCTCTATGACACAAATTTAAGAACATTCGGATTTGATCTTCTTTTTCGTAAAAAAATACATTTTAACGTACAAACCCTCATTGTGCTAAAAAGTAAAAATAATTATTCATATACATATCTGCGAATTTGTGTACCTATAGGACTCCAGTTATTCAATTTTTCGGGAAAGCAAGGAATTTTCTTATTGTAATAGTTGTTGGCAATGAATAAAAAAGATTTTTATACATTCCTTTCATAACTTAATCATAACTTTCCAGTTTCAAGAATGATTAACCATCTAAAAATGCTAAAAATTTATTTTAACCCAGTACATTTTTCATTTTTCAAATTACTCAAAATTACTTCCGATTAAGTAGGAGTGTTCGAAGCTCTTTGAGATTCCCACAAATCTAGGTTTTCAAAAGATCGTTATAATAAACTCAGCTAAAGTATTAAAGGAAAATTTTTATAACACAAAATTTTACCATAATTTCAGACAAAAAATTTTACCATAATTTTTTGTGTCTGCGAAAAATTATTAAATTTCGAATTGCGTTCGAAATCTCGTTTGAAAACTTTCTACTTTTGGAATCTATTGTTCAAAAAGTTATCAATCCTTGCCACTTTTTACAACAAATGTTTTAGAACCACTCCAAAGCTTGCTCCATTGTTTTTGAAAATAAGGTATGAAAAATTTCTGTACGACCTTTTAAACCAAGTTTTTTGCTTTCCAAACAAAACTGGCACATCTGGATTCAAAATTCTGTATCCTTTGAAATAATCATCGCACAAATCAATTTTTTAATATTGTTCGAAAGCTTAAAATGCGAGTACCCTGGTTCAAAAAGCTCGTACGGAAATTTTGTATACCTCATTTTCAAGAAAAATTAACAAGCATTCAAGTGGTTTTAACAAATTTTTTAGTTAAATAATTTATAAAATTTTGTTACGCGTCTAAACTTCATATACAATTTAGGGATAAGATTCCTCACACTTTCACTCCTCCGTTCCAAGCGAGAAAAATTCAACATTTAAACGAGCTTTCAAAATTCGATGATTTTTCGCAAAGATACAGCTTTTCTATGGTAAAAATTTTTGTTAAAAAACTTTTCTTTAATACTTTGGCTGTGTTTATTTATAAAAAAAAAAATTTTTTATATATTATTTTTAAAACATATTTTTATATCGCTTTTTTTTTTGAGCTTGTTGTCTTTGAATTGCCACAGGGTCAAGGACTCAAAATTGAATTATTTGAAAACAAAAATAAATTTTGTTTTCAAAAACTCTTTGATGTTTTGTTTACTTTAAAATAGATGTATCCACTGATACTTCTCTTTATGTTCCATAACTTCCAACCCTATAATATTAATTAATGTTTTATTTTCCGCTGTCTATGACATCTACAATGATAATATTTAATACAAAGTACCTACAGAATTGAAATACTGATAAGAAATAAACAAAATTCGTTATGGAAATGAAGTCAAATTTTAATAATTACATTTCGTAGAAATTTATTTTAATATAAAATTTAATTTTGAAAACAATTTAAATTTACAAAATTGAAAAGAGAAACATTTCCTCCGGTAAAACAGCTCACATTCGAAAAGCAAGGAATACAGGTAATTAAATAATGTGGTTTTCATCAAGTTATTGGATATACATGTGTTAAGAAATCAATTATTTTCCAAAGAACTCTCCAGTAATTCGATTAGTTTGTTCCCCATGGACGTAAAAGTAAATGAAAGTAATTTTAGTAAGAAAGAGAGTTTCAATCATGACCCTTCCATGGGAACTTCATTTCGTCATTGAAATAATTGAAATCAAAATGTCAAATGCTAATGCAATGGTTTTAAATTTGTCAAAGATAACTTTTGAGAACTTAAAGTGTTTGAAATAAAATTTCTAATTCGCCATAATGCCTCCGTAATTTTTTTGTCGTCCCTAATTTGGTGTTTTTGACGGTCGCTGTTTCACTTTGATTTAGTGAATAGCATAATGCAGGCGTTACTAGTCTTTTCTAGAGCTACCAAAATTTTTCTGACCCAATGCTAGAATCATTTTCATACCATGTATATATGTAATATATATCAAGGTATACTAAGTTTAATCTCAAGTTTGTAACGCTTAAAAATATTGATGTTACAAACAAAATTTTGGTAAAGGTGTTCATAAAATCACCAATTTAGTCCATTTCCGGTTGTCCGTCTGTCATCACAATACCTCAAAAACGAATAAAGACATATAGCTGTTTTCATAGCGTGCTCAGGACGTAAAAAGTAAGGTCGACTTCGTAAATGTGCAACTGGGGTCACTAAAGGTTAACCTCTTAGATATGATCGGGAGAAAATTTTTGTTTCAGTTTTCTATAAAACTCGATATATAAGGTAACTTTGATCCAAAAATCGCTCTTTGTATCCAATTTTGGATTATATCTCAAGGGCCACGTATCCAATCATTAAACAAACCCGATTTTTGGATTTTTTTTTCGAAATTATCTTATATAAAGAGTTTTATCCATATTGAAAACCAAAACAAATTGTCGATTTTTTGAAATTTTCTTAAGGGGTACCCCTTAGAAAAAATCGAAGAAATTAGGAACAAATTTTATTTCCAATTTCGATAAAACTCTATATATAAGGTAATTTTGACCCAAAAAATACAAAAAACGGGTTAATGTATCGCTTGGATGTATAGTTTTTGAGAAAATCGCTCTTCGTGTCCAATTTGTGATAATATCTCAAACGCAACGCATCCAATCATTAAATAAACCCGATTTTTGGATTTTTTGGGCCAATCTTATGAATTTTACCGATATCGAAGGCAAAATAAAATTTCGCATTTTTTTGCAAATTGCTTAAGGGGTACCCCTTATCAAAAATCGAAGAAATTAGGAAAACAATTTTGTTTCCGATTTCGATAAAACTCTATATATAAGGTAATTTTTACCCAGAAAATACAAAAATCGGGTTAATGTATCGATTAGATTAATAGATTTTGAGAAAATTGCTCTTTGTATCCAATTTAGGTTTATATCTCTTAAGGGGTACGAAGGAAAAAGTCGGGTTTATATATTGATCGCTCTTCGTGTCCAATTTTGGATTATATCTCAAAAAACCTAGATGCAATAAAATCAAATTTCAAAGATAAATATTTATGCAAAAAAATTATAATATTGTAATAATGTAACAAAATTATCTGTATTTTTTTCATATCTGTGTGTACCTACCTAATACATTATTTTTTTGGTCGAAGACGACTAGTAGTGTAGTGAGTGCACTATATCTATCTATCTACCTTTGTATGATATAGCAGCACTCATCATAACACCAACATGTAGTAAGGTATAGAGAGTAGAAAGCTTTGTCGGTGTCAAATGGACGCGGCTCACAGTCCGCCGTCACGTAAAATACTACAACATTCCATGTTTTATATTATGTATGGCGCTACAATGTATCAAAAAAATCCGACGCTAAAGACCGGGCGATTTTCATAGATACATATGCATTGCACCAATATGTGGTCCCGCTCATATGGAGGGACTCTTACAACAGCGTTAAAATTGTGTGTGTCAGCTCTGACGCTTGAATGAAGTTACTCTATAAGATTACTGTTATTGTCAGTTTCAAATAATTGATGCTTTGTCTGTTATAGGTACTATGTAGAATAATTTATACATGACTAGAGGACCCGGCAGACGTTGTCCTGTAGAAACGTAACTTCAATTCATTAATATGTATACTATGTTTAGCTGCCCGCTATGCCCGCTAAGCCCACCCGTTAGCTCATCCCAACAGGCCAACTAAACCCAAATTTTACTCTTATCTATTACCTTTTTTCTATCCCGCTGAACCCCAACCCATCAGCCTTCGGCCTAGCTGGAGCCTTTAGTATTAAACAACGCATATAAATATATTATTCCCACCATTTAATGAAATTTAGTTTCTTTGGTGCGGAACCCTCAAAAACAATTGTAGCGGACCTAATGGTGAATCTAAATCATCCTCGAATCCCCTTGAACACACACACAAAATATCATCAAAATCGGTCCAGCCGTTTTTGAGTTTTAGCGAGACTAACGCACAGCAATTTATTTTTATATATACAGATAAACCGAAAAAAAGTCGAAAGACGTATGATGTGTAATCATTATATATCAGTGGTTAACAACTACACTATGTGCTGTGTCCGTCAGGTTACTGTCAGTTTCAACCAAATGATACTTTCCCTACAGCACACAAAGTTATACACACGCATTTCCGAAAACTGAAAGGTGTGCACCAAAAACGTAACAAGGTCATACGTTCAGTGGAATTTACTTTTCACACATTTTTCATTTCGGCTCCATGCTAGAAAGAAGACAAGGTATGTTCTTCCGACGGGCTCACTTTTGTCAGGTCTGCGCATCGCCAATTGGTTGGCATATTTGATTTTTCCCGCTCTTTCTTTTAAATAGGGAATTAAGAGAGAAAAGAACAATTATAGTTGACACAAGCTTGAGAGAGCTCTATGAAACTACGAAAATCACAATAAACCCACGATGCAAATAAATAAAACTTACTTCGTCACTGTGACAGGCAAGAATGTTGTGTAAGACTCACTTTGAAGGTAACTTTCCATTTTTTTTTTTGTTGCGAGCACAAATTATTTTAAGACACTTTGTACATATACACACATATACATTCGAAACATAGCTCTTGCGATTATAAGCACAGGCGTCGAGATGCTATTGGGTTTCTCCGTTTGATATGTGTATATGTATTGCAAACAACAAGCACACTGCATGTGCTCAGTCCCGGTTCGACAGTGTTCCTGATAAGGACATAATAATTCCTGTATATGCCATACGAATTAACCAAAACATCTCTACATATAGGTATATACATACAATACACTCCAGAGTATATTTTAACAAACCTCAGTAACCGCTATGAATTTACGAAGTGTTTAACTCGAAAAAAAAAATTTGAAGTGCAAAATGGTGTGATTTGTTTATTGTGATTGGAAATTTTTTCTTTATTTATTTTCGAAATTAATTTTTATGGTGGTGTGAATTTGTTCTTGAAATGGTAAATACATAATTTTTTTTCACTATTAGGATTTTTTATTTATAAATTTTTATTGGATGAAGGTTTAATTAATTAAAATTATTATTAACACTTTAGGTCGAATTTTCTAGGTCAGTGAAATTCTATGATGTGTTTTTTTTTTCTATTTGAAATTGTGCTTGTTATATATGTATATGAATCATGTTCGTATCATATTTACCTGTGTTTGTTCATACGCTCTTTTGAATTTTTTTACATTCATCTGTAATTTTCCCTTTTAATCATTTCGAATAAAAGCTCTTAATTAATGTTTCAATAAAAATGACAACGATGTTCTTTTAATTATTTTTTTTTATATATATTCAAAATTCCTTATCATTTTAATTTTTTTGTTATGAGAATTTTTACTAATTCGAAAAATAGGTATTTCAAAAATATCCTCTAAAACTTATTTTTGCAAAAATTTTTTCAAGTCCAACTTTTTTCAATTTTTAGTAAAATGATAAATAATTTTTCATTTAATTTCTCCCAGCCAGTGTTTATGGTTGAAAGTTACCCATTTTATTATTGGGTTTTTTGGTATTTGATTTACTTATGTATAAAATTCGGCTAAGTGAATTATACAAAATTCAAGATAGAATAATCTAAAAAAGTTTTTTTTTTCAAATTATTGAATTAAGTGAGGATTTCCTAAAATAGATTCATGAATTCATTAGAAAATATGTGAGCTTTTATGTATAATGTTATAGCCGTTTTACTTAGACAAAAATACAAAATACTTTTAAGCTGTCGAAGAAATACAATTTACTTTGGAGGCTTTGTACACTATCGAAAATATTCAATACAATTTTTTTGTCGAAATTTATGAAAAAAATTTATTTTCTAAATAATTTAATACAAATTATTGAAAGGGCTTTGGACACTTTTGGAAATATTCTCATATAATATTCTATTTTCAAAAAAGTTCCGGCCTTTAGGTTTTACAAATGCCAAATATATAATACCGTTTATTTATTTTCTCCACCAAACTTTTTTTAAGGTAAATCTTAGGACACTTTTGTAGGATTAATTTATTTAGGGTAAGATTTTATAATAATAAAAAAAAATTTTTTTTATTCTGCATAAAAAATTTAAATCTTTACATAATACCTTAGAAAATTGTCCGTGGAAAAATAAGCATAGGATGATAATTTTTTATTATAATAATATTATTTTTGTGGAATATATCTTCTAGAAAAATAACCTCGAAAAAAATATCCGGGTTTTTTTTCTATTAAAAAAAAAATAATAAAAATTATATACCGTTTTTTCCAGTTAAAGTAGATTTCCCTGAATGGAAAATGTTTCTTAATTTGAATAAAATTTGTATGAAAAGTATTTTCATTCATAGACCATTCGAGAAAGTTCATTTTGTTATGTATTGTAGTAATTAAATTACTTTGTATATACTCTTTCAATTCTGTATCTCTCTAAGGGATTTCTTTCGTCTATTGTACAATTTTGAATTCGGTTGGTTTTTTTAATCAAAAAATATTTACGAAATAAATATTTCATTTGGTTAAATTGAATATGTTGTTATATAATTTTTATCGCTTAATAAAATTTTGTGTTTGAAAATTGTGGTTTAAATTTTTTGACCACAAAAATCTATGAAAGTATTTTCATGGTTTACATGCTTTCAACTGTTTTTTTAACTTTTTGAAAGAGAAAGTTGGTGTTTTCAACCCAAAAGTCAAAATAAGGTCCTTTATGTTTGCTATAAGTTTTAATAGTATTTTAAAACCCTATAACGTTGATTGAACATAAGCTCGCAAATAAATAAAATTATTATTTGTTTTGACTAATTTTTAGCAATAGAGCCGGCATAGTATTTTTTCTGTAATTAATTTTTCATAGCAGAAATCTAGCCGGGTGAGTTCGACAACACTAAACAAGAATGATATCGAGAGACACTCCTTAATTCATCGGTTATTTAGAAGTTTTTAGTTGTTTAGAATATAAGAAACCTTAAATTATCAGAAAATTTATTTTTTTTATTTCGAAAAGCATGACACTTAAAAAGCTTGAACTGTTTTCTAGTGTAGACATTGCAATGATGAAAAAACATTCAAAAGAATCCTTAACAAATTTTAACACAACGAAATGGGTTGAAAAAACAAACAAATCAAAACTAATGTGAGAGGTATTTATTCCAGAAAATCATCTCTCATCAGGGACATTAGATAACCGTCAACATTTTTAGAAATAGATGAAGCAATTTTCATGTAAATGTTTCAATTTGAAAAAATAAAAAAGAGCGAATTATATTGTCCTGAAGTTCCTTAATAATTTTTCTATTTGATAACAACAAATTTTTCGATTGACCAACTGTGCAGGTACCACCCATTTCATGGCCCTCCCATGGGCGTATCGTTAATCACAGAAAACATTTTCAAAATAAGCAATTAAATTATGAAATTCATATCGGATTAATTCTAATCAATTTTTCACGTACCTAATTTGTTGAAGTTAGTTTGAATATACCAAAACAATCTGGTTTTATGCACAAGATTCTTCCAGAATTTTACGAGGAAATTATTGTTAAAAGTCAGATTACAGAACAGTTTTTAACCTATTGCTTATGGTAAATCATTTGAAAATGAATGCGATAAGGCATCAATTTATTAAGTTAGATTTCGATTTTCACCAATTTTCTAGAAAAATGTTTTTATCATATAAATACGCATTTCTACTACCATATAGTCATCATCAGTATGAATTAGATAATCGTAATTACTCTGATAGAAAGGAATATCATATATACTCATTGTTAATTTTGTAACGGTTTGCACTAGAAATTTTTGTGACATTAAGTAAATATGCATTTAATTTAGTTATTCGTAATTACCTTTATAGATAACGTACTTATATTACTCGTTGCTACTTTAGTGACGGTTTGCATCTTTAAATAACAATTTTTTAACCCAATTTCCAATTTGCATGGTAGTGGAAATACATATTTTATACAACAAGTGCAATTTACAAAATTTAAAAAACCCACGACAAATACGATTTATTCCTTGTAAACCGATTTTTGGAAACTTAGCTATAAAATGTTCTCAATCGAGTCGGTTCGACCATTTAGATACACACAGATAAACACTTTAAACTTATAAATCCTTCTTAAGTCAATATCAAAGATATGATGGTCAAGGACATCAGATAAGATGAAACTTAGAGAACTATCATTTTTTGGGACAAATTTATGGAAATATATTAATTGAAATTGAAATATTTGAGTTGACTTTCATCTTTTGAATTATTGTTTTGAATTACATAATTATTTTACCATTTCAGTTTTTGAAATAAATGTAGCCAGATTTATTTGACCATTCATTTCCATAGTAATTATTTATATCTTAAAATTGTATGTCATGCCTATTCCAAACTAAATCGATTTTGAAGATAACGCCAATTTTGCGCATTTTTCGAAAACAAAACACTAATCATGCACTGAAACATAACTAGGAACACTCTCCGTTAAATTACCTTTCAAATGAAACCAAAAAAATTAAAATCAGTTCATCCGTTCAGACGCTACGATGCCACAGACAGACACACACACACATAGCGGTGAAACTTAGAAACCCCTTTTTTTAGATCGGGGTTTAAAAAATACAAGAAATTTATTGGTATGTAAAGGTATTATTCACTACTTGTAATATTCTGGTGTGTGAAAATTTGAAAAATAGTTTTTCGTATACACGGGTTATAAAAGTAAATTTTATATTCACTGCTCTTCAAAAGAGAAGAGATCTTTTCTGTTACATATAAAAAGTATTTTTATTGACTACAAAAATGGTTTCATCTCTTGAAGCTTCTTCGTTTTTTTTTATTTTTATTATTGTATTATTTATTAGAGAGACTACATGTTTTATTAAAATGTTTTTGTGTGTTGTGTTGTTGATGGGTTTTCGTACAAATTAAAAACTTTTCACTTTATCTACAATAAATAAAACTTCCGGTATATATAAATCTTATAATACATAATGTTTTTATTGTTTCCAAATTGAAATTTGATTAAGTTGTCTGATTCTTTTTTGCTGTTGGATAAGTATAAATTACTCTCAGTTGCAAATCGATATTTAGTACAACAAAAATCTTTCTTTATACACGTTTTTTTTTTAAATTTCAAAAGCACCCCTTTTTTAGGAATAAAAAATTTGTACCCCAATCACTGCACTATCATGTTCTAGAAACCACGAAACAAAGAAAATATTTTAATCTGAAATTGTTATGATAAATAAAATCGCCATTACAGAAGGAAGATCTCTACGAATAGGACGAAAGAGGGGACCCCCGACTATACAGACAATTTTACTTATCATAATAATTTTAGATGAAAATATTTTCTTGTTTTCGTAATTTTTAGATCGTGAACCTTATTTTATTGAAACTCTTGGGGTCATATTTGGGGTTATAATTTCGTAATAAAGTATAATATAGGTATTTTTGAGAAGTGACAATCCGGCTTTAATTTGATATCTAACACGTTGCCATTAAACTAAAATTTGTTTTTAGGTCATGTCCTCTAAAGGATACTTAAGATTAAATTTAATGTGACGTCAAAAGCCTAGTTATCCAGAAAGGGTAGTTATCCTACTTTTTAGAGGTTTATGTCTCAGTTTTTATTATAAAGAATCAAAAATCCTGTAGTTCTTAAATATTAGTAGACTAGAAAAAAAAAAACTTCGTACCAGTTTGAAAAACGTAGTCCCTCTATGTATGTGGTTATAATATTTTTTTCTACTTCAAAGTTCTTCATAAAATGTTTAGAGAGTGTTTCTATGGTACTAAGAAACATTTTTTGAAAATTCTAAATGAGAAAGTCCCCTTTACTATAAACTTATTTAAAAAAATTGAAATAATTACATCTTTTCTATGATAAACAACTAAGGAGGGCGCGATTTTATTTGTGGGACATATAGGGGAGGTCAATACAACCTTAACCCCAAGTTTGTGGGGTTGGCGCCCTTGTCCCCCGCCCGCCATCTTGAAAAAAGGGGTGGAAACATATTTTGCTGTATCTCGTAAAATATTGATTTCTCAATTCTCATAAATTTAGATGAGAGCAATATTATAGAGAATACGTTTATGAACATTTTTCCGCAAATTTTATTAATTTTTGTTAATTTTTAACGTAGTTACAGCGCTCCAATATCTCCGACTTAATCATATTATTAATTAGTAATTAAAATAGAATAGCTAGCTATCCCATTCTACTCTTCTTCGATGGTCCAGGTTGTCGTTCAGATTCTCCAAGTTGTGGCTTAGATTCTCCAGGCTGTGGCTCAGATTGTAATTCAACATCGAATGTGAAGGTTTGAGGAATGACAGGAGTAAAAGTTGGAGTCATCGTTGATAATTCTTCTTCAAATTCATTTTCTTCCATTAATTTTGTTACTTCCATAATGTTGGTACAGGTTTCTCCAGAGCAATAGAGGCACACTGTGGAGCACTTCGAACTTTGGATTGGCATCCAAATGTTTCCATGCTTTTTCCAGCACCGATATTCAGGATTATTGTATTTTCCAAGCCATGATTGGACCTGGTGATACACTCGGAGACTGTGGAAACGGGCTACATCCTGTGTTGGCGGAAACGATGATAAACTGAATGAAATTTTTGTTACTGTTTTGGACAATCGTTTGCATCACAACTATATGTAGCACAACTAAAAGAATAGCATGAGGAAGAAGAAACAGCTTATTAAATATGTTATTAAAAAACGAGAGTAAGGTAAACATGTTGTTTTGGCCGAGTTATCATGCGCATTGATAAACTCGGTCAACTTTGGAGCGCTGTAACTACGTTAAAAATTAACAAAAATTAATAAAATTTGCGGAAAAATATTCATAAACGTATTCTCTATAATATTGCTCTCACCTAAAATTATGATAAAATGACAAGAAAAAAAGTTATTAAGCAAAAAAAGAAAATTTTGATTTTGTTACTTTTTTGCTCATAACTTTTTAAGTTTATCGCAAAAAGTCACACAGACAAAATTGTAGCCACGGCAATTTGCTACAAATTATGTCTTTGCAAATTTTTTGAGAAATCAATATTTTACGAGATACAGCAAAATATGTTTCCACCCCTTTTTTCAAGATGGCGGGCGGCGGACAAGGGCGCCAACCCCACAAACTTGGGGTTAAGGTTGTATTGACCTCCCCTACATGTCTCACAAATAAAATCGCGTCCTCCCAAAAATGTTCAGTCAATGTAACATTTCAATGGACTATAATACAAGGTAAATTATAAGCAAAAATATTTGAGTAAAAGTTTTTTATGGACATTTTTTTTAAACAAAATTCATAAATTTTTATATTTCATCCATTATTTTTAAAGAAATTCATATATTTTTGTTTCATTTCATACTGGGTGACACTTCTTTTAATAAGTAAGAGCACTTAATTCCAAACATACGATTTTAGAAATACTTCGATATCTTTTTTTCTGGACTAAAAAGAGATCAAATGATGTTCGTCAAAAATGTTATCCAAATTAACTAGTCATCGTAATAAAATTTTCATTCATTACGCTAGAGCCTAAATGGCCGAGCGGTCTTAGGCGTTTGTCTTTGTCTGTTTGTCCATTTAGACTTAGGTTGCGGGTTCGAATCCAGGCAGCGGCAGTGTGAACAATTAATGGGAGTGAAGAATTGATCACATTGTCGTCGCTTGGATAAGAACGAAGTAACCTTCTCCACCCACATCAAAATGTAATTTTAAATATGTTTGTAATTAAATAAATAAAGATTAACAAATAATGATGTGGGTGGCCTCTGTTATAGGCGTATATGTCAGAGAAACGTAGGTTAAACCCCATTATTATTATTATACATTACGCTACAATTATTATTGTTGACAGATGAAAATCTTTTCATTTTTTGCTTCGGTGTAGGTTTCCACCTTCACGTTCCATACATGTAATTGTTATTTTACACAACTCATTAAATACACTCCTACATATCTCGGGGGTGATTTCTTGAACCGTTTTCTTAATTATCTGTTCAAAATGATCTACATTTTTAAACGACCGTTAATATTCTTATCAAACCTTCTCAATTTGTGGTCATCCTGTACATTTGATGTCAAGAGTGAATTAACTAAATGTTAATATTCTCGAAAGCAGAGATTTTCAGGCGAGCGAAGCGAGCCTCTACTAGGTTAAAATGTAACTTTTTGGTGGTAAACTTTACAAAAAAAAATACAATAGATTTAGACATGAAATGAAATGTTGTAGTTCCATATTTATGTCTAGATGTGTTATCAATCTTTTTAGAAAAAATAATATAAATAATAAATAATAAAAAACAACAGTATTTTTTATTAATTACATTTATGTATACATCTATATATATGCAGAGACAGTGGCACCATCTGTGAGCTACATCTAATACTAATATATAATTGGCTACATTTAATACTAATTTTAATTGAGTGGCCATCTGTAGATTCTTTCAAGTATTAAAAAACTTCATAATGAAAAATACAAAAAACGTGATAACAAAACATAAACAATTAAATTTTGCAGTTCTACAGTAGAATAACTTAAAAATTTAAGTGATATTAATACAAGTAATGAAAAAATTTTAATTATAGTTATTATAATTTTAAAATCGATCATTAATACGTGATCATCGGAAACGACGAAAACAAGATCAAGAAGAATTATATCTTTATCAAGATGATATTAATTTTAAAATGTATGCAGAAAATTTTGAGATTGCTCAAAAGAATTTGAATTTTGAAGTATGTAATGTATGTCACCGTCGTTGGTTTTATTTACTAATTAATAAAGATGGGTTTTGTTGTATTTGTCATAAATTTAAAATCAAAAATGAATTGAATATTTTCACAGCGGATAATAACATGGATCCTGGTTTACAACATGATGTTTTGAAGAAATTAACGTTTGTTGAGGAACAATTAAATTAAAAATATTTGTCAATAATTGAAGTATAATTTTATTTTAGAAATATCTATTTTACATGATACCATTCGCGAGCCATTACAAAGTTATACTTTTAGTTAGTTATAAAAAATAACTTTTTTTCGAAAACTTTATTATAATAAAGTTTTCCACATTTATCCAACTTAAGTAGACAGCCTGTATACTTGGTATAAAATCTTATGTTCTAAATTTGACGCCTGTCTGTATTTATGTAAAGAGAACTTTTTGAAAATGTTTTTACGATAATAAGTAGGTCAATTGTGGTAGATTTTTTTTTTGTGCTATCAAGGTAGTATAGTACTATAGTAGGTGGTTTGTACACGGTACACGGATGCATTTGCAAACCAAAGTAACCATTGAATAAGTGTTACAAGAGTGTAATTAATGAAAGCTTGTAAACTAGGTAGGTATACACAATATTTTTTTAAATTTAGGGTAATGTGTTGTACCTAGGAGGCTATGAACCCAAAATCACAGTTCATATAATCATGCGATAGCAGCCATAGAAGGCGTGCAAAAAGAACCCCTTTAAATATTAGAAAACAATGACGTTTTAATCAAGCAAAAGTATTCACAATATTTTAATTTCTAGAGTTGAAAAACTTTGAGATTGAAATTGAATCATCCATTCTACTATTCAAAGCTGGCAACAGAATTGAATGATGATGAATCTTCTGTCTTTTTAATTTCGTGAGTTGAAACGCCAAACCATAAATTTGAATATGGCCCAAATTTATTTTTTCCTCGATTACAGTAGGTATTTTATTTTTTATTTTTGTGCAAAGAGGAGAAAATAGAAATCTTAAAACATTATGTACGAGGATGTTAAAAAAATTTGGAAGTTTTAGAAAATAACGTCTGAAAAAATTGACCAAGACAAAAGGTATAGGATTTCGCTTGTATAGGTCTAATGCTGGTATTGAATTTGACCTTAACCTTATTCATAAAGATCATTTCAAGATCCAGTCGATTTTTTAAAATGATTATCTATTTAGTTCTTGATTATTAGAGTTCTTACAAAATTTGCCATATAATTAATAAAAATGCAACACGTAGTACTTCAGAACAAAAGTTCGATTAGAACAGTGATGTGAATACGTCTGATTGTAAGGAAAATGTATTTAGCAATTTTATTCTAACACTTTTATATAGAATAGAGTATAATACTAAAAGCCACAAAAAATTTACTTAGATAAAATAAACACGCTTTCTTGCCATGAAATTAAATTTTAAACCTTTCTAGTCTAGTAAAATCCATGTCAGCCATTTGGGTGACGTAATATTGATAAAAACAACAGTCGTGTATGTAATTATTATATGTATAAAGTTAATAACATAGCCTACAAATACTATGAAACTCATCAACAAATTTGTAATTAATGCATATTATTTTTGCCTATATGATGTCACATCAAGGCATAAATTTTAATATAATAAAACAAGAATGTGCTTTTATGACACAAAATAAGAATATTTAAGTATATTTCTGCATAAATTTTTATCAAATTTCATATTGTATTTTTCACTACCGAAAGTAATAAAGAATCTGATTGTAAAAAATGGACTCAGAGTGACCTAACAGTGACCTTACAGTTTTGTACTAATGAAAATGTGGGTCAGATTTAAGAAACAAAGTACACGTGAATGAAAATTATCGAACCAAGCTAATATAGTTTTTGGACGGATTCTAAGAATTGATGTGAGTCGAGTTCCAAAGTTCCAAGGTACAAAACTTTCTGGTGGATGTAAATTTGTACTTCTATATTTTGAAAGTGTAGTTAAAATTTGTAGTAGTATTATAGTAAAGCTTTCGGTTTTTTTTCCACACAACTACATTTTTTTTTTCATAGGTAATAAAACGTTACTTTATATGTGTACACAGAAATCTCACAGAAATCTCTATGTGTATACCGAAATAGTTTTTTTTTTGTTAAATACTTACTTTCAACTAGTAGTAACTTAGTTTTGTGTAGTTTATTTAAAACTTTGTCTTAGGATTCAATAGATTTAAAAATTTAAATTATGGTAAATTTAAGGTTGATCGGACATGTTAAATGAAGTCCACCTTCAATAGATTAGAAAGTAAAATACTTCTAATTTTATAAATTAATTATAAAGATAATAAAGGAGTTATGTGTAAATGTATCAATTATAAAAATAAAAGATTCACGAAAATTTTCCATTTAAACTTAAATAATTAATTTAAAGATTGAAATTTTTATTTTTTGATTAAAAAAGTGATTATTTTATTATGTGACTTACATTGTACTGTCCTATCAGCCTTTATACTGCTGGAAAAATTGATTTTAACGAAAAATAAAATTAAACAAAACATAACAATTAAGTACAAAGACTCGCTAACATTTCTATAGTCTTTTAAATTTTATTCTTAGGTGGTAGGCGTATACATTCCTACGAAAGTCCTACAGTATAGGAATTCTTGCCATTCAAAATTCAATCGATTCCCATAATATGCTGGAAAGATGTGATCTCAGAGACAATTTTTTTATAAAAATTGACAATATCACTAAATAAATTTTAATAGATAAAATTTTTAGTCTTTCAAAAGGTAAAAGCATTTTTTTACTGAGTCCTTACGTACTTGTCTATACAGATTTGACCGAATTTTTTTCTTTAATTTTAAGGATCATGTATATATATGACGCAGAGGGATTGCAAAATCAGTTGTTTTACAAAACAGTTTCGTTTTGCATTGCCGCTGATTTTCAGCTGGGTTGCCATTGCTTCTAAAAATACTTAAAATAACTGTTTCCATTTTCACTCATATTATTCGTTTTATTAAAACTTTTATATATAGATAAACTTTTATAAAACCTCTAAACGTTTTTCAGCATAACGAAACTGTTAAACAGCTAATGGTTATTTAAAACAGTTGATTTGTCAATCCATCGACGACATATATATAGTTTTTATTTTAAAGTAGCGTATATCTATTGAGTTTACTACAGCACAAAAATTTTTAATTATTTTAATTAGTTTAAAAACTAAAATATTGAAACTTCTACAACATTATTATAATTCATCATTCATCATATTATCATAATATATAATATAGAAAGATATTTTAGAATATTTCTACGGAGTTTTCTAGAAAATATAATTGCATTACAAGTTTTAATTTTTTTGTTTTGTCTAATAGAAGAATGCAAAAATAAGAATCAAATTTAATATTTACCGCATTTTCATAAAATTATAATATATCCAATTATATAGTTTTTCTCTTTGGTTATTATATCTTAGTGATAATTATATGATAATTTCTTTTGTTTCGAATAATGAGTTTTTTATTCGAAAACTTAAGGATAATCGATTCAAGCCGATGATACCAAATCTATCACGGCAAATTGAATTGGAGATCGTATTGACGATTATCCCAGTTAAAAAATCCGGAAAAATTATGGACTTTGAGACTAGCATTTTTTGTTAAAACTATATTTGACTAGAAAAATATTTGTTTTTTTCAAAATATTAAAAATTAGAAATTTTCTTTGATTATTCGAATTTTGATTTTTCGAAAACCGAAGATCAGGTTTTCAGGATTTTTCGAAGACAGGTATCGAAAAATTGTATTCATATTTTTCGTCTACATTCGTGAATAAAATTCATTATCAAAGTTGAAAATAAGATAAAAATAAATTCAAGCCTAAATCTACCCTGCTCTTACAACCCTTAGGTATATGGATGGAGACGCTTCTTTTCTATGTCATAGCTAATATATTTACTTTTGTTTATAAAATTTTTGTTTTCATTCTTTCCAAGTCTATATTATCAAAAACTTAGGTCGTTTTTTGAGATTTCTCCATAAGAGCCATGTGTTTTATATCGATTTTCACTGGTTTTTTTCTCAAAAGTTTTCTTCGATTAAAAAATCTAGACAAAAATTTAGAGCCTTTATATCCCTTTGAACATAAATTGATATCAAGTTCATACATCCTTAAACTTTACAATTTTTTCCGTCAAGTTAATTTTCAAATCTTGCGATAATATTGAGATATTCTATATAATCACGGACGTACTAAGCGGTATCGAATTCGATTGCTGTAGTAAGTAGCATTTTCACTGAATTAATTTTGATTTCATTAGCGTGGAAGAAAGTTTCGTGTTGTCAACATTTTTATTAGAAGCTGACTATTCCGATAATTCAATTTTGTTTGATAAACAGGAATAATAATCCTCTATGAAATATCACACGTAAAAGTTTTTAATTTAACATTTTCAGTCGAATAATCAATAATGCATATTCGAGATTCAATTCATATATCACACTAGATAATCTAATAAACTATCTCTATCGATTCAATATTTTTTTATATTAAAAAATAAATTTTTTTTTTTCGTAGTAGATACAGAAAATTGAGCAATCAACAAATGGCATCATTTATTTTAAAATAACAAAGCCTGCTGTTGTTACCATGCCCGGGTATAAGGTGTCATGTTCAGTCTGTGGCAACCTACCAACAACAGTCGAGTCGAGTCGAATCGACTGACTGTAATATGTATATCGAGTATACCACCGCACACATATGCATCGACCAACCGGCGACGGACGACCTATCTCCTCTCCAAAAACAATACAACGTTTCGAGCAACAGTTTAGTGGCATGTATGAGATTATTAAACATATACGAGTATTCTATGTTATTTTTTAGTGAAGTCCGAAAATTCGTAAAAATTGTTGAAAATGCATCGAAATATTATTTTTTTAAATAAATGAAAAAAGTTGGTCGGATAATTATGCAATGCAAAAGTTTTGTAAATATGTTAAGGCAGTACAAGTGCCAAGACCAATTTAGACTTGTGGTTGAAAATATTTGTACCTTAGTTTCAACTTTGATGACGATTTTTTTTAAATTTGTGTCCCCACTACCGTGCTCATACATTGCTCACACCCGACATTAGTAAGGCCAGAAATATCCAAAAATATTATTATCAAATTTTCATAAAACTGACGATTTTTTTTTTCTTTTGAATGCCTGTGTTTAAAAAAATCGAGAGATATCGTGGGACGAACGGTAGGAACTATATTCTTTTCGTACTTTGGTACATTATAAATGTAGCGCTTACTTTTTTTTATTACAAGATATTTTTCTGAAAATTTAACGTATTAATTTTAGAAAAAAAACTTTTTTGATTTTTTATTAAGAATTTAATTTTATAGCTACTTTTAGTTTTTACTGTATGAAATAATTGTAGTATTAGTTTAAAAAAAAGACATACTTCTGATTAAGTAGTCAACCCAATATGTGAGTACATTACGTTTGGTTTGATTAGAATTTTTATTATGACATATCTATGTTTTCTCAACTTCAGATAACTCACTACCTTTAACTTCTGATAAACAATATAAAATTTTGAAGAAAAAAAAAATTGACAGTTATTACTAAGAATTTTTCATTTTCTCCAAATTCAAGGAAATCTGAATCGATTGAAATAGTTTTAGTTTCCTAAGTAACCTACATGTCCGTTTTTGGAGTCTGTTCCAAACCAGCAAACAAATATCGTGCGATAAGGAACATAGTTCCAAATATTGTGAAGATAAGAAACGAATATCAACGGCCAAAAAATGCCTTGAATCATATTCAAGGCAATCATATGTTGAATCATTCAAAATATGAGATCCAATAGTTTATTTTTTCTTCCATTTTCATAATTTTTCAGCACGTTTGATCATTAAATTTCCGAGTTATTGGTCATTTTTCGATTTTAGTACTTCGATTATTCGGACTTTTGATATAAAATACATGTAATACAAGTACAAAACAATAATACAAGTAGCTCAACTTGAAGCTCAACAATTGTGTAGTTGGGTAGTTTCGTATATTGTAGTGTATTATTTTAATATTTTAAATTGCTGGGATCATCGTTTTGTGGTTTAAATTGAATATATTTATTGTACCTACTATAGAATTATAATAGTAAGTGTAGGTATTCAAAATATAAACGTTTTCAATTATTGATATAAATAAACTTTCAAATATTTGAAACTATTAAATGGAGAAATTTCATGAAACGTTTCACAATCACAATGTATTGAACATATTAATTAGTTTTCGAAATAATTTATTTCAATAAATAGATCGTGTGCCAATAATGAATGCTTCCAAAATTTCTTTTTTGACAAAAATTTATTAATTTTAATGTGTAAATTATTTCAATCAAGATAGCATCCTAAAAATAAAAACGAAAGGTTTCGTGGAAAACCCGGTAGGAACTGCGTTCCTATCATATCTTCATATATTATAAATGTAGCGCTTACTTTTTTACTCAGATTTGTTCTGATTTTTTTGTTTGTTTGAATGATTGATAATGCACATGTTCAATTTTGTAAGATCATTTTGTGCTTTTTTCTTCTGCCCATAGTTTTTTTTTTTTTTTTAAATTTTCACTACAATTTGATTTGCTATAAAAAAAAAACGCAATTCCAAAAAAGTGAAAAACATACAACAAGATAAAAATTATTTGAAAATAAAAATAACTGTATTAGTAATTAATTATAAATGTTAGTTTTGTGGTACGCTTTCTTGCAAGTTTAATGTAATTAGTTTCTTGTAAATGATTTTTTTAATTTTTTTTCTCTCACGATACTAGTTGTATTTCTGTGCAATGGTAATTTTAGGTTTAATATTTATACCATGTATATATGAAATATACATAGTATATTAATTTTAGTCCAAAGTTTGTAACGCTTAAAAATAATGATGCTAGGAAACAAATTTTGTCATAGGTGTTCATAAAATCACCTAATTAGTCCATTTCCGGTTGTCCGTCCGTCCGTCTGTGGACACGATAACTCAAAAACGAAAAAAGATATCGAGCTGAATTTTTTACAGCGTACTCAGGACGTAAAAAGTGAGGTCGAGTTCGTAAATGAGCATCATAGGTGTAAGCCGTTAGAGACAGAACAAAAGTTTAAATGTAAAAAATGTTCCTTATCAAAAATTAAACAACTTTTGTTTGAAACATTTTTTCGTAAACATCACTGTTTACCCGTGAGGGCGCCAATTAGGCGGAAATTTTATAATATGTACTATACTTGATTATCATTTATGTATGTGTCACATGTTTGTATGTGTAGTGTGATAACGAAATCAACACTGACTATGTATGATATTTCAACAATTAACTCAGTCAATTGTTTTTTTTCACTTGTTTTTTCATTTTTTCTCTCACGATACTGTTTGCATACCTGTGTATCGGTAATTCTGCAAATTAAGGTATTATTTCAAATACTTGTATAATTATTTAAATAATTTAATATTATAGCTACTTTAACTCTGTAATTTATGAATTTATAAAAGATGAAACCAACCCTTCGTCAGTTTTTTTCCAAAATATTATTTTATATATAGGTTTGCAATTAATTAATAACATTTCAAAAGTTCAGATTTTTATCTATATATTGCTGTAATGGCCGATCAACTTTAAGTGTTTAAATTTTTTTATTCACATGTAAAATAGTGCCGGAATCCTAAATTTTAAATCATAAAAACGTTTATGTTCATAAAATTGCTGAGGGGTATACGTGTGAAACAAAATTTCTGTTTGTAGCTGCCGGCCTATATAGTTATTGAATATTTTCGATTGGATGATATTCGAAACCAATTAACTAAAAACTATTTGAGAACTTTATTAACTAGATACTGAAATTAAATTAAATTGAATAATACATCATTTTTGCTCGAAATATAATGGTCTAGGATACGGTATAAGGTCGATCCTCACGCATCTGATAACCAGATTGTTATAGTTTGTTGAATGATAGGATTTTATTTTAATAATCACACACAGGTTTTCTACTATGTTATGCATTTATTCACTCATCATCACTAATAATAATTCCCACCAAAATGTGTTCGTCTACACATCTCTTACGGTATGGCCAACCACTTTATCAACAGTGTGACCAACCTTACATCTCCCTTTTTATATTTAATTACAAAATTATTTTATTACATATTTATAAAATTAAGTACATATTCAAAACACTAGATACAAAATTAAATTATAATTAAAAGTACAAAATTCAAAATCATGATACACAAAATTCAAATTCATGATTTTAGGATTCAACAAATTCTTTTAAATATTCTGGCTTATTGATTTTTCTCCCTAATCTGGTTCTGTTTATTAAATTACTTTCGTCCTCTGTACTTGGATCATTTGTTTTCTTTTTTACCGACTTGGATTCATTATCTTTTTGATTTATTTTAAACTTAGAATTAAATTCAATGTTTTTCGGAGCTTTATATAAATGATGCCTGTTTCTGCTAACTATTCTACCATTGCTCATTTCCAAAATAAAACTTCTAGGCCTATTTGCTTTTCTTAAAATTTTAGCTAAAGTTTTCGAACCATCATTCATATTTTTTACATACACAATTTCATTTAATTTAAATTTTTGCGGTTTGTAATTATGTTTTTTATCATATTGTTGTTTATACTTTAATTGTCTTTTCTCAAGATCATTTTTTTCTTTATATACTTTTGGCCTAAACGTTTCACTTGTTGGAAAAAGAGCATTGATATTTCGACCAAACATTAATTCACAGGGTGATTTGTTAATTCCACCTCCTATTGGAGTATTGCGATACTCCATTAGTGCAAGATTAGGATCTCTCCCACTATTTTCGCATTTCTTTATTAATTGTTTAAATGTTTGTATATACCTTTCCACCATTCCATTAGATTTTGGATATGTTGGACTGCTGGTGGTATGAACAAATCCCCAGCTTTTGACAAATTCTATAAATTTATAATTATTAAATTGAGGTCCATTGTCACTGAACAATTTATAAGGTATTCCATATCTTGCAAAATTACATTTAAGTATGCCTATCAAATTTTCAGTTGATTCATCTTGTAATTCTTTTATTTCAATGAATTTACTAAAGTAATCAACAATTAAAACATATGGTTTTTGTTTAAAATAAAAAATATCTACTCCTAAAACTTGCCAAGGACCTTCTGGTATTTCTCTCAGCATTAAACTTTCTTGCTGATGAGTTTTTGCAAATTTACAACATGTATTACAATTTTGTATTACATCATCAATTTGTTTACACATATAAGGCCAAAATAAAACTTTTCTAGCTTTGATTTTGCATTTTTCTGCCCCTGAATGATTATAGTGCACTAAATTAAGCATATCTTTTCTTAATGAATTTGGTACTATTACCGCTTGATTTTTAAACAATAATTTATTTGCGTAAAAAAGTTCATCTTTAATTGAATAATAAAATTTTAACTGACTATCTAATTTTTCTTTATTAGGCCACCCGTTTCTAACATAATATATAATTTTGTTTAATTCTACATCTTTTTCTGTTTCATTTTGAAATAATTTTAATTTATCCTTTGAGATTGGTAAATTATCTGTAATCAAATTGACATGAGCTTCTACCTCCCTTTCTATGTTACATTCTAAGTTATTTATATTCTCGTTTGGAAAACGTGAAAGAGCGTCAGCTATTAATAAGTCTTTACCCCTTTTGTATTGTACTATTATATCATAAATTTGTAACCTTAAACGTAATTTTTGTAGCCTAAGTGGAGTTTCATTTATTGATTTTTTGAAAATGTATTCTAATGGCTTGTGGTCGGTTTCTACTTTTATGGTCCTCCCATAGATAAAATGATGAAATCTCTCACACCCTAATACAATTGCCAACAGTTCTTTTTCTATTTGAGCCCAAGTTTTTTGACTGTTTGTTAATGCTTTTGAAGCATAAGCTACTGGCAGGTTATTCTGTAGGAGTACAGCACCGGCCCCGTAGCTACTACAATCAACAGACAATGTGATTTCTTTATTGACATCAAAATATTGTAAAACCGGAACTTCAGTTAATAATTTTTTTAATTTTGCAAATGCCTCTTTATGTGATTTATAAAAAACAAATTCGTTTTCTTTTTTTAACAACTGTCTTAACGGATCAGTTACTGTAGAAACATTTGGTAAAAATTTACTTACATACGTAACTATTCCTAATATTGTTTCTAACTCTTTCTTTGATTTTGGTTCTTTAATTTCTAAAATTGCATTTACTTTCTCTGGATCTACTTTTAAACCCTGATCACTAAAAATATGACCTAAATACTTTACTTCATTTAATTCGAATTTACATTTGTCTTTGTTAAACTTAATATTAAATTCTTCAGCCCGTTTTAAAACGTTATTCAATCTTACCCTATGTTCTTCTTTGTCTTTACCAAACACCAGAATGTCGTCAATGAAAATCGTTACTCCTTCCAGACCTTTAAAAACATCTTGAAAATTATATTGGAATACTTCTGGAGCTGAGCAGATTCCAAAAGGAAGTACTAAATAACAATATCTGCCGTATTTTCCTGCATGGAAAGTAGTAAGTAGTTGACTTTCTTTCTCCAATTCAACATGGTAAAATCCTTTATTTGCATCCAATTTTGTAAACACTTTTGCTCCTGCCAATCTTGCTGTTATTTCTTCTAAATTTGGTAGTTGATACCTTTCCCTTATTATTGCCTCATTTAATTTCTGTGGATCGAGACAAATTCGTATTTGATTATTTGGTTTCTTCACTACTACCATTTGACTAACCCATTCTGTTGGTTGTTGAACTTTTTTAATTATACCTAACTGCTCCATTTTGTCTAATTCTTGTTTTACTTGTTGCTCAATTCCTATAGGTATTTTTCTTGGAGCCTCTGCTACTGGCACACAGTCTTTTTTTAATTTAATTTTATATTTGTATCCTTTAAGACTACCAATATCCGAAAATAACTGTTTATATTTTTCCATTATTTCCTTTAAATTGTTTTCTTTTTGTGTTGAAATTTCCATTACTCTCTTAAGTAAATTAAAATTTTGAATAAATGGTAATCCGATTACACTGGGTGCTTCATGATCAACGATTTGAAATATTTCCTTTTTACTTTTATTTTTTATTTTGCATAACAAACTTGCTTGCCCGATTACTTCAATTTGACTTCCATTATAGTTCTTTAGTTTTATTTTTGAAGGTTCCATTTTAATTTTTAATTTTAGAGCTGTATTTTTACCAATTACATTTACTTCGGCACCAGTATCCACTTTACAATTCACCATTTGACCATTAATGCCTACCGCCTGAATCCATTCTTTTTCGTTTAGTTTTTTTGTTTCATTTTTTGACACTGTTGAAATAAAAAATTCTTCTTTTTCCTCAATTGCATGAACTTGTTTTTTCGTTTTATTTTTGCACAATGTAGCAAAATGATTATACGCCAAACATGCTTTGCATTGTTGTTTGTACGCTGGACATTTATTAATTTCGTGATTTTTTCCACACCTGGTGCAGTTTGTAATGGACGATTTATTATAATTGTTTGATTGATAATTTAATTTAGTATTTTTATATTTTGTTTTATCACCTTGTGATTTTTGAAGCGTATTATTTTGTTTAATTTCGTATACTTTTACCTCATCTTTAATTTGTTTATTTTGAGCTTCTGCAATTTCTGAAGCCTTGCATATTTGTATGCATTGATTTAAAGTTAATTTAGGTTCTCTTAATAAACGATCTCTTAATTTGTTGTCATTAATTCCACACACAATCCTATCTCTTATCAAACTATCTTTAAGATTTTCGAAATTGCAATTTTGTGCTAATAATTTTAAATCCGTTATGAACGAATCAATCGTTTCACCTGTTTTTTGTTGCCTAATATTAAACATGTGTCTATTTACCGTTTCATTTGACTGTGGTACGAAATGTTTTTGAAATGCTTCTAACACTTTTTCCCAATCATTTTTCTTTTCATCTTCGAGCTCTAACGTTTCAAACACTTCTTGCGCTTGTTCTCCAATTGTATGTAACAAAATTGCCACTTTTTGTTCACCACTTTTTTTCTTTTCTAAACCCGAAGCTTTCATATAAATTGTGAATCTTTGTTTAAATTTTTTGAAGTTAACACTCAAATCACCTTGCATGCACATTCCTGTCGGTAATTTAATGGCTGTTAATTCTTCAGTCATTTTGTTTTATTAATTTTTTTTTTTTTTTTTTTTTTATAAAAGTTTATTTATCACTTTTATTTATTTAAATTATTTATTATTTATTTGTATAATTTGTTTATTTAATTTAATTAAACCTGCTAAGCAGCGCCATGTTATAGTTTGTTGAATGATAGGATTTTATTTTAATAATCACACACAGGTTTTCTACTATGTTATGCATTTATTCACTCATCCTAACTAATAATAATTCCCACCAAAATGTGTTCGTCTACACATCTCTTACGGTATGGCCAACCACTTTATCAACAGTGTGACCAACCTTACACAGATGAGACATGTATTTTTATATAAATTTATTGATTTTTAAACATTCCTATCATAGTTTTTCTATCGAAAAGAGTTCATGCCCATTTTTAAATAAATTTATTTTAATAAATTTTTTCAATGAACATGAAAGGTTTTTTTCAGGTAGGGTAAATTTATAAAAATCTCTGAAAACGTGGTTCTAAAGATGTCTCGAAAGCTATTCATTTAATCGTAATTTTTTGTTAAAATCGAGAAAGTCTTGAAAAAGCTCTGTGATAATGTTCCCGTATTGATCGATTTATTACGATATCTAGTCCGGAACAAATGGAATGAAACATAAACATGGTTTTAACATATATGTAAACAAATATAAATAAATAAATAATATAGTGCTCTTAGGTGTATTGGCTGCGAATAATTCAGTGGTAGATATTATAATAGAATATGTACAAGATGATCCAGTGAAAACGATATATCTATAATCAATTTTTTCATAACAGCAATAAGTTGGGTTCACAAATGGTTTCGAAAAAAGCATTTAAAACAAGTGAATTAAACAATCACCTAAGTTACATACTTTACTAAGTTAAAATAGTTCACCTGTTTGAGGAGGTACGGTGAATGTTAGTTTTTTTTTTCGGCAAATGATAGTAAAGTCCCTTGATCACAATAAACACAACTTTGGAGCCTCTTGTGTGGCAAAATTGTGAATTATTTCAATTTAAAATTGTGATTTATAACGCAGTACCTTATGGAAGAACTCATAAAAAAGTTTTCATTATGAAGAAAATATATTACAGATTTTGTTCATGCAAAAGAAAACATTACCTAACTGAGCTTTCCAAAAGAAAAACATAAAAAACAAGTGAAATTGGTGTATAAATTTTATCTTTTACGATATTTTTAAAGGGTTAAAAAACATTTACGTGATTAGAATCAATAAACTCACTATTTTTAATTCTTTTATAAATTTTGAGAAAATGGAAACTTAAGTTTTACTTAAATTTGAACCCTTACGGGAAAACAAAGATATTTACAAAAAAATGATTCAAACAAAAGTTGTTCTAATAATTTAAATAATAATTCAACTCTTCACAATTTTGATACATTGTTCACAACTTTGATACATTTGTTTTTCATAAAATCACCTAATTAGTGCATTTCCTGTTGTCTGTCTGTCTGCCTGTCGTCTGTCGTCTGTCCGTCATCACGATAACTCAAAAACGAAAAGATATCAAGCTGAAATTTGTATAGCGTGCTTAGAACGTAAAAAGTGCGGTTGGGTTCGTAAATGAGCAACATAGGTCAATTGGGTCTAGGGTCCGTAGGATCCCATCTTGTAAACTGTTAGAGAAAGAAAATAAACAACTTTTGTTTGAAACATTTTTTCATAAACATCACTATTTACCCTTGAGAGCGCAAAATATGCTCAAATTGAATAGAATGTATTATATGGGAGTATCAGTTCTGTATGTGTGGCATGTCTGTCTATACATGGTATTTTAACATTTAACTCAGTCAATTGTTTGGTTTCACTTGTTTCTAATTACTTTCCATTTTTGACACCTCCGAAATGTGGGAGGTAAAACAATCAGATTTCTGCCAGTGACAGTATTTTTTTTTTTTTTTTTTGACTAAAATTTTGTCCATTACAAAGCTCTTTTAGAGCAGTATAATTTGTTCACAGTGTACTTTTATTTAGAAAACAACAACTCATTGTAAAGTATAGATTGTAAACAATATTTTCCATAAACAAATATTTATGGAAAATATGTTCCACTATTTTACAATAGCAAAGTGTACCAAAGTAAGTAAGTATAGGAAGTAGTTTTATTTGTGATCGATTTACATGGAATTGTAACGAGAATTCTTGTAATAATAAACTTATTCAACTGTATATTATTTAATAATAAAACTTTTATTTATTTTGTACCATATATTATTTATATTTTGTATTTCGGAAAATACGATTGGCCATTATTCTCTAAAGAATAAGGGATCGTGTAGTACCTTGAATCAAAATTTACATTTATATATGTTTTTTAAACCAATGCATTAAAAAAAATCACAATGGAAATAGTCTGCGTTTAAAACACTGTCATTCCTTAGCCCGTCAGCACTTGCGTCAACCGTTCGGCATTCTTTAGTCACGTGATGCGGGATTTGTTCACGCTTTTTTGCACATGCGTCAAATATTTCGCGTGTTAGTTAGCTGATTAAAACTTGGTTGACTTCGTGATTATTGATAGATGTTTGAGAGTAAAAATGCCATAGCAGAGAAATAATCTAAATAATTCATTGTTATTTCACCAGATTTCAATCACAAGTGTTTGTCATTAACTAAGTAAGGCTTATAGCTCAGTAAAAGATGTTACAGAAATCGACTAATAAAGGAAAACGAAAGAAGCCGTTCGCATTTTGCTTAAACCTCATGGAATGTGTTTTTTAGGTGTCAAGTATCATTAGTAATGCATGAGTTAGGGGCGCAAATAAATGGTTAATTCAATGGAACCATCAATGTTAAAGTTCACTTAGAAAATTAGTAATTAGTATACAAATAATAGAAAACAATTATACATGTATAACGTATACGTAATTCAAGTTGCCTATTTTGTAAATCAACTTTAACATTAATCGTTTCATTGACTTGACAATTTATTGTTTATTAACAAAGAAATGCTTTTGCGCCACTTAATAATGCGTTACTAATGATATTTGACACCTAAGAAATACATTCCATGAGGTCTTGGCAAAATGCGAGCGATCTTTACTCTCGCGATGAGACAAATGCTCATAATTTCGGAAGGACGTGGAAAAATTATATATTTTTAAACTGTAGTTAGGTTGAAAAAATCTGCAAAATTAATAGTTCGAAAATAGATAAAATTATATGAAGACAGAATAAATTTCAACCACATAAATAAAAGTTATTTGTGTTTTATATCGAGCGTGGGAAAAATGCCCATAAAACAAGTGCTGACGGGTAAACATTACATATTTTGTTTTTTAATTTAAATATTAAACTATCAATAAAAACGTGTGAACCGAGTCCAATGGATTGGACTTACAGTGTTTTCAAAATCGCACCCATCTCTACCACCACTGCTCATATGAGTATAACTATAAAATGCAATTTTTTGTTAATTAACTTTTTCGTTGTCATAAATGATTAATTACATATGGTGTCACTTATTTTAGATTTTGATAAATGTAAAAAACACCTTTCATATAAACGGAGATTACTTTTTATTCGTGGACATATTTTTAAATGAAAACACTCATATTATATGCAGACATATTGTCATTTAAAACAACAAAAAATATATTCCAAAAATGTTATTATTCTTTTGCGTGTATGATATTTATTCGTAGCAATCCAACCAACAGTCAGTTGTGTAGAGCCTCGTAGGCAGACAGCTACATTGTATTACATAATAACATAATATTTTTGTTTCAATATGTATGTTTGTTTATTATTCATACGTATACGAGAATGTGAATAACATTGGAGCACATGGTTACGATAGGGATGGTTACAAAAAACTTTTCTTATTATACCATGTATATATGAATTATATCAAGGTATACTAAGTTTAGTCCCAAGTTTGTAAGGCTCAAAAATATTGATGCTACGAAAAAATTTTGGTATAGATGTTCATAAAATCACCAATTTAATCCATTTCCGATTGTCTGTTTGTCTATCTGTCTGTCAACACGATAACTCAAAAACGAAAAGAGATATCAAGGCAATTTTTGTAGCGAGTTTAGGACGTCAAAAATGAACAATATAGATCCATTAGATCCTGAGCCCGTAAGATCCCATCTTGTAAACTATTAGAGATGGAACAAATGTTTAAATATAAAAAATGTTCCTTATAAAAAATAAAAATATTTTACTTGAAACATTTTTTCGTAAACATCACTGTTTACCCGGGCGCAAATATTTTTTAAATTTATGCGTTACAACTGATATATAATTCTCGATATTTTCATGTTGTCCTTCTAGAATCAAAATTCATAGGTAAAAAAGATAGTCAGTCATGGGGACTATCATTGAGGATTAAATTTTTGAATAACTGGCTTTTGGCCTGGTAGCAAGTTCTTCGGCAGTAGAGCTTGCTACGCTCGCGTATAGCTCTCATAAATAGCTATTCACAATATCTGATAATATTAAATAATACTTCAAAATTATTCAAATAGTTGTTCACAATTTTAGATGAATATGGTGGAAGCGCAAATAAATACATTTGAATAGTAAGATGTAATGTAATATTTTAATTATATGCGTTTCCACCATTTATTTCAAAGGTTTTAATTTTTGAGTACGGAACCTTCAAAAACATTTTGTAGTTAACCGATTTGTGACTCTAAACCATCTTTCATCCACTTGAACACACGTATAAGATTTCATCAAAATGGGTCCATTCGATAAGGAGGATTTTTGTTCAACCAAAAAGTGCTCAACGTGCCAAAAGAAGTTTTCACTTTAAAAATCGACCTGATCTTGAAGTGACTGTGATTATCAAGGTTAGTGTGACATCCAAGGTCACCATAAGACTGAACGATTTTAATCCTACAATTTTTGTCTTGTTCACTTTTTTCAGGCATTATTTTATAAAATTTAGGGGTATCTTGAACTTTTTGAACAGCCTGTATATTAAATGAATATTTACGAAACGAAACCATATTATACATATATTGTTTTTTAAATAAGCAAATATGTAGGCGTTCAAGCAAATTAGGGTGGAATGTCAGTATATCAGCTTATTTGATGTTGTGAAAAACAAAAATTAATTGTTTTTTTTCTTTATAATTTATAATTTTCTCTAAAATGACAAAGAGTATTTTGTATTATGAACAGGGTTTTACTGTATTGAAAAGTCATAGTACCTATATTTATATATTAGTTTTTCTACAGTACTTGGCTTCTCTAAAAGTAAAATTAATTATTTTTCAGCGTTGGGAAAAAAAGAATGAATAACAACCGTTACCATGGTGCTTATGAGAAAAATGCATTAGTTTTTATAGCTTTATTAACGATAGTACATTTGCATTCTTATCAATAGACAGAGTGTCACAGAAAAGAACCACTGGTTACGTTTTTTATTATTAGTTTATCCTTCAAAGTTGGCTGAAAAAATGATGATCATATATGTTATCCTTTTCAATTGGACATTTCTGTATCAAAAAATTTAGAGAATGTGATAAAAAACTATCGAAAATATTTAGACAATCTTGTAGTTTATAATAATACCATAAAAATATAAGGGTGCCAATGATATAAAAACAAAATTTTAATTTAATTATGAGTTTATCGAAGATCCATCTTTTGATGAACATAGACGACTATAGTTAGTGTTTTGATGATTGAAGTGTGATATCTATATTATCAAATTTATAGGCATCACTTGCACACATTATATTATATATTTTGTAGTTGCGGGGTATTGCAAAAGCCAAAAATACTCATTATTTGACTACAAAGCATTTATTTGGTTTATATGTATGTTCCGTGCAATAAACCAAAACTTTTTTACAATACTGTTGGTTTACAATCATCTTAAATTAAAAAAATATTTTCTAAATGTGGAAAGCTTCATCTATTGTACACGATTTATTTTTCGTTTAAACGTTATAAATCAATTTTGCAGTCCAAATGTTTTCCAAATATTTCATCTAAGTAGAATCTATCTTTATATACACAGAATACTCGAATCGTAGAACATATAATCTAGTTTTCTAATAATATTCACCATTTTGGTATTAATTTATGTATCATGAAAACCACACTAAAACTTATGTTGCTCAATGGATCAGAAAATAAATCACCAGTAAATGTTAAAATAATTGTTCATTAAATGAATGGTCCTATATATAAAAGTTTAACGAAATGGTGAACCTTATACTTTAGTTGTTACGGAAGAAAATGGTAGATAATTTGAGGGAAGGTTCATTCCATATATTATTTACGTAAACAAAGTTCAAATTTCAACTTTTGACTTTTAGTTAATGACTGAATATTAAACAGCAATCTAACTATGCAAATAATATAGGGTGACACTTAAATTAGCTCCAAAAATCATATCATATTTAATGAAACAAATAAAGAAGTGACAAGTATTAAAGAATAAGAGTTTTACTTTTGAGTCAAATATTATATAGTTACATCGAAAACGCGATATTTCTAGGAAAGTGGCTTTCTATGAAACTTTTTCAAACTACTTCCAACATATTCTTCGGATCGTTGAGATCAAAAGGTCTCACAGCCATAACAGTTTTTAACGAGTAGTTTTCGAGCTACGGGCGATAAAAATAACGCATTTGTTATCGTTTTAGTATATGATTAAGAAAATGGCTTTCTGTGAAACTTTTTCCTACCACCACAGAATCACAGAACCTTTGAAAGAACCACAGAACCACAGAAAGCCTTTGTCTTTTAACGTGCGGGTCTTTGAACGAAGAAATAGAGTTTCTTCTGACATACTCTGGAGTCAAGTATTATGCAGTTACATCGATATATTTCTGAAAAATTTGCTTATTTTTTTAAAGAATGGAATTATGTGAATTGGAACCGTTTCTTAGGATCACTTTGATTTCTAGATCACTTATTTATCTTTTCTACCTCTTTTCTACGGAATCTACAATTTACTATACAATCTTCCAAGATAAATTGTTAAGATTTTTAAAATTTCTTGATTTAACAACTTTTTTTTAAGAATCTTTATTTAGTGTATTACATTTCAGGCATTAGAACTCTATATTCGAACAAATAATGTCTTTATAAACGACAAATAACCAAAATCTTCATAGATTTCCAACTTATCAAACTTTCGTAGTTTAAACTTTCACCAAGAGGACTGTAATCTCTTTTTAAAATGCTATTCAAGAATTTGCTCTATACAGAACCGCAAATTTTTGTATCCGTATTTTCTGGAGAGATTTTTGAACTTTCATTGTTTACAACTGCTTAAAATAATACCAAAACCTGCAACCAATGTCTGCTGAGGTAAATTCGATTATTTTAAGCCTTTTGATTACCTTGGCCGATATCTACTTTCGTGGTTGCTTATGTCAGTGGCTTAACAAGTACATAAATGCACTTTATTGATATGGCAATGAATTTTGAATTAGGATAAAGATGAGGTTTTCGATTTAAGCCAGTACTGGTGTTATTCATGAAGGTGTCACTAATAGATCCACCCTGTAATTATGTATATTGTAAGTAGGAAAGTATGCGTACATGATAAGAGGACTATATATTAGGTGGTAACGTGTAGATGTCTTCTAAAATTGAAACCTCATTTAAGTACCTCATATCTTTTATTCATATTATAATATATAATAGGTTTAGGGCCAGGTGGAGCCCTTCAAGGTTATCTGTAAGCATTTTTTCCTCTACGAAAATTTTTCACCATGGAGACTTCACAGTCAGAGGGATAGAAAATTATATATTTGTGCTGTCAGTTGAAAATTGATGAAATTCATTCAGAACTTCAAATCAAAAATAAAAAATAAATAAAAATTAGAAAATTGCAAAAATAATTGCTTAAATATTGCACTTTTATAGAAGTTGAACCACGGACATATTGCTCTGTAGAGAATCGGAAAAAAATGAAGCTTGCTATTTTTATTCAATTGGGGTAGTTTGATTGATATCGAATAGGCTACATTACCCATAAAAATGTAAAAAGTAGACTTGATGAACAGGCTTTAAAGATTGTTACCTTCCTCTTTCTTGCAAGTTCAAAACTCTATGGCGATACTCAAGAATGATGTTACTTTTAAAGTATCTTCTTCTTTGTTTAATTAGGAGTTTTATCACCTGATGTAATAAGAAAAAATTTAATCACCATCCCACCAATCTTTAGATGAGATGAGATTTTTTTTCTTAGGTCAAATACAGAAAAATGTTTTTGAGCAAATGTTGTCATATCAAAGAAGGCATCTCGTATTCACTTTAGGTTGGACCCTGGCCTTCAAGGTCAGTTAAACGTCAGCTTGTTTTCGTTAGAGGGGACCAAGATAGAAGATCAATACAAATCAGAAAATTTTTTTTCATAAAAACACTAACATTTTTTTTTGCAACATTTTTTTCGAAAATCGAATAGGTTTGCCAGAAATTGAATGAAAATATTTACAGAAGTGGCTCAGGACTTGAATATTATTCAACTTCTGGGGAATTCAAGGAAAAAGTTTTCCGGGCTATGAAATTGTCAACAGCATCTCAAATTTCCAACCATTCTGAAATTGCTGTTAGATATCAAGTCTGGCCCTGGAACTATTTTCTATGTAAAAGAAAATATACATTTAGGGAAATTCATTTATAATATTTATTTTATAAAATATTTACTCGTACAAAACATCAAAAGCTTTTCTCATTTTTTCCCATCGTGTAGGTACACTTTGAAGTGGTGATGGAGAGATGATATCTAAATACTTCTTTCGTACACTTCATAAATTTCATTAAATTATAATATAAAATTTGTCATTTTACAATTTTTTTTTGTATAAAAGCTTCAAGGTTCAAACACTTTTTACACCTTTGCATAGAAAAGTGACAGCTGGCAACAATCAAAAAAGGTATCATAAAGTCATTTTCAATAGACGTGTCATTAAAAATACTTTTTGTGTGAAGATATTCTATGATATTTCTGTTCTGATGTCATGTTTTATCGTATGCAAGACAGGAAACTTTTTATTAAAATATTTTCTTATTGGAAAATATTAATTTTTAACATTCGAACTAAAAAAGGTGTGTTATAAGTTTGACCGCTATGTGTGTGTGTTACTTTAGCATTTTAAACTATTTTGACCTCTTTTAAGAATCTTTTAAGATACATTTATTTCATACACCCCTTCCCCCTTACAGCGCGGGGGTTTAAACTTAAAAATTTTGCTTTAAACCATATAGACCTCTTTTAAAAATAGTTTTCTCATGCCAAAGCAAAAAACACCCCGCAAAGCCAGTCCATCCCCCCCCCCCCCCCAAACAATTATTTCCAGAAAGTGTTAAATTTTTCGTTTTTCGCAAAAATATGGATCAAGAAGTCATTTTACGGTTAAGCCACTTATTATAAAAGAATGATAATAAAAAATGCTACAATTAAAAAAAAATTAACCTCGTAGGACAAAATGGCATAAAATGGCAGCCATTTTAAACAATTCCCTAAATTGGAAATTTTGGCCGAACTATTTAACGGATTTCGCTAAAATTTTAACCGAAAGTTGTAAGTAATAAAACCTACTATTGATATTAGTTTCATTAAAATCAATCGAATATTTTTCAAGTTATAGTCAAATGAACTGTTTTACCATATGTATGTATACATATATATATAACTGCGAGGGTAAGGGACGAAACCCCACCAAAAAAATATGAGGAGTAGTTCTTAACATTGACTACAAACCTACCAAATTTGGATATGCACCGATGCCTCCTTTTGCGAATATACAATAAAAATGATAAAATTTCTGAAAAAAATTTCATTTTTGACGCCATTTTGTTTTTTAAGCATGTTGCACCACTCCGGGAAAGTAAAAAATTTCAAAAAATACTTATTTTGATGTGAAAAGAAAAACCCCAAAGTTTCGCTGCTTGAACTTTTAATCCATATAACAGCCTTTTTTTTGCTTAGATTTACTCCAGTATATGGAAATGACATTTTGAAAAGTGAAATGGTAAAATAATTAGGTAATTCAAAACAATAATATTGATTTAAGAAGGAGTTTAAAGTGTTTATCTGTGCGTCTGTGTGTTTCTCAATGTCATCGTAGACCATAAACGGTCGAACCGATTTGATTGAGAACATTTCATAGCTATAAGTTTCCAAAAATCGGTTTACAAGAATTAATCGCATCTTGCGGGGATTTTTTAATTTTTGTAAATTTCACTTGTTACTATAGTTTATAAGATATTGTAGCGTTCTAATCTCTTAGGCTCGATAAAATAAAAAATGATTTGATTTATTTTACTATTTAGTGCAGTGTGTTCCACAAAAAATCAATTTAGAATCTTGATTTTCCAAATACGTTCAAAACATAAATATTTAACAGGTGAAAACAAACAATTGAGTTAATTGTTGATATATACCATCCATGTATTGACAGTGTTGATTACGAAATCGTTTGTTTTTTTTTTACGTCATGTACTTAAGGAGAGATAGCCACTCTTAGATTAGCCAGACAAACATACATGTCATACACATATAACTGACATTCCCATATAATACACTATATAGTTTCCGCCCTCGAGAGTAAACAGTGATGTTGACGAAAAATGTTTCAAACAAAAGTTGTTTATTTTTTTATAAGGAGCATTTTTACATTTGAACTTTTGTTCCATTTCTAACGGTTTACAAGATAGACACTTTTTCATAAGATTGAAAGAGCAAAACTATTTAATCTTAAAGTTGGCATATCTCGGTCAGTTTTGAAGCTAGAAAGTCGAAAAAAACACAAAAATGGACACAAGATTCCATTTACTTGTGTTGCTCAATAACGAACTCGACCACATTTTTTACCTCCTGAGCATCGCTGTAAAAAATTTTAACTTGGTATCTTTTTGAATTATCGTGTTATCAGTCAGACGATCGGACGGACGGACAGACAACCGAGAATGTACTAATTAGATGATTTTATGAACACATATTCCAAAATTTTGTTCGTATCATCTATATTTTTAAGCGTTTCAAACTTGGAACTAAACTTAGTATACCTTGATATAGAAAATATTTCAATAGAAGCAAATATTTCTATTAATATACAGAAATCTGCATAAACAAATTTTATTTATAAAAAAATCTGCAGTAAAAGCGTAAAATACGAAAATTTGCTGTAATATCATTCGTTTAGGAGCTACGATGTCACAGAAAGACCCACTATGCACAGATACGTTAAACTTATAAAACGATCCTCATTTTAGTTGGGGGTTTAAAAATAGATAAATTGATTCAATTTTTCTCATAAAAGGAAAAACTTAAATTAACTTTTTATCAGAATTACAATTTAAAGAAATTGAAAATTTTTACAGACTAAAAAGTTTTGTTCCAAAGTAAGTACCTTTTTAAATAAATGCATGTCATAAACATAATTTTTTTTTTTGTCGTAGAAATGATTTCATAAATTTTCACAAAATACAAAAACGTATTTTCAATGAACAAAAGAACAAAATTACATTCGATGGAAATCAGTTTACTTATTAAATTGATTTCAAAGTTTTTATGTAAACAACATAATTTAGGACAAGTTGATTTTATAATAAAAGTAGATATGAATGAATTTGAACAATTCAATTTCAACTTTTATTTAACAGTGATTCTAAAACTTGTTGGTGCTACATGTAATGCATGTATGCATATGTATGTTTCCACTTCAATTGAGATGTTAAAGTGGTATCATTGAAGTGGATTCAACTTGAAAATTTTTAAATATTTTAGTTTGTACTGAAACATACCATCTTTTAGGGCATGGTCTGCTATTTAGTACGGCCGTTTATATCGTGTACCACTTCTAAGGGAGTGAATCTAGAAATAAAACAAAATAAGAAGTTTTATATGACGGACAAATTTGTGGTTGAAATTATTTGTTCTTTATTTTCAACTTTAATGATGAATTTTGTTATAACTTCATGAATGTAGACGAAAAATAAGAATACAATTTTTCGATATCTGTCTTGGTTTTCGAAATATTGAAAGCTTAGTAATTAAACCAAATTTTCAATTTTCGATATTTTGAAAATTACTTCAGATATCGAAAAATTTTATTCTTACTTTTCGTCTTGTATTGTCAAGGTTAATTCATAAACCATAATTCACCATCAAATTTTTTTTAAATTTGTGTTCCCACTTCCCTGCTTATATATCCTTAATTAGTCGGTCACAATTAACTTTTTTTTGTTTTCAATAATTTTAACGTTTTAACGTTTAAGTTATTTAGTTTTTTTTTTTTAATTTCTACCGATTAGTTTTGGTGAAATGTATGAAAACATATCATCCACCTGCCGTTTTCCCATAAGACTAATGTTAAATATGCCTACTTATGAAGTCATTTACTTAAGTGATCGAGCAATCCACTCTAAAATTTTCAGAATTGATTTAGACTAAGTTCAACTTAATTTTAAACAAAATCAAGCCTTTTATCTAAAATTGTCCTGGTGCTCGTACGTCCTTAAAATATTTTGACTTCTTTGACGTGACATGGGTTTACTTTTCGAAACCCAGCATTAGGACAATGATTTAGGTCAAGAATTGAGTATTTGACGAACGAAGCTCTGTTTTATTATGACTAGCTGTGAACTACTCGCTTTGCTGGGAAACTTCAATTTAAATACAAAGATTATTGTGCTATAACCTTCACTTCATATGCCGTTACTTACCCTCCTTTTGTTCTATATTATATCTCTTAGAAAAAACCACATCAAAATCCGTTGAGTAGTTCTAAAGATCTCTGCATACAAAGAGACATAGTATTGATTATGCCTTTAATAAAGTTTTTTGGTTTTCTTTTTTGACTGGTATTTTTTCTGCGGATACTTTTTTCGAGATCTTTTCTCTACGGTACATTTTTTTTTAAAATAAAAATAGCATCTTATTCGTTCTGGTAAATAAACTCGAACTTTCAATGCAAAAATTACGTAAGGTATATTAAACTATTCGAATAATTAGCACCAACACAAAATCCGAAATCAAAAGAGCAAATATAAAACATAGCCAAGAAGGAAAAACCTTTTTGTGGTATTTCTTGGAACCACAAATTAAAAACCACTGTTTTACCAAAACACATACAATATAAATAATATTTATTGAAGGTATACGTATAACCATTGTTCGGGGGTACTATTATTATTGACCATTGGTATTTTCACCTTCCATTATTGTAAATGGTGATATTGTTACGTGATATGGTATGAAGGTCATGTAATTCGGTCACGAATTCAAATAAATCTTCCATACACCACTTCTGCTGGTTGTATATAACAACATTGTTGGTATAACTATGGGTGTTTATTTGTACCAGCGAGAGGGTATTGTAAGGAATAAAATGAATTGGGGAGCAATACTGATGGTGTTATCTCTAATGAAGACTATTTGTTACAATAATTTAACTTAAAACGGTAAACTTGTGTGTAGAATTTACAATTTAGGAAAAATTGCTATTCTTGGTGTGAAAAAATTTAGGTCAAAATAATATATATGAGTTTGGATTAGAAAGAAAATGTTTTTATAATAAAAATGTAGTAAAAGTTAACTATAATGAAAAATTGGAATCTGGAGCGAATTGGTGTTTGAAATATATTTTTAGAAACTTTTTAACAAAGTGCAAATAAAAAACAAGTGAAAACAAACAATTGACTGAGTTAATTGTTGAAATACCATGCATAAATAGTGTTACTCAATTACTCACATTGTACATACATATACAATTCCTATAATACATACTATACAATTTACGCCTAATTTGCGCCCTCGCCGGTAAACAGTGATGTTTAAGAAAACATGTTTCAAACAAAAGTTGTTTATTTTTTTTTTATAAGAAACATTTTTTATATTTAAACTTTTGATCTACCTCTAACGGTTTACAAGATGGATCCTACGGACCCACAGGTCAAGACCCAATTGACCTATGTTGCTCATTTACGAACTCGACCTCACTTCTTACGTCCTAGGTACGCTGTAAAAAATACAGCTCTATATCTTTTTTTGTTTTTCAGTTATCGTGTTCACAGACGGAGGGACATCAGTTATCGTGTTCACAGAAGGAGGGACACACAACCGAAAATGAACAAATAAGCGATTTTATGAACACCTTTACCAGAGTTTTGTTGGTAGCATCAATATTTTTAAGCGTTACAAACTTGGGACTAAACATAGTATGCCTTGATATATATTACATATATACATGGTATAATAAAACTAGTGAAAATTCCATGAACTAAACTATTATTTTGTTTATTTCTGAAATACAAAATTTTCAGGAAAAAGTAAAGATCTTCCTACTTTAAAATAAAAATCATTTTTATTTCTATACAGGATGGTCTAAGTTACAACAGCAAGACTTCAACAAATGGTTCATATATCGTTAAAATAATGACAAATTCTCAAAGAGTCACAGGGTGTTGAAATTCTGGAATATTTTTGTGAATATTGACTAAGCAATTTCTTGGAAAAATTGGAAATTTTGCTCACAATGTCCCAAGCATGATGCATTGCATAACGATATAGTATTTTCAATAAAATTAGTGGTGCTAATTTATTTTATTTTTTCCAAATGGCTCATACTGTTAAGGCATTTTGGCCTTTCGCATAAAATCCTTTCATATTCACATAAGTTCCTTTTTCAACTTTTTTTAAACGTAGTTGATTCTATTTATCATTTTAATAACTCAAATTTGTTGTATATGAACCGATAAATTCTTGGTGAAAAGGTGAAAATCGATAGAAACTAATTTTAAAGATTGAAAAAAATTTGTCACATATTTTTTACTTTCATACTAATTTATATTTTATATCTTTTGAAATAAAGTTTCGAGCTCGATTATATTCTAGCGTACCGACATACTCTTTGAATAGGGTGAAAATAAAAAAATTTTTGAAACAAATTTTAACAGATGGTATGCACAAAGCTTTAAATATTGATGGACAGATTTCAATTAATGCATATTTTTAACCAACTTCAAACAAAATCGGAGGAGGTTATCAATTCGACTGTATTTTTTTTTTTTTTGTATGTTTGTTACCTCAGAACTTTTAACTGGGTGAACCGATTTTGATGATCTTTGAAAGCTGATTCTTCCCGTTTGGTCCCATTTCATTTTGGTTTAGTTCTGAGAACGGCCTCCATGAGAAACACATAAAAGTCTTAAATTT
This sequence comes from Chrysoperla carnea, assembly GCF_905475395.1. Taxonomy (NCBI): domain Eukaryota; kingdom Metazoa; phylum Arthropoda; class Insecta; order Neuroptera; family Chrysopidae; genus Chrysoperla; species Chrysoperla carnea. The sequence goes on from NC_058337.1 coordinate 129,157,639, forward strand.
GCATTAAGTATGCACGACAAGAGGACGAATAACTCAATATCACTTCGATGATTCTTTTTTAGTGACAAATTAGTTAATGTACTTCAGATTCATTAAAAATCACAAAATAAAAAAAACTTTTAACAAAAAGAAAACCGACTTCAAAAGAAAAACTTTTCCAAAGCAAATTAATATGCACTAAAAAGTAAAAAAAAAATAACGATAATATAATGTAGTTAAAATTATTGTTATTTTTGGAGTCGGTGTCAGCCAAGGAAACAACTCTGACAGAACAGTTTGCTACATTAGCTTGGCTGACACCGACTCCAAAAATAACAATAATTTTAACTTCATTATATTATCGTTATTTTTTTACTTTTTAGTGCATATTAATTTGTTTTGGAAAAGTTTTTCTTTTGAAGTCGGTTTTCTTTTTGTTTTTTTTATTCAGTAAAAACATGTAGAATTATTTGAATTATATATATTGTTTGTTAAAACACTGTTTGATAAAAATTTTGTGCAGGTACAAGATATGATAGTACAGTTAAATTAAAATCTACAGTGTTTTAATGAACAAGAGAGTTTACAATGCCATATCTATAAAATAAAACACGCTCTGACAACATGTTCCTTCAGGCTATCATAATTTGAAACATGCGCGTCAATGCATCTGGTTATATAATATCATACAGATAGATAGGTATACAGTTCGAATCAGATCACTTCTCGATTCCATTCTGTATATACCTATAAGCCCAACAGCGATGCACGCTATAGGTTTTTAGAGGGCTTTCATTAAAAGTGTCCGTTTCGATATTGATGAAAATTATTATATATATAGCACAATTTTATTGTTACTTTTCGTCTTATATTGTCAAGTTAACATAATTCTCCATCAAAATTGAAAATATATACTTTTTACTTTATTATATTATAAATATAATAAAGTATTGCGATCAAAAAGAAAATCGATAGCGGGGTTTCAACGGAAATACACGTTTTTAGGGTCCCTGATTCCAAAAAAGTGGTTTTTAAAAAGTGTTGCGTCCGTCGGTATGTCGGTATGTCTGTTACCAAGCTGGAGCCTTCAATTTTCAACCGATTTTTCTCAAACTCGGTACATAGGTTCAGTCCTTTTTTCAAGGCCTTTTTTCAAGGGTACTTCCATTTCCTAGAATAAACCTAAGGAAAACCTTTCCAAATACAGGAAAATGGGATTTTCTAGGGAGAGGCTGAGGGGACAACTTCGTATCAGGGTTTATATCAACAAGGTCCTAGGCTTGATATACCTCCCCTCTGGGACGCCCCTCCCCGTTAGCCGTGGAGCTGCGGGGGATGAAATCGTCAAAAGTGGTCAAGTCAACCCTACCCAAAATTGATCAAATATTATTTAAAATGTTATTTGTAACTTGGTAATCTTTGCTTAACCTCACCCTTACCAAACTACATCCTTCTAAATATTATTAAATCCAATAAATACCTAAGTCTGTTCCTCATTACTTGTTTTTAAATAATTCTTACAATTGGCTGCTTTCAATAAGAATATTACAAGAATAATATATCAATTTTATAATATAATAAAGTCTCTTCCGATGTTTCGGACCGTTTATTTAAATTTGTGTCCCCACGACCGTGCTCATACATCCTTAATTAGTCGGATGCAACGGTTTTTTTTTTTTTTTTTTTTAATAGTTTATTAATGTTTAAACTTTAATTTAAATAGTTTTTTTTTTTTAATTTCCACCAACTAGTCAATGTGTTGAGATTTACTTTGTGGAATTCCATGATAAGAATAAAACAACAAATGTAATATTTGTATATGTAAATTTTATTTGCATAATCCACTTTTTTTAAAAAATTTTTCAAAGAAAAATTAATTGTTATGTATACATTCGATCACTTGGATCATCTTCAGAACATATGTTCTGAAGATGATCCAAGTGATCGAATGTATACATAACAATTAATTTTTCTTTGAAAAATTTTTTAAAAAAAGTGGATTATGCAAATAAAATTTACATATACAAATATTACATTTGTTGTTTTATTCCACCAACTAGTTTTACATCTTTAAATAAACAAAATTTTAAAAAATTATATCATAAACTTGACTCTTGATCTTTAAAATTTGGACAGTGTTAATGGTAAACACATAATTTTCCTATTATAATCAAGGTATAAAATAGATTTATTATGGGTACTATATCTGCCACGAAGTGCAAATAAGTAGAAAGGTGTTCGTTTGTAACCAACATATAGACAGTTGATGAAGTTGTGTTGTCTCTCTATAATAAAGTTACACGTATAGATAAATTAACTTCGTGTTCTATAACTCTCACATTTGAACAACACAAAAATCACAGAAGAGAAGTTTTGCAATGAAAATGTTGTTATTTGTTTTTTCTCCAAATGCTAGACTAATTAATTATTTATTTATTTATGTATTGTACATTTATTAAGGATGTACTAGCACCAAAGCAATTTTAAATAAAAAGCTTGATTTATTTTTATATGAAATTAGACCAAGTCTAAATCATTTCTGAAAATTTGGCGAGGGAAGGGGAGCAGGGGTTGCCCAATTTTTTTAATAAATAAATGACTTCAAAAGTAGGGATAGTTATGATGGATGATTTAGACGGATGATCTGTTTTCATAGAATTCTCTTAAACTAGTAGGTGGAAATTACAAAATAACTAACTATTTAAATTAAAGTTAAAACCTTAATAAATTATTGAAAAGAAAAAAACCGACTAATTAAGGATGTATGAGTATAAATTTCAAAATATATATTTTCAATTTGGATAGTGAATAGGGTATTCAACTATTTTTGAAAAAGTACTTCAAAATGTTGATTTTGCTAAAAAAAAGCCAGCAAAAATTTATTTCGGAAAAATACATACGCTTTCTTGCCATAAACATAAATTAAATTTTAAACCTTTTTTAAACTGTCAAAAACTCGGGTATCCACTTTGATGACGTAGGTAATATGGGTATCACTATATGAAATAACACAAATAAGTTTGACAGATATATTCATAGACACCTGATTATAATAAATATAAATACTTATTATCTATGTATACATTATATTCAGCTGTCTACACTGAACTAATTGATAGTCTATGACTCATACCGCTATGACATCACAGCATGGCTTACCCGCGTTTTACGTCACGTGATATACAGTTTAAAAATTACGATTTTTAATTTTAATATTTTAAAAGAAAATGTGCTTTTATGACTCGAAATCAGAATATTTAAGTATATTTTTACATAAATTTTAACTTTTTTCAAAATTCATGATTTATTTTTGACTAACGATAATACCCTATTATGTTATAACTTGAGACGAAAAGTTGGAATAAAATTTTTCGATATCTGTAGTAATTTTCAAAATATCGAAAATTGAAAATTGTGTTTATTTATTAAGCTTTCGATATTTCGAAAACCAAGGCAGATATCGAAAAATTTTATTTTTAATTTTGGTCTACATCCATGAAGTTATAACAAAATTCATCATCAAAGTTTCAAATAAGATACAAATAATTACAACCCTAAATCTTGGTGCTCGTACTACCTAAAAGCGTCAGTTATTTTCTATTATTCAATCAATATTCCATTGATTTATTTTTCATATTTTAATATAAATTACTGACTTTTAGGCCACATTGTATTTTATATCGGTTTATTTTAAAATTAAATTAAAGAAATAAAAATATGATTATGAAAAAAAAAAAACAAACTGTAGTGACAATATTTATTAAAAATAAAATGAAAATCAAGTTAAAAGAACAAAAATTCAATAAAAAAATATTAAAAATTCCATAATTGAATATAAAATATGTAGGCATATAAAAATAAATTCCTGTGCAAATTATCTCAAATGACTTTCATGTATGTTTGGTGAAAAAAACAGGATAAACAAGTGAAAACAAACAATTGACTGAGTTAATTATTGAAATACCATGCACAGTCAGTGTTGATTTCTTTATCACATTACACATAGAAACATGTGACACATACATAACTGATAATCAAGTATAGTACATATTATAAAATTTCCGCCTAATTGGCGCCCTCACGGGTAAACAGTGATGTTTACAAAAAAATGTTTCAAACAAAAGTTGTTTAATTTTTGATAAGGAAATTTTTTACATTTAAACTTTTGTTCTATCTCTAACGGTTTACAAGATGGACGCAAGACCCAATTGACCTATGATGCTCATTTACGAACTTGACCTCACTTTTTACGTCCTCACGGACGGACGGACAACCGGAAATGGACTAACTACGTGATTTTATGAAGACCTATGACAAAATTTTTTTCCTATCATCATTATTTTTAAGCGTTACAAACTTGGGACTAAACTTAATATACTATGTATATTTCATATATACATGGTATAAAAACTATGGTGGAAGTATATTTTCACGGTGAAATTGTCGTCTGCGTGAATTCAACCTTCATTTAATTTGCTAAAATAGCCGAAATACGACTTAAGCAAAAATTAATTTTTTTCGAAATATTGAAAATATTTGAGAAAATTTGTATCCCAGATAAGTTTCTTCAGTCTCCCATTATAAAAGTCTGTTATGATTTTCAATCATATTTATTTTCCTGAATCCTTATTATCCCAAATTATGAATAATCCTGTCAATGATAAAACAATTCGAATCGAGATTACTTTCGCCAAAACAGCTGTGCACAACCAAGCTATATGTTAACTTTCACCAAATTGGCTGGTTGTACAAACATTTTTGCCATTATAATCTAGAAAAAAGAGATTGAAACTAAAAAAAAGTAATGATCTTTTTAAATCGTTAAAGCTTTAAAGAGTTTTTTTATTTAATGGTATATCATATAAAATCTTCACACAAAAACCATTAACCAAATGAATGTGATATTATATTTAAAAAAATAACCGGTCAAGTGCACAGTCAAACTCGCGTGACGAAGGTTCCGTCAAACTTAATATGTGGCCTCCTAACCTTTTTTTTATGAAAACAAAATTCTTGATAAGGTATCTTATGTTGAATTCTGAATTGCATATTCTTGAATTTGTTTTTCATTGATTAAGGCCTATACCCTATTCTTAATTTTTTCAATTTTTGGCTATTTTTTTTTTATACCTAAAAATACCCTGATATAAAATATATATCAGGGTATACTAATTTTAGTCCTCAGTTTGTGACGCTTAGAAATATTGATGGTACCGTCATTTTGGTATAGGTGTTTATAAAATCACCTAATTAGTCTATTTCCGGCTGTCTATCTGGATACCTGTCTGCCTGTCTGCGACCGCAATAACTCAAAAACGAAAAAAGATATCAAGCTGCAATTTTTATAATGTGCTTAAGACGTAAAAATTGAGTTTAGGTTCGTAAATGAGCAGCATAGGTCTTTTGGCTCTTGCAAACCGTTAAAAACAGACCAAAAGTTTAAGTGTACAAAATTTTCCGTATACAAAATAAACAACTTTTATATGAAACATTTTTTCGTAAACCAGTGACGGTGCAAATTAGGACAAAAGTTTATTGTTCTTTTTCTTCAAAACTATAAAGGATAGGGAGTTGCAGGTGTCTTCAACTAATGGTATTGTGTCAGATTCGCGAAAAAAAAATTTCTTGGAAATTTTTTCGAAAAGTTTCGAAAGCCAAAACAAATGGTGACTGAAAGGGAAATTTTCTGACTGACTCCCAAAATTAATCTCATAGAACGGTTTGTTTGTTTTTATAAAAAGACTCTATGACAGATCAACGGACGGTGACTGAACCTTAAAAATTATTTAATAGAACAAAATTCAATAAGTAATTTTTAATAAATAATACAATTTAGTTGTACTTAATTTAATATTCAATAGAAGATCGAGCTTAAATTAAAAAAAAAGTTAAAAAAAATTTTATCTACGTGATTTAACTTTGTAAAAAAGATTTTTTTTTTGCCCTTATCTTTTTTCCCCTGTTCCTTCATTTTCCAGATATATATAGGACGAAGTATTTTTATTAGAATTTTCTTTTCTTTTTTCGTAAGCGTTATTATTAATATTATGTTAAATATTTTATCAAAACTTCCTGTTTTAAAGTTTGTATAGTGGGTGTAGTGTATAAATGCGAGCATCGTTAAAATTATTAATATAATAATGTTTGGGTTTTCCTCGAACAAATAATGTCCTCGAATCCGTATGAGCAAGAGATTATAAAAGGTTAAAACTTTTAAAAGTATATTCGAATTCGATGAAATATAGAGACTAAAAATTTTTCGTTAGTGATAAAAAAGAAATTCATTTGGAAACATGTAAATTAAAAAAAACAATGTAAAAAAGTAAGTAGTGAATTGTTTTTAACCCCCGACTTAAAAGAGTGTCTGTCTCTGGCATCGTAGCTCCTAAACCGATTAACCGATTTTGATTAATTTTTTTGTTTGAAAGGTAATTTGATCGATATTACTTAGTCATGTTTCCAGTGCAAGTTTAGGGTTTCGTACTCTATGAACACTAGAAACGAGGGGATGGAAGGAACACTCTCAATCAAATTGCCTTTTAACTGCCAGTTTAATTTAAGTAGTTAGAACATTTAACATAAAATAACTAATATTTTGCAAAAAAAATAAATTCGAATGAATTAAATTGTACTAGTAGCCTCGAAAACACACTTTAAAGTTCGAAAAGTTGACCTCGATAATACAACTAAAGTATTGTAGATATCAATTTTTCGTAAAGATGATGATATTTCTACTTACCAAACAAAAACGTGTGTTACCATTTTCTAAGTTTTGAAAATTTCTTAAGATATATAGGAATCGCGAACCAACTACCTTAAGAATCTGTTGTTGGCTTTTTAAATTAGAGAAGTATTCATGCATCGAGTTCATATTTTTAATATTTGAAAAATATAATATTCATATAACGAGACAAACGTGTTGATTTTAATTGGATTTGGGTCACGTATCTTTTCATTATATATTTACGATTGCCAAAACGTACATACAAACATAGTGATTTGAAAATATTAAAGGAGAATTTAGTCCTAATTTGAAACTGAAGCCAGAAGATTGAAAAATCATCCTTATAATATAAGACCTTTAATAAACATCTCAATAACTTTATAAGTTTTCGCCATACCTTGTTCAAAAGTAATGCCTCTTGGTTTCTGTTTTCATTAATTTCGTAAAACAACTTATCATTTTATTTTGGATATTTTTACAAGCATTAGTTGTTTAATCCTTTTACTTACGTTCAAAAAAGGAGAATTTGCTTTTCATCTTTCCCCTAAATCGAATCTTGTGCATTTTTCAAGGTGCTTATATAGAGTTTCTTTGGAACAAACAAAAATTTTACAATATCAGAGTAATAAATTAGGTTTTTTGGAGCTATGTTACTTATTCCACGTTATCGTTCTTATTTGTGTGCTGTTAAAAAAGGTGAAACCAAAAAAGTGCAACAGCAAAAAAACCGATTATTTTCATCTAGGTTACCTAGGAAACTAAAACTTTTTCAATCGATTCAGCTTGCTATGAATTTTGTAAAACTGTTATCGTAATTTTCAATTTGTATTTTTTGTCAAAACTTTATGTTTTGTCATTTATGAAAATTGAGCTGTGAGCTGAGAAGTTAAAGATAACAGAAGTAATTTAAAGTAAGCACAATGAAATTTTTATATCATGTCAAGAAATATCCTGATTAAACCAAACGTAATGTAAGCACATATTGGGTTGACCTCTAAATCAGAAGTATGTCTTTTTTAAATTAATATTACAATAATTCATAAAGTAGCTATAAAATTAAATTCTTTAAAGCATCAAACAAGTTTTGCCTTCTAAAATTAATACCTTAACTTTTCAGAAAAATATCTTAAAAATATGATTTCTTTGGTACATTTTAAATATTTATAATGTACCAAAGTACGAAAGGAATATAGTTCCTACCGGGTGTCCCACGACATCGTTTTTTCAAAACATTTTACTACCTTTATTCTTTATTTTAACTGAAATTTTTGATGAAAAGAAATATTTCTTGATTAATTTCTTCAAAAAAGAGTAATTCTCTAATCAAAAAATTTAAAGTTAAAATATGTCGAAAACTATATGTATTAATTTTTTAACCTACTTATACCGGTGTTTACAGCGTTCGTCATAAATTTGGGAAACTACCATCACAAATACTCTTTTAAACTTATATTCTTTGAGAACTGCATATACATATTCCAACCCCAGTATTTAACGAACTCTTTTTTATTTTAAGTTAATTTTGTATAATAATATTTACAAAATCCAAATACTACCTACATATGTATAATATAATATAAATATTCAACCATTTTCTAATTAAAACTATTACTGTACCAGTTATTATAAATCTTTTGTGTATATTTAAAACGTTAATTAACGTTTAATTAAACTACTAATCCAACAGATATGTACCTATATATAATAATTATATAACATTTTATGGAGATATTTAATAATAACTTCTATAACCAATTTGCAAGGAACATTGAACTTCGTACAACTATTTGATAAACAGAATGTTCGGGTTTTTTACATTCAAGCCCTTTTTCTAACGACAAAAAATAGTCATAGAAACGAAACAGTTAATTCGAAAATTTGAACAGTAAGACAAATTTGAATACGGTTTTCTTCATTCGATTCGTTAGAGCGCTAGAACATTTTGTGACCTATATGCATTTTATCATTGTATTTTAAATTGACCGTAAATATACTAAATTCAAAATTTCAAACTTGTCACTTGGGAGTTTTTTGGGTCGTTGAACACGAATATTGCGACAGAATCGGTCTCCGAGGTACCTCGTGCCCAGGGTGAACGGTATCCCCGTCGTCTCTTGTAGTTTTCGGGAAATTCGTTACACGGGGAGTTTGGGGGTCGTTAAACACGAATATCACGACAAAATTGGTCTCAAAGATACCTTGAATTCGATCCTTTTCGCGATATTCGTCTTCAGCGACCACAAAAGCTCCCGACTAACGAGGTTGGATCGATTATATAACGACTTTCCCGAAAGCTCCAGGAGACGATGGAGACACTGTTTACCCTGAGAAGCAGGTATCGCAGACACCAATTCTGACGCGATACTTATGTTCAGCTACCCCAAAAACCCTAGCGTAACAAGTTTGGAATCATTTTTATCACTATTAACCGAATTATGGATTTAGTATATTTTCGGTTAACTTAAAATGCAATTTTAAAATGATACTCTAACGAATCGAATGCAGAAAACCGTATTCCAATCCGTCTCACTATTCAAATTTTTTGATCTTTGACGGTTTTTAGTGTTTTGTTTCTGCGACTAAAAGTACAAGTGATTTTTAGAGGTTCACAAATTTAAATTAAAATAAAACAAAAAAATTATTTTTTAAACCAATGAAAGTAGCTTTATTGGAATGATAATTTTCGACAATAATGTTTCAATATGATTTCGATCATATGACTAAACTAAGCAATTTTTTGTATTTTTTCCAAATTTTTGCCAAATTTAAATGTGTTTTTTTTACAGGTTCACAACTTTCAAATTAAAATAAAACAAAGAAAAATATTTTGAACATCAATAACTGACTTTATTGGAAAGATAATGTTATGTCATTAATATTTGAATATGATTTTGGTATTCCAATGTGATTACGTCACATTTATTTACCGATTAACTCTCTCTCTATTTATTTATTTTAGTGGTGCAATTTTCTCAACAAAACTGCAATAAAATTACTTCATATTTTGAATATGTTGAAAAGAATGTCACTTTTAACACGTAAAATATTTTAACAGAACATATTTTACAAAATTTTATTGTTCGCTGATTTTATATTATATTTAATTCATGTTTTACACAATGTATAAATCAAATTTAGATTATTCACTTAATAAAATAGGCTTTATTATTATTATTACATTTTAACTAATACCTATAAACCAACATATTGTTATTTAACTATTCGAGTTTTCTAATTTATATAACTTCATAATTCGTGCAGCAAATACAATTTCTAATGTGAAATATTTTAATATACATTGTGAGGCATATAAGTGTGTAATTTTGAACACACTGTAAAACAAACAAGCGTAAACAAACAATTGACTGAGTTAATTGTTGAAATACCATGTATAGACAGTGTTGATGCGCAATCGTATAGACAGTGTTGATGAGCAATCGTTTGTTTTTTTGACGTCACGTAAATAACAAAAGATATTCACTTTGAAATACACAACTGATATTCCTATATTAATACATACTATAAAATTTGCACCTATTTAACGCCCTCGTGGGTAAACAGTGATGTTTACAAAAAAATGTTTCAAACAAAAGTTTTTTATTTTTTTATAAGAAACATTTTTTACATTTAAACTTTTGTTCTATCTCTAACGGTTTACAAGATGGGTCCTACGGACCCAAGACCCAATTGACCTATGATGCTCATTTACGAACTTGACCTCACTTTTTACGTTCTGAGTACGCTGTAAAAATTTCAGCTCGATATCTTTTTTCGTTTTTGAGTTATCGTGCCCACAGACGGACGGACGGACAACCGGAAATGGATTAATTAGGTGATTCTATGAACACCTATACCAAAATTTTTTTCGTAGCATCAATATTTTTAAGCGTTACAAACTTGGGACGAAACTTAATATACTATGTATATTTCATATATACATGGTATAATAACCATAGTTTTTCCCAAATTATTTTGTCATTGTACTGAAGTTATGCTTTTAACTCAGATTCCTTCAATTAATTTTCTTGAAAGGTGTTTTATATAATTTAACAACTTAAGACAAGTTTAGACTTGTGGTTGAAATTATTGATACCTCACTTTCAACTTTGATGATGAACTTCATGAATGTAGACGAAAAATATGAATACAATTTTTTGATATCTGCCTTGGTTTTTGAAATATCGAAAGCTAAATAAAAAACAATTTTTCAATTTTCGATATTTTGACAATTACTCCAGTCATCGAAATATTCCCTTTAATTTTCGTCTTATATTGTCAAGTTATAACATAATTCACCATCAAAATTTAAAATATACATTTTTTTAATTTGTGTCCCCACTACTGTGCTCATACATCCTAAATTAGTCGGACACAACGGGTTATTTTGTTTTCATTAATTAATTAAAGTTTTAACATTAATTTAAATAGTTTTTCATAGACTAGTTTTGGAGAAATCTATGGTCATCCATCTTAAATATCCATTTGATGTCAATTATTAATTTAAATAACCGCCCCCCCCCCTTTAAAAGTTTCTGAATTGATTAAGACTTAGTCCAACTTTATATTAAAAAAAATTCAAACCTTTTATCCAAAATTGCCTTGGCGCTCGTACATCCTTAAACTTTATTTTATTTTGCAGTGGTGTTTCATTTTGAATACATGTTAGTGTATATAATATTTAACCTTATGTTTTATTTAAATATTTAAACTTTTAAAATGTGTAACACAATAGCATCTCATACACGAATTTATAATATGAGCTATTGTCGAAAAGTTAGAATCTAAACTTCACACAACTCTTTCTTTTTCTCGTCTCGATGATATGGTTTTGTATGTTTTATACAATAACTAAAAACTCTACATATATATATATATATATATATATATATATATATATATATATATATTGTAAAAGTTTATCGTAAATTCATACATATATCGTAGAGAGTTGTTGGGTTGTCGATAAAAAGCCATCATATACACAAATACATATTCATGTTTTGTGATGTAGAAAAAGTTTCCATCATAAATTGAAATACACTATGCAGCCAATGTGCAATACTTGAAGTATGTAGGGTAAGATGTAGTACCTAGGATATAATGTATCTTGATTATTTCTCTAGTTCCTCCCTGTATAATGCTGTCTATGAGTCAAAACAACTTAAAGTTCAATCATCAGACAAGTTTTGGACTGCTTAAATTGTACCATGGATCATTCGGGTATGATCCATGGTACATTCTGATCTTGTACCACCGATCACAAATATTGTAATATGGATCACTTTTTTTATCGGCAGTTGTTTCATTTAAGCTCTCAAAAATAAATACACAGAGTTAAGGAACAGTTTTATGATATAATTTCTATTGTCAAATTTAAAAAAAATGGCTTCAAAAGCTCTTAAATGTAAATATTGATCTCTGGTGCAACACTCTTCGCTTCATGTACGTTTTTACAATCGAACATAAACCAGAAGAATTCGAAGATGGATAGACAGGTTTAGTTTTGTTGAACAAGGAATGCATTACAAGTTTTATGCACATGAAAAAACTCCATCACGAAAACTATTTATAAAATGTTTTGTCAATACATATTGTGTCTAAAAGAATATGACATTAAATTAACATAAATATTTCTGAAATTGGTAATTCGACATTTTTTTCCTGTGCAAAATTATTAAACAGTAGGGACAGATTTGTTAACAGCCTGACAAATCACGCGTATAGAAAATAAATTTTCATTTTAGCCATAACTTATATCAAATATTACTGCTGGTGGATTATTATCTTAAGCTGAAATAAATGAAACCAAGCCTGCGGAAAACGGCAATACATATAAACATAGTTTATAGTCGCTAGTGTTATATAAATTAAATAATTTGTTTGGTTTCACGGGTATACATGGAAGTTTATGCTAAGTTTAGACTGCTAACCGATATGTTAATCGAATCTATCGAACAATTTTCAAAATTCAGGTTATTATTATTATCTGCTCATCTTTTGTTGAGATATTATCGTATCGATTTGTTTTTTTGGTTCGCCGCGGCATCACTACTTTATACAATAAAATATGTTACAAAAATCGACTAATAAGTGAAAGAAACCACTCGCATTTTGCTAAAACCTCATAGAAGGTGTTTCTTGGGTATCAAATATTATTAAGAACGCATGATTCGTGGCGGAAATGTTGCTATTGGATAATAAACTATAGATTTTCTAATCTAATTCAAGTTGCCTATTTATCAATTTTTTAACTCAACTTTAACATGAACCGTTCCATGGAACTAACCATTTATTGCTTATTAACAAATAGAAACATTTGCGCCACTAACTCTTGCGGGTGACTAATGATATTTAACACTTAAGAAACACATTCCGTGAGATTTTAGTAAAATGCGGACGATTTCTTTCATTTTCCTTTATTTCTAACATCTTTAACTGTAATAACTATGTGGCCAAACCATTGATCTGTAATAAGCCCTAGATAATGGATGCGTATACTTTTTACATTGGCCGATGTACTGCCATTAGAAACCACTCAAGTTAAGTATGCAAATATATATGCAAATACATTTACGGGCATTCTTAACTTGACACGGCTTTTAAATAATCTACTATCTAGTTATTTTATTTAGATTAGTGAGCCGAACCAAAAAATAAATTATACTAGTTTTAGGACGCTTATGTGCCACCATTAGTATACCATGGAAAATAGTATGTAAATTTTAGATCAATAGAAAACTAAAATAATTTTTAAACTCTGAAAGTTTAGAAAGTAATTATTAAGTTGTAAAATTATACTTATCAACTTTTGAGAAATATCGATTTAAATTGACGCATGAACGTCCTAAACTCTCCCTAGAACAAGTCTGTTCTTCCGGCACTAAACATGGTTATACTTCCAATTACTTTAAAATTTGCTCTCTAGGTTTATTATTCACATCATTGAATAGTTTATGAATAATATTACTAATAAAATTATTTATCTGTAATTATTCTAACCCATATTATTATATACATAGATATATAAAGTAGACCAACTATGTATAAATCAATAAATATTATATTATTTGTGGTTTTCAACAAATTTAATCAAATTTTAAAATCGATTATATATATATATATATATATTTTATTACTAATAATTTTATTTAGTTACAATTGTCAATAAAATGTATTACAAAAATTAATATCATTCAGTAGTATCAGATTTTTAATGTTTAAAACTACGTTATCTATTACAAAAAATGATAATAGTTAATCGTTAAAAATTTTATCCCTTAGGGTATTTAGTTTGGTCAATTAGTTATCTATTGTCGGTACAAAAATATAAATGTTCAAAGTTGAAGTTTCCATGTCACATTTGGGAAAAAATATCGGTCGATAATTATTATAATACTACGAGATATGGCAACTTTTTTCATCCCCCAAACACACAGAATATCTTCGCGGTATATACGCGCCATCGTTAGGCGAAGTCAAGCACTTACTAGCAAACACTCGTCTTACTCCGCAAGTATCTCATTGCAATGCCTGACATCGAAATGACAACAGCTACTGTGGTAGTTCCCTGGGCGTTATAATAAAAGTTTTTCACAACTGTATAGAAGCCACACTAGCTACTGTACTGAAGTATTCGCGTCGATACTTCGTGTTCCATTTGAATCAAATGCAAAAGAACCGTTTTTTTTAATAAAATGTGCAGTTTTAAATGTAATAAACTCAAGCGATAACAGGTGTACTTCACCCCAACCTTATTTCCTTAAGAAAAAAAGCATAGAAATTCTACCTTTTTAAAATCAACTTTTCCGTGACTTATACCATTAATAGAAAAAGAGAAATGAGAGTTGGAAATGGTGATAGATCTCACGGAAAAACGTCGGGTGACATCGGAAGATAAGTAAACCCTGTTCAGTGTGGCGGAGAATTTGAGAAACGATCACGTGCCCATAATATTTTATTTCTATTTTTACATTAAAATATGGAACGATAAACGATTTTATTGAATCGATGAAAACCGTTTTATACAATCAATGAAACGCTTTAGCCACTTTTATGCTTTTACACGTGCTCGTCGAGCATTCAAATGATTATTTTCTTGAATTAATGAGATCGTTGATTCAAGAAATATTAACTTGTTATAGTAAGAGATGAAAATGAAGTTTTACTTCGTCTCAAATCTCGTCTCGACTTTCATCAGTTTTAATCTCAACCCGTGTTCTTTCTCGTGGCTACTGTAGTTACAAGTCATTGAACATATCATTCAAAGTTTATTTGATATATTAAGTTTGAAATACAACGATTATAAAAAATAAACTATAATAAACTATAATAATATTCAATGGTATTTTTGCATGAAATAATTTAATAAAAATATCCAAAAAATGTTATTAAAATATACTCCAATATTAATTAATAAATTTTTTTGTTCCAAATAAATTTGTAATACAATTATTACTATTTTTTGATATAAATAAAATTTATATTTAATAATAAAATGTTATTTACTTTTTTTTTTTACTTTTTAAAATAGTATTTATGGTATTTCGAGAATAACATGTTGGTATAAAAATATTTTTTATCGATCATTAAAATTGTTATACAGAGTGAGATAAAAAAGTATGTGATTTTGAATGACATGCTTTATGTGAAATGATGTAAATTAAATAAATTGAATTTTTAAGTAATTTGAATTTGTAACTAAATAAAGATATTTTAGAACATTATTAACTATTCGGAACTTTAGCAGCCAACAGAGACGGTTAATGATTCTACAATTTTTGTTTACTACTTTATATCATTCAAAATTACTTGTTTCCGCAAGTCATGAAATTTTTTCCGTTATACAAACAGTTTGGCGGCGGTTAGATCAAAATATGTATATTTCTTTATATCAAAAGTGGTCATTTTCGCCAGATATTGACAGTCCTTTTTAGCATCCTTTATCCCTGAACATATTCAAAATTCTCATCGATATAAAATCAGCCAACTTCAGTTCCTTGCTATATTATTCTTAACCCCCGACTAGAAAGTGGGATTTTATAAGTTTAACGAGTCTGTGTATATGTGTGTCAGTCTGTGGCATAGTAGCTCCTAAACGAATGAATATATTTTTATTTTTGTTTTCTTGTTTGAAAGGAAAGTGTTCCCTCGATCAAAAAACAACTATAAACGAGCATGAAAACAGGCGATGATCTTCGAACGGTTGCAAGATTTTCTTGAAACACAAATTACCTTTCAATGAAAAAAAATCGGTTTATTTGTCTAGTAGCTACGATGACAATAACGAATCAATCAGGCCAGATTTTATTTTGGATTTTCCTTTAAATTTTTCATGAAATATTATAAGAAGGAAAACTGATGCTTGAGTATAATTATGATACGTATATGGTCCACTTTATATTGAATAAATAGTACCTATTGGTTGATTAAAATGGAACATTTTTAATAACACAAATTGCATTAAATTGTAATCACTAGGAAAATCGTTTAACAAAACTCCGGGAGCCAGGGATAAAGTTTATATATATCATATCATCATATGTTGAGCTGGTTTTGTTAGATTTGTATGTAATTTTGAATAACTTCCTAAAGCACTGATTGCATCAGGATTCCGTTTCATTTTTTTTCCTAATGATTCAGTCAATATAGACGAAAAAAAGGCCGGACCTGGAAAAAATTACAATAGTGACTCTGAGGTTATAGATCGTTAGGGGGGCATGTAAATAACTTTAAAAAAAATTAAGAGAATTTTTCGTTCCGCTGTTTTTGAGAAAATCCAAAAAAATGGGGAAAAAAAATTTGGAATGCGTTTTTCTCGGAATCTATTGGTTTAAGGGAAAAGTTTTTCAAATAAAAAATGTAGAAGACATTGTCAGCTACATTTTATGTCATTGGAGCAACGTCATACGAGTTAAATTACAAAAAGTAGGTGGCGTTAAAGTATCAAAAAAAGGGTTTTTCACGATTTTCATTAAGAAAAAATGATGTTTTTGTAAAAGTGTAAATGAGAAAGTTGTTTGACTCAAAATTAGCTTCAACTTTTATTTAAACAATTTTTATGAAAAACTTACCGTTACCGAGCTATAGTAAAACAATGTATGTTTAAAATAAACCAAGAAAATAAAAAGGAAATCAAGTACTCCTTTTCAAAATTTTAAAAAACTTAACTTTCAGATTTTTTAGCAAGCTGTATTTCAAAAACGGTAAGTTTTACAAAAAAATTGTTTAAATTGAAGCTAATTTTGAGTCAAACAACTTTTTCGTTTACACTTTTACAAAAAAATCATTTTTTCTTAATGAAAACCGTGGAAAACCCTTTTTTTGATACTTTAACGACACCTACTTTTTGTAATTTAACTCGTATGACGTTGCTCCAATGACATAAAATGTAGCTGACAGTGTCTTCTACATTTTTTATTTGAATAACTTTTCCCTTAAATCAATAGATTCCGAGAAAAACGCATTCCAAATTTTCTTTTCCCATTTTTTTGGATTTTCTCAAAAACAGCGGAACGAAAAATTCTCTTAATTTTTTTAAAGTTATTTACATGCCACCCTAACGATCTATAACCTCAGAGTCACTATTGTAATTTTTTCCAGTCAAAATGCCAGATTTACTGTACCATAAAGGTAATTTTTTATTCGGCATGCATTGCAATTTCACATAAAATGAATAGCCGTTAAATTGGCAAAAATTTTGCTAATATTCATTAAACGTATGTGTAAAAATTAGCTGGTTTTTGATAAATTTTCATACTCTCGTTTTTCCGACTTGTTGAGGTTGGAGGTCACGCGAAACGGCCCAATATTTTTGATATTTATTTACGTTTCATTCAAGAAAAAAGCAATTGGTTGTTCCTGAAAAAAAAACTCAATTTCCAGAGTTTTCGTAAATGTAAACGATACACTGAAATGAAACCATTCACAAAACTTGTTATGCACGAAACCATACCCCCCTCCCATCAAAGCAATAAGATATTAGCGAAGTAGCGAAAGTGTGGTACTAAGAGCTTCTCCTCAGCTTACTTTGGTGAGTATACTCGGCGAGGAAACTTTGCGAGAGTGTAAATAAGGGATAACTATTACATCAAAACCATTCTTGAATGAAAATGCTGTAATTTGATTTAATGCTTCCAAATATCTGTAGCGGCTACAAAACATGAAGAATTTACTCCTACTGAACCATTGTTGATGAAAACATTAAATAATGACAACATGATAACTTCATAATTAATTCCAGTAATAGTAAAAAATTTGATGAATTTCATATGTATTTACAGGTAATGGTGATCGATCATTAATTAATAATGTAAATAGTTACAATTTCCATTTATAATTATTTTGAAAATATGAAAAATATTTAAAACAAGTGAAAACAAACAATTGACTGAGTTAATTGTTGATATACCATGTATAGATGGTGTTGATTACTCACATTACACATACATACATGTCACACACATATACCCATATAAATATACACTGATATACCCATATAATACTACAATTTGCGCATTATTTGCGATCTCACGAGCAAACAGTGATGCTTACGAAAAAATGTTTCAAACGAAAGTTGTTTATTTTTTAATAAGAAACGTTTTTTACATTTATACTTTTATTATGTCTCTAACGGTTTACAAGATGAGTCCTACGGACGCAAGACCCAATTGACCTACGTTGCTCATTTACAAACTCGACCTTACTTTTTACGTCCTAAACACGCTATAAAAATTTCAGCTTGATAACTCTTTTCGTTCATGCGTAATGGTTATGACAGATGGACAGACGATAGACGACAGACAGACAACCGGAAATGGACTAATGAGGTGATTTTATGAACACCTTTACCATAATTTTGTTCATAGCATCAATATTTTTAAGCGTTACAAACTTGTGACTTAACTAAGTATACCTTGGTATATTTTATATACATGGTATAATAACAAGAACCGTTTTATAATAGAAATAGTTTTGAAACAAATTTGTATCGAATCCAATATAATAGAAAATATCATTTAGGTCAAAAGTGTCACAAATGGTAAAATTTCAATAAAAGTTCATCATCAAATTCTGTCAAAATTTAAATGATAAGTTTAGAATTTTCTTCCACACTATTTTTAAACGAAATAAAATTAACATTTTCACCCTTTTAGAAAAGTGTTTAGAAAAATGTCAAAAGAAAACATTTCTATGAATTAATTATTCTCTTGTATTTGCGTTTCTGTCCTTTTTAAAATCAATATATCAAAATTGAAAAAGAATGCTCCTATGAGAGTTAACGAATTTGATATATTTATGATATTTTTACGATGAAAATGAAATGTTCACATTATTAAAATGTCAAAACACATATCATTATGGAACGTTGGGAATTTATAAGTGAAATGAATTCCTTCTGTATTTAACTTCGTTAAAATAGGGCTAAGTCTCCGATGGCTTCTTGGCAATATTAAAAGAACTTATTTTACTTTTTTGTTAGTGTTATAAAATTTTCTGCTGCCTGCTGTCTGTAAATATAAACTGGAAAAAGTTAAAATAATGACAACCTCATCCCAAAGTTGCGCGTTTCATATTGAAATAAAGTACAAATATTTTCAAACAATTTCCTAATGATTGGAACAAGTACAGCTAAATATTTGTATTTACAATAGAATGGGATTGAATTTAAAACATGAATCGTGTAAATGAAGCGAATCGATGTATTAAAAGAAAATTTCTTTGCGTTTGCTTTAAATATAGTATTTGCATGTCTAGTCTATTCATATCTAGTCTAGTCTAGTTATTTTTTTTTAAATAAACCTAATAAACCTGATCATGTGGTTGTGACAATCACATCAGTATTTTATTATAATAGTTATAAGTGGTAGAGCCAATCAAAAAGAGATTCTTGAAAATTATGTTGCATTTGAAAACAACAATATTTGAAATTTGTTAGACAGAATATTACTTTCATACAAACAACTCATGCGTTTGTGTCAATTTCACCACACATCCCGTACGGTAGTTGTATCACATCCGTCGCCCCCATTCGCCATATTTGATCTCGCGATGAGGTTGAGACAACCTCAGATCGGTTGATAATAAGAATATTTTTTTCATTGTACAAATACGGACAAAAAAATTTTTATTTTCTATATTTTGAAGAACATATTTGCAGCTAATACTTTTTTTGCAATGTAGTTAGAAATAACAAATAATTGATTTTATATTTAAATTCATATCAGGAAATAATAATTTTATATAAAAAATTAAATATTGAAATAATGTTTATAAACTCACATATAATAATTTTAAAATTCGTTATAATTAGTATTTATGTTTAGTACACATCACATAACATAAATAATAATAAATATTATTAAATTACAATTATATTATGTAAATTAAATATTTATTAAAATACCTATTAATTATTAAATTATTTATTTTAAGTTTTTAAAGAGAGAGAGAGACCTAATGAAAATAATTTACCTATTTTAATTTACATTGACATATTTTTATCAATAACTTTATTTATTTATTTTTAATGTTAAAAAAATAACATTATTAAATTTGAACAAAAAGTAATTATTTTATTAAAATTAATTGTATAATTATAATTTAAATATATTCTTAAAAAGTACACAAACACTAGGAGTCAATTCCAGTTCACTTGGATGCAATATAAGCGGCAACTGGGCTATATGTGCTCCAGGCACAATGTGTGATTTTAGTCAACTCAATAAACTTTACTCTTGTTTGTTCTATTTATGTTTGTTTACTAAATATTGTACACAAATTTGAACGTCGAAGTCTTCCAATTATTATTGATGTCTTTTATGATACAATGGCGTAAACTGTATGGGCAAACGTTTTGTTGAGTTAATGATCATACAATATTTTTGGTAGACAATAACAACTTCCTTAATTTTAACTTTTTCTATTACGTCTATATAGTGTCTGGTAGTAAGCATAAAAAGTTTAAAGTTTGATTTTCAGGAATAGAAATAAATTTTTATCAGCTTTACAAAAACATTAAAGAACATTCGTGAAACTTTTAAAAATATTTGTACATTTTACAATGATTTTCCAAGTGTCAGAGTAAATAAAAACCGAATCATTTATTTTTTATCCACTTGAAAAAATAATACTGTGACAAAAAATAAATGATGAGTTTATCATAAATATAATACCCAATAATATCTTTCTTGATTGTTTCTTCAACTAAATATTCTACAGAGGAATAAATCGAAGAATTTATATTATTATCAAATCAAATTTAACGTAGTACAATCGTTATAGTCAAGTCCATAAAAACATGCCCAATAAATTCGTACACTATTTGTGACAACAGTGTACAATACTAAGACATTGTATCTATACATATACTTGTACATACATATTGTACCATGATCCAGTAACAAATATTTGCGTTTTTATCGATGCCAGTACGAAACAATTCTTAGCATTCATATGGCAATATATACTAAACTGACACACAGCTACCATATCATAGCTTATATCATAGCTTATATTTATATATATTTATTATTAAGACAAAATAAAATTAGTGTTTGTGTTTGGAAAACACAAACTTTGAGATACAATGGATATTTAGTGAAGGTTTTTTTACTTATGTTTTCTTTTGGTAGCATATGCACATTTTAGCAAAACATCAAAATAAGAATATGAAGTATATTTCTGGTTTTATTGAACAAATTTCTAAATTTTTATTTATTATTTTATTTCAGGTAGTCTTTTACATTTAAATTTGCGGATCTTTCTCTCTAAAATCTATTTATTTGACCTTTAGATAGCCCAACATAGAAACTTCTTTTCACTACAGTCTGAAATCGAGTCAAGGAATGACTACGACAATTCCGTCTTGATTACTAGAACATTGTACAGGGCATGTGACAAGCCAAGCTGTGCATAACCACTTCTTAAATGCACTAGAAAACCTTTAAACAGTATGTTTTTACACTTGACAGGAGGCTGTCGATTGAACTACCATCCTCATATGGGGATGTCTCACGATCCCACTTGCAAGACCAGTACGGAGGACGATGAAACCTCGAGTGAAGAAATGACTACGACAATTCCGTCTTGATTACTAGAACATTGTACAGGGCATGTGACAAGCCAAGCTGTGCATAACCACTTCTTAAATGCACTAGAAAACCTTTAAACAGTATGTTTTTACACTTGACAGGAGGCTGTCGATTGAACTACCATCCTCATATGGGGATGTCTCACGATCCCACTTGCAGGACCAGTACGGAGGACGATGAAACCTCTATTGCAGATGTTATATGCACCTGCAGAAACAAGCAGGATGTAAGGGGTGCTATAAACTAAAAAAAGGGGTGCTATAAATTTGACCGCTATGTGTGTATGTTTGTCTGTCTGTCTGTGGCATTGTAGTGCCTAAACGAATGAACCGATTTTAATTTTGTTTCGTTTGAACGGTAATTTAATGGAGAATGTTCTTAGCTTTATTTCAAGTGCAAGTTTAGGGTTTCGTACCCGAAAAATGTGTCCGGGGTTTTTTAAATTTTGTAAATTTCACTTGTATTATTAATATTCGTGATTCTATGTACCTCAAAATTATTCGCATGGATAACATATCGAAAAATTCGTGGTCTTTTCTTTGTATCATAAATTTTTAAAACATAGAATGCGGCAATCTCAGATATTTCTGGTTTCTGGAAGACATCCAAGTTACAATAAAAACACCATAATCTGATGATAGAATAGAATAGAATAACGATTTGTTTACTGTAAGTCCACACATGCATATCTACATATCAAGATGTAAAAATAATACAGTAGATAATTCCCTTGAGGAAAAACACTTTACACATATAATACACTCGGGATTCGAAAACAAATCTCATGTTTCGAATTATTCTAGAATACACATACATATATACAAAAACATACAGTCTCAATATAATATGTATAATAGATCCCACACTATTTTTATACCATGTATATGAAATATACCAAGGTATACTAAGTTTAGTCCCAAGTTTGTAACGCTTAAAAATATAGATGCTACGAACAAAATTTTGTTATAGGTGTTCATAAAATCACCTAATTAGTCCTTTTTCGGTTGTCAGTCTGTCGTCTGTCGTCTGTCGTCTGCCCGTCTGTCATCACAATTACTGAAAAACGAAAAGAGATACCAAGCTGAAATTTTAATCACGTTCTGAAGACGTAAAAAGTGAGGTCGAGTTCGTAAATGAGTAACATAGGTCATTTGGGTCTTAGGTCCGTAGCACCCATCTTTTAAACCGTTAAAGAGAGGACAAAATTTTAAATGGAAAACATGTTCATTATAAAAAAATAAACAACTTTTTTCATTTTTTCGTAAACATCACTGTTTACCCGTAAGAGCGCATATGATGCGCAAATTGTAGTATTATATGAGTATATCAGTTATATATGTGTGACATGTATGCATGTGTAATGTGACAAAGTAATCAACACTGTCTGTGTCTGTACATGGTATTTCAACAATTAACTCAGCCAATTGTTTATTTTCACTTGTTATCATATAACAATAGAATGGACAACAAAACGAAAATATATATAGAAAAAACTTGTGATTTGTTAGGGGAAAAAGCGATAGAAAATAATTCTAGATCGTATGATGTACAAATTGGAGAAAACTATACTCATTATTTATATAGATATGATATTTTCTTACACATTATTATAATATTCGCATACAGGGTAAACGTGAAAAGCATGATAAGTTTGCGAAAAACGGAAATTTTCTCATATCGACGACGTTGAAAAGGTCCGAAATTGAAACTGGTATTATTTTTAGGTACTACATTTCTTCATCTAAAAAAGTTTAAAGAAACATGATAACTGGAAGTTGCAACTCGCCAACTGGCGATAATAATTCGTACTGATTAAAATCAGAGGCAGACCCGAATTCAGTAGTTACAATTGCGACTACCAGATGGCAATACTTGTATTTACCATTTTTTAAAGACAATAAAAATATTCAAATTTAAATAAGATAAATCAACTCAACTGGCGATAAAAATTTATACCATTACAGAGGAAGTGGACCGCTTTTTCAGAAGAACCAAATGAGACAACCTGATTACTTACCATTTATCAATAGTTGAACTAGAAATGTTGCCGCAAAACACAAATGTTTCGTTTCTAAAGCTTAAAAATTACACGACGAGACTACTCCACGATTTGTATTTTATTCCAGAGAAAAGAAAGATCGATCATTAAGTCTGGTGAGACCTTGATATGTGTGCAAATTTTCAACGTAATCGGACAAATAGAAGTAAAGTGAAACGGCAACCAAAATATTGGATTTAAAAATTGCTTTCTGTGAAACTTTTTCTAACGCACCCTAAAATGTTCTTTGTATCATTCTTATCAAAAGCTCTCACGGCCACAAAAATTATTAACGAGTAGTTTTCGATTTACGGACGATCAAAACTTCATGTATATTATATTTATAGTTCCTACTACCTATCTGACTACGAAAACGGCTTTATGTGAAACTTTTTCAAACTGCCTCCAAAATTTTCTTCTGATCCTTCTGAACAAAAGCTCTTACTTTCGAGCTTTATAAGTATAATTTATGTGTAGCTTTAATTGCCCGTAACTTGAAAACTACTAACGAACGTTCCGAGGAACATTTTGGAGGCGGTTTGAAAAAATTTCACCGAAAGCCATTTGCTTATCAAATATTGCGAGGTCCTTTGACATTTTTAAAGATTGTATTACATTCTTTGATAGTTACAAGTGAAGTTGTATTATGAAAAGAATTCTTTAAATATCTTGCATATATTTCAGACGAGCATCCGGTATCAGCTATGTTGAACAGATTGAAACAGATTGAGTATTGAAATAATATGAAATATAATAGCCTTAAAGGTTTTATTATTATTTTCTTTTATTTTTTATTTAAAAACTTTCAATATGTATAAAATATATACTTTTTTAATAATCTCTTTTTTTTCAAATATTTTTCTTTTTAAAACCAAACTATTATATATTTTATACATTCCCTGAATGTCTTCAGGTGAAGTTTCGTATTCGCATATGCCTCGGGATTAATATTTAATTTTTTTTTTTTTTATGTAATGTACAATCGATAATATGTGCTGGTCGGTGATGTAAGATATGAAAAATGTAAATTAGTTTTTCCAACTCTATCTAGCTTCATAGCATCGGGACATAATAACAGTTTGATAATGAATTCTTGATATTTCAGAAATATTTATCTTTCTGTGTCAAAAACTCGATTGCTAATTTATCATAGCATGCGTATAATAATAGAAAGATTTTGTTTTTTATGTTTAAAATCAATGGACAGAGAATGTTCAAGAATCGTTTTATGTATACAATGATTACGGTAACAGAATTTGGTTTTATCAAATTAGTTACATTAAAAAAATGTTTATTTTACACCAAAATAAATTCTGTTTTTATTAACTGAATATAGATGAAACTATATATAGGTGTATATATTGTCTGTAGCAGAAAAAACCGCTGTTGCATATAACGAGTTGCTATTATAGAGAATAATTATAAAATTAAAACAAAACAATAGACCATTATGTTATGTATTTAACAAAAATAAACATTAATCTCAATTTGAAACATACGTGGATTATGAGTGGAAACTTATACAGAATGTTCATTAAATTTTTGGAGTGAATTGTAAAAAATATTGTTTGTAAAACATAAAGTGAAAAAATTTGATTTTTTTGATAACACAGGCAAATTTGATCCAATTTTATTGGAATCCACAAAAAACAAGTCTTTCTTTTCAGCTGTGATGTCAGTTTTTCGCTAGCTCTCACGTATGTGCTTAATTCCGGGACCAGAACTTTACATTCTTGAAACCTATCAGGGCTAGGTTAATTTTGATCATAAATTGGAAAAATATGACCCAAATTTAGTAGGATTACATACTTGATTTATCAAAATTGGAAAAAAATTTAGATGTGATAGAGCAAAAATAAATTTTTTGGATTCTGATGACGTCATAAAGTTGAAAAATTCAATTTTTTTGATAACACAGGCAATTTTGATCTGATCTTATTGGAATTTTTCTTGCAACCCACTAATTTCGAGTCATTCTTTTCAGCTGTGATGTCAGTTTTTTGCTAGATATCACTTATATGCTTAATTCCGGGACCAAGGCTCCACATTCTTGAAATCTATTAGAGCTAGGTGAATTTTGATCACAAATTTGAAAAATGTGACCCAAATTTAGTAAGATTACATACTTGGCTTATCAAAATTGGATAAAATTTGGATTTGATAGAGAAAAATTAAAATTATTAGATTCTGATGACGTCATAAAGTAAAAAATTCGATTTTTTTGATAAAACAGGCAAATTTGATCCGATCTTATTGGAATTTTTTTTGCAATCCATTATTTTCGGTTACAATTATCTTATAATTTTACGAGTAGCGTTAAATGTAAGTGAAAATTTCATGATTACTGACCTGTCAAATATCCTCACAAGACTTTACCTGATTCTACAGATCATTAGATACCGGTAGCACTGACGTTTATTTATTGCTTTTAATTTTAAATAATTGCAACCATAATGTTTTTGAAACTGTCTGTATATATGTTAAATGGTGAAAAAAAAAACCTGTTACCTTACAATATATAGCATAAAATATACGTCGAGGAAAATATTTATTTTAATTTGTTATTGTCTGTATTTTGCATAAACCTAACAAAATATTTCAAAAAATAAAAATAGAAAATATGTGTATACCAATCTATTTGAAAAATGTTTCACAGAATTTTTATATCGAATTATGTATCTTAATAATATTATCACAATGTAAACAAGTGAATATGTTTGGGGAATAATTCCGAATTCCGATGTCTTTTGAATATCATATTTTAGAAAAAGTATTTATTTTGTATTACCACCGACAACCAAGCAGCGTAAAAATCCTTCAGCTAAGTCTACCTTACCTCAAAGGTAGCACCGGACTGTCGAACGTCCTTAAAAGAGCTGGCGACATGAATGTAAACCTGGTACCTGGAATAGAGACATTCCGAGAAATTGTGAAGCCGGCAAGCTTGCTTGAAATGGCACAATGTTGCCGGACACGAGTATCAATTGATTCCATTTGCGAACTACAAGTTGCTCTTCAAAGACAATATCATAAAAAAAGCTCAACCTTAGATGGAGAGAGGAACGTACTTGTGGTACGACAAGACAGATATGATCTGAGTACAATCGTAGGCGTTCCGAAGATCTTATATCACTGTCAAAGGCCTCTATTACCCTGTCAGCTGTCACAGTGAGGAGTAGGAGGAAACGATGTCTCCTTTTCTCTGTCACTTCCCAGTTCTTGCCACGAGGAGGTGGACTTACTTGAGTCAACCTTACGTTGACGATCTCTCCAATCAGAAGTCCGTTGAAGTCAAAGGACTCCTGCTGTTTTTAAACAGCTCCAAATGGATCATGCTGTAGTAGCCGCGGATGTGCCAGTCCTTTTTTTGGTATCCCAACGGATCCTATTATCTAAGTGTGTTACACCTCAGAACAGCCACTCTAACCTAACCTAAATTATTAGAGATCGTACTTTCTAATTCTATTGCGCATTATTGTATAGCCGATGAAATTACATAATTTTTTTTTTCGTGGAAACTCACAAGTAACGGATATATATCCCACTTACATGAAATCATAATAAAGAATCAAACCCATTTGTAGAAGAATATATTATCAATGATAATGTTTGCTGATGGACATCGGGACTATGGGTGAAGGTCTGTATTTAAAATTTGCTGACATTCCAAAATATTTCTGTATCATAAAAATGTTTTTATTTAAATGTATTTTTATGTAATATTTATACAAAAATTTCTATGTTGAATTTCTATGTACACGGGAAAATTCTAGGTAAGGTTTAAATTCGAATTCCTGTAAATATGCAGATGATTTAGGTATTCAATTCTAAGTATTGACGAAAAAATAGTTTTCACTGAGTGTTTGCATAGAAATTAAATTAAATTGTTATGTAATTAATACATGGATTGTCGAGGGACTTTGTCTAAATAAATACGAAAGGAAGTAAATGTTTACATAAATAATTAAGTAAGCATTCGCTTGAAATAATCGAATAATTTATTTTTGTCTAAATAATAGGTTGGTATCAACGTTGAAAATGTCAAAGTTGATTTCAGGATGCCAATATTTTGGAAATTTTTTTATAATTGTTTTACGTATTTTCGAAAAAAATTATTAAAGTAGATGATTTTAAAATCATTTATTAGTATAGTTGACAGAGAACATAGTAGATGTAGGAGACATCTAAATCTACCTCACGATGCTTGCAACCCCATTAAAACCAGCCCTAGAAGTGACATAAAAATTTTAAAATATTCTAAATTTCATATCGGAAACCGTGTTTTGGTTTGAATGGAGTTGCAACCATGTTTAGCTACTTTCTGAACTTGAATTTATGATAAGCGGCCCCGAAAACAACCGAGAAACGATTTCCAAGGTGAAATTGAGAATTTTTTCATTCATTTAGGGGTCACTTCAAGGTGTGATTTTAATGGGGTTTTTTAACATTGCCACTTCTACGGGTGGTTTTAATGGGGATGGAACGATATTCAGTTCCTTTTTGCCCTCGAATTCATGTTCAACGACTACGAAAAATGCTGAGAGACAATTTTTGAGGTGAAACAAAATTCCAGGGGCAGTTTTGGGGAATGCAACCATCCTCAGTTGCTTTTTGATTCCGGATTCGTGAACAGCAATTCCAAAACCCTTCAAGGAACAGTTTTTGAAGTAAAATTTTGATTTTAATAAATTTTTAATTTTACTAACACGCATCCCGCGTAACGGCAATTCTATATCTCACTATGTTTTTAACCGACTTCAAACCAAAAAAAGGAGGTTCTCAATTCGACTGTATTTTTTTTTTTTTTTTTTGTAATATCCATTTTTCATAACCAACATATTAACCCAATTTTTTGTAGTTTTTTTTTTTTTGCTATGAAAATTTGAAATGAAATTTCGTTGTACCTTAATATAGAATCAATATAATATTGATTAAATTTGCACCAAATAGTAACAACAACAACCCCTTTCAAAAATAAATTGATTTGCTGATAGAAACTAGAAGGTGTGTAGAATAAAAATGTGTATAAGTTTTAAATTTAATTCGAATTTCGTTTACTCTTGATAATTCAATAGAGCTTTAATGTATAGGTACATGTGTACTAGTATGTCCAGCAAATATCCTACCAAACGTTTTACGAACATAGCCGTGCCGCACTTACGAATTTTAATGACTTAATTTTTCAATCCACGATAATGATAAAACTTTCTGAAAATTTTGAAGCCAAATTCCTTTTCTCCTTTCATGTTTAAGGTAGTACGAGCGTCAAGACAAGTTTAGACTTGTGGTTGAAACTATTTGTATCTTATATTCAACTTTGACGATAAATTTTGGTATAACTTCATGAATATAAACGAAAAATAAGAATACAATTTTTCGATATCGGCTTTGCTTTGCGAAATATTGAAAGCTAAATAATTAAGCAAAATTTGCAATTTTCGATATTTGGAAAATTACTCCAGATATCGAAAAGTTGTATTCTTACTTTTCGTCTTATATTGTGAAGTTATAACATAATTCACTATCAAAATTAAAAAAAGATATATTTTTTAAAGCTTGTGTCCCCACCACCGTGCTCATACATCCTTAATTAGTCGGGATCAACAGTTTTTTTTTCTTTTCTATAATTATTCATCTATTTTCCC
The DNA here is from genome assembly GCF_905475395.1 of Chrysoperla carnea. Lineage (NCBI taxonomy): Eukaryota > Metazoa > Arthropoda > Insecta > Neuroptera > Chrysopidae > Chrysoperla > Chrysoperla carnea. The sequence continues at coordinate 129,187,114 of NC_058337.1, forward strand.
ATATGACCAATGTCAAATATGCCTACTTTTGGAGTCATCAAGCCTTTTTCCAGAACAGCCTTTCCGCTCTTACATGCTTAAAAAATTCAGTGCAAAGTGACTGATAAGTATGTCTCCCCGTAATTATTTCAACTTTAGGTATTTATACCTTTTCTTTTGATGGGGGCTATAAGATCTAGTCTTAGTAAAAAACTGCAGACAGGTCGATATTTGAGTGGAATTTAAATCTTGATGCAGCCTTTTTCGAATTGATTTTCCCCGTAAATCTTCCGTACCTTATAATTTTACCTGCCCCAATTACATGTTTCTTAAAACAGTCCGGAAAATCAATTCTTATCTAAAATCACGATTTAATTCAAACATAAATCCCTAGTGTATATATTTGTATGTTTATATACCTATCCTGTGAATGCCTCCACTATAGTTTCTCTCATCATTCTTTCTCTCTCTGTCAATCTATCTAAATGTAATTAATATTCTGAATAGGTACAGTATTTAATCAGGTAGGCAAAACAAAAAATTAACTTTATTTTTATTGATAGTTCATTTCATTTTGATTATATTCTTGTGTTTCTGTTCATTATTCTATATATACAGCTTCTAATACACATGCCACCTTATTAATTGAAAGATAAAATCAAATAAAATAAATTAAAAAAACTGACTGAGGTAATTGTTGAACACCCTATACTAGTCTAAGATTCGAATTATTCTCGACCTTCACCCATCTGCTTACCGAATTAAATTTATTTAAAAAAAACAAGTGAAAACCAACAATCGACACATTCACACATTCATAACTGATATACCCATATAATACATACTATACAATTTGCGCATAATTTGCGCGTTCACGGGTAAAAAGTGATGTTTACGAAAAAATATTTCAAACAGAAGTTGTTTATTTTTTTATAAGGACCATTTTTTACATTAAAACTTTTGTTTAATCTTTAACGGTTTACAAGATGAGTCCTACGGACCCAAGACCCAATTGACCAACGTTGATCATTTACGAACTTGACCTCCCTTTTTACGTCCTCAGCACGCTATAAATATTTCAGCTTCATATCTTTTTTCGTTTTTGAGTAACTGCGATGACAGAGGGACAGACAGACGACAGACGACAGGCAGACAACCGGAAATGAACTAATTAGGTGATTTTATGAACACCTATGCCAAAAATTTTTTGCTTAGCATCAATATTTTTAAGCGTTACAAACTTGGGACTAAACTTAATATACCTTGCATATTACATATATGCATGGCATAAGAATTTAAAATGTTAACAAATATGCCTGCAATGCTTTGCTTAAAAAAATGTGCTTAAGGCTACTTTAAGTGGAAATAAAAAGTGTAAAATTTCATTGACTTGCATATCTAATAAATATGGTCTATTCGAAAGTAAAAGCCAAAAAGAATCTACAGCAGCTGAATTGTTTGCCTCTATTCTAATACCCCTTTAATATTATACCACGGATTTGGTATGAAATTAACGCTATCTGAAAATTTCCCACCTCATATCTTTTATAGTTTTGAAGAAAATTTTCTATTCCGTTTACGAAATATAAGGTTAAAAATTCACCGGTTAAAATAAAACAGTGAATTGTGTCATTTTCATCTATAGGTAGGTATTCACAATGATATTTGTTGTTAAAATTCATTCGCCCTATTGAATTTTCAATATGTGTGTCACACTGAATGGCAACAAAATGATAACAATGATTTCTTTCTTTTCATACGTACAGGATGTAAAAAGGGAAGAAAAATATAAAAATAAGATATTGAAAGAAGTATGCCTCTTTTACAAATATTTTAACATTTTATAAATTGTATTACGAATATGTAATACAAACTCGCCCCGTGGGAAATTTTTCAGTGCCTGTATCCGTGACTAAAAACAGACTAAGGAATTAATATTATAAGTGAATAACTTACTTTTTTTTTATTTAGATGCAATTTTATTACAGACATGATATACAAATTACATGATGAACAAAATTAAATGTCAATATTCTTTCTCTAGCCTGTTTTTTCCTAAGCGGTACATTTTTAGATCTTCAGCCTATTTTTCATCATTAGCCAGCACGATAAGCTTTAAAATGACGGGTAAATGATGGAATTCCATAATACCCAGAAAAATACAGACTAGAAAAATAATATATTAGATATTTCTCTAGCCTGTTTAAAATATAATATACTGTTAGAACTAGAAAGATTTTGGAGAGTTTATTTTAGGTCACTGGAATTTGGAATGTTTATTGACTTATTGGACTTACGAAGGAATGAAGTACGTCTTACATCTTAGAACAGTTGCGTTAATTAAGGTGACATGCATGTGAATTTTTATTCGAAAAATTATTATTAAGTAAAGTAAACTTAAAATGGTTTGGAAATCAGTAAATCTCGCACCATTTTTCGAGGTTGTGAACTAGTAAATGCAGTAAATGTAACCTCTCTCAGGGGAAAAATCTATTTCATCTTATTTCAACTTATTTTAATAAGAATAAAAATATCCTAAATCCGACCATCTTGAAGTCAACTTTTTTATATCTTTGTTACCTCATATAATTTATGTCTTTGTTACCTCATTTCACACTGTATATAATAGATATGCATACGAGTTTATGTATATTCCCTTTTATAAAATTTTTTTCTAAACTCATCGGTGATGAATGAGGACCTATGATATTCATGTATAACTTAGAACTACTCTTCTAACATAAAAATAGAGAAAAAAAATTCGAAACCCTTAAATTCTCTCTGATATAATAAGGATATCACAGTGTAACATCAAATATGCAATTTAGATAAGGAATATATTATTTTTATTTTACAAAAAACGACGTCAGACTTTTTCTTGTTACATTCTCTGGTTGGTTTTCTGGAATTACACATCATTGATTTCACTTTACTGATGTTTATTGTTTCTTTTTTGTCGTTTGCTGAACTAAGCGATTTTCAAGATATAACCTCGTAAAATATTCTTATTAGAAACAATTTCGCAATAGTCTATCATTTTTTGCTGAAAAGCTCAAATATATTTAACAAAAACACGATTACGTTTTATTCAATTGCCTACAGAGTAGATGCAAACTATTGCCATAGACATCAATGCGAACAGAACAGACATCAAAAAAACAATTTTAGATTTTTGCCAAATATGTTGAGTTCTCAAAACAGATGCGATTTTTACCCAGTTTCCTAAATACATTCTTTTTTATCGCGACTGTACAGGTACGCTTCATCTGAAGAAATTTTATTGTGTATTCAGCTTAAGAAGCGCAATAATTTAATCACAATTTAGTATTAATAAATCACAATTCAGTTCAAGAAGCTTTCGAAAAAAATTGAAAGCTTATTATACTCACGTATTTCGACTAAAGTGTAGTCATCATCAGTATGAATTAACTGATTGTAATTCATACTGATGAAAACTTCTTGGCAGTCGAAATATTTATTTATATAATACAAAAAATTGATTTAGGAAATTGAAGAAAAAATTGGAATTGAATTCGAAATATCTTAGAGTTAGTATTACCTTTGAGAATACTTCTCAAAATAGTGTTTGGAATAAAAGTTCGGCTCTATCCCTTACAGTTTTTCCTTCAACAGTTTTCATTTTTATCTAACAAACTGCTAGAGATAAAACAAAACTAATAAATAACAGAAATGCTTAATACACGGAAAATGTTTTTCGAAAACTCAATGGTTTTGAAACAAATACAAATATCCTTAAAATTTCAAGAAAATTATCGTAAAGTCGACCTGAAATATTTTAATTTAAAGAGGTTATTTTATACATAAAGAAATTTAATTTTTTTTTTTTAAATTTGACATCTTTCTTATTAGAAACAATTTCTCGAAAGGGAGTGCCTGTCATTTTTTGCTTAAAAGCTCAGATATTTTAATCAGGAAAACGTTTTTTTATATTGCCTACAGAGTGGATACGAGCAAATAGTCATTGAACAAGCGTGGAGAAGGCCTTCTACGGATTTACAGAACAGACATAAAGAACACAATTTTAAATTTTTGCTGAATCTGTTGAGTTCTTACAAACAGCTACGATTTTTTCCTCAATATCCTGGATCAATTGTTTTTATCGAGGAAATTGCAGAGGAACATTTCATCTGAAAAAAACCTAATGTGTATTCAGCTCTATATACGTATTTCGACTACTATGCAGTAATCATCAGTATGAATTAGCTAATAAATAGTGTATGTTACTTGTTGCTAATTTGGTGACGTTCTGCACCGAGTTCTTAGCTAATTCATACTGATGATGACTACATGGTACACGAATTACGTAGTTATATAACGCAAAAATTGAGGAAAAAATGAAATTCAATTCGAAATATCCTAGAATTTACATTTGATAATACTTGTCTACTAATACAGTGTGTTTAACTGCTGGAGATAACTTTCAAGAAAATAATCGTAAAATCGACCTGAAATATTTTAATTTAAAGAGGTTATTTTATACATAAAGAAATTTAAATTTTTTTTTAAAATTTGACAACTTAGTGAAAAAAATTTGAATAATAAACATAAGTGCCTACCAGGGAGAATGTTTGTTTTTGGCAGGTATTGTTACGAAAAAGTATTAGGCGCATAATAAAATAATGATATTTAAGTGAAAGGTATAATACAAAAAATTTAAAAAAAAATAATAAAATTACAGTTTAACTGTATAATAACTTTTCTAGACAAAACGAAAATCAACAAATCTAAAGGAATTTGTTGGATTTCTGAATTAGAATAATGAATCAAACTTAGTGTGCGATCATGAATTTTCGTGCATATGAAGATATCAATTCAAAGTACGGCCGAAAGCCCAAAATTCGAAAACTAAAGTTTCTAGGTAGGGCTTTCTCATCATTAAGATTGTTACTCCTGTATTCTTATTCTCCTTTTTACTTTCAGCCGAAATGTGGCCAAAAGGAAAGTATTAGCTAATGAATAAAACAAAAATTCATCTGCTACTATCTGCTACTTGAATTTAATATTTAACTCCATGGGGTGGTCGAGAAGGGGTCAAAGGTGTAAATTTCCGTAAATTTGACATAAAATTTGTAATCAGCGACTTCAAAAACCTCCCGGGATTCAATTTTGAAGTGAATTATTTAAATTTTCGAATTTTGTTGCAGAAAATGATCGATAAGGAGTAAATTTTCGTACGTTTTATATAACATTTAAAATCAGCGACCGAAAAACCCTCGAAAACGATATGTTACTTGATTATAATTAATAAAGAATGATATTTTACCCCACAGGGTGGTTGATAAAGGATGAAGGGAGTAAATTTCCATAAACTTGCCATAAAATTTGTAATCAGTGACCACAAAACGCATGTGCAGAATTCATGAACGAACGGTTGACGCGAGTGCTGACTGGTTAAACGTGATATTTCTATTTTTGGCAGATATGTGATATAATAATAATAATAAGCTTTATTGATATAAATTAATAAAATTTGAATCAAACAAAGTTCAAACTTAAATAACAAATCCTGACAAAAAGTTAAAGAAAAAAAAAAGAAAAAAAATTAAGAAAGCAATAATACTAGTAATAATAACAGAAATAATAATATAATAATCGTATAACTAAAAAGTTAGAAAAAATACAAAGATGCAAAGTAAACAGTTTACACAAGAAAATTTTTTCTTTTTTCCAAAAACCCACTTATAAATTTACAAACTTTCACACACATAGACGGATCTCTCACATTTAAAATATTGTCAACTGTATCACCCAATACACGTATAATATGGTCTCGCATTACTAAGTCAACTCCCGCACAGTCTAAGAGAAGATGATGACCTGACTCGCACCCATTGCACAAAACACACACACGTTCTCCATCTCTCTTCGCCTTGTTTTCCCAAGCAAATCTTCCGAGTCTAAAATTTGTTAATACTCTTCTCAAACTCCTATCATCTAACATTTTTAAATATGGGGCTCCATTATCAAATTTTCCTATTATATTAAAGGTTTGTAGAGACCTTTTGCTTGCAACACTTTTCAGCATATTATCTCTATAAAAATCTTCCACACGAGCTTTTACTCGTTTTTTCCATTGGATATAATCCACATTGCTCCCAACGTGAAGTATGCCTTCATCCACTAACTTTCTAGCACAGTCATTCATTTGTATGTAATTAATACAATTTTTAGCGCTTTCTTTTTGTATCAGCCTACCTTCATATGTGATATGTGATAGATATGTGATATTTTGAAACAGAAAGAGTTTAAAACTTAAACTTATACAAGTTGTGCTGTAAATAAATATGAACTAACACTTCAAACAGAAAAGCGAAAGAAAAAAAGAAAGAAAAATTCTTTTGTATTATAGTTTTTCACTAACGCATATTATAATCATTCAACTGAACTCAAATTTATTTTTTATGCTATGCCATCATGTTTTACGTACCTACGTATTTTATTTTGTGTCTGTCTGTAAGCACAGTGGCTTTACAATTTTATTTATAATAATATTTCTCTTTATTTTTTCTTTTTTTGAAAATAAGTTTGGATATTATCGTAATAATGTGTCTACTGGATGATTCATCAACGCTGAATCTCCCAAAAACTATGTTATTTTATGACAATTATCTTACGACCAAGCTCCCCTGCTGTTTGATTTATGTGTTTATTTTTTTTACGTAAGGCTGATCGGACATTAAGGCAATTTATGGATAAAATTCTTAATCTTTCTCTTTGTTAATTTTTGTCAGGCGAGCGAAGCGAGCCTCTACTAGGTTAAAATGTAACTTTTTGGTGGTAAACTTTACAAAAAAAATACAAAAGATTTAGACATGAAATGAAATGTTGTAGTTCCATATTTATGTCTAGACGTGTTATCAATTATTATTTTTAGAAAAAATTTTATAAATAATAAATAATAAAAAACAACAGTATTTTTTTTTATTCCATGTATGTATACAATCTATATATATGCAGAGACAGTGGCACCATCTGTGAGCTACATCTAATACTAATATATAATTGGCTACATTTAATATTAATTTTAATTGAGTGGCCATCTGTAGATTCTTTCAAGTATTAAAAAACTTCATAATGAAAAATAAAAAAAAACGTGATAACAAAACATAAACAATTAATTTTTGCAGTTCTACAGTAGAATAACTAAAAAAATTAAGTGATATTAATACAAGTAATGAAAAAATTTTAATTATAGTTATTATAATTTTAAAGTTATTTATTAATTAATTGTAATTTTAGCAATAAAATGCCACGACTTCGTACGTTGACGGATCGTAAAGAGCGTGATCATCGGAAACGACGAAAACAAGATCAAGAAGAATTATATCTTTACCAAGATGATATTCATTTTAAAATGTATGCAGAAAATTTTGCTCAAAAGAATTTGAAATTTGAAGTATGTAATGTATGTCATCGTCGTTGGTTTGATTTACAAATTAATAAAGATGGGTTTTGTTGTATTTGTCATAAATTTAAAATCAAAAATGAATTGAATACTTTCACAGCGGATAATAACATGGATCCTGGTTTACAACCTGATGTTTTAAAGAAATTAATTTGTTGAGGAACAATTAAATTAAAAATATTTGTCAGTAATTGAAGTATAATTTTATTTTAGAATTATCTATATTATATGATACCATTCGCGAGCCATTACAAAGTTATACTTTTAGCTAGTTATAATAATAATTTTTTTTTTTAAATGTTGAATGTCAGAGCTTGCATTAGTACATTTAATTAGAAAAGTTTAAAAAACCAATTGAATTATGGCGGCATTTCGGTGGCGATTTGTTTTGATTTTCGAAAATTTTTAAAAGTAATACCTAGACTTTTTTTTGTTTTTCGAAATTCCCTCACAAAGTTGAAGCTACCTCTAAGTTTTCAACTGCTTATCTTTTATGATTTTAGAGAAAATAAACGTCAAAATTTTGTCCTAATTTTCTTTCTCACGGGTAAACAAACAGTAATGTTTACAAAACAATATTTCAAACAAAAGTTGTTAATTATTTTATAAGGAACATTTTTTACCACTAAACTTATGTTGTATCCCCAACGGTTTACAACATGGACCCAACGAACCCGAGTATTTGATCTATATTGCTCATTTTATAAACTTAAACTCACTTTTTACATCCTGATCACGCTATAAAAATTTCAGCTTGATATTTCTTTCTATTTTTTAATTTTCGTGTACACGAATGAACAGTCGGACACCTATACCAAAATTATGTTCGTAACATCAATATTTTTAAGCGTTACAAACTGGAAACTAAACTTATTATACCTTTATATATATTTCATGTATACAGGGTATGAAAAGTTCTACTTTTATAAATTAAATCTCGTATATTCGAGTTTTGTAAAAATCTTTGAAAAAAAGAACAAAAATGAACGAAAATTTTGATCTGCGAAAACGGCCAAAGTCAAAAGATAATTATACCATGTATATATGAAATATACATAGTATTATAAGTTTAGTCCCAAGTTTGTAACGCCTAAAAATATTGATGCTACAAAAAAAAAATTGGTATAGGTGTTCATAAAATCACCTAATTAATCCATTTCCGGTTGTCCGTCCGTCCGTCCGTCCGTCTGTGGACACGATTACTCAAAAACGAAAAGAGATATCAAGCTGAAATTTTTACAGCGTGCTTAGGACGTAAAAAGTGAGGTCAAGTTCGTAAATGAGCAACATGGGTCAATTGGGTCATGGGTCCGTAGTACCCATCTTGTAAACCGTTAGAGATAGAACAAAAGTTTAAATGTAAAAAATGTTGCTTATAAAAAAATATAAAACTTTTGTTTGAAACATTTTTTTGTAAACATCACTGTTTACCCACGAGGGCGTTAATTAGGTGCAAATTTTATAGTATGTATTAATATAGGAATATCAAAGTGAATATCTTTTGTTATTTACGTGACGTCAAAAAAACAAACGAATGCGCATCAACACTTGCGCATTATATGAGAATATCAGTTAAATATGTCAGATATGAATGAATGTGAAATGTGAGTTATCAACACTGTCTATACATGGTATTTCAACAAATAACTCAGTCAATTGTTTGTTTTTACTTGTTATTTATTATTTTTAGTAATTAAATAGTTGCATAAATCCGAATACTAATAATGTTAGATTCATTCCATTTGAACAGAAATAAAAATTTAGAGAGTAGGTACTGAAAAAATTTCAGTGTACTATCCGATCAAAACCTTAACATTTGTATGCTTATGGGAACTTTTGCTAAATTTTAGATGTTGGAATATTTTCAAATTTTGAATAAATTTTTAATCTTTTATTATAAAAAATTTTAATGGGATTTTTCAAAATGTCTCATAACTCAAAATATATATTTTTTACCATGTAATAATTACATCGAAAATATTTATTGAATCTTGCCTTTAAAAATGTATAATACTATATAATATTCATGTGTATTTTATGGCAGATGGAAAATAGATTTTCTTTGATATGTTTCGTGAAAATTTTATGCCTGTTGGCACCGTTGTAACCTTTCATTGTGTTCAAGAAAGATGTACGAATAATGTATCTTTTTTGAATTGAAATAAGATATGCTTACTTATGTAGTTGGAAAGTTTATACACTGTACTATGTTAAAATATTAGGATTGAAAGTTTATTCAAAGAAACAGAATATGTTATCAAACTCATACTTATAGAGCAAGGAGTGAGGGAAATACGGTAGAAAATACTTGGCCGAGTTGGGAAAATTTTTTTAAAAAAAGTTTTATAAGTCTTTAATGTTTAATGCGTACAATTAATTATGGTAGAATGGAGCATGATACTAAATGGGAGCATGATATTTAAAATTACTAATTTCATAAAGGTATCCCTCAGAAAAATTCAAGCCAAACACTACCAACTTTTAGTCACAGAGTTTGATGAATCTGCCAATATAAAGTAATTTTGACCCAATAAGTACAGATAGATTCGGCAAAAAATTTGCAGGATGCTGTTTGAATCATGCTCTTGAACGTAAAAGTGCAGGTCGCCAGTGGATAGCCCTTTAGGATATTGTTTAAACGATTTTTTTTTAAACAAATAAGTAATATTGGATGAATTGCTTCGAATTTTATCATGTAATTGGGGTCAAAATTTACGAAAAGTTCTTAGACATTTTTTTCTAAGACATTTAGTTCTCAAATAAAAAACGCATAAAATTAAAAAAAATTCGATTTTTGCGATTTTCATCCCTCAAAAAGTTTATGAAAAATCATGATTTTTAATATGTATAGAATTTTTTTTTGTAGTTGAAAACTTACTCAACGGAATTCCACAAAATTTTTGGTCTGGTTTCATTTTAAGTGCTTGATTTGTATTTGTTAAGAGAACGCGCGAGAAACCACTCAAAAATAACGATTGACTGTTCTATACTTGCTAGAAAGATGGGATTTTCACCAATCGACACAAATTGAAACCAAATTAACAGGAAAGTTCGACAAATTTTAGTTTTCACAACGCAATCATGCGAGAATTTGGGAAAAGCTAAGACCTAATTGACCTTTGTTTCTCATTCACGAACTCATCTTCACTTCTATTCTGAGCACGTTATAAAAATATCTGCTTGATATCTTTTTTCCTTTTTGAGTCGGACGGGCACAAAACTCTTTGAGTTTGGACGGACAGAAAACCGGAAATGAACTAATTATTTGACTTTATAAACATTTAATTAAGAATTTTGTTACTTGCATCAATATTTTTAAGCGTTATGAACTTAAGACGAAACTTAGTATACCTTGATATATATTTCATAAATACACGGTATAAAAATACCGGCCTAATCATCAAATAAGAGCCTCAATCTTGAAAAACATAGTTAAATTGTTTTTTTGATATTATTTTTAATATTTTCAAAATAATGTGCTTTAGATTTAGAGCACAAATTTCCTCCCACGCCTTCCTACAAGAATTTAGTTTAAGCTGATATTCAATTATATTCTGCTATAGATATTTTTACTATTAAACTTTATATATCATGTGAGAGATATATAAATATCTATTTATTAACGATGATCATATAGAAAAACGGATGTGGAAAATCAGTATCACAGCATTGCAGCAGCAGCAAGCTTTAAGATATCTGGCTGGTACATAAGTATTACTCAGGCAACAATATAAACAACATTGAATACCGTTGCCATATCATTCATACATATTTATTCTTGTTGCTCTTTTGTGTGTTCATCTATATATGTGAGATATAGAACACTCAATTCTTGAGTATCATGGCAAATAATTGTATAGGTTATGCCATAAAAATTGATCCTCGTTTCCTTAAGGCTCTCGAATAAGAGCGTGATACTTTTCTGCCATAGTTTAGATATTTCATAGCGCGCAATAATTCTTTATTGTGATTGCTTGGCGAATTAAAATTATTTATCACAAATTAAACGAGAAAAAATATTGCTGATACAAAAAGCGAACTCATACAGTGGCGTAGCATAGGGTTAGGGACAGTAATGCTCCAGGGCCTCGAAGCCCAGAGAACTTCCTAAGCATTGAAATGAAAGTGGTAGTCAGCTCCCAAAGCTAGCAAACCTAGAGCTTGCTCACAACTCGAGTGAGTATGTTTTTCAAGCTTGAGGCTCTTATTTGACGATTAGACCGGTATTTTTATACCTTGTATGTATGAAATATATATCAAGGTATACTAAGTTTCGTCTTAAGTTCATAGCGCTTAAAAATATTGATGCAACTAACAAAATTTTTACTTTAATGTTTATAAAGTCACCTAATTAGTCCATTTCCGGTTTTCTGTCCGTCCGACTCAAAAAGGAAAAAAGATATCAAGCAGATATTTTTATAACGTGCTCAGAATAGAAGTGAGGACGAGTTCGTGAATGAGAAACAAAGGTCAATTAGGTCATAGGTTTTCCCAAATTTACGTGTGATTGCGTTGTGAAAACTGCAATTTTTCGAACTTTCTTGTTAATTTGGTTTCAATTTGAGTCGATTGGTGAAAATCCCATCTTTCTAGCAAGTGTAGAACAGTCAATCGTTATTTTTGAGTGGTTTCTCGCGCGGTCTCTTAACAATTACTAATCAAGCAGTTAAAATGAAACCAGACCAAATAAACTTTTTGAGTGATGAAAATTGTAAAAATCGATTTTTTTTTATTTAGTTAAAGAGAATATCTTATTATGAACTGATATTGATTTAAATTTTGGTAGAAAACAAGGCGGTATCAAACTTGAATTTTAGTGAAATTATCGACGAAATTGTAAAAAATTAAAACCTGCAAGAGATTGTGAATCTGGCTGGGAGTTTTGTTGAAGTGAGTGCCTGTTTTTTCTTTATTTGCCGGGGCCCTTGTCAACTCATAGTGCCAGTCTTTTATTCGGGGATCTCTACTCTTTACTAAAATGGTACTAAGTACTCTAAAATGTTGGTTTATTATTGGGAAAGTCACCACATGGAATTACCATTTAAAAAAGGACTGCTTTCATAACAGTTTTAACAGTTCAATCAAACATTTGAACAATATTGCTATAAGTTACTATGATTTCTTATCAATTCATTTTCCAACGATTACCGAAATCTATTTTACGCTTATTATCGTATTTCTATTTTAAACTACCAAAATTCTTGTAAATTGGGTGCCACTTGGAAAGTTATAGATCACACGCGCAAGTTACATTCGAGTGGATATGGAGTGAATATCTCCACTCGTATACATACAAGTGAAGTTAAGAAAAGTTTTTAAAATTTCTCAGACTGGAGAAATGGACTTCTGGACTTCCTTGCAACACTTCGTTTCGGTTCGGTAGGAAGAGAGGAGCACCCAGATTTCAATGCCAATATTCTTTTTGACAATCCCTGAATCAATTTTGAGATTTGAATGAAAGGTTTTTAATCAATGAACTTTTTGAGCTTTGAGTGGCTCAATTATATCGGAACACATTGTAACTCTATTCTATATATGATAGTAAAATAGTAAGGTAGTTGATATCAACCAAGCGTGATATGCTTATGAAATGATGTTATAATAACACCACACTGACTGCCTCCAAGATTGTTGAAATACTGTGCGCGTAGCATAAGCGTAGGTGTAGCACACAAACAGGGTGTTTAAAAAGTTCAAGATCTCTTCTCCGGAATTTTAATTATTAATGATTGGAAAAAAAATTACCAAGACAAAATTTGTCAAGGATTTTGCTCAAACAATTTCTGGTAATTTTAGAAGGGGTTGCACGATTTTTTAAATAAGTATATGACTTCAAATGTAGGCATATTTAACATAGATAGATGATATGTTTTCACAGATTTCTCCAAAACTAATCGAAAGAAATAAAAAAACAAGTGAAAACAAACAATTGACTGAGTTAATTGTTGAAATACCATGTATAGCCAGTGTTAATTTCTTTATCACATTACACATACAAACATGTGACACGTACATAACCGATAATCAAGTACAGTACATATTATGAAATTTCCGCCTAATTGGCGCCTTCACGGGTAAACAGTGATGTTTACGAAAAAATGTTTCAAACAAAAGTTGTTTAATTTTTGATAAGGAACATTTTTATATTTAAACTTTTGTTCTATCTCTAACGGTTTACAAGATGGGTCCTACGGACCCACGACCCAACTGACCTATGATGCTCCTTTACGAACTTGACCTCACTTTTTACGTCCTGAGTACGCTGTAAAAGTTTCAGCTTGATATCTTTTTTCGTTTTTGAGTTATCGTGTCCACAGACGGACGGACGGACGGACAACCGGAAATGGACTAATTAGGTGATTTAGTTAACACCTATGACAAAATTTTTTTCCTAGCATCATTATTTTTAAGCGTTACAAACTTGGGACTAAACTTAATATACTATGTATATTTCATATACATGGTATAAAAAGAAACTATTTAAATTAAAATTAAGACCTTAATAAATGATTGGAAACAATAAACACTCGTTGCGCTCGACTAATTAAGGATGTATGAGCATGTCATGATCAATGACGAATTTTGCCGATTCATTTTGGATTTTAGAGAAGGTGTACGATCGTGATTTAAACACCTGGTGTAAACACTTTACTCTTCACATACAGTCAGAAACAGATGATGATAGCTCAGTACTTACTTTACCATTTTTCATATAGAAATTTTCTTCCTTTGGTTATTTTTATTTTTTGTTACGGAAAACATACATCTTCGTATATACCAACAAACATCGCTATTTACTTCACATATGGCGGCAATATAGAATCATTTAGGATTAGGAAGTGTATGACTTTTTGAAAAATTTTGCATGTATTACAATTTTTATGTGAAATTAATGATATTTATTATACAGAGTGTTCAAATAGTTCGAAACCTTCCATGAATTTTCGAAAATACTCACTGAAAAAAAATTGACCAAACAAAAAAAGTAAAAAACGAAACCTATTGTAATCGACAAAGGAGTAAATTTTAACTTTATCGAAATTTATGATTTTCAATATACAGAAAACAATTATAAAAGACAGAAGGTTTAAATTTTGTTGGTAGCTTCAAAGGGGGGATATTGGTTCTTTTGATTCTCAGATACATTTTGACTCGTTCCGATAGCATATGTTGATCCAAATTGAGTTTCCTACCAACAATTTTTTTTAACACACAAAATTTAATATTTCTTTATTATATTTAAAAAAATGATGTCAACCAAATGACCGTCTCTGGATCCCCTGCAGCAGTTTATTCACTCGAAATAATTTTCTATAACTTTTGCAGGTTTTGGGAAATTATTTCAGCTATAATGGCGTATTCGAGTCTCGAATTTTTGCACAATGATGCGAATTATTCGCCCACTAAGATGATTATATTAACCATAATATTCCCAAAAAAGTCCATACACAATTCTTACCGAATTGATATTTCTATAGAACAAGTAAACAATTTTAGCGTTGAGCGTTAGTTTAACGAATTTGGATCGGAAGGGAATCAAAGTTTATTAGAGAAAAAAATTCTTATACGTTAAAATTTGTTTCAAAACATATGGATTTTCCAAAAAATAACTCTATAAATAAATAGCTGGGTGCCTTGATCCCTTCTGTCCTTTTGTATCAGCTTATACAGCAATAAAAAAAATTTTGATTTTATATTTTTAATAGAAATGTTATCCATTTTACCGTGAGGTAATTTGGCGCCAAATTTTTTTAACAATGGTAAAATTAAAGGTATTATAGATAAAGGTTAGGCTAGGTATTACAATTTTAAAAATGTTTAATATTTGATATTGGAGTACCAAAAAATCTGTTCTAATTTTTTTTAGGACTTTTTATTGCATATTCAAAATTAGATTAACTGATACCTCTTTTATAATCCAAAATTTTTTATTATTCAAATAGAAATGGGTTTTACCCAAATGTCCATCGATTATAAAATCTAACAAGATACGTCGATAGATTATAAAAATTTATTAAAATAACTTTAGAAGATTAAGTCAAAATATTTTTTTATTATGGTGAAATTTACAGAATTGGATTAAAGTTTATTGCAGTTTTGTTTTTATACTTACCTCAGTCCAGGTGTTTGCTAAAAGGTTTAATCTGCAGATTCAGATAGCCTGTCCCTAATTGGTCAAAAGTTATTTTAGCAGTTATCTGGAGGGCGTTATTAAATATTCGTCTACAGAAATTTCAGTATAAATTAATTCCGTTGTTGCTTTTTTAATTCAGTATATTCTTACCTCGGAAAGTTAACAAGTTAATTAGTGAATTAAATTTACAGACAGTGTTCTTTTCTAACTGAAGAAAATTTAAAATTAGCTAAATAGTATTGTAAACTAAAAAAGTGAAGTGAACTATTTAAAAAAGTGGGACTTCAACAGTTTGATTTTAAAATCGTTGTTAAAGGCGCAAAAACAATGTGCCACTGTTTATAAATTACAATCAGTGGCAAAATATATTGATAATAAATTTTATGTACAATAATCGACACCATATTCATTATCTATATGTTTTCGTACTAATTGAGGTTTATCTTTCCGTTCAAGTGTATTGTATTCTTCGACGGTTGGATAAACCACAGTTAGTTGCCAAGCATATTGATTGTAAATTTTATGTTTAATCTCCTATTCCGTTTTATAATTTTTGATAAGAAGTATAAAAAAAGCTCAAAAGGTGGTGCTTTTAGTAGCTTGATTTTAAAATTGTTGTTAAAAGCACTTCAATTTTGGATGCAATCTTAAACTTTTTAAGCAAAATTTTTTGCAACTATTTACAAATCACAATTAGTTGCAAAATATTTTGTTTGTAGATTTTATGCTTAGTCGCCGATTTTTTACTTATTAACATTAAAGAAACACGCATTTAAATGATTTTGATTTCTTGGTTTTCAACTTTTTAAAAAATTTGGCATTGGATGCTGAATACACTTGGTTTTGTAAATGAATGATCAAGTTTGTTCAGAATTGAATACCAAATTTGACACTTTGTAGCTTTAACTATATATTCAATATAGCTATAAGTTAAAATTTTATGACTTGTGAAAAGCATTTTTCTAATACGAAGTGCAAGCTTTGATTCCAAGAACAGTAATATGCGTTTCATGTAGTTGAGTGCCTTGGTCATGCTTTTTTTTTTTGTTTCGCTCGGTATGTAATACTTGCTGTCTACCCGAAACAGAGACTAGCTGCAACTGAAAAGATCTATTGTGTTAAAAAAATGGATGAAATTTGTCATAAAGTATTTGCTTGATTTCGATAAAACAAGATACATCATACTTTTTGCTTTTTCTATTTGTTTTAATTTTTACTTGTTTAACTTTTAACTAATAAAAAGTAAAAAGTTGTACCTGTGTTTTTGTCTATGGTATCGTATCTCTTAAACCGATAAACTGATGTTCACTTTGTTTGTTTGAAAAATAATTTGATCGAAAATACCCTTAGTTAGTTATGTTTCAAGAAAATGTGCTCAGTCGTTTAATGGCTATCAACTCTTTTGCGTCTTTTGTGGTCGTTGGTAAGAGATATGCCCAATTTCCACAGAGAAAAGCGGTGATGATCTTCAAACGTCTGCGCAGATTTTCTTAAAACATATTTAAGGGCACTCTCAATCAAATTACTGTTCGGGCAAACCAAAAATGAAAATTGGCTCATCTGTTTCGGAGCTATGAAGGCAGATAGAAATAATGACTAATTGATTTGGTCGATTTTGGATTTAAAAAAAAAAATGAAAAAATAATGTTATTCAGAAATTATTTATTCTTATTTTCAATTGAAAAAAATTAATTACATAAAAAATATTAAAATTATAGAGACAAAAGTCATACAAAGTAATTAAAAGGAAACGTTTGAAATATTAAAAAGAAAAAATTATAAATTTTGTCATAAAAATGCATTTTTAAGACAATGAAAAAATTATACGAAATAAACACATTTTACACATTTACAATACGCAAGGTTTGGTGACTGGTAAAAAAAAAATTATCTTACAGTTTATGAAACATTTTCAAGAAGAACTTCCATTAAACGGCGCACATAAAATTCATTATCGATATGTTGAGCCACTGTTTATAAAATACAATCAGTGGCAAAATATATTGATAATAAATTTCATGTACAATGACCGAAACCATATTTAAAATTTTTGATAGAAGATTTTGAATAATATAAAAAAAGTTGCTTTGAATAGATTAGTTTTAAAGTTGCTTTGAACAATACATTTTGGATGTCTAAAATAAACTTTATAATCATTATGTTTGGATAGAATATTGACAAACCACAGTTAATTGTCAAGCATATCAATTGTAAATTTTATTTGTAATCGAGAATTCCGCTTTAGAATTTTTGATTAGTGGTAAAAATTATTCAAAAGGTTGCCGATTTCTGATGTAAAGATATAAAGACAATTCAAAAGGAGGTGCTTTCAATGGCTTGATTTTGAAATTGTTGTTAAAAGCACTTTAATTTTGGATGCAATCTAAAGAAAACTTTTTAATCAATATGCTTGCCAACTATTTACAAACCACAGTTAGTTGCAAAGCATATTGATTGTAAATTTTATGTTTAATCTCCTATTCCGTTTTATAATTTTTGATAAGAAGTATAAAAAAAGCTCAAAAGGTGGTGCTTTTAGTAGCTTGATTTTAAAATTGTTGTTAAAAGCACTTCAATTTTGGATGCAATCTTAAGTAAACTTTTTAAGCAAAATTTTTTGCAACTATTTACAAATCACAATTAGTTGCAAAATATTTTGTTTGTAGATTTTATGCTTAGTCGCCGATTTCTTACTTATTAACATTAAAGAAACACGCATTTAAATGATTTTGATTTCTTGGTTTTCAACTTTTTGAAAACTTTGGCATTGAATGCTGAATACACTTGGTTTTGTAAATGAATGATCAAGTTTGTTCAGAATTGAATACCCAATTTGAGACTTTGTAGCTTTAACTACATATTCAATATAAGTTAAAATTTTATGACTTGTGAAAAGCATTTTTCTAATACGAAGTGCAAGCTTTGATTCCAAGAACAGTAATATGCGTTTCATGTAGTTGAGTGCCTTGGTCATGCTTTTTTTTTTGTTTCGCTCGGTATGTAATACTTATTACTGTCTACCCGAAACAGAGACTAGCTGCAACTGAAAAGATCTATTGTGTTAAAAAAATGGATGAAATTTGTCATAAACTATTTGCTTGATTTCGATAAAACAAGATACATCATACTTTTTGCTTTTTCTATTTGTTTTAATTTTTACTTGTTTAACTTTTAACTAATAAAAAGTAAAAAGTTGTACCTGTGTTTTTGTCTATGGTATCGTATCTCTTAAACCGATAAACTGATGTTCACTTTGTTTGTTTGAAAAATAATTTGATCGAAAATGCCCTTAGTTATGTTTCAAAAAAATGTGCTCAGTCGTTTAATGATTATCAGCTCTTTTGCGTCTTTTGTGGTCGTTGGTAAGAGATATGACCAACTTCCACGGAGAAAAGCGGTGATGATCTTCAAACGTCTGAGCAGATTTTCTTAAAACATATTTAAGGGCACTCTCAATTAAATTACTTTTCGGGCAAACCAAAAATCAAAATTGGCTCATCTGTTTCGGAGCTATGAAGGCAGATAGAAATAATGACTAATTGAATTGGTCGATTTTGGATTTAAAAAAAAAAAATGAAAAAATAATGTTATTCAGAAATTATTTATTCTTATTTTCAATTGAAAAAAATTAATTACATAAAAAATATTAAAATTATAGAGACAAAAGTCATACAAAGTAATTAAAAGGAAACGTTTGAAATATTAAAAAGAAAAAATTATAAATTTTGTCATAAAAATGCATTTTTAAGACAATGAAAAAATTATACGAAATAAACGTCACAGAATTTTAAAATGGAAAATAATTAATTTTTACACATTTACAATACGCAAGGTTTTGTGACTGGTAAAAAAAAATTTATCTTACAATTTATGAAACATTTTCAAGAAGAACTTCCATTAAACGGCGCAAATAAAATTCATTGTCAATGTGTTGAGCCACTAATTGTGGTTTATCTTTCCGTTCCAGTTTATTGTATTCTTCGACGGTTGGATAAGTTGTGTAGCTAATTGGTACCAATAACCACATTGCTGTTAACAAGGCAACCATTTTTAATCGTTTTACTTCAGATTCAATGAATTCAACACTGAACTGTTCGATAATGTTGTTTGGAATTTTATGAGCGCTCAAATTTTTATGGAGTTCCGATACATATACTTGAATTAATGCTGTTTTATTGACTGGTTGAGGATTTGTAGCGAATAAGTAGACTAAATCACGTGCTGGACTTGCTAGGCAAACTGTTGCTAAGTTGATTAAAAGTGCGTGATCTGGAAAAAAAATGAAAATTCACTTGAAGTTGAAAAAAGTTTTCATGAAACAGATAAAAATAAAGCTTCCTATTTTGGTGTTTAAATGATTCGTTTCGTTAATGATACTTTAACAGGCCAAAAATAATATTAAAAAAAAAAAACTGTTGGAGAGATTCTTTGTAGGATATTTTTATCATGAACTATTATTCAGAGAACTGCCAAATTGATTGTTAAACCAAGATAAAAAATCAGAATTTAATTTACCTCCAGAGTTATCTTCTTTCAACATAAAATTATTTGCCCAACAATCGCCATGTGCAAATACTTGAGCGAAATCTGGTGTTTCTTCTGTTGCTTTTTTCGCTTGATTATACATCTCATCCGATGTTTGACTAAAGAATTTTCGAATAACAGCTGCTTCTTCTTCATTCGCCTTTGGTAAATATTCATCAGCAAAATTTTTTGCAACTGCATATGAATCCGCTAATGTTTTCTTACAAAGTTCAGCATTAGATAAGGAATAAACTTGATCTTGTACATGCTGTGATAATTTTTTGAAGCGAATTTCATCCGATTTTGATAAAACAATCGAAGCTGCATGGAACATAGCCAATGACTGAAAAAAATTGATATTATAAAATTTTGTCTACATGAATCCAAAAAAAGAAATTATTTTAAGGATTTTCGATAGCAAAAGGAAAGTGTTCTTCTGTATGAACCTCAAGTCGATTCTCTGTACGGTTTACGATAAATTAATTATTAAAAACTACCCTTTCCACATGGTGGTATATGAAGCAAAGTCATAGTAAATGTTGGTTTTTTAGTCAAAGTGTTTTTAGAAATGTTTTTACCACTGACATAAGGACTTTTATAAATATTCTTCAAGTTTTAGGTTTTCAAATCATACCAAAATTAAGAATTGTGAAAAAATGAATTACGCTTTTTGGTAAAAATACTGACTCTGATAGTTAATAATTTCTCTTAAGCCGTAAAGAGAATAGATATGAATTTTTCACAAATGGTATTTAAAAGGATGATTATTTGCTAAATAAAATTTTTTTAGTATCGACCAAGAAGAAATTACCTTAATAACTTTTGCCGCTTGTTCTTGACTTAATCCTTCACGACGTTTAGACAAAGCCCATCCGCCATCTTTGAAATCTTCTGTAACTACTACATTTTCTTCAGCTTTGATGGAACGAATAACTGGTAATTTTGATTCGATTACACTTTCAAGTGCATCCAAAACTTTATTATAAACATTCGATTCAAATTTGAACATTTCAGGTGGTGTATTTTTGTCATCCCTGAAAGGCTTCTTCACTATCACAGATTTAGACATTTCTGGAATAAATAGGAAAAAAAGTTAGTACATCAAGCATTATTCAGAACAAAAAGTTTAAAATTACCAACGACTTTTCCATCTTTTGTCATCTCTCCATCAACTTTAACCCTGAATACTTCAGCAATACAATTGTCTCCAAAACTGAGTGCTTTTTCGCTACTCATGTTTTTCACCATAAAAGTATCATTTTGCTCATACTCTTTCATGACATCTTCTATGTAAGCTTTGGTAACAGGAGATCCATCTTTATTGTCGATGGCAGAAGACGATGGTTGAGCCATTGCGTAATCCATTTTGATTGTTGATTAAAATTGTAAGTTTTGTTTGTTAAATAATTAAAATTCCGGCGTAGATACTCTGGAGAGGTTATCTATGTATAACTGTTCGATTTGAATGTCGAGTGTTCACTGATTTTGTGTAGATCAAATTGTTTTTAATTACGCCTCGTAAATTGACTTGTTGCTACCAATTATTGTAAAAATTTGTAAAAGTTATATAAGCTGTTTATTTCTTTTAACTATGTACAACCAAATTTTGACAGTGCTGTAAAAAGTGTGGGGCTATTGTATAAATTATTTGGCAAACATATAGAAGTCCAAACATGTAGAAGTCGAAGTAGAATTATTTATTTCCGATAATGAGTGGAAACATTTTAAATTGCAAATTATTAGGAATAACCTATGTCTGATCGATTCGTTTGTGGCATCGAAGTTCCATAGCTGATAAACCGATTTTCATTTTTGTTTGTTTGAAAGCTTTTCTGAATGTTTCAAGAGAACAATTTGGATATCATTACCTCTTTTCTAGTTGTTATTGGGGACGGATCGCTAAAGTTGAACTTGAAGCATAGCAAAAAGCACTTTAGACTAAATTTCGTTCAAGAGCCCCGATGTCACCGGCAGATATACAGGTGCGTTAAATTAATAGTGTTAAAAAGATTAAGTTAGCAAAGTAATTTTTTTATTGGGATTCTATCATCTAAAATTGAAATAATTTTCATTAAGATTGTCTAAGTTGATTGCCTAAACATTATATTCCTGAATTGTGAGTGAATAGTGATTTTTTTTTACTTTATTCCATAACTAGCTGTGAACTACCCGCTTTGCTGGGCAACATCCCCACTTGCACCCCTCCCTCCACATTTCCTTGCGTTGGATAACAGTTTTGTAATGTACACGTTATGCTCTTTTATTTGATACCCCACTTAGGTATATTTGTAAATATTCGATAATTCCTTCCCACTTTCTCGCTACACCTTTCTACCCTCCTAAGGTTAAAAGTAGATAAAAACAATAGATCTTTGAAGCTGGTTGTATATCGTGTCAATATTTGAGCTTAATCGATGCACAACTTTTTTAGTTTTTGAAGCATATCCCTTTCAACCCCTATTTCAACCCCTTACTCTACTAAAATATGGATGTATTATACATAAAAACCTTCCTCTTGAATCACTCTATCTATTAAAAAAATCCGTTGCGTAGTTTCAAAGATTTAAGCGTACAAAGGGACATAGGGACAGAAAAAGCGACTTTGTTTTATACTATGTAGTGATTACAACCAACTTGAGGCTCTATGTTGAATTGTCAAATTATCCCTCAATCGAAAATTATAAGTTGCGGCCGGCTATGAGTGATCTAATTTATTTCGACAAAACATTTATAGAAAATACTAAACAACAACTTTTTATAAATTGAAATTAGAGAAATTTGAAAAAAAATTATATTTCAATTCAGTTACATCTTCTTATTCGAATTTATTTAAATAAAAATTAAATTTTTATTAAAATTATCGATCAAATAATTAAAAATTTTAAAGATAAACAATTACCTACAATAAAATTTATTTTTTGGGGCAAATTTATTTCCTTTTTCGGTAACATCGGGATTAAATCCGATAATTAACTATTGGGATTGAGCGTATAATTAATCGATGGAATATCATATTTTGGAGAAACTAAAATTGTTTTCGATATCCACAGTATGAACTATGTCACCCATAGGAAGAAATCCATATTTTATTCATAAATGAAGTAAAAAAGATCATGTTTAGGTTCATATGTACTCGGTTATTTTATTCAAATTTAGTTCTAAAACTGCAAGAAATGCTTTAAAACTTTCTATATCCTCAAAATTTTTATGATTTAAAAGAATAAAAATCGTGGCAAGTTTATTTTCTTAACGATTTAATTACTAAATGTTAGTTCCAGTTTCTTCGTAACTTTTTTTGCAGTTTGATAAATAAATTTTAAAATCGTTTTTATCTCTCATGATTTTATACTCAATTAAACATATTTTATCGGGTAAATTTTTATTAAATCTTCATTTTAGAAATGCTGAAAGTCTCCTTAATATTTTAAAATACGTTTTAATTCGAGATAATAAGCAATTTATAAAATTAATATCTGACAATTTTGCTCTTATGTAATAAAAATTTTTCTTAAAAGACATTGAACAAAAATACCTACCATTTCATATCTTCTTAATCTTGTTACTTTTATTAATTCTCTTATTTCGAATAGTTTTATAAGTTATTTAAAACTATTTTTTTCAATAATTAGTGGTTTTTTATATGGAAATAATAATTGCTTAAGGGATCGATAAATATTTGGAATTTTATTGTAAAGAAGAAAATCTCTCTGAAATTTCTCCTTCAAAAACAACGTTACTACCACGTTACAGCCCTCACTTATTCTCCCTTTTGTTCACAATTTATGGATTTTAATTTTTTGGTGAGGAACTCTAACTTTTTCGAAAATGAAGTTTTGCCCATGATACTCTTTGACATTGTAAGTAACTATTTCTATAGGTCCAATCATTAAATTAACCTGATTTTTAACCTCATCCAATGAATTTCATCAAATTCCAAAACAAAATTTTGTTTTGCGTTTTTCTCGATTTTATCAAACTCCTTAAAAAAATTGCAGAAAATCGAAAAATTTGTTAAATCTCTAATTTCCATAAAACTCAGTATATATGGTAATTTTGACCCAAAAAGTACAAAAATCGGATGCATTTGATGACTGGTCGAATATTTTTTGAGATACGGACTAAAATCGATCCAAATGTTGCGATATCTCAGAAACTCTGCATCCAATCATTAAATTAACATAGTTTTTATACTTTTTGGATCAAAATTACCCCATCCAACTAGTTTCATCAAATTCCAAAACAAAAATTTGTTTGCGTTTTTCTCGATTTTATCAAAGGGGTACCCCTTAAAAAAATTGCAGAAATTAAAAAAATTGTTTTAATCTCCAATTTCGATAAAACCCAGTATAAAAGGTAATTTTGACCCAAAAAGTACAAAAATCGGGTGCATTTGATGACTGGTCGAATAGTTTTTGAGATTCTTACTAAAACCGATATAAATATTGCAAAACTTTTTAAATTTCATTGAAAAATTTTTTAATTGATTCTAAATTGATTCTTCTATTTCAAATTTTTTAGCAGACCTTCATCAATAGGGTTAATTTCTTTTAGTTGTTTTTAAATTTAGAAAATCCTTGAAATCTCTTTGTAAATATGACTAAGACTTACAGAAATTTTTTCTGAAATAAAAAATTGCATCAAAAAAATAAACAGACAAAAAATTTTAAATCACAATTTTGGAATTTATTATCACTTTCAATTAAAACATATTATTACACACAGTACTGGTATTAAATTTTTAAAAAAAATTTACAAAATATTAATTAAACTAAAAAAAAAAAATTTTACAACAAAATATACATATTTTATACAAATTTTCGAAAATAAACCTAACAACTGAGGTCATATAAACATTTTAAAAAAGCTCACGAAAAAGCTTTAAAAATTAAAAACCTAAATTTAAACTTAAAAATGCATTTTTAAGTAAACAAACACAAGAAAACAAATTAAAAACCTTTAAGAATAAGAAAAATCTGTCAAAAAAACGATTTAAAAACAATTAATTCTTAATATTTTTTTTTTAAAGCTTATTTTGCATACTCAAGAAGTACTTCAACTAATCGACGTGTATAAAATTCTTTATCAATATGTTTTCCAACTAATTTTGGTTTATCTTTTCTTTCTGCTTTATTGTATTCTTCAACTGTTGGAAATGATGTATAACTAATTGGTACCAATAACCACATTGATGTTAAAAGTGCAACAATTTCTAAACGTTTGACTTCGGATTCAATGAATTCTGTACTGAATTGTTTAATAACATCTTCGGAAATTTTATGCGCGATTAAATGTTTGTGTAGTTCTTGAACGTATACTTGAATTAATGCTGTTTTATTGACTTGTTGAGAATTTGTGGCAAACACATAAACTAAATCACGAGCTGGACTTGTTAGGCAAACTGTTGAGATGTTTATTAATAGTGCATGATCTGAAAAAAAAGAAATACAGTTTATTTTCTATAACTTTGGGTAAATGTAACTTTTTTAATTGGGGTACTTTGAATTTACTAGTTTGGTGAAAAAAATGAAGCTTACCTCCAGAGCCATCTTCTTTTAACATTATATTATTTGCCCAACAATCACCATGAACGAAAACCTTAGCAAAATGAGGTGTTTCGTTTGTTGCCTTTCTTGCGTGAATATACATTTCATCTGATGTGTATTTCATAAATTTTTTAATAACAGTAGCTTCTTCAACATTTGCCTTTGGTAAATATTCTTCAGCGAAATAACGTGTAATTTCATATGAATCAGCTAATGTTTTCTTACAAACTTCTTCGTTTTCCTTTGAATAAACTTGATCCTGAACGTATTGGGATAATTCTTGAAACTTGTCCGATTGGGATACTGATAGAACAATCGATGCAGCGTGGAATTTCGCTAATGCCTGCAAAAAAGAAATTATAAGTTTCTAAACATGATAGTTCTATAAAATTTAGAAAAAAGCAATCAGCAAGATTAGTATTTTCGAAAAGAAAATCCTTATTGCGAAATTAATCCCTTTGAATTTATAAAAATTTTGAATTTATTTTACTGAACAATTGACTGAATTGTTGAAAAGTGAGAGTTTTCGGTGTATTAACAGTATATTTGGTTTTTTCTACCTTCATGACTTGTTCCGTTTGCTGTTGATTCATGCCCTCGCGACGATTTGATAGCATCCATCCACCATCTCGAAAATCTTCTGTGACTACAATTCCTTCATCAGCTCTGATGCTTTGAATCACAGGTAATTTAGACTCGAAAGTTTTTTCGATATTATTCAATACATTATTATAAACCATTGATTCGAATTTAAAAATTGATGGTGGTACATTTTTTTCATCACGATAAGGTTTTTTTACGATAACACTTTTTACAATTTCTGAAATAAAACAAAAAAAATTAATTTTGATGCTAAGAAATTCGGTAATATGGACAAATAAGTATGAAAAAAAATTTATTTACCTTTTTCTGTACCATCTACAGTAATTACAGCTTCAATTTTTACTCGAAAAAACTCAGCAATATAATTATCACCTTCGTTCAACGCTTTCGAACTTGTCATTTTTTTGATCGTAAATGTTTCATCTTTTTCATATTCTCGCATTATTCTTTCCAAATATTCCTTACTGCATGGATGTCCATCTGTTATGGCCCTCTCAGCTGAGGTAATTGAGAGAGCCATAAGAAAATCTAAATTTGTAAAAGAAATTTTGATAGATTTCTAAGAACTGTTTAAAGAAAAAAGATGAGCACTCTGGAGAGAAGTACTATTTAATTTTTTGTTTGAGTGTTGAATGTTCACTGATTTAAATAATGTAATTTTGTTTTAAGGAAACGTTTGGTTTGGACATGTTTGTCACCTATTTTGAGAATAATTTGTACAAAAGTTACATAAAATGTTTTGTTTTTAACCGAACAACAAAAATTCCAAAACAGGATCGTATAATAAATTCGTTGATCGCAGTATACTAGTTGGTTAATGAACACCAAATTACATCAAGAGGAAACAGAATTAGCACATTCCGTACCTTCAAAAAAATATTAAGTGTGAGATACTCGTTTTTGGCACTATTACATCAATCTAAGAATGACGAAAAGACCTCTTTTCAGCGTTAAATTAAAGTAATAAATAATGGAGATAAACTTTCGGGAGTGAAAATTTTTGTTGGAAATCTCCTACTCTTTAAAAATTTTTGTTTCAAATTTCTAAAAATATCGTTTTTTTCATCTTTAATTGTCTATAGCTTTTGAAATTTTTTATGTGCTAAAAACGCTTTTGATACATTTTTCTAGATGCCATTTCGTATCCAACATGCTATCACACGCATTTCTACGATCATTATCTTTATATTTCACCAATTTGAATTTGTTGACGAGACTAATTTGCCCTATAACTTTTTTATGCTGGTCGAGAGGATATCTCAATAGCTTTCGAAACATGCATTTAAAGAGATTACATTCAATAAATAGATCCGGTGATCACGAGACCTGGGTTCAACTCCTGGTACATGATTTAAAAATGGTTTTTTTTCAATTCTCTACAATTAAGCGAAAAGTTATTAGTTTTTATAGTTTACGTCATTGTACCATAAAAAATATCAATAACAATCGAAAAACTTTAACGTTTAAATTTGTATACAAAATTTAGTAAACAAACATCAATAATAAATGATTAAATAAAAATAGTTCAATATTTCTGTAATAAATAAAAATTACATTAAAACGTTTTAAAAATTGAATTGCCTACATATTTTTTTACATAATGGAAAAATAAATAAAATTTTGACTTTTCAATGTAAACCTAATGAAAATTTATTATTTAATCCAATATAGATGGATATATGTAAGGGTAAAATAACGCCAATAGAAAAGTTGATTAAATATTTACTTTCAATATTTTTTTTGTTATCATTGAATTTACCATTTTCTCCCCTAGTTTCTATTAAAAAAAATATTTACTACGCTATTGATTTTATTGAATTTTGGTTACCTACATTTCTCTATTTGTTTACAAAAAATTGTTTTTAAAAAGTTATTACGTATTTTTTTGTAAAAATACAAAGTTTTGATAAACAAAAATTACAATATTTAATAATTTTTTATCAAATTTATCAAATATCTTAATGGCAGACAATCGAAATATTGGTAAATAATTTTAAAACATAAATTTTTGGAATTAAATTTTCTTTTTTCGTAAAATCATTTAAAATTGGTCGGAATGAATCTGAAGTATTTTCGATAAAAGTTTTCTATTGTGATTCTTCAAATAATTTTTTTTTTTTGTAAATACGAAATCATCCTTCTTTATCCAGGATAAATTTGAACATATGTAGTCAAATTGATATTAATAGATCTTTTCGCATATGTGAACTTTTTCTCAAAGTAAGTTATGTTAAAGTCATTTATTGTGAAATAAAATAGAATATATCGGAGGAGAAATTTTAAAAATTAGTCTGGATTTTCTAGAACAAATCAATCAATTTCGATCTCTACGTACTAGTAAAAAATAACGCTTTTAGATATTTTATACCTGAGTGAGAGAAAATTCGTTTTCGAAATATTAATTATAACGTAAAGTAGTAAAAATAGGTAAAGTAGGCTTAATTATCTCGTATATTAAAAAGTCAAAATTTCTGAAAATTGGGGTTAAATAGTACCTAAGCACAATTAAGTTTTCAAATTTAATTACTCGTTTAATTCTGTCGAAAGAGCTTTTTTTTAACCAGAGATTTGTTGAAGGCTAAGAAATTACTTTTTGAAACGAAGCGCCGATATATTCTAGTCTATTGTGACTTTATATAGAAATTTCTACATCGAATCGTATTCTTTTATTTACTATGGTTTTAATAAAAATTTCAACAACAAAAAAATGAAATGGGATAACAGAGGAAATTGATATGGCATCTATTTATTTATTTTTCCTTTGAAGTATTATTTCCTTTTTATTAATAAGATATAGTACCTGTGTTAACAAATCAATTATGTTTCAGAAAATTTCATAAATATCTTATTTTTTGGTCAAAGTTTTAATGCGTTTAATATTATATAAACCGGAGAGAAACCTTGTTTCTTAATAATTTATGTAATTTTATCTTTGAGGTACGTGCGTGCACCTAGTGAGACCAATTTTTGTAAATTAAAAGAAATAAATAAATTAAACCCAAATTACTCATTTATTTGTAAAAAAAAAATATACATACAAATTAAATTAATTTGTCAGTTTTTCCAAAACTATGAAAGATAGGGAGTTGAAAATTGCAGGTAGCTTCAACTAGATGGTCTTGTAAACAACTTTCTTCTGGAAAAACGCAAAAAAAAAATTCTTAAAAAATTAATTCGAAAGTTTTCGAATTTTTTAATAACTAAATAAATAGCGACCGAAAAGAACATATTTTGCTTGAATGTATTGTACGCAATTTATAATCTGGGACCGTACTTATTTACTTGATATATAAAATTTAAAAATGAATATCAATTTATAATATGGGGCACAGATGGTTTTAATAATTTTGCATGTTGAAAACAAAAGAAATATGATAAAACGGTTCCGTTAACATACAGGGTGATTTAGAAGAACATTATTTAAGTTTTAAATTAACAAATAATAGAAACAAATAAAAAAAACTAATTAAATACCATTGCGATGTGCCCAGTAAAACTTTTTGATAGAGTTTTTTCGACAAAAGTTTTAATCTCAGAAACTTTTAACATAAGAGATTGAAATCGATGCAAAATCTATAAAAATATCCTTCATCCCTTCTAAATTTTATGTAGGTATCGCTTTTGGCTTAATTCAGTTTTGAAAAATTAGAAACTGTCATAGAGAAATTTAGAATTTCACTTTAAAATTACAAAAACCAATCACCATTTTCATTTAAAAAAAAGTCGTATATTTTATTTATGAGATCGAATCAAGACCGCTTTAATAAAATAATAAATGAAGAACATAACATTCTCTGTCAAGTAGAAAGGATAGAGTCTGAAAATGTATCTCTGTGTCCCAAAAATCGCACGGATTTACATAGAGATATGTACTTAAATTTTTTTTTTTTTTTTTGGTGACACAGAGTATAATTTTGCGTTAGAAATTCGAATTCGTTATTTAACTTACGGAAAGGAGTCATTCGGTAGGGTATAGGGTATGAAACATTCGGTAGGAACTATGTTCCTTTCGTTATAAGTTATGTATATTGAATAACAATAAGAATAGCCATTTTATTACTGAGTATTATTGCAAAAATTCCGGCCATAGTCGAACCAGAAGAAATTAGGAAACTCAGCGCTAGGCAGATCCTGGGTTTCAGTACATCAGTAGGTTATAATAGCCACTGGGTCTATTTGGCTAGGTGCTCTGAACCATTGCTTTGAGGCCCGATGCTCAAGCATGGCCCGCTAACCTCCATACCCATACCCATTGTAAAAATTTAAATAAGCTATAAACTTAATAATGTTTTTCAAAGTTTTTATGTCAAAGCCATCTTATTTAACAAAGTAGAATTTAAAATAAACTCCATTGACGTGAGTGGATTTCGACTTGATTACACCCAGTTGCAAACTAGTGATTGTGGTGGAAAAATACATATGGCATCACAACTAGCAAGTTCGAAAAGTTTGCCGAAAAAGTTAGTTTCAAGACGACAAAATTTTTTTTAAATTTCTTTTCTAAGTGAAATTAGGTAAGGATAAAGCATTTCGGCCACCTGATATGACTTGCGCTTATTGCGTTCATTTTAAGACTGTTTTTAAGAATCATTTTTCATATCTCTTAAACAATATAAGTTATAATTTGCAGACAGTTTTTCTGTAGCTAATATCACGCCAGATATGATTCTAATAAAAAATTGTTATACTATGTATATATGAAATATACATAGTATATTAAGTTCGTCCCAAGTTTGTAACGCTTAAAAATAATGATGCTACGAAAAAAATTTTGGTATAGGTGTTCATAGAATCACCTAATTAATCCATTTCCAGTTGTCCGTCCGTCCGTCCGTCCGTCTGTGGACACGAGAACTCAAAAACGAAAAAAGATATCGAGCTGAAATTTTTACAGCGTACTCAGGACGTAAAAAGTTAGGTCAAGTTCGTAAATGAGCATCATAGGTCAATTGGGTCTTGGGTCCGTATTACCCATCTTGTAAACCGTTAGAGATAGAACAAAAGTTTAAATGTAAAAAATGTTCCTTATAAAAAAATAAAAAACTTTTGTTTGAAACATTTTTTTGTAAACATCACTGTTTACCCACGAGGGCGTTAAATAGGTGCAAATTTTACAGTATGTATTAATATAGGAATATCAGTTGTGTGTGTGTTGTGTATTTAAAAGTGAATATCTTTTGTTATTTATGTGACGTCAAAAAAACAAACGATTGGGCATCAACACTGTCTATACATGGTATTTCAACAATTAACTCAGTCAATTGTTTGTTTTCACTTGTTTTCATATCATTTTAGTGTGGTTGTAATTTTAACATTATTTAGTTTTGTAAAGAATGTCATTTTATGTTGCCAGAAAGAAATTCGGCTGCTTTAACGACTTTCAGCCTTCGTTAATACAACCGCTCTTAGATATCGAATGTCATCTTCACCTAATTTCACTAAGAAACGAAATGTCCCGAATTCAACCCTCTTAAAGTAAGTTCGAAAGTAAATTTTTTGACTTAATCCCTTGCTACCTGATAAAAATTATGTATATAAAACATATTTGCGGTTACGTTATTACGTGATTTTTTTTTTGTGTTAAAGTTTTAAAATTAACTTTGTTTTCCATAGAATATAAATATAAAGCGAACGACACAAGTTTTCATAATAAAATATATAATTTTTAGTACACAATATGATACAATTCAGAAAAGGTAGAAAATAAAGTTAATTGAAATATTGTGCTTATTTTTTTAACAAAAAAATAAAAATGTAAAAAGTTTTAACACTTTGGATAATAAACAAAAGGCTAGTATTATTACCTACGTGGATAACTTTTGTATAGACAGACATTTGAAGTATTTTATTGACAACCTACACCCACGATTTTGTTATTAAACAATATTTTGATTAATATATATTTAGGGTTCCTTACCCGAAAAAAATCAATGAAACTCTATTAGTAAGTTTCCGCTATCCATCCGTCTATCAGCGCGCTTTATCTCACAAACCGAAATACTTAGGCAGCGGAAATTTTATTACTATTGCCGCTATAACAATAAATAATAAAACCCAAGATAGAAAATTCCAAAATAGTCGTCATGCAAAAAAAAACAATTCGGTCATGCCAGTATTTGTACCTATAGAGTTATATCTTGTTTAAAAAGTACATGGTGTTATTGGGTTTATATCTTGTACGTTGGTACGGAACCATTCGTGTGCGAGTCCGACTCACACTTGGTCGGTTTATTGTTTAAACCTACTTTAATGTAATAAAAATGGGTGTGTTTGGAATAACTAAACCTTGTGCATTCTAGACATTCGGGATCGCCGAACACACAGTATTCTTTATCTTGAACAGGTTTGTTGATTGAGCAGTCATTATCTATGAGAATTACCAGAAATAAAAAATCTGATTTACTAAATAGTTATACGGCAAATTTTTATTCAACATTTGCTATTCACAACATGTTAAAATTACAAAATTACAATTTTTAATGATTATTTACTTCAAAACCCTTCTTCAGATTTTTCAAAAAAATATTTATTACGTATAAGCTAGCAAATAATTCAAATTTTTATCCTTATATTCCCTTAATGTCCTATCAACCTTAAACATGTAGGTACCGATCAATTTGAAACCCATGGTTACTTTCCTATTTGACCAAATACAGTTATTCTTTTATATATTCAAAGTAAACATATGTAGATTGCGATATTAAACTGTGTACCTAGAATTACATAGAATATAGTTCTAGAGTCATTTGCATGAATGAATTAATTAATGATAAACATCGAAACGAAATATTTAATTTTGGCATAAAATGTACAGGTTGATTCAATGAGGATTTGTAAGCTTATCTCATACTAGGTAATGGAAATTGAAACATTGTTGGAAGTTTACAAAGTGTCGACAAAGTTGAAAAATGAATAAAATTTGTAAGGAAAAAATAGCTTCTTAACTTATCATATTTAATGATAAGCTATTACTTTAGTTTTTCCTCCATTTCAGTGGATTAGGAAGGCATACAACCAATTTATTTTGCCAGTTTTCAGTCATAATTTTTGGCTATAGTTTTTCGTCTTGGAAACTTCTGGGGTATTTTAAACTCTGCTCAAAATATAGAAACCAATGGTGATTTTGAAGGCACCATTCTTGAAACAATCGGATTTTGGTTATATAAAAATTGACAAAAATCTCAAAGCCACCATCTGCTGAAATTCTAGTCATAGTAAACGGAGGGTTAAGTGACCACTCTATTGGTTTATTAACCAATGCTAGACTCTTTATTTATTACTAGCTGTGAACTACCCGCTTTGCTGGGCAACATCCCCACTTGCACCCCTCCCTCCACATTTCCTTGCTTGGGATAACATTTTTGTAATGTACACGTCATGCTCTTTTATTTGATACCCCACTTAGGTATATTTGTAAATTTTCGTTATTTCCTTCCCACTTTCTCGCTTCACCTTTCTACCCTCCGAAGGTTAAAAGTAGATAAAAACAATAGATCTTTGAAGCTGGTTGTATATCGTGTCAATATTTGAGCTTAATCGATGCACAACTTTTTTATTTTTTGAACCATATCCCTTTCAACCCCTATTTCAACCCCTTAATCTACTATAATATGGATGTATTATACATAAAAACGTTCCTCTTGAATCATTCTATCAATTAAAAAAAACCGCATCAAAATCCGTTGCGTAGTTTCAAAGATTTAAGCATACAAAGAGACATAGGGACATAGGGACAAAGAAAGCGACTTTGTTTTATACTATGTATTGATGATGAAGATTGCCACTTGACAACCACCGCACATATTTTCATCCATTCTAAATTGGTTATCAAATATGACAACTGCCCCTAGACTTATATAACTCGAAATAAAATAGCTAGACTAGAGCTACTTCTGACTAGAGCTACTTTGTAACTACCCGTATTATCAAACATCTACATTCTATACGATGCGATACAAAATAATACTATTTTACAAACAAATATTTATATAAATAAACACATACATGAATACAGACGTAGCAATTACGTAGCGGTAACGTATCTCTATGTTGTAGAACAACACGGTGTCCAAAAATGAATTTCCTTCAAAAATAAATTTTGAACTGTCTGCATCTTGATAGATGAATACATTTTATTAACCCCCGAACTAAAAAAAGGGGTGTTATAAATTAGACCGCTATGTGTGTATTTGCCTGCCTGTGGCATCCTAGCGCCTAAACGGACTAACCGATTTTGATTTTTTTTGGTTTTGTTTGAAAGGTAATTAAATGTAGAGTGTCTTTAGCTGCGAGTTTAGGTTTCCGTACCCGAAAAATGCATTTTCGATGGTTTTTAATAATCAAAGAGAGAAAGATTTTCGATAGAAACCTGTGTTTTGAAATAT
Source organism: Chrysoperla carnea (assembly GCF_905475395.1). NCBI lineage: Eukaryota > Metazoa > Arthropoda > Insecta > Neuroptera > Chrysopidae > Chrysoperla > Chrysoperla carnea. The sequence continues at coordinate 129,221,707 of NC_058337.1, forward strand.
TGATGCCTAAAGATTAATAGAACGAGTGCCGCGTTGCAATAAATTTCTTTACAGGCAAATATTTGTCTTGCTCTTAACCAATGAATATTAGCTTTCCAATTTTTTCTTAAGGAAATTACCCTTTTTAACAGCTCAAAGGGCATTAAAGAGAATGATATACACGATTCAAAGATTTTCTTAAGAAATCGAGATTTATTGTCCTTAACGAGGAATGTTATATCCGACCTCTCTCTCTATCTCTCTCTAATTAGTATTTTAGGCCCCGATTTTAATTTTAATTACACTTTTTGTAGTCTCTTTTACGATATGTTCATATTTTGTTAATAAATGCGACAAAAAAAAAACCACGATATTCTTTAGGTAAGGCTAGGTTAAGTTATATTGGCTGCTCACGAAGGCCACACTTAGGCTATAAAGCCCAGTGTGATACCATATATGTGTTTTACCACCTTTCCGCTGAAAATTTCATTTATCAGATTCTCAATTTCAGAGACTGAGTGCACCTCCTTCATGCATATACCATGCACTACACTAGCCCATCACAACTATTAATTAATTTCATTCTATCGATATTCTTTAATCATTCAGAAATTCTTTTCTGAATACCCTGTACAATTAGCTTGTGCAAGGCAATAAGCTTGTATGAGTTGTATATACATATTGTGGGTAAATTTAAACATATTTCCGGAAGGGATATTTCTATATATAAATGCTCTAAGTAACTATTATTATTCAAATATAATGTGAATAACTAATTTAACTGTTTATTGTATGAGGTATTATTATGGGTTCTTGGACATAGACAAACAGACTTGCATGGACCATCATAATATTTTAAGGAATTATTTTCATTTAATATTATTTAAATTATTTATTTTATACAACAAAATATTTCGGGAAATTTTCTCAATTGTAAAAAGATGGATAAAAGTTTATTATTTCTATGAACTATTTATAATTTATGTTAGTTTACTAATGTATTTATACAAAATTTATATGTCAAGTTTCGATTATTATTGGTGTTTTTTTATGATACAAAGACTATTAACTTGCCAAATCAATCTTCATTAAATAGAATTGGAAAATACATATAAAATAGTAGTCGAACCCAGGTCTCCTGGATTCATGCCTTAGCGCCCGTTAACCAAGGTGTCTTAATCATTTCGGCCGTACGCGCCCTAAAAAAACTGTGTATATTTCTTACAAAAATATAAATCTGACTTTTATTTTAAGACAATTTTGCTAAGCAGTCGCTAACACCTTGACAGATTATTTTTTAATAATTAAAGAAAAAAGTTTTCAAATCATTTTAATATGGCTATGTAATTTTTGATGGACAGACTAAAATTCGTTTAGTTAACGCAACACCTCTCAAGTTCAATAAGAAAAGAAATAATATCAGAAATTAATCGTCTTAAAATAAACAATTGAAAGCGTGGAAAAATTCGACTTAGAATCTCAAATGTTAATCTATCTCTACATCTATTTACGGACCCTAAATTCTCCTTGCTTAAACAAACTCTGCCCCAAATTAAATACTTTAAAATTTCTAAAATTTTTACAGAATTTACTAATTTTTTTTTATTTTCTTGTTTCAGGTACTGGCATTTTACCACTATTTTCCAGAAAATTATACAGTATGGGCAAGTTTGTACCAGAAAATTGTAAATATGAACATTTTGAGAGTAAATTTAAGCTTTATTAATTTCGAGATGGTCGAAATTTGAGTCTGTTCTGGAAACTAAATTTTACAAATCCATTTTTCCTGTATCGAAGTAAGGCAACTGACATCTACACATGTATTCCTCGCTACCAAGCTAATTTCAATACATTTCAAAATTTGTCTAAAAGTTTTTGACCGATATTTGAGAGCTGTCTAATTTTATCTTCAGTTTTCTCCGTGTTTACTATCCAGTAAATTGGTTTCTAACTTATCGGGAATGAAATCTTCCATATAATACTTAACGGGTTTATTTTGCTAAATTATCCAAATTTTGCAACTGACATACCCTCAGTTGATCTTGAACTACAAAACGTAAAAAAAATAATAATTTAATGTCATACATGTCAGCAACATTATTCTATATATTATAGCAAGTAATTACACAACCATTGTTTTGAGTAGCGTTACATCCCAATTTAGAACGTCTCATAATTTATGCTTATCTAATGTGGTAACATATTTTAATCTTTCCAAGACATATTACCATCTTATTACCATCTCACATGCAACAATTCATAATATGTTATATTAAAGATACATCATCGTACAGTTAATATTATTATGTACTTAGTTCCCAGCAAGTGACGTCATTTTTTCATTTATTACCACACGATTCAAATTTCGTGAGTAACTTCGTTTTGACGAAGCTATCATAATACTCTATATTGTGACAATTCTTAGAAATGTTGTGTTGTGGAACTTGATGCTCGAACGGTGTATTGATCATTTACGTCCACATTCTGGTTACTTATTGTAAATAGAAGATTATATTGTCTTAATATTAAGATAATTTTTGTCCGGTGAACTTAATGAAGTGTTGGTTGAGTTCATCACCCATAGCGCAGAAATTCATCAAGATATTGATTAGTAATCGTTGTGTCCAATTTGATTAGTAATCAATACCCTGTTAACTTGATTGGTTGCGGACGGTGGACTCAACAGACGCTGCAATAACTTTGCCGGGCAAAAATTATCTTAATATCTAGACCACATAATCTTTCACTTACAATTAGTATGGAACCGAAGAAATTATTGCATTTACTGCAGAATATTCAGACAAATAACGACAAAGAAATGCCATTAACTTATTACAATTTTGCGAAATGGTTCTTAAACATGTACAGAAGTAACAATTAATTTTTTCTTTAAGAGTTTGGGAAAATTATGTAAGTTTTTCACAAAATCCTTACTTAAATTACAAATGCAAAAGTAACTCTGTCTGTCTGTCTGTTTGCCTGTGTGCATGTTTCACAATCAAACCTAAACTACAGAACCGATTTGAATAAAATATGTAACAAATATAGTCCTAGAGTCTGAGAAAAGACAAAGACTATTTTTTAAAGTGAAGGGTTGCAAGTGGATGAAAAATATGGGTTAAAAGAAATATGCTACAAAAACATAAAAAGTTTTGAATCGATTTAGCTCAAACTTTGACACGATATACAACCAGCTTCAAGGATTGTTTTTATCTATTTGTAATCTTCAGGGGGTGGGGTTAAAGGCGGAGCGTGAAAGTGTGGATGAACAATCGAATATTTTCAAATATACCCAAGTCGGATATCAAATAAAAGAGCACAATGTGTACATTAAAGAACTGTAAGTTACATGAACTCAGTTCAGCCGTTTAAAAGCTGGGCGCTCTTTTATCGAGGATTTATCAAGTTTCATAAAACTTACTAGATCAGCTATTTTTATGCAACCAAAATTCTCACTGCGAAGCGATGAGTACAAATAGGGAATTTGCCCTTAAATTAGAGTTCCGCGCCAAAACAACTAAATCGAGAAAAAGGAGTGATGGTATATGACCTTCACTATAACATACTAATCTTTGTATATAAAATTGAAGTTGCCCAGCAAAGCGGGTAGTTCACAGCTAGTAAGTTGCCATAATTTTTTTTTTCTTTTGAAAGCCACAATTTTTAAAGAAAAGATTGTTTTAATAAAAAAAATAATTACAATTAATAATTAGGAAAAACTGCAAGTAAAAAATCGTAATTTTATTAATTTCCATGTGAACTAATGTAGCTCCTGTAACTGTAACTCCTTGGCATAAATAATAATATAATTTCGAAAAATTTTTAACAATTAAATTTTTAACCATGTTATTATTTTCTCTAACGCCTCAACTACCTTAATTCACATTCATCATAAATAAACAATTTAAACTTTTTTCCTTTGTAAACGATTTAGGCTTTTTTTTTTGTTTTATATAAATTTACTTTGGCTTACTTATACACCACGTGTGTGCATATCCTTATTAATATACGAAACATTATAAAGGATATTATAAATGACATTAAAATAGTTGTTGGTATAATGTATCATCATAGTCATATAAGGATCATTATTAAGTATCGCATTGCTCTTGCCTGGTGTTCTCGGTATGGAACCATTTATTTTAAACCATATAGAGGTATACAGTTTCATATAATAATTTACGATGTTTATATATTAACAAATGTTTCATAATTTGCAACTTTCTAAGTACACAAACCGATTAGATATAAGAGTATTCATAAATTAACAAAAACACTATTTTAATCGAAGTCAAATATGATATTTATATTTCGTGACATCATTTTATAATTGGTTTTGATCGTTACTTAATATTTCAAAATCGAAAGATCCCTCTCAATAGACAAATTGCCTTAATTTTTGAAGTGAAAACTTCTTTAGCGACGTTGGGCACTTTTTGGTAGGAGAAAATGTTATGGGGTCGCGTAACCAACATACTGTACGCGCACCGACGTGCTTATAGCAGTATATCTTTGGCTATACAGCTGACGTATTGTGTAACATTAATGCTGCGTATATAACAAGTACATTGAAATTTATGTAAATACAAATACTGTCCACAAATCATATAATTGTTTATTAATTGTTATTTCAATTGAATTGTATTTATATTTTGTCATAATCTTGTACAGCCCGTAATATATTTAAATAATAAAAAACCGTATAGACATGTATATAATTGTTGCTCGGAGTGTCAATAGATATGACAACCAGGTTGATGTTGATAATCTTAATTCAAATATTATGAAATTTCATTTTTTATACTAAAAGTTCTAAGTTTTCAATTCTATCAGCAGTCCCTATGACTGCCAATTTTTTCCCTCATACAAATTCGTTTTTAAATGAAAGAATAATTCACTAAAGTATATTTAAGTAATTTTTTTTTTAAAATTAATACTTCCATTTTGTTAATTAAGAAAAGTTATATTTTTGAATAAATAAATCTAGTGACGTATTAATCTCTGTTGAGGCTGGGAGCCAATCGGTTTCTATGGAAATTGGCGTTAGATTTTATCATTTCTCTGTGCAATGGCGTTACGAAAGTGAGATATGAACGTCACTACTGTTTGAATTTATAGCTAAGAAAAACTATTTTTCTCCTAGTAATTTTTCTTTCCTTAAAATATCTTTAAAAAAAATATAATAAAAAAACAGGCAACTTCTCTGCGTTTTTTGAATTAACACAAGTTTAGGGAAAAAAATTTTGCTGTTAATATTCAGAAATACAATCTCGCCAGTTCAACCACTTTCAAATAATTGGCTAACCACTCGCCACTTTCAAATAATTCGCTAAAATGATCGAATAACCTTTGAATTAAAAGTACTTGTAAAAAATTCTCTTTAACGTTTCTTTTAATGTTTAATAAAATTATCTCAATGAGACGTGTCTTTGTCAATAATAGTTTTATGCATGCATAGATAATCTAAATGTATAAAAGAAGAAATTATGTAAATCGTACTTGAAAAGCAGCAAAAAAAGGAACTTATTATAGAAGAACTTTAATCTAATTGAACTATATTTCTATTGATCATTATTACACCTTATTGTTCTATGTTCCAGTCGAAGTGATGCATATTTATTGAGAGAAATTGAATACTCCATAACAATAAAAAATTTTATTCGTGGTAAGTAAAAAGCTTAGAATTGAAATCATTGAGTCTCTGATATTTGTTAAACCATTGAGTTTTTAATTAAAATTCCAGCGCCATAATTTCCCAAACATTAATCATTATCTTTGATAAAACAGCTGTTTTTTATTTACAAAATTTTTTGCTTGTTGTCAAGAAAATCATCCTTATCGAATTTTTAAGATAAAATAGTCATTTTCTTTTCTTTTTTATTGTATCTCAGTAAAATTCTATCTTTACATTTGTGTTTATGGCAAATATCTTATATAAAGAAATCGAAATCTAAAAGAAATCAAATTAAGATCCAGAAAAATTTATGATCTTCTTAGTTTTTTATTTGTTTCTATATCGACTGACTAAGGATCTTTCGTTTACTTGGAGGAACATGAAAATCTGATTCACTTTACGAATAAACACAAAATTTTCTTGATGTTTGCTACGATATATCTCAGGAAAGTCTCAAAAAATACTCGCCAAATTGCCAAAGAGAAACTATTCTGGACATATTTCAAAAAATATCTATCGAAACAGCTGGATTTTTTTGCTCCTGATGACTCTAAACACGTTAATAAAAAGTTGTTTGATGTTTTGGCAGGGGAATTGGGATACCTCTCCCCTCAATACTCAATTGTAGGTGATATCTTGATAATTTGTCGAAAAAACTGAAGTCAATTAGTCACAATTAGTCTAGAAAACAATTGTGCGGATATTGTTAATAAAATGTTTTAAAACAATACGAAAAATAAGTTTTTATGACAAAAATGCTTCAAGCAAAAAATATTTTGCCTGTAGGCAGAGATACCTTACACAGACATTAAACTTGACCTAGGTTTTCAGGCTCATTGACAAGCTCACTGTACTCCATAACTGGAAATAAGATAATCGACCACTTTAAATTAGAAAGTTGTTATTTATTAAGAAAGTTACATTTTTTTATCGAAACATTCTTCTGCGAAATCAAGACACTTTTTACAAAAATTTTCCAATAAAAGTAGTTGGTTTTTCTATAAAGACCACTTATTTTTCGAGTTTCACGCATACGTCTAGTTAAAAAGACAACCTTCCCTACATATAGATGTTATAATTTTTATTTTCGTGACCAATAGGATAATATTCTACCAGGATATTAAAAAACTTAAAGTTGGTGTCTTAATAACACCTCGAAAGAACTTCGAAGGTGTTAAAAGTTTTATTTATTTTTTTTGTATATAATGTTTTTCACAAGAAGAAATGATGAAAAAGATGAACATTCTCAAGTTTGTATTTTAAATTAGATTATTCTTTCTACTTCTTCTAAGTCGTATTTATGTCAAACAAATCATTCGACAACAGACTTGAATGAATTATTCTGAATAATGAATAGAGGCAGGCAACCAGTCAGGCACATAGCACGTCATATCAAACAAACTACACTTGACCCAATTTTCTTAACAATTTAATGTCAACCTACGTTTTACGTTTAAATAATTTTTGAATTTTTATTATATATTTTTTTCTTTTAAATAAATAAAATATTATTTTCTATCCTGAGAGAATTTTTTAATTTTAATTTTCTCCGAAAGTACAGACTTATGCACTGTCTTAGAGGTAAACCATGAGGAGTGGAAAATGTGTTATAAATTAGTTTTATGCCTCCAGGAACACGATTTAAGAAGCTTTATTATATAGGGCATTTAAAAAGTTCGAGACACCCCACAATTTTAGAAAATAATGATTGAAAAGAATGACCAAGTTAAAAGTTGTAGGATTTTGCTCGTGATGGCCTTTGATTTGATGTTGAAGTTCACCTTGACGATGAAGTTTACTTCAAGCTCAAGTCGATTATTTAAAATGAGATTCTTAAATGATTTAATTTGAATCTACTATAAAAGTAGAAATTACCAGCGGAAAGGTGGTAAAATACATATATGGTATCACAATGGGCTCTATAGCCTAAGTGTGCCCTTCGTGGACAGCCAATATAACCTAACCTAACCTACTATAAAAGTATTTATTATAATCAAATAAATAATTAAAAAATAAAAAACCCAATTGCAATAAATAAACTCTGAAAAGAAAGATACAAGCCCAGTAGTTTACACAATGACTTTAACAGTCGGGGTACATTATTGGGAAGGTTCAGCCGGTCTAGATTTAAAGGGGCCCCGTCAAATCCAAGGCCACGTTTATATTGTACGAACGAAACTTTTCTCGTGATCATTTTTTTTCTTAAATTCAAAGGGGATCTCGAATTTTTTAACTCTCTGTATACTCGAAAGAAGGTCTGTAGGTACAATGTTTTACCAGATACGAAGTAGTTTAAAATAAGCTGATTAATCTTAATTTGTTTTCATATAAGCGTACTCTGCTTAGGAGCTATTTGCCCTTTAAAATTTTGAAACAAATTTTAAATCTGTTTATACTTAGGTTAAAAATTGCTTAAAATTATCAATGTGACATTTTTTAATTTATTTTTCAGTTTGTAAGAGCTTTATATTCTCATTCATTTGTCAAATATACACAAACGGTTAAAAATATTTGGAAAAAAATATTTCTTTTTTTCTATGTTGGTAGGTATATGCGATGCGTAATGCGTATAGAAGAGCTTAAGCATATCATTCCCAATATCAGTTCTATAATCGGTATTAAATGTGATTAAATTTTATATGGTTTGAATTGTAATGATCTCGATATACCTAAAGGATTTACAGGAACAAATTACAGGATGAATCCTAGTAGCTGTTAAAACCAAATTTTTTATCACTTTGAGAATGCGTTTGCATTGATATTGTTTAAAAAATATCATTAACTTGAAATGTCATTTATATACAATAAAAAAAAATTTACTGAATTGAAATAAATGCGATTAGTTCTTGACTGTTGACGTTCTTATAGAAAGGCAAGTAAATATTTCTTCGACAAGTCAACAATCTCAATATTTAACTCATAAAAATCAGTATTTTTCTGCTTAAGGTAGGTAAAAGGGCACGTTTTCTTAGGATTATCTTTTAATCGTATCGCCATCTCATTAATGCCCGTTAGAAGCAGGTATATTTTTTAATACCCCTTAAGATGTAAAGTTTAATCCTATACATCGATGTGTTTGTAACGGTATGCTTTATTATATAACATGGCGAATTTTCTTAAGATTAATTTGAACAAGTGAAAACAAACAATTGACTGAGTTAATTGTTGAAATACCATACATAGTCAGTGTTGATTTCTTTATCACATTACACATACAAGCATGTGACACATACATAACTGATAATCAAGTATAGTACATATTATAAAATTTCCGCCTAATTGACGCCCTCACGGGTAAACAGTGATGTTTAAGAAAAAATGTTTCAAACAAAAGTTGTTTTATTTTTGATAAGGAACATTTTTTACATTTAAACTTTTGTTCTATCTCTAACGGTTTTTAAGATGGGTCCTACGGACCCAAGACCCAATTGACCTATGATGCTCATTTACAAACTTGACCTCACTTATTACGTCCTGAGTAGGCTGTAAAAATTTCAGCTCGATATCTTTTTTTGTTTTTGAGTTATCGTGTCCACAGACGGACGGATGGACGAACGGACAACCGGAAATGGACTAATTAGGTGATTTTATGAACACCTATGACACAATTTTTTTCCTAGCATCATTATTTTTAAGCGTTACAAACTTGGGACTAAACTTAATATACTATGTATATTTCATATTTACATAGTATAAAAATGTGATGAAATGAATGGCATTTGTGTGTTGTTTCTTCTATAATAACTGTGATTTTCTCTAAATCTTTGTGCTTCAATATTTCATAATCTAAGGATGTATATCAAAAAATTTTACTCTTAATTTTCATCTAATTTCAGTCCTAAGTTTCTTAAGTCCTAACAGAATCCACCTTCAAAATTTAAAACGTAAGCCTCAAATATTTTCAGACACTCATTTTTTTGGAAACGTCTCTAAGCAATTATTATTGGATAAAAAGCAGTAGTGAAGTTTAAGTAGAAGTGCAAATTAGAATCTAAATTACAATAAATATTTTACTTCAGTTTTAGAACTGAAACGAATAAAGTTATAATATTAGTACACCTACAAAAAAGTAAAAGTTAATCAGCTGGAAATATACACTATACAAGCGATATAATACGCCAAAAGCATTTTCTTTAATAAAAAGGCAAAAATACATTCGGATTTTAATAAGAAAAAACTATATAGATTATTAAAAATATTCTCACTAAATAAAATTACCAGTGACTTTTGAATCACCCATATATTTTGGATTATAATAATATCATGAATAAAAAAACATAAATAAATTGAACAATAAAACATGAAATTAGTTTATATTTTCATTTGTGTGTTTGAATTCTTCCATAAAATTCCTATTATGTTGAATGTTTATTTATATGATGGAATTTAATTCATCCCCTTTTTTGTGTATTTAGACGACACATAAACAGGATATTATTTTGTGGTGAAAACATTCACAGAAAAAATAATTATCTTTTTTGATTGATGCAAATGATATCTGATCTCATTTTATATTTGAATCAATCATAATTCCAGATAACAATTCCAGACAATCCACTGGACGATAAATACTGTCTAAATTACGAACTAATTCTATAATTTTTGTTGTTGATGGAATCTTAAATTTTATTTAAATATTATCAAGGACAATATATTGAGATAATACGAACACCAAGGTAATTTTACATTTAGGGTTGAAATTATTTGCACCTTATTTTCAACTTTGATGATAAATAACTTCGTGAATGTAGACGAAAAACACGAATAAAATTTGTCGACATCTGCCTTGATTTTCGAAATATCGAAAGCTAAATAATAAAAAAAAATTTTCAATTTTTGATATTTTGAAAACTACTCCAGATATCGAAAAATTTTATTATTACTTTTCGTCTTATGTTTTCAAGTTATAACATAATTGACCATCCAAATTGAATAAATATTTTTTTTTTAAATTTGAGTCCCTATTACCGTGCTTATACATCCTTAATTAGGCGGGCACAACGGTTTTTTTTTTCAATCATCCCTGGAGGGTTTTAACTTTAATTTAAATAGTTTTATTTTTAAATTTCAACCGACTAGTTTTGGAGAAATCTATGAAAAGATATCATCCATCTATCGTTTTCTCTTAAGAGAATGTTAAATATAACCTACTTTTGAAGTCATTTATTTATCTAAATAATCTTCTATCCAAAGTTGCCCAGGCGCTCATACATCCTTAAATTGTGGTCTTGATATAAGTTATTTTGCTAGCCATGTTTATTAGTAACGATCTCAAAGGACCCGTAAGTTAATTTGATAATTTCAAGATAATTTATAGGTGGTAATTTCAATTTCGATTACGTTGAAATTTGAGACAGTGTACATAATAGAAGAGATGGAATTTAATCATTACTACACTAATAATATTCTATTCAGTATATTACTTCACCAACGTTTATGTTGTCACCCACCTTAATATCATCGATTTCCAAAATAAAAACAGGAGAGCATTTCTATACTCGACTTTTGAATATTTGTGTAGGTACACGCTACGCTTGATTAAGCTTAGTTCTAAGAAAATTACAAGCCTGCAAATTGTGTATGTTTTTAGCGAAAAAAAAGAAGAATTTGGAGAAAATTTGATTATAAATACCTACCGACTGCGCTAATCAGAAAAATATAACTCAACAAGTTTAATAAAATTACATGCCTGCAAATTGTATGTATTTTTAACGAAATAAAAAGAAGATTTTGAAGAAATTTTGATTATTAATACCTACCGACTGCGCCAGTAAAAAAATACAACTCTTTCAAGAAGAGTCTCTGTTCATGAAATTGTGAAGAGATAAAACGTTTGTTTCCTTTTTTTTAACGCAACTTTTTATTTACAAGCTTTTATTTAGTTTCCCCTGCACCGTTGTCTGGCTGTAATCAAATCTTGCAAGTCAAATTTGATCCATTTCCCGGTTTCCGATTGAGCTGAAATTTTGCAAGCACATTTAGTTTGGATGCCAATGCATGGTAAGGTTGTGGCGTTCTGATTTTCCCATTGTTTCCACCATATTTGATATATAAATACATTTTTTTAGTCTTAAATTAAAAATTTTAATAAAAAATACTTTTTAAGGTACAAGTTTTTATTGTACTAAAAAGAAGAAAATAATTTTAGCTATGAGTCACTCATACCCGACTATTTGTAAAAGCTTGAGGCGGTTAACATAAATGAATCATAATAAGTAGGCATGTGGAGTATATGAGGCGATCCGATTCATTTTTGATATTTTAAGATGAGCGCCTCAAGCTTCTACAAATAGTCGGGTATGAGTGATTCATAAATAAAATTATTTTTTACTTTTAATACAATAAAAGCTTGACCCTTAAAAAGAATTTTATATTAAAATTTTTTAAGTGTGAAACACCTTTTTTTTTGTTAAAAAGTATTTCAATCGTCTGTGATCACACAATAGTAATTGATATTGATTCATGTATATTATACATTTATCACCAAATATACTCCAATGGTAGAAATGTCCATTTATATGATTGAAACCAATTTCACGGTTCAGATTATACTGTCACATGGAAGCTCTATGTACATACATACACACACACACATGTAAGACCATCACGGAGGATTGTATAGTAAATAGACGACATTATATAGTAAATATCTTATCAAGTTCAATTCGATTGAAAACCATTTACTACTTTTGACAAACTAAGTAAGTGAAATGGATATCTTAAGATTCTATACCAAGAAAAATTTTTAAAATGTTTTTAGATATTATAAAATATATTTTTAGCCAAGTACTCGTGTATTAGTTAATTTTATCTAAAGATACAATTTTTTGGTGTTTACTCCTTATTTCTTTCTATTTCATGTCACTTTTTCTACTTTTTAAAGTTATACGGATACTTTTAAGGTCAGTTCAAGTTCAACTCGTCTTCATTACTAGTAAGAGATAGAAGCTTATTTTTATACCATGTAGGTATGTGAAATATATCAAGGTATACTAACTTTAGCCCCAAGTTTCTAGCACTTTAAAATTTTTATTTGTGTTCATAAATTCACCTAATTATTCCATTTTCGGTTCTCTGTCCGTCTGTCTGACAATAGGATAACTCTGCAAAGATACAAAAAGATATCTAGCTTAAATTTTCATAGCGTTGCGTTGCCTGGACGTAAAAAATGAGATCGAGTTCGTAAATGAGCCACATAGGTTAATTGGATCTTGGATTTAATTGAATCTTGTTAACCGTTACAAATAGAACAAATGTATAAATGTAACAAATGTTCCCTACAAAAAATTACTTTTTGTTTGAAATATTTTTTCGTATACAACATTGTCTACCCGTGACGGCGCAAAAACAAACCATTGCGTAATCAAAACTGTCTATACATGGTAATTCAACAATTAACTCAGTTATTCGTTTTCGAAAAACAAATTTCGAAAAACTGTTTTAAACAAAACAAATCGTATAGTTCTTACTGATAAAGAAAACGAGTTGACCATTAACTGAATTCAAGTTCCAATTCAATATATCTACGACATGTCCTGGGTGATGCAAGTAAACTTTACTTGAAACTTTCTTCTGCATGTGACTTACCTTTAAAGAAAGAGCTAACTATGTGGTGACTAAAAACATACTGTATAGACTAGGAGATAGTAATGCTGGCTAAAATACTTAATTATTAAAAGAAAATTGATGGTATCAGAGTTATTGGGGGATACTCGTAAGACGATTGGGGGATAATCGTTCTTATTGGGGGATACTCGTAAGACGATTAAAATAATGAGTTTCAGGCTTTATTTAATTTGATACAGGCAAATTTTTCTTCTGCCATTCACAAAAATCATTAAATCATAAAAAAAACAAGCTGATAACTTGACCATTAACTGAAGTAGACGCAAACTTTAAGGTGTCTATTACGTGTCTTTTGTGATGCGAAGAACTTTTGTTTGAAAACTTTTTTTGCATCGGACTTACCTGAAAAGAAACAGCTTACTAAATGGTGGCTTAAAACATACTGTATAGACTAGGTAATACAAATACCCGTCGAAATACGTAATTATTAGAAAGAAAATGATGGCACAAGCCAACAAATTTTATTTTATTAAGGTTAAATTATCTTTTATCACTCAAAAAAATCATCAAGCCATAAAAAAACAAGGTCTGGCAACATTTCGCATAAATAAATTTTTTTTCGTTTGAATTGTCACATGAAAACTTCTAAAGTTCAACAATAAAATGCCCATTGAGATTATTTTTAGAAAATTGTATATGTTCGAATGAATTAATTTAAATGTAATATAGAAACGATGAAGACATTTGATGAGTCGAATACTCGAATACTATTTTTGTGGGTTAATCGTATATAAATGAAAGTAATTTCACAGAATGTTACTATAATTACATATCGTTATCTGTTTCCAGTTCGTTATACTTCTTGAATTTTTCACCACACACAATTAACTATTTAACAAATTTTGTTTTCATTATTATTGTACAGTTAATGTTAGCACATAATACGATAGAAAAACCTTGCAATGTAATCCAAAAGTCGGACATTTTATATTTTACTCCAAACATTGTAAATGCAATCTTACATTTAATATCAGTTCTTTTTTTTGCGTTTTTATTTATATAAAATTAGTTTTAGTTTGGACCTTTAAGTAAGGAATATCCTGGGAATAGAAATTACTAGGCTAATTAAGATAATTTTCCGATTTTCCTAATTTGCATGAATATCGAAACTTTTTTTTTATCGAAAAATTAATAATCAAACTTTATTTTAGTCTTGTCAAATTTTAAATTATAAATTTTTATTTGATTATTTTTGTAGCACTCGGTGAAACCATATTAAAAAGGCGTCAAAGCATAATAAACTTTAGAATTTGTAACAACCCTTAAAATTAACTAAAAACCAAGCGGTTTGTATCGCTGTTGTCAACCAATTCTATCCTAGTGAGGACTATAAATTTTAATTTAGTAAAACAAATATTTTTATGAATTTATTTAATTTTCTTGATTTAAACTAATATATTTTAATTCATTCAAGTCGATTTTCGAAAAATATGTCGAGCAAAACTTTTTGTTCGTTATTCTCGTTTTTGGCAGCACATTGGCATTGTTCATAGAAAGTTGACTCAATTAAAGAAGGGTAAAAAATTATGTGGGAATTTAATTATCTTTTATAATGTGTTTCTCAAGCAAGAAAATTCTTAAATCGTACCTTTACCAACCAATTACTTTGAAACAAGCTAATGAAAGTCGCTGGAAGACTATTTGAAAACCATGAAGCCAATGAAATTTCGATAGAATTTCTAGCCGCTGTATTTCCTTGGTTCATTTGATATTATCAAAAAAATTAAAATATCAAGCATCGAGCGTGAGCAAAATGCTCATAACGCAAGTGCTGAGGGGTTAATCCCCGTGTATCTGATTCAAAACTAATTTATGCTTGCTCCTTAGAAGAAACACTACGAACATTTAAGAATTACGTTATTTTATTAATACCTTGGCTACTCTAAACTTTAGTTAGAAGAGTTTAGTTTGGCGCGTAAATATTTGAATTTAATTTCGTACTATTATTTGACGATGGAGAGAATATATGAACAATATTTGATGCCCATACGTTTTAACTCCTTCTTGCAAGGCCGAACATCAAAGATGTCCAAGGATAGTGCAATATAATTTAATATTTATATATTTAAATGCATTTCTACAAGTTAAGCATGCCACATTCATTCTCAAGGGATAATGTTTCATCCTACGGCTTGATACATTATCTCATAGTTTTCTGAAAAGGATACTACCCAATTATATGAATAACTCTCAAGGTATATCAGATTTGTTTATATATTTACCCAAATATGTATACACCTTAAAACCTCCTGGTATAAATTAATTAGCTTATGTTCATGCATATTCGAATTATTGTCTTATATATCGTTCATTATTTAACATCCGTTGGGGTAGAAGCAAATATGAAAATTGTATCATTTATTTCAATTTTGTTTACAGAAATAGTCCGCAGGCAGACGCTCAAAAAAGTATCAAAGACATCATCTTGCAAAAGAATAAAAAAGTATCGATAGCAAGGCGTTATTTTTTATTAGTCCGGTTTTTGATTGCGCTCTCAACCTTCAAGTTGAATTAATAATTTTTATACCCTGTATACTGGGTGTTCCAAACCACCCGTCCAGGCTGATTATTCTGAATAGTTTTCAAAAAAAATTGAAACGAAAAAACACGTATCAAATATTTTTTGAAACTCTATCTAACCATACCAAAAACACCCTCCACCCTCAACCCCTGTTAGGGGTAGGGGGTGTAACTTGAAAAAATCAAATGGTAACCCCTATTTTTTTCTGCAGATTTGAATTCTTCAGAAGAAAAGACAAACATTTTGTCTAAGAAATTTTTCCCGATTTTCGGTAGATCACGCTACAATCGACAAAAATCGTTCTTTTAGATTTGGCATTAGAATTGCAGTTCAAGTGAAGGCGAGAAAAGTTTTTTGAGTCGAGAATAGTTATTTTCAATTTTGTTTTTGTTTTTTTGAAGAAAAGACTATTCTGTTTTGTTTTTCATATTTTATTATGATTTAGAAAAATTATTTTTGTAAAAATGTTTTTTTTTATTTTGGAGAGTCTGAAAAAAAATTAAATCTAAAATGATTCATATCTAATTCTTTCTAAGAGCTTTATTTAGTATCCTCCCAATTGTCTAGTGGTTTACCTCAATTACCGCAATTCGACATTTTCGCTTCTCTTTTATTTTCGTTGAATTTCTAACTTTTGTGTTGCTTTTGTTTTGTTTTTGTTTTGGTTCTGTGTGTTTGTGTTTTTATTTTTTTTTACTTTTTCGTTTTGATTTTTGTCATTGAACGGCGCAATTCTTATGCCAAATCTAAAAGAACGATTTTTGTCGATTGTAGCGCGATCTACCGAAAATCGGGAAAAATTTCTTAGACAAAATGTTTGTCTTTTCTTCTGAAGAATCCAAATCTGCAGAAAAAAATAGGGGTTTCCATTTGATTTTTTCAAGTTACACCCCCTACCCCTAACAGGGGTTGAGGGTGGAGGGTGTTTTTGGTATGGTTAGATAGAGTTTCAAAAAATATTTGATACGTGTTTTTTCGTTTCAATTTTTTTTGAAAACTATTCAGAATAATCAGCCTGGACGGGTGGTTTGGAACACCCAGTATAAGAAATATATATCAAAGTATACTAAGTTTAGACTCAAGATTGTAACGCTTATAAATATTGATGCTACGAACAAATTTTGGTATAGGTGTTCATAAAATCACCTAATTATTCCATTTCCAGATGTCTGGTAAACAAATATAATTTTCATGTCGATTAACAAGAATTCCGTTGTCTTTCCTCGATACAGCGATTTTTCATGCAAGACGCTATCTGCAAAGACACAATAGAAGTAAGCTTTTGGGCAGGGGCATGTAGACTATAATGCGTGGTGGGTGTACGTAAAAAACTTTTTTATTTTATTTTATAAAACAGTCAATAAAAAACTTTAAATGAGCACTGACGAAAACTTTTAAATTAGTCATTTGTTAATTAAGTGAATACAAAAACAAAAGTTTTTGTTTTTCTGTCGAATGGGGAACTTTTTTTTTTAACAAAATTAGAATGTTGGGTATTATGTATACAAGAAAAATTCATTTGTAAAATGATTCGTTTTAATAACAGTGTGATGATATAATCTTCGTTTTTTCTTGTATTCTACAGTATTGGAAATTAATTATGTATGTAAATTAATTTTGTATAAAAATAAGTGTCAATCTGCTCATAAAATGTTTTAAGATATTTTATTCATTAAAAAAAGTAAGGTGGAAGATGGTAACATTTTCAAAAGTTTATTTTAAAGCGGCTAAATTTCGGAAGAAGTATCTTAAATTGTTATGGAACTATAAGGGCGTTCATAAAAATATTTTTTATTAAAATATTTGAGACTTACATTTCAAATTTTGAGGGTAAACACTGTTAGAGTTGGAAAAATTAGACGAAATTTAAAGGTAAAATTTCTTAATTGATACTATAGTTTTTGAAATATTGATGCCTGCAAATTTAGAGAAAATCACATATAGAAGAAATAACACACAAATGTCACTGATTTCATCACTTTAAATGTATTTAATGGAAACATGAGTACCGCTTGTTATAATTTTTCTTTTGGAAAATATTTGTCCTGTTTGTAACTAATGAAGACTAGTTTTCAAAATTAATCTCAAGAAAATTGATATATTAAAAGCGCAAATCTAAACATCTAAAATTTATCTGCTTATGAAGGTTATTAATGAGAATGCATGCATTCGATTTAAAGATGACCTTAAGAAAACGTTTTTTTTTTGGGAACGCCTTTAGGGAGGAGTCAAGTTAGTCTTGTACTTGAGAGTGAATCCTATTAAAATTAGAGCCAAACTTAAACGACTTTTCAAAAATACCATGAACAAGTGAAAACAAACAATTGACTGAGTTAATTGTTGAAATACCATGTATGGGCAGTGTTGATAACTCATTTCACATACAAACATATCTGACATATTTAACTGATATTCTCATATAATGCGCAAGTGTTGATGCGCAATCGTTTGTTTTTTTGACGTCACGTAAATAACAAAAGATATTCACTTTGATATTCCTATATTAATACATACTATAAAATTTGCACCTAATTAACGCCCTCGTGGGCAAACATTTTTTTTGTAAACAGTGATGTTTACAAAAAAATGTTTCAAACAAAAGTTTTTTATTTTTTTATAAGCAACATTTTTTACATTTAAACTTTTGTTCTATCTCTAACGGTTTACAAGATGGGTCCTACAGACCCAAGACCCAATTGACCTATGATGCTCATTTACGAACTTGACCTCACTTTTTACGTCCTGAGTACGCTGTAAAAATTTCAGATCGATATCTTTTTTCGTTTTTGAGTTATAGTATCCACAGACGGACGGACGGACGGACGGAAATGGATTAATTAGGAGATTCTATGAACACCTATACCAAAATTTTGTTCATAGCATCAATATTTTTAAGCGTTACAAACTTGGGACGAAACTTAATACACTATGTATATTTCATATATACATGGTATAAAAATGATTTTTATGATTGTCTAAAAATGATTACAAACACAGGAATTTTCGCAGCTTTGGGACTGCTTAGGTTTCTCCTAAAAAAATATACAAAAACCAGCCATTTTGAAATCAACTTTTTGCGTGACGTTACTATTCGCACTGTGCGTGAGTTTTTTTGGAGGCGTTTCCATGGTAACGATACACTACTTTAATTATAGAATTGTATGGATGCATATATAATTGTATGGATTGCATTTATCACTTAAATTGAAAATTTAATATGATTGTCTCACAAATTTAAATAAATAATTATGATAATTTACATTAAAAAAATAATATTTGCGCAATTTGATTTCTTTTTAAGAAAAGTTTTAAAGTTTTAAGTTTAATTAATTAGTGTTTTTCAATCATTTTAATTTGACATTTCTATAACATCAACATGTAAAGAACTGCAAATTAGTCATAACAGCCTCCTTTAATGCCAAAATTTTTTACTGGAAGCGCTAGCATCGATTTTATTGTCCCTACCATGACTACGCACACAACGAATAATAGCTCATACAGGTCAAAATACTCAAAATTGATACACGGAATTTTTCACCATAGACTCCTTTTACTTTGTAGTAGAGTCAGAAAAATCAGAAGCTTTCGTTACAAAAAAAAAAAAAAAAAACAATTATAGTAAGCATTAGAGGTACAAAAATATCTTGTTTGATAATAATATGAGAACAATTTTCAAATTGTTTTTAGTAATGTGAATTAGAAAATATACAACATACAAAAAGAGTTGTGAGATGCAGAACTCCATAACTAAGGTTATATTTTCCTCTCTTTAGATGTAATTTTTTGATACAAAACAAAACATATAAATTTTTCATCAACTGTACATCAAAACGTCAAAAAAGGGGGTAAATTTAAATCCTCAGAATCATCTATAAATTTCTGAAATAAAACGTACCTGGCATCATTCAGACTAGTAACGATCCTTCATAGAAAATTGCATTCTGCACTGTGGATTCAGCAACATAAAAAGGAAAAAATATATCCCCAAAAACCAGACAAATCGTGTTATAAAGGCCGGTAATGGTTGATAATCGCTTCAGTGCATACGTCTATATTTTCCAGGAGGTCTACTCAAACTAAAAATAATACATATCATGATATCAGCGCTATAGCTATCTAGTACTACATAAAAAAAATAAAAACGAATTGTTGGTACATTGTATAATAATAAACAACTTGGGAGTAATTGAAACTTTCATCCCGTTTATTTGATTTTTGTTTACCCAAAAAAACTAAGTAAAAATGTTACAAACAATATTGTTCTATATTTGTTTCAGTTCATGTATACGGTTTGCATGCTTTATACGGAATGTGTCATGTATTTTTGAGAAAAATACGAGAAAATCAATGAAAATATAGTTGGTGCCAAAAATTGGAATCTGGGAACAAAGAACCAGATTCTCCCCCCGAAAGTGAGAAGATTCTTATTTAATTTTACTTAATAATTAGGGGTGAAAGTTTATATGAAACTTTTTAATTTGGGTGGTAAAAAGGGGATGATAGTTTGTATGAAAATTCGTCATTTTTGAATTTACTACTTAATCGATTTTAATAATTATTTCACATATAGTAATTAATTGAGTTACAATGCAGAGTTTCTGAGATATCGCAATATTTGGATCGATTTTAGTCTGTATCTCAAAAACAATTCGGCCAGTCATCAAATGCACCCGATTTTTGTACTTTTTAGGTCAAAATTACCATATACAGGGCGTTCTGTTATTAACTGCAGATCGTTGGCCTACAGAATAAGCTCATAAAGACGAGGGAAAAAGTCATTTACCAATTTTGGATCTGAGCCCTAATTTGGGCGCTACAGGTATGACAAAAATTGATAAATTGGTAAATTCACTGGCTATCATTCGATAACCAGTAACCAATGAAAATCAGTAGATATTAATAAATGTCATTTGTTAATATTCAACTAAAGAAGGGGTATGAACTGATTTCAATTGGTTTATATTATTTTGAAAAAAACATTTAAAAATACCTATTTTATTATTTCATTGGTTTGATCAATTCCCACTTTTTATTATTATTATATTTTTGCAAGAAAACATTAGATTCTTAGTAAAAAAAAAAATTTTTGTCATACCTGTAGCGCCCAAATTAGGGCTCAGATCCAAAATTGGTAAATGACTTTTTCCTTCGTCTTTATGAGCTTATTCTGTAGGCCAACGATCTGCAGTTAATAACAGAACGCCCTGTATATTGAGTTTTATCGAAATTGGAGACAAAAAAATTTCTTGATTTTTTGTAATTTTTTAAGGGGTAGGTTACCCTTTGAAAAAATCGAGAAAAACGTAAAAAAAAAACTTTTTTGGAATTTGATGAAACTCGGTGGATAGGGTAATTTTGATCCTAAAAGTATAAAAATCGGGTTAATTTAATGATTGGATGCAGAGTTTCTGAGATATCGCAATAATTGTATCGATTTTAGCCCGTATCTCAAAAACTATTCGACCCGTCAACAAATGTTCCCGATTTTTGAACTTTCTGAGTCAAAATTACCTTATATACTAAGTTTTATCGAAATTGGAGAGAAAAAAAATTTCTTGATTTTTTGCACTTTTTTAAAGGCCCTTTGAAAAAATCGGGAAAAAAATTTTTGTTTTGGAATTTGATGAAACTCAGTGGATGGAGTTATTTTGATTCAAAAACTATAAAAACTAGGTTAATTTAATATTTGGACCTTTGTAGATCAAAGCTGGCGGGTACCTGCTAGTATTGTATATATTTTAAATTATTACGTTACATACATTATGTATGTGTTTGTTTGTTTATATAGCATATACTTTATCCACTGAGGAAGTGAGAAGAAAGATACTATCATTACTTTGTTTGTGGGAGTGACTATCTTTCTTTACTTTCCTGACGTAAAACAAAAAACGATTGCGTAATCAATCCTATGTATGATATTTCAACAATTTACTCAGTCAATTGTTTTTTGTTTCTTTTACAATTCAAACACGTATGGTCAATTTGGCGTTATTAAAACCTAATTTTACAAAACATACACTGTATAATGATATGAACATATTATTTGGTGTAAATATGTTATTTTCCTTGTGAAACATATATAGAAATCAGTTTCTATATTATACAGAATCAACTGTGTTTCTGAGATTTCACCTACATATTTCTTTGAGAACAAGAAACACATATAACAGTTATTGTACATTGAATAAACTTATTTTATTGTATGAGAATAAGATAAAGGAGAAATATGTAGCATTACTTTTAGAATGTATGTGCTATCATTATACTGCCTTTGGAAATAAATGTAGAACATTTTAGAAAACTTTTCTAAAATTATGTATGTAATATATATGTACTATAGATATTATTAGAATTAGTTTCTCTTGGTATAAAGATTCGAATATTTTATAGAAGAATGTGTAAGATCAATTCTTTGAAACTTATACCAGAACTTTTTAAAACCTTCCTTACAAAATGTATCATTTCATACCAGATTGGTAGTACCAGCATGAAATCACTTTTCGACAGATTTGGCCGAATTTTTTTTCTCGGGTTTATAATAGCTTTATTTATGAATTCCTAAAATTTCATAATTTTTGACCGTTTAGATCGCGAGATATTTAAAGACAAAGTTCGCGATTTTGAGGGTCATGTCCCATTTAAAGCATGTAAAATGTCCGGTCTCTCCAACTATTTTTTATGATATTATTATATATTGAAGAAAAAGTAGAAAAAATGTTTATACAATAAAATTCTAAAAAAAAAATTTAGAAATTAATTTTCACTTTCGAGATATTAATTTTGACGTAAATTGATCGAAATTGGGACGTTGGCATAATTATTTCCCATTTTAAACGGTCAAAATTTCTGAAACTTTGGGAATTAATAGTAAGCATTATTAAATTCTTAAATTTAATTTTTCGTTAAATTCTGTCGAAAAAAAAATTGTACCATTGCTTTAACATAGAAACTGCAAATACCATGCTGGTACTACCTTAATAGCAAAAAACACCCAATGAAAACCTATCCATTGCAAATTTCTACGAAAAGAGACATTTAAGGAGATTGGAAGCCTACAGTATTGTAAAAAAGTTTTGCTTCATTGCACGGTATAATATATAGTGTGCAAGTGATGCTTATAAATTTGATAATATAGATATCTCACTTCAACCATCAATACTGTAACTATAGTCGTCTCTGGTAATCAAATGATTGATTTTTGGCAGCTTTATATTTTTATGGTATTATTATAAACTACAATATTGTCTAAATATTTTATATAGTTTTTTATCACACTCTCTAGATTTTTTGGTATAGAAATATCCAATTGAAAATGATAACCTATATGATTCATCATTTTTTCAACCAACTTTGAACGATAAAATAATAATAAAAAGCCCGATGACCTAAGAATTTTTTGTGATTTTTTGAAACTTTGTTAATCAAAAAATGTATGTATAGAGTTTTATTGAAATACCTATTATTATGCAATCCTTGCATATCTCAAGGATTGTGTTATTGCAAGAAACTTATCTAAGACGATCGAATGCTTTAATTACTCGAGAGATATTTAAAGAATTCGAGTTTTAGTTTTTCTTGTTGAAAAAGAAACATAATGAAAGGAAAGAATGAGAGATATTGTGAGCCACCCGGTAGGAGCTATAATAATTACAAAAAAAAATTGGCCTGATGACCTTATGCATGAGAAGCGGACACTGTAACCACAAGCCCACGTCTTCATTGAGAATACTATTAATATTTCAAGATAACATAATGTAAAAAAAGTGTTGGTCAGTCGGTGTCCATTTTATTTCAACCCTCATTCGCCGAATATGCGATAACGAACATATTTCCAAAATATATAAATAAAGGAAAGTTGGAGCTCGTAGTGCCTTGCCACACAAAAAAGGAAGCTTTTCAATAACATTTTTATACCATGTATATATGAAATATACATAGTATATTAAGTTTAGTCCCAAGTTTGTAACGCTTAAAAATAATGATGCTAGGAAAAAAATTTCATAGGTGTTCATAAAATCACCTAATTAGTCCATTTCCGGTTGTCCGTCCGTGAAATTTTTACAGCGTACTCAGGACGTAAAAAGTGAGGTCAGGTTCGTAAATGAGCATCATAGGTCAATTGGGTCTTGGGTCCGTAGGACCCATCTTGTAAACCGTTAGAGATAGAACAAAAGTTTAAATGTAAAAAATGTTCCTTATAAAAAAATAAACAACTTTTGTTTGAAACATTTTTTCGTTAACATCACTGTTTACCCGTGAGGGCGCCAATTAGGCGGAAATTTTATAATATGTACTATACTTGATTATCAGTTATGTATGTGTCACATGTTTGTATGTGTAATGTGATCAAGAAATCAACACTGACTATGCATGGTATTTCAACAATTAACTCAGTCAATTGTTTGTTTTCACTTGTTTATTTGAAATTTTATCATGTTTTAAAGGAGAAAAATATTTTTGTGTTTGTAAAAGTTCATAATCGTTTTTTCTTTCAGAAAAGAATAAATTTCAATCATTATTTTACGAAATAAATAGGAATTGTTTCAATGTTGTAAAATAAAATAATAATAATAAAAAAAGTCAAGAAGGATTGAAACTAACACAATGGCTCTCTGAAGAAGACAATCTTTGTAATCGTTTTAAACAAATTTATTATATCGGATGTTTTAAGGAAACAATATTAACCTATAGTTTTCTTTTACAATAATCGTATACGTTTTTAACTCTTTTTCCAGTTTTAAATTAAATTTCCTTTTAAGTGTTTTTATATTTTCTTCAAATGACTTTAGATTGTTGAATATTATAAACGAAATGTTTTACTTAACGCGAGTTTGTTTGTGTAGTTGTATACGGTTTATCGTCAGAGTGTTAAATACGTTCAATTGTGTTCGTTGAACTTTTACCAGGCTATTATAAATGTTTTTAAACTTTGGTTTTTATGGTAGGTATCATTTAAAACATTCCTGATTTGTAAAGAAATCTTTTATTTTTAATTCGCTTTGTGTGAAAAGTGAAATTACTAAAGAAAAAGTACTTTAGTACAAGTGTTTTCATTTTTTTTTTTTCGTAAAAGGTTGCTGGCTAGGATTGCTTGAATAATTTTTTGTTCATTGAACTTTTTCTAAACACTATTGTGTTTTTGAACTTTGAGGGGGTCAAAAGGGTGAAATTTTTGGGGAAAACTTTCTTGTTGAAAAATTTGTTTCGAAGCATGTATATTTCAAGAAATAAAAGAAAACCTGGAAAAAGCTTGAGAAACAGGTAAAAAATGGAAGCAAAATAAAACATTCACTGACAATCAACACTGTCTATACACGGTATTTCAACAGTTAACTCAGTCAATTTTTTATGTTCATTTGTTTTAATTATTTATTCTATTTCTTTTGTAACCTTGTATGTAAGAAGTATATAGAGGTTTACTAAGTTCAGTCCCAAGTTTGTAACACTTAAAAATATCGATGCTACGAACCAATTTTTGGTAAAGGTTTTTATAAATACTATCTGCCTGTCTGTCTGTTTGTGGACACGATAACTCAAAAAAGAAAAGAGATATGAAGCTGAAATTTGTATAGTATATTCAGGTCGTAAAAAGTGAGGCCAAATTCGTAAATGAGGGATATTTGTAGGTCAATTTTGTTTGGGGTCCGTAGGCCCCACCTTGTAAATCGTTATAGATAGAACAAAAATTTAAACATAAAAATGTTTGGTATAGAAAAATAAACAACTTTGTTTGAAACATTTTTTCGTTTACATCACTGTCTATTCGTGTAGGCGAAAATTAAATTATAGCAGTATACATTTATTGTATGTGTTTGTTTATTAATGTTTCCATTATGAGGAAGTGAGAAGAAAGAAACTCTTATTACTTTGTGTGTAAGAGTGACTATTTTTTTTACTTATATACATGACGTCAAAAACAAACGATTGCGTAATCAATACTGTCAATACATGTTATTTCAACAGTTAACTCAATTGTTTGTTTTCGCTTGTTTTTACATTAATATGTGGATGTCATGAAACTTTTTGGGAAAAAAAAATCTATTTTTAATTGGATAATTAAATTTCTCATGGTGATTTTAATTATAATTTCTATTATTAAAAGAAAATTAAATTGTTATTTAAAAAAAATTTATATTTTCTTAAACAGATTCTCTTCAAATTACTGTCTTTACCAACCTGCAAAAAAAAAAAAAAAACTACGAAGATAAATTGGTATATTTAAAAAAAAAAATAATTACTGCAGCAGTACTTGAAATATTAATTTAATGTATTTAGAGAGTAAAATGGTATTTTATTCTTCAAGATGGTACTTATTTATTTTATATTACACATAAAGCATCATTTACATTGGATAGAACTTTAAACTAGCGATAAAGTGGTTTTTTTAATACGCTAATGGATAAATGTGATAGTAAAAGTCAAAAAATCCAGTCAGTAACGTTTTAATCAGAAAAGATAAAGAGCGTCGAAGAATCTCTATAAGAAATGGCCCCGATTTTCGATGACCCTCGATGATGGCATACCAAGGTGCTGAAAAATATACCAGTTTCGATCAAATTTGTGTACATTTCCGTGATAATCAACGTGACTCACAACTCGAAAAATTTATTTTCTATTTTTTTCCTAGAACCTAATATTGCAAAACAATACTCTTACGGACAGCAAATGGCAAAAATATTTTTTAAGGAAACATGGCAATTTTCTTGCCATGGCTTCGATAGTTTATAGGAAAAATATAATGAAAATTTTAATATAAATTGCGTATTCCGGTGATTAAAGACCCACACGGAAAGTGACAATACGACATAAAGAGGCATAATGAATTCACACAAAATATGATAATTTTTTGTGACTTCACTATGTCAGTATCGGTGTGAACGCCATATTGGGTTGACCTTTGAGGGAATAGTAACATTAGCAATAGTAATGTAGGGCGAGTCAATGTTGCAATACTTCTGGTAGATAGCCCTATTAAATACTGTAGTATTACTTATGTTAACATTGATACTATGGTATCTGTCTCTATACCATACCAGCATTGTAGTAAACGCCAACATTTCTTACCTTTTACATTTTGATGGATATTAAAAAACTTTTTGTTCTAGAAGCTAACAATAAGGTATTCAATCATCAGTCACTGTCTAGCTAAATAACTTGTAATTTTTGAGAATAACTTGTAATTTTAGCATTATATTCAGTCACATGACAGTTATTTATCGTCCATTTTACTAGCTTTAAAATATACGCTTTCTCGTATTGTAATATAAACCAGACTTCATATTAGATTACAAGGTTTTTTACCTCAGAAATTCTTGAAATGAACAGCATACCTCTACAACACATACTATTATTTCTATTTATTTATTTCAAATTATTTCATCTCTGTTTATCATCGTAGGTTTGTTTCTTTCGTAAGGTATGTTCAGCCACCAAGCCGCTTCGTTTCGGTCGTATAACGAAACGTTAAGGTATTAAGGTTAGATATAAGTATATGGTTCTGAGTATTTTGTTTTATGGTACTGAGCAGTTTGTATTATATATATATCTTCTCTAGGTTTGTCTGGTGATGATAATAATGTATTGTTGGTGTATCTTATATTATGGCGGTAAAGTAACGTTCGTTAAACAAATAGAAATTAGAAATACGATATTGGATGTGTTTCATAAATTTGTGTTCAATAGAAAAGAAACAAATTTGTATAAAATTACCGCACTTTTTTGGACCTATGTGCCACAAATTTCCGGGGAAGTATTCTTTAGGTAGTCTTACAACAGCAAGCCAGAGCACTATTGAGTGAACTGCCATTTTCGAGAAATAGACTTTTGTAATTTTTTTAATTTAACTTAAGATAATGAAGTCAACGTGACTATACACTTCAATGTTATCCTCAACAAAGTGATATAGGTTTCCTCAAAAGCGTTGAATATTTATCATTTCGAAGTGTCGGAGGACAGGGAAGCTACTTTGTTTATGTGTCAGCACTCTCATCTATCGCTGGGTGATCATTAATCCCTTGGTGGGAGATTTGCTCACAAGTTCTGCACACATGTCAAATATTTGCCCGTTAAATGTTCGTTAATTAATTAAGGTAGTACCAGCATGAAATCACTTTTCGACAGATTTGGCCGAATTTTTTTTCTCGGGTTTATAATAGCTTTATTTATGAATTCCTAAAATTTCATAATTTTTGACCGTTTAGATCGCGAGATATTTAAAGACAAAGTTCGCGATTTTGAGGGTCATGTCCCATTTAAAGCATGTAAAATGTCCGGTCTCTCCAACTATTTTTTATGATATTATTATATATTGAAGAAAAAGTAGAAAAAAATGTTTATACAATAAAATTCTAAAAAAAAAATTTAGAAATTAATTTTCACTTCCGAGATATTAATTTTGACGTAAATTGATCGAAATTGGGACGTTGGCATAATTATTTCCCATTTTAAACGGTCAAAATTTCTGAAACTTTGGGAATTAATAGTAAGCATTATTAAATTCTTAAATTTAATTTTTCGTTAAATTCTGTCGAAAAAAAAATTGTACCATTGCTTTAACATAGAAACTGCAAATACCATGCTGGAACTACGTTAAGTGCGAATTTGAATAAGTGAATAATTTTAGAACAAAACTCTACATAATCATAATCTTATTGATTAATTATACTGTAAATATTTATTGAATTAAATCTTTGCATATTAAAAATGCCGCTTTAATATTAACAAGTGAAAACAAACAATTGATTGAATTAATTGTTGAAATACCATGCATAGACAGTGTTGATTACTCTATTACATTACATATACATACATGTCACACATACATAACTAATATAACTGATATTCCCATATAATACCTACCATAAAATTTACGCCTAATTTGCGCCCTCACGAGTAAACAGTGATGTTTACGAAAAAAATGTATCAAACAAAAGTTGTTTTGTTGTTTATAAGGAACATTTTTTACATTTAAACTTTTGTTCTATCTCTAACGGTTTGCAAGATGGGTCCTACGGACCCAATACCTAATTGACCTATGTTGCTCATTTACGAACTCGACCTCACTTTTTACGTCCTGAGTATGCTATAAAAATTTCATCTTGATATCTCTTTTCGTTTTTGAGTAATCGTGTTGACAAACAGACGGACAGACGGACAGACAACCGGAAATGGACTAATTAGGTGGTTCTATGAACACCTATGCCAAATTTTTTTTCGGTGCATCAATATTTTTAAGCGTTACAAACTTGGGACTAAACTTAGTAAACCTTGCATATTACATATATGCATGGTATAAAAATAAATATAATTATAGGTTATGTACCAGAACTTAGATCGAATTGTGATTATTCGCAGAGTGTTTTTTAATGCCTTAAAAAGGACTCAGTGTGAACGTTTTTTGCTAAAATATTAGGATGCCTGTCAATCATTAATATAAAGTGTGTGCTTTTTAACAGGATTTAAGAGCTAAGAAAGTTATTTGAAGCCTGATTACGTAAGTGGAATTTTAGAACAAATGTATTCGGTTTTCGAAAGAAATTGTCTTTAAGATGTACACTCGACTTGAGAAATAATTCAAACTTTATAATCAACCTGTTTATTAAACTACTTAGTACACATAAATTTAGAACTTTGTACACAGGACATTTTCCGTCTATCGAATTTAATTACGCTGTTGTCCTGCATATATTATTACTAACGTCAAGTGAATATATATAATACTCAAACATACATACTTTATCAAAATGCTTACAGAGAGTTCGAAAACCATTCTACGTAAAATTACTCCTTGATTTTAAGAAGTACGACTATAGTTAGTTAATCTACGACTATAGTTAAAATCTATGCCTATTTCGAGCTTTTCCGCTTGTTTTTCTAACAATGGTTTGTAATTGCTCAATTTGACTGACTTTAGTGGTCACTTTGTGGGCTAAATTTTTTAATTTAGCCCACAAAAAACATAATTCTTGAGTATCATGATGTTTTACGCCACCAATTTTTCTTATTGTTAGAACAGAATTACCTGCGACATATATCCGAAGAACGGATTGGACACGTCTGTGGCTCGACTTTCAAGTGTTCCACCTTAGAAAAAAAAATGCCTGAAATAATTTTTACTACTGTGGTATCGATAATCCTGGTGACAGTCCGGGGGCTATATGATTATTGTCGTTCATCCCATGGGTCCCAACATCTCAACTTATTTGAGGCATCGTTGGAAACTTTGGAACAGTTCGGATAACATAGGATAATTCTTAAAATAAAAACTGTGTTGTCAGTTCAAATGTACTAGTAATCAGCTCAAATGATATAAAAAAAAACCAACTTATTCGGATTCGACACCTTTTTCAAACCTTAACCTTTTCCACCAGGCAATTTCTGCAATTTTTATCTCCACCAGGCAATTTCTTTCTCATAGTTGTACTAACTTTACATTCGTCACGATATGAGACCATAATATTAATAATAATACAACAACGACTGCTTTCGTATATCTCGTATAGTATTCCTGCTAGTTTGGTAATGGTAAAATGTCATAACTTAAAACTAGAACAACGCGTCACTGTCTGTCTGTCTATCTTCATAATAAATTCGTAGCTATATGACAAATATAATCTCTCTCAAGTAATATATATAGTAAAAATCAGGGATAATGTCCTTGAAAAATCCTCACAAATGAAATACTAAACGTTATATTAAATGTAATGTCGGATGAAATAGCAAAAATATAATTTCCACAATCTTAATAAAAAGGACATTAAATGTCTCCATAATTTGAAGTAAATCTTTTTCTAAGTACTTCAATAACCTTTTTCAAAAAAATAAAAGAGAACTAATTTCTGGTCACTCCTGAATTTATTTCTTGATGGTCTTTTTAAGATCTCAAGTAAAAAAGGTAATGGGAAAGTCATTTACCTTTTTTTTTTTTTGAAGAGTCTACGAATTTTTCGCAAATTGACCCCTCCCCGCCATAAGATAGGCTAAAAATCTTTTTAACGAAAAACTATATTTTCCTTGCCACATATATGAGCATTTAATATTTAACTAATTATTTTCTTTTAGGTAAAAAATTTAAGCATAATATAATGACATCATCTCTTTATACCCCGTAAATATGTAATAATATATATCAAGATATACTAAGTTTAGTCCAAGTTTGTAACGCTTAAATACATATAGGTGTAAAAAATCACCTAATTGGTCCATTTCACGTCTGTCTGTCGGTCTGTCCGTCCATTTCAGGATGTAAAAATGAGTTTCAGTTTTTAAATGAGCAACGTAAGTCAAGCTCTCCGTAAAACCAATCCTGTCAACCGTAAGAGATGGAATGTAAAAATTTATATAAGTTCTTTATAAAAAAATAAGCAACTTTTGTTTGAAACATTTTTTCGTAAACATCACTGCTTAGCCGTGAGAGCGCAAATTAGGACCAAACTTTCGAGTCCATTTTCTCTATTTGAAAAGATAGGGAATTGAAAAATAATGCACATGCAATGACAATCAAATCTTTCCTTACAAGGTATTTCAATAGTTAATTCAGTCAATTGTTTGTTTTCACTTGTTTATATTTACCTTCTGCATGAGTTACCTTATTAATACAATCACAATTTTAAATAATTATTACAGATAAAAATTTATTTGAGAAATATTTATTATATACAGACACCCATAAAACTGCCACGTAATACTTCTCCCTTACCTTTCCAGATTACCCCACAAATAAAATAAAATAATATTCATAAAATATGCAAATTAATTAGTAAATAAATAAATTCAAAAAATAAAGCAAAATAATTAATAAGTCGCATATTTTATTTTTCTTAAAATGCTAATTATATTTTAATTGTGTTTCATTGTATATTTTAAAGAAAAATTGTTTTATATCTCAGAAAATTAAAAAAAATGAACAAAATAATTTTACATATTTCCTTCTCTGTTTTTATCTTCTTTGTTTTTTTTTTTTTTTTTAATGTTTTTAATGCACAATTTCGTTTGTGTACATAATTTTATTTTTCTGTTTTAATTAAGTTTAATTTACACACACAAAAAATAACGGATGAATAAAGCTCCATCATTCTGGTTGGTTGTTGTTTGTTTATTATGTGGATTAGCTTCGGGCAATTTTCTTTTCTTTTTTTTTTATGTTTTTTGTCAAAAGTGTGACATTATATTAATATTATACATAATGTTTTACGTAAATAACAATGGGCTTTTTGTCTTTTAACTTTCCGGGAATGCAGATGAGATATATTTATTAAATACAGATTTAGAAATTATAATAATATTTCTTTATTTATAAGATAGTTTACAACAAAAATTATACAAATAAAATTTACGAAAATTTTAAAAACTTCCGACAAATTTTTCGGGTACTGAACTCTAAACTTGAAATATATCCGAACTCTAAACTCGTACTTGAAATATATCTAAGAACACTTTCCATTAAATTAACGTTTTACCTTAGAGCGTTCTCCATATTGGACCGATTTTGAAGATGATAGTCTATTTTTTAGTTGTTCCGGGTACTAAACTTTAAACTCACACTTAAAACATAGTTAAGAACACTCTCGATTAAATTACCTTTCAAGCAAAACAAAAACATCAAAATGGGTACATCCATTTAGGCGCTACGATGCCACAGACAGGCAGACAGACACACACACATAGCAGTCAAACTTATTACAGCCCTTTTTTGGTTCGGGGGATACAAAAAAGATACATTCATTAGGAGTATTGTTAACGTGTGGAGTTAATATAAACGTGTAAAAAATAAAATACCCGTTTATAGTTTCTCTGTTTAGAAAATTCAGGCTTTTCTAAGCCACGATTGATCAAATTTTTGGATGTTAGAGCGGGAGGCAAAGACATAAATTTTTACAATGGACGCCAGTGAGACACTTTTTTTCAGGCTGTGAAATATTACTTGGACTTCAATCAAGTTTCAAAGTAAAAATCAAGTCGAGAAATTTTCAAAATGTCTTTGTGGTTTAATCCTAGACTTCAAGAAATGTTCTCTATATATCTTGTTGTTCATACTTATTTGTTTACTTTACTTTAATGTATTATAATCGTTTTTATTTTTTCTTCTATTTTTCACTTTGTTGGTCTAAAGCAGTGTTTACCACTCTCTCTCCAACAGAGCAGCCTTTTTATATAAAAATCTCTAGAAAATACATATAATGCCTACAGTGATAGGAAAAAAGTTCGGAAGCCCTTGAAGTATTTTCAAATTGATCATGATAAAGGTCTGAAATTTTTATGAGGACTATAATACAGATATTTTTATGCCAATACGACTCATGTATCCACCTTATAAGACTCAGGGAAGGAAAATAGTTTAAAAAATTTCACGAGGATCGAATAATGAATCATTTAAAAGGGCTTTTCTACACAAGTACACTAAAAAAGTTTTTCAAGACAATAACAGATTTAGAAAAAGTTCGCTAAAATCTACTAAAACCGATTATTCTAAACTCGTCGTAAATTTATTTTGAGAAACCCATTCAAATATTCACTGGACCTTCCGTTTTATTAAAAAAAAAAAACTACGTTGCCTCACGCTGACTCTGCTAAAGGGGCTGCGTGAGTGGTATCATCGTTAAAAGATTCGTATTATGGTCCTCTTGATCTTGCAACGACATCGTGATTACGTTTTTATTACCTAGCTACAAACAACGCTTGTTGTTTGTACTCCATCGTTGCGGAGTAAAAAATTAGCAATTATCATTTTTAACTTCTGGCATTCATATGTAAGAGTAAGATCTTATAAATGCATCTAAATTTATTTCGTTTATCTTGAATCGTTTGAAAGAGATGTGAGGGTTATGCAATTTTTTGCCATCACTGTATAATCTAAAAAAGTAATCATCCATTTTCATATCGTTAGTGACACGGCATTACAATATCACATCACATTTAACGAAGATTGCAAACAAACAATAACTATTTTTTTTTCCGGAGTCCGGTGTCAAAACTATTAAAAGAAAAATACTTATGGTGTCACAACTACTTTGGACTAAACTTTCTCAAGCTGTTGATTCTGATCAATCAGTCATCAAACCATCAGGAACCAAATCCAAAATATTATCTCATTAGATATCGGAAATGGATCAAGTTTTTTAGATCAGAGATGGGGTCTCTTACCTAGATATAGATTTGCTATAAATTTTGTTGGCTAAGATAATGTGAAAATATTGTTGTATTTAAGTAATTTTCTATAAAAATTTAGTTTCCCATCTTTTAAAAGCCCCTTCCCTTCTTTCTTAAGTACATTATACTATAGAATTTTACGGAACCTTCATATGAGTCCGCCTCACGCTTTTATTTTTGTTTTTGTGTATTTATAGTAGTAAACTTTTGTATAGTTTTGTACAAAAAAAATTGTTTGTGCAATGAGATACTAAAGAAGAAAATGGGAGCATTATCTTTCAAATTGTCGTATCATCTGTGATATCTTTATAGATATTTTTATTCTGATTTGTTGCAGAATATTTTTTATACCTTGTGTATACGTTATAATCTGAATACTTAAGGCAGTACTCCTGAACAAAAATTGTCATTTAAAAACTTGCGATTGAGAACCTTAAAAGTCATTTAGCTCAGATTAAGATAATTCTATTCTAGTGCACCAGAACGCAAAATCTTAAAAAGAGAAAAAAATATAGTTCTGTCTAAATAGAAGGTGTAGGTATAAGCGCAGTTCATGTATCAATGCTACAACGAACAGCACATAGATAAATTGAACAACTTCGTCGCTTGCACAATCCATTTCTGGACTAAACTGAATATTCGTTAAAAAGCAATATTTGTTGATTGTTTTTGCGTAAAATATACAGTCAATTATATAGGTATTTTTTTATTTTTTTTGGTATCCTAATATTCTATTATCAGTTCCTATAGGAACTATAAATAGGTCTGATGAATAGATAACATGAACGGCAACTACCCAGTGATAGTCACCTAATCGCAATTTATAGTATGCAAACTATAATTAAAACTATTTACGTAAATCTAAATCTTAAATCTAGAATACTTTGTCTATTTAGTCTATTTATTCTTTCACTATTGTCTAAGAGATTGATTACTTCAACATTTGGGTGCCTTTCGAGGCGAGTCAAGTAGCTTTCACTGAACCGCGTAATTTCTTCGCGCACTGTGAGCACTTCAAGACTACGGTGAATGTCGTCATTACGCACGTACCAGGGAGATTCACTAATTGTTCGTAACACTTTTGATTGAAACCGTTGGATAATTTTGATGTTACTGTTGCTAGCAGTTCCCCGTACTTGAATCCCATAAGTCCACACAGGTTTTAAAATTGTTTTATACACTAGCACTTTCTTGTCTAATGATAACTTAGATTTATGGCCTAACAGCCAGTAAAGTTTCGAAAATTTTAAATTTAATTGTTTTCTCTTGGACCAGATGTGTTTGCGCCAAGTTAGCCTTCTGTCTAAGTGAATTACTAGGAATTTAATTACTAATTTCACTTCGTTTGCCTGTGGAAAACTGACATTGTTCATTTTTACAGCTGGACAAGTTTCCCTTCTTAAAGAGAATGTAACTTGAACTGATTTTTGTTCATTTACTTGAATTCGCCACTTTTGTAACCAGTTTTGTATTTTGTTTATACTATTTTGTAGTCTTTGAGAAGCTACATTTGGGTCCACGTCTGTGAATAATATTGCAGTATCATCTGCAAAAGTAGCTAAGGTATTTTTTCCGTCGGCTGATAAGTCCGCGGTATATATCAAGTAGAGAGTTGGGCCCAGAACAAACTTTCTGTAGTATAAACGCGAACTAAAAATGTTCAAAAATTTCTTCTTAATAATATGGATTCCTATCCTTTATGTGTTAAATATCGACAAAGAAAATTTTTAACAGCTAACCGAAACGGCCAATATTTCTACAATTTTTTTTATAACTTTACTGTCTCTTTACATAATTTCGTGCAAAACTAGTTTTAATCTCGTGTTGTTAGAAATACCTTAATTGAAGCCTACACAGGGTACAAAAAACAATTGATTTATAGTAAGTTTCTTTTCCTTCCACTTGAATCCTGATACCTTAATTTTGTCTAGTAAATTTACTACGTTAAATTAACTTATTTGATGGTTGGAAATTTTTTCCCTCAAGTTAACGATAATGTTTGTCGTATATTTTAGAATTTCATAGAATTTTTACTGCATGTACTTATTTTATTTCTTAATGACTTTCATTTTTTAAGATAAGCTAAATAAACTTTCGTAATATGCTTAGCGAGTAGGAAACAAGGATTAATGGTATTATAATGCAGTTTTATGTACTAACCTTACAGGGATAATTGTGTTTAGTATTTTTATGTACAATGTTTTTTAGGGAGTGGTTACAAAAAACAAGATATTTTTTTTACTAAATTTTAAAAATAGTTTTACAAATGACTTTTCCAAAAATGCTTTGAAAATTTCCAATTCATCCTTCAAATAAGATAAGTAACGAACTTTTTGGTTAAAAGTTCATTATCACCATATTTACGAATTTTTAAAATTTGTATATTCAGCACTTGTATTCAACTCTTATAAAAGAAGGTGCTCTCTTAAGAGATTTCCATTATCCAACCTCCTACCAAGATTTCCTACCATTTTCCTTTGAATGAGTAAAATACCGAAACTTAAAAAATTAAAACGATGTTCAGACACTTGGTATCAAAATTATCCAAATTGCCTAGTTTTATAAATATACGAAATAAAGGACCCCGAGGGGCAAAAGTCGGGTTTGTAGACTGATTTCCTATGGATATTTTTGGTACTTGCTCGGAAACTAAACCAGTTTTTTGTACTTAAAGGGTTTCGATACTTTAGATTATTTAAACTGACTCGAATACTCTGTATACTTATTACTATTAAGAAGGATTCCATTTAGATGATATTAGGGGCAATATTTCGGAAACTAAACTGATTTTTTGTTATGGAGCTTATGCTATTAAAGTAGTACGAGGACCAAGACAATCTTAGATTTAGGGTTGAAATTATTTGTACTTTATTTTCAACTTTAATGATGAATTTTGTTATAACTCTATGAATGTAGACGAAAAATAAGGATACATTTTTATCGATAGCTTTATATTTAAACAAAATTTTCAATTTTTGATATTTGGAAAATTACTCCATCGAAAAATTATCGATGGCGAAAAGTTTTATTCTTACTTTTCGTTTCATATTGTCAAGTTATAACATATTTCATCGAAAAAATTTAAAAAAAATATTAATTTTTTTCAATTTGTGTCCCCACTATATATCCTTAATATCGTACTTATATATCCTTCATTAGTCGGACACAACGGGTTTTCTTTGTTTTCAATAATTTATGAGGCTTTAACTTTAATTGATTTTTTTAAATTTCCACCGACTAGATTTGGAGAAATGTATGAAACCTCTTCCAACTACTGTTTTCTCGTAAGACCAATATTAAATATGCTTACTTTTGAAGTCATTAATTTATTTAAATGATCGGAAAACTCCCCCTAAAATTTTCAGAATTGATTTAAACTTAGTCAAACTGCATAAAAAGAAAACCTTTTATCCAAAATTACCCTGTCGATCGCACATCCTTAAAATTTAAAGTATACCTATTGTAAAATTGTGTATCTACTGCCCGATCAACCTTAATTGCACTCAAATTACGTTTTTCTATGGTATTTTTAAAATAAAGCTATACACAATTTTTCTTTTTAAATGTTTGTACACATTATTATATAACAGTGTGCGCCATGCATCATTAAATTTCACTTTGATATCATAAAATGTATACAAATTAATTTTATTTAAAGTAATTTTTTTCACTATGTGTTTTTTTTTTTTTTTTTTGTGAAGTACCACCCTAAACTATACACTTATTTACTTTTTAACATATACGATGTATATATATACACCTACAATAAAAATTTCATATTTAAAGCTTTAAAATTTATTTACATTTTTTGACATGGTGATTAAATTGTGAGAAACTTTTTTTTGCATTATTAATGTGTTAAATATTTGATTTAATGCCTTATAATAATCGTAAATATTAAACTTGCTTTTATATGTTTCATTTACAGAGGTTGTACACTGACGGGAAACGAAATCGAAGCGAGAAAATCAAACATGTTTAATTTAAAAACTCCCCGACATTTTTCGGATACGGAACCCTAAACTCATATTTGAAACATATCTAAGAACACTCTCCATTAAATTGCCTTTTTCCTTAAAATTTTTTCGAAATTGAGCCGATTTGAAAGGTCATCGCCAATTTTAAGTTTTTCGGGTACGGAACTCGTACTTGATAAATTTAAATTTTGTTTCAAAAAAAAAAAACAATCAAAATAGGTTCATCCGTTTAGGTGCTATGATGCCACAGACAGACAGACAGACACACTTACATAGCGGTCAAACTTCATAGAAGCACCCCCTTTTTGTAGTTTGTGGGTTAAATATAAGAGTGCTTGGGTATTAATGATGATCAAGTTATAATTCCATTTTTTAAATAAAACAAGTGAAAACAAACAATTGACTGAGTTAATTGTTGAAATACCATGTATAGCAATGTTGATTACGGAACTGTTTGTTTTTTTACGTTATGAACGTCAAGAGAGATAGATAATGACTGATATTCCCATATATTACATACTTGATAATTTTCGCCTGGTTTGCTCCCTGACGGGTTATTAATCAGTGATGTTAACGAAAAAATGTTTGAAACAAAAGGTTTTTGTTTTTTTATAAGGAACCTATTTTACGCTCAAACTTTCATTCTAACGGTTTACAAGAACCAATTGAATTTTTTGTTGAAAGGTGAAAAAATGTGATCGTGGCTTCTAAGCTTTTGGATTATTATTCTCACCCCCCATTATTTTTCAATATCAATGACTATGTCTCAACTCGAAGTCAACAAAAATTCATTCTTATATCAATATTCATGAAATTTAAATTTGGTTCAAATAAATGTTTTCTGTAACTTTATTGGCTGGACATTTCAACTAAACCATAATTTATTAATTAATAAATTTTTAATTAATTAATAAAAGTGTAAATTCAGAGAGAAATTCAAATCTTCTAAAAAGGAAATTCAAATTTTAAAACGGACATAACGTCATAGTATTGGATAGTCAAATTCGTTGACATACTGTACGGTATTAATTACTTATATTGTGTATGGTATTACATTGAGTCATATTATTCTATGACTTTTTATTAGAAAACTTAATAATTACGCGTGTTAATTAATTTTTTTAAAGTGTAAATTATACATTGAACTGTCACCAATTGACAGATCACGTACTTATACGCCATCAACAGAGAGAGCACCAAAAGACGTTAAAATATCTCAAAATTATAATGTATTTTATCTATTTTTTTACACTTAATAAACGCATTTTTAAACAGTATTTATATTTTTTACTATGTTATAGCCGTGTAAACAATGAATTAAAAATATAAAAAAAAATACATGAATATTCCCTATTGTCAATAAACTTAATGTCTCAGTTTATTCATTCTTCAGTGTACAAAAAATATAAATACAAATATATTAAGTTGACTGTGATGTAATATAGGGTAAATAAAATTTTTTACTCTTAAAGTTTAGTATTGAGTTAAGTTATGTATATGTAATACATTCATAGCTAGTACATAAATTACATTTTATTTTAAATGTTATTTTTATTTGGTCATATTCTATATACAGTAAGTACCTACACACTAATAAATCTACAATTAATTTGTTTTAAAGTTTATTAATGTACCGAAAATATATTTTCATAAAATATGTTTTTAGTCTTTCGTTGTTGAATATCTATATATTATAAATGCGAAAGTAAGCATGTTTCTTTGTTTGTTTGTTTGTTACGCTTTCACGCTAAAACTAGCGAATGGTTTTTAATGAAACTGTACAGCAATATATCTTCAGTATGAGATATAATTAAGAAATAATAAAGAAATTTTAATTTAAAAAAAATTAATTTAATTTGACATTACCATAAATTACAGATTCCTGTAAAAGTAGTGATTTGACATTACCATAAAGTACAGATTTTTGTAAAAATTGTCAATATAAAAATTTCATAGCCAACTTTTCTGATATACTCAATGAATAATTACGACTATTATACATTTAAAAAAAATATAAAACCATACATATTTTTTACCTGTGTAAAACCTACCATTATTTTGAGTGTTATCGAATGGGGATAAGCGAGAGCAATTTTTATCCTTCTTTACTTTTAAACCCAGCGAAGCGGGTGGGTATCATTCTAGTATTATATATTATCCAAATAATGCATCAAATAAAAGTATGCTTTGGTTGAGATATAATTTGGAAATTTGAATTAATATTAATTTCACTTTAAAATAAATTAGTTTATTTTTCTATAATACCTCAAATGAAACTATGCTTTGATTGGAAAATAATGTGGATATTTGAATTAAAAACAAAATTAATTTCATTATTAAATGATTATATATTAATTTAATTCAACACGAGTGAACATAGCTTGCATAGTTTCCTCAAAAGGATAAATTTATGAAAGGATATTGGCGGTTGAATGGTTATTCAATTTATTCAAACGAAATATACTACTTTATGACATATTCTAAAATACTGTGATATCATGACGTTTTTCTATAGAAATATACTTACATAGTTATTAAAGATAAGATAATGGAATATTATTACAAAATTTTTCTGTTTTACTTTACGAGTATATCTGCGGATTTTATTCAACAGATTTCTTTAAAATAAGCTTGATTTTAATATTTAATAATGGCAGGAGAACTAGTAACATTTTCGAAGGTGAATTTTTAGGGGAAGGATCCAAATGAAATGATTTAGTTAGTTTCAATTATTTTTCCATTTTATGGATATACGAAGAATTGAAATAAAAATGAATTGATGAATGACAAAATGAAAAGAAAGTTTCTAGTTTCATAAATAAATTGTACATACATTGGGGGTGACTGGCCAGCTATGTTCTCACATTTAACTGACTGACTGTCATAACTGTTATTTATATGAAATATACAATCTATGTAACAATTTTCAGTTTTGGTAAATTCATTTAAATACCCCGGCAATCATAACTGTTTTGATTGCATATATCTGACTCCAGTTCTACCGTTCGTTTGACTGACCGCAGTATGTGAGTGTACACAACTACTATAACCAATCCTCAAATGATTATCTTCAGTAAATTCAGAGAATTTTATGGTCTGGCTCATAATCCAATCGGTTTAAATGGCAAAACTGATTAGTTGGTTTGATGAAATAAAAAATGCTAAAATACTAACGCATTCCAAGAATGACTTTTTTTTTTTAATTTTTTTGCCAATATTTTTATTTAATTGCCTCTTAATTGAATAAGCAAATTGAACAATATTTCAGATTAATCTATCAAAACCCATTTGCTATTAAACTCTATTAGTTCAATTAAAAAATTTTTTCTGACAGAATCTTTACCATTTCTTCGAACACAAAATATTTATATTAATAAATTCAAAGTAACAAAAGATCACACAAGAAATTTAAAATGATGTTGACTTGTAGTAAAATTTATTATTATTAAAGTGATCAAAGTTATATTTATAAAAAATAAAATAAAAATAAAAAAATGAAGAAACTACAATCTAATTGAAAATAAAAAATTCTCATTCTACTGTTCGTTTACGTTTGAGCTTCAAAAAAACCTGATGAGAACACCAAATGACTCCCTTGTTTTCTTGTAAACTAGGAAAAACGAATTCAAATGGTGTAATACCTATTTAGATAACAGTGTAACTTGAATCATCTAGATAACAGTGTAGCTTATATTGACAGCATTTATGCTAATGTGATTTTGTTTTTGAATAAACCAAAATTTTTTTGGCTGGCTGTTATTTAAAAGCTGATTTTTCCATACTGTTTTGCAATTTTTTGTACCCCTTTGAAAAAATCGAGAAATCGCAAAAAAAATTTATGTTTTGGAATTTGATGAAACTCAGTGGATGGGGTAATTTTGATCCAAAAGGTATAAAAATTACGTTAATTTAATGATTAGATCCATAGTTTTTAAGATAAACCAATATTTTAAAAATTACGTTAATTTAATGATTAGATCCATAGTTTTTAAGATAAACCAATATTTTAATAGGTTTTACTCCGTATCTTAAAAACTATTCGACCAGTCATCAAATGCACCCGATTTTTGTACTGTTTAGGTCAAAATTACCTTATAAACTGAGTTTCAGCAAAATTGGAGACAAAAAAAATTTTTTCGATTTTTTCGATTTTTTATAATTTTTTTAAGGGGTACGTACCCCTTTAATAAAATCGAGAAAATCGCAAAAAAAAATTTTGTTTTGGAATTTAATGAAACTCGGTGGATGGGGTAATTTTGATAAAAAGTATAAAAATCGGGTTAGTTTAATGATTGGATGCAGAGTTTTTGAGATGTAGCAATATTTGGGTCGATTTTAGTTCGTATCTCAAAAAATATTCGACCAGGCATCAAATCCATCCGATTTTTGTACTCTTTGGGTCAAAATTACCTTATATACTGAGTTTATCGAAATTCAAGCTAACAAAATTTTTAAATTTTTTGCAATTTTTTATATTCTGTAGCAAGCTTAATATTTCCGGTTCATAATGATTATAATATTTCCTGTATTTTGTTCAAGGAAGTCAAACTACAATCAAATTGAAAATAAAATAAATATATTCATTTTGCTGTTCTTTTACGTTTTAACGTCAAAAAAAGCTTGAATATAATAATAAAAATAATATAGAAAAAAGCACAAAACTTTGAATAGAATTTCATCTATTATATTGTATACACAATGCATTCAAGCAAAGAAAAATATGATGCTATACGATGTTTTTCTTTTAAACTATGGTTGAATATAATAATCATCTTGTTCTTAAGGAAAAAATAATATGTCGGGAAAAACTATGATTCTTTATTCGGGTATGGTAAAAATGATTATTATATATTACAACCCATTTATCAGTAAAATTTTCCGAGTTTATCCATTCATTCTAGATTAATCGCATTGCAAATGATTGTTTTCTTATTGCAAAGTTTTTTTCAAATAGAAATTACAAATAGCGCTTAGAAAAGTTACGAAGTATTTTTATTAACACGCTTTCATTAGCTTCATACGTATGTTAGTATGTTGGTATGTTGGTATGTTTGTATGTTCGTATGTTAGTATGTAACGGAAACTTTGAGCATTATTTTGATCCCCTTCAAACCGTTGGATGAATTCGAAATTTGGTATTCTTATCCAGGGCCGATGACAATTCAATAATTTAATAAGTTTATTTGATTATCCCAACATTTTCAGAAATAACGATATTCATATCTGAAAAATGTACATTTATTTGCGCTCTCACTATATTTATACTGAATTTTGATAAATGAATAATAGTCTAAAAAACTAAAAAAACCACAAATTAAATAATAGTTTAAAAAAAACTAAAAAACAGACTTTTGTAACTAGCTGAACTAAAGGGTAGAAAATAGTTTCTGTAAATTCAAAAAAATCATTTTATCGTTAAAAAAACGTGTAGTGCTAAATTTCAAATAGGAATAATATTTGGTAGGGTAACTTTTATTTTTTGTATTTGAGACTGAACTTGCGCAAATATTTTATCATTTCGAATGTTTTGTTGATTTTCTTCATTTTTTTTTTAATATTATATTTTAATTTTTTTTCTTCCGTATTGTAAATATCATTAGCATTGAATATTGTAATTAAATTTAA
Source organism: Chrysoperla carnea (assembly GCF_905475395.1). Classification (NCBI taxonomy): domain Eukaryota; kingdom Metazoa; phylum Arthropoda; class Insecta; order Neuroptera; family Chrysopidae; genus Chrysoperla; species Chrysoperla carnea. Next base: position 129,265,256 of record NC_058337.1, read on the forward strand.
AAATGTTACTTTATTTGATTACAACAACATCTCAAGTCATAATATTACTTACATTATTTTATATATAACATTAAACTTATTCCGTGCTTCTGCTTGTTCTTACTTCATTGAATAACACTCATACAAGCGTATACAAACACAGAGGAAAGTTGTCTAGGTAAACTCTCTTCTAAAGCCAGACTATAAGCTTTGATATTCAAAAACATCAACAAAGATAAAAGTTGAAGATGATACTGGTAGTGTGGGATTCTTATCCACTTAAAACAATCCTCTTACTCCCCCGTCAGTGGAAAGTTTTTTGACCAGTGATAAATGCGATGATGCTATTCCGAGCACCACTTCCAGATGAACCCATCGTCGTTCCTGGAGTAGGAGCAGAGTGGGCTGCCCATTAATAACATTCTCATTCACCAGGAAGCGATACTCATTGAAGAGGCCATGTCCTATCAAAAACTGGGTAAAATGGTAAGTTGATATCCGCGTGTTGGTATTCTGTCGTCCATTCCGTCAGTTTCAAAATAACCTTGGTTTTCCATCATCCTGGGATAGTGGCCAACTTTTTGCCCCTCGTTCATGTTCTGTTCTCTCTCGAGGTTTTTGATGCTTTGGTCTGGTATAAGCCATAAGTTCGATCGGTTGGGCTTTTGCACTGGTTGAGGCAGTTGCTTCGGGTACGGTCAGATAAGCGGCTCAAAAAGGCGCTTTTGATTGTATGGACCCACTGTGCGACTGCAAACCAGTTTGAGCTTGCAAGTGTACTGTGGTCAACAGTATACGTCTCTTGTGGGAGTTCGGACCAGTCGTATATAACATTATTCTCGACATGATAATGAAAGCTATGCAATCAATGAAATTAACGTGAAATCTCGTTTAATAAAAGAGAAAATTGAAAGAACATGGCTGCGTGCTATTCTATTCTCTTGAATTATAAAAACATAAAATCTTGAATTATAAAAACATTAAAATGAACAAAGACTAATCCTTTTGTCATTTCAACATATAATTACTGGGGCCGACCTAAACGATAAGGGCCAACCCTCATCTACTACAAAACGCTTTGTACTGTTTCATTATGTATCCAATCCATTGGCAAAATTTAAGAAAATGCATCCCTTTCTCAGATATAAGATGAAATCTGCTTGCCTAGTTTTCTCCAATGTTTTCCATAGTTATGGCGATAATTCAAAAGTATAATCGATCTTGATAACTTTCCTGTTCACATACAATCCTTATAGCACGATGAAACTCTTTTCTATACGTTGATAGAAAATCATGTACACCATATAAAATAACAATAAAAAAAAATTGTGGATATAGAATAAAAACTTGTAAAAACATTTCAAAAGATTGGTTTACTTTTTATCATGACATAAAAGAAGTTTTACATTATTATTTAATTCACTATACTAGATGCTACTTATATTAGTGCTAATTATATAAGTTTTGTTTCTATTTATCTGTGAAAGCAAATAGAAAATTCTATTTATTCGGAAGATCAAATTAAAAAGGAAAAATACAATTGGGCGAGGAATATTTCAAAGAGAAATTTTTATTTTTTATTACGTTGAGTAAATTATAATAAAAATTAACTGGCTCTACTCGTGAACAAACTCTACTGTACCTGTACTCGTGTTTAAAAACAGGCTAGAAAAATAATATATGAGAGAGTAATTTTCTTTCGTATTATTTATAGGCAATTTTATTACAGATATGTAATACAAATTACATATTGAACAAAATTAAGTCTCAATATTATTTCTCTAGCCCTTTTTTTCGTAAGCGGAACATTTTTAGATCGTGAGTCTATTTTTCGTTATTAGCCAGCATAAGAAGCTTGAAAATGAGATGTAAATCATAGAATTTTATATAAGAATAAGAAAGATATTTTACTAAATAAAAATTGGATTTAATGAAATTTGATAAAAAAAAGGCAAAATAGATTGGAAAAAAAATTAGAACAGTAATCAGCCCACTGGTTGAGCCACGGCCTCCCCTATTTGTTTCCAATTTTCTCTATCTTTTGATAGATAGAATAGAGATAGAATTCGGAAGTTTCTTAATTCAAAGCCTAAGGGCAGAGTTGAAAATATTGCGCCGTACAAGAACGCCTAGATACTAAAAAATTTTCTATGTGAGACAAGAACTTAAAAATAACAAAAGTCTCAACGGTGATCTTATTAGTGCGTTTCTGGCGGAAAATAATAGTTTTTATTTTTCGGTTTGAAGCTGACGGGAAACCCGCTAGTATTATGTAAAATAAATTAGCTATGGTAATTTTCCATTAAAAAATCTTTCAACATCTTCATCTTGAAAATGAGCATACAATTAAACGTACATTCTATGGTTTCTTTTGAATGATACATTTTCCATTAAAATAATCTATAACAAAGCCACACTGTATTTTCAGTAGCGTAACTACTTTTAAATTTAGATGTATTCCATCGAGAAAAATGCCCCCCCCCCTCACATCTATCAATTTTAGAACAAGGAAATAATATGATTTTGTGCTGAAAACTTATTTATTCATATAATGTATATTTTCCCAAGTTTTGTAAATTCAAAAGGCTTTATGGATTAATGATAACTACAATTCGTATTTGCAAATAAATTGATAAGATTGGAATCGTCTAGATTTCTTGCTTCATCGTTTTCAAAAGAAATAATGCTCAAACAACTCATATAATCTTTCTTTTTCCATAGGTCTTCTCAGATAATTTTGATCAGTGATAATTTCGAAAAAGATCATTCTGCGCTTTCTACTGTTACAGGAATAGTTAGAAATAAATAACAAGCAGTTATTATTTCTGTAAAACTATTGCACGAAGACAAATTTTGGTTCAGCAGATTTTGATCAAACATTTCCTGAGTCGTTTTCATTTTCATTAAATCATGTATGAAGCAATTTTGCATTTGTAATCTTCAAGGCAGTCCTTTAGAGCCGCGGAGTACGTGTTCCGAGTAACACATTGAACACGGACAGCTACGCCACTGACTGCATTAATAAAATATGATATAATATCACTCACTCACTCATTATAATTACGTTATATTGAACAGACAAATAACAACAACAATATCAATTTTATTTTACAGTCTAGCGTCTAAAACAGTTAGGTTACGTGTTACATATTCTAAAATAATGTCTTACGTTCTTTAATTTATATTTTGTGCTGTCTAAAATATTATATACCATTGTATTATATATTACGTATATATTTTAATTACAGTTGAGTTCAGTGTTGTGGTTAAGAAATTTTAATAAAAAGTTCGAAACTGTTTCAATTTTCATATAAGGCAACGTCACGCAAAAGTTGATTTTAAGACGCCTGGATCATGGATATTGTTTTCTTACTGAAGTAAGGTAGAGATGAAACTGGGAACCACCATGGCTCCCATTCAAGAAAAGCTTGCGAGGATGCCATACCAAGAAGGTCTTAACAGATTAGGAGATAATCTGAAAAAACAAAAATTAAAGGCATGGACCAGCTACGAGGGATGGCGAATCGCCAAAAGCCTGTTGGGTGAAGGAAACTCGCTCGGAAACAGAGCCGAGGAGATCTTGAAACTAAACAGAGCTGATATTAGAGTCATCGTAGAGTTACTCACAGGGTATGGTAACCAGAACAAGTTCCTACATCAGATTGGAAAAAGACAATCTCCCGCGTGTGACAGATGCGGAGAAAATTCAGAAGAAACATCGATCCACTTTTTCTGTTACTGCCCGGCGCTCATACAGCAGCGAAGGAAATGGTTTGGTCCGGCCATAGTCGAACCAGAAGAAATTAGGAAACTCAGCGCTAGGCAAATCCTGGGTTTCAGTACATCAGTTGGTTATAATAGCCACTGAAAAGCGTAGCGGGGATAGAGTACAAGGGTCTGTTTGGCTAGGTGCTCTAAACCATTGCTTCGAGGCCCGATGCTCGAGCATGGCCCGCTAACCTCCATACCCATACCCCCCATACCCAAGGTAGAGATGAGCTACGCCTCGCTCCTTGCAATAACTGATTTTATCTTCAGCCATCTTTATAAACTCACAAAAACGTTGGGGGTTCTCGTATCATTTAAAAACCTTTAGAAAAAAACACGAAGATGGTTGGTGTGATGGTTTTGGATGAAAATTTTGAATTATTGATTAACTTTTTGATCCTACCAACTTCATAAAAAAAGGCACTAGATCAGAAAAAAAATTAATTTTTTTGCTCGATATTTGATGACAGTCTTGCTGCTATTATAAAATTGCATATCTCTTGGAGCTTAAAGAATTTAAGCTTGGAGGATTTAAGATTCTAATCTAATTAAGGTTAAATCCCATGGTGGCACATATTTAACCATAAGGTCCACTACTTTTTGATCCATTGAACCAGTTTAACAAAAGCAAGTTTCTTTTAAATTCGATAATAAACCTCGGCGTCATTTTCCTCATTACAAGAACTGGGAAAAAATTAAGTCGAATAAATCTCATTCATAGCCGCACTACATATAATTTTATCCCTACTTAGTCAACCAAACGTAAAATTTGTCCTATTTTTTTTAAACCCACGTTTGCAATTTTGGGTGACGAATTGTACAGATCGAAAGGACACCCAGATTCTTAATGATCCTTGTGTCCAAGGTTTTGAGACATTTTTGGTGAGAACATAGTCTTTACTATGACCCGAAACCCGCCTCAGACGTGTAGATAATATTTCTTTCTAAACTAATTACCCCTATATTATCTACTATCCCAGTAATTACGCTACTGATAGTTATCAATTAATTAATTTTCGTAGTTATTTTCTTGTATACTAACATTCAGTTATAATTTTAAATTGTCTGTCAGTCTGTCTGGCCGTCTATCTGTCCGTTGCGTTGGAGTATTGTAGAAGTTATACGTTATATAATGTGCGATGTTAAATAATAACTTCAAAAAGATGAATATATGTTCTTCATAATTTTAATTTATTACAATTTTGATAAAATGTTATAATGAAAAATTTTTGTGTTGTTCAAAAATTTTATTTATCCTTTTCATTTTAAAGAAATGAATTTATTAATTCATTATCCTTTTTATTGTGAATTATATACAGAATGATTTGCCAACAAAATCTTATTTATATCCGTTGGTGTTTCCGTTTCACAGTGAAATACTTATGATTCGAAGTCATTCTATAAAGTTTGAGTGGTTTTCGTTTTTTTGTTTGATAACGGATTTGTCAGCAGACAATTGCTTTGTGTTTAGTTTGTGATTTGCCATTTTCATATAATCAATACTCACGCTAGAGCAACGCTTGCAAATTGTTGAAATTTGTTATGTTTTTGAAATATTTTTATGAAAATGTATACAATTTTTTAGTTACTCTACGTATTGGACCTGTTAATTGGGCTTCGATATCATGCGATCTCATTACATTGGATTTTTTTTTTCTTTGGGGATATGTAAACTTACTTTTCTAAGCTGATAAATTAGAGGCGGTTGAACACCTGGAATGCAACATTCAGAGAATTATTGGCAAAATATGACTAACATCAATTGCTGCTAATAGTGTACTCTAATAATCATCTCTCAAACTACTGAAATCGACTCCGGACTTTCTTTCAATATTTTTTTCGTCCAGTAAAAAGTTAGATGTATAGAATTTCAGTTTATTTGGAAAAAAGAAGCCGTTGGAGCTGTTAAATCACGGAACTTCATGTTTTAGAGAATATAAAACGGACTTAAACTTCAATTTGGATGATGACTGAATTTTTGATGCCACTTCAGATAAGGAATTCTTACTGCGCGAACAGAAATGAGAAGTTTGTTTTTAAAAAATCTTTAGAAGTGCGAAAAAATGAACTCCTAATTCAACAAAGAGGAAGATACACTCTATCTTGCAAGAAAGAGATGAGGAACTATCTTTGAATGCTTATAAGTTTTTCGTTTATAATTAATTTTTATAAATTTTCAAATTTTGTTATGGTATTAAGTCTACTTTTACATTTTTATCGGTAATGTGGTAAATTCGATATCAGTCATCTTACCAATTCCATTTCTAATGCTCTTCACCTTTCCTTCACCTTGCTTTTGTGCAAAATACTAGTTCGATCGTAAAACTGTCCGAAAAAAATCAATTACAAACATAGCTATTCATTGAGAATTAAATAAAATCTTAAAGAAAATTTATGGTTTTAATAAATTCTTTGGGGGAAACAAGTATACGAGAAAAATTACCATCTCTTGAAATTAGTACAAATAAAATGGAATTTTTTTATTACAAGTAAATACAAAACAACAAAATACTAAAATAATCATAAAGTTTAATAAAACAACTTCAAATAATAAGATGGTAGAGTTTATCGGCACGTACAAGCATGATTTTTCATTATAACTCATTGCTATAATACGCATAGCCATTAATCCATTTTGATGGAGGTTGATGAGTCATATGTTCAATAATCTGTATGTACTTCTGAAGTAACTTTATCTTGAATATTATTTGTTCTTAAAATAATAATGTTTGAAGATGTAACCTTTTGTACATCACACTAATTTTAAAGCTTTCAATACAGTATAGACCCGGTCGGTCGTATCTGTAACTTATTGGTACCATGTAACAAGTACAGTAGAACTCCAATTATCCAAATTAATGGGGACCGGGACCCATTCGGATAATCGGAGTTTTTTTAAAAAAATTGCCATTGGAGAGAAAAAAAGCTACGTTTTGATATTGCACTATTTTTTTATTGAATTAAATGAAAGAAACATGATATTTTCACATGTTTTAAATATAAATAAAATGTACTTATGTACAAGTTTAGAAATAAAAATCATTGTTTTTTAAACATCTCCGTCAATGTAAGCTGTTTTGCGGTCTTCATCCGTTTTCGGGCAGCCAGGTCACGCATTCGCTTGACGGTGAGCAGTTGCAAGTGGTCACACTCGGGCTGACGCTCCATCCACTTCAAAGCAGTCTCGAGGCCGGCAAATGCTTCACTAGCTGATGGTCCAGCGTCTATTTCAACATCAGCAGAAAGTTCTTCTTCCACTTCCACTTCAACATCTTCTCTTACACTTTCAACAAACAATGACATAATTCATACCACGTGTTGTGCCTACACTGACTTCGCGGAGGGAAGGACAATAGTGAGCGAACGCGCAAACACTGGCTTCGCGGGGGGAAGAATAATAGCGCACTTAGACTTTTTTTGGACAAATTTTTTTCTGAAAGTGATTCGGATAATCGGCGATTCGGATAATTGGAGTTCTACTGTATTGTTTAAAATAGATATTTCAATTTGTGAATTATTAAAAACTTGCAGATACCCATCCGCTTTGCTGGACAATTTCTCCTTTAAAAACAAAGACTATCACATTAAAGCCCTCATCACTTATCCTCCCTTTTGTTCACAATTTTATGGATTTTAACTTTTTTGAAAATGAAGTTTTGTCCATGATATTCGCTGACATTGTAACTTTCTATAGGTCCAAGCTTTAAATAAACCTGAATTTTATATTTTTTGGTTCAAAATTAACCCATCCAGTGACTTTCATCAAATTATAAAACATAAATTTTTTTGCGATTTCCTCGATTTTTACGCCTTAAAAAAATTGCGAAAAATCGAAAATTTTTGTTTATCTTCATTTTCGATAAAACTCGGTATATAAGGTAATTTTGACCCAGAAAGTACAAAAATCGGGTGCAATTGATTACTGGTCGAATAGTTTTTGAGATACGGATAAAAATCGATCCAAATATTACGATATCTCTAAAACTCTGCATCCAATCGTTAAATTAACCTGATTTTTATACTTTTTGGATCAAAATTATTAGTACCCTTTAAAAGAATTTCAAAAAATCGAAAAAAAATTTTAATCTCCAATTTCGATAAATCTCAGTAAATAAAGTCAGTACTCGAACAGACAGTTAGGAGGTCGGACAAAAGTGGTCTAACATGAACATTTCGAGAACTCCAAATGTAGGGCAAACACGTCTCTATCAACTATCAGACAGTTAGTTTTTTTACACAAAAGTACATGTAAGCTCCTTATCTAAAGGCTAAATGTTAAAACATTGTTTTGAAATATGGTATTCTGTCGGATATTATTTGTATCTTGTCCGCAGACTGGTTAACAACTTTTAATCTTTTATTTGTATGTACACAGACTCTCCGCTATCCTTTACATAACAAGATATCAAACCATGCGGCTGATGATATTCCAGAATGTGAGAGCTCGGCCATTGGCCTGCCTTCGGTTGTAATGTGGTACAGCTACTTAGGTTTAAAAGAAGATGCATAATTCTTAAGCAAGCCGCCTTGAGTTAAATTTCCGGAGTTAATATTTTTTTGCTTACACCTTATCGTGATGAGAGAAATTATCACAATTTCTGAAGGAGTTGAAAAAAAAAAATTGTAAAAAAAGTCGATAGGTTGAAAATTCCGAAAATTCGTAATTCGAAAGTAGATAAAATTATATAAAGATAGAAAAAATTCGAGTGTGAGCAAAATGCACATTACATGAGTGATGACGGACAAAATTAAGATCTTTATATAATTATTTAACTTTTAAAAATAATAACTAATCGAGTTTTGTATTTTTCAAATATGATGAACAAAAATTGCCGTGAATTTTTTATTTTTGTATTGTTTATTTATATTTTAATTTTAACTTAATGTACGAGATGTAATTTATAAAAGAAGATGTTTTTATACCATGTATATATGAAATATACATAGTATTATAAGTTTAGTCCCAAGTTTGTAACGCCTAAAAATATTGATGCTACAAAAAAAAAATTGGTATAGGTGTTCATAAAATCACCTAATTAATCCATTTCCGGTTGTCCGTCCGTCCGTCCGGCCGTCCGGTTGTCCGTCCGTCCGTCCGTCCGTCTGTGGTCACGATTACTCAAAAACGAAAAGAGATATCAAGCTGAAATTTTTACAGCGTGCTTAGGACGTAAAAAGTGAGGTCAAGTTCGTAAATGAGCAACATGGGTCAATTGGGTCATGGGTCCGTAGTACCCATCTTGTAAACCGTTAGAGATAGAATAAAAGTTTAAATGTAAAAAATGTTCCTTACAAAAAAATAAACAACTTTTGTTTGAAACATTTTACTGTAAACATAGCTGTTTACCCACGAGGGCGTTAATTAGGTACAAATTTTATAGTATGTATTAATATAGGAATGTCAAAGTGAATATCTTTTGTTATTTACATGACGTCAAAAAAAAACAAACGATTGCGCATCAAAACTTGCGCATTATATGAGAATATCAGTTAAATATGTCAGATATGTATGTATGTGATGTGTTATCAACACTGCCTATACATGGTATTTCAACAATTAACTCAGTCAATTGTTTGTTTTCACTTGTTTTAGAACTTCTTTTGACGTTGAAACCGTCTACGGAACTTTTTTAAAGAAGTAAAATGCCTGTAATGTATGTAGTAAATGTCTAAAAATGCCTTCTAAGATTTAATGATATATTTTCTCTGTATAATGGTGTGATTTTCAGGCAACCCAAAACAAATTTCTACATGAAAATATTATATTTAGAGAATTTATTATATGCCAAGGACACCATATATAACACGATGACTTCATCATCAGATGCTGACGGTGCGGTGGTTTTTCTTTTTCGCACAATGAATTCTTTGATCCTAACATATAACGTTATATATATAATATAAATTAGATATATAATTAATTTATGTTTAATTTTATTCACATAATATAATTAAATTAACATTATTATTATATTAAAGCTTACCTTTGAAGTACATTTCTTGTTTGCTTGTTTGTTGTTATATCTTAAATAAATTAGGGACTCGAGAGATTAAAATTTACTAGGCAATGTTATTTACTACAAGGTGTTGTAAAAATGTGTGTTACACAGGTTTAGTAGGTCATTCAAAAAACATTTAAGCATCGCAAACTTTTATCACAAGTCATGTATAGAAATAATTTTACCATGTATATATGAAATATACATAGTATATTAAGTTTAGTCTCAAGTTTGTAACGCTTAAAAACATTGATGCTACGAAAAAAATTTTGGTATAGGTGTTCATAAAATCACGTAATAAGTTCATTTCCGGTTGTTTGTCTAAATATAAAAAATGTTCTTCATAAAAAAATAAACAACTTCTGCTTGAAACATTTTTTCGTAAACATCATTGTTTACCCGTGAGAGCGCAAATTGTATAGTACGTATTATATGGGTATATGAGTTATATATGTGTGACATGTATATATGTGTAATATGACAGAGTAATCGACACTGTCTAAATATGGTATTTCAACAATTAACTCAGTCAAATGTTTGTTTTCACTTGTTATACCATGGATATATGTAATATGCAAGGTATACTAAATTTAGTCCCAAGTTTGTAACGCTTAAAAATATTGATGCCACGCACAAAATTTTGAGCGTGGCATCAAGCTTTTGATCGAGCTGAAATTTTTACAGTGTACTCAGGACGTAAAAAGTGAGGTCAAGTTCGTAAATGAGCATCATAGGTCAATTGGGTCTTGGGTCCGTAGGATCCATCTTGTAAACCGTTAGAGATAGAACAAAAGTTTAAATGTAAAAAATGTTCCTTATAAAAAAATAAACAACTTTTGCTTGCAACATTTTTTCGTAAACATCACTGTGAGGGCGCCAATTAGGCGGAAATTTTATAGTATGTACCATACTTGAATATCAGTTATGTATGTGTGACATGTATGCATGTGTTATGTGATAAAGAAATCAACACTGACTATGCATGATATTTCGACAATTAATTCAGTCAATTGTTTGTTTTTACTTGTTATTTTCTTAATTTCAGTACAATAAAAACCTTAAAAAGCATTTTTTTATTAAACATATTAATTTAAAGCTAAAAAATGTATGTCCATCAAATGTGATGGGAGCGATGAGAAAATCAGGATTACAATAAAAATTTATTGTCATCGAATTCATAAAAGCCCGAAAAGTTTCGAAGTTAGTATTTCTTTTTGCTTACACCTTTGAATTCTCGCAATTCTCATAATTTTCGAAGGACTTGAAAAAAATATATTCAACAAAAATTGTAGATAGGCTGAAAAATTCGAAAAAATTCTTAATTCGAAAAAAAAAAAGATTATTTGAAGGTAGAAATAGTTTCAACCACATATAGGTAGGAAAAATAAAAGTTATTTATCTTTTAAATCGAGCTTGAGCAAAATGCTCATCACGCGAATGCTGACGGGTTAGTAAGCTTTGTAAACAGGGTGAATGAAGACTGCACTAAGTAAACAAATAAGTTTGATCAGAACCCTTTCATCGTCTTCAAGACTTTCCATTCGTTCAAAAATAATGGAATTTTTGTATCATTTTGTGAATGGTATGAAATCCATTTTGTATTAAATTAATAAGTAAATTTATGTTTATGATTGCGTCAATATGAATCCTTATCAACCGAAAGGATTCAAAGGTACATTATTTTGAAATTATTAATTTATTTATTAATAAAAATGGTTGCAAAAGTGATGGTAGGCTTTTATTAAAAGTAATCTTTTGAATAAAAAACATTTTGAAAACGTACTATTCATCATTTAACACCATATTTTTAAATGGTAAAGCGTTAGAACACAAATGCTTTAATCCGTCAGCATTAAAGTCAATCATTCGGCTTAGACGCGTGATGAGAGATTTGCTCATGCGTTCTGCACAGGCGTTAAATCCTCAAAAAATGGCAATAATTTCAACTACATTATATTATCGTAATAATTTGATTGACTTTTAGGTAATCTAATATTTTTAATTTCATTTATTTGGGAGTACTCTTAAAAATTTTTTGATTATTGTTTGTTATTCAGAGGAATACGCAATTAGTTTTTTACCTTTTAGTGCATATTAATTCGTTTTGGAAAATTAATATTAATTGGTTTTTTTTTTAAGTCGGTTTTTATTTTTTATTTTAATGAATCTGCAGTATACTAACTTATTTGTCTATAAAAAAGAATCATGGAAATCGGTTGGCATGATATTAAGATATTAGCCCATTTGTCGCGCACATACATAATGCAATTTAAGACTTGTATGGTTTTCTCATGAATGCCATTATCAAAACTGAGCCAAATTGAAAATATGACCACACGGGAAGTACCAGTTCACCCAATCGAAAGTTCTGTGGTAACAAACATAAAAAAAAATTATATAAAAAATAATACAGTCAAATTAAAAACCTCCTCCTTTTTTGTTTGAAGTCGGTTAAAACTAAGACCTAGTTATAGAAATCTATGGAATTTGGCCCTATAAATTTTGTAGTTTTCAACAATGATTCTCTCAAAAAATCTTAAATTTTTATGCTCAATAATTTCAATTACAAATATCATATTTGATATTTACCGGTAAATATGGAAAAACAATTCGAAATATTTATTATTTCTTCTTCAATTTCCAATAACACAAAAATAAATTAATATAAGAATTTATTTTATTGAAATTCCATTCCTTTTAACAATTAATGTTGAAAAGAATGTTTTAAGAAAAATAAGTATGTGCTGCATATTTTGTTAATAAATTGGAAAAACTATTCGATTGAAAAGAATATTTCAGCTAATAATAATTAGTTTTCAATAAGATTTTGTTTTTTTTATTCACCAAAAGTTTGCGATGAAGAAAAAACCTTTACACTTTTCCATACAGAAAAGTTATGTACTGATTTATTTCTTTTTTAATGGAATATAGAAAACTTTTCGATTAACTTATTAATTCATTATAATATTTATTAAATACTTTTTTCTCAGAATTTTTATTCTAATAAATAAAGGTATATATAAAGAAGAGAAAATGGTAATAATACTTACCTGTGCTTACATACTTTGTAAAAAGTTATTAAGCAGAATTAGTGGATGTAAAAATTTTTAATTAGAAGGTTTTTATGTGTAGGTATGCGTTGTTTAATGAAATATATTTTAATTTTGTTTTGCTATTTCCTTTACGAATCACATTTAATGAATACTTTGACTAGTTATGTTGCTATAGTATTGCAGAGCAGCCTTTTGTTATCTTTCGATTCGTAAACAAATCAGAATAAAATATTCTGATAAAATGTATTATATGATTAAATGTAAACAACAACAATAAGTAATAATGATAAATAAATGGATAAACAAATTAAAAAAATTCATTGAGTTGAAAAAATTGCATTCGTGTCTAGAACTCGAATAGCCTAATTGGTAGGGCGCTTGACATGAATCCAAGAAGTCCGGGTTCGAGTCGTGGTTCGAGTGTATTTTTTTCAATTCTCTTTAAATAAAATATTCTGTTTATATTTTTTCTGTTCGATATTGAAAATAGTTTGCATTATTAAAAAATTTTATGTGCATACATTACTTTTCTAACCTTGAAAATCAGAACAACATTGAAGAGCTCAACAATAATGGTCGCTATAACCGATAGTTGTTATAAGCGATGTGTACATTTTGATAATGAAGTGAAAGTATGTGCATGTGTACACATGTTTGGCGTTATTGCTGATTTCAATAATTGTTGGTCGATATATGAGTCAATAAGGTCGAAAATAAAGTTGATAAGGTTCAAAATACTAATGTTGTTTTGTACAAACTGAAAATGTGTGTATCCGCATTCTTGGGTCGTTCTAGCCAATATTACGGCTTTTAATTCCAATGAATAGCCGATAATATGACGGTTCATTTTATGTCTCTACAGCTGATACTACTTTATATAGTATCAACTAAATATAGTGATTTGACTAAAACCTTTCCATTTCGTCGTTATAAATGGTTTTGACTGCATTTTGTATGTAAAATTTCATCTTTAACTGTCACGCTAATAGAATCTGACCGGCGTTTACCATTCTTGATGATCAAAATGAGAATAATGCGAAAAACCTAAATGGTGGTATCCCGTCCGTCTTCAGTTACTGTTTGACGTTACTTGAAGCGACTTAAACCTTGTTGTTGCAAAAATGTTGGTGAATCTTCTTTGGAAAAGATGCCCATAGTAGTATCAGTAATGGTTATGTTTTATCGATACCAAAAAACGTTTCGTTGCTTCCAAACCTGTTTAGTGAAGATTCCTTTAAAATATTTATCGTCTCTTCAGAGAGGCATTAACTGTTCTACCATAGGCGAGTTGCAGTTATTCTGTCTTCGAGAACACTTCTGTCTTGCTTTAATGAAAAAACAATTTCATTAAGAAGTAATTTGAGGTTTGTAAATCACTTCAACAATTCAAACCATGACACTTCGTTCATGGTTATTACAAACGCTTAAGTACTGTACTATGATTTGATATTTAGTGGACGTTTACTTTGTATATGAATGTTACTTTATATATTTAGTTACGGAATCCGTTTTTTTCTCCTCAGTTATTTCTCAAACTTTTTCTCCAGAGTGATTTTGTGAAAAAAAAAACTTTTTAATTTATTTTTAAGAAGGAACAAATTTATTAATCCAGATTATTACTTTTGTTAAGATGTCAATCATTATAAGCAATTTATTAAAAGTTTAATGACGCATAAAATACATTTTCAATATATTAATTAATAGAAAACATAATTCCATAGATTGAATACAAAAATTTCTTGTTAAAAATGTTACTCACGCAATTATAACCAGAAACTTTTTTATTCCCCTTGTTCAAAGTTTTTTCGTTGTACTATATGTGAGTGAAAAAACTTTTTATTTTATTTAAGTAAAGTAAATCCTTCTTTTGGTTAACTATACAACAATCTAGTCTAGTAAACTAAATAACAATTTTGCTTGAAATTTAGCAATTTCTACTTTACCTAGTAAAAATATAGCTCAATACAAAAATCGGGTGCATTTGATGACTGGTCGAATACAGGGTAAAATCGATCCAAATATTGCGATATCTTAGAAACTATGGATCCAATCAGTAAATTAACCTGATTTTTATACTTTTTGGATCAAAATTACCCCATCCACCGAGTTTCATCAAATTCCAAAACAAAATTTTTTTTGCGGTTTTCTCGATTTTTTCAAAGAGTAAAATAATTGCAAAAAATTGAAAAATTCTTTTTATCTCCAGTGTTTTTTTATATATCCTAGTTTAGAACAATCAATGTTTTAACGTACGCCATGAGGCACCCCCTCGGAGGCCTTCAGTTACCATTATATTTACCTGGAAAGAAAATTCACTGGACAAAGTTGTTTGTTTTTAAAGACGAAAGATAGAAAGAATTGATAAAATAAAACTCAAGTATGAAACTTGCTTAAGAAGACCATATTCCGCAGTTTCATGAAAAATGACTTTTGGCAAAACTACCAAGCTTTCTCTCTACAGACGGGCAGATTTTCTCTCTACAGACTGATACAAACTATCAGACTGATAGTTTAAATATTATGGTCATTTTTAAAGGCTCACCAAAAGGAGCGAAGACGAGCGAAGAGACCCGCGAAGCTTCAAGAATGTGTTGATCATTCAACGAAAAGAGTGCTGTCCGCGGACCATAACCCGTTTTGAATGTATAAGACATTTTTTTCATTTATCTAGACACCAAAAGATTTAACTGATTTCCCAATTGACTAAAGACGCCTATGAAACGTTATACTTGAAGTTAGATAGAATTTTATTTGGTGTAATGAACAAATAAGTTTCCTAACAGAACGGTATGAGTACTTGAAACTTATCTATGGGGGTGTGTGTTGTTGTACAAAGTTATGGTGTCGTATATTACTTAATAGTGTAACCAATTTGTCAAAAACGAAGTTTTCGGGAGAAATAGTTTTGCTTCACTATATATTTTGTTCAAGTATTTATTTTCAATGTTGTAAAATACTTATGTTATGTGAAACGTGTAAATATTTATGAATAGGGAATTACAATTATTGTTTATAAAATTTATTGTTGCACATTATTTATGTTTATTCTTTGAAAGTGGAACAGAGAATTTGATTGTTGTTTTGAAATTGTACTAATTCATTGTTTTGTATTTATTATAAAGTCAAGTTTTGTCGAGAAATTGTTCGTGTTTGGTATAGTTAATAAAACTAATTCAGTATTTTATTTCCCGGATAAAAAACCAGGTATGATCGATTTGTCTATTGCAGTGTAGCTCTTAAATGGAAGAACCGATTTAAATTTTTTTTGTTTTAGGTAAGTTTTTTGCTATGTTTCAATTAAATCTGCTCAGCCGTTTGCAAATCGTTTCCTATTTTCCAGTTGTTTTCGGCTGCGGAACACTAAATTCGAACTTTAAACAGAGCTAAGAACACTCTCGATGAAATTACCGCAGGCAGATACGCAGACACGTTAAATGTATAACGCCCTTGTTTTTAACAAACAACGAAGTGTTACTCGAAGTCTTGAATTAGCTTAGGCATTCTCTTTTAGAACACTGCACAAATATAATTTTCGAGATGTCTATTTTTTGTCTAAATATTTGAAATGAATATACAAAATAATTTTGCTTTCAGAAACGAACACTTCTTTGGAACTATGTTCCCTATCGCATGTTATCGTTTTGATTTGTTTGCGGGTTTGGAGGTAGAACCAAAAAAGTTGTAACAAAACAAACGACACCAAAAACCGAACCATTTTTACCTAGGTCACTTAGGAAACTAAAACTTTTTCAATCGATTCAGCTTGCCTTTTATTTTGAGAATATGCAAAATTTGTTTATAAATTTGGCAATTTCTATTTCTTGTCAAAATTAACGATTTTTTTATTTAAAATAATGAGTTATCAAAGTCAGTTATCAGAAATTAAAGATAATTGAAAAAATAATTTAAAGCAATTTCTAGGAAATTTTATGTTACGTCATAATAAGCATCCTGATCAAATCAAATGTTATGCACGCACATATAGGGTTGACTACTTAATCAAAAGTATGTCTTTTTTTAAAGTAATATTACGATTAATTCATACAATTAAAAGTAAAAGTAGCTGTAAAATTAAATTTTTCAAAGAATTAAACAAGTATATGACTATTGAAATTTATACCTTAAATTTTCCGAAAAATATCTTGTAAATAAAAAAGTAAGTGCTACATTTATACGGTACGAAGGTGAAAAGGAACATTGTTCCCACCGGGTGTTCCACTTCTGGTTATTTTTATACCATGTATATATGAAATATACATAGTATATTAAGTTTAGTCCCAAGTTTGTAACACTTCAAAATAATGATGCTAGGAAAAAAATTTTGTCACAGGTGTTCATAAAATCAGCTAATTAGTCCATTTCCGGTTGTCCGTCCGTCCGTCTGTGGACACGATAACTCAAAAACGAAAAAAGATATCGAGCTGAAATTTTTACAGCATATTCAGGAAGTAAAAAGTGAGGTCAAGTTCGTAAATGAGCATCATAGGTCAATTGGGTCTTGGGTCCGTAGGACCCATCTTGTAAGCCGTTAGAGATAGAACAAAAGTTTAAATGTAAAAAATGTTCCTTATCAAAAATTAAACAACTTTTGTTTGAAACATTTTTTCGTAAGCATCAGAAGCCAATTAGGCGGAAATTTTATAATATGTACTATACTTGATTATCAGTTATGTATGTGTCACATGTTTGTATGTGTAATGTGATCAAGAAATCAACACTGACTATGCATGGTATTTCAACAATTAACTCAGTCAATTGTTTGTTTTCACTTGTTTAATATAATAAAGCTTTTTGATTTTCTTTCAAAATTATTTTCTTTTCTTTGTTTTTTACATGAATTATGGTTACTGAAACATTAACTTACGAAAAATATGTTTTTTTTTAAGTTTTATATTTTGACATAAATACGCTTTAAAACATAAACATGTGGACAGGTAAACTTAAAAGAAACAGAATAGAAAATAAATTATGCTAATTTTTTCCAGAAAACTTAAAATATATTTATAAAAAAAAATAAATAAAGTACATGCTATTATCGAAACTTCGAACATTATGGAAATATAAGTAAAATTATTACATACTTTGACTTATTCAACAGTTTTCTTTTTGTGACAGTTGTGTGTTGATTTAAAGTATATATAACATTTTACTGTGAATAAATAATATCTATATATTATATAATGGTTTGGAACTCTTCGAAATAATGGTTGAACCATATAGTTCAAAAACTTCCATAATATATCCATACCACAGAAACCATTCCCGAATTTCACACTCTATATAATATGAAATTATATAAATTATTGAGAGTCACGTATTTTATTCTTTACCAAATTACATGAAAATTTCTATAAATATTTCATTTTTTTCTAAATCATTTTTTTTTATTATTTTTATTTTGAATGAAATAAATTTTTCTTATTTATTTTTTATTTTTTTTTCGAATTTTTTCGAAGTGGATTATCAGGTATGCATTTGTCGGTATAATATAATAAATTAGCCGGAAAATACCATGAAATGTGGAAAAGTGTATTATTGACAATTTTAGGGATAGTTTTAAAAGGGTTGCAAGCATCTTCAGTTGCTTTTTTACTTCGGATTCGTGAACAGCGCTCCCAAAAAACTCTCAATAGACGATTTACAAGGTGAAATTTTGAATTCAATTAATGTTTCTATTTTTTCGTTCTGGGTTTAATGGAGCTTTTACCATATTTCATTGCTTTTAAACCTCGAAATCAAGATCAGCGACCTCGGAAACCATTAGTAGATATTTCTAGGTAGAATTTTTTTTTTTTTTTTGGCATCCTAATATTTGATTATCAGTTCCTATAGGAACTATAAATAGGTCTGATGAATAGATAACATGAACGGCAACTACCCAGTGATAGTCACCTAATCGAATTTATAGTATGTAAACTATAATTAAAATTATTTACGTAAATCTAAATCTTAAATCTAGAACACTTTGTCTATTTAGTCTATTTACTCTTTCACTATTGTCTAAGAGATTGATTACTTCAACATTTGGGTGCCTTCCAAGGCGAGTCAAGTAACTTTCACTGAACCGCGTAATTTCGCGCACTGTGGGCACTTCAAGGCTACGGTGAATGTCGTCATTGCGCACGTACCAGGGAGATTCACTAATTGTTCGTAACACTTTTGATTGAAACCGTTGAATGATTTCGATGTTACTGTTGCTAGCAGTTCCCCATACTTGAATCCCATAAGTCCACACAGGTTTTAAAATTGTTTTATACACTAGCACTTTATTGTCTAATGATAACTTAGATTTATGACCTAACAGCCAGTAAAGTTTCGAAAGTTTTAAATTTAATTGTTTTCTCTTGGACCAGATGTGTTTGCGCCAAGTTAGCCTTCTGTCTAAGTGAATTCCTAGGTATTTCACTTCGTTTGCCTGTGGAAAACTGACATTGTTCATTTTTACAGCTGGACAAGTTTCCCTTCTTAAAGAGAATGTAACTTGAACTGATTTTTGTTCATTTACTTGAATTCGCCACTTTTGTAACCAGTTTTGTATTTTATTTATACTATTTTGTAGTCTTTGAGAAGCTACATTTGGGTCCACGTCTGTGGATAATATTGCAGTATCATCTGCAAAAGTAACTATGGTATTTTTTACGTCGGCTGGTAAGTCCGCGGTATATATCAAGTAGAGAGTTGGGCCCAGAACGCTGCCCTGTGGTACGCCAGATTGAATAGGAAACAAGTCAGATAACTCTTCTTGAACTTTGACCTGGAAATGACGATATTCTAGATATGATTTCAAAATACAATAATATGTACTTGGAAGATGTTGTTTTAATTTGTACAGTAAGCCAGGGTGCCATACTTTATCGAACGCCTTGCTGACGTCAAGAAATGAAGCTGTACAATATTTTTTTTCTTGAAAGCTTTTGTTTATTGTGTTAACTATTCGATGCACTTGTTCTATAGTTGAATGTTTCTCACGGAACTCAAATTGGTGGTCTGCTATGATCTGCAACTCATTCAGCATAATCTTTAATTTTTGTAGAAATAATTTTTCAAAGAGTCTAGATAGTGTTGGTAATAAACTGATAGGTCGATATGATTTGACTTCGTTGATTGGCTTCCCTGGTTTTGGAATTAGAATTTTTTTTATTATTATTTTTAATTAATAATTTTTTATTTTTCTAGAAAAACTACTCTAATTTTCTCGTTTTTCATGTTTTTCATTTCAAGATCTACCCAACACGTACAAACAAGAATTTTGGAAATTGACTTTTCCACATTTCTGGCTTATTAAATTAGCTAGTAAGTGTGTATTCTAAAATATTTCAAGCTTTCCAATTGTGGTGTCATAATGATCTTGACTCAAAAAGACACCAGGTTAGTTTAAGTAGGTACTTTAAGGTGGTCGGACAGTACACTGCAAATTTATAGTAGGCTGTAAATTCTGTAAATTATTTTTTAACATACATTAAAAATTGTAACACCTCAAGTTCAGGTGTTAGACATGGAAAAAATGTCTGGCAACTATAATTTATATTGCTTAAAGGGTATGAAAAAAAAAATTAAAAACGTTATCCGTAAGTGATTTTAAAGCAATTGACTGAGTTAATTAATGAAGAACCGAGAATAGACAAGATTAAAATGTGTGTTTGCTTTATTTTACTATGCTCAAGTGCTAGGCATCATCCTTTCCTAATTTGAATAAGAAAAGAAATATTAAAATCTAACAGTCTTGAAATTTGTAACAAAACTTTTTCGTGACGATGCTTTATCTTTTATACCAACAAGCATTGAAATTTGTAACAAAAAAGGAAACGATTTATTGAAAACACATAGTATATTTTTTGTCCATTAAAGTTTACGATGTACTACATCGAAAACAACATCGAAACATTCGTATACTCTCAAAAACTTTATAGTTACAATAATTTTAAAGCACACAGTATTTTATAATAAATAACATTCACTTGAACGAATATAGGAATCATCTGCAGTGAAGTGAGCTACATATACTACTCTTCTAGTTTTCGTAGAGCTACTCTTGGCTACGTGTTGAATATCCAACATAGTACATGCATGATGAGGATGATGACTACATATAAGTTCACTATACCTACTAAGTATACAGGTAGGGTAGAGAAGTGTGCGATTTTAGAAATGCTCTATAAAAAAGCGCCAAGGCAAGTTTAGACTTGTGGTTGAAATTATTTGTAGCATATTTTCAACTTTAAAGATGAATTTTGTTATAATTTCATGAATGTAGAAGAGAAATAAGAATAACATTTTTTCTGCATTGGTTTTCAAAATATCGAAAGCTAAATAATTAAAGAAAACGATATTTGAAAAATTACTCCAGATATCGGAAAATTATATTCTTACTTTTCGTCTTATATTGTCAAGTTATAACATAATTCACCTTCAAAATTGAAAATATAAATTATTTTAAATTTGTATCTCCACTACCGTGCTCATACATCCTTAATTAGTCGGGCAAAATGTTTTTTTTTTTTCACTTATTTATTAAGGTTTTAACTTTAATTTAAATAGTTATTTTTAATTTTCACCGAATAGTTTTGTAGAAATCTATGAAAACATATCAATCAGCTAGCGTTTTACCATGTTAAATATGCCTACTTTTGAAGTTATTTATTGATTTAAATAATTGGGCAATCCCCCTTAAATTTTCAGAATTGATTTGGACTTTATATAAGAACCAATTTCGTATAAAAAAATGAAATGTTTTGTCCAAAATTACTCTGGTGCTCGTACATCCTTAATTGCTAAACTACTAAAAAACATTCGAAAAAATTGGCTAAATGCAATGTAGCTCAAGCTTCAATCGGATTACATTCATTTAGATATACAATTGCTTCCCGGCTACCAAATTTTTCATTATATTCCCTTGGATTTAAACTACTTATTTTTAGTTCTGTTCTTTCAGTGCTTTAATGTATGTTGGTCATTGGTTATCCTGACATAGTTTCTCTTTTTTCTGGTACTTATCCTTTAAGTTAGATTCACAATAGCAAATTGATAGATCTGACTAATTTTTAACTTACTTGATTAACTTAAACAAATTTAAAATTTGCTGTTTTCTGCGAAACTGAACCGTTTTCTGCGAAATAATCCAATATGCTGTTTTTGAGATATTATATTTCAATTTTATTGCATTCACGATCAAACTGCCTTAATCTATAAATCATACATTTATAATGTTTTTTAAAATGGTTAAAAATGATTTGCAAAAATTGATAGATTTCTGTTTTATAGCGTTCTCAAAATCGTACATTTCTTTACCCACACTATACTAGTAAACATGTTAATACTTGAATTAGAGTTACACCGACATGTAAACTACGTATTGCCTATTTTATCTCTGCCATCACATTTCTCTGTAGAACTCGGTGTATATGATAATAACTATTTTATTAAAGGATGTGTATGTACTCATATAGGGTGAGCCTAGTGAGAAAAATATGTTTTTGGAGGTTATTTCCTGCTTCTACGTTATTCTGCCATAAGTTCTGTGATTAACTAATTAATGCTTTCTATGTGCAAGTGCGTACAGCGCGTACTTTTTATAAAGTACTTTAAAATATTTGGATCTCAAGGTGTTAAGGAAAAAGTCAAATTACATCCCTCAGGGATTTTTCAAAGAAAAAGTTACTGTAATTAGTTCCTTGTCTTTCATTCATGGGCGGCTATCCTAGGTAATTAATCCCGAAAAAAAGGATTAACTATTCTAACGGCGGAATAATTGACGCAATATTTAATTGATTAAACTGTCGATGTATTGATAGATAATAACGAAGTAACCAATAAGGCTTACGAAAATTTACTGCTGCAAGGACGTTTCCAGACGCTCTTCCAAGCAATGCC
This sequence comes from Chrysoperla carnea, assembly GCF_905475395.1. Lineage (NCBI taxonomy): Eukaryota > Metazoa > Arthropoda > Insecta > Neuroptera > Chrysopidae > Chrysoperla > Chrysoperla carnea. The sequence continues at coordinate 129,287,925 of NC_058337.1, forward strand.
TACTCTTTGCCAGCCTTCTTTCTTTGACCACATCAATAATTCGCCTTGGTACGATTTTTTTTATTTGTTCGCTAGTTATGAGATTGTGACCATGAAAAAGCATTACTTATCTCGGGTACAAACATGAGCAACCATAACCTGCCTTACCTTGCTTGGTTTCATCCATCTTTTTTTGTATCAAGAAACTTTTGTTGGACATCTAAAATAGATCATAAGATAATGACTGGTCAAAGTTTTAGCTTCAAAAATGAATAATTCTTCAAAAAAGTTAAGTTTTCCACTTAATCTGTATTCCATTTTTCAAAATAATTACAATTTTGTTTAGATATTTTCTGAATAAATTCTAAAATAGAACTTCAGCATCGGAAAAACAACAGGTCTAAGGCTTGCAAACGGGAAAATGGTTAAAATGGGGTTTATTCAAGGAAGCACGGCAGCTTTTTTTTGTATAACATTTTATTTTTTTTATTGCCTAGCAAAAATATGATAGGGAATTTTATGAGGCTCATAATAAAGCTCTTACATCAGAGTAACACATGAGTTACAAATTAAAAAGTTAAGTAGCCTGTTTGCGAGTATTTGATGCCCGAAATCTTCATATATATAGGCACAGTATGAAAGAACATAGAATATAGTAAAGCGAAAAAACGAGAGAATACGGTTCTGTCAACGGTGTAAAAATAAATAAGCTGAATTAAATGTAAAACTTAGAACAGCGTTTGAGAGATAATCGTTTTTTTTTTTGAGACTGTTGATTTTAGAGGTATATCCGCTACTGATCATAAGAGAATCAAAAGCCACAAGGTATTAAATCCTCAATCGATTCACACCATAGGTAGGATGTGCTCTCTTGCAGCAACTATACAAGATAATTCAAGTACCCCCCATTCAAACAGTGCTTGCACCGACTATATATTTGAACTTTATATTTTTATTTTCCACTGTGCGTTAGCTAGTTTGTACCAAGCATAGTACAACACGTTCCTTTTTCCTTCCGAGTTTTTCCATGTATATGTATGTGTGTCTGTGTATAGCCATTTGTTGTATATATATATATTTTTTTTGTTTGCTTCTTTTCTACTATATCCATATTTTTATTGTATTTTTCAGTACAACTAGGTTATTCTCTTTTTTATATCGCTCGCTAGAAAACTAGACTATACCATTTTTATATTGTTTCTTTTCAATATTAATGTTTTCATTGTTTTATTTCGTTTTCAATTCTCATTTTTTCGCCAAAAAATGATCATGAAAAGTCAGTTTAATCGAGACAGAGAAAAAAAAATTTTATTTGTCGAATTTGCCATATTACATATGAGAATTTAAAGCAAGACTTGATACAATAACAATTTGGAAGTGAAATTAAGATTAAACAAGTGAAAACAAACAATTGACTGAGTTAATTGTTGAAATACCATGCATAGTCAGTGTTGATTTCTTTATCACATTACACATACAAACATGTGACACATACATAACTGATAATCAAGTGTAGTACATATTATAAAATTTCCGCCTAATTGGCGCCCCCACGGGTAAACAGTGATGTTTACGAAAAAATGTTTCAAACAAAATTTGTTTAATTTTTGATAAGAAACATTTTTTACGTTTAAACTTTAGTTTTATCTCTAACGGTTTACAAGATGCAATTGACCTATGATGCTCATTTACGAACTTGACCTCACTTTTTACGTCCTGAGTACGCTGTAAAATTTTCAGCTCGATATCTTTTCAGTTCGCTTTTAAGTTATCGTGTCCACAGACGGACGGACGGACAACCGGAATTGATGGACTAATTAGGTGATTTTATGAACACCTATGACAAAATTTTTTTCCTAGCATCATTATTTTTAAGCGTTACAAACTTGGGACTAAACTTAATATACTATGTATATTTCATATATACATGGTATAATAAAAAACGAAGAAGTAATAAGCATTTATAAATTGTTGCCCATCTCCTTTTAGCAAAACAAAGTTTTATACGTAATCTCTATGGTGATACCGTTCAATGACGTCACTATCTTCCTCTTTGTTTAATTAGAAAAAGGAATTTAAAACGTTTGTGTTGCGTAGTAATAAATATTTGGAAAAACCCATTTCACTCTTCTGTTCATACAGTGGAAATCTTTACCTTTTTTCGGAAACAACACTGTTTACCTGTGAGATAGCAAATTAGGTTAGAACATTATATATTATGTATTATATGAAAATATCAGTTATGTGTGTGACACCACAGGCGTGTTCTATATACACGACTGTGGCTATCTTAGTGTGACTATATCTTTCTTTACGTAAATAAAGTAAGAAAACAAACGATTGCGTAATCAACACTGTCTTTACATGGTATTTCAACAATTTATATTTTTTACTTTTTACTGGTACTACAAGACAGATATGATCTGAATACAATCGCAGGCGTTGTGAAGATCTTATATCACTTCCAAGGGCCTCTGTTCGCAAAGTTGTTGCAGCTATTATAGGACACTGGTTGGGACAGGATACACGCCTGGGCCTGGCAGTGTATCAAGACTACTGCAGGAGCTGTCACAGTGTTGAGGAGGAGGAGACGATGTCTCATCTTCTCTGCCACTCCCCAGCTCTTGTCATGAGGAGATGGACTTACTTCACTTCAAAGCCCTCCCGCTGTTCTTAAACAGAACCAAATGGTTCATGGAGTAGTGGCCGGGGATGGGCCGACCCTTTTTTGGTATCACAACGGACCCTATGGTCTAAGTGTGTCCCACCCCAGGACAGCCACCCTAATCTAACCTAACCTACTTATTTATGTATTTATGGCTGAAAAAGTGGTTTACATTGGACACTACAATATTCGTTTTAAAACACTCAAAATCGGAAGCATTGGTGGAATCATTCGTTTGATTTTTCCTGCTATAGCATTAGTCTATATATGTTTGTGAATTCAATTATTAGAATGAAATATGTATTTTTTTCCCGTTTTGTTATTTTTAAAAATTATATCGATTTATGTCATCATTATTGTCATCAGTATATCTTGAATAGAAAAATACATCTGGTTATGTTATACAGTTATGAATAGAATTTTTAGTTAGTATTCATTAAATATCATTGCATTTAAAAAGAATAATGAGAAAAATTCTTTTATATGGAATAACTGGAACATGTTAAGAAATTATTGCATTGTGTCTATACTAATCTGATTAATTAGTTTTTTTTTTTTAATTAGAATAAATCTAGTGCTTATTGATGAAAGGTTATTATAAGCTTTTATTTAGGCTCCACCTGTGCGTTGGTTTTAATCAAATCTTGCAAGTTTAATTTTGTTGTTTATGTAAATCGAATTACAGCAAATTTTTCCACAAATCTCTATCTCTATCTCTATATATTATATATGTGAAAGTAAGCATGTTTGTTTATTTGTATGTTTGTTTGTTTGTTTGTTTGTTACACTTTCACACTAAAACTAGCGAATGGTTTTTAATGAAACTGTACAGCAATATAGCTCATACTTCAGAATAACACATGAGATATAATTTATAAAGATATATTAATAAAAAAATTATTTTTAATTAATTTAATTTGACATTGCCATAAATTACAGATTTCTGTAAAAATAGTCAATATATAATATTTTACGGCCATCTATTCTGATATACTCAATGAATAATGGCGACTATTATACATTTAAAAAAATAGAAAACCATACATTTCGAGTGTTATAGAAAGGGGATATGCGAGGGCAATCTTTATCAATCTTTACTTTTAAACCCAGCAAAGCGGGTGGGTATCACTCTAGTTAAAACATATTTGGTATACACACTTTTTCAAAGATAAGCTCTTGTTCTTAAAAGTAGAAAATCATTTTTCTTATGAGTCACTCGTACACGACTATTTATAAAAGCTTGAGGCGCTCCAAATAATCAATATTATTATATTTTGAGCGCGCCAGGTTTTTATAAACAGTCATGTATGAGCTAACGATTCTCGAAAAAAATTATTTAAATCATAAATGTTACTTTTTTTAATGAGGGTCAATCTGATGCCGGATTGTGATGTAATTCTTTAAGCTCTTCAATTTTTCTGAAGTTATTTTTTGATTAGTTTACTTCAAATGGAGCTATTAGCCATAATAAAGTTTTTATGGTCCATCTTGAATAACAAATTTCAACAAGCCGTGTGGATCTCAAGGGACTAACTACCCAGCATAATAAATAGACTCGAAACAACTCGACCGAATGTTATCAAATTCTTTTCACATCATATGGCCGTTAATATGCTTCGATCGAAACCTCAATAAAGTTGATATCATTTTTGGTTCGCGCGATGGCGACGACAAAACAAATGTCTATGCACAAATTGATTTTAATGCCTTGTCTTAACCATGAAAAGTAAAGATGTGTTGAAAATTTCGATTTCAGGCCCATTAAAATAACTTCCTATACTGGGAAGTTAAAAAAATCACTTTCGATGGACATTTTACGCCGAAACATTCGGTATACAGGAAATACAAATAACTTAATCATAAGATCAATTATTCTTCTTCATTAATCTTTCAAAATGTACACACTTTCTTTGAACATTTCAGTCAATTTTCCGAAATGAAAAAAATTATAAAAATTATGTACATTTATAAAGCATTCATTCTAATTATATTAAAAATCTAACTGAGTTTTTTTTTTACAGATTGTTCGGAAGAAAATCAAATCAACTCTAAACTTATAAATAAAACATATAAATTCAATATCACAAAAGTACAAAGCAAAACGAGCGATATATTTACTTGACTCGACTGTGTATACCGTAAAGAATTTTCTAACTCGTTCAACATTGCCCAGAGAGAAGAAAAAAAAAACGATGAAAGATATGAATTATACATTTCTTTATAAAATGAAATATTTTAAAGCGGAATATAGCCGGAGAAAAATGAATTATTAATAAATTTAAAAAAAAAAAAATAAAAATAAAGAAATTATTAGAAAATTTTCTAAGAAAAATAAATAAAAACATTATTCGTTGGTTTGTTGTGCTTGTGTGGGTATATCGGGTTCGACAATGTAGAGAGAATCACCAGGTGAAATCGTTTAAAGTGTATAGAGATAACGGAATTCATATAAAGATTTTTATGACGACACGGGAAAATACCTTGAAGTGATATGTGTTTTAAGTGTGCGCGAAGGGAATATTGTTTTGTGTGTTCATAAAAAGGGGGTAATTTATTTTTTATTCGAAGAGAAGAGTTTTCCTGTCTATTCTTCTGGAATTAATATCGAACGGAGTAAAAATGGATTTTAATAATATGATAAATGGTAACAATATGCATTCTGATCAACAACAATTACAGCAACAATCAACGCCAAAGCATAACAATACACATAAATCACACAGTGAGTATATTAAATAATATTATCTTTCTTTTATTTTTAACCGACTTCAAACCAGAAAGAAAGAGGTTCTCAATTCGACTGTATTTTTTTATTTATGTTTGTTACCTCAGAAAGTTTGACTGGGTGGACCGATTTTGATGATTTTATATCTATCTCAAAGCTCGCGCATCCCGTGTGGTCCCATTTCAATTTGGACCAGTTCTGACTATGGTATCCATGTGAAAATCATAAAAGTCTTAAATTACGACAAGAGGACAAATAACTCAATATCAAGCCAACCGATTTCGATGATTCGGTTTTTAGTGACAAATTCGTTTAGATGTGTTCAGTGTACTTCAGATTCACTAAAAATCACAAAATAAAAAAATATTTTAACAAAAAGAAAACCGATTTCAAAAGAAAAACTTTTCCAAAATAAATTAATATGCACTAAAAAGTAAAAAAATAACGCTAATATAATGTAGTTAAAATTATTGTTATTTTTGGAGTCGGTGTCAGCCAAGCTAATGTAGCAAACTGTTCTGTGAGAGTTGTTTCCTTGGCTGACACCGACTCCAAAAATAACAATAATTTTAACTACATTATATTATCGTTATTTTTTTACTTTTTAGTGCATATTAATTTATTTTGGAAAAGTTTTTCTTTTGAAGTCGGTTTTCTTTTTGTTAAAAGTTTTTTTTTTTTTTTTCGTTTTATGTTCGTTCGTTACTCTACTTCTATTGAATTTTTTAAATTAAATTTTCATCTATTGTGTTTTTGAATGCATGTGATAATATATTGTTATTATTTACTTCATAAAGATTCACTTACATGGTTGAAGAATGCATATCATTTTTAGGATATTGTACATATTCGGCGATTAATTTACCGTCATGGTTGCAAGAATTCATGACAGAATATTAATGTTTTTAATATCCTTGTTCTAATGCAGGAGTTACATAGGAATGTTCGAACGCCAGGGCAGTTTTGAATAAAAGGCTTGATATGAGGTTGGACTAAGTTTAAATAAATTCTAAAAATTTTAGAGGGGGGGGGGAGTTACCTTATTATTTAAATAAATAAATGACTTTATCATTTGTCGTATGGGAAAACGGTAAATGGATGATATGTTTACATAGATTTCTCCAAAACTAGTCGGTGGAAATTAAAAGAAACTATTTAAAATAAAGTTAAAATCCTAATAAATTATTGAAAACAACAAAATTCCGTTGTGCCCGACTAATTAATGATGTGGGAACACTTTAAAAAAATATATTTTTTTAAATTAAGATGATTATCTTAAATTTTGATGATTATTTTGATTAGTACTGGGGATTGAATGAAGTCGACGAAGACCGTTTTTGGCTAATCTTGATTGTCGAAGGTTCTACCGGTGAAAGGTCCGAGGAGTATGGTTTGTGAGGCAGAACTTTGACGCTCAGTTTGTTTAATTTTCGAACGGTTATTTGTGAAACGTACAGACGGGTGTTGTCGTAGAGCAGAATCGGATCACTTTTGTGATCAGTGCCGACTAATGCTGAGTTAATTTTCGGTATATTTTATCGATTTCCTCCCAATAGAACTCTGCTGTGATAGTTTGGCCTTTTTACAGAAAGTTATAGTGTACCCACTTTTCAAGGTTTTTGACATTTTACGTTTTAAATCATCAAAGAGACAAAAAATTAAAATTTGGGAAAAAATAATCAATCTATAGACTATATTCTCTATCGATCAGTATATACCACGAGACAGTAGAATAAAAATTTATTGAGATATGGAGCTAAATATACAAAATAAATGACATTAAATTGGACAAACAACCTTATATTTCAAACATGCTGATAAAAGTTGCATTGCTAGGATAAAAGTTGCATTTTATTTGTATGCTAAAAATAATGTTGACGGTTCAAATCTTCCTAGAACAGTACGTTTTAACCCGTCAGCACTCGCGTTATGAACATTTTTTCTCACGCTCGATTTAAAATATGAGTGATTTTTATTTTTCAAATGGTATATGTGGTTGAAATTTTTTCTATTTTCATATAAATTTATCTATTTCCGAGTAACGAATTTTTCAAATTTTTTCAATCTATCTACAGTTTCAGGCCTGTTTGTGTACTTTTGTTAGTTTCATATAAGTCGTACTCAGTAAATTAAAAAAAATTTGTGTGATAGAAATGTGATGAACTTAGTTAAAATGAATTTAGTAAGTTAGATTATTTCTCTGCTCTAATATTTTGACTCTCAAACATCATTCAATGATCACGTTATCAAATTATTTTTAATTAGCTATACTACATTAAAAAATAAATTCAAATAAAATTATGTAGAGGTTATGAATTCAAGGGTAATTTTGCTAAACTAAATATTTGATATTTAAGTCGTTCGAAAAAATACGGTATACGATTTTTATAAACAATTTGAAACAAAATTTATCTACAATAAAAATTGTGTTTAAACAGCAAACATCTTTCGGTTATGAAACCCCAAACGTCACAGAATATTTCACTTCAACAAACTGTTGTTTTGCTAAATTTAATAACATTTTAGAAACTCTAATAATGTGTATTATTGGCATTGAGTGTGGATATTGATTAATGTGGGAATACAAAAGACTTTTAATTTCATTATTTTCTTCATATGTTCCCTAAGGAAATGAAATTTATATACCTTTTACGTATATACGAAGAAAAAAAAAGGATATACTTTGTGTGTACAAATACAATTCCTATACATTTTATGGCGAATTTTCGATGAAAAAAGAGCTATTGCTTTTGTACTGCTAGCGGTCGCAATTTAATTTTGATTTGAATAAAATTTGGCATAAAGAAGGGTTTTGGTAGTTGAAAGATCAAGTTCGTTAATGAGAAAAACCTTCCGATAAACAAGCGGTGGGAGTGCTCCAAGTACAATATTTTAAAATACAAAATGTTTTGTATTTTTTTATCAGTTTTAAGCAAAAAGTACTCATGTGATTTTTTTATCTAGGCGCTTAGTTTTCAAAATAAAAATTCTTGAAAAATTAAAAATGAAATATTCGATTTTAAGAAAAATGTGTTATTTTTTCAATTTCTGGGGGAACTCGCTTGGCTAACGCAACTTCTGCGCTATGAATTTTTTTCATTTCATATATACCCCGAAATCTTTAAAAATAATGGTTAATATTCGTATTTTCTTGGGTAAGGGAGAAACTAACAAGAGAAGTTTCAAGTATGCATTAATCATTTAGCAAAAAGGGTGCTGTCCTACGGATTACTTGGTACGAATGTTTTTTTTTGCAACTGAAGAAATATTGTCTCTTTGTCAAGTCCTCAGTTTGAAAGCTGTAGTAATTAATGCATTTTTATGACATCATTTAATTATAGTTTGTTTAAACACATAAAAACTGGAGGATTGATTTTTTTACAACAATTTTTATGTTTCATACCATTTTTTTTTTTTTTTTTATAAATTTGTAAAAAGAATTGTTTCAAGTGTTTGTACTTAATCGCATCGCTGGTACTCTGTTTGTTAAGTGTTGAATTTATACAACACATACAACAGATATAAGTAGTTAGTGTAGCAGTAAAAAAGAAAAAGTGTATAAAAGATAAGAAAGTTAAATAGCTTTATTTGAAAGGTTTACAATGTTGAAAGCTTTAACAAGATGTTTTTACAAAAAAAAGTGCACATTATATATATACGATATATGTATAGGGGAATGTATGGCACCAGGGCAATTTTTGTGTTTTTTGAGGCTAAGTTTTAAAATATAACATTGATGATCCATGGTACGAGACCATGATGTACTACAGATCACACTGTAATCTACATGTAGTAAAAATTAACAACAATAAACTCTTACAGTACATGCATTATTACAGTTTCGATTCTTTTTTTAACGACTAGGAGTTAATGAAACTTCTTTTTTCTCACTTGCTCTTCGTTTACCTATATTTGGTAACCCATTAAAAAAGAAGAAAATGATTATAAAATTTAGTATTCTTGTTAGAATGTATTATTGATATGTTATATTGTTAAATTCAAAGAACGCGACTTTGTGTCTTTTAAAATTTACCTCCTCAACATTTTAAGGGGTAATTAAGGAATACACACAACTCAAAAATCACCGTGTACTACATGAAAAGTACAAAAAAATATTCTACTTTGAGTCACCAAAAAATATTTGGTTCGATAATGTTCAGTTGCTTACCTTCTAAGAAGAAAACTTTCCCTAGATATTGTTGCTATTTTAGAGATAGCGATATCGAACAAAATTCGATGTGTCCGCAATACTCCATCTTACCCTACTTTTTAAGAAGCTCTGTATACAACACAAAATACAAAATACTACAAAATGCATATCTATGTACACTTCAGAGTGTCTTGTTTTTATCAAGTATAGTTATACTACCTTGGCTATTTTAATGGGGTAAAAAAAGTTTGTTTAATATTCAAGTAAGAAAATTAACGTGAATCCTCGTGTAATAATCCCGAAACTTTTGCTTCGTCTAAATTTGGTTGAGAAATCCGATTTAATGAAAATATGAGTTTCAATCGCGGAAAGGGGTAAGCTTTAAAAAAACGAACACGACAGATGTAAAAAAATTCTCTAGCAGCCAAAAATGTCGCCTTTCAAGTTTGGCTGTAAATAGAATTAACAATTTTTGAGACGAATTTTTGAAATATAATCTGAAAAACATTTCATGTTCATTTCATTCATAAAAAGTTTAATATATCATAATTTTACAACTCTTATATTAAACGAACTTTCTGTATATAGTAAATGTTTCAATAGCTCTGTGGATATATTATAGCTATTTCGAGTTAGAGTAGATAGCTCCTTTAGTAAGGTCTCTAATAATGTTTATAGATATATTATATGCCAACTGAAATGTGAATTCCGGTTAAAATTGTGTGTTAAATGAATGAAAATTCAGGAAATTGAACATAAGGAAATTATTGTTAGTTTTCTTTTTTTCAATTATTTGTGTGCCAAATTTTTTTATACATTTGTTATGTTTTTTATATAATCATGTTTTTTTGTTAGTTTTGTTGACTTCCAAATTTTTAACATTGATATCTAAATTTCTCGTTTTTTTGAATTTCGTTTTATTTACAATATGGCTTTTTCAATTGTTTACATGTAAGTGGTATAGTAAATGTCAAAAAAAAAGATCAAATAATTAAGCTTGTTTCAAAAGAAGTAAAAGTATTCATCAATTTTAAAACCTGGTGAAGCAATTAGAAAGTGGCCGTGTTCAGAGCTTTAGAAGAACATATTTGCTTAGTGCAATTAAACTACTAAAGAGATTCACCCACACAAAATTTTGAGTGCAAATAACTAAATAAATATATAACTGTATACTTATTAGTACTACCTTCTTAGATATTGTACATAAAATGGTGGAGGTGCAGGGAAATGATAAAGTATATCTAGTGTTACTATGTACAACGCATTTATTTGCGCTTCCACCATATTTCTTCATTGATTTTTATACCATGCATATATGAAATATACATAGTATATTAAGATTAGTCCCAAGTTTGTAACGCTTAAAAATATTGATGTTAGGAAAAAAATTTTGTCATAGGTGTTCATAAAATCACCTAATTAGTCCATTTCCGGCTGTCCGTCCGTCCGTCTGTGGACACGATAACTCAAAAACGAAAAAAGATATCGAGCTAAAATTTTTACAGCGCACTCAGGACGTAAAAAGTGAGGTCAAGTTCGTAAATGAGCATCAAAGGTCAATTGGGTCTTGGGTCCATAGGACCCATTTTGTAAACCGTTAGAGATAGAACAAAAGTTTAAATATAAAAAATGTTCCTTATCAAAAATTAAACAACTTTTGTTTGAAACATTTTTTCGTTAACATCACTGTTTACCCGTGAGGGCGCCAATTAGGCGGAAATTTTATAATATGTACTATACTTGATTTTCAGTTATGTATGTGTCACATGTTTGTATGTGTAATGTGATAAAGAAATCAACACTGACTATGCATGGTATTTCAACAATTAACTCAGTCAATTGTTTGTTTTCACTTGTTTCTAAACGTTTCTCTTCTGATTTATTTAAAAATATTTACAAATCATGCTAGACAATGTTTAGTAGAGGAAAGTTGAGGGGAGCTACGGACACTTTAAGGGAATTGTGCTATTGCTGAAATAAAAATCAAATGCTAATTCATGACATTCTCAAATTGGTTATTAGGTTTATTATATGATAACTTTTGCAATAACAAGGGTGGGGTAGTTATGAATTTGGTGGGGTATTGACGAACAGGCTCTTATCCGCTAATTAAAGCAATTTCAGAGGCTATATTTTTATTATAAGTGCCTATCTCAAATAAACCAAATTTCAAAGTAATAATAAAGCTTCTTTGAAAATAGTTGTAAAATCTACATTTATGTTCGTGATTACCCCTTATTGATTCTCTGTTCACGGTTATCCTTAAAACATATAAGCATAAATCTTAAAGAAAACAAATATTACTATGATACTAGTTCCAAGTTAACTACTTAAGTTTGTTTTAGAGCATACTGTTAATTAAAATTTTACTGGAGATTCTGGTAATTATTTATTTAAATAATATTAATGAGTTTCTATATTATGGACCAAAAAATTCTGTTTGTCTACAAAATCAGAGAATTGTATAAAGATTTTAAAACTTTGTTTATGATTGTATTTATTTAATATAGTTTTTAATAGTTTTCCAAGTAATTAATTATTGTAAACATTTTTCTTAATTAATTTTAATATTACATAAAAAGATATAACAAGTCCACTATATTTTATAGAACTACACAAAAATTATATTTTTAATACTTGTAAATACATGAAATTACTATTTTTAATTAGAATAATTTTCTTGAAAAACTATTTGAACGAATAAAAATAATATTTATGTATATAAGATGTTTCAAAATTGAACGGCACTATTTAAGATGTAAATTCTTTACCACAAAATACCAATAAATATATTTTTTTGATAGATTTTTTACATTTGGGGACTGGTTTTAGCTATTTTTAACAAGTTGCAAACTTTTAGACTGAAGGTCAAATATTTTTTTTAGAATCGTAACGTTTATTTGTAACATGAGCAATTATTTTCATAAAAATTGTTTTGCAAATCATGTGATGAAGTATTATTGGCGTAGGCTATTAATTTTCTTTTGGTGGGATTCTAATAATGCATTAGATTGGAATGCTGGAATGGGTGGAGTCTTGCGATTTTTGAGTCTTGAGATTAGTTTATTCTAATATCACGGATTCTTGATTAACAAATATATTTAGACAATTAAATTTTAAAATGTCAATTTCAAAAAAAGGGCAAAGTTTACAGAAACTTTTTTGTTTAATTTTGCCGAAAGAACATTTAAACAGTGCCACACATTTCTAAAACACTTGGTATAATAAATGAATAAAATAATATTAATAATAAAATTTATTAAATGAAAACTGTATGTACACACATACAGTTATAAAAGTCTGAATGTTAAATATTATTAAAATACGTGTGCATACAGTTAGTTAAGTTTGCGCTGAAAAACTTTCTAAACGATTTTACTGTAACACTTTCCTTAAATTAATTACACAAATATAATAAAATAACTAGAAATATTTCTTCATATTCCAAGAATGTTTTATTAGTTTTATTATTGTTATACATACAGGGTGTTTTATGGCTTTAAAACGTGTTAGAATTCAACAAATTGCAAAAAAAAAAAGTGAATTTTTATTTGCATGATCTAAAATTTTGTTATCTAATTTCTTGTAAAATAGATTGGGCAGACTCTCATTCTTGATGAGAGCATTGTGACCAAAATTCCTTGTTTAGCCAAATTTCCCTTCGGTTTATTTACTTCGTATTCCTTTTCACTTTTTGTACTGCTTTCAGGAAATTCATTTAAAATAGCATTCACTAAATTACATTGAGCTACGCAGCAATATTTATTTGATATTAAATATATCCAAATATAGCCAATCTAAGTTATGAAACCGTTGGTAATCGGTTATTAACGACTATAAATTTATCGGTTATTAACGGTTTCATAATTTAGATTGGCTATATTTGAGTATATTATTTTCGGTTTGTTGTGGTCTACCTATTAACACACCCAATTATGGGGAAACATTACATCTGTATAAAATTCTATGTCTATGAAGAAATGACTTCTAAAAAGGTTTCAATTAAAATGGGTAGATAGAGTCTTCCTTAGCAGGATATTCGAATATTTTATTAGCATTTTATTAGATCATATGCATTTCTTACCCAAAAAATTGTTAATTGTTTTTGGTCCACAAACAAATCAGAAACGTGAGATAAGGAATATAATAGAAAAATTAGTTTATTTTGAGGTTTTTCACATGGAACAACTAGTTTTCCAATAGTGTATAAGTTTAATTTCGTGATTTTTTACTAACAATATGTGTACATCGAAGAGAATAACACACGTTAATGCGTAAAATAACAGAATCATATTTGCGTTTGAGATTAATTTTAAAGTTCTATGATCACAACATGATTTTTATTACATAGATATATATTTTTATACTTTCTAATTAAACTATTTTCCATTTATAATTAAATTTTATTACTTAATTAATAAAAAGATTGCCTCAACACGTACAAAATATAAACACTATGTAAAATAGTAAACTGCTAGAATTAAACATTAGTTTTGAATAAATGATAATATTTTATATATACTACGTTCGTTATAAATACTTATCAAACTAGGTAATCGTAGTAATAATAATAATAATAATTATTATTATTATTAAGAATTATATATATATATAATAAATTTAGTTATAGTTTTAACTTTTAATAACTACACTATCGCATCTAATAATAAAATTATTTGTTTATGAAGTGTATATTTTGTATCGTATTTATATACTGAATGATTCATTTTAAGTAAAACACCTTTTAAAATTACACTATTTGGTAAGGGTTGTTATAATAGTATTAAGTCCGGTTTAATATTTAAATATCAGTTTATGTCTTCCTTTCAAACAAAAACACACCTGGCAAGATTTATAAAAAAATAGTCAGCTTTTCATAAGCTCGTTGGGAAACTAAAAACCTGATAACATAAAAAATTGTGAAAAACTTTTTTTGTATCATAATGAAACAAGAGATTTGAAGTCCTTTAGTTTATTAAAAAATTAGATTAAAAGTAATATTTTAACAGCAAGATATTAATCCAAATTAACAAAGAGTGTCTCAAAATTAACGAAAGAAGTAATTTTGCTAGAAAACACATTTTTTTCTTGACCATTTTGCATAAATGTAGCTGAATAATAATAATAATAATAATATATTTATTGGTTCTTTAATTACAAAATACATTTGTTTAGAACATGTCAAAATATAATAAAAACAAAAAAAAAAGAATGAAAATAGCAGATCACAATTTCCAATCTCAACATAAGGATGAAACAGATATCTGAGTATTGATAAATTGAAACATTACTCCTTGAAGAAGTGGCACCAAAGGCAACTATTTGCATTAAAGATAACAACAAAAAAAAGTAACACGTTAAAATGAATTAAAATAGGTCAATGTCAATAAGAATGTTAAAAATAGGCGTTAAAATAAATAAATAATAAATAAATAAATAAAATTCATATCTCTGACAGGCGTATAAGGCCTGCCAGAGACGTGTCAAATAATAAAATAATAAAATACTTATCTCTAACAGGTGTAAAAGGCCTGCCAGAGACGTGTCAAATAATAAAATAATAAAATACTTATCTCTAACAGGTGTACAAGGCATGTCAGAGACGTGTCAAATAATAAAATAATAAAATACTTATCTCGAACAGGTGTAAAAGGCCAGTCAGAGATGTGTCAAATAATAAAATATTAAAATACTTATCTCTGACAGGTGTAAAAGGCCTATCAAAGACGTGTCAATTATATTAAATGTTAAAAATTCATATCTTTAACAGGCAAAAAGTGTCAATTAAAGATGATTCAAGTATTAAAATATCACTAACAGGTATACATTATTAAAATTCAATGATTTCATCTAGAGAGTAGAACGCTTTACTGACTAGGTAGTTTTTAGTGGCCTTAATAAATGTTGTTCCCGACTTTTCTATGTCATTTTTAATAATGGAATAGTGGTGATATAGATCTAAATTTTCTCCCTCAAACATAGTTTATACATATATATACGAAAATTGTCCAACAGTGACAACTAGTTCTTTTTCGTCGAGTCCTCATTGAAAAAAATCCTAAATTGTCTATAGTAACGCTGCTATAACCTATCTTAACCAAACACGCAAATAGGAAAACTTTCAAATATTGGGTCACACTTTACATATATTTACACCATTTCCTTTCCCAAAGGGTAGCCAATGGAACTCTTTTATTAATAACCTAGCGGATCGACTTCGTTACGCGCCCGCCGTCTGTATATCAGCGGGCTGTGTCGCATAAACCACAATAGTGAGACAGATGAAATTTTGACAGAGTGTGTATTACTACTGCCGCTATAAGAATCCATCTTGTAGATGGTGTTACAAAATGCCCGCCATGCAAATTGGAAAAAAAACTCGATCCTGCTGATATAGTGTTTTACGTTGTACGACGGTACGGAACCTTTCGTGCGCAAGTCTAACCTACACTTGACTGGTTTATTATACCATGTATATATGAAATATACATAGTATATTAAGTTTAGTCCCAAGTTTGTAACGCTTAAAAATAATAATGCTAGAAAAAAATTTTGTCATAGGTGTTCATAAAATCACCTCATTAGTCCATTTCCGGTTATCCGTCCGTCCGTCCGTCTGTGGACACGATAACTCAAAAACGAAAAAAGATATTGAGCTAAAATTTTTACAGCGTACTCAGGACGTAAAAAGTGAGGTCAAGTTCGTAAATGAGCATCATAGGTCGATTGGGTCTTGGGTCCGTAGGACCCATCTTGTAAACCGTTAGAGATAGAACAAAAGTTTAAATATAAAAAATGTTCCTTATTAAAAATTAAACAACTTTTGTTTGAAACATTTTTTCGTAAACATCATTGTTTACCCGTGAGGGCGCTAATTAGGTATTTCAACAATTAACTCAGTCAATTGTTTGTTTTCACTTGTTTTTAAATAATATGTAATTTAATGTGAAAAATAATAACAAAGTTTAAAAATAATATAATATTTACAAAAAACATTATCCCTTTATATTTTTTTTCTATAGCTAGGCTAACATTTCCTACATTGTGTTTGTAAGCTCTTTATTATATACAATTTTCAATTTTTAATGATATATTTTTCAAAAAAAATATTTATCTATTTTTTTTTTTTTGGGTAAACATTATATGTTAAAATAATATTATTTTATCATGTTCGTTTGTACTGAGTGGCCCAGATGGTCCACAGCTTAAAGCATCTAAATGAACTAAAGCATATATGAGGCATACTATGTATTTTCTAAAGAAAAACAGCGAAGCATCCACTTGTAAACGGGTGAGTTTGATAACTCGAGTTGAATAAGATTTTTTTCCCCACTTATACTTCGCTTAGCGATGCGATGCTTTGAAACCCATTAAAAAAAAAATTGTAAAATTTAATGAATATATATAGTTATGTATCAATGGTACATTATGCTGTTACATTCAAGGTACACGACTTTGAGTATTTGAAGTTATACTTTATCAAAGCTTAGCGATATGTTTAAAACATGAATATGATAAAGGTTACTCACCGTTAACCAATGATTTACGTTGAGTACGATTTATTAAGCAAAAATCAGTCAGGCAGGCGAATTAATTGATCTTATTTTTTTCCAACAAAATTTTATTTGTAATTTATTCGAAAGCAAAACCACATATACAATCAGTCTTTAGCTTAATTCCATTTTGAAAAAATACTCTTATTTCCATACAAATTCTGTCCATTAAATAGCTATTTCGAGAAAATATAGAATAATTCAAGGTACATTATATCTTACCCTTACATAAATTAATACTTTCCCAACACACCCAAAAATATATATATATACTTACCACACATACCATATTTTTTAGATAAAATGCTTATTTGTTTGTTTATCATGTACTCATTTTCATATTAAAAGTATCTTCATTGGTTCTCGAGAAAGAAAGGTTGAATAAAAAAAAAAATATTACCTTTTTACTTATGTTTTTTTTACCGAAATTGTTTATTTTTACTATCCTCTATAAAAATAAACCGAAAACATTTTATAAGCGGTTTATTAATTGTATAAGTAATAAATTAAATATAAATATTGTAAAAATTATATCAAATTAGATAAAATTCAATCGAATATGTAGGAAATTCGAGGTTTCAAAATGTTTGTTTTTCTTATCTTATGATTTTAACAAATTCAAAAAAGGTGTAGAGGGAAGACTGAATATAAGGGAGAATTACCTTCAGTGCCCTGTAAGTTGTGTTTACAGGACGTTACAGGGAAATGAGGACCATGTTTAGAATAGTCATAAATCCATTAAAAGTTAATCATTGTATGCTTTTTTTTCCATACTTAAGTAGGTGAAACAGGCAATGAACTGTAATATTTATGTTTTTCAATCAGTGACGACACACAAATTAAATTAAAACGATTTTTTAAAGTTTTCAATTCATAAGTATACATTTTTTGAAAACATTTTGAAAGGAATGACTCATTCGAATGGATAATTTGGTTTTGGCAGACGTTCATTTGAGTAGTAAGAGATGTCAAAAGTCGTGACAAGATTGTAAATATAGCCCGCAAAGTAGGGAAGATATTTGGTTTGGAAGAAGTTTTTTCGAAGTATAAGGAATGGATCAAACGGCGAACTTTTTCATTCTATCCACTGGTAATTCTGAATAACAAAATAGAAATTTGGATCAAATTTGAATTTTGCTATCATACCACCCATTTTCTACAGTTTTTTCAATCACACCTTGTCGTATTTGTTCGATTTTCAACAAAGGACTGTTTTTCTCAAAAATGGTTGCTAACCTTTTTTCATTTTACTTAATATTTATCAATTAGTTACAATATTTTGCATATAAACTTTCATTAAATTTATACCGTGAACTATAATTTTTCTTGTAATATTGATTTTCTTGCAACCCAAATACCAGAAAATTGTTTTCCTTTGAGATATATATTTATTAAATGAAAATCAACCATTCTTTAATAAACTTCATCAAAAACATTCTGTATATGAAATATGATTTGATGATGGTAGTTTACCTTTATCTTAAAAATGTCAGTAAAATTTAATAGGAAATTTATTTTCATCGAAATAAAAAAAAAAAAAACATTATAATATATACGTTATGAATTTATCTACTGACAGTATTATGTATAAACATAATTTTGATTTAGGACCCTTCTTTTGTTCGACATTCAGTTTTTTGTTGTGCTATAATCTACAATATTTTAGTAATTTTAATGTCATATCATATTATTAAAACCGTTATAAACACAATATGATCAATATAGGGATGAGAGAAAGTTTGGGCAACGGATGGTAGTCCAGGTGCCCATCAGCAAACATTGTCATTGATGAATACACGACAAGAAATTAGTGTGTGGCTTAATTATGCGTAACCCAGTAACATTTTAACTTACAAAAATTCTTGTTATTAAAGCGTTCGCTTTCATGCGGTTCGGATATCTGTTGATCTCGAGTACAGACTTCAATTTGACAGATGATCGTTATTCTGTGGTTCCAACAGTAAGATCGTTGAATAATAAATGCAAAAAATCGTTTTCTCTGACACAAAATCAAAAGAGCTATCTTTTGTCCGATAACTTGAAAATTTCAGAAAATCGTTTATCAAGTTGCTGCGCAGCGGATTATTTTTTGGACAGTAGGCGACTTTTCTGAAGTTTTAGGGGGTTATTTTTGCTAAAACTTGGTGGATGTTACTTTTAGGTGCTCTAACTTAACTAGACGCGACTCTTAAGAAAATCCCACTGGTTTATTCTTGCTTGAATGGACGCTACTATGGCACATACGCCTTACTCTAACAACAGTGTTTTCAATTTCCTCGAACTTTTAAAAAACGGTACGAATTGTTCGCTCAATAAGATGATTCAATTCCCCATAATATTCCCGTAAAAGTGTCAACCCAGTTCTTACAGAATTGTTATTTCTGTAGAATAAGTGAACAACTTGAACGTTTCTGAGCGTCAGTTAAACGAATAATATCGAAAAAGCGAAAGTATATACAGCAGTCTAATTTACAGAGTGGCATATATCGGAAACTGATATTGGTTCACCTTTATGGCTATACTTTAAAAATGAAAATGCGGCAGTTTTCAAAGCCCCATGAAAGCCCCAACAAGTTTCCAAGCCCCATGGAAAAGAACGCGCTACTTACAAGAATATTCCTTTTAAGTTAGACATAAATTTCTTGAAGTGTATTTATCTATGCCAACGTATGCTTATCGGGCACCGGGACTATGAGGGAAAGTATGTAACAAAAATTTTTTTTTATAATCTGTTTTTGATAGAATTAATTTAGGTATCGTTTTTTTTGTGAAAATTCTTTTGTTTTTTGGTTTGATGAATAGAATGGGGAATTAAAAAAAAATAAAATTTAGACATTAATCTTCGTAATCATCTATTGGCTAAATTTTTTGTTTGACATTAATTGTCATCTTTTGATCTTTTATAGTTATTATTAATAGGTAGAATTGTGACTCGTAGCTTCAACTGTTAGAAATTGATTAATTATTTAAGAATAAGTGTGTTGTAGCGCTATATTGTCCTCAGAAGTAGTCATTTTCAGTTTCTACAATTAATATGAGTGTTATTTTCGGACTTACTTGGTTCAACATGTAAGATTGACGGAACCAAATTGGTTTACGGGTATATTCTGGACTAGAAGTCAAAATTGAAGGCATTTTTCAAACTAAGATTATAAAACAATTAAAAACATTTTTGTAACCATTTTTTCTTATTATATTTATTGACATTTTAAAACTATTAGTCCAGTGCACTTACAAAAATCGTAGAGGTGTGACCCAAAACTTTTAGGTTAATCCGTAGGTGCACTGGAGTATATGATAAGAAAATTGTAAAAAAAAAAAATTAAAATTGGCTTTTTTACTGATCCAATAAATTCATAATTAGTAGAGATATGTCGTCTGGACGAAATGAAAAAATGTTTTGTTTTGACCCCTTTCATTGAATTTTTTAAAAATATCCAAAAAAGAAATTTTTGAAAATTCAAGGTTCAGACATAAGATAGATTTATACAGAAGATTCGCATCAAATTTCAAAGAAATCGATCGAGCAGAACTTGAGATATCATGTCAACCTCGAAAAATGATCCTTCAAAAAAACCGCGTTTTAAGTTTGAGAGACAATTCCGACAGAGAAACTCGGATGATAATATTACTCACTTTGGATTAATTGGCGATCCCAGATCCATACATTGGAAATTCTTCTACTTCATATCTTACAAACTTAGTTGTTTTTTGAAGAAACAGAAGCTCTCAATACAGAGCGATTAATTCGAACTTTGTTACCAGAAAATGTTTTGTATCTCCGATAATAATTTGAATTTTGAAAAATTCGTTTAATAAGGATATATTGTTATTAAGTTTAACCATTAAAAATATGAAAAAAGTCAATTTTTTCAAATTTCTCAGAATATTGACCAACTTACAAAATTTTCCAACTTTCAAAATTTCTGAGGTAGCCGTTTTATCAGGGACAATGACGGGTATGCAACAATGAATCACTAACTACGATTATGGCACTTTGTCGAATTGCTCGAATCAAAAGCTGAGCTAAGCCGAAAAGATTATTCCAGAAATAATGATGAAAGACCGTGTCCTTCCTCGGCAATTTGTGTCGAATAGAAGTGAACGGTCATTTCGCTTTCCAACTACGTTTTCAAAAAAACGCGTATTACAATTTTCTTTCATGTCCAGATTAGGGCAGCTTTCGTTCAAATCAAATAAACCTCCTTGTAACCAATACTAAATAAGCAGGCGTTTCTTTCATTATAGATAAAAGATATTTCATCGTTATTATAAATGTCAAAAGGTGGTCTTAACAATGACATCTAATAATAAACTCTAGCAGAAACATATTTATCATCAATTCGAATTGATCAAAAACAAAAAAAGAACATACACAAACTTGATAAAAAAAAAAAAAAAACTACTGACAACTACTGACCCCTTTGAATCACGTACAAATAATGTTATAGATTTGTGTGAAATTCTTTTATACGACATACATTTGAAAAGCAATCATAAAATAATTCCATTGGAGATAAATAAACTTTTATATATACTTTGTTTTTTATTCATTGGCGATAAAAAAATAAAGGGTATGATCAAATATAAAATGTCTGTCTCTAAATAAGAACGGGTCCGTAGAAACTACAGGTTGCCTAGTAAAATTGTCATGCTTTTTTATGGGTACATAAAAATAAATTTGGTTGAATTCCGTAAAGTTCTTTAGCGAATCAACTTTTATTGTTTTATTTACTTTGGACAATGTTTAAGTGGCATGTAGTAAAATAAAAGGTCCTTTTTTTATTAATCATATTTCCCATATCTAACTCAGAACTGAATGAAGTATAATATAACTATTGAAAAATAATCCAAATCGAAACGTTAAATAGTCTATAAAAGAAATAGCTTCATGTTTTTTTAAAAACAAAGACTATCACGTTATAGCCATCACTTACATGATACTCGCTGACATTGTAACTTTCTAGAGGTTCGATCATTAAATTAACCTGATAGTTTTTGAAATACGGACTAAAATCGGGCCAAATATTGCAATACCTCAAAAACTCTGCATCCAATCATTAAATTAACGTGATTTTTATACTTTTTGGATCAAAATTACCCCATCCACCGAGTTTCATCGAATTCCAAAACAAAATTTTTTGCTTTTTCTCGATTTTTTCGAAGGGGTATCCCTTAAAAAAATTGCAAAAAAAAGAGAAATTTTTTATCTCCAATTTCGATAAAACTCAGTATATGAGGTAACTATGACCCAAACAGTACAAAAATCGGGTGCATTTGATGACTGGTCGTATAGTTTTTGAGATGCGGATTAAAATTGATCCAAATATTGTGATATCTCAGAAACTCTGTATCCAATCATTAAACTAACCAGATTTTTATACTTTTTGGATCAAAATTACATCATCCACCGAGTTTCATCAAATTCCAAAACAAAAAATTTGTTTGTGTTTTTCTTGATTTTTTCAAAGGGGTACACCCCTTTAAAAATAGCCAAAAATCGAAAAAAACTCAGTATATGAGGTAATTTGGGCCCAAAACTTAAAAAAATCGGGTGCATTTGATGACTGATTGAATAGTTTTTGAGATATGGACTAAAAACAAATCAAACATTGCGATATCTCAGAAACTCTGCATTCTAACATACTATAGGTGAAATAATTTTTAAAATCGGTTAAGTAGTTAATTTAAAAATGACGAATTTTCATACTTACCATCATCCCCATTTCACCACCAAAATAACATGTAAACTTTCATCCCCAATTTGACCCTCTTAAAGATTGAATTTTTATGAAAAAAATAAAATAAACTTCTGTCTCAAGTTTTACATTCCACCAACTTCCAACACTCATTTAACCTTGAGGGAAAAAACTATTTCGAATAGTTATTTGTCGATATCTCTAACCATCTCTGTCGCTACGCAAAATATTAAGAGTCGGTCCATTTGTCTCTTTGCAGCAGGCTGAGCTTAAAGTATTGATTTCATTTAAGTATCTTAAAAAATGTAATTCATCACCTTGTATGACTGTTGAACTAGGCACGGGTATCTTCATTTTAAATGCGACACACATTGTTTCAATAGCCTGTTTTAAGTCATAGATGCCATACTGCGGAATTACTCACAGGTCAAGCTAGTAATTTAATATTATAATTAAATGAGCCAAGAATTTTATTGTAATACAATAATGAATGAATTTTCGACACTCAGAGGATTTCATTGGCCAAAAAAATCTTATCAGAGTACGGAACCTTCAAATAATCTTCCAAAATCACCCAGACAATAAAAAGAAAAAAAAAACAACAAAACAAAAGCATACACAAAGTTAAAATCTCTTGTGTTTCTTCTCTCGTTTTGACAACTAAAGTCTACAATACATGATAGTAAACATGTCGAAGGTAAATACCACTCACTAATGCAATACAGCAATAAAATATACACCAAAAAATATACTATTTGAAATAAGTGGCGTATTTTAAGGAATCAGTATAAAGACTCACCAATTCCACAAAGTACATCATTTAATAAAAGTTACACAATACCATCCAAATAAAATATATGTTGATGGGTTGTGTTGTTTTTATCTGTGGTAGTCTGTTTTTGTCTGCCTGGAAAAATAACATTTGAAAAGTTAATTCTTGTCTATTAGCTAAATACTTAGTGATTCTTGTTCCGTTCTAATACTATTTATTAGGTGTCATAAATAAAATATAGAGGTGAATTTTTATAACGTCCAAGAACGTAATGACCAAGAAAAAAGTATTCCAAAAGTTTATGTTAGTTCAGGTTTGGCTGCCGAAGCAATCAAGCCCGATTGGACAAACTTAAAGCTCATTATGACACCTTATATCGCTGAATTTATTATTTTTTTGAGAGTCTGACTGTACCTCCTTCATGTATATTACATCAGTCCACGGAAATATATTACGAAAGCGGGAATCGAACACGCTATCAACGAATGCTGACAAACTTTGACCAAATTCTATACTTATCTTCTATATATTGTAATGTTTCGATCTCAGTAGTGTCAATTTAATTTTTAATGCATTTTTCCTATATATGTTGAATCTGCAACCAAGTTCATTTTACACGTCTTTGAAATAAGATCCATCTGTATATAAAATTCCCAGTTCTTTGTACTTTTCGAAAGTCAGATTATTAGAATTAAAGATTTGATTATTACGAAAGGTTCCAAATATGGTTGAGCACTGGTTTTCAAAATATTATTGGCTCGTCTTTTATTGCTACGATAGCGGTACTGATTCTGCAGACTTTATTTTAATAATTGGCCTTAATAAATCTTATCCTGATCGATTCATTTGTGGCGTCGTATTTCCTAAATGGATGTACCAATTTTTATTTTTGTTTTTTTTGTTTGAAAGATACTTTGATCGAGAGAGTTCATCACCTCTTTTATAGTTGTTATCGGGTACGAACTTGCACTTGAAACATCGCTAAGAACACTTTCCATCAATTTACCAATAAAAAAAAGAAAGAATATCAAAGTCGATTCTTCCGCTTAAGAGTTACAATGCTACAAACAGACCCACGGATACACAGTCACGTTAAACTTATAATGCCCCTCTTTTTAGTCTGGAGTTCATCAATCAAAGTGAGGTGAAACCTCATAGTTGAACTATTTTCGACCGCAATTCTCCAGTATCGTAGCAGTGACAACCACTGAAGGTAAAATAATCCCATAACTAAATAATCCCGGTAAAATTGAAATATTCCTGCATTTTTTGCAGAACTTACGCAGTTTTCTCTCGATGGAGAGACTACTCAAAGTTAGCCAGAATAATTTCACATTCGAGGAAAGTTCGCTACTGTTTTTTGAAGCTAAAGATTCTTTATGATTAATGCCTCGTTAAACACTTGAAATGGCAACCTTTCAGTTGGCTTTTTAAAATATTCATTCTTTCATTATTTCTTGAAGTAAAATAATACTTAAAACTTTTCCCAAAGTATTTATGATAAATCCTGTATAATAATATCACATAAATCTTAAATTAAAAGTCTTAGTTAATAAATAATATTTGTTCCTTTTCTATTCTATATGATTAAATACATTATTTTTAGAGTAGTATAGTTCGAAACAGACACATATATCATCAGTACACATTTCTAAAATAAAAATATCATTACTTCAGATGGTAAATGTACGTGTAATAACTATAGAAATAATTTTATTTAATATGTAATACGTGGTGTTATTATTTATTTGCTAAGTACTTATCATATTAAATTGCAATTATATACCATACGTTACTAACATGGAATTTTAAGCCAATTTTAACAAATGTGAAAAATTTTTAAGAAATGAACAAATAAGAAATGAATCTTTTTCATGGTGCAGTGTTACCGATGATTACGTGTACGAGTTTTGGGGTTATAAATTTATGAAAAAAGAATATCTGACAAAATCGTAGCTAACTGTGAAAAAAGATTCAAGGAAAATAATTCATTGCCAAAAATCCCTAGGAAAGGGGGTTCAGTTTTTACAAATTTAATAATTATTAATTAAAGAGAATTGAAAAAAATACACTCGAACCAGGACTCGAACCCGGACTTCTTGGATTCATGTCAAGCGCCCTACCAATTAGGCTATTCGAGTTCTTTTTATTATTATTACTTTTTGATTTTGTTTACTTTTAATCATGTATACGATATTTATTTACATCATGGTCTCCCGATTAAAATTGATGTTTTTAATATGATACATACAGCGTAAACTAAATATTGACAAATATCTGGTCTAGTAATCTTAATTAAACAGAATTGAAATTTTAATCGGAGTATTATATCGTTAATATCTTATTAACGGAGAAAAAAGATTTTAGAATTAGGTTTGAAGAGGATATCGAATTTCTCTATATATGCGAGAGCCACTCTCCAAGATTCGAAGTCAAAGTTAAAATACGTATACTGTTAAATTCAACATCTGCCCAATTGTTTATTTACTCTTTTTTTATTACAATTTTCATGATTTTTTTAAATTTATGTTATTTTTTTTTTTATATTTGGGTATTTATAAAACATTGGTTTTTCAGTAAATATGACAATACAATATTCCAATATGAAAAATTTAAAAACATATTCGTTTTAAATAAATTATAACAAATAATATATGCAATAAAAAAAAAGAATATGAATATAAAAATATACAAAAATTGTCACCTTTTATTTATATTTATAAATAAATACCAAGAATGGTATACATATTATTACATACTTCAAATTCAGTGAAATATAATCCTATCAAAACCATAAGTGTGACTCCTGAGGCAAAGGTCTTGCTTTTATATGTTTTTCCATGTAAAATTACGACAATTTTGTGAAGATCAAACTCTTGTGAGTTTTTCTGTAGTAGTTATTAACCCGTTAGCATTTTCGTTACCAGCATATGTAACAGCACGGTGACCCGTTAATCGATCGAATAACATAATAATGAAGAGGAAAATGTAAGTCAAAACGCTGCTTGCCGGGCTGTACCCGAAGAATGAACTGTTGTAATCCACGTTCCAAGAACTCCAGATAGCCACCCATCCTTCGTAAATACGGAGTGTTTGAAAAATATGCTTGTAAAACTAGAAAGACGGTTTCAGGACGACTCATCTTTCTTTCATTCCAACGGTTTCATTCCCGCGCTTTTCTTTGTGTCGTAAAAGGTATCGAAAAAATCTGTAAGTAGGTACCACTAAAATCAGTAGGGAAAATTTTTGAAATATGTCACTATGCAATGAAATTATCGGAGATGAAATGCCCAAAACTGAACCGCTTTAACATCGCATAGATAATGTAATAATCTTAAGAACTTACTTGCTTGAACTGGGTGATCAGTTAATCGGTCGAATTACATAATAATGAAGATGATGGTCCAAGCGCTGCTTGCCAGGTCATATCCGAAGAACGAACTTTTATAATCCACGTCCTAAAAGCTCCAAATAGCCACCCTACTTCTGTAAGTACGGCATATTGTGTCTAAAAAATATGCTTGTGTCTTAAACTTCAAAGACGGTTTCAAGGCGACTCACCCACCTACCATTCCCCACTATTTTCTTTATCTCGTAAAAGATATCGAAAAAATCCGTTTCTTTTGTATGTAACACGAAAATTAGTTGGGGGAATTTTTGAAATATGTGACTATGCAATAAAAAGATCGGAGATGAAATGCCCAAAACCGAACCGCTTGGACATCGCATAGATAATCTAATACTCTCAAGAACTTACTTGCTCGAACTGGGTATAAATTAAGCCCGTGACTGTGTATGCTATATGACTTGCCAAATGTAAAATACTACAGAATGGAGAAATGAGTAAAGGTGGGAAAAGAAGTGATGGTAATATTTATATATATATTTTATCATATAGTAGTGTTTTATCGTTTTCTATAGAGAGTTTAATGTCAAATCCACTTTTCGTTCGTTGAAAATGTGTATGTCGTCCAATAAACAATGGATATATTCCTTAATCTCTATTCTAAAATTATATTTTGTATCTCTGCATGCAAGAAGCTTTTTTTATTTTGTTCAAATATTGTATATGTACCGTTTATTGTTCTGTAAAAGTAAAATATATTTGTAAATATTATTTCACAGGTTCATGTTTATTTATTTCATTTAATAAAAAACGGAATTGGAGAAAATATAGCATGGTGGTCAAGATATATTTTTAAGTTTTGAAAATGAATCTTTGGGAAATTGTGGAGACGAAAAACTCTCACTAAGTCCACATAGATAATGGTATAAAAGCTGACCATGTCCTAAAAAACTTAGTAATTTCAAGACGGATAATTTTTTTCTCTTTCTTTATTAAAATTAATTAAGAATGACGCACACCGATAGCCTTACCAAAAAAATCGAAAAAGTTTCATGAAAATAAAATGACATTTTGTGCTTGCTTTTTCCAGTTGTTTCATTAGTAATATGTTCTGATATGTTTCGAAATCTGAATGCGTTTCAAACTGTGTAGGATACTACAACTTTAAAACTGAAAATAAATTTAAGGCCTCTACAATAAATTAAAAAATAAAATGTAATTTTAATGTATAAGATATAAATTTGTTTTGCTTGAAGACCTATTCAAAAAACTATTAAATATTAAAATTATTCTAGGAGAAATTACTTACATACTTTTTATGGGATCTCTAAATATCATCTAATAATGTGAGGTCGCTTCCAAACAACCAAACAAATTCCCAAAGAAAAGATACTGTGACGTTACCATCCATTTATAGTTAAACTGAGTTTAATTAATTGAACAAGATTAATAAATATCGCAACAAGTTTTATAAACGCAAAGCCTTAAAATATTTTAAAAATAAATGAAAAATCAATTTTCTAAAATAAAAATTGAATATCAAACAATATCTCATGATAAATAATTTATCTAGGTGACATTTTTATAGATTTTTAAATTTATATTAATGGTATAATATTTTATATATACATAAAAGAAAAGATTTCTTCTTCAATTTAAGTAAAACTTTTTATCTTCAAAGATTTTCTCTGCAGACGATATAGACCATCAGCCCATACTAAGCGTAAATTCTATGATTCTTCAAATTTTTTAACAAATATACTTGTTTTATTTCTTTCAATGTACTATAAGTCCAAGTTCTTTGGCTTGAGTGTTTCGAAATATTTCATTGAACTCACAATAAGTAGAAACAAATTTCACGAGGTTTGCAACGGATGCAGAGGTTGAAGAGGAAAATCTAGTGGAATTTTTGTATTTTGAAAGAAGATTTCTCAATCTTTTCGTAATGTTTTAGCTTCTTACTTTTTTCTACATTCTTAATGTTTTCAATTAATTTTTTTATACTGTAAATGGGTGACAAAATCGTTCAAATAGGAAAATTGAAAAATCGATAAATTTCTACAAATCCGACACTAAACTACGACTAAATACTCATTTTTCTTTATAAATTAGGCTGAATTTAAATGGTTGACAGAAAAAAATCATAGAAATTTTGCTTCTTTATGAGCTCACGATCTCATATAAGTATCAGTTTGGTATTATTTTAAAAAGAGGGAAAAAAAGTAAATATCCTTTCTTAAGTATTAAGGGTATTTTGTATTTACTTTATCAAGACAATCTATAAGAGAGCTAAGTTTGTATTTTTTTATACCTGGCTTGAAAAAGAAAAACATTTTCCTGTAATGATTATTGATTGAAAATTGTGAATAATATTCTGGGGAGGGTAATCAATTTTGTTTTATTTAAACACAAAAATATATAACAATAAATTATTGATGAAGTTTTTAAGGCTATATTGAAGCGTTCTTGTGTGAAATTATTTTTACAAAAACTGGCTAATTGCACATTAAAAAAGGATTTTACAATAATTATACTTCAAATCTCTTATGTAATCAAGTTTCACGAGAAATTGTGCTATTAGAATCTTACCACGAGCCTTTGAAGAAAGCATGAATTATTTTTTAATGAAAACCTTGACGAAAAATCCCAACCCAGTTTGAAATTGTATAATTTTTCAATCTTTTTGCTTCTTCTCTTTTATAAAATAACACATGCATTGCCAGAAATATCAAAATAAAATTATTAGTGGTGGTATTTTTAATCGAAACAAAACAATACCTCATTATTTCAAAGAAACAAAACAGCATGTAACGCTCAAATTTCAAACGACACCGTATATGGCTTACATTACAAAATATATGTTGGTTACAAAAATATCAAAACACGTACCAACAATGATAACGTAATCCGTAGTACCAGGCGTTACAAAATTATGTGTAATCATTTTGAGCTTATGAAACTTTCAGAAGAATCACTTCATAAATTAAATATGACAAAAGTGACAAATATAAAAGGAACAAGAAGAAAGCCATACACTTTTAGACTACTTAGTAAATTCAGTTTCAAATCCTGAACTAATATTTAAAGCTGAAGTTTTTGTATGTTTGTTTGTTTGTTTATTTGGTTTGACACGCTAATCTCAGAAACTACTGTTTTGAATTGAAAAATTATTATACTGTTTGATAGTCCATTTATTGAGGAAGGCTAGAGGCTACTTAATATAACTCTGACCGCTCCATTGGACGATTTTGAAAACTACTGAATGAAATCTAACAATAATATATAGCTCATACATCAGAATCGGCTATCATTTGTAAATATACAAACAGCTACCCGCCCGTTACGCTGAATGATTTCGAAAACTGCTTAATAGATTTTAATGAAACTTTACAATAATACAGCTCGTATATGAGGATACAATTATTATAAAGATAGCAGTTACCCTCCCGTTTACTGGAAACCTAATTACTGAAAGTGTCATTTAATTAGTCTCTGAGTAAGGTTTCTTAGTGGTCAGTGGTTGAGTGAAACCAACGAATGCCGTGATTACAAGGTCCTGGTCACGATTCGCAATGAATATGTAATATTTGAGTTCTGCGTGGTAAAAAAAATTTACCGAATTCAAGTAAACGCGCTTACTTGGCTGTTGATGTTGTTATCCGGAAATATTTCAAGACAAGACTCAAGACATGATCTACTTGCTACTATGTTTTATATTTTCTTGAAACGAAGAATTTTTGTATACTCCTTATTTCATTCCTAATTGTGAAGTGTTGTTTGAAATTATGTAAGAGAAATTCGAATATATCGTTTCGATTTTTTTTGAATTGATTTATTTACTTTTTAATAGATCGAATTTGACGAAAAACTTGTTTATCTCGTTTGTAACATTCTCACGTTCTAAAATCAAGAAACATAATTTTGTAAAACTTTATACAACATATTGATATATATATACACAGTGGAAAATTGACACGTCATCTGTTTGTGAAGTATATCAAATGAAAATTGAGATTGTTTGAGAATTGTTTGTGAAAATGAAAGCAAAGCACAACTTCAAGGAAAATTCAAGCCTATCATGTGTGATAGGAATGTTTCAATAACACTCAAATTGTATATATATTTGAGAGGTAATATTATATAGTTTACCATATAAAGAACAAGGACATATTATATGTGTGTATAATATAATGCGGTAGAATCTATAACCGAAAGCCTTTATATGTACACACTAACAGATTTCAATTTACAATTTCTCTGACTAAATATACTATAACTGTATTTACTTTCATATAGAAGATTTTATAGTTTATATCAGTATATATTACTGATATCTTTTCTGACATTTGATCTCATAGAAATAACATGAATAATTTTAATGGCACTTCGCTCAGGCTGGGGACTAAATTCCTGTTTTTGCTCCTCCCTTTTATTTTCATGCTTCAGCTAAATTATGCCTTGCTAATGCTAATATGGTTACATACTTTGTTAAAAATTCGGGTACTTTATATTTTAGTTGAGTTCTATTTCAAACAGTTATGGGTGTAAGAAATGTTCCGGAACAGCATCTAACTCAAAAATGAATAATTAATGAAGGTAAACTTCATTTTCACTGTTACTCCAAAGTGAACTCTAACATTCAACCAGTAAAAAATAAAGGAAAACTTTGTGCAAGAGAACAACAGCTTGTGTTCTATAGATTCGACAGAGATCGAACTTGAATGCAAAAACAATATAGATAGAGTTCGTTTTCTGTCGAGTTAATTGATTATTATGAGAAACAACTTTCTAATTAAAAGTTTTCTTTTATCCTTTGCCACTTAAAATAAGCGTTCAAGCAAAATAAGCGTTGGTATGTTAGGTATTTGCATCCCTAAGGTGAGTGTGAAACTACGTTTTGTAGGCAAAAAAGGCTTTTTTTCCCTTACTAAACATAGTTTCACACTTCCTTAAGGGATTTAAATAAAATACCAAAAAAGCAACTTTACATCGTGTTTTTCGATTTAAATGTATAATTTGACTCGCGTTTATGTTGAAAAACACAAAATGAGTCGCCATCTCATAGCAACGATGGGTTTCTTATAACATCTTGATTATAAAAGCAAACGTGGTGCAAACTTTAAGCTTCATAGACAATACGGAGATTGTTCAGAGACAATAAAACAAAAACATTTCGTATATTTACGCATAGAATGAAGAATCAGTAAAGATGGAGATATTATGTGAAATCAATTAGCCAATATCAAATAACCATGAAAATTACAAATCGTTACAAAAGGAATCTTTTAGCATAAACCTTCTGTATAACATTGAATATCGTTTATCAGTCGTAAGTATGTAGAGAATATAGAAATTTCCCAAAATGAACTTCATTTTCAATATATTTCTGTTTACTGCCCCTCTAATATCTTTTAAACTCGACTTCAAAGTCACATTATTCTTACGAATTGTGCTTACGGACACATATTTGTAACATATTCTTACGAATTGTTCTGTATTAAAATTCCTAGTTCTAAGCCTATTTTATATTCAAATGATGTAGTAAGAAAGAATTTTTCTCAAAATCCCTATATATTATAAATTTTCACATTTGGATGTTTGTTTGTTTGTATGTTTGTTACACTTTTACGCAGAAACTAGTAAATGGTTTTTAATGAAACTGTATAGGAATATAGCTCATACATCAGAATAACACATGAGCTATTAATTAAAAAGATGTCACAATTCATGGCTACCTTTTCTGATATACTCAATTATTTATAACTACTTTTCAATTTAAAAAATTTAAAACTGTGCATATCGTTAAATAATCCCTTCAAGTGTTATGGAGCGTTTATAAGCGAGATCAAAAGAGGTGGAGGCTATAAAGCGGTTGTTTTTTACTTTTAAGCCCAGAGAAGCGGGCGGGTATCAAGCAAGTAAACAATAATTGTTCATATGTTTCATTTTTAACATTATATCAAGACTACATGAGAACCTCATATTTCGAAGGTAAATGCAAAATTTGTAATTTGGATGAATTAACAAATGTATTTTACGACATGGTTGCATGGGGTATTCCGGACTTTCAATCGTAATTTGCTTCTACTTATTTCTTAAATAAATCATGAAGAAGATTTTAATCGCGAAATTGGCGTATCAAAGAATAATTTATCTTATATATTTAAACGAGCAATTCTTGTATATATATATATATCAACGATCTTGGAAATGGCTCCAACGATTTTCATGAAAATGAGTATGTAGGGGTTTTTTGGGGCGATAAGTCGATCTAACAAGATGATTCATTTATCAGAAATGTCGTTTTATCCGTCTTTTCATGAAAAATTGAAACATACAATGTAAAATAGGACTGTTGCTGACATCTATTGGTGTACCAAGGGATTCAAATTGGTAGTTATGTGGAGTTTTAAACGGTTCTTACATACAATGTAAAATAGGACTGTGCCTGACATCTATTGGTGTACCAAGGGATTCAAATTGGTAGTTATGTGGAGTTTTAAACGGTTCTTATGAAATTTGTCTTTTTAATTAAAAAAATACCGAGCAAAGCTCGGTCATCCAGATATTTTATATTATTTGGATAAAAGGCTTTATTTTCTTTTATATGAACTTGAACTAAGTCTAAATCAATTCTTTGGCATGTCAATTTCTTTTGATATGTTCCAATTTTAAGAACTGTTCAATATTTCTCAAAAGGAATCGTTTTGACCGACCTTGTAAAAATCGTAGGTAAAATGATCCTATTGTGTTTTTTATCAAACAGTTCACATAAAATATTAACAATACTTTTAGATTGCATCAACGATTGTTATGAATACCAAATCACTGGTAAAATCATCTAAATCAACACATTCAAGACCCGCTATGTAATGGGGATCATTTTACCTATTATAATTTTACACACAAAATAGGGATCATTTTGACGTATATAAAGGGGATCATTTTACCCATAACGACATATTTGAATATGGTAATAAAAACTGACCTTAAAATTTATTTAAGTCAATAAATACGAGCAGTAGGTAAAACTAACAGCCAGCAAAAACTAGCACAAAAAACAGTTTTCAGTTGAAATTTGTCTTACCATAGATCATAAGCAGTAAAAATTAATATTTTTGACACGAAACACAAATTAGCTCATACATCGTGTTAAATCTGGGTTGAACGGTTAATTTAATTAGGTACGCAATCTATCGATAAATACGCGATACTAGATGGCTTTAATGGTTCACTTAAAACAACAAGGGATTATTTTATCCTGACGGATCATTATATAGAACTTTCTCCTACAAGGTTTTCTATCGGAACATGACAATAAATTTTTCTGTGATGCGAGGTTTTCATTCCAATCCGAAGGTATATGAATGTTTGTTAAATGAAGATTTTAAACAGAAGTTTTTTTTTTCTAAGTTTATTTCAATTCAAAAATATATATTCAAAGATTATACGCAACGTCAACCAATTCCACTTATGCGGAATATGTAAAATATATTTAAATTATTTCGATACAACGTTGAATATAATATAACCCTCTCACATATCAACCCACAAAAAATATCCGGAATAAAAGAATCAAAAGAAGAAGAGTTCATATTTCTTTTCATGTAATTTAATGATATGGAATTCAATCGATTCATTTGTAAGCATACAATCATCATTGACTTATGGTAATGATTCCCCTCGACAGAGAAGAAACGTTTGTGTTGTGACTATTTATAAAGATGGTTATTTATTGATAACAAAATTTAAAATATTCCTGTTGACATGTAATTTTTAATTTCAGAGAATGATTCGCATATTTTTATACCCTGTATATATTCTGGGAAATTTCTCCTTTAAAAACAAAGACTATCACGTTTAAACCCTCACTTATCCTCCCTTTTTTCATAATTTTATGGATTTTAACTTTTTTGGTGGGGTTTTTGAAAATGAAGTTTTGCCCATGATACCCGCTGACGTTGTAACTTACTATGGGTTCAATCATTAAACTAACCTGATTTTTATACTTTTTGGATCAAAATCACCCCATCTATCGAGTTTCATCGAAATTCCAAAACTTCCAAAAAAAAAAACATTTTGCGTTTTTCTCGATCTTAGAAAAATTGCAAAAAATTGAGACATTTTTATGTCTCCAATTTCGATTAAACTCAATATATAAAGTAATTTTGACCCAAAAAGTACAAAAATCGGAATAATATCGATCCAAATATAGCAATATTTCAGAAATTGAAATGAAATCTTGGAGAAAATATTGGCTACTCAAAGTACTTATTCAACGCAGGTGAAGTCACTGTCATCAGTTCTCTGCATTTATATATTTATAGAAACAAGTAAAAACAAACAATTGATTGAGTTAGTTGTTGAAATACCATGTATAGACAGTGTTGATAACTCTATCACATTACACATTCATACATGTCGCACATACATTACTGATATCCCCATATAATACATACTATACAATTTACGCCTAATTTTCGCTCTCTCGGGTAAACAGTGATGAAAAAATGTTTCAAACTAAAGTTGTTCATTTTTTTATAAGGAACATCTTTTACATTTAAACTTTTGATCTATCTCTAACGGTTTACAAGATGGGTCCTACGGACCCAAGACCCAATTGCCTTATGTTGCTCATTTACGAACTCGACCTCAGTTTTTACGTCCTGAGTACGCTGTAAAAATTTCAGCTTCATATCTTTTTCGTTTTTAAGTTATCGTATTGACAGACAGACGGACAGACAACCGAAAATGGACTAATTAGGTGATTTTATAAACACCTATACCAAAATTTTGTTCATAGCATCAATATTTTTAAGCGTTACAAACTT
This sequence comes from Chrysoperla carnea, assembly GCF_905475395.1. Lineage (NCBI taxonomy): Eukaryota > Metazoa > Arthropoda > Insecta > Neuroptera > Chrysopidae > Chrysoperla > Chrysoperla carnea. The sequence goes on from NC_058337.1 coordinate 129,323,645, forward strand.
GGGACTAAACTTAGTATACCTTGCATATTGCATATATGCATGGTATAAAAACCCTGTCAGTTATTTTGGTGACGTAATATTGGTAAAAACATCAGTCATGTATAATATTATTATATTTATACCATGTATATATGAAATATACATAGTATATTAAGTTTAGTCCCAAGTTTGTAACGCTTAAAAATAATGATTCTAGGAAAAAATTTTGTCATAGGTGTTCATAAAACCACCTAATTAGTCCATTTCCGGTTGTCCGTCCGTCCGTCCGTCTGTGGACACGATAACTCAAAAACGAAAAAAGATTATCGAGCTGAAATTTTTACAGCTTACTCAGGACGTAAAGAGTGAGGTCAAGTTCGTAAATGAGCATCATAGGTCAATTGGGTCTTGGGTCCGTATTACCTATCTTGTAAACCGTTAAAGATAGAACAAAAGTTTAAGTATAAAAAATGTTCCTTATCAAAAATTAAACAACTTTTGTTTGAAACATTTTTTCGTAAACATCACTGTTTATCCGTGAGGGCGCCAATTAGGCGAAAATTTTATAATATGTACTATACTTGATTATCAGTTATGTATGTGTCACATGTTTGTATGTGTAATGTGATAAAGAAATCAACACTGACTATGCATGGTATTTCAACAAATAACTCAGGTAATTGTTTGTTTTCACTTGTTATAAATAAAGTTGGTAGTAACATAACCTACAATTACTATGAAAGCCATCAACATATTAGTAATTAAGCATATTATTTTTGCCGATATGATGTCTTATTATGTCGGCTCAAGTTTTAGGTCAAATGATATACATATTAAAAATAACTTTTAATTTTAATATAACAAAACAATAATGTCCTTTTATGGTTCATCAGAATATTTAAGTATTATATATTTCTACATAAATTTTAATTTTTATCAAATTTCATAATTTATTTTTCACTTTCGAAAGTACTCTGTTATGACAATATATTGAATACTGTCAAATATCCCATTTTCGAAGTAGTATAAACATTGAGATATAAAACTCAAGACATATTTGTGAAATCAATTATATTTAAGGAATTTATCTGCCCTATATGTTGGTAAACCAACAACTCTACCAACATGAAAACGGTCCAGGAAGTATTTAACATATTTATAAAAACCAATTATAGGTTTTATATTGTATTTTGCGTAGATACATACCTATTTCAAACGTACAAACGTCTTTCTTTATATCCAATAAAATATTTTCAAACATGTGATAGCTTTATTACACAGCCAATAAACAAAGTGTCTCATAAAATATAATACGTATTTCTAGTATAAAGTAGTAGTGTTTGTATGTGGTTTTTATATACCATATAAATGGTAGAAACAGTAGCAATTACTATAACGATGGAGTATATAGCAAATAAAGGTATATAGAAAAACCAAATGTGAATGCGTAACAGATGCTTTTAGTTTACATATAAAATCATTTTGGTTTAAGTATAATATAGGATATACCTTTTTCCGATAATATATAGCGTGATTACTTTTTAATAAGCCGTTGAAAATAAACCGTTTGAAATCAAATTTGGATGTCTCATTTTCCTGTTCGTCCTTCCTTTCGATTTCCTTCCTTTTTTTTACATTATCTCCAATATCTAGTTGAGCCTAAACAATTTATCGTATGTCAAAGTTTTATTATTTTCAGCACATAATCGCAATATTTATAAAACACACGGTATATCTATATTAAAAAAACCTTCAGTGAATTTGGTGACGTTTTTTTTAAAACAAATTAGTTTTTGTGGTTTGTGCATATACCTATTCTATATTATTCTGTTACACTCTATTTTCAATTTTGTCTAGATTTTAAAACGACACATGTGGCGTATGTGATTATAATTTATGGTTCTTGAAAGGATACGATGAACGCAATTTTCTTTGACTCCTTGTAACCTTATTTCTCACTTGGAGGTGAATCATCAGGTCTATTGCATGAAATGAACCCGTCAGCACTCGCGTTATAAACGTTTTTCTCACTGTCGATTTGAAACATGAATAACTTATGTGGTTGAAACTTTTCAAATCTTCATATAATTTTAACTATTTTCGAAATGTGAATTTTTCAAATGTTTTCAACATAAATTTTTTTTAAATATATTATTTTCAATTCCTTGAGAAATTGTCAGAATTTCCCTGATCACGACAGTAAAGGTGTAAGCACAAAAATATTCACTTCGGAAATTTTGGTTTCTGTTCGTGTACTTTCGTTCGTTTTATTTAAACTCCGTGATCAGTAAATTTAAAAAAAAAAAAAGAGAGAATGTGGTCACGAGTACTGTCAAGGTATAAAAGATAAGTAATGTTCATAAATTAAAAAAAACTCTTTTCTGGCGTGAGTCTATTTACTATGTAATCGCAAACCTAACCAAACACAAAGCAAACAAAAGAGTGTTGCCTACATAAAGATGTGAAACTCTAAAAAACATTCTTAGCTTCTATTCTAATATAAAGCAAAAATTTTCGAAATTCAATTTGAATTTTAACAATTCTTACATCCCAGTAATCATTTTTCAGGTCTCTATTTCTCATAAAAAGAATTAATAGTACAGTAAAAGATGTTACAAATAAAGGAAAATGAAAAAAAAAACGCATTTTGTTAAAACCTCATAGAATGTGTTTCTTAGGTGTCAATTATCACTAGTAAGGAGTGGTGCAAATGTTTCTACTTCTTAATAAATAATAAAATGTTAATTCAATGAAATGATCAATGTTAACGTTCACTTACAAAATTGATAAGTAGGCAACTTGAATTACGTATACGTTATGCATGTATAATAATTTTCGATTATTTTACAAACACTTAACATTTATGTCATACAATTTGCCTATTTACTTATTTTTAAGTGAACTTTAATATTGATTGTTTCATTGAATTAAAAATTTGCGCCATTAATTCATGCGTTACTAATAAAATTTGACACGTAAGATACAAATTTCATGAGTTTTTAGCGAAATTTGAACGGTTTCTTTTATTTTCCTCAATAAGCTTATTTTTTTAACATCTTTTAGTGTACTAAATAAAAAACAATTTATTTCGAATTTATAAAACTGCTACAGATAATTATAACTTCTCTGAATATTCCAGGACATATGACAATCCTGTTCAAACGCCAATATCACTATCAGTAAGCACACTAGCTGTTCATATTGATAACATAACTGTTCATACAACATATGTGTGATTTTGTCATTAGCTAAAAACATGAACACACAAGCATTCATTAATGATTATTACAAACATTCTGCTATATTTTTGTTGTTGTTTTATACCATGTATATATGAAATATACATAGTATATTAAGTTTAGTCCCAAGTTTGTAACGCTTAAAAATATTGATGCTACGAAAAAAATTTTGGTATAGGTGCTCATAGAATCACCGAATTAATCCATTTCCGTCCGTCCGTCCGTCTGTGGACACGATAACTTAAAAACGAAAAAAGATATGGAGCTGAAATTTTTACAGCGTACTCAGGACGTAAAAAGTGAGGTCAAGTTCGTAAATGAGCATCATAGGTCAATTGGGTCTTGGGTCCGTAGGACCCATCTTGTAAACCGTTAGAGATAGAACAAAAGTTTAAATGTAAAAAATGTTCCTTATAAAAAAATAAAAAAACTTTTGTTTGAAACACTTTTTTGTAAACATCACTGTTTACCCACGAGGGCGTTAATTAGGTGCAAATTTTATAGTATGTATTAATATAGGAATATCAGTTGTGTGTGTGTCTATTTAAAAGTGAATATCTTTTGTTATTTTCGTGACGTCAAAAAAACAAACGATTGCGCATCAACACTGTCTATACATGGTATTTCAACAATTAACTCAGTCAATTGTTTGTTTTCACTTGTTTTAACATCAAATATGTATTTGGTTTTTGATGTTGTTTTACTTGATTTCATAAAAAAAAACCCTGTTTTGTTGATTTTTTTCGTTTTTGTTTTGTTTTTTGAACATTATGTACATGTGGCTTTACTATGTGTATGTGTGTATGCTTTGGAAAAAGGGGAGGGAGAAGCGGTGATGAGCTTAATCAACTATACATTTGGGTGTATGTTGTCTTTGTTTATTATGAAATGTTTGATTTTTTTTTTTATTCGATTTATAGTCCTCAAATATTTGCCATTCTGATAAACCAAACAATTTTTTTATTTTATTTCTTTGAAAATTTAGTTATCGATAAGAACGTGTGATTCATGGTAAATGATCTGTTTTCCATGGTACCATATCATAATGTACCATGAAAATGTACCATATCATAATATAGCTATATAATGTACCACGTCCAAATGTTATCCAATTTTGGTAAACCAACTATCTAATCCTTCTTAATTTGGGTCGTACATTTCAAATGTGTGATCATAATTAACCTAGTTCTAATAAGATCCAAGAATGTGGAGTTATGACGTCATCAGAATCAAAAAAATTTAACTCAAAAACAAACCTCTTTTAATGGATTTACTGGAATATTTTTTTGCTGCCGTCTAAATGAAATCTAGGTACTGCATCTTACCCTATTATATTTAAAAGTTCTTTAAAATAATTTTATTATTTGGAACATCACACCATCGTACCATGATGTTTCAGAAATTAAAATCTCATATGTCAGTGCTGTTTGTACGCAATACAAATAATATTTAAGCTCTGGGTGTAGGTTGATGGGTTGTAAGGATAATTAATTTAAATTTTCAACAGTTGTTTGTTTATTAAACCATTATTAATTAATCAACAAAAAAGTAATACATACATTTAGATTAACTAGGTAAATGAGACGAGAAACCTTGTTGAAAAATCAAAAGTACACTTTCTAACACACATTAAATATTTTTGAAATTGTATAAAAATTTTACACGACACTTTTAGTCCATTTTAGTTGTCCAATATGGATCATCTTAGTTAAGAAAATGATAAAAAAGAATTATAATTTGCCCCGAATCAGAAAAACGGCTAGTGGAAGCTATTAAGGTGGTCAGAAAAGAGAATGCCTGTCGGAGGATACATAAATTTATTAAAATTTTCCATATTTCAATCGTATACATTCTATGATGGTGTTCTGTACAGTGAACTGTAACGATTACATGTTAAAAATCACCTTCAGGCACATCAATGGATCTTAGGTACCTTAGGGTGTGCTTCATGGTACATTATAGTATTGCACACATGTGACACACTTGAACTTTCAAAAATGAATAGTGTTTCACTTTAAAAAAAGAATAGTGTTGCGGAATAACAGTGCTATTAATATAAAAAATTTGACTCCGGGTACTATACCTTTTCCTACTAATATTCTTTTTTCCCTTTATTTGCCTAGCTATAAAGACATTCCTTCAATCATTTTTCTCGAGATTTACTGCTTAACGCGTCGCTTCGCTTTCGATACTCTATCTATATTTAGACTCTCTAGATTCGAAAAACGGGAGAGATATCACACTTCGAATAATAGATTGAACTGAAATATTATCAACATGATATATGACAGTTTTAACAATATGGTAAATAATTATTTTTTTGTAACCAGTTCATTTCCACCTTATCAGGAAGGGTTTCGGTTTTGTGTTTTATTTTTCTTTGTATTCAGATAATATTTTTGATCAATTTATTATATGTTCAATATTTGTACGTTCATGTATGCGAGTAATAATTTTTGATGATAATTTAATTATGTTTATAATTTATTTAATAATTTATTGGATATGTGATATGACAGAAATAAAAAATTATTTTATTCAAATTTTTTTATTGAAATACAAAAAAAAAAAAATGTTTTGATATAATTAAATAACTTATATTTCGATGTTGTCATTCGTGTAAGCCCATGACGATTTATAATTTAATTAAAAATGATTGATTATTCACACATCTGGTGAATGCACTATTTGTAAGCGTTTTAGACAAAAATTGATAATGAATAATTAGCTAAAATCACCCTATATTTGTTTTCTATGTTAAGCAAAAACGAATTGAAGATAATTCGTTGCTGCCTCATTTCATTCAATCGTGGAATTTATTTAGTCATTAAATACTTTTTTTTGAAATAATCGACTTGACCCCGAAGTGATCTACATGGCAAAGGCTAAGGTCTAATCTAAGGTCACGAAGCGAAATCTTACTACTTTTGTCTTGTTTTTTTTTTTTCATTATTATTTTCTAAAATTCAGGAGAGTATTACACTTTTTGAACAGTTTGTATATGCCCGAGCTTTGAAATACATCCATAACATGCTACATATAAAAGTTTGAAGCGCAGGGAAGAGTTAATAGCATATCTCTATTCCATAATAAACCTGTATTCCTTGCGCTTCCACCATTGTGAAAAAATTAATTTAGTTGTTTAATTTGATTGTTCTATGGGACTTTTTTTATCACACAAAATATTCGTTGTGTGCGTAGTCATGGTGGGGAGAATAAAATCGATGCAGCGCTTCCAGTGAAGAATTTTGGCGTTAAAGGAGGCTGTTATGACTAATTTGCAATTCTTTACATGTTAATATTATAGAAAAAGTCAAATTAAATTTTTGAAAAACACTAATTAATTAAACTTAATGCATTAAAAATTGTGAAAATAAGAAATCAAATTGCACAAATGTTATTTTTCAAATGTAAATTATTATAATTATTTATTTAAATTTGTGAGATAATAATATTAAATTTTCAATGTAACTCATAAATGCAATCCATACAATTATATATGCATCCATACAATTCTATAATTAAAGTAGTAGTGTATCGTTACCATGGAAACGCCTACAAAAAAAATCTCATGCACAGGCGAATAGAACGTTTCAAAAATTCCACAGACTAGTGTAAAGCCATTAGTGTCCGTGTTTAAAAAGTATTTAAAAATGTCATCAATATTTATTTTCTCCTGATTTCATCAAAATCGAATGACAAACTATAGGATATACATAAATTTTACTAGTATTCCTTTATTATTTTTTTTTTATATTTATTTTATTTTATTTAAATAAAAATGTTTTGATTTAGTTTTATTTAAATTTAAATAAATAATATATTTAAAAAACTATTAGTAGTACTTTAAATGCAAAAACAATTGTTTAACTCGTTCATTTAAATATTTTTCCACATACGTAGTCACTCTTTACTTTGGTTGTTGCATTGGGTTTTATTTATTTTTAACCTCTATATACAAAAAAAATGTGTACTTTTGAGAGTATGTAGGTAATGTATGAAAAGTAACCCGTTTCGAATTAGGAAAAAAACTTGTTTGAGGTACACACTTCGTGACCATGGGGGATGGGTTCGAAATGTCATTCGAAACAAAAAAGAATTTGAAATAAAATTTGTCCCGGAACGGTCTTTTTTGAAAAATTAAAAAAAAATATATTGGCAGTACATAGTGTGGTACTGAAGTCGTGTGAGTGCGACCCCTGTAGTCCACATGACTAAATTCCCAGGGTGGGAAAAATATTAGAAAAAGGTCTTATTAGCCTTCATACATTATTCTTCGAACATGTACTGCAGCTTATGCTGGAACGATTATTATCTCCATACATAAATGATGCGTTGTATTCACTTTTCAGATTCTTTTTATTCAGTTTTTTCCAGTTTTTTATTACCATTAAAAAACGACTCAATTAATTCTGCTGAAAACTCTTTCAGTTCTTAAATACGCTCAGGGCCGGATTTAAATTTCTGCCGCCCTGGGGCACTGAAGAAAATGCCGCCCTATGACTGAAATTTTATTTTAATAGTTTTGATATCTTATTTTTTAAGAATTAGAATAACTAATTAATTGCAGAAAAAAGAACCGGTTCATAACGAGCTGACCATTTTTCAGTATGAGACTGTGAGACTTCCCAGCGATGCGTCGATGCAGTAAAAAAGTTGTATAAAGTTTGTACTGTATGAAAGAATGACGCAGCTTCTAGGGCGCATTCTACTGCAACTGGGGCGCATTCAACTCCAACTAAATTCAAAGAATGAGCAGCACAAGAAGCATGTTCTGCAAGATATAATTTCATGAATTCTTGCCTGTAAGCCCGAATAAATCCCTGATACATTATTCGCGTTATCATATGACTGACTTTGACAATCTGAGAGATCAAGATCAAAAAACTCAAGAACAGATAATACAGCAACTAGCAAATCTTCAGCTTTATGTCCAGAGTTCTCAATAAACATGAGAAAAAAATTTTTTTTTAATTCTTCAAAAAAAAACTATATTTATCAATTCCAGAAAAAAAAAATCAAATTTTATTTTTTCAAACCTTTATGGAAATAAATTAATTTTATTTTAATAGTTTTCACTTAAATTTAATATATTATAATATACAAAATTTTAATTTGATACATAATGCATAAATTATATTTCTCAGATTTCGCAGATCAAATGTTTATTTAAAAGAATTAGTTATTTATATATTGTATAGAAAATGTTTTCTCACTTTCCAAATTTTGCCGCCCTAGAAAATTTGCCGCCCTGGGCGCTAGCCCCGACTACCCCTAGTGTAAATCCAGCACTGATATACGCTATTACGCGTCGAATATTCCAGTCACGTGTTAATGTCATAATTGGCTCGCGAGATAATCGAGGCGAAAGATTCCGAACGAATATACGCACATACCTACACACACAGGCATCACATTGAAAAGGTTTGATTCGGATATTACGTCCTTGAAACCGCGGAAATATGTAAAATTGGAGATTTTCGAAATCGGCCCCATTACATTAACTTAAGTTGGGAAGTTAAAAACACAGTTTTTTGGATTTTTTGGGAAAACTATTGATATTCGCAAGACTCGACTGTATCTTTATCTATTCTCTAGCTATAGCACATTGAAGTTTTGAAATGTTTGGGGTGGGTATAATGCTTTTTATGTACTATTTATGATATGTTTTTCGAATTTGTATTCATAATAGAAACGGGCCTATATCTGTTTGTTTTTGAAAATTTGTAGACCGCCACTGACAAATGAGGAGGTTAGTGATCAAAATGAATCTGTTCAGGTCGAAGCATGACTATATATCTATAAAAAACTTGAAAGGCAGAAATTTAAAAATTAACATTTGGGGTATTCTGCAATCATTACGGAATGACAAACCAAACAAAACACAAAGTAACTGTCTGCTGTCAAATCGGTGTCAAACCAAAAGGGAAAAAACACTCAATATATCTGACTTTAGAAAAAACACTCTGACTTTACTGTAAAATGGTGAATTTCTTTAAAAAAAAAAAAAACTTTTAAGAGAGAACCTATACATAGGAGTTGTGTGGATTCTTTATAATATTTATTTTTGTTTCATAAACATTTGTGAAAAACCATAAATACCACGGCTATTACGATTGTAGTCAAGCTTGGTTATGTTTGTATAACTACAATGTTATAAACAAATAAAAAATGCAGTGCATACATTTTACCATCTTTTTCCACTATATTTTAAAGAGTATAAAAGGAGGAACACTTTGTTTAGTTTATGTGGCTGGAATTTGAATAAATCACCACTATTTCACAGTAATTAAGCAAATTCCAGAAATTTTTCATGGTTAAAAGAAAACCTTCGTTTAATTTATAACAACGTACAGTTAATTGTTTTAGTAATGATACCAGAGATACCAGCATCGTTTTCGAAAAAATATGTTAAGATGGCAGAATGTTTGATACTTCTTTTCATATTGAATCTAGGTAGGGTTGCCTGATAAAGCATTCGATTTTTTGTCCAGTAAATTATAATTACATTCAGTGCTGGATTTACACTAGGGCAGTCGGGGCTAGTGCCCAGGGCGGCAAATTTTCTAGGGCGGCAAAATTTTGAAAGTGAGAAAACATTTTCTATACAATATATAATTAACAAATTCTTTTAAATAAAGATTTTATCTTTCAAGAAATATAATTTATGCATTATGTATCAAATTAAAATTTTGTATATTATAATATAGGAAATTTAAGTGAAAACTATTAAAATAAAATTAATTTATTTCCATAAAGGTTTGAACAAATAAAATTTGATACTTTTTTTTTCTGAAATTGATAAATTAATATAGTTTTTTTTGAAGAATTAAAAAAATTTTTTTTTCTCATGTTTATTGAGAACTCTAGACATAAAGCTGAAGATTTGCTAGTTGCTGTATTATCTGTTCTTCAGTTTTTTTATCTTGATCTCTCAGATTGTCGAAGTCAGTCATATGATAACGCGAATAATGTATCAGGGATTTATTCGGGCTTACAGGCAAGAATTCATGAAATTATATCTTGCAGAACATGCTTCTTGTGCTGCTCATTCTATGAATTTAGTTGGAGTTGAATGCGCCCCAGTTGCAGTAGAATGCGCCCCAGAAGCTGCGTCATTCTTTCATACAGTACAAACTTTATACAACTTTTTTACTGCATCGACGCATCGCTGGGAAGTCTTACAGTCTCATACTAAAAAAAGAATTGCGTTGCAATTAATTAGTTATTCTAATTCTTAAAAAATAAGATATCAAAACTATTAAAATAAAATTTCAGTCATAGGGCGGCATTTTCTTCAGTGCCCCAGGGCGGCAGAAATTTATATCCGGCCCTGATTACATTCTTTATTTTTAAAATTAAATCATAATAAAATTGCCGCTACGCGTAAAATAAGTACAAAACCTTTTTTTTAATCGTTGGAATTATTTCGCCCATTGTGTTAGCGAATTTCGATTTTAAATACTGGTCTACAATAGTGATGAGACATTAGTCAGGTTTTTACTCGAGAAACTCGAGTAAATTTGTCAAACTCGTGCTTAAATGAACACTAATTTGTTTCGAGTCCGTTTATACTCGAGTTACTGAATTGTGACTGAATAGATTCGTTGACATAAATAAATAATATTAAACTATTTTATTTCATATTAATTAATAATTAATATTGCTAATTGAATGTATTTAAAAATAATAATATCTACAATTTTTCTATGAATTCCAACTCATAGGAAAATTGTGAAGTTTTGTCTCCTAATTCCTACTGTTAGATATTGAATTGGTAGCAATTTCCTTCAAATTTCTTTCTCCTAAACAATTTCTTCCTAATTTTCCAGTCAATTTTCCTATGAGAACTAATTGTGGGAAGAAGATCCTGAATAATGTTGCTCGAGTACCACTCGAGTCACCTAATGATTTTCGTCACAAAAATTCCACTTGAGTCACATCAATTTTGTACAGGACTCCTTTGAATCCAAATTTCTCTTCTTTAATCGGTCCTCTCTGACGTATAATCCATGATAAAGAATGAAAACTTCATAGACAGCCTGCTGTGAAGTGAAGTGAAGTAGAGAATAAAATTCTTGAAATTTGATCCTTACGGAACACCTTGTATAACAGAAAAACGAGAAATCTTTTCGTTTAACAAATTTGTAATTCGACTAAAAAAGAACTAAATTAGTTTATGTATTAAAAAAATTAATTCATAAATTGTAAAAACAATAATCTAGAAATGTACTAACCAAAATTCTACATTATCCATAATTTTAAGTATAATAATTCATATTTAAATCCTAATGGTTAGTACTAAATATTTATGTGTACCTATATCATGTATGTGTGTGTATGAATGCTCGTACATAGACATGTTCGTACACAGACCCTTATTTTTTTTAATAAATAACAGTTTAGTGTAATTGGATGAACATCACTGAATTATGAATATATATATGTAATTGGGTGGTTTTAGTTTTTATATATACACGTATTAACTACGTATATAATAATAAAAAGCTCATAGAAAAAAAGCTCTCATACAAATTATTAAAAAATCCGTGTAAAATTTATTTTAAACAAGCACTTTTATTTTTTTAAATCAGTAATAAATTAAAATATATTTTTAATTTGGTTGCACGGACAGAAAGTTTTGAAAAAGTTGAAGGTGGAATTATACACAAATTATGCTTTTAAAAAGTAAAATATGGATAATATTGTTAAAATTTGTTTTAAACTATGACATAATAAATCTTTTCAGAATGGATCTTTGTTGAATTCGAGTTGAAATAGATTTTTTACCCCCGGTTAAAGAAACGGGTATTATCAGTTGTGGCTCCTTAAAAAATGAATGGTTTAACTGCGAGTTTACGGATAACCACCAGCAAATTTTCTTGAAACATAAACATTTCTCGATCAAATTGCCATTAAAAAAAATCAAAATTGATTCATCCGTTTGAGAACTACAATGCCACAAACAAATCAAACCTGATTTTATGTCGTGGGCTCTTTCGAGCATCAACTGTGATGAAGAAAGTGTGTGCAGTTATAAAGGGTTAATTACTGGATGATTCACGCATCTGGATTATCGATTGAAGTAATAGCAAATAAAAATAACAGCCAGAAATATGCTTTGTTACCTCCTGTTTTTTTTGTTAAGGTCTTTGTTTTGCCTAATTATTTTAAAATATACATTCTCCTACAATTTTTTAGAAACTTTCCTTACATTTATTATTTAGTCTAGTGGATGGTTATTTTTTAAACCGTTTTTTATATTTATGATATATTATTTTATATTTTATGAAGTTTTTTCAAATAATTCATTCCGGTATTTTCATTGCAAATTACAGTTATTTCTAAAAAAGGTATCCAACCATACGTTTATTATAGTCAGGTTTTCATTCAATTTTTTTTTTGGTAATGTGAATCTTTTGTTTTTGAAAAATATTTAATATGATTCAAATTTTTTGAAATGGAATTTATTGTTAATTCAAGTATAAAATAATAAAAATCAAAAATTATTTTTTTTACCTCTAAAATTGATTACTACTAAATGGTCTAAAGACCGTCTTGTCGATGGTCTTGTGGCTATGGTGCTCACTCCACATGCAGAATTTCGTCAGGTCGAAATTCATTCGAGTCAATACATTTTTTGATAATTTTTCAAATGAACTAATGTAGTTCCCATCGAGTGTTCCACGATGCCTCTGGTTCTTTTTTATTATCATCAAATCAAATATTGTGTTTCCTACATGTAGCTAAAAATATATGAAAAGAGCAAAATTTCAATTCGATTAGAAACTCAAAATTGACATATTTTTAACCAGAGAAAGAATATATGAATATTGTAAGCTAAATCGAAGTAACAACATGCAAAAATAGAAAATAGCTTGCGTTAAGGATGTATGAGCATGACAACAATGTTTGATTTAAAGGCTCAAAATTTGTTTGTAGGTAGTCTTTTACTCAAAGAATATGTGGTTAAAATTTCAGCTTAGGTATCCGTGCAAATTTTTAAGAAAAAAGTCATTAAAAATCGATATAAAATACATTGGCTCTTATGGAGGAATCTCAAAAAACGACATAATTTGGAAGTTTTTGATAATTTTCATTTGGAATAAATGAAAACAAATTTAAAAAAAACTTTTTAATAGAAAGTAAACATATTAGCAATGAATTAGAAAAGAAAAAAACTAAGTGTCACCGTCCATATAAGGGATGTAAGAGCAGGGTAGATTAAGGGTTGAAATTATTTTTATCTTATTTTCAACTTTGATGATGAATTTTGTTATAACTTCATGAATGTAGACGAAAAATAAGAATAAAATTTTCGATATGTGTATTGGTTTTCGAAATATCGAAAGCTAAGTAATTAAACAAAATTTTCAATTATCGATATTTTGAAAATTAAGCCAGATATCGAAAAATTTTATTCTTACTTTTCGTCTTATATCGTCAAGTAACATAATAATATAAATTTATCATCTAAATTGAAAATATCTATTTTTAAATTTGTGCCCCCACTACCATGCTCATACATCCTTAAGAGTTTATTGATTGGGAAGGAAAACAATTCCCACAGTAAAGAGTCTTGTTATATTTACCTAAAACAAAATAATTACCCTGTTTGTTTGTAGGATAAATAGCTTTATTTCAATGGAGGTGTGTATCAAACTTCTTTGTGGTTTAAGAGTAGTTCCTTGGAAATTGAATGATAAGAATCTTATTTCATAGTATACACGCTTATTCAAAAAATTTGACCAATTACATATTATGCAAAATTTCCATATGTTCCGTATGACATTAGAAAAAAAACTACTCTTAGAAGAATATTTAGAGTGATATTTCAGTGATGACTGTGAAAATCATTTCAAGACATTTTTAGTACGAAATAAACTTCTATTTATAACTTCCTAGATACATTTTTTGAATTTTATAAAAATGTATTTCGGCTACCATGTAGTCATCATCAGTATGAATTAGCTATTCGTAATTATTCTTATATTGTATGTTACTTGTAGCTAATAGACGCGTTATTAAATTCAAATTTTGACCTTACTTCAGTTTTAGCCGATTTTGACCTGGAAGAACTGGTTTTTCCGTAAAAATTGAAGTATTCATTTTTATAGAAGGTCTTAAGCTTGGATTTAACATAGTCTTGCCGTTGCAAATAACATACCAAATAAAAAACATACCTGATTTGATGCAACGTTTACTCTCTTTTCATGATTAATTTGATTGAATCACTAGTCTAATATATGTGCAAGACATCACATGCTGTCCACATCCAATCCTTGTTACCAATTTCCTGTTACATGACAATAAAATTGCCTTTAATAATAACAAATGGTAAAATTCTTTGCATATTCTTCAAGACAAAATACCTAGAAGTAATACAAGTGTAACTAACTGACTGTCGTCTTTGAGCAAAGCTGTACTTCTTTCATGTAACTGTATCTTTTAAATCACGTAGGTAACTTAGCTCCAACGAAATATTTGGTTCATGTATGTTGTATATAAATGGATATCTGTCGTCAAGTACAAACGATAGATGCTAATCAAGTTATATGTTCATGAAGTGTCTATCAAAAGCCTCATGCCAGTAGGGTATTTTCGCCAAAAATCAAATTTTTAGGAACATTCGATTTATATTTGAACAATTTTTACATGTGTTTGTTTAAGATAAAATATCCGTTACCCCACTTTTTTTCTAGAATGAAATTAAATTTCGAATAGATGTTAAGAATAACCGCCCTCTTGAGCATTATAATTCAATATTTTGCCTGACAGTTAAAAAATATATTCACTAGCAAAGCTCGAACTTTTTGCATGTATTAAAAATGAATATTTTTAACTCATATATTAAAAAGTTTTTTTTTTATATTTTGTTCAAAATGGTTTAATAATATTTAAATTAATGGCTAATTTTTTTGTTCCAATGGCCCGGCTTTTGCCCGTCTTATTCAGATGAAATAGAAAAAATTTTAAACATACAGCAACCTTTATATATATATAATTTGAAAGTTTTTATGAACTGACTATAACGTACATTATACCTTAAACTCCAGTATATTTTAGTAAACAGATGTTTAGTAAATTTGTTATTGTCTTAGAAGCATTATGGACTACTAGCTGTTTCCCGCCCGCTTTGCGTGGCGTAAAATATACCCGCTTTGCTGGGCAACATCCCCACTTGCACCCCTCCCTCCACATTTCCTTGCGTTGGATAACAGTTTTGTAATGTACAGGTCATGCTCTTTTATTTGATACCCCACTTAGGTATATTTGTAAATATTCGATATTTCCTTCCCACTTTCTCGCTACACCTTTCTACCTTCCGAAGGTTAAAAAAATTTCTAAATGTAATTTAAAACATTCTGACCAAGTTTTGAACTATTAAAAGCCATAATTGAAAAAAATAAATTTTTTATTCATGAACACCCCCGCAACCCCCCTTCTGGGTGGAATTTCGTAAAATCCGTTCTTAGCTGACCTCTACTTGGCAAAAGGAATATTCCTGCCAAATTTCAAGTCTCTAGGTCTTATAGTTCCAGAGATATCGTGATGAGTGACTATCTATATCTATAGAAAGTCTCCTATATATTTATCTATAGGAGTGACTATGTGCATGAAGCCAAGTGGCGCCAACTAGTGGAAAGTGTAGAACTATTCACCTGTCATGCGGCCATTGTTTTTCTTTGTATACATTGAACTGCATGTAAAAAGAGCAGAAAGTTTTTTGCAATACTTGTTACAATTATTATATACTAACGCCAAAAAAGGTATTGTAATTATTAAATAAACATTCGTTAGCTATTTCAACTCGTTCTCAATAAAAATGTGTATTAAATGTAGAAAAATGAAATAGCATTATAGTATTTAGATGTGTGTAAAAAAGAGTACACAATATTTTACAACCACCATGTGGAATTGGTATCATATTTAAACAGAAGTGTAACAAGGATACCAAATACACAAATATTAAACACTATATATTAAAGAGAGATAACAACTAAATAAAGATAACATTATACACAAAATGCACTAAAAATCTTTATTTTACACTTAAAGATTGAAGTCGATTGAATATTATAAAGTAACTTTAATTATTAAACAAAGACACATATATTGACATCGTTATATTTTGTGTCCTTATTTTGATTATAAAAATTTATTGAGAAAATAACATTAATAATTTTAATATTTAAACTGAGATTAAATAGGTAGAATTCGAAATATTTACCAAAGTATAATACTATTATAATATAAATACACTATACAATATATACTACATTTTGTACTCTATATTAAAAGTAGTTGTCAATGTATTTTCCATGTACATTGTCGGCGGCTGGCGTGTAAATAGTTCGGCATTTTTCCGTCGGCGTGCCACGTGTATTGCCAAACCTAAGACCCCCCCCCCTTGCACATAGTCAATATTGACATTACATCTAATTCCCACCTAATTTGTTCATTTATTTTAAGTTTTCTATTAGATTGTTTATTACTTTTTTTCATTTTACTAAATAATTTGAAGGTCCACCAAATATACCAAATATACCTCCTTACCAAATATAATAAATACCCTAGCAAAAATCCAGAAATTGGCGGATACGTCCTTCTGGTATGAGGACTATATATACTGAAATACAATTGGTAAACATCAAACGCTAGTAGAACTATACAATATGCTCTAAGTCACCTGACAATCAGAGGCTACAGTGTGAGATTCTCAATAATTGAGTTTGTATGGTTATTGTATACAGGTTGTTAAAAAATTTAGATAATATGGATTGAAAAAAAAAAAGAACAATAGAAGTATTATTTCACTCGTATAATGAAATGCTGCCCCTGGATTTGACCATAACTTTGAACATAAACTTACATTCAGCTCTTTACGATGAAAGTCATGAAGTCAAACCAAATTCTAGTGTATGAATAGAAACAAACCAATCTCAAATCTTAATTAAAAAATGAAATCCAATAACTACAAGAAATTTCGAATAACAATGTAATTCCAAATCGAATCTTGAAGAAACGTCGTATTAGATTATGAATTTAAGCAATCATGCAAATTGAATTATGCATTTTTTTATTATTATTAATACTCAAATTACCATTTCTTGATTCTGGTACATTTATTAGAATTCACTTTGAAACCAAAATGCATGTATGTTGTTTAACTTGACTACTTCACTAGAATTTAAAACATATATAAATGTATATACAAATGCATATATAGTTCTAGCAACAACACAACTGATAATAACGAGCTGATAGTATTTTCCATTTTCTCTTGTGTTTATTACGATTTTGTTACAGATACAGACTGTTTTACAATAATATATATTTTCTTATTTATATTAGTATCAGTATTATTGTAAAGAGATATCAAAAATTAATTTTATTTTCATAGAAATAAAATATTAAACGACTATTTCGTGTCTTAAACAGAGATATGTATGTTACATCCCTATATATTATAAATACGAAAGAAAGGATTCTTTATTTGTTTGTTTGTTACGCTTTCACGCAAAAACTAATTAATGGATTTGAATGAAATTGAACAATAATATAGCTCATACATCAGAATAACACATGAGCTATAAGATATATTAAAAAAAAATTTAATCTGACATTACCATAAACAATTCATAGCCATCTTTTCTGATATACTCAATAAATTATGACTACTTTACATTTAAAAAAATAGAGAACCGTACATATATTTTACCTATGTATAATGTCCCAGACGATGGTGGCTTAATTTACTAAAAAAGGTATAAACATGTTAACCCTTCCATCCTTAAAACTGGCGCTCGTACATCCTTAAAATCATAATAAAACATAATATATGTAAGTAAACGTAATATGTGAAAGGAAATAAGATGAATACATTAGGAATTTTAATGAGATATGTCTCATCATAATATGTTGTTACATTATGTTAATTAATCAACAAACGTTTAACATAAAACTTTTGTGATATTATTATGTTTGACATATTATTTCGCTACCTTTGAACAATAACGAATATAACATTCTCACTTTCACATTTTATAATTAAGTGTTAGAATTTATAAAGAGAAAGTAGAAGAAGAATGCAATAAGCGAAAGCTTTTATTCCGTCTTAGAAAGTGTTTCAGAAAACTTTTGGAATTTGGAAATTCATTGTTTTTATATATAAAGTTTTTCTAAGCCAACATGAGCGAGAAAGGATGATATGGAATGGGCTAGTCTTTTTAAGTTCTTTGTGCAAATTTTTAATTTTCTCGACCAGCTTAAAATTCATGAAAATTTATGTACTCTTTTCATACTCAACATATGCGTAGTCCAACACTTTTAGTCCAAATAATCAGACTACGAACACAACGCCTTGTTTAGTGTCAGAAAAAAGTCGATAATGCCGGAGAATCAATTATATTATTATTGAAAAATAATAAACAATGTGAGAAATCTAATATATTTAATAGGGCAATTATTGTATATATCAATAATCTCGGAAATAGCTTCAACGATTTTCAGGAAATTTGTTATACAGCGGGTTTCGGGGGCGAAACATCGATTTAGCTAGGTTTTATTTTCAGAAAATGTCATTTTATCATGTTTTCAGGAATAATAAACATCAACTGCAAAATATAACTCTTCCCAACATCAATTGGCGAGTATATACATTGTACGTGGTTCGCTTCGTATGTATTGTATAGTGTGAAGCTCGTGTGGCTTTGTCAGTTTTGGTTGATAAATAACTGTTCTGATATATACGTATATGGTGATTAACGAAATAAAGTTCATTACCGGGACATTCAAATTGTTATTGTTAGTGATAAAGTTTGTGTCTTTTTTACAATAAAAATACCGAGCAAAGTTCAATAATGAAGGTACTTGATATGCTGCTTATACTATACGTTCAACAAGAAGTATATGGTAACTTTCGACTTATTAAATTTTTAGAAAACTGTATGAGCTGCAATTTTATAAGCTTTTATTTAACTTGCAATGTTCGTATGTACGTATTTTGTGTCACAAAAAATGCACGTGTTTTTCCATTTTGGTTATTACAGCTATAACATTATATAATAATGGGGGTTTAGCCTCCGTTTTTCTGACGAATGCCTAATCACAGAGGCCACCCACATCATTATTTGTTAATCTTTATTTATTCCATTACAAACATATTTACAATTACATTTTTGATGTGGGTGGAGTCGGTTACTTCGTTCTTTTCCAAGCGACGACAATGTGATCAATTCTGCACTCCCATTAATTATAAATTGTTCACACTGCCGCTGCCTGGATTCGAACGAACGCAACCAAATTCTAAATAGTCCAACGTTCTAAAACTACCGCCTTAGACCGCTCGGCCATTTAGGCTCTTCACATTATATGTGAATTACATATACTGTTATAGAAGTAATATCACTTTAAATTCTGTAACTTTTGCGTTTATTTTGACTTATAGAGATATAAATAGCTAGTAAGCCTACTTTGGACTGAAAATATGTATTCCTATTAATATAAAAATCAATAACATTTTTTAAAGTGTTAAATTGAAAAAAAATAAAATTAATAAAATATTGTAATTTGAAGTGTTCTAGTGGATATATATGTGTTAGTCAATTAACTGTGCAAATTATTTTATATATAAAATGTCCATTTTATAATCGTATTATTGATTACCATCTTTGAAGTACAAATTTTAAAATATAAATTCTCATATTTTATTTAACACTTTTATATTTAGCATTAATACTTTTATAGTATTAGTTAGTTATAGGTGACGATATATGTGTATATTATTGATAGGCTTTTAAAATATTCATTTTTATATAGGTTTGTTTTAACTTACTATAATATTAAATGAAAAACTTAAAGAAACATCTGACATAAAATCATGTCTGATCGATTCGTTTCTGGCATCATAGCTCCTAAATGAATGAAACGATTAAATGTTTTGTTTGTTTGAAAGGTTAAGATTTTAATGTCTTATGCGTTAATTTCAATGTCTTCAAGTCTGCTCATCTCTAAGAAGATCCTCGCCTCTTTACTATTATTATCGGGTACGGAACCCTAAACTCGCACATGAAATATTGTTAGGAACACTCTTGATCAAATTACCTTTCCTTTCTTTATAAAACTATCGGCCAGACTAACTCTGTATTTCAGAATGACTTCGACAGGTATTTGACAGTAAATTATATTTTGTGTGCCATCCGATTAAGATGGAGAAATATGCTTGAGAGCTCAAATTTTATTGAGTCTACTTTTCCGCTACATTTGTTGGTGATTCCTACTTTTTAAAATGTCTGTTAATTTTGAAATATTACATCATGATGCTTAAACGTGTTTTCAATGTTAAATAAGATTCAAATATATAAACTATGCATACATCGGATAAAGAGAAATCTCTATTTTCTGTTAGGTTTATAATTAATTATGATTCGAATTCAAAACATCATCTCTGCTTCAATATTAATCCCAAGCCTTTTTTATACAATGTGTCAAATGAAGTCGACACCATATGAAAGACTATTTATTTCATGAGACAAAGTTATAATTGATAAAAAGTTCTGTAAGGTCAGAACGCAATATGAAGTTTGATTCGTATACGAGGTTTGTACCATATTTTATACCATGGCAAAAAATTGCCATAGCTAATGCAAAGAAAGGAAATTTAGGGAAAATAACAAAATGTGTTATATAGATGAATCATATTGGGTATCTGACCCTAGGATTTAATCATAACTTTTCTCAATAAATACTGCCAGTTTCGTAAAACAGAAAGGTACTTTTGTCTTGGGCAAAATTTATATTTTTTGACAAACCTCGTATACGAAAAAAAAATTGATATCTGATTATATTAATCAAAAGTTACTTTATTTCATCAAACAGTTAATCAAAAAAGTTTTTCTTATAGTACCGACTTAATTGGACTCACTGTATAAATTTTGTATATGATGTTTGAATGGCTACTATATTAGGTAAATAATATATAAGGCTACTATATTAGGTAAACTGTTTTAGATTTAGTCCCAAACAACAAATATTTAAACTTAGTAAACAAACAAAACAAAAAGTTAAAACAAACTCTCTAACAGTTTTAAATATATATATAAATAAATAAAAAACATAACAAACGATTAAATATTTAATCTATTACATATAAAATTTTCAAATGAGTGACATACGATTACAAAAGCCACCAAATTAATCTGTCAAATTGTTGTATAATTCTCAAAATTTTATTAAAATGAGAGAGGTATGTGTATTATATACCACAAAACCTTTCTATTCATATAGGCTGGCAGAGTTATCCATTCATTCATCCAGCATTCAGCATTCAGTTGTACAGTTTACAGTACATACAGGATATAATTGCCTACAGGATGAGCCAAAAAGTGTATGGAGCCGAAGACAAACTAATGAGACTAACAAGACATGAGTATCATTGTGGCTGGCGTATCATTATAGTGTGTATCAAACTGCAATGATGCCCATAACGAGGTATGTGAATGGATAAGACTGAACACTTAATGTGCAGTATCGCTCTTAAATGAGCTGGTGGATAATAACACTCTAGGGATTTTAAAGCCGGCGAGCTTGCTAAAAATGACACGAGACTATTGTACACAGGTATCCGGGAGAGTTATCTGAGGTAATTTTTAAAAAGACCAATCTTAGATAGAGGGACGACGGTGTTGTATTGCAAGATAGATATGGAACAATGATAGGCATTCCGAAGATCTTATTTCACTTCAAAGGGCCTCTATAAGTAAAACCGTTGTAGCAATTGATACAAAATATTGGCTAAATGCCACACACGCTGAACGACTGGGTACCAGTACATCACAATTATTGTAGGAGCTATCACAGTTGGAAAAACGATGTCTCATCTTTTTTGCCACCATCCAGAACCCACCATGAGGAGATTGGCTATCCTTAGTCAACCTTTTTTTGACGACCTTTCCGACCTCTCCGACCTGAAATACGCTTACGTCAAAGCACTTTTGCTATTCTTGAACAGGTACAAATGGTTCATGGAATAGTAACCGGGGATGTGAAAATCTTGTTTAGGCACCGCAACGTTCTTGGATCCTGTGTCTCAACTCAGGACAGTCACTTGTAAATGTGCTTTTGTTTTGAAAAAAAGTAAAAACTTTTGAGGTTTGTTTACTTAAAAGTTGACTACCGTGTATTTTTGTTCCCACATCCTTAGCCACATCCTAACCTGATCAATTGTTGTTGGTAGATAATCTGTTATGCTTAATTTTGGCTAACATGGCGGAAATGTTGAGCTCGTTAAGACGTATCGTGATATACTTTGAATTCAAATAACGGTCTTCCTGGAGTATTGTAAAGGTAACATGTTTAACATAGTGCTTCTAGGTTACATCGTTGAGGGATAACCAAACGAATATCTTAATTAGGCTGTGATGATACAAAACCACAATCCCAGAAGCAGTTTCTTTTAACAAGGCATAGATATTTGTACGCTCTCCTGTACATTCATCGAACAAACTCCACCCATATCCATTATATTCCTTTATAATACACATCCGTACGTATGCTGGTAGATGTAATTTTAATAGCATACACATAAACAGGGTGGTCCAAGTATTGCAGGACTTTAGCGGATGATAGATAACGTTAAATAATGAAAATTTCTTATAACAGGGAAAGTGTCCTTTTCTGGATATAGAATGTTGAAATTTTTGTGTATATTACCAAAACACTATATTACCAAAAATTGGAACTTTGATCATATGAGCTAAAAATCCCTTATAATTTAAGCCTTATGATGGTAAATTACGGGGATAGAGATATAAATGTGCCATCATTCCGTTTGGATAATTTGATTGTCAACATTGCATAACATTGCATAACTTGATTGCCAATAGAGTGATTCTGCTGTGGAAAATGTCACTTGTTTCAAACGTCTTATATTAGTTAGAAATATTCCATTTGCGATATGAATCGGTTTAACTAACGCTTAACGCTAAAATTGTTCACTTTTTCCACAGAATTAAAAATTCTGTAAGAACTGTGTATAGAGATTTACGGGAAGATTGAGACCTAATTAATCGTTCTAGTGAGCGAGCATTTCGCATCATTTGAGGAAATTGTAAACATTGGAGATAGGGTAAGGCATGTGTATCATCGGATTGTTCCGTGTGTTCATCCAAGAATACGCCCTTGAATTTCTTTTTGTGGGGTTTTCTTAAAAGCCACGCCTATATCAACAAACCTGCTTTGTTTTTTTTATTTAAAGGTTAGTAGATCAATTTGGCGGCATTGTTTTGCAAAATTTTTAATTTTTCTAATGAACTATTTTGGCTATATCTGCAATAATAATTTTATTTTTTAAAATGTCCCATTTGTAAGTGTATTAAGAAATTGACATTATTTTAACGATATCTCCGTATTGTATCTTGGACCATACTGTATATTTCTATATATATTATTATATTAACAAAACTAAATTGATTGTATTTCAAAAACATACTTCTAACTTCGTATAATCGTATAATTTACCATGAAATTAAATTATATAATTCACCACAAAATTCTCAATAACTTTATAACATAATTTTTAAATTTAAATTAATTTATGGATAACTTCACTTTCAACACAAAAATATAAAAAAAAAATCTAGAAAAGTTTTTTTACGAATGGTTTTTTATTGTTAATGGTATTAATTTATTAATAATTCAATTTATTGTTTAGAGTTTCAATTATATTAAGTACTAATAAAAAAAATTAATATATATTCATTTTTTATAAATGTCAGATACATTTTTACTTTATTATATTATACATATAATAAAGTATTGCGATAGAAAAAAATCGATATCAAAAAAGTGATTTTTAAAAATTGTTGCGTCCGTCGGTATATCGGTATGTCTGTAACCAAGCTGGAGCCTTAAATTTTTGACCGATTTTCTCAAACTTGGTACATAGGTTCAGTTGGGTCATAATTTCAGATAATTTTTTCCTTTTTTCGCTAGGCCTTTTTTCAAGGGTACTTCCCTCTAGGCCAAAACAGGATTTTTGGCGTTTTCTCAAAAACGGCTCAACAATTTCGATTAAACTTGGTACAAAGCTAGGCCTTTAGGTGTTCCTAGGATTGGTATAAGCCACATACCCGGGAAAATTCGAGTAGACCACACCCTAGGGAAAACCTTTCCACATACAGGAAAATGGGATTTTCTAGGGAGAGGCAGAGGGTACAGCAGTGAAACTTCGTATCAGGGTTTATATCAACAAGGTCCTAGGTGTGATATAATTCCCCTCTGAGACCCCTTCCCCTGGAACCGTGGAGCTGGAGGGGATGAAATCGTCAAAAGTGATCAAATCAACCCTACCCAAAATTGATAAAATATTATTTAATATGTTTTTTTAAGTAACTTTTGTAACTTAGTAATCTTTGCTTAACCTCACCCATACCAAACTACATCCTTCTAGATATTATATTAAATCCAATAAATACCTAAGCCTGTTGCTCATTACTTGTTTTTAAATAATTCTTACAATTGGCTGCTTTCAATAAAAATATTACAAGAATATCAATTTTATAATATAATAAAGTCTTGTCATCTAAAGATGTTTCGGACCGTTTATTACATAACGTATCAAGTGTATTCATTGCGTGCATTCATTGCAAAAGTCTATTCATTATAATATCCAAATTGAGCTTTAATTTTAAAAAATACACAAAATGTATTATTATCTTAGTTATATTTTTGCTTTTCGAATATCAATTACTCCATTTAATATGAAAACTCATTTCAGCCTAATGGCCGGATCTGAACCTTTCGCAGCAGTTTAGTCTTTCGAGATAATTTTCTATGATTTTTTGAAGGTTTCAGCTATTTTCGCTTAGTTAAACGATTCATATCGTAGATGGAATGTTTCAAGTGACGTTTGCAAAATACCCCGAATAAAATTTCCCCGAACAAATGCATCCATTTGTTAAATGTATTATAAACATGGTACATAATTTGAAACAATAACTTTTATTAATAAAAAAAGTATAGCTTATAAACCCACATGCATATTTATACAGCATATATCTGCAAATTGATCAAAGCTCTAACAGCAGGACTTCATCGAATGGAGATAACGTTAAAATAATGGCAATTTCTTAATACAGAGCTTAACCTACTCCTTCTTTAATTTATTATTCCCTTCTACGATTTATTCAAAAATTTCCAATTGAATTATGCCAGGTTCAAAGAGGAATTTTTTCAAAGTGTGTTCTGGTTTATTCCAGAATTAACAAACACTGTGTATATTTCTGATACACAGCGTTAAACAATTCCAGGGTAAGATAAAATATACAATGCATAACGATAATTTGGAAAATTGTATGTATGCAGAGAGAGAATATAAAGTTAACGCTTCACTTCATACGCATCGTTAATAAACTGTTATGTTTTTGTTGCATAAACAAAGCTATAACCATAATTCGTTATAATTTAGAATGCATTTGAAAACACAGTAAATAGTTTTTTAGAAAAACTATTGGAAGCATACCAATGAAAATTGGTTTTTCATATAAAAGAGAAAAATTGATTTTTTATAGTAATATTGCTATGAGTGTATATAGTGAAATATTTTTATTATATCAAGGCTTCTGGCACTGATAACGATCGGAAATTAAAACTAAATGGGATAATGTGTTCAATGATTTTTAACTCTCGTCTAAAAAGAGGTGTGTTTAGCGTGTATGGGTATCTGTAGCTCCTAAACAATTAAACCCATTTTATGGCCTATCATTTTATGGTAGGTCATACCATTTTATGGTATCCAACCCAATTAAAGCAAATTCAAATGCCCTTAGATTTTCTTGTTGAAACCTACCGGTGGAACAATTTATAATTGTATTTACTCCGTGTATTTGTATTTACTTTCAGAATGTTTTTGTAATTTTACTTTCTTGTAATTTAATTTCTCTAATAAATAAAGCTTCTCATTCAGAAGAAATATTTAAAAATAAAAATTAAATGGAAAAATCATTTTACATCAAATTAATTACAGTAATTTGTGATTTTCACCACAGCATTGATTAAGAACAATACAACACTTGATAAAATGCTACGATAATAATGTCCCTTTTTCCGTATTCTTAGGCATCATTCAAAGACATTAATACTTGTTAAAAGGCTTTTCTTAGGCATTCAATAAAATTGAAATGATTTACAAAAGTATTCTTTATTGAACAAAAAAAAAAAAATTGTCTTCACCACCTATGGAATGAGATATTTACAATTAAATTGTTTATAATTAACATGCTGGAGGTATATCGCCCGTAAAAAAGGTCATCTTTCTATATATTTCGAAAACGCCTCTTTTAGGGCCAGATGTGGTAACTGGCTGTCATTTCAAAATAGGAATTGGAAATTTAAGAGGTGTGGTCAAAGTTGTCATACTTTTTCCTTTATGGAAATTTTTACATTCTCAGACTCATCTTTCAGAGAGCTTTTTAGTGGGCAGTCAGCTTAAAATTGATTGGTATTGATAATTACTTTTTAGCTTGAATATCGTCTTCAATGAATATTCATCAACTTTCTCGCACCTTGAAAGAGAAGTCGTAGAGAAAATTGTTATTGAACCCAGCCTTGATAACAAATATCCAGCTTTTCAGAAATACTCCGCCTGACTCTAGACTTAATAATTTAACATACAATAGGTCACAAAGGTTACATTATAAATAACAATGACTTTATTATAACCCAAAAAAATTACGAAAATAAAATTTTGGCATTTAAGATAAGAAAATTCATTTTCTTTTTTATGCATACAAAAACCTTCCTTTTATTATATCAAATTTTTTTCACTGAATTTGCAATATTTTTTTAAATTCTATTTTATTTCATAATAATCTACCACATCATTGAAATAAATATTGATTGCGAAACTTTTTAGAGAAAAAACATTATTTAACCTTGTGTATGAATCGTAGACATTTAACTCTGAAAATGATTATTTGGGAAATTTAACTTATTGTCCGCGAAATAGGGGTAGTTGAAACGAAAAACAAGAACGCTTTCAACGTTAGACAATCTCTAGTTATGCATTCTAATAGCTCAAAAACTTTGCACATAAGATGTCACGCGATGTGACCTAATTTGTAAATAGATAGTAAATAGACAAATTTTAATTTGTCTATTTGTAAATAGACAAATTTTAATATTAAGGAGGTATTTTCGGCTCCCACGTTAATTATAAAATATAAGATTACAAGGAAAAATAATTTTAGTATAATAGTTTAGTCTTTATCTATCGTATAGTGAATTTTCAATCATACCTTTCCGTGAAAATTTCGTGAAAAAATTGTTCAAAATGTTAACGTTTGTTAAGGTAGTTCCTCCGCGACCGTCCAGTCAAAAAGTTTTGGACTAATACTATCATTCAGTGCATTAACTGTGCTATGACTATTATACATATACCATATATTATTTTCAAAAGACTGTAGTTCCTCACTACTGATTCTAGTATACATATAAACACACACACTATGACATATGCCTTTAACATTAGTCTTCATATCTTTTCCACAAAAATCATCGCTAAAACGAGTTATTTATTTAAGTTTTTTATCGAAACTATATGGTAAATAATTTTTATCTTTATTTATATATTTTCTAAATATAGTATTCTACATTATATTAGTTTTTCATAGAGAACGTGGACGTCATTCATTGGTAAATAAATATAATATTTGTAAATTTGTGTATTTTTATACACTTCTCCCATGTACACGTACAAATTGCGTCACTTTTAATTGCTAATATCTCATGTATGGCATGGTAAATCATCTTCTAATTTTAACAGCAAGTGTATTATGAATTAAATATTTTATATTCTGAGTTTTGAGAAATTCTTGGAATATCACTTTCGTGTAGGTACTACCTTAACAGTCTTACTGCTTTCAATTAGATGGAGAGAAAAAAAAAACTCAAAACAAATAAGTTTCTCGAAATATTCAGGTTTATGTTTTTGCACTAAAATATATCTATCATTTACCAAGTGAAATTTATTGAGAAAACAAGTGAAATACCATGCAAAGTCAGTGTTGATTTCTTTATCACATAACACATACATACATGTGACACATACATAACTGATATTCAAGTATAGTACTATAAAATTTCCGCCTAATTGGCACCTTCACGGGTAAACAGTGATGTTTACCAAAAAATATTTAAAAAAAAAAACATTTTGTTGTTTATTTTTTGATAGGGAACATTTTTTATATTTAAACTTTTGTTCTATCTCTAACGGTTTACAAGATGGGTCCTAGAGACCCAAGACCCAATTGACCTATGATGCTCATTTACGCTCTCGATCTCACTTTTTACGTCCTGAGTACGCTGTATAAATTTCAGTTCGATATCCTTTTTCGTTTTTGAGTTATCGTGTCCACAGACGGGCGGACGGACGGACGGACAACCGGAAATGGACTAATTAAGTGATTCTATGAACACCTATAGCAAAATTTTGTGC
This sequence comes from Chrysoperla carnea, assembly GCF_905475395.1. Classification (NCBI taxonomy): domain Eukaryota; kingdom Metazoa; phylum Arthropoda; class Insecta; order Neuroptera; family Chrysopidae; genus Chrysoperla; species Chrysoperla carnea. The sequence goes on from NC_058337.1 coordinate 129,352,358, forward strand.
GTAGCATCAATATTTTTAAGCGTTACAAACTTGGGACTAAACTTAGTATACCTTGCATATTACATATATGCATGGTATAAAAATTATAAACTGAAAAAAAATACTAGCAGAAAAATTTGTTTTTAAGGCAGCAAGTAAATATTTTGATTTAAGACAATATTTTCTTGCTATACGTTATTTTTAAGAATTCAAATACTTATTTTATTGATTTAAGAAGGTCCTTTCACCGTCAATGTAAATTAAAAAAATTCATTTTGTTTTCATTCAAAGAAAAACGAGATATATAATTTATTAATTCTCGATTTCTCTACAGTCGGCGTTTTGAGAAGAAGTATTATATATCTTGTAAATAAGTACTAATTTATTGTCAGCTCGTGACAAGTTTGTTTTTCATTATGCTTTCAAAAATTAAACATTTATTTATATTTTATTTGCTTTTTAAATATTCGAATGCAGACAAAAATTCTTATGATTATTATCATTTGTTTCTCTCCAAGGGATTCAAAAGAAAGAAAACAATGAATAATGTAGGGACAATATTTACGTTAATAAATCAAATTCTAAAAAATCATTGTTTTTCATCATACAAATTCAATTTTCACTGATTTAATAAAATGTGTATATATATGTTATCACAAGAATATAAATTATTTCATTGAAATTCTTTTTATTTTATTTTTAAATTTTAGATAGTAAAAACAATTCGTATATTGGGAAACAATCTCTTCAATGCTATGTTTTTGCCTGTAGTACAATAATTACCATGATATAGGGATAAAAGGTCGCAGATGGATAGCCAAATTAGCTGTTTTACAAAACAGCTCCATTTTATAAAAGTTTCAGCTTACAGCTAAATAACGTTTCCCTGTTTTTCATTGAACATTTACACGCAAAATTGAAAAAAAATTTTCAGCTGGACTTCGTTCAATTCGGCAATCCATCGGCGATATACACATAATAATTCAAGTTCTCTTGAAATATTATAAAATCTTAATAGAATTTAATATCACTACATAGTATAAAACAAAGTCGCTTTCTCTGTCCCTATGTCCCTATGTCCCTTTGTATGCTTAAATCTTTGAAAATACATAACGGATTTTGATGCGGTTTTTTTTAATAGATAGAGTGATTCGAGAGGAAGGTTTATATGTATAATAACATCCATTAAATAGTGGAGAAGTACTGCTATTTTTGAGGTTAATAGTTACAAATGTAAAAAGTAAATAAGTAAAAATGTAGTGTATGAATTTAGATATTCCAAAGATAGCAGGAAATCTTCATGGTATAGGGAAAGGGGGATTGTTTTATTCCAAATTTAACGAGTGCGGGCCACGGGCAGTAATGAATAAATCAAAACTACTGGATCGATTTCAATCACATAGGCTATATATTTTACACCCGTGCGAAGCCAGAGCGGGCCGATATGTTTTTATATACAACGTTCACAGTTTTTCTGTTGTGTATTTAGTATCAGCATTGCACCCGTGCGAAGCGGGGGCGAGTAGCTAGTTTTTATTATGAAACTAAAGTTTTTTCTATTATTTCAATTTTTTTGTGTACTTTATAAGTTAGAGTCTCTCATACACGATACTTTGAATAAATTTTGCTATATTAACTCATTATACCATTTGGTATATGAGAGTGATAATGCACACTTCAATGGAAAACGTACATTACGTATTTTCATTCTAATAAATAGAAAGAAACGAAAAAATTACACACAAGCCGGGACTAAGACGTAATCAACTCCGTCACTCTTGCTCTATGTGAGTGACACCAATCATATATAACCTCTTCGTGTTTATTCTATTTGAATGTTTGTTCTCTCCATCGAAATTCCTTACAAACAAACAAAACAAAAAATCTGTTCATACTTTTAGGTGCCACAGACAAACACAAAGATACACAAGCAGGGTAAACTTATAACACCCCTCTATTTAGGTGAGGGTTAAAATTAAACATACCTACTTATTGTCTTTATATCTTGGTACATAATATAAGCACGCAGCGCAATGTAATATAATTTGATATAACACATAAAAAAAATGAAATTCAAGATGATTTCTATTTCAATTGGTATTTTGTGCTACCTTCTTTTTTTTATACTTGAGGAAAAAGAAATTTAATTTTTTATGACTATTCTTCTTCCACTTCTATGTACACGATACAGAATAAAAGTTACTGAATAGATTCTGGATGTCAAAACTTCTGAATGCTTCCAAGGTTTGCAACTTCGTAAATTAGAATGCTGTGAATACTTTCGGTTTTTTAAACGGCAAACGGCAAACGATTGTTTCAAATATTAGTTCAAAACATTCCAATTACGGTATGAATCCGCTGAAATCGTTAATCTGTTCTATAGAAATAAAAATTCGATGAGAACGGAGTATAGAAATTAAAGTGAAAATGGCCAATTTAAGGATGTATGAGCATGACAACAATGTTTGATTTAAAGGCTCAAAATTTGTTTGTAGGTAGTTTTTTACTCAAAGAATATGTGGTTAAAATTTCAGCTTAGGTATCCGTGCAAATTTTTAAGAAAAAAGTCATTAAAAATCGATATAAAATACATTGGCTCTTATGGAGGAATCTCAAAAAACGACATATTTTGGAAGTTTTTGATAATTTTCATTTGGAATGAATGAAAACAAATTTAAAAAAAAACTTTTTAATAGAAAGTAAACATATTAGCAATGAATTAGAAAAGAAAAAAACTAAGTGTCACCGTCCATATAAGGGATGTAAGAGCAGGATAGATTAAGGGTTGAAATTATTTTTATCTTATTTTCAACTTTGATGATGAATTTTGTTATAACTTCATGAATGTAGACGAAAAATAAGAATAAAATTTTTCGATATGTGTCTTGGTTTTTGAAATATCGAAAGCTAAATAATTAAACAAAATTTTCAATTTTCGATATTTTGAAAATTAAGCCAGATATCGAAAAATTTTATTCTTATTTTTCGTCTTATATCGTCAAGTAATAATATAAATTTATCATCAAAATTGAAAATATCTATTTTTAAATTTGTGCTCCCACTACCATGCTCATACATCCTTAATGGTCTAAGTGAGTGCACAATTTGCATCCTTGTGCAAAAGTAAAAAAGGAAACTAGAAGCATTGAAGATAGGGTTAAGCGTGTGCATCATCGTAGTATGCGTTCATCCAAGAATATGAATTTATTTTTGTGCGATTTACTTAAGAGTCGCGTCTACAGCAAGAAACCTGCAACGTTGGAGCACCATAAAGCTAACATCTGCCAAGTTATGGCCAAAATAGATAAAAGGGGTTAAATATAATTTATAATTATGAACGAAATTAGTGGGGCATCAAATGAATACCCGTTGACAAATGGTAGCTCCACTGCAATAGCCTAGATCAGCGATATTACCATGTTTTAGTCTATATATGGAAGTTATATGAGATTATACCTTTCAGGTTGGTAGGAATCATAAAATTATTACATTGATCGATCAATCATGCACAATATTTTAGTTTTTATGTTCCATAAATTTTTATTTTTTGGGAAATTTTTTTATTTCACTAGATAATTTTTCATTGCTTTGGGTATTATTGATTAAGTAATTATTAAATAAACTGGTATTGATTTCTTGAAAATGAAACTTAATACTTCTTTTTTTTCTAAGTCTCGAAGAAGAAAATTTTTTGATATTGTTACAGCTAGCCCAAAATTTCATTGTAAAATTTATGATTCTTGAGTAATGTGATATACATTCGTAAAAATTTCACATTGGATTGAAAGGATAGAGTTGGATGCTGAGATTCTAAAAATGGATATTTCGCTCCTTAACGCTGTAAGAAATAAAATAGATTTGGCTAAAAATAATTTCAATTTTTCTGGAAACTTAACTTAAAATTAACTAGTTAAATTTAACCAAGATAACATCTTCTATTGTCTGAACTAATTAAAATCTAAAACAATTAACTGTTAATTCCGTGTATCAAGAAAATATATAAATATTACAACATGATATAAAGCTTATTTAAACAAATTTTACAATATAAAAGCCTTTACTTAGAATAATAATAACAAATAAAATATATAAATATCAAAGTAAAAATATTTTATAATAATATTATAATAATAATAATACTTTAAAATAAATATTTAATTTATATACAATAATACAAACTCTATTATATGAAGGAGAAAGTTGTCAAGGTAAGATACTTCAATTTTAAGTCTTTTTATTAGCTAGTTACGTCCGAAAATGGTCTTCTTAGTGGCCTTACTAAATTTATCGTACAAATTTAACCGGCAAATTGATTGTTTTAATGATACAGTAGTGTGTAAACATATAAAGACAAATAACTTGACGAGTTAATCTTAATTAAGGTTATTGTAAACCTACAGTATTGTAAAAAAGTTTTGGTTTATTGCACGGTACATACATATAAACCCAATACCTCCTTTTTAGTCAAATAATGTCTTTTTTTTACTTTACAATAGCACGCAATTACAAAAAAATATTGTATTGTGTGTGCAAGTGCTGGTTATAAATTTGATAATATAGATATCGCTCTTCAATCAAAAATACTCTAACTATAGTCGTCTCGGTTCATCAACTGATGGATCTTCGATGAACTCATAATTAAATTAAAATTTTGTTTTTATATCATCGACCACCTTATATTTATACCATGTATATATGAAATATACATAGTATATTAAGTTTCGTCCCAAGTTTGTAACGCTTAAAAATATTGATGCTACGAAAAAAATTTTGGTATAGGTGTTCAAAGAATCACCTAATTAATCCATTTCCGGTTGTCCTTCCGTCCGTCCGTCTGTCCGTCTGTGGACACGATAACTCAAAAACGAAAAAAGATATTGAGCTGAAATTTTTACAGCGTACTCAGGACGTAAAAAGAGAGGTCAAGTTCGTAAATGAGCATCATAGGTCAATTGGGTCTTGGGTCCGTAGGACCCATCTTGTAAACCGTTAGAGATAGATCAAAAGTTTAAATGTAAAAAATGTTTCTTATAAAAAAATAAAAAACTTTTGTTTGAAACTTTTTTTTGTAAACATCACTGTTTACCCACGAGGGCGTTAATTAGGTGCAAATTTTATAGTATGTATTAATATAGGAATATCAGTTGTGTGTATGTCTATTTAAAAGTGAATATCTTTTGTTATTTACGTGACGTCAAAAAAACAAATGATTGCGCATCAACACTGTCTATACATGGTATTTCAACAGTTAACTCAGTCAATTGTTTGTTTTCACTTGTTTTATGTTATTATTACCAACTTCAAGATTGTCCAAATATTTTAGATATCACACTCTCTAGATTTATTGATATAGAAATATTCAATTTAAAAGAATAACCTATATTATTCATCATTTTTTCAGCCAAATTGGAGCGATAAAATAATAATAAGAAAAATCCCGATGACATAGATTTTTTTCTGGTTTTTGGATACTTTATTAACCAAAAAATGTATTTATATAGGTTTATTGAAATCCCTAGTATTTTTCAATCCTTGCATATCTCATTAAGAAATATACTTGTATTTCCCAAATACAGTGCAACCTTAATATAACGAACCTCAATATAACGAATTCCTCGATTTAACAAATTTTTCGCAATCCCCTTGAATTGTCCATAAGAGTCAATTTAAATTATACCTCAACATTACGAATATTTTTTGCGAACAGCCTCTTTATAACGAATTTTCAACTATAATAAAAAATTTAAATACCTCTAAATAACGAATTTCGTCAATTCAAAACCTTTATATAACGTATAAAGTCTCACCAATATAAGACAGTTAGTATGCTCCATAGTATGTAATTCATGTCGCGGCAGGTTCCGACGCGTTTTTTTACCAGAAAAATTTTTGAAGTTAACATTTAATTACCGACATAATGTATGTAACCTCCTGAATACCTACTTATATGGATTTTACTGCATTTAATTTTGTAAACTAAGGGAAAAATTTTGTAGCCTACCTAATTGTTTTTATCAGAAAAAGTTGTTCCCTATAAAAAGATGAGTACGTAATGTTGAGGTAAATAAAATTATTTCTTTACCTCTTTATAACGAATTTTAGACCAACTTAACCTCAATATAACAAGCCTCAGTTTAACGAATTACTTAATATAACGAATATTTACTGGTTCCCTTCAGATTTGTTATATCGAGGTTGCACTGTATCTACTTAAAGGAAGATACAGACAAAAGCGTAAAGTATAGCCTTCCTAGACAACTTTCTCATATTGTATCTACGTTTTCACTATATTAAAATAATTTATTCATACAGTACAAGTAACTACTTACTTATGTATATAAAATATTACTTATGATAGATTAATATTTTTGAATAAATTATAAATAATATGGTTGAATAATAAATATACCATTTTATTATTTATTTTATAAACAAGATATACAAAATCTCTAGATCAAGCTTATACAATTATTGTTTGAGAGGAAATATATAGAAAATTCTATGTATGCAGAATTGTTGATAGATCTCTTTTATACTATTTACAAATGGATAATATGTGGGGGGTGTAATATACGACGAATATTTTGAAAGCAGATGATATAAACATAAAAAATTAACAAAAAAAAATTTTTTTTTAAATTTGTGTACCCCCTACCGTGGGCATCCACCCTTTATTAGTCGGACACAACGGGTTTTTTTGGTTTTCAATTTTTCAATAATTTATTAAAGTTTACCAAAGTGGCTTTTGTTTTTATTTCTATCGGCCAGTTTTGGAGAAATCTATATGACAACATGTTCAATATGCCTTCTTTTGAAGTCATTTATTACTTTAAGTAATCGGAAAAACCTCGCCCTAAAATTTGCAGAATTGATTAAAACTTCCAGCTTCATTTACAAAAAAGTTAAGCCTTTTATTCAAAATCTTCGGTTCGTTAATGCCTCAACAAATCTACCTTTGCTGTGTTAAATATATGTAATTGTTAAACAAAATTGTCTAGATACTCCCCTACATATCTTGGAAGTGGTTTCTTGAACCGTTTCCCCTTTTATCTGTTCAAAATGGTTTACATTTCTAAACGCCTATTAACATTCTTATCAAACTTTCTCAATTTGTGAACAACTTGTAAAAAGCAGTGATTTTTATAAAGAATAACGTTTTTCGTAAACCTTAAAATAAAAAAAGATTTTCATACGTAGAGCCTCCTTAAGTGGACAACCCTGTTTATTGAAAAATTTTACTCTTAATTTTCATCTAGTTTTTCCAAGGTTTAATAGAATAAGCTCTAAAAATTTGAAATTTTTTTTGGGAACGTCCTTAAGTATGTGAAATTATAATTAGTTTTAGCTCTTAATCTACACTATACGCCACTCTATAATATGCGATCTGTACAAGGTGATCTTTATATAATACTAGCAGTGAACTACCCGCTTTGCTGGGCAACATCCCCACTTGCACCCCTCCCTCCACATTTCCTTGCGTGGGATAACAGTTTTGTAATGTACACGTCATGCTCTTTTATTTGATACCCCACTTAGGTATATTTGTAAATATTCGATAATTCCTTCCCACTTTCTCGCTACACCTTTCTACCCTCCGAAGGTTAAAAGTAGATAAAAACAATAGATCTTTGAAGCTGGTTGTATATCGTGTCAATATTTGAGCTTAATCGATGCACAATTTTTTTAGTTTTTGAAGCATATGCCTTTCAACTCCTATTTCAACCCCTTACTCTACTATAATATGGATGTATTATACATAAAAACCTTCCTCTTAAATCGCTCTATCTATTAAAAAAAACCGCATCAAAATCCGTTACGTAGTTTCAAAGATTTAAGCGTACAAAGAGACATAGGGACATAGGGACAGAAAAAGCGACTTTGTTTTATAATATGTAGTGATGATACATATACAAACACACATATTATATTTGACGAATTCATTAAATATCCACTTTAGTTTTAACTTACAAAGTGTTGTTGGTAGGTTGGATACGAGGTATGTTAAAATATAATTATTTATTTACAGAGGTAGGTAGTTATATGTAGGTAGGTAGGTAGGTAGGTAGGTAGATTTGTTATAGGTCAAACTTTAATCAAATAAATGTAATTTTGTATGTGTAAATATAAATGCGTTCTACACATACCATACATTTATTAGATTTGTTTAGATAACTTCTAAATATATATTCATTCATCCACGTATAATCGTATTATATGTATGTTATAATCTAATAGAGCCCTTATTAAAATTAACTATTTCTGTTTAATAAAATTTAAATTAAAAATTTTTTTTAACGAAAAGCTGGAATTATACTAAAACTGTACAAAATAATTATTTCTATGAGTCACAAATATATGACCACTTGCAAAAATCTGGGACATTAATTTAAAATAATAAAGATGCTTCGGATTGCCTAAGCTTTTACAAATAGTCAAGTATGAGCCGTTTTTATTTTCTTAGTAGAGTAGAGTACGAAAAAGGGTATCTCCGGCTACTTCTCCATAAAACACTTGGAGATGTTAAGGAACAGCAGGAATGCTTTGACGTCAACGGGCTGCAGGTCGGAGAGGCTATCAAAGAAAGACTGTCTCAAGTGAGTCCACCTACTCGTGGCAGTGACAGATGAGACATTGTTCCATCATCATCCTCACTGTGACAGCTCCTGTAGTAGTCATGATACAATGCCAGAGGCCTTAGAAGTGATATATGACCTTCGGAACGCCTACAATTGTACTCAGATTTCATTTGGTAGTACCAGTAATTTGGTTTGTATATTGCTTATCTTACTATTTTAACTTAGCCACGGTATAGTTAATTTTGTTAGGTTAAACTGCAAAAAAGCATAACCTTAATAACACTGTATCCGAGTACATAGCGATAGTTTGATCTGATCGATGACACTGAGAGAAAATAGATTGGAGATCGATTTGTCGCTTTCATTAATTAATATATCCCTTATCTTACTGCCTTGCAATTTTTGCCGGTCTTGCAGTTTATATGTAGGTCGCTGCAACCTTTCTGTAGCCTGTACTATTGGATGTCCAACTGTTCGGCATCTAAGCCTTCTCACATTAGCTTAGATTGTTTTCCAAGTTATTTTTGCGACTTAATAGTTAATCGACTGTACAGAGCTTGTTGTAGTTTTTTTGATTATCATTCTTTCAAAATGGCATTCCCTTTAGTCATAAATCCTAGACTACTATCTAAAATGGATAATAATTGATGTTGATACCTATACATTTTAGATCTACCTTACGTATATTACTGAACACTAAACACTGAACACTGAACACCGAACACTATAAATAGTGACATGACATCATAAACAATGTGGTTTATTGAATTAAAATACCATTAAATTCTTGATGACTTCAATTATATAAATTAACAGCATATTTAGTATCAAATTTTATTGATAATATGTATAGTATAGTATTATATTGTGATATTTAATATGTACTAATGCTTACTTCTATAATATATATATTTATACCATGCATATATGAAATATACATAGTATATTAAGTTTAGTCCTAAGTTTGTAACGCTTAAAAATAATGATGCTAGGAAAAGAATTTGTCATAGGTGTTCATAGAATCACCTAATTAGTCCATTTCCGGTTGTCTGTCCGTCCGTACGTCCGTCTGTGGACACGATAACTCAAAAACGAAAAAAGATATCGAGCTGAAATTTTTACAGCGTACTCAGGACGTAAAAAGTGAGGTCAAGTTCGTAAATGAGCATCATAGGTCAATTGGGTCTTCGGTCCGTAGGACCCATCTTATAAACCGTTAGAGATAGAACAAAAGTTTAAATGTAAAAAATGTTCCTTATCAAAAATTAAACAACTTTTGTTTGAAACATTTTTTCGTAAACATTACTGTTTACCCGTGAGAGCGCCAATTAGGCGGAAATTTTATAATATGTGTACAAACTATACACTAAATGTCGGTCGGTAATGCAGAAACCTATAAAGTCATTTACAAATGTATTATACTTTATTAGTTATGAATGTGTCACATGTTTGTATGTGTTATGGGATAAAGAAATCAACACTGACTATGCATGGTATTTCAACAATTAACTCAGTCAATTGTTTGTTTTCACTTGTTTGATATATTATTTGTGTTAAAAGTACCTACAGTAAAACTTCTTGATTCATAGTAAAAACATAGTGAAATGACAAAATTAAATACAATAAAAAATAAAAAATAAAAGAAATTTACAAAATTGATAAAAAACTTAATTGCTTTTGAAACATAGCTAAGAACACTCTTCATTAAATTAACTTTTAATCAAAGACAAAAAAATCAATATTGGTTCACCCTTTTAGAAGCTATGATGCACAGCGATCAAACTTATAACATCCCCCTTTTTGGTTCGGGGGTTAATAAAATAAACAGATTCTTAACCTAAGGAAAACAACGAATAATAATCATGAAACAGACGATTAGATTTTCTTCAATCACAATTCCATTTCGATTTAAGCAAGATCTGGTACAGACGGTTCAAATTTTCACGCAGGCACACAGAAAATGTTTCAAACGCTAACCTTTTAAGTTGAGTTTTAAAAATAAATCTATTAAATGTACAATAATTGAGATGCTAGGGAGTATAATTATTTTCTTAGAATTATTATAGAAATAGAAAAATATAACAACCAGTTTTTATACCATGTATATATGAAATATACATAGTATATTAAGTTTAGTCCCAATTTTGTAACGCTTAAAAATAATGATGCTAGGAAAAGAATTTGTCATAGGTGTTCATAGAATCACCTAATTAGTCCATTTCCGGTTGTCTGTCCGTCCGTACGTCCGTCTGTGGACACGATAACTCAAAAACGAAAAAAGATATCGAGCTGAAATTTTTACAGCGTACTCAGGACGTAAAAAGTGAGGTCAAGTTCGTAAATGAGCATCATAGGTCAATTGGGTCTTGGGTCCGTAGGACCCATCTTGTAAACCGTTAGAGATAGAACAAAAGTTTAAATGCAAAAAATGTTCCTAATCAAAAATTAAACAACTTTTGTAAGAAACATTTTTTCGTAAACATCACTGTTTACCCGTGAGGGAGCCAATTAGGCGGAAATTTTATAATATGTACTATACTTGATTATCAGTTATGTATGTGTTACATGTTTGTATGTGTAATGTGATAAAGAAATCAACACTGACTCTGCATGGTATTTCAACAATTAACTCAGTCAATTGTTTTTTTTTCACTTGTTTGTTTAGTGGTATTAATTAGGAGTGTAATTTAATTGAAGTATTAAGAAGTGGAAATATATGAGATTTTTACGTTACACTTAAAAGTAGGTTAAAATAAAGATGAATCGATCGCAGCGCTGCTTATGAAATTTGCAACAAATCCCACTTTTGTTTTTCATGTAATTGATATATGTAAATGCCAAATAAAAATTGAACAATTACAATGAATTAAACTTTTTGCATTAAAAATTGTGACAATAATATTTTTTAAATGTAAATTAACATAACAACTAATTTAAATTTGTAAGCAAATAATATTAAATTTTTCATGTAAGTCATTTATACAAACCATATGACTTATACGTCTCCCCATTAAATTATATGTACAAAGCAGTGTATCACTACCATGGAAACTCCTAAAATAAAACTCATGCACTGAGCAAATATTCTTTTAATGTAAAAAATGATTTCATAAAATATATTTTCTATAATTTCATAATAAACAAGTGAAAACAAACAATTGCCTGAGTTAATTGTTGAAATACCATGCATAGTCAGTGTTGATTTCTTTATCACATAACACATACAAACATGTGACACATACATAACTAATAAAGTATAGTACATATGTAAATGACTTTATAGGTTTCTGCATTACCGACCGACATTTAGTGTATAGTTTGTACACATATTATAAAATTTCCGCCTAATTGGCGCCCTCACGGGTAAACAGTGATGGTTACGAAAAAATGTTTCAAACAAAAGTTGTTTAATTTTTGATAAGGAACATTTTTTACATTTAAACTTTTGTTCTATCTCTAACGGTTTATAAGATGGGTCCTACGGACCCAAGACCCAATTGACTTATGATGCTCATTTACGAACTTGACCTCACTTTTTACGTCCTGAGTACGCTGTAAAAATTTCAGCTCGATATCTTTTTTCGTTTTTGAGTTATCGTGTCCACAGACGGACGGACGGACAACCGGAAATGGACTAATTAGGTGATTCTATGAACACCTATGACAAAATTTTTTTCCTAGCATCATTATTTTTAAGCGTTACAAACTTGGGACTAAACTTAATATACTATGTATATTTCATATATGCATGGTATAAAAACCGGTTTTACTGTTTAGTAGGTTTATATGATTAATACGATATAAATAAACTACAGGTACCTAATACTATTCAGGTAATATATAATTGATATTGATATTAAAACCACATGTTACGAGATGTTAAACATCATTAATGTTGTTAAAATTTACTTTGAAAGTGATATTTTAAATTAATTTCAATGGGAATTAAAGTATGAAACGTGAATGTGTGTTTGGTGTATTTTATTATCTAATTAACGATTTCCTCTTTTCTTTTGAGAAAACACAATATTATATCTATATGTAAATTTTATAAAATACTAGCTGTGAACTACCCGCTTTGCTGGGCAACATTCCCACTTTCACCCCTCCCCCCATATCCCATATCCTTTTCTAGGTTACTATCTATCACCTAACTAAATTTCATCAAAATCCGTTCAGCCGTTTAGGCATGATAGAGCAAAACTCCCAGCAAAAACCATAAAAAAATCACTAACTCAATTCAGTTTTCTGCCTACTTCCTACCCCCTAAGTACGATGACGTGATCATTTTGATCTTATATCCGTTTTTAGGTAACCATCTATTACCTTACTAAATTTCATCAAAATCTGTTCAGCCGTTTAGACGTGAAAGAGCAAAAATTACAACAAAAACGACTAAAAATCATTAACTCAATTTAGTTATCTGCCTACTGCCTACCCCCTAAAAACGATGGCGTGATTATTTATAGCCTATGACCATTTCTAGGTTATCATCTATCACCATACCAAATTTCATCAAAATCCGTTCAGCTGTTTAGGCGTGAAAGAGTAACAGACAGACAGACAGACAGACAAACAGACAGACAGAGTTACTTTCGCATTTATAATATTAGTATGGATTGTTAGAACATATATCATTGAAAAACCTTTTTCAATCTAAGGTTATCTTTCTAAGTTAATTAAAATCTAATATTATATCTCTTGAAATAGTTATCATTGTCCGGTTTCTTTCCATCGAGTATAAATATAGGAAAGTATATCGCAAAGTTTAGTCTTGACATCTGTTAAGTTAATTAAGCGAAGTAATCAGAAATATTAGTCGGAAACGTAGGAAAAAGAAATTTATATATAATAGTATATGCGATTAATATTTATGAGTTATTTTGCTCAGAACCTAAAAAGTAAAGTGGAGCTCGTAAATGAGCAACATGAGTCCGTGGGACCGATTTTGTAAACCGTTACAAATAGGAAAAAAAAATTTTTTAATAATCCTTAAAAATAAACAACTTTTGTTTAGAACTTTTTTCGCAAACATCACTAGGTATTTACCCGTGAGAGTGCAAATTCAGTTAGAACATATTATTGTATATATTATATGGGAATATCAGTTATGTGTGTGTGATGCCACAGTCGTGTTATATATACAAGACTGTGTCTATCCAAGAGTGAGAATCTTTTTTTACTTGCATGACGTAAAAAAAAAGTAATCAACACTGTATGTACAATGGCATTTCATCAATTTAGTCAACTGTTTTTACTTGTTTATTATGGAATAATTATTCCATTAGATTATGTAAGAGTAAGACAGTAAGAAGGACACTGCTATGTTTTTATACCATGTATTTGAAATATACATAGTATATTAAGTTTAGTCCCAAGTTTGTAACGCTTAAAAATATTGATGCTACGAAAAAAATTTGGTATAGGTGTTCATACAATCACCTAATTAGTCTATTTCCGGTTGTCTGTCTGTCGTCTGTCGTCCATCTGTCATCACGATTACTCAAAAACGAAAAGAGATATCAAGCTGTAATTTGTATAGCGTGCTGAGGACGTAATAAGTGAGGTCGAGTTCGTAAATGAGCAACATAGGTCAATTGGGTCTTGGGTCCGTAGGATCATCCATCTTGTAAGCCGTTAAAGATAGAAGAAAAGTTTAAATGTAAAAATTGTTCCTTATAAATAAAAAAAACAACTTTTTGTTTGAAACATTTTTTTTGTAAACATCACTGTTTACCCATGAGAGCGCAAATTGTAAAGAATATATGTTATTGCTATATCAGTTATATATGTGTTACATGTATTTATGTGTAATGTGATACAGTAATCAACACTGTCTATACATGGTATTTCAACAATTAACTAAATCAATTGTTTGTTTTCACTTGTTTACAATCATTTTCAGGAAACTGAAACTGAAATTATATTTGAGTACCCTATATTAAAATAATTTGTTCACCCTGTTAAAAAAATAAAAAAAATACAGATTTATCAAAAATAATTTATTTATCCATTGCTATAAATTTATTTTAAAAATAATTTTTAATTAAATTACAAAAAGTTTTTAAGCGCTATTAGTGTATACATAAAACTCTTGAAATATTTCATTATTTATCAAAAGGAATACATAATATTAAGTCATTTCCATGTGGACAATTTTTTATATTTTATAAAAAATATTTATTATACTCAAACTCAAAAAAAAAAAACCATTACTTGACTAATTTATGAAATAAGTCTTTTACGAAAAAAAAAGAAGCAATAAAAAAGAAATTTTTTGAAGAATAATTAAGCAAGAATAAAAAAAAAACAATTTTTAAACAATTTTTTAATATACAGTTTCTTTTCTTGAGAATTTTCAAACACGAAAAATGTATTATGAACATTAATTATTCCTTAAAAGTTATATATTTTTTTTTTTTTTTTGGGAAAAAGTTTGTTATTTTTAGTATTTTCTGAGATAAGAATATAAATAGATGGTTCTAAATGTTATTTCAAAAGATATATTTATATATATATATATATATATATATATATATATATACAGGGTGTTCAAAAATCGCGAGCCCCTCTCCTGAATGAAGGAACATAATGAGAGAAAAAACGACCGAAACAAAAATTGTAGTATTTCCCTCGTACACTCTTATCACTTAACCATAAGAAGTAGTCGGTAATCGAATCAAGGCAATAGATTTAAGTGACCCTTATCTCTATAAAAGTTTTTTTCTGAATAACATTTGTTTAGATACTTTTGATTCACTCTATATATTTATATTAATTCTGTATAATTGTTGTCACTGGAATACTTTTTTTTTTGTACATGAACTACTTTTTCTTTTTCGTAAATGCGTCCTTCTTTGTGTCAATGTCAAATATTATAACAAATTTAACACTACTTTTTCTGTAAAATATTAATTATGACAAATGTAATTATTTTAAAATGAAGATTTTTGTCTCGTTTATAAAATCTTGTAACAAAAAATGGGTATCATTTCAAAAACAATATATTTGGTATATAACACTATTTCTCTTAACATTTTGACCTCTATATAAATCAGAAAACTTGAGAGGAGACTATATCGAAAACCTTCTCATTTATGTTACTACAATTCCAGGTAACGTTGGAACGCATCTTTCGGAACTAGCCGTAGCTTCAAGCTTTTTACCTTAGTCAGAACGATTTGCTATTCCTTGAGAAATTTGACGAACAGTTGACGCAAGCGCTGAAGGATTAAAGAAATTTTAATGGATTTTTTTGCCAAATCTCGTCTTTATTTTGAGACCAATTACTTTAAGTGATAAAAAAGCTATATATTAGGAGTTAATTTGTTTCAAAATTAAATTTCTTTTATTGTGGGAACCTTTATGTCACCTTCGTCGGCCGAATTATATCTAATTTGAGTTTATGTACTCGATATAAAAAGTATAAAATTTTCCATTAAAGTTCACATCAGTTTAAAAGAAACCAAAGTAGACATAGGTATTATACTTTTATGAAAAGCCTTAAGAATTGAGTGTAAATATAAATTAAGCTAACTAAAGGAAAAATAGGATAATATGTTGACAAGATGACATAAATCTGTTCACATCAAATACGAACAGATTTATTTTTATGTCAAAATTAATTTCTTACTTTCATATATCTTGACTATTAACGTTGGAGATATTATAATAATTAAAACATTTTATAATTGAATTTGAAACTACTGGACGAGATATTCAGTAGGCCCAGAAAAATTTTAATATTTGATACTTACATATTTTCCTTTTTCTTTTTCAGGTAAGTTTCTGCCAAGATTAATTTATATGTTTGATCTGAAGATGGTAAGCACTTTTGGATATTTATATTGAAATTACACTAATTAAAAAGAAAAATAATTAATAAAATTTTCAAGAATTATCTCTACTTTATTTAAAAATTTGACAGAAATATGACAAGTTAGGTTTTACTGAAAGTTGAAAATTAATGCAGCAATAATCTGTTGAAGAATCGTAATTTTAATAAACTATTTTTTACTGGAGTAAATCTAAGCAAAAAAAGGCTGTTATATGGATTAAAAGTTCGAGCAGCGAAACTTTGGGGTTTTTCTTTTCACATCAAAATAAGTATTTTTTGAAATTTTTTACTTTCCCGGAGTGGTGCAACATGGTTAAAAAACAAAATGGCGTCAAAAATGAAATTTTTTTCAGAAATTTTATCATTTTTATTTTATATTCGCAAAAGGAGGCATCGGTGCATATCCAAATTTGGTAGGTTTGTAGTCCATGTTAAGAACTACTCCTCATAATTTTTTGGTGGGGTTTCGTCCCTTCCCCTCCCAGTTATATATATATATGTATACATACATGTGGTAAAACAGTTCATTTGACTATAACTTGAAAAATATTCGATTGATTTTAATGAAACTAATATCAATAGTAGGTTTTATTACTTACAACTTTCGGTTAAAATTTTCGCGAAATCCGTTAAATAGTTCGCCCAAAATTTCCAATTTTGGGAATTGTTTAAAATGGCTGCCATTTTATGCCATTTTGTCCTACGAGGTTAATTTTTTTTTTAAATTGTAGCATTTTTTATTATATTTCGATTTTATACTAAGTGGCTTACCCGTAAAATGACTCCTTGATCCATATTTTTGCGAAAAACGGAAAATTTAACACTTTCTGAAAATAATTGTTTGGGGGGTGTATGGACTGGCTTTTGGGGGTGTTTTTTGCTTTGGCTTCAGAAAACTATTTTTAAAAGAGGTCTATATGGTTTAAAGCAAAATTTTTAAGTTTTAACCCACGCGCTGTAAGGGGGAAGGGGTGTATGGAATAAATGTATGTTAAAAGAAAGCGACCCCAAAAACCCCTTTATACGTCATAAAAATTTTGAATTTGCAAAAAATATGAAAGCGGGAGGGGAAGGGGTGGATGTTGTAAAAAGTGCTATATTAATAAAAGCATCTAAAATTTTGGGTTACTTTAGCATTTTAAACTATTTTGACCTCTTTTTAAAATCTTTTAAGATACATTTATTTCATACACCCCTTCCCCCTTACAGTGCGTGGGTTAAAACTTAAAAATTTTGCTTTAAACCATATAGACCTCTTTTAAAAATAGTTTTCTCATGCCAAAGCAAAAAACTCCCCCCAAAGCCAGTCCATCCACCCCCAAACAATTATTTCCAGCAAGTGTTAAATTTTCCGTTTTTCGCAAAAATATGGATCAAGGAGTCATTTTACGGGTAAGCCACTTATTATAAAATCGAAAGATAATAAAAAATGCTACAATTTAAAAAAAAAATTAACCTCGTAGGACAAAATGGCATAAAATGGCAGCCATTTTAAACAATTCCCTAAATTGGAAATTTTGGGCGAACTATTTAACGGATTTCGCTAAAATTTTAACCGAAAGTTGTAAGTAATAAAACCTACTATTGATATTAGTTTCATTAAAATCAATAGAATATTTTTCAAGTTATAGTCAAATGAACTGTTTTACCACATGTATGTATACATATATATATAACTGGGAGGGGAAGGGACGAAACCCCACCAAAAAATTATGAGGAGTAGTTCTTAACATGGACTACAAACCTACCAAATTTGGATATGCACCGATGCCTCCTTTTGCGAATATAAAATAAAAATGATAAAATTTCTGAAAAAAATTTCATTTTTGACGCCATTTTGTTTTTTAACCATGTTGCACCACTCCGGGAAAGTAAAAAATTTCAAAAAATACTTATTTTGATGTGAAAAGAAAAACCCCAAAGTTTCGCTGCTCGAACTTTTAATCCATACACAAGGCGTAATTTCATTCTACTATTTTGATGAATCCAATAAAATTTATTTTTAGTAAAACCCAAGTATCGAAGAGGAGCTCCATATTTTTGTCCCGCTTTGGGGTTCCAAACATGCCTGTTTATTTTCTAAAAGTGGAGAAAATATGAGATTAAAGATTATTAAAACCTCACAGAATTCACTTACAGAATGTTTGTAACAATATTCAATTATTTTTTAAAGCTTCTTAAACTGCATCTATCTGATTTTGCACTTGTTGGCTTATTTTTCGGAAAATATTGCTGCAATTTTGAAACACTATACACGGTCTATATACCAGACTGATTGTAAGATTGTAACGATTTACTCATCGATTTTTTATCTTATTCCTCCGATAATACTGAAAAAGCGTAACATTCAAAAATTTAAGAAGCTTTCGATTAATTAATTTATGCAACACACTAAAGTTTTCGGCTCTATATTATGTAGTAATTCCCTTCTTGAAAACACGAAAAAATCGGAAATAGATAGGTGTAAGGCTTGCAAGCTTCTTTGTACTCTCGGAGTCATGCAGTACATCAGACAATAAAATTGTTCAAATACGCAGTTTTTAGCGCAAAATTGGTGTATACTAGGTTAGGTTAGAGTAGTTGTCATGTGTTGTGACAGCTACAAAATTAGACCGTAAGTGATACCGAAAATAGGGTCGACACTACTGTATAAACCATTTAGGAGTGGTTAGGAACAGCAAGAGTGCTTCGACGTCAACGGACTTCAGATCGGAGAGATCGACAAAGAAAGGCTGTGTTAAGTGAGTCCAGCTTCTCACGACTAGAGCAAAGAAGATGTGACATCATGATATTTTTTCTCCTCCCCATTGTAGCAGCTCCTCCAGAAATCGTGCTACACTGGTAGACCCAGTTTTTCCACCGTCAATGTCCTGTAATATTCCGCTTATATAGGCCCTTTGAAGTGAGATAGAATGCAATCGAAACGCCTTTGATATTATTCTTTCCGTATCTGTCTTGCAGTACCACATAATTAGTGAAAAATCAAAAATAAATCGTGAGGAAGTTCACCAAATCTATCGCCGATTATGTATCTTTTACAAATCTTTCAATACTTAAGAAATAACCTCAGATTAATCTTTATCAAACTCCCAGATAATAAACCCGATTTCGTGATTAAAAGATATTGTAACTTAATTTAGTGTATACAGCAGTTGCATGAGTCCTTTCAGAGTCCAGTATTTAATAGAAAACTAGAATACATACACCTTAGTGTCATCTTTTATAAAAAGAACAATACAATATATATATCCTAACACTCTTTCCATTATTTACACGACAACAGTTTGACATTCAAGACAAAAGATAGAAAATATACTTTACTTTCTATTTATTCATTCGAATTATATATATTATATAGTAACCCATCTAGATGTTTCTATGTTTGTAGGTACGTATATATGTATTGTTTGTTGCAACAATGTTCTTATTCTTCCTACATTTAACAGTCATTTGTCTATTATGATTGTCATGACAACCATGACCGTATGGCATAGCATGGTTTTGTGGTGGAGAATCTAGAACACCATAATTGTATTGTACAGATGGCTATTGAAATGTTTAAAGTGAATTGTTTGTCCCATCATTCAGTTTTTCATCTAACTCTTCCAAGTAACACGATTTTTCTAGCATCTCTTCTGTGGCTGTTTTGCTCCGTCCAGTTTGTATGTTCATTACCTGGATAATAGTAAATTTGATGAAATTAAGCAGAGCATGGCAATTGATCTGAAACTTTCTGCATCAGTTTTAAAAAATGAAGTTTCAATAAAATATTTATTGAGGTTTTGGGTATCGACTTTTTACATTATGGCAAAAAAGTTTACAGCATGTTTAAAAACATTCGGTAATCCCATGTCTCTAAGTTTGTTTCTTCCAGTAAACTGTTTTCTGAAAATTTAATTATTAATATAATTTAATCTGGCTCTTCCAGTATTTGAATTAAAAGTGTTTTATCGACCCCCCCCCCACCGTGAGCTATAATATTAATTCAGGTGGCCTTGGTGGAATTGATTATTTGGTTAAATAAAGTTATAATAAAGCAGATTTAAAAAATTGAACCAGTTATAGATGTACGAGCGCCAAGGCAATTTTGGATAAAAGGCTTGATTTTTTTTTTTTAAGTTGGAATAAGACTAAATCAGTTCGTAAAATTTTAGGAGGGAGGAGAGTTGGCCGACTATTTAAGCAAATAAATGACTGCATAAATAGCCATATTTAACATTGATTATAGTATAACTTTACAATATAGGACAAAAAGTAAGAGTAAAATCGGGAATAGTTTTCAAAATATCTAAAATTGAAAATTTTGTTTAATTATTAAGCTTCCAATATTTCGAAATCCAAGACACATCTCAAAAATTTTATTCTTATTTTCATGTCTATATTCATGAAGTTATAAAAAAAATTCATCATCAAAGTCGAAAATAAAGTACAAATAATTTCAACCTTAAATCTAAAATTGCCTTGGTACTCGTACTACCTTTAATTAAAGCTGAGTGCTTTAAAAACGATCATTGTTTTCTTCAATATTGGCTGGCCTCTTCAAATTGATTTTGGTTTAACGAAAGTGATATTGCCTAGTTTAATTAAAGATAATTTCACTTTCAATATTTTATGAACTGTTTTTATATTTGGTTTCAAGCATTTCTATATGTATGGACATTACATGTACATGTGTGCGTAGATGACATTCATCACCCACACAAGTGTAGGAGTGTATATAAGTATTATATACCATAATAGATGAATATTTGTTGAATGAATATGATTGTCTCAAACAAAATAATATAACTACACACTACTAGAAACACTAGACTAGATGAGAGCAGATAAACGAACTCATTACTTGAGTGGAATACGACTATTACCGATTATGATTCTGTATGTTTGATATATATTGTGTTGAGAGAGTATCATGTTTTTTTGGGGGCTATTAATTACAGTACAACTTTCAAGTGTTGTAAATGTGTGTGGTTTTGTC
Organism: Chrysoperla carnea; assembly: GCF_905475395.1. NCBI lineage: Eukaryota > Metazoa > Arthropoda > Insecta > Neuroptera > Chrysopidae > Chrysoperla > Chrysoperla carnea. The sequence continues at coordinate 129,373,728 of NC_058337.1, forward strand.
GGTATGTAGAAATTTCTAGAAGGATATAGTGAATGATTTGAAGTATGGTTTTTTGTCGATGATAGCCATACTTTGTGTATGAATAATATATTGCTTTGAATTACAGTGAAACATTGCATTGATTTGTAAATGAGTTGAAGAAGGTATTAATTTAACGATTTACTGATAGATTACTAAACTTGCTTATATCAATAGTTAATGGTATTCCTTCAATTATCCTTTGAAAAAGATTGTTTGAACTCGAAAATCAATTAGACAAATTTCGAAAAAATTTGTGGTATTCGCTTCAAGTTTTATTTCAGGAGTTTTCATGGTAATGGATCACTACTTTTTGAATCTATATACATATAAAAATGGAAGTTGACTGATCGATCAACGCACAGCTAAATCCGCTGGATCTAGAAGCCTGAAATTTTGTACATTCGTTCCTTAAGTAACGTAAGGGAGCACTATGTTTGCAATGTTTATTTATGCAATGTTTGGATCGATTTTAGTTCGTATCTCAAAAACTATTCGACCAGTCAACAAATGCACCCGATTTATGATTTTTTTTGGGTCAAAACTACCTTATATACTGAGTTTTATCGACATTGGAGATATAAAAATTTTTCGATTTTTGCAATTTTTTTGAGGGGTAACCCTTTGAATAAATCGAGAAAAACTCAAAAAAAGTTTTGTTTTGGAATTTGATGAAACTCGGTGGATGGGGTAATTTTGATCCAAAAAGTATAAAAATCAAGTTAATTTAATGATTGGATGCAGAGTTTCTGAGATATTCTAATATTTGTATCGATTTTAGCCCGTATCTCAAAAACGATTCGACCAGTCAACAAATGCAACCGATTTTTGTATTTTTTGGGTCAAAATTACCTTATATACTGAGTTTTACCGACATCGGAGATATAAAAAATTTTTCGATTTCTTGCAAAATTTTTAAGGGGTACCCCTTTAACAAAATGAACAAAACGCAAACAAAAAATTAGTATTGGAAATTAAGATTTAAATAATCAGTTTCACTGTAGGACATTCATGATTTATGAATATGGTGGACACAACAAAACAGTTTTTGTCATCATCATCATCGAAAAAGGACAAAAATGATGAAAATATTTGAGATGTACCTAACATTAAGGTTCACAACATATTTAGAAATTTATATTGTGATATTTTCATACACCTACGTTATGGTAAATACAGGCTGGTCCTGTTAATGAAATGTATGAAAAAGGCACAAATGAGGATATTTTGGAGTTACCGCCGAAAATTAATGCACTTAGTATATAGGGTTTTAGACAGGATTTCGGGATACCAAAGAAAATTCTCAACTATTCGTCAATTAAATTTCATTTTTATGAATTTTTTTTCAATTAAATTACTCTTTATTTTGAGTAAAAGACTACGATATCTTAGAAAATGCTAAATCAAAAGTCAAATAAACCAGGTTTTTGCATTTTTTGGGTCAAAACCACTGTATATACCGAGTTTTTTCCAATCCCGAAACAAAATGTTGATGATTTATTAAAACAATGATACTTCTTAAAAAAATTGAGGAAAATGGCAAAATTTTTTCTGTTTTTAATTTCCATTAAACTCAGTACATAAGGTCAGTTTGACCGAAAAATACACTATTCAGATTTGAATGATTATATATAGTCCGAAATTTCATCCAAAGTTCATTCGAAAAGCGATCTCGCGGATAAAACATAAAAATATAATTCTTCCTTCTAATGACATCAAACTTCAGTATGATTATAAACTTTCCGAAAATAAAAATGTACTAGCCAGTGTGATTTTTGTCTGATTTTAATTTGTAACAAAAAACATTAATGCATTAAAAACTGCCATAAATGCATTAAAAAATACCATCAATACTTACGTTTCTTTATGTTTCGACAAGATATCTCTTCCGGGAAATGAATGCAGCTCGAAAAAAAGTTTAATGAATTCATAATCACTCGTTATACATAGGTAACGAAAAATGCTTACAATGTCGTTTTTGTTTTTTTTTTTGTTATTTTGTTCTAATTTATGTTTTAAAAAAAATGTTTGTAATATTTGAGAACACAAAAAACAACAAAATATGTTGTATTTATGTATAAATAATGTACATATAAAAAAATGTATATTTATACCCCAATTGTTTATTTATTACCCTTGTCAAAAGTGGAAATCTGTTATTTTTTAAACCAACTTTAAAAACAAAAAGATAATTCTTTCTGTTTCCTTCATAGGTATGCCTGTTGTGTATGTATATAAATATTTATTTTGGATGCTTTTCAGAAACCTTTCAATATCAGACGTGTAGTAATTGCTACTTTTTGAGACAGTGAAAGTTTTAGTTTTATATGTATATTCGAAAAATCGTCTACATTTCTGTCCAGAAGTAAATGAATCCAAACAAAGTTTTTCGTACATAAAATTCTGGAACGTGGCATGACTATAATTTATCTTTGAGCACCTGACTAAAATTTCACTTGATGACGATCTTACGTCTACCGTCTATCTGAAGTGAAATTTTACATTTCATGATCTGATCATGAAAGAGTATTTCATAGTTTAGAAATTATTAATATTAAAGTAATACTGATCAAAGTCAGATTTATGCGGTTAAATATCGAGTCGAAAAATTATTCGATCACTTGAATTAGTGCACCATTTGAATCTAATGACACGCTTTGTAGTTCGCCAGTCAAAAACCAACTTCAACAAAAATTGCAAAGTTTGATAGAAAATTGATCCTCATACAAAAACTAACATCTTTTAGTCAAAGCATTTTTTCGAAAATCGTTAACTTTCAAAGGAAATGAGTTAAAAATATGTCATTATTGCATTTAATCGAAAAAAATACGCTAAGTTTAGAAAGATTTTTTGCAAAAAAGTTATCAAGGACAAAAAAGTTTATTCGTCAAGGCCAATAAAGTTTATGTTCATAACTTTTAAGGTCAGGTAAATGTTCAAGATCATTTGAAGATCAAAGTCAAATAACCTCGAAACTAGAATTTCAGATCAAACTCATGGAGACAGACGAATGTCTTCTATTGCCTTTGACAACTTTTGGCTCAAACATTTTTCTGTATCTCGCTATTTTTCGTTTGATTAATTGCAAAAATGATATACTTTTTAGTCGCATTTCCTCCGAAATTTGACAATTTTGGAAAAATATATTACAAATATACAGTGTATCCAAGTAAGGCGACACCAGACGCAAAACTTCCTTATTATTTGTTTTATGAAAATTAAATTGAAAAATATTCGAACTACGATATCTGAAAATATTTTTTCATGTTTATAAACAAACAAGAAAGTAATGTGGAATCAATATTCGATTTGTTGCTATTCCAAACTTTTCATTTATATTTTATCGCTTATGAACATGAATTGAATTTTCATTGATGCAAACAGTCAAGTACGACTCAAAGGTCATCAATTAATGCTAGGTTTCGTTTTGATCAAAAAAGGTAACTCATGCGTAAACAACCTTAATATTGACATTAATTTTCTTCTCAAATGAATTTATTAAACTCCGAAATATAACTTTATTGAAACAAAAAAACCCAATGGACATGCGATTAGAACTGATATCTATAAAACACAAACCACAAACATTTATTTAAATTTCATTTTTTTAGTCATGTTTATCACAAAATATAGACCTATGCACTGTATTGAAAGGGCAGATGTGTTATCAATTAATTTCATAATCAGCTGAATACGGTTAAAGAAGTTTTTTCTGCTTCATTTGGGCATATCCACTAACCCTCATTTGTTCAAAAGAATTGAAGATCATCATAGAGTTGCTAACTAGAGACAAGTGGCTGTGGATTTCAACAATTTTGAGGCAAAAACGTTGTTGATTGCTTACCGTTTTCCCTACCACTTGGGAAAATGGAGGCAATATTTATCGTGTATCACCTGTCCTCGCTTCGCCTTGCCCAACTTCGCTATAAAGGCGTTTCAGATTCTGGTAAAGTAAGACGAGCGTATGGTAGTGATTGCTTCACTTTGGCTTACTTTGGCGACTATACTCGGCGAGAATACTCCACTAGAGTGTGGATAAGGGGTGAAAAGCATCTAATAATCGGATACAATTGAAGAGAGGGAAATATGATTTTAGTTATGGAACTCTGCTGCTTAAGAGTTATTTTGTACATTTCCATGAGGAATAAATAAATTACTAAATAAATAAAAACGTAAAAATAAAATAGAACAAACAGAAATATAAATCACAGATAATAAATTTTGTTAACATAAAAATCTTGTCAAAATATGACGTATGATTGTACGGTTGTATGTATAACGAGAAACTAACGAAAAACATGTGGCACGATATTTGAGATATAGCAACATACACGCAGAGAAAACCTTGATAAACAAACTTTGATTTAAATTTTCGATTAGATATTTTTTGTTGTTACATCAATCTTTTTATGTACTGTGTGACATACCAGGAGTATCAAGATAAATGGTAAATAATGTAAGGGGTGATAAGATAAACTGTAAAAAGAATTTTGGTTTGAGGGACATTTACCCGAAAACGGTCTCCTACGGAGCTACAGACATGAGAAATTTTCCATAGTGTGTTGAATTTCTATAGAGTTTGTTGGATGTTCAAAGAATTGTTTTGAACAAAAGTTTTTTTTCATATTGTTTACAACAAAATTATTTATTCTGCCACACTTGGTATAAAAACACTTAAAAAGAAATATTAGCGACCTATTTACTAGAATTATTCAAGTTAGCTAAACATTTCCAGAATGCTATTGGGTTAGATTAAGTTGTTAAGAGTGGCTTTTCTGGGATGGGTTGGAAATCCACTGGCTTTTGGAGCCTTTCAACACTCTCCACCGCTGACTTAGCTCACAAAGTCATTTTGATACACAAGCCTGGTCGGTAAGACAAACCTTCCACGAGATGGTGAGAATCTGCTACTATATCGTGTAAATATACGTGTACGCGCAGTATTTCTAGCCAGAGTTAACCAGGCTTTCAGCCTGCGTAAGTTTTCCCTCGTAAGTTTTACCTAATGCATCAGCATTAGGTTTATGCTGTTAATTTATCACGATAGGCTTAAATGAATCAAAAATGATTTCATCCAGTAGGTTTCTATTCGTGTTTGAATACCAAAATTCTTACGAATAATATAACAATGAATAAATAACAAAAACTAGAAAATTTTGTAAAAATGATGACGTAAACTTTTTTTTTAGAAAACAAGTTGTTTATTTATTTTTATGACGTCATAAATAAATATTTATCTGATGAATTTATTAAATTTATAAAAAAATAGATCGTTGCATATAAATGTTTTTTTTTACGAACTGACGTCAGCAAACAAATATTCTTGGCGTAAAATGATATCAAAGAATGATGCATTGACATAAAGGATTTAAAAGTGAAATTTTACATTTTTCAATTTTTGTCATCTAGCGGATAATTTTTTCTGATTGATGACTCTTCCATATAGCTAATTTCCTTAACCTGTCAAGCAAAATTAGATTGTAGAAGATATTATATTTTAAAATATAATCCTTGTTCAAAGTAAGCATTTCCAAGAAAGAAATAAATCATCACCTTTCAAGCCAGTACCCCTTTAAAAAAATCGAGGAAAAGGCAAAAAAGAAATTTTGTTTTGGAATTGGATGTATCTCGGTGGATGGGGTATTTTGATCCAAAAAGTATAAAAATCAGGTTAATTTAATGATTGGATGCAGAGATTCTGAGATATCGCAATATTTAGATCGATTTTAGTCCGTATCTCAAGAACTATTCGACCAGTCATCAAATGCACTCGATTTTTGTACTTTTTGGGTCAAAATTACCTTATATACTATTGGTTCAATTTTATCGAAATTGGAGTTTAAAAAAATTTCTCGATTATAGGGTTAATTATATAGAATCGGGTTAATTTAATGATTGGACCTATAAAAAGTTACAATGTCATAGCGAGTATCATGGGCAAAACTTCATTTTCAAAAAAATTAGAATACATAAAATTGTGAACAAAAGGGAGGATAAGTGAGGGCTATAACGTGATAGTCTTTGTTTATAAAGGAGAAATTTCCCAGTTTAATATATGTACAGAATTACCTATCTACTAAAAATATTTAAGCAAAGTGTTTTGTTGTTTTTTTTTTTTTAGTAAAACATAAAAAATTTATAAAAATTAATAGTTAAAAATTTTACTATTCATAAAAACAAATATGTACCTATTTACAAAACCACCTTAACATTTTAACCCAAATTATAAAATTCTCCGTTGGGATGAATGGAGATAATGATAATTAAATATTTATATGTACAAAAAATAATAGATCGCATTAAAATTCCATTTACGTTATACGTTCAAACTATTAAAAACAACACACACACGCACCAAGTGACTTCCTCGTACGTTTATTAACCAATCAAAATGATTTTCGGTGTAACAACCATAGAGGCATTATGGTCCTGGTACATTATTAGACAAAAATGAAACTTACAAGCTCATATACTCTTACCGTGCATATAATCCAAAACTTTTTGACAATGTTGTGGCGAAGTAACATCCTTAATAAAAACCTGACCCCCAAATAATCGTCAATAATTGTTATTATTGGCCAATTTCCATGTTTTTCTGGGTACTTCTTTGATTTAAATTAATTGAGATACTTGCGCCCAACAGTGGAAAGCAGAAATGGAAATATTCAAGTTTTGCTCATTTCTTAACTATATTCGATATATCAACGTAAAAGAGTGAAAATTACAAAATTTAAAAAACCCGCGACATATGCGATTTAATTCCTTGTAATCCGATTTTTGGAAACTAAGCTATAAAATATTTTCAATCAAGTCGGTTCGACAATTTAGGGGCTGCGATGCCATTGAGAAACACACAGACGCACAGATAATAACTTAAAAGTTATCACACTCCTTCTTAAATCGATATTAAAGTGATGGTCAAGGACATCAGATGAGATGAAAAGGATACTTAGAGAGATATCATTTTTGGGGACAAGTTTTTGAAAATATTTTAATTGAAATTGTAATATTTGAGTTGACCTTGTTCTTTTGAATTATTATTTTGATTTACCTAATTATTTAACCATTTCATTTTTGAAACGAATTGAGGCGGGTATATTTGACCATTCATTTCCATAGTCATTATTTATATGTTAAAGTTATGTGTCATAGTCGCCAATTTTTTCCGAGTACGGAACTCGCACTTGACACCTAAGCTAAGAACACTCTCCGTAAAATTACCTTTCAAATGAAACCAAAAAACTTAAAATCGGTTCACCCGTTTAGGCACTACGATGCCACAGACAGACATACACACATAGCGGTCAAATTTATAACACCCCTTTTTTTAGTTCAGGGGTTAATAAAAGTATATATTTTCGAAACTTTCGTAAGACCCAGAGAATTTCGTCTTATTTTCTTAAAGAAAAAAGTGGTTGGTATGGTACGATTTCGACTATAACAGACATTTTTTCTGGCATAGCTTGCTTCTAGATCTAAAATGAACATTTGCGTAGAAAATTCATTGCAGAATCTTTTCGCAAATACAATATATCCTCAGCTTTTTACAAGGAAGTAAAAAAACCATATACATATACAGCCAAATAATGGATAAATCTATTAAAAGTATAACCCTCGCCGCAACAGTCTTTTTAGGTTATATTCCTAATAGTTAAAACCACTTGTATAAGCGTATTAAAAATATTTTTAGTGGAAAGCATAATATTTTTAATAAAATCATTATAATAAAATTATACGTTTCAAAAAAGGAAAAAAAAAACACAAGATATAACTTTTAACAATTTTATTTTTTAAGTTTTATAATCATTTTACTCTTGAAAATAACGGGTGTTTGTTAATTTTAAGAAATTTAAAAGATTTCCAGATGACATAGTAGATGGAGGAGGCAACTAAATTGACCGTAGCGCCGTTATCTTATAAAATTTGCAATAAATCATGCGTTCAAATTGAACAAGTGAAAACAAACAATTGACTTAGTTAATTGTTGAAATACCAATGGAAAGACAGTGTTGATTACTCTATCACATTACACATACATACATGTTACACATATATAACTGGTATCCCCATATAATACGTACTATACAATTTACGCCTAGTTTGCGCCCTCACGGGTAAACAGTGATGTTTACGAAAAAATGTTTCAAACAAAAGTCGTTTATTTTTTGATAAGGAAGATTTTTTACGTTTAAACTTTTGTTCTATCTCTAACGGTTTTTAAGATGGGTCCTATTAGAACCCAAAGGTCAAGACCCAATTGATCTATGTTGTTCATTTACGAACTCGACCTCACTTTTTACGTCTTGAATACGCTGTACAAATTTCAATTTGATATCTTTTTTCGTTTTCGAGTTATCGTGTTGGCAATCAGACGGAGAGACGGACAGACAGACAGACAACCGAAAATGGACTAATTAGGTGATTTTATAAACATCTATACCAAAATTTTGTTCATAGCATCAATATTTTTAAGCGTTACAAACTTGGGACTAAACTTAGTATACCTTACATATTACATATATGCATGGTATAATAACAATTGATTAAAGTTGTTGCATTAGAAATTGTGATAATAACATTTTTTTAAGTAAAAACGGTCAAAATTTTTGGGACTTTGTAATTTAATAGGAAGTCCTCTTAGTTTACATTTTTCTACTCTTAAATATTCCTACTTTACTAGCACTACTCCTATCTATTTAAATTATACAATGGATCACAAAAAAGCAAAGGAGTTTAAACATTATTGGCCAGGATGTTAATTTCTCTTTATTATCAAGCCCCAAAGATAATAATTGGAAGGTCACCAGAGATGATTTTCTAAAATAGTGTAATTTGGTGTTTCTTCTTGATCAGAAAATTTTATAATCATTCTGTATAACCGATAACATTTTATCTTAATTTATTATTCAGCTATAAAAGAAAATATATATCTTATAATAACATCGCTTATTATATAGTTTCAATCTATTAAATATAAAATTATTAGATTATTAAAATACAGGGTGTCCCGTGACTCAATAGACATCATTTTAAAATTGTATTCTTTGAACAATTTTAAGTCGAAAGTGCTTTATATACTTTTGTACAAAACTCAAAAGTTAAGGAGTTATGTACATTATTATGCCACAAAATTTAGTAGTAAAGAGGAGTTAACTAGTATAGTAAATTAATCTGGTAAGCCATGTAATTGTTTTGCCATATTGTTGTTATAGTGACTTTGATTGTTTACGTTTGTATTTTTTCTTTATAAGTAGTAGTTTTTGGATTTATTTAATGGCTATGTACAAATCAAGAATATACTGATATTCAATTTATTAACGGAGGATGTTGTGACGGAAATGAATGAGCGCTAGTACGGGAATATCAGTGGCGGTTCTCTCGAAGAATTCATAAGCAATTGTTGCTAAATATGCATTGAAAAGAGTAATTTTTTCTTTTCTTTCCTTCCCTTTTCAGAAGAATTTTCCGACAAAGAAGCTATTCTTAACATGGTCAAAAATAGTCCTCTAGTAGTGCAAGAAGAAAAATTACTACTTAATTACCCAACAATTTCTTTACTTTATCGGTAAAATTCAATAGTGCCTTAACCACTGAGCATTGGGCAAAAGTAGAAACTTTCGAGAATCGCCCAAAGAATACTCTCTTAAGTTATGTCCATCGAATTCTGAGACACCCTGTATATAATATATGTATATAATATTTTAGTATGAAAATTTATATTTTGTTAAATATATTGCATCATCACAAAAGCTGCTACCCTTGTTTCTTGTCTTGTAAAGCTAGCTAATACGTACAGAATTGAATATCTATTTATATCGTTTGTAAAGTAATGCTATAAGTGTTTAATTTAATAGTTTGGCTGGCTTTATAAGTTCTAAAGAAAATATATGATAATGCAATTTTCAAGGAAATAACAAATTATGACAAAATTTATTGTATATTGAAGAGATTTCAAAGATCTTATGAGAATTATTTTGATCATATTTTTATACCATGCATATATGTAGTATGCAAGGTATACTAAGTTTAGTCCCAAGTTTGTAACGCTTAAAAATATTGACGCCACGCACAATATTTTGATAGAGGTGTTCATAGAATCACCTAATTAGTCCATTTCCGGTTGTCCGTCCGTCCGTCCTTCCGTTGTGGGCACGATAACTCAAAAACGAAAAAAGATATCGAGCTGAAATTTTTATAGCATACTCAAGACGTAAAAAGTGAGGTCGAGTTCGTAAATGAGCATCATAGGTCAATTGGGTCTAGGGTCCGTAGGACCCATTTTGTAACTTGTTAGAGACAGAACAAAAGTTTAAATGTAAAAAATGTTCCTTATCAAAAAATAAACAACTTTTGTTTGCAACATTTTTTCGTAAACATCACTGTTTACTCGTGAGGGCGCCAATTAGGCGGAAATTTTATAGTATGTACTATACTTGAATATCAGTTATGTATGTGTCACATGTATGTATGTGTTATGTGATAAAGAAATCAACACTGACTATGCATGGTATTTCAACAATTAACTCAGTCAATTGTTTGTTTTTACTTGTTTTTCGAGTTTTTAACCAAGAGCCTGATATTGCCAATTTTTTATAGAGGAAAAAGCAGGTAGTAAATGCTTACTCAGAACAAAATTAGAAATTGCAAAAGATGGTTTTAGATATTATGCTGTCCTTTTGGTTTAAAAAGTGTGATTGTTCCATGCACTTGAGTCATTAAAAGTCCGCTGGTATCTGTCATTTGAGATTGATTCTTTTTACTGTGTTTTCTACTGCACATTCCCGAAAAAGCAGAAAAAATTGCTGAATTTATAATCATTTTAACCACATTTTTTAAAATCATTTTGCATATATTTTGAGCAATAAAAGTAATAAGAGAGTTGTGCGCGGCTAACATCGCGCTAGATATTTTGCTAATAATTATGAAACAACGATTTCAAATCATTTTAGGGGGGGGGGCTGTAGTTTTAATACGATTCAGTTTTATAATTGAATAATGTTATTTAATTTGCCAGACAGCAGTCACTCTCAGGAGCAAGACTTGCTTCACCCCTACCATAATTTAGTAAGAAAACAAATATCCAAAAATCAGCCTAAAATAAATTCTGTATATATCTGTTTTTGACTCTTTCGAAAAAAAGTTTATGAAATTACTTTAGGAAATTAATCAAAGAAAATAAGGTAATTAAAGACACAAAATGGTTTATAATAGTTTGTAAGTTAAATATACCCAATGTTTGATAAAAATTCATACTCGACTAGCAATACTTTATAAAAGCTGTAAATGGTGCATCTAAGAGACAGACATATCGCATAAATCTGCCAAAATTTATAGTTGTATAAATAAAAATTATCGGTTTTGTAGGAGGTTATTAACTATTTTTGTAAATGAATTATAGAAACTGCACACATATTTAATAACTCACGCAACATAGTTGTGGGCGTAAATAGGTTGAAATTTTCAAGGACCAGTCTTTTTATATTAGCCCATATCAAGGCTGGCTCTAAAGCTGTCACGCCTACAAAAATTTTTAACGAGTAGTTTGTCGAACTATACGCGATCAATGCTACGAATATATTAGAGTTTAAGTATATGACTAGGAAAATTGCTTTTTGTGAAGTTTTTTTCCAACCACACACAAAATGTTCTTCAAATCGTTCTGATCAAAAACTCTCATGATCACAAAACTTTTTAACGATTAGCTTTCGAACTACGGACGATCAAAGCTACACATAAATTATATTTATAGTACCTATATGACTAGGAAAATGGCGCTCTGTAAAACTTTTCTTCGGATCTTTCTAATCAAAAAGACCACAAAATTTTTCAACGAGTAATTTTTGAACTACTGGCATTCAAAGATACACAAATATTAAAGTTCTATAGCTCGTAGGGGGATCACTTCTCGTTCAAAAATTTTTTGGCCGTGAGAAGTTTCACAGTAAGTGATCTTAAATTGCTGGGTGCTTAACTAAACATAAATAAGAAATAAATACGAGAAATTTTCACAAAAACATTCGGTATAAATTTAATGAAATGTACTTACACACATTATAGTAATACCTTTGTATTATAATTTCATTTGTGTGTGGATGTGTGTGTGTGTGGGTGTGCTTGGCTTGGTATATAAAAGACATGATCTAAAGATCAAATTAATCAAGTTAATTATCGTAATAACTTTAGTTTTAAAGATATATATTTATTCAGTATATTCCTAAGATAAGTGTTTTGGTATCTTGTTCTCAGTAGGTAAAGAGAAATAATTTCATCGTTACTTTAATCATCTTCAGTCTTATGTCTTGTGTTGTGTGTTGTGTGTTGTGTGTTGTTTGTTGTCTATCTAATTAAATAGAGTTAATCTAATAATCAAAGTCAAACAATTTAATTATTACGTTTTGTATATGAATGCGGTAGTTAATTATTAATATTATTATAAATAAATTACCTTATTTCATTTCGATAATAATTTAACTTGTTATATTATTAAAATCCCGTTAGAGTTTACAGAATGTGTAATGTTACAAAGCTGATTAAAATTCCACAAAACTGATATACAGGATGAACAAAAAGTTCGAATTAAATGCTGGCATAATTGTAACAGCTGGAGTTTTATTTTGGGGAGCGGTTACATCAAAGAGTTTCCCCGCTTGAAGGAAACAAGAGTCTCGGGTATGTTTCAGTTTTGTTTTTGTTTTTCAACAAAAACTCAACTGTCCGTTTAGTAGAAAACCGGCATAAGAAAATAATGACTGAACAAAAAAGACCAAGGCAAAAGTTGTAAGATTTCACTTGTACAATCTTGTGCCAGTTTTCCACTAAACGGACAGAAAATAACAAAACTCAAACTGCAACAAAAACAAAAACTAAGCTGAAACTGTTTAGTGGGAAATCGGCATAATGGTGACCTTGGATTAGACATTAACCTTGAGCATGAAGGTCACTTCAAGATCAAGTCGAATTTTTAAATGATTTATATAAAGTTATGATAACTATTCAGCTTATCTTTTCGAATACTTTTAAATTATTCTTATTCTATTTGAATAATTCCATAATCTTAAAACTTTTTTGGCTTTTTTTTCGACATTTTTTCTAAAATTCTGTATATTCTACTGCCAATAAAGCTCAATTGTCCACTTAATTATTATTTAATTTAAGGGGGGGGGGGGTAGAATAATCTTTTCAAATTTATTTATATCAATTAAAAAAGCTTTCTTGGCTTACACATTTCTTGCTTCACGCTCTATCTTGTGATGAGGAAAATTCTCAAACATTAAAAGACTTGAAAAAAAAATTTTTGAACCTGTAAAATCTGAAAAATTCATACTTCGAAAATATAGATATAATTATATGAAGATAGAAAAAGTTTCAGCCACATTTGAAAAATAACAGTTATTTATGTTTTACATCGAGCATGATCCAATGCCTATAATTGAAAATTAAAAAAATCTTTAAATAATATTACCTACTTTTATTTGATTATACTTACTTTTTTTTAAGATCTCAAAGTTTGGCTTGACCAGCCTACATTGAAAATACTCTGACATAATACGTTCGGCTACGTTTTCGTTTAAATATAAAGGTTTTTTGTCACCACAAAAACACTAGGTTACATGAATATATATCTGATAGCAGTTTCCACCATACAATATGTCGTACATAATAATTACAATATGTTGACATAATAATTAAAATTTCAAAAAAAAAAAAACTATTTCATTAAAAAAATAATAATTACATTTTAAAATATTTATAAAATTGAAGTACAAATATGTGTTCGCATACAAACGTCACAGTGGTTTACTTTATAATTAAAGTTTATACTAAATACCAAACATACACATATAAACATGCACATACATTTATACTGCAATAGTAATTTATTTGATGGAAATTATATTATTAAATGCAAATATTAGTACGGGAAGTTATTGAATTCAATATCTGAAATCAGTTCGACTATTATTTTTGATAGGATCATATATTGAATTGGTATAATGAAGAGCAGGGAAGCATATTTAGTATATCTGCTGACTGAATAAAACAGCCTTCCTTGCGCGTCCACCAAAAAAATACATAAATCTAATCAACACGTGATATGTCTATTTTACACATGTTTAACTCGTGCATTGAAGGTTTAATTGGTAAAATCTTTATTATACCATGTATATATGAAATATACATAGTATATTAAGTTCAGTCCAAAGTTTGTAACGCTTAAAAATATTGATGCTAGGAAAAAATCCTCTTTGTGAATCCTAGATAAGGCCAAAACATTTTTTGCAATATTTTTAAGAGATTTTAATGTTTTCCGAATCCGATTTCCATTTTACGATCCACAACGTAGCAATGATCGTCGTCATGGTTACAAAAGAGTGTTTTTTAGAGAAGAGAATCAAAACAAAGAACAAAATATTTTAATATCAATGAAAGTGGAAACTTATTGGAAATATAATGACCGCCGTGGCTGGCCCAATTTTTTCGTTAATATCCGAGTAGCCAGACATTTTTCGAGTAAACTTGCGTTGCTGGGGAAAAAAAGAGTTAGATATGATAACTTTTGTATTAAATGACATTAATCAAATTTTAAATTGGTGGGAGCAACCCACATTTCATTTAATAATCAAATATGGACAGTATCTGTGTGGAATGAGCCGAAAAATATTTATTTCCGCTCCATTTTCTTCTGTACTAAATAATTAAACTGTCTGTTTGTTTGATCATCAACAACATGTTAAAATGTTTATTCAAACTGTATTTAAACTTTAAAGTAAGTAAATAATTTAAAATTATATTATAAAGTTAGCCAGTCAATGCATCCACACAGTTGCTAAATAATGTGAGTCAGTTAATTATGATTTAATGGAGAGACAGAGATTTCAAATCAAAATAACATCTACATTTACCATATGTTTGTGATTTCTATATTTGCATTTGAACTGAATTGGTTTTAGATATGGTCAAGCACAGCAAGTAAGTTTGAACCAATATCAAAATGAAATCTACAACGAAAATTGTAATTAAAACAAATAATTATTGTACCACATGTAATTTTGTAAATAATCGAAACGTTTATATAAAGACTTGAATACGTTCTGTATAGGAAATGAAATGTTTAGTCAATTTATTTGACATACTGTGGGATGTTGAATGGGAAATAATAACTAAAGTACATAGTATCGGGAATCATTATGTAATTTCTTTTCCGATATTGCTATGTATTGTACAGCAATTATGTATTGAAATGAATTAAAACAGAATACAGGTGGGCTGAAGACTGATTGGTAATATGATTTTCTATTCAAATAAACAAAAAACTTTTAAAAAAACAACGGGCAATTGCATACTGTTTTATGGATCATACTCAACGTAGGTTGGTTAAATAGCAAAAATAAATCACACTTTTAACATATAGGGTGTCTATTTAAATTGGCTGGGTTAGGTAAGGTTAGAGCGGCTGTCCTGGGGTGGCACACATCCGTTGGACCCTATGGTCTAAGTGTTTAAATTGACTACATAAGGAAAACTTTTTTATTATATACAAACAAAAATTATTATTTCTAAAAATTTAAAAACCTTCGACAAATTTTTCGGCTATGGAATCCTTAGCTAAGAACACTCTCCATTAATTTACCTTTTAAACTAAACCAAAAATGTCAAAATCGGTTCATCCATTTAGACAGACACACACACATAGCTATCAAACTTATAACACCCCTGTTTTTAGTTCGGGAGTTAAAAATATTAACATTCCATTATTCACTTTTAACATCGAATGTACAGGCTGTCCACCAATTGAAAAAATTTCGATAGGAATACTTATGGTCGTTTAGAAATGTGAACTATTTAGAATAAATAATTAGAGAAACGGTTCAAGAAATCACTCTCGAGATATGTAGGAGTGTTTTTGAGCAATTTTTTAAAAGAATAATTACATGTATGTAACTCGAAGCTGGAAACGTTGAGGCAAAAACGAACTGAAGATAACGATTCTGTATTATTTATTTTGTTTTAAATGTTTCAAATTAGCAAAATAAACATTTTAAGTACGATGCCTGGTTAATTTGGATAAAAAATAACGTGTTTTATAAATAAGATTTACAAAATTTAACTTAAAAGTGGTCAAAACATACCCATCGTTAACAATTCATTCCTAAACAGCTGTCTTTAGTACGTTTTTACCTTAACGTATCGATCTTTGTGTTCCATAAATGTAATTGTTCTTTTACAAAGTTGCTTAAATACACTCATACATATCTCGGGAGTGGTTTCTTGAATCGTTTCTCTTACTGTCTGTTCAAAATGGTATTCATTTTTAAACGACCATTAACATACCTATCAAACTTTTTCAATTTGTGGCCATCCTGTACATTCGATGTCAAAAGTGAAGAGAAAACAAGTGAAAACAAACAATTGACTGAGTTAATTGTTGAAATACCATGCATAGTCAGTGTTGATTTCTTTATCACATAACAAACATGTGACACATACATAACTGATATTCAAGTATAGTACATATTATAAAATTTCCGCCTCATTGGCGCCCACACGGGTAAACAGTGATGTTTACGAAAAAATGTTTCAAACAAAAGTTGTTTAATTTTTGATAAGGAACATTTTTTACATTTAAACTTTTGTTCTATCTATAACGGTTTACAAGATGTGTCCTACGGACCCAAGACCCAATTGACCTATGATGCTCATTTACGAACTTGACCTCACTTTTTACGTCCTGAGTACGCTATTTCAGCTCGATATCTTTTTTCGTTTTTGAGTTATCGTGTCCACAGACGGACGGACGGACGGGCGGATGGACAACCGGAAATGGACTAATTAGGTGATTTTATGAACACCTATGACAAAATTTTTTCCTACCATCATTATTCTTAAGCGTTACAAACTTGTGACTAAACTTAATATACAATGTAATATACA
Organism: Chrysoperla carnea; assembly: GCF_905475395.1. NCBI lineage: Eukaryota > Metazoa > Arthropoda > Insecta > Neuroptera > Chrysopidae > Chrysoperla > Chrysoperla carnea. Next base: position 129,390,678 of record NC_058337.1, read on the forward strand.
ATGGTATAATAACTTTTTTTAGTCCATAATATTATAAAGTTATCTATTTGTAGCCAACTTGAGTAGACAGCCTTTGTAAGAAGACAACAGAAAAACAAAATTCTACAAAATATAAAATGTCATCCACTTTTTATGATTAATAAATTATATAACATGACTAGTAAAATTATGCTTGGGATATATCTAGATTATTTTCTAAAATTAAAATATGAAAAATATCATCGTTAAAAGTAAAACAAGTGATATTTTGTTCAAAACATAATAATCATTGAATGTAAAATTTAATGGGTACTTTAAAACATTGACTAACACCCAAAAACACCTGAGGTATATTTTATATTCTAATATTGCATATCATATCGACTTGTATGCATTTTGTGAAATTTGTAACAGCAACACAATATTTATTTTGGTAATAACCGACAAACTAATCAACTTCCTATTTATAGACTAAGTAAACTTCATATAGTAATAAATTGTACAAACACGAATTAAAAAACATTGTAAAATTAGCCTGCTAGGAGTAATTAACAAATATGGTACAAAATGACTCAAATGACTTTTATTTTAAGTCTTTTTATACCATGCATATATGTAATATGCAAGGTATACTAAGTTTAGTCCCAAGTTTGTAACGCTTAAAAATATTGATGCTACCAACAAAATTTTGGCATAGGTGTTCATCGAATCACCTAATTAGTCCATATCTGGTTGTCCGTCCGTCCGTCTGTGGACACGATAACTCAAAAACGAAAAAAGATATCAAGCTGAAATTTTCACAGCGTACTCAGGACGTAAAAAGTGAGGTCGAGTTCGTAAATGAGCAACATAGGTCAATTGGGTCTTGACCTATGAGTCCATTGGACCCATCTTGTAAACCGTTAGAGATAGAACAAAAGTTTAAATGTAAAAAATGTTCCTTATCCAAAAAATAAACAGCTTTTGTTTGAAACTTTTTTTCGTAAACATCACTGTTTACCCGTGAGGGCGCAAATTAAGCGTAAATTGTATAGTATGTATTATATAAATTGCATGTGTATGTGCAATGTGATAGAGTAATCAACACTATTTATGCATGGTATTTCAACAACTAACTCAGTCAATTGTTAGTTTTCACTTGTTTTATTGATTGGTTGTTTACTAAATTTTTTACAGATATTTAAACAACAGTGTCTTGCGACCACTATCAATGTATGATACAAGAGCGTAAACTAAACAGACAAGATTATCTGTCAAGTAATTTTTTTTTATAAGAAAATTGAATTAGAAACATATATACCAGTAATAGAACCAGGATGTGATGGATTCATGCTATACTCCTTAACCAATTGGATCATATATGCTCTAGGTATGTGTGTGTGTGTGTTTTTTTTTGGCAGATTTGGCTGATTATTTTGCTTTATACTTCACGCCATTGTGTCAGAAACATTGTTCATGGTCGCAAGACACCAATGTTCAAATTTGTATACAAAATTTAGTAAACAAACAAACAAAAATAATAAATAAGCTAATGTTGACATTCAAGCTATAATTTTTTTGATGAGCCATAAATATTGCACATTATGCCAAGAGCACATATGGGTCAGTTGGTTAAAGCTTGACATCAGTTTAATGATTATCAAACGAAATTAAAAAATAAACTACATTTTATTTAAGAGAGTAGGTTAGGCTAGGTTGTTATATTGACAGTCCACGAAGGACACACTTATAGGCTATAGAGCCCAATATGATACCATATATGTGTTTCACCACCTTTTCCGCTGATAATTTCATTTATCAGTTCGCCAATTCTTTTCAGAGGGTGAGTGCAACTTCTTCATGCATATACCATGCACTACACCAGCCCATCACAACTATTACCTTAACCAACTGAGCTATTTGGGTTGACTATACGAGAGGAAAAAGTAATGAAAATAAAAATATGTTGTAATTTCTACAAAAATTGATTTCCGGTTCTCATTTTTAATATGTTTAAAAAAAAATATTAACCCCTTATTTTAGATTATATAAATTTTATTAAAGTTTCTTCCTTGTTATAATGTGTGTTCAAATTACATAAAATTAATGATTCGAAAACCACTTATAGGTAATAATATTAAGTATATTACATTATTAAATAAAATACACCCACTTACAAGTAATGATCCACATACAGGGATTTATTACATTATTGAAGGGAAAAGGGATTTCACACATTCTTCTCTAAAAGTATCGTAAGAATTCTATATTTTCAATTACCTCCATAGGAACCAAGACGCATTTTAGTCTTACGATGGAAGGTTGCATTCAGAAAAGCATTCACACTGTTCTACAAGACTTAAGTCCGCGAATAAGGTACCATAAAATTTTATAATTTCTAAGTGTCGAAAAATGTAAAAATCCAGTTTACATTTAAAATTTTTCGACTACCGTTTTTGTCTGTCCTATTTATCAAAATAAAATTATTGAAGTTTTTTTCGAGGGATTTCTATGGTAACGATACACTACTTTAATTATAGAATTGTATGGATACATTTATAATTGTGTGGATTGCAATTATGACTTACATTGAAAATTTAATATTATTGCCTCAGTAATATTTATATTTAAAAAGTAATAATTTACATTTAAAAAATAATATTTGTGCAATTTGATTTCTTATTTTCACAATTTTTAATGCATTAAGTTTAATTAATTAGTGTTTTTCAATAAATTTAATTTGACATTTTTTATAACATTAACATGTAAATAATTGCAAATTAGTCATAACAGCGTCCTTTATCGCCAAAATAATTCACTGGAAGAGCTGGCATCGATTTTATTGTCCCTACTATGACTACGCACACAACGAATAGGACATACAGTATAAAAAGTGAATGTAAACATCGATTATTTGTTCAAACGAGTTTTCCGCTAATAAAACTAAAATGTGGAATTCTCTTATGTATTAAATAATTTGACCATTAAATACACGATTTCTTAAACATTTTTTGAACTCTTTACAAAAAATCGTTTTGTTTTTTCGGAGTTTCGATTTGTATTTCTTAATCTATGTACGTGATTAAACATTAAATTGAATGGTTTTATTCAAACGTGACATTTTTACGATACCCCATATTTATGTGGGTTCAATGTTATATAATATATAAATAAATACATAATATAAAACCTAAAAATTATCGATTTATACACGTTTATTGTGTAATTATTACATATTTATTTAATATTATTTAATTAAAAAATATGGTTATTTAATTTATTTACTAAACAATAGTAATATTATCATATAATTCATATTTATGTAGAAACATTCTCTTTTCGTAGTTTTTACGTAAGGTTGATCGAGCAATGTATTCGTTGTGTGTGTAGTCATGGTAGGGACAATAAAATCAATGCCAGCTCTTCAAGTGAAAAATTTTGGCATTAAAGGAGGCTGTTATGACTAATTTGCAGTTCTTTATATGTTAATGTTAAAGAAATGTCAAATTAAAATTATTGAAAAACACGAATTAATTAAACTTAATTCATTAAAAATTGTGAAAATAAGAAATCAAATTGCACAAATAATATTTTTCAAATGTAAATTATCATAATTATTTATTTCAATTTGTGAGACAATAATATTAAATTTTCAATGTCAATCATAAATGCAATCCATACAATTATATATGCATCCATAAAATTCTATAAGTAAATTAGTGTATCGTTACCATGGAAACGCCTCCTATAAAACTCAGGCACGGTGTGAATAGATAAAAATTTGAAATTTGATATGATATTATTTAATACACACAAAATAATTTTTTGAAAAAATTCTCACGAAAAGTTATCATTAAAAATTGTACTTTAAACATGTTGTCAAATATAGAATGAACGCATATATTTTCGATGATGTTGCTACACCTTCTATAGACTAAAAATTAAAAAACTTCTACTTTTATACATTAAATCTCGTACAAAACGTTAAACTTAAAAAAAAAGTTTGACGAAGAGTTTTGTTAATATCTTCGTTAAAAAGACAAGAAAGTCAAGAAAATTATTCAGTCAAAAGACTACTTTTTGTTATCTTTACTAATTACATAGGTTATAACTTAAATCCGATTACTAGCAACGTTAGATTCTAACTAAATATAAATAATTAATCTACAAATTAAAGTTTTTTTTCTACAACTCTGCAATAAGAGAAAAATGTAAATTATCAAGTAAGGACAACCTTAAGGTGACCAAAAAAAATTCGTAGAGCAGGAGCTGCTCTAGGTAAGCGAATTTCCTCAGATATGAAAACAACATATTTTTCTTAAAATAGAATTTTGTATTTTAATTTTTAAACAATTTCTATTTCAACAAGTGAAAACAAGCAATTGACTGAGTTAATTGTTGAAATACCATGTATAGGCAGTGTTGATAACTCTGTCACATTTCACATACATATATATCTGACATATTTAACTGATATTCTCATATAATGCGCAAGTGTTGACGCGCAATCGTTTGTTTTTTTGACGTCACGTAAATAACAAAAGATATTCACTTTGATATTCCTATATTAATATATACTATAAAATTTGCACCTAATTAACGCCCCCGTGGGTAAACAGTGATGTTTACAAAAAAATGTTAGAAACAAAAGTTTTTTATTTTTTTATAAGCAACATTTTTTACATTTAGACTTTTGTTCTATCTCTAACGGTTTACAAGATGGGTCCTACGGACCCAAGACCCAATTGACCTATGATGCTCATTTACGAACTTGACCTGGCTTTTTACGTCCTGAGTACGCTACGCTGTAAAAATTTCAGATCGATATCTTTTTTCGTTTTTGAGTTATCGTGTCCACAGACGGACGGACGGACAACCGGAAATGGATTAATTAGGTGATGAACACTATGAACACCTATACTAAAATTTTGTTCGTAGCATCAATATTTTTAAGCGTTACAAACTTGGGACGAAACTTAATATACTATGTATATTTCATATATACATTGTATAAAAACTACGCGTCTAGAGAAAAAATCATGAAAGAGTAATTTTTTGCCTAAAACTGATCAAAAAGTCCAAAAATGTTATTTTATTTTGAAAAAATGCAAAATTTTGTACTTTTGTAAGCGAATTATCACACAAAAGGAAGGAATTTCAGATAAATGTATTTTTGTGAAAAATCACTTTCAACTTTTTGAAAATCTGTTTTCAAACGGAAACTGGACAAGGAAAAAAGTTTTCATAGAAAAAAAATACTTTTTTAAAGTCCAAGCTTCACAGGCATTTTTAGCCTACGAATGGTATCCGGTAAACTTATGTGCGATAATTATTCAGGGAGACGGAGCAGTTTAAGCTCAAAAGTTTTAATTTTGTTTTTACAAATAATTATCCCAGAGAAATGACACCGTGATATAATGATAGGGAAAGTAAAAGTGCTTTATTGAGCTTATATAACATTATAGCTATATTAAACATTTTTCAATTTCTAACACCCAGCTCAAAAAAGTTGGCTGTTTGAGTCCTAGAGGTTTGCTTAATTTTGCAAATTTCATTGCTCTTAAAATCTTATTCGTTGGAAAACGACAAAATAATCATAGGTATCTACCTATACACTTATTTTACAAAAAAAAAATGAGATTTGCTATTTCTACTTTTCATGAACCATTCGTTGGGTATAAATATTCAAACTGCCCCATAACCATAAACAACATACATACGTTCCTCCTAAAACAAAAAAACATACAGATTTTCATATCCAGATAAAAACAATCCCATAATCATAAAATTTCAATATGAAAGTTATCAGTCAGGTAATTTAAATATTTTTAGATTTGGAAAACAGTTAACAAAGTAACTAAAATAAAATTTTACGATATTGTTTTTATATATATATTTGTTATGAACACAATAGACAGTGATACCACTTTTTGGTAACAACAATAACAAATTTCTACCACTCTAAAAAACAAATTTTGTTGTGTTATTCGTTGTGTGCGTAGTCATGGTAGGGACAATAAAATCGATGCCAGCGCTTCAAGTGAAAAATTTTGACGATAAAGGAGGCTGTTATGACTAATTTGCAGTTCTTTACATGTTAATGTTATAGAAAATGTCAAATTAAAATTATTGAAAAACACTCATTAATTAAACTTAATGCAATAAAAATTGTGAAAATAAGAAATCAAATTGCACAAATATTAAATTTTCAAATGTAATTTATCATAATTATTTAGTTAAATTTGTGAGACAATAATATTAAATTATCAATGTAAGTCAAAAATGCAATCTATAGAATTATATATGCATCCATACAATTCTATTATTAAAGTAGTGTATCGCTGCCATGGAAACGCCTGCTATAAAACTCACACACGGTGTGAATATGTATATCTATCTATACACTAAAAAATAAAAGACAATCGTGACATTAAACAAATGAACAACAACAAGTAATCATGATTTTCACAAGCAATACAAAATACACAATTACGACTTATGGATGTTTTGTTTGTATACATGTTTTGTGGCAGTATAGAAAAAGATGCAAAATAATACAAGTTGTCGCAAAATACTGTTAAACATGTTGTCGTTTTGTATTCGATAAAACCACTTTTTATATTAAAGTGTAAGTGTAAAACTAGGATTACCAGATTACTTCACTCTGGTGGAAAATACAGACAAAAATTCTTGGAATAAAATCGTAAACCTAACCTGAACTTACCTGAAACATACCATAAATATATGTATAGTTAGAGTTTGTATGTCTATCCAGTCAATAAGTAAGGTTGCTGATATACTTACAGTTGCAGTAACCTTACAACAACAACCTGCGCCGCAGAGTTGGTCACTTCGCAAACTTATACTCACACTTTACTCCGCACGTTTTTATACCATGTATATATGAAATATACATAGTATATTAAGTTTAGTCCCAAGTTTGTAACGCTTAAAAATAATGATCCTAGGAAAAAAATTTTGTCATAGGTGTTCATTAAATCACCTAATTAGTCCATTTCCGGTTTTCCGTCCGTCCATCCGTCCGTCTGTGGACACGATAACTCAAAAACGAAAAAAGATATCGAGCTGAAGTTTTTACAGCGTACTCAGGACGTAAAAAGTGAGGTCAAGTTCGTAAATGAGCATCATAGGTCAATTGGGTCTTGGGTCCGTAGGACCCATCTTGTAAACCGTTAGAGATAGAACAAAAGTTTAAATGTAAAAAATGTTCCTTATCAAAAACTAAACAACTTTTGTTTGAAACATTTTTTCGTAAACATCACTGTTTACCCGTGAGAGCGCCAATTAGGCGGAAATTTTATAATATGTACTATACTTGATTATCAGTTATGTATGTGTCACATGTTTGTATGTGTAATGTGATAAAGAAATCAACACTGACTATGCATGGTATTTCAACAATTAACTCAGTCAATTGTTTGTTTTCACTTGTTTTACCTGCATTCTTTCCGTTTCGGGAGAAAAAAGGACAGAATTATTCAATTCTCACCACAGTTTCACGTAAATTTTCAAGTAAACTTTTTAAAATTTTATGAATCATTTCATGAAATATATGGCCTTTTCTTCGAACAAATATAAACGATACGGGCAGCCGTCAAAAATTCGGACATGTCCGTATACGTTCGTCCAGTAGCCCTAGGTAAGATTAGGTTAGAGTAGCTGTCCTGTAGTGGGACACACGTTAGACCATAGGGTCCGTTGTGAAACCGAAAGAGGATTGGCTCATCCCCGGCCACTACTCCATAAACCATTTGGAGCTGTTTGAGAACGGAGAAAGATTTTTAGGTCGAAGAGGTCGTCAAAGAGAGGCTGGCTCAAGTAAGTCCATCTCCTCATGACAAGAGTTGGGCAATGACAGAGAAAATGAGACATTGTCTCCTCCTCGTCACCACTGTGACAGCTCCTGCAGTAGTCGTGCTTCTTGATATATGTTATTACCTTCGAACTACGAATTTTGACAAACTTTACTTACTAGATAAAAATCAAACCAGACATATGTTGTCCATGTGCATCTGTTTTCGAGTAGAAACAAAAATGCAATTTTATAGTGCAAAAATTAAAAATTATAGTCTTACTGTTACTGTGTTTTGTACTCCAAATTACTTTAAACCAAATTATAGTTTCAAATATTTTAAATGTTAGAAAAATTAACTTTGGACTCAAATTTGAGTCACGGCAATATCATGTACCATTGATCGCTGTTACAATAATATTTTGTCCTTAAACATTGCAAGCCAGCATGATACGTATTACAAGTGAAAAGAAATAGTTATATTCACTCAGAGTCAATAAAAACACAGTTGCTCCAGTGCTGATAGAACTTAGCTGTCATAAAAATGGAAAAGAGTAGCCATAAAAATGAAAAATTCTGAATATGACAAAATTTGGGGCTGAGAACAACTTCCAAATCAATTATAATCAGAGTAATGGTGTAGGCTTTAGCTTCAAATAAAATTAATGAAAAATAGTCATTTTGTAATAAAAAAGAGGCAGATTATAATCGCGATTTGATTTCATTTCACAGTGAAAAGTTTCAGTTAATATCAGCTGTAGTTTTCGAACACGTAGATGACCGACCTCCCCCATTGTTAGAAATAATCCTCGAAAACTATGATTCTCTAAATTTTTTTAGATACTTGGTACATTGACAATAACACTAAACTTGACTAAAACTAGAATTATAGAAGAAGAAAAAAAAAACAAATGGAGATAGAAAAAATTACATTATTATACCAACCGGTGAAGATAATGGTGATCTTTTATAAAATTAAATTAGTTTTTCTGAAACTAAACATTTATACTAAACTAGTATATGAGTTTTTTTTTCTATTTGCTTTTAGGTTATGTATAAAATATTTTCCTTTTTCTGTTTATTCGAAATGTATTTACGTGAATATTTAATGTTTCTTATATATATATATATTTTTTTGTCCTGTAGGGTTCGTTTTTGTTTCGAAAGTTTTTTGATTATTTAACAATAAAGCTAGTAAGTTATTCGACATTTGCAGTGAATGGAGCCAAGTTTTTTTATTTGCCAAGCATTTTGATAAAATTTCTGTTAATATTGTCGACTTTGGATTAGTATTTGCATTTATTTCATTGCCATGTTCTAAAATAGTACAATGAATATAACCTCCCTCTGGTAGCATGATTATTCCAACCTTCTATGTTTTTTTCGATAGTTTACATATTTGGGATAATTCTTATGACGTCAATATGGTAGTATTAAGCAGCCTTTAATCTTTAAAAAGCAGTGGTCTATGGAAGGACTGGGCCATTAAAAGAGAAGCTATTTTATATTAAACAATCCATTCAAACCTTTGAGCAGTATTATGGTAAATTACTGTCTTTTAACATCTACTGACAATTTTCTGCATTCCAATCGAAAGTGTGAGTAGCTCTCTGAGGCTTCCTAAAATATATAAACATAATATATGCGAAATATCAAGAAAGATTAATGGCCGGAAAGATGAAAAACAAATTTTCCGATATGTTATCTACGTGGATAACATATCAAAAACAAATATCTTTTAAGTCCCTCTAAAGAAAAAGAGGACGAAAATGTGGAACATAAGTTTGGTACATTTCGGCTTTAAATCAAAATTCACGAAATCTTATTCGATCGATTTAGGATACAATAACCTTTTTATAATAACCTTTTGTATAGTTGGTAATTTTTTGTTTGTATTCAATGATAAAAACCACGCCAGGCAGACATAGAAGAATGAGAAACGTTTAATTTTCAAACTATAGTTTAAAACAATCGGTTAAACTATACTCAAACCACAAGAATAGTTGGAAATTTTCTAGGAAATCTAATTATTAAATTTGAATATAACAATAATAACATTTCTATGAATTGAATAATAACAATTCGATCAATATTCTCCCAGTATACAGTGTGAGTCATAAATCAAGATGGATCTGGGCTAATTTCTAAATTGTGAATTTGTAAAGTCAATATATATTTCAACATTAATGTTACATGAGCTCGAAAAATTTAAGGATCTTGCAACTGATTTTGATTTGATTGATTTGATTGAAGTATTCGTCGTGACTAATGATATACCCTGTACGTTTCAAAATTGTAAATCAAGTTAAATCAGAGAATAAAAGTTCTTTTTATACAAAATCAAAGTTTTGTGTATTTATTATAATAAAATTTATCATTAAACCCAACCAAATGTATAAAATATAAATTTAAAAAGTATAAAATGATGGACTTATAATTAATATTAATATAATATGAAACTTCTGTTTAATTATTATACATTTTAATCAGACTCAAACAGTGTGATTTATTTTATATGGCAGGCATTATACGCGTCATTATAGATTTGGAAAAATCGATTTATTTGCTGAATATGTTAAGAAAACGGTTACGCGGCTTTTTTTGAAATAACGCCTCCAGTTATAGAGGATAACCTTAGGAAAAATTGGTTGGGTGGGATACACAAGGCAATTTTTTTAGTTGACATAATTGAAACTCGAAAAATAATTTTTTTCGATGGAAATGATTCAAGCAAATAATGTTGGGTGTAAAGGCACACATCTTATGCAGACATTAAACGTGACCTAGGTTTTTTAGCTCAATGAAAAGCTCACTCTACTCCAAAGTCAATTTAATCGTCCAAATAAGCGATTAATTCGAGTAAACTGTAAGTGTTGGAAATAGGTAAGCTGTGTGTATCATTGTAGCGTAAGTACAGCTGAGAATACGCCATTGGATTATTTTTTGTGAAGTTTTCTTAAAGTTGGAACACTTAAAATCTTACACTCGCTCATTTATAGCCAAAATAACCAACCCCCCGAAACTTACACAAAGTCATAGAAGATTGTCTGTAACGAATAAACTGCTGAAGGTCCATAGTCAGCATAATTTTTCATATTAAATGAAGTTAATTCGAGTAATGAAAAGCTAAAATATTAAATTTTGCGTGCTTTTTTTTAAAAATTAAAGTTCAGAAACTTAATTTGGATCACCCTTTACTTAGGATAGCACAATATATCATAAGTGTCCTTGAATCTTGCCTAAATTTATAAATCATCTTGTAATTACTTTGAATAATATAATCTCATTTCAATAATCTTACTTATAAAGACTATATTCTGTTTGTAAGCAATGAGACGTATAAAGAGTTTTCAGGCATACTAAGGCTCGCAAACAAGTATACATACATACAGGGTGGGTCGTTTTAATCTATAATGGATAATAGCTCGTTTTATAGCTTACCAATTAAAAATAATTGAGACAAAAGTTGCGGAGTTTGATGAGGGACATCATGTTCTGACATCAGATTTAACATCAGTTCTTTGGGTTTCTTTACTTGCCAATCTAGATCCTAAACGATTAGAAGTAGAATAACATTTTAAATTAGAAAGTTGATCGTCATAAAAAAACTAATGTTTTCTATCCAAATAATTTCTTTGGAAATCGTCAGCTTTGGGAGAAAATGCGACTTAAAAATAAGTCATTATTGCATTTAATGGATAGAAAACGTGCAAACTACGGAAAAAAACTTTAGCCAAAAGTTCTCAAGGCCGACGGCCTTTGTACATGACTTTGACTCACACAATTATCGATAAACTTCAAGCGTACTTTCTTTCGATTAAATGACAATAATGACATATTTTTAAGTCGTTTTTCCTCCGAAAGCTAACGTTCTTCAAACAATTGTTTGTTTTTTTTTTATGAGGATCAATTTTCTAATTTTAAGTGTTATTCTATCTAGTGCCGTTTAGAATCTTAATTGGCTATTAATGCAACCCAAAGAACTAGGTCAAATTTTTTTGACTAAAATGACCCACTCTATATACACTCATATATAATACACACAGTTATTTTCTTTGTTAAAAGCCAGATAATAATAATACCTAATATTATGGATTGATGTTGATAGTAAATAAACATTTATAAAGTTTTACTTTATTAGAACAATATGAATACCAGTCAAATATATACAAAATATATCATTATTATTATTATTTATATTAATTTATTCAACTGATTTATAATTATAAAGTTTTAATTTTATTTTGTACATGGTTTAATTGTATTATTTGATGAGTTGGATAACTTGTTGAAAAACTAAGGTACAAATTTATTTTAATTTAATTTGCAACGGCCGTATTCCACGCCACATTCTTAAACGGTACGGCAAAAAAATCTTAATCAGGCGAGCGAAGCGAGCCTCTATTTGGTTAAAATAAAACTTTATGGTGGTAAACTTTACAAAAAAAAATACAAAAGATGTAGACATGAAATGAAATGTTGTAGTTCCATATTTATGTCTAGATGTGTTATTAATCATTATTTTTAGAAAAAATTATATAAATAATAAAAAACAACAGTATTTTTTTATTTATTACATGTATTTATTTATACATGCAGAGACAGTGGCACCATCTGTGAGCTACATCTAATACTAATATATAATTGGCTACATTTAATATTAATTTTAATTGAGTGGCCATCTGTAGATTCTTTCAATTATTAAAAAAGTCATAATGACAAATACAAAAAACGTGATTACTTAAACAATTAATTTTTGCAGTTCTACAGTAGAATAACTTAAAAAATTAAGTGATATTAATACAAGCAATGAAAAACTTTTAATTATATTTATTATAATTTTAAAGTTATTTATTAATTAATTGTAATTTTAGCAATAAAATGCCACGACGTCGTACGTTGACGGGTCGTAAAGAGCGTGATCGTAATCGATCATTAATGCGTGATCATCGGAAACGACGAAAACAAGATAAAAAAGAATTATATCTTTATCAAGATGATATTAATTTTAAAATGTATGCAGAAAATTTTGAGATTGGTCAAAAGAATTTTGAAGTATGTAAGTATGTCATCGTCGTTGGTTTGATTTACAAATTAATAAAGATGGGTTTTATTGTATTTGTCGTAAATTGAAAATCAAAAATGAATTGAACATTTTCACAGCGGATAATAACATGGATCATGGTTTACAACATGATGTTTTAAAGAAATTAACGTTTAATGAAGAACTATTAAATAAAAAATATTTGTTAATAATTGAAGTATAATTTTCTTTTAGAAATATCTATTTTATATGATACCATTCGCGAGCCATTACAAAGTTATACTTTAAGCTAGGTTATTTTATCTTAAGGACGTTCATGCGTGTACCTGTTTTGCTATGTGCGTTCAAGGGGAAACAGTATGTAAATTTTAAAGAATTTTAAATTAATAGAAAATAGAAAATTTTTTTGAAATTCTATTAAAAGTTTAAATAATTATTAACTGGTAAAAGTTTCAAGTATGGTTATCGATATAATTTTCGAAAAATATCGATTTATATTTTTCATTTAGTCCCATGTTAAAACTTACTTTTAGTCATTTTTTAAACTTTAAAAAATTTAAATTAATTCAATAACAGGTTATTTTTCCTGTCTTAAATCATAGAAGATCATTTAAATTATCGCATTATCATATTGTTTTTTATTTCTCTACTAATATTGTTGACGCATGAACGTCCTTAAGTGCCCAGCATCACCTAATAAAATATTTTCATAAAACGAGAAGAAATTTTCTTTATACAGACAATACAGATAATCTGATATTATGTAAAATGTTTACATGCCGTAGAATTCAAACGTAGTACTACGTTAAACTATGGATACATGTATGTATGTATGCATTTATGTATGTATAAGAGTATAATATTTAATTATAAGTGAAATTAAAATAAAGTATTAGATTACTTAAGTACTATAATATGGTATTACAATGCCATGTAAATATTTTGTATAAATATAAGATAAAGTTTCTTATTTAATTTACTTAAAATATATGTTTATTGTAAATATACAGAGTGCTGATATAAGTAGATATACAATTGTTATAAAGGATGATCAAATTTGGATTATACATTTTTAATTTTAAATAAAAGTATGAAATATGAAAATTCAGTTTTTTTTTTTAATGTGAGACATTGGATCATCGCCTTTTTATTTAAAAATGATGTAGTGTACACGAACGCCTCTTAGAGACAGTTGATTTATACTTCCATTCCATAAATCACATCAAACTGTTAATTTTGTGGAAGAAAACATGATTAATGAAAAGCATTCTTAACTCCAAAGTTGCAATTTCGATTATTCACGAAGTCAATTAACTAATATTGTTCATGAATCCTTAAAATTGACAAAAATTGACAGTTTTGTGTGTTTTTGTGGTATCGTGTAATAAAGTCATGTTTTTGAAAATCCAAATAGGCTTGATGTTACTTCGAAAAGGCGTTCATTTACGAAAAACATTTGGATATTCAAATGCAACTCACACCAAACACCTTTATCAACTGGGCTGTGTGTGTTTTAGGTAAAAAGTGTAATTTTTTCGACTCAACGAATTTTTTATTGGTCAACCTTACAATCTTAACTAATAAACATATTTATTTATCATTTTAGTTCAAAGTATTTCGATTATTTTTGATGTTTTCTATGATACAATGACGGAAATTATAAAAACAAGAAAATTAAAAAAGGTGTTATGATAGTCCTATTTAAAGGTACTCTATTTTTTTTTCTTCTGTGGTCATTATTGATACACCCTGTAAAAATTCAAAGTATACAAGTATCCTATGTAAAATAGTCTTTAAATTCTTACATGCACACATATAGAACCTACTTTAACCTAATCCTATAAACATTCTATGTACATATTCGAAAACATATTTATCATTGTACAATCTACATGTCGCTAAATAGAAATTGTTGAATGTGTAACATTTATGTATAAAACATTGTGTGAACTTATTTAAGTCTCGTCTACTACATACAATATTTACATGTATCCACTTTTAGACTAAGAGACAGTGACGCTAATACTAAATTATATTCAACTACAAACTAGATTCAACGACGGATTTATTGATAGGAAAAAATATTGGTCACAGCCCTGATCGTCAAGGTGTAGTAGGCGTATTTAACATTGGTCTAATGGGAAAACGGTAGATGGATGATATGTTTCTACCTCCTTCGATTACGCCTCAACAGCCGGTACAATGAACATCATTTTCCCTTCAATAATGTTAGAAATTTTGTATCTGCGACTCCAAGCCTATACTCCAGTTATGTTGTCTGTTTAAATTGCTGAGCATGTGTTATTTTTTATTTGAATAGAAAAAGTTGATTTTTTTTTATAAAATGCATGTAAAGTTATCACAATTAATTAACGTTTTTAAGGTTTCGTACCAAAATGATTCGTTTCTCATAAACTGCAATAGTTAACAAAGCCGAAATTTTGACAGAGAGAGTGTCTAACTACTATTGTTATAGGGAATCTCTTGAATCTTTTACAGTGGTATTTAAAAAGTACAAATTGCTGTTTTATACGATAGTACGGATCCCTCCGCGTGCAAGTCCGACCCACACTTGACTATTTTATTATTCAAACAGTTTCAAATATTAATTTTCTCAGAATTTTTACGGAAACTATTATGTCAGTTTAAATGAAGCTACTTTTCCGTAGTAAGTATGCAGTTACTAAACCATTTGATTTGTAAGTTAAATTTTGACATCAAATTCTTTATTCTGACACTGTACCAACATGTTGTTGGTCAATCATTCAACAATGTAAAATTCTCAGAAGCTTTTACCTTTCAAAATAACATAACAGGTAATATCAGTAAAGTGAAAACTGGTAAAGTGGTAAATTGGTAAAGTGAATATATAAACACAATCCACATACTAATATATCTATAAAGTACATATACACATACAGTCAAAATCAGTTATAATGACATTGAAGAGACCAACAATTTTGTTTGTTTTAACCGATAATCATTAAAAGCGAATGAAATGCTATGACGATTAGTGGTTATAAACAATATATAAGTTAATAATAGCTTATTGATACCTTAAGATTTAGAGAAAATCACTTATAGAAAAAATAACATAATAACAACTACCATTAATTTCATAACTTTAAACGCATTTTATGACAAAACGAGTGCTTCTTGTTATAATTTTCTTTGTAGCAAAATATTTGTCATGCTCTTAACTAATGAAAATTAATTTCCAAAATTAATTATATAAAGCATGCCTTGAAAAACAATTCAAAACGTAATCTTTAACAGCTCTAATCTAAAAATTAATACCGTAAGGGGTATGAAAGAGTCTACCTGCTTTCGAAGGGTATTCATGAGAATTATACATGATTTAAAGATGTTTCAAAAGAAAAAGTTCATTTTTTGGGAACGTTATAACCGATATGTTGGCTCACATTTCCAATGAACATCGGTTGCTATTGCCGATATGTTGTTAATTTATAGGTACATGTGTTTATATGGGAATTCAATCTAAACCTTCCATTTTCGTTATAACTTATGTCGTTTTATCTGATTTTGACTGTATATACAATATATGACACATAAACGTTTTAGTTAGTTGTAAATACTTCAATTTCTAGTCCCTTGCAATAACATTTTATAATGTATTATATTCTATAACTATCTAGTAAACAACTATTATGTAATAAATATGATTAAAATATTATGATTTATGAGTTTTAATAATAAAACATAAACAAAAAATTGATTTAGTACTGTTTTGTTTTTGCAGAAGCAATGGAAATTATGAGATTTAACCAAATTTTTTTTTATACCATGTATATATGAAATATGCGTAGTATATTAAGTTTAGTCCCAAGTTTGTAACGCTTAAGAATATTGATGCTACGAAAAAAACTTTGGTATAGGTGTTCATAGAATCTATTTCCGGTTGTCTGTCCGTCTGTCCGTCTGTCTGTCAACACGATAACTCAAAAACAAAAAGAGATATCAAGCTGAAATTTTTAAAACGTACTCAGTGGGTAAAAAGTGAGGTCGAGTTCGTAAATGAGCAATATACGTCAATTGGGTCTTGGGTCCGTAGGACCCATCTTGTAAATCGTTAGAGATAGAAAAAAAGTTGAAATTTAAAAAATGTTCCTATACAAAAAATAGAGAACTTTTGTTTGAAACATTTTTTTGTAAACATCACTGTTTACCCACGAGGGCGTTATTAGATGCAAATTTTATAGTATGTATTAATATAGAAATATCAGTTATGTGTGTGTGTGTGGCTATTTAAAAGTGGATATCTTTTTTTATTTACGTGAAGTCAAAAAACAAACGATTGCGTCATCAACACTGTCTATACATGGTATTTCAACAATTAACTCAGTCAAGTGTTTGTTTTCACTGTTATTACTAAATATTTTACAAAATGATTTTCGAATTTCATATAGAAATACAGCGCCATGAAGGTCATTAAATAATAACCATTAATTTTACAATATAATAATTATATGTTAATGTTCGCGAAGGAAAGAATGTCTATTAAAATAGTGTATATTAAGGTAGTACCCTTAAAGTGCAAGGTATATCGTATACATACATACATGGTTATCTGCGCTCCCACCATTATTTTGCATTAAGTTTGAAAAAAACATTTTTTTAATTTTTATTACTTCTTATTCCTCCTTTATTTCACTTTCTTTCTCTAAAAGATGTCGATAGTATTTGATTTTAAGATTTCAATAGTTTATAAATTTTTACAAGAAAATAGTATGATGTACACATCAAAATTATTCTTGCGGGTGTATAAATTGGCTTTTTTTATAGGTTATGACACCATAGTTTTAACTGCGTGGTGTCTGTGTCAACTTTAATAAAGAGTAGAATCTTAATCATCTTGCCGAAAGTCCAGTCAAGAAGCGTTTATAGAGGTCTCAATGTTATTACGTTTTACTTGTAAGCCTCCCCTACACTCTAACAAAGTTGCAGGAAGTCAAACGAGTACCGATAATGTGGAGGTGATATTAGTGAAAAAGCGATATTTTGTACCAGAGTCAAGAGAGCTACCGCAGCAGCTTTTGCCGCTTTAATCATAGCAAGGAGATACGTGCGAACTAAGACGAAGGTGTGGTGATAATTGCTTCACTGAGGCAAACTTTGACAAGGATATGAATCGAAGGGGGGAAGGTAAAGCAAATAAAGTGAGTTAAGATACATTTTCGGAAAGTATTGAGGTCATGTAACATAAAAATGTACATTTCTCGTATTTACAGGATCCTTAAAGTTTGTAAGGATATATTTCAGGACTAAATTGATGAGTACTAAAACTTTTCGACCTCGTAAGGATTTTTGCTTATCCAGACTTTATTTGACTGGCAACTTTTGCTTATAAATTCGTTAAATTAATAGCTTGCTTTATTCTTAAAATTAGAGCTTCAGCAGAGCTTGATTTCGATTAAACCTATGTAAATCAACCAATACACCACTATTTATTTAATCCCTTCAAAACTAGTTCCTAGAACCTAGTAATACATTTTGTACCTAGTATATGTCATATGTATGTACAGTATTGTTGTCAGTAGCTTTACAAGTTTGCCTTTTACAAACAACAATGTGTTATTTTGTTATTAAGGAAATCTATGTATATGTATATTATAGTGAGAGATACTTTCTATACACATCTAATAACAATACTATCCACTCAAACAACAAACCAAACAACCAACCCATTTTAACCAACCTACCCTTTTTGTCTTTTACAATAAACCAACACACATGTATAATAATAATCATAATAATCATATTATATAAACTGTATATAATAATAGAATGTTATTAAACTTATACTTCAACTACCGGCGCAAAAAAGCTGTTTTCAACGATGTAAAGTTGTAAAACAAGTGAAATTTACAAAATTAAAAAAAATCCTGACAAATTTTTCGGATACGGAACCCTAAAGTCGGACTTAAAACATATCCAAGAACACTCTCCCTTATATTACCTTTTTCTTTAAAGCCTTATCCAAACTAAGACGATTTTGAAGACCATCGCAAATTTATTTTTGTTTTTTTGGGTACGGAACCCTAAACTGGCTCTTGAAACATAGCTTAGAACACACTCCCTTAAATGATTTTTCAAACGAAACACAAAAAAAAAATCGGTTCATTCGTTTAGGTGCAACGATGCCACAGACAGACAGACACACACACATAGCGGTCAAACTTATAACACCCTTTTCTTTTAGTCCGGGGGTCAACAAGATGTAGTAACATTGACCATATGTGAACTCTCTTCTTTTTAAAAGTTATTAGCACAGTAAAAGAGTTCTAGTTTTCTTTGCAAAGTTACTTTCTATAGCAAAATCCGGAACTAAAAAAGTTCAAAAGTATCTCCTAAACAGTATAGATTCATATCTTTTACGTGTTAAATAATGGCAACCTTAAAAATTCCTCGATCCGGCAACGACGGTCAAGGCTTTTACAACTTTACTATTTGATTTTGTTAAAAACACCTCGTGATCGAAGTGTGTCCCACTCCAAGACAGTTCTCTATCCTAACGCCACCTAATCTAGCCATGCCGTTGGAAACTTCCTCTTTGTATAGTTTCGTGTAAAACTACTTTTGGTCTCATGTACATGTATTAACATATGCAAATCCCAGCATATTATAAACGTGAAAATGAGGTTGTTTGTTTGTTACGCTTTCACGCAAAAATTACTGAAACTTACAATAATATAGTTCATACATTAAAATAACACATGTGCTATAATTTATAAAGATATATTTAAAAAAAATTGGCCTCTAACATTTCACTGCGCCATCTATGAACGTCATTTTAAAGCTTAGTTAAAGATTTCTGTAAAAATGGTAAACAAGATACAATTTATGCCTATCTGTTCTGATATATCTTAATGATTTATCACTATTTTATATTAAACAAAGCAATTGAAAACTGCCGCACATATTTTAAAAGTGTAAAACAATCTCTAACCCTATATCCAGTGTTATGGAAGGGGATAAGTGAGTTCTTTTAAGCCCAGCGAAGCGGGTGGGTATCAAGCTAGTAATAAATAAATGCATACAAAGTTTCGTGTTATGTTTATACATCAATAGAACATTTTCAAACGCATGCAATAAAGTTTGTTTCATGTTTAATGTATATATATATATTATGAGTAAAATCATGTTTAAATTAAATTATTTTGTCTTAATTAATTACGTTTTAATTGAATAAGTATATAATACACGTGCTTACTAAGATATTAAGATGTTTTGATTACAAGTTTTTTATCAACTATGTATAATTAATTACAAGTTTTTATTTTACATAAATAATAATTAATAGTGGTTTGAGATGAAGTAATTAAAATAACTTAAAAGATATTATTTATGTAAATTTGTTATCTTGTATTACGTTTATTTTCATTTCAATAGTGTGGTATAATAATAATAAGAACACTTCATTTTCTATGAAAGACATTTGGAGTAAATCTGGTTTTAAGCGTTCCATAACCGAAGGATAACGAATGGAACTTCTTTCCTATAAGCGGGCTGTATCTCATAAACTGCAATAGTTGGGCACCTGAAATTCAGTGAGATTATGTATTACTATTGCCGTCTTAACAACAAATAATAAAACTAACGATGGCAAATCCCAAAAATGCTGCCATGCAAATTCCAACCTGCTAGTATATCGAATAGTAATAAAATAATAATGGCATTTAACCTCCATTTCTCTGACATATATGCCTATGGCAGAGGCCACCCACATCATTATTTGTTAATCTTTATTTATGAAATTACATTCATATATACAATTTACACTTATGATGTGGATGGATTCGGTTACTTCGTTCTTATCCAAGTGACGACAGTGTATTCAATTCTACCATTCCCGTTACTTTAATTTAATTGCTCACACTGCCGCTGCTTGGATTCGAGCCCAAAGCCTTAGTCTCAGTAAACAAACGGTTAAAGTCTATCACCTTAGACCGCTAACCGGATAATGTTGTATCTAGTTTAAAAAGTACATAGTGTTATATCTTGTTCGATGGAAGTAACCCTTCATGTGCGAAGTCAACTTTCGTTTGTCCAAAGGATTCTTAAAATATTTCAAAACGTTTTTATTAAGGAATAAAATATTGAGAATGGAGTTGAAGTTGAAACCAAATTTTTTTCAAGAAACAAACTCAAAACCATTAGAACATAAATTTTTTTTCGTAATTTTATCCTTGGATCCAGTAATTTCTAAAATATTGTCCAAAATCCAATAAATCTGTGTACGTAAAGAAATTTCTGGCTATATTTAATATTAACACGAAATGAAACTTCATTTATGATACCCAAGAATTTTCCAAGTAATTTGCTTATTTTATGAAACCAAAACTCTTTCTCTCTTGGTACCAAAATATTATGTTTTCAAATGTCTATATAACTGGGTATCTTGAATACTGTTAAGAATAGTCTGCGCAGCGATTATTTGGAGATACAGTTTTCGAATATTTTGGAGTAAGTTTTTCAAATAAACAAATTCTTTCAGTGTAATGGAAGTGTAATTTTGTAAGGCAACGAATACAATTAAGAAAGGTATCTAATGTCATGTTGAAAACAAACAGACACTTTTTACGATCCTTGAAAGCCTATCAATAGCAAACCTTCGTGGTAATGGAATGGCAAATACAATTTATTTTTTGATTAAATGACTTTTGTTTAATGTATCACATTCTTTAGTAGTCCAAGCAAATAAGACTAGACTTAGGATTACAAATTTCAACTCAAAACTATAAAATTTTGTTTTGTTCTCAATTTTCAACTCCTCCCCTATAATGAAACCCTATAGGTTCAAAATTTTTAATATAGGGCGAAGTTAGATCGAAATTATAGTTTATAGTTTAAGTTAAAATTTGTATACCTTGCCCTCGAAAACCCTTACTACCAATATTTTATCAAAATGTATTCATATTTGTTCAAAAATTTCATTGTAGGGAGTGGAATTTCCAGGTTTTGAAGCGTACGGATCCCGAAAATCCTTATTAGAACTTAAAAAACTACAAATTTACGTTGCGAAACTGCTTCTATCAAAATTTTAAGAAGTAAACAATTTCTAATTTACTTGGAGTAATGTTACATATAAATTTATTTTGAAACCTTTTCATTTAATTTTAAAACCTTTTTTAAAGAATTTACATTTAGATCTATAAATTATTGAAAGGTTTGTTCTGAATACGATATTCTGTATTTATTTTAAATGCGGACTTTTTATAAATCATAAATAATAAATTTGATTTATTTAAGATCAAATCAATACGTGCTGCATATTCGTAGTTTAACATCAAACTACTTATATAAATGGATTATGTACAAGTCGATTGATTGTGGTCAATAAGAAACTCGTGAGTAATTTCTCTCAGATATGATGATTGTTATACCATGTATATATGAAATATACATAGTATATTAAGTTTCGTCCCAAGTTTGTAACGCTTAAAAATATTGATGCTACGAAAAAAATTTTGGTATAGGTGTTCATAGAATCACCTAATTAATCCATTTCCGGTTGTCCGTCCGTCCGTCCGTCCGTCTGTGGACACGATAACTCAAAAACGAAAAAAGATATCGAGCGGAAATTTTTACAGCGTACTCAGGACGTAAAAAGTGAGGTCAAGTTCGTAAATGAGCATCATAGGTAAATTGGGTCTTGGGTCCGTAGGACCCATCTTGTAAACCGTTAGAGATAGAACAAAAGTTTAAATGTAAGAAATATTCCTTATAAAAAAATAAAAAACTTTTGTTTGAAACATTTTTTTCGTGGGTAAACATCACTGTTTACCCACGAGGGCGTTAAATAGGTGCAAATTTTATAGTATGTATTAATAAAGGAATATCAGTTGTGTGTGTGTTGTGTATTTAAAAGTGAATATCTTTTGTTATTTACGTGACGTCAAAAAACAAACGATTGCGCATCAACACTGTCTATACATGGTATTTCAACAATTAACTCAGTCAATTGTTTGTTTTCACTTGTTTTCTATTGACATGGAATTTTCCTCTTTTCAAACTTTTGAACACATGAAATATTTACATAAATAGTTGGAGAGTATGGATTGAAAACCCGATATTATCAAAAAAACTTTTTCTTGACTTTAATTATTATCCCGGATAAAATTTCAAACCATTACCTCAATTTGGACTGGCCCTAAAAGAGAAAACGATGTGTCATCATCTTTGTGGCTATCTAGGTCTTGCTATGAGAAAATGACCTGATTTGAGTCAACCTTTTTTTGATTACCTGTCCGATTTGATGTTCGCTGACTTCAAAGTACTCTCGCTGTTGATAAAAATGTCCAAATAATTCATGGAATAGTGTCCCTGGATGGGCCAACTTACTATTTCGGTACCACAACGGACCCAATGAGCTAAGTGTTTCTCATGTAGGGCAACTGTGGTAACAGCAACAACCTTCGACCATACTCTAGAACTTTCTTAAAAACAAATGTAATTTTGAAATACTATAGAATTATCTAGAATTCTAGACCATTCTAAAAAGAAAAAAACAATATCGTTTTATATTACTCAAACGGAGATAGAAAACATATACAAGTAAAATATAAGCAATAGATTACACTTGAATGTTCTAGAATTTGCTAGACTCTACGGTAATAATTGACTGTAACTATATAAACGGCGCACAGCGTGCGATACGGTCAGATAACAATACAGACTCTTCAAGTTAACTACAGTACAATATATAAGTTCATTTTAATCAAGTTAACAATCAAAATTAGTGCAAGCTCTTGTGAATCAATTATTGTAGTGAAATATGTTAAACGTCAATAAAACGAATTTTTTTTTGTGATATAAATTGTTCACTACACTCACACTAGTACAGCGTCTTAGACTAAATCTAACCTAGCTTAATATGAGAAAACCTCTAAAATCGTGAAAATCCATGATTTTTCGACATAAAATAGGTAGAAAAAGTTGGAAAATTTATACCTCTAAAAACACTATTTAACCTAATAATAACCAAAAAATTTTCTTATACCTCTAAAAACACTACTTAACCTAATAATAACCTACAAATTTTCAACACTCGAACTTCATTTGGAGGTGCGGTAGAGATGAGCAAAAACTTTAAAAATCTTAAAAACAGAAGTTTTTCTCATGGTAAAAGATTCTATAACCTTAATAATCTTTTAATTTTATTTGCAACTGATGAAGACGTTTATTTTCAATATTTAGCGGTCAAAACACATGATCATTTTAAGTGCCGCGCCAAAAAACAAAGAACAATACTTTTTTCGAAAAAACTAACCGTAACACAAGGAAACGGCGAACTAATTCTGATTTTTGTTTAACTAAATATAAATCACCGAATACACTGCTGATTTTTTAGACAGAAAATATAAAATAGCGCATTAAATATTGAAAACTCGTTTAAAATGTATTTACAATATAAATGCACTACAGTGTGTGTTTTACACAATTAGGTATAGAACGAAATAATATTACAATTTTATTGAGACGTATATATGACTTATTAATGAATCCCATAAATAAATCTTTCAAAGCATTACGTGATTTATATATAATAATCACATGCACCGAATCGAAGCGAAACGTTTTTTTCATTTAAAATGTATTTGGAAATACTAGGTGATTCAAATTTTCTTTTAACTTTGGCTTTTTTTAAACACACAAAATGTAATATTATCCGAGTTAAATTGTTATCAAATAACAGGTTGGCTGATAAGTCCCCGGTCTGACACATAAATGACGTCGCTAGTATTAAATGCATATTATTTTTATATAGTACCAACCTTCAAATGATTCGTGTCAAAATTTGACGTCTGTAAGTCAATTAGTTTGTGAGATAGAGCGTCTTTTGTGAAGCAACTTTTGTTATTGTGAAAAAAATGGAAAAAATGGAATTTCGTGTTTTGATAAAATACTGTTTTCTGAAGGGAAAAAATACAGAGTCCGGAAACTCATTATCAAGCCAAGTTTTTGCTTCCACTGTATTTTTTCCCTTCAGAAAACAGTATTTTATCAAAACACGAAATTCCTTTTTTTCCATTTTTTTCACAATAACAAAAGTTGCTTCACAAAAGACGCTCTATCTCACAAACTAATTGACTTACAGACGTCAAATTTTGACACGAATCATTTGAAGGTTGGTACTATATAAAAATAATATGCATTTAATACTAGCGACGCCATTTATGTGTAAGACCGGGGACTTATCAGCCAACCTATTATAAAGTAACACCATTTTGTATGAAAAATTTTGTCAGCCAAATGGCCGTCCCCGGACTTTCTGCAGAAGTTTATTCGTTAGACGTAACTTTTTGGCAAATTTCGGGGGGTTATTTCGTCTATTACTTGGTGGATGTTAGCTCTCAGGGTGTTGATACAGTCGCGACTCTGCAAAAAGAGTGTTAAGTTAAAATAAAACCCACAAACGAATTTCAAGGACGTGTTCTTGACTGAACGTACGCTGAGATGATACTGTAAGGATTGAGGATACTCTATCTCTAACTACATCCTATCTCCAACAGTTTTCTCGAAGTTTTGTACAACGATACAAATTAAAAATAAAAATAAAAGTCTATACACAGTTCTTATATAATTGTCATTTTTGTAAATAATTGTTATTCTAGTCAATGATATCAAATACATCTGAAAATAGCAATTCTACCTTGGACGTATGGCAACTTTTCTGTACAGATATATTTTTGTTTAAAATAAAATAAAATTTATTTAAATCGAATCTCATTTAAAAACTACAAAAGAAAAAATTAATATGAAACTTGCAGATAACATGATTCACGATGAATAAATATAATAGAAAATAAATTAAATTAAAACAAAAATTCATTCTCTTTTATGTACCTAAGGGTCCATTTGCCATGTATATATGTCTCGACGCAAAATTTTATGCTCAATTAATGCCACGAAAGGGTATTTTCATTTGAAATTATTATGTAGAGTACAAAATAACCTTGAAAATTTATTGCAAGGTTTATTCCAAGGCCATTTACTAGTACAACTCTTTGAATCCTTCAATTTCTATAATTTAAAAAATTTCTAAAATAAACTGTCAGTAATTTTAGAGTATCGGTATTACTTTCAAATCTTACGTGTTTACAAACATTTTCAAAAACCTCAAATTGTATAACTCTCACAAAATTTCGTTCTTCGATTTTCGGGACAAAACCGATAACTTTTGTAAAAGCTAGAAGAAATTTCTTCTTATATCGTTCGTTGTAGAGCCATTAATATTGGCATAGTATAATATCATAATTATAACAAGAAAATAAAAAAAATATAAGAAACCCCCGACACAAAATTAGGTCTGATCAATGCATTTGTGGCATCGTAGATCCTAGACGGGTGAAGTGTTTGCGATTTTTTTTGTACGGTAATTTGATCGAGACGGTTCTTAGCTATGTTTCAAGAAAATCTTATCAGGAAATTGAAAATGATCACCTTTTTTCTAGTTGTTATTGAATACGGAACCCTAAGCTCAAACTTGAAATATAGCTAGAAACACTTTCAATCAAATTATCTTTCATACAAGAAAAACACTATTCACCCGTTGAGTATCTACGATACCACAGACGATCACAGATAGATACACAAACGCGTTAATTTTATAACGCCCCTCTTTTTTAGCCGGGGGTTAAAAATAAAATTAGAGCACATGTATTTATTGCAGTGGAAAATCTTTTTATAATAGGTCAATGAAACCTTTCTTTCGGTATTATTTTATTTAATTTAAAAGTTCTAGAAATACGTTTTCCCGTCGATGCCATCAGTTAACAAGTAAAAAGGAGATAGAAATATTTCGTTCTTTTATCATATTATGAACTTTTTTCTTATAAAATAAACAATGTGAGACGAAGAAGAAGATGTTTTGTTGAAGGAAATAGACGAATCATTTTAGATCAAAAAAGGCTAAAATGAAGAATTTTTTTGTACCTCAACCTATCGGGTCAGTTTTTTTTTTTTTTTTTTAAATGTTCAGGAAGGTCCATATATCAAAATCTACATCTAACTTCTTGCCGCTAGAAAGTTTGACCATTGTTATGGGCCAAAAAAGCCCATTATTATAATAGGTGATTTTTGAAAATTTCAAAACCTTGAAAATATGCAACAAAATGGGCCTGAAACGTACATTTGGGGGTTTTCGGGATCGCTCATCACTATTCTGAAGTCAGAATTTCGATATACTCCGCCCCTCTTGGGGTAATTCACCTCGCTGCTCAAAATTGAATATTTACAAAAAATTGCAGTGTTAGGTCAACGAAGGGCAAAAACCCCCAAGAAGGGAGGGAGTATATCCCCATTCTAACTTGAACGGAACGGAATCGTGATCAATGATCCCAAAACCCCTGAATATACTTTTTTGATCCTTTTTGTTGAATATTTACAGAATATTGCAATTTTGGACCAGAGAGGTAAATTACCCCAAGAGGGGGAGATTACGATACGTTTCTAGCCCATACTTTCAAGGTTTTAAAATTTTCAAAAATCACCTCATAAATGGATTCTAATGATTGGCGTATGATAGAAAAAACCAAAACTTTCTTGCGGCAAAAAGTTAGATGTAGATTCCGATATATGGACCTTCCTGATCATTTAAAAAAAAAAAAACTGGCTCGACAGGTTGAGGTACATAAAAATTCTATATGAAATGCTAAAATGACACGACTAAAACACAACAAATAACAAAATGTTTGTTTTAAAAAAGTTTGTTGTTGATCAGTAACTTTTAATAAGATAATGTAATTTTTATTTATATAGAAAAATTACTTTTTATCGAGAACGAAATATTATCAGTTTATCAAGAAATACAAATACCTGTTTTTATATTTTTGTTTTTTCAAGAAATGATCAAATTTCTGTTTTAGTCTTAATTCGAATATGTCAGCTTTTTAGGATAATATATAGCTTTATGTAATAATAATACTGTGTCCAAAAAGTTCGTTGTGCATGATGCTTGCCAAACAAGGAATATTATTTGAACGTTATGCGTTATTTGCGTAACGCTATCTGCCTAAATAGACCGGAATTGTGGAAAGACAATTCATGATTTTTACACCACGATAATGCACCATCCCATACTGCACTCATAATTCGTGATAATTTCGTCCAAAACTCAATCCAAATCGTTCTGCAACCACCGTATTCAGCTGATCTGGCACCGTGCGACTTCTGGCTATTCAGCAAGCTTAAAAGACCGCTCCAGAGACACCGTTTTGATACGATAGAGGAGATTCAAGCCGCAGCGAAGACGGAACTGAAGGCAATCCCGGAAAGTGACTAGAACCAGTGTTTCGAAGATTGGAAAATCCGTTGGCATAAGTGCATTGCATCGGAGGGGATTACTTTGAAGGGTAAAACTTACACAATTTTGGATTTATTTGCAAGAAGTAAAAAAATTATGGATACTTACGATTAACAATCATTAGGAAATATTTTGTTTCGCATTTCTTAACAAAATGTGAAAACTACAGTAATAGAGATGATAAAAAGAGAAATTGAAATCGGTCAAGAAATGCGCATGATAATGCGCATTTTAAATAACTAACTAAACAGATATAAGAAAGAAAGATCGAACATAGTATTTAACGTCATATACTATGTTTGCCTTAAGAACTTCATGGTAAATTTTATTCTGCTAGAATGAGACCTTAACAATTCTTTGATGTCTTTCATCTTGTTTGTTTTTATATTTATTCGAAAAATAATTTTAATATGCTGTTTGTTACATGAAGGAACTTTTATAAAAAACGAAAAAAAAACATCAATATTCCCTATTTAAAGCTCGAGGTGAAATTGCAAGAGCTTCAGCCCTTATTGGTCTCCTTACTAAGTGTTATGCTATAGAGGCAGGTACTATAGTATCTATGTTAGCATAAGTAATATTACAGTACTGAATTGGGCTATCCACCAGAAGTATTGCAAAATCGCCAATCAGCATGAGCCTGACACCTATACTGCATTGGTTCGTCCACCATAACTATTGTTAATATTACTATTCCCTCATTGGCCAAATCAATATGGCGTTCACATCGATACTGAAGGCGTGATACTGAAATAGTGATATCCACAAAAAATATTTCTTACCGTGTAGTTCCAGTTAAGTATTTTCATCTGTTGAGAAACAAATAAACGATTTTCACATTCATAAATTTTATGCCAAAGACTTCGTTAAGTAAATGACTTGCATAACAGAAGAAGTCATTCTGTTGGACAACTATAACAATTTAACACATACGAAATGGTATCCTCTGTTAAAGAAATACGAAAAGTTAGTAGATATAGAAGTTGTTATCATTTTCCTTTTACCCACAAAAAATGAGACACCTTCTGTTTGACATCTTGATTGTTATATGCACAAAAAAGAGCTTAAGTTATTGCATGCCCTAAATTGGTATGTTATTTTAAACATAAGTGTTGTGCATGTTACTATCATAGTACAAACTTGATAGTTCGAAATCTATACCAATTTCCTTTATTTTTTGTGAACGTACTTCAACAATCTTTATAGCGGATGTTAATCGATTTTTGGTTCAATTCATCCCATCTAGGATTCGCTTAGCAAATTCAGTCAGTTAACTTCGTGGAATTGATTTTTGTTCATAATGTAAAAACAGGGGCGGATTTGTGTTTTTCTCGATTTTTTCAAAGGGGTACCCTTTAAAAAAATTGCAAAAAATCGAAAAATTTGTTATCTCCAATTTCGATAAACACTGAGTTTTATAATAAGATAATTTTGATCCAAAAAGTACAAAAATCGGGTGCATTTGTTGACAGGTCGAATAGTTTTTGAGATACGAACTAAAATCGATCAAAATATTGCGATATCTCAGGAACTCTGGATACTTTTTGGACCAAAATTACCCCATCCACCGAGTTTCATCAAATTCCAAAA
Source organism: Chrysoperla carnea (assembly GCF_905475395.1). Taxonomy (NCBI): domain Eukaryota; kingdom Metazoa; phylum Arthropoda; class Insecta; order Neuroptera; family Chrysopidae; genus Chrysoperla; species Chrysoperla carnea. The sequence continues at coordinate 129,420,408 of NC_058337.1, forward strand.
CAACAATTTTTTTCCGATTTTCTCGATTTTTTCAAAATATTGCAAAAAATCGAAAAATTTTGTTTATCTCCAATTTTGATAAAACTCATTATATAAGGTAATTTTGACCCAAAAAGTACAAGAATCGGGTGCATTTGTTGGCTGGTCGGGTAGTTTTAGATATACGGACTAAAAACGATCCAAATATTGCGATATCTCAGAAACTTTGCAATTGTTTATGCTTTAACTAAATAACCCACTAGGATTGGTGGGTAGAAGTATTATATATTTTGGAAATAAATAATAATCTCGAGAGGTTGAAGCGTTTAACGCAAGCCTTTTCATACAAGATTCTTTAACATCGATGCTTTAAAAAAAGCTTCTATATTTTGTTAATATTTTATTATCGTGAAAGTTATTACCAAAATTCTTATATTATACGATTTTGTATTTTTACAGTAACATTTATATACATTATAAAATAACAACATAACTGTTTTTATGCTCATTATAAATTCTCTTTTATAGTATGTATTCATATACAAAATTGTAAATACTGGAATAATAATGAAACAATTTTGTTATAAACTTGCTATAACTTTGTGTTTCCCTTCTAGCGCTTTTCTATATTCTTTCAAAATATTCTAGTCAAATATTAGTATTTTGTTGTGCAATATAAAGTGTGTATTGTACAAAATAAGAAACAAAAAACATGAAATTATTATTCCAACTTTTCGATGGTTTTTTTGTCTTAGACATACTTTAAGAATAGAAAGATTGGCTGAATGGCGAAGAGTAAAAAATTATAAACTCATTATTAACGAACGCGCTGATATTATTAATATAGAGAATATAGAGATTATAGAGAAGAGCCTATTACGTACCGGTGTTAAATTTACACCGGGTGCTTTTCTCATAACTGGTTATAAAAAGATAAGTTTGTTATAGTTAATATTTTGACCATCATTCTGACATTTTTTTAAACATTTTACATGAAAAGGTCCCAACGGACAGTCATTATGATAGGACATGATTACAGCACTTATAGTGCTAAAAATACTTATTAAATTATTGTTAAACATATTACCTAATTGTAATTATATTTGGATATCAGGATTGTAAATTGATTTTGTGTGGAACAATTAATGTATCTTTGTATTAAACATTAAAGTATAGCAAAGTTTTCAAAGAATTCCCCTAGTGGTGTTATATTGTATCGAACCTACTGGAATATAAGTACGGTATAAACGGAATATAAACGGTAGTATTTTTCGGAGAAAATATAGAAAATACAATTTTCTAAGGAATCTGTAGATATATTTGCTTAGTAGAAATCATTTTTTTATATGCATAATTGAATAACTTAAAAAAATAGAATCATTACATCTGTCTGCATGAATAGTATGCATATTCTAGTACATCACTGTATTTACTAACATACACAGTTATACAAGGTGGTTCAAGTTAAGGTATTTCCAGCATAAATGCACTTGTCAATAGATTAGGTCTATTTTTTTCACAGACTCAGAATAATGGTAGCTGTGAGATCCCAAAGTTGCAAAATGTTTGTTCCTTGAGATCGCGAGATAAGCAGCTGAGAGTTCGCGATTTCCCCATTCAAAGCATATAAAACTGTCTGTACTGTCTTCTCAGCTAGTTCTTACGATATTAACAAATTCTCTCTACACAATTGAAAAAAAAGTAGGAAGTTGAAAAGTAGTAGTTGAAAGGAATGTTTTTCGAATAAAATAAAATAAAAACTTTAAGATATTAATTTTCGTTTTCGTGATAATTATTTTGACGTAAATTGTTCAAAATTGGGAACGTTGGTATAATAAATAATCTCGTGTTTTAAGCGGTCAACATTTATAAAACTTTGGGATTTAATGGTAAGCCCTATTAAGTTCTTAAATCTTATTTCTCGTTAAATTCTGTCTGAAAAAAAATTGTACCATAAGTACCTTTAGCATAAAAACTGCAAATACCTAGCTGGAAATACCTTGGGACAGTAAGACTTCATCAAATGGGTTTTTTTTTTGTTGATAATTCATTAAATGCTACATAAATACTTGTTTAATGCGTTATATTTACTTCTGCACCCATTATTTAAAAAACTGTTGAATGTTGAAAAATGGGTTCAGACAAAATTTGTAAAAAAATTCATATGCAACTGTTATAATTAATATAAATAGGATTGAAGGCAAAGGAAAGAATGTATTCTCAAAAAAAAAGTTTTTTGGCGTTCTTTGACCTTGAATATCTAAGGTCGCGCACACGAGATCATATGTGACTTTTGAGAAAACCTTTGTACTATCGAAACAAAGATTTGTACAAATATTTAACTTAATTCGTTTGATTCCGAGGTTGACTAAAATGATCGGATTAGTTAGTATGAATTTGGTTGGATAATCTTTTGACCTCATCAAAGTATAGTGCTTTTTTTTTTTTAACAAGTAGAGTAAGGGTATGAATTTCTTTTCGAACCATTCTGTAAACTAAACATAGTGCCTTTTCAAATAGTTGCAGTACGCTTCTATAATAATATTTTATTAAACATCAATTTTATATATTTTGTTTGCAGTCAACATTTCATATTTCCATTCCATTCCGATATTACAAAATAAATGTTTTAGCATTAATTAACTATATTAGAAAATTTGCATTAGAGCGTTTTTTTTATTCATGCATCTGTGTATGTTGTCATTAATATTAGTAGTCATTTTAGATTGCTAAAATGAATGTTTGAACACTATGCCAGAATGCTAGACTTTCTATTTGCTTTCCTGCCTTTTCGTTTCTATATATGTTCGTATATTATGCCTCGGACCGCAGTAGCAAAAATTAAACAGTTGGACAGAGTTTGAATCTAGTAGTAGTTTATAGTGGGTTATAGTCATCATATAAGGCAGTTCTTCTGATATGAAACTAAAATTAGTTTAGAAATGCATACCTTCAACCTCACCCATCCTAACTTTGAAATTTCAAATGGCTACATCAACTTTTTGATATCTCTTCAATCATGATAAAAAAAATTAAATCGATCGATTGGTTCTTAAGATAGACTACACGGAAAATAGAATTCATACCTTCCATCTTTTGTGCAGTTTATCTTGAGAAACAATCAATCGATTTAATTTTTTTTTTCATGGATGAAGAGAGAATTGTTTGCCCTTGCAAATTAGGTATCACAAAGTACGGGGTGTCACTTAAAATTTCAAAGTTAGGTTGGCTAGGTTTGAAGAGATGAAATATAAAATTCACTTGGTACTATTTTTGAACTTCCCTCATGATATATATATCGACTTGTATCCTCTCAAAACCATAAACACATCAGGTCAAGAGTTAATAAGGGGGAATACTTTGGAAATGAACATACTGTATGAAAGTATTCGTTGTAGCGTTGACAAATTTACTGCACTAATACAATTACTATTTAGATAACTTTATTTTTTCTCTTTCTATGATATCGCTTTCTCTCTCCCTCCGATAGAAATACCTTAAAACAGCTTTCATCAACCTTTCTTTCTTTCACTTTTTGTGTATAAGGTGACCTTTAATGAGAAGACATGTAATGAGAAAAAACTTTGTACATATTTCCAATACTATTTATCATTGTGTGATCCAAAATGATGGAACACCAACCACCTTAATCAATATAACTTTACTATTCATGATTATATTGGCATACTTTTTACCGTCTGCCTGTTACTTGAAAATCATGTTTACTAATTAGTTCGTTATTATTAATTTGTAAATGAATATTTTGACTCGTGTTCATCAATGTGCTTTCAATAATCGGATTATAAATATGGGACAGAAATATTTACGTTTATAATGCAGAAAATAATGCCCGTTTTGCTTGCACACCGCCAGTAAATATTTTCATACCGTTTTAGTTACAACAAAATCTAGTTTTTAGTAACAAAAAGAACAAGAGTATTGTTATTTATTCGAGAGATAAAAAAGTTTCTTTGGCCAATTCTTGTAAATTATAATTCATAAATTAAAGTTTCTAACAAAAATTGAATTGAAAATTGAATTCTCTACAAAAAATATTCTATAACTTTATCGTTAAGTTATAGTTTCATAAACAGTGGCGGATTAAGTATTTTGCCGCCCTAGGCCCTGTCTGATTAGCCGCCCTTTTTAAAAGATGAAATTTTATTTTTTTGAATCCGTTTATATTATTTAGATATAATATTTATTTCATAAAAATACAATTGTTGAACAATACAAATAAATATTAACAACGTAAACAACAGTCAGTTTTCTTAAAATATAATGTATAACTTAATTTTTAAATATCTTCTTTCTTGCTTTCGTCTGAGCAAAATCATCAACTATGTCGTTGTAATCAATTTCATGAACAAGTTGAGCTTCAATTGACAGTAGTGCTAAAGCATTGAGTCTCTCTTGGTCCATACTTGCGCGTAAATACGTTTTTACTCTTTTCAAGGTGGAAAAAGATCTTTCTCCTGAACAGTTCGTAGCCGGAATACTCAAAAAATACGTAGAGCAATGTCTACATTTGGATAAACATCTTGAAGATTTTGAGAAACTTTTGGACAAACTCAATGTGAGTGCAATACTTTATCAGTATTGCACTCACAAATAAAAAAGTTAATCAGAAAATAATTTCCATTCTATTTCATAGAAATTTATTTGTAAATTTATATAAAAAAAATTCGAATAGATCCTTAAAATGTATTGTCGTTACATTATATCAGATTTAAAATTTTGACATTCTGAAAAATTTGCCGCCCCCCCCCCAAATTGTGCCGCCCTAGGCCCGGGCCTCACGGGCCTAGGCGGTAATCCATCACTGTTCATAAAGTACAACTTCACAAAATATTATTTTTCAATTTTTCTAGATGCCAATTTTTATAATTTTTAAGTAATGTTTTTGTTATAATTTTCATGTCAAACGCATAGCTATATAAATTTGCATTTTTATTTCTCTATTTTCTATTAACATAGGAATTGAAATTTACCTACTCGATTCGCTATTATTTGTAAAAAGTATAAATATTAGGTGTAAAACTATGACATATCTGAAAACTTAAAAGTTATTATACCCGTCAATTAATGTAACTATGTTTTAACAATTTCCTGATCGAAAATTACTTCAGTTACAGAAAAAAACTTTCTATGATATGTAAAAAATAAATAAATGTGAAAACCAAATTAATTGATTTTCGAGGAATTTTGCTCCGAAACAAAAAAAAAAAAACATCTTACTTGTATATATTGAAAAAAAAGGTATTTTACCCATTACTTTTAAGTTATACATGTTTTAAGGGTATTTTACCCACTTTCAAGGAGTTAATCTTAGTTTTTGTCTTAAGTTTTCTGTAAACTTTCATCATTCTAGCGTTCCTAAGTGAAAAAGGTAGTTTTTGGGGGTGTTTTTCTAGAGTAATAGCTTATGACGCATCTAGGGAGCAAAACTTAAGATTGTATTAGATCTCATGTTTGTCACCTCTGGTTTCACCCTCGGCGAAAAAATGAACATGAGATCTACGACATTCTTCGTAACCGTGGTGTGTATACTATTTTTTTGCTCGATGGAGGTAGGCAGCGGCAACTTCGGCTAGCACAGCGAGACAAAGATTGAGACTTCCCACCTGGAGGGGAGAAAAATTTATTATAGCCTAAGTGCTGTCGTATACTGTATAATATTGTGACTAAACCTAACTTGAGAAATTATTGATTCCCCATACAAACTTTTATCCCTGATTTAACGCCCTTAAAATTTTATTTTCGTAAGCAAAGTATCCTATGTTCATTCCCAAGGCTCCATCTATCTCTTAACTAAAAATCATCAAAATGGATCAGCGGCTTAGGCGTGAAAACGTAATAGACAGATAGAATAACTTTCATGTTTATAATATTAGGATAAAAAATGTTTAAATCTAAATTTTTAGAAAACAAATTTGACTACAATTTATAAATGGAAACATTGACTTTTAAAAATTATTGACCTCATATCTAATGATTACATACATCGATGTTTGGCTTTTTTTTTCTGGTAAAGAAATTACGATATAATTTTTAAAAATTCTACAATAGTTTTTTCGACATCGAAAATTAACATGGGAATTTAAGTATATTATTCTGTATAGACAGACATATGAAATAAAAAAGTTTCGTTCGTCAATGCACAAGTTAAATAACAAAGAAAATTTCTTGAGAACATTGCTAGCAGTAATTCTATCGAAGACTTTTTCATCTCTCATATCGAACATGGGAGAAAAACACTGACAACACAATTATACCCACATGAGAATATTCGTTTCAGAAAACTTTATTATTCCTATATGGTTGGCTGTTTTACTTAAAATAAATTTAAAACAAAGTTACAAAATTATATCATAAAAATGGTTTTCATTTTAGCATTTTAAGAACAAATTTTTATACCATGTATATATGAAATGTACATAGTATATTAAGTTTAGTCCCAAGTTTGTAACGCTTAAAAATAATGATGCTAGGAAAAGAATTTTGTCACAGGTGTTCATAAAATCACCGAATTAGTCCATTTCCGGTTGTCCGTCCGTCCGTCCGTCTGTGGACACGATAACTCAAAAACGAAAAAAGATATCGAGCTGAAATTTTTACAGCGTACTCAGGACGTAAAAAGTGAGGTCAAGTTCGTAAATGAGCATCATAGGTCAATTGGGTCTTGGGTACGTAGGACCCATCTTGTAAACCGTTAGAGATAGAACAAAAGTTTAAATGTAAAAAATGTTCCTTATCAAAAATTAAACAACTTTTGTTTGAAACATTTTTTCGTAAACATCACTGTTTACCCGTGAGGGCGCCAATTAGGCGGAAATTTTATAATATGTACTACACTCGACTATCAGTTATGTATGTGTCACATGTTTGTATGTGTCATGTGATAAAGAAATCAACACTGACTATGCATGATATTTTAACAATTTACTCAGTTAATTGTTTGTTTTCACTTGTTTTAGATCTTGTTGGCTGATAATGACGAGAGAATAATACCTTCAAATATTTCATTTAAATAGTTTTGATTAATATCTCAATTCTAATTTACATTTTTTTTTTTTATAATTCACTTATTCTCAAGTCACCAATTTTTAAGCACTAGTGTTATGAGTATTTTGTTCACGCTCACTGTTTTGCTCACGCTTTTTCATACAGTTTTTTTAAATATATTTTTTTCAAGCTCTTCGCGTCTGTTCGTGTAATTTCGTTAGTTTTACTCAGTATTAATTTAAATAACCTGAGATAGAAATATGGTGAAATTAATTAAAATGAATTTAATTATTTAGATTATTTTTCTGTTCTAATATTTTCACTCTAAAACGTCATTCACAGATAGCGTAAGCAATCTATTTTTTATTAGCTAGTGCATTAAAAAATTTATTAATATAAAATTATAGTGAGGTAATGATTTACAAAATTAAAGAATATTTAACACGCGAAATATTGAAGGCATGTGCAGAACGCTCTCTTCACGTGACTAAAAGATATCGAACGGTTGACGCGAGTGCTGACGGGCTAAGACTTTAAGTAGATTTTTTTGTAGTGTAATGAGTTGAGGGTTCCACCCATTTATCTTCAAATTATTCAACTTTTATATTTCCCAGTATAAGAAGGTTCTAGTAATTGGTCCGAGAATCCGAATTTTCAACATATCAGTACGTTTCATGGGTAGGGCAATTTACCCACAACACTTTTCTCGCGCACAAACTTTGACAACGATCTCAGATTTGCAGCAATTGTTGCAGTATATGTAAAAATATTGCCAAAAGCGGCGGCAGAAATTGGAGCGATATTAAAACAATTATTTTTACCCAGAAAATTTTTCTGTAAAACTAGAATTTAAAAAAAATTTTATCGCTATTGATTCAATTTTAACATTAAAAAATTTCGCAGACGGATCGTAGTCGTTTGTTTAATTTAATTTCTTACTTGCTCGAAATAACTTTCATTTTCCAGCACCGGAAGTAGCGTAGCATAAGCTAAATTATCTCTTTAAATTCTTTGCACTCTGCTGACAGCAAGCACAAATTTCATTGATTTCTTTTAGAAGGGCTTATCAAATCGTCCAGTAAACACCTTTCCAAGTTTTATAGTTGACGCTACCTTGTAATAATGTGAATGTTGATAATTTTTTTCGGACGTTCCTTCTAAACTCGACAATAAATAGAAGAATTGGAAAGAATTCCGATGATTGACTATGGACTAATTATTTGTATATAACTTTGCTCGAACATTCCGTAAATTATACCAATATAAATGATGAATCTGTAACAATAAATATTCAATACATATTAAATTACAATTTAATGGTAAAGAAATCAACTACATCTTCCAATAATATTAAAATACAGAGTCAGTCTCTACAAGCCAGAATTTCAATAAATAAATAAAAATAAAAAAAATAAAAAGTAAATGTTACATTTTTATGATTATAACTTTCTTCGTACATTGCTGCTAGAAAGCAATACTTCTACCTGTGCTGATGTAGTCTCTAATAAAATACATATAGGAAATAATAAGGAAAGCAATTGATGTAAACATTTCCCGAATGACTATGTTATATTTATTCAAAATATGGTCTATACTTGATTCAGAAAAACCAACGAAACTTGTACACAATTCAAGCAGGATTGCGTGCGTCAGTCTATCGTACAAAGCAAGTTCCATTCCTCACTTCAAAAAGTGAAACTTTTTCAAATTCATGTGTGTTTGGAAATATTTTCTTATTCGTTTGGCGAATGGGGCGAAATAGCCGGTTTATTTTCTTGAAATATTAATAGTATTCTCAACGAGACCGTGATCTTGTTTTTACAGAGCTCTTCATGTCGAAGTTTTTCAGGTCAAAGCCCATTCAGGTTTATCGTTTTATTATAACTATACTCTGTTAAATAACTTTTGATTCTGGTCCTCGATAACTACTGCTCACTTTTCATAGATGGCTTTTCTTTGGTTGTTCTGCTGTTATGTATCACTCTATATATAAACTTAAAAATACAACATGAAGTATTTTTCGTAAGAAGAAGGTTTTGTTTGATTTATACTTAGCGGTTAAATTGATAAAATAGTTAATTCCAATTTTAATTCAATTGTACTTTTTTTTTTAATGTCAGTGCCATTTATGTCAATACAAAAGTGGAAATGATTCATAAATCACTGTTTAATGTCAAAAAAGGGCCGAAAATTTGACACACATAGTTTTTTTGCTTAATGGCCTTTTTCGCCCTCAAATTTGAAAAAGCTTCTAACAATATTCTAAAAAAAAAAAAAGAAAACCAATCATAAGATCGTTAATTTTCAAAGTAAACGTGGTTGAAAATTTTTGAAGTTGGCTATAAATGTTTTAAGAGGAATTCAAACAATTGATATGACTGAATTCTAGATCTAGAAGTTGTATTAACGTGAAAAGTTAAGTTTGACTCCTTACATAGTGAAAAAGTTGAAGAAAGAACAATGTGACTCCTAGTACGAATGCATTTCTTTAAATTCTCTTTGAGAATAACTCGAACAATTTATTTATCTTTACAATTTACGGTGAAACATCAATATGGTCAACATCAATATTAATCGAAAGACTTTGACGTTTCAAATTGTATACAAAATTTAATACACAAACACAAATATTCATTTTAATTAAAAATATCAAGTGTAGGGCATAGAGAATATTTAGAAGGCAGTAGTTATCACAAAAATTTAACAGTCAGCAAATATTCTACGAAGCAAAAAAGCTTTAATCCTATGGTACTAGCTCTCGACCTGAATGTGTTGGTATCTTTGAATATACTATACATATACATACATAAATGTATGCAATACATTTGTACATACGTATATTTTGTATCCTGTACTCAAGTATCCCACTATTCCTGATAAATGCTCTATGCATAGTTGAGTGTACTTCGAGTGAATTTGTTGAAGAACGTTGATGATGCTTCATATCTTTTAGATCAACGTAAATTTTTCCCATTTTCAAAGCAATATGCAATAATAATAACAATATTTTGTTTAACTAAATTGTGTTGTTGCAAAAAAAAGTTGTACAACTATGCACTATTTTTCTCTCAAATGACTTGAAGTAAATGGTTTATAACATTCTTTCTATTATTTTGGCTTTTTCTTAAAGTTGGAATTTAAAATATTTCATTTTGAAGGGCATTAAATCTAAGTTGATAATAATGAGAAGTTTTAAGAAATTTTCAAATAGATTAATCATTTTTTTTTTTTTTTTTTGTTGCTAAATTTTTTGTTAACAAATTTAAACGTCAGTCCATACGTCAAATTTAAACATTTTTACTATTATCACCGTGCGCGAGTTTCGTTTCCATGACAACGATACACTACTTTAATTATAGAATTGCATGGATTGCATTTAAGACTTACATTGAAAATTATATAATATAATTGTAATAATATTATTGTCTAACAAATTTAAATAAATAATTATAAGAATTTACATTTAAAAAATAATATTTGACATTTTCTATAACATTAACATGTAAAGAACTGCAAATTAGTCATAACAGCGTCCTTTATCGCCAAAATTTTTCACTGGAAGCGCTGGCATCGATTTTATTGTCCCTTCCACGACTACACACACAGCGACAATCGCGTAAAGTATAAAAGCAATTAACTGAAAATACAAATTAAAGGCAAGCGAAAACAAACAGTTGATAGAGTTAATTGTTGAAATACCATGTATATACAGTGATGACTACGCAATCGTTTGTTTTTTACGTCATGAAAAAAAAGAAAGATAGCCCCACTTACACAAAAATTAATAAGAATATCTTTCCTCTCACTTATTCAGTGAGTATAAAATATGCTATAAATAAACAAACACATACATATTTGTCACTTAATTTGCGCCCTCACGGAGAAACAGTGATGTATACGAAAACATGTCAGGAACAAAAGTTGTTTAGGTTTCCATAAGGAAAATTTTTTACATTTAAACTTTTGTTCTATTTCTAACGGTTTACAAGATGTGTCCTACGAACCCAAGACCAAATTGACCTATGTTGCTCATTTACGAAAACCACCTCACTTTTTACGTCCTAAGCACGCTATAAAAATTTCCACTGATATCACTTTTCCTTTTCGAGTTATCGTGATTACATACAGAGAGACAGACGGAAATGGACTAATTAGATGATTTTACGAGCCTACCCCAACGTTACCTAACCCAAAATTTTGTTCGCAGCATGAATACTTTTAAGCGTGGCAAACTTGGGACTAAACTTAGTATACCTTGATATATTTCATATATATACATGGTACAAAAATTTCTTGAACGTATTTTCTTTCGATTTAATTGCAATAATGACATATTTTTAAGTGGCATTTCCTCCGAAAGCTAACGATTTTCAAAAAAATATTTTAAATGATTTTTTTAGTTTTTAAATAAGGATCAACATTTGAATTTAAAGTGTTATTCTATCTCTTACCATTTAGAATCTACACTGACTATTAAAGGAACCCGAAGAATTTGGTTCAACCGGACGTCAGTACATGATGTCCCCCATCAAACTCTGCAGCTTTTGTGTTTAAATTATTTTTGTTGTTATTGAACTACAAAACAAGCTATCATAAGATACTAAAATAGTCCATCCTGTACATTCTGCTCTTGTCGGATAAAAAAAAATATAAATAAATTATCGATTTATATTTTCAGGATGAATACAATATTATCTCCTACCAGCAAATTTAAACTACGTACCTACACCTGTAAAAACCTTCGTTGGTTTTCTAGAAGGGCATTACGCCCTCAGAAATAATACTTTTTTAAACGAAAATACTTTTTACACATATCATTAATTTTCTTGAGGATATTTTTTACAAAAAAAGGGAATTTTTTTTTTAAATGTTAAATTTATTTTTAAATAAACTTGTTGAACGAACCATATAAGGAAAAGATAATCTTTCTTCCCTTAAATTTTCTTTAACTTTTCCTTCCTTACACTTAAACATAGAATGGAATGGAAAACACCAAGCAAGTTATTCGAAATTAATGATTGTGAACCAAAATTTTATTATTACTTATATATTATTATAATACAGTTCGTTTATTTGTAATGGTTCGCTTACAAAATAAAACTTGAAAAGTTATTATAATAATATGAAACTTTGTAAAATTTGGTTGCAAGAAGGTAAATTTCGTCTCACGGTACCACACATAATTTGTATTTTGTATTTTACCTAGATAAAAGTTATGAAAATCAATACAATAAATTTATTTATTTTATACTGATCGAAAGTTAAAATGAGACAGCAGTATTAAATTAAATATAAGTGCGCTTATTTATAGAGGTTAGCCTTTACGTTTTTAGGAGTCCGAACATAATTGCACATTTTTATCATCTATTGTCAAACTTTTTGCGCTTATGACTTTAATAATTTTAATTTTTTTCAGACTGTGAGTTCAAATCTTAAATCCTATTAGATTTTTAGGCAAATTTATATCACATCCAAATTTAATCCAATTTTGATAAACCACGTATGAAATCCTGATAAATTTTGTTCATAACTTTTAAATTGGTGATCAAAATTAACCTATCTCTAATAGATTGCAAGAATATGGAGACCTGGTCGCGAGATTAAGGGCATAACTGATAGCTAGCGAAAAACTGACATCACATATGAAAAGCATGACCCAAAATTAGTGGGTTTAAAAACAAATTCCAATAAGATTGAATCAAATTTGCCTGTGTTATCAAAAAAATCGAATTTTTTAACTTAATGACGTCATCAGAATCCAAAAAATTCACTTTCGACCTATCACATTCAAATTTTATCCAATTTTGATAAACCAAGTATGTAATCCTACTAAATTTGAGTCATACTTTTCAAATTTGTGATCAAAATTAATCTAGCTCTAATAGGTTTCAAGAATGTAGATTCCTGGCTCCGGAACTAAGCACATAAGTGATTAAGCACAGAATTGTTCTATTTTCATAGGATCAATCAGGTGATTGATTTTTAAAAGTTATTAACGATACACAAACATATTTAATTAAATTTTATATATAACTAGTAAAGAGGATAATGTCAGGTAAAAATAGGTTTATAAATCAATATAATTGTTACAAATTTCAGTTCAGTAGTCATAGAAAGTTATTCATATTTTATTAATAGATAACAATTATTGTGATCTCTATTGTCTCACAACTTATGTTATATTAACTCCTTTGTATAACATACATTAAAAACCATTGTGTTTCGCATAATGTAACCATTTTTGTCTACGACCCTGAATCCACCTACACAGAAATTTAATTATTTTAGAAAATATTTGCCCCCTCAAAATCCTTTTGAATTTCATTTGCATAAATAAATACTTGCGTCTATTGTCTTTTAGTTAATTGTGTACATCCAAAACAATGAAACGCCACCTTTCTAGTGGTCCGTCCGCGCATCTGAGAGTACGATAATTAAAAATTGAAAAGAAACTTCGGGCCGAAATTTTTATAACGAATGTAAAAAGTGAGGTGTAAGTGGTTCTTGGGTCCGTGGGATCCATCTCATAAAGTAAAAAATATAGAAAAAAAGTTTTACTTGCAAAAAAAGTGTGTTTTCAAATGCGTTACTCGTTATTGCCGATATATTTGCTTCTAATTCCAATGAATATTGATCGCTATATTCGATATGCTGTTTTGACTAGAACATGCAATACAAAAATTATTGTATTTATTAATAAATGAAAAAGTAGATATTTCTATTAAGAATTCTAAGCACTTTCAGAGAAATATTATGAAAATTGGATGAAAATGTTTGTAAATTTAAAATGTTATGACCTATAAAAATCAGAGCATACCTATGTGTAGGTTTAAGACTATAAAATTAAAATCCTACACAAAATATTTGCGTGGGCACACACAACATTAAAAATATAATAGCATAAAAGTATTTATTTGTAGGAGAGAGATATATTCCTGTTTATGCAAGGTAATTACTTTTTCGTTTGAAAATATGATTGTAATTCTTTTTTGAAATTTGATGTCTTGGTAATACAAAAATAGAAAACTATACAAAAATTCATTCCTTTACTTTCACTGCATTTTAATCGACCTCAAATAATAAGGATTCAATTTTTTTTTTCAAAAACCCACCGATGGAAAATCAGATCTGATCGATTCGTTTGTGGGTAGTTCCTAAACAAATGAACCGATTTGAATTTTTTTGTTTAAGATTTAAAAGTAATTTGCTCGAAAGTGTTCTTAGCTTTCATATAAACGCTGTTATAAAAAGGCTCTAATGAAAAAAGGCTTGCTGGACGTTTGCAACTGACAAAATCATTTCAGAATATTAACTGGTCTGCCCTTAAGCCATTATAAACTCAATAACTAAATGCATAAAAACTTTCACAGGAAACGATCACGACAGATTTTGTCATGAAGAGGAAGAAACCGGAATACGCATTCTGTGAGAATGGAAGCCTGTTTCTTAAACGATACCATCACTTGATGAACATGAACTAATTCACTAAAGCGAAATTCATAAAGTGTCGGCAAAGTTTAAACCAGAAGTTTATTAAAATTGTAAGACCATTGAAGCACTTTTGAAGCAAAGAGCAGGTATCAATGGATCAAACTGGTTGTAGCAAAAAACATTTTCTAAGATTTAGTATAAATAACTCAAATATAATATAATCTCATAGGTCATAGAAGTGCGTCAAGTAAACGTCTATTCTTTTTCTTGACGCAGTGAACAATAGTCACACTACGTTGGGACACACTGTACTTAAAATGTTATTTTCAATATTATAAATTATAAAATAATATCAAGAACAATAAATAACATTAAACCGGATACATTTTATATAACATTAAATATATTTAGTTGTCGGTTTTGGATCGGTCGGTTGTTTATTGGAACTTCTACTTCTTACCAAAATAGTCAACATCCTAAACAGTACCGAATTTTAAGTGCAGGTAAAATAATATTTAGTCACTTACCATTAACCTTGAGACCTTTGGTAAATTGTCTATGAAAATATTTGCTAGCTTTTGTTTTCATGGAAAAACAATTTTAAATTTACATGTTTATACCATAATATAAGTAATTTATTTTTTATATTTAGATAATTCTAGTGTATGATATTTGTATCCTCTATACAATTAACAGGGTGGAGGATAAATATCCGATTTTGAGAGCTCTCACCCTAGTGAGAACGACATAAAATTTTTAGATTTGAATGAAAATTCTTAACCCTTGCCGTCGAAGACACTTATAACCAACATTTTATGAAAATATATTAATTTTGGTTCAAAATACTCCTTATAAGGGAGTTGCCAGGTTCTGGAATAGTACGGGTCTCAAAAATCCTTTTTAGAAATGAAAAACCTATAGCTTTAAGTTTTCAATCAGCTCGTTCTATAATTTAAAGAAAGTAAAGCAATAACTAATTTCTAAATTTGCTTAAGTTTAGAAAGTTTGGGCGTAGAAAAAAATGTAGGTGATCAACAAATCACATAATCAGTCTCAAGTTTCGTGTTCTGGAAAGAAAATTTTTGATCTGGTATTAATAAAATCATTCGATTGGCCAAAAGACAAAACCAAGAGACATTTTACCGATGCGCTTTTGTTTTGGTTTAAGATTTTTCTTTCTATGTTTTTGAGAGGAAAATTAGGTAAAAATGATTAAAAAGTATGAACATGATATTTTTTGAATGTACCTATACCGCTTTTGGCTACGATAGTTTCTATAGTTTCCTTAGTAGAAAAAAATTTTAACTGGTAGTTGCGTAACATATTACAAAGATTTTCGAACCATTCTGTAAATACTTGAAGAAAACAATTTTGTTTATTTACGATTATTATTCTATTATTTTCCGACCGATAATAGCCCCATTTGCCTCATATTTATTTGGTTTATCGTATAAGTACTTACAATAAAGTTGTAGGTGTAGAAAGAAAATAATAGAATGATAAAATGTTTTTGAAAATAATCATCGCATACGATGTATATTTGGTATCCCACATGTGGGCTGTTAATGTATAATAATATTTTTTGTGAAACTTGTACTTGTCAAAGTAATTTTTTAAATATTTTATGAAATTGCTTAGAGTATTTCTTCACAAAAAGATTTGGGGAAAACGTATAAATTTTCCCTTAGGAATGAATTCTTACAATAAAAATATTTTGTTTCATTGTCGGACTAAAAATGGTGTTGACTTTGTTCCTTATTGAGCGTTCAACGGATTGGGAGACAAGAATAAGTGTCCGCCTGACACTTTTTTGGTCTTGTGGTCTTGTGGTTATATTTCTGAGGTCAAAACCAATCCATATCAATGAATTTTTTTTAAATTAATATTAATCTTTTTAAAAATTTTATATATAACTAGCTGGGAACTACCCGCTTTGCTGGGCAACATCCCCACTTGCACCCCTCCCTCCACATTTCCTTGCGTTGGATAACAGTTTTGTAATGTACACGTCATGCTCTTTTATTTGATACCACACTTAGGTATATTTGTAAATATTCGATATTTCCTTCCCACTTTCTCGCTACACCTTTCTACCCTCCGAAGGTTAAAAAAATTTCTAAATGTAATTTAAAACATTCTGACCAAGTTTTGAACTATTAAAAGCCATAATTGAAAAATATGAATTTTTTATTCATGAACACCCCCGCAACCCCCCTTGTGGGTGGAATTTCGTAAAATCCGTTCTTAGCTGACCTCTACTTGGCAAAAGGAATATTCCTGCCAAATTTCAAGTCTCTAGGTCTTATAGTTCCAGGGATATCGTGATGAGTGACTATCTATATCTATAGAAAGTCTCCTATATATTTATAGATTAATTAACAAAACAAAAAATAACTTGCAGTGTTTGTTGGCGGAAAATCAAGTTCTCTTCTAGTCTCTAGTCCTCTACGACTTTTTTCGAAAAAGATACGTTTTCAAATGAGCATGATAACGTCAAATTTGAGTTATCGTTTTGAAAAAAAATGCAGCAGGGAATTTTTCGGACACTGTGATACACTTGATAAATTCGTCTGTTCGAATAAAATCGTAAAGAAAAGTTTGGTAGACTTGTCTAAAGGAAACCATTCACGAAGTTTCAAGTATGTATTTGCCATTAAAAATAAATAAAAACTGTAGTATCCTACGGTCTATTTTACTCTCAGGTTTGGCCACAAGAACAATTCATTCTCATTATGTACACATCTCTTCATTTATTCGATAACATTAACATCACCACAATTGGATTAACATTAATACAACTAATCCATCGCATTATTTCACAAACTCGTTTTTGTTACCCACACTTTTAACAAACCACAATCATTGTATTTTTGGATTAGACCACAAGTAGTCGCTTTATATTCTCAACGGTTCGAGCGAGTTATTAATAAAAGATAAAAAAATAACTAATTTGCTTCTTGACATCGAAAGTCAACCAAATGTAAAAAAACAATTAAAATAACAAAGCCTTAAAGACAAATTGAAGCAAAATGGCTTACATTTTATTCTTATTTTAAATATATTACGTAGTTATATATAAAATAAAAAGAGGCATAATTATTAAGAATTATGCACTCTGGTAGACTCTGGTACGTATATTATAGGAATTTATAATGAGTTCTGTAATAGAATACCTTAGAACATTTATACAAGGTAGAATAAAATAAAAATAATAAAATGAACATTTACGGTTATGTGTGTACAGGCTAACGGTGGTTGATGTGAGGTTCTAAAGGCTTAAAATCTTTTGATTTCAATTCAATTTTCAACACAGGCAATTCCTCAGCCCGAAAAATGAGCCGAATCTCAGATCTGAATGCTACTCTCTTATCTGTACGGTTTTGGAGAAATTAACTATCAAAGGGTTTTTACAAAAAAAAGTTTTTTCAATATTATGCCCAGTTCTCAATTTTGGTCTGATTTAAAAGCTTAAAACTTGAAGAATATTGATAAAAGTTTGTTTATATAAATCAATCAACTATCGTAAATATTAGTTTTACAGAAAATATTACAAGGGTATAAATTATTGATGAAGTGATAATTATAATAAATCTGTTTACTTATGATAAGAATTTTAGTTTATGACCCCTTCCAACACTCCGATTTCTACCCATTTTGCTTATATTTTCAGCATCCGGACGTGTTTACGGAACGATTCGAGCAAATTAGAGATCGCTACCACCTTTCATAAACGTAAAAATAACCTCTAAACTTGTTCAATTTGCGTACACAGAAACTTTCATCTAAAAGTAGTGTTGATACATGAAACCATGAAACGTAAAAATATGTTATAAATTTCGATTTGAATTTTTGGATGAATTACAAAGAAGTTAGAAAGAAGTTAGAAATTCTACAAACAGTTTTCTTTGGCCACAGTTATCATTCTTATTTTTGCAATATATCATAAGGATTCTCTGAAATGCATTCTAGAATAAAACTTTTTTTACAATCAAATAGAAAAAAATCGTAGTTCTAAGGATTCTTGTTTTGATCTGAAAGCCATCCAAGAATGAAAACTGACTGTAAATATTATTTTCCTTGTAGGAAAAATAATTTTTACCGGATAAGATAATAAAATAAAATTTATAAAAAAAAGTCTATCATTTAACAAGAACACAATTGTATTATTATTATAACATGATATAGTCATAGTATGTAGCTCTATGATCGTCATTGTAACCAGAAGAATTATGGTTTAATATTCCTGTTATTTTCTTACCATTATTATTATTGTTTTCCATATACAGTCAAAATCGATTATAGCGACATGAACTAATATAAACATATACATGATTATCGGCTATAACGACATTTGTTAGAGTAACATATTGGTCGCTATAACCAATATTCATTGGAATTATTAGCAAATATATCGCAAAACTTCATTGTAATACTATTTTGAGCCTAATAAATTTTATTTTGAGTCTTTTTAACTTTATTAACTCATATATCGGTTATAACGACTAACGTCACTAGAATTAGTCAAGAAACACATACTTTCACTTAAATATAAAAATGGACTATCGGTTATAACGTGGAAATTGGTTCATTCCATCAATGTCATTATAACGGTTTTTGACTGTAAATCTAAGGAAATTAAATGAACATTCAAATTGAACCAAATTCAAAAATACCTGAACCATTATCATTCCTTATTTTGTAATAATAGGAAAGGCTAACCGCTCATTTTTTAGACATATTTAAGCCATAAATTTGTCTTATAACACTGCTTATATTGAAAGACCAACATTTTTAATTATTACGCCAGCTTAAAGTTGATTAGTATCCACCATTTTTAGCACATTTCCGAAGAAAATAGAGCTATTACATTTGTACTTATCATAGAATTTTGAAAAATTTCTTCTAATGTTCATCGATCCTACCTAAAAGATGACAAAAAAGACCATCATTAAAATTTACATATAATTTAAGCCCAGTTTGAATTAAATTTTTTATCAAGAAGAGTTGTGGTATTTCTAAAGTTCAGTTTGTTAAGGAGAAAATTTGACAGATAAGCAAGGAGTGAGGGTTCGCAAAACAATTTTGAATTTTTGTATATTTTGCTTATCAGTTTTGAGCAAAAAAGTATCCTGGTGATTTTTTCTCTAGACGCTTAATTTTCGAAATACAAACACTCGAAAAATTAAAAATGCAATATTCGAAATTAAGAAAAATGTGTTGTTTATTCAATCTCTGAGGGAATTCGTTTAGCTAACTCACCTCCTACATTACGAATTTTTTCACAGTTTATATGAATGATTCAAAATATTACAATTATTATCGACAATTTTTTTTTAAAGCATTAATTTTTTTGTTTTTCAAAAGCTTCTTTTTTTTTTTAAATAACATTTTGAATTACATTATCTATCAATTTATTTTATAGAAGAAAAAAATTGATCCCTTCTTACAAAAGAACTCCATTATCATCGATTTCATCGGTTTATATAAACACATATACATTCAACAGTTTTCTAATAATAATATGCATTTTATACATTAATACTTTTATTATATAGCTTTTACATTTTATGCAATTCTGGTAGATTTTTTTAATGTTTATTTTTTATTTTTTTTTATTTTACTATAAACTTTTAAATTCATACTTATAAATGCAGAATAATAATAGAAATGTTATTAACTAAATACATATTGCTTCATTTTTATTTTAAATAAATTAATATCAACCTGAGTCCCATGATTTGTACAGGGTCTATAAGAAAAATGTGCATTTTGTGAATACACTGTTAACCAGTCAGAACTCGCGTTAATCATTCGATAAACTTAAATCGCGTGATTGGAGATTTGCTCCCGTGTTCTGTACATGCGTTAATAAATTTTGCGCATTAAATATTCTTCTAAACTATGTAAATCATAACCTCTACATAATTTTAAATAAATTACGTGATTATTATGTGATGTTTGAGACTATAAATAATAGAGCCGATGAGTTGTCTCAGTAATTAAACTCATTTTAACTAATTTCATCATATTTCTGTCACAAGTTTTTTTAATTTACTGAGTATGACTTATATTAAACTAACGAAAGTACACGAACAGGTCCCACAATTTCCGAAGTAAAAATTTTTTTTTTTGCTTACACCTTCCTTCTTGTGAGAAGATAAATTCTCACAATTTCTGAAGGACTTGAAAAAATATTTTTTTAACCGACTTCAAATAAAAACGGAGGAGGTTATCAATTCGACTGTATTTTCTTTTTTATGTTTGTTACCTCAGAACTTTCGACTGGGTGAACCGATTTTGATGATTCTTTATCCATGTGAAAGCTGGTGCTTCCCGTGTGGTCCCCTTTTATTTTGGTCTAGTTCTGACGGCATCCATGAGAAAACCATAAAAGTCTTAAATTTGCATTAAGTATGCACGACAAGAGGGCGAATAACTCAATATCATGCCAACCGATTTCGATGAATCTTTTTTTAGTGACAAATTAGTTAGTGTACTTCAGATTCACTAATAATCACAAAATAAAAAAAACTTTAAAACAAAAATAAAACCGACTTCAAAAGAAAAAAATTTTCCAAAACAAATCCTATACGCGCATTTGAAACATATCTATGAAGACTCTCCATAAAATTATCGTTTTCCTAAAAGCCTTTTCCAAATAGAACCAATTTTGATCATCATCGCCAATTAACGCGCACTTGACCTGGCGGATAACACTCTCCATTAAATTACCTTTCAAACGAAACCAAAAAAATCAAAATCGGTTCATCCGACACACACACCGATAGACACATAGACATAACCGTCAAACTTATAACACCCTTTTTTTTTTATAAAAATTATAATAAGATAGAAAAATTTCAACCACATATACCATTTAAAAAAAAAAAAAAAAAAAAAAAAAAACAGATATTTACGTTTTAAATCGATTGTGAGCAAAATACTCATAACGTGAGTGCTGACGGGATAAAACAAACAATTCTTCATTCTTCATTACGTAATTTTAATAAACATTTTATTATGTAGGTTTCTGGTGGTTAAAAGTTAATTTGGAAAATAAATAATATTACAGCATTTTCAAAATTGTATAGTTGCATGTCACACCCTGTAAATAGTTTGCATATTAGGATTATTATTAGCAATAAATATTTAAAACTTCAATCTATATAAATTCTTAAGACTTCAATATGATCATTTTCTATTCTTGAAGATTTATTGTATTTTTATGTAATTGCACAGCTTATTTTTATTGTACAGAAGTTTTATTCCAGTTTATAACGTTTTATTAATAGACAATATATTATTCATTTTTATTGTTTTTCTAGAGACCATCTTTTTATGCAAAATGTTCGGAAAAACATTGCCAAGATTTTATTTTTTAACCCTCCGAACTAAAAAAAAGGGTTTTATAAGTTTGACCGCTATGTGTTTGTGCCTGTCTGTGGCATCGTTGCTCGAGTTTGGGGTTCCGTACCCGAATTAAAGTGCGAGTTTAGGGTTTCATACGCGAAAGAACTAAAAAATTAGCGATGATCTTCAAAATCGGATCAGTTTGGAAAAGGCTTTAAGAAAAAAGGTAAATTAATAGAGAGAGTTCTTAGATATGTTTTAAGTGCGAGTTTAGGGTTTGGTAATCGAAAAATTTGTCGGGGTTTTACAAATTTTATAAATTTCATTTGTTAAATCTAAGCGATGTTTTCCAAAATAAAACTGAAAATGCTTTATAAATCGCTTATGGGTTATCATTTCGAAAATGGACTGAGAATTTGATATAAGGTACCTGAAAAAAATCAGGCCTAGAGGGTAAGAAGGCTTGCGTTAGAAATTTCGCGGTAAATTAGGTGTCATGACACTTCACTATTGACGTACACATGCGCTTAGTCTGGGTAAGCGCTACGGTTGTGTTGAACCTACACGTGTCTATATAGTTTTATTATTTTTCGTCCTAAGAAACTAAAAGCTTTTTTGTTATATTCATCGTCAAATTTTGCGTCAATCTTTCGGTAATCAAAGTAATTCATTTCATTTTTACTAATTTCACCGTATTTCTATCAAAAGTTTTTTTTAATTTACTGAGTACGACTTAATTGACGAAATAAATTGACGAAAGTACACGACTTGTCCTGAAAATTTCCAATGTTAATAGTTTTTTGCTTTCATTTTTACTCTCGTGATGAGAGAAATTGTCACAATTTCAGAATTTCTGAAGAAAAATTTATTTAAATAAACACATAAACCAGTTCAAAAACAAAAGTTATATATGTTTTAAATTGAGCGTGAGAAAAATGCTCATAACGCAATATAAAATTGATAAAGCTCTCTATAAAATTGATAATATTAAAGCTTTAAACATAACATTTACGAAAGTGATTGGAGTTTAACATTAATAATAATAATAATACATTTATTGATAATTTCTATAAACACCCGAATAACAATAACATATTATAGGATTAAATACCGTTAAAAGCTTATAAATTATAGTTTATAGTTCTATACACATTGAAAGTGTTTTCTAAGTAGATTTTCTAATGAAAATATGTTTCTAAATTCTAAATTAACGCCTCTCACATTTAATTCATGTGGAAAAATCCACTTATTGAATATTAAATAGCCTCCTTTAAATATGCTTCTAATAAACTTTCTTATCTTAATATAGAAGTTAATTAAATATTGTCTTTCTCCCGATAAATTCTTAAGTATAAAGTTTCTTGAGAAAAAATGTCGAACTAATTATTCAAACTTTATCGCATATATTGGAGATAAACCATTAATTTTTATATTATCAATTTTCAAATATTTTTAATATTCGACTTAAACGAGGGTTATTTAAAGTTTCAGACAGTGAGCGCCAACTGAAATTTAGACTTAGGGGTGAAATTATTTGTACCTTATTTTCTACTTTAATGGCGAATTTTGTTAAAACTTCATAAATGTACACGAAAAATAAGAATGAAATTTTTCAATATATGCCTTGGTTTTTGAGATTTTAAAAGTTTTATAACTACAAAAAATTTTCAATTTTCGATATTTTGATAATTACTCCAGATATCGAAAAATTGTATTCTTACTTTTCGTCTTATATCGTCAAGCTATACATAAATCTGTGTCCCAACTACCGTGCTCATACATTTTTTTTATACCATGCATATATGTAATATGCAAGGGTATACTAAGTTTAGTCCAAAGTTTGTAACGCTTAAAAATATTGATGCTATAAACAATATTTTGGTACAGTGTTCATAAAATCACCTAATTAATCTATTTCCGGCTGTCCGTCTGTGGGCACGATAACTCAAAAACGAAAAAAGTAATCAAGCTGAAATTTTTACAGCGTACTCAGGACGTAAAAAGTGAGGTCGTAAATGAGCAACATAGGTCAATTGGATCTTGACTTATGGGTCCGTAGGACCCATCTTGTAAACCGTTAGAGATAGAAATAAAGTTTAAATGTAAAAAATGTTCCTTATCAAAAAATAAACAACTTTTGTTTTAAACATTTTTCGTAAACATCACTGTTTACCCGTGAGGGCGCAAATTAGGCGTAAATTGTATAGTCTGTATTATATAAATTGTATATGTATGTGCAATATGATATAGTAATTAACAATATTTATGCATGGTATTGCAATAATTAATTCAGTCAATTGTTTATTTTCACTTGTTTTCAATAATTTATTAATGTTTTAACTTTCATTTATATAGTTTTTTTTTCTTTCCACCGGCTTGTTTTGGAGAAATCTATGAAAACATATCTATATCGTATTTTCCAAAGACTAATGTTAAATATGCTTACTTTTGAAGTCATTTTTTTATTTAAATAATTGGACAAGCTCCCCTAAAATTTTCATATAACTTCAAAAGAAAAAATCAAGCTTTTTTCCCAAAATTTCCCTGGCGCCGCTCGTACATCCTTAACGTATCCATATCTGTGTATCTGTCTGTGGCATCGTAGCTCTTAAACGGATGAACCGATTTTTTTAAGGTATGGCATTCCTCCTTTCTTCATCTCGTTCTCAATGACTCTCAGTGTTCCAGTTTCACTCATTGTTCTGACGTTCCATAATCCAAGTCTAGTCCGGTGTTTTATTCGAAAGGGCAATCCAGTAAATCCAGTCCGCTCTTGTCACACCATCCCTGTCACCAAACTCCAGTAGCACACACCATCAAGCAACGCAAATATGGTTGGATTGGTCACACACTCAGGCGAAACAACAGCATTGCCAAAGAAGCACTTGAGTGGAACCCCCAAGGAAAAAGAAGGGTGGGCCGACCTCGTCATACCTGGCGAAGAACCCTGGAGCAAGAAATTACTGAAGAAGGCAAATCCTGGGTAGAAGTCAAGTCCATGGCACAGAATCGAGTTCGTTGGCGAGCATTTTTTGAGGCCCTACGTCCCCCTCGGGATCATAGGACATAAATAAAAAAATATATATATAATTCCTCCTTTCAGTCGAGGGTTAAACATAACTAAAATTATCTCTTAGCAATAATGCCCTTATAGTCTCTCTCAGCATCAAATAATATAATATTTACAAGAAGATATAGAAAACCATATTATAACAAAATTTTTAAAGAAAGAAGTATTATCAAACAAACTAGCAACCATAGACATGCCTAAAATAAAAAATTTCAACAACATAAAAATACATATCTTTTTGAAAATTCAATATAAAAATATCTTCGGAAAAAAATTCATGTATTATTCAAGTAAAACCACAAGAAAAACATATTCACTGATCTTTTTGATATTGTAAAATACACAAGCGCACTACATATTATTTATTGGTTATTTAAGAAAAAAAAATGTTTCAAAAAATCTTCAAAGCTTTGAGCACACACGCAAATACACACAGGATGTCCGGTGAATTGATATGCAAAGATCGGCATTGGAAAGTTATCGGCGAGAAACAATCTCACTTGATCCTGATGGAGATAAATTTTCTGGCAAACTGTTAAAATTTTTGTAGAATAGAAAATTGGTTTCCGTCTATTAGATAAACTGTTTTCCGTCCGTGAGACAACGGAAAAATTTAAGATATCAGTCAAATATATCTTTTAGTTTGCCGTTTTGCACTTTTTCTCTCTCGATACTTTTTGTATTTCTGTGCGTTGGTAATTTTGGGTTTACTTTGTTTCTTTTTTTTTTCTTACACGATACTGTTTTGCATATCGTTGCAATGGTTATGTTGGAAATTAAATGTATTAATTTAAGAAGTTAAATACTTGTTTTATTATCCCAATATGTGCGTGCATTATCCAATATTTGTTTGATCAGGATATTTAATATGAGATAGCATAAAATTTCTTTGTACTTACTTTAAATAATCTCTATTATGTTTAGCTTATGATAACTCACAACTAATTTTTTTAAATAAAAAAAACATAAATTTTGGACAAAAAATACAAATTGACAGATTGTAAAATATTTTTTCATATTCTCAAAATTCATGGCAAGTTGAATCGATAAAAAAAGTTTTAGTTTCCTAGGTAACTTATGTGTCGGATTTTAGGGTCGTTTATATTGTTGCACTGTTTTTGGTTCTATACCTTCCAACCAGCAAACAAATCATAACGTGCGATAAGGAACACAGCTCCAGGATTCAGTTTTAAAAAAGAAATACATTTTTATACAATAGAATTTGCTCGGAATGCATAATCTTGAGGATAATATTTCTTGATTCAGTGCAGTTGCCGCTTCAATTCATAAAAAAAATATATATTGATCAGTGGAAGGAAGTCAAATTTGGGTGTTGAGATTATTTTCAGTACGTTTTAATTCGGATTCTTTTCAAAATTGTCGGATGGTCGGCTTTCTACAAGTTTCTCCTTATGGAGGATTCTAGTTTAAAAACACTTTTCAAAGAATCTCCGGGTTCATCATGGCCTACTAGAAGTATTTATTATGAAATGGCGAGTTTTGGACAAATAGGTTTTTAAGTTCACATAAAGTTGCCATATCAAGTTTTGAATGTGCTCATAAAGTTTACGAATCAAGTAACGGGACATCCGTTATGCTCATAAACACGCAGTGTCTTCTTCAAGCGTTCAATAAAATGTAAATCCAAACAAAAAAACCGATGAAGTATGAAAAAAAAGAAAAACTTAATACCCAACATGGTGTATACTGTATGCATGGATAAACGGCATAAACATGAAAGAAAATTCACCTTGGGGGAAAGATATTTTTTTTAGCTCTACGTACAACTATAATTTTGTCTACAACTGTCGTAATATTTGTACTATGTATGGATTCGGTGAAAGAATAAACACCAGGATCAATTCTTCCAGTAAGTTCAGGAAGATAATACAGGGTATGCCAAAATTACCAGACCAAATAGAACTGTGAAAGATTTACGAAATTCAAAAACGAAAATATTATAATAGACTAGATGTATCGTTAACGCTCAACGATTAAAATTTTGTAAATTATCGAGTTTTTCATTTTAAGAACTTCTCGACAAATGTTAGAAGAACATTAATTTTTATAATAAGTCAAGTTGTAGAGAATAAAGTTGGCGATAATTTATCAAAAGAAAATTTATCTGTGAAAGTTATTTTTTCTTTAAATATATAAGTTGCAAATCAAGATTGTAAATGTACCTTTGTAATAATCATTAAAGTATATCAAAGTTTTCAAGAAATTTACCTAGCGAAATCTTTAATGTATCGAATCTTCAAGGAGGTAGAACGTTACAATATTAACAGAGAAATTAAGAGAGGCAAATGCGTTTTACGATCTGCGAAACTTTTAAGCAATGCAAAAGTTATTTTACGGTAAGCTGAATTTTTAACTCGTTTTACAAATTTGAAAATAAACCATCAAATGATTCCTAAAAAATAAAAGTTAACTGTCTGAAAAGATATATATCTCAGTATTATCTACCTAAGAGTCGAGTCGTTAAAGTGCTTAAATTTTGGTACGACATACTAGAATTATTCAAGGTTTGTGTAGACATAGGTGTATATACTCTTCTTCCTTTCTTTGTTAAAGTAAGATAAAAAGTTTTCGAAAATAAAAAATTTTCTGAATATATTAAATATAAATTTTGCAAATTTTTATAAATAATATTTTGTCTATTGACGTAAATTTTGGATATTATTTTTCTTTTTCGTATTTTTTTATTTCTATTTATTTTGAATAAATTATAAACTTTTTATCAACAAATCAAGAAAATTTCTTAAATTAACATTAGAAAACGAAGTTTGGTTTATTGATAAGTTTGAATTACAAACCAATTTCTATTGGTACTCCGAGAATAAAGTCAATAATTTTATTCTTAATCATACATCCAAAAAAAAAAAAAAAGATTGATAATGTTGATATAAAGATGCCATCATTATTAGTTGAAAAAATTCCATACAGCTTTGAGTCCTTTACCGTTACGGGTCACCCACAAATTACGCCAAGTATTAAATTTTAACAAAAATTTGTCCCAAAAAAATGATAGCTCTCCAAGCATTCTTTTCATCTCATCTGATGTCCTTGTCCATCACTTTAATATTGAATAAAGAAGGAGTGTTATAAGTTTAAAGTGTTTAATTTATCTGTGCGTCCGTGTGTTTCTCAGTGACATCGCAGCCCTGAACGGTCGAACCGACTTGATTGAGAACATTTTATAGCTAAGTTTCCAAAAATCGGTTAACAAAAAAAAATCGCATTTGTTGAGGGTTTTTAGTTGGGTATGGGTATGGGTATGCAGGCTAGCGGGCCATGCTCGAGCATTGGGCCTCGAAACAATGGTTCAGAGCACCTAGTCAAATAGACCCTTGTACTCTATCCCCGCTACGCTTTTCAGTGGCTATTATAACCAACTGATGTACTGAAACCCAGGATCTGCCTAGCGCTGAGTTTCCTAATTTCTTCTGGTTCGACTATGGCCGGAACAAACCATTTCCTCCGCTCCTGTATGAGCGCCGGGCAGTAACAGAGAAAGTGGATCGATGTTTCTTCTGAATTTTCTCCGCATCTGTCACACGCGGGAGATTGACTTTTTCCAATCTGATGTTGGAACTTGTTCAGGTTATCATGCCCTGTGAGTAACTCTACGACGACTCTAATATCAGCTCTGTTTAGTTTCAAGATCTCCTCGGCTCTGTTACCGAGCGAGTTTCCTTCACCCAACAGGCTTTTGACGATTCGCCCTCCCTCGTAGCTGGTCCATGCCTTTAATTGTTGCTTTTTCAGATTATCTCCTAATCTGTTAAGATCTTCTTGGTATGGCATCCTCGCAAGCTTTTATGAGTGGGAGCCATGGTGGTTCCCAGTTTGGTCAGCTTGTCTACTCTCTCATTACCCTTCCAACCAGAGTGTCCGGGGATCCAGGTAATATTGACTTTATTGTGCCTCGCCAGGTTGTTTAGACTAGGGTTTATAGTTAGTTTGATAAAAAATACTGCCTCTTCAAAGACTCTTCCCTTTACACTTGACCAAATATATTTTATTAACGAATCTTCAAACAGAATATAAAAATATTTATTGATGTTAAAGTATAATCAGTAACTACACAATGAATACAATATTATATCAAACGATGACAATATTCTTCCTTTTATTATTCGGGGTTTCTCAGTAAACGACAAAATATTACGAAAAAAAAAAGGAAAAAATATAACGTAGTCAATTGAAAAAGTAAAGTTTAGTCGATCGTTTTATACAGAATAAAAAAAGAAGATCAAAAGTTATACTTTTTTCAAGGAATTCTAGTATTTAAACTTTTATAGTTATTTTATTGATTGGGAAAATATTTCCTTTACATATCTATAGATATTAGAAATTATTAGTTTCAAACAAATTTGAAGCGGATACGACTGTTAGAATCTAGATAAAAAGGTAGAAGTTTTTTTTTGGTTTCTGAACTATTTCAAATCATTAATTTTTAATTAAATATAACATACTCTTCACTGTAAAAAAATTTTCTGAAATTAAAAGGCAAATAATCTTTTATTTTTTAAATTGTAACGTGACTGTGATTCAGTTTGTCTGCCTGTGACATCGTGGCCACTAAACGGATGAACCGATTTTTTTTTTTTTAATAATTTGGTAGTGAATGTTTGTAGCTCTCTTTCAAGCGCGAGTTTACAGTTTCGTACCCGAAACAACTAGAAAAGAGACAATGAAACCTGTTGAGAAGGTTTTCTTCAGAGACTGAAGAAATATTTACTTGTTATAAGAACCACGATAATGAAAAGTAATTCTGCTCTAACTTCTATTTACGGTAAATAATTACCAATTTGTACATAATAATATTACCCGAGAACTTCCAAATTTATTATTATTAGCATTAAATTCGAGTGTTATTGTATTAATCGTATAGGTGAAACGGTTTTATTTTATTATTTCGTTAATTATAACCTCTTTTACAGCCACAGCTTTACTTAAACAGCCACTTTCTTTTCCAGGAGTTGTCTGAAAATAATATAGTACGTTTTCGTGTTTATTTGCAACAAGAAAATATTTTCGTTAATTTTTTAATTTTTTACGTCATCTTAAAATTGGTAATTATCTGATTTCTTCTGTGTTCTAATAAGAGGATAATCGACTAATCAGGTTGTCGACATGGATATAACATTCAACAAAGTGGTATTTCTATAGAAAATTTCAAATGTCGAACTACAGACTAAACTTTGCGATAAAAGTCGATAGTTTCGAAAGAACTACTATCATTACGTTAAGAAAATTTTTAAGCTAGCACTATTAGAAAATTTCAGACCCAAAAATTGAAAGGACAGCTCTCTCAATAACGACCTTGCTCGCTGGAACTACACTCGCACAAATTATTGAAAATGAAACAACAAAGTAAATTTTCGGGTCAGTATGTCGGGTTTTCGGATCAAGACATTAAATTATGATTAGTTTCAAATAAAATTGTTGTTAAACATTCGAATTTAAACTTTTGTTCACACTTTGTTATAACACAAAGATCACGTCTTAAATACTATTTTGTTTAGAAAATAAATTGTTTTACACTGGTATGTATGCGGTAAATGTTGTAATATTTAATCAAGCAGATGATGGATTTAAAACTTTTAGGCCACTACTTGTTAACAAAATAATTTCTATAGCATCTGTTATACTTAACTATAATTTGATAGAATAAACAAGCCTTGGGACTATGTAAATCTATTTGTAATGCAAATTAATTTATCGTTATTTTATTAGTTCTAAAGTATTTTTAACTCCCGACCAAAAAGAGGGGTGTTACACGTTTAACGTATCTGTATATAAGCGTATCTGTATGTCTGACTGGGGCATCGTAGCTTCTAAACTGGTGAATAGGTTTTGATTTGTATGCTTTTGCTTTGTTTGATATTTAATTTTATCGAGAGTGTTTTATGTTTCATGTTCGAGTTTAGGGTTTCGCATTCTATAACAACTAGAAAAGAGGTCATCTTCCAACGGCTGGACAGATTATCTTAACGTATAGCCAATAACACAGTCTATGAAATTACCTTTCAAACAAGCAAATCAAAATTGGTTCATCCACTATAACAGGAATTTTGTTCAGACTATTTTGGATGGGTCTATTTTTCCGGTCTACTTTTTCCTAGATCCCCAGATTTATTTGGAATAGGTTATGTAGTATTAGCGAACATATTAGAGATATCTATGAAATTTGCAGTAAGATATCCCAAGGTATTAAAAAATTGCCAATAATTATAATAAATAAACTCAAAGAAAGAAATTGTGAACAAAAAGAGGAACAAGTGAGGGCAAGGAGGTAAAGGCTTTAAGCAGTCGTTGTTTCAAAATTTGAAATTTCCAAGTGAATTGGGCGAGTAACTTCTAGTTGAATATAAAATGGCTTATGAAATTTTCATTATACGTAGATAGACAGATAGACGGCCGCTTCAAAACGATAAATCCTTTTTTTTGTCGAAAACAACATAAAATCATTTGAGCTTCTATGTCTAAATATGCTGAAATAAAACGCTTCTATGCTAAATTAAAACGCAATGATGATATATGGACCCTTAATAATTGACATCTTTGACAAATTTCTATTTGTCCTGGAACGCCACGCGTCCATACGAGAAGAGATATATGCCTCTTGGTGTACTTTTTGGGGATAAAAATTAATCCGGCTTCGCTGTTTGTTTTAAGCATATTTTGTCTATTCATTTCTTTAAACAGCACTAAACATGCTAGAGACTGTTGTTCTAGGTCCGTCAAACCTTCTATAAATTTGATTATATTATCAAATTTCTCTGTTATAGCATCTGTGATTCTTAAAGTCTTCTGCATAGTATCATTCAAATGATCATGAAACTGATTCGGAAAATTTTTCGCAAAATTCTTAAGTTGTTCATCCCCACCATTATTCAAAATCATATTCGTCCATAAGTCTTTGATCTTATTTGAATAATTTTCAATTTTTACATTTAAATTTTTTAAGTCATTCTTTGCAGGTGACCTTTGAATACCTGAAGCTAATAAAATAACATTTAACGAATACAAATCATTTATCAATTTCATCTCGTTATACAAAGTTTCTAAACCATTCAAATTTTGTTCTTTGGGTTGAAGTGTGATAAATTGGATGATTTTTTGAAAATGTTTCAATTCTTTATAGCCATCATTATACGATTTATTGATTATTTTTGATATTGAAATTGATTTTAAATCTTTAGAATATTTAACAGCCTCTTCAATGTTCCCAAGTTTAATTTTAGAGACGCATAATTCGATAAGAGCAGTTTGTAAGCTTTCCAAGGCTGTATTCAATAATTTACCTAAATCTTGTAAATCATTTCGTAATTTATCCAATTCTTTTTTATGTTCTTGTGATAAAGCCTGTTCTATATTATTACTATTCTTCTCAAATTTATCAAGTAAGTCATTGTACATATTTTGCCAAATTACAATTTCATTGATGGATCCTTTATTTAAATTTAAACTGTTCTTGAAATGTTTAATTCCACATTGAATTACTTTTATCAGTTCGTTACAATTATTCGAATCGGTTTCATCCAGGGTACATTTAATTGATTTACTTTCACTTGTTGATTGTGAAAGTATATTTTTTATTTCATTCTTTAAATTTGTTAATTTATCCTTTGAAATTGTACAGTTAAGTCTATTTTGCATTGATCTTATTGTGCGTGTTTTGGACTCTTTGGATTGTAAACTAAAAATTCTCTGTATTGTTTTGAAATCATCATCAATTTTATTGAATTGATATAAAATTGTTTTTATTTCATTATCAGTTAGTGAGACGTCATTTTTGAAGGTGTGTTTTGCCTCACTGCTAGAAATATTTGATAAGTATGTTTCAGGTGAAATCAATCCGTAAGTTGATTGAGGTACAATTGTTATGATTATCACAGATATAATTATTTCTTTAATGTAGTTGCCTTTGTTCCAGTGTGCGCCCATTTTTTGTCAATGATAATCTATAATAATATAAATAATTTTAAAATGGTAATAATCCAGTTAATCAAGATTTTTTACGTCTAAGCACATATTAAAGAATTTTAAGCGACGAAAAAGCGTGCGATGGTGAACCCGGAAGCTAGTACCTAAAATATAAATTATAGTAAAAACTTTTTTACCTATAAGATTATTTTTAATCACTTTATATTCCATAAAAAGTTGCACTATAATAAAACTTCACACCATAAAGATAATTTTCTGTTAACCATGTCAAATCGATGTCAAATAAAAACTGAATAATTAAATTAAAAAAAATGATGATAAATAATAAGGATGTTAAAAAATCGCTGAAATATGATGACCATTACTCTAATCAGTTGTTAATAATATTGAAATTGGGAATTTTGAACATAAAACAGCTATAAATAACAAGTGAAAAGAAACACTTGGCTGAGTTAATTGTTGAAATACCATGCATAGTCAGTGTTGATTTCTTTATCACATAACACATACAAAACTGTATAGACAGTGTTGTTTTTTTGACGTCACGTAAATAACAAAAGATATTCACTTTTAAATAGACACACACACAACTGATATTCCTATATTAATACATACTATAAAATTTGCACCTAATTAACGCCCTCGTGGGTAAACAGTGATGTTTAAAAAAAAATGTTTCAAACAAAAGTTTTTTATTTTTTTATAAGGAACATTTTTTATATTTAAACTTTTGTTCTATCTCTAACGGTTTACAAGATGGGTCCTACGGACCCAAGACCCAATTGACCTATGATGCTCATTTACGAACTTGACCTTACTTTTTACGTCCTGAGTACGCTGTAAAAATTTCAGTTCGATATATTTTTTCGTTTTTGAGTTATCGTGTCCACAGACGGACAGACAACCGGAAATGGACTAATTAGGTGATTTTATGAACAGCTATGACAAAATTTTTTTCCTAGCATCATTATTTTTAAGCGTTACAAACTTGGGACTAAACTTAATATACTATGTATATTTTATATATGCATGGTATAAAAATGTATACACGTAAAATAAATCAATGTATTTAAAAGAGTAAAATCAAAATGACCCCTAATGTAATCAATTTCTGATAATTAAAAAAAAAAACCCAGCAATACAAGTGTAGACTGTTAAGCACAAGAGATTTAAGTAACATTTTTTTGACTTATTATTATTAAAAATTGCTAAAAAATTGTTGAAAAAATTTTTTTTTTAAATTGTTAAAAAATATTGATTTTGCTAGGAATACAAATTAGCAATCTTTTTGTAATTTAAGGCACCATATTTAATTCCTTTAAATTTTTTTGTTTTAAGTTTATCTTTGAACCTAAATTTTTAGAAATCTGTTTTACTACTTAAACTCTTTGATTTTCTCTTGGGATGAACCGATTTTAATTTTTGTTTTATTTGAAAGGTAATTTAATGGAGAGTGTCCTTTCTAGTGGTTATCAGGTAGGGAACTGTGGACTCGAATTTAAAACACAGCTAAGAACACTCTCAATCAAACAAAACAAAAAAGAATCGCTTAATCTGTTTAGGACCTGTTTTGCCACAGGCAAACACACAGACATACAGATACACAGGCACAAATTCGTGTTCGATGACAAATATCTAACAAAAAGTTTTGAGAAATTCGTTTGACTCTACTTTAAATTTGCAAGATCCATAAAATTGTTAATATTGATTTTTTTCTTTCTTTTTCAGGTAAGTTTTAATTCAAAATAATTTACTTAATGATTGGGTCTATGGTAAGTTGTTTATGATTAATATTTGAACTATGCTTGGGTTGTTTTATCGAGGCCAAAATTTAAAAAACTTCCTATGCACGTTGATTCCAATGCAAAAAAATAAGAAATATTGGCTTTGATATTTTTTTTTTCTTACGACCTTTTCGTTAAAACTTTTGAGACACATAAAAATTTATTGTAAGTAACATTATTTAAAAAAAAAATTTATCAAAACAGTATTTTTATGAGTTTATAATATAAAAAAGAAATTATGTGAATAAAAATGATTGAGATAAATAAAACTATTATTTATAGCAACTCTGATATTTTATGAAAAATGATATCAGATAATGAAAGTACTTATTTATTTATAAACAATTGTTATAGTATCACACGAAAGTTTTTAGTTTAAGATAAAAGCAATGAAAAATCTAATTATTTATAGTTTCTTATCTGCTGCTGCTTAGTACTTAAATTGTACAACAAAAGTCATAAACTTGACAATCACTTTAATTCCAATGGAAATAAAAACTTGGTAATGCAGAGAAATGTGCGATTTCGAAAATTCTATAAAGCAAAAATCAATAATTTTTTAAAATTATTATTTGTTTATCAATAAAAAATACATCATTTGAGAAAAATAAATAAATAAAATTTTGAGAAAGTTTATTTCGTAAGATAGAACCTAGTCGGATCTTTATAAACTTGTTTAGGAATATTTTTTCATATGAGTTTTACTAAAAAATATATGTATCGGGAGTCAACTGTACAAGAATAATAGATCACCAAAAATTGAACCACTGAGAGAATGGAACAAAAGTGATTCAAATCTAACGGATTGTGATGAATAACTTTGAAAAATGTCATCTCGAAGAATGTGTTCGCCTAAGTGAACGTCATGTCACTGCAGTTATTTTTTGAACTCAGTCACGTTATAACAATTTAAGTTAAGAATTTAAAATTAATAATTCCCTTGAAAATTTATATAATTTTCTTTAATGATTATATTCATTTTGAGATGATAAAAAATAATTTATTAAAATTGATTGGTATTTGTTCTACAGCGTTTTCAAAATCACACACTTTACTTCTCCATCCGTTATAAATATAAATATTTTGATGAAATAATAATTCTTATCACATTTACAAATATTTACATAGACAATTTTAATTATATTGTCTTGTTTAGGATTTTGGAAAATCCTTTCTGATACGAAATAACAAGAAATACTTATATATTCGTTTTTTAACCTCAGAATACCCCCATGAAAATGTGGAAAATAGGTGCTCGGGAATGTAATCCAATTGACAATATGCTATAAGCTAAAGGAAAATTGAAATAGCCCTATTATATTTATTTTTCAAGCCTTATCTTACAGAAAAATCGTAAAGAAGTGGTAAAAGAGGTTTGGGTTTTTCAATTACACACAAAAAATTTGATGTCCTCCATAAAAACGGTCCAATGGGAGTTTTAAAGTTTAAAATTATCTACCGAACGGATATTTTAAATTGTCGATAGATGAACTTAAACTTTGTAAAAACAAGACAGTTCAAGAGATGATTCTTTCGACAGTGTTTGAATCCTATTGGCGCGTTTAATAGGGATTTCCAGAAACTTTTTACGAAAGAACACAACAGTTTAAAAGCGTAGATATCGTGTGAAGTTCCATATCAATTACAGTAAAACTTTCACAAACATTTCGCTTTTTTTTTCTTCTATATTATATAAATTTCAAAATAAATAACAATTCTATTTTTGTTATTTTTCTAAAAAAAAAAAAAAACATACAAAAAAAACAACAACTCGTATATAGAAAACGAGTATAATAAATAAAATACAAAATGCTTGTTGTTTTTTAACAGTAACACAAATATATACGTAGACGACACAAAACTCTGTAACAAACGATAAAAAAGGAAAAAAAAACGTAACACATACCTTAAGAACACCTGAGTAACACAAAATATATAAACTGTAAAAAAAATAACCTAGTAACTTTTAACAAATATATTTTGGTCAAGGATCAAACGCAATTTTCCAAAGCTTTTAGGGTAAGTACTAAGAAGTAGAAAATAGTTATTTCTAATAGTCATATATGAATCATGAGTCACTCATATATATTGCAGAAGCTGGAGTTGCTCAAATCAAATTATGAAGAATGTTTCGGAGTACCTCAAGCTTTTACAAATAATCATGAATGAGTGACTAATTGAAATAATTATTTTTGTTTTTTTAATCAAATTACACTAGTCAACACCAGTGGCGTCTTTACGACATTTTCTTAGGGGGGGTAATAACTTCAAGAAGTCGCCTTGTAACTATAAGAGAGGGTTAAAGGAAAAAAAATTGACTAGTGTCTAGGTAATGCAGAACCCCGCTCCGTTGAGCTTCGGCCGATGTCGGTTTCCATCGTGCGCGGTCGTTTTGTCTGACCGTTACCCTGGTTATAACACAATACGACGGTAAAGTAGAACCTCCTGTAAGGTTAAGTGTAAACAAAAAGTTCGTTCTCTTCAAATTTCGGTGATAAATTCCCATTTTAAAACGGAGATTCAAATAAATGTATAATTCTTATTGTTAAAAAATAATTGATTGAAATAAATCTAACATTTTCCGCAAGATCCAACGATATTTACGAATCTAAAATTCCATTTTCTCTAGAATGGTCCAGAATAAACCTGTTTTATTTGATTTCCTGCACCAAAACAGATATTTCATAACGAGAACTAAGACAAATTAAAGACTAAAGAATTTTGTGAGAAAACGTTTTTGAGTCAAAAAAACTTGCTTCCGGTATACCAAGTTCTCTGAATTTTGGAAAATTAAATGCGCGGAATGGGAAAGTCGGAATTCTCGTAACAGACTTGGAAGGATATTTAAATCTGATTTTCGATACAATAATTGAATTATGACTCTGGGAACTAACTACTACCGAAGGAAGATTTGATTTTGTTTTCTCTTTAAGATTCCTCAATTCCATTGTTTTTGTCAAACTTCAAATTTTATTTGAGACCCGATTTTCGTTTTTGTTTCCTGATTTCTGGGGGGGGGTAGTTACCCCTATTACCCCTCCCCCGTAAATACGCCCATGGTCAACACAAATTTTTTCACAGAAGCATGACTTTACTTTTTGAAAAGTTTTTGACGTGCTGAATATGAATCTGAGCGCAAAATTGCTTCAGCACGTCACGTTATAGAGAAATTCGTCCCTGAACATGAAAAAAACTTGTTTTTCTTCTTAATTCGAGGTCATATTTCACCAGTGAATATTTTTTCCTCACGAAAGCATTTACGCCATCAGAAAATACCATTAATTCCCCCTCAAAAACCATTTTCCAAAGTCTTTTTCCAAGAAATAGAATAGGTAATATATAAATATATAAGTATAGAAGTAATAATTAATTAATTAGTAGTAATACAATGTATAGGTATTTTAACTATAATAAATGTCATCTGATTTCTCGAAGAGCAAAAAGGATATCAGAATGATTCAAAAAGTATTTAGGAAGAGGAAGGAAAAGGAAATTTTCCAATTTTTCATATGAAAAAATAATTACATAGTGGCGTTACGGAATTTCAAATATAACCAAAAAACGAATTTTTCCCTATTTTAACTAAAAATATTTCGAAAACCTTATGTATTAGAGAAATTCTGAATTCGAATTCGAATTTAGCACCCTCTAAAACTACAAGAAATGTCTGTCGCATCAATGTGACAAAAAAAAAAAATCAAATCTTGTTGACCAGTGTTATTTGACACTCGTATCATGGAGGTGCATAAAAAAACCAGTTTGCCATATTAAATTTAGAATGACGTCATTTAGCTGACTATCCTTTGTTATCAAATCTAAACGGGGATTCAAAATTCCAGTTCAATCGGATTCATGTTTTAAAATTCAGTTTCAAGCTTTGCCTCGAACCAACAGACATATATGCATGCGAACATTGCACAATAATAAAAGCTTGTTATATAACAATTTTCCCCGAACAACTTGAATGCTATACATAAACAAAAAAAAGTTTTAATTAAAAGTTGTATTTGACGTAAGTCTGCACATTTTCATTTTTTATTTTGACGTTCTCAAATCAAAGGCAACTGTGATTTGTTATTTCTTAAGATCACCTTTTTTTATATGCTATTAATAAACCAGCACTCTCATTGTAAGCAATCTGCTCACGCTTTATTTTAAACATTAATAACTTTTTTCTATCCTATCTATCATACAATTTCATTTCCAAATTATGAATTTTTTCAACTTGTCTATAGTTTTAAAAACATATTATTGCCAAACGATTCAGAAATTGTGAAAATTTCTCTCATCACGTGGCTTAAGATGGAAGAAAACAAATTTAATTTTGGGAAATTTCCGGGCCTATTCGTATACTTTCGTAAATTTACTTTATTTGTCAAAAATATTGCAATATCATAATTTTTAATTGTGTAATAATTTTAGTGCTAATAATTAAAAATTATCAATTAATTTTACCTAGGTCTACGAAAGTCACGAACAAAAGAAAAAGGACAGCTTCTCAAATCTGGAAACTTTATGAAATAACTGTCAAATTCTACGCATAACCCTAGACTTATATATAAACTGTAAAAAAAAAACATAGTAACTTTTAACAAAATAGAATAGCAATAAAATTTACAGACAACTTTTATGTGTTTTATATATGAATGTGTTAGGTTTATTTGGAGTGGTTTGAGAGGGGGGGGGGAATGTAAGATGGTGTTTGGTGGTGTCATAAGGAGTAAAATTCTTTTTAGTATTTGACATTTTATCTCTATGTGAGTGTTTTTTTTTTGTTTTAAATGGTCCATAAAATAATATTTTTAATGAAAAATGTCTTCATTAAATCTCTAGTGTAAAGTATTATATTTTAGGGAGTGAGTATTTAAATGAGGCCCCACCCTCCTTGTAAATTTTACGATAAAAAGCCTTGTGAAATCTTAATACCTGTGAAATATATAGCCCTATCAGTTGCTTTGGAGCAGGGTTCGATATCATAGCACCAATTAGAGAAGAGATATTGCCAAATGGTTGCGTATCGCAACATGCAAGTAGACAGACATGGACAATCTGCCAACTTGCTCAAAATCTCGTCCACCAATCTTTTCACTCATGATTTTTGGCAAAACTTTGAGAACGCTTATGTTCCTTGGATTGGATTGAAGGTACGAGGAAGAAACTTTACGTAAAGTGCCTGTTAGGGCCATTGGTACCTATTTTTCCAGGTTTTTGCGGTGCACAATGTCTGTGAAAAACTTGGAATTTTTTCAATTAGGAAGGTTTCCTGTTACATATCCTGTTACAAGCTCAAGTCTTGGTTCAAAACTATACATAGAATGAATAGTAATAAAATTTCATGCCACACCGGTTTTTCCCGTGCATCACTTGAAGCCATATATATAAAAAAATGCTTTTAATATTTAAACCATGACAATAATATTTCCTGTCGCGCATGGCTTCGACATCATAGCGGATTTCGTCAGAATAAAGCAGAATATTATAGTGATTTTATATTTGTTTATTAAGTTGAAATTGCCCATCGATGCGGTCGGATAGTTGACAGTTTATTGTATCAAGTAACATTAAATCATGACTACTATGGCTTCTTTTTAATCTTATAGTTTTTTGTAATACTTAAGATAAATAATATTTGGGACCACAAAGGAAAAGTTATTATATATTCAAAAATAAACATTTCTTAAATTATTTACTTGGAAATAAAACATAAAATATATTTTCTATAGTTTTTTCTTTCTATTTGACCAGAGAAAAGTGTCATGATTATTATGAATATCTTTTATATTTTCATAAATAGAAAATTTATTTTTGTAGTCTAGGAGAGTATATTATTATATTACCAATGTTCTAAAAGAAATTCATACCAAACTTTCTTTTTTTCAACCCCCAGCTAACAACTAACAAAGAGGAGTGTCATAAATTGAATATGTCTGTGTATCTGTGTATCTGTGTGTCTGTCTGTGGCATCGTAGTTACCAAACAAATGATCCGATTTAAATTTTTTGAACAACTGAGCTAATTTTCTTGACACATAGCAGAGCCAAACAATCTTGATCAAATCACCTTTCAAAAAAAAAACAACCAAAATCGTTTAATCTGTTTAGAAGCTACGATGCCACAAACGAATCGATCAAACCGGATTTTGTGTCGGTGGTTTTTTTAATTTAAATTATTTCTAGAGCAAACAAGATAGAAATATTTTTCAGATTTATAATTTGCGTACCAATGAAAAACTTGATTATGGCCACGTGTTCATAGGATTGAGCCTCTAAAGTTAACTTAGTTTTAAGAGTTTTTCACCTTACCACTTTATGCAAATGCGCTTATTTAACTTTCACAAAATTTATAATCTCTGCATTGTCGTTTGTCGAAAAGACGTAAGGATTTTTTAATTTTGACAACTTTAGATGCTTCTTTTAAGCCACCTAGAAAAACGTAGCACCAATAAACTCAAAGAGGGAAAGTTTCTTTCGAATGCTTAATTAACCATTTTTTTGATTAAATTCAATTGCACAGTTTCAGTGATTATTCCAAAGGACCTGTATTTCAATGTTTTTCGCGTCAGATTATCCGAGCTTAACACAGTTCTTATCTTACTCTATTATGTAATAACCTCAAAGTTTGAAAAAAATCCATTCTTCGAAAATAAACAATAAGGAATATTTTAACGCAAATAATATACCTAAACAAAAAAAAAAAAAATTTCTATAAAATATGTTTCTTACTATTTAGATAAGAATTCTATTATCTATGTATGCGCGTGTACGAACTTATTTTTTTTTTGTGCGGGTTTAATACTTGTGAGAATATCATTTGTTACACAAACAAAATCGATTTTCAATTTTATACTTTTCTAGTATAGTTTTTTATAACATTTTTTCCAGACAAAAATAATTTTATTTTCTGCTTTTGTTCGGTATATTTATTATACAATTGTGTGTGATCCCATGCGACATTCTTATTTATTTAATATATTTTAAATCAAGAGGCTTTAGATTTTGAAAATAATGTGTGTTTCGATGATTTTTTACCACCATTCGCAGAAAATAGGAAAATTCCC
This sequence comes from Chrysoperla carnea, assembly GCF_905475395.1. Lineage (NCBI taxonomy): Eukaryota > Metazoa > Arthropoda > Insecta > Neuroptera > Chrysopidae > Chrysoperla > Chrysoperla carnea. Next base: position 129,462,040 of record NC_058337.1, read on the forward strand.
AATGTGAACTATTATTTTAACAAGTGAATTAAATCAAGAAACATAACAACACCATTTCTATTATTCTTGAAACTATGCACTTGCCTTATCTTCATCCCTGAGTCGCCCTTTCTATCCACATATTAACTATAAAGAGCTTAGTTTGTATGACAAAGATTATAAGATTTTTATTCGCTTCGTGCAGGAGTTTGATTTCAGGAATTTCCATGGTAATGACACACTTCTTTACGTTGATAATTTAAAGAAGTACTTGATAATGTTAACTTACATTCAAAAATATTATTAGTGCAATTTCGTCTACTATTTTCACAATTTCTGGTGGAATAAGTTTAATTAGTTGATATTTTTCAATATTTTGACATTTACTATAACAATAACATGTAAACAATTGAAAACTAATCATTTTTAAATAAAAGATGTGATTTATAACAAATTTTATCAGATAGCAGCGCTGCAATCGAAAGTTGTCTCCTGCACCTACTTTGCAATCAACGAATACTCCTTATATAAAAGCAACAACTGCTGTCTTTTAGTTGTCTGTTACGATCTTTTCAACTGTAATACATAGAAAAAATATTCCTTGTCTAAAAATAAATAATTTTTGTTGAAATATTTTTTCGTAAATATCTTAGTTTTCCCGCGAGGGAAAAAAAATACCTACCTTAGTTTCCATTTTCTCAAAATCCATAAAAGATAGAAAGAGTTGGAAATTGGTAGATAGCTTCAATTAGCGAGTCTTTTGATTTAAATATCAAACTAAGCCCATCCAATTTCACAATTCTAGAAAATTTTCGAACAGTAAACTCAGTCAATTGTTCATTTTCGTAATGATACTTTCCGGAGACAGAAATTAATACTTTCCACTACGTTTGCTTGTCAACATATATTGGAAAAATAAATAATAACGTCAAGCTGTCAGTATGGCATTCATAATCAGGCCTTCATATTGAAAAAGCCAGCAGTGGTCTATGAAATGACTAGACCATTGAAAGAGCTGGCTATTTTATATTATAGATTATTCTCATTTTTAAAAAGTATTGTTGTAAATTACTATGGTTTTTTATATACACCTATTTATTCAAAGCCAGCTAGAACTCAGAACATAATTAAAGCCTGCTATCTTAAATATGTTTTCTAACTGAATGAAATATCGAAATAATAGTTTTGCATTATTTGATTCGAAGAGTGCAATTATGGTTTTATTTATTACGCTGTTTACAAATTTAATTGGAATAATAAAATATGTTTTAATAACAGGATATTATTGGAAACCATCTAGAAATTTGTTATTATGTTGAAAACAATATCTAATTTCGTAGAATAATATAAAATTCTAAATTACTCACTGAAAACTATTGTTTTGCAACCATTCTAATGCTTACTTCTAGTTATTCTCACAAGGAAATTTTCATAAAATAAATTTGACATTAATTGAACTTCATGGAGAACGTAATTTTATACTTTTTAGTTTTCTCTATATTCTTTTAAAAAAAAAACTGAATAATAAAAGATAATAAGTTTAGTTCAATTATTTATATACCCTGTGTATAGTTATCAGACTCGTGTTCTTTAACCCTCGACTAACAAAGACGGGTGTTGTAACTTAAGCTTATATGTGGGTCTGCCTGTGACATTATAGATAAAAAAGAAATGATCCAATTTTCAATTTTTAGTTTTGTTTGGAAGGTAATTTGATCGAGATTGTTGTTCTTAGCTATTTTTAAGCTTAAGTGGTGCCGTACCTCATAAAAAACAGAAAAGTGACGATGAACTTTAAATGGTTGAACAGATAAAAAAAAAAAATAACATCGATTCTTCCTACAATTCCAAAAACAAATCGTTCAGACCTGATTATTGTTTTACCAAATAAAGCCGTGAATTTGCCACATTACACAAAAAACTGTGACTATAACTATACTCAATGCCATAATAAAACTTGATTGGTTAAAAATCGAAGGAAGTCATAGTGAGTCACATATGGTTATCCATGTTTGCAAAACGGCGTTTTATGTGGCTATTCAATGTCATGACGAACGTACGTTATACATATTCTTTTCAGCAAACCCCTTCCTGTAAAATTAAGTGGTTTGTATATATTCCCATATTCTAGTCTCCCATCTTAGGCTATACGCCATATTGGATTTAGAATGACGTCACTTAGCTTACCATGCGCGATTTCTAATCAACAAGAAATAATATTTCTATTCAGAATCGAAATATCGAAAAAAAATAAACCATTTTTTGTAAATTTGAAGTATGTTAGGTTAGGTTATTTTGGCTATCCACGAAGGACACACTTAGGCTATAGAGCCCATTGTGATATCATATGTGTTTTTGATATCATATGTGTTTTACCACCTTTCCGATGATAATTTCATTTATCAGCTCCTCTATTTCAGAGGCTGAGTGCACTTTCTTCATGCATATACCATGTACTGACGGCGGGAATCGAACCTACAACCCTATGCATACCGCGGACGGAATTGGAAAATTGAAGTAAAATGGAATAGAATTTATAATTCTAATAGAATTAGAAATTGATAGTTTCTTTAATTGATAAGTAACGTAAAATACAATTCTATACGCCAAAGCAATAGATTCAATTTATGTTTATATTTATCAAAATAATCTCTAGTAACCTTGCGCTGAGCTATGTATATTCCATCAATTTTCTTGAGTGATCATTACGTTTGCCGTCAAAAGAAAAGATTTTGTCGGTAGAATGTAAGTAAGACCTTTACAGGATATGTGAGAAGCAAATTCAATAAGACATGTATGGCGATGTATTGTCTGGATTTGTGTCACATGCAATATTATGCTTGTAGCAATATTCAGGATCAATTATCATGCCAACACAAAGATTTTGATCACTAAAGCACTTGAACTAAAGCATATATGTGTTAATTAGTTTTGCTTTAAAGTGATATATCATTTTTCCCCTGAAAGATATTCCTTATATCTTCAAGTAGGTATTTATCTATATATACACAAGGTATATAAAAATGAAAAATCGACAATATTTACGTGAATATTTGGTTCTTAAAAACATTCAAATATAATTTTATTATAACAATATATATAGGTATATATACATACTATCTCATATATCTGGCAAGGTATACACCGAATATATATTGTACAAGATGTCCTAAGCTGAAAAATGTTACACAATTATACTTAAAAGTAAAGATATACAATTATCGTTTTTATAATCGCTTTATTATTATTTATAATCGCTTTTCTTATATAGTTTTTATACCATGCATATGAAATATACATAGTATATTAAGTTTAGTCCCAAGTTTGTAACGCTTAAAAATAATGATGCTAGGAAAAAAAATTTGTCATAGCTGTTCATTAAATCACCTAATTAGTCCATTTCCGGTTGTTCGTCCGTCCGTCCGTCTGTGGCCACGATAACTCAAAAACAAAATAAGATATCGAGCTGAAATTTTTACAGCGTACTCAGGACGTAAAAAGTATATAGGACGTTATATGTAAAAAATGTTCCTTATCAAAAATTAAACAACTTTTGTTTGAAACATTTTTTCGTAAACATCACTGTTTACCCGTGAGGGCGCCAATTAGGCGGAAATTTTATAATATGTACTATACTTGATTATCAGTTATCTATGTGTCACATGTTTGTATGTGTAATGTGATAAAGAAATCAACACTGACTATGCATGGTATTTCAACAATTAACTCAATCAATTGTTTGTTTTCACTTGTTTTATATCGCTTTAAACCAGATTTGATTGGGTTTTCACGGCGACTTACATACCACGAATATAATTATATTGAACAGAAAATAACAAATGACAAGTTTATGTATTTTTATAAACTTTTGAGCAGTAGTATGATGTAACGGATACTTCTTTCTCTTAGCAGTTAATTAGACAAGAAATGAATAGTATATAGAGCATTTCATTTTACGATATGTCATATGTTAATAAAGACTGTGTCGTTGCATTTACTATGACAAAGTAATTTGTATAAATTTATACTTCGAAGTTGTGTTTATTATTTCGAGGAATTCAAAATTCATTTTAGAAGAAGATTCATCCAGCGTATAGTTGATTGCTATTTTCATCATAATCTTTTCTCACTAGATATTTCAAATTGTTAGATGGTTTTTAGAGGTATTTTTATATTTTCCGGGTTTAGAACATAAAGACCAAAAAAGTCAGTGGGAAAGTTTACACTACCATAAGGCATTTCTTAATTCACAATCAAATTGTGGCGCTTTCGCTGTGCACAGAAGTTGTCAAAATTGCGAAATAATATTTTATTTCGATATGCAAATTGGCGTGGGTATAATTAGAAATTAAAAATATGTAGCTTAAAAGCATTTTCTTGACTCTTTTTCGTCTCACCTGTGAGATCCCAATCCACTATCTCAATTTAGAGGTGCTGTGGAGATGCACAAAAACATAAGAAGCGCAAACTTCATTATGTGTCAATAATAAAGAAAAGGGTGGAGAATGCAAGAAAGTTAACATCCCCCAGAAAGCAGTTCTTGGCCACAAATTAAACACACATTAATTTTCAACCCTCCATTTCAATTTCAAGCTGCTTTAGAGAGGATAAAATCTGTGAAAACGTCCAACAAAAGCTTTTTCCTCTGGGTGTCTTCTCCGATTTGCATGAATAATCTCGTTTGTACTAATGGAAGCCGCTGTTAATGTACCCTATATCTCAATTTGGAGCGGCTTTGGACATGCGTAAAACCACTAACACTATTTTAAGTCCAAGAAGGCGAAGGTGCTGGAAAGTTGACTCTCCTTCCAAAAGGCACTTCTTTGACACAAATTGTATTTAGTAAGTACAAAACAAAATTTCTTTAATTTATTTTAGAGCAGCTGTAGAGGGGAGTAAAGCTTTAAAAATATCGAAAAATGATTTGCCTCAAGGAATCCCCTCTAAAATTGCTTAAATCAGTTACTGCATTTAAAACAACGATCTGTCAAGAGAATAACACTGCATACTGAATTTCACCCGCTGAAACGTAATTGATTAACTTAAGGATGTATGAGCATGACAACAATGTTTGATTTAAAGGCTCAAAATTTGTTTGTAGGTAGTCTTTTACTCAAAGAATATGTGGTTAAAATTTCAGCTTAGGTATCCGTGCAAATTTTTAAGAAAAAAGTCATTAAAAATCGATATAAAATACATTGGCTCTTATGGAGGAATTTCAAAAAACGACATATTTTCGAAGTTTTTGATAATTTTCATTTGGAATGAATGAAAACAAATTAAAAAAAACCTTTTTAATAGAAAGTAAACATATTAGCAATGAATTAGAAAATAAAAAAACTAAGTGTCACCGTCCATATAAGGGATGTAAGAGCAGGGTAGATTAAGGGTTGAAATTATTTTTATCTTATTTTCAACTTTGATGATGAATTTTGTTTTAACTTCATGAATGTAGACGAAAAATAAGAATAAAATTTTTCGATATGTGTCTTGGTTTTCGAAATATCGAAAGCTAAATGATTAAACAAAATTTTCAATTTTCGATATTTTGAAAATTAAGCCAGATATCGAAAAATTTTATTCTTACTTTTCGTCTTATATCGTCAAGTAATAATATAAATTTATCATCAAAATTGAAAATATCTATTTTTAAATGTGTGCCCCCACTACCATGCTCATACATCCTTAATTTTATCACACCCTGTATATAAATATAGGTACCACTAACAAATATATATAAATAGCATCATACCTTTTCTGTAACAAATATTATATGTCTGCATGTATGCCTCGCTTGTACATATCTAGCAACCACCTACCTATACTGTAAACTCTGTTGAGAGTTGGATTTAATGTTCAACTTGTTCAAATAAATGACAGGATTCTTTGGATCATATACTTTATATTATAAGAGTTTGTACAAATGTAACAAAATTTATTACTTTTTCTCTTACCTACTGTAACTGTATACTACACAAAACTAAGTATTCAAGTTATAGCTTTGATATATATACATATTCTACAATTCTACGAGCTAACTCTATATATAGCTAAACGTCTGGTTTGTTAATGTTCCGTACCGAAAATTTGAAACGTACGTTTAAGTAGTTGAGAATTAAATTAAATTGAAAGTTTTGGTATAAGAGCTGGCAACATCAACCCTATATAAGCTTAACCAATTCTATACGCGATATGCCTAGGATAGCGGGTTCCATTCACGCCGTCACAACAAAAAATTACTTAAAGTTTGTTGGTCTGGTGTAGTGCATGGTTTATGCATGAAAGAAGTGCACTCAGCCTCTAAAAATAATATAGGAGCCAGTGGGCAATAACAATGGGCCAGATGGCCTAAGTGTGTCTCTCGTGAACAGCCAATAAAAACTAACCTTACCTGGAAACATTAACGAAGTTGATTTTACGACGTTTTTCGTAAAATCGACGCACCTTTTTCACGATTGCGTTCATTGCCTTCACTATTGCGCATTCCCGAAAATTTTAAAATGATTTAAAGACAATTTTCAAATGAAACTTTTTTACGTGTATCACTAAAAAAAATACAGAGAGTGAATCGATCAAAAAACGTGACGGCCTTCTGCCTTCTTGTTCTTGTTCTTCTTCTTACTGTCTTATACTACCAATAATTTCATTTTCAATTCACAGGTGGCATTCGTGTTGTAAAATTATACATTTGTTCTATTTTTCATTCACAGATGACTCGTGTTTTAAATGAAGAAAATATTTTAAAAATCAATAATAATTGGCTTGTTGATTAAATTTTGTGAAGAATTCTCACTGCACAGGCAGAAAAGTGAAGTTGGTTTTTGAAAATCTTTAGAAGTACACAAAATATGAACGTTTAAAATTCCTAATTAAACAAAGAGGAAGATATAGATTAGTGACGTCATTGTACGATATCACCATAAAGATTCATATCAAATACATATAAAATTTTGTTTTGCTTAAAGGAGATGGGCAATCAATTTTTGAATGCTTTTAACTTCTTCGTTTTTTAATTAATTTTAATTTCACTTTCAAATTTTGTCATGGTTTTAAGTCTAGTTGTAAATTTTTATGCGTAATATGTCAAATTCAACATATGACAACTAGCGTATTCATTTATGTAAATTTTTAAAAAAAAAGCAAATATATTTTCACTTCTGTCCATCTTGACAATCCTCTTATTATTCTCAGACAGTTTTCGCTCCAGACATTACTATAATAATTTTAATAAAAATTTATTCAAGTCACTGTAGTGAGGGTGTAATTTTAATACGATTTAGTTTAATTTTATTTAAAATTAACCAGTGTGGCTTGGCACGGGTGCAAACGAAATTAGAATTAGAATGTACTTATAATACATACAAACATTACGAAAAAAAAACATGTAAGTGAAGACCGTTTCAAAATGTATAGAAGAATGTAACTTAGATAGCGTGCATCTAGTATTAGTTGGAGATTTGCAAGCACTACGTATATACTTCCCGATCTAAGTCAATAAAATAAGCAATTGAAAGCGTTGCCAAATCTCTTACCAATTTGATCAGAAAATCAGTTTATTGTGGTCTGTATTTAAGAAATGAGTGAGGTGTTTTTAGAAATGCTTTTTTGTATAACAAGATGTTTTTACAGATGATTTCAACGATACGTGTTAATGTCAAGGAATAGAAATAGTTCGAGTATCAAAAAAAAAAACTGTTGCTATGTTATTTTGAAGGTAAACTGAATACAGATAAGTTTCTACGAATAAATATGTTATTTTAACTCTATAATGTGGCATCTTACTTCGTCAGTATCTCATTGCTATGGCTGACATCGAAGTGAGAACAGCTCTATGTGCGTATAGCTAGTACAATTATCTTCTTAACCTTTATATTCAACTTTAAAATGAGATGTAAATCATTGAGCTTGATAAAGGAATAATAGTCCAATTATCTTAGGGATTATTTTAGGGAAATATAACGGAATAAGCTGAATATTTGTACAAACATTTATTTTGATAGTAAAAATGTTGCCTCAAAAGTCAAAGGTCGCAAAAAATTTGTTTTTTGAGAATATGTCGTTTCCTTTACCTTCAATCCTATTTACATTTGTTATAAATTTGTAGGGGAACAAATTTTCTACAAATTTTGTCTGAAACCTTTTTTTTAACGTAGAACCGTTTTTGAAATAGAGGGCACCGAAGATGGAGCGCTCAGGTATACTTGACTAAGATGATCGGGCTAGAAAGACGATATCGTGTAAGCAGAAAAATACAGGCAAGAGAAATTATATATAAGATAAATATTCCAAACAATCTTGGTATTCCGAATACTTATTTCATTAAACCAGTTCATACTTGAACGATACGATATTTTTTCTTATACGCCTCGTTTACATAAGCTTACACTTTCGTTAGAAATTAACGAAAAGTATGCAAACAATGATGATGAAATGATTAAAAAAAATTATACGCTTAAATAAATTTGTAATTAGTACTTGATTAATAATTTAAACGTTTTTCTGTTTTCAGCTTTTTACATCACTTTTAAATTTTAGTATCCTAATTTTAGAATTCTTTTTGCAAATTTATACATATTTTACAGCAGTAAGAAGCATATTAGTGGTGAAGAAAAATTATGGGCAACTGAATATTGGAAACTCTATATTGCTGATAAATTTAGTAATGGTTGACAAACTATAATTTTCTTAATACGAGTAGATCATAATATGCTGTTTCCTATCAAATGAAACTTGTTGATAATAGCACCAAATTTTTCTACCACATTATATTTTTAAGGTAGGTAAAAGGAAGGCAATGACAAAGAAGATGAAACATCATTACCACCTTCTCCTAACAGCGACAGATCTCCTAATTATCGTGTTGCACTGGTAAGCCTAATCGTCTAGCATGCCTGTCGCCTAATCAATGTCCTGTAATAGCTATAACGATTTTGCTTATAGAGGTCTTTTAAAGCTATATAAGATATTTGGAAGGCCTATGATTCTACTCAGACTATATCTGTCTGGTAGTACCACAAGTGTGCTCCTCCCGTCATCTAAAATTGACCAATCTTAAGATATATTCATTCGATAGAACCTTGCACGTCGCAAGCGGAACTTACAGATTGCCGGATGATGCTTTTGTGAGACAGCCTTGAACCATTTCTTGCCAGTTCTCTGACTTCACAATTCTCTCTCATTAAGCCAATTCGTATTTTTTTAATGGCTTTCTTAGGAACCTTCTAAATCTGGATCGATTCTTCAAATTGAGACCGGTTCGGTTCTTGCTAAAGAAAACAGACGATGATCATTTTTAAATTTTCAAAATCAAAAGATTTCAAATTTAATTTATGAAGATAAAAAAATCTTTCAAAGCACACTATCGAAAAATAGATAAAATTGTTTTTATTTTTATTTTCAAAAGAAATATTTCAAGTTAAATGTAGTTATTTGCGTGTATATTCATAAAATCTTTATTGCTGGACATTTATATCGAAAAGAGAAAATTACCTTTTATTTGACCGAAGTGTCCAATATAGAAGTTTGTATGTTTTCTAGATAAGTATAAAATTGTATTTATATACATATTTGTGTGATATTTGGTGGGCCATCTGTTTATACAGGATCAAATTATTATCCTGAAGGTATATATTATGTGACATATATTATGATGATTATTATTATTATTTACTGCCAATCTTTATAGTATTACTGGGTCCACTGATTAAGTAATATATACAAATTGGTATTTATTTATAATGCCTAGCATTCAGCTTGAAATAAAGATCTGAATATGAACCACTCACTCAAAAAATTGGAAAAAATTGAAGATATTCTTTTTAATACGATATCTTTGAAAATTACTTAAGACCATTTTGAACCATAGACACCAAAATCCAATCCAGTTATTGCCAAATTTTTTTTTTTGAGATATAGATCCGATCACCAAATGCGTGTATGGTGCTTTATTTTTTGAAAACTGTCATTTTGACACCAAATTTTACTGGAATTTCGATTTCTACAGACTAAAATAACCTGAAATCAGATATGAAAAAGTTTTTCTCAATACTTGGGATTTTAAAAGCGATATCCCTTAAAATATTTGAAAAAAACGATTTTACTTTTGATGTAATAAAATATGATTCTACTATAAGTTTATAAATGCTGTAAATAAATTGTGGAGGTGCAATTAAGTTAGGTAATATATCCATTCGTAACATATAATATGATTTATTTGCTATTCCACCATATTTATATCATTATTATTAAAGACAAAATTCATATTCAAAAGTATCGAACAAAGAGATATAGCAATAGTCCGATATGTAAAGGTAGCACATTATATAATCAGCTGCCTGCTGACATTAGAGCAATACAAGATTTCAACAGATTCAAATGTTGTTTAAAAGATTATCTAATTGATTTGTGACCGTACAAGTGTGATTTATTAAATATACAAATATGATTTTCTTTGTATGACATATTTATACTCTTATTGAGTCAAAAATAAATTGATTATTATTATTATTATTATTATTAAAATCCTCGAATTATCAAATATTAATTTAATTTCACTTTTCTGTAGTATGCAATTTACTTCTTTCGTTGGTTAATATTCTATTACTACGTTGAAATTTTCTTTTTGTCCAAGTGAAGCTTTAGATCCCAATAGTTCCCATAATAAACCTCAAGAAAATAAATATAGGATTACACATATAAAAACAATTATTAATAAAAATTTTAAATAGTTTTTGAAAGAACAAAACTAAAACCTACCTCAAGTTCTTGAAATCGATCTGAGAATCCAAATGAAATTTTTCAATATATGTTAACGTTCTTAGGCCGGACAATGTACGAACGTCATTATAAGATAGCAATCTGTGAGCACGCACTTCTGTATGTGTGTTCGGGGATATTTTTTTTCGTTCAAAATATGTGGTCTTGCGAATGAAAGGTTATAGCTATCTCGAATCGGTGTCAATCGTTGTGTAATAACATCAAGATATGGCGATTACTAAAAGTGGCGCTTTGAAACCAGGACACAGGGAGTCAAACTTGAAATTTTTCTGTTTACATTAAGAAATGAAATATGAAAATTCTGATAGTTATAGTAAATAACTTATTAAATTTATATAACATAAAAAAGCGAGTATTTTCTTTCTAAGCCACACAAATCTGTTACAATACAATAATTAATATCACATTTTAGGAAGTTATAGAAAGATATTTCTATCACCCTAGTTGAATGTGCGGATTATAAGGGTTACACTCAAGTAAACAGCTTGTTTTTATAATTATATCTATCATTATTATTGTATTTTAATATTTCATCGAAAAATTAATGTTTTTGATCTTTTTCTTTAGTAGACATATCTGTATTTGATGAATTTCATGCTACAGTAAACAAAATATAAACACGCAATCATAAAAATTGTGTATATAAAATTGCAACATATACCTTATTTTAGTGAGTATATCCCTCATATGTGTAGTAAAAATAAATTGATTTTGTCAAATGTGAATGAAACAGATTATTTTATGACACAATATTATCTATCTACCTACCATATCTATCAGTTTTATCTATTCCACCATAATATCAAATGAAATTTTTGTTGATGCAAATAAAAAATACATTTATTTTAAGATTTATTTATTTCCATATTTATAATACGATTAAACAAGTGAAAACAAACAATTGACTGAGTTAATCGATGAAATACCATTTAAAGACAGTGTTGATTACGCAATCATTCGTTTTTATACATCATGTAAGTTGATAGCATTGTATTTTTAGGGTCAAAATTACCTTAAATACAGAGTTCTATGCAAATCGTAAATAAAATATTTTTCCCAATTTTTCGATTTTTTCTAGGGGGTACCCCTTAAGAAAATTACCAAAAATCGAGGAATTTTCTTTGCCTTAAAAATCGATAAAATACATTATATAATATAATTTGGACCTAAAAAATCCAAAAATCGGGTTTATTTAATGATTGGATGCATGGCTTTTGAAATATAATCAAAAATTGGAAACGAAGAGCGATTTTCTCAGAAACTATACATTCAATCGGTACATACGATTTTTGTATTTTTTGGGCCAAACTTACCTTATATACAGAGTTTTATCGATATCGGCAACAAAAATGTTTTCCCAATTTTTTCGATTTTTTCTAAGGGTTACGTACCCCTTAAGAATATTGCCAAAAATCGAGAAATTTTTTTTGCCTTCGATATCGATAAAATTCATTGTTTAATATAATTTAGACCTAAAAAATTCAATAATCGAGTTTATTAAATTATGGAATGCGAGCGATTTTCTCAAAAACTATACATTCAATCGATACATTAACCCGATTTTTGTATTTTTAGGTCAAAATTACCTTTTATATAGAGTTTTAGATAATAACAGCCTTACATCTTTTTTCGTTTTTGAGTTATCGTGTTGAGCTATCAATTACTATCTAAACTATGCAATAAAACTGCTTACAATAAAATATTTCAAACAAAAAAAATGTTTGCCTTTTTATAAAAAACAACTTTCTAATTTAAAATATTCGTCTAATGTTTGCCAGTTATGAATTAGAGGAGGTTAATACCCGTATAAGATGTGTGCCTTTGGTCAAGGATATGTAAGCTTTAAAAAAAATTTGGAAAACGGTTGACCCTGCAGGTCATCCCTGTAACTTCCCGCTAAGTATTGACTCATAACGTGTAAAAAATTTTATCTATTCTGATGTTATATCCACTCGCAAAACACTATTTTTTAAATTTTCAAATCGCGATAACTTTAGAATGAATAAACCGATTTTCACGCAGTTGGTGACATTCGACGCAGTTTTTGAAGCTTCATGAAGAATCTTTAAGTTTCAATTGATAGAACAAAAAATTTTGAGGTTATTCCGAAAAAACGCTTTTTTGGGTTTTCTTTCGTAAACGATAACTCACAAAAGAATCAACCGATTTTGACCGGACTGGTGGTGATCGACGTGGTTTTTTTATGTTGAGAGCTGATTATATTTATATTTTTGGAATTGATCGATACAGCCGTTTAAAAGTTATTCAAAAAAAACCACTTTAAAAAAAATTTTTTTTGCAGTTTTTTTGAGATTTCTCAAAATCTAAGTTTGGTCAAGCCCTTTCGAATGGCACCAACCGCGATCAAATCGGACAAGCCGTTCAAGTTATGAGAGGTTTACATACACACACACACACACACACACACACACACACACACACACACACACACACACACACACACACACACACACACACACACACACACACACACACACACACACACATACATACATACATACAGACACCCTCGCGAAAGTAGTCAGGGAAGCTTCCTGACACCTTAAATCGTCGAGATCTGGTGAAAACTCGATTTTGGCAAAACGGGGTGAAAACAATAACTTCCCTATTTTCTTAGCGGGAAGTTAAAACACAGTATGGTTATTAAGATTCTTATTAACCTAGATTTTAAATTTAACTCTTTTCAACAACAACTTACTTATTTAACCATCAGAAAAAACCTATCTCATTTAAACTACAAGTAACTTATTTAATCATTTCAGAAAATGTATTGTATACAATAATATTATCATAAACGTTTTTATAACATTTTCATTTGCATAAACTATTTAGATAATTTAATCTTTACAGATTCTATGTATACTTACTTCATACATTGTATTCTATACTACTTGATACCCGGCCGCTTCACTGGGCTTAAAAGTAAAAATCACTATATAACCCGCACCTATATTGATCTCACTTATCCCCCTTCCTAAACACTCGAAGGTATTGTTGTATATAGCTAAAATATATGCACAATTTTCAATTTTTTAAAGTGTAAAATACTTATAATTCATTCATTGAGTATTGCAGAAAAGATGGCCATGAATTGTTTTACATTTACTATTTTGTATTACAGAAATCTTTTATTTATGGTTCAAAATCATAATCATATAATTAAAAAAAAATATATATTTATAAATTAAAACTCATGTGTTATTCTGATGTATGAGTTAAATTCTGGCATAGTTTCATTAAAATCCATTCGCTAGTTTTTTTGTGAAAGCGTAACAAACAAACAAACAAACATCCTTACTTTGACATTTAAAATATATAGAGATGTAACAAGCTTCCTTCATACATTGTATTTTATTTAGAATTCTTACAACAAAAAATTTATTGTCTTCTTAGAATAATAATACATAAAAAAAAATATTTCACTTAGTCATGATAGTGATATAAACACTATTTTCACTTAATAAATTTTTGTCTACTTCATAAATTATTTTAAAAAAACATATGCCTTTTTTTATTATAAAAAAAAAAAACATACAGAATAAAGACGCGAAAAATTTTCATAAATTAGAGTCACTCACATAGAACATTAGTGACGGATTTGTAAACATCTTAAACCGGATATCAAGAGGACCCCTCGGATACCGAGGACCGCCTTCATGTGTAATTTTTTCTTTCCTTTGTATTCAATAACACGCCAACCGATTTCGATTATTCTTTTTTAGTGGCAAATTAGTCAGTGTACTTCAAATTCACTAAAAATCACAAAATAAAAAAACTTTTAGCAAAAAGAAAAACTTTTCCACAATAAATTAATATGCACTAAAAAGTAAAAAAATAACGATAATATAATATAGTTATAATTATTGTTATTTTTGGAGTCAGTGTCAGCCAAGCTAATGTACCAAATTGTTCTCTCAGAGTTGTTTCCTTGACTGACACCGACTCCAAAAATAACAATAGTTTTAACTACATTATATTATCGTAATTTTTTTACTTTTTATACCATGTATATATGAAATATACATAGTATATTAAGTTTAGTCCCAAGTTCGTAACGTTTAAAAATAATGATGTTAGGAAAAAAATTTTGTCATAGGTGTTCATAAAATCACCTAATTAGTCCATTTCCGGTTGTCCGTCCGTCCGTCCGTCCGTCTGTGGACACGATAACTCAAAAACGAAAAAAGATATCGAGCTGAAATTTTTACAGCGTACTCAGGACGTAAAAAGTGAGGTCAAGTTCGTAAATGAGCATCATAGGTCAATTGGGTCTTGGGTCCGTAGGACCCATCTTGTAAACCGTTAGAGATAGAACAAAAGTTTAAATGTAAAAAATGTTTCTTATCAAAAATTAAACAACTTTTGTTTGAAACATTTTTTCGTAAACATCACTGTTTACCCGTGAGGGCGCCAATTAGGTGGAAATTTTATAATATATACTATACTTGATTATCAGTTATGTATGTGTCACATGTTTGTATGTGTAATGTGATAAAGAAATCAACACTGACTATGCATGGTATTTCAACAATTAACTCAGTCAATTGTTTGTTTTCACTTGTTAGTTAGTACTATTAATTTATGTTGGAAAAGTTTTTCTTTTGAAGCCGGTTTTCTTTTCGTAGTTTTTTTATACTCGGATTATATCCTCAAAAATATTCCTTTGAACAGATATTCACCCCCAATTTTGAAAATGAGACATTGTGTATATAAACATTTTTAATAATAATAACATAAAAATTTATTATCTTACAACAAACAGATATACATCGCTGTATATGTATGTATGTGTTTTAAAGACGAGCGAAATAACTTCTTGACAAAATATTTATTTATATATATATATATTGTTTTTTTGTTTTTTATATAAACATTTTGAAACAAAAAGCACTTATACTCATTCATTCGTCTTATTTATGGGTATGGTATGGTTGTAGCAAGCATATAAGAAACAAACAATAGCTGAAAAATTTTTAAGAAAAACCGTATAATAATTTTAAAAGTGTGTACATAACTTACAAGAAGTTTCAGTAAGATTATTAATTTTTATACCAGGTATATACAGAATGGTTGATTTACATCTAGGCATATATAAATATCACAAGTATGACAGAGTACATGCGTTAAGCAAGGCATCTAAGTCAGAGGTATTATAAGTGTTATATGAAATTGCAAAAGTGACTTATATCGTGGCTTATCTGTTGTAGTTCATCTATTCAACTAAGAAACTCCCATTCTCCAAACGTCTTACAACTATCGCAACCCTTATTGAAGCTTCAAAACATGTATATAATTTCTCTTACTTAGATGCATTGCTTAACGTATGTATTCTGTCATACTCGTGATATTTATATGCGTAGATGTAAATCGAACATTCTGTATATGAAAGGCCTCGCATTATTAGGTAGGAAAATGGCTTCCTGTGAAACTTTTTCTAACCTACCCTTAAATATTCTTTGGATCATTCTGTTCAAAGGCTCTCACGGATACAAAAATTTTTAACGAGTAGTTTTCGAGCGACGAGTGATAAAACTACGAATGTAATATAGTTTTAGTATATGACTAGGAAAATGGCTTTCTGTGAAATTTTTTCAAACTGCCCCCAAACTGTTCTTCCCATCGTTCTGATCAAAAATTCTCAGAGCCACAAAACTTTTCAACGAGTAGTTTTCGAGCTATATTACTATAATGTATGTGTAGCTTTGATTGCCCGTAGCTTGAAAACTACCTTTTAAAAAATTTTGTGGCTGTGAGAACTTTTCATCATAACAATCCGAAGAATATATTTGGGGGCGGTTAGGAAAGTTTTACACCAAATTATTTTCCTAGTCATATAAGTACTATAAATATAATACATGTGTAACGTTGATGAGGCTGTGAGAGTTTTTGATCACAATGATCTAAAGAACATTTTAGGGTTGTCTAGGAAAAGTTTCACAGAAAGCTATTTTCCTATCTAATATTGCGAATTAAACCAACAAGCATCGGTGCAAGTTTCATTTATAATTCCAAAAAGTTACTCTTCACTATTCTCTAGTTTTTCAGGTGTACAATTTTGAACCTACAACCTAAAGTAGACACATGGTTCTTAGAACTAGCTACATAAATATAAAGTTTTATGTAAGTAAAGTGTCTTTCAACCACTTTTCTACCTACCATAAAGCTTGATCCATCTTTCCTACAACATTCTGTAAAATATTATATTTTTTCTTGTATTCCATTTCATCATTTTGATATGAAATGTATTTCTTTTTGTTTATTTTTATTTCCTTTTATTATTCTGTTGCTTTTCGAATTTATATATTGAAAAAAAATCTTGTAAAAAAATAATATTAAATTATTATTTCAACAAATAAGAGGACATATATAATTTAACTAGGATCATCTCTGTTTTTAAAAATAAAAAAAAACATATTTACCTATATTTTAAAAATACAACTTTAATTATATTTTTTGTATTGAAATTTATGCGTTTTTATATTGAAACGCAATACAATCTTTCATGAAAAGAAAATAATTAATTTGTAATGTGAAATCATAAATAACGTTAACTATTGTGATTTAATATAAATATTATCGAAGATAATAAATGAGAACTCTAGGATATGTCGAAATAAATTTCGATTATTGCCCCAATTTCCTAGATCAGTTTTTTGTATTTTTAAAATACGTATTTTCGACTACCAAGTAGTCATCATCAGTAAGAATTAGCTATAGTGAATGTTACTCTTTTCTAATTTGGTGGCGGACTGCACCAGTCCTGCGTGCAGTCTTGGGGCAAAAATCGAAATTAAAAAATAATATTTGTGACATTTGATTTCTTATTTTCACAATTTTTAATGCATTAAGTTTAATTAATTAGTGTTTCTAATAATTTTAATTTGACATTTTTTATAACATTAACATGTTAAGAATTGCAAATTAGTAATAACAGCCTCCTTTAACGCCAAAATTTTTCACTGGAAGCGCTGGCATCGCTTTTATTGTCCCTACCATGATTACGCATACAACGAGAAAGAAGGGTAATAAATCTGAAATTTACGGTATAGTTCATATTCAATATCAATGTCATGTTCATCGATCCCACGTAATAGATGCCAAAAATTACCAACGTCAAAATTTGCATATTGATATATATATATATATATATATACTAGCTGTGAACTACCCGCTTTGCTGGGCAACATCCCTTGCACCCCTCCCCCCACATTTCCTTTCGTTGGATAACAGTTTTGTAATGTACACGTCATGCTCTTTTATTTGATACCCCACTTAGGTATATTTGTAAATATTCGATAGTTCCTTCCCACTTTCTCGCTACACCTTTCTACCCTCCGAAGGTTAAAAGTAGATAAAAATAATAGATCTTTGAAGCTGGTTGTATATCGTGTCAATATTTGAGCTTAATCGATGCACAACTTTTTTAGTTTTTTAAGCATATCCCTTTCAACCCCTATTTCAACCCCTTACTCTACTATAATATGGATGTATTATACATAAAAACCTTCCTCTTGAATCACTCTATCTATTAAAAAAAACCGCATCAAAATTCGTTGCGTAGTTTCAAAGATTTAAGCGTACATAGGGACATAGGGACATAGGGACAGAAAAAGCGACTTTGTTTTATAATATGTAGTGATGATCTATACGTTTATGCAACTGTACGCTCTCTAGCGGTGCTAATCTGTATAAAACAAAAGTTCGTTGATGAGAAAAATCCACCGATAAACAAAAGTTGGTGAGTGTGCAATGCATAAAGCTTAAAATAAAAAATATTTATGTTTTTTTTTTATCAATTTTATGCAAAAAGTTCTTTTGTGATTATTTTCTCTAGACGCTTAGCATTCGAAATTAAAATTTCTGAAAACTTATAAAAAATACGTTATCTTTTCAATCTCTGAGGGAATTCGTATAGCTATCGCAGCCCCTGTACTACGAAGTTTTCTCTCAATTGTTTCTGTAATACAAAATAAACATATTTAAATAAAGAAAGGCGATTTAAAAAATATTCCTCATTATTTCTAGCAAAGCAAAGATAAAATATAATGATTTCTTTTCCGCTGTTATCAGTCTATCAAAATGTACTAGCAACTAACAACAAACTTGACAAATTATTTTGAATATGAATAATTTAAAACACACAAACTTTAATTATCATCACCATTGTTCAACAGCAAAAGAAAAAAAAAAACAGACAATGTCAGATTTAATGAGACAATAATCTCGCATAAAAAGTATATATATATTTCCCTTCATAAAAAAATCTCAAACAACAGTAATTACGTTTAATTAATTTACACAGACTTATGATGTAGGCGAATAAAAAAAAACAGAATATAACCACTGTCTATATAAACATTATTTTGTGTATACAATTTTTATAGGCTACACGACAAGTCCGAATGTCGATGGAAGAAATATCGTTCACACTTTGAGCTACAGTTTATAGAATTGTGGTAAAACTTTTTTTCAGAAAATTGCAAAAAAAACCCTTGTCTCTAAATCCTTGATACAATCGTTCCAAGTTTTCAGTGTATAGTATATACCTTTATTTATAAAAGTTTGTATAATGGTTCAGAAACAAATCGAGCGGTGATCCTGGTCGTACTTGGAAAAAGAAAAAGTAAAAAAGAAAAATTTAAGTGCTGAAATCTCTTCAAGAACAATATTGATCTCAAATAATGCAAATATCAAATTAATTTGACAACTGAACGTATAGTTTTGGCATGCAGTCGCAGAAACGAATCACTAAAAACGGTCAAAGGAAATTTTGTGATCTAAATATGCATTAAAAATATATAATTTGAAGAAATAATATGCATTTTATATATAACAGCATTTTGAGTTAACCGTCTTTTCCATAATATTTTCCGGGTTCGTGCTTAAAACTGACTCTATGAGATTTACCAAAATTTTACGAATACATACCACAAATTGGATTTTTATAGTAAAAATTCAGATTGTTAGCAATTTAAATTAAAAATAATTTAAAATACACACAAACGCAAAATATGTTTGCAAATAACGACAAATACACTATCCTTTAGGCTAAACAAAGCCACATGATGTATAAACTTATCGTTTCTGGATGAAAAATACAAAAAAATAAATACACCGATCGGTCTGGGAACATGCATAGAATTTGACAGACGTTTCAGAATGACTTGAAATTTGAGCAGATATCACGGTCCTGCCATGCTCGTCGGCGATAATTTTAATATTTGAGAACTGGTCTTTGGTTGGGCTGAACAAATTTTTGATTCCAAAGAAATAAAGACATTTTCGTCCGAGTTTCGAAATGACTAGATGGCCGCTGTACGCTACCATTTCAGCTTCGAGCAAAATGACTGTTCTTATTCAATTACATAAGCGTATCGAGAGGAGAGTCTTATTCAGGGCCGGCTTCCCCTTATGAATCTGGATTTACTATTGACACATGGCAGAAGTGAAACTTCCCTCGTTTTAACTTGTAACAAGATTTATATAAATTATAAGTATTAATAATTGATTATGTAGGGTGGAAAAAAATAGCCACCTGTGAATGTTAAATAGAACTATTGATTTTTGTTAAATTTTACTACACGAGTGTTACCTGTGATTGCGAAATAGAACTATTGTTTATTATGTTAGGCAGTGGGGAGAGCCGGAGCTAAAAGAAGTTTCAATTTTTTTTCGATTCCAATGTAGCGATTCATTACTGCGTATTTCGTTTTAATGCAATTGCACCTCAAAAAGATTTCAAAAACTTGTGGTCTAGCCCTTTTTAGATTAAAAATATTTATTAAATACCTCCAATGGGTCCAAATCTTTTTCAATTATCTGCTAAATGGAACCTCTTCAATGAATACTCATACATTTAAAGCTTTCCGGACATTTACAAATTTTCCAGACGTCCTAAAAGACACTGTTCCGTTTCTACCCGTTATGAAATGACTGTCATTTACTACAGCTGGCCCTGTCCAACGAAATATAAATAAAGTACTATTTTTGTTAAAAGTAAATTATTAACACCGAAGTCATTTTTATACGTTTATTTTTTTTTCACATCCGCTTTTCAAAAGAACAAGTGTAGAATATAACAAAATACTTGACCTAATAAATTTTTTACAGAACCAATAAATATTTTTTCTTGTAAAAAGTTTTGTAATATCTTCATTTCGTTTGTACAATGAATTTAAGTTCAAGCAATAATAGTACTCGATTACGACACACTGAATTTATGCCTAATTCAATTCGGTTTAAAGTGGTTTTTCTTATCGATCCTTAAAGTACATTATGATATTGTAAAAATTATATCTTTAAATAAATAATGCTGCGAAAGACGAGCTGGACGCAATGAGAAATAACTAAAAGAAATGTGATGTGAAAATCGTGTTAATTCTAATTTTTGATAACAATTCGAGAGATAGTACTTTCAATCTCTTTAGCTTTTTATGGCAACTTTTTTGAGAGTTTATTTTCAGATGAATGATTTTCGGATATTTCTTTCTGTATTTAACTTAGGTATATGAAATGTGCTCTGCATCTAAAAGTGGTTTTGTTAATTAACTCGGAATTCACGTTAGTTAAGCGGAACAACCGAATTTATTAAGGGTAAATTAAAATAACATTCTTTAATTATAAAACTAAATCATATTAAAACAAGTGAATCCTGACAATTAACAGAGTTATTCGTTGAAATACCCTGTAAAGACAATGTTAACTATCCGTGTATTTTTTTACGTTTTTCGAAAATATAACACAAGAACACTAATTGTAGCTACCTGCAAATTTTCAACTTCCTATATTGTATAGTTTTGGGAAAGTTTCTTTTAAAAATTGTTTTGTAAATTTAAAGTTTATGAAACAAGTTTGTAAAAAGTTAGAAGCAAAAACAAAAAATACAATGAATGAGATTAGGACATAACTTATATAGAAACATTTCAGTATACAACAGATCGTGGGTTCAAAATTAATGTTCGAAAATATAGAATTTTCCTTTTCTAAAAACAAACAACTTAAGTTTGAATCATTTTTTCGTAAATATCTCAAATTTTCAATTTTCTATATTGTTAGTGTCCGACCGAAGCTTCGGCTTCGGCCACATTCGGCCAAAAAAACCACCTTCGGTCAAACATTCGGCTTCGGCCTGAATTCAGGCCGAAGCCGAAGCTTTGGCCGAAGGTTCTTAGCAAACGTCGGAATTGAACGAATTGTACTAAATTTTATTATTTTGAAATAAATTTCAAGGTAATTTTTTTAATCATCTTTAGATTCTGAAGATCATAACCTCTAAATCAACTTCTAGAGATCAACTTTAATATTAAAGTTTTAAAATCATGTTTTTAAACCTTCGGCTTCGACTCGGTTTCGGCTTCGGCCGAAGGTTGTGGCGATAGCTGATGTTTTGAAGAAGTTTCTTTTAAAAATTGTTTTGTAAATTTAAAGTTTATGAAACAAGTTTGTAAAAAGTTAGAGGCAAAAACAAAAAATACAAAGAATGAGATTAGGACATAACTTATATAGAAACATTTCAGTATACAATAGATCGTGGGCTCAAAATTAATGTTCGAAAATATAGAATTTTCCTTTTCTAAAAACAAACAACTTAAGTTTGAATCATTTTTTCGTAAATATCTTTGTTCTACCGTGAAAGCTCAAATTAGGGCAAAACTGAAGTATGTTTTTATCATGGAAGTAACAAATCATTTAAAACATGATTTTGTCTTAGAAATGTTTCTTTTTCAATAGTAAAGTTCTTTTAAATTTTTCATTTTTAACTTTTTAAACAATATATAAGGAATTATTAAAAAGTTATCTTGTAACGTCATATACATACAAACACGATGGTGTAAGGAGTGTTTGTGGTTTTATTTTTTTATATATTTTAAAATACAAAATAATTGAGGAAAAAAATTTGGAACTTTTTAATATATTCTTGTAAAACACCACACAGATGTTGCTGACTTAGCTTTGCTATTAGCTTCGTTTGGCTGGTTTTTGCGTTTATTGGCTGGTTTTCATATATAGAACTAATAAAAATCATTTATTATTAAATAAAGTTATTTCAACTTTAAAATATATTTTGTATGCTTTCATATTTTTCATGTATGTTCGCTTGTGATGGTTTGGTAATAAAAGTTTAAAGTTTCTATTCAGTATAAAGGTGATTTTTCCGGAATTAATTTCTAGTTTTTCTTTAGCTGGACTCAATAAGAAATGGACATGAAAATTGAACGAATTTCGTTTTCGACACTAGCGCCATCTTAGTAAGGTAGCCTACTTATAATAACTGAGATGCTTTTTTTATACATATTGCGCTTAAGTGGCATATCTTGATCACATGTGTGTATCATCATAAAACCCCTGACGTTCCAAGCCACTACTCCACTAACTGACCGGTAAATGTAAATGATTCTTTTTTTAGTGAAAAATTAGTTAGTGTACTTCTGATTCACTAAAAATCACAAAATAAAAAAAACTTTTAACAAAAAGAAAACCGACTTCAAAAGAAAGTATTTTCCAAAACAAATTAATATGCACTAAAAAGTATAAAAATAACGATAATATAATGCAGTTAAAATTATTGTTTCTTTTTGGAGTTGGTGTCAGCCAAGAAAACAGCTCTGACAGAACAGTTTGCTACATTAGCTTGGCTGACACCGACTCCAAAAAGAAACAATAATTTTAACTGCATTATTTGTCCGCTTGACGTGCATAATGAATGCAAATTTAAGACTTTTATGGTTTCCTCATGGATGGCGTTGTCAAAATTAGAACAAAATGAAATGGGACCACACGGGAAGCACCAGCTTTCAAATAGATAAAGAATCATCGAAATCGGTTGACGTGGTATTGAGTTATTCGTCCTCTTGTCGTGCATAATGAATGCAAATTTAAGACTTTTATGGTTTTGTCATGGATGGCGTTGTCAGCACTAAACCAGAATGAAATGGGACCATTCGGGAAGCACCAGCTTTCAAATAGATAATGAATCATCGAAATCGGTTGACGTGATATTGAGTAATTCGTCCTCTTGTCGTGCATAATGAATGCAAATTTATGTCTTTTATGGTTTTATCATGGATGTCGTTGTCAGAACTAGACTAAAATGAAATGGGACCACACGGAAAGCACCAGCTTTCAAATAGATAAAGAATCATCAAAATCGGTTCACCCAGTCAAAAGTTCTGAAGTAACAAACATAAAAAAAAAAAATACAGTCGAATTGAGAACCTCCTTTTTTTTGGTTTGAAGTCGGTTAAAGTTTGGTGTGAAGGATTTAGGTAACAGATATTGCAACTTCGGTTCTCGCCAAGATATAAGGATATTTCATTTGGATGATACTGTGACAAAGAAAATATAATTTCTTTTTTTCGCTCTATTGACGAGAATTCATACTGAATTGTCTAGCATTTCATTATTTTTCGGTATTTCAATATTATAAAATGTCCCATTTTAAGACAAACTTGTAATAAAAAAACCATCCTGTTGTAGAAACCTCATAAAATATTAATTATTTTGTAAATATTTTGTTTAATTTTAAGGATTTAATAATTTTTAATTCTTTTAAAACTTTTTCCTACGTTTAAAATATTTTCAACAACAAAAATAGATTACTGATCGGTTTTATTACAATCTGAATTGGTGAATATTTTTTTTTTTTCATTAAACTCAGACAACATTTAACCCGTCAGTACTCGTGTTAACCTTTCGGTGTTCTCTAGTTGCGTGATAAGAGATTTTCTCATGCGTTTTGCACCGGCGTCAAAAATTTCGCGCGTTAAATATTCTTTAACATTTTAAATCAAAACTTCTTGGCTAATTAAAAATAGTTTTATTACGTGATTGTTGAATGATATCTGAGAGTGAAAATATTAGAGCAGAGACTAATTTATTAAACTAAGGAAAGTACACGAACAGGCCCGAAAATTTGGTTAATATTTTCTGCTCACACATTCACTCTCTTGATGAGTGAAATTCTCACAATTTCTGAAGAACTTGAAATAAATATATTTTTAAAAACTGTAGATGGGTTCAAAATGCATAAATCGAAAATAGATATAATTATATACAGATGAAAAAGTTTCAGCTACATTTACTGTTTGAAAAAAAAGAAGAGAAGTTATTTATGATTTAAATCGAGCGTGAGCTAAATATCCATAATGATAGTGCTGACTGATTAAAAAAAACCTAGACATCTTCGAAAAATACATTTAACTGGCATTCAAAACGATATCTGTACGGATAATCTACAGAACAACAGTATCAAAAATACATCACTGAACGTCGCCACGATAGCAAAAGGTTAAGGGCTTGAATATCGACGTTTTTTTTTTTGAATTAATATTTAATTTACAGTTTTATAAAAAACACTTAGTCATCATCAACACCCAAATTATTGATAAAATAATTTCAGTAATGATGCTGTTTGATTGGTGTATTAGGAAAGACTTATATTTTTTTTCCTATAAATCAACCGTAAAAAGTAATATATAGAAACAAAAAACAAACACACTTTTGTTTCTAGTGCAGTGCTCGAAAAATACACATTAAAAAAATATTCTTTGTTTTTTCAAATATATATTTTCTATGAACTATTTGTCTTGATAGAACGTTTAAATTCAATTTAAGTATATTATTTTTTCCTGTCGAATGGTTTTTATAAGTACTACACAGTGTCCAATTTCTTACATTGTGTTGAACTCGCTCAAGAGAAGACAAAAATTCCCATCAACCAATGAATACTATCCGAAAAATAATAGCCATAACAAAAATAAAATGTTACTAAATTAATACTGGAACAATTACTACAAGTTTAGTGGAATTAAATTATCAAAACGTCCAGTTTTTACATGTTTGTCAATTTGTCAATTTGTAGTTAGCTGTGTTTAAAGTTCAGATTTTGATTATGTATCTTAAAAAATATGCCACATCACCCTATATGACTGTGGAAACTTCCAATCGATATTCCTATAAATAACGAAAATATGACGGTGTCTTCATCTTACACGCGACACACTGTACATACAAGCATTGCAAGTTAAATAAAAGCTTGTATAAAAAAAGCGCAGTATGGTTTGCAGCCATAGACGTGGGACATCTTAAGACGGCTCTTTCCTACCGGATTGATGTTCTTAGCATCAAAGTTAGACACTTTGTATAGAATTCTCTCATAGAAAGTGATGAAACTAATTAGTTTCACGTTAGGATAATATCATGGGAAAAAAACGAGAAACCACACCGACTCACATACTCTTGAAACCCATTTGTCATCAAATAAAACACAAAAAACATACACACCAACATACATACACACATACATACTGCCACCATTTACGATATATAGTCATTTATCATTTGTATATTTTTTTATTCTTGCTATAGTAGCAGAAGCTTGTCTCTGCGTTTTAAACTAACATTTAGTTTTTCTGCTGTATTTTGCCAGTGAACGAATTGCAAAAATTTAAAATTTGAACATGTATAGTACGTTACAAAGAGACAATTTTATATTTCTTTTTCATTAATTTTATTTGTTTTTATTTGCTAGAGTTTTTTTGCTCTTTGCGTAGGTGGCACAATTGGAACAAGAGAGCTATTAATTATGTGATACGAGAATGATGATAATGTAGAAAATATATCGCCCATTTTCAATATTGTTAGAATGATGTCATTGTTAAAAATGCTGTGGTGAAAAATGTGTTTGCTGAAATTGTGATTGCAAACAAATTCGTCAATTAGTTTAGCAGTCAAATTAGTATAACAGTGACGAAACAGTTAAGTCAAATCAGCAATCATTTTGAATTGTTTTTTACAAATAATGATACAAAAACATTTAGAAAAAAAAGTAACACGATATAATATTTTATTGACCAAATTTAATACGTATTATTTAAAAATCATAAAAACATGTTGAAAAACTCAGTTGACTAAAATATAACTGTCAAATTCAATGATCTGTTGTTGTTTAATTTCATAAACATTCCGAAATTTCCAATTTTTTTACAAAAAGCAACGTAATTTTAAAATATATACTACTAGCTGACCCGGCGAACTTTGTTCCGCCTTAATGGCAATAAATAAGCAGTTTTTTTTTTTTTTTTTTAATTGGAAAAAATACAAAAAAAAATTAAATAAATACATTAATCATTCATAATTATTTCTGTATTTTAGTACATAGTTTGCTCTTCATTTAATGATACACGACATTTTTTGTTTTATTATCAGGCGCAAAAACAAACAACGCAGATGGTCTTCCGACCCGTGAACATGCCACGTATAATTGACCATGGGAAAAACATGAATGTTCTAAAAAATGTCCTTCTCCTGGCTCTAAACTACCTTCCTGCCAATTTTCAGCTAAATCGGTTCAGCCGTTCTTGAGTTATAAGTGGAGTAACTAACACGACTTTCTTTTATATATATAGATTTTGATTTTGAATAAAATTAAACTTATAAATCATTATTATATATTAATATTTGATGGCATTTAATTATGACCATTCATAAACTTGTTATGTATAATCTAAGGAATTTTTATATGAGATACTCCTAAAATTCCTTATATACATTTCGTAAAATATTAATGAAAACCAATAAATACTTATTGGAAAAACATTTTATATAATGGCAATTATCAATTTTCCTCAAAAAGAAATCATTGGTAATTGCTAGGACCTAAAATTCTATACAATTTAAAGACAGTTAACATTATAACGTTTCACCTGATAAAATAAAAACACCACTTGAATTGAATTCTTGACGTGAATTCTTTAAAAACTTTGATATATGTTACTGGTTATTCCAAGAGTACATTAATTATTCCACACAAAATCAATTTACAACCATGATCTTCCACACCTCTTCGCACTAAACTGCTATATCAACTGTCCAGATTGAACTGTCTATATCTGAATCAATATCAATACATTGTATAAAACAAAGTGACTTTCCGCTATCTGTCACTATGTCCCTATATATGCTTAGATCTAGGCAACGGATTTTGAAGCGATTTTTTCTTAAGAGTGGCTCAAGAGGAATGCTATTATATATTTTATGTTTAATACATGCATAATATAGTAGAGAAACACTGATAATTTTAGATGTTAAAGAAATTGTGTACAAAAGGAGAGTAAGTGACGGCATATGAAGTGAAGGTTGTAACACAATAATCTTTGTATTTAAAACTAAAGTTTACAGCTAGTATTCATATAAAACTCAAAATTAAATTATTTTATAGAAGTGACCTTTTCAGCTGCCCTTAATTCCAGGCTTGTCACAATATTAACGCACTCAACTTATGGTTTACCATTATCAATGTATACAGTTTTTAGTGGTTATCGTCACGTGTTGCTAGAAAACAGCATTCGCTTTGTACCGCAATGTTTTTCAAATATTTTATCAGTTTTCCCTTGAAATCAAACGATACTGTTCAAATATTATTTTTGTTTGTGTGTACATTAACACAAAATACATTTCACATATAATGAATGAATGCTTTCAAATGTAAATCTGTCGTTAATACAATATATATACAAATAATACAAATAATAATTTGGACACCCTGCGGTTTTTGAATGCAAACACTAATGACATGTAAATTTGTATTTATTTTTTATCTCGAATATTCGTACAGTGGTAGTGAATCACATTCGTAATAATAATATATGAATATCTGATGAAAAAAACTTTGTATTTCCATGCAGTGTGTCTCAAAATAAGGGTTGGTATCGATCAGCTAGAATCTTATATGAGGAATTACATTCCAGAGAATCTTTTCAGTAAATCGTTACTTCGATATATATCGATCAGAAATATAAGCTTTTCGTACAAGATTTTAGCCAATATTTCAAAAAATACTCGCTCAAACAAATAACCCCGATTTTGCTCCTTTTTAGTTTAAGGTATTTCTAACGGCAACATTGTTCAATTTACCTATATCCTATGACCATATGCTGCTTGCTATACTGTGAGCACAGATAAGCAATATAAGAGAGCATTTGTAGTAGCCAAATTTACTGCAATAATACATCTATCATTTAGATAACTTTTTTTTTTTTCTTCTAAGATATCTCGTTCTCTCTTACTCCTTAATAATACGCAATATAACATGTTCCATCAAAATCATTTTCTGGTGTAATTTCGACTCAGAAAATGCAAAAATTGAGATCGTTTCGTTGAATAGTTTCTGAGATATCACCTAAAATCGAATATAAAGGGAGAAACCGCCGAGTAATATCAATCGATAAGCCAAAAACTTGACCTTCAATCGCAAAATGACCAGATTTTTATTTCTTACTATTCAGGATAACTTAAACTCTAAAAACATTAACATCGCACTTTTTTCAAAGGAATTTTGGTCATTTTCTGGTTTAATTTTGACCTAGAAAACACCAAAATCGAATCTGTTTAAATTGATGACGTAAATTGAGCCAAGGATCCAGTGTTTGTTAGCACGAGCTAAACTAAATTAAAGAAAAAAGTATTAATAATAGTCAAAAATAAATGCCCATGAAAAGTTAATACTTTTGGATTTCGCAAAATATTTCCGAGTTCTATACTGGATTTTGAATAAAAAACTACGTGATGGCAAGTATTTTCGATCACTCTGTATGGTTGGATAACATATACTACATAAAATAATTTAAAATTCATCGAATTTCATATACATTTTTATTGTCAAAAACAGTTATAAAACGAATCATTAAAAAATAAGCAATTTTCATGTTATTTTTTTCACCACCAGAAAAAAAAATACTCAATTTTTATGAATATTATATATTATTTACTACGCACAAACGAAAAAAAAACTGGGTAATAAAACACGTAGAGCATTTTATTAGCAAGAGTATTAAAAAAATAAACCAAACTGAAACCTTTATAATTCTAAAAAAAAGAAAGTCCTAAAAAAAATCCTTAAACAGGTCGTGTGGTACTGGCTTTTAGAGATCAGATTAATAACTTCCAAAAAAATATTTTTGTTGTTATTACTTATTATTGTTGTTCACATTTTAACTAAGCACACAATATTTACATCATGGTCTGTTCGACTAATTTTGATATATAATATGTTACATTCAATCGTAAACTAATTAGTGACAAATGCTTGTCTAGTAATCTTAATTAAAGAGAATTGAAAAAACTACACTCGAACCAGGACTCGAACCCGGACTTCTTGGATTCATGTCAAGTGCCCTACCAATTAGGCTATTCGAGTTCTAGACACGAATGCAATTTTTTCAACTCAATGAATTTTTTACTTTGTTTATCCACTTTATTTGTTATTATTACTTATTATTGTTGTTCACATTTTAATTATGCACACAATATTTTTGTTGTATTTATTTCAGGATTGTAAGAATCAAATTTATAAATTTTCTATGAAATTTCAATAAATCACACTTTTATTTAAAATATGACTATTTTTCTATTGTTTACATGTAATTTACAATAGTAAAAATCAAATAAAAATTATTGAATAATAACAATAAATTAATCTTGTTTTATTAGAAATTGTTAAAATCAAAGAAGAAATTTTTTAAATGATAAATGCAAACCATAGACTTATACGTCTATCAATAAAATTATCTTATCACAGTAGTGTGTGTCATTGCCATGCACACTCCTGAAATAAAACTCATACACGTTGCGAATTATATTCTTGTGAAAAATCGAAAGAATTTATGGCCAGGCATTTAATAAAACATGAAACAATCGAAATTGAATTTAATGACATTAAAGGGACCAACAAATTTAGTCATTATAACCGATATTAGTTATGAGCAATACATACATTTTCATATTATAGTGAAATTATTTGTATAGTTGTACTTGTAGATTATTATTGCTGACTATTAATTCTTATAGCGATTGTTCGCTTTAACCGATATATGAGTTAATTAGGTCCAAAATGAAGTCAATAAGACTCGAAATTAAGTTTATAAGGCTAAAATAGTATTACGATTGTGTTTTGTTTAACGGAAAAAGTATTTACATGTAACTAAAATGTATTTTAACATTTTAACATGCGTTGGTTATTTTAGGCGACATATTTACCTATAATTCCATCGAATATTGGTCGCTATAGCAAATATATCGTTCTAACCGATGTCGTTATAGCTGATACTGGCATGTATGCGTTTCAGAATCAAACATCCATTTTCTAATTGTTTATTTCTCTTCTCGAAATTTACTCCTGTATCGATTTAACTGGTCTTAATCAAATCCCATTTTTTAGGAAAATATGAAAATGAATCGTGCTACAAAAATTTAGCGACAGACAATGTATCTCAAAACGTAAAAATATTTTCAAATTTTTTAATTTCGATTTTTGGAGACTTCATCTTTCTATCGGGAAGCTAAAAGGCCGATCTTAAAAAAAATTCCTAAATATAAAATCATGACATTCCAGATAATATTCTATTTATTTCTTTCTTTTGTACGAGAGATAAGTTTTTTTAATATAAAATTGTAAAAAAAAAAATTGTGTAACGTTAATGTACTTAAGATATCTTTTTTCTGTTTATTATTGTTATTATATCTTCAAAAATTATATATATTTTATAAGAATTTAATCTACAGAAATATTATACAGGAAAAATATGAAAAACGTGATAATTTGTGAAAAATATTATTTTAAATATCATACACAAACACTTTTTGACAATTATTTTTATTAGAATAATAATTATCTTTGTGGCAATAATTTATATCTGTATAGAAAGAGAGAAAATTGGTATTTATTTTCACTTAGTAGAAAATTACCCGAGGAAAAATACAGCTTATCTTGATGTTTTAAAATAATTATTAATTACACTTAATGATTATTACATTTATAGAAGACATTAATATCAAATAGAAATTATATGAATTCATGCCTACAGGGCAAGCGATTTTAATTTCTTCACGTATAGTTCAACGGCCAGTGAAATTTTCCTTGCAGGCGTATCGATGTGACTAGATTTTCCTGCTAGCTAGAACATTTTTGTAGATTTTTTTTGTCATTAGGGGTAATACGTTGGGGTGAAAATTTAATTATCGAAACATCAATATCTTCCCTTTCTGATATATAATAAGAAAAATATAATGTCGAGACGGATAAACTTACGTCATCGGTTTATCAATGAACAAGTTTGGTATACCTCAGAGTAGAGATGAGGTTTATAGTGAAAGCTAAAGACAAATCGGCTGAAATTTAAATTATTTTGTTGCGGTTTCTGCAATAGCTGTAGTTCGTCATATTTATGAAAAATTGATAATTGTATTAACATGGAAATATTTTTGTCTTTTAATTATTCTTTCCGATATCTGTTTTGGCTTTAAAAGTAAAATCCTGTGATTAAATGGACCTCTCTATTGAAATATGAGTTGCAAGCAAAAAAGAAAATATTTATTTGAAGGAATAGATTTATATAAAGGAATTTTTCATTCAATTTTAAACCACCAAACTAAAAAGAAATGGGTGTTATAAATTTTACCGCTATGTCAGTCTGTCTGTGTGTCTGTCTGTGGCATCGTAGCGCTAAACAAATGAACCGATTTTGATTTTTTTTGTTTGGTTTAAAAGGTAATTTAATGTGAGTGTTCTTACCTATGTTTCAGCGATGATCCTCCAAATCGGTTCAGTTTGGAGAAGGCTGTAGGGAAAAAGGTAATTTAATGGCGAGTATTCTTAGATACGTTTCAAGTGTGAGTTTAGGATTACGTACCCGAAAAATTTATCGGAAGTTTATTAAATTTTGTAAATTTGCCTTCTTATATATTTCAAACGTTCAAATATTTAGAAATATAAACCCATCAACTACTATAGTATTTTCTCTGCCCTATTTTTGTCTGTTCTAAGAAACAAGGACTTTGAAGGACTTATTAACAAAAACCAATCATGGTTGATTTGCTTTTTAGTTTCCAGACAGCAAAATTTACTCTTCAAAGTTTTCCTTCTGAAAGGGAATATTGTTGGTAAGCCCTAATGTATGTCGGTAGGTAAATACATACATACGAGTATACTGCACATTAAATGCTTTTAATAGAATTTTCTTTGTAGAAAATGAATTAAATATTAATGTTGTATAAATTCACATTCTAAATAAATACCTCTTGAATATATGGGAATGTTGCCTAGAGTTCCCACACTTTTGGCTAGTGCCCATAATTTTCATAAAAGAAAGACTTTTAGTAGCACATTACTGCAGAAATATAGAGAAGAAAGTATTTTTCTCTATATCTATAATTGTTTGGGCAGAGATTGGTAAGGAAAAGGACGTATACAAACCATTTGGAGTAATTTAAGAACTGCAAGAGTGAGTGCTTTGACGTCAATGGACTTCAGGTCTGAAAGGTCGTTAAGCAATGGCGAACTCAGGTGAGTCCATTTCTTCATGACAAGAAGTTTCTTCCTCCTCCCCACTGTGCCAGTTCTTACAATAATCGTGATGCACTGGTAGACCCAGTTTTTCAGCAAGCCTGGAGTACTAAAAGTATCCTGCAGTACTAAAAGCGTTGCTCCCCCAATCTTCCTTTTAAGTGAGATAGTATCTTCGAAACACCTACGATTGTAGTTCGACTATATCTATCTTACAGTACCAAAAGTTCGTTAACTCCCTCCTTCTAAGATTGACCTCCCAGTAAAAGTCACAACGCTTATAGAGTCCCTTTGAAGCGAGACGGTATCTTCGGAACGCCTACGATTGTACTTCGACCAAATCTGTCTACAAGTGCTTTCCTCTCTCCATCTAAGATTGACCTCTCTTTAGATTTTGTCATGTAGGCCTCGTCAGCTTCTCAAATCCGTGGAACATCCCTGAGTCAGAAGGTGTATCTTGAGAACTTTCTCCCTGTTTACTTTTATGTATAGTAAAACTATCTAGCATAATATGTAAACTTTGTTTGTACACTTATTAACATCATATTGCTTGAAGCATTTTACACAGTCAAAAATGATATGAGCAACATTATTAGATATATTTCTATGTTTTACAAAAATCATTTTACAGTGAGTACAGTGTGTTTCATTGAAGTGTGAATGAACAATTTTATAAAAGGTTCTGTCAATCAATGTAACACGTGCTTTATGTGATCTCATTCAATTATCCCATTTTATCTTGTTATAATTAGCGTAAATGAAATAAAATTCATTATACACTGCAGTGTTAATTTACATATTCAACAATTCTATGATCTATATAATTTAATTTGAAATTCATAACAGGCACGTGGGTAAATATTCTGTTGAAATTTTTGAATTTTTCTTAATCACAGTCTAATATTACCTGGATCCCCGGACACTCTGGTTGGAACGGTAATGAAAGAGCAGACAAGCTGGCCAAACTGGGAACCACCATGGCTCCCACTCAAGAAAAGCTTGCGAGGATGCCATACCAAGAAGGTCTTAACAGATTAGGAGATAATCTGAAAAACCAACAATTAAAGGCATGGACCAGCTACGGGGGAGGGCGAATCGCCAAAAGCCTATTGGGTGAAGGAAACTCGCTCGGTAACAGAGTCGAGGAGATCTTGAAACTAAACAGAGCTGATATTAGAGTCATCGTAGAGTTACTCACAGAGCATGATAACCTGAACAAGTTTCAACATCAGATTGGAAAAAGATAATCTCCCGCGTGTGACAGATGCGGAGAAAATTCAGAAGAAACATCGATCCACTTTCTCTGTTACTGCCCGTCGCTCATACAGCAGCGAAGGAAATGGTTTGGTCCGGCCATAGTCGAACCAGAAGAAATTAGGAAACTCAGCGCTATGCAGATCCTGGGTTTCAGTACATCAGTTGGTTATAATAGCCACTGAAAAGCGTATCGGGGATAGCCATACCCATACCCATAATCACAGTCTAATTTTTTGGATTCAATATCGAAATATGAATATCGATGACGTTACCGCGTACACAAAATCGTTTTTCTTATTTAACATCAAATATTATTCAATAGGGGATCGGACTAAATATTTTTTATTACTTCAGATGAATAATTCTTATTTCATGAATAGAAAAGTGAAAACAAACAATTGACTGAGTTAATTGTTGAAATACCATGTATAGGCAGTGTTGATAACACTGTCACATTTCACATACATACATATCTGACATATTTAACTGATATTCTCATATAATGCGCAAGTGTTGATGCGCAATCGTTTGTTTTTTTTGACGTCATGTAAATAACAAAAGATATTCACTTTGATATTCCTATATTAATACATACTATAAAATTTGTACCTAATTAAAGCCCTCGTGGGTAAACAGTGATGTTTACAAAAAAATGTTTCAAACAAAAGTTGTTTATTTTTTTGTAAGGAACATTTTTTACATTTAAACTTTTATTCTATCTCTAACGGTTTACAAGATGGGTACTACGGACCCATGACCCAATTGACCTATGATGCTCATTTACGAACTTGACCTCACTTTTTACGTCCTAAGCACGCTGTAAAAATTTCAGCTTGATATCTCTTTTCGTTTTTGAGTAATCGTGACCACAGACGGCCGGACGGACGGACGGACGGACAACCGGAAATGGATTAATTAGGTGATTTTATGAACACCTATACCAATTTTTTTTTTGTAGCATCAATATTTTTAGGCGTTACAAACTTGGGACTAAACTTATAATACTATGTATATTTCATATATACATGGTATAAAAAGTGAAATTGATTTTTTTAAATCTATACTATTATGCAAGATATGAACGTTTAAATTGTTGCTTGGTTAAGTAACAAAGCTAGTTTAAAGTTTGACACTGTGGCATTGTGATCTTAAGTTTAAATTCCAATTACATTTTTCAACTTACTTAAGTTTAAAGCCCACATACTTTTCTAGTAGAATATAAAACGACAATTTATAATTTTACGAATTTCATAAGCATTAAATCCATAAAAGAAAAACCAACATAATGATTATGATATATGTATGTTAAATAAAGAGAACAGAAATGCCTTTCCATAGATAGATACTTTAACTTGATGATTCTCTGAAAGTGTGTTGTTTGTTAGCTCCATTCATCTAACTCCACTATCTAAACCAATCTGTTGTTATGTTATAAGGGAGGATGTGGTACCTAGAATTAAAATTTACATGTATGTTTTTTTAAGCCATGCATTAAAAAGTCGCAATGGAATTTGTCTATGTATTTTTGTATTTTTTGAAAATTTTCCTTTTAAACAATTGTCAAAATACGAGTGAAGTATGGCACATGATGTGGAATCACGTACCGTTCCTTTCTCTCCAACGAATACCTAGAATCACCCCCACCAATTGTATCTGGAGTATCAGTTCGCTCTCAGAAACAATGCCATGACGTGTATGTGATTGAATAATTGAAAACCGTATACTTTTTTCTTTCTGACATCCACTACTTTCAGACTGGTAATTTTAATGATTTGGGGTAAATGAAACTTCTTTTTGCCACTTGCATTTCAATGGCTTATACTTTTAAACCCATAAAAAACCAGAATATACTTGTAAAGCTTAATGCACACTTATTACTAAGGTACATTATGCTGCTAGATCCAAGATATATTATTTTGAAACTTGTGATAAAAATATGGGGAAAATAAGTGAAAATGAAATAATTTGATTATTTCTCTACTCTAATTTTTTCACTCCCAGGCATCATTAAATAATCACGTAATCAAACTACTTTTACTTAGCTGGTGCATTAAAAAATAAATTTATATTAAACTAGCTGACCCGACAGACATTATCCTGTCTTAACTATGAATATGGAATTCGGTATCGATATCTCTAGATGGCCCGGTGAACTTCTTACGTAACTATCGATCATTGATTATTTGTCTTCATTAACCTGCAGCTCCAATTCAGTAATAACTATACCATGCTAAGTCCACCCGCTAAATACAAATTTTAATACTATCTTTCGACATGCGGCCTAGCCGCTTCATATTTTTCTTAAATGTTTTGCTCAACTTTCATAATTTTTTCTGTCATGCAAACCTTCTTCTTAGCGAAATTGTTTCACCCGTTCACTCGTGATTCCAAAGAGACATAGAATGATTCAAGGTACATTTGGCACTAGGTAATGCATCTTACCCTATAGTCAAGTAAGTATTATAAAAGCTGTTTGGCTTGTTTGATACATTCTACTTTATATTATTAAATTTTGTTCTTAGAATGAATATAATATACTGTTCTCTACATATATGTAGAATATAAGCTCCCCAAGTATACGGCTGCTGAAGTAGATTTGTGTTTTGTATAATGATAATGTCGAAAAGATATGTAGTTCTTGTTCATATCTTATAATACAAGACGTTCCAATATTCAATCAAATGTACATATTGTGAAAGAGTTACTCAAACAACACGTAATATTTGTATACATTTCAACAGTATAGATGCGATTTTGACAATATTAGACGGTGGTAGAACTATACTGATCCAAGTAACATTTTCCTTAAAGTATAGATTTGGGCATGTGGGCACAATTTTCATAATATTTTCATATCACACTAATCCAAGTGCCATTTGACTTCATATACCTCAAGAAATTCCAACCTCTTGAAAAATAGGTTTTTTTACTTTCTTTACAAGGCTCGCTTTAAAACATAAAAAACTTTATTAAACTATTTTTTCACAGTTTTTTTAAATATCAAGTCCTTCAGAAATTGTGAGAATTGCTCTCATCACGAGGGTAAAAGTGTAAGCGACAAAATATTAACGAAAAATTTCGTAGATTCGATAGTTTAATAACATGTTTGTGTATTTTCGTTAGTTTTAATATAAGTCGTACTTAGTAAGTCGTACTTGTGATAGAAATATGGTGAAATTAGCTAAAATGATTTCAATTATTTAGAATCACGTAATCAAACTATTTTTAATAAGCAAATGCATTAACAAATAAATTTATATAAAATTATGAAGAGATTATGAACAAATGCTGATGGGTTAAAAATCCTGAGTGCTAAAACGGATTAAAACCTAATTTTCTTCATTTTCTCACAAATATAAAAATATTACTTAGGTCACTATGATTCTACGATCCTAATTTTATGTTTAATAAGATACCTTCAAGAAAATGCATTTTGCTAAAATCTTCTTAAGATATGATCAATATTTTCTTGTAAAATCTCCGTGAACTGTACTGCATTTTTGTAAATCGATAAACCTATCAGTATACACTTATCCTCCATCTTAAATACCATTAGCCACCATAAGTTGAAATATTGGCCTTTACTACTTAATGCACTTCACTCGTGAAAAATATTCTGGTTTTAATGAAAAACAAGTGAAAACAAACAATTGACTGAGTTAATTGTTGAAATACCATGTCTAGTCAGTGTTGATTTCTTTATCACATAACACATACAAACATGTGACACATACATAGCTGATATTCAAGTATAGTACATATTATAAAATTTCCGCCTAATTTGCGCCCTCACGGGTAAACAGTGATGTTTACGAAAAAATGTTTCAAACAAAAGTTGTTCAATTTTTGATAAGGAATTTTTTACATTTAAACTTTGGTTCTATCTCTAACGGTTTACAAGATAGGTCCTACGGACAAAAGACCCAATTGACCTATGATGCTCATTTACGAACTTGACCTCACTTTTTACGTCCTGAGTACGCTGTAAAAATTTCAGCTCTATATCTTTTTTCGTTTTTGAGTTATCGTGTCCACAGACGGACGGACGGACGGACGGACAACCGGAAATGGATTAATTAGGTGATTCTATGAACACCTATACCAAAATTTTTTTCTAGTCCACAGACGGACGGACAACCGGAAATGGACTGTTTGGATATCACAAAGAATAAAATTTTGTGTCCTATCAGTCTAGCGCAAAAATAAAAATAAGCAATAATATTTGAAGTTTATGATGTTTTGTAACATGCAGTAATACACAATATTAAATGAAATAATGTTTACAGGAATGTTTTATATATATATATACATATTTGAAAATAGAAAGGAAAAGGAGTTAACGATAATAGTGCTTGGTTTTGTATATACAATATAGGGTGGCACACCACAAAAATGCTTCCATAAATCATTGCGGCATTATTTTATTATAAATGACAGGATGCTACGAATACAAATTTCTCTAATAGATGGATTATTTAAAATCATATCAATAAACATAGTTCAGTCATAAATAATAACTTTATAAATAATAATAATAATCTTAATTCAAAGAAAAAAAATTTCGATCGTGTTGAATTCGTCACAGAGGAAGAAAAGGAAAAAAATTCATTATCAATCATTATGCCTTTTTTAAAAAAATCGACACCTACGTAATAAAAATATAAACTGTACATTTTCACTATTGAATTGAGTGATTCTGATCTTTGGTAACTTCTGATTACTGTTCATAGATTGCGTTTATTATTATTATTTGTAATAATTTTTTATACAAAAAAAAAAATTGTTATTCCATATTTTCAAGTTTTTAAACGTTTTTTTTACGTCCATTGATTTTTGTTAGTCCTCAGGACTGTTCTTTGTTTTAATGTGGGGATAGATAGTAAGCGTGTTTTCTTTCGATTAAAAGCAATAATGACATATTTTTCGCATATCTTCCGAAAGCTGGGATTTTCGACAAACAGCTTAGATTTTCGAAAAATGTTAGTTTTTTTATGAGGATCAACTTCCTAATTTAAAAGTTATTCTATCTCTTACCGTTTAGGATCTAATTTGGCTATTAAAGTTCTAATATTAAACTAGGTTCAATCTGATGTCAGAAAATGATGTCCCCCATCAAACTCAGCAAAGTTATTTGTTTACTACAAAACAAACTATTAGCCATTATAGATTAAAATGGTCCACCTTGTATATTGCCATATTTCAAATACCATGCCTACACAGAATATTTATCCTCACAATATTTGCCACTTCATGTCTGAAAAGCGAAAAAAATCGCTTATATTACATTATTGATAGTGCCCATGCCTAGAAATATAGCGATATTAAAGCACTGAAAATCAACAATAATTATCCTCGGAATCTCTACTACTTCGTGTCTGAAAATCGAAAAGAAATCACTTCTATTTTTTTGCAAATCATTTGTAGATCATCTTTCATTTTACTCGTTGTGCAAAACAGGATAGATATTTAATGCGCAGTAGGCGCCTCTTTCTTCACGTTTGGTTAATGACCGAACAGGTATCGTATACCGTTTTGTTTTTATTTCAAAATTAAAAATGTTATAATCTTAATTAATTTGCTCAAAATTATGAAAATTATTTAACGGCTTTATAATATACGAAAAGTCTTAATTTTGTTCTCTCGAGAAGAGAAGAAAATTATGATCTTTTCATGAATAATTTCCACTTATTTAACCATTTGCAAAACACAGATAAGACATACTAGTCATTAAGATAAAACAAACTTATGAATTTTGATTCTAGGTTTGTACTACGTGTGATGTTTTTTATTGAAAATATGTACATATTCTAATGTGGCTGACAATGAAGGCTGTAGTAAGTAGAGTGTGGTTATATAGCCTACAGGAAAGCTTTATAAATTTTATGTTTCATGTTATTTTGTTCCATAGAATACATAATATTATGTTCATAGAGTTTAAAGGTACATTCTATGATGTGATATTTTGTATATATAATATAATATATATCTAGTTTAATCTTAATGTATGTTACTGTATATTATATTTACAATTTTATATTTTATATAACATGAGAAATGAGGTTAAAATTGTTTAAAAGAAGATATTATTTAAATTTTAAATTACATTATTAGGTGTGTATATATGTTTTTTTTTATAAATATATTTATAAGTTTATTTTAAATCCACTGTAAAAGTCCGAATAATTGTTCAATAGAATTAGTTAACTCTTTTTCGTAACATAGTTTCGTTGTCACTTGAGTAAATAAAAAGGAATAAAAAAATTACACAGAATTCAGAATTTGAAAAATGATCCTTTAGATATCGAATACTATCGGTATATCTATATATAATGTATATACAAATTAGTTCACACTACTCATATAAGTGATAAAAAGTTCATAAAATACTTCTTTAGGCGCGTTGAGCACTTTTTTGGGTGAATAAAAATCATGGAGCTCGCGTTATCGCCCATTAGCACCCGATCACTAAAATTAAGCAACATTGAGCAAACTTAGTTGGTCACACACTAGGATGGGTGACCGCTTGAAAACACTGACAAAAACACTGAAAAAAAACCACACTTATTTCAAAGTTTTAAGTTTTCACTTCCGCCGTCAGTCACTTTGACTGAGTTTATCTTCTTTATTCTGAAATCAAAATCAGCACATTATTCTACATAACATTTGCAAGGTTCGACTGTACTTCAACTTCAAACAAATTGATTTCTCGAAAGAGCAATAAGTTGGTGTATCACATTACTTGTATTATAAACGTCTTTACTTCAAAAATCCAGCGTGGACTACTGTAAAACCTACTTTTCGATAGAATATTACCAATTTTTTCATAGACTTAGTGTAGTCTATAGCTTAGTATTAAATATCGTAGTTTCAGAAATTTTAACTGTTTAAGAACGCGACATAATTAATGCCAAAATTCGTCATTTCAACGTTAATTTCTTCTCTTTTTCTAAACGGTCAAAATTTCTGAAACTTTATATATTAGCAAGTTTTATTAAAAAAACTTAAAAAACTTAGATTCTGTTTAACTATTTTTCGCCTTTGTAGTCTATGTAGAAAACACTGATAAAAAACGTGCAACCTGCATTTTTTTAAGCCCAAACATTGGTACACTCGACGATTTATGGATTCTTCTTTCTGCTTGCAATCTCTACTATAGCTGGAAGCCCAGGCTATTCATTTGACGGCTTACATGTAAGTGCAGCCCATCTACCCGATTAAAATATGCCATTGCATGGTCTGCTTGTTGTATTATTAAAGATCACTATATCCAACTTCGAAAAAAACTATTGGTCATATATCAAATTTACGGTATTCGGACTTTAACACTTAATTTTACAACATGTTTTATGGTTCAGTTAGGCAGTAAACAAGTAGAGGCTGTGTAGCACATACCGCCTGGGTAATACTTTGATGCTAGAATTATAGATGAAGTATTTTATATAATAATATAATATAAACGAAAAAATATATATAATTTACAGATTTTTAATAAGTTTACCTCATTTGTGTTTTGAAAGTTTTTTTTTAGATATAATTATGTAAGAATTTATTTTTTACTGTTTGATGGGCTTAAAACATTTCGTTTTTATGCCACCATAGAGAAGTTATATATGCTTTTTCAATATACAGGGTGTCCCCAAATCATTGTATATAAATTTAAAAATATATTCCTTGCGTAGTTCTGAGACATTTTTTGCTTTGCCGTTTTTTTCACAACTCAAAATTAGGGGAGTTATTAACGATCAAAGATAGCCAAACAAAGCATGGTGGCTTTTTCTTCATTTTGATTGCATACAAAGAAGAAACCTAAAATTAAAGTTGTCCGAGAGCTTTCTGCTTTACAAAACTAAAAGTTAAGTAACCGAAGTAAAAGTAACGTTATGGTCTCTTTCAATTTACCTTCAAACTTTTATACGGTGATTTTAGGACATCCCAAATATTCAGAATAATAATAGTTCACTAACAGAATATTTTTTTTAATAACTTATAGCAAAAGGCGAACCATGAAATTACCCTTAAAACAAATGTTATTCGACCTTCAAAAAAAAAAATCAGTTTATTATTTACTATTAAATGCAACAAAATAAAGCTCTTCAAAGTATCTTTTTTAATTAATTTCTAAGTTAATGCGTTCACTGTTGTTTCAAGTAGTACAAAGTAGTAACACACCTGAAGATGAAAAACAAAAGAATTTAATCAATTTTTCTATGCAATATGCTATGGGTATTAATAATTCATGATTAATAACTCTATACCATATTGTCTTATGTACCACTTCTTTTTTCTCATACGTAATAGAGTCAAAATCATTTACAGCGATCTAATTCATTGAGAGTAAAAACTATAGATAAATGTAATTTTTTTGGAACAAAATTGGAGACAAAACATATCTTTGCCTTACACGCTTCTCCGCGATCATATTAGAAGTATTTCCCTGATTTGTCTTAGCCGCTACGTCTGGATTTAAATATTGGATTTTTTTAAATTCATATCATTTTCTTCTCAATGTGTAAGCATTCCAGAATAATTTGGAAAAGTTTATACTTTGGAATGTCTTTTCACAATCAATGAAACATTACAGTTAACACGTTTCTATTACCCGTTCAATTTGGAGATTGAGACTGTTCTTCCCGTGTCTATTCCTTTTCGGAAACTCTTTTGAGTATACCCTATCTCATACTGTACAAACACTTAGGAAACTTGATAAGTAAATCTCTGTCTACAGTCAGGGCATTGGGAAAAAGAATCTTGTTTTACTGAATAGCAAGAATAAAATCAATGAAGAAACGGGCAAAATCGATAAAGGAGATTTGAAAGTATGCAATACTAGTTTTACTTCTCTGTAAAACATTGGTCATGTTTTGGATTTCAAGTTTCTACTTTTTTGGGCTGATATATTGAGAAAAATAAAAGAGTTTCTTGAAGACTTACCAAAATTATTGTTTAGAAAGTATAATCGTGGAAAAATGAAGTTTGAAAGATCTTTTTTGCATTTTGCCCCAATTTGTAATAATATATAATTTATAATAATGAAATTATTAGAGTTTTTATAGTTTCTACCATGCTTTCAGTTTTTAATGTCACCATATTCTGTTTTTTAAAGATTAATCTTAAAACATACCTAAACATTTTTCGATGTAAATAGTACACGATAGTATATTATAATTTTTTCAGCTTAATCGCTAAGGATTTCATACATTATCTTCTAAGTAAATGTGAGCGAAATACCATAAATATATAAATACAGAAATTTAACTCTTAGGAGTTAATAGGTGATAAAAAAAGCAATGAAAGTTTCTATGAAAAACCATCATTTTTGAAACCACTACTTAACCGATTTTTAATATCCTAAAAAATATACTTAGAATGCTACAGAATCAGCAAGTAACGAGAGATGTATTTTATTTTCAATCAAATTAGGATTCGTGTTAGTCTTTATTGTGTGATAGTTTTTGTTTAGGGTTAAAATTGCCCAGTGACGCGGGTGAACGACTGCTAGTTATTATTGCGTACAAGGGCTTTTATTTAATCATTATACGAACTATTTCAATAAATAAATATTGCTCCAAAGTGCTATTATGTGCTATTAAGTTTGGAAATATGTTTTTTTGTTAAAGCAGTTAGTCTTAAACTGATTAGTCACCATAAATGATTTTAACCCAACATATTCTTTCAACATCCATTAACAACAATACTTAAAGTTTTTACGATCAAAAGAATTTTCTACTCTTCTAATTTATTTTTCTTCTTCTACTTCTTCATCGTAATATTTTGAGTGATGTAGGTAGGCTGCTACTTTGCTCCACTTGTGCGCTTCGAACTAATAAAGTCAGAAGGGATTTTTTTTTTAAAGATTATTATTATTATTATTCAACATCAAAGTATAATGTTTTTATATAACACTGATGTGGTTAGACAGGACTCTGTGTATGGAGTTTCTTGAAATAATAATCATTCATTATTAATTTATTTATTTAATAAGATGAAATGAACTAAGAGTCGAGTATAATACAACATATTATAAACAAGTTGTGGTGAATAAGGCCTTAACAGGTCAATGAAAAATACTCGGATGTATTCATTTGAAAAATAATATAAATAAGTACATAATATAATGCGTTTAATTTCTTTTAAAGAGATATTTGAATAATACTAGGGATTTCAATAAAACTTTATAAATACATCCTTTGATTAAAAAAGTTTCCAAAAATCACAAAAAATTCGTGGGTCAACAGGTTTTTTATTAATA
This sequence comes from Chrysoperla carnea, assembly GCF_905475395.1. NCBI lineage: Eukaryota > Metazoa > Arthropoda > Insecta > Neuroptera > Chrysopidae > Chrysoperla > Chrysoperla carnea. The sequence goes on from NC_058337.1 coordinate 129,506,661, forward strand.
TTTTATGGTTCAAAGTTGGCTGAAAAATGATGAATCGTATAGGTTATCATTTTCAATCGTTTATCTTGTAGTTTCAAATAATTCCATAAAAATATAAGGTTGTCGATGATATAAAAACAAAATTTTAATTTAATTATGAGTTCATCGAAGATCCATCATTTGATGAACAGAGATGACTAAAGTTAGAGCATTAATGATTGAAGAGCGATATGTATATTATCAAATTTATAAGCAGCACTTGCGTACAATATATTTTATGTTTTTGTAGTTGCGTGGCAAAATTGTAAAGCAAAAAATAACATATTACTTGTTTAATATGTATGTACCGTGCATATAAACCAGAACATTTTAACAATACTGTAGGGAAACAACCACCTTAAGATTGATCGGACATGAGACAAATATTTCACGCGTTAAATATTCTTTAACTTTGTAAATCATAACTTTAACAAATTTTTATATCCATTTATTTATTAATGCACTCGCTAGTTAGAAATAGTTTGAGTACGTGAGTATTGAATGATGTTTGAGAGTGAAAATGTTATAGCAAAGAAATAATCTCTATAACTCATTAAATTCATTTAAACGAATTTCATTATATTTCATTATACACGAACAAGCCCGAATATTTCCGAAGTTAATATTTCTTTGGTTATAAGTTTAATCTTGTGATTCTCACAATTTTCGAAGGACTTGAAATAAATTTTAAAACTGTACCTAAGATGAAAAAATCTGGAAAATTCATAATTCAAAAATAGTTAAAATTATTTGAAGATAGAAAAAATTACGGCCTTAATCGGCCGTGAGCGAAATTCGAGTGATAACACGAATACTGACCTGGCAATGAGCTTTTAAGCAAATTTAATTTAACCCAAATCAGCTCAGTTTGTTTTTTGTCTAAAAACTAAGATACAAACAAATAGCTTAAGAGACAAGTGCTTTATAATAATAAATATTTGAATTTTCTTGATACTCTGATCCTGAAATATTTGTGTACTAGATATTCAACATGGAATACTCGATCGCCTGAAACCCGATCATACAATTATTTGATTTTCTTTTCGGGATATAATCAATAACTTTCTATATAAAAAGTTTGTAATAAGAAAAATTTTATTATTTATGTGAGTAATATCTTGTATTTCTTAAACTAATATTATTATTTAATCAAATGGAAAATGAAAATGTTTTGGATTAACTATGTGTATTTCAAGAAAAGTCAAACCTAAAGAAAATTAAAAATTGAATGAATAATTTCCATGGATAAGTTACACGTTTTAATAAATCATGATTTTTAACTGAAAACTATAACTGTCCGCTAGACATTTACAAATTTGTCTTGTAATTTTTGGTAAGCTTTTGCTTCGTTTTAAAAGATCACTCCGAGGTAAAGAAAAAAACATTTTTAATTTTGAATAATCTGATTTTAGAATCTTGAACTATTGTATAGGTATCAAGCTTTCCAAATAAAATTTGGGGAAGTGAAAATAAACTTCAACTTTTTCAAAATTGTCCATGGGGCAAAAAGCCAATTTCTTTCCTGGTCTAACCAATAATAGAACCCTTAGCTATTTAATTACTAGTCATCATTTCTTTAATTATCTCTAATGTTAATCGTCAATTTTAAAATATAATAAATACCAAAGTATTATAGTAATCATGAAAAAATAAATAAAATTGAAAAAGTTATTAATCTTAAAACTTTATCCTTGTTAACTTATTGCGATTCCGAGGAAGCATATGTGTTTTTAGATAATCAAGTTTTACAAAGAATTATAAAATCTCTTTGAAAGTATTGTGAATGTACATTATTATAGATATAGGTATAACCTATTATCTTTTCTATACCATATCTACTACAAAACAAGATTTTATTTTAATTTATGTTACAAATCAAATACAGAACTTTGTAGTTATTTAAAAATTGAGTTTAGTACAGACGAGTATTTTCTAAAATGTTAAATTTATTATAAAAATGTATGAAGAAAGTTATGTGTTATATTGTAATCGTGAAAGTTTGGATGAATGTTTGGTAATCAATCACGCCAGAACGGCGGAACGAATCTGGATGAAATTTGGCACAGATATTGATTATAGTCTGAAATAGCACATAGGGTTTTATCCCGGTAAAATGAATGATTTTGATGATCTCCGTGGGATAGATTTGTTTTAATTTTTCATAGAACAAAGAGTTGACATGATTTTTTTCAAAGTTCGTGAAATAGATTTTAAGCACATTTTTCTCAAGAGTGCTTGATTAATTAACACTGTAAAACTTTCCAAATGTCTTTTAATCGCGGATAACACCACGGGGTGCAGCTAGTTAGTTTATAAAAAATAAATTTCTAAATGACCACAATTATAAAGCCAGTTCCATTGATATTAAAAATATTTTAATTTATAGATGAGAGTCTGCAAAAAACATGCTGCCTTTATTAATAGAAATCTATTTATTTTTGTAATTATGATTTATATGTTTGTGATATTTCCCGGAATTAGAAAAAACTAGAAATTGATACTTAAACTAACCTGGTTATAACGAATACAACGCGTTGTAAATTGTATGCCATATGCATTACCAGTGAATCTAGCTAGATCAAGTCTAGCTTAAGCTGTAGCGTATATCTTTTCCTTAACTACTTAACGAGTTTTATTTGAATAATATTCGATAAGTATCTAAAGGTCTTTGATATTTAAAATCTTGCTTAAATTTTAACCAGTTAATTATGATATTTCCAGATATTTATTTACACTATGATAATTATTTACAGATTACAAAATTATTACCCAGTTTGATTTAGTAGTTAAACACAAGAATAGTTATTCGAATTTAAAATGAAAAACAATTTTTCAATTATCGTACTATTATCGTACAGACAGGTGGGCGGAAGCTTATAAATCAACCTAAACTATAAATTATAGTAGATACGAATAGTTTTTGTTTATTATATTACAGAAATAAACCTTCGTAATTTATATACAAAGATATTGTTTTTTTTGCAATGTACGTATGTATGTATTTATGTATGTATGTTTGTTCGAGTCAAATCTTGCTACTGACTTTTAAAGTATCTAAGGTAAGTGTACATTATTACGGGTTAGTACGTTATTCCGGGAGTTTTTTATTTTGATCAAAAAATAAGAAACACTAAATAAATTTTTAATTTTAAAAAATAACAGGTCCTCTACCACTAAAATATGAACAAAAAAATCGACTTTGGAACAAATCAAATCACACTTAAATACTCATATTGATCGAAAAAGTGATCGATCGGTTAACATCTGGTTTTATAACAAATATGTTGTCTGTAAACGTAAAATGACAGTGTTAGATTGTTAAGCTTTTTTTAGTTTACTGGTAAGTTTATCATTCTTGAATATGTAAAAATTTTGATTAGAATGAATAAATAAATCGTCTTAAAGATTTTTCAAATTATTTTAATTAATTATTTTCTTTAAATTATGATTCCCGGAATTATGTTCTTAAATCAGTGATAGTGAACCATATTACGGGAGTCTACCGTAATTAGGGAAAATGAGAAGTAATTATTTTTAATTCTCATTTTAAATTGGTGTTATAACTATCAAAATATTTTATACTGATTGAAGCAATAGATACGGTAGATTTTTGTGAGGTAAGTAATTACGGGATATGTTTTTTTTTTTTAAATTTGGCTACTTTATGCTTAAATACTTGCTTTTTATGATAAGTATATAATGTGTTTTTAATTCCCGGAATAAGGAGCAGATTTTTTACTTATGTATAAAATTCCGGGAGTATCACATTGTAAAGGAGAAAATTGAAACTTGATTTTATTTTGTTATTTAAATTAATTTTTGATGATTATTAATGTTAAAATAACTTTTACTATTATTAAAAGAATTTAAAAAAATAACAATTCTATTTACTTTATTAATTTAATAATGATAATAATATTTATAATACCAGTGATTTATTGTCCAGTTTATAATACCAGTGATTCATTAGTATTCCGCAATATGTTATGATTTTTTTTTAAATTAATTAAAAATTTAAAATTTTTATGTTTCAATCAAATTTTATATGATAATACTCAATAATCTTAATATCATTAATAGAAAATTTTTTTAATTTACCTATGTTAAGTGTGTATCCCGGAATTATGTACTTTTATTCCCGGAATCAGGTTCAAAGCCAAATTTTATCACAGAATTAGAGACAAATTCAAAGTCCAGAAAATTAACGTTTAATACTATAAATTAAAGACTTTAGGGTGAAAAAATGATCAAAACTTATTCTCAATAAATCGTTTTATACGACGAACCAATGTTTATAGTTGAAATATTTATATTTATTTCAATAATCAGAGTGCATTATGCCTAAACATCCCGTAATATGGTACATTTACCTTATCCTAAGCCGATAGAGCTATAATGTTAAGTTTTGCATACACGTTTAGTTTTGATGTAAATTTACGGCTAGCAAATTGTCATCATTCTAAATCCAGTATGGCAAATCATCTATGCCAGACTAGTTTATTTTTATGCACTCCCATGATATGGGTTTTTAAACAGAATTTGCCGAACAATCTCCAGCTTTTACAAATAGTTATATGTGAAACATGCAGACTCATATCAATGATTATTTTTTACTTTTTAACGGAATAAAAGCTTTAACTTTACAAAGTATTTTTTGATATATAATTTTTTAATTATAATTATTTATCATTTTTTATCCTCTGTAGTTATATCTCACTTACATTTCACTTTTTCTCGTAAAATTGTCCGATCTATAACGAAATATCATTGTTTTTCTCCTATTTATAATTATATAACAATAACTTTGAGGTTTTGTTTTCACATTAACACAAACATAACAAAACAATTCATACATTCATACATATATATTCTTATACATTCTTCTAATAGAATAATGGCAAAAAACATAAATGAACAAGCATTGGTTTTTGTTTTATAATAATAATTGTTATTATCATGGAGTTTTTGACATTTTCTTTTGTATTATCATTTTCTTATCAGTAGAAAACATGTTGTTATACCGACCGATATGCTGGTTATAATAATAATAATAATAATAACAAACATGTTACTTTTTCATTAAAAATTAATTTTCATATAAAATTGGTATTTTTGATAATAACCAAAAATTTGTTTGTATCATTTGACCCGGAATTAAATATGTTTTGTTTAAAATAAATGATTAAAAATTATATTGTTATCGATAAATCTTTTTGTATTCAAAATTAATTAGCTTTTTTCAATTTTAAAAGCCTAAAGCTATGGTTACATTTTCGATAATTGTTTTAATTCCCTCCTACATATATACTAGTAGAGTGAAATTACGCCTTGTGTATGGATTAAAAAATTATTTCGAGTAGCGAAACTTTGGGGTTTTTCTTTTCACATCAAAATAAGTATTTTTTGAAATTTTTTACTTTCCCGGAGTGGTGCAACATGTTTAAAAAACAAAATGGCGTCAAAAATGGAATTTTTTTCAGAAATTTTACCATTTTTATTTTATATTCGCAAAAGGGGACATCGGTGGATATCCAAATTTGGTAGGTTTGTAGTCAATGTTAAGAACTACTCCTCATATTTTTTTGGGGGGGTTTCGTCCCTTCCCCCCCAGTTATATATATATGTATACATACATATGGTAAAACAGTTCATTTGACTGTAACTTGAAAAATATTTGATTGATTTTAATGAAACTAATATCAATAGTAGGTTTCGGTACAACTTTCGGCCAAAATTTCCAATTTAGTAAATTGTTTAAAATGGCTGCCATTTTATGCCATTTTGTCCTACGAGGTTAAATTTTTTTTTAAATTGTAGCATTTTTTACTATCTTTCGATTTTATAATAAGTGGCTTACCCGTCAAATGACTCCTTGATCCATATTTTTGCGAAAAACGGAAAATTTAACACTTTCTGGAAATAATTGTTTGGGGGGTGTATGGACTGGTTTTGGGGGGTGTTTTTTGCTTTGGCTTCAGAAATCTATTTTTAAAAGAGGTCTATATGGTTTAAAGCAAAATTTTTAATTTTTAACCCCCGCGCTGTTAGGAGGAGGGTGTATGGAATAAATGTATCTTAAAAGATTTTAAAAAGAGGTCAAAATAGTTTAAAATGCTAAAGTAACCCAAAACTTAAGATGTTTTTATTAATATAGCCCTTTTTACAACATCCACCCCTCCCCGTCCCGCTTTCATATTTTTGCAAATTCAAAATTTTTATGACGTATAAAGGGGTTTTTGGGGTCGCTGATCTCGAATTTTTGGCCCAAATAAGTACACCCCCTAAAAATATTACTATTTCAAGTTCAGCGCTATTTCGAGATCAGCGACCCCAAAAACCCCTTTATACGTCATAAAAATTTTTTATATTTAAACTTTTGTTCTATCTCTAATGGTTTACAAGACGGGTACTACGGACCCAAGACCCAATTTTCCTATGTTGCAGATTTGCGAACTCGACCTCACTTTTTATGTTCTGAGCACCCTATAAAAATTTCAGCTTGGTATTATTTTTTGTTTTTGACTGACTTATCGTGTTGACAGATAGACAGACGGACAGACAGACAGACAGTTAAAAATTTAGTTAAGTTAAAAGTAAAATATTTGTGTGAGCTTAGATAGTCCAACAATCTCGAGCTAGGGGAAATATGGAGAGTGCTGTGATTTTTAGGCTCGGAACAAAATATGAAGTCGCCTCTAGAATCTTCTTCTGAAAGATAAGTTGACGCGCAAATAATAAATCTAACTTCAAAGTTTAGAATTTATTAATCGAATGGATATTTATACAAATTATGTTGTTATGGTAAATGCAACGGCACAGCCTTCCTCGTCCAATAATAACTTGAATAATTAATAGCCAACGAAAAGATGCGTCCGCTACAAAAAAAAAAGAAAATAAAAATAATAAATTTTGCTCCGAAACTGTCGAGCTTTTGTCCGATTTTTGTTTCAACAAAGCAACGTTTACTGACACCTTCCGTGTAGATCTTTTATCACCGAAAAATGAAATTTTTATACTGAAAAATTTTTGAGATCAGCGACCCCAAAAACCCCTTTATACGTCATAAAAATTTTGAATTTGCAAAAATATGAAAGCGGGACGGGGAGGGGTGGATGTTGTAAAAAGGGCTATATTAATAAAAACATCTTAAGTTTTGGGTTACTTTAGCATTTTAAACTATTTTGACCTCTTTTTAAAATCTTTTAAGATACATTTATTCCATACACCCCTTCCTCCTAACAGCGCGGGGGTTAAAAATTAAAAATTTTGCTTTAAACCATATAGACCTCTTTTAAAAATAGATTTCTGAAGCCAAAGCAAAAAACACCCCCCAAAACCAGTCCATACACCCCCCAAACAATTATTTCCAGAAAGTGTTAAATTTTCCGTTTTTCGCAAAAATATGGATCAAGGAGTCATTTGACGGGTAAGCCACTTATTATAAAATCGAAAGATAGTAAAAAATGCTACAATTTAAAAAAAAATTTAACCTCGTAGGACAAAATGGCATAAAATGGCAGCCATTTTAAACAATTTACTAAATTGGAAATTTTGGCCGAACTATGTAACGGATTTCGCTAAAATTTTAACCGAAAGTTGTACCGAAACCTACTATTGATATTAGTTTCATTAAAATCAATCAAATATTTTTCAAGTTACAGTCAAATGAACTGTTTTACCATATGTATGTATACATATATATATAACTGGGGGGAAGGGACGAAACCCCCCCAAAAAAATATGAGGAGTAGTTCTTAACATTGACTACAAACCTACCAAATTTGGATATCCACCGATGTCCCCTTTTGCGAATATAAAATAAAAATGGTAAAATTTCTGAAAAAAATTCCATTTTTGACGCCATTTTGTTTTTTAAACATGTTGCACCACTCCGGGAAAGTAAAAAATTTCAAAAAATACTTATTTTGATGTGAAAAGAAAAACCCCAAAGTTTCGCTGCTCGAACTTTTAATCCATATAACAGCCTTTTTTTGCTTAGATTTACTCCAGTATACGTATTCATTTGTTCGTTACAAATCACCGTAGGTAAATCGGCTCACTGGTTTTAAATAATATATAAGAGTTTTTTTGGTTATTTGGTGGTTGAAAAGAAAAACTAATTGAAGCGGTCATTTCAAATACCTCTTAGGACATATTTATTTACATCATACTTTTTTAACTGAAAATGGTTTAATGGTTTAATAGTTGGTGAAGGTTCTTTAAAGGTATTCTGATTATATAAACCACGTAAGTCAATACGTACTTTATATTTTATATACTCAGAAAACCTTTAAAGAACCTTCACCTACCTGTAAGGAACCATTTTCCGATAAAAAAACATGTTGGAAAAAAATATGACTTAAGAAGTTTTTGAAATGACCGATTCATTTGTTCAGAAGAAAAATTAATGAAAAGCAGAACAAAGGAGCAGGGTCCTTATAAACGCAAAGGTCCACCTTATTTCAGTCAAATATTCAATTATTAACCCTAACAATCGGGTTTCCACAATCCTAAAAATATTGGGTGTTCCTAGGATCGAATTATTGAAGAGTATAAAACAGTAATCAAAAATTTGCGTCTTCTCTGACAAATCGAATCTAGAGCTTGAATAGTTTTGCAATGAAAATCATTATTTTATCTTATACTTTTTTATTATGTTTACTAGACTGATGGAAATTAAAGTAAATATACAATACACTGTGTTCCAGAAGTGTCAAGCACTTTCTAAAACAAATATTCTACAGATCAAACAAAATTTGTTCAATTCCTACATCTTATAAAATCTTCAATTTGGTTTTAGCTTCCAAACTCTTTCGTTATAAAAGAAACACATTCTTTAATTAAAAAACTTGTTAAGTGAAACTTTTTTACGCGCGCCGATGAAATCAAAAACATTGAATTGGTGAATGGAGATTGAATCGGTTTGGTTTCTCCCCTCACTGTTTAATATTAAAAATGATTATATTTCTCATTCACAGCTGGCACTCGTGTTCTAAAATTTAACTATAGTTCTATTTTCGATTCACAGATGGCCATTTATTGCAATTTTACATAATCAATTTTTTAATATTATTTAATTTATATAAATTTTGTTTCAATATAAAGCGATTGGACTTTCATGCCCTCCTTGGTTTCTTCGACTCACAAATTTTTCTTCATTAATCAAATTGTTTCAGTAAAAATTGTTTATAAAAAAACTACATTTCTAATTCAAATTCTGCTCAATTCAGTCGTTTTTCGTAAAATGTAGTCTTCTATAAATTTATTCGAGTTGGCTTCCAGACTATACTAAAAGTCAAAATAATTCCAATATACTTTTGATTAGTCTCGCTTTAGGTCCAACAACTTTTGTTTGAAACCATTTTCTGTGTAATCTCCTAGAACTTACTGTAATTGTATGGTATATGATTTTGATTGCAGCAAAAAGTAAACCCATTGAGAATATATTATAAACATTTTTGCTGGTGCATATGGAATATGGATGGATATTATTATTGCATGAGAAAATAGTTTAAGCATTCACATTATATATTTTATACTTTCAAACATCATATATGAAATGATTTTATACTAGAGCACTGCTAATCTATATTATATGGATACGTATACAGTGCAACCTCGATATAACGAATCTGAAGGGAACCAGTAAATATTCGTTATATCAAGTAATTCGTTAAACTGAGGTTTGTTATATTGAGGTTAAGTTGGTCTAAAATTCGTTATAAAGAGGGAAAAAGTGTCGGAACCTCTCGCGACATGAATTACATACTATGGAGTATACTAACTGTCATATATTGGTGGGACTTTATACGTTATATAAAGGTTTTGAATTGACGAATTTCGTTATTTAGAGGTATTTAAATTTTTTATGTAATTGAAAATTCGTTATAAAGAGGCTGTTCGCATAAAATATTCGTAATGTAGAGGTATATTTTATATTGACTCTTATGGATAATTCAAGGGGATTGCGAAAAATTTGTTAAATCGAGGAATTCGTTATATTGAGGTTCGTTATATTAAGGTTGCACTGTATATAAAAAGTTTATTATTTATATTTAATTAAAGTTTATAATTGAAAATTTATAAAAACTTGTAAATATTTATGAAGAAAAAATATTATTAATAGTTTGTAAATAAATTTATAGTTTAATGTAGAAAATATCTTGGAGTGAAGGATGCAAAATTTTTTAATAAACGGCTTTACAGAAACAGTTTCTTGGAACTATTGAGTATTTCCAAAACTTGGACTTTATAATAACTGTAACTGAAGTCATAGGCTCTCTTTGACAATTTTCAAGATTTTTCTTGGCCATTTTTTATGAAATTTTAAAATCCTTGAAAAATTTGCAGTTATATAAAGATTGTAAATACATATTTTCATGTATCGGTAACGTAATTTTTTGGACAAAAATAATTTGTAAGGAAATAAAAGCACCATGCCAAATTCTAGGTTAGAATATTCCATAAAAAAAATCACGAACAGAACAAAATATCAAATATTTAAAAAAAAATGTATTGAGTATAAAAATTTCATTTTTCGGTGATAAATGATCTACACGGAAGTGTCAGTAAACGTTGCTTTGTTGAAACAAAAATCGGACAAAAGCTCGACAGTTTCGGAGCAAAAGTTATTATTTTCATTTTTTCGAGCCTAAAAATCACAGCACTCTCCATATTTCCCCTAGCTCGAGATTGTTGGACTATCTAAGGTCACACAAATAGTTTACTTTTAACTTAACTAAATTTTTAACTGTTTGTCTGTCTGTCTATCTGTCAACACGATAAGTCAGTCAAAAACAAAAAATAATACCAAGCTGAAATTTTTATAGGGTGCTCAGAACATAAAAAGTGAGGTCGTGTTCGCAAATGAGCAACATAGGCAAATTGGGTCTTGGGTCCGTAGTACCCGTCTTGTAAACCATTAGAGATAGAACAAAAGTTTAAATATAAAAAATGTTCCTGTCAAAAAAATCAACAACTTTTGTTTGAAACATTTTTTCGTAAACATCACTGTTTAGCCGTGAGAGCGCAAATTATATTAGTATGTATTAATACGGGAATATCAGTTAGGTTTGTGATATGTATGTATGTCCGTAAACACTGTCTATACATGGTATATCAACAATTAACTCAGTCAATCGTTTGTTTTCATTGGTTTAATGTATAACTTGCACAAAATTAGTTTGGAGTGATATTCCCAAGTTACTAAACTAATGTCAAAAAACTTTTAATCAAATCAAGAAAATAAATAAAAACGTCATATTTAAATCAAATATTTATTTTCCGTTAAGGAAAATCTTAATTGCTTACAAAAAAAATGCTAACATTACTAAAAAACATGATAAAATAATATAAGTTATGATGAAATAGTTAAATTATTTAAATACATTAAAAGACGATGATTTTGTAATTTTAAAATGTCAAATCAGCATTTTAAAAAGTTTTAAAGTTTTTTTTTAGAAAAGAGTGTAGCTTTGGTAAGTAGTGTTAGGTATTATATATGAAGACAGAAAGCTTTCATTAAAAAGTAGTATAACATAATTAATATCTAGTAGTTAAGTTACTTTGGGAATATATCCATTCTATGTTAAAAGATAACACATTACTTATAAAGCTATAAAAGAATTTGATTACCTTTTAAAATTAACAGAAGATGAATGTAGACGTTAAAAAATGGGAGAAAAAAATGGGTCGATTAAATCTGATTCAGAGATTGATTCATATAATATTATTCAGAATTAATTCAAATTAATGTTATAGTATAATAAAATTCGTTTAATATATTTTTTTATTTGAAATTAAAACAAAACGGTATAGGATATCAATCTGATTTCTTTTGAATTTAATACATTAGATCGTGCCATTTTTTGGACATATCCTGTGCTTAAAATATTGTAATTAGTTTAGTACTGTAGATTTTTAGGAATGTTATTCCTAGCTAACATGACTTTAATGAAAACGACATATATGAAAATGTGAGTGCTATGTAAATAAAATAACGAGACATATCTCTACGGACAGTCAGTTTGAACGGGTGCTATTTCAGAGAAGTGTTAAAAGAAATTGTTGATTTATTGTTAAACATATTAGTTGTAAATTTATTTGGAAATGATGATTGAATTTTGTGTCTAATAAGTAATTTACGTTCGTGTTAAACATTAAAATATTGCAAAGTTTTCAAAGGAGTCTACTTAGTAGGGTTTTATGAGCAGTAGGACGTTGCAATATATTTTTATTAATTTGTTTGAGTCAATGAATCAATTCTGAATCAAAATTGTACGTTACAACACTGTCGTATTAAAAGCCATATAATTATGCATACTTTATTTAATAAATGCATACGCTATAAATTATGAAAATTAATATACTTATAATAAAACTTATTTATACTTTTATCTTCACTATTTTATTTTTTTATTTTTTATAAAAACTAACACAATTCATTCGAGAATAGAGAGAATAGTTTAAAAAAAATAAAATTAAAAAAAAAAAAAAACCATAGAAATGTAAAAAAAGAATTTTATTTTCTACGAAATGCACAAACTTAAAAGTACACACCTAAAGCAAAGTTTTTATCACATAAACAAAAAATATTAAATAAAGCTCAAACTCACAATTAACCTGCAGTTAGTTATAGTTTTATACCCTGTGTTTCAATGTTTTCTATCACCAGTCATCGATCGAATTAAATTTTAGAACAGAAGCTATTTGAAACAGTGATTTCGTGATTTATCATCTAAAATTAAAATTGATTGATAAATATAAAAGATATAAGCAATAAAATAATATTTTTTAATCTTATTCTTGCAAAACAACTTTTGATATGCAGTCTCTATGGCAATTGCAGGTTATTACATCACCAAGTTTTATTTTCTTTTCTTTATATTTGTACATTTAAATCCTTTATATTTTTGTAGCTATCCAATCTTACCAATATCAAGTTATTTAATGTTATCCAAAAATAGATATCACACGATGTTTTGGCTCGATAACGAACGTCTTTTGAGGCAAATAAAAAATTCTATTGGCCTCTACTGGTACCGGTAACATGGAATCAATTTTATACATCCAAGAAATTGGTGTGATACTTACTTAATGAGACATTTTTATATCACTTCTTTGTATATTATTAATAAAATTCATTTTTTTAATAACGTTATGAAAATGTTACGTTGTTGAGGAATTTAATTATATATCTAAGAAAAAGACATAATATATAAGAAGTTTATGTGTTATGAGTTGTTAACTTTGTAGTTTGATGTGTTTTATACAGTGTGCATAATGATATGCCCTCATCAAGTATTTTCTAATGTAGTGAATTTCCTATTGTTCGACTGAAAAGGACAATGGTCTCGGGGATTGATTCGATTTTCAATTTTCGATATTTTGAAAATTACTCCAGATATCGAAAAATTTTATTCTTACTTTTCGTCTTATATTATCCAGTTATAACATAATTCACCATCAAAATTGAAAATATATATATATTTTTTTTGTGTCCCTACAACCGTGCTCATACATCCTTAATTAGTAGGGCACAACGTTTTTTTTTGTTTGCAATAATTTATTAAGGTTTTAAATAGTTTTTTTTTTAATTTCCACTGACTAGTTTTGGAGGAATCATTCATCTACCGTTTTCCCATAGACCAATGTTATATGATCGGGAAACCTACCCTAAAATTTTCAGAATAGCTTTGAGCAAAGTACAACTTCATATTAACAATAATCAAGCCTTCTATCCAAAATTGTCGTGGCGTTCCAAAATTACCCTGTATACTTAACAATCTGAGAAATGTGTGTTTCCATTCTTCTTTTTAATGTACTAAAATGATTGATTGCTAGCCTCCGCTATTAAAACCATATTAGATGTTCTTGTTTCTAATATATTAATTATTTATTCGACAATAAATTTTGTAACGTTTTAATCGTGTATTTTAATTTATTCGGTTTCAAATTCATTCACAGGGTTGATTCAAAATCTAGAAGTTCCAAAGCCAATCGTGACCATGATGGTAATTTAAACGAATCTATTCATACTGGCTTTCAGTTGTTGGCTTTCTATCCATTGGTTTCTGCTAACGGTCGTTATTCTAGCAAGCAATACACCTGGCTGCATAGTAGACTTCCATATTTTGTTACATTAGCAGAAACTAATTTTTTTATATGGTGGCCACGGGGGGCTCCTCAAATTTTCGCCAGTAATGATACTTTTTGTAAATCTTCTCTCTCCATCTCTTAGAGCCTAAGTGGCCGAGCAGTCTAAGGAGACTTAAACCGTTTGTTTTCTTAGACTTAGGTTGCGGGTAATATATGAATGTAATTTAATAAAAAAAGGTTAACAATAATGATGTGGGTGGGTTCTGTTAAAGACATATATGTCAGAGAAACGGATGTTAAACCCCCATTATTATAATAATAATAATTATTATTATTATTATTATTAAATTTTCTCTCAGAGGCACAAGTGATAGATTAAAAATCTACTGAATTCTCCCACCACCTTCCAGGCTATTGTCATCGACATCAAAACACCTTGTATATAATTTCTTATTTATATGTTTTAATAAAATCATCTTATTTCGAAATAAAAAAAAATTCATCAAAGTAACGAACGGTTTCGTTTTACTGTTTTTTATGAACCATTTTCTTTTAACACGTAAAAATATATAGGTTTATACTTCTTTACTTTTTTTTTAATATTCAAATATAATTGAAGTTGTATAAATTATACGATTGAGTGCTTCCTTTTTATAAAAAAAAGAATTTAGTACTTATTAAATTTTTGTTGTTATTTTAAATAGATAATAATGATCTTTTTTTTCGATATTTGCATTTAAATATGATTTCTGGAATTACAATAAACATGATATAATAATCGAATAGTCTCCTTTCTATTTATATTTTTTTTTAAATTTCGATGAATGTATAAAACATTAATTCAACAAATATTTAATTCCAGCTAACAAGTTTTTTAATAAAAACTCCATGGAAACCTACAAAATTAATATCTTTTACTTACCATGTTACTACACTTTTCCTTCTTCAAACAAATGTAACGTCTGGGTTACAATAAGATGATAAATTTTCCAAGTGTAATTGAAAAAAATCTGACTTAGATGTTTTCTGTCCTATGGAGACATAATGATCCTGTAAACGGATAATCCGAAATTTTACAAAAACCGATATTTACCGAAAGAGTGATTAGTTTCCGAAAAATTCGATATCTCGGATTCATTTCTGACGTTTTCTCGAAATATATTGGTCCAATCGCTATATTAACCTGATATCTGAATTTTTTGGGTCGAAATTACCTTATATACGGAGTTTTATCGAAATTGGAGGCATTTATCGAAATTTTTTCGATTTCTTAGAAGACATTTGATTGCTAAATTGGTTTTCATGTCCATCTGAATAAATATATTTTTGTTTAAGTACTTTATGGTTCAAATAATAATATTACCCAAAATACATTTATGTAGTTTGTATAACCTCCAAACTTGAAACACGAAAGGTATAGCGCAGTAAACCTTTTTCAGGTTTCACCAACAAAACTTTCCGTATTATTGAAACAATTATAAAAATTCTGGTTTTACATTTTAAAAATATGTACATTAACCACATTACGTACTTAACTTTTTGTCTACGTAAAAGAAAGGTTAAAAGTATAATCGATAACTGTTAGAATCTCCACCTTTCACAACGTATAAGAAGTGGGTAAATATCTACAATTCATCTTTAACTCTCTAAAGACATATAAATCATGTGATAATCCAGTTTCTTTTTCTTTAAGTTTTTTTAAAATATATTTTTTATTCTTGGTACTTTAAAAACTTTAAACGTTTATTTTATTTCATTATTTATTTTTTTAATGGTCTGTAGCATACAAACACTCTCCACATTTTTATCCTTGGCAGACGAGAAAACAAACAAAACATATGCATGCAAAATTTCAACCCAATTGAAAACCGGAGAGTGGGTCCAATTTTACTCACAAAATTTTGATTACAAACGCTTGAAAAAATAAAAATGGTGTATATTTAACGCTTAGGTGATCAGATTTCAACTTTAATTAAATTTTCCCCGATAAGTACTCCTCGATACCTCAAAATAGTCCTCGATATCTCAGAAACTATCTTCAAAGAGCTGAATCATCTAATTGTCAAAGAAACTGGACGATTCAGTTCAATACTAAAATGCTGTCACAAAATTTTGCTTTCAAAATATTTCAAACTAGCTGACCCGGCGAACTTTGTTCCGCCTTAATGGCAATAAATAAGCAGTTTTTTTTTTTTTTTAATTGGAAAAAATAAAAAAAAAAATAAAAAAATACATTAATCATTCATAATTATTTCTGTATTTTAGTACATAGGTTGCTCTTCATTTAAGTACCTTGTGATACACGACATTTTTTGTTTTATTATCAGGCGCAAAAACAAACAACGCAGATGGTCTTCCGACCCGTGAACATGCCACGTATAATTGACCATGGGAAAAACATTAATGTTCACCATCGAAATAAATGTTAGTTCGATATGCTTACTATAGATGGCACCACCACCGAAACCCAACCCAGTTATCAAGTCCTACGGGAATGCTGTCGAACGGGATAAAAAGTATCCTATGTTATTTTCGTGGCTCTAAACTACCTCCCTGCCAATTTTCAGCTAAATCAGTTCAGCCGTTCTTTAGTTATAAGTAGTTTAACTAACACGACTTTGTTTTATATATATAGATTTAAAAAAACTTTCAACGTAGAGATCGACCAATCAATTTGGGATCAGATGCTATAGACAGATCTATAAACAGGTTCACAGGCGAATTTTTAAATTTTCATGAGGTTAGTTTGAACTGATCTCTTCAAAATTCATACAAAGAACTGTACTTCATATATTTAAATGAATCATTACGGCATTGGATTATTATATTTGGAGAAAAATAGAACCGTTAACGTATTCGTTGAGTTCACACTTGAAGATACTTTGTGTACATTGAATCTACCTACATTTCTTTAATTTGATAAACTTTTAAAAATGATTAATTATCAAATTTTTTATTCAACATTTTGGTTCAATGCTATTATGTTGGTTGGGGTGGATGTAACATTTGGAACCAGATCATTAATTGACATTTAGATAATTTATTTATCATTAGGTATATGTTCTGGTACATCAAGCAATAAGTGTTGGTATATATAAATTATGTAAACAAGATGATCATTAAAAATTAATTATATTTATTGATTTATAATAATACATGCGTAACATTTAATTATTAACGAAGAATAATTAGAAGAAATAAATTAACAAAAATGTTGAGTTTAAAATTATCATCAAAGTTTACTCATCAGGCAGTTGAAAGAAAAAAGAAAGTTAAATCAGCACAGAGTGATCAAATTAGTCAATATTTAAGTAAATTAAGGTTGATCGGGCAGTATACTGCGATTTTACAGACCACTTTAAATTTTTAGATCAAAAATTGAAAATTTAAATCTATAAATTAATTATTTTAATCTTGAATTGTATTCCTTTTTTTATAAAATAGTTACAAAACTATTTTCGTCAAACTTTTTTTTTGACCTTACTCCTTGAAGTATTGATTTTCATATCAGGTGCCCGGTATAAAAAAAATGGAGTAAAGTATAGTGATTGAATGACATCGTTACGTTTATGGTGCACAACCTATCGTGCTCATCTTTCACTTTTTAATAATACTTATTTATAACTCGTATACTTGTGTGCTGTCGACAAAGCATATATTGCTTGAATTTGACAATAACCGGACGGCCACAGCATACAGTGTAGTTGTTACCCACCGATACAAAATGACCACAAAGCAACTAAGCCAACGTACATCGTACGTCTTGGAAATTTTTCGGGTTACTAAATATAAATAATACTACAAAGTACGTATAACAGACAAAACATCTATTGTTTGAAACTGACAATAACATGATGGACATCGCACATTATTCAACACTTAAGAAGTAAAATCCAGTCGTATGTTGGAGCTGACACACACAACTTAATGTATGAGATTGAATTAATAAAAGTGGAGGAACATTATCGAAAATATAAACCCTTCGTCAGATTTATTTCAAATATTATTTTATATTTGATTCTTCCAGTCCGTATTTCAACATTTCAAATTTTCTTGAAGTTTATGAATAATAGTTGAATTTTCAAAAGTGTTGTGAAGAGGATTTCATCAAAATATAATAAAATTCAAAATTTTACAAGGAAATTGTGTATAAATGGTATAGTAGATGATATCATACATCAATGACCTTTTCTAACATGGCCTTTTCCTTTTCAAATTTGTAACAACAGAAAACGAAGGTACAATCAAATAACATGAAATATATTTTATTAATAAAATTCAATAAATGTTAAACCAATTTTATACATTTTTTTTTCTGTGAATTTCTCAAACTATAATACCCACCAAGTTATCTTGATATTCATAAATAATTTTTTGTTATGTATTTTGAAGTCATATATCATGTTTTTTACCTCTGTATTCTATAAATAAACTACAGCGGAGTACCGAATATGCAGTAACAGATTTTACGCAATCGAATAAGAAACTTTAATTCCTGCTGTTCCTATTTTATGTCACATGCTTTTTTTATTTGAATGCACGGGTTGGGCTACGTTTTTTGCAACTTTAAATATAACATATACTGTCACAGCTTGGTAAAAAAATATTTTTTGCAAATATTATCAAACTTTGACATCAATTTACTAGATTAATTTCAGTGTTAGTTTAGGCTAGAATGACCTGGGTTGAGACACACTTATAGGGTTCGCCATGATTCCGAAAATTGGATTGGTCCATAGTGGTTCCGACCATAACAAGATGATCTATCGTTTCATCATCCATCCAACTGTGATTACTGTCATAGCCCCAATAATTTTGCTTATATACACCTTTTGAAGCAAAATAAAACCTTCGGAATAAAAATGGCAGACTGTTAGTATTAATATCTTTCGAAATGCTTATCTCATTTTCAAACGATTTCAATTTAAAATATTTTCCCAGAAGTACGAAAAAAATATTCCAAAAACAAAAAGTAGAAAGGTAAAAAAAAGGATAAATACACAGGCTACAAACAATTGTTGGATCATAAGAGCTTAATCAACTGGAAAATTTTAATAAATTTTACTGCCTTATATCTTCGGTTCTGCTTGAAAAGTGGCTAAAAAAATTTTCAGCGTTGACTAAAAATAAAAATTCCAAGCACCGCATGTGAAGCGGTGGGCTTTTTTCAACTCTACGAATTTTCTACTTGGTCTTTTGTTTGCATTAACTTATTTATTTATTATTTATATGTGAATTTTTTTCCAAATTTCTTTAATTGAGATTGACTCGACAAGTTATTGGTCTTAATAATTTACGCTATTGTATTAATAAAATTATCAATTATAGTCGAAGACTTTGACGTTTAAAATTTGAACACATCAATGAAATATTTGTAAAAAGACATAAATAATAATAAAATAAAACCTATAAACCGCTTTAAATCGAAAAAAAGGCTGCAATATTTAAAAAT
Source organism: Chrysoperla carnea (assembly GCF_905475395.1). Taxonomy (NCBI): domain Eukaryota; kingdom Metazoa; phylum Arthropoda; class Insecta; order Neuroptera; family Chrysopidae; genus Chrysoperla; species Chrysoperla carnea. Next base: position 129,526,228 of record NC_058337.1, read on the forward strand.
ATCTTCAATTCCTGGATTTGGATATAAAAATATTTTATCTCCATGTAGTACATTATAGCCAAATTTTTGGGTATTCTAATTTGTACATAGAAGTCACGTTGATTTCAAATTTTATTTTATTGTGTATTTAGGCCATATTTCATGTCTTTTATGTTATTACATATTTTTTTATACTATTTTATTTAGTATACACACACATTTAGAAAGATTTATCTGTTATTATTGGCTTGTTGATTTTATTAAGTATACTCAAATAGCGTTGAGGATTTGGTCGTAATGAGAATTTATAATTTCTGGGAATATTAAATCATACAAACATTTACTCAAGAAATATAGTGTAATTCATCAACTAACTTCAGGAAGAGATTTTGTGATATCACCTATTACAAAAAGAGTAATAATATCGTTGAAAGTTGTGAAGCCCAATTCAAGTTTGGGTTTCCCAAGAAATTACAATTTATCCTTATTTTTTTGAGAATCTAACGCACATCTAATGAAAAAACAGAAGACGGTGATCCCTTGTAGGATCACTTAAATCTTGTTTGGTCCCTTCTAGAATCACTGTTTGGCCCCTTCTAGAATCTGGCATACTTTCTCTTAATCAATTGAACGATCAAATAGACAAACCGACGCTCTGGCATTCAAATGGACGCGATTTTTGAAATATTTAGGTGAAATAACCTAAGAAGATTATTTTCGTGAAGATCGGAGACAGAAAATTTTTTTGTTTTTTGAATTATTCCCAAGGTTACCACCTTAAAAAATAGTTAAAATTCGAAAAAAATATTTTCTTTCTGATTTGGATAAAAACATATATTTGAGCTAATTTTGATCCATCGAAAACAAAGCCGAGAGTTAATAAACAATCTGCTTTTCGTTTTCAAAATACCGTCTCTAGAGCCGTGAAACTCGAACACAGAAAAGTATTCGAGCTAATATTTTGTAAAATATAGAGCCAGCATTCAAATGTAGGCGATTTTTGTAATATTTGATTTGATTTTCTCCATATTATTGAAAATAAAGATCGGAATACAGCGAGTAACAATTCGAAGGCTGAAAAAGGTCAGTGTGTTTTTTAAATAAAATTCTATACAATGGATCTCTTCGAGAAAGTGTCAGCACTGTTAATCGACTATTTTATACGGAAAAGCGGAAATACTCGAACAGACACTTCTCTCTGGTGTACCATTAAAAACTTCGAGGAAACAAAATTATTTGATTATTTTCAATATAATTGAAACTTTACAAATGGGATTATGACAAAACAAAAGCCTAATACAAAATTGAATATCCGAAAAATTATAATGGAAATTTTTATTCTGATTTGCATATATTTAGGTATATTATTTGGGTTTCAGAAATATCCTAATTTTCATCATAATTTCAATCACAAAATTCTAAGTACGAATATACTAATATCGTACCGATATCTCGTATATATATTGGATATATTATCCACATCTAATGATTGCGGTGAACCCTTTTATATCCTAAATTTAAACCTTGGTATTTATTGAATTATTAGTTTCCTATCGATTACAACATACAATATGTCTTGTATGTTTTAATGTTTATAATATCGGCTGATCTGGAATTCTATTGATAATGATTATTGTTTTTAACTACGGGCTTAAAAAAGGGATGTTATAAATTTAACGTGTCTGAGTATCTGTGAATCTGTGGATCTAAGAATTTGTGTAGCCATCCTCCGTTTGCTTCCCTTCAAGATTCTGCTAGCTAGCAAAAGCTGTCTCATATAACCCAATTTTCCATTTCTTCATATTTTAAAAACCATAATCTATGTTTTTTATTAAATGTAAAGGACTTAAGATCAACTAATGGGCTCAAACGGTCTGGAACTTTGTTAAGGGATGTTTGAAAATATTTACGAACTTTGGCAACATTATAATTTTTGATTTATTCCCCAGAATCAAAAAAAGGGTTTGATCGCAATGTGTGTCTGTTTGTGTGCCTGTTTATGTGTCTGTCTGTGGCATCGTATCGCCTAAACGGATTAACCGATTTGGATTTTTTTCGTTTGAAAGTTAATTTAATGGAGAGCGTTCTTAGCTATGTTTCAAGTGCAAGTTTAGGGCTCCATACCCGGATCAAATAAAAAATAGTCGATAATCCTCATAATCGGTGCAGTTTGAATATGTCTCTAAGGAAAAAGTTAATTTATTGGAGAGCGTTTCAAGTACGAGTTTAGGGTTTGATACCCGAACAATTTCTCGTGGGGTTTTATAAATTTTGTACATTTTACTCGTTATATTGTTTTTCAGGATTGAAAGTTTTCGCATTTCTTCGAACTTTAAATAATTAATATCTCTGAAACTATTTATTTTAGAGAAAATTTGCTAAATACCTTTTTTGTTCTAAGTTGTCCAAATCATCTTATAAACTTTCCAGGGATATTTTTGCCATTTTATTGAGGAAAATTGTTTCAAACTTTTCCGACCTGAAAACTCATGCGCCGATTCTTACTGGACTACTTATCCAAATCATTCACAAGGTGACAGTACTTCATTAATGAAAAATGATGACAATGAACTAAAGAATCATCCTGTAAATTTTGTGCACATATTTGCGTTACACCTACTTGTAAAGGAATTATACACAACCATGTTGCAGGTATCTACCTATTGGATGTAAGGAATATATGTTGGATTCACCTAACATCTCTGTAATAACATTAAGACTCAATATATTCTCAAAATTCTCAATATGTATGTATGGTGTACAAGGTTCGGTTTTAAATAGAAATTCTGAAAATACTATCAAAGACCGAAAATAGTTGCTTGAAAGAAAACGAAATCTTAATACTGATTTATTTATAAAATAGCTAAATTTTATCTTATCTGAACAGAATTTTTTTTAAATTCTTATTTTCAGTTTTTTTTTTTTTTAAACTTTTCATCTGTTTTATTAGTTTTTCCGCTACCGTTCATCTTTGTGCTAAATTTCGCTTCCAGGGCCCCAGTTTCTTGAAAGCGGATAAAGATAGGTATAATTTGACATTAAATTTAAAAAGTATGACCCAAATTTAGTAGAATTTCATACTTAGTATGTCAAATTTGGATAAAATTAGGATGTGATAGAGCAAAATTAAATTGTTTTTATTTTGATGACGTCATTAAGTTAAAAAATTGATTTTATTTGATAACATAGTCAAATTGTATCCGTTCTGGATGGAATTTTTTTTGAATTCCACTAATTTTGGGTCAAACTTTTCAGCTGTGTGGTTAGTTTTGGGCTTCCGTTTACCTTTGTGGTAAATTTCACTTCCAGGATCACGCTTTCTTGAAAGCCCATAAAGATAGGTTTAATTTGACAACAAATTTAAAAATTATGACCCAAATTTAGTAGAATTTCATACTTAGTATGTCTTTGGATAAAATTTAGATTTGATAAAGAAAATTAATTTTTTTGATTTTAATGACGTCATTAAGTTTAAAAATCCGATTTTATTGATAACACAGTCAAATTTTATCGAATCTGTTTGGGATTTTTTTTGAAACCCACTAATTTTGGGCCAATCTTTCCATCTGTGATGTTAGATACTCGCTGCCATTCACTTTTGTCCTAAATTTCACATCCAGTATCATACATTTGTCTTGTTAGTTTTTGGCTACCGGTCACATTTGTACTAATTTTCGAATCCAGGGCCAATGATTAAATCAAATGCCATTTTATTATGTATTTTAAGATGCTTAAAAAATGAATTGATGGGTTTTTGGTTTAACAGCGTTTTAAAAATGAAACACTTCTCTACCACTCCCTGTATTTCGGACATTGGCCGCAACAAATATATAACGTGCTATTTTGAATAATCATATAATATTCCGATGGATAGATGGATAGATATAAATATTGGTGTGTGCATCAATGCGAAAGAGGGATTACTATCCATTTGCATGAGTGTGAAGGTACCTTTATTATTGTTTAAATTATTCTCAAATCAATAATTTAGCATATTCCAATGATAATTTTATATAGGTACGACTATCAATTACACTGGTCAACAAAATTTGTTTTTTTTTTTTGCCACATTGATGCGAGAGACATTTCTTATAGTTTTTGGGGATACTGAATTCGAATTCAAATTCAGAATTTCTGTAATACGTAAGGTTTTCAAAATATTTTTAGCTAAAAAAGGAAAAAATTCATTTTTTTGTTATATTCGGAATTCCGTAACACCACTATATATTTCTTTTTTCATATGAAAATTTGAAAGACTTCCTTTTCTTTCCCTCTTCCTTTAAAATACTTATTGAATCATTCCGATATCCATTTTGCTCTTCGAGAAATCATATCACATTTATTATAGTTAAAATACCTATACATTGTATTACTACTAATATAAATATTTATGTATAATTAATTAATTGTATACTTATATATTTATATATTACCTATTCTATTTCTTGGAAAAAGATTTTGGAAAAATTCAAAAAGGCTTTTGAGGGGGAATTGTATTTTCTAATGGCGTAAATTTTTTCGCGAGAAAAAACTTTTAACCGGTGAAATATGACCTCGATTTAAGAAGAAGAACAAGTTTTTTCCATGTTAAAGGACGAATTTCTCGATAACGTGACGTGATGAAGCAATTTTGCGCTCAGATTCATATTCAGCAAGTCAAGTACTTTTCAAAAAGTAAAGTCATGCTTCTGTGCCAAAATTATGTTGACCAGTGTTATCTATTTTCTCAAAATAGGATGTCAATGAATTAACTTTTTTAAGAAGATAAATCAATGCGTAGTGCAAATTAATTAATCAATGTGTGAATAACATCTAGAAATTTTTAGAAATTTTTTCGGAGAAGATAAACTGGATTTCTTAACCTGTCAGCTATCTGCCCGTGCATCAAATATTATCTACCTTTGTAAATCATAGACCCTACATAATTTTGTATAAACTAATTTTTATATACTAACTCATTAAAAAAAGTTTGATTACGTGATTATTGAATGATATTTGAGAGTGAAAATATTAGAGCAGAGAAATAATATCAAAATGATTAAATTCATTCTGACTGATTTCATCATATATCTACTTTTTTTTTTAATTTACTGAGTACGACTTATATTAAACTAACAAAATTACACGGACAGGCCCGAAATTTTCCGAAGTTTATATTTTTCGCTTTAATCTTTACTCTCGTGGCGAGAAAAATTCTCACAATTCTTGAAGAACTTGAAAAAAAATATTTTTAAAAACTTTAGATTGGTTGAAAAGAATATGAAAAATTCATAATTTGAAAATGGATAAAATTGTATGAGGGAAGGAAAAGTTAGCCACATATAATACTATTGGAAAAATAAAATTTATGTTTTAAATCTAGCGCGAGCAAAATACTCATAAAGCAAGTGTTGATGAATTTAAGAGGTAGGAACTTGTGAACTGACTATCAATCACAATAATAAATCAAATTGTACATTCGCAAACATAAATTTTGCAACACTCTTACTCCCATACAAAATGTTATTTTACTTACAACACATAATAATCAAAACGGTAAATAATATTTTGATATCACAACTCTATCAAAAACATTACATAATTTAATAATCATAACAAATAAATTTGTTCTTTTTTGTCTGGGTGTACTACACTATAAGTATCTATAGACTTTTTCATTTCAATAGGGAATATTTATGTATTTATTTATATTTTTAATTCATTGCTGCTTACATTGCTGTTTAAAAATGCTGTAATTAAATGTAAAAAAAATATTTAAAATAGAGCATTATTTTGAGATGTTTAAACGCAGTCGTATGACAGTCGGTGGACAGTTCAATGTATAATTGTCACTTGAAAAAAATGAATTTAAAACACAGAATTTACACTCGTTATCATTAAGTATTCTAATAAAAAGTCGTAAACGAATATAGCTCAATGTAATACCATACAAAATATAAGTAATTAATACCATACAGTATTTCAACAAATCTGACAAGCCACATACTATGACGTCACGTTCGTTTTTAAATTTGAATTTCCGTTTTAGAAATTTGAATTTCTCCCATTGAATTTGTACTTTTATTAATGAATTTTAAGTAATTAAAAAGATGTTAATTACTAAAATATTGGGTTAGTTGAATTTTCCAGCCAATAAAGTTACGGAAAAAATATATTTGAACCAAATTTAAATATCATGAATATTCCCTATTGTTTCGGACATACAGTAATAAGTTGGACATAGGTACAACATATTTGTTATTCATTTTATCACATTTGTTTTTTAACAGACTGTCCAAAACAAAATGTTATCACTTTTTAAAATGACAGGGTCTATAGAGGAAGATAATTCCGCGAAAAAAGTGTGTACACTATGGTACAAAAAGAACATACTTTAATATCTATAATAAAATAAATTGTATGTTGTATTATAATAATATAATATTATATTATATGCGGGTGATATGAAACTGTCGTTAGTTAACGTCAATATTGACAATTGACATAGTCAATCATGAACTATATATCCAGAGTATCAGAGTTCAAACAAGCGTATTGAACTAAATGATATGTTATTGAGATATTAGATAGGTATTATTATTGTAATGTTCTCTTTGGGATGACACAGTCATTTAGTTCAAGTATATGCATTGTAATGTTTTATAGACATTATCTTACTCCAAAAAATCATGTTTCTCTCTTTTTTACATCGTTATCGAGCGTGATATATACGGGGTGCTCAAAAAGTTCGAAAGAGTGCTTGAATTTTAAACAATTATGTTAAAAAAATGATCAATATAAAAGCCATTTCAAGGTCAAGTCAATTTTAACCAAACTGTTAAAATGATAAATTTTATCAATTCTTGATTATAAGAGTTCTCACAGAATTTCACATGCAACTAATGAGTAAGTAAACTTAATAATTTATAAAACAAAAGACACAGATTCCTTTGTCCTTTTCATGGTTGGATTTTTAACGCATATAACATGATAAAAATTTTGAAACCATATCTGTTAAATAATAAAAAAGGCACAGTTTTTAGTTACTTGAATAAATAAATCGTTTTCTTTCACCTAAAATACAAATGGTGTAAAAAGTAACTTTTGATAAATCAAAAAGCTGATTTTTTTATGTTATTTTATCACAGATCAATTTATATTATGAAATTTAAAAAAAATCAGACAAATATTTTGACATTTGAATATGATCGGTATAAAAAAAACTTTAAATCTGATGAAAATAACATTTTTGAAAATATGATGTATCAATTTTATAACAACAGTTCAAACCCGTTAGAAAATAAATCGTACGCTTTATCGTCTGTTTATAATTTTAGAATATTGCCCTAAAAAGTTGAAGATCTTTTCAAGCCACTTACCGGAATTCTAAAGTTGAATTTTTTTCCCATACAGACAAAACCGATTAAAACGACATCGTTTATAACGACAAATCGGCTATAGCGACATAGATACTTTTGTTGTATATATTCGAAACTTATAAGCTTAATTTTGATCTTTATTAACTTTATTATGAACTTTTTCAACTCGAATGAACCTTTTCAACTCGAATGTCGGCTAGAGCGACCAACTATCATTGGAATTAGTCAGCATTAACGACGCAAATAGTCATGACATGTATGTATCACATTTATATCACCAAATATATTTTAAAGAAAAAATTATGGCATTTTTTTTACAATTGCTCAGTGCGGGCTTTGTGACGCAGAGTGTAGATATCGTTTTTAACGACTATCGGTTATAATTACCAAATTTTTTTTCCTTTGCAATGTCTTTAAACCGATTATTACTTCCCTTTACATAAAACAGAAGACATCGGATACTCAACAAAATGAGTAAATATGATTTTATACATTACCTGCTACCTATAAACTAAAACTTACAAATCCTATAAATTTGATGATATTCTGATTTTGGTTTTTGATAAATAGGGTAAAGGTGGTTATATCATTCCCGTATTTAGATTACAGGTTTATTAAGCAAATATAAAATTTTAATTTTGTCATAAGTATTTTGTACCGGACAATCATCAAAGAGCACTTAACCGGTTGTCATCGTAAATCCAATTGATGTAAATGTATTGTTTCTTGTGTTTTGTCTCGCATAAACTGATTGAAAATTTAGTAAAGAACAAACTTTAGACGTACAAAAGTTAAAAAACAAAAAATTTTTTACTTATGTTGACAACACTTAACACAAATTACCGAGTTTACCTCGACAAATGAAGTATAAAGTTCAATAACACGATATACATAATGTCTATGCTATAACTTTTAGTCAAATAAATACCTTTCAAAAGGTCATGGAGAAAACTTATAGGTATATTCCATAATTTCAAATCTATATTTAACCACAATTTGGTTTAAATCACTTAAAAAACATTTCTTTAAGTTTTTAACCGACTTCAAACAAAAACGGAGGAGGTTAGGAATTCGACTGTATTTTTTTTTTCTTTTTTTTTTATGTTTGTTACCTCATAACTTTTGACTGGGTGAATAGATTTTGATGATGATTTTTTATCTATTTGAAAGCTGGTGCTTCCCGTGTGGTCCCATTTCATTTTAGTCCAGTTCTAACAACGGCATCCCATGAGAAAACTGCAAAAGTCTTAAGTATTCCTTTAGTGACAAATTAGTTAGTGTACTTCAGATTCACTAAAAATCACAAAATAAAAAAAACTTTTAACAAAAAGAAAACCGACTTCAAAAGGAAAATTTTTCCAAAACAAATTAATATGCACTAAAAATTAAAAAAATAACGATATTATAATGTAGTTAAAATTATTGTTATTTTTGGAGTCGGTGTCAGTCAAGCTAATGTAGCAAACTGTTACGTCAGAGTTGTTTCCTTGGCTGACACCGACTTCAAAAATAACAATAATTTTAACTACATTATAATATCGTTATTTTTTTACTTTTTTTGTTTTGGAAAAATTTTCTTTTTGAAGTCGGTTTTCTTTTTGTTAAAAGTATTTTTTATCAGTTATCAGCAGCGGTCAAACTATACTTTAAACAAAAAAATAGGAATGAAACTATTTGGAAGTTAGATACCGAACAAAACTAAAATTTAAAACTGGAATTTAATTTAGAAAACTAGAATTTAATTTTCAATGGTCAATTTGAATTTCAAAATTTTCCATGACTTAATATTTTTGAAATTAATAATTTGTTGGCATAATGTAGTTGGGATTAACTTTGTGCATAAGCATAAATACATAATATTTGATGAAATCTTCTTATTATAACTAGGACATCCTGTACAACACATTATATATTTTATTATACACCTTATATCATCATATTTTAAATCGAAATCGGTAAATATAATAAAATAAATAAATAAAAAATACCTTCAAACATCAATACAAAAATGACAGAAATATTTATTGTATTTTTATGTAAACATGTTATGCAATAATGCATTTTCAGATTTCAATTTATATAAAAATATAGAAAATTTATATAAAAATTGTAACAAAAAAATATAACGTATCATGAGTGCCTTCCTGTTTGCCATATACAAGTATTATATAAGTTACATATAATATAACACAAATATTTATTTATTTTCAATTTTATACGTCAAAAATATTACGATTTATTATACCATGCATATATGTAATATGCAAGGTATACTAAGTTTAGTCCCACGTTTGTAACGCTTAAAAATATTGATGCTATGCAAAAAAATTTTGGTATAAGTGTTCATAGAATCACCTAATTAGTTCATTTCCGGTTGTCCGTCCGTCTGTCCGTCTGTCTCCCAACAACTCAAAAACGAAAACAGATATCAATATGAAATTTTTATAGCGTACTCACGACGTAAAAAGTGAGGTCAAGTTCGTAAATGAGCAACATAGGTTAATTGGATCCTAGGACCGTAGGACCCATTTTGTAAACCGTTAGAGATAGAACAAAAGTTTAAATGTATTCCTTATAAAAAAATAACCAACTTTTGTTTGAAACATTTTTTCGTTAATATTGTTTGTTAACACTATTTACCCGTGAGGGCGCAAATTAGTCGTAAATTGTATAGTATGTAATTATGGGAATACCAGTTATGTATGTGTGTGAAATGTAATAGAATCATCAACACTGTCTATGCATGGTATTTCAACAATTAACTCAGTCAATTGTTTGTTTTCACTTGTTTTCATATATATTTTGTGATCTTTTACAAAATCATGATTGTAATCCTATTTCAATCGTTTTTTAGTTTTTGAGCACAAGTGTAAAGAACAATTTATTAGAAGTATATACCTGTTTAAATAAAATTTAGGATTTAATTTCTGAATAGAACGCTTTTAAAAAAATAATGAAATAATAGCTCGCAAAGATATCAGAACTTGTATATAACATTAAAATAATGTCAATTTTTGGATACGCCTATAATCGAGAAAATTTCTTTTTCTGGATCCAAAGATATTTTTATACTTACTTGGAAAAACTGAATTTTTGACATAATAAGCCAAGAATTCTAAAAAATTCACGGCCTATGGTGAGAAATTGTGAAAATTCGGGGTAGAAATATAGATGGAGTAACAGTAGTAATATGTCTGCCGGCATGACCTGGGTTCGAGAAAGAGTTCCAAGTCCCACTGAGCTGCCGTTTTGGTAATATTCTCAATAATTTTGTTTCCTAAAACTTCAACACCTTATAAATAGAAAAGGATGCTTATCCAGCTTTGAGTAAATTAAGAAATTGTTATCTGCTATTCGAAGTTCTGTTGTTACAACTTGAAACATCCACTCTTTTAAGAGCCATACCGGCCAAATTTTTATCAGCAAGAAGACTTTGGACAAAAAAGCTTACTCAAAAATTGATTCATCGCTTGCAAATGATGAAAATTGATTCATTGCTTGCTTAGAACTATGTCATCAATATCCATCTACCAATGAGTAAAAACCTCATTACTTGAGTGAAAATTAGGTATAAGGGACTACTGAATCAATCGCAACACTGTTCTCTTATGAAGTTTCTAGTAAATCACACGATTTCTTTAAAATGGTATAGTAAATGTCAATTAAAAATTATAGAGTAATAACAGTGAATTAAACTTGCTGCATTAGAAATTGTGATAATAAGAGACATAATTGCCTAATATTTTTTAACTGTGAATTAACAGAATAACTTAATTAAAATTTTTAGAAAATTGTATTAAATTTTCAATGTAAAACATATACATACAAACCGCAGACTGGTATGTTCAAGAATAAAATTAGATAAATAAAGTAGTGTGTCATTACCACTGAAACTTCTAAAATAAAACTCAATCACAGTGCGAATAAAGTAACTAAAACTGGTTGTCGAATTTTTAATGTACAATACAAACTTCTATAATATGTGTCGAATAAAAAGAATGCCAATTGTAGCTATTCTTTTTTTTTTTTAAGTCAGTTAAAAATACAAATAAAATAATTCTTATCAAATAAACAATTTTTAATAAAAACCAAAACCAACTTTGTATATATATGTAATAATACTTCATATGAAAAGAGAAATATTGTTGAAATGAAATCGACCGCAACGTATCCATCATGATTTAAAGATATCGATACCACTATGCTAGACAAGAAGCATGTAAGCCATCCAGAATCATACCGATTCATCCAGACAGCGTAAAGTAAGAAAATGGATATGCGGTGTTGGCTTGGCTGATATATGTGCGATGTTAAAGTCAAGTAAAATCTTGTAGGTCCGGAGCTAGATGTAGTATTTGAGAGTCATTTCAAAGCCGCTGGAAATTTTTAGCCTGTTTTCAGGTTATGTATAACAATTTTTCCCTCAACGAACATTTCATTGTTTCTATTTCAGGATTTATTGTTTCTCAATGTATTTTTTAATTCATTAGCCATTTAAAAATATTTTGATTACGTGATTATTCGATGATGTTTCAGAGTGAAAATATTAAAGCAAAGAAATAAGGTAATTTTTTTTTGGTTACACCTTTAGTCTTGTGATGAGAAAAATTCTTACAAATTCTGAAGGACTTGAGAGAAATATGAAAAATTTATAATTCGAAAGAAGATAAAATTATATGAAAATAGAAAAATTTTCATTCACATGAGTGATGCTTATATACTTAGGGCCTGGCCTCTACAAGGTTATATTCGGTTCTGTCAAATACTGAACCTGATCCTATACAAACAGCTAGCTGACTGTAGCTGTGTAGTCATGTCTGGATGATTTGCTTTTTTAAGTAAATGTAATGGTGATAACCTCATGGATATTACCTTCCAGATATTATTTATTACAATCATCTAGTATACTTCAACCACTATTCATTCGCTATACTAGTTGGTACTAGTATAGTAAGTGTAGTATACTGAATGGAACGATATGTTTTTATGTAATAAAAAAGTGTATCACAAAAATGTAAAAATATTATATTTTATATCGAGTGTTTCTTGGAAAACTTGCGAAGAAGTTGGAGAGCTCGGTTAGTAGCGCTAATACTCCATGCTCATTACTAAAGTTTCTTCCGCATATAGAAAATCAGTACAGCAGATGTTCTATGGTTTCTTTTCTCGCCGAATTCCCTGCTGAAATTGTCGTTTGTAATTTCTCATTTCTTTCCCGACGGCTTAGTATCCCTAGAATCTCTCCAGTAGTTATGCCAGATTCATTTTTTCAGCAGTATACTCGTATACTCGTCGTGTTTATGCTTACCTACAGCCGCGAGTTTCGAGCCAGGGAGATAAGATTCTTGAACGTGTTATACCTGTCACTTCTTTTATTTCTGCGTCGGTAGTGTATTTAACTACCGTACCAGTGATTACACTAAATTTATTATTTCCACAAAATTCTTAACCCGTCAGCACTTGTGTTTGTCAACTGTTCGGTTATCTTTATTCTCGTGATGAGAGATTTACTCACGCAATCTACACATGCGGCAAATATTTCGCGCGTTAAATATTCTTTAACTTTGTATTTCATAACCTCTAGATAATTTTATATAAATTTATTTTTGAACACACGAGCTTATTAAAAATAGTTTCATTATGTGATTATTGAATGATGTTTGAGAGTGTAATATTAGAGCATAGAAATAATCTACATAATTAATTTCTTTTAAACTATTTTCACCATATTTCTATCACAAGTTTTTTTAATGTACTGGGCATGGCGTTGCTTACACCTTTACACTCGTGATGAGGGAAATTCCTTTAAAGTTCTAACCACACATTTGGAAAATATATGTTATTTATGTTGTAATTCGATCGTCAGAATAGTGCTCATAACGCGAGCGCTGACGAGTTAAAAAAAAGTGTGTGTGTACTTATGTACACGCGTTAGAAGTTATACTTCTTCGACGTAACAAGATAAAAATCTTAAAAATAATTACTCAAAGTAATATATAAAAACAATTATTTTCACTTATAATCACAGTAAATTATTTTATAATATATTATGATATTATTTGAGAAAATATGTATTTATGTATATTTTTATATATTTTATTCGGACTGATACAAAACACATGTGGTAGGTTCAGAAATACTTAAATAAAGAAATATTGTGAATACAGTTGTCAGTTCTCACGCAAACATACGTAGATGTCCTTACTTTTACTTTGTTGGTACCTTTATTTGAAAAACTAAAATGTTAACTGTAGCTAACTTCATCTTGTCGTTTTTTCGTGACGGTGTGCGCGCGCATCGTAAAAATTTACCCCCATCATTTCTGCCTAACGCGCCAAAAGAAGTATAACTTCAAAAAGTTTCAAATTAATTTCAAAAATCTGGCTACAGTCGTTGTTAGAGTATTTTATTTGTTAATAGTCAAATTTTGTACAATACTCTGGGACTGCTTCAGATCGCCTAACGTTGAAATCATTACAAACAAAGGTAGGATTAATTGTACTCAAAAATTACCTAAATCTTCCACCCATAGTTTAGTCTTTTTCAGTATTTTAAAAACGAACCCCGGTATATTTTTCTATAAGATAATATATGTATAATATACCACCATTGTCCAAATATCATTTGTGTTGACTTGTAGAGTAAGTGTACTTGAATATACATAGATACATACATCCAAACATACACACTTATATACAATATGGACGTCATATTTCATCTAACATTTGAGTTATAAACTTTATGTAATCAATCCTCTTGTGAAAATGATCTTTTGTTTTGACTATTACATCTTGTTTTCAACTGCATTGGTTGCTTTAACAACAATATAGTACCTTCTCACTGAAAGTAGATCACGTAATATGAACTTTATCGACACATATTTCAACTACGTACACAAAGTAGTTCTTGTAAGTAAAATCGAGTTCTGATCATTGATTAGTCTCTTTATTATATTCGTTTTTCAACATTTTCTCATAAAGATGATATCACGGAATTAATCAGTTCATTGCAGAATGTTTTCTTTGGAAATAGGAAAGGAATTGAATTAGAAAAATTATGTCATCTTGTAAGAAATACAATGTTTTAAAAATTTTTACAGCGTATTTACAGGTCAAGAATTCAGACGATAGAGGTAAATTTAATCAATTTATTTACCCGTGAAAGAAAGAAGCTAATTTGCACCTTCCAAGAGAACGAGTTTATTATGGGGCATCTTCATTTTTATCGACTATTGCTGTTTTATCACCTTCTTCCTGGTTTTTAGAGCGATCTTAATATGAATCGAAACACTATACAATATGTTATAGTAGGTCAAAGTGCAAGTCACCGAATAAAAATTTTGTAAAGTATAATTGGGTTTTTCGGCTAAGAGATACTCTATCATCACACTTTTGATAAACACTTACGTGGTACACTTCAAAACGATTCGATTTAAAAAAATTTGGAAAACGGTTGACCCTGCAGGTCATCGCTGTAACTTTCCGCTAAGTATTGACTCATAACGTGTAAAAAATTTTATCTATTCTGATGTTATATCCACTCGCATTTTATTGTAATTAGATGTGATCTTAGACTAAAATCTGATTAAATTTTTACAATCATTCTAAAATTTTTGAACGGAGTATTGGAAATAGAGGGAATAAGATAATAAAACTTGTGTAGAAATGTGAAAAACACTATTTTTTAAATTTTCAAATCGCGATAACTTTAGAATGAATAAACCGATTTTCACGCGGTTGGTGACATTCAACGCAGTTTTTGAAGCTTAACAAAAAATTTTGAGGTTATTTCGAAAAATGCTTTTTTGGGTTTTCTTTCGTCAACGATAACTCACGGACGAATCAACCGATTTTGACCGGACTGGTGGTGATCGACGTGGTTTTTTGATGTTGAGAGCTGATTAGTTTTTGAAATTGATCGATACAGCCGTTTAAAAGTTATTCAAAAAAAAACCACTTAAAAAAAATTTTTTTTTTTGCAGTTTTTTTGAGATTTCTCGCAATCTATCGGTTCAAATAGGCCTCAAAATCTAATTTTGGTCAAGCATCCACACACACACACACACACACACACACACACACACACACACACACACACACATACATACAGCCTTACAGACACCCTCGCGGAAGTAGTCAGGGAAGCTTCCTGACACCTTAAAACGTAGAGATATGCTGAAAACTCGATTTTGGCAAAACGGGGTGAAAACAATAACTTCCCTATTTTCTTAGCGGGAAGTTAAAAAATTCAATGTATGTTATATTTTGTTTCCTAGGAATCAAAATTGCATTGTTTTTAACACGCTTTTATAAGCTTGGGCTGTATGTTTGTTTGTTTGTTTGTTTGTTTGTTTGTATGTTTGTATGTATGTAACTATGTAACGGAATCTTTGAGTACGATTTTCACCGGTTTCTAAACATCTGATTAACTTGAAACTTTGCATACGTCTCAAGAACCGGTGACAATGCAATAATTCGTTAATAATTTCCCATTATCCTTGTTAGGGCCGCCAGGATAAATATATTCTTTTCATATATCCTCTATGAGAGCGAACACGATAACTCAAAAACGAAAAGAGATATCAAGATGAAATTTTTATAGCGTACTCAGGACTTAAAAACTGAGGTCAAGTTCGTAAATGAGCAATATGGGTCAATTGAGTCTTGGGTCCGTAGGACCCATCTTGTAAATCGTTAGAGATAGAACAAAAGTTCAAATGTAAAAAATGTTCTTTATAAAAAAATAAACAACTTTTGTTTGAAAAATTTTTTTGTAAACTTCACTGTTTACCCACGAGGGCGTAGCTATGGAACTGCTGAAAGACGAATGTTGCCACTAATCCTGAGTTGGGCTTCGACTGTTCACAAAATGCAAGGTTGTACAGTTGATCATGCGGTCATTTATCAGGCCGCATGCGATCAGGCTCACGACTGTTTGCTGCTGGACAAGCTTATGTGGCACTTAGTCGTGTAAGAACCTTAGAGGTATTCGCATTGAAGAACTTGATTGCTCTAAGTTAACAGGAAAAACCCCGTGCAATAGTGATGTTTAAATGAGATGAATAGATTACGAAACGATTCGTAATACATTTTAATACCACATATCCACAAAAAACTAATTGATAAATCGTACTAAAAAGTATAAAATAAATAATAGTTTAAAAAAACTAAAAAGCACGCTTTTATAGCAAATCGAACTAAAAACTTAAAAATAATTTTTAATAACAAAGAGTTAATATTACCGTAGCAGAAGGTTATACAATCAATCATAATTAATTACTTAAAAATAAAAATATAATAAAATTTAAGTTACAAACAGAATTATTAAATTCAGAGTAAAAAGCGTGGGGTGCATTTCACTACATTTCCATAACTCTCCACTCATAGATAGTTGCCAATAGAATGATTGTATAACCTTTATTATGTCAAGCACCCCACGACTTTTCACTCTGAATTTAATAATTCTGTTTGTAACTTAAATTTTATAATATTTTTATTTTTAAGTAATTAATTATGATTGATTGTATAACCTTCTGCTACGGTAATATTAACTCTTTGTTATTAAAAATTATTTTTAAGTTTTTAGTTCGATTTGCTATAAAAGCGTGTTTTTTTAGTTTTTTTAAACTATTATTTATTTTAATTTTCTAAATATTTATTCAAAAATTTCAATTAAAATAATTATTTAAATAAATAAATAATAATTTTCAATTTTTGTAATTTTGTTTTAATGGAATAAAAAATATATTTTGATAAGAAAACGAAAGTTTTGAATATTCCAAGGGTTTTGTAAAATAAAACTGTTCAAATGTATGAATAAACTGTCTAACAAAAAAAAGATCATTCTTTTAATGGTCTGTTTACTTCATATACTTGCTTTTTTTAAAGTTTTTAGTTGCAAAGCTACAATAATGTCACTAACTTTCGGATTATATGTGGGTTAAGACTAGATGAGCTTGAAGTGAAATGAGCCATTATTTTTGTCTAATACTGTACCCATGGGGCTTCACAAACACAATACTCTAGTATACAACAATCTACTGTAGTTGTTTCTGTCGAACTCTTCATAAATTGTTCAACTTTACGTTATTATATCTCAAAAATGAGAAGGTCAATATTTTTTCCACTTTTTTTAACACTCACACATAAAAAAAAAATTGGTAAAAACACATCTTCTTCAATGATCTTCATGTTGATCAAAAATTTAATTAAGTTTATCTCGGGTTCGAGACGGTTAATTGTCTTTAAATTTTGATGGTAAATGTAGAAATTTCTGACATTATGATGCCCATAGCACGACAGTTACCTTCAAAATGCTTATGGTTGTTATATTTGCCGCTTGATGTCGTTAGTGAATTCACCATTATTGATTTGATTTCTACAGGATTCAACAAAATTCAGTCATATGACCTTTTCCATGAAAAACAGAAATGCTTTTTGTCAATTTTTTATGAAAATATAGGTCGAGTAGAGTCTGTAACTCGAAAATTACGCATTTTTCACAGTAAAAACACTATGAAAAAAATTATAAAAAAGTCACAATATTTCAAATAATTTAAAACGATTTTTTTTTGACTCCACCGAACACGAGATGTCAATCCGACAAGCAATGACAATAAAACAGTGTCAGCAGTCGTATTAATATATCATTATTATCAGCTTTAAATGACGTCACAACGGCATTCGTGTAACTTCGTGTGTTTTCGGATCGCTTTCGCCAATTTGAATTTTAATGAATTTCATTGTCTGTTTCCTCGGTCAAAAAGCTCCAAAAAAATTGGGGGAAAAAATTAGCTCATTTACCAAGACATTTACTTTCATTTAAAAAAAAAAAAGAAAATAATATGTGAAAAAGGTCTATTACGGAATCATAGTGAAAATAAATGTAATAAAATATTATAAAAAATAGTTATATTCTAGTGATGATAAAAAATATAACCCGATTCAAATTGTTTTCTATATATTTACTCTTCGTATATAATGGGTACGTATACCTATATTATATAAAAGGTATTCTATATAACTCGTTATTGTTTTTATTCAAGATTGATTACGATAAAAGAACTAAAATGAAATTGAATTTATTATCTCTTTCTCTTGATTTCATCTCTGTTATATATATTATATCTCATTTTAACTAATGTATTTTTATAGACAAAGAATTCATAAATATCAGAATTATATACATTTAACATTTTTTTTTTTTACGTTTGTGTTGTTATATTCGTTGAAAAATCTTATCAAAATTTTGCATGACATAACGTTTATTGTAAAATTTAATTATAATTTATTTTTATTTATATCATTTTGAATTACATATAAAATATGTTTTAAAATATATTAATATTCTCTTGGAAGTATAAAGAAGTGATTGTAGAGAATGTTAGGTGTTTTGAATATTTGGGTGTAGTGATGTGTAGTAATGGAAAATGGAAAGAGCATGTGGAACGTATGACCGATAAGGCAATGAAAGTTTTAATGAGCATTAGAAGATATGTGTACAGGTATGAAAATTTCCCTATAAATGTGATTTTGAAAATGTGCAATGCTTTAATAATTCCAATTTTAACATATGGAAGCGAATTGTGGGTTGGAAATAGTAATAACTATAAAGAGCATATTAGAACTGTAAACACATTAATGCATAAATTCCTTAAAGAACTGTTGGGTGTAGCAAAATCTATTCCCAATTCAGCAGTTAATATTGAAATGGGCACTAGGAGTGTGGAGTATTACTGCATGTCAAAGGCCTTGAATTATCGCAATACAGTGTCTAATAGTAACAAAGAGCTGCAAATAATCTGTTTGAATGAGGGGACGTTGGATAGAATAAGAGATTTAATGAACGAAAGAGGATTGAATGAATTGGATGAGGGCTGTGTGAGATCAAAGATCAAGAGAGAAATTGAAGAGCTAGCGATACGTGAAAGTTTGAATGATATGGGAATGAAAGAGAGTCTAAGCACCTTTATAACCTTAGACCATTATAATCTAGGTGCTAGATATGTGAATGTGTGTAATAGAAGTGAGAGATATTTGATTGCAAATTTTAGAATGTATGGGTTTAAGTGGGAAAGTGTGAAAGTTGATGGAGTTAGAATATGTGTATTGTGTGATTCGGCAGAAAGTGTGAAGCATCTGATAGAGGACTGTCCAGCAACTGCAGGCCAAGAATGGGAAGAATTGCATAGATTGGGACTAACTACGACTCAATCTATTCTCAATTGCTCTAGTTTAGAGCTTATCAAAGCAATAACGACGTATCTGCGACATATACTGTTAAAAAGACAAACATATCTCTACTAACCTCTCATGCATATATATTTAGTTTTAGTCATTTTAATTTTTTATATGGAATGTTTGTACTTGATTTATGTCAAATTTATATATATATATATATATATATATATATATATATATATATATATATATATATATATATATATATATATAATATTCTTTTTCTTTCTTTTTTTTGAAATTTTTCATTCCATAAATTTTAACAACATAAAATACTACGTAGAGGTTGTATTTGTTACAGGTAGACAAATACTATGCAAACCAATGAGGACCTTAACAAGTTATTTGATCGGTGCGATATTATATTCTGTTGTCCCGTTACGTCGCTCAAAATACAATGATTTATAAACAATTTCGTTTGAGCAGTTATTCGTTGCATTTTATCCTAAGATTATCACTGTAAAACGTAAGGGTAACAAGACAAATAGTCGATCTGAAATACCATTCTCAAAAAAAAGCATGCAAACCTTCGAATCCTAATATCTATGACCATGTAGCCTTGGCTTAATCGTGTTTGCCAGGCTTCTTGTGCAAACATGATGAGAATCGATAAGTCGGCAATCTTCATGTTTAGGTTGATTGTACATTAAGGCAATCAAAATTTGGATTTTTGATATGATTGATATTTATTGCTAACTTATACGTATAAATTAATTTTTTGTTTAAATCTGATGAGGATATTCATGTAATTATCATTAAAAATTGTAATTACATCATCTTGTTAACAGGAAATGTTGAATGAACGGATAAATATATAAATATACGGGAATTTTATATATTAGATATATATAAAATTGACCCCTTCTTTTTTCAGGTAATCAAATCAAGCGTGAATGGATAGAACACTAGTTTTATTGTTGTTGTTGTGTTATTTATTGACAGGAAAAGGTTTGCATGAAAGAAAATAGTTGAGTGGAACATTATAAAATTTAAGAAAAAATATTAAATGCAATTAATGGTGGAAACGCATATAAATATGGAATAATATTACACGTTCCTATCTACTATGTATTTATTTGCGCTTCCACCATATTTATCTAAAATAATAATAATATCAAATCGGGTATTATCGTTAGTCAAAAATAAATCATGAAATTTGAAAAAAGTTAAAATTTATATAAAAATATACGTAAATATTCTGATTTCGAGTCATAAAAGCACATTTTTTTTTTAAATATTAAAATTAAAAATCGTAATTTTTAAACTGTATATCACGTGACCTAAAACGCGGGTAAGCCCTGCTGTAATGTCATAGCGGTATGAGTCATAGACCATCAATTAGTTCAGTGTAGACAGCTGGGTATAATATATACATAGATAAGTATTTATATTTATTATAATCAGATGTCTATGAATTATATCTGTAAAACTTATTTATGTTATTTCGTATCATGATACCGATATTACGTCATCAAATTGGATGCCTGCGTTTTTGACAGTTTAAGAAAGGTTTAAAATTTTATTTAAGTTTTTGGTAAGAAAGCGTGTGTATTTTTCCGAAATAAATTTTTTGGTGGCTTTTTATCAGCAAAATCAACATTTTGAAGTACTTTTACAAAAATAGTGGAATACCCTATTGTATTAAGGTATTATTTATTATTATTCAGGTTTTGGGAATAGGTAATTATTAGAGCTATATGCAAGCGCAGCCAACTCCACGCAGTCTGTCCAAAAGATAGTAGAAAAATTTGTTTGTATAAAGATAGTAATAAATGTCGTCCCCCAAGACGTACAGAGTCAAAAGACGATTATTTATCATTTTTTAAATTATTATATAAACCTCATTAATAATAATGTAAGATGTTGTCTATATTTCTATAATTAATTAAAATATAAAAATTTTTAATTTCTGCTGAATAATATTTTTAGGGAATGGTAAAACTGCTATGAATCGATCAACCATTAGAAAAAAAACAAATATGTATCAATTCTAGCCTAGAGTGGAAATAAAAAATTTACTAAACGAGTAACTGTAAGTAAGAATATCGAAAATATCAGCCTGTCGATAGTGTTTGACTTCAAATTCCACACAAATTTAGGTATTGTTGCAAAGAAGTTTCAAATATTTGAGGTCGCTTTATAAATATACGCTCGTAACAATGATATACTTAGTCAGGTCTCTTTTTTACACTGAGCAGATGGGACAGACTTCCTAAGACCGAAGGAAACCTCAACGTACCATAAAAAAAATCATTATTTACTGCCGGCCTTCCATTCGCAACGTATTTAGTACACGATTAAATGATAAAATAATTGATTTGCAATGCGATTTTCGGGGTTTCTAGTACCAAACTACTTCGCATCATGTTTTTTTGTTGGTTTTATATAATTTTATTAGGTTCAATTTTACATTGAAGGCAATTCGATTTACCTCCTATCAAAATACGTAAAATAAGAGAAAATTTGCCAATGATATTGAATAATCATCTAATTAGCACACCAATTAATCCAAAAATTTATCAATGGTAAAGTAAATTTGTCTCTTTTCTGTAAATCAGTAATGACGGGATCATAAACATTGAAAATAGAGAGTGTTCTCGAATTAGCTGCCAAATGAAGTTTAAAAGAATGGGACCATGTAATGTACACAGGGCATCCAAAATTTTTAAGACAGTCCTGTTGGTCTTGTATCAATAATATATCTAGTTACTCATTACAATACGTTTGAATAATAAAAGTTATAAAAACATCTAATAGCTACTACGTGCACCTACTTTTAACAACTTAAATAATCAACACCTTCTAAGAAACGTATTCGAATAACACATTATAGAACGAGTAACGACATCGTTATTCATACATCATTAAATCTGATTACAATACACTATATTACAATATCAAACAGTTAGAAAGTAGTAGTGCCAATAGAAGTTCTATGTGAAGAATACTACAATATCTAGATCTATGATTTTCTTTTTATTCGTCTTATCTTGTGTCCTGTTGTATGATTTTATTTCTTATTTTGTTAGATATTTTATTCACAAAACTATAAAGAGTTTAAAATATTGAAATGTGTTCTTTTTTAACCGACTTCAAACAAAAACGGAGGAGGTTATCAATTAGACTGTATTTTTTTTTTTTATGTTTTTTACCTCAGAACTTTTGACTGGCTGAACCGTTAATTTTGATGATTCTTTATCTGTTTGAAAGCTGGTGCTTCCCGTTTGGTCCCATTTCATTTTGGTACAGTTCTGACAACGGCATCCATGAGAAAACCATAAAAGTCTTAAATTTGCATTAAGTTTAGACGACAAGAGGACGAATAACTCAATATCACTTCAATGATTCTTTTTTTAGTGACAAGTTAGTGAGTGTACTTCAGATTCACTAAAAATCACAAAATAAAAAAAACTTTTAACAAAAAGAAAACCGACTTCAAAAGGAAAACTTTTCCAAAATATATTAAAATGCACTAAAAAATAAAAAAATAACGATAATATAATGTAGTTAAATTCTTGTTATTTTTGGAGTCGGTGTCAGCCAAGGAACTAACTCTGACAGAACAGTTTTCTACATTAGCTTGGCTGACACCGACTCCAAAAATAACAAGAATTTAACTACATTATATTATCGTTATTTTTTTATTTTTTAGTGCATTTTAATATATTTTGGAAAAGTTTTCCTTTTGAAGTCGGTTTTCTTTTTGTTAAAAGTTTTTTTATGTATATATTGTTGAATCAGTCCAATCAAGTTATCAATTATGTATTTTCTTTAACTAGTCCAGCAGACGCGTCAACGAAAGGCCGAAATAGCTACTGAAAAGCCAAAAACTTTTGATCTACCTATTTTTTATAGTTTTGGAGAAAATGGACAGTGATATTTACAAAAAAATGTTTTAAGCAAAAATAGTTTATTTTTTTATAAGTAACATTTTTTATAAGAAACATTTATTATATTTAAACTTTTGTTCCAACGGCTTACAAGATGGGTCCTACGGATCCACATGACCGATATTGTTCATTTATCAACTCAAACTCACATTTTACGACCTAAGCACACTATAATATATTTCAGCTTGATATATGCTTTCGTTTTTGAGTTATCGTGTTGACGGACGGACGGGCCGAAAAACTAATTTTCTCCATTAGATCTCAAAAATGAAATAGAAACAAGTGCACAGAATATAATTTGCTTTGTTTCTAAACAACTAAGTGCTTGATTTTATCAGAATACTTTTAAAATGCACATTTTCTTGATTTAATAAATTACCAAAAAGACACTACTTTTCGAACTTTCATTCTTGTATAAAAACCATATTTGGCATCAAAATTATATTTGGCATCAAAATAAAAGGGAATGGTAATTGAAGTTAATAGACCGACTTTCCTAATTCGAACTGACAAATACTAAAGCAAATACTTACACAAATACTAACATTATTAAAATCTTCTAGATGTGAATTATTCGTCACCATTTTTTAGGTATTAAAATTTTAAAATTTTATATTATTTTTATTCATACCATCATCCCTTGATAAATTATTATAAACTAATCCATTTTAAAACCTTTTTACATTATTCAAAATGGAGTAAGCATTATTTTGACAGAGATTGACAAATAATGTATTATTTTTATACTAAAAAACAAATGATTCCCGTGCGCTGTCTATGGAACATAATCATCGATTAAGTGTACATTTAGACAACTGTTTTAAGGATATTGTGTGATATTCCACGTTATTCAAGAAGGAATCAGAATAGAAAGTGTTTCTTTGCCGATTAAAATACTCTTTGGTGTTGAACTATTAACATTAATGTTTTTATACCCTCTTAAATATGAAATATATATCAAGGTGTACTTATTTTAATTCCAAGTTTGTAATGCTAAGAAATATTTATCGTAAACATCATTGTTTTCCCGCGAGTGAGTAAATTGGAGCAAAACTTTGACGTCCATTAGCTGCAAAAATATAAAATACTAGAGTGATACCCACCCGCTTTGCTGGGTTTAAAAGTAAACATTGATAAAGATTGCTCTCGCTTATCCCCATTTTATAACACTCGCAATAATGGTAATTATTGTTTTACACAGGTAAAATATATGTATGGTTTTCTATTTTTTTATTCGTTGTGTGCGTAGTCATGGTAGGGACAATAAAATCGATGCCAGCGCTTCCAGTGAAAATTTTGGCGTTAAAGGGGGCTGTTATTACTAATTTGCAGTTCTTTACATGTTAATGTTATAGAAATTTCAAATTAAAATTATTGTAAAACACGAATTAATTAAACTTAATGCATTAAAAATTGTGAAAATAAGAAATCAAATTGCACAAATATTATTTTTCAAATGTAAATTATCATAATTATTTATTTAAATTTGTGAGACAATAATATTAAATTTTAAATGTAAGTCTTAAATGCAATCCATACAATTATATATGCATCCATACAATTCTATAATTAAAGTAGTGTATCGATACCATGGAAACGAAACTCACGCACGGAGCGAATATGTATAATAGTAATTATTCATTGAATATATTAGAAAAGATGGCTGTGAAATATTTTATATTGACTATTTACAGAAATCTGTAATTTATGGTAATGTCAAATGACTACTTTTACAAGAAATCTGTAATTTATGGTAATGTCAAATGACTACTTTTACAAGAAATCTGTAATTTATGGTAATGTCAAATTATAATTTTTAATTTAATTTTATTTTTTATTTTTATATCTTTATAAATTATATCTCATGTGTTATTCTGAAGTATGAGCTATATTGCTGTACAGTTTCATTAAAAACCATTCGCTAGTTTTAGCGTGAAAGCGTAACAAACAAACAAACAAACAAACAAACAAACATGCTTACTTTCGCATTTATCTCTATAGAGATAGTCATTTGAAATTTGAAGGCACCTTCAACTAACAAGTTTTATGAAAGATGTAAAAAAGAAAAAAAAAATTTCTTGAACATACTTCCAAAACTTTTTGAACAAATGTCAGCCAGAAAGTCGCAATAAAGTTGGTTTTGTAAATTTAATTTGTACCTGCTATTTTATATGTTATAACAAAAAATTATTATTAAACAAGTGAAAAAAGACAATTGACTGAGTTAATTGTTGAAATACCATGTATAGACAGTGTTGATGACGCAATGGTTTGTTTTTTGACGTCACGTTGATAAAAAAAGATATCCACTTTTAAATAGCTACACACACTGATATTCCCATATTAATGCATACAATAAAATTTGCACCTAATAAGCGCCCTCGTGGGTAAACAGTGATGTTAACAAAAAAAAATTTCAAACAAAACTTGTTTATTTTTTTATAAAGAACATTTTTTATATTTAAACTTTTGCTCTATCTCGAACGGTTTACAAGATGGGTCCTACGAACCCAAGACCCAATTGACCCATATTGCTCATTTACGAACTTGACCTCAGTTTGTAGGTCCTGAGTACGCTATAACAATTTCATCTTGATATCTCTTTTCGATTTTGAGTTATCGTGTCCGCAGGACGGACGGACGGACAACCGGAAATGGACTAATTAGGTGATTCTATGAACACCTATACCAAAATTGTTTTCGTAGCATCAATATTTTAAGGCGTTACAAACTTTGGACTAAACTTAATATACTATGTATATTTCATATATACATGGTATAAAAACACTACATATTTACTGGTTGGAAATTTGTTATACTTTTTAGAAACTGAATCTCAAAAAAATTGAAGTTATACACTTTTGACAAGTTAGTAATTTTATTTAAGCTTTTTTACTTCATACCAGTATGTCGTTATATTTCTGGTTCCATTAAATGATCGCACAATAAAAAAAAAAAGTATATTACAATGATGGTAATTTTCTTCACTTTTTTTTTTTTATATAAGTAAATGTATTTTTTTTACCACCATTTTCAATAAAGGATTATATTTTGTATTATAATGCGTTTTTTCCCGTTATCCTTTTTTTTTTTTTATTAAAAAATATTCAATAAACACTAAGCATAATATTAAAAAATTTGCATAGAGATTGAGAATCCTACATTAACCCAAATAATTTTTAAATATTTTGTAATAACAATTAGAAAAAGCTTTAGAAAATTTTACAGCTTTTCAAAACTATGTATAATGAGTTTATGTAATTATGAGTTTTCATAATTAAAAATACATTCTATTTTCATGTACGTTTAATGACAAAAAAAGCAATTAAGAATGTATGGGCATGAAAACAATGTTTGAATAAAGGCTCAAAAATTTTTTAAAGGAAGACTTTTACTCAAAGAATATGTTGTCAAAAATTTTAGGTTAGGCAACCGTTCCTATTTTAAAGATATAAATTTTCGAAAATCGACGTAAAATGCATACAGCTCTTATAGAAAATCTAAAAAATTTGAAACTATTGTTTATGAAATAATAGGTAAATAACTAATATAATTTTTTTAATATCTGACTTTCTGTATGATTTTAAGAAACATTAGGATTTTTTAAAATCAAACTATTCACATTACACTCCATTAGAACTAGAAATTAATGTACCTACTCCATTAAGCAATTGATTCGATAGGTACTTCAATTAGTCATTAAATCGATTATTATAGAGGTAATCCCTCTCAATGAAATGAACCAACTATTGGTAATTGTAGGAAAATACACATAAATTCTAACATAGTTTTACTATACAGGATTACAGTAAAACTTTATCAAATCGTAGATAACGTTAAAAGAATGTCCTTTTTCAGCACACCTACCGTCAGGAAAGCATTTGTTCCTAGGCACAAGGTGCTTAAATTTTAGAACAAGAGGATAATATTGTGAATATTGCCGAGGCGGCTACTTAGATAACTTGAAAACTTTACAAACAATGACCCAAATTGAATTTGTAAGAAATTCAACAGCACTATTTTTTCTCGAAATGAGGATCGTTAGCTGCTACTATCAAATAATTTTTCTATGCAGGCAATGATCAGCTGTTGTTTGAATGCATAAACATAATCTCAAAATTTCTCTTTTTTTACCAAAGAAATTATCTCGACAGAGTTGAAGAAGAAAGTAGAAGAGTCTAAAGGGAAGTTTTTAGAAGGAAAAAAATAGCACCACGTAGTTTTGTTTTCGTGGTATTAATTTTGACGTCAATTAAACAAAATTGGGAAAGGAGTCATTAAATTTCTCATGTTTTAAACGGGCTAAATTTCTAAAACTTTTGGATTTAATAGTAAAGCCTTAATTCTAAGTCTGTGAAAATAAATTCCTGAACTTCTATTGAAAAATGAGTTTTACGGTAGTTAGCATAGGACCGGCAAATACCATTCTGGAAATTCCTTAATTGCTGGAACTGTAATCTTTTGAATACCTAAATTTAAAAAAAATAAGTAAAACCAAACAATTGACTGAGTTAATTGTTGAAATACCATGCATAGTCAGTGTTGATTTCTTTATCACATTACACATACAAACATGTGACACATACATAACTGAGTACATATTATAAAATTTCCGCCAAATTGGCGCCCTCATGGGTAAACAGTGATGTTTACGAAAAAATGTTTCAAACAAAAGTTGTTTAATTTTTGATAAGGAACATTTTAACATTTTTTACATTTAAACTTTTGTTCTATCTCTAACGGTTTACAAGATGGGTCCTACGGACCCAAGACCCAATTGACCTATGATGCTCATTTACGAACTTGACCTCACTTTTTACGTCCTGAGTACGCTGTAAAAATTTCAGCTCGATAGCTTTTTTCGTTTTTGAGTTATCGTGTCCCCAGACGGGCGGACGGACGGACGGACAACCGGAAATGAACTAATTAGGTGATTTTACGAACACCTATGACAAAATTTTTTTCCTAGCATCATTATTTTTAAGCGTTACAAACTTGGGACTAAACTTAATAGACTATGTATATTTCATATATACATGGTATAAAAAGAAAAGAAAAGTATTTAACTATGAACTTTGATACTGTTATACTACCTTAAATCTCATGAGGAAAACTCACCAAATATATGAAATATTAAAACCAATAAGTTTTTCATTAGATACGTTTAATTCATATTTTCTGACGGACACATAGACAGACACATTTTTTTATAATCAATCATTCATAAACAAAACAAAAAGTATAATAATATTTATTTTTAAACATTTTTTATTCATCCATCCATCTTCTTTATTTTTTTATTTTTTTTAAACATTAAGGTAATAAACCATTTTGTTTATTATTATAGAAAATACAACAAACACTAAATTATAAATAATAAAAATAAATTATTATATATTTTATTATTTTTCGTTTCCTGATAAGCAATTATTGAGTTCGTCAGAAAATCGAAATTTACATTTATTTATGTGTACATGTCTGTCTAGGGTATGTTTATGGCTAGAATAGATAGCGATGGAAATTACATTTGTTTATAAAAATTTGCGAAGTTGTTTACCTTTTTCCATACAAACTTTTTTACAACTGGTCATAACGCGCATGTTCGTTTAAACATATCATGAAATTTCGAAAAATACGTTGTTTGTCATTATTAAGTTCGCCTGTGATCGTTTAAAAGTTTACAAAGTTTTATTAAAAGATTCCTTGGAGATTTTAAACAATTAGAATTACGTAAATTGACACTTTATTTACCTTTTCTTCGCGTTATTCATATTTTTTGTTCCAGATATCTTTGACTGAGATTTTTGAAGTCTTTTAAGGTTTCTTTTATCAAATAAGTTGTCAAACACAAACAGTTCGCTTGTTTTATCAAAAGAGAAGATGGTCCGAAAATGGGAGAAAATAGGAAAAATGACTTTTATTTTTCAATAACTCTTAGCCTGGAATGCAAATTTTCTAATTGTCTGAAAAGTAATTAAATAATTTAACCCGTATTTTAAGCCAAAGTTCGTCTTACAAAACAGAAAACAAGAAAAAATTGCATTTGTTTTTACAAATTGGTAACCACTTTTGAACATTCCATACTTCAAGTTTAGAATCAGCGGGTCAAGGAAAACAGGAACTGATTGAGTTACTAACCGAGTCATTTGTGGCCGTTATATAAAATTTTTTTTATGTCACTAAAGGTAGTAAGAAACAATTTTTTTTTTAATTAATTCTCGATTTATTACAGCTTTATCAAAATATTTCATTATTCTTCCCAACCCTGTATACAAAATGTTTATAAAAAAGCAAAGTTGTAGAATATATAGTTCAAAAAATCAAGAAAGTTGTTGGTCTGAAATCTAAAAGCCATACACATTACAGCTTTTTTTCTATATAAAATATTATTATCTATAAAAATCATATCTTTTACTACTAAATTATTAGGTTTTACTATAATAATAATAATCTGTTGGCGAATCTGTTGTCGTCATTGGTCCATATTTCCATCATCTTTCGTACTCAGACATCATATTGTTTGTTGGGTGAGAAAAATGTATCTTAAAACAGATGTAGTGTTTTTATTGGGTTATTATATTTCTTAAAAATACATTTTTCTTTTATAATCGACGGCTATTATCCTGTTAATTTTCATAAATTTTTATAGATTTTTGGTGCGGATGGGGTGATTTAGTTTTGTATATGCGATCGAATACAAGTATTTTCATCGAGGGCTATAAAAATGCCAGCAAATTAATTTAAAATCTTCAATTTCCACGGCTTTCTTCGGAAATGAACACTAGTAAGTGCAGTAAAAGAAAATTTTCATTTCAATAAGATAAGAAATATCTGAAATTAAGGTTTCTTGAAAACAAACTTTGCACAATAATACAAATTTTTCTCTACTAATCTTCCCTTAAAAGTTTATACAAATGTCTTACAGAATTGTCATTTATGTACAACAAGTGATCAAATTGGGCGTTAACCGTTGTTGAACGATAATTAAATATTTCATATCGGTAATAAAATGTTTCACACAAGCAAAAGTATTCACAGCACTCCAATTAACAGAGTTAAAAGAACAGGAAGCTGAAATTGGATTATGCATTATTTTAAAAGTTTCAGCTGTAGGTATTTTCTTTACACTGTTACTAAGTTTTATAAAACATTTTTATAAGAAATCAAACCCTGCCTAGATTTAATAACTGCGTCAGCTTTAATTGAAAGTTTTTTTTACATAATATCGCCTATAATAAAAAGTAATCGATAAGATTTAAAAAAAAAAAAACCTAATCGTGTAGTTTATACTCGTGTATTATACATAAACCTAAATGTTTATGGCTATTGATATGGTTATAATAATATTTCATGACTTCAATAAACCAAAAATATTTTTTTGATAGGTAAAAAAAAAATTTATTACCTGTCAGTAGGAAAATACCTTTATGACGGTAATATTTTGTTATATAAAAATAATAAAAAAACAAGTGAAAACAAACAATTAACGGGTGGATAACCGGAAAAATATCCGGTATAAGTTAAGTTTCAAACTTGGGACTAAACTTTGTATACTTTGAAATATATTTTATATTTACAGGTTATAAAAATATTTAAAAGGACCCAATATGGATCATTAAATAAAAAGTTGGTTACCAATATCGAAAGATTGACTGCTAATCGCATTTTTACTGTAAGAATGTCTTCACAAATTCGACTTTTTTTTTATGAAATGCTGTTAATTTTCTAACGTAAGCTTAAGCAGCAAGCTCGTTATCCCTAGAGAGGTAATCTTAAACGACCCTTTTACCTGAGCCTGTCATTTCCATAGCAAAGTATAGCTCCGTAATTTACCGAATCAAAGAATGGCTACGACTAACACAACTTGTCATCTTTTGGCACAACTTGTCTTGTCATGGCGAAATTTGGACAGTGACAGAAAAGAAAAAACATCAATTCTACCTCCTTCCATAGCGACAGCTCTTGCAATAATCCTGATCCATCTAGCCACTTTTCGGTAATTGGGCGCAATGATTATTCTAATAGCGGCTCTTTGAAGTGATATTAGATCTTCGGAACGCCTACGATTATTGTAGTCAGATCATATATGTCTTGTAGTACCGCAAGTGCGTCCCTCCCTCTATCTAAGATAGACCTATCTTACGATATCTTCCTTCAGGAGCAGCTTGCAGCTGGCGAATGAAACTATTGGATACCTATTGATGCTTATGTTAGTCAACCTTGTGCCATTTCTAGCAAACTCTGCGATTTCAATTCCCTGATGGAATGACCATTTTCATTACGTTAGCTTAGTGATATAATCTTATGCATTTGAAAAAACATATTAGGATAATGCTCATGATTGAAAATTTTATGAAAAACTTTATCCTAATCGTTCATATAAACATTTTGAAATAATTTCTATCAAAATCTTTCTAATATCTGATTGCATATATATGTATGTAGATATTAAAATGCTGATAAAAACAAGTATATAAAATTTATTTCAATCATTTTCATTTCAAATAGTAAATATATAAGTACTTAGGATACGACAAAGTTTTATACATTGTAAAAAACAATATAAAAAGAAATATTACATAGTCTTCATTCCTCTTCTGGTATGAAATACGATCAAGTGAATAATATAAAACACATAATATATGCCATACAACATATGAATAAAAACCTGTTTTAATCAACATATGTACAAAGTGTTCGTGAAATATTGAAAACTGTTAAATGTTTAAATCCCATTAGGGTCGCTACACCAGAAATGAGGAGTTTTTTTAAGTCGAAGTCACCATTGTTATAACTTTATTGTGTGCCTGTTTATCCAAGACCGTATTGCTCATAGAGAAGGAAGCGAGACGGGTATACGACTCTTCTACCTATCTTAATAGGTAGAAAAAAAAATGTTGTCTCTCTGTCTTACTCGTATTTTTGGTTGTAACTGTTGAGGTTGTCACTGTCTTTCTCGTATTTTAGTTACAGAAGTCCGAGGGACTTCTGTAAGTCCCGTTTGCCCATGCCTGCTCTACACGTTGACCGACTTGCCTGCTAATATGTATGGTAAACAGATATTCGATACTATTTTTTTTTATTGGATAGGGTATACTTCGAAGTTGGTTCCATATCAATTTAAAAAAAGCTTTGAAAAAACATTTGTGAGCTGACTCTTATGTATGTTCACTGATTTCTTCGCCAATTCTGGACCGATTTTGAACAAAAATCGTTTGGAAGTATAGTGGCTTCATGTTGTCTCATAATTGTTTCATCAAATTCAGTTAAGTAGTTTTTAAGAAATGGTCGAGTCAAGTCTATAGAGAAATTACGCTTTGAAGTCAACGCTTAAACATATTCTTAGCTAAAATGTTGATTCATGGGCGTCGACTTCAAACCATAATCATTGAAAGAGAAAGAAGAAGAAATTATTGATTGAAATCGATATTTTATATAAAGTTATCTCTTTTACACTTTTTTGCGCATCTTACACGTTTTTGTGCATCAGTTCTTTCTTTTTGCAAGAAATTTAGGATTAAAATTCAATAAAAATTAATGCTTTTTTCTATTTGATTCTAGGTAAGTGTCAATCCAGGACCGTTCCTTTAATATTTAAGTATATTACGGTAAGATTAAATGACTATTATTTTCAATAACTAGTACAAATAATTTTAAAATGAGCTTTTTACTTAATTTTACTTTTTCATTCGTAGAAAATAAAAAGTGTCAGCCTTTAAGATTAATAAAGTTATTAATATTTTTTATGTTAAAGGGCGTATGAAGGCATATTAATGAGACTTGAAATAAATAAAAAATATGATAATACAAAAGTTTAAATGATTTTGAATGATTTAAGAAAAAAAATATTTTATCGAAATAATTTCGTTGAATTTTAGATTTAAAAGGCGACAAAAAGCAAGCTTTATCGTGGATCTAAATGAAAACATAAATCGATATTTCTCAAAAATAATATCGATAGCTATATTAGAAACTATATCTATTTAGATTTTAAACAGAGTGGCAAGAGATTTTATTAATTTTGAATTTATTGACTGTTTTCCTATAAATGCACTTAGCAAAGCAGGTTGGTGAACGTCCTTAAAAGCAATCATGTAAAATACCACTAACGTCACTTTCTTAATGCAATTTTCACATAACATAAATTCATGCATTGTAGTAAAATATTTTCAAACAAAAAAATTCTTTTTAAAGTAAAGGTCGACTTCTTTGATTTTTATTTCAAACATTTAAATCATTCATCTCAATAAAAGTGTGTCAACATGAAGGAATAAGTTGTCCTTCAATTTACTTCAAACTTTCAATACAATAAAATACCGCCTTTTGTTTACAGCTTTAAATTGATTGATCGCTTTTTAATTAAATCTTATATATTATTTATAAGCTTGAAAACAAGTTTGTACTTTGTATGTATGTATATACGAGTACTTCCTTTGTTGTTAGACTTTTTTTTATTATTTCTTATAAAAAATTTTCCATCAAGAATGATATAACTTGAGAATTAGATTAATTTTATTATTAAACTAACGAAAGTATACGAGCAGGTCCAAAAATTTTTTTTGCTCACATCTTTACTCTCTTGATGAGATAAATTCTGGGTATTTCTGGAGGATTTTGAAAAAAATATATCTTCAAAACTGTAGATAGGTCGAAAAATTCTGAAAATTTCATTATTCGAAAATAGATAAAATTCTATGAAGATAGAAAAAGTTTCAACCTCATATACCATTTTAAAAACAAAAGTTATTCATGCCTTAAATAGAGCGTGAGTAAAATTTTCAAACCGAGAATACTGTTAGGTTAACATTCTACTAACAAAGAGGGGTGTCATCAGTTTTTCGGATCTATGTTTCTGTGTGTCTGTCTGTAGCATCCTAGCTCCTAAACGGATGAACAAATTTTGATTTATTTTAATAATTTGATCAAAAATTTTTTATGTTTATTAGAAAAAAAAGGGCCGACAGTTTATGATTCATAAATTTTTTAATAAATCGTTATTTTTTGAAATAAACGTGATTGAGAGTTGTTGGCTAAAAATATTTTCTAAAATCGAAAGATATTTTATATACAAATTTATTACTTGAAGTTTTATCTAAAATTATATCATTCTTAGTGGAAAACCCTTTATTACCTACCAACAAATAGAAATTTCTCTTTAAGAAATAACAGCAACTGTACAATTTTATTTTTAAACGATGTTTTTTTTATTTTTCTATACTCTATATATATGTATGTGTCGATTATATTTTTATTGAAAAGAATATAAACACGAAAAATAAAAACTTAAAAATAAATTGTGAAAAACGTTTTCATCATTTATTTCAATTTATCACTTTGTTTTTGTGTGAACACAAAATGTTTCTTTCTGTAATTACATAACACTGTTTTATTTTCTTATTTGTTTTTATCAATATTTATATTTATTTTAGTCATGTGATCGCGTGAAATTAGTAGATTATCGTTGTTTATTTTTAAACATTACAAAAATATTATCTTTTGAATTACCTAGGCAAAAATTTTTATTATAAAATCAAATTTATTACATTTGCTTCAATTTTTTTGTGGTCTTTATAAGAGTAACATATGAAGGCGCGATTGTACACTTCAAGAAATTAATTCCTTGACTCATTACATATTTTCATTTGAACAAATAGAAAGAATTGAAAGAATCACATGGAAGCCGGGACACGTACTCGGATCCTTTGTAGATATCCGGTCTAGGACGTTACAACTTCGTCACTTCTGTCCTATGTAAGTGACTCAAATATATACAACGTCTTCTTATTCTGTATGTATGTTTGTGTACACACAAACATCTCACACTGCAATAATGACTTATTTTTCTGAAAGCTAACCATCATAACCATCAAACTTTTCAACTTTTGTTAAAGTTATTTTTTTATTGGTTAACTGCAAAACGAGCTATTAGCCATGAAACAAAATTTTTTTGCATTTCGTCAAATGAAATGTATAAAAAAGATTTTGAGCGTATGTTGATTGCGTTGAGTTGAATGGCTAGTAAGCAGTCCACTATCGTCAAATAATTGCAAACGCTCTGAAGCCTTTAAAAAGAGTTTTTGGATGATTAAGATAATACGAGCACTAAGGCAAGATTTGTAGTTGAAATTATTTGTACCTTTATTTCAACTTTGATGGAAAATTTTCTTATAACTTCATGAATGTAGACGAAAAATAAGTATAAAATTTTGCAATATCTACCTTGATTTGCGAAATATCGAAAGCTAAATACATAAGCTTAATAAACAGATATCGAAAAATTTTACCCTTAATTTTCGTCTTATATTGTCAAGTTATAACATATAGTCATCAATCTACCGTTTTACGATAAAACCAATGTTAAATATGCCTCCTTTCAGTAAAATATAAAGTCATTGTAAAATATGAAGTCATTTATTTATTTAAATAATCAGGCGACCCCCCCCCCCCTAAAATTTTCAGAATTGATTTTGACATAGTCCAACTTCATATTTAAAAAAATCAAGCCTTTTATCCTAAACTGTCCTGGCGCCTGTATATCCTTAAGATATTGAATATCAAGGTATATAATTTTATTCGAACAAAGATATTACCTTAAGAACGATTTTATTCGTATAATAATAATTCATCAATATTGTTAAAAACCAATAAAATCGAACAAACATAAAAAAAGGTCTATTTAATACGCAACATAAAAATTGAAAACATAAATTTAAAAAACATTTAAAAACTTTTACTATAAAATATTTCTCATTAAAATAGAAATAGCTTTTTCATATACATAACATTTTTTTTGTTTCATTTAGTTTTAATGTAAACACTTTACAATGTTCTATAATAGATGTATTTGTGAGATATGTAGAACAAAAAATACCTTCAACTACAACATAGAAAACTGCCGATATTATTGCTTGCATTTTTATACTCGATAGTACAGAGTAGGACAGGGAATTGTGCGGTTTTGAAAGTACTGTGAAATAAACACCTTTCCTAAATTGTTTCATCACTTTTCCTAAATTGTTTGTTTACAATTTTAAATTTCATAAAAAATATTTAAGAAAATAACGTGAGCAGTTTTTTAAATAAAAATTCATTGTCATTCCATTTACATATGTTATTCGTATTCTTGTCAGTAAACCCTTTCATTTGATACCCATTTACATCATAGGAGTGCATGAAATATAATTAATCCACCATATTGGGTTAGAATGACGTCACGTAGCTAAGTTTCAGCCTTAAACATATGTATTAAAGTCGTAAAACTAGAGTGGGGAGAAAAGCAGGTAAACAGGTGTCTCTCTAAGGTCTAGTCCCCTCAGTCGTTGCTTACTTTCTACAGCGCTATCAGGCTGCCTTTTGTTTTCAATTTTTTTTATTTTTTCAATCAATTGAAAAGATGTTTTCAATCATTTAGCTAGCCTGTTGCGCAGTACAAAGTACGCAACCACCGATGACTAGATCCCACCCAGATAGACACCTTAAATTCAGCCCCGGGTGCTTATATAGCTCGCCATAGGAGTTTCCTTTCCTTATTACATATACATTCTTGGTTTCAGCTCAAATGTTTGAGGATAACTGCTTAAATTCAGTTTCAAGATTTGACCCAAACATTCATGCATACATTCATACATACAGAAAACATTTGTTTAGTTAAATAAAACTTCTAAAAATTCTCAATGATTTTTGAGTACCTAAATTATTTTTCCAATATATTCTTTGATTCAATATTGTCTGACAGTTTAATTGTTCTTGTAAGATGATTTGTCAAAAACTTTCGCTTGAAAAATGTAGATATATGCTTTTTTTTTTGTTAATATGGAATTTTAAATGATGTTGTACACATAGTATTATTATTTTTCTCTACAGTTATTTTTAATGAACATAACATATTTCTAAAACAATGCATTATTTATGAAATGAATTTTATTTTTAATTTTAAATAGTTTCATAAATTCACACAAACATTTTTACAATAATTGTAAATGTAAAATGTTAATCGATAAACTGTTAAAAAATAACATTAAATAGAAATTTTTATTTGTATTTTTCACGATAAGCGAATGGAATACGATTATTACTCAGTGTTAGCAGTTTAATTCCTATAAAACCAGTAATATTGGATTTTAATATTATATCATTACGAAAATTTTAGTATATAGATTATACGGTTGCCATTAAAATTTGAGCTTTTGTAATTTTTAAGGTTCCGCACCCGAAGGGTAACATACGGTACCAAGTTATGAATCCGATGTCTATGTATTTGTTAGCCGGCAATTTCTCATAAACCGCAATAATTAGCTGAAATTTTAACGAGAATGTGCATTATTAATGCCGCTATAACTAATGTTATGAAATTTTTGTTTACCTAACAAACATTTCATACTCAAACCTGTTTATTGGAACAGACCTAAATGTATAAATATATATTTAGTTCTCGACCAGTGGCGCTCACGTCGCTCTAAGTATGGTCATGTTTAGGATGTATATACTTAAGTCTTCTAACACCAGCACTTGAAGAGTTAAGTCCAATTAATTGACTGGGTACGCATATAGTACTTACATACAGAATGGAATCCATCCACGAATACATATTACAGTGGGAGAAATATATATTTTAATTTGATTAAACTAATTATGGATAGTTAGATTTACTTAAATGGTCGTGACAATTTAGTGTTACCTTTAACCTGGTGAGATATGATTTTTATTTGTTTAATATAATTAATCTAGCATTTTGGTTTCGTAAATAGCCTCAATGTTCGCACGTGTTATTCGAAAGCCAAGCATACTTTAATTATCTTTGGTTACAATATTTTATTTTTTATTATCACTTGTAGTGAAATTATTATTTTTGTCTGAAAGATTTTTACAAATATTTGTAAATTGTTTTTCCTGATTTGTACATAGACGTTTTTGTATATACCTATATACCTTTATATAGGGTCGAAACTTTGATTTAACAGTAATATTTTTGTATATATTGTTTTTCTTAATTTATAAATTGTATATACTTTGACAAAGAATGGACACCTTTGGTTTGTAAATAAATTATCTCTTGTACATAGTAAAAACAATCTTTCATTAACCTTTCTTACAGCGCCAAAGCAGAGTAAGGATTTCGGTGAAGCCGAATCCTATTTTCACACGGCTACGTCCGCATACCATGTGAAAGGTCTACTTTCCTCTGGGGGTATGTGTTAACTTCAATTAGCACATGCTTATGGGCCCACACACGCTTTTCATTGACAAGATTTGTCTTCAAATATAGATATTTATATAATTTGAAATTTTGATTACAATCAAAATTTCATTATCAGCAGATTTAACCCCAATAAGGGTTAGTTTTTTTTTTCTGCTACACTAAAAATAATAAATAAAAATAATGAAAAGTGGAAAAAATTAAAATAAATGATTTGTTATTTAACTTATAATAACAAATGTGGCATTAAAAAAGTAGTATTTGTCTATAATCATATAGGGCAATGCAAGTTTTTGTCTAATAGACCTTTTCATCATGTCATATGCGCAAGTGCAGAGTTTATTTTTTCGTCCTGACAGCAATAAGTAGAACTAAGATAGAAGATATTTGTTATGCATTTTATCACATTGGTTATAAATCATTTAGTACGAAACAAATGTGAATCGTGATTTTAAAATGAAAAGCCCTATTAAATTTACAAAGATAGTTTTTGACTATAATCATAGATGGCTTTGCAATGATAGTTTTTGTCTTTAATCATAGATGGCTATTCAATGATAGTATTTTTTTTGCTATAAATAAAATAGTGGTTTTCTTATTCAAAAATGGTCCACTTACATCAAACAAAAATCTATTATTTGTATATCGATGTAAAACTGTCTAAATGACTTATATGAATGTAATACTCCTCGATTCACGAAATAAACAACCGATCACCTACGACTTGCGCTTGATCAAATTGTTATTACCTGAAATCACAAAATAAAAAATCTAAAACAAATTTTAATAATTAATAATAATTGTGTATTTTATTTAAAATTTGTTCATATTTCACACATCCACAAGCCTTAATTTTCGGATGGTCATATGTTATTTTTTATAAAATAGGTACAAAATTGTCGCATATTTTTTGGACGTATTTGCAACAAGACAATAATTTGTGTGAATATAGTAAGTTCTGCGCCCTTTTTTTAAGTCCAGTAAATTTTTAATTGCCCTGCTGACTTTAAATTAATGAATGTACATTATCTCATACTCTAATAAAAAGATAATTAAATTGAAAATTTTTGTTTAGAAATATAAAATCTATTCGTTGTGTGCGTAGTCATGGTAGGGACAAGAAAATCGATGCCAGCGCTTCCAGTGAAAAATTTTGGCGATAAAGGAGGCTGTTATGACTAATTTGCAGTTCTTTACATGTTAATCTTATAGAAAATGTCAAATTAAAATTATTGAAAAACACTAATTAATTAAACTTTTTTTCACAATGCATTAAAAATTGTGAAAATAAGAAATCAAATTGCAAAAATATTATTTTTCAAATGTAAATTATCATAATTATTTATTTAAATTTGTTAGACAATAATATTAAATTTTCAATGTCATAAATGCAATCTATACAATTATATATGCATCCATACAATTCTATAATTAAAGTAGTGTATCGTTACCATGGAAACGCCTCCTATAAAACTCACGCACGGTGCGAATAAGCGTTATTTCAACCACGAACAAAAAATTCTAAGATATCTTGCTGGACCTTACGGTTTGTCTAAAAAATACTTTCGTCCCTGTGTTCTTCTGACATAACATTTCATTATTTTTATATGAAAAACTCAAATGGCTTTTTTTTTTGAAACGGTCGCATAAAGTATAACAAACTCAAAGAGAGAAGTTCCTCGAATTAATAAGCTATATGGTCATCATATGAGCTCCAACTAAATTAAAGTATATATTTAACAACTAGATTTTAGTTAAATAACAACTCATTCAGTGATACAATAAACTTATATGTGTAACCATGCCAAGTGGATGAATATAATACCAAAAAAGTATTATTAAAATGGGTAGCAATATGATTTTCATGGTGGTGTCAATTAATTGACCACCTTTATTACGGCTTTAACGTTTTTATTAATATCTTTTCTATAGTCAAGTTTCATCAACATTGATTTAGATTGCTCATTGATGCCGTTTGCCCTGGAAATTTTTATATACCGGTAATCAAATAAGATTTTTATGTTTGAAATTATTGACACTGACCGTCAAGATCTTTTATCGTCGGATTACGAAATGTTGATTAACATATTTAATTTACTGGTCACCAAATTACGCGTGAACGGATGGAACAATATCGCTAATTCTTTCTTTTTTGTGTTAGTTATTGTCAGAAGAAGGTTTATATGAAAATAAAAACTATTGGTGGAAACGCAAATAAATAATGCCCTATATTATCTCATTATGTACTTATGCAATTATTTTCGCTCCTACCATATTTATCTAGAATTTTGAACAGATATTTGGAGAGTATTGAGTTTATTATTATCCAGGTATTGTGAATAAGTACTTGTGAATAAGTAGACCTATATGCGGGAGCAGCGAGCTCCACTGCCGAAGAGAATTTTCTCCCTTTCTCATAATTAATCAAATCCTCTATACAGGAACTACCGCAAAGGTTACCAAAATTAGACAGCAAGTCTA
The DNA here is from genome assembly GCF_905475395.1 of Chrysoperla carnea. Lineage (NCBI taxonomy): Eukaryota > Metazoa > Arthropoda > Insecta > Neuroptera > Chrysopidae > Chrysoperla > Chrysoperla carnea. Next base: position 129,567,371 of record NC_058337.1, read on the forward strand.
TAACTTTAAATGAATTGAAATTTTATTGGTAAATTTAAAATATTAGTGAATATGATAGTGGAAATCGGGCTTTGATATTATAAATTTGAATCTTGGTTATGAAAATTTTGAAATGTTTTCCTCAAAAAAATATGCTCTTGTGCATCATTTAAAATAAATCAACAATTTACTATTTTTCTATTATCAATTCCACGTCAGTATTTTTTTTTTCCTAACAAAAAAGAAAAAATACAAAAGAAAACACACAACAGCGACTGATATGTAAAAAACGTTTTTTTACACATCATTGTGTATGAAATAGATACAATATGGCTGTTATCCAAACATTTTTGCCCGGTTATAACTTCACTTCCTGTTCACGACTGATATATATATACATCCATAACATTGTGCACATCCAAAGCTATTGACGATACCAAGTAAATAAATATTATACCTAGAACACATACTATTATACAATCCGTAGTAGGTACGACCTTAAGAGGTCAAATCCCTAACTTTCTGATTTTTGTAGATTAAATAGAAATTTGCATGAAATATATGTTGAATTTATTCAATTTTTGAATAGTTTGAAAGAAAGAGAACTTTCAGAAAGTTTGAACTTTCTGAGTTTGTTTTTTGCTCTAGAATAAGTTAGGTTGGAATGGTTGCCCTGGGGTGAGACAGACTTAGACCATTTGCTCTATTTTGTATCGAAAAGTTGGTTGGCCCATCCCCAACCACTACTCCATGGCTCAAAAAAAGCTGATTCAAATGAGCCCGCCCCCTCACAGCAAGAACTGAACAGTGGCAGAGAAGATGAAACATCTTTTGTTCTTCTCCCCTTTGTGACAACTTCTGCAATAATCGTAATGCCCTGGTAGGTTAATCGTAATGTCAAGTCGTTGAACATGCCTGCCACCTAGCTATATCCTGTAATAGCTGCAACAAGTTTTCTTATAGAGACCCTTTGTAATGAAATAATATCTTGGAATATCTAGGATTGTAGTGCAAACGTATCTTTCCGTGGGACAATTTCTGGGTCCTATAGTCCTATCAAAAAATTGTTATGGGTGATACACTAAGTTGTAACTTCATTTTTATGGACAAAAATATTTTGCTAAAAATGAAAATCAAGACTAAATGAATTGTGTGGATATTTTCTTTGATAATTTCTATAATGAAGTGCCTCGACTGCTGTTAAAAAATTCTGATCTGCAGAATTTCAAGACACAAAAACTGCCCGATTATCAGGGTGATAATACAAGCAAATCTCTAGCGTTTGTTTAAGTACTACATGGTAGAGTTTGGTTTTTGTGTACAGTTTGACTATGAGATCCATGATTACCATCTCGCATACATTAATTTTTTTTACGCTAATAACCAATTACGCTCAGAAAGTAGACTTCATAACATCAGCTAAGTCGTTTTTTATTTTCTATCCGCGATTCGTCATAATATGTAGGAATAAGATTCTACAAATGTTACATTATCAGCAAGGAATATGTGTTTTTACGGGTTGTTTTTTTATTTTGGAACTAAGTAGGGTTCTATACTAAAAAATTAAAACCTATGAGAATGTAAACAAAAGGGAAGATAAGTTTTGATTTTAAAATTGATTTTCTGATTTTGAGATTAAAACAACAACTTTCTACCAATAACTGGATAAAATGGGTTATATATTTTGTACCCAGTATATAATATAATATCATCATCCTGACTACACACTAGTAGGTATTCCTAGTCATATGTAAACATTGCAGGAGTTTTGTGATAACTTACTCTTTTCATGTTTCATAAATTATTATTAGATTTTTTTTTTTTAACTATTAAGGCCACTTTTTTGTTATTCATCATGTTTATCTATTTTTTGTGTTTAAAAAATAAAAATAAATGAAATAAAATAAAGTGAATCTCTCTTTAGGTCTCATCCGTCTTTTATCGTTATTAAAAATTTATCTATTCAATAAAAATGTAAATTGTGGCAAATTCATGACACTGTCATAATGGTACGAGAACTGGCAACGTTTTCAAGAGTGCATTTAAAATAGTTGTTGATTTAATATTGTTTTGAATTGTATTCACGATAAGAGTATAAGAGCTGGAAGTGAAACGAGGTATAATTTTTGTCTAGTAATGTACTAGCGGTGAGGAATATCGAAAAATTTATTGTTTATTAACAAATAGAAACATTTGCGCCACTAACTCATGAGTTACTAATGGTATTTGACACCTAAGAAACACATTCCTCATCGATTTCAGAGTCCGGGGCCCTTTCTCAGAGTGTATATGCCAGACGAAGTACGTATCATTGTATAATTTCAAGAAAAAAAGAAAAGTTCAAAATCCAACTACCGTAAATCAATTTTTTCGTGACGTTGCCAGCTGCGTTCGTATAAATATACGAGTGATACATGAGAATGTTATTTTAAAAAATGACTCTTCACAATATATTATTTTTTAAATCTGTTTTTATATTTTGATATGATTTGCAACAGGCATGATACAGATATTTTACGTGACAATTTTGCATCCTCGTTCGTATAAAAAAAAAAAAAAAATGATGACCACAAAAATAATCTTTTAGGGAATTAAACTAGTGTGAATAAACTTTAACATGTGGAATTGTTTAAAAGAACTTTGATAAATAAACAAAACTGGAAAGGTTGGTCTTGTAATCGGTTCGAAAACGCAATTTTCAACATCATTTCTTTTCATGGTCAAGACAATGTGTTAGCGTCACTTTTAAATAGAAAGGCTAAACTCATTATTACATTATCCATTTTAACATTTTGAAGAAATCTAGTTCCATTTGAGATGTCGAATTAATTGTATTTATCCAATTTTTAATTTTATACATAAGAAACTGCGAGTTTTAACGTAACTGATCCTTGAAAAATTCCAACAAAGTTAATTCCAACAACTTTAAATTTTTTAATATTATAACACAAAAATGACAAAACTTGTCAGTTTTAAGGCTAGTTTTAAACATATAAAGTGTTAAATATTTTAAGTTCTTCACTAGGTTGGCTGCAAAGCGAAAAATTCACGATTTTTTGGCTGCAAAGCGAGAAATTCACGATTGGTTTTGTATTGATTAATTACATTTCAAGAAATATTATGTATAATGCTCATCAGTGTTTGAGTTAATAAATATTTTCATTTAGTAAAATTTAGTGAAGACAGCAAAATTAATGTTAGAACAGAGTAAGTAATAAAATGATGTTTTCACAAATTTTTGGATTCTTACATATGTACTTATACCTTGTTTAGTATATTTTAAGGGTATTCCATTAAGAGTGATTGTTTTTATAATATTATAAAAGCTTAAGCATGACTTCAGAAGACGTTATATTAATGGTAATTAAAAACCATAATAAATAACATTATTAAAATTATGAACGAACTATGTGAGCCAATCAATTCGATCCGTGCATGAGTTTTATTTCAGGGAGTTACCATAGTAACGACACACTACTTTATTAATATAATTATATGGATGGACACACTACTTTATTAATATAATTGTATGGATGGACACACTACTTTATTAATATAATGGATGGACAAATGGCATGTGTTTTCGATCTAGCTGTGAACTAAAGTTTATCTCCAAAAGGTCAAAGGCGGTCTTGATTAAACTACGAACTGGATATTTTCACTTCTGAAAATACAATCTTAATGAAAAACCTTTAGGTTATGTGGAGTTATTTCTTATACAACTACGAGTCATCATCATATGTAGAAAATTTGATTTATGATAAAGTTTCTTTACTCATAAAAACATTAAACTTTATTATTTATTATTATACAAAACTTAACCTTGTGTTGTTTGTCTTTTATAATACCGTACCATTCATATGTATTTTGTAAGTACATACATAGTTTTTAATTAAAACAAAAGTTTCTAATAAACATTAAAACAAGTAAAATTGAGTACACAAAAATAAAAACTAATAATGAAAAGATGTAGTAACATCTTGTGGTCTGGTGGTCTGAGCATTCACCTTACAGAATATAAAAGTTTTAGCTAGCATTTATTTAACTTCACTTGTATGTTGGTCCTAGATTTTTGCAAATAATATTTCCCCTACTTTCACAGAAGCTATCGGGCTGAAATTGGTTCTTATGACAATGCACTTTTATGGTAAGTATAATTTGATTTTAACATCGCTTCACCCACATTTGTTATACATACATTTATATACCATGTATATATGAAATATACATAGTATATTAAGTTTAGTCCAAAGTTTGTAACGCCTAAAAATATTCATGCTACGAAAAAAATTTTGGTATAGGTATTCATAGAATCACCTAATTAGTCCATTTCCGGTTGTCCGTCCGTCCGCCGTCCGTCTGTGGACACGATAACTCAAAAACGAAAAGAGATATCAAGATGAAATTTTTATAACGTACTCAGGACCTAAAAACTGGGGTCGAGTTCGTAAATGAGCAATATGGGTCAATTGGGTCTTGTAAACCGTTAGAGATAGAACAAAATTTTTAATGTAAAAAATGTTCTTTATAAAAAAATAAACAACTTTTGTTTGGAAAATTTTTTTGTAAACATCACTGTTTACCCGTGAGGGCGCTTATTAGGTGCAAATTTTATATTATGCATTAATATGGGAATATCAGTGTGTGTGAAGCTATTTAAAAGTGGATATCTTTTTTTATTAACGTGGCGTCAAAAAACAAACGATTGCTTCATCTACACTGTCTATACATGGTATTTCAACAATTAACTCAGTCAATTGTTTATTTTCACTTGTTTAGTTTTAAATTAAAATTTTAAAAAAATATTTTTTAGGCAAAAGCATTTATTCTACTAAAACGTAGAAACTAATTTTTCTTATAAAGCTGTATTCGTCTTCCCTTTAACTTGATGAAAATCAACTTCTTGCTACTTAGAGGAGGCAATTTAGAGGAGGTATTAATCTAAATTAAGTCACTCTTATGAAGAGTGTAAATAAGTCGAGCTTATGAGAGATACCTCGGCTATAATCGGCTACAAAAGAAACTTTAAGCTTGAAATTACTGAGATAAGTATTTTTTGTACGTAATGCTCAATAAAAATTTGTCCCACACTTAACTAAAACTAAATGTTTTGTTTCATTTTTTTAACCAAATGTAAACACTGTGCTTACTTTTTTACCCGACTGGGGTAAAGCAAAAAGGAAGGTTTTGATATTGACCGGTGTGTATGTGAGTAAGTATGAATACATGTAGTATACATATATGTTCGTATGTTCTCTCTAAACTACTTATCATAATTTTACAAATCAGGTATAATTGGAAGCATCTTGATTGTCCGCTGGTTATAGGCTAAGAGACGTCACATTAAATTGGAATATGGCGCCCTCTAGAGGGCATACAGTCATGAATTAAAAAAATTATTGATGTCGAATTGAGTATTAAATGAAAAAGGCTTAATAATCCCATTTAAAAAATATATATATGTTGTTATATTTACTTTTAACAAATTTATAACAAAAAATAAATTAACATGAAACTTAGACTGGAAGGTTGGAGGTTCGATTCCAGTCAGCGGCAGTCTGATCAATTATAATAATTAATTAATGGGTTGTTAAATTGATCACACTGTCGCTTGGATGAGAATAAAGTAACCATCCACATCATAAATTTAACTGTATGTATTCGGATATACTTTAAATAATTAAAATTAAAGATGTGAGTGGCCTCTGTTATAAACTGAATATAACAGAGGCCACATCATCTAATAAATAGTAAGTATAAAAAGTAAAATCCGACTACTGAAAAATCACGCTCTAAAAAGAAGAAAAAAGAAATAAAATTGTGATTACAGTCGAGGGACATCTTATTGGGACAAAAAGGTGCTTCACAGAACGGTACCCTGACTGCAATAAGAATTTTATTCCTTATTTCAAACTTTTGAGAGCGTGATTCTTCAGTGGTCGGGTTTTACTTTTTAAAACTTTATTTTTATGTTATTTATAAATACACCTTGAAGTAAAAGTAAGTTGTTTGTAACTATATTTTACTTATCCATGACAATATAGAGAGAACTTTAATATAACTTTTAATATATTATAAACTTAGTAGGAATATAATAATACTTACATATATAAGTACATTCATACATAATATAAACAGAATAATTTGGTCTCAGAAATAACAAAGCAAGGGATAAACTGTAAACAATATTCTACAGAAAAGGTTCAAATATTCGAAAATGAAATTAATCTATTTGTACTGCTTCTGGCCATACGGAAAATATCATTTTAATAATAATGATGGCAATGTTTAAGTTGAAAGATAGACGAAGACGAAGTTTCTCCTTCTTCAAATAAATACATTTCCTAGAAACACATCACTCTACATACTCGAAATGATTGTAAGGTTAGGTTAGGTTATATTGGCTGTCCACGAAGGACACACTTAGGCTATAGAGCCCATTGTGATACCTTATATGTGTTTTACCACCTTTCCGTTGATAATTTCATTTATCAGCTCCTCAAAATTCAAAGACTGAATGCACCTCCTTCATGCATATACCATGCACTACACCAGCCCATCACAACTATTAATTAAATTAATTTTGTTGCGATGGCGGAAATCGAACCCGTTATCCTAAACATACCGCGGGCGGAATTGGTTACGCCTTAATCAACTGAGCTAATAGGGCGAATTGATTGTGAAGGATGATACAAATTAAGTTTCATTATTTGAATTTAATATAAAATAAATAATTAGAAAAATAAAAAAACTCGATATAGTTAAATCCATATCCGAAAAGAAAGAAACAAATCCAGTCGTTTACATAGGGGTCTTTAACAGTCGGGGCCCATTATTGGGAAGATTTGGACCGATAAGATTAACCTTTTTCTGTCTCTTTTTCAGATTTTTTTAACGCAATCGGATTTTTTTTAATTATTTATTTTAGTTTAGATTTTTTAGTGTCCCAACACTAACAAAAACCCTCTCACTTTTACAAATTAAAACTTTTAAACCAATTTATTATTCCTAATTAAATTTAAACATAAAATTTTAACACTCATAAAAATGGGAGCATTTTTGTGTTTTGCAAAGGCCACTCACTCTTTGAAATGTGAGAGAAGTTTATTTTTCTTGAATTGCAAAACAAAAATTTAAAAACCATTGCATCAGTGAAATTATTTTTTATTGTAATATTTTATATCAATTGAAAAATATGAGATGTAAACGATTTTATACAGTATGTCCATTTTAAGTCGTTACCATACAGATCGACGTGCAAACAAATTGATACTATACAGAAATTTGCTGTGCAACCTAGATGAAATGTCGATCTATAGACATAAATTATCAATGATAATACAAAGAAAAGTTAGTAAAACTAACAAAATTTGTTTTTCTTGGTAGATGGATAAAATTAATTCAATTAGAATCAATTTTTCTTTAATAAAGTAATTAAAAATAGTTTGTTCCCGAGTAAAATTGATATTTTTCGATAAACCTCGTATACGAATGTAAAAAATTGATATCTGATTATTATACCATGTATATGAAATATACATAGTATATTAAGTTTAGTCCCAAGTTTATAACGCTTAAAAATATTGATGCTAGAAAAAAAAATTTGGTTTAGATGTTCATAGAATCACCTAATTAGTCCATTCCCGTATGTCTGTCGTCTGTCGTCTGTCGTCTGTCGTCTGTCGTCTGTCCGTCTGTCATCACGATTACTCAAAAACAGATATCAAGCTGAAATTTTTAAAGTGTGCTTAAGATGTAAAAAGTGAGGTCGAGTTCGTAAATGAGCAGCATAGGTCAATTGGGTCTTGGGTCCGTAGGACCCATCTTGTAAATCGTAAGAATATCAGTTATGTGTGTGTGGCTATTTAAGAGTGGGAATCTTTCTTTATTTACGTGACGCTAAAAACAAACGATTGCGTCATCAAAACTGTCTATACATGGTATTTCAACAATTAACTCAGTCAATTGTTTGTTATCACTTGTTTTATTTTACGTTTTAGACCATGCAGAATTTTTGGTCAAGATAAACTTTTTTTATAAAAAATTTTTCCATATGTCACCGACTTAAATGAACACACTGTTTATCGTGACTAAGATGATGAACTTTCTTCACTATATTTTCTTTTACTATAACTGTTATAAACCAGAATTTATAAAGTTTTTCAAATGCAATTTTTAACGTTAACTTATTTCAATTGAATTCAATGAAGTCTATCTTTGCGTTTATCTTATTTTATTTTATAAATCTAGAGAGAAGATGCATAGTTTAGACAAAATGTGGTCGGTAACTTGATTTACACAAGAAGATCTATCGATAGTTATTTTTAGAACTAGTTTTTATTAATGAAAGAACTCTGTTGTCTAGTGAATCTATAAGAGCTTAGCATGAACGCTGTAAGAGAAGGATACTTAACTCTGGGTTTTTGAGTGGGCCCATATACGTCCGGCACTTGTAAGTTCGCTTATCTGAATTTGGCGGCGCTGATTGTATCTCACGACCATAGCGTATAATCATCATAGTATATATATGAAGTTGCGCAGAATCAATACGAAAGTGTCGGATTTACGTGGACCCACTTAAAACCCAGAGTTAAGTCTTTTTCTCTTCATGGAACTTACTCATCAAGGTCAAGGTCAAGGATTACCATAAGTTACAGATTTCTGTAAAAGTGGTGATTTGACGTTACAATAAATTACAGATTTCTGTAAAAATAGTCAATATAAAATATTTCACGGCCATCTTTTCTGATATACTCAATGAATAATTACGACTATTATACATTTAAAAAAATAGAAAACCATACATTTATTTTACCTGTGTAAAACAATCCTTACCATTATTTCGAGTGTTATAGAAAGGAGATAAGCGAGAGCAATCTTTATCAATCTTTACTTTTATACCCAGGGAAGCGGGTGGGTATCACTCTAGTAGTATCCATGTACCAAAATATAATAAGAAAAAACAAACTCTTATTTTTGTGGAAAAAATAATATCGAATATGTTTTGAATTTAATACCAAACTTTTAGAAAATTCTTAGATATATCTCAACTATTTATATATCGAAAACAAATTTTATGAATCGTATAATAATTTTTCATTTTTCGAAATAGTTTCCCAAAAAAAGAAAAAACCAAATCACTATAAAACCTCTTAATCAAAACCATAAATTATTGGAACCCAAAAAAAAACACAATTTCGTGCATTGTTCCTTTTGTTCTCATAATAATTTTTTTTTTAACAATAGAAATAAATTTATGTGAAACCAAGTATTTTTGTTCGATATTCCAACATGTTATCGACGGAAAGAATTTTTCCAATTTACTTAACAGGAAAGTAACGTACGTAAGTGATGTTTTCTAAGAAAGGAAAAACAATCGCGCCAACCATATATTCATATTGTTGTGAAGGGAGGTGTATATTGTTATGCTGTTGATGTGAAGTAGTATATGTTAAAAAATTTTATGTATAACGATTTGTTTTATCGACGAAAACAATCTTTCATCATATATCGCATAAGAATCAGTTTTTATATTATTTTTCATGATGTACAAGTTGGCATACCAAATATAAAACATCTTTTCCACAATAAATTTTTTTGCTTTTTAACCCATCAGCGATCTCATCAACTATTCAGTAATCTTTAGTAACGTGATGAGATAACTTCTACATAATTTGTTTAAGGTTATATTGGCTGTCCACGAAGGATACACTTAGGCTATAGAGCCCATTGTGATACATTATATGTGTTTTACCACCTTTTCCACTAATAATAACCTTTATCAGCTTCTCAATTATTTTCAGAGGCTGAGTGCACCTCCTTCAAGCATATATCATGCACTACACCAGCCCATCACAACTATTTAATAAATTAATTTTATACCCTAGGCATACCGCGGATGGAATTGGTTACGCCATAACCAACAGAGCAACCGGGGCAACTTAATAACGAAAACGCAGCTAAGAACACACTCCATTAAATTACCTTTCAAACGAAACAAAAAAAAATCGAAATTGGTTCATCCGTTTAGTCGCTACGATGCCACAGACAGGCAGACACACACACAGACACACACAAATAGCGCTCAAACTTATAATACCCCTTTTTTTAAGTTCGGGGGTTAAAAATAGTATATTGAATGATGTTTGAGAGTGAAAATATTAAAGCAGAGAAATAATCTTAATAATTAAATTCATTTTCACTAATTTCACCATATTTCTATCAAGTTTTTTTAATTTACTGATTAATGAGTTTAATTTTCCGAAGTTAACAATCGTTTACTTACAACTTTAAAAATTCTCTCAATTTCTGAAGGACTTGAATAAAATATATTTTCAAAAATTGTACATGGGTTGAAAAAATCTGAAAAATTTCATCATATCATCAAAGATAACAAATAAGAAGTTGTGAATATTTCGAATTAATTTTCGATTTGCCCCAATTTCCTAGACTTGTGTAATCTAAATGCATATTTTAACTACCAAGTAATCGCCATCAGTATGAATAAGTTAATTGGGCAAACCGAAAATTAATCAATATCCTGTTCAATTAAAAATTATTTTTAATTCAAGTTTTTCAATTTTATCTGGTTTATAAAATAAACCAGTATTCCAAATGTTATTTTCCATAATTTTCCATAATTTTATCCGTTATTCTATTGGTGATTCTTCCTGTATACATGTTTAAGAGGTTTTTTTTTCATGAATAAAAAAGAATCAATAATAACGTGAAAACTTTTCTTTTGTTTTTCATTACTATTTCTTATTGTTTTTGGAATTTTATTTTTCCTCTCTGCTAAAATTTATAGATTTTATTGTTTAGATTTATTAGATTTGTACCGATTTATATACAGGGTGATTCATTTTACGGTTATATACAGAAAAGGTAAACTGAACTATCATTATAGGTACATATCGAAAGAGTATATTATTGCATAGAAACAAATTTTAAACGTTTTCAGTACATTTTAACCTTATTAAAGAACAAAAAAAAAGTTATCAGTCTTATCGCAAGTAAGAAAATGAAGAATTATTTGATCCTTAGAAAAAATTCTCTCGCTTGGAAATTTTAATATTTTAGTAGAGAGTTAAAAAATATTTCAAAAACCACTGAAAAGAATATTTATCACATATCAAGCTATTCGTTGTGTGCGTAGTCATGGTAGGGATAATAAAATCGATGCCAGCGCTTTAAGTGAAAAATTTTGGAGATAAAGTGGGCTGTTATGACTAATTTGCAATTCTTTACATGTTAATGATATAGAAACTGTCAAATTAAAATGATTGAAAAACACTAATTAATTAAACTTAATGCATTAAAAATTGTGAAAATAAGAAATCAAATTGTACAAATATTATTTTTCAAATGTTAATTATCGTAATTATTTATTTAAATTTGTGAAACAAGAATATTAAATTTTAAATGTAAGTTTTCAATGCAATCCACACAATTATATATGCATCCATTAATTCTATAATTAAAGTAGTGTATCGTTGTCATGGAAACGAAATTCACGCTCGGAGCGAATATTTTTACACAGACATTTACATAAAAGTATATCTATAAATATTTATTCTTACCTAGATTATCGACTAAGATTTCGGATAACTTCGTGTAATTTACTCACAGATGGTCAGAATATAGTTCAAAATATACTTTAACAAGATGAATGATTTTTTGGTTGTATGGAGATATAATGAACGATTTAAATAATCAAGGACTGAGAAAAATTAAAAATTTGAAGGTTCTTAATAAATTTTCAATGATTAATCTTCAATTTATAAAAACTTTATAATACTTTACTGAATTTACTAGATTCAATGCCTTCCGAAAAGGTTTCTTTCGTTTTAGGTAAGGAATTGTAGACTGTTTTAGGTATACCAAAAAAATATTAAATATAATCATGAAACCTTAATTATTTTTGTCAAAAAATATTTTCCCCTATATAAAATAAAAGAGTTTCATAGTTTGTTAAGATTTTTTTTTAACATAAAATAAAAAGATTGTTCAGATTGTACATTATCAGATAAGGTCTCTTAAGTGGTCTCTTCACAGAATAGTACCTCCCTATTTCTCTGTCATCTTTCAACATACCTGTAATAATGAACTTTCTTTTCTTCCAGGCTTTAGAGACATACATTGAACTATAGGTTACATGATACTGAATTATTAACAAAATTAAATCAATTAAAAGTATAAAAGAAAGAAAAACAAAAAAGTAAAAGAAATTCTTATATGTATTATATTTAAAAAAAAGAAAAGAAAAGCTAGTTTTATTCGATTTCTTTTAGATTCCGTTACTTTCTCTCGACAATGATCTTAAATAGCTGAAATAATAATCTTATATACAAAATTCTCGTGTCACGGTGTTTGTGGTTAAACTGCTCCGAAATGGCTTGACCGATTCTCATGAAATTTTGTGTGCATATTGGGTAGGTCTGAGAATCGGACAACATCTATTTTTCATCCCCCTAAAATTTAAGAGTAGTCCACCCTTAATTTTTTTTTTTATTTCTAGATTATTATTTTTTTATGATACAGCATTAGAAAATACATACAACCCTGAATTTTCAACCCTCTACGATCAACCCCTATTTTTCCATCGCGAGTTTTATTCTTAATAATTATTAATTTTTTTTTCAACTGCCATAATTGATAGTAAAAATATGAATAATTATTTTTGATGTTTAGATAGCTATCAATTAGTAAATGTTTATTAAAGCGTTTCTTTAATAAACATTAATTTATTACCCTAAATAAAGCATACTTTTATTGTTTATAACGCATTCGATTATAAGTACATCCCCGAACACTTATAGTAGATAGTTATTTTTATTGAACTAAAAAAATGTTTCCTGGAAATAATATACATGGCAAAACAACGTTTGCCGGGTCAGCTAGTATTTACATAATATTCGTTCATTTTAAGTTGAATGGTCAAAGTCATTAAATATCTATGTACAAATTATTCTCATTAGAATATTCGATTCACATAGCTTTTCTATAAAATATCACATTATCTGTACTGCTGTCATAATTAAAACCCTTTCGCCAATAAAATAAAAGTTTAATTGTCAATAAAGTTGTTTTTATGTCCAAAACTTTATGCTTATATCAATTTAATTAATTTTTAATTATTTTTTTAGAAAAAAAATTAATGAAGGTCCACTCAAAACCAACTCAAACTAGAATTAGGTTCAATATAAAATTCAACATAACTCAGTACTGTATCGGGCTTTGAGCTTTCTGTAAACTATAAAAAGGATAATTTTTACAGAACGGAGACCATTAAAGTAATCATTTGAAAAGTGAATGGAGTTGAAGCCTTTTAAATTATCAAGTGTATCTATGGTTTTATGTGAAAAAATGAAAAAATTAAGTTTTTTATTTCCAATGGAATAATAAAAAAGAATTTAATCACTTCAGATTGTTTACTTTTTTAAGTTAAAAACAATACTTTTGCGAAAACGTATACTTGTTTTTCTTATCACTCACTTCTAGTGTAAAATTAATTACGCATAAAACAATTCAATTTTCACCCCAAGTGATTTTCGAAAATTCAATGACGCAAGACATAATTAAACGAGACAATAAAAAACTTTTCAAAGCGTATACACTACGAGCAGTAAACTATTTTTATCCAAATCAAATTTACAATTTTCGAAAAAAAATGATAGTTTTCGAGATAACTTCAAAAATCGACCCGAGATATCGTTTTTCTCAGATTTTTTTATCGTTTGTTCGATAAACTGAGTTTTATCGAATTCTGAAACAAACAAAATTTACAATTTTTTCGAAGGGGTACCCATTAAAAAAATTTCAAAAAATCGAGAAAAATTTTCCGTTTCCGAATTGGACAAAACTCATGCTAAAAGGTAATTTTACCCTTAAAATTTCAAATTCGAGTTCATTTAACATTCGAATGGGTAATTTTCGAGATAACGTTAAGAATCGACCCGAAATATCGTTTTTCTCCGAAACTACTCATCCAATCGCCACATGAATATGATTTTTGAATTTTTTGGGTCAAAATTGCCTGAAAAACTATGAATTCTGAAACAAAAAAAAATTTACGATTTTTCGAAGGAGTATCATGATATTACCTTTGAAGGCCACTCCAACCTGTTTTGGATTTTTGAAAACACCCATATTATTTCAGAAACTCTGTGTATATGATGTTTACAAACAAATAATAAAGTTATAAAATAACAAATTTTATCTCAATATTTGCTTTTTGTGATTCGACCAAAAATATTTTATTGATATAATTGTTGATATAACACAGAGACAAAGTTTTTTTATCTGTTTATCTCGATCTGAGAACAGAGACACAGAAAGCAGGGCGAAAAAATATAACTATAGCCGAAATAATATATAAAATATATAATCCAATAAGGAATATTTCAGTACGTTTATTTTTATTTTCTTTCATTATAAGATTTATTCTAGTTTTCCTTCGCAAAATACAGAGTTGGGCATAAAAGTATGAGATTTTAAAAATAACTACAAAAAGAAATACTATCAATTTTTCTTTATCCTTTTTTTTACCATAATCTACATAAAATATTTAAGATAAGTGAAAACAAACAATTGACTGAGTTAATTGTTGAAATACCATGTAAAGACAGTGTTGATTTCTTTATCACATTAAAAATACATACATCTCACACATACGTAACTGATATCTCCATATAATACATACTATACAAGTTACGCCTAATTTGCGCCCTCACGGGTAAACAATGATGTTTACGAAAAAATGTTTCAAACAAAAATTGTTTATTTTTTGATAAGGAAGATTTTTTACATTTAAACTTTTGTTCTATCTCTAACGGTTAACAAGATGGATCCTACGGACCCAAGACCCAATTGACCTATGTTGCTCATTTACGAACTAGACTTCACTTTTTAGGTCCTAAGCATGCTATTAAAATTTCAGCTTGATTTCTTTTTGGTTTTTGAGATATCGTGATAACAGACGGACAGACAACCGGAAATGGACTTTTTAGGTGACTTTATGAACACCTACACCAAAATTTTGTTCATAGTATTAATATTTTTATGCGTTACAAACTTGGGACTAAACTTAGTATACCTTGGTATATTTCATATACATGGTATAAAAATTGAGTGCGTACTGGAGAAATTTAATTGTGTTTTTTAAGCAAATTGTATTTGGTTTTTGTAATTATGGGCGTCCGGCTCATATTGGTTGGCGATACCCACAATACTTCTTAAATATAGCTCTATTCAATGTTGTAATATTACTCATGCTAACATAGATACTATAGTTTCGGTCTCTATACCATACCAGCATTGTAGTTAACGCTCTATATTTTTTACCGTATAACATTTTTACAGTATTGAAGTTGATTGAAACCACTTCTTGTCCCTTCCGTATTTTCAGTGATAAAATTTACAGTTTTAAAAATCGTACACTTCTCTGCGCTATCTTGTATATCATCTAAAAAAATAAAACTACGTTTTTATACAAATAATAGTGAATTTATAACAAAAGTTAAATAAATCTACCGAAGTGAAATAAAGTTCAAATATAGTTCTTTTGTTTGAACTTTTATTAGTAAATACCATAAATATTGATAGTTTTTCACAGAGAGCTATATTTTTATAGCTAAACTGGTTTAATGAATTATAGTTTATGGTTGATCATTTAGAATCAATTATTCGATTACAAGATAATAAATCAAAATATACATGGAAATAGTTTTTCAAATTATTACAAACATAAAAAAGCTATTAAGAAAGTTCATATAAAAATGCTTTAGTACATTCAACAAAATACCAGCCAATTTGTCTATTACTGTAATAACACATAAATTAAAATTTAAAGAGACCTCCGACACAATATCCGGTCTCATTGATTTGGCTATAGCATCAAAGCCCCTAAACGGATATTTAGATATTGTTTTTTAACTTCCCGCTAAGGAAATAGGGAAGTTATTGTTTTCACCCCGTTTTGCCAAAATCGAGTTTTCATCAGATCTCGACGTTTTAAGGTGTCAGGAAGCTTCCCTGACTACTTCCGCGAGGGTGTCTGTATGGCTGTATGTATGTATGAGTGTGTGTGTGTGTGTGTGTGTGTGTATGTGTGTGTGTGGATGTATGTAAACCTCTCATAACTTTTGAACGGCTTGTCCGATTTGATCGCGATTGGTGCCATTCGAAAGGGCTTAGAGATAGATTTCGAGAAATCTCAAATTACTGCATAAAAAGAAAAAAAACTTTTAAACGGCTGTATCGATCAATTCCAAAAACTAATCAGCTCTCAACATCAAAAAACCACGTCGATCACCACCAGGTCCGGTCAAAATCGGTTGATTCGTTCGTGAGTTATCGTTGACGAAAGAAAACCCAAGCGTTTTTTCGGAATAACCTCAAAATTTTTGTTCTATCAATTGAAACTTAAAGATTCTTCATGAAGCTTCAAAAACTGCGTCGAATATCACCAACCGCGTGAAAATCGGTTTATTCATTCTAATGTTATCGCGATTTGAAAATTTAAAAAATAGTGTTTTATCAAACGTCTATGAAATTTTTGAGCTAGAAGCTCAAAAGCATCGAACATCTTCATTTTTGAGCACAGAGAACTACCGATCGATTTCAAAAACTAATCAGTTCTCAATGTGTAAAAACTACATCGATCGCCACCAAGTCGGTCGTAATCGGATTGTTTGTTCGTATTATATCGTTTTCGAAAAAAAGCGATAAAAATGATTTTAATAAAAATGATTTTTTTATCAATAATGCCATAAAAAAATTTTTAGAAAAATTAAAAATAATTATTTATGCCGAAAATTTACATACTTAACTTTTAGTATGTTTGTAAAAATTTAATCAGATTTTAGTCTAAGATCACATCTAATTACAATAAAATGCGAGTGGATATAACATCAGAATAGATAAAAATTTTTACACGTTATGAGTCAATACTTAGCGGGAAGTTACAGGGATGACCTGCAGGGTCAACCGTTTTCCAAATTTTTTTTTTAAATTTAATTTGATTGAGATTATTTTAAGCAATGTTTCAAGAAAATCAGTTCATCAACTCTTTTTTAGTTGTTATCCGGTACGGAATCCAACTTGAAACATTGCTAAGATCACTCTTGATCAAATTACCTTTCAAACAAACAATCAAAATCGGTTCATCCGTTTATAAACTGCGATACCATAGACACACTGGCAAGTTAAACTTATAACATCCCTCTTTTTAGTCGGGGGTTACAACAAATTACCTAATCAGTGAATAATTGCGTTCGACACGGAAATCACAAGGTTGAAAATTTCCAAAACGTATTACTTATGATTGTGCCATGTTATCTGATTTTCTTTTCCCTTTCGCTGGATTGGGGTTATGAGATCGTGTGTAAAACGACGGATAAAGACTCTTCGGTCCATTACACTCACACATCCTGCCAACAAAAAACCGAGAAATTTTCTACTTTGCTTTCTATAATGTTAATCAAAACAAAATATATATGTCTCGTTAAATACCGTTTTTAATAATGATATTTTAAATAAAAACCAATAATTAATGAAAATCAAAAGTTTAAGCATTAAAGTTAGGTATAATTAATAATAATTATTATTTGTTTAATAATTTATTATTTTCAAAAACAAAGTTTTAGACGTATTTGTTATTAATATTGGGTGTTTCAAAATTTGCTCAAATAACGATGAAACATAATTATGAGCATATTCGATCAAATTACCTTTTAAACAAATTCAAAATTGGTTCATCCCTTTGAAAGCTACGATGCCACAAACGAATCAATCAAACCTGATTTTTATCATCGTAGCTCCTTAACGGATGAACCGATTTTGACTTTTTTTTGACAAAGTCATCGACAGCGTTCTTAGCTATGTTTCAAGTTCAATTTTAGGTTTCCTTACCCAATAAAACAACTAGTAAAGTATTGATGATCTTTAAACGGCTGAATAGATTTTTTGAGACATTGCTATGATTTACCTCGATAAAATTGTCTTATCAAAGGAACAAAAGCTAAACAAAAATCAAACTCGTTTCACCCACTATGCCACAGGCAGACATGGATACAGAGACACTTAAAATCTTTAATACCCCTCTTTGCTAGTCGGGGGGGTGAAAAGGATCAACATTTACTGTTTTTTACTTGAAAATTAAATCTTTGGTGTTCTAGCAGATCTGTCGCTTTACAAATATTGTATTTTTCCTAATTTAATTTTAAAACAAGCCTAGCCCAAAAACAGCATTTCTCTAACCCATCAACAACAGCGTTAACCTCTCGATAAGTCGACTGATGGAAGATTTGCTTTCTTTAACATAGTAGGTTAGGTTAGATTAAATTGGCAGTCCACGAAGAACACACTTAGGCTATATAGCCCTTTGTGACACAATATGTGTGTTTTACCACCTTTTCCGCTGATAAATCCATTTACTCAAGTATTTTCATAGGCTGAGTGCACTTCCTTCATGCATATACCATGCACTAAACAAGCCCATCGAAACTATTAATTAAACGAATTTTTGGAGTCACGGCAAGTTCATTTTAACTAAATTTGTGTGAGCAAATTTCATTGAATTTTATATTTAACTAGCTGTGAACTACCCGCTTTGCTGGGCAACATCCCCACTTGCACCCCTCCCTCCACATTTTCCGTGGTAAACAGTTTTGTAATGTACACGTCATGCTCTTTTATTTGATACCCCACTTAGGTATATTTGTAAATATTCGATAATTCCTTCCCACTTTCTCGCTCCCCCTTTCTACCCTCCGAAGGTTAAAAGTAGATAAAAACAATAGATCTTTGAAGCTGGTTGTATATCGTGTCAATATTTGAGCTTAATCGATGCACAACTTTTTTAGTTTTTGAAGCATATCCCTTTCAACCCCTTACTCTACTATAATATGGATGTATTATACATAAAAACCTTCCTCTTGAATCACTCTATCTAATAAAAAAAACCGCATCAAAATCCTTTGCGTATTTTCAAAGATTTAAGCATACAAAGGGGTTTTGAAGCATATCCATTTCAACCCCTATTTCAACCCCTTACTCTACTATAATATGGATGTATTATACATAAAAACCTTCCTCTTGAATCACTCTATCTATTAAAAAAAACCGCATCAAAATCCGTTGCGTAGTTTCAAAGATTTAAGAGTACATAGGAACATAGGGACATAGGGACAGAAAAAGCGACTTTGTTTTTATAATATGTAGTGATAGTGAAGTTCACAGTTCTAAAAATGATTTTTAATGATTTTTCTGTATTCAAATGAAAGAATTGATTTTTGGCACATCTAATACAAAGGAGAATGAAGTAGGTATAAATAAACTCTAGTAATACTTATTCGATGTTATTATTCTCAAGCAATTATGGTAATTAAATTCATGCATATATGTATGTATGTATGTATCACATACTCCATGAGACTACATGAAATTCGAGATTTACATAATACTTAATATGTTTACAACCACTACATATCGTACGATATAGAATCTAAGTCACAAAGTTTGAAAACCATTTACAGAAACTTTATTTTAACGTATACTTATATATAAATATAATGTTAGAATATAATATTTGAATAATTAATATTGGTATTTTGTTTCTAATACCTACTCAAATTTAATTTTCTATAAAAAAAAAAACGACTTCGAAGTTGTTCCTCATATATATAAAATATTCAAATGTTGTTGAATCATGCTATTAGAAATTATTTGGTAACCAGATGAGACATAGTTTTTGAAATTAAATTTCTTATCGCACGTTATCTTTTGATTTGTTTGCTGGTTGGCAGGTAAATACAAAAAAAATTGCAACAAAAAATTCGACACCAAAAACCGACAGGTAGGTTACCTAGGAAACTAAAAATTTTCAATCGATTCAGCTTGTTATTAATTTTGAGAAAATGCAAAAATATTTTTATAACTGTCAGTTTGTATTTTTTGTAAAATTATTATGTTTTATCATTTAAAAAAATTGAGTTGTGAAAGTTACCAGAAGTTATCATGATTAAACCAAACGTAACGTACTTACATATTGGGTTGACTACTAAATCAGAAGTATGTCTTTCTTAAACTAACACTACAATTAATTCATACAGTAAAAACTAAAAGTAGCTATAAAATTAAATTATTCAATTGAATCAAACAAAAGTATTTGACTACTAAAATGAAAACCATAAATTTTCAGAAAAATATCTTGTAAATAAAAAATTAAGCGCTACATTTATAATGTACCTAGGTAAGAAGGGAATGCAGTTCCTACCGGGTGTCCCACGACACCTTTCGTTCATTTTTATGAAATTTTTTGGATTTATAAACACGTCTATCATAATTTTTCTATCGAAAATTTTTATCAATTTTTTCCGTGAACTGTTTTTTGCAGGCCTATACCGATATTTTCTAATTAAATTATATTTTTCTGATACAAACTACGATCGGTTAACAGATTGGTGTAGTTACCCTTATTGACTTGCCAGTTCAAATGATATGGATAGATATATCTACACCGATCTTTTTACCAATCGAAATTGGTATCAGAAGAAAGATAATTTAATTACGAAAATAATGATATATACTTGCTTTCAAGAAACTGCTCATGGAAAAAATTGATTAAAATCAATTTAATTAAAAATGATGCAAATTTTTCAATAGAAAAACTGTCACAGGCGTGTTTATCAATCAATAAAATACCATAAAAATTTTTCGCATCTGGTTATCAGATGGGTGAAGTTCGACCTTATACCTTTGTCTCTTGTTCTATTATTTTTTATAATTAAGAAATTAACGGGTGACTTTTTTTTGAGGTTCACATTTTTGAGTTGGCAACACTCTTTTATTTGATAACCGATTTGATAGTAGACAATTGCTTTGTGATTAGTTTGGCTTGCCTTTTCATAATGAATTGACTCACGCCAAAGTAACGTTTGCAAATTGTTGAAATAAGTTGGTCAACAAGAGCGTGCGAACGAACCCCTATTAGATTATTTTCTTTGGAGAATACAAAATTTAACGAGCTATTGCGATGTTCAACCGCTTTATAGCTGCGAAAAGGGTGTGAAATTTTGACACCAGTGTATACTCTTCGAACAATTTTTTTAAATAATATTAATTTTCATATAACTATTGTGTTTTTATAAAATCAAAGTAGTGGAAAATCGAATTAATTATGCTTTCAAAAATTTTAATGGAAAAACTAAAAAATGAAAATAGAAAATTAACTATTTAAATAACAAACGAAAATGTAAAATTATTTCATACCCAGTTTAATTTTAATATATAATTTTGCCAAAAATGATTTAAAAATTTTTACGTTTGATAGTTCAAACTGTATTCAGGTGCATAAGCAGGTTGCTTTAAAAATTCACGTGTAAAAGAAAGAACTAGTTGCATAGTTGCAAAAATTATGTACAAGCAAGTGAATATTTTCTAAATTTATTTGAATTAATTACCATTTGAATCTTTGAATCAAGAAATATTTACTTACTTGAAGAACACTTATAGACTATTCGTTGTGTGCGTAGTCATGGTAGGGAGAATAAAATCGATGCCAGCGGTTCCAGTGAAAAATTTTGCCGATAAAGAAGGCTGTTATGACTACTTTGTAGTTCTTTACATGTTAATGTTATAGAACATGTCAAATTAAAATAATTGAAAAACGCTAATTAATAAAACTTAATGCAGTAAAAATTGTGAAAATAAGAAATCAAATTGCACAAATATTATTTTTCAAATGTAAATTATCATAATTATTGATTTAAATTCGTGAGGCAATAGTATTAAATTTTCAATGTAAGTCATAAATGCAATCCATACAATTATATATGCATCCATACAATTCTATAATTAAAGTAGTGTATCGTTACCATGAAAACGCCTCCAATAAAACTCACTCACGGTGCGAATAAATTATAGCGAAGTAAACGCGTTTTACTTCTACGTGTAAAGTTAGCACAATTATTTGCATGTTTTCCTTCAGAGAGAGAAAGATAAATTCAGGGTTATTAAAGCTTTCATGACATTGACTATAGCCTTCAAATTTATAATCTTGAAGTAATGGCCGCTGACGTATTAAACAAAATTTTTCGGCATAAATTGTATTCATTTAAATACAATTTCTTATGAAATAATGAAGTAATAAATTATACTCCCATAACAATTATATTACAATTTCTTTTATCTAAACGTAAATTGAAAATTGAAAATTTCCATTAAATTCAAACAGTAATTTTTTTTTATACATTTTAGAGAAACCTAATGTTTTTACAATAATAATAAAAGAAAAAAAAACCAATTTTACGCACATCTTAAAAATTAATGGACTTTTGGTTATAACCTTTTTTTTTGTAATATAAATTTTATATTTTAAGGTAAAATTGATACTTTTTTAATAAACCATTATTATTTTACTAACTGTAATAATTTAGGTTTCAGGTAAACGATGCGTTCTTTTCGGGTTATAAATTTGAGCCCTCTAATATCGGATTTTATTAATTCTTTTGGAACTTTGTTCCATATCGTGCCTTGGGCGGATGAGAGTTAGACGAGAAAAGTTCCGGACCGGCACTTTGTCTGTAGTTTATTTATCTTGAAATATTTATAGTATTCGCAAAGAAGGAATAGTCTTGTGGATAGAGTGTCCGCTTCTAGAGCTAAGGTAGTCAGGTCGAAATCCATCCACTCCCATTGATTTTTCTTGTCCCAAAATACATCTCGCTCTGTTTTTTAAACAAGAAACCGTTAGCTGCATTCTCGGATAAAATAGTTATGAATATACAAATACACAAAGGACTTTTTTCCCCCGATAATCTCTTTCACCATACAATGTCCTTGAAAATTTCATGAAGAACGAATTATTGTGCGATATAAGTTCAAGTTTTTAAATATTTAACCTTTTTCATCCCAATACCAATTCTTTAAGGTTGTAATTTAGAGTTCAAGGTAACTCTACCAGAATTTAAGGGACACAAGCTTTTCCGAATCTTTGTAAAATAAAACCTTTTAATATATTAAAAATTTAAAAATCCGAAGCAATCCGACAATTAAATCAATCTTTTAACATCAAAACCATTAAAATCTCAAAATTTCATGAAATATGCTAAAATTTTGTTTTATGGCGTTGGAATTCTAGTAAACACATTTCCAGAAATCACATTAATTCTCTATAAAGAGATAAAAATATATTCTGGTCAATTTTCTTTTCTTAGGAAATTATTTATCAAAACGGAGAAAAAACTATCAAATACAAATATTATTTTATTTGTAGAATAATTATAGTTCAGTAAATAAATCATAAATGGCATAAAACATTGGTATGGAAAATACGAAGCATCGTATGTACATATTTCTGTGGCGTAAGTACTGCATTCGAAATTAAAACTAATGAAAAAAAAAGAGAGAAAACTAATAAAAAAAGAAAAATCATATTTTTCCTATTAACTTTAATTAAAATAAACATTTCCTACCGCAGATTTTTACCTCTATATATAAACAAGAAATACAGAGGCTATGTGCTCTAAAAAAAAAAGATGTAGTTGGACTGCGTACAAAGACCTTTTGTGAGGCATAAAAGACCTTGTCCTCCATAAACAGACCTCCATAAACAGTGTCTCCAATTAAGTCGGCACTAAATACTCTTGACTCAACACATTAGTCTAGATAATACCCCTAATTGTCCCTTTCGGTTAAGAAAACAGCCTTTTTTATTTGTTTACAAAATTTTCGACTTTGTAGTTTCTTCAAATATATCCCAAACAAATATTAGCGAACAAAACTTAAAAGCTTTTAAGTTTTACAATAAAAATTGTTAATTATGTATTTAATTGACAAATTCGTAAAAAAATCACTCCTTTTTAAATTCGAGTACCTGTTCTTTTAATCCTATATATAGAGGTTCTGTGACGTCTTGGCCCGATTTTCATGTACAAATATTAAAAATTTTATTGCACGTAATAATTATTATTATTTCCACGAATATAAAAAATTAAAAAAAAAAAAAAACAGCAAATATTTGTATAAATGAATCCGATTGTATGTAATTAATATCAATATTAAATCGGTACAGTAAATATAACTGTCATAAAATTGTCAAAGTATGTTTACACTAACCGGAACGAAATTAGAAGCAACGAAACACTTCTAAACAAGTATATTATCGATTTACAAAGTTTAATATCTACGAATCTATATTTCCTCAGAAAAAATTAATGCAAATAAATTGTTTGACCTTAAAGGTAGATATGCATTTTAAACAGACCTTCCATTTTATTTAGATCTTGGTAGTTGTTGAAAAATTAAGTTAGGCTCGTATCGGATCAGAGATAGAAAAAGTTGCTTTATACCCAAAAATTTCGGTTTCACAATTGTTACATACTCTACGACGTTTTTCGTGGTCCATTCATTATCTATCGAATGTCTCTTTTTGAAAGACACAGCTGGATATATCTTCAATTCAAGCGAGTTTCAATAAATGATTCGAGTAAAAATGGTTCCTACTGTCGTTTTTCCCAATTTTTTACATCAATTTTGTATTGTATAGATACGTATTTCAACAACCATGTAGCCATCATCAATATAAATTAGCTACTTGTAATTACTCTTATAGATAGCGTATGTTTACTCGTTGCTAAATTGGTAAAGGTTTGCATACTAGTATTTTGGTGTATGCACAATTTATACTTTCCAAGGTTAGGTTAGGTTAGGTTATATTGACTGTCCACGAAGGACACACTTAGGCTATAGAGCCCATTGTGATACCATATATGTGTTTTACCACCTTTCCGCTGATAATTTCTTTTATCAGCTTCTCGATTTCAGAGGCTGAGTGCACCTCCTTCATGCATATACCATGCTCCAAACCAGTCCATCACAACTATTAATTAAATTATGTTTGTTGCGACGGCGGGAATCGAACCCGCTACCCTAAGCATACCGCGGAACGAAATTGGTTATTCCTTAACCAACTGAGCTAATAAGGCGACTATACGTTCCAAATATCTAACAAATTTTGACATCGCCCAATCATCTTACTTCAGGTGATTAGTGTTTGACCAATGAACACGGATCATGCGATTGATTGTTTATTGTATATGCAAAAGCGTAGATCACGAAGGATTGCTGGGATGACTGGGTTGAATGTTGAGTGTGGAATTTATTGATAACAGACTGGATGAAATTCAAACTGGATAGGTTTAAGTTGTCCCATATTTTTTGCTTATCAATATACTTTTATTCCAGAAAAAATTCATAAAAGCAAAGAACTGAATTATTTTTGTTATGACTGAAAAAAAAACGTATATCTACATTTCCCCACACACTAACTATATGCCTTTATACAGTAAAACATAAATTTTTGTATTTCATAATAAATAGAAAAACGAGGTTTTTATTTTGAAAAAATAAATATAAAATATATTATTATTTTTATATTATTTTTTCTTTTTTTCTCTAGATTATAAAAACAAAAACAACTAGTGAAAATAAACAATTGATTGAGTTAATTGTTGAAATACCTTATATAGAGAGCTTGCATTTTCTTTAAGTTTGATAAGTTAAGAAAAACCAAATCATGTTTTCTATGATTTTTTTTTTCGTTAATTCGAAATTTCCCCGAAACTTGACCTCTTTTATTTATTATCGAATTTACTATTAAATTAGAATCAATAGACTCACAATTTGAAGCAAATTTTCAATTTTCTATCTTTATTTTCCATCTTTATAGTTTTTAAGAAAATGGAAACTGAATTTTCGCCTTAATTTGGACCCTCACGGGAAAACAAAGATATTTACGTTAAAATGTTTCAAACAACAGTTGTTTGTTTTATCATAAGGAACTTTTTTGCCTTTAAACACTTGTTGTGTCTCTTACGGTTTACAATTCACCCAATAGAAAATTATACTATTTTTGAAAAAGTACTTCCAAATGTTGATTTTGCTAATAAAAAGCCACCAAAGATTTATTTCGGAAAAATACACACGCTTTCTTGCCAAAAACTTAAATTTTAAAACTTTTTTAAACTGTCAAAAACGCAAGCATCCAATTTGATGACGTAATATCGGTATCATGATACGAAATAACATAAATAAGTTTGATAGATATATTCATAGACATACTAATAATAAATATAAATACTTATTATCTTTGGATATATTATGCTCAGCTGTCTACACTGAACTAACTGATGGTCTATGGCTCATACCGCTATGACATCACAGCAGGGCTTACCCGCGTTTTAGGTCACGTGATATACAGTTTAAAAATTACAATTTTTTATTTTAATATTTTAAAAGCAAAATGTGTTTTTGACTAACGATAATACCCTATTGACCTATGTTGCTCATTTACGGACGAACAGAAGGACGAACATTTTCGGACGAACAGATGGACAAACAAACGTAGACTAATTCGGTGAGATTATGAACATCCATCCGAAAACATCCGAATTTTGTTGAGAGCATCAATATTTCAATATTTGTAAGCATTACAAACTTGGAACTAAACTTAATATACTCTGATATATGTTTTCACATATAGGGTAAGCAAACAGAACACAACAAGAAAATGGTTCTGTATGTTGGAAAATCGTTCTCGTTGTAGGTGGTTTTTCGTTTTGTGTGTATAGTTTTTGTGTACATGAAAGATAGAATGAATGTACGAACATAATAATATACAAATAAAAACGCCATTAAAATAAAAAGAAATCACATTGAATGTAATTTATATATTAATAGGAAATTGTTTGTTCATATTTTCCTACAGGATAATTCGTTTAAGTTTATTATATCATTCTATGCAAATAATTAACAATTCAGCAGTAAACTGTCAAAAAACTATCGAATAATAAGTTATAAGTTCTTTTTAATCGTTGTTTTATATGAAAACGGGTTGATAAAAGAATGAAGTTTGCCAAATTTTGATCATAAGTGCAAAGCAAGTAGTGGTTTTTAAGAGTTATACCACGATTCTTACAGCCGAGTTATACCACGATTCTGAACATTTCGAGAATATCGAGCGTTTTTAAAATACCATTGTTTACTATATTTTGAAGAGTATAAGATACCAAGTATGGCAAACCCATCCCCAGTTACTCTATGAACCATTTGGAGCTGTTTAAAAACAGCAAGAACACATTGGCATCAACGGAAATTTCAGACCGGAGAAGCATCTCAGAACAGATTTCATGGAAAGAGTTTTACGGTAACAGAGAAGATGTGACATCATTTCCTCCTCTTCCCCACTGTGACAGCTCCTAAATTAACCGTGATATACTGGAAGGCCCAATCGCTCAGCGCGCCTTCTGCATACCCACTGAACTATGAAGCCCTTTGAAGCGAGATAAGATCTTCGTAACGCCTACGACTATACCACAACCATATCTGCGTTCCTCTATTTAAAATTATCCTTTTTCAAGAACTCCCGAAAGCCTTATGAAGTTTGTGTTTGATTGCTTTATGTCATTTCTAGCTAACGCGCGGGTTTTATAATTATTTGCTAGTAACTGTGGCCCGGTACCCATATCAGGTTTACATTGAATTGTTCGGCCAGTTGGTTTAATGACGTTTGGCAGTTCTGTGCCATCTTTGAGGTTAGGTAGGTTTAAGGATTACTGGCTGTCGGTGACATATAGTAATGAATAGTAATGTCGCTGCACATTAAAGTGTTCAGTTTCATCCAAAATTTTTAAGGTATACATAGTTTCTGCTGGCACGGTGATATTGGGATACCCTTACAATACAGCAACCGCAGACTGATATGTACCTACTTAGATATAATACAAATTATTCTAGGAAATTGGGACAAATTCGAAATTTAACAGAACTATATTTGAGGAATCACTCAACTTGCATAATATTTTTATTTAATAGCAAACGTTCAGTTTTTTATTACAAAAATTATTATTCTTAGAATATATTATGTAGTACTTTATATGTTTGATCTGTATCATAATAATTTTATATTTATTATATTTTAATAATTCAGATCTTTTCTATTAGTTCAGTAAAATAATACATTGTGGTATGCAAAAGGTCGGGTAGTTTTGATTTTTTCTTATGTTGTTAGTGTTAGGCCCATGACTTAAAATCCAAGTTTTCCACCTCGGGGTGCCAAGGCGCGCCGCGGGGCGCGCCACTTTTTAATGAAATATCGAAAATTTGACCATTCCTAAGTGAAATCTCGCGAACGCTTTATTTTACAGAAAATATTATTTTAATAAATTAAAGGGTAATAAATTTGTGACAGTTTAAGCCCAACACCAGGTTTGTAGCGTAAATAATGGCTGAAATACAAACCTTCAAAATAAACCAATTTTTCAAATATTTGTGAAAATCGTGATTTTTTAAAAATATTTCCACAATATAATTGTTTAAATCAAACGCCGTATAAATTAATTGTGTATGTTAGTTTATTTGCTATAAAAGAATAAAAGAAAGTATTAATAAAATTATGAAAGAAAGAATGAAAAGTGTGTTTGTAGGAGTTATATATTAACATTTTTTTATCAATGAATGTCCTATTTAGTTAAAACAATACAGTACACTTTGGAAGTATTTGTTACAAATAACGATAACAGTATCTATTTAAAGTTTTCGCATTTTTGATGGGCCAGGATGGAAATTCTCAAGCTCTGCCTGATGCTCCTTGTTCTCTTCATCCAGTGGAAAATTTAACTCTCCTATATCTTCATGTTTAGAGTTATTTATTGACGCCAGCATGTCGTCTTCGTCTTCAAAGCTCCCCTCAAACGGATTTATTTCCGAAACGTTTTCGCAAGATTCTCCTAGAGAACAGGTGCATAGAGAAGAACATATAAGACCAGCTTTACGGCAACCACATGAGTTCTTGCACGCTTTTGCAAGATATCATTTTAAGAAGGGATTCAGGAGCTGCATCTCTGTCCATTTTGAGGGGAGAGAGCCCAAATCTGGTAGATACCCAGCCCCATTCAAGAGGGTTTTTCTCTTGACCTAGCCACTTCTGTATCTTAAAAATGATACTTTTAAGCAATAACCATGCACGAACATTCAGATCATTTTAAACAACAAATCTGACAATAACATGACAATAGAATTAATTTGTTTTTACTAAACTACTAACACTCAGCTGATCAATTAATAATGCAGGTTTACCAACCTATATCATTGATCCCAATTATCTTAGTTAATTTATTTTGAAGATCTATAATTCAGCCATTATTTACGCTACAAACCTGGTGTTGGGCTTAAACTGTCGCAAATTTATTACCCTTTAATTTATTAAAATAATATTTTCTGTAAAATAAACCGTTCGCGAGATTTCACTTAGGAATGGTCAAATTTTCGATATTTCATTAAAAAGTGGCGCGCCCCGCGGCGCGCCTTGGCACCCCGAGGTGGAAAACTTGGATTTTAAGTCATGGGCTCAACACTAACAACATATCCAAAAATCAAAACTACCCGACCTTTTGCACAGCAACCCCATATTTTCATACATATTTACTGGATTATATCATAAAAATATTGTTTTATTTATTTATTTATTTTTTTGGATAATAAGAAACATAAATATATCCGTTTTACTCAAATTAATTATGAATTTTTTTAACGATATCTATAATAAAATGTATAATAATATTTTAAGTAGATATTAATTAGGATAATAATATTGGGATTAATATGAAGACGAGATTGATAAAACATTGACGAAGGAAATTACCTTGTATTCCGTGAAGCTGAAGTGGATTATTAATAATTATGTTAAAACGGGTGTTTTTTTTTTGCGGATCACAAATTTAATTTAAACAACGGAAAATATATTTAATATCAATTTATGCCATTAATGTTGAAATTTGATTTCGGTCATCTGGTTGCCACACTACGGCCAAAAATATTATCAAAATTCAAAAATTTAAGTAATCTTATTCCAAATTGAATCGTTTGGGTTTTTGGGGTCGCTGATTACAAATTTTATGTTAAATTTACGGAAATTTCCCTCCTTAAACCTTTATCGACCCCCCTCTGCAGCTAAATTTCATGTATTATTAAATTTAATCGAGTTACATATCGTTTTCAACAGTTTACGGGTCGCTGATTACAAATTTTATGTCAAGGGTGCGGAAATTCACCCCATTATCGACCATCCTCTACGCCAAAATTTTAAATGCGGTCAAAATTCGAAAATTTAAATAATTATCTCCAAAATTGAATCACAGAGGTTTTTGGGATCGCTGATTACAAATTGTATGTCAAATTTAGGAAAATTTATCTTCTTCACCTCTTATCGACCACTCCCCGGGGTAAAATATCAAATTCAAACAAAGCAAATGTCTCTTATCAAATGGTTTGTCAAACAAAAGAGTGTTGCC
Source organism: Chrysoperla carnea (assembly GCF_905475395.1). Taxonomy (NCBI): domain Eukaryota; kingdom Metazoa; phylum Arthropoda; class Insecta; order Neuroptera; family Chrysopidae; genus Chrysoperla; species Chrysoperla carnea. Next base: position 129,597,700 of record NC_058337.1, read on the forward strand.
AGTTAAAAGATGTGAATTTCTAAAAGAACAGCCTTTGCATACTCAAAAAAACTAGATTACACAGTGTATTTTACCCTTCATAAAAAATAAACTCATTATAGTTTGAAATATTAACTCATTATCCATCTTTCCTATGAAATATTAACTCATTATCCGTCTTACCTCTGAAATATTTAAGATATCTTGTAATTCATAATATCTACTAATGATTATCAATAATTTTGTATGTAGACATGAAAGACGGGCTAAGCGACGTTATTATAAATCCAATATGCTTGTCGCATAGAGCTCCTCTTTCCACCGAGAAAGAGCTTTATAGCTTTGCATAGAATGCATTCATTTGTTTTTCTGTGAAATGTTTTATACGAAGCTTCTGCCTAAAAGCTTATACCTATTTCATGGAAATATTTACATTAGTTAATCGTTTAAAACTATATTTATTACGAAAGCATTAAGCACGTTCCAAAAAAAGTGAATGTATGAAAATATTTGAAGCTTACGTTTTAAATTTTGAGGGTGGATTCTGTTAAAACTCGTAAAACTCGCCAAAATAAGACGAAAATTAAGAGTAAAATTTATAGACAAAATTAATGCAAATGCCATCCATTCCATCACTTTAAATGTATTTTATGGAAAAACGTGTCCAGCTTGTTAATACTTTTCTTTATAGGAAAATATTTATCATGTTTTTAAGTAATGAATATTAGTTTTCCAAATTAACCTTAAGAAAAATTATCATTGTTACCTTATAAAGCCTACCTTTAAAAACACTTCAATATAGGATATATATGTCAAAAATCCAAACTTTGCCAGCTCAAATCTAAAAATCTTACACCGTAAAGGATAATAAAAAATTATTACACGACATTAATGCGAATGCATACACACGAATTAAAAATGATCTTGATGAAAACGTGCTTTTTTTGCTAGCATCTTTACATCTACTACAAACGAAATATTCTTCATATGTGAAGCTCCAATTTGATTCGATTGCTAAAACTATATTGTTTCAATTGCTAAGTAATCATATTTGTATGAATTTATAACTGAAAGTTTTAATAAACTCCTACGTAAAACAGTATATTTTCAAATTTTATTAACTAATTTTATTCAAAATAATTAGTAAGTTTTTGCCGAATTGGTTCCCAGAACGGAATTTGCTCCTTCGAGGTTATATGAATCTATATCATATAGAAAATTTTTATATCTTTGGCTTTCAAATTATCAATTATTTCTATGAAATTAGAAATTCATTTTAGTTTGTACGTATACATTCTCATATATTTTATTTGTCACGTACTGCTTGTCAATTCTAATTTGTTCGATTTATATGAATGCATTAGCTAGAAACATAGAATTTTCGGAAACATGTCGATATATATATTATTGTAATTGATTTTCATTCGAACAAAAGTAATGATTGTATTTGCTAGTAAATGAAGCATATATACCTACGCAGGAAATCTATTGACATATTGGAAGTGATCCAATTTTATCCATTCATAAGAATAAAGCTGTAAAATTAAATGTATTTGATGTTATAAATATGAATGAATTTTTTTGTATATTTAAAAATCAAAACGTCCATTGATAAATTGATTCATAATTTTCTTATTTTCCGATAAAATTGAAAGGTTTGAAAATTCTAAACGAACTGATTTGAAGATTCATAGCAGGGCTTATTCAAATTTTCGACAAAAAACCAATACTTGCAAACACTTAAGCACAAGGAATGTTGACTAAATTTTTTTTATCACTCCAGGTAAAGAATTCTCATTAAACGAGCAGAAAAATGAAGTTGATTTTGGAAAATCTTTAGAAGTACCTACGCAAAATATGAACGTTAAAAATTCCAAATTAAACAAAGAGGAAGATATAGGTTAATGACGTTATTGTCCGATATCACCATTGGGATACATATAAAACTTTGTTTTGATAAAAAGAGATGGGCAAGAATCTTTGAATGCTTATAACTTCTTTGTTTTTAATCAATTTTAATTTCATTTTCAACTTTTAAAAATTCAACATCAAGCAACTGCTGTATTTAATTTCTTGAAAAAAACTCCTAAACTGTCTTTAAAATAATTTCTTAAATTGACTGAATCTTTAGCCCTCATTTTAAAAATATTTCAGAACATGAAATCCTAAGAAAAATCAAAGAACTTTATATGTAAAACAAAAAAGTCAATCTTTAGTCTATGATGTTAAATTCTCAGTGCTTTGCAAAACACTGTAAATAAAAAGTAGATAAATTAAAATTTGTTTCTTTCGTATTTTGTAAAATTTTTTTTGAAATATAGTTAACTGGTATAATTAGTAATAACTTACAGATTCAAGAGCTATAATCCCAAATTAATTAAAAAGTTTTTGTTAATACTACATATCAGTTTCTCCTCTTTACCCCCAATATAATACCAGCATTAAATAAATGATCCGTCACTGATCTATTAATTAATCACAAAAATAACACAAACTTATAGTCATATATCTTGGAAGTCATATTTTTGATTGTTTTTATTTAGAAAAAAAAGGCACTTCATTGAATGTATAGATAAATTGTTTTTTAATATAATTGAATTTTACGTAATCAATCTTAAATAAAAACAATTTTTTTTATGTATAGTCCAGAAGCTAGAGGATTTTTTTTCTCAAATTCTAACAGCCTGCTGATTGGCAATTGGTAATAAGATTTTTGTTTCCCCGGCCAACGCTTGTTAAATATATCAGCTATTGACGATTTATTGATTTTTTGGCTGCTAAAACGGGTTAAAATATAGATTTGCTTCTATCAGCAAAGAAGATTTGCTTCTATCAGCAAAGCTTCTATCAGTAAGTAAATACTTAGCACTACCCAATAAACCAGCAGTCTAGACCCCAATGTCTTGAAAACGGTTGAGTTTTATCTTACCAATAATTATTCATTCAGCTTCTGGACTAATGTATCATATTTTATTTATTTTTTCTATTTTACCTAATTTAGTATTTTTTTCTGTTAAATAAATTTCCCATTTCCACAATATCTTTTTATTTCAGTTCCGATAGGCATTTTATAAATAATATAGAATAAAAACTTGTCTACAAATTCTTATATTATGATAAAAAAAATGTTTTTATAGTGTTTTTATTAAATTGAGTCTTTTTCAATAACTACTTTTTTATAGATAACTAAATAAATCTGCTGAATTGGTATTTTCAAAAATTTAGCTAATGAATTAACCCGTAAGTGGTCTGCTTTTTAAATTATGGCTTAAAAACTAAAAATTGATACTTAGCCATTACTAGATATCCAATCAAAACCATGGTTAACTTGTTGTCTGAAATGCCACAAGTGAAAAAATCCACATGGAAAAAAAATGGAACTCATTTTGTTATTGGAACAATTTTTAAAAATGGCATTGACTCAAGTTAATGGCCGTATCTAGAAAAGTTGATTACTTACGACTTAATTACTGGTACTGATTCCTTCAGGAGACCTCGGGTGACAAATTCCTTGGCAGACGAGCACCTTGGGTTAGGCTAGGTAGAGTACGTCATGATATCTAAAACTGGGTTGGTCCGTCCTTGACCACTACTCCATCAGCTTTGGAGCTGCTTAGAAACAACAAGACGTTTTGACGTCAGCGGACTTCAGATCAGGGAGTTCGTCGAAGATAGACTGATTCAGATCATGTTGGTAGATCCAGTCGTTTGTCGTTCCTCCCGCCCAGCGAATGTTTTGTAATTGTCGCAAGTACCACAAGAATTTACACTATGGGAGCCATTGATCAGAAGGTGCTTGAGCAACAACTTCACTACTTGGCAAACAAATCCTTACGCGTCCCATTTTTGTAACTATATGTCTAAAAATCTAAAAAATGAGGGCTGTTTTTACTTTTGATGTATAGCACAAAGCAAACCGATTTTGGAATTAATTTATATTCATGAGTATTGTTTAAATTATGTTAATTAAGTAATACGCATAACAATTTCCCATTTACAACACAATGATTGAGTAGTGACATCTAATTGCAATCAAATAATCATTTTGTTTATAATAATTTAATACAATTTAATTATATACATTGGTAAATAAGAAAACAAGACACTTTTACAAAAAAAAGACATTGATAATACTTCATTCGACAACACTAGTGGCTAATTTAAGAATGATTTGGAAAAACAATTTCAGTGCGATGTTAATTTCAGATGATACAGGATTTTAAATCAAAAAATGTCCATTTTGCTTAGATAGAGAATATGTTGGTATAAAAACCACGTATGGCAATTTTTCATTGCTCATTTACAAGGAAAATAAACAAGCTTTCGAGTGGTCTTAACTTTGTACACTCTTTAACTTCATATAAAATTTAGGGATAACATTTCTCACCCTTTAAGCCCGAAGCGGCAAGAAGCCATCAAAAATTGTTGAGTAAAAGATTCGAAAACTAGAAAGTAAAAATTTTCAAATGAGCTAGCTATTGAGGTTCCAAATTCGATGATTTTTCGCAAAGATACAGCTGTTTGAAATTTAGGTAAAATTTTGTGTAGTAATTTTGTTAACTTCCCAGACAAAGTTAATGTAATGGTGCCGATTTTGAAAATTTCCAGTTTTACATATTTCCGCGATTTCAAGGCCGCAATATCTGAATCAAACGTTTTCAATGCGGTGTGTGTGTGTGTGTGTGTGTGTGTGTGTGTGTGTGTGTGTGTGCGTATGTGCGTATGTTCGTTCGAATTATTTCGCCTCGATTATCTCGCGAGCCAGTTATGACATTAACACGTGACTGAGCTTATTCGACGCGTAATCGCGTATCTAAGAACTGAAAGAGTTTTCAGCAGAATTAGTTAAGCCGTTTTTTTAATTGTAATAAAAAAACTGGAAAAACCTGAATAAACAAAATATAAAAGTGAATAAAACACATCATTTATCTATCAATGGAGATAATGATCGTTCCAGCATAAGCTGCAGTACATGTTCGAAGAATAACCTATGAACTCTGACAAGATCTTTTTTATTGTTTTTTTCCCCTCTGGAAAGTTGTGTGGTCTACATGGGTCGCACTCCCACGACTTCAGTACCACACCGACTATATAATGCCAATTTATTTCTTTAAAAAATTGATGCAGTTTATTTAAATTGAAGGTTTTTTTAACCTACTGTACATTGGTGTTCAAATTTTAATGATAATCAGTGTACGTCCACATATCATGTGTAGTAATTATATAGAACGCATGATTGAGCATCTTAATTCAATTAATTAATATTTAGTTTAGTTTCAAGAGTGATGAGAATACAATTAGAATAATTTATGCTTGATAGTATTTAAACAAACAATAATATCACTACATTCATGGACAGAACTACAACAATTTTATTAGGGTTCAGTATCAACAATAAATTACTTAAAATCTTTACAATTAATAAGATATAAAGTACTTACAAGCATCTTACATTGTGTGTGCATAGTCATGGTAGGGACAATAAAATCGATGCTAGCGATTCGAGTAGAATATTTTGGCGATAAAGGAGGCTGTTATGACTTATTTGCAGTTCTTTTCATGTTAATGTTCTATAAAATGTCAAATTAAAAAAAATTATTGAAAAACACTAATTAATTAAACTTAATGCATTAAAAATTGTGAAAATAAGAAATCAAATTGCACAAATATTATTTTTCAAATGTAAATTATCATAATTATTTATTTGAATTTGTGAGACAATAATATTAAATTTTTAATGTAAGTCATAAATGCAATCCATACAATTATAGATGCATCCATACAATTCTATAATTAAAGTAGTGTATCGTTGCCATGGAAACGTCTCCAATAAAACTCACGCACGGTGCGAATATGAGCAAATAACATATATTTTTATTTGTATGATAAAATCGTTAACTACTGAAATTGAAACTAGTTCCGTTACAATGAATATTAAAAATTTAGTTTTAATAGCAGTTGGTTTGGTCACATACAGCTAGGTTTATGTTCAGAACTCACAGATTTTATTGTTATATCGATATTTGTACAGTTAATGTGTTAAATTTCCCATTTGAATTGTGTTATCAATCATATAAGTTGTTATATTCAATTACAAAATAGATTATCAGAGTTTTCCCAAAATAATTTTACATGATTATTATAATAAACTAGCAGATACCCGCCCGCTTTGCTGGGCAATTTCTCCTTTAAAAACAAAAGTTTTGCCGATGATATTCCCTGACATTGTAACTTTCTAGACGTCCAATCATTAAATTAACCTGATTTTTATACTTTTTGGATCAAAATTACCACATCCACCGAGTTTCATCAAATTCCAAAACAAAATTTTTTTTGCGTTTTTCTCAAATTTACCCCTTAAAAAAATTTCAAAAAATCGAAAAATTTTTTTAATCTCCAATTTCGACAAAACTCAGTATATAAGGTAATTTTGGCCCAAAAAGTACAAAAATCGGGTGTATTTAATGACTGCTCGAATAGTTTTTGAGATATGGACTAAAATCGATCCAAATATCACAGAAACTCCGCATCCAATCATTAAATTGACCTGATTTTTATAATTTTTGAATCAAAATTATCCCATCCACCGAGTTTCATCAATAGCTACAAATATACTGCTATAAGCATGTCGGTAACGCGAACCCAAAAAGTTTTCCCCTATCAAAAAGTGTCCAACGTCGCTTAAGAATTTTTCATTTCAAAAACCAAAAAAATTAATATTGATTAGATTATTGGCTTACCTGATTTATTAAACATTGTTCAAGTAAATTTTTTGTTTTATTATTTAAAAAATAATCATTGAACACAAAAATTTTTTTTCAAATAAAATGTCCGTTGACATCTTAAATATGCCACAAGGGTCTTCATCATATCGTTGTTCTGAATAAAAACATCGAAAATCGATTTTTCGACTTCGAAAAACATCGGTAAAAAGGAAAAACTTCGATGTTTTGAAACATCGATATAAATCGTCGATCCATCAACATTAAAAATAGTGAGTTAGTCTTCAATTATACGCACCAAGCACTCAATCAATCATGCAACAACATGCGTTCAATATGTCATCACAAACAAGCACAGTGATACAGTGCACATCATTACAACACAAATAATATTAATAAATACTTGCATTAATGGCCAATCGTTATAACAAAATTAATGGCGTTTTTAGTGCAATCAATTTCATGGCTGATCAATTTAATAATGTCATTAGTTGTGGATCGAATTTAATCAAGAAATACATATTTTAACCCAAAAATATATTTATCACTTGACACATTCAAAGCAAAAGAAAATGAAATTCAACTGGAGATTCTACACATCAATAATTATTCGATATATAGATTTGGAAGGTGCAAGAAAAAAAAGGATTCAGGTTATTACATTTAATTAAAGTGATAACTTATTTTTTATTTTTAACATTTGTTTACAAAATTTGTTTTTTTTTTTTTTTTGAGTTTCAAACTATATCGTACAATTATATATCCAAATTTCATCTTAATTAATCAGTAATGATCTTGTATATAACAAATGTTATAAATATCTTCAATACAAGTGAAATTTGCTTAATTTAAAAACCCCCGACAAATGCGATTTATTCCCTGTAAACCGATTTTTGGAAACTTAGCTAAAAATGTTCTCAATCGAGTCTGAAACGATTTTGAAGATCATCCCCATTTTTTTAGACTTTTTCGGGTACGAAACACTAATATCGCGCTTAAAACATATCTCCTTTAAACACTCTCCGTTAAATTACCTTTCAAGTGAAACCAACAAAATTAAAATCAGTTCATCCGTTTAGGCGCTACGATGCCACAGACAGACACATACACATAGCGGTCAAACTTATAACACCCCTTTTTTTAGTTCGGGGGTTAAAAATAGTCAATTTAATGATTTAAAAACTGATTTAATTATTTATAGTCATTATTAGTAGGCTTTCGGGAAGCTAAAAAGCATTCCTGTAGTTTATTAAACACATACAAAAAAAATTTCAAGTATCTACCCAAGTAGAATTCAACCATTTTCATAAAAAAAATTGTTTAAAACCTGATCGTTTATTGCAAGCACGACTTCTCCCGTTCGCATAAAATAATATTTGAAAAAAAAAAATGTATACAAATATCGTCCTAAATAAAATTCATGAGTATATTAAAAAAATATTATACAATAAACATTTTATATAAATTATTTATGTTAACATGTTAGAATAAGAGCCAGCCAGACCTGTCAAAATTGGTTTTTGCAAGTAAACATTTGTAGAATAAGTAGGGCTTTATTACCCATTAGGCCGGACTAGGCCATGGCCTAGGGCCCCCGACGGGCAGGAGCCCCCACGAAAATCTGATGATTATTTTTGAACAAAAATTTTCAATTTCAAGTTTTTTTTTTTTCAAATTTCGAAAAAATTTCTTTTCAACCAATTTATTTCATGGTAATATGTATTTTGAAACTCAAAATATTCAAAATAACGATTAATTTTACAATTATTCAAAAAAGGGTGGCCCCAAAATTTTATTGGCCTAGGACCCCCGCTGGGCTTAATCCGGCACTGAGAATTAGTAAATATGAATATGTAATATCGAAAATACAAATGGTTGCCTTTTTCGTTTGAAACAATTCCAATAGGTGAATGAATTTCTTGCATCTTCGAAATATCGGTGGGACATATTTATAAATAGTCGAGCATTTTGCGAAAATACTTTTCGAAAATTTAAAATTTTCGAACATTTGTTTTTCAAAGAATTTTAAGGGAAAATTAGTGTATAAATTCACTATGAAAATTTTTTTTTTAGTTTTGATTTAAATCAAAATTTTGACAAAACGTTTTTGTTCAATGAATTTTAACTAAACGCTTGAAGCGTCTTGGATACCATGAGCTCCATTTAAAATTATGTGACAAATGATATTCTGTAGCTACAAGAAGTTTTTAAATCTCATCTTCAATCTTCATCGAAATATAAAAAGAAATTTGTAATTTGGCGTGGATTAAGTATATGGGGTATTCAAAAACTTCAAAACCTCCTGAATTTAAAAAAAAAACCCACTTGACATTAAAGTGACCTTCAAGATAAAGGTTAAGCTCAAATCTACCATCATTGGATTGTACGAGCGAAATCATATAGCTTTTGTTTTTTGAGCGAAATCATCAACATTTTTTTTTTTCAGTCATTATTCAGAAGAGGTCTCGAACTTTTTATGTACTGACTGATTGCCTTCCTTCTTCCTTATTCTAAGGGAAGATGTCCAGCACACGATAAAACTTTTGGTATGGCTCTTGGTTTATGTAGGTACACACAATGATAAAGTAAGTACAATATTAATCCATTTAAAGGTTATTTTCATCAATACCACGCAACTCTATCGTGAAAAATAAATATATAATAAAAATATATACTTTTTTTAAATGGCATTAAATCAATTTTTCCGGTGAGTTTATGTTCCGAGGTGTAAATATACAGGTGTGTATTCAAAAAATTGTTGGCCAAAAAATCTGCCCATACATTTTGAAAGATACTTCATTTTTTATCAGAAAAAATATATTTTATTTATTCTAATTCTGTTTCAAAGACCCTGGATAAAAAAGATCCATTGTTTTAGGCTTTAAAATTCCCAGGGCAGATATAAAAGAGCAGATTGTCTCAAAAAACTTTTGAAGTTCTCCTTTTTAATAGAATCTTACTAATTAAGAGAACTATTAGGTATTTTAAACAATCTAGTGAATATGTTTATAACAAATAATTTCACAAATGCTCGCTCATCCCCAAGTCAGTGGGATATATTTCTAAATAAAAAGGAAACGTCTCGCGTATTCATATTTGAACTAACCTTTCGAAAATATATATACTGCAGAAACGGAGTACTTTATTTATATTATAATAATAATATATTTGCGTGAGACGGGAGTTAAAAGAAAAATATCGAAGAAAATACGATATATGCGCATAAAGAAGAAATTCGAAACACAATTTATGACTTGTTATTGAAGGGAATTATTATATAGGGAACAGAAAAAAAATTGTGAGTTAGTATTATAATATAACGTTCAATAAAGTACACTAAAGAGACACATTACCTGCTGTCATCCATATTAGATATATATTATATTATATTATATATAATATACAGGGAGTCCCCCCATATCCAACCGCCTATTATTATTACTACGTAATTGACATCTGAACACTTTGGTTATGACATCTGGTGGTTAAAATTTTAACTATAATAAAGTTACATGGAATGCTATCAATACGTACGTAGGAATAATTCCTCTTCTATAATTATAAATAAAAACAAGTGAAAAGATACAATTGACTGAGTTAATTGTTGAAATACCATGCATAGTCAGTGTTGATTTCTTTATCACATAACACATACAAAAATGTATAGACAGTGTTGATGCGCAATCGTTTGTTTTTTTGACGTCACGTAAATAACAAAAGATGTTCACTTTTAAATAGACACACACACAACTGATATTCCTATATTAATACATACTATAAAATTTGCACCTAATTAACGCCCTCGTGGGTAAACAGTAATGTTTTCAAAAAAATGTTTCAAACAAAAGTTTTTTATTTTTTTATAAGGAACATTTTTTATATTTAAACTTTTGTTCTATCTCTAACGGTTTACAAGATGGGTCCTACGGACCCAAGACCCAATTGACCTATGATGCTCATTTACGAACTTGACCTCACTTTTTACGTCCTGAGTACGCTGTAAAAATTTCAGCTCGATATCTTTTTTCGTTTTTGAGTTATCGTGTCCACAGACGGACGGACGGACGGACGGACAACCGGAAATGGACTAATTAGGTGATTTTATGAACAGCTATGACAAAATTTTTTTCCTAGCATCATTACTTTTAAGCGTTACAAACTTGGGACTAAACTTAATATACTATGTATATTTCATATATGCATGGTATAACAATTAATAATCATCAAATTAAAATGGAAACTTTCTGACTGTTGAAACTCATTTGACAAAATTTCCATTCAAATAATTACTGACTTAGTTGATAGCTTAAGAGAAAAAGACGATGACAACTTTTTTGGGTATTGGAACCTGCGAATATTTCTGCTTACAGCTCTTGCTGCTATTTCAATAAACATGGCTTTATATATGTTTATTAATGATAACAAGGATAGTTCAAACCTACTTACATTTAAATCTTATATGTCGATCTTTATTTATTAAATGTTATATGTACTGTCTATATCTATTTAATATATGTTTAGAGCTATCTTTGTTTAGAATATTCATTTTATAATTTAGTGTTCTCTTACAATAAATTCTGAATGTTTGTTAAAAAACTAATGTAATACAAGTGAAAACAAACAATTGACTGAGTTAATTGTTGAAATACCATGCATAGCCAGTGTTGATTTCTTTATTACACATACAAACATGTGACACATACATAACTGATAATCAAGTATAGTACATATGTAAATGACTTTATAGTGTTCTGCATTACCGACCGACATTTAGTGTATAGTTTGTACACATATTATAAAATTTCCGCCTAATTGGCGCCCTCACGGGTAAACAGTGATGTTTACGAAAAAATGTTTCAAACAAAAGTTGTTTAATTTTTGATAAGGAACATTTTTTACATTTAAACTTTTGTTCTATCTCTAACGGTTTATAAGATGGGTCCTACGGACCCAAGACCCAATTGACCTATGATGCTCATTTACGAACTTGACCTCACTTTTTACAGCTCGATATCTTTTTTCGTTTTTGAGTTATCGTGACCACAGACGGACGGCCGGACGGACGGACGGACGGACAACCGGAAATGGACTAATTAGGTGATTCTATGAACACCTATGACAAAATTTTTTTCCTAGCATCATTATTTTTAAGCGTTACAAACTTGGGACTAAACTTATAATACTATGTATATTTCATATATACATGGTATAAAAATGAAATTAAATGAATCTTGTAACGACCTGGTGATTCTTATTTCTTATTGATTGTATGCAAGATCAATGAGATCCATGGCTATCGTCTCGCATATGTTTCTTTGGTTACGCTAACAACCAAATTCCCTTAAAATGTGAAAGTCAATCTCACAGGGGAACTCTAAGCTCAACTCAAACATTTTCAGAAAATTACTTAAGACAAACAAATAAAAAAATGTCATTATTCACATAGAATGCTGTAGTAAAAAATCTTCAAACTCGTTATCTCGAAAAATTGTACTTTTCGTCATAATTGTCGAGTTATTTTATAATCCATAATCAAACTTCGAGATTTCAAAAAGTAAGAAATTTCGAAGAACTACTTTTTTCGTCTCAGATTGACAAGTATTATAAAGAGTCCCCATCAAACGTTTTCACAGTGGGAACTTAAGAACCATTTAATGTTTTTAACTCTTTTTAGTACTCGAAACTGGTTTAAGTGCTTCTAAAATATAAAAAATTATTTAATTAGCATTACATAAATTTCGTCTTATAAAAATTAAATTTTTAACCATAATATTGACCATAATACTTGGGCACTTGGGCGTATATCTTTTCTTTTTTTGGAGGTACGATTGAATTATAAAACTCTGCCACTCATTTAAAACACATGTACTGTTTTTAAATTTGCAACTTAAAGTCAGCCATATTTATTAAGCCACGCCCCTTTAAATTAAAACAAAGGCTAGATATATTTTTTAAAATTGTCAAATATCAAAAATACAATGAATATGTTATCAATAAGAGTTAGTTGTCGTGCTAGATCGATGTGTGACAAACTGTATCTACTTTTTTAATATATTTGTTATAAATATGTATCATATAAATATTGTTTACCTCCATAAATACTTGCGTATAAGCTTTCAGAGCCTTTTTTTGTAACGGCACGTCGTTGACTTCTAAAAAAAACGATAAATCAAAGGGTTAGTTAAGAAGAGACAACAATTTATGAAGTAAACATTGTAAAAAATGTTACTGGATTGAATTAAATACGTTTACTTGGTTATTGATATTCTTATAACCAGTAAATATTTCTTGAGTCAACGATCTCAATACTTACTTCACAATTGTCTACCTTCTTTTCCAAAAACCTCTTAAAAAGTTCATTTCTTAACAAAATAATCACAATATGAACTCTTTAATTGTTCTAGTCCTAAGTTACCACTTTAGCCAATAATATCCGTTGCGTGCAGATCCGAATTCAGCGCCGCTACTAGAAATATACTTCTATGCCGTTTCATTATAGTATTTACTGGACTTTTCCCACAATGTTTGTATCAGTAATGTAATAAATATGGCCTATATTTTCAAGTAACAGTATCATTTATTTTTAGATGTAGGCAATATTATTGTATAGCCAGGATGCTATGAATATTTGTTACTTAACTTGAACATGGAAGTTATATTAATATTCACATCACACCATTTTTTATAACATAAAGAAGTTTTAAAAATGATTGATTAAATATAATATGTTAATATAAGAGACAGGTATATTTATCGATAAATATCATAGAAAAAGATAACCTGGCATATAATACCTCTTAAATTATATCAATTGTTCTAAAAGACTTTGGAAAGTAGTGTGGAGAGTAGTTCTTTTTTTTTTTTGTATGTCAGTAAAACGTTTTTACGTGTGAATTATTACCTAGTTTTTTGTGCGTCTATCAGTTTAGGCTACACACCCTCAATTTTGTACCCACCATAAAAAACAAACCCATATCACCAGTAAAAACAAATTTTGATGATTCTATATATTCGGATATTTGTGAATAATATTTATTACTTTTGCGTGTAATATGTAAAAATGTTCCACGTCTGATCGTAATAAACCTTCTTTTTTTTTTATACATATATTTTCTGGAGGGGATTTACTTGTTGACAGATAATGTTAATAAAATTTAGGTGTTTTTATTAAACGTATATTTGTCGTTTTGAGAATATTAAAAGGTTTGTCTCATACGCTTTTGGTTGACTTAAACTGTATAAAAAATTATTAGTTACAATGTTCTTGGTTAAAGTAAATTGAATTTTTTAACTTTATGACGTCATCAGAATCCAAAGAATTTTAATTTTGCTCTATCACATCCAACTTTATCCAATTTTGATAAACCAAGTATGAAATTCTACTAAATTTGGGCCATACTTTTCAAATTTTTGACCGAAATTAACCTAGCTCTAATAGGTTTCAAGAATATGGAGTCCTGGTCCTGGAATTAAGAACATGAGTGATAGCCAGCGAAAAACTGACATCACAGCTGAAAAAAAATGAATCAAAATTAGTGGGTTTACAAAAATTCCAATAAGATCGGATCAAATTTGCCTGTGTTATCAAAAAAATTGAATTTTTTAACTTTATGACGTCATCAGAATCCAAAAAATTTAATTTTGTTCTATCACATCCAAATTTTATCCAATTTTGATAAACCAAGTATGCAATCCTACTAAATTTGGGCCATACTTTTCAAATTTTTGACCGAAATTCACCTATCTTTATTAGGTTTTAAGAATGTGGAGTCTTGGTCCTGAAATTAAGAACATGAGTGATAGCTAGCGAAAAACTGACATCACAGCTGAAGAGAATGACCCAAAATTAGTGGGTTTCAAAAAAAAAATCCAATAAGATCGGGGAACATTTGCCTGTGTTATCAAAAAAATTAAATTTTTTAACTTTATGACGTCATCAGAATCCAAAAAATTTAATTTTGTCCAATTTATCCAATTTTGATAAACATAGTATGCAATCCTTCTAAATTTTGGCCATACTTTTCAAATTTCTGATCAAAATTAACCTAGCTGTAATAGGTTTCAAGAATGTGGAGTCCTGGTATTAAAATTAAAATTAACATGAGTGAAAGCTAGCGAAAAACTGACATCACAGCTGAAGAGAATGACCCAAAATTAGTGGGTTTCAAAAAAAACTCCATTAAGATCGGATCAAATTTGCCTATGTTACTAAAAAAAGCAAATTTTTTAACTTTATCACATCCAAATTTTATCCAATTTTGACAAACCAAGTATGAAAGTCTACTAAATTTAGGCCATACTTTTCAAATTTGTGATCAAAATTAACCTAGCTCTTAAAGGTTTCAAGAATGTAATGTCCTGGTCTCGGAATTAAGCACATAAGTGATAGCTTACAAAAAACTGACATCACAGCTGAAAAGAAATAAAGAAAATTAGTGGTTTTCAAAAAATATTTCAATAAGATCAGATTTCGCTCTATCAATTCACTTATCTTACGTAGTTCACGTTTTTAATACGTGAACTACGTAAGATAAGTGCATCCTTAAAATAAACAAAAACAGTTTTTAATTTTTTTTTAAAAACATGGTTTAGTTGCCAGTTTTATGTTAACGGCAAAAAAGTTGGTCATTGAGAAAGATTTTGCGCCAGTACTATTGCTACTACCTATGGAGTCTCCATATCAAAGTTGAAAAAATGAGTCTATTTATACGCAATAAATCAGTTTATGTATACACTTATTTATCTCAAATAATACTTCGTTATATATAATATCGATTTTTCCTCTGTTTATTTCTATATAAAAATAATAAATGCAATAAACTAGAATATACACTTTTTTCTAACATAAGAAAATTCTTTTTTTATAGGAAATAAAACATCGGATCAGAGAAAAATGGTGGATATAACACGTGATAAACCAATACGTGTGGCAATACGTGTTGTTGTACCTGTACGTGATCATCCGAAATTTAATTTTGTTGGTAAATTATTAGGACCAAAAGGAAACTCATTAAAACGTTTACAAGAAGATACAATGTGTAAAATGGCTGTATTAGGACGTGGTTCGATGCGTGATCGTCATAAGGTGAGATTTATTTTGTTTATAATAATAGGATTTTTTTTTTTTTAATAGATACTGCATTTTCTTGAATTGATATCCTTTTCAAATAATTTTTGAGCCAGGAGTGAAATTACTGTCTATTGACATATATTGTTTAAAACTATCAAATTTTGGCACTCAAACGGCCACCAATAACAATTTAAATTCAAAATGAGGATGTATGAGCGTGTATGAAGTAATTTCTGGTAAACAAATTTAAAAAATTTAAATTGTCAATTTTGATAACGATAACTTGACTAAAAGAAACAATAAAATTTTTCGATATCTGACAAAATTTTCCAAATATTGGAAATTGAAAAATTTCTTTAATTATTCAGCTTTCGATATTTCGAAAACGAAGGATGATATCGAAATTTTATTCTTTTTTTTCATCTATATTCATGAAGTTATAGTAAAATTCACCATCAAAGTTGAAAATAAGATAAAAATATTTTCAACCTTAAATCTACCCTGCTAGTGCATCCTTTATATGGATGGAGACACTTGATTTTTTTCTTTTATGTGTCTTTGCTAATATATTTATTTTCTATTAAAAAAATTTTTTTTATTTGTTTTCATTCGTTCCGAGTGAAAATCAAAACCTTGTATATGTCGTTTTTCGAAATTTCTCCTAAGAGCCAATGTAACTTATATCGATTTTCAATGATTTTTTTTTAAAAATTTGCATGGATAACTAAGGTGAAATTTTAACCACATATTTTTCGGGTAAAAGCCAACTTATAAAAAATTTTGAGCCTTTAAATCAAAAGTTCTTGTCATGCTCATACATCCTTATAAGTATCTAATAAGATGAGAATCGTTTCATAATTTCGAAATTACTAGCTTAAAATCAAGAATTTTATTTTTTGTGAAAATATTCAACAGCTTTTTTCGTTTTGGCTTATCCCTGGGCTTGGTAGTCTTAAAACTCCCCTTATTGCTTATTGAAATATTATCAAGAAACTATGGAATTTTTTTGTTTGATTTTATTCTGTTGAAGGAGGAAGAATTAAGAGCTTCCGGTGATCCAAAATTTCAACATTTAAGTGAAGATTTACATGTGGAAATATCAGCATTTGCTACACCAGCTGAAGCACATGCACGAATAGCATACGCTTTAGCTGAAGTACGAAGATTTCTTGTTCCTGTAAGTAAAAGCACATATATTATGTTATTTTATTACACTTTTATCTTATAATATATATACAATTTTTTCTAAAATATTTATACATCGAAAATGCATAGAACGTTTTGTATTTGACAATATAATGTCGATCATTTATTTCGATCATCATGGTTTTTTTTTTCTAAGTATTCGAACATATATTGTATAAAATATGGTTACATGCTACGAAATATAATTTTATGTTCAACAAACTAATGTTCTTAGAAAACCACAAAGTGTCCAAATTCAATGAAGTTCTAAGATAAATATTTAAATTTTGTAAACGTTTCATTGAAAATTTATCATTTTCTCCAGGCAGCTGTAAAGTAATGATGAAAATTATTTAATCCTATTTCAGTTTACGAAAACAATAAAGTATTAATTTCTAGATCTTTAGAAATTTTCACAATGATAATTTCTTCTCTTTTGTATTTCTTATCGGAAACTGTCATATGAACGTATATTGTTTCATCAATAACCACAAATATTTCTAATAAAAGAGTGTTGGAACTGATTTGTACAAAGTGGAAAACTTAATAAATCCTTAAGTTGCGAGATTATAACTTATATTAATATTTCTCAATGTCAGTTTATTTACTGATCAATCCGTTTGGCATTCTTTTGTCCTAAAACCAAACCAAAGAAATAGCTAGAGGTTCGAAGAGAAACATATTCCACATTCTATACCGAAAAGTACTTATATATCATTTCTATGAAATGCTTTTAAGATTTTGAAAAAGTACACAAACTTTTGCAAATTACAAGGTTTTAACAACTTTTCAAGTTAATACTTAAAAGAGTACGCCCTTCTGCAGCCAAAACTCCTTGAATCATTTACAACTGTTCAAGAACAGGAGGTATTGACAGAGGTATCAAAAGAGATCAAATTACTGAAGTAATCAAAACTGATAAACCTTTCTGGGAGAGTGTTAGCTAGGTGATATCGGCGAAGCTAAGCCCTTGATGTAAAAGATCCTGCTAAAGACTTGAAGATACACGGGTGTGACTCTAATTGAATTGTGTGATTGCATCTCAAGCAATCTTTGGAGGTAAATGATTTCTTCAAAACGGAGTTTTTGTGACCCATTTCGTCTTCGAATACCAACATATGTTTAAATCTACATTTTTATTCACTTTTTCAAAGATTCTATCATTTAAAAGTAGCTTTCAGCTCATAAACGAGACGCTTTTTTTTAAAGATTCTGTCATTCAAAAGTAGCTTTCTGCGCGCAAATGGTACAAAAAAATCTTTAATATTAGTTGCCCGCTTATTTTATGATATTTTTGGAGCTAGGGTGGCAAAATTTAAAAGGCGCTTAAATTTAAAAATGTTTTAAAATATTGTTGATTTTATTT
The DNA here is from genome assembly GCF_905475395.1 of Chrysoperla carnea. Lineage (NCBI taxonomy): Eukaryota > Metazoa > Arthropoda > Insecta > Neuroptera > Chrysopidae > Chrysoperla > Chrysoperla carnea. The sequence continues at coordinate 129,616,022 of NC_058337.1, forward strand.
CGTTGCAAAAAAAGACGGCTTAGGATGCCTAGTGCTCTAGGACGCCATCACAATCAAATCGACTTCTGCGGATCTTCAACCCGATTCTTTACGAAATACTCAGAACATACTGCTGTTTACTTATTTTGTAGTAATCAGTAAGTCATTCTCTTCAAATTGGACACATTGGAGATATTCGAACATGCATAGAATTTGAAAATATAAGCTGCATATGTAATACATAAAACAATGCCATACCACACGTTGAGTAATCTAACTAAGCAATGAACTGCAAAATCCATTAAACCACAAATAGTTAAATTATTACGTATAAACATATTATAAGGACATGTATGTTCAGAAATCCATCAATATCATAATGTCTACATATATGTACAGGGTGGTCCCTTTTTTAAGTTGACATATGCTTGGAAATCGAAAAATCAGTTTTATCGATAAAAAATCTTCAAGCTACAAATGTTGGGTGTGAAAGCGCACATCTTATGCAGATATTAATCTTGACTTTGGTTTTCAAGCTCATTGAAAAGGTCACTCTGCTCCATAACTGACAATCGACTGATGAACACTTTAAATAAGAAAGTTGTGGTTGATGAAAAAAGTAACATTGTTCGTTCGTCAACCTTGTTTTTTCAAAATGATTATTTCGTTACAATTGTTTTTGCGAAATCTAAACACTTTTCGAAATAATTTTTCCAATAAATCCAATTAAAGCGATTTGTTTTTCTAAAAATATCATTTTTGTTCTTTTGAATTGAATAAACAAACGCCCAAAAAGCTAGATTTTGGCTATCAATTATTGTCTTAACTATTCGGTTTACAAAAAAAAAATGCTTGCGTATTTATAAACAACTTTCTAACTTAAAGCGTTCATCTAATATTTGTCAGTTATGAATCAGAGTGAAGTATTAATTGAACCTGAAGCCTAAGATCGAATTCGATGCCGGTGTAAGATGTGTGCCTTTGAAATTAACATTTTTTGTTTGAAGCATTTTACTCGATTAAATTTATTTATCGAGTTTCAAGTATATGTCAACTTCAAAAACACACCCTGTATATATGTCTGTACCTACTTTCATAGAGATGCAATTTTATAGTGCACAGGATGATCTTTTATTTAACATATCAGATTGGAAAGTTTAATTAATGTTTTCAATCTATATGGAAAACCAATTTCCAATTAAAGTTTATTCTCTAAATTTCATTCAAGTATTTAAAAGTAGTACAATTATTATAATTATTACAATTATTACAACAACAATGTAACATTGTTCATAATTAGTGCAAGAGTGCAATCTTTATGTTTCACAAATTCAACTTTTCTGATCAAAGTTAACTTTTTGACGTACATTAAGTCTATTCCAGAAGTGAAGTGTACAAGCGGTAACTTTATTCATGCTATGTTATGTGACCATGTGCTACCTTCTATACTGATTTTTTTGAGTCAAAATCAACGAAAACTATTTGTATCCAATTTCCCGATTTTTTATACCATGTATATATGAAATATACATAGTATATTAAGTTTAGTCCCAAGTTTGTAACGCTTAAAAATATTGATGCTAGGAAAAAAATTTTGTCATAGGTGTTCATAAAATCACCTAATTAGTCCATTTCCGGTTGTCCGTCCGTTCGTTCGTCCGTCCGTCCGTCCGTCTGTGGACACGATAACTCAAAAACGAAAAAAGATATCGAGCTGAAATTTTTACAGCGTACTCAGGACGTGAGTGAGGTCAAGTTCGTAAATGAGCATCATAGGGCGATTGGGTCTTGGGTCCGTAGGACCCATCTTGTAAACCGTTAGAGATAGAACAAAAGTTTAAATGTAAAAAATGTTCCTTATCAAAAATTAAACAACTTTTGTTTGAATCATTTTTTCGTAAACATCACTGTTTACCCGTGAGGGCGCCAATTAGGCGGAAATTTTATAATATGTACTATACTTGATTATTAGTTATGTATGTGTCACATGTTTGTATGTGTTATGTGATAAAGAAATCAACACTGACTATACATGGTATTTCAACAATTAACTCAGTCAATTGTTTGTTTTAACTTGTTTAAATTTTATTTTGAAATTTGATAAAATTTTTAATACTGGAGAACTTTTACTGTACTAATAGACCAAGAAGTTTAGTTTTGATTCATTTAGTTTTTGATCAGTCAATGTTTCAGATGTATCGATTGATAAAATTGTTTCGAAATGTCCCTTCTTATAATTGCCTCCTTAAAAATCGACAACACCCTAAAAAAAATACAATCTATTAAACTGTATTAGGTTGAGGCAAGAAGCTGAAAATTATTTTAGTTTAAAATTTCAATATTCAGTAGACATGTTAGGGTGTGAGAAAATACGACCTCCTAGAAAAATTCAACATAAATCGCCTCTAAACTTTCATTTCTCATAGCAACACTAATGTCTAAATAAAACCGATGTGTACTCCATCGTTAAATCTAGGCCATTTATCAAGACATAAATTAGTTCTAATGATCTACAAAAAAATATTACCAAATAAACCAAAGTTCAAATCGACGAAAAAAAATACTCAAGAAGGAATACCCGTCACTTATTAGTTATAAGATAGGTGTGGCTGGCTGACTTACTATGTTTTACGTATATATATGGATATATCAGGTGTTCCAGAACAAGCGTACATCCCTTGCAAAATCAAAAATATGCCGTGGAATATGGAACTTACAGTTTTTTTTAACCCGTCAGTACTGGTGTCAAAAATTCGATAATCTTTAGTCACGTGATGAGAGATTTGCTCACGTACCAAATATTTCACGTTGTTAAATATTCTTTAACTTTGAAAATCATAACCTCTTCATAATATTACATAAATTTATTTTTTAATACACTAGCTTCTTAAAAGTAGTTTCATTACGTGATTATTGAATAATGTTTGAGAGTGAAAATATTAGAGCAGAGAAATAAATCTAAATAATTAAATTCATTTTAACTAATTTCACCATACATCTATCACAAGTTTTTTTAATTTACTGAGTACGACTTATATCAAACTAACGAATGTACACGAACAGGACCGAAAAAAGTTACTTACAACAACGTCAAGTGCATTTATTAAACTTATTATTAAAATTCATTAATAATTATTAATTATTTTGACAATTATGATCTTAAATTATTACACAAATTCATTGTATGACATTGCCATATTTTTGACAAATAAATTTCTACTATTTATATCGCAAAGAGTCGAATCTTCGTAAACTAACGAAAGTACACGATAAGGCCCGAAAATATCTGAAGACTTAATTTTTTTGCTTACACCTTTACTCTCTTGATGAGAGAAATTCTCACAATTTCTGAAGGGCTTAAGAAAATATTTAAAAAAACTGTTGATAGGTTGAAAAAATCTGAAAAAATTCTCAATTCGAAAATAGATAAAATTATATGAAGATAGAAAAAGTTTCAAATCAAACGTGAGCAAAATACTCATAACGCGAGTGCTGACGGGATAACATGATTTCAAGTTCTACACTCAATCGCAGATTTTCGATGTTACAAATGGTGGAGGAGTAGTCAAAGACACTCGGTTGATATATATTTCCTATGAGTAGTATCACTGATGAAATGAACGGTCAAGATGTTCATTTCACCCATAAGAGTATATAACACTTTGTTACCCAATTCCCAAAAGTACCATTCATCCATCTATTTGGTTTGCTTGGTGTTCTTACGAAGGTTATATAAATTTTTAGTGAATATGTATATAGATATATGTTATATCACAGTTAACGAAGAATAAAACCATATTTCAGTTTAGATCGAATATCAGAAAATACAGAATGTTCCAGTATGGCACTGACGGAAAATAAATCAATATAGTCAAAGCGCATTCACTTGTATATATGTAATATATATATCAAAGTATACTAAATTTAGTCCCAAGTTTGTAACGCTTAAAAATATTGGTAAACTTTTGGTAAATGTGCTCTTAAAATCACCTAGAGAGTCCATTTCCGATAGTCTGTTCGTTTGTCAATACGATAACTCTAAAACGATTATCGAGCTGAAATTTTCATAGCGTTCTTAGGATGTAAAAAGTGAGGCTAAGTTCGTAAATGAACAACACAAGTCAATTGGGGTTATCTCTGTGTATTTTTCAGAAAATATTTACTTATGCCGAATAATATTACCTCAAAATTCCAAAAATTTGTATGGCCTTTGAATAAAAAGTTTATTTTTAAACTAAATTTATAGAACCAACTATCCCTTCAATGTTCATGAATATTCCTGTATTTGATACCATTTTAATCAAACCCAAATTAATACTTGAAACGTATGTCTATATCTTTTCTAAAAGAACAATATTATATATTCCTGAAAACAAAATGCCACACCCAATGCTCCTAACACTTTTCTCGGACACTTCAACTAACAGTCGAATTATTTTGATAATTAATTAAAATTTTATATTCCAAAATTTAAAATTTGTTAATTTATTATACCAATTAGTTTGATCAAGAAAACGTCAACACAGAAAACAATGTAGAGATAAATCCTAAAACCGCGTACAGAAGGTTGTTTGAACTGTTGCGGAGCTGGAAAACTTTTTTTTTCTATTTAAAAAAGTACTTCTCCCAAAATTGTCCGAATTTAATATCAAAATCCGGTAGATTTCTATTCAATTGACTTTTTGTATTTATAAAACATTTTTTTTTTAAATTGGTTCCTTGCTTTCTGTTATTCGAAACTACTACATAGCATGATTTATAATCATAAGACAAATAGTCGATTTAACGTGAATGCAAATATAATGATTTGAACCATTACCAAGAATATAAAAATTAAAAAAAAAAAAAACATTAAAGCATACTTTTTTCATTAAAATTAATGTATGCAAACTTTTGATATACAATGCATACATTAAGCATTTCTGATTTACTCTCAATAAGCATCTAATGGAAAATACAAACTTGCATATAAACTCAAAAATTATTAAATCGTAGTAACAGAGTAAAAATTGATAGATGATAATTTTGCTAAACAAATTTTGTTTGTAAATTTTTCACTAGGAGTTTTTTATTTAATTTATTGTAAAAAGCTTTGTTTTGTGGAAATCCATTAATACATTAAACATTGAAAGTAAAGTTCGATACTTTAGAGCTAATGGAAATTAAAAGTTGACTTTACACTTTGTTACTTTTTAATACAATTAGCAACATAAACTTTTTTGTTGAATTAAATATGAAGAAACTGAAATTGAAGTATCCATTACAATTAGAAAATTGATTTAGAATGCAACATATTATAAAAATGTAACAAGTTGAAAAAGAAAATAACTAAAATTCTTGCAACACAATAGAAATTTTCTAGCATTTGACGACTGAGCAAATAATATCTGAGATAGTTACTAAAACCGTTTAAGAAGAGTTATTTTCCGAAACAATTTCTTCAGTTGAAACCTCAAAATACTTTCTCTTTCAACCACAAAACCAATTTTCGTATCTTAAGATTAATTAAAATACTCCAGTAAAAACAAAATAGCCTAGCTCATTTTATGATTAAATGTATGTTTTTTCGAGATGTTTTCATAATTACTTCGAAAAAAAACTTTCAAGAGACTTTAGTCGATATCTCAAAATCTACTTACCCCGACTTTAAATGAGTCCCATTTATATTATTTTTGGTTCAAAATTACCAAGTATATACCAAGTTTCATCTAGTTCCGATACGAAAATTTTTATAACTAATTATAAATTTTACTAGTTGGATTAACATTGAACTAAATGGAAGTTCACGAGTTAGACATCTCTCAATATTCTAAGCTTATGAAATATGATTAGTATCAACATAAATTTTATAATATTAATGCACTTAAATGCACATATTACAATAATATTCAGTCAATGTTACTACATTCAGATAATGTTACATTCAAACATGAATCACATTACAGTATCAAATATAGTTTATTTACTATATCTTGATCAAAGTAAATACCATTACAGCCATTTGAGTCACGTGTACGTATGTACCTACCTACTCAAGTGTACGAACTTAAAACCAATGCATACTTTTTAATTTAAACAATTTTACAAATGAAATAAACATTTTATTTACTTTAAAAAAGTTATAGACCCTCTCTCTCCGAATTTTAAAAAATAATGAGAAAAGTTATAAGATTTCGATCGTACAATCTAATGGATAAATCTTAGATTTGACCATAAGGTCAAGTCGATTTTTTTTAAATGAGAATTCACTATAAAAGTATAAGAATAAAATCGCTGAATAATTTTCATAACTTTGTACTGAAATACAAAAAGGTCTAAATACATTTAATAATCAGACGTTTTCACATCATTTTTCGAATTGAATTTTTATTCTGGAGCACTATGTGTTGCCTTCTTTAATTTCGTCAGAACTCATATAATCAAGAACAACATAGTAGTTTATTACTCTTATTTGCACTATAGCATGTAATTTAAGTCAAAAGCACTAAGAAGTATTGATATCAACTTCGTAGCAAATCGAGAAGAAAAGAACTTTTCTACCCTCTTTTAGCCCCGTTACGCAATGAGTCCATCATTTCTTTTAAAGAATATTTATGCAAAATTTGAAGTAGATTGAACCAACGATTGAAATCACGTTGTTCTATACAAACTTTGCCCCTTTTTTCACCCCTTTAGGAGTAGAATTTCGGAAAAGTAATTTTATCGGTTGCCTACGTCATACAAAGAACACACTTTCCATGGTTCAGAACTTTACAATCAGCAGTTTAGACTGTGCATTGAACAGTCAGTCATTCATTCAGGACAAAGCATTTTACATGTATAGATAACAACCGGAAGATGGCGAAACTTGTTCTAACATATCCAAGAACAACAGATGACGTCAACCAAGATAATAACCATTGCAAACTCCCACCACTCCGCCGCATCCACAAACTTAGAAGGATATCAGTTTGCATTTACCAGTAGCCTGCACCAAGAGTGATGCGAGTGGCTAAATTAATTGTCCATGATAAGAACTAATATTCGAGATAAAAACCATTTTAAACTTCCCACCGCTCTACAAGCATAAGCGACTGCAGACTGCGGAGTGACCTGACTACTTTACGTATAAGTTCTATTAGAAGTTTTTTCCTCAATCAAATTTCTAGATTGCTGCACAACAATAGAGCGTTCAGTGCCGTGGGAACAAGTTTTCGAAAGATCAAGATATATGAAACAGACCACAAAGCAACTGTATAAAACATCCTTCATTCATACAGATGATATGTTATATACAAATAGAAAATGGATACTATAACTAACTCAATATCTTCAATACATTTCAGTCCGTTCCCGATTACCAATGGGAAATATAATAAATTATAGATTATACAGATCGAACCTCAAAACCTATCATTTCAATATATTATTACACTAATGATACTTCTATAACCAATATCGTAGTACCTACTATGAACATTATATACAAACAAATGAAAATATATGTTGAATAGGAAGTAGGTATTATTATTATGTGGTTACCAGATGAAGAGAACCTGTTGAAAATCATTTTAAACCTCTTTTCTTTTGAAAAAAATATTGAATCTTATTTATCTTATACTAAGTTTAGTGCCAAGTTTGTAACGCTTAAAAATATTGACGCTACGAGCAAAATTTTGGTATAGCTATGTTCATAAAAAAATCTTTAACAAATTGAAAACCGACTTCAAAAGAAAAACTTTTCCAAAACAAATTAATATGCACTAAAAAGTAAAAAAATAACGATAATATAATGTAGTTAAAATTATTGTTATTTTTGGAGTCGGTGTCAGCCAAAGAAACAACTCCTACAGAACAGTTTGTTACATTAGCTTGGCTGACACCGAGTCCAAGAATAACAATATTTTTAACTACATTATATTATCGTTATTTTTTTACTTTTTAATGCATATTAATTTATTTTGGAAAAGTTTTTGTGATTTTTAAGTGAATCTGAAGTACACTAACTAATTTTTCACTAAAAAAAGAATCATCGAAATCAGTTGGCGTGATATTGAGTTATTCGTCCTCTTGTCGTGCATACTTAATGAAAATTTAAGACGTTTATGGTTTTCTCATCATTTTGTCAGAACTGGACCAAAATGAAATGGGACCACACGGGAAGTACCAGCTTTCAAATAGATAAAGAATCATCAAAATCGGTTCACTCAGGCGAAAGTTATAAGGTAACACACATAAAAAATACATACAAATACAATTCCTCCTTTTTTATTTGAAGTCGGTTAAAAATCACCTAAGTAGTCCAATTTTGGTTGTTTGGCTCAATAAAAAAAAAGATTTCGAGCGGAAATTTTTAGAGCGTGCTCAGAACGTAAAAAGTGAGTTCATAAATTAGCAACAAGGTCAAGATCTTGTAAACCGTTAGAAAAAGAACAAAAGTTTAACTATAATAAATGTTCCTTTTAAAAAAAATAAACAACTTTTGCCTGAAACATTTTTTCGTAAACATCGCTGTTTACCCGCGAGAACGCAAATTAGCTAAGAAAGAATATCTAATTGATGAAAAGAGTTATTCTTTACAGCATTTCTTTTCATTTTAATCTATTTCATTCATTTTATGCAATATATTTCTTTCAGTTTTACCTTCCTAAAAATGAACTTCCCTAAAAATATAAAAAAGAACTACTCATTTCCGATAATAAATATCACATATTTATCAAATTGAAAACTATCGTAAGATTTCAGATTTCTAGATTTTCCCAACTTTTTGGCAAGTGCACATTGAACATGGGATGTTTAAGACGATTCTATATTCGATGTTGATAGTGGAGAGTATGTAATAATAAAGTTTCTATTCAATTTTAGTTTTAAAAAGCTTGTTGAGAAGCACAATACTCATGAGGTATATATGAGGCATTGAGGCTATTCATTAGAAAGGACATTTCATGTGTATCAGGAATGTCAGTGTATGCAGAAAGTTTTTCCTCGAAAAAAAGATTATTTCGAATATGTTATTGTTATTGTTATTGTCAATAATATTATGAATATTTCCCATGATAATTAATTGCAATTTTCATTGATAGAGATGTAGTGCAATTATTTCAAATAACATATAAATTAAAAATTTAAAGAAACCCCCGACATAAATTCAGATTCGATCAATTCGTCTGTGGCATAGTAGCTCCTAAACGGATAAAACAATTTTGAAATCTTTTTGTTTCAAAGGTAATATGATCAAAAGGTTTCTTAGGCATTTTTCTAGAAAATCTGCTCAGTCGGTTGACGATCAACGCCTCTTTTCTAGTTCTCATTGGATATGAAAGCCTTAACTCCTACCTTTAAGAAAATCGTTTCAACTGTTTAGCAGCTATAATGTCATAGGCAGACATGCAGATACATAATCAAGTTTAAAACATTCCTCTTTTTTACCCGAGCGTTAAAACATAATATTTAGTGATTTAAAAACAGTATTTTGACCATTAATGTAGTTAGTTCACATGCAAACCAAAATTAACTATTTTCAACCCCCGAACCAAAAAAATTTGATTTCGTCAACCCCCGATTTGGATTTTTTGTTTCGTTTGAAAGGGCGAGTTTAAGGTTCCGTAAGTGAAAAATTTGTCGGATTTTTTTTTTAATTTTGTAAATTTCACTTGTGTGTGAATTGAATCACGTACTAACCCAATCTGCTTATGAATTTTTAACTCCATAAGTCAAGTTAGAGGACTTTAAAGATGAATAAAGCCTATAAAGACATTGAAAAATGGATTTTTCCTCCTGCAAAACCCTTCAAAATTGCTGAACGTCAAACGTCACTTTTATAATATCGATTTAATAATTGAATTGACGTAAATACGTTTACTTGGCTGTAAAGTTCTTATAACAAGTAAATATTTCTTTGGTCATCGATCTCAATACTCAATTCATGAAAATGAGTATTTGAGTGCTGTAAAATTTGCTTGATCTCTGAAAATATTTAATTAATATATTTTCTTGGAACTAGTGCTATTTAACATTGTGTTAAACAACTATATATTCCAAATTTTGCTTCCCATAAACTACCTCACCTCTCCCCGTTGTCTCCGCTACAATGCACAAGTATATATTTTTGTGGAAAATATGAATAAATTAAATAGCTCGCGGGACAGCACCCTATTTTTTACTTCGTGGGTGGCTTCTTCTCCAACTTTTTTCGAGAGTGCTGTGCTTTCAAATGAGCATGATAACTTCATGTTTAAGCTATCAGTCTGTAGAAACTCAGCAGGGAATTTGTCGGACCACTAAAAATAACACATTTTTTGACAACAAAGCATGTATTTGGTTTCTATGTATATACCGTGCAGTAAACCAAAACTTTTTTATATTACTGTAGGGAAACAATCACCTCAATTCACTTTTCTGAATTTTTAAATAATTCTTGATATTATGAAGTGGTTATAGTGTCCGACAAATTCCCTGCTGCGTTTTTTTATACCGATAGTTTAAATATGACGTTATCGAAAGTTTCGAAAAAAGTGGCAGAGAGAAACTTTGGTAGGCACCCCAAAATGAAGTCACTCACAAAGTCTCAAGCTTGTATAGATCATTTAACAAAAGGAGTGCAGGTAAATTGAAAAACGAAGTTTTGAGTAACTTTTAATTCAAGACAAATAAGTAAAATTATCATAAATTGTTATTTAGAAAATATAACAATTTGTTGAACATATTTCAATAAATTAATTAACATAGAACATGTTAGAACATATTTAGAACATAGAAACTAAATAAAACTTGAAATACATATTAAAATGTTCAAATTGAATTAAATGACCATAAATCTAATTTAATCGTATGCAAATTTATATATAAAATAGAGTTGTTTCATACAAAATGAAACTAATATACTTTACTGTATGTATAATACCTACCTATCTACCTAACTATAAGTTGAAATTGACTATGTAATACATTCTATGTATTAATGATTCTAGGTACCTGCTAAAAACAAAATATTTATTTTGAATTAGAAAATAATTATATATAAAATGTGTTTAGTGATAGGAAATAATGAACATTTAATCTCTACTTTACACCATAATTCTTTTATACAGAGTGGTTTACCAAAAAAGGTTTTTTAATAAAGTCAAAAAATCATTGGGTGAATTCTTTTAAAACTTTGATATATTTTACTATTTAAGGATGTATGAGCATGGTAGTGGGGGCACAAATTTAAAAATAGATATTTTCAATTTTGATGATAAATTTATATTATTACTTGACGATATAAGACGAAAAGTAAGAATAAAATTTTTCGATATCTGGCTTAATTTTCAAAATATCGAAAATTGAAAATTTTGTTTAATTATTTAGCTTTCGATATTTCGAAAACCAAGACACATATCGAAAAATTTTATTCTTATTTTTCGTCTACATTCATGAAGTTATAACAAAATTCATCATCAAAGTTGAAAATAAGATAAAAATAATTTCAACCCTTAATCTACCCTGCTCTTACATCCCTTATATGAACGGTGACACTTAGTTTTTTTCTTTTCTAATTCATTGCTAATATGTTTACTTTCTATTAAAAAGTTATTTTTTAATTTGTTTTCATTCATTCCAAATGAAAATTATCAAAAACTTCCAAAATATGTCGTTTTTTGAGATTCCTCCATAAGAGCCAATGTATTTTATGTCGATTTTTAATGACTTTTTTCTAAAAATGTGCGCGGGTACCTAAGCTGAAATTTTAACCACATATTCTTTGAGTAAAAGACTACCTGCAAACAAATTTTGAGCCTTTAAATCAAACATTGTTGTCATGCTCATACATCCTTAATAGACGTACATTTTATTTTTCTACAAAATCAAGGTATACTATTCTAAATATGCTCACTTCTGAACTGTTCGTTTTCACACATATAGTTACGGTGGAAACCAAGTTTAATTTTCCTTAGTCAGGGCGACCTTAGATTTTAGACTTAATTTCATTGTTTTTTAGAAAAGGTCTTTCTAAAATTTTGTAAAAGAAAATAATAACTTTTATTTATTTCAATCGACTACAAAAGGTTGGCAAGAATAATCACAAAATTTGTACTTTCGTTACGAACTATCGGTGGAAAAAAGTTATAATGGAGTTAATTCTCCTATAACCCTATTGCTGGTCTAATTACTCTAGAAATTTCTGGTCATTGAAATGTTTCCTGATAAGAAAGAAAGAAAAGAAGGATATGATCAAGGCAATCAGTAACTTTAACTCTAGACAGTTTAAAAAATATTAATATTTTTCATTCACGCGACTTTGCCCAAACCCCTCTCAAATATCTGTCTTTGATAAATTAAGTTTCCAAAATTTAGCCTGGTCGTTAACAAAAATTCATAAGTAGTCTACAAATTACGTAACCCAAACAGATTTAAAATCCCTTGCTGGGCAATATATTTTAAAATGTAGCCCCTCATCCACAATCTCGCGGAGTATCCTCACCAAAGATAGCCAAAGTGAAGGCTGCAACTTTGACTGACATCGAAGTTGCAGCAACTGGTGTCGTAGCTCTCTGTGCGTTTAGCTAGTACAACTGTCTTCTAGTACAACTGAGAATATGGAGATGAAGCTGACCTGTACTCGTCTGGGTACCTCGGTATGACATTGACTCGACTTCAAAACATGACTTTTATAGTGAAATCGAACAAGGTGAGGTAAGGACAAGCGAAACACTACAAGTATTACCTCCACATTCTCGTTCCCTGTTGACTTTTTGGCATTTTGCGAGAGTGCAGAAGGCGCTTAACAATATGCTATAAGTTTTCAACTGCATTTTCTTCTTTGAAGAAGATTTGTTTTAAGTGCGATTTTTGTGCCCACCCAGTAAAATCTAAACAAAACATAAACCATTTTATACGTTTAAAATTTTGTAATTAATATTTTCAAATATATTTGTTCCATTTGCTTAATGTAAATGATAACATTTTAAAATAATACAACGTATATCGTATTCTGATCATCAAATATGTTCAAAAACAATACAATGTGTTCACACTGATAATGAAAATGATAATGATAATTATCATTATGCTTGCTACAAAACAAATTTTCAATTAAGTATTTTGTGTTGCATTTAGGAAAACAATTGTTATTTAATAGATGTTTGATGTGTGTTTTATCTTTGTAGTTATTTTATACAAAATACTTCTCTAAAACTCGAGAAGCATTTCAAATATTAACATATTCTGATCTTGGTAAGAGATAAAGGATTTATAAAAACTAGAAAAGTTGGTTGGAAACATTTTCAAGTCAGATTGATTCGTTTGTACCTAATTAAATTGAACGAGAGTGTTCTGTCGAGTTATGTTTCAAGACAATATTCTCTGCCGTTTGAAGAGTCATTATTTATTTTTTAGTTTGGGTGTGGAACCCTAAATTCGAACTGGCAACATAGCTAAGGCGTCAGAAATACTTCATCACTACCTGATTTCAAAAAGAAAAGAAATATCTACAATCCTGCCGTCTTAAAGATTTTTATGAATGTCTGAAATTACGTCAAGAAGATCTAAAAATGTAAAACTTGACATTACTTAATATAATTCCTCAATTATTTTTTAAGCTACTCTTTAAGAAAATCTTTAGAAGTACGAAAAATATGAACATTTAAAAATTCGATTTAAACAAAGAGGAAGGTATAGGTTAGTGACGTCAATTCTCGATATTACCATAGAATAAAATACAAATGAAACTTTGTTTTGCTAAAAAGAGATAGGAAACAATCTTTGAATGCTTATAACTTTTTCGTTTTTTAATCAATTTTAATTTCACTTTCAAATTTTGTCATGATATCAAGTCATGTTTTACTTTTCAATGCGTAATATGGCAAATTCGACATCAGGCAACAACCGTATTGCATATTCAGTAAATTTTACAGTTTAATTTTATATTTAATTGAAACAAAACATTTACAGAATAGGAAATCAATATTGTGTAGGCGCTTCTATTCACTATTTAGAGTATTTAATTTACAATGTTTATTAGTTTGGTAACCGATGTTACTGAAATGATAATCGTGATGAGAAAGCATTGATATTCAACTAATACATTCATTATTTGTTTATGAATTAGTTTATCTATGCACATGAGAATGCTTTACACCAAGTTTCAGCATTACATCCCATTACATTAAACTGATTATGAGTGTTTGCATTATTTTACATCAAGAATTTGCTCTTTATGAGTGACTAAAAGTAGTAATAGTTCTAAATTACCTAAGAATAATTAATTCAGGCGCGGATCTAAGGGGGGGGGGGTCACATGGGTCATGACCCCCTCAAAACAGCCCGCATTTCAAAAAAAAAGAGCTGAATCAATATTTTACAAACCGAAAAACAAAAAAAAATCTTTGTTTATTTGGTTTTTTTGTTATTTTATTGAAAAACAAAAATGACAAAAATCCTACGACCCCCCCCCCCCGAAAAAAATTTCTAGATCCGCGCCTGAATTAATTTATTATAAAAATAGGGTTCAATTAAATAGCGTCAATAACGATAAGGAAGAAAAGTGTCCTCAACAGGTTCCAAGCCACAGGTGTTGTTAAAAATAACATGCAAGTGTGCAGATGGACTTTCGTCAAAAAAGAGATTGAATTGCATTGATTGATTGAATTTCATTGTATGATGAGTAAAATTATAGAAAAAAAGGAACGAGAGATGTTGTGGGACACCTGATAGGAACTATAATCTTTTCGTACTTTACTACATTATAAATGTAGTGATTATTTTTTTATTAGCAAGACATTTTTCTGAAAATTTAAGGCATTAATTTTAGAAGTCAAACACTTGTTTTATTCTTTAAAGTATTAAATTTTATAGTTACTTTGACTTTTTATTCTATGAATCAATTATAGTATTAGTTTAAAAAAGACATACTTCTCATTTAGTAGTCAACCTCATTTGTGCGTGTATTACATTTGGTTTGATCAGGATATTTATTATGACATAAGATAACATTTGCTTGTACTTACGTTAAGTTATTTCTATTAGCTTCTTCTGATAACTCTTTAGCTTTCACAACTCATTTTTTTGAAATAAAAATACAAAAAATTTAGACAAAAAATACAAATAACAAATTATAAAAATATTTTTGCATATTCTCAAATTCATGGCAAGCTGAATACATTGGAAAACTTATAGGTTCCTAAGTGTTCTAGGTGAACATGGTCAGTTTTTGGGATCGTTTTTTATACTGAACTTTTCTTGGTTTTACCTCCCAACCCGCAAACAAATCATACCGATAACATGCAATAAGGAACACAGCTCCAAAAATTGGGGGCTGAAAATCTGCATAGCCACGGAAGTCAAGAAATTTTGAAGTAGGAATAAACTTAAAAAAATGAGGCAACATAATTGACAAATACATTAGTGATTTTCCAATAAAATCTAAGTGTTTTTTTTACATCTTCATTGGCAAACTAGAACTTGGTTCTTTCCTTCATAGATATATTTTGATACGATAGATAAAATACACCGTTGAGAATATAATAATATGCACATTTAAATATCGAATCATTTAATTTGAAATTCTATCTATCCAATTCTAACACAAACACACAGTCAAATGTGTGTAAAATGTGTGAAAATTTTAAGGTAATTAGTTGAAACACATTTCAGACAGTGATGGTGAAATTTTATATATACATAAAATTTCACATTTATTTTGCACAAAACCATATGTATAATGTACCTACGGAAGCCTGAATGGCTCACTGACAGTTTATGAGAAAGTGGCGCTACACTTGCTTAATTTTTTAAATGTTTACTATCCACAAGTATAAAACAAACTTTTACTAAGTCACTAGTTCACTTTCAACAAGTGCCCTTATGACTTGTGGAATTATGGAAACGAACCCTTTTGAAGGTGTCGGTGAACGGTTTATTTAAAAATTAAAAATGTGCAGATGCAAAAGAAAAACATCAACAATTCATTATATTTTTTAAATAATACTAAAGAAAAGTTTAAACTAATTACATAAGGCAAATTATACATATATTTTACGGACATATAATTAATAATAATTCCAGACAGCTTGGGTAGTGTCTAATTAAAGAATAGTCATCACCGACTGACATCTTCAAAAAGGTTCGTTTTCATAATGTCACAAGTCACAAGTGCATTTGTTGAAAGTGAACTAGTGACTTTTTTAAAAGTTATTTTTATACTTGTGGGTAGTACACAGTGAGCCATTCAGGCTTCCGTATGTAATAAATGCTATAGTAAAAGTTTTTAATAGTTTATAACATTTAGGTAGTCGTATATTTACATTTTAATTTACACATCATGATATGGAGGCAAAAACTTTTTAATTGTGATTTCACAAACAAATAAATATCACGTAACTAACTTTACATAAACTGTTGTTTTCAAAAAAAAAAATTGACCTAATTAAACACGGTGTGTGACATTATGTTAAAAAATATTTACCTAATTTAACATAATGGCCAGGATATTTTATACCCTGTGTATCAATTTTAATGAATTAGATAAACAGTCTATTTTACTATTCACTATTTTTTGTTTGTGTGTTAAATTTTGTATACAAATTTAAACATCAAGGCCTTTCGGTTATTATTAAACTTTATGATAGCAAACGATTGAATCATATTTTAGTGTATACCGTGAGTCAAAAGACATATTGATATTATTTTGAAGAACTGAGATTATTTATCGAAGATATATGTTCTTATTAAAAACGCTATATAGAGTATCTCTTAGATGTAAAATCCAATAAACCAATAAATTATCTATAAAGTTTCTAAATACTCAATTAAGGTGAAATTTCTAAAAAATAAAATACAAAACTAGACATAAATAATTCAATAAAAATAAACTCTCAAAACCAGAAAAATATTTATTTAACCATTTATATATACTCTATCATTTTTTTTATAATATTAATAGCATTTTCTGTGACATTTTTGATCATACAAAAAAATATATATAAAATATAGTCACTACAAAATTAATGTGCTTTTCTGTCTGTAAATAGGGGATATGTATATACCGGGTATCTTAAGCGACTTTTCCTCCTCTCTAAAATCCAAAATATGTCTTGAAACCTTTGGGAGTTATGTCGGTCATACCAGATCGATTTCTCCTATTTTGAATTTTCAATAGAGAAGTTGCATTTAATTTTTTTTGCCCACAAATTCTTATATATATATATATATAAAAGAATAATTCATCGAAAGTATATTTAAGTAAATAAAACGGCAGTGACGTATTAACCTGCGTTGAGGCTGTGAGTCAATCGGTTTCTATGAAAATTTGCGTGAAAACCAGCTGAGAAACAAATCATTTATCATTATTTATGTTATATTATCATTTCTCCGTGTGATGGCGTTACGAAAGCGAGGTGTTGGCGTCACTACCGCGTAAATTTATAGTATAGAAAAATCATTTTTAGTAATCGAAACAGAATAAAATAAAAAAGCATGCAACTTCTCTATAACGACAGGAAGAGACTTCTGACCGACTGATAAGTGAGAAGTTCTTAATTTTAGAATTCTTGTTTTCTAAAATTATTGAAAATATACTCTTATATGCAGTTGTTTTATCGACCTTTGTAAAATGTATTGGTTTGCCCGAAAAAACTGCCTCCAACAATAGTTTTTATTGCGTGCAAAGTTGGCAAAGGGAACAAATGAATCAATTGCAGCAATATTCTCACATGAAATTTGCAAAAAATTTTATGTCCAACGAAGTTTTTCGATTTTTCGTTGTAAAGGGACTACGTTTAATCAGACACTCGGTATTAAAAAAACTGTACACTACTCTATGCATTAAATATAAATACTTTATTCCACTATAAGTATATTATATTTATTAAATGGATTTTATAAGTTTCATCTGTAGCTATGTTTTGAATAATAATCAAGTCATATTTATTTCAAATGAGAAAATAATGTTTATGAGAACGTATTTTATTTAACACACACAGGTAGACAGGTGGTATTTTCTAAAACATTTCTCATTTTTATCAAATATTTAAAATACGAGATGTAATTTAGAGAAAAATATATTATAATTTTTTAGTAAAACTATCTAAAGTTTAATAATCTCTGGAAAAAAATGATATATAGCGTTAAATAAACATTAAATTTCATAGATCGTAAGCCCATTTTACTTGACTTTTGGAGGAATAATCAAATTAAGCTTGATAATTCAAAAAATTGAAATTTTAAACAGTAGCTCGCGAGTGTTCAATTAATAATCCATTATTTATAGAAAAATACTCGTTTTGCAGTTAACCAATCAAAAAATTACTTAGAAAAAAGTTGCAGAATTTGATGGGGATATCACGTTCTTTTATCAGATGGGGCCTGGTTCTTCGGGTTGCTTTAAAAGTCAATTTCTAGATCCTAAAAGGTAAGACATAGAATAGCATTTTTTGAATCGTCAATTCATCGAAAAAATGCGACATAAAAGTATGTCATTATTACATTTAATCGAAAGAAAATTCGCTAATTTTAAACGCTAATAATTTTGTTTTAACATTTTCAAGTTATAAAAAAAAACCGTCAATAAACACGATTTTCCAAAATTTGAAGCAAAAAGCTACCGGTAAAACTTCAATTTCCTTTATTATCTTTACATTTATCAATCGACCAAAAATCAATTAAAATGAATCATATAATTTAATTGAAAACATTTCCACTTAGCTAATTATAAATCAATAATAGTTTTGTAAAGTTTCTTAGTTAAATATACTTAAAAATAAATAATATTTGAACAATTTTCTTAAGTCAATTGTTATTTTAATCATGTTCTATTTGAATTATTATTTATTATGTTTAATAAAATAGCTTTATTGTGATTATGAGTGATTTATTACTGTTATGTCAAGACAATGGTTCTTCTATACAATAGAAGTATATATGGTACCTGCATCAACCTATTGTGCCAATCAACTTAGAATTCTGATATATATTTTTGTCTAAACTGAGTTGAAGTGCACTAAACAGTAAAATTTTGTGTTGAAACTTTTTCTATTTTTTTATGATTTATATAATTTTTATTGAAAGTATTCTTACTTGTACATAACCTATAAAGTGTATTTATTTTCTAAAATCGTCATTTTTAATGTGTAAAGAATCAATTCAATAAAAGATTATGATTATGTTGATTTTTGATTATTCGTTTATTCAAATTTTTACTCAATAAATTAAAGAATATTTAACGGGACTAAAGGTTACCGAACGGTTTACAGGAATGCTGAGGGGATAAGATAGGCAGTAAATACTAATTGACATGAAATTACAGAAAGCATAGTTTGGTCATGTGATATGTATTTCAAATATCTTTATTCGAACTCCAAATTCACCCTAGACAAAATTAATTTTAACTGAAATAATTTCTTGACGCGATAATGCCATGAATCTTCTAAGTGTAAAATAGAACAAATAGTTCAAATAATAGATCATACTTTATATAATATAAATTTACAAACATCTCAAAATATTATCAGAGTATATAAATATTTCTCTTCTATTTCGAAGACTATTCTTATATGAGCTTTTATATTATTTTCTGTCTACTTTAAATGGTTTTAAACTTGGTTCCTTCGATTTAAACTCGATTTCAAACTTTGGCATAAGATAAATTGATTTAATTATATCTAAACTCTAAAATTTTTATTGAAACACTGAATTACTGTAGCATAAAAATCTGATCCTTAATCGAAATTTCTCTGTTCAAATTGAGCTATTCAAAATTTTTCACGATTTTATTATTTCTTATATGCCTTCTCCACTCTCTTTCGAAGTATTACGAGAAGAAGTTGATCTCCACAAATTCACGATTATTTGTGGCTTGTATAATGAAAAAGCATTGTTATGCCAAAGTTCTTGCTGTTGATAACGTTTAATTTCTTAACCCGTCAGCGCTCACGTCTACATCTTGAAATCTTCGCGTCGATGAGAGATTTGCTGACGCAACTTATACACATGCATCAAATATTTCTCGCTTTAAATATTATTTAGCCTTTAAATCCTTTAAATAACCTTTACATAATTTTATATACATTTATTTTTTAATGCACCAGCTAATTAAAAATAGTTAAGTTAATTACTAGAGCAGAGAAATAATCTAATAATTAAATTCATTTTTACTAATTTCATCATATTTCTATTTTTTAATTTACTGCTTAACAGCTTAAATTAAACGAACGAAAGTGCACAAACAGGCCCGAAAATTTTTGAAGTTAATATTTTTTTGCATAGACTTTATCTCTGGTGATGAGAGGAATTCTCACAATTTCTGACAGGACTTGAAAATTTTTTTTTTTTTTAAATTACAGGTAGGTTGAAAAAATCTGCCACCTGTCCGGTACTTCTGCTCACAAAAATCGCCTAGCAATTTCTTTTTCTTCACTTTATAACTTAAACTAAGGCTTAGTAAATTTTTAAGTTTGGAGCGTTTGGTTCTAACATTTCAGACAAAATTTAGAGTCCGATTATGTGCAGGACTGAGTTCTGCCAGGTCATGGCAACTATAATAATTAGCATGCTTTAATTCATTACTAAACAAATTTTAAGCCTTGTACAGGAATACCCTTACCTGGAGGGTTCAGTAGCTCTAGGATTACAAGGATATTCCGCGAGGATATTGCACGAGAGTGTGTATCCGGCGTTACTTTTTAAACAACCGGAAGTCAGATTTTCTATAATTTTCTTTTTTTTATTTATTCTTGTTCTCTTATTCTTTTTTTTTTCTTCTTTTACATTCTTCAACATCGATTCTTCTTATTTTTCTTATTATATGCTTGAATAATTAAATTTATTGTATTTGTTCATTAAAATTAGATTGACGTTACTCGTTATATCGATGAATGAACAGTTATGGACTTGTCTATCTATACCGTATTATAAGTGATTCGTGCAACAACGACTACTTGAGGGTATTCTTTTATGACCATGACACTTGAAAATGACGAAGAAGAAAAAGGAAATCATTCATGCGATTTTAATCGTAGTTGATTGTTTTTTTTTTTTTTTTCATGTTTCTTTTTATAATGTCTATAAAATATAAATATATAATCATGGATAATCGTTTTTTAAACTGACATTGAAAGTATAAAAATCCAATTTGAAAATAAATCAACTGTTTTTTTAACTCATGATTTTTTCGATTCGATAAATTAGGAAATATTGTTTTTCGGTATATAAGACAATTTAAAACTTTTGAAATTGATATTCCTACTGGCATATGTTAAATTCAAATTTATCTTTTAATTTTTCGGTTTTATTATCTTAAAAACTAAGGTAAAATTCGAAAAATATTACTAAAATTAATCATAAAACGTATTAAAAATGTACGAACACTAAGGCAATTTTAAATAAAAGGCATGATTTTTTTTATATGAAGTTGTACTAAGTCTAAAGGAATTCTGAAAATTTCAGAGAGGGTTGTCCGATTATTTAAATAATAGTGGTCGAGCGGTCTAATGCATTAGACTTTGACCGTTTGTCAACTTAGCCTTAGGTGGGGGGTTCGAATCCAGGTAGCGGCAGTGTGAACAAATATAATTTATTTGGGCGGTTGAATTGATAACATTGTCATCGCTTGGATAAGAACGAAGTAACCGACTCCACCCACATCATAAAATGTAATTGTATATATGAATGTAGTTAAATAAATTAAGATAAACAAATAATGATGTGGGTGGCCTCTGTTATAGGCATATGTCAGAGAAACGGTGGTTAAACTACATTATTATTATTATTATTATTTAAAATTTGAAATTAACGAATTCATGCCTGCCAAGGAGGGAGAGAGGATACAGGATTTACACCCCAGAGCCTCCCATCTCCTTGAGAGACATAAATCTTCACAAGTCAGCTACGTCTTTTGAAGAAAGTTCACTGACTTGTGGCCGTGTAGTCTGTACGTCCGTCAGTCCACGCGACGTCCGTTGGTCCGTCTGTCTTCCGAGTCAGTGGTACGTAAGTCCGTCTAATGTCCTGGTCAAGCAGGCTCCGTCCCTGCACCGCAGCGATGTGGAACCTACTAAAATAAAGAAAAATAAATACAGAAAAAGAAACTTCAAGGGCTGTTACTTGAAGACAGTCTGATGCGATCTCAATGTACGAAGGGTGCCTATAATGACAGCCTTCTGCATAGAAGAGATAAGGTGACGAAGATGAGACCTGCAGACCGGAATTTGAGATAGATTCGTCTCGAGAGTGGGACGAATTCCGCCTAGGCAACCGATAATGAGGACAACCATTTTGACTGAGTAGCCAGGGTGTAGTTGTCGTAGTTCTTGTAAGAGATCAAGATATTTAGTCCGTTTTTGCTCCTCCTTCGTGACTATGTTCGTTTCTGCAGGCGCAGAGAACTCGATGACGTACATAGTCTTAGATGAGATATCCTGGAGCACTATATCAGGCTTAGTAGCAGAGAGCTGCCTGGTAGTTGGGAACGAGAAATTCCAGAAGATAATGCATTTCTCGTTCTTGACGACGGACTCGATCTCGCCTGGAGCATATGGTAGGACTGGCGTAGGGTCCACTTCATACTTGTGTCTCAAGAAGTAGTACAGCACGCGGAGGGCAGCGTTATGGCGATGTATGTAGGTGTTCGTGGCATAAGAAGGACATGCCGAGATGAGGTGCATCAGCGTCTCCGGCTGAGATTTGCACGCTCTGCACATAGTGGTGGAGACTGCTTGCTTACATACATACTTTTGGTGAGTTAGCGTCGCTATCACACCATCTTGGGCAGCGATGATAAATCCTTCTGTTTCGGACTTGAGTCCAGCTGATCGAAGAAAAGAGAACGTAAGATCAACGGAAAGACTACAGGTGTCTAGATGACGGTAGAACATTCCCTGATGGTCACGATTCCGATGATCTTCGAAGAGGGAGCGTATTTCAGCTCGTTTCACAGCTGAACGAAGTCGAGATTTAGAGAGAAGGATCACGTTATCATCAAGATCACGATTAGACGGATCAAAAGCAAGGCCCAATTTAGACGCTGCATGTTGTGCTGCAGAGAACAAGAATGCTCCTTTACCCTGTAACTCATGATCGCGCACGAGTTTCATAAGAGGGTCAGAACTATTTATGACCTGACAAGCTATTCCTAAAACTACCCTATCATGTAGACATTCAACGGATAGGAGACCTCTACCTCCTTGCTGGCGTGGGAGGTAATTACGCGGTACAGAAGCACGTGGGTGCAAACTACGATTGACGTTCATGAGTTTGCGAGTGCCTCTATCAAGTTCCTTAAGCTCCTCTATTGTCCATTTGATGGAACCAAAAGAATAGAGAAGGATGGGTATTGCAAGCATATTAGTAGCACGGATCTTATGGATCCCAGACAATTCTGATTGCCAGATTTGTCGAAGACGGTGCCTATACCTGCCGCGAAGAGCTTCCTTGACAGTAGACACACTTTGAATGTGGTTTTCACCGACACCCAAATATGTGTAGAGCTCTTCTTCATCGAGATGTTTCACGATGCTTCCATCTGTGAGCTGCACGTCTGCATCGTAATCAGGGACACGACCCCTCTTACAATGAATGACGGCACATTTATCGAGTCCGAATTCCATGCCAATAGCCTTCGTGTACTGATGGACAGCTTTGAGAGCTTGAGATAGACTGCTCTCAGAAGAAGCATAAAGTTTCAGGTCATCCATATAGAATAGATGAGTTACCTGATGCTTCCTATCTGTCGGGGGACCACAACGGTAACCAGTTTCTTCTCGCAAGCGCAAGGAAAGGGGCATAAGGGAGATGCAGAATAAAAGCGGGCTAAGGCTGTCGCCTTGATAGACACCACGCTTATACGTTACCAGATCTGTTGAGACAGTACGTTTACCACATCTAATGGTAAACTTGGTCTTCCACAAAGGTAACAGCTCTTCGATGCATCTGATGATATCGGGGTGAATTTTCAAACATTTGAGCAGCACCAATATGAGTTGGTGAGAGGTAGTGTCAAATGCTTTCCTATAATCCACCCAGGACATACTCAGGTCGCGTTGATACTGACGGGCGTCTTGACAGATACATCTGTCAACAAGAAGATTATCTTTGCAACCTGATATACCTCGTTTAGAGCCGCGTTGCTCGTATATCATCTGCCAAACCGGTTCTATGGTTGTGAGTATGCGTTCATTAAGAATGGAGGTGAACGCTTTGTACACGGTATTGAGACATGTAATCGGGCGATAATTGCTCGGAACTGAAAGGTCTCCTTTCTTGGGAATCAAAACTGTTCGTCCTTCCGCGAACCACGTTGGAAAGGTCCCGTACCCAAGGATGTATGAAGTAAAGTGCCTAGCAAGATGGGCGTGTGTGGAAGTTAAACGTTTCCACCAGAAGTTGGACACAGCATCCATGCCAGGCGCCGAATGATTCTTCTTGCCTTTGAAAGCAAGGGATACTTCATCAGCGGTAACAGATGTTAGGACCGCTTGTTCTGCTAGGCGCGCGTTGCAGAACCTTTCGAACAGTTTGATTGGTCTTATATTTTTATCTACACTAGTCGACTTTTCATATAAATCACGCCAGTAGCCATCGATTTGCTCTATCGAAGGTGGATTCTCGACGAGAGAAGGGGGTTTTGCAAATAAACGGGAAGGATTCGATACAAAGATCTTGTTCTCTCGAATACACTTCTCGCGTTTAACTAGCTTTTTTCGAGCGAGAGCTAGTGCACGTATCTTTTCAATGTTTCGCTGCTTGATAGTGAGCAGGATACCCTTGTTTAGTGTGTGGTGTTGGTGCCTGAGTTCACGCGCGAAGGCTCGCACCTTTGGGGTGAAGGGTTTACCAGCTTTCTGGTACTCTAACACACACTCGATACGTGATACCGTCTGTCGAAGAGGCGTCAACTTGGAGTCAAGTTGCTCTATACGCTTGCATGTTTTCTCCTCGGCTGTCTCAGTAGACTTGGGGGCAGGAGAAAGAGCACACATTGCAGCATAGACTGAGCTATCGATTTCGAGTAGGCTACTTGTGTGATTTAGATGGTCGTCGACGATCTGGTTGATTAAAGCAAGGTCTTGTGCTTTGGCAAACGTTTTGCGATACTTTGGACGTTTGCGTTTGGAAAGGTCATTATCGGTTTTGAACAGGATGTTTTGAAACCGTTCTTTAAGCTCTTCCAAACGAGTGTTTGGTGGCTCAGCAGGAAGGATCGGAGTTTCCTCTACGTTCGCTTCCGTGGTCGAAGTGAGTGGCGTGGCTGTTTCCGCCGTTAACACAGGTAGTGCTGGGATATCTCCGGGTATCGGAGGCGTGGGTGGTGAAGCCTCTAACACAGGTGCTGGTGGGGTATTTTGACATACCCGATCCTGTGTCTCAGTATCAGATCTCTCACTTTCTAATACTGGCTCATCCTGAGATATTCCATCCTGCGTCTCAGCGACTAATGTCTCACGTGTAGAATGAACTACACCAATAGCAGCCGGCTCTATCTCATCACCTCGATTCACTTCCGCTTGCGTAGTCCTGCATCGTTTCTCTTGTCCTGTTCGGGGTTTGTCAATTCCGGTTTTTTTGAGACGGGATACTTGATCGCGTAGATGTTGCGATTTCATATGGGAAAGTTCGGGATGCTTTTCGCACCAAAGGGTGTGCATCCTGCCCATATAGCCACGTCTCGATGGTTCACTTGCTTCGTAGCAAGTGAGCAGGTCAGCCTTAAGTGCCTTCGTCCATTGAAAGCGCTGAAGACGACTGTTTTGTGTGCTCGCTCGACTTTCTTGAGAAGTGCCTTGAGATGGCTCTTCGTCGTCAGCGGCACGTCTAGTCTCCGGGACTAGCCTGGGATCCAAAGCCAAATTTGATTGCTCTCCCTCATATCCGTGAGAGCTACCCCCTATAGGTAAGGTAGAAGCGTCACCTGCAGGGGGGCGGGGTTCTGTAGGACTGGGTCGACTACTACCCGCCTGAGGACCGAAAAATCTGCTTCTCAAATTTGACATTTTTGGATTTGACTCATTTAGCTCCGCTGAGTCAGCACGGACCCACCTCGTTAGCCCATCACTTTGAGCGGAATTGATGGTTACCGGGTATGGCACGTGTCCTAGTGTTAGGCTCGGACGTGAGGTTAGGGATTGCCTGCCCTTAATGGACTAAGTAAGGTAAAAATGGACTAATGTTCAAAATATCGATAATTAAAATTTTCTTTAATTATTTTGCTTTCGATATTTCGAAAACCAAGGTAGATACCGAAAAATTTGTATTTGTAAAGTTATAACAAAATTAATTATCAAAATTTCAAGCCAAAATCTACCCTAAACATTTCTTTAACACAAAATTTTCCTAATATTATAAACAGATTGTATCGCGAAAAATCATCCAATTTGAAAACGCAATAGATCATTTAAAAATTTGTGAATATTCATTAAAAAGAACAAATCCATTGAATAAAGTTCATAATTTATAAGTACAAAAAAAAAATAAAATAATTCAGCAAATGCAGAATGTACCAAAAAATGGATTTTTCTCAAAGTAGAGAATAAAACTGATTCAATATAGACAATGAATAGGGTATTAGCGTTGGTCAAAAATAAATCATGAAATTTGAAAAAAGTTAAAATTTATGTAAAAATATTCTTAAATATTCTGATTTCGAGTCATAAAAGCACATTTTTCTTTTAAAATATTAAAATTAAAAATCGAAATTTTTAAACTGTATATCACTTGACCTAAAATGCGGGTAAGCCCTGCTGTGATGTCATAGCGGTATGAGTCATAGACCATCAGTTAGTTCAGTGTAGACAGCTGGGTATAATATATCCATAGATAATAAGTATTTATATTTATTATAATCAGATGTCTATGAATATATCTGTCAAAATTATTTGTGTTATTTGGTATAGTGATACCCATATTACGTTATCAAATTGGATGCCCGCGTTTTTGACAGTTTAAAAAAGGTTTAAAATTTAATTTAAGTTTTTAACAAGAAAGCGTGTGTATTTTTCCGAAATAAATTTTTGGTTTCTTTTTATTAGCAAAATCAACATTTTGAAGTGTTTTTTCAAAAATAGTGAAATACCCTATTAAAGGAAGTTTTCGAAGCCTCCGTTTGATTTCGAGGTCATTCTGTAACTTGATTTTATCATAGATATTTATGTAACAAGTCTATTTACTCGTTTATAGAGAAACTAAATTATTCACAAGTAAAATGTACTTGAAGAAAAAAAGATTTATTTATGTTGGATTTGGAAACGCTATACAAAACAAATTACTTGGATTACAACTAAATCCAATTTTATATGTATTTTCTACAGTGGAAACAAAAAAATGTGCTACACAGAGTGGAGCACACATAAATATACAGCTTTAAAAAGGGCTCGTTTCTTTACTATTAATAGTGATGTGTCGAAGATATTTGTAACTGAAAAGTCGAGGATAAGAATCTTGACTATTTAGAAGACATTTTTTATCATTTTCGCTTTTTTGTTTTGTTTTGTTGTTTTGTTTTAGTTTCGCAGAGTAACTTTGCAAACAAAAACTAAATGTATGTAAATAAACAAATTATGGATGCTTTGTGCCCAAATATAGGATGTAATAGACCGTTGGGTTTAAGAAAACCAATGAACACTTGTCAATTTTTTCGAATATATAGTCTAACCCACAGTGCTGGACTTACACTAGGGGCAGTCGGGGCTAGCGCCCAGGGCGGCGAATTTTCTTGGGCGGCAAAATTTGGAAAGTGAGAAAACATTTTCTATACAATATATAAATAACTAATTTGATCTTTCAAGAAATATAATTGCATTATGTATCAAATTAAAATTTTGTATATTATAATATATTAAATTTTTTTTTGAAGAATTAAAAAAAATTTTTTTTCTCATGTTTATTGAGAACTCTGGACATAAAGCTGAAGATTTGCTAGTTGCTGTATTATCTGTTCTTGAGTTTTTTGACCTTGATCTCTCAGATTGTCAAAGTCAGTCATATGATAACGCGAATAATGTATTAGGGATTTATTCGGGCTTACAGGCAAGAATTCATGAAATTATATCTTGCAGAACATGCTCCTTGTGCTGCTCATTCTATGAATTTAGTTGGAGTTCACGCAGTAGAATGCGCCCCAGAAGCTGCGTCATTCTTTCATACAGTACAAACTTTATACAACTTTTTTACTGCATCGACGCATCGCTGGGAAGTCTTACAGTTTCATACTGAAAAAAGAATTGCGTTAAAATCTTTATCTGCAACCAGATAGTCAGCTCGTTATGAAGCGGTTCTTTTTTCTGCAATTAATTAGTTATTCTAATTCTTAAAAAATAAGATACCAAAACTATTAAAATAAAATTTCAGTCATAGGGCGGCATTTTCTTCAGTGCCCCAGGGCGGCAGAAATTTAAATCCGGCCCTGCTAACCCAGAAATGAATTATACGAGCAGCAATGTGCTCTTAGTTTTATTACTGTATATTTACCTACGTTTCGCTCTGTATATGTGATCAAGACCCTTGAGAAGGTTTTTTTTTATATTTTATATTTGCATGCAAAAATAAACACAATGTCATTTTAATCCCCTTAATGTTTTAAAATGAATTTTAAAAAAAATCTTTAGCTTGAGAAAATTTCGACTCTGCTTGGGGCATGTTTCAAGTTAATTATATCCTCTTTATATCATAATTAATACTTTGTTTAAGGTATAAGAGACGTGAATACGTGCGATCGGAAGTGAGTTATAATTCGTACAAAACGAATTATGGTTCTGATTAGTTGAATAAAATTACAGGGTGTATCCACGTTTAAAAATAGAAGCTGAAAGTTTGTAAAAATGTACAAACCATCAAAAGAAATATAACATACAAATAATTACACTTTGACCAAAATCACTAAAATTCATGTTTTATCAATGACAACTGACGTTGGTTAGTAAATATGGCTGACTTTAGATTACAAATTTATTATTTACAACTTTTTTAGTACTATATAAATTTTTCTTTGACGTCGTGCTTCTTTTAGTTTTGATTTCGTGTCAGCTTTTTACTATTTTTAAATTAAACGATGTTTTGCGTGTTTTTCAAGATTTTTAGAGTGGTTTTACTTACTTGGAATTATATGGTGACTTTCATTAAAGTGCAATGGCCAAACAATCATTCTGGGAAATATTTATACTTTAATTTCAACGCACGTTGTATTTAATCTACTTAATTTTTCAAAATTGGCAAATATAACTTGCATAGCAGTGTAATCAAACAAAAATAAGATCTTAATTTCTGAGACTCACTATCTCATAACCAACAGCCTGGCGGACTTTGTATTGACTTTGAATTCTATGTATTGACAGCATCCCATGCAATTTTATTATTGTTAAAATTTTAGCCACCAGATGTCATGGCCAAGATGGTTAGTTCTCAATAAGAAAGTAATTTTCATTTTTGTTATTCCAATGTGAAGAAAAAAAGGCTGTATGTGCCGCCTTGTAGGTATGGTTTAACTCTGTAGAGATAGATTGATAGCTGTGGTTTTTTTGTTATGATTGACTTTCAATCTAAATATTTGTATTTTTAATTGAATTATTCTAGTGGTTAACACTTACTTCCTTCATATCTGATAAACAGAGCAAATATTTTATCAAGTATGAAAATGGCATGGCAACAAGATAAAGGATTCGGTAGTATATACCAAAATGAGCATATTTAAATATTTAATACTCAAATTACAATTTCTACTCGCATTTTTAACTTTGTCATTATTTTCGCATTTACTCAAAATTATTACAATTACATGACACTTTTAAATTATCAATTTGTCCAGTTTTTACATTCCATACCATACAAGTTTTAAAAGTTTATTTGTTTATTTTATAACTAGTGTGCTATGGAATGTAAAAACTGGACTAATTGATAATTTAATAGTGTTATGTATTCTATTATTTCAATATACTTGTAATAATTTTAAGTGTAGAACAAAATAATGAAAATGTTAAAAAATAGGGTATTATCGTTAGTCAAAAATAAATTATGAAATTTGAAAAAAGTTAAAATTTATGTAAAAATATACTTAAATATTCCGATTTCGAGTCATAAAAGCACTTTTTTTCTTTAAAAAATTAAAATTCAAAATCGTAATTTTTAAACTGTATATCACGTGACTTAAAACGCGGGCAAGCCTTGCTGTGATGTCATACCGGTATGAGCCATAGACCATCAATTAGTTCAGTGTAGACAGCTGGGTATAATATATTCATAGATATTAAGTATTTATATTTATTATAATCAGATGTCTATGAATATATCTGTCAAACTTATTTGTATTATTTCGTGTAATGATACCGATATTACGTCATCAAATTGGATGCTCGCGTTTTTGACAGTATAAAAAAGGATTAAAATTTAAAGTTTTTGGCAAGAAAGCGTGTATATTTTTCCGAAATAAATTTTTTGTGGCTTTTTATTAGCAAAATCAAGATTTTGAAGTACTTTTTCAAAAATAGTAGAATACCCTATTTCAGTAAAAATATTTGATGCATTGTGTTATTCTACTCTGTATTTTACGGAACCCATATAAGTTAAAAACATTCTCGTATGTATATATTTTTTATTAAATGCAAGTGCCTACAGTTAATGGTTCCGATCTGAAACAAATGGATAAAAAAAACTGATATGGCGATAAACATCGAACGATATTTCTATTTAGATGCAAATCTCTATTACGCTGTTATTTTTTTATTTATTTTTTACTCTATTTTAAATCAATGAAAAACCATTTATCGATCCAATGAATACAAAACCGCTTTTTATGTTATTTTTTTTATATTTTTACATAAAAAATTAATTAATTTTTGAACGCCTCAGAATTAATATTTTCCAACGACAAGGTTTGTTTTGCATACTTAAGTGAATGTGATTGAGTGCTTTCAAAGCTCTACAAATCAACTTTGAGGTTGATATTATTAATTAATTATACATATCAACTCAAAATGCTCTTGATAACGTTTTATTCTTCACTGTTTATGAAATAAAAGTGCAATTAATTGTAGACTAAAGTGGAAAAAGTTAAGATGAAATGATTTTTTTAACATAATTTCCGTGAATTTTAAATGAAAAACAAGTGAAAACAAATAATTGACTGAGTTAATTGTTGAAAAACCATGTATAGACAGTGTTGATGCGCAATCGTTTTTTTTTTTTGACGTCACGTAAATAACAAAAGATATTCACTTTTAAATAGACACACACACAACTGATATTCCTATATTAATACATACTATAATATTTGCACCTAATTAACGCCCTCGTGGGTAAACAGTGATGTTTACAAAAAAATGTTTCAAACAATAGTTTTTTATTTTTTTATAAGGAACATTTTTTACATTTAAATTTTTGTTCTATCTCTAACGGTTTACAAGATGGGTCCTACGGACCCAAGACCCAATTGACCTATGATGCTCATTTACGAACTTGACCTCTCTTTTTACGTCTTGAGTACGCTGTAAAAATTTCAGCTCGATATCTTTTTTCGTTTTTGAGTTATCGTGTCCACAGACGGACGGACGGACAACACCTATACCAAAATTTTTTTCGTAGCATCAATATTTTTAAGCGTTACAAACTTGGGACGAAACTTAATATATTATGTATATTTCATATATACATGGTATAACTAGCTGTCATAATATACTTAAAATTTTAAATTTTTGCACTTCAAAATTTTCGTAGTTAGTTTCTCCGTAGATCTATGGTCGTTTGGTGGATTTTACATCAAATTTTATTGAGATTAACTTTTTATTGTAATGTTGTGAACGTTTTCCGAAAACATCTTGCGAGCTTTGTTAAATGATCAATTTTTACCAATTCATTTATAGCACACTACCTTTAAATTTAACATTCTGGGCTACAGTCCAGTACGACGAACATATTTTTTAAAAAGTTGGGAAAAATGGGTGTTTATGAAAAAGGTGAAAATTTATTTATTTTTTTCCTTAAATTTATCAAAAATTTTTCTGAAAAATTTTCTGAATGTTACTTATTTTTATACCATGTATATTTGAAAAATATCAAAGTAAGTTTAGTCATAAGTTTGTAACGCTTAAAAATATTGATGGTACGAACAAAATTTTGGTATAGATGTCTGTCTGTCTGTCCATACATCTGTTTGTACGTCTGTCCACCCTTCATCACGATAACTCAAAAGCGTAAAGAGATATCAAGCTGAAAAGTTAACAGCGTGCTAAGGACGTAAAAAGTGAGGCTGAGTTTGTAAATGAACAACATAGGTCATGATAG
This sequence comes from Chrysoperla carnea, assembly GCF_905475395.1. Classification (NCBI taxonomy): domain Eukaryota; kingdom Metazoa; phylum Arthropoda; class Insecta; order Neuroptera; family Chrysopidae; genus Chrysoperla; species Chrysoperla carnea. Next base: position 129,648,218 of record NC_058337.1, read on the forward strand.
CTCGGAAAGTATTGACTTTTCGAAATATACTTGAATACACTTTTTGCTTAGATTTTATCACTTTATCGATTCCCGTTGCTATTTTTAACGTATATTTATTTTCACATACCCTAACAGGTGTCCCAGGAGTAACGAACGTCCTTGCTGCATCAGCTAGAAGTAAAAATTCTGAGATGAAAAGTCCTCCTCCATTTTTGATCCGATGCACAGATAATAATGCCGTGGCATGACAGTGGGGGCGGAGGTTAATAGTAAGAAACTGCGAAAGTGACGTAGGAACTTCAACAACGCAGGCGTTTACGTATGCATACGTGTGCAAATGAGTGAAAATGTCAGAAGGGACGGTTGTGAGTGCATCGTATCAAAAAAGTGGAAAAGGACTTTCCGCTCCAAAATTGTATTTTCTATCTGATGCACCAAGAGTGTCCATTACTCCTTCGACACCCTGTATACTTGTATTTGCAAGAAGTTCAAAATGATTATATTATCAAGATTAAGTATTTTAATTTCCTTTTAAAATATTTATTTAAATACTTAGATATGTATTTTAAATACTATTCGTAAAATTATCAACAACAACACAATAATAATTAAAATTATTTTGTACATACAAACTGAACTCTGTAGTTGTTACTTTTCCATATAAATATTTAAATCATAAAATAAAATTATAAGTACCAGCAATATAAAATGTATAACAAAATATTTATAATAGATATATATTTTTAATACTTAATTAGTTAATATTAAATATTATGAATGTTTATTTATATATGTAAGTACAAAAATAAGACGCTTTTTATTCCGAAAATAGGTTGTATTCGAACAATATTTTTCGTCGATATACAGAGATCAAATGAGATCTTCTAGAACAAAGACTTTATATTATTGATAAATGGTTAGTAATCAGGTGGTCTATATTGAAACTAAAGCGATCTACTTCCTGTTTAATAGTACAAATTTTATCGCCAGTTGGCGGGATTTATAGTATTTGAATTTGAATATTTTTATTGGCCTTAAAAAATGGTAAGTACAAGTATTGCCATCAGTTATTCGAAATTGTAACTACTGTTTTTGGGTCTTCTTCTGATTTTAATTAGTACGAATTATTGTCACCAGTTGTTGAGTGCAACTCTCAGTTATCAATAGTATACAATCTATAGCTGAACAATTTTGGGTAAAACTTGTCATTCCGTTTTTTAACCCCCGGCCCCGGTTTTTTCCGGGAAGGATTCCGTACCTGAAAAATTTGTTGGGAGTTTTATCAATTTCATTTGTGGCTATACTGTACGGTTTGCGGAAAAATGTCACGAATTGAAAATGTTACTTGTTTAATCAATAGCAACTTTCTAATTTAAACTTTTCATCTATCGATTACCAGTTACGGAGTAGAATGAGCTTTTTATTGAGCTTAAAAACCTACGTCAAGTTTAATGCCTGCGTTAGATGTGCGCTTATACACCCAACATTTTTTGTACAACACCGGTAATGTAAAATTTTTTGATGGCCGTAAGAATAAACGCCTCGTGGCATAAAATGTTTTTAGAATAAAAATGTTTTGAAAAGAATCAATCTATATGTGTTACCACTAATACTGCCCAAGGGATTTTGTACCTGTATATAGAGGTAATAATCGTAGGAGGATTGCTGAATTTGAAAATACATTTTTGCTACCAATTAGTTTCTATATATTTTAAATCTGCTTATAAAGCAACTCATATTGTTTTGTTTTATTTTATTTTTATATTAATTAATATTGTTCTATATTTCATTTTAATTGATCCAATTTTCTGTTACTTCATTTTCATTTTCGTTTGCTTTTCGTTGCTCTATTTTCATATTTAAAATATCTCAACATAAGTATTAATATTTGAGAAAAGTATGCATCTTCTTATTTAAATGAATTATATCGAGTGTGAGATAGTCTGAAAAAATTGTAGGAAAATACACCAACACATCCCCAAATTCAAAAATAATAAAAAAAATTTTAATATTTGAGCGCGCTTGTTTAACTTATCTATTTATAATTTATTGCATCCGAAATAAGATGCTGGCGTCCTTTATCCGATTTTGGCTTGAAGACAGTGTTGGAGTTTTGGCTAGAATCAAAAGATTGCAAAGGTTTTGTTTGACAATTACTTTGAAAAATAACTGGTTTTGTGTAGTTTGGCCTTCTGGAAGCTAGACGCTTTGCTTTTTGACAAGACTAGAGTATATTTGAAAATTGACATGCGAAAAATAATGAACATCGTTAAAAACGGGAAATATTTCAAAGTGAAGATCTAGGAGAAGCTTCAAGGGCGTAGGTTTTAAACAAAAGTTTTGGTGGTTTTAAAATGCTTTCTTTTAACAGAAAATTCAAAAATTAATTGAGTTTAAAATAATTGGTTTTGAACCAATTGGTTAATTAGGCACATTTATTATTCTCATCTAATTTTATATTGTTAAAAATAAATTTAAATTTAGGTCATGCATTCAATTTAATGACCTCCTCTTTTTAGTTTTTCAAATCACCTTTAATATCTGCATGAAAGATTAGGTATTTATTTAATTGTACACACACAAAAAAAGGTTTATTTCAGCCGAAAAAGGTCGCACAAACATTCTATCTATTTTCTTTATTCATTTATATAAACATTATTATATTTAAAACGATTGAACGAACGAATTTAAATATTATGGAGTATGTGTATGTACAAAGTCAGGCATAAGTAAATATACAATTACTGAAAGTGATTATTGGACTTACAAATCAATAATAGCAATAATTTTTTGCACAAAAAACCTTGCTTCTATAGAGTTTTAGGCTTTCGGAATATATAATCGAACTTATAAATCAAAATTTGTAAATAATTTGATGGGGTCTTATTGGAATAAGTACAAGGGAAGGCTATTTTCTGCAAACTCCACAATTTTTTTTCTAATATTGATTTATGTGTTGGATTTATGTGTTGGATGAAAATTGATGAAGACGTATGCAGCTAATTTACAAAACGATAGAAAGAATTTAATACAATTCATAACTTTATACCCAGTTATATCCCACTCTATAGTTTAGAGTGGGATAGACATTCTTACTTTTAAGGATGTCAGCTATCCTACTCGTGAGTTTTTGATGGTTTTCCACGATGTTTAAGATGAATACCGGGATAGTCTACGAAAATTCGGCCATCACCGCATTATCTTTTATTATTTTTTTTACATGATTTTTTTTTTTTTGACGAATTCTATGTATACATTGTATATCGAAAGAGAACGAATAAAATATTATTATTATTATTATTATTATGTATAAGTAAATGAAATGTATGAGAATAAATGAATATACAGGGCGTTCTGTTATTAACTGCAGATCGTTGGCCTACAGAATAAGCTCATAAAGACGAACAAAAAAGCTCTTTACCAAATTTCGATCTGAGGCCAGATTCGGGATATGTGCCTATGGGAAAATAGAAAGATTTATGAATTCACAGACCTATCAAATTCAATAAATTAGTAGGTGTAACTTAGAGGAGACTATCATAAAACAATAATTGATTTAATTGGGTAGTGAATACTAAAAAACTTATATTTTGTTGTTATTATTTATAAAGAAAACAAAAATATAAATCACCAATAGCCAGTTAGATGTGGGAGGTACCAAATTATATATTAATATAGGTACGGGGCAGGGGGGAATAAATTGTGTAATACAGAACACAAAATCTTAAACATTGTATCACTTTTCAACTTCAACACACAACATACATACTTTGGTTTGTGTCGGTGTATGTGTATCTCAGCATATATTTATCAAAACGGACAATTGTCCGTCTTGCCAAATATATAACGTATGTGATATTCGCACGATTAGTTGCGTACAACACTTAATTTACCAAGAAACGTAGTGTAGGTTTTAATGGGTTAGTTTTTATAATAACAAAAGTAGCCAAATAGAGTTTTTTTGTAATAATTTTGCATTTAGAGACGCCTTGCACTATGATAAAACACATCCTCTCTTTAAGTAGTGTTTTATTGGTCTCATTCAAAATGTTATTGAACTGTGATTCGCTAAAGATATATTAATTTATTTTGTTAATTATCTCGCAAAGTAGGCCTCATATCCAAAAGTGGAAAATAACTTTTTCCTTCGTGTTTATGAGCTTATTCTGCAGGATAACGATCTGCATTCAATAATAGAACGCCCTGTATACAAAAGTTTGTTTTTATTATAAATACAAATAAATAGCCTAATTTAAATATCAAATAACGTATTATTAGTGTTTAATTTTATCAAATCAAAATATTACAAATTCTTCTATATCTAAAGGATGTCCCAAAATTTACGCAAATAATTTTTTTTTAAATTATCTTGTCTTGTTTTTATAAAAATTTTAAAAATTAAGAGTCAACAACAAATTTAGCATTTAGTTTGCAATACTTTTATGGTGGAAGTGCAAGTAACAAAGTTATGTTATATCATGAGTATATGTAAATCGTACTTCTCTGCGTTTTCACCATCTCTTATATGAGTGCATTCAGAACGAAGTTTTTATCGATAATCGATTCATGTGATTGTGTAATTTTCATTTATGAATTAATTTAATAATTTATTATCTATAACTAGAAATTTTAGATACTAATTTATTTTTGATCTTAAAAATGCCTTTTAAAATTATTAAGTAAGGAATGCATAAAACTTGGTGAGTGACAGGATTGTGATAACCATTTTGGAATACTGACTCTTGAGAATATTTCGAGATCGTGGAAATTCTCTGGATACACTTTTTGGTATAGAAAGTTTACGTTTTCGTCAACGAAACAATTTCTTCTTCTCCTTGATTCTCCTCCGAGCACATTTTTGCTTTTCATCAACTATTTCCCGTATTGCTTATCACAAATTAATCAGATATGGTTAATTTGTAAAAATACGCTCAACTAATGAATTTAAGATTGCATAGTTCCCTCTGAAGGTAGCATTCCGCTTATTATCAAGAAAACCTGAGGTGATGACAAGCAGTTGACAAATCCGATACTTTTTTTAGTTGCAGACCTGTATTATTTATGTTTCGGTGAAATTCTGTGTCAATGTCATGTGAGAGCTCAATTATCTTTCTAATGAAGGAAGATAAATTACTTAATGCGATCATCACAATCGGAGGAATTGTGGTCGCAGAAACAAAACACAAAAACAAAGTTCGAAAAATTTGATAAATTCACAATTCGGTTACTAGTGATGAAAATGATTTCAACTTGATATTCGGAGGTTTTGGGGGTCATTGAACACGAATATCGCGTCATAATTGGTCTTCAAGGTAACTGGTGGCCAGAGTAAACGGTATTCCTGTCGTCTGCTGGATTCTTGGAGAAATTCGTTATATAATCGGTCAAAAATCATAACCAGGGAGTTTTTGGCGTCGCTAAACACGAAAATCGCAACAAAATTGGGCACCAAGTTCTTTGAAAACTTATTCTGTTGCGATATTCTTTCTTGGTGATCCCCAAAACCCCCGAATAGCTGAGTTTGGACTAATTATATAACGAATTAATAATAATAATAACGAATAACGATGACTAATACTCCCATATACATTCTAGTTCATTCGTCTTTGTTTTGAAAACTTAAAATGACTCTAATATTACAGTATTAGTATATTAAACATCAAAATTTTAAAATAAACACATAAAAAAGATAACATCCTGTATAAATATATTCATTTTCATATAATTACTCATCAAGGGCTAATTTAAAATGCACAGGAAATGATAAATTTATAATATATACACACATATTCTGCCAGGAATGTGTTTTAAAACATTAAACATGGCGTATACATAAATGTTATAACATTAGGAATATATATATTTGTGTAGGTTACCTAATAGTAAAGACGAATATAAAGGAAAATATTGTGTTTAATTAAAAGAAAACATTACCTTTTGATTAATTCCCTTAAGACCTAAAAACTAATTTTGAAACATACATACCCCTACATATGTGCAACATACAATATGTATAATATGGTTTATTATTTAGATGTGTATATTTTTTATATGTGTGTCGCTGATCATTGGGGAGTAGAAAGTGAAATAATGTCGAATTTACTTTGGTAAAACGAAAATATTTATTTTTTGTGTATTAACCAAATTTGTTGTATACAGTAAACAGACAAATAACTTCGAAATAATCTTAAGTAAAGAGAATTGAAATAAAAATTTTAATAAAAAATACTTTTTAATGGACAAGCTTTTATTGTACTAAAAAGTAGAAAATAATTTTATCTATGATTCACTCATACCCGACTATTTGAAATAGCTTGAGGCGCTCAATTTAAAATATCAAAAATGAATCGGAACGCCTCAATTACTCCACATGCCTAATTATTTTTCGATTCATTCTTGTTATTAAGCGCCTCAAGCTTTTAGCAATAGTCGGGTATGAGTGACTCATAGATAAAATTATTTTCTACTATTTAGTACAATAAAAGCTTGTCCCTTAAGTATATTTTATTAAAATTTTTTATTTAAGACTTAAAAAAAGTATAGATATCATACATGGGTGGAAGCGATAGGAAAATCAGGACGCCACAACCTTACCATGCATTGTCGTTCAAACTAAATGTGCATGCAAAATTTCAGCTCAATTGGAAACCGGAAAGTGGATCAAATTTGACTTGCAAGATTTGATTACAGGCAGTTGAAACTAAATACAATTGTCAAATAGAATTCGATACCAGAATTCGATTCCGGGCCTTTCCAACTGGGCAACATATTCCCAAGCATAATATGCAATTAACGTATTTTTTTAAATTTTGTTTGGCTGTCATCGTTAACTTCTTTATTATTTTTTGTTGTATCACTAAATTTTGTACCTATACAAATTTAAACACCAAATTCCATTTTCGATTAATAAAAAAATTATTTGAGTTAAAAAGTTTGCGCAGTATGCCTACAGAGTATATGGTCCAGTTAGTAAGGCGCTTGACATAAATGAAAGAGACCTCCGTTCTTGTTGAAAATAACTTAAACCAGTTCTCAAATTTCTAAAATTTGGAAATTTTGGAAACATATTGCTAATTTCCTGGTATTTACACAACCTGTACTTTCATTTATACAAATATATTTCTCGCATAGGTATTATAATTTCGTTGATTACTTACAAAAGAGATTTTCGGTTTGTTCCTAAATTAAAATGTATTGATTTAAATTCGTAAGAAAGTAAAATTTGAAAAAGATATTTTCGAGAGCTATTCAAAGAAATTAAATAAAATTAAATTAAAAAAGATAATTCGTTTCTTTTAATAATGAACATTTCTCAGAATTGAAATAAATAAAAACCTTTTTGAAGTATGATTAAGTTTAAAAACTCCTCGAAGCTGTTTAATTTAAAACAATTAAAATTAAAAAACAGTTTTATCATGTTATAGTCCACACATACATTAGTTAAGTTCAAGTAAACTTGTTTCATAGACAAAAATGTAAAATGGAAATTCAAGGGTCAGTATCATCCCCATTCAACTTCCGGAATAGTAGGTAGCATCGCTACTTAAAACTATAATTGAAAACTATACTATTTTAGTTCTTGATTATTCAAAAAAATCATGAAAGTGGTCTATTGAAAGACTAGACCATTAAAAAAAAGTGGGGCCATTTTTATTAGGAAGATAGGTCATTCATACATTTGGACGATATTGTTGTAAGTTACTATAGTTTTTTTAATATCTATCTATTATTTCAACCCTGTTTTAGCCTGCTATCGTTGCTCTATTTTAAGACAAAGATTGTCGCATGGTAAAATGATTTTCTTTAAAAATAAAATGACTTTTTTTTTAACTTTCAGGTTTGAAATTTTATAATTTTACTCCTAGTCTATAATGAAACATTATCTTTCAACCATGATTAAATTTCTGTATGTATGTTTTATCCATCATTCCTGGAACATGCTGTCCGTTCCTTGAACCTGTATTTAAACCACGTATATAAAATATAATTTATGTAAAATGACTTGTAAAACAATCAAGTTGTATGAAGCTATGTCTATTTATAATAACTACGGCTACCATATCTAATAAATGTTTGAGCTAAACTTAATAAGTATATCAAAATGTTATATTACTATAATAATTATACATGAAAATTATCATGTATGAAAAGGCTAGCGGCTATTTTACACATGGGGATTATTGTATCATATTATTTTGTTATTAAAAAAAATTATATTATCATTTTGTACAAATTATACGAATCGTGTTACCTGTAATTAATCATATAAAACTTATATAACTAAATTACTGTTTCGCTTAAAATAATAACCCAAATTTTTTTTATTTTCCATCAAAAAAAGTTTTAAAAATATTTACAATTTTACATTTTGAATTCAATTGCCTACAATGCAATTTTAAAAATAATATAGAACAAGTGAAAATAAACAATTGACTGAGTTAATTGTTGAAATACCATGCATAGTCAGTGTTGATTTCTTTATCACATTACACAAACAAACATGTGACACATACATAACTGATAATTAAGTATAGTACATATTATAAAATTTCCGCCTAATTGGCGCCCTCACGGGTAAACAGTGATGTTTACGAAAAAATGTTTCAAACAAAAGTTTCAAACAATGTTTGAAAAATTAAACAAAAATGTTTAATTTTTGATAAGGAACATTTTTTACATTTAAACTTTGGTTCTATCTCTAACGGCTTACAAGATGGGTCCTACGGACCCAAGACCCAATTGACCTATGATGCTCATTTACGAACTTGGCCTCACTTTTTACGTCCTGAGTACGCTGTAAAAATTTCAGCTCGATATCTTTTTTCGTTTTTGAGTTATCGTGTCCACAGACGGACGGACGGACGGACAACCGGAAATGGACTAATTAGTTGATTTTATGAACACCTATGACAAAATTTTTTTCCTAGCATCATTATTTTTAAGCGTTACAAACTTGGGACTAAACTTAATATACTATGTATATTTCATATATACATGGTATAAAAACTAGCTGTGAACTATCCGCTTCACTAGGAAACTTTTACTTCATATGAAGTCACTTATCCTCCTTTTGTTCACAATTTATTATTTTGGCGTGGAATCCTATTTTTTTTAAACAGTCTAACAGTCCAAGTTCAAATCAGTTGTTTCAAAGTACATAGTTTTTGAGTGAATCTATCTATAATCATGTACCCATAAACTTTCATTCTCTTTTGCACCACCTTAAGAGTTAGATAAAGTTTTAAAAATTCTTCGTTAGTGCTCACTACATTGTCAAAATATTCAGTTTTCAATTTTTTCAAGAAGTATGGCTGATAAACTTTATAGAACAGGTGTCCATTAATTGTTTCTCCTTCACCCTGTCTTATGAAATGTCAAAACAATAAATATAACTTTAAAAATTTTTTTTTTAAACCCCCGAATCCAAAAAAAGGTATTATAAGTTTGACTGCTATGTGTTTCTGTCTGTCTGTGGCATCGTAGCGTCTAAACGGATGAACCGATTTGGATTTTTTCGTTTCTTTTAAAAAATATTTTGATAGGGAGTGTTAGCTATGTTTCAAGTACGAGTTTAGGGTTCCGTACCCGGAATAACTAAGAAATTATCGATGATCCTCAAGATCGGTTCAATTTGGAAAAGTAATTTAATGGAGAGTAAGCTAGATAAGTTTCAAGTGCGAGTTAAGGGTTTTGTAACCCAAAAATTTCTCGGGGTCTCTTTATATTTTGTAAATTTCACTTGTTTAAATATATAATTATAAATTATAGCTCATGTGTTTTCTTATGTATGAACTATATTGTTGTTAAGTTTCATTCAAATCCATCTTTTTTGTGTGAAAGCGTAACAAACACACAAGCATCCTTTCTTTCACATTTTTAATATAATAATAATAATAATAATAATGGGATTTTAACCTTTATTTCTCTGACATATACGCCTATAACAGAGGCCACCCACATCATTATTTGTACATCTTTATTTATTTAGTTACAATACAGTTTACAGATAGTTTAGTTACAGTACAGTTTAGTTACGGTTATTTCGTTCTTTTCCAAGCGACGACAATGTGATCAATTCTGCACTACCATCAATACATAGTATAAAACAAAGTCGCTTTCTCTGTCCCTATGTCCCTATGTCCCTATGTCCCTTTGTATGCTTAAATCTTTGAAACTACGCAACGGATTTTGATGCGGTTTTTCAATAGATAGAGTGATTCAAGAGGAAGGTTTTTATGTATAATACATCCATATTATAGTAGAGTAAGGGGTTGAAATAGGGGTTGAAAGGGATATGCTTTAAAAAATAAAAAAGTTGTGCATCGAATAAGCTCAAACATTGACACGATATACAACCAGCTTCAAAGATCTATTGTTTTTATCTACTTTTAACCTTCGGAGGGTAGAAAGGTGTAGCGAGAAAGTGGGAAGGAATTATCGAATATTTACAAATATACCTAAGTGGGGTATCAAATAAAAGAGCATGACGTGTACATTACAAAACTGTTATCCCACGCAAGGAAATGTGGAGGGAGGGGTGCAAGTGGGGATGTTGCCCAGCAAAGCGGGTAGTTCACAGCTAGTATAGTTATAAATTATAGCTCATGTGTTATTCTGATGTATGAGCTATATTGTTGTTAAGTTTCATTCAAATACATCTATTTTGCATGAAAGCGTAACAAACACACAAGCATCCTTACTTTCACATTTATAATATAGGAATAGGCATAAGGATAGGGATTACAGTCAAAATTGGTTTTAAAGACAAAGAGACTAAAAATTATGGTCGTTATAACCGGATTCTGTGCTGGTTTTATGATTCCATATATTCAAAAATTATACATACTGAGTCATAATTGAAGGGATAAATCTAATTCCATTTACTTTTATGGTAAAATAAACGTAGCTCGACGTCGTAGAAGAATCTGTAGCATTACGTCAAGGTTACAGACATACCGTAATTCACATTTCTCCATACCTTTTCTTCCACCTATATAAGATATATATTTTAAAATAAGTGATTTAGTATGCAAAGAATAAAATTTATGATTTTTAATTTAATAAAATATGGTAAATATAATAAAAAAATAACATATATTTGCACTTTATATATTTATATGTATATTCACGAACAATAATAATTGTATGATGAAATATATAATAAACTATAAAAGAGTAAATTTATTTTTTTATATTTTTAAATAAATATTTAAAATGTTCAAGAAATGAAAAAGACGACAGATATTTAATTTAAATTTTTTATAAAATAAAGCATTACGCGTTCTTTTATTTCAATGGAAAAAAGCGAACAAAAATTGAAAGAAAATAATAAATCTTAGCTTTTGCTGTATATGTTCAAATAAAATTAATGCTCGAGGACGTTTCCAATTGTTTTAAATATTGTGTTTAGTAACTTTATTTTGTTAAGGATGTATGAGCATGGTAGTGGGGGCACAAATTTAAAAATTTATATTATTACTTGACGATATAAGACGAAAAGTAAGAATAAAATTTTTCGATATCTGGCTTAATTTTCAAAATATCGAAAATTGAAAATTTTGTTTAATTATTTAGCTTTCGATATTTCGAAAATCAAGACACATATCGAAAAATTTTATTATTATTTTTCGTCTACATTCATGAAGTTATAACAAAATTCATCATCAAAGTTGAAAATAAGATAAAAATAATTTCAACCCTTAATCTACCCTGCTCTTACATCCCTTATATGGACGGTGACACTTAGTTTTTTTCTTTTCTAATTCATTGCTAATATGTTTACTTTCTATTAAAAAGTTTTTTTTTTAATTTGTTTTCAATCATTCCAAATGAAAATTATCAAAAACTTCCAAAATATGTCGTTTTTTGATATTCCTCCATAAGAGCCAATGCATTTTATATCGATTTTTAATTACTTTTTTCTTAAAAATTTACACGGGTACCTAAGCTGAAATTTTAACCACATATTCTTTGAGTAAAAGACTACCTACAAACAAATTTTGAGCCTTTAAATCAAACATTGTTGTCATGCTCATACATCCTTAAATAATTTAAAAATTGGAAAATTAAAATAATATTAAATAAAAAATTTTAATAAACTCCCGACACAAAATCAGGTCTGATCGATTCGTTTGTGGAATCGTATCAACCGATTTTTTTTTTTTTATTTAAAATGTAATTTGATCGAAAGTGTTCGTAGCTGTTTAAAGAAAATCTGCTCTTCTATTACGAAGATCACCTCTTTTCTAGTTGTTATCGGGCACGAAACCCTAAGCTCAAAGTTGAAATATAGCTGAGGGCACCCTCGATGAACATTACCACAGACATCACTTAGATACAGAGATACACACCCATAGGTTAAACTTTTAACACCCTTCTTTTTAATCGGGTGTTAAAAATCAGATATATCTGTAGCTTATAATTTACAGGTTAGACTTATTAGTCTGTGGGACAGAAAAAATGCTTTGTTTAATGGTTAATACATAATTCAAACTTCGTGAGTGGTTTTCTTTTGGCGAGCTTACCAAACTTCTCTCTGAGACTTTTTTCAAAAGTGCTACGTTTTGAAATGATTATGATAACGGCATATTTAAGCGATTGGTCTGAATAAACGTGGCATGGTATTTGTCGGATACTGTGACCACTTGATAAAATTAATAATTATTAAACAATTCAGCAAAATAAACAATGTAAATATTCAAAAACAAAAATACTTAAGTACAGTATGTTCGAGGAGGCAAACAAGCTCATCGGTGCAGTTTTTTTACCGGACAAAATATTTTTTTGTTTAATAATTAAAAAAGTTATCAAGTGCTCATAGTGGCCGATAAATTCCATGCTGCATACTTTCAGACCAATAGCTTAAATATGACATTATCATTCTCATTTAAAAACGCAGCACTTACGAAAACTATCGTTGAGACAAGTTGACTCTCCAAAAGCAAGCCACTCACGAAGCTTCAACTATGTATAATTCATTTAATAAGCACTCTTTCTGTCCCACCACGGTCTATATTAGATTGATTGGGTTAGCATGTTACAAGAAAGGATTTTTACTGAAAACGGCCTTTAATTTCTTTACGTAGAAATTAACTTAGAAATTGGGTCATTGAAAAGTAAAGTGGCCATAAATAAATATTATCTCTCATTATGTGTTCAACAAATATAATTAGTTCATTAATGTGTAAATTGTTTATTATTAATTTGAATGTTCCTAGAGGGATATTATGATAATACATACACCTAAGTTGTTGAATGGACTAAATGACATTTATAGGTGATAGATATACTCATCAAAAGTATTAAAAGATATCATAGATCTGCATAAAATGCATATTTAAATGATAATGAGCAGTTAAACAACTAATTACTGAACAAAAATTGTATTTATTATACACTAGAACCTCGATAAGTTAAAATAGACGAAGAAACGAAGCACAAAAAATTATCAAAGTTTGAAAAATTTTAGCAGTAAGTCGAATTTGAATGCGGTTTTCGGCATTCGATTCGTTAGAGCGTTAGAAAATTTTGTAAACAAGTCTGATGGTATAATTGCATTTTAAATTCACAGTTGATGCATTTTAATTTGACAGTTAAAATTAAATTTACAATTCGGTTATTAGTGATTTAAAACTTGTTACACGGTGGTTTTAAGGGTCGCTGAACACGAATATTGTGACAGAATTGGTCTTAGAGGTGCCTGATGCTCAGGGTAAACGGGTAAACGGTCGTCGTCTCGTCGAGTTTTTGGGAAATTGGTTATATTATCGGTCCAAAAACGGTACACAAGGGTTTTTGGAGTCGCTGAGCACGAATATCGTGACTGAGTTGGTCTCAGAGGTAACTAGTGCAACAATATTCCCGTCGTCTCCTGGAGTTTTCGATAAATTCTTCATATAATCAGTCCACACTCGTGACTAGGGGATTTTTGAGATGGCTGAACACGAAGATCGTCACGAAAACTGCAAGAGGCGACGGCGATATTGTTGCACTAGGTACCTAGAAGATCAATTCTGTCACTTAATTTGTATTCAGCGATCCCAAAACCCTCTTATAACGAGTTTGTACTGATTGTACGACATTTTACTCGAAAACAAGGATTATTATTTATCAAGGCTAATTTTCTTTTTCTTTCATTTGTATATTTTACTATAAAGAAAATTAAGCAAGCTGCACTCGTTTTTCCATAAAATATATTTAAAGTGATTAAATAAATGGCATTTGTGTGTTATTTCTTCTATTAGTGATTTTCTCTAAATCTTTAGGCATCAATATTTCCAAAACTATAGTATATATCGAAAAATTTTAATTTCAATCTAATATTCCCAAGTTCTAGCAGAATCAATCCTAAAAATTAGAAACGTAAGTCTCAAATATTTTCATACACTCATTTTTAAATTTTAATGTAAAATATTTCACGTTTTATGCGGTGTCATGCACTTAGCTTCTCACTGTCATGTATAATTAACACATGTATAATTGAGTATGTAATAAACCAATATGTGTATGATTGGATGCTTCTAACCGCATCGATATTAACAACTGACAGTGGTGTGAAGTGTTTGGATAATCAAATATTAATTATTATACACAAATGTTATTATTATTGATGAATTGATTAAAATATAATTGAAGCGGAATCAGAACTCAATCAGCACTTTTTATTTCATATAAAACATTAAGTTAAACGAAAAAAATAATTTTCTTGAAATTTGATTAAAAAAATTCCTTAAATTATTTGTTGTATTTACAATTTTTTATGAAAAAATAACACACAAAACATTATAAAACTTTATTTAAATCAATAAACTTCTTTATTTCGACTTAAACTTATTGGTAAATATTTTTTTGCTTAGATCTTTACTCTCGTGATGAGAGAAATTTTCACAATTTCTGAAGATCTGATAAATTCAAAATTTGAAAATAGATAAAATTAAAAGAGCACCTATGGTCCAGTGGATTAAAGCGCTTAGCATGAATTCAAGGAACTGGAATCAAACGCCTGCTACGTAATAAGTACTCGACGAGTTATTTATCTTTAAAGTTTATGCCATTACAGAATAAAAAAAACCTCAATTAAAATCGAAAGGATATGTGTAAATTTTTTCAATTTCGAAATTTCGAAATTCATTAATAAATTAGTATAGTAATAATAATGATTTCAACTTGTTGCTGATTATTAATAATATAAATCACCCATATATTATTTGGTTATTTAGTCAGCATTAAAGCAAACCAAATAGCCTGCCGGTGTGGTAATATGCATGAAATAATTATATATAATAATACCATAGAGAGTAGGATATTTGCTCCTCCAAAACATCCAAAAACCATTGAGAAAATATACAATTGTTGTTAATTGTTGAAATATCCTAAATAGAAAGTGTTGAAGTGTTTTAATAAATTAGATATGTTTAAAAAACCCACACAATTATGACCGCTTTTCGACTGCCATTTGTTTTAGCTTTCGAAAATTTGCAAACTTTTTTTTTCGTTTTTTGAAAATCATTTATTATACCACTCAAGTTGAAGCTCTTTCAACTTTTCAAATTTTCAACTGCTTATACTTTATGGTTTTGGAGAAAATGGATATGACAGTTTTGTCCCAATTTTCAATCTCCTGTTTATTTTTTATAAGGAACATTTTCACAGTTCTATCTTAAATCATTTACAAGATGTTGACATATGCTGCCCATTTACGAACTTAAACTCACTTATTATGTCCTAAGCACACTATAAAAATTTTAGCTTGATATCTCTTTTTCTTTTTGAGGAAATGGACTAATTAATTGGTTTTATGAACACCAATACCAAAATTTTGAACGTAGCATCAATATTTTTAAGCGTTTTACAAACTTGGGACTAAATTTAGTATACGTTGATAAATATTTTATATATACAGAGTATAATAAATGGATCGCTTTTCGACTATTAGAAATGGCCTATATGTTAAAGAGTAATTACGACAGTCATTGTGCACGGACATTACAACAGTGTAGTGTTAAAAGTAGTTATTAAATTATTGTAAGTATATTGGTTGGAAATATATGTGAAAATCAATATTGTAAATTGATTTTGTGTATCTTTGTATTTAAACAAACATTAAAATATCGCAAAGTTTTCAAGAAATTCAACTAGTAGTGTCTTATTGAATCGAACCAGAACGAGTTAACTGTCTCTTTCATGTGGTTGATTTGCCATCGGTATGTGGGTTCTTAATTTGTAATAAAATTTTTAAATTGTTTTTCCTTTAAAATATCAAATAAATTTTCAACGGCGTTCGAACTAATCATATCGCAAATATGATCAACCATTTTATAGACCCGGGGATAAGACCAATAGGACATCCGGTAAATATATATTATAGGTATATAATATAATAATATACTGTTGTTATATGTTTGTATATATAGATGCAATTAATATCATATATTTGACATTGATATATAGTGCCAATAATTACAGACTATACATTATTCAACGGTGATAGATATCTATCCTATAGTACCTAGTATATACTATACAGTAATGTTCATTAATGGATACATAACCTATATTTATCTAAAATATTTTAGTTATAGGTATGATGAACCTTTAAATATACTTGCTTATATAATAAAGTACACAAAATATTGGAAATTGTTGTGTTATAATTAAACTAAAATACTAAATAGTGATTCTATAAAAGTTATTTACGATAAAAATAGCATAAGAGCATTATTAACGAACGCATGCGAAATTTACACAACGAGTGCATGGCATGAATAGAGGATCGGACTAAATTTTTTTATCAGTTCAAATGAAGAATTCTCATTTCACGGATAGAAAAGTGAAGTTGGTTTTTAAAAATCTTTACTAGAATGCAAGATATGTACGTTTAAAATTTCTAATTAAACAGGGAGGAAGATACGCACTAGTGATGTCATACGTGGGTATCGCCATAAAGATAATAAAATTTTGTTTTTGCTAAAAGAACATGGACAAACTTTGAATACAATCTTTGATTGCTTATAACTTCTTCGTTTGTTAATCAATTTTAATTTCATTTGTCATGGTATCAACTATAGTTTTACATTTTTATGGGTAATTTGACATCTGGATTATCACCTATTGGACTATCACAGAAGTACGTCAATAATTATAATTGCCAACAAATTGACTGTATGAAACAACGCGCCAGATATTATTCAAAATAATTTTTTTTAAACTAGTCGACAGATTAGACTTTCTTCACAGACTCAGAATAATGGCAGCTGTGAGATCCCGAAATTGTAGAATTTTTGGTCTTTTAGATCACGAGATAATCAGCAGCAAAGTTCGGGACTTTCCCATTCAAAGAAAGTAAAGCTCACTGTCCTACCACCTTTCTCGACAGAATTGACAAAAAAATAGGAGAGTTGAAAGGAATCTTTCTAAAAGCGAGATATTAAAATTGGTAATTTGATCAAAATTGTGAACGTAGGCGTAATTATCTCGTGTTTTAAAAGATCAAAATTTCTGAAACTTTGGAATTAAATTGTAAGCCCTACTAAGTTCTTAAATGTAATTTCTCGTTAAATTCTGTCGAAAAAAATTTAAGCAAAGCTTTAGTATAGGAGCAAAGCTTTAGCGTAATTTACCTGGCAGAAATTAGGTTGCTTTACTAGCGTGCATTCTATTTTGATAACTGCAACCGATACAAGACGTAATATCCTAACCTTAAGAGTAATTTAAAAAAATAAAATATTTGTAATTCAGGTATTTTAATATATAACATTGTCAGCTCTCGTACCATTATTAAAAAAAATATATATATTATTAATTATTTGTATTTATACTATAATAATTACCTATTAAAATAAATGTATAATCAATAAATATGTTAATGACTAATATTTAGGTATTATTTGTTAAATAAATGTTAACTAATTACAAAATAACAATGTCACTATTATTTCATTTATAATTAATGGTATGAAATCAATTAACTAATAATTCTGACCAATATTAACAATACAGAATTATTTATTATAGAATTTATTATAGAACTTATGTATACACATAATCGTATAATATTCAATTAAGAAACCCCCGCCATAAAATCAGGTCAGATAGATTCGTTTGTGGCATCATAACAACTAAACGTATAGACTGTGTTTAATTTTTGTTCAGTTCTTTGAATTTTATATGATTGAGAGTGTTTTTAGCTAGATTAGGTTAGATTATATTGGCTATCCACGAAGGACACACTTAGATTATAAAGCCCAATGTGATACCATATATGTGTTTTTACCACCTTTCTGCTGATATTTTCATTTATCAGCCTCTCAATCTCAAATACCGCAACGCCTCTTTTAGTTGTTACGTGTACAGAACCCAAAACTCGCTTTTGAAGCATAGCAAAAAATACTCTCTATCAAATTATCCTTCAAGCAAACAAAATACTGAATGGTTTTTAATCCTTTTTAAGCCCTTGGTGTTGCATACAAAATTTAATGATACATTTTTTTTCTACAAACTTTAACTAGCCCTCAAGCAGTATTACTTAAAGGGGATTCATGATTTTCTACATTAAAAAAGGTTCGTATCATCCCTACAGATACATTATAGAACAGTGTGATGTAAATATATTTTGAGGTTAGTTCCGAAAAAAAAATATTTAGAAAATTGGATCAGTTTACACAAAAAAAAGCTTTTACATATATTAAACAATAATAAAAATGGTATCAATTACATTTGAAACGTAAATATATGGGTATTTCGTTTTCAATCATTTTATTAAATATTAAAAACATTCATTTTCTAAATACAGAGTGTCACAGAAAAACGCATCCTTCACCTAGAATTTCCTTAACGTAATTTCAAGATTTATTCGTTTTTATTTCATTTTTCCTTTCCTTTCTTTGGTAAAAATCCACTAAATTCAAAAATCAATCAATTAATCAAAAATCAAAGCTATGAAGCGATGTTCTATTATGCAATTTTCAATAAATGACATTTCAAATATGACTATTTTTCAATTGTTTATATGTAATTGGTGTAATAGTGGTCAAATAAAAGTTGAAATTGCATAAATGATATTTTTTAAATATAAATTAAACTAATAACTTATTTAAATTTGTAGAAAATAGTATTAAATTTTCAAAATAAACCATAGACTTATATGTCCATCCATAAAATTATACTAACAAAGTAGTGTGTCATTACCATGGTAGCTCCTGAAATAAAACTCATGCACGGTGCGAATAATTACTTGTTTCCAACTCAAGTCAAAAAATCTTTTGTAAAGTGATACACAAAGCGAAAAATACATAAATTGTTCATCACAAGTAAAATTTATTCCCAAAATTATCTCAAATCCCTCCAGCCAAGAGGTTGAAATGTTGCTTGGCTCTTTTCGACATTTCACCTGACACAAAATTCGTAAATATTAATCGTTAGTCTGCACACTTACAGTGGAATGCATTTATAAATATACTTTATCCAATCAAATTCCTAAAACAAGATTTTAACTTTCCTTAAATTTCCAAATTTATTTACTTGCTTAAAACGGAACAATCAGCTCACAAGATTGCTTTTTCAGAATTTATAGAGCTGAGAAAATTATCTTGAAAATTTTTCAGAAAGTACCAAATTACGTTTTTCTGGTACACACTGTAATTATAAGAAAAAACACAGATGTAGCTGATTGAATATCATTTAGCAATTTAAAAGGATCTTCCATTTTTCTAAGAACTAAAAACGTAGGTACTTTGAGAAGTATGTTTTTAACTAAATGTAAAATTAATTAAATAGTAAATAAAATTCTCTGAAAAAAAATGTACTTGATATATTCCGGTAAACGAAGCTGAACAAATACTCAATACAAATTTTCAAACACATTTCCAAGAAGTTTAATTAAAAAATTACAAATTTATTCAATAATTGCTCGTTTTTTTATTTTATTTATACCTTTTATCCCGTTAACTATTTCACTATTGAATATTTTTATCTACTTAAATTGAGGTTTTACAAAAAAAAGCGTGTAGCGGCGTAGAAAAAGTTCGCCTAAAATATTATAAAGAATATACTTGGCTAGCATAAAGTTTCGCTGCATAAGAGTTAAAATTCAACAAATCTTACGAGAAATCAGAGTCACTCTTTTTATTCTCATTTCTTAAAGAGACATTTCTAGAGCAAACGGACAAAAACTGTTAATGCTGTCTCTACAAGAAATAAAGGGTAGTCGAATTACTTTTTCCAAATTTCTTTTCGAAGATTACCTAATATACTCGTGTGGATTTCATGGAAAACATATTAAAGCGTACGAAAACATGCCAGCCTTTGTGGAAATAAATCAAACAAGTTCCAAAACAGTTGGAAATTCAAAAAAAGTGAAGTAAAACTATCTCATAAAAATTATGAAAACACTTAATAAATTATTAATCAATCATTCAATGACAGAAAATGTTAATAGATTGAGACTCTTTCGGAAGAAATATTCTATAAATTTTTCAGAAAAGTAGTAACAATTTATTGCCATTTTCATCATTAAATGATTGATTAATAATTTATTTAATATTTTCAGACTTTTTAGACTTTTTCAGAGATAGTTTTTTTATTTCACATATTCCTTTTCTGAATTTTAAACCAAGTATTCTGAGTTCCTGAACAGATTTATTCCACAAGGGAGTGACTTTCTTACACTTTTATACGCCTTTCAGGATATCCCCATAAGCTTGGTAAACGATATCCAATAATAATTGCACATGACAAAGATAATATCTTTATTACTCTATTATTCCTACCAATTTTATCATAATCTGGAAGAAACATAAAAAATTTGAAAGTATATAAAATTTATTATCAATAAATGAAACAAATTTAAATTACATCCAAGGCCATAGACGAATTAAAAGAATTCTGTTTTTTACGTTGAAGTACAAAAAAAAACCTATAAAATAAAAGTTCAAATAATTTTTATTATTCAAGTCATTTTTTTTAGTAGATTTGAAGTAAAAAACACGTAAATTTGTGACAAAGATTTTTTACATTCTTAATTTACCATAAAAAAAAAACCTATCTAGAAAATTCCTCGAAATAGAATTATTACCTTAAATATAAATACACATACCTATATGAGCCAATAGCTTTTCACACTGTTTGGGTGGTAATAGAAAGTAAGTTACTTTCAATGACGACAAAAATGATTATCGTCAATTCAATTCGGTTACGCCATTAAACATTTATAAAGGAAATTTCTAACATACGTAACAACATATAGAGACATACATAGAAAAACTTAATGGAGCTGCTAATGTTGATGGAAGATGGTGTAGTTGTACAGTGTCTTCAACAAATTTTTTCTTTGAAATCCACAATATTTTTGCGGTGCTTATTTCCTTACAGTATTGCAAAAAAGTTTTGGTTTTTTTGCATGGTATATACATATAAACCAAATACATGCTTTGTAGTCAAATATTAGTTATTTTAGCTTTACAATACCATGCTTTAGCACTTCAAAAATATATAATATATTGGGTACAAATGCTGCTTATAAATTTGATAATATAGATATCTCTCTTCAATCATCAATACTCTATACTATAATCGTCTCTGTTCATCAAATGATGGATCTTCGACTCATAATTAAATTAAAATGTTGTTTCTATATCATCGACAAACTTATATTTTTATGGTATTATTATAAACTATAAGTGTTTAAATATTTTAGATAGTTTCTTATCACATTGTCTAGATTTTTTGATATAGAAATATCCAATTGAAAAGGATAACCTATATGATTCATCATTTTTTCAGCCAACTTTGAACGATAAAATAATAATAAAAACCCCGATGACCTAGAAGGTTTTTGTAACGTATTTATAAAGTTTTATTAAAATTTCACTATTATTCAATCCGTGCAATCCATTTGTGCTAAAGGGATGAAATGAAGGGCATTTGTGTGTTATTTCTTGACGAAGGCAATATTTTAAATAAGAAAGTTGTTTCTTATAAAATTTTTTTTTTCATTCGATTTCTGTCGCGTCTAAATCCCACCAATTGTGTTTGCATAAAGCTATTGAATCATCCTGTATAAGATCGACTATCTTAACAGACATTGTACATATAGAGAATACTTACATATGTGAGCTAACATAATAAAATGGAAACATGTCTTTGCAAACAAGTTGATTTGATCAAATCTCTGTGTGTCTGTCTACAAATATACTTAGATGCATTAAAAATGAATCACTTGTTCAGAAACATTTAGTATAATATCCTCAAACAACCATATTCTCATGCTTATTTCATTCGAGTGTACATCGTCTAAATATGTTTTGAATATCCTTTTTTTTGTAAATGGGTAATTCTATATGTCACTACATTTTAGCCAAAGTGCGTTCTATTTTACGTCATATTATGAATACTAT
This sequence comes from Chrysoperla carnea, assembly GCF_905475395.1. Lineage (NCBI taxonomy): Eukaryota > Metazoa > Arthropoda > Insecta > Neuroptera > Chrysopidae > Chrysoperla > Chrysoperla carnea. Next base: position 129,670,591 of record NC_058337.1, read on the forward strand.
TATGTTATAACGGTTTTAGATAGTTAAAATAGTTGAGAGTTTACACGTTTCTATAGACATAAATAATGAAATTTAGATAAAAACTTAAAATTTACGAAGGAAAAATATTATTTGGGCACTTATGATACTGAAAGTTAAAGTACTACAATGTCGGCACCATACTCAAGTATTTTGCATACCGAAACAAAATGAGTTTGACCGCTATGTGTGTCTGTTTTTCTGTTTGGGAGGGGGGGGGGCATCGTAGTGCCTTAACGGATGAACCGATTTTCAAGTGCAAATAAAGGTTTCCGTACCCGGAACAATTAAAAAATAGACGATGATCCTCAAAATCGAATCAGCTTGGAGAAAGCTCTAAGGAAAAATGTTATTTAATGGAGAGTGTTCTTATATATGTTTCAAATGCGGGTTAAGGGTTCGCTATTCGAAAAATTTGTCGAGGGTTTTTTATTTATGTAAATTTGAAATTGTGACTATCAAAAAAACAGCAATAATTTTTTCCCATTCATGGTACACTTTTTCATGGAATCACCCATACCAGAAGTAGTAATCAATAATTAATTTCGTTTCGATGTCTACATATTGTTGCTATCTATACATATATTATTGAAAAGAAATCAGTAAACTTTAAAAGTAGATTGTTTTCTTATACATTGTGTATTTTAGGCGTTGTTGTTAGGCGTTGTTAGACGTGCTTAGAATATATTAATTATTCATTGTAAATAGTATGGAATACATATATAGTCAAAATCTGTTATAACGACATTAAAGAAATCAACAAATTCAGTCGTTATCGGCGAAAAAATGTGCATATGTATTATGTACACATGTTGGTTGTTTTTTCTGACTAATTCCAGTGATAAGTGATTGCTTTAACCGATATATGAGTTATTAACTGGAGTCCAAAATACAGTTAGAAAGTCTCAAAAGTTATAGACTTCAAAATGGTATCACGAAGTTGTTTAACTGGAACAGTATTTACATATAACCAAAGTGTATATGTAGATGCGTTGGTTGTTATGGCCAATATATCGGACCATACTTATAACGAATTCCGGTAGCTATAGCCAATATGTCGTTACAACCGATACATATATATATTTATAATAAGATTCAGTAGATACCTTTCAATTTCGTCGTTATAACCGGTTTTCACTGTATTCATAAATATTGAAAATATTTGTGGAATGACTAGGAAGTTTTTATGGAAAAATGAATTCCATAAATTATTATAAGAATTTTATGCCAGATAATACGAAACTTGTTGATTCTAAAATTATTAAAGAAGAGATAAGGTTATAGTCATTTTTCCATTTGTGTCTTCTAATATAAGTATCTTCTTTTTTTTGAGGTTTATCGAAGAATTTAGAACAAAAATGAATAGCAAGTAAAGTTTGCTGAAAATTTCGAGTAAATTACTTAAATAGCCCTTTACGACCAAGGACTTACTATGTATATGAATATACTATTTCTCTAGTGCATCCATTCGCAAAATAGTCTATATTGATTTTCAGGGTAGGATTCCATGGCATAGGATGTTTACGTCAGCAAAAGTACTAAGGGATCTATAAGAGTTTATGTGTATAAGTGACTCATAGACAGAATTATTTTCTACTTTTTATTACAATAAAAGCTCGTCTTTTAAAAAGTATTATACCATGTATATATGAAATATACATAGTATATTAAGTTTCGTCCCAAGTTTGTAACGCTTAAAAATATTGATGTTACGAAAAAAAATTTGGTATTGTTGTTCATAGAATCACCTAATTAATCCATTTCCGGTTGTCCGTCCGTCCGTCCGTCTGTGGACACGATAACTCAAAAACGAAAAAAGATATCGAGCTGAAATTTATTACAGCGTACTCAGGACGTAAAAAGTGAGGTCAAGTTCGTAAATGAGCATCATAGGTCAATTGGGTCTTGGGTCCGTAGGACCCATCTTGTAAACCGTCAGAGATAGAACAAAGGTTTAAATGTAAAAAATGTTCCTTATAAAAAAATAAAAACTTTTGTTTGAAACATTTTTTGTAAACATCACTGTTTACCCACGAGGGCGTTAATTAGGTGCAAATTTTATAGTATGTATTAATATAGGAATATCAGTTGTGTGTGTGTCTATTTAAAAGTGAATATCTTTTGTTATTTACGTGACGTCAAAAAAACAAACGATTGCGCATCAATACTTTCTATACATGGTATTTCAACAATTAACTCAGTCAATTGTTTGTTTTCACTTGTTTTTTATTATAATTAATAATTTAAAGGTAGTATATCAAACATGGTGGAAGCGATAGCAAAATGGTGCTAACCATAAAAATGTATTGCCACGCGATTTACATATGTTATTCGTATTCTTTTCAGCAAACTCTTTCATTTGATATCTATATCATGGGAGTTCATAAAAAATTACAAGTCCACCATATTGATTTTAGAATGACGTCACTGACGCCAACCATAGATTGTCATACAAACCAAACGTTTAAGCAAAATTTCAGCTCCATCAGTTGAGAAAAACCTATTTTAAAATTTAGTTGCAATATTTAACCCGAACATACAAGTAATGCAAGTTAAATAAAAGCTTGTAAAATGGTTAGATAATAATCTCCGGAATATTCATTGGATATGATGAACGACTATGAAAGAAACTTTAGCGACATACTCTTTTACAGTAATACTTCAGTGAAATAATATTGTACGACACTTTCAAAATAAATAGAATCATTTTTTAAAATTAATGTTGCAATTAATGTAACAAAATAAAATGAAAAGAATTGTTTTTCCAACCCAAAACTAAATGTTTTATTATATTTAAACGTAGCTATAGTTAAAAATAATAGAATATAATAATTAAAATAAATGAAAATAAACAATCAACTGAGTAAATTGTTCAAATACTCTATATAGACAGTTTTGAATATCAATGTTGATTAATATAATAATATCCTTGTATTAGTTTTATAAGTTTAAAATAAACAAAAAGATTCCTGTAGGATTTTTTGGTTCTTTTTATTGAATTTTTTAACAAAAAAGAAAGGTGTTGTGGGGCACCCGGTAGGAACTACGCCCCTTTCGTTAGAAATTATGTATTATTCAACAAGAAAGACTATGAAAAGATGTAGGCAATAAAATGGTATTTAATAATTTGTTTAATACAATTTTCATTAATATTCAGTGCAGTAAATACGTAAAAAAACACCTCAAATTTTAAAATAATTCTCGCGTCCGATTTTGCAATGGGATATTTAGACGAAAAATAGAATGTTTTCTAATGAACAACTATTTTCTACTAATTACCCCCCTTGAAAAACCGGGCAGAATAATTATTTTAAATTTTAAAGTTTTGCTTTATCTCTAACGGTTTTCGGACCCAAAACCTAGTTGACCTATGTTGCTCATTTACGAACTCAAACGTATTTTTTACGTCCTGAGGGCATACAAGTTTTAACACGATATCTCTATTATTTTTTTAGTTTTCGAGATTTCAGACAGACGGGCAAATGGACTATGGACTAAGTAAAGGATTTTATGAGCACCTATATCAAAATTTTGTTTGTCGGTTTAATATTACTAAGCATTACAAACTTGGGACTAAACTTAATATACTCTGATACATTTCATATATATACAGGGTATTAACATTATTATATCTAATGATTTTAATTAGGAAGAGAAGAATCTCATAATAATAGCTAAGAGAATGTCACATTATGTTAGTCTAGACGTAATATTTTATGTTATCAAACAGGATTTAATTTTAATCTTAGAATGTAAAACGTTTTAATTTACGAACGAACCAACCAACAAACAACAAATTATTATTATTATTAAGGATTAAACTTTTTATTAAGGATAAATAATTAGTTTTTGTGAGTGGGAGAAACATTTTGGGGTAAAATTGTTGTGGCTTTATTTTATCCGAAAAAAAAAATTGATAATAGTAAATGTTTTATAATAAAGGCTGACCCAAATTTCAGTTTTCTATGTTTGCAACTCTGTAAATTATAATTCTGTGAATATTTTTGCTTGTTTCACGCGTTAAATGTTAGTTTGACATATTCAACTAACGCCTAATAACGCTCAAACACTCAAAATTTTCACTGGTTCTACAGAAATAACAATTCTGAAAGAACTGTGTATAGACTTTTACAGAAAGATTAATATCATATGAATCGTTCTAGTGAGCGAAGAATTTGCAAAAGTTCGAGGAAGAAAGTAAATAAGTAAGCATTTAAGACAAGACGAGTGTATCATCGTAGTGAGTGTTTAGAAAATAATACGCCATTGCATATCGTTTTGTGTGCTTTAAGCTATATTAAGCGAAATAAACTCAGCGAAATAATAATGTGAAAAATGGGTTGCAACTCCACATGTCAGGAGTCTAACGCGGATGTTTTGGCTTTAAGTCAAGCGCCTAAACCAACTGGGCAATACGTTCTCTAAGCACAACGTTTAATTTTTTTCAACTCAACGGAGGCCCAGTTCGTTAAGGGCGGAACTCTTTTCATAAATCCATACGATTGACTCGACAAGCTTTTTTCTTAGTTTACGTCAATGTATCATAAAAAATGTCAATTATAATTGATAGAGATGACTTTTAAAATTTGTATACAAAATTTAGTAAACAAACACTATTAATAAACAAGTGAAAACAAACAATTTACTGAATTAATTGTTTAAATACCATGTAAATACAGTGTTGGTTACGCAATCATTTAAGTAAAGAAAGATAGCTAATCTTAGATAGCCACCACACAGCATACATATCACATACACATGCGTTATACTCACGAATAAACAGTGATGTTTACCAAAAAAATGTTTCTAGCAAAAGTTGTTTATTTTTTTATAAGGAACGTTGTTTATTCCCAAACTTTTGTTGTTCCTGACGTACATTGTTCATTTACGAACTCGACCTCACTTTTTATGTTCTGAGCACGCTATAAAAATTTCAGCTTGATATCTTTTTTCGTTTTTGAGTTAGCGTGTCGAAAGACAGACAGGCAGACTGACAACCATAAATGGACTAATTAGGTGATTTTATAAACATCTATTACAAAATATTGCTCGTAACATCAATATTTTTAAGCGTTACAAACTTTGGACTAAACTTAGTATAACTTAATATATTTCATACATACATGGTCAATCATAAAAATTTTTAATTTTCCCTTCAAGAGCGTGTTTATTTTGTTAAATCGGAAAAGGAATTTTCTTTAAAGATGCCTATTTTCTCACTCACACTTTTTAAAAGTGTTAAAATTAAATCAATAATTCCAACTTTTAAGCTTTCACATTAAGATTGTATCAAAATTTATGTGTTTTAATAAAAAAACATTCTTTATATTTTCTTTGTTTGCAAATAACTTTACCTTCAGAAAAATTTCACGAAGTAATGAGAGAACATACATAAAAGTAACTAAAAATTGTAAAGTTTTCCTTACTCCATTTAATTATGTTTTAATTAAAAGTTTTTTTTTTAAAGTTGATTATAGAATTAATTTGAGCGAATTAATAAAAATGAAACTTTGGGGCTAAAGTTTGTTCAGCACTTTTTTTTTTTTTTATAAAAAGAATTTTTTATTTAGTAAACATTCCAATTACCAACCAATTAAATAATCAAAATTTTATTAGGTATTAACAATATTTTTATTAGTTTAAAAATTTGATTAAGTAAATATAAAAAATTGCATGTACACCACAAAACTCCCTTGTTCACTCGTTATAGCATTCTTGACAACAGTGTACAAGACAATGTATACATATACTCAATACACATACACAACTGCAAATATATAAGCTGTTTTTATACTTTGTATGTACATGAAATCATGGTATACTAATTTTAGTCCCAAGTTCATAAAGCTTAGAAATATTGACGATGCGAAGAAAATTTTGGTATTGGTGTTCATAAAATCAACTAATTAGTTCATTTCCGGTTGTCTGTCCGGCTGTCCGTACGTCCGTCGACAAGATAACTCAAAAACGAAAAGAGAAATCAAGCTCACATTTTATATAGTGTACTCAAGACGTAAAAAGTGAGTTCCTAAATGAGTAACATTCAATTGGGTCTTGGACCCATGGGATCTATTTTGTAAACGGTTAGATAGAAGAAAAGTTTTATAATAAAAAATAGTCTTTATAAAAAAATAAATAACTTTTGTTTGAAATATTTTTTTGTAAGCATCACTGTTGACCCGTGAGGGCGTAAATTAGAATAAAACTTTGGTAACCATTTTATCGAAATATATAAATGATAAGCTAATGGATATGTGAAACATTATCGAAAAACAAAACAAAAATTCTAGAAAATACTTTCGAAAATTGTTTGAAATTTTCGTAAACCAAACAAATGACTACCGAAAGGCTGCCATAATTGTTTCGGTTTTTTAAACTTTTCTAATTTATAAAAAATAATACAAGCACTGGCATTCAACACTTTTTATACAGGATATTTCAACAATTAACTCAGTCAATTGTATATATTCACTTGTTTTTAGTCAAGAACCGTTCTGAGTACCATAACTTCGTCATACATTCATGTTTCATTACGTAGTTTTTGAAAATTTTATTGAATTTCTAAGAAAAACCATTTCACGATTGGACTGTCTTATAGCTGACTAGTGGGAGAATTCGTACTCTAAATTGTGTCATGTAGGTTCAGTATGGATATTGAAAACTGAATATTAAATTTCTTCGCGATAGTAATACCTCTCTTATTCTGTACAAGGGAGTGAAGAATATTTTTAATAATTATTATGTATAAGCATTACCAGTTGAACAGTTGTTACATTTTCCCATAATAGAGCATCATAATATCTAGAAAACGTGCATATTTTTTAATTACCTTAAAATGTAATTAAGATTAAATGATTTATTCATACGATAAAATAATATAGCTCATCTGCTTACGTGTACGAAGCACGCTTATCTCTTTTTGAAATAAAAACAAAAACATTAATCAGTTTTTTCCCAATTCTTCATATTAATTAAGCGGTCTAAAATATACCTACCATATAATAAATAGTTGGGTAAATCTACCGAATTTTTGTAATAATCAATTCGTAAAATTTTGGGAGAAAGCTAATTTTTAACTTCCCGCTCAGAAAATAGGGAAGTTATTGTTTTCACCCCGTTTTGCCAAAATCGAGTTTTCATCAGATCTCGACGTTTTAAGGTGTCAGGAAGCTTCCCTGACTACTTCCGCGAGGGTGTCTGTATGGCTGTATGTATGTATGAGTGTGTGTGTGTGTGTGTGTGTGTGTGTGTGTGTGTGTGTGGATGTATGTAAACCTCTCATAACTTTTGAACGGCTTGTCCGATTTAATCGCGGTTGGTGCCATTGTGAAAGGGCTTCACCAAACTTAGATTTTGAGGTCTATTTGGACCGATTCGAACCGATAGATTTCGAGAAATCTCAAAAAAACTGCAAAAAAAAATTTTTTTTTAAGTGGTTTTTTTTTAATAACTTTTAAACGGCTGTATCGATCAATTCCAAAAACTAATCAGCTCTCAACATCAAAAACCCACGTCGATCACCACCAGTCCGGTCAAAATCGGTTTATTCATTCTAAAGTTATCGCGATTTGAAAATTTAAAAAATTGTGTTTTATCAAACGTCTATGAAATTTTTGAGAAGATATGAGTCAATACTTAGACTACGAGTCAATAGAGTCAATACATAGCGGGAAGTTACGGGGATGACCTGCAGGGTCCACCGTTTTCCAAATTTTTTTTATAGGTTCCATTTCTGTATTTGTCAAAAATACAGAAAAGCACACGGTTTTGGGGGAAATTTATCACTGCATTGTTTTCTATGGTGACGTTTTCTTGAATATCTCGGCTTCTATTGATCGGATCTAGACAAATCAAAAACAGTATTGTTTATTAAGAATGCCTGCATCGACTATCGAAGCCTAAACATAGTAAAATAACCTCAAAATCTCAAGAAAACCGCTGTAGCCTCATATTTTCAACTTGAGTTGTTCGAAAAATGAAAGAATTAAGTTGAAATTCTGTAAAAAGATATATAACTTATAAACATAAAAAAGGTAAATTTTAGCCCCATACATAACCTAAATTTTTAGAAAAACTAATTTTTCTAAAAAACTCGTTCAGTTCAGGCAAATAATCGACTTTTAAATTTTTTTTTTTTTTAATTGCAGTTTTTGTATGTTCTTTTGTATGTCCTTGGATCTAGTATCAGCGGGTTTTGATGCCACTATTTACCCGTTATGGTGCAAATTTGGACAAAAATTTAGTGTCCATTTTCTCCAAAACTATAAAAGATAGGCAGTTGAAAATTGGCAGATGACTTTAATTAGTGATCTTGTGAAACATTTTCGAACAACGGAAAAAAATATTTCAAATAAATAATTGCATTGGCTTTTTATGCACTTCTAATTTATTTAAAGTAATTCAAGCACTGACATTCAACTTCTATTCAGGAAACAACATATTGCAACTCTGTCACTTGATTGTGTTAAATAAAGTATTTCATTATTAATCAAAATACAAAACAGGGCGAGTTATTTTGAACAAATGTTGGATTATTATTTTCGTTTGTTTATAATATAAATACATCGAATTTCTAAAGTTACATTATTAGTTTCTAAAACTAAACCAATCCATTTTACATGTTACAACAAAGTTGTAACAAATACCGTATACAAATATCAAAAACATTACAGAATGTTCAATAATTTATATTGTGTCTCAAAACTCTACTCCATCTTACTACAATCACTGTATATTCCCATATTGATAGACCTAGTGCCTGGGGAAAGAATTAATCTCGTGATAGCTGACTAGTTTTAGATAAACATGTTTGAAGCTAGTTGGCAATTGTTACTAACATTATTTTAAGGTATTTCTAACGACATTGACTAAAAGTAGTTTTGCAAGAAATTATGCATTGACCGTTTCTGTTAGCTGCTATAAATTTTCGATTTATAAGTTGTCGATCTTTAACACGTAAAGGCTACAAACTCAAACTATTAAGAAGACATTTTTGAACATTTTTAGTTTACGTTTTGCTACAGAAAGTAATTTTACAAACAAATCTAAATATGTAAATAAACAAATCAGGGATGCTTTAAGCCTTAATAAGATGTAATTGACCGTTCAGTTTACGAAATCAATAAACAAATATTACTTTTTGACGAATGTTTAGTCTAATCCAGAAGGGAATTGAGATGTTTCTACACAGTATACACAGATAGATAAATTTGATAATATTCGTTGTGGTGGTGACAGATTAACTGCGCTAATACAACCACGATTTAGTCAACTTTTTTGTTTGTTTTTAAGCTATCGCGTTCTCATCCACTTTGATAGAAATACCTTAATTCCGACTTCATTACAACTGGTAGACAACTGGTAGACAACTGGTAGTAATCTTCTATCGTAAGCCTAACAGAGTAACATTTCGTAGTTGGCTTCGCTATGAAAAATTTTGTTTTAGGAAAGCTCTTGAAAATGATTGATTTTCCTTCATGGGGCTCCGAAAAGTTATAAATTCCGCCTTGATTAATAAGCATTTTTTAATTCTAGTAATAAGATATTAAATAATGAATGGAATTGTAAAAAGGTTTTATATTTAAAAAAACAAAGTGTCTTTGTCCCGGCAAACAATTTTCTAGGAGTTAAATACTGAATCCTTTCTTTTTTCTGCCCTCATAAGTTAAAAAAACCCCCAACCCAAAAGAGGTGTATTATAAGTTTGACCGCTATTTGTGTCTACATATCTGACTGCCGGCCTGTCTATGGCATCGTAGCTCCTAAACGGATGAACCGATTTTGATTTGTTTATTTTGTTTGAAAGGTAATTTAATGGAGAGTGTTCTTAGCTATGATTCTAGTAGAAAATTAGGGTTCCGTACCCGAAACAACTGAAAAAGAAGCCATCATCTTCAAAATCGGTTCAGTTTGGAGAAGAAATGCTATGAGGAAAAGATAATTTAATGGGGAGTTTTCTTAGCTATATTTCAAGATGAGTTTAGGGTTCCGTGCCCGAAAAATTTGTCGAGAGTTTTTTAAATTTTGTAAGTTTCACTTGTTTTAACAAAAAATGTATATAATATAATCCAAAACAATGTCAAACTGGAATTAGGCCCAAAAAATTTCTCTAACAAAAACCATATTTTTAAGGTAGAAGTTTTCTGATGCAGTTTCATTTTAACTTTCTGTTATAATTAAATATAACACTAGTTTTTGATTAGAACATAAAATACAAACCAATATAATTAGTATATAGTATATACTAAAAAACCTATATACTAAAACAAATCAAATAACAATCTAGTAACCATGACAACATGTAACATACTTGTGCCTTCTGGGAAATATGTCATCTATATGACGCCAATATTATTATTTTCATTAATTTATTCATACATATGAATTGAAAATACGATTAAATAATTTAATATATAGATTCCTATATATTATAAATATGAAAGTAATGATGTTTGTTTGTTTGTTTGTTACGCTTTCATGCAAAAACTAGCCAATGGTTTTTAATGAAACAGTACAACAATTTAACTCATGCATCAGAATAACACATGAGCTATAAATTAAAAAGATACATATACAAAAATAAAAACAAATTTTTAATAAATTTATTCTGACATTTACTATTTTAAATTTTTGCAGAAATCTTTATGGTTTAAAGTGATGATCACAGATGGAGCAGAGTTATGATCATCATTTCTGTAAAAATTTAAAATAGTAAATGTCACAATTCATGGCTACTTTTTCTGAAATACTCAATGAATTATGACTACTTTACAATTTAAAAAATTGAAAACTGTGCATATCTTTTAGCTGCGTAAAACAATCTCTTCAAGTGTTATGGAACGTTGATAAGTGAGATCAAACGAGGTGGAGGCTATAAAGTGATGGTTTTTACTTTTAAGCCTAGTGAAGCGGGCGGGTATCCAGCTAGTAGAAAATAATTGTGGTTGAATTTACATGCCAATAAAATCTTATGAAAAAAGATTTACACGGAAAACGTTTTAGTATATCAAAAACTTGTTGCTCTTATAAGTGGTAAAATGGGGAAAAAACTGTCAAAACTTCGCCAAGAAAAACTATTTTTTTTATACTCATGTAGTACCAATTCTTGTCCGTACAAATAGCTAGTTGCACGTAAATCATCTCAAATAATAAGATATTTCTAGTTAGACGAAAAAATATTCATAAAAAGATAATATGACTTATATGCAGGATGATTACTTAAATTGGCTACAGTTGGAAAATTTTTTTAGTATAAGGTTTATGAGAAAAATGTATTCTCTATTAAATACTCACGCTTTTCAAAATATCAACAGCTATTCACTCTTGACATCAAATGTACAGGGTATCCGCAAATTGAAAAAGTTCGACAGGAATGTTAATGGTCGATTAGAAATGTAGATCATTTATAAATGAAACGATTCAAGAAATCATTCTCGAGATATTTTTACCAAACTTCTGTGTAAATTTTCGTTAGTGCCCCCTTTCTAATGCAAAAAATATTTGTTTTCGAAACGTAGCTAGGAATCTCTTCGTTAGAGTAAGTCAAACTTCCTAAATCAGTAGAATTAGATTAAAATAAAAATTAAATTCAAAGAGTTACAAGCAAAAATGTGACGAACTTGGTACCCGGGTAATCGGTTGCTATTAAAAACAAACCTATTACATGTGTTTCCTATGAGCCATTTTAAATAAATAATGTTTCATAGTTTTGCCCCATAGCTCTGATATAAATCCATGATAAAAGTAAATATTTCTATGAATTAATTATTAGTAGAAAATGTATTTATAGTTTGCTAAAAAAAAAAGTATAAATACACAGTTTTTCATTTGAAGAGTATTTTTCACTTCAAAATTTTAATTTCGAATTTCAAATTGAAGATAATTACTTCCCTGTTAATATCGCTTTAAGTATTTTAAAATGAAATACCACAATTTTCCTATATTTTCAAATACGTAGAATTTTATTACGATTGTAAGATTATTAACGTAGTGAAGACATACATTTCCTTTCCCAGAATTATCAAATTGTTTTTCATTTCTGGTAAAATAATCCACATAGTGTAGATTATAAATCATTCTAAGTATTTTAAACCTATAATATTCATTCTATTTTAAAGTTCGAAATAATTAATATACCCACTAAAAGTTTCAAACTTATCCCGCAAATCAAACAAACGATATAGATTAACAATATATATTGTAGTGAAATCAAATATTAATAATATCGATAAGATTTCGTAAAATGCTTCCATTAACTATCAACAGGCCCGAATTGGCCACATTTGAGGTTGAGAAAATTTCCGGTAGATCGCAAAGCATTGGGTTGCGATTGATGTTAATTGAAGTGAAAACTTCTTTAGCCACCCACGTTAAAAATTCTAGTTTTGTGGTCTCCATAATTTGGATTTTCGTCTCAAAAGTGACATGCACACCACGTGACTGATATTCAGTCTAGCAACCATCTCATTAGCCATTTAAAATATATGAAGTATGAAGAGTTTTTATGGACGATCTTATGTATAAGACAAAGATGCAGTGTTCAGAAAATGCATTGTGTGTAACGCGTTCGTAATCTGTATACATGAATACAGCCGGTCAGTCTCATCACTTGTACATCACTTGAAATTTTACACATACGATACAGCGCGTAGGACAAACAGTCTATTCCCTCTTTGTTTTATACATATGAACGTCTTCTTACTTCCTATATTTTAAATGGCTAACGAGATGGTTGCCAAAATTGTGTGCTGTTGCCTTTTTATTATTTATAATAGTTTTTTATATCCATTGTATTGTATCTTATATATAAAAATTTAGCATCCGTATGTTTACGGCCGCAAAACTCGAAAAATAGTTGATTGATTGAATTGAAATTTTGACAGGTTGGTGCATTTATACCCAACTATGTTGATTTTAAGTATTCATTGTATAATGAATGAAAAAATTAAAAAACACTGTTTTTCCAAAATGTTAAGTTTCCACTTTTGTCGTCAGTCTCCAAGACTGCCAATCTTTTTTTATCGGACCTTAAGTAGGTGAGTATACTTTATGTAATTTATAAGGACATTTTGGTTTTCTTGGAAATCATTGTAACCTTCTTAAGTTTCTTTTCAGCAGGACTTCATCAAATGGTAGAAAACGCTAAAATAATTTTAATTTCTCAATACAATTATAGTCACGAAAGCATTTTTTTCTAGAAATTTTAAAATTCTAGAATATTTATTAGAATAGATATTATTTTAAATATTCTCAAAACGACTGGTATAAGAACAAATGAAAAAAATCTTGGGACAATTGTCTTTGTCAGTCCAGACCTGACTATCCACGTCATTACAATAATTTCACTTAATTAGAACCGTTTAAGTAGAGAATAGAATTATTGAAATAATTCTTAACACCCAGAATTTGAAAGTTTACACAAATTCTTAAAATATTTTATTATATATTACGAATTGTTTTGTATATGTGACACGAACAAGGAACTATACTATAATATTACTTCAAAGAAATACAGCAAGTTTGTAAACGTTTATTAGAATAATTAATTTGAAGCATTCCATTAAAATTTAAAGTATTTGTTCTAGGAAAGTCTCTTTTAGAAACTAAATGGTGATCCAATTTCAGTCTATTATATAACTATTTAAAGAAATACAACGAGTTTATAAAAGTTTATTAGAAGAAATTCACGTTTCCTATGTTTGTTACTCTGTAAATTATAATACTGTGAATTGTTTCGTTTGTTTTAAACGTCAAATGTCAGTTTGAAAAGTTTCATTTTCGATATGAATCGTTTAACAAAAACTCAGCAACGCTTAACACTCAAATTTTTCACTTAAGAATTCTGTAAGAATAGTGCAAGAATTTTATGGCCAATTTAATCGCCCTAGTGAGCAAACAATTCGCATTATTGTTCATAGGTACGAGAAAAACTGTAGGCATTGAAGATAGGGTATGACGTGTGAAACATTCAAGTTAGGGTTTTTTAATGAAATGGATTAATTCACCTAAAAAATTGTAACAAAGAATTCTATGATACCCTTACGTTTTGAAGTGTCAAAATACAATTTTCTAAAGACATGTACATGTTTGCTGTCGGTCAAATTTTCATCACATCAATCAACATAAATGTGACTTTTATGTTGATTGATGTGATTCAAAATATGAAATATTAGGTTTCCATTTGTGAATTTATAAAGAAGAGAAAAAACGAAGCTTTTAATTTATTGTTTAATTGATCGAGAGTATTCTTAGTTATGTTTTAAAGAAATCTACTTAGTCGTTTAAAGATCATTACCTCTCTTCTAGTTGTTATCGGGTACGGAATGGTACACACGAACTTGAAACATAACGAACACTCTCGATCAAATAACCTTTCAAATAAACACACAAAATCGCCCACACAGACACGTTTAACTTATAACACCTCTCTTTGTTAGCCGCTAGTTAAAAGCAGAATTCATTAAAATGAGAGGAAGAAAAATTAAAATACCCAATACTTTCAATAATGAACAGATTTTCCGTAAAAAGTGTTTTTAAATTATTAATATCTCGAAATTGGTGCGAAATTTTGATAATCTATCTGAACAAGATATAGAATATTTAACCTGCTCTTTCTTATTTATTACCACAAAGCCCAAATTTGAGGGAATGCCACTTATAACTTTCCACTATCACAAATCACGACCATTCAGACTTCCTCTCAAAAAAAAAATTTAAAAATTTCAACTGTTATTGCTTTTTAATGTAGGTAATTTGTGTATGCTCCTTTCGAATAAGTGATAATTTTACCAGTGAACATTTAACAAACTCTCAATACATTTACAAGTTTATTTTGAATAATAACAGTTAATTAATAACACTACATGGTTGTTGTTAATTATGTATAATGAAAATTTCTTGTACATCTATACCTGTAGACAAATTGTTATGTAGATCTATATGTTTACATTTGATGTAGGTCTACTTCTACGATGCTATTACTTAATACATGTAGGTGAAACCTTTCTATCAGCGTGACATCAACGTAAATTTACATAAGTTAATTGTTATCATTTAAGGCTGATTGGACATTAAGGTAATATATATAGATAATAATTAGAATTGTTGATAATATATACGTATAAAATAATTTTTTGAAAAAAATAAGACGAAGAATTTTTATGTGAATAATAACTAAAAAATGGAATTTTAACAAATTGTGAATAGCAAATGTTGAATGAACACAGAAATTTTCGATAATGTTCCTCCATTTTTGATAGATTAAAAAGTAAGCATCTTTTACTTTTATAAATTAAATCCCGTACACTACGTAAAAAATTTTTTATTAATAGTCTGACGAAGTGTTTTGTAATCTTAAACATACAAAAATTCACGAAGACGATTATTAATTTTTTTTTTAATTAAATAATTATATAAATCCGATTATTAAATTTTTACATTATATTTATGTTTTGTTTCGTGACAGTACTGTAACACTCTTTACTCAGCTCGTTATTGTTAATACAGGGTTTGTCAATAAGATGTTTGTTAGTACGTGAATGGGAGACATTTTATCTAAAAAGGTGTTAACACTTAAATGGATGAAAAGTTTATTTTAAGAATATAATATAAAAGCATTATATTGTCTTAATATAATAATTCATTTCACGATAATGATTCATTTCAATTAATTGACTAAATAAATCATTTAGTGAATCATTAATTCATTTAGTGAATCATTAATTCATTTAAAGAATCATGGATTCATTTAGAGATTGTACCTTGTCTTCAGTTATCCCCTCTATATATCAATAGAGGGGATAACTGAATATAAATGTGCACTTTAAAGACAAATTCACCACATTCTATCCTTTAACCAACTTGGCTCCGTTTAGCCCTACAAACCACCCGAAAAACCAGTCAATGATGTAAAAAGAGCAACTAAGAAGGTTGGTTTCTTTCTGGCATATATAGTAGAAAAAACGTAGTTTTGGAGATAACTTTCCCATTTTGGGGGGTTGCGAGTTGTATCCTAAAATTTATCGATATTTTAGATTAATTTGACTTTATAGCGCGTCGAATGGAAAAAAGTTCCACCATTCTAGCGTGAATAGAAGAGCAAAAGGTAGCTTTAGAAAAAGGTACTTTTCCTAGTTTCAGATATTTATGGTTTTGATATTAAAATTATAATTAAAATAGATGAAAGCCTATATCCTTTTCTGATTTTCTCCAGACACGGAAAAAAGCCATTTATTACAATAGGGCATGGTTTATGGCGTTATTTACAAAAATGTATTGTAAATAAAGTCATCGTATTGTAAATTACGTCATAGTGTATTCTAAAAAACGCCTATACCAGTATTATAATAAACGCCATGCATTTCTTAGCATGATACAAACTTTCATTCTCTATTTCATCCCCAAGTTTTCAAAAAGTTACTTAGATAAATAAATCATCTTTTTCGATAACGTGCTTCTCTCATTTAAGTGGAATCATCTTTTGGATAAAATGTGTTCCATGTACGTGGTAACATCTTATTTAACAACCCTGTTTATGAAGTATATAATCGGATGACGTCAGTAAAGATACAATTGTAATTTTGCATCTTTAATATTTTCGTTTAATATATTTTCACCAAATTGTCCTCATAGTTAATAAAGGTTATTGCGAAGAGGATTTATGTGTGATAACAGTCTAATAAATTAGACTGGTGTTCAGTATCTACCTACCGTGTGAACAAGAGTTTCTTGTCGAATATAATTAGATGCATAGAAGAGAAAATTGATATACAGTTAAAAAGATGTCGAGTTTTAAAGAAGTTTAAAATTCATTTTAAAATATTTAATGTTCAATGAGATGTACTGATAGTTTGAGATCCGAAACAACAAAATCCAGGCGATGATCCTCAAAGTCGGTTCAATTTGGAGAAGGCTCTAATTTAAATGAGATTGTTCTTAGATACGTTTCAAGTACGAGTTCAGGGTTGTTTAAATTTTGTAAATTTCGCTTGTGTATCAATTATTTCTGGTTATATTTTCGAGCCTATTTTCAAATTCTGGTTATTTTGACATATAATATTTCACCACATTCATGTTGTCATCGGTATTTGAGTTGTTTAAGTCCAAATGATTGTTTATCTCCTACAATTACACTAACTACCAACAAAGTAAATGCATACGATTATATACTATAGATTAGAATGGCCCTAATATA
This sequence comes from Chrysoperla carnea, assembly GCF_905475395.1. Lineage (NCBI taxonomy): Eukaryota > Metazoa > Arthropoda > Insecta > Neuroptera > Chrysopidae > Chrysoperla > Chrysoperla carnea. The sequence goes on from NC_058337.1 coordinate 129,687,800, forward strand.
CTACCTTGAAGCACACCTTGTATCATAATAAATATATTTAATACCCATTTGATCCAGTATCATATTACACAAAATAGTTTATGTAACACTTTCATGTATCAAAATGTTGGTTTATAATCCTACGGTATCTCTTCATAATAAATAATATTAACTTGGTTGGTAAATGTATTCAACAACAAAAGTGGGCGGGACGGACATAGATACTCGGATACATTTTAGATACAATGTATCTATGTTGAAATATACTAAAATTATATATATCTAAACCTCAAATATACATATTATTATAATATAATTGTTCTAGTTGTTATTAAAAACATTACTACTCCTACTACATAACAATATTATTTACAAATTTTGGGTTTTAATTTAATTAAAAATATTTTTCATATTTAATTAATATGCAAAATGTTTTTTTGTACATTCCTAAATCAAAAATACAAGACTCGCATTACGCGAATACAAAACACAAGTCATAAATGTGATTTAAAACTTTCGGATTCATAAAATTGTATTCATCTATATAAATAAAAAAATGTCTGCATTAATTGAGCTCAAATTTTAACACAATATTCAATTCACTTCAAAGATTGTTTTTATCTATTTTTAACCCTCGAGTGTAAAAGTGGGGATGAACAATCGAATATTTTCAAATATATCCAAGTAAGATATCAAATCAAAGGGAAACTCTTTTATGGGTGGTTTAACAAATTTTATAAAATTCACTAGCTGATAATCTTCTCATCTATTTCCATGCAAACAAAATGTGCCGAGCGAAACGTGACAGGGGTAGGTATATCTAGTTCAAATACTAGTTACTAAATTACTTATTATTCGTTAGCTTACTAGCATCGTGTAAAGAAGACTTAAGTTCTAATAATATGAATTAACAGTCTGAGATTAAATTAAAATATCTATAAAGTTTCCCATATTTGAAGAATTTCTATATTTTTATACCCTGTATATTTGTAATAGGTATACAAGGTATACTAAGTTTAGTCACAAGTTTGTATCGCTTAAAAATATTGATGCTTCGAACAAAATTTAGGTATAGGTCTGTGATCACGATACTTCAAAAACGAAAAGATATATCAAGCTGAAATTTTTATAAAATGCTCAGGGCGTAAAAAGTGAGCACAAGTTCGTAAATGAGCATAGGTCAATTGGGTCTCTGGTCCGCAGAACCTATCTTGTACACAGTTAGAGATATAACAAAAGTTTAAATTTAAAAAATGTTCCTTATAAAAGAATAAACAACTTTTGAATGAACAACCCGTGAGGGGGCACAAAATAAGAAAAAATTTTGGTGGAAAAACCATTTTCTCCAAAACTGTGAAAGATATACAGTTATTAATTTGCACGTATTCTCGACAAACGAAAAAATTCTAGAAAATACTTATTCTAAAAATAATCGTAATTTTCGAAAAACAAACAAATGGCAATAATTGTGTTGGTTTTTTAAGCTCTTCTAGCACTCTTTTCAACACTCTTTTCTTTTTTATACAGGGTATTTCAACAATTTATTCAGTCAATTGTTTGTTTTCACTTGTTTATAAAATAAATTTTATAAAATTAATATCAGATTTATAACAAATACCAAGTAATTTTCAACAAGCATATAAATGAAAATTATTATATATATAATACACAGTAGATTAATACCTACATGAGAAAACATAATAAAAAATACCATTTCCACATTAATGACGTTTTTTTTTTTTTTTTTTTATTTTTAATTTTTTTTTCTTTTTCATTTTCATAATTTGTGTTAATATTAAAGTAAACATGTATATACACATTCTTTTTTATAATTATTATTATTATTGTTTTTTTGTTTACTTATATTTTCATTTTTATTTCTGCTCATATTAACAATTCAATAATTATAATTATTTTTGTAATGAAAACTTTACTAAACAACAGTATAAGTAGTAACATTAATATCATGTTTATAATTAATTGTTTTGAATAAACCATTATGCTATTCTCAATTACATGATTTAATTAACTTTTAGTCCATTTGCACGTTAATCTATTTTTGAACCGAAAATTTACTACTAAATTCTTCTAGAAGTCCGGGTTCGAGTCCTGGTTCGAGTATATTTTTTTTCAATTCTCTTTAATTAAGATTACTAGACAAGATATTTGTCAATATTTAGTTTACGCCTGTATGTAGCATATTACATCAAAAATAATCGAATAGACCATGAGGTAAATATCGTATGCATAATTATAAGTAAACAACAACAATAAGTAATAATAATAGATAGTATAACACTTTAAATTTCAAAATTTAATTAACATTTTTTATTCATAACATTTTTTCGAAAGTAGTAAGTTTCGGAGGAATACGACTTAAAAGCCAGAAGTTATCAAGACAATAAAGGTCATTCACTTGTGTTAAAAACTTTTAAGCCTACGTAACTAAACAAGATCATTTGGAGATCATGGTCAAATGACCTCGAAACTAGAATTTCAGGTCAAATTCATGGACACAGGCGTATGTCCTCACATTTTTTGTCTGAAGTATTTTTCTGTAGCTCGCGTTTTGTTAAAAATTAGTTAGTTTTTTTATGAAGATCAACTTTCTAATTTAAAGTGTTATTCTATCTCTTACTTTTTTGAATCTAAATTCACTGTTATAGCAACCCGGAGAACTTGGTCCATTCTGATGTCAAAACATGATGTTCTCCACCATCATGCTCTTGACTTTTTCTACAAAAACTTTCCGATATAACGGGGTATCCTAAATTTGTAGCATAGGAATATCAAATATAAAACCTTCATTAAAAAATGTGAAAGAATATTGTTTTCCCGATTCTTGCTATTTTAATAGGTGTACAAAATTATTATCATAACGTTAACATGTGAATGAACACCTTCAATTTGAAATAAACACGAATAAATAATTTAAACATTAAATAAACAAAAAAACAACAAAATAAACAAATGAAAAGATAAACGAAAAAAACGTAATAAATAACAGAAACAAAAATTTTAATAATACATTATTATAATGAGATTTTTCCACTTAACATAATTTTGTTACATAACTTTTTTTTTTATTCTGTGAATTGATTTTCCTGTTTCACGCTGGGAAGAAAATTTTTTTAGGTATACTAAGCAATAACACAAAAGGTAATTTAAATATTTTTTATTAATTTGCCAAATATTGATAAAAGAATAATAATATTTCTTATTTAAGAAACTTACTAATATCTACTGATTATCATTGGCTACTGGTAATCGAATGATACAGTGAATGAACAAATGTATCAATTTTTGCCATACCCGTATTTCCCAAACTAGGCCTCAGATCCAAATTTAGAAAAGAGTTTTTTTTGTTGCTTTTGATGAGATTATTTTCGGAAGCTAGGTTTCTGCAGTCAATAACAGAACACGTTGTATAGTGTGTTATTACAGAAGGCTTAGCGTTGTGTCCCGAAAAATTACAATTTTTTTTTCAGAATTATTGAATATAATTTTCAATTTTCTTTCAACTCTGCACTGTCTATAATTTTTCATCTTTCTTTTTGTTTTTTCCTTACATCTCGTTCGTATTTACATTAATGCCACATTATTCCAGAATAAAAGACCACTTATATTAAACCCACTGTGAACAGCGTGGTTTACAAGTTTATTCTGCTTTTAATTTGGCAATTCGTAACAATATTCTATTAATTGAAATTAACAAGTGATGCTTTTATAAAAACACCATATGTGGTCTGTGGTGAGTCTTCAGTTATCTAAATTAATTAATAAATATGAACTTGTAATCACTTTGAACACCACTTTCTTCATGAAGAATAAAACGGTAGGCATAAGCAATTTAATTATGATTTTATTAATATTGTAATAAGAATCAAATTGGTTACAACATGAGTATAAAAGTCTCTACATGAAACATATTCTTAGGAAATTAAACATATTGAAATTATGAATCGAGCAGTTTCTCAACGTAAAGTTTAAGAAAAACGTTTTTAATTTTCAAAAAGGATTTTCAAGGTCCCTATTCTCATAGCACATGGCGAATTATATACACTGTGTTGCATTTAAGATAAAGACACCCTCACATTTTGGTTACTTACAGGAATATTAGGGGTGATGGTCGCTACTTAACGGAAACTGGTCTTTAAACTCAGCCTACTACAAATTGATAAATTGTGCTGTTTCTGGTTATTTTGTCTAGCGTGAGAGATAGTTAGAGATATCGAAAAATCTTTTTAGAAAAAGTTGCTTAGAATAAATTATTTTATACCCATATACCGATTTCCATACTAAATTTTCGCATTTTTAATAACTAGTGTGCTATGGAATGTAAAAACTGGACAAATTGATAATTTAATAGTGTTATGTATGCAAATATTTCAATAAATTTGTAATAATTTTGAATGTAGACTGAAATAATGAAAGAATTAAAAATGCGAATTTAGTCACGAAAATCGGTAAATGGGTATACCAAAATATTCTAAGCAACTTTGTCTCTTAATTTTATTTCGATATCTCTAACTATCTCTGGAGTTAAGCAAAATATTAAGACGACCCTATTTTCAAATTAGTAGAGTTTAAAGTTCAGATTTCAGTTAAGTATCTTAACCCATCATCCTGTGTTACTGTGCATAATTTCAAAACGATATTCCCAATAAATAACGAAAATATGAGGGTGTCTTCTTCTTAAACGCGACACACTGTATAATTATACATATACCGATTGTAAGCTAACTCGTTAGCCATATAAAATATATGAAGTAAGAAGAGTTTTTATGGACGTTCTTCGTATAAAACAAAGAGGGCATGTGTAGTGTGTGTTATAGTGTGTTACGGTTAGTTACTGTGTGTGATTGGTATTGTATGTGTACAATTTCAAGCGATGAGTCTGACTGAGTGTGTTCATTCCTGTATACACATATACAATCCCTCTTTGTTTTATACAATAGCGCGTCAATGAGAACTCTTCTTACTTCATATAATATAAACATTTAAACATTTAATAACTTCGAAAAAAATAAACCGATTTCTGTACATGAGGTATTTTTATTCAATTTGATTCTTTGCTATTTATTTGGACTTTTTTTTGAATACATCATTCATCAAATAGACGCCTCTATTTGCCAAACAAATATGCACGTTTTTGCTGTGTTTTGGCACAGTCACTTTTTTGGTATTCGGTGGCGTTTCATGAATATCGTGTGGATTCTCCGTTCCTCAAATGTGTCAATAGGTGATCGGACTAAAGTTTTATCACTTCAGATAAAGAATTTTCACTTCACGAATCGAACTAGACTAGTATACAAAATATAAACGTTTAAAATTCCTAATTAAACAAACAGGAAGACACCCAGTAGTGACGTCATACGCAGGTATCGCCATAGAGGTTACATATAAAACTATGTTTAGCTAAAAGGAGATGGGCAACCTTTGAATGCAATCTTTGATTGCTTATAACTTCTACTTTTTTTTAATCAATTTTAATTTCACTTTCAAATTTTGTCATGGTATCAAGTCTTGTTTTATATTTTTATTGGTAATATTCGACATGAGTATTATCCCCTATTATTCCAGCGATTGTTTGATCACGATGTGACACTTTTGGATTCCGGACAACGCTTTCCCTGACCGCTTCATCTAGTTCATTGGGACGCGTTGGTCGTTATTGAATGGCATGTTCTCCCAATGTCATTTGCTCACTTTTGAATTAAATAATTTACCATCTTTTAATTTCATTTAAAAATTAAAACATTTAGTTGTTTTATCAAAGGATAAAAACATTATATAATAATAATATGTATATGTCTTCTTCAACCTTTTAAGAATTGAATGTTATGTAAGTTAATTCTCAACACAAAATATTTAAGTTGTAACTATATGTAAGATTCATCCGAAAATGTTTGACTTGTATAACAATGTTACTTATATGTAAGAGTTAGTAACATTTTGTTAAAAGTTTATATAACATTAAAATTATTTGTTTAAATAAATCTGTTTAGTTCTTATTATTATTATTATTATACCTAATGTCATATTTAAGATAAGCTTTATCTTACTTAAAAGTAAAATAGTGTTACACATACGTATATCTCTAACTATACAGTTAGTTAGTTAACATCAAGAAAAACAGCCTAGTTTTGTCATCATGTATGTTTTATCTTAGATACTTTTCAAGAAAATAATATAAATAACTTTCTTGAATATATTCTGTCCAGTATTCACTGCTCACATCGTCCTGGATATAATAAATGGCCTCTTGAATTTGTCTTTTTTTTCAAAATAAATTAATTGCTTAACTTATTTTATTTCGATAATAATACTCAACATTAATAGTCATAACTTTGTCCCCCTTGGTATTTTTGAATTTTATAGATGCTTATGTTAAGGTAGTTCCTCCGCGACCGTCCAGTCAAAAAGTTTTGGACTAATACTATCATTCAGTGCATTAACTGTGCTATGACTATTATACATATACCATATATTATTTTCACAAGACTGTAGTTCCTCACTAACAAATCTTCTATACGTATACACACACATACTATGATATATAACTTTACCATTAGTTATTATATCCTCTCCATAAAAAAATATCGCTAAAACGAGTTATTTATTTAAGTTTTTTATCGAAACTATATGGTAAATAATTTTTATTTTTATTTATATATTTTCTAAATATAGTATTCTACATTATATTAGTTTTTCATAGAGATGGTGGACGTCATTCATTGGTAAATAAATATAATATTTGTAAATTTGTGTATTTTTATACACTTCTCCCATGTACACGTACAAATTGCGTCACTTTTAATTGCTAATATCTCATGTATGGCATGGTAAATCATCTTCTAATTTTAACAGCAAGTGTATTATGAATTATATATTTTATATTCTGAGTTTTGAGAAATTCTTGGAATATCACTTTCGTGTAGGTACTACCTTAAGAGTAAATATACTAACTTGAATATGCGTTATTCCAATATACTGTAAGATTCGAAGTGTTGCCATTTTGATGTGCGTTTCATAGCCGTACAATTTTTCTTTGTCAATTTATGAGCAATTTTGTCAACGAAGGTTAAAGTGGTCCTGAATTTCAAATATTTCTGAAGAAGAAACAGGAAAAAAATTATGAATAATTGATTTAAAAAACGTTGATCCCCAAATCAAAAAGAGAAGGGTGTTATAAGTTTGATCGCTATATGTGTCTGGTTGTCTAAAAATTCAAAATTGGTTCACCTTGGGGAGAGCTAAAAAAAGGTAATTTAATGGAGAATGTTTCTTAGCTATGTTCCAAGTGCTAGTTTAGGATTCCGTACGCAAAACATTTATCACGAGATTTATATTTTTTTAAATTTCACTTGTTAGAAGAAATCTAGTAAATTGGAATTGAAGAGATGTATTTTTATACCATGTATATATGAAATATACATAGTATATTAAATTTAGTCCCAAGTTTGTAACGCTTAAAAATAATGATACTAGGAAAAAAATTATGTCATAGGTGTTCTAAAATTCACCTAATTAGTCCATTTCCGGTTGTCCGTCCGTCTGTGGACACGATAACTCAAAAACGAAAAAATATATCGAGCTGAAATTTTTACAGCGTACTCAGGACGTAGAAAGTGAGGTCAAGTTCGTAAATGAGCATCATAGGTCAATTGGGTCTTGAGTCCGTAGGACCCATCTTGTAAACCGTTAGAGATAGAACAAAAGTTTAAATGTAAAAAATGTTCCTTATCAAAAATTAATCAACTTTTGTTTGAAACATTTTTTCGTCAATATCACTATTTACCCGTGAGGACGCCAATTAGGCGGAAATTTTATAATATGTACTATACTTGATTATCAGTTATGTATGTGTCACATGTTTGTATGTGTAATGTGATAAAGAAATAAACACTGACTATGCATGGTATTTCAACAGTTAACTCAGTCAATTGTTTGTTTTCACTTCTTTGTAATAAGTTTTGTAAATAAATTTATTCAAAAAATTGGCACTTACTATTATGCTCATATCTCGAGAACGAAAAATCATACGATTTTAAAACGCGCATCTAATTGGAGAGAAAAAACTGTCTAAAGAGCATAATAGGAGTGTGCACTACTTCCTTGTGCGATGTCAAATCACACATTTGATTGGCATTTCTGAACTATTCTTAAATCCATTTTGATTAGGTTATGAGCGTACATTTGCAAATCGATTTTTTAGAATGAATTTATTTCCAAAAGATACTGGCCTTAACACAAAACTATGTACTTTAAACGTGAAATATTGGAAGCATAATTTTTGAACAGGTTTCTTCACCTAATTCTTAAGAAAATTTATATTTTAACAAATTTATAATTTAAAATAATCATAATATTAATTGTAAACATGATATTATTTAAATAAATTAAATTAGAGCGTTAAAATAAATTATGTAAGGGTTATTAATTATTAAATATAAATTCTGATATTTTTTAGGGTTTACAATTTCTTGCCTTGTAATGAAAAGCTGCTTAAAGAAAATTTAATATTTTTAACAATAATTAAAGTTGAGTAGAAATTTTAATATTAATACCTACCATCTATTAAAGAATAAACAAGATATACAAAAAAAAAACAATATTTACGGTTAAAACTTTATTTTAAACCAGGCGTCTTAAAACGGTTTACTGCATAAAATACAAAAAAAAAGATAGAAATAATTGGGAAATTCAAAAGTAAATCGGTGAATTTTTCGATAAACCAATAAAAAAACAGTTAAAATGATTGACATATAGAAAAATTTCAAACCATCATTTTTCCTTTCATATTTTTAACTTCTTAAGAACCTACGATTAAACGATGCATGATGAAAAAACTGTTGTTGTTTGTTTAATACAGTGACCTGCGCTCCCACCAATATGAAGTGCTCTCGAATTTAAAAAACATTCTACTCATTCTTACTTTTTCAATTAATCCTTTTTCTTTATCGTCTAAAAGAATTTACAATAAACTTATTAACATATATTAGCATTTTTAAGTAATCAAAAATCAATTAAAAGTAATAATTGCCTTAATACTTTTCATAAATGCCCTTTAAATGACTTTAAAGAGATGTTCTGGGTCATTTAAAAAGCTCGTTTGTTTTAGATGTTTTCCATTTTTTCACCAAGTTTTTTTTTCAATATAATTAAATTACATTCCTCTCATTAAAAATGAAACAGTTTATTTGCACGCTAACATGCAAATAGTTTGAAAAATTGAGTGGTTAAATTTTAAAATTATTCTGTGTATTTATGTCAAGAATTCTTAAGACACTTTTGGGCTATGTGCTCAAAAATCTGCAAAACGAAAGGTTAGAAATTACCCGCGTCACGTGGCAATTTCAAATTTGAAATTTATTTTAATCAGCTGTCGTGTATTATAAAAAAACCAAGTGAAAACAAACAATTGACTGAGTTAGTTGTTAATATACCATGTATAGACATATGTGTTGATTAATCTTTCGCATTACACATACATACATGTCACACATATCTATATAACTGATATTCCCATATAATACATACTATACAATTTTCGCTGTCGCGAGTAAACAGTGATGTTTACGAAAAAATGTTTCAAATAAAGGTTCTTTTTTTTTTAATAAGGAACATTTTTTACGATTAAACTTTTGTTCTATCTCTAACGGTTTACAAAATGGGTCCTACAGAACCAAGATCCAATTGACCTATGTTGCTCATTTACGAACTCGACCTCTCTTTTAATATCCTGAGTACGCTACAAAAATTTAAGCTTGATATCTTATTTCGTTTTATAGTTATCGTGTTCACAGGCGGACAACAAAAAATAGACTAATTAGGTGATTTTATGAACACCTATACCAAAATTTTTTTCGTAGCATCAATATTTTTAAGCGTTACAAACTTGAGACTAAACTTAGTATACCTTCATATATATTATATATATACATGGTATAAAAATTAAGAAAACAGTATTCATAAGATCTTGACATTTTTTGACTTGTCGTACATATTGCTACTTAAAATTAAAGTCATTATACATATATGAGATTGCCCCCTTAATAATAAAAGTTGTTCACGTGTAAATATTTGTTTAAGTTATTCATATACGTTAGCATGCAAATAGAAGGGGTGTTAAAACAAATATAAATATAAAATTAAATTGAAGTATTTTCACATTTTATAAACAAGTGTTTTTTGTTTGTTTTTATTTTAGGGAATTGTTTATAGAGTTTAGTAAAAATTTACGTTAGTGATATGGCGTAATAAACATTTACTTTTTTTTTATGTGGACGAATTTCTTTTAAATGTGTACGAAATTTCGAGAAAACAATGTAGAAAGAGTAATTATTATGTTTATGAATATTTTTTTATAGAAAAAAACGTTCGTTTTACTACAAAAAATTGTTTCTTTATAGTTTTATTATTTTTTTTAAGCAAATTTTCTATGGATCCGTAGATAAAAAAAAAACATATTTCTTTTAGAAATATTGTTTCATGAAAAAATAAAAACTTTAAAATATGTTATAACCATGCCAAACCAACAGACAATGTGTACATTCCTGGATTCGTGGACCAAGTCGAGTAGATGCATTCGCCTGAATCGCCTAAGTTCTTATATTAACTTTATTCACGGAGGAACGTATCGTATTTATGCCTTAAAAATTGTGTTATTAGAAGTTGACATCAAAAAAATTCAGAATAAAATGTATCAATGGACACATTTTTGAAATCAATTTTTATTGAAGCGAATTTTTATACGCTCTTAAATTATTTAACGAATTTATTTATTTGCGTGATTTTATGTATAATAATGAAAATTCTCAATAATCGAAAAAAATGGGTATGTTTCTGGTCTAAAAAATTTCTGGTCTAGAAGCCTAAATTATAGGCATTTTTCAAAATTACGTTGAAGTGGGTTCTACAAAAAAATCAATGCACCCTGGTTGACTCAATTCCAGCCCTTGAAATGATCTGAAACAAATAATTTGAAAAATTCTTAATCTGAAACAAATAATTTGAAAAATTCTTAATCAGTTAAGTTGTCGCTATCGTCCGGACTTCAACAAACAAAAAATTCACACAATGGAAAAAAATATTTTTTACCCTTTTTTTTGACCTCTTCGATTTTTTAAAAATACTTAAAATTGAATTTTTTTTAAATCCAAGGCACATACGACAGAGATATAGATTTATAAAGAAGATTCCCACCTAATTTCAAAGAAATTTCGAGTAGAACTTAAGATATCATGCTAACTACCTCGAAAAATGTAGTTTCAAAAAATCGCGTTTTAAGTTTGAAAACAATTCCGGTAACTCGCATAATACTCATTTTGGATTAATCGATGATCCCAGATCCAAACATTTGACCTTCATATGCAATGTCTAACAAAATTATTTATGCTAACCGAGCTATTCTGCCTTATTTCGAAGCAGCAGAAGCTCGCAGTTCGAAGCGATCAATTCGAACATCGTTACCAGAAAATCCGCCGTATCTCCGAAAATAATTCGACTTTTGAAAAACCCGTTTAACGACACAATCTTAAGGGTCTCGGCCAATTCTCATAAGATTTGGGTGTCGTATTTATCAGAGAGATTTTTTTTCATCCTATCTTATACTTTTTATAGAAAATACAGCAAAAAAGTAGAATGTTAAATGTTAAAAACATATACAACGCCTGTTAATTTACATACATATCAAAAAGAAGTAATTATATCTATTCAAATTGTAGTCAAAGGATAACGTAATTAAAAAAAACTTGTTTTTATCCTATCATAAAATATTTACATTACCTACATTTTATAGTAGCTTTGGCTTACTTTAAATAATAAAGTGAAGTTAATATAATGAAAAATTATCCTTTGAAAGTAATGTGGCTTCTTTCTCTCAACACAGTTATCAAAAGTAAAAATTAATTTAGCAATGGCTCATAAAATATATAAATAGATTAGTAGAAAATTAGATTACGTTCATAATAATTATTTTGACTGAAAAAAAAAACCAATTAAATTGTGGATTAACCGAAATGTCAATTTCTTCTTCAATACTTTATAAAAAAATTTGGAAAACGGTTGACCCTGCAGGTCATCCCTGTAACTTCCCGCTAAGTATTGACTCATAACGTGTAAAAAATTTTATCTATTCTGATGTTATATCCACTCGCATTTTATTGTAATTAGATGTGATCTGATACTAAAATCTGATTAAATTTTATAACATCAGAAAAACGCACGTTTGATAAAACACTATTTTTTAAATTTTCAAATCGCGATAACTTTAGAATGAATAAACCGATTTTCACGCGGTTGGTGACATTCGACGCAGTTTTTGAATCTTCATGAAGAATCTTTAAGTTTCAATTGATAGAAAAAAAATTTTGAGTTTTTTCCGAAAAATCGCTTTTTTGGGTTTTCTTTCGTCAACGATAACTCACGAACGAATCAACCGATTTTGACCGGACCTGGTGGTGATCGACGTGGTTTTTTGATGTTGAGAGCTGATTAGTTTTTGGAATTGATCGATACAGCCGTTTAAAAGTTATTAAAAAAATACCACTTAAAAAAAATTTTTTTTTGCAGTTTTTTTGAGATTTCTGAAAATCTATCGGTTCGTTTCGGTCCAAAATCTAAGTTTGGTCAAGCCCTTTTGAATGGCACCAACCGCGATCAAATCGGACAAGCCGTTCAAAAGTTATGAGAGGTTTACATACATCCACACACGCACACACACACACACACACACACACACACACACACACACACACACACACACACACACACACACACACACTCATACATACATACAGCCATACAGACACCCTCGCGGAAGTAGTCAGGGAAGACTACTTCCTGACACCTTAAAACGTCGAGATCGGATGAAAACTCGATTTTGGCAAAACGGGGTGAAAACAATAACTTCCCTATTTTATTAGCGGGAAGTTAAAAATCTCTATATATTGTAAATGTTAAAGTAAGAATTTTTATTTGTTTGTTTATTTGTTATGCTTTCACGTAAAAAATATTCAATAGATTTGAATGAAACTTGACAATAATATAGCTCATTTGTCAGAATAACACATGAGCTATAATTTATAAAGGTATATTAAAAGAAAAAAATTATATTGATTGTTTTGACATTTCATAAAACAGGGATGCCTAAATTGGGAACTTTTCTAGTACAATGTGCAATGTTGATATGTGAACAGGAGATACGAATATTTAAGCCATCCTCAAATTTTCTATTCCTTTCACGTCAAATCAAAACTAGATTATCCATTTATTGTTTGTCAGATAAAATTTTCATCGAAATTAGCTCTTTTCTCAGGACGTTGATCCGCTAATATATCCGATAAAGTCTGATAAATAAGCTAAAATGGTAGACAATAACAGAATCAATGACAGTTTGATCGACTCAGAAAAAAAAAACATTAGCAAAATATCAAACTTACTACGGTAGTTGCCTGATATCGAATTTGTCATATTACGCATAAAAATGTAAAACTTGACTTGATACTTCCCATGCCAAAATTTGAAAGTGAAATTAAAATTGACTAAAAAACGAAGAAGTTATAAGCATTCAAAGATTGTTGCCCATCTCCTTTAAGCAAAATAAAGTTTAATATGTATTTTTTATGTATCTCTATCGTGATATCGGACAGTGACGTCATTCATCTATATCTTCCTCTTTGTTTAGGAATTTTAAGCGTTCATATTTTGCGTACTTGTAAAGATTTTCAAAAACCAACTTCACTTTTTTGGCCGTGCAGGGAGAATTCTTCACCTGAAATGATAAAAAATATTAAGTCAACAAGCCTATTCTGCAGGAAATGTTTGGAATTTTCTAATGTTTTATGGTCTCTATAGTTCGAAGCTGTATGTACGGTTTTGTTAGATGGCTACGAATTTAGCCACAGCTTAACACGAGTCAATAGTGTAGAGTAGAATCATAATGTAGATTTGTATATACAAATAAATTTTGTGAAAGAAAAAGAACAAACTGTCTCAGCTTTCCAGATCAATCCGTTATTCGTTGTGTGCGTAGTCATGGTAGGGACAATAAAATCAATGCCAGCGCCTCCAGTGAAAAATTTTGGCGTTAAAGGGGGCTGTTATTAATAATTTGCAGTTCTGTACATGTTAATGTTATAGAAATGTCAAATTAAAATTATTGTAAAACACGAATTAATTAAACTTAATGCATTAAAAATTGTGAAAATAAGAAATCAAATTGCACAAATATTATTTTTCAAATGTAAATTATCATAATTATTTATTTAAATTTGTGAGATAATAATATTAAATTTTCAATGTAAGTCTTAAGTGCAATCCATACAATTATATATGCATCCATACAATTCTATAATTAAAGTAGTGTATCGTTACCATGGAAACGAAACTCACGCACGGAGCGAATAGCTTACCTACAATACCTTAGAGAATACCTTGACCTTTTATCGCATTAACACCCTGTATATAAATTTATAAATGATATATATGAATTTATGATTACGTATAAAGACTTATAGCATCTGAACCAAACACCACTAATAATATATTCATTATAAACATATAATAGTAGGCACTAAAGTATGTATTTATAACGGTCGTTCGATGTTTAACGAACGTTATTTTAAACAAAATACACAATTTGGTCGTTGGCATTGTTATGTTTACCGTAAAATAATATGATTTTACTTAAAATATAATAAACATTTACCAACATATTAAATAGGTATATTGGATACCCGGGTATTGGCTGGGTGGGCAACCCTTGATTTACAAAATACTCGTCAATATTTGTTAAGGATATACGAACGTCAGGGCAAATTTGGATAAAAGACTTGATTTTTTTTATATGAAGTTGGACTAAATCAATTTTGCAAATTTTAGAGAGGTTCCCCGATTATTTAAATAAATAAATGACTTCAAAAGTAGGCATATTTAATATTGGTCTTATGGAAAAACGGTAGATGGATCCAAAACTAGACGATGTAAAAAAAACTATTTAAATTAAAGTTAAAACCTTAATAAATTATTGAAAACAAAAAACCTGTTGTGCCGACCAATTAAGGATGTATGAGTGGAGACACAAATTAAAAAATATATATATATATTTTTTTTTTTTTATAGTGAATTAGGTTATAATTTGACAATAAAAGACGAAAAGTAAGAAATAAATTTTTGATCTGATCTAGATATACATTACCTGACACAATATTAACACTTAATTTGACAGCATTGCCTAAGTGTATTTTTAATTGAATTTCTTCAGTGATAAAATCAATCCAAAAGCCCACGTAACTTATGGAGGGTTAAATAAGCGAATATATATTTATTTATTAAGTATCTAACAAATATTTATTATCAAGTTTTCCGTAATAAGTACCACTAACAATAACACACATAAATTCAATATAAAATATTTTGATACAAAGGATTCTAACAATATTGACAGTTTATTTTCGGTAACGCCATTTTTTAATTCATAACATGATGAATCTTTTTAGAATAAAATACCCTTGGATCTTAAAACAATTCCACACATGTCCATCGCTTAGAAGATTCTGCCGTCTTGATGAGCAACAACATTGTCTCTAATTTCTTCGTCATGTTCACCTAAGGAAACAAAATCATTTATATCTGCAAATTTCTATTCAATACACCTTGATATTTATAAATTTATACACTTACCGTAATAAAAATAGAGAGCTAAAAATTTTTACTTGCTGCTAATAATTTTTTATTTCTAAAAAATCCGAATTTTTTAAAAAAAATTTATAGACTTGGATGGGCTTTGATCTAACGACCTTTCACAACAGAAGCGGACATTCTAACCACAAGGCTATAGCTCTTTTGTTTTCATTTTTTTTTTTTTTTCAATAATTTACAAACTGTTCGTACACATTATATTATACCTATGAACTAAAACATAATATTTTAACTGTAATTTATACATCTACGCATCATTGATAAAGTTGTTTGTTTACCTTTAATAATAATAACTACCTACCTATATATAACTATATAACTATATATATAATAGTTAGTTATTTAATATGTTTCAAATTGTTATATAAATAAATAAGCTTGAACAACGATATAATCATATAATGGTAGGTAAGTAGGTACCTGCAATTTTATTAGCCTTACTTCATTCTGGGTAAATACTCTCTTTTTTGCACTGTTCTTAGGAATTCCTTGATGTTAACTCAACCTTTATACTAATTTTATTCTCTGTTGCTAAAATTGGCGGTCTGTGGAGATGTTCGAAGCATTACTTAACTTGAAATATAATAAAATTTACTAACATATTATATAGGTGTATTGCAAACCCGGGTATTTATTGCTGCTAAAACAAAATTGGAAAAACAAATGTGGCATAAAAAAGGGAAATGGTGCTGAAAAGCTTAATACGTCCCTTCCCAAGACACATCCTTGACACTTGCTGAGTCAGTGTGTCGATTCAGGACCTTGAATTCTTCATTTCGTCCGATATTAGACGAAGTTTTACTCTGAGCCTTTTTCTGAGACACAATTTTTCTTTCATTTGAAATTCATGGATAAGTACTTTTTCTTATTAGGTGACTTTTAAATTGCTTTGCTTACGTATTTGACTTCTCAGTTGAATTGTTAATAAAAATTTCATTGAAATTTGCACTCCGTTCCGTGTGCATCTATACAATTTTCTTTATACTTGTTGCACAATATACTACATATTCTTTATAGTATCTACTATACTAGTGTGGTTATATGCTAATAATGTTTATAGGTAACCATAGAGGTAGTGTGTGTTAGTAGGTATGTTGTATGTTGTTTAAGTAAACGAACTATATAGAGGCCTACATTTAGAGGCTTTTAAATTTATTATTTTATAAATTGGTATATTTAATCAATATTGTACAGGGTGGAACATAAGAAAACAAGGCAAATGTGAAAAATTTAAATATCCCCAATGTAAAACAGCATACCCCTTTAAGTTACCTTTTAAAAATTATTATGATTTTATTATGAAATTCATTCAAATTTCTCTTATTAATGAATCGAAAGACAACTGAATCAATCGTACCTCTGTTCTCTTTGAAATTTTCCATTATCTACATGTCATTGGTGTGATAAATTTCAAATAAAAATCCATACTAATATTATAAATGCGAAAGTAACTCTGTCTGTCTGTCTGCCTGTTACTCTTTCACGCCTAAACGGCTGAACGGATTTTGATGAAATTTGGTATGGTGATAGATGATAACCTAGAAATGGTCATAGGCTATAAATAATCACGCCATCGTTCTTAGGGGGTAGGCAGTAGGCAGATAACTAAATTGAGTTAGTGATTTTTAGTCGTTTTTGTTGGGACTTTTGCTCTTTCACGTCTAAACGGCTGAACAGATTTTGATGAAATTTAGTAAGGTAATAGATGGTTACCTAAAAACGGATATAAGATCAAAATGATCACGTCATCGTACTTAGGGGGTAGGAAGTAGGCAGAAAACTGAATTGAGTTAGTGATTTTTTTATGGTTTTTGCTGGGAGTTTTGCTCTATCATGCCTAAACGGCTGAACAGATTTTGATTAAATTTAGTTAGGTGATAGATAGTAACCTAGAAAAGGATATGGAATATGGGGGGAGGGGTGAAAGTGGGAATGATGCCCAGCAAAGCGGGTAGTTCACAGCTAGTTATTGAATAATAACAAATTAAAAACTTGTTTCATTAAAAATTGTAAAAATAATAGACGAAATTTACATAAATAATATTTTTTAAATGTAAATTATTAATATAATAATTTACTTAAATTACTAAGAAAATAGTTTAAATTTCTCAATGTAAACCAAATATTCATAAAATAGTATATCATTGCCATGGAAACTCCTGAAATAAAACTCATGCACGCTGCGAATAACTTATCATATATCTTAGAAATTCTGAACAATAGACTATAGCCTCGCTTTTCCATAGCGAATTAATTTGTAATTCTCGTAGATAAAACCTATCAAATAATATTTAAATGAAAATTACATCAAGTAATGACTCATCGATTCAAAAAAAATTGACTTTAAAAAAAAATTGACTGAAAAATTGACCTTAAAATAGTTTTTCAAAAAGTGAATGTATGGTCATCCTTGAGACTGCTCTTTTAAATTTTATTTATAAATTCTCTTAGAACGTGGAAAATTTAGACGAAACTAAACAGTAAAATTTTTCCAAATACATAGTTTTTGAAATATTTATGCCTCACGATTTAGAGAAAATTACTTATAGAAGAAATAACACACAAGTGCATGCAATTTCATCACTTTTAATGTAGTTTTATAGAAAAACGAGTGCCGCTTCTTTATAGGAAAATATTTTTCATGCTTTCAACTAATGAATATTAGTTTCCAAAACTTTTCTTAAGAAAATTAGCCTTTAACGAGATCTGAGACATTTTTATACTTGCTCCCGTGAAGTGTATACTATTTTTTTTCCTGAAGTAGGCAGAAAGCGGCACTTTCTTTAACACTTTCTGCACGGAGGTGAGAAAATCTATTTTATCTGCTTGTAAAGGACATTAATGAGAATGCATATACACGATTAACAACCTTAAAACACCATCACTTACTATGAATACTTACTCTTACCTTCTATAAATAATTGTCACCTTATTATGAATAAATATTAAATGTTGTTTACTGTTACGTTTACGTTTTAACATCGTTATAATCAAATTGCTATTAAATTTAACAACTACTTTACTTATATTATGTACTTACTATATTGAAATACCTCAAATAAATTCCATGTACTAGGAGAAGAAAATACGTCAGATGCTGACGCTCCAAACAAGGAAAGCACAAAACAAAATGTACCACCGTTCATATTATACTTTGTAACAGCCATGCCGCCACTGATTAAATTAATCGAGTCATGTATTGACAAAAATAGTTACTTAATACAAGTAATGAATGGTAACAAAGTCAAGGTGCAAGTCAGCACTATTGATAATTATAAATTATTAAAATCTGTGTTCGATGCAAATAACGTCGCACGACACACATATAGTTTGGAAGAAGAAAAAAAACACAGAGTGGTTCTAAAAAATATGCATCATTCCACCAGTGTTGATGACATTATTAAAGAGTTAAAAAAACTAGGACATGAAGTAACAAACATAATGAATGTTACAAACAGACAAACTAAAGAAAAGAAAAATCTTTTCTTCATAGATATTAAACGTAACGATAATAACAACGAAATTTTCAAAATTAAAAAGTTCTTGAACTCAGTGGTTATTTTCGAAGAACCGCACAAAAAACGGCAACTAGTGCAATGTAAAAGATGCCAGTGCTATGGGCACACAAGAAACCAATGTACGCGACCATTTCGCTGCGTAAAATGTGCAGGTAACCATGATTATAGAAGTTGCTTGAAACACAAAGAAGATGGTAAGCCAGCAACATGTGTTCTTTGCAAAGGCAATCACCCTGCTAACTACAAGGGTTGCACGGTATATCAAGAAATTTTAAACAGAAGAATGCCAATTAAAAACGGTGTGGTACTCCAAGCGAACTCGAAGCAAAATCCGAGTCCCAGTGTTCAAAGCATTCCAAACATCTCGTCAGAACTTAAAACAAAAACAAGTTCACAAAATTATCCCGCTACGTATTTACCAAGCACCTCCAAAAACGGAGGCAGTGAGACAACTTATGTACAAGCATTAAGAGGCAGTCAACCTACCTTTGCTCAAGCATTAGTAGGCAGCCAAAACATACAAAATACAGCCAAGGCATCAATACAACCCGAAATTCCCGATTTGAACTTCATTATTACAGCCATGACAAGTATGATTCAAAACCAACAAGAAATGATAGTCAAACTAACATCAGAAATAAGCCTCCTAAGAGAACAACTTACAAAAGTCCTTCAAAACAAAAATGGCGGAGCTTTTTAAAATAGCATTATGGAATGCAAACGGCCTGGTCGATCATAAATATGAATTAGAAACATTTCTAATACAGCATAAGATTGATATTATGCTAGTTTCTGAAACACATTTTTCAAAAAGGACTAACTTTAATATTCCAAACTATATTTTGTACAACACCAACCATCCTGATGCCGATAGAAGAGCAAGAGGTGGGGTTGCTGTGTTAATTAAACAACACATCAAACATCATTCTCTACCGGAATACAAACAAGACTTCCTGCAAGCTGCTAGTGTGATGATTGAAGACTGGAAAGGACCCCTCGCGATTTCTGCAGTGTATTGTCCACCAAACTATAGACCAAACAAAGAGGGATTTATACAATATTTTCAAACTCTGGGAAATAGATTTCTATCTGGGGGAGATTTTAATGCAAAACACATTCACTGGGGATCTAGGATTACTCCTCCTGGAAGAGGAAAAATTCTTTTTCAAGTCATGCAAGAAAATCACCTGGGGCATTTATCAACCTACGAACCAACGTATTGGCCCACAGATCGAGCAAAAATTCCCGATTTACTGGACTTCTTTGTAACCAAAGGGATTGGTTCAGCCTACCTAACAGCCAAGTCAAATCTGGATTTATACTCAGATCATACGCCAGTAATTGCTACAGTAAATGCAACGATCACCAAAAAAAATGAGCCATTAAAACTATTCAATAACAGAACAGACTGGGCAAAATTTAAACACCAAGTAGATTTGAAATTGGATTTAAAAATCCCCCTTAAATCAAGAGAAGATCTAGAAATTGCAATCAACAAGTTCACTAAAATTATTCAAGATGCTGCATGGGATAGTACTCCTGAAAAATCGCAAAAAACACAATTACAAAACTGTCCGGTTAATGTAAAACAGAAAATCGCAGAAAAACGTCGATTGCGGAGAGTATGGCAAAATAGTAGATACCCGTCTGACAAAAAGCGTTATGACAAAGCAGCTAGTGAACTAAAAGAGTTGATAAAAACGCTCAAAAACGAATCTTTCAGTACTTATCTAGAAGGGCTTGGTGCGACTAAAGAGCAGGATTATTCTTTATGGAAAGCTACCCAGAGACTAAATCACCCGAGAGAGCCAATTCCACCTATTCGTAAAAGTAATGAAGAATGGGCACGAACTAATCTGGAAAAAGCTAACGTTTTTGCAAAACATCTCGAAGAGGTCTTCACACCATCATCATCTGAATGTACAGAAGAAGAAGAAGCCGAAATTATAAATTTCCTCAGTGCACCATACCAAATGTCAGAAATTCCTGATCTATTTTACAGTGAAGGAAGTCAAGAAATGCATAAAAATTGAATTGAAGGAAAACAAGTCACCAGGGTATGATTTAATAACAGGAAAAATCGTCAAAGCATTGCCTAGAAGAGGTTTGGTTATGTTGACAATGATTTACAACGCCGTTCTTAGGGTAGGAATTTTTCCCTGCCAATGGAAGGTTGCTCAGGTGATTATGATTCCAAAACCAGGAAAACCTCCGCACGATGTTACGTCATATAGACCAATAAGTCTACTGCCTATACTTGGAAAGCTCCTGGAAAAACTTCTGCTTAAACGTATAAACACAGTTATTTCCAGAGAAAATCTGATTCCAGAACATCAATTTGGTTTCCGTAAAGAGCACGGCACCATTGAACAAGTACACCGACTAGTTAAAATCATAAACCAGACGTTCGAAGACAAAAGCTACTGCTCCGCTGCATTTCTGGATGTTAGCCAAGCATTTGACAAAGTCTGGCACGCAGGATTACTTTACAAAATAAAAAAATTACTTCCACATACTTTGTATTGCATCATCGAATCATATATTCAAGAGAGATATTTCCAAATCAAGTTTGATGATGAAATAAGTGAACTACACAAAATTCAGGCAGGAGTTCCTCAAGGTAGTGTTCTTGGACCAACTCTTTATTTACTGTTCACTGCTGACTTACCAACAAATGAGCTTACTACATTAGCCACATTTGCTGATGACAAAGCTATATTATCTATGCATTCTGATCCTAATATAGCTACAAATCAGCTTCAGCAGCACTTAAACCAAATTAATCATTGGACAAAGCAATGGCGTGTAACTATCAATGAAACAAAATCCGCTCATATTGTATTTACAAAATGTAGAGGTGTTTCACCGCAAGTATGCATAAACAGCAAAATTATACCACGAGTTGACTGCGTAAAGTATCTTGGAATGCATTTAGATAAGACACTAACTTGGCGCACACACATTTGGAAAAAGCGAAAACAGCTAGGTCTCAAGTTTAGCAAGTATTATTGGCTTTTAGGCAAAAATTCACAATTATCGCTTAGAAATAAGTTGTTAGTTTACAAAGCAGCCTTCAAGCCAATTTGGACCTATGGGATTCAACTTTGGGGGTCTGCTTCAAACTCCAATATTGAGATTCTTGAAAGATTCCAGTCAAAAATACTCCGAGCTATGACAGGGGCTCCTTACTTTATTCCAAATAGTGAAATACGTGAAGACCTAAAAGTGAACACAGTGAAAAGTGAAATAGTGAAGTGCAGTGCTAAGTATTTGAAGAGACTAGAAACTCATACAAATACATTGGCAGTAAACCTGTTAGACAATAGTGAAGAAACTCATAGACTAAAAAGAATTCAACTTCTTCAGTTACCTTATAGATTTAATACATAGTTAGCAAGTGGGACACGTTGTGAATACCACTTTGTTATTTAGTTTTATTATTATTTAATTTTAAAATCTTATTGTCAGCAAATACTATTATTTACTATAGTTCAAAGTTTTAAATTACGAAAAAAAAAAAGAATTATTTTCGTAATATAAGTAAATTATAATTTGTATTAATGAATACAAATTGAACGTCCCTGTTCATTTTATCATATTTGCTTATTGTGATTACAGATTGCAAATAGTAATCAAATTTAAAAAAAAAAAAAAAAAAAAAACTATATTGAGTATATCTATAATATATATATAAATATTCAAATATATATAAAAGAACAAATTTTATATAACAAGTTATTATTATATGATATTATATGAAAAGTATAACGTTATAAGTTGATTATATGTGTTTACATGTTTACATGTTTATATTTTTATATATTAACATGAAAATAGATCAATAATATTGATATGGTACTATTTTGTAAGTAAATATAGAAAAGCCATGTTGATTGAGTGTTTATTATCACATCGGATGAAGAATTGTCACTGCACGGGCAGAAAAGTGAAGTTGGTTTTTGAAAATCTTTAGAAGTACGCAAAATATGAGCGTTTAACATTCGTAAACAAAGAGGAAGATATAGGTTAATGACGCCATTGTCCAATATCACCATAAAGATATATATAAAATATATATAAAACTTTCTTTTGTTAAAAGGAGATGCGCAACAATCTTTGAATGCTTATAACTTCTTCGCTTTTTAATCAATTTTAATTTCACTTTCAAATTTTGTCAGCGTATCAAGTCTAGTTTTACATTCTTATACGTTATATGGCAAACTACCGACATCAGGCAACTACTGATTACATTTTTTCACTTTACGTTTTTCATTTGTAATTTCCTTAAAAAATTATCTGTTTTAGACCAATTTCTAATCCAAAAAATGCAAGTCTCTGATCTGGACCCTCGAAAAAACATTTTTAGTTTACCCCGATGATTTATATTCCAGTTTGCTTCGAAAGGCAACGATTTAAAAAATTTTCCCTTAACTATGATCGCTATTTATGTCAATACAAAACTGAAAGACATTTATTAATCTCTTATGAGTTAATTTAAAAAAATGAATTCGAAAAAGAACCGAAAATTATTCAATTCAGTTTTACTTAGATTTCTATCGATTCTAACAGAGTTAGAAAGTTGCTGTTTTTTTTAAATACGACGTAGAATAACTTGAAATTATAAGCGAAGATAACGTTGTAAAACTAATTTTTTTATTTCAATTCAAACCAGAAAATGCATTTTTTTCTTTAGTTGGTTACGTTAGCTTCCTAGGACGCAGAGCTTGTGCCAAATATCACCCCGGGTGTCTAAAAAAGAAGCTACCTTGCAAGCGAAATGATTATCTACATATAGCCTCATTAATTTTCACAATGACCAGACTGAAAAATTGAACATTTGTAATCTATTTTCAAAAATCACATTTCTATGCGAAGAGAAATAAGTTATTTTAAATTGTTCTTAAGATCTATTTTCTGCATTTTGGAATTGAAGTATTATAGATCGTAAGCCTATAATGATGGAAAATTTCCATATTTTTTTTTGTCCCAAAAAATAAAATTTAAAAAATTTTTTTTTTTGTATGTTTTCATGTTCGTAAAAGATAAACTCAAACTTACCTAACCAATTTCAAACAATTTTTCACTTGTGGAAAACTACATTATCAGCGAGTAACATGGGACTGTATTTGATTTTCAAAAAAAAAGATGTCGCACAAAATTGAAATTCATGAAATTGTGAACAAAAGGAAGAATAAAGTAAGGCCAAAGGAACTAAAGACTATAACGCGGAAGTGTTTTTAAAAATTGAAATAGTCAAAAGAAGCGAGTGTGTAACTGCTAGTTTAAAATAATAATTCAAATTTATTTATCTTGAAAACTGGATCTTTAATTATTAAAGAATGAAAATGGCTGTTAAACTTAAAATGGCATCGTATTATATATTTAGTTAGTTTACTATTTAATGTAAAATGTAATGTTGATTTATTATCAAATATGTCATTTTCAGTTTAACTTATTCACTCATCCATTCATAATAGTAAGTTAAAATGGTAGTAATAGTCGTAGTAGTTAAAATGGTAGCGTAAAGAAAACGGATATAGCTGTTATTAAAATGATGTAACATATGTTGTACTGTGTTTGTTTGATATTAATCTTCATAAATATTTTAAAAACATTTTAAAATATGATATTATTTAAAAGTAAGCTAGATATGTTGTATTTGTTACGCTATTATAATGTTTACTTAGTCATTTAACACGAAGAAAATTAATTTGAAACATTAGGTTCGAGTTGCTGTCCCGAAAAAGGACACACTTAAACCATAGAGCCCGTTGTGATACTGAATAAAGAGTGGAATCAAAATTTCACAAAAAATAAATAAAAACTCTAAATAAACATAATGTTTCTGTTTAGTATGTATATACATTTAAATGAACGTTTTCAGCAACTCTGTATTGGTACCATTTAAGAAACATGGTAAAATTAAAAAAATCATTTTTAACTCCCGAACTAAAAAAATGGGTGTTATAAGTTTGACGTGTGTGTGTGTCATTGTAGCGCCTAAACAGATGAACCGATTTTAATTTTGTTGGTTTCGATTGAAGGGTAATTTAACGGGGAGTATTCTTAGCTAAGTGCGAGTTTAGGGTTCCCCATTTAGGAAACATGATATAATTTAAAAAAAAAATAAAATAATCATTTTTAACCTCCGAACTAAAAAAATGGGTATTATAAGTTTGACGTGTGTGTGTCATCGTAGCGCCTAAACAGATGAACCGATTTTAATTTTCTAAGTGCGATTTTAGGGTTCAGTACCCGAAAAATTTGTCGGGGTTATAATTAATTAAAAATTTTTGTAGGAAATTGATTTTTTCAAATAGTGAACGGAGCGTAGTTTTATAGATTACCGATATATTACTGGTACGAATTATGCATCAGTCTGCTATAGGCTACTTTCGGCTATTTACAGATAAAAGAATCTCCGTCTACTATAACCATTGTTATTAGTTTTCTAAACTTTTCTTTCTACTTTTTTTATTTTTTTTGTTAGCTATTATAATGCTTATTCATAATAATCAAATTCAGCATCCGTTATATCTATTAAATTTCACATGGTGAATGAACGAGACAACACCATTCTTTGAGAAAAAAAATGAATGTTCAAGTTTATCTTCGTAAACTATAAAAGTCTTTAAGCATGAGTCACACAATAATGTATCCATATGTCAAAAAAAATTGCACGGATGTACATATACAGAGTGTTCTATAATTGCCCGTAGACTTCTTCACTTCCTGAATAAGCTCACTAAAAATAGAAGAAAATGCTATTTACAGAATTTTATTCGTGGCCGAATTAACCAGATAATTAATAAAAAATATATTCATTCAAATAAAATTCATTCAATAAAAAGCCACTTAAAGAGAAGATATGTTTTATCATAGTGTGGAGGAGTGACCTAAACTTACTCTACAAAAATACTCTATTTGGCTATTTATTCATTATAAAAGTAACCCATAAAAATCAAGTTTTTATTAAACTCTCTTTCTTTGTAAATCAAGTTTTGTATGCAACCTGTTGTACGCATTTAACATACCTTAGCATATATTTATCAAAACGGACAGTAGACTAACAGGCAATACACACTATATATAGTACTAGCTGTTAACTACCCGCTTTTCTGGGCAACATCCCCACTTGCACCCCTCCCTCCACATTTCCTTTCGTGAGATAACAGTTTTGTAATGTACACGTCATGCTCTTTTATTTGATACCCCACTTAGATATATTTGTAAATATTCGATAATTCCTTCCCACTTTCTCGCTACACCTTTCTACCCTCCGAAGGTTAAAATTAGATAAAAACAATAGATCTTTGATGGTGGTTGTATATCGTGTCAATATTTGAGCTTAATCGATGCACAACTTTTTTAGTTTTTGAAGCATATCCCTTTCAACCCCTATTTCAACCCCTTACTCTACTATAATATGGATGTATTATACATAAAAACCTTCCTCTTGAATCACTCTATCTATTAAACCGCATCATTCAAAATCCGTTGCGTAGTTTCAAAGATTTAAGCGTACATAGGGACATAGGGACAGAAATAGCGACTTTGTTTTATAATATGTAGTGATGTTGTGTACTGTAATTGTAACTTTGAAGTTGTAAGTTGATATGATGTATAAGATTTTGTTTTAGAGTTTTTTTTTTGTAGTAATTTTGCGTTTAGGTCACGCCTCCACACTATGATAGAACTTATCCTCTGTTTAAGTGATGTTTTATGGGTTGAATTTTATTTTGATGAATGTATTTTTTTATTAATCGTTTTGGTGAATTATCTCGTAAATTAGGCCTCAGTAATGTAAATCTGTGCGTTTTTTGTGACACAGAGTATACTTATACAGTTAAATCATTATATTGTATAATGAGTCATATATAAAAGAATTTGTTTGTAACTCTAAATTTGTTTTACATACATATTTGCATCCGTTTGTATATCTAAATAAGCAATTTCTTATATACAAAAAAGAAGCTTTTTGTTATGAAAGAAGGGAACTTTTTTTACTACAACTAGAGAATGGTATCTTAAAGACGGAGTTTGATTTTTAATCATGGCAACAGTATGTCTGACATCTTTACAACAATTGTACAATGTCATAAATGACGTAAAAGTTTTAAAAGTATAAAAATTTAGATATTTAGATATTTTGAAATTTTCATTGCCAAAACGATGTTCTGTTCCTTGCGTGTAGAACCATTATTAGCAACGCTAGCGGAAATACTTGTAAGTTGTGAGTTTTCACACAATGATTTCATCATTTATGTAATAGTAATGCCTATACATCTATATATACAAAATATCATTATTTAAAAATACAAGCAATTACATTAATGGGATTCGTTTTGATATCGAAACACCTGAAACTTTGGAATCACGCTAATGATCATCCGAAGGGCAGGTAAAAAGAATCAGAAAATAGCTTCACTGTAGAAAAATTGACAAGACATATTAAAAAATTGCAATGAACTAATTTTCGTTTTCTTTGATTACAGGATTACAACGATGACATTCGACAAGAACAAATGTGGGAAATGAAAATCTTATCGAATCAAAAAAATATTGTTGACATCTGTCAACAACAACAAACGTCCAATATATTAAACGATCAACAACAACATTCAATATTACATCATCAACAGCAACAAGAACAATTATGTCAAACGATTGTAACCGCTAACAATGGTGTTGCACAACAAAACGCACAAATATTCCCAACACAAATGTTACAATTACAACAATTATCATCAACAAATCAACAATTACAGAACAATAACAATAATAATAACAATGGTGAGGCATCAACATTAACACAACATCAATTGTTAATGCAACAACAACAACAATGTAATGAACATTTAATAGAACAACAACAATTAATAAATAATCATCATCATAACACATCATCAACAACTGTAACAATGAATAACAATAATAATAATAATAACAACGAACAAGCGTATCATAATAATATTAAAAATGAACAAATGAATTCTGATTTAGTAACAATTGAATCAACAATGTTACAGCAGCAACAATTGGTTCAACATAATGGTGTTTGTAATAATGTTCAACAGCAACAACAAATGTTGAATCAACAACAATTAATTCAACAGCGTACAACGAATAATTGTTCAACGCAAATGAATGGTAACAACGATGAGCAATTACAAAATGGCGTAAGTATTTTTTTTTATATACACAGTAATTTTTAATTAAAGAGAATTGAAAAAAATACACTCGAACCAGGACTCGAACTCGGACTTCTTGGATTCATGTCAAGCGCTTGACATGAATCGAAGAAGTCCGGGTTCGAGTCCTGGTTCGAGTGTATTTTTTTCAATTCTCTTTAATTAAGATTACTAGACAAAATATTTGTCAATATTTAGTTTACGCCTGTATGTATCATATTAAAAACATCAATTATAATCGAGAGACCATGATGCAAATAATTATCGTATGCATGACTAAAAGTAAACAAAAACAAGAAAGAACAAAAACAAAAAACAAAAAAAAAGTAACAGTAATTTTTATTTATTACTCGAAAAAAACACTTTTCATGCAAAAAGGAGCATATACAGGCTGTTTTTTAAGTTGATATCGCGTCAGAGACAGAGCCTTAGAGATATCGAAAAAAAATATTATTTTTAAAGGTAACAATA
Source organism: Chrysoperla carnea (assembly GCF_905475395.1). Taxonomy (NCBI): domain Eukaryota; kingdom Metazoa; phylum Arthropoda; class Insecta; order Neuroptera; family Chrysopidae; genus Chrysoperla; species Chrysoperla carnea. Next base: position 129,716,664 of record NC_058337.1, read on the forward strand.
TCATAGAATATCTTTTTATACAGATTTTCATGACAAAATTTGCATTTTATTGAAATTTTGGAATGCATAACATTATTAAATTATCAATTTGTCCAGTTTTTACATTCTTTAGCACACTAGTTAGTATATAATTTTTAATTTTATAACTAGTGTGCTATGGAATGTAAAAACTGGACAAATTGATAATTTAATAGTGATATGTATTCAAACATTTCAATCAATTTGTTATAATTTTGAGTAAAGACCAAATTAATGAATTAATGAAAAAATAAAAAATACAAATTTTGTCATAAAAATCGGTATATATATATATATATATATATATATAAGCAACTTTTTTTATAGCTTTTTCGGTATCTTTAACCATCTCTGACGCTAGGCAAAATATTAAGAATCGACACAATTAGTAGTAGGCTAAGTTTAAAGTTCTGATTTCAATTTAGTTGCTTAAAAATGAGAAATGTGATTAAAAATGTGACCCATTCCCTTGAATACCTGTGCAAAATTTCAAGTTGATACTTCTATAAATAACGCAAATATGAGGGTGTCTTGCGACACACTGTATATTAAATATATATGAAGTATACTAATTTTAGTCCCAAGTTTGTAACGCTTAGTAATATTGATGATACAAAAAATGAGAGCTATAGGGTAAGAAATTTCAAATAAAAGGTTTTTTTTTGCATCCGAACAACAATATTCTGCTACAAAAAATACGTACTTAGTTCTTTTTAAAAAAACCAAAAACCCCTATGTAACCTGGAAGATATGCTCGTATAAACCGAGCTGAAGTTTTTTCGCGTTTTTCTAATTTTCTTACTATTAACGAAAAATAAAGGTGGAAATTTAAAAAATAACAATTTATTTAGCAAATATTGCACTAGTTATAGATAATATTTAGTTCTCTTTTAAATATTTATCACTTTAATTAGCTAGAATATCTACAAAAAAATTGACAAACGGTAGCAAAAGAATAAGAAATCTATAATGTCTTAATTTCGTTAAAATAAATTTAATGTTTAAGAGAAAAATCGATACTGAAAACATCTTTATATCACTATAAATAAAGACATTTCTCAACACAAAATGACTCATTACTCTGATAACTTATACAACACAACAAATATATAGTTCAAAGATTATATTTAAGAAATTTTCAAGTTTCTATAAAAAACAAGTGAAAACAAACAATTGACTGAGTTAATTGTTGAAATACCATGTATAGACAGTGTTGATGCGCAATCGTTTGTTTTTTTGACGTCACGTAAATAACAAAAGATATTCACTTTTAAATAGACACGCACACAACTGATATTCCTATATTAATACATACTATAAAATTTGCACCTAATTAACGCCCTCGTGGGTAAACAGTGATGTTTACAAAAAAATGTTTCAAACAAAAGTTTTTTATTTTTTTATAAGGAACATTTTTTACATTTAAATTTTTGTTCTATCTCTAACGGTTTACAAGATGGGTCCTACGGACCCAAGACCCAATTGACCTATGATGCTCATTTACGAACTTGACCTCACTTTTTACGTCCTGAGTACGCTGTAAATATTTCAGCTCGATATCTTTTTTCGTTTTTGAGTTATCGTGTCCACAGACGGACGGACGGACGGACAACCGGAAAAGCATCAATATTTTTAAGCGTTACAAACTTGGGACGAAACTTAATATACTATGTATATTTCATATATACATGGTATAAAAAGAAGACAAAAAAAGCCAAACAGACAAAGAAACATTATCGTAATGAAATTTTGATTTATATTACTTTTCAACAAAGTTTTCAAATTTTCCAATTCACTGTATATAACATAAATATACATACATAGCCGACTTTTCTTTTTCTTTACGTTGAGAAAAAAAAATCTCCTATTGTAAAAAATTTACATCGTCTGTATGAAGAAAAAATACCTGAATTTAAATGATATATTGCCGAATTTATACGGTTCACTTTTAAAGGACCAATTTCAGTTTCCTATGTTTTGTAAATTAGAATATACTCTGAATGCTTGTTTTAAACGTCAAATGGTAGGTTGGAACATCCCATTTACGAAATGAATATTTACGATTTACGAACTAAAGCGCATATTTTTCACTTATTATATAGAAATAACAATTCTAAAAGAAGTGTGTATAGACTTTTAGGGTAATACTAAGAGACAGTTTTCCGTAAAAAAACACGAGTATGCTTTAGAACACACGAGACTGAAATAATACTTCTTTAGCTCCATATTTTGGTGTAAATACATATTATAATAAATATTACTTATAAGATTATTGAGTAATTAAAACCAAAAATAATTTTTATTATACATGGCCTGCTTTTGAACTCAGGTCTCTGGTACCAAAGTCCAGAATTCTGCCACTAAGCTACTGGGTCTATGTGTTAATGTAGAATATTTTATATACTTATAGTATGATGATATGGATGTTTTTATATTTTTGAAACGTAACTCTCTCTCTTTCTATCTTCATTAACTTATAACTCTCTTTCAACTTGATCACTTTTTTCATAGAAAGCTTGGTCTCTTTCTATCTTCACTAACTTAAATCTCTCTCTCAACTTGATCACACTTTTCGTAAAAAGCTTGATCTCTTTCTATCTTCACTAACTTACATCCCCCTCACAGATTCATCACACTTTTCGGAACAAACTTGATCTCTTTCTATCTTCACGAACTTATACCCCTGCCCTTAACTTGATCACACTTTTCTTAACAAACTTTATCTCTTTCTATTTTCACTAACTTATATCCCCCTCTCAACTTTATCACACTTTTCGTGAGAAGCTTGATCACACATTTTCGTAACACTCTGATCATACATTCTCCAGTTTACTACCCAAATCAAGCGTGTCTAAAGAAGTTTTACTTCAAAAATTGATTTTTTTGAAAATTGTAAATGGGAAAGTCCCCTTAAGAAGATCGAGTCTGTTTCCACATGTAAAAAAATACCTTTTTTTTCATCTTCAATTATTTATAACTTTTGAAATTTTTTATGTGCTGAAAAAAGCTTCTGGCAAAATTTTTCTTGACATCATTCCGAGTCCAAGGAGCTATCACACGTATTTTTACGGCCATTATTTTTGTATTTCACCAATTTGAACTTGTCGACTTGACTGTTACATTTTATATATGTTATACTAACAAGCAGTGATGGTGGAGACGCAGAGAAGCTAGAGTTACATATTAATATACTATATCATGAGTGTCTTACTTGCACTTCCACCAAAATGTAAAAGATAATAATTATAATAGTAATAATAATAATAATTAACAACTGTTTCTCAGACAACGTCTATAACAGAGGCCACTCACATCATTATTTTAATTCGTTATTTATTTGTCCAAATATACAATTAATTTTTTTGATGTGGGTGTAGTCAGTTACTTTCTTATCCAAGCGACGACACTGTGATCAATTTACCGACCCAATTAACTTTTTTGTTCACACTACCACTGCTTGGATTCGAAACCGCATCCTGCTAGGCAGTAGTCAAAGCAAGTTTAGATGCCTTTACAAGCTCGACCCAAATGCAAAAAATATGCAAATATAAAATGTCAGTGTAAATTCTGGAATATATCAATAAATTATTCTATGTATATTTTGACAAATTTTTCAACTAATGTGTTTTGATTTGTTTGAATCGTGTAAATTTGTCTATAACCATTAAAAGTAATAACAATACGAATTCAGGCAAACAAAACAAAAATAGCATTTACAAATTTTTTCGTTACTTTACATATAAATTCGAAACAATTTAATCACGGTAATGTATTTTCTAGCACATTCCTTTTATTTTTTTTTGCGTTACCATTTTTTTTATTAAACGAATTGGATTTAAATTTCTATAATAATTATTTATTTCTCTGCGGGCTACGTTTAGTATTTCGTCATTTTTTTCTACAGTTTTCCATTTAAAATCAATGAAAATAATTATTAAACATACAATACAATGGTGAATACGACCTTTATAGTCTAGACAAATAACTTTCTGATTAAGTTTATAGGAAATATATCGTTGTTTTTTCCTTATATAAAAGCTCATTCTGTAATAAACAGCAAAGCAAAATTATTTTTCTATTAACTATAAAAACAACCATCAAAGATAAAAGCCATCAAAGATTTGTGTGTGTCTCTTTCTACTAAAACAGAATTTAGCAGTCTTATTAGTAGTTTAAAATGCTTATATCATTCGTATTTCTTGACCGATTTTAATTTCAATTTCACTTTTTGTCATCTCTTTTACGATATTTTTCATATTTTCGCTTTTCTCAAGAAATGCGAACAAAAATTCCTTGAATATTTAAGGTCAAGATTTTGACCCAATGGATCTGATCAACATTTTATGAAAATTTGCATTTGGGAGTGCAACCTTCACGGAGCTTAATCATTTCTATAAATATTAGCGATCAGTAAAAATTAAAAAAATGCTAAAATAATATATTTTCTAGTATGGTCATGTTTTTCGTCGCATCTATGTTAGAAAATTGCTATTTTCACCTCGAAAATCGAAAATTTTATGTCGATACTTTTTGAGGTATCTATATATCTTTGGTAATTTGTTCAATTCGATAACTTGCCATAAAAGGGAAAAAATTTTCGGTTATTAGGTTTCTATCAGGTTTCTATTTATAAAATAGGTAACAAAAAACGGAAAAGAGGGTGGCTTTACTTGACCAGAGAGAAAGAGAATGTGACAAGAAGAAAGTATGCTTTTTAAGAAAACAAAACATTCGCAGTTTGCGAACATTCTCAATAACTTGGATCGTTTTTTTTTTTTTTGCATGGAGGTTGCAGAAAATGTGACGCATTGCAGCAAAGATTTTGAAGATTATCACAATATCGAAAAAATGAATTTGCTAAGACCACCAAACTTTTTGTAACAGTTCACAACAAATTCTTAAGTGACTTTCTCGAAGTTAAAAATGCATTACATTTTCTGGTCTCTAAGGGTCATAGTTACCACCGATTATAATTCAACGAATTGTATTTGAATTTCAATATTAATAATTTATTGCTATGCTCCTCGCTATGAAACCATTTTTTTAATACAGATTTACGTATAAAATCAATGAAATTAATAAATAAATTATTATCACTCGTATGAATTAAAACTAAATTACAAACATTAATCATAAATATTTATAAAAAAAAAGTTGAACCGAACAAATTCTAAATTCTAAAATACCTCACAATTCAATTCAATAATAAAATATAATGATCTATGGTTTCCAATTTGTTTAATTACAAATATTATATTTTATAGGGTTGCAAATAAAATTTATATCCCAGGTGCAAAAGATTCAATTGAAAATATAATAATAATATATTTCAATTTATATTGCAAAATATATTATGTTTTTATATATCCCTGTGGATATTAAGTGGTCGAAAATATCGATAATTAGTTTCTGTTTGAATAAAAATTATCGGTATAAATCACGAACTTCAAAAATATGACGCCACTAAAGGATGTATAAGCAGGTTTGAAGGTTTTTCCAAGAATTAGCGATCTACCTCATCTCAGAATAGATTTATGATTCTTGTGGTTTTTGTCCTGGCGTTGCTCTACAAGCGAGCAGGTACAGGCATTTGGAATTTGGACTCTTGCGTTAACCATGTTATTGAAATACGCAGGCATTCTGGAAAAATTGGTTGAAAAAAAATATCGTAATTAAAATATCTAATCGTTCCATGAGTTAACCATGTCTGTAACTGGGTTGCGTTAACCCAGCCTTGTAGGTTTTTAGCCGTTGTATTAAACATGTGATTTAGATACCCAGGATTCTATGGATTGCTCATATCTCTAACGGAATCAAGTTTGGACAGGTCTGCGGATTGTTTGATCCTTGCGTTAGCTCGATCGAAAGTATTCGATTTGGCCAAGGGCGTTTGTCCGTTTCTATGGATATTTTTCGGTTGAAAATTTGTTCTGAGGATAACTCAAAATTAAGAGATGCATTTCCGAGAATGAAATATGCATATAAGTGATGGGTTTTTGAAAACGATATTACACCGAAGTAGGCCAAGAAAATAAGAAAATGGTTATTAGTGTTTTTTTTTTAATTATGATGAAACATACTGCAAGAAAAATTCGAAATTTTGTTATTGAAATTCTGAAACGAGCAGTTTCTCGTAGGTTTTTAATGAATAAAAAGGATTTTCGGTCACTGGACTCACAGCACTGGCAAATTATATACACGAGTAACGGACTCTCTGATTGCATCAGGTAGAAAACAAAATTCTAAGAAGAAAAATGGTCTTTGCTTTTTTGATCCGATGCACGGTTAATTAGCTATTAATTAAATTAGGCAGCTAAACAGAAGCACGCTTCAACGACAAGACAAAGAGAGGGAATAGGAAATAGTGACAAACTGCGAGAAAAAATTATACGTGTGCAAGTGTGTGAATCTGTAGAAAAGAGTGGATATCCGTGAATCAGATCAAAAAATAGGAAAGGACTTTACGTCTTAGAATTTTCTATCCGTTGCAACAAGGGCGTCCGTTATTCCTGAGATCTCCTGTATATTTACGCTCTTATTTGATTATTGCCGATTTTTTAAGATTTTGATAAAGAGAAGAAAAGAACTTTAAACGAGAATACAATCTTTTCAGTGCTTATAAGTTTTTACAACTTTAGTTGGAGTCATTTTAAAATAACTGTTTTCTTTTTCTTTTTTCTCCAGCAACAACATCCCGCTATCCGTGGTATTGGTGGTACACCAACATTATTAAATGGTACAATATTAACAACAACCAACAACAATAACCAACAACAAACAACTGGAATAGCAACAAATGGTACATCATGTAATGGATCACCCAATAACAATAATAGTAATAACAATAACAATAATGTATGTAATGGTAGTAATGGTACAACACAACAACTAATACATCATAACCACAACAATGGTACAACAACTGTACCACCACCAACAACAAACAATAATAACAACACCAGTGTACCAGCAACCGTTGTACCAGTTAATGGTGGCATCATTAGTCCAAGTCCGGCTAATGGTATTATTGCACCAATTGCAATCAATGTCAATCAAGGTTTGTTTCACAACATTGTTTTAATACTTTGTTTGTACTAATAATAAATTTACAAAATCTTTGGTACAAATCTATTGATTTATGACTTATTGTTATGATGGATGATTGTGTTTGTTTACATGTTAGCGGGAAAATTCTATTAACGCCTACCTTTCACGTGAATACAGTATTGCTATACATATATCATTGCATGAAGTTATAAATTATTTGAGATAATTTTCAAAACTTTAAGGTATTTCTAATAACATGCGACTAAAAGTAGCTTTGAACAGATAATTCAAAAGATGTAGTTTTAAACGACATAAAGCTGTAAAAAAAGTTTTTCGATCATTGACCTGCTGTTAGCTGCTATAAATTTTCAACATATTTGACACGCAAATACCATTTAGAAGAAAAATTTAAATAAACAAATTAGAGATGCTTTAAGCCTAAATAGAATGTAATTAACCATCCAGTTTACGAAAACACAATAAACTAAGATTACTTTTTTATGAATATTTAGTCTAATCCAAAAATGAATTGTAAAAGTGGAAACGTTGTTCAATTTACCTGTTTGTTGTGACCATTGTGCTGCTTCCTATACTATGTACACAGATGAGCAACATATGATAGTATTTGTTGTAGCGTTGACAGATTTATGGGTCTATGTTGTATTACTATATGTAAAGAACTCCATATATATTTTTAGTCTTTCTAAGATATCGAGATCTCTCTCATGCCATTAGAAATACCTTAAATGTTTAACAGAGAATCAACTGAAAAAAATATTTTTTAAGAGACTAAGTTTTATTGAACTAAAGTATATAAAATAATTATTTCTAACGCATAACTATTAGCAAAAGCTTGAGGTGCTCCGAATCCCCCTTAATATTTTAAATTGAGCGCCTCCAGCTTTTACAAATGGCCATGTATAAGTGGCTGGCGTAAAGCAAAAATAATTTTTTTACTTTTTATTTTTAATAAAAACAAGAAGACGTAAACATACCAAATATGGTGGAAGTGATGGGAAAATCAGGTCATGCCAATGCATTTATATGCATTAAAAATTTTGTCAGAAATCGGAAAATAATTGAACCGGGAAATAGGTCAATCAGGAAATAGGTCAATCAGAAACCAGGAAATAGGTGAAATTTAATTTTGAAGATTTTATTATAGATATCGGGACAGGTGAAATGTAGAGCCCATTTAGGTCTTATCGTAGTAAAATTTGTATGGTAGTTAAGTAAGACAAGCATCTCTAAAAAACCAATCGGAGCAAAAAAGAGTTTAGCGACACTTACGCCCTTATTACTTCTGGTTAACCAAATTGAATTCGTAAATGAGCAACAACCGTAAGAGATATAAACCGTTCCTTATAAAAAAATAATCAACTTTTGTTCGAAATATTTTTTCGTAAACATCATTGTGTACCCGCGAGGGCACAAATTAGGACAGCACTTCCATTGGTGTCCATTTTCTCCAAAACTATATTTAAGATAAGAAGTTGAAAATTTGTAAGTAGTTTGAACTAGTGGTCTTGTGAAACAAAAAACAAAAAATAAATTCTAGAAAAAACTTTCGAAAATCAAATAAATGGAAATAATACAATTTATAAATAATAATTTAACTCTTCTAATTTATAAAAAAAATAATCAAGCACTGACATTCAATACTTTCTATACAGGGTATTTTAACAATTAACTCAATCAATTATTTGTTTTCACTTGTTTTTACAAAAATTTGACCACAATTCTACTTTCCTGTCATTAAAAAAAACCCAACAAAAAACAATTTTTCTTTTATTGAATGAGCTCAATTAGTTTGCAACGTGTAATTATTATTAAAATTGAAAATTGTTATAATTATTAAAATTGAACATTTTTCTGTATTCAACGATAACGTAGTACATATAGTCCTAAGTTGAAAACACGATTTTATTTAATTGGATCATTAAAATTAATTTCAATTTTATTTACCATGCAATGACGTTTTACGTTCTATAAAAAATATATACAAGACACGTTATAGAAATAAAATAATAAGGTAAAATAAATTGAACTTTATCTACCTCTATAGATTGGAAAATCAATTTCATTTTTGTTTAGAATAGTTCACCAACTGATATTCTTATTAATATTCAGACAATAGTTCTAACTGTTCTGAAAAGTTCTCCCTTATTATAATGAGAATCTCTTAGAAAAACCTATCTGAATATGACAATTGATTGTAATCGTAATTGGTAAATCAGATATTTATACCGGGTATCCCACAATTTATGTACGCAATTAGGAGGCATTAGACACAAAGGTTTCAGGTTCGAATCCATGCAGCGGCAGTGTGAACAATTATAATTAATGGGGTCTGTGGAACTGATCACATTGTCGTCGCTTGGATAAGAACGAAGTAATCGATTCCACCCACATCATAAATGTACCTGTAAAAATTAATGTAATTTAATAAATAAACATTAACAAAATAATGAAGTGGGTGGCCTCTGTGATAAGGCGTATGTCAGAAAAACGGAGGTTAAACCATTGTTATATATATAACAATTAAAAAAATTAAAGAAATTCCCGACATAAAATCAGGTCTGATCGAATTGTTTGTGGATCGATCGAATTGTGAATCACTCACAAAAAATTATTTTTTATAGAGTCATGCATTTTTTGCAAAATCTATTTTATTTGGTACTTTTTAGTGAGTTTAGTGTACTTTCGTATGTAATGAACACTCACTTATACGTATACTCAAGTCACTTCACTTATACGTATTAGATCATTTCTTTAATACCTCTGAACCGATTTTGATTAAACAATAGGGATGTTGACTCAATTTTTTTTTATTCCTTCAGGTGAATAATTCTAACTGGATGAGCAGAAAAGTGAAAATGGTTTATGAAAATCTTTAATAGTATGCAACATATGAACGTTTAAAATTTCTAATTAAACAAGGAGGAAGATATAGTTTAGTGACGTCATTGCACGGTATCACCATAGAGATTACATATAAAACTTCGTGTTGATAAAAGAAGATGGGAAACAATCTTTGAATGCTTATAACTTCTTCGTTTTTTAATCAATCTTAATTTTACTTTCAAATTTGTTTATGAAATGAAGCCTAGTTTTACATTTTTATGAGTAATATGCAAATTTGACATCAGGCAATTACCATATTATATAACCACCTCGAGAGTATAACCTTCCAAGCCAGGAAATTTAGTCGAACAACAAACCTCCTTCTATTTTGAATTTGGTTAAAAATTATACTCTCAGTATTATTATAATCTATAGAATCAATTTGTGGCAATATTTATCTATTATCAAATAGGATTTGAAAACGAATCCGTTATTGAAATAAATGATTGATAAAATCTAAATTAAAATTACAGAATGTTTTAAGAAGGAAACATTTGGGGCTATTTTACTTCGTACACTAATAATTTTAGCTAACGTAACACCGCATACTGTAAATTAAGAGCCTAAGTGGCCAAGCGGTCTAAGGCGCTAGTCAATGATCGATTGTCTACTTCGAATTAGGTTGCGGGTTCGAAACCAGGTGGCGGCAGTGTGAACAATTATAAATAATGGGGGCGGTACCATTGATCACATTGTCGTCGCTTGGATAAGAACGAAGTAACCGTCTCCACCCACATCAAAATGAAGGTTAAATAAATAAAGGTTAACAAATAATGATGTGGGTGGCCTCTGTTATAGGCTTATATGTCAAAGAAGCGGAGGTTAAACCCCATTATTATTATTATTATTATTATATACTGTAAATGCTTCAATTATGTTTAACAACATCTTTATCGAATGGAAAGCGGTCCCAGCTGTTTTTCCCGAAGAAATTTGTAAAAGAGTGTATGTTGATTCTCTCTATTAAAAAACAGTAATACCCATAATGAAGCGAAAATTCTATGATACTTTTAACCTTTTGAAGGATTGGTAAAGTTCGGCAATTATGAGAATTGAAGAATTGAGGCTTAAACTGTGGCTCGGTTGTCATTTTACTGAAATCAAATTTTTTTTGCTTTCGTGTATTTTAATATAGGTACGTAAAAAATATCAGCATGATAAATCGGAGTTACCTGCCACCATCTACAAGTTATCGTATTCCATTAGTACCTAAACCGTAAATATAGTTTCGATAAAACAATTTTATTTAAAAAATTTAATCTAGTAAAAAACCACACTTATCTTAAATGATAAAACCACACTTAAATGAAAAAACCACACTTATCATCGTTTATTTAACATCCGGTATAAAATATTGTACATAGTGTATAATATTCCTCATACAGAGTGTTTGCAACTGCACAAAAGTGCTAAACAATTGAAATTTACAAAATTTAAAAAACCCCCGACAAATGCGATTTATTCCTTGTAAACCGATTTTTGGAAACTTAGCTATAAAATGTTCTCAATCAAGTCGGTTCGACCGTTTATGGGCTACGATGCCACTGAAAAACACACAGACGCACAGATAATAACTTAAAAGTTATCACACTCCTTCTTAAATCAATATTAAAGTGATGATTAAGAACATCAGATGAGATGAAAAGGATACTTAGAAAGCTATTCTTTTTTGGAACAAATTGAAAATATTTTAATTGAAATTGAAATATTTGAGTTGAGTTTGTTCTTTTGAACTATTGTTTTGAATTACCTAATTATTTTACCATTTCAGTTTTCGAAATCAATTGAACCAGGTTTATTTACCATTCATTTCCATAATAATTATTTATATATCATGCGTTTTTTAAACTGAATCGATTTTGAAGATCATCCCCAATTTTTTAGTTTTTTCGGGTACGGAAGCCTAAGCTCGCACTTGAAAAATCGGTTCATCCGTTTAGGCGCTACGATGCTACAGATAAACACACAGACACACACACATAGCGGTCAAACTTAAAACACCCCTTTTTTTTAGTTCAGGGGTTAAAAAAACTTCAATATAAGATTTACATGTTAAAAACGAAAACATTTACAGCTCAAATTTGAAAATTTAACACCGTAAGTGATATCAAAAAATTTATCTGCTTATGCAGTAATGAAAATGCATATACACGATTTAAAGATAATCCTAAGGAAACGTGATTTTTCGTCGATAGATTTATATAAACACCCTGTATAAAATTATATTTATCGTATAATATTATATATACAATACACACATCTCCATTCAGGTGGTAATTTAATGGTTTTTGGTTTTGAAATATGACAATGGTTTTAATCAATTTAATGCTACAGTTATAACACACAACCGTATATTTCATCACTTCTCTATATCAGCATCAAATCAAAATGATATAATCAAATTTTTGAATAATATATGAATCGAAACGAATCAATGAATAAATATCATTCATTCATTGATTTAGTTTGTGTATAGAATTAAAATTTATAGATTATTTTATTTTATAATAATATTATATATAATGAATGTTTTTTATATGGTGGTAAATTAATTTTAGGGTGGGAATTAGGTCTTTTGTCTAGTTGTTAATAGAGGGTGATAAGTCTTTTGTTTATAATTATTCAATAACATTTTGGTTACAATTTTTTTTTTAATTGGAAATTAAAATGAAAATGTAATAATCCAAAAGTGTGAACAATGTATATGAAAAACATACAGACCAGGCATTAACAGCTGTCAATAATAGACTAATAAATCGGACAATTTTGTAACAAGAAATTTTTGATGTGAAACTTCTTTACTGGCACCACTGAAAAAATAATTCAGAGAGTTTAGTTCTATTACTCATTAACAGATGGCGCTCGTGTACTACAATTGAAGAATAATTCTCTTTACTATCCACAGGTGGGGTTTGTGTTCTCAATAAAGAAAATATTAAATTTGAAAAAGAATAATTTACAGAATTAATAAATATACAACATTAATTACAATTTATTGCCATTCAACATAATCAATTATAAATATTTATAATTAGTATAAATTTTGTTTCAATATAAAGCGAGTGAAGTTTCGCTTCCTTTGCTTCTTCCCTGGGTTCCCCAATTCAGTCCGTTTTTGTTCCTAGAAAGACAGAATAATGCAAAGGATTAAAGTATTTTGATTCTACAACGGGGTCATAATAATATCTATATGATGAATATTAGCAAAGAGAGGAGTACAGTAGAGTCTGGATAATCTAAGCCCAAAAAAACCAGAGGGTTTTGGATTCCTGGAATTATAATATTATACAGAAAAATGTATATATGTATGCATATATTTAGTTTTTAAGTTCCTATCATATGCGTAGTAAACGGTTTGGCAACGACGGACAAAGACAGTTTTTGGATTATCGAGTGTTCAGATTACTGAGACTCTACTGTACTATCAATTATTATTTTACAAAGAAATTTTAAGGAATAAATCTGAATTCTGGAATAAAACTTATTTTATTTATTTACTGATCTATAAAAACTATTATGTAATATAATTTAGGAAATCATAACGCTGTGGTTTTTTCTTTTAAGATAAGTTTGGTTTTTTCATTTAAGATAAATGTGGTTTTTTGATTTAAGAAAAATGTGGTTTTTTTTATATTAGATTTGATAATTACTACATTAAATTTTTTTTAAATAAAGTATTTTTATCAAAACTATTTGTGGTTTAGGTTAGAAAGATGATAACTTACCACGTAATGGGTGGTAATTTTCATATGGTGGTAAAATCATATTCTTATAAATTTGAAATATTTTTATCTTTAAATATTTTTGAAGTTATTTCTTTTTAAGTGAGCGGTTTATCTGAAATAATAGCGTTAAATTTCAAAAACAGGAATTGATTCAAAATTTTCCCTCCATATGAATGCTGTAAACATTTTTTGGTAGCCGTAGCCAACCTTATCCAACTATGCTCTATTCACTATTAAAATAGAAGCTAAAATCAGAATAGAATCTTCGAAAATGTTTATGATACACTTTTTCATGGAATCACTCAAATGATATAAAAGGAGTCCTCTGAATTTTAAATTGCCATACTTTTTGTCAATTTATCAACACGAAAATTTTCGAATTTTAATTTTTATAAGCATTTATTCTATAGACTGGCCTAGCAAATATATTTCACATGAAATAACCTAAACAGAGTTCAATTTTAAGTACTCTTTGTTTTCTACACCATTCATGAGAAAAGCCATTTAAAATCCATTGACAATTTCGAAATCCATTGAAGCTCGAAAAGTATTTAAAAAAAATTTTTTTAGTCGATCCAATGGTTAATATTTTCAACACGTATTTTTGTGAACATATTACGAATGTACCATATTACAGACTAACGTATAATATATGTTAACATACCTTGACGTTTAGCAGCGCGTATGTATGTAGAATTCTAGACGATATAGGTATATATAAATGAAAAATGGTCAACCCAATATGTTTATTGGCATACCTTTATTCTCCTATTTTTATGGCTTACACATTATTGAAAATACGAGGTGGTATTTTAGGTATACATTATAATAATACGTTATGAGTATGTTTACACGCTAGCGATGTAATAAATAGGGGAAAATCATGATGTCGCATTGGCCATATTACCCAAAAAAATGTAAAACTAGAATTGATACCATTACAAAATTTGAAAGTGAAATTAAAATTGATTAAAAAACAAAAAAGTTATAAGCAATCAAAGATTGTATTCAAAAATTGCGCAAAGTTTTATATGTAATTTCTATGGCGATCGCACGTATGACTTCACTAGTGGGTATCTTCCACTTTGTTTAATAACATATCTTACATATTAGTAGTGTCCGACCGAAGGTCGATTTTTGGCCGAAGCCGAAGCCGATTAATCGGCTATCGCCACAACCTTCGGCCGAAGCCGAAGCCGAGCCGAAGCCGAAGGTTTAAAAACATGACTCTAAAACTTTAATATTAAAGTTGATCTCTAGAAGTTGATTTAGAGGTTATGATCTTGAAAAGTTGATCTAGAAGTCAATCTAAAGATGATTAAAAAAATTACCTTGAAATTTATTTCAAAATAATAACATTTAGAACAATTCGTCCAATTCCGACGTTTGCTAAGAACCTTCGGCCAAAGCTTCGGCTTCGGCCTGAATTCAGGCCGAAAAGTCAAATGTTTGACCGAAGGTGGGTTTTTTGGCCGAAGGTGGCCGAAGCTTCGGTCGGACACTACATATTAGTAAAGATTTTTAAAAACCAACTTCATTTATCTACACGTCCAGTGAGAATTCAACTGAAGTGATCCATCTTTTGATTCATAATATCTAGTAAAGAAAATGGTTTTCATGGTTTTGGCCAGGAAAGAGGGGATAAAAGAAACTTTTGGTTTTGAGTAGGCAAGTCTTTTCCACTGGGCACACTGGGTACTTTCCCAGGATCCCGCTATTGACGGAGGCTCGTGCCTGCTCTCAAAAAATCATTCTTTATTAGTATTCTGTTTCTTTCATTTTTATACCCCGTATATATTTCAAGATATACTAATTTTAGTCCCAAGTTTATAATGCTTAGAAATATTGATGATACGAACAAAATTTTGGGATAGGCGTTCATAAAATCATCTAATTAGTTCATTTTGGTTTGTTTTTTTTTTGTCACCAAGATAACTCTAAAACTAAAAGAGATACCAAATTTTTATAACGTGCTCAAGACGTAAAAAGTGAGATATTTAGAGATAGAGTCTTTCTGCTTTCTTTATGATAGTAATGACGCGACCAAAGTCATAGAAAATTGTTGTGCATTCTCGATCTAGCTGTCGAATGGAGTTTTACAAAAAAGGGGCCCCGTTATATGTCCAAGGCTTCCAGAAGGTTAAAAAAGCGAGCAAATCAGAAATTTTTTGAAAGGATTCTGATAATTATTGGGATGGCGGTCAGATTAAAATCCTCATCTATTTTTATACCATGTATATATGAAATATACATAGTATATTAAGTTTAGTCCAAAGTTTGTAACGCTTAAAAATATTGGTGCTAGGAAAAAAATTTTGTCATAGGTGTTCATAAAATCACCTAATTAGTCCATTTCCGGTTGTCCGTCCGTCTGTGGACACGATAACTCAAAAACAAAAATAAATATCGAGTTGAAATTTTTACAGCGTACTCAGGGCGTAAAAAGTGAGGTCAAGTTCGTAAATGAGCATCATAGCAATTGGGTCAATTGGGTCTTGGGTCCTTAGGACCTATCTTGTAAACCGTTAGAGATAGAACAAAATTTTAAATGTAAAAAATGTTCCTTATCAAAAATTAAACAACTTTTGTTTGAAACATTTTTTCGTAAACATCACTGTTTACCCGTGAGGGCGCCAATTACGCGGAAATTTTATAATATGTACTATACTTGAATATCAGTTATGTATGTGTCACATGTATGTATGTGTTTTGTGATAAAGAAACCAACACTGACTATGCATGGTATTTCAACAATTAACTCAGTCAATTGTTTCTTTTCACTTGTTTGAAATAAATATCAGTCTGTATTGCTTGTAGCTACCAAATTATTTAGTTTTAAACGCTAGCATGTGACTATACATAGCGATACTAATATTATAAATACTACATTGGATGAAAATGCTATCCACGATAATGGTATAATATTATATATACGCTACAAAAATTATATACCTTTATATCCGCACTATATACTATTACGTAGGTACATACATATTCAATATACATAAAATGATACGCTTAGTAAAGCTTGAGGTATGCGTTGATTATTATTATTTAAAGTCAAGTCATTTACAGGAAGATTGTTATTCGTTTAAAAATTTCAACATAAATTATTTTAATACCTTTACTATCGACCTAAATGTTATCCATGACAATATTTATGGAAAATAGATTATAGGAATTTTCCTATTAATTTTATCGAAACCCGCATTGAAAATTTGTAGGTAGAACTAATAAATTATTTATTGAAGAGGAATTTTGCGTCATTCAAGAAGCAGTAAAACAATTTTCTTAAAAATACCTAAATATTTTATACCATTTTATTTTAAAATAAAAATCATGGGAAGAAAACTAAAATATTTATTTCGGAACATTAAAACCTTGAGTTGAAAGAAAAGAAAATCGATCCATTTGAATGTTAAAATCTATCGTCCATTTACACAAAGATTTAGGGATAAATAAAAATTTTGTAAAATGTAAAAGTACACAAACCTACTAAATATGTCAATTTGTCAAAAATACAATTTTCTTGATTCACTTAGCCAAAGAAAGTACGGTTTGTCAGTATTTCCTAGATTAACGATATTTTTTATCTATAAATTGTGAAGTTAGGCAGGCTCAGATATGTCAACAACGAAGCATTGTAAAAAGTAGTCCCAACATACCACAAGAGAGAATTTGAAAAATTTTATTAAATCGATTTTTATAATTTTACAAATTTTTGCTGAGCTACAAAAATAACAAGTCAGAAAAATCGTTCTTTCTGGAGTCAAATGCGGCCAGAAGAAAACTGATGTTTCCAAGTTATAGTGAGATTGTAAGAAGAACAATTTTAAATTGTTTAATCAAAATATTAGGCGATAGATCTAGTTTTGATTCAGGGCGACCGAAACCGACCAAAGGACACCTGGGTGGATTGTGCAAAAAAGAGAGATTAAATCTACCAACTTTTAAGCAAAATTTGCTGAAAATTATCAACTTTTTAAATCATATCTACCACCAAGACAAATTTTCGATTGGCAATACTGCTACAAGCTCATAAATATTCTCACCGAGCATATAATTCAAAACTTTTTGACGATATTATAGCGGAGCAACATCCTTAAATACATAATATAATTAAAAGTAAATGCTTTTTATGGGCTTTATAAATACCATTTTATAATCTAAGATGGTTTCAAGAAACGACTCAAATACCTTCTTTTGTCCTATGTAATAAACACTAAAAGTATGACCTGATTTTGTCGAACATAGTTTCTATCGAATATAAATGTATAAAATTTTAAAGAAATAATCGTTAAAGATTCTTCAAGCTTCAATAAAAAGATATAATACATGATATGGTCCATCTCAGACGTTTAGTACAGTTAAAGATGTTACAAATAAAGTAAAATGAAAGAAACCGCTCGTACTTTGCAAAAAACACATGGAATGTATTTCTTAAGTGTCAAATATCATTCGTAGTGCATGAGTTAGTGGTAAAAATATTCCTATTTGTTAATAAACAATAAATTGTTAATTCAATGAAACCGTTAAAGTTGTCTTAAAAAATTAATAAATAGGCAACTTGAATAACGTATGCGCTTTACATGTATAATAGTTTTCTATTATTTGACAAACACTTAACATTTACGCCATACAAGTTGCCTAATTACTAATTTTTTAAGTGAATTTTACAGTGGTCGTTTCATTGAATTAAAATTTTATTGTTTATTAACAAATAGAAATGCGTTACTATGATGTGGTTTTAGCAGAATACGAGCGGTTTCTTTCGTTTTTTTTTATTAGCTGAATTTTTTAACATCTTTTACTGTACCAGTTGTAGAAAAGAAGTACTATAAGATAGATAACACGATGTTAAAAATTCTTAGGTACATGAAAGCGATATAAAAATCATGATGATCAGAACACCAAGTGCATAGATAGATATCAATAAATGTGATATTTGTTATTACAGGTGGTGTTATTGGTCGTAAAAGACCGTTAATGGTTGGTGGTACACGTACTTCGATGACACCAACAAAACGGACAGTAATGTCATTATTAGCAAGAGCTCGTGCTGCACAAGCTAAACAATTACCAGCAACATTCCAACGAGCAGCAGCTGCCGGCACTGAGTAAGTTTTATTTTAGACATTTATTTTATTATTTTTTTTTTCTATTTTCCACAATAAATTTTTCATTGTTTTCTTACCTCTATACACAGAAAATCATTTAGAAGATCATACGCATAATTTTATAAATCATTCTAAGGAGCTCCGTAATCTCTTTAAAAAATTTATTCAGTATAACACCAAATTTTCTGTCAATCGTCAATATTTAGAGGAAAGTGATATATAATGATCCCTCAGAGTAAAATGATCCCTCGTTTTCTTAAGTAAATCATTAAAGCCATCTGGTATATTTATCGATAGATGGCTTCCACATGATCAAATTAATCTTTCAACAAAGACTTATCGCGATATATAAGCTATTTTGTGTTTCGTATCAAAAATATTAATTTTACTGTTTATGATCTATGGTAAGATAAATTTCAACGTAAAATTTCTTTTTTTATGTTAGTTTTCGCCGGCTGATTGTTTTGCTATTGGCTTCTGTTGATTTTTAATAATATTATAAAACATTTTGATAGGCGTATAATAAATTTTAACGTCTGTTTTTATGACGATATTCAAATATGTCGTTTCGGGTAAAATGATCCCCTTTATGAACGTTAAAATGATCCCTATTTTATGTGTAAAATTATAATAGCTTATAATTAATATTTCATGTGAACTGTTTGGTAAAATATTGCAACACTTAAGTAAAGAAGCCAAAAATATTTCGACGTTATACATATCTCGAATAGTTTGGCTTTAAATGACATTTTTTCTTAGGGAGATCATTATAGGACACCTTCCCCTAAGTTGCCCGTTCTCAAAGTAGTTTTCATTTAAGGCCATACACTTAAGACTTTTTTTAGTCTTCGAACCACTTTTCATTAGCGTTTTTCCAATCTAGAAAATTCGGTCCCAATTATTGCCCTATTTTCTCAAGAATCTACTTTTTTTGTAGAATTTACATCAAATAAATATTTTTAGTATAATTGCATATAGAGGTCATTTGCATATTTAACACCAATTTTTTCATAATACATTTTTCGTTGTTTTTTTTAAAGTCATTATGTACACCGGTTTTTTTTATTGACGACATTATTCTATGCCATACTTTAAACGAGGTAGGTTTTTTTTATCTAAACCGATTATAGATATTTTCGATAATAAAACGACGTCTAAGCATTTTTCCATATGGTATATTTTATTTTTCCCATTTTCTAGTTTTTCTAATCTAATAAAGTATTAAATCCCAAATTATGTTGTGTGAAACACTAGAACACTTGAACTTAATTAATAATTTTATTAAACTATGCTTTTTTGTCATCCATTATCCTTTTCCGGCATAACTCGTACTTACTCGAATTACCTATCGTTACATTTGAATCTAACCTTCCTACCGATTTAATCGGTAGAAAGGCTATCATGCTTTAAAAACTTTTCAAAACCATTACTGCATGTATTTGCCAGATAATTTTATTAATGAAATTCATTTGTTTCAGAAGAACAACCACATTGGTACCTTTATTATCAGAGGAATACATAACAAACGCGGTAAATTTAAATATAGTATGAATTATCTTGTTAATCTTTTTAATTATTTTTACAATACTAAACGAATATTATAATAATAATTATATTAATAATATCAATAACAATAAAAAATAATGAAAATTTTAATTATAAAACAAAAGATGGAAAAAAAATACAAATATATTATTGAAAAATATATAAATAAATGAATACAATATTTTTTGTTAATTAATTAAATTAATTATTTATATGAATATTAATTAAATAGTCAATACCAATTTTTAAAACAAATGTAATATTTATGTTTATAATATAATTAATTATACACAATGTTAAAAAGAAAAAAAAAGCCAAAATTTATAAACAATGTTTTGTTTTCTAAATGAATTTTGTTATTAGAAAAAATATTTATTTGTTAAATATTGTAATTCTTTGTTCAATTATATAAAAATTGTAAGAACTTGAAAATTAAATATATACTTGAAGTCACCACTTCCCTAAAGAAAACCCTAATACACCTGATTAAAAACGGCGAATTTTACAGGATAACTTTCTTTTACTAAATCAAATACGATCCCAATCCGGTGTTTAGTACACCAAGATAAAATTCATTAAAGTTAGTTTGCATTTTGTATCAGATCGAAATGAAAATCTATTCAGATTATTCTGAAACTAAATAGTTCTGAAAAATTCACCTACTAATCCCTTAGAAAATTTGATGAAACGAATTTTTGCTGATTAAAATTTAATTATACTTATATTAATAAAACGAGATTGTGTGGAAAATCTCAATATTCAAATATCGGTTTTTATTACCGTTCATAAGTTTTTCTAGACGACGTCAATCTAATTTATTCGATAAATAGATATTTTGTACCAGTCCTATTGAAAATGTTTTCTTTTTAACCTTGGAAACTATCAAAGTTTTAACTTAAAAGGAAGCCTACAAGCTCCAACGACATCGGAAATATAGTTCCATGTAGAAATCTTGAACTTACAATTACTTTAAATAAAATCTTACAGAAGAAAATTTTGAGAGCTTTTTCATATTATACCAAAACCAATTATTTATAATAAGATCACTTAGGACTAGAGGCTTCAATTATCAACAGCGGTCTCTGAAACCAAGATTTTACCCACAATCGTCAAACAAAACTAATTAAAATGCTTTAATAAAATAAAAATAAAAAAATATTTTTTTGTATTCTTTCAAATTAAGGATAAAGCACAATTAAGAATTTCTTTTCTTTTTTTATACTTTTAACATTGTACGAAAAAGAAACAAATCTAGAAGTAATGAGAAGTACTCGAAAGAAAAGAAGAAAAAAAAGGACCAAAAATACACACAAAGTTAAACAAAGAAAAAAATAATTAAATTGAAAAGTGTATAAAAAATAATTATTTGAATGACTAATAAGGAATTATTTGAAAAATATTTATGAAATAAAATGATGAAGAAAAAGAAATATATTTAGTAATGATCATTTGAAACAATTTCTTTCAATAAATTTATGGAAAAACAAAAACTCGAATTAAGAAGAATATTTATTACAAATGATTAAAAAAAAATTATAAAATAAAATACAGTGTGGTCTTTAAATGCGATACGAAAATTAAAATAATGTTTTCATTAAGTTATTAAAAATGAAAAGGAAGAAACAGGTTAATGAAAGAAAAGAATTACAAATAAAAGAAAGATTTATTAATTCGAACAAAAACACACGAATGAATTATATAAATTAATATTTATTATGTAGAATGGCCATCTGTTAATTGGAAACAGAACTATTATTCATTTTTAGAACACGAGTGCCGCCTCTGAATGGAAAAGGAAATTATTGGTAATATTAGACAGTGAGAAGAATAGGTGGCGTTAAGGTATGGAGTTTCGAGTTTCGTAAAATCCATTGTGATAACGTCACGTATTTTTACCAATTCACTCTCTGTGTTTCGGTTTTGATGTTTTGACTGTAAAATTTGAGATGGGGGTTAGTAATATTTTGATGCTAAAACGATAATTCTGGTTGTTCTTAGAACGCCTTTTTATATTTTTCGTCAATTATCGGAGGTTTTGTCAAAATATTTTGGTACATTTCACATTGTGCTCTTCGAATTCTCAGAAGTTTGTTAAAAAAAGGCAGTCAGTAGTTTAAACAAAATTAATATCTCCATTGGAACGAAATTTTGACTTCGCCGAAAGCCTTTAATATTTTAAAAGCGCTCTTAGCACAATTAAAAACTTTTAATTTGTAAAATTTTAATTTTCGAAGCAAACTTAAAGACCATTCATTCACACAATTAAATTATTTGAAAAAGTACACAAATTGTTTGTATTAGGTACAATGTTTCATGAACATGCTCTACAAAAAATTAGGGCGCCAAAATTAAAGAATAAATAACTTTATATATATATATAATAATTATATAATAAATATAATAATTGTAATTCCTAATGCTAAAAAAAATAATTGTTTTTAATTCTACATTTAAAAATGTTTTTAATATACAAATTTTATATTAATACAAAAACCAAACAAATTTTTTCACACACACAATGTCACTATTTTTGGAATTACAAAAAAAAAAAAAAAAAAACACTTTTTTGGATAAATTAAAATTAATTAAATTAATATTTTAAAAATACACATACATGTATAGGTATAACATATCTTATAAAAATAATAACTCAATTAATTGATTAAATAATTAATAATAAAAAACAAGCAGTAATTTTTTGTGCCAAATGTTTTATAAAAAAAAATCATTTTTGTCAAAAATTAAAAAAAAAACATGTCCAAATGTGTCATTAAATAAAATGTTATACTTAAAATTAATCGATATTAATAAAATTAAGAATATGGGTGACTAAAATGTAAAAAAAATAGATTCCTTAAGAAAAAATTTTCATTGATTTTCACTGGATATTTCTGCAAGTCAATTGTACGAAATTTTGTATTTCGTTTTTTAATGTGTTTATGCAATATACATTACGTGTAGCTAATATGTATTGCATAAGCGAATACAAAGACTGATTTTTTTCATACCAATGATATTATTTCTCTTCTGGATATCTTTGACTACACTTTCTAAAACTTATTAATGGTGGGGGTTAATGATTCAGAAATCTTGAGTCAAATAATTTTTCATCACTATTGAAGAATAAGATCAATTTTCAAACAGACAATTATGTGATAATTAGTACTGACATCCTTGGTTTATAAATAAAACCCACAAAGCCCATGGCGTGTTGGTGATTGCATCACGCAGAAACTACTGAAGATATCGTGATACGACATTTTCCTTTATTGTTATAGTTCCAAAGATCATTTTAATGAGATCGGAGGTTAAGCTATAGTAAATGACAATAAGATCGTTGGCCAACTGGTAGGGACCAGTCGGGAATAACTTTTTGCATCATAAGACAAGCAGCTTTGGAATCTAATGTAATAGAGAAATAATGTCATTCGAGGCAGAAGTAATAACCATTACTACATTTGAGCTGAATTATTAGAAATTTTAATAATGAATACATCGAATAATTGCATCGACAAATGTGTATTTTTCTGATTTGACATGCATGAGGCGATTTTAAATTAATCGAGGGTTTGAAGATTGTTAAAATAGCATGAAATAATAAACCTTTCATAATATAAAAAAATTTACAACCAATAAAAATATACTACTTAAATATTTACGACTAATTGAATAGACTAATTTTTGTACAAAGTCAATTATTTTTGAGAAGGCCTATAATAGCCTATTTAAGTCAATCGTTCTTAGTAGCATAACGAATATAGACTCATATAATTTCATGCTATTTCAATAATTGAGAATATCTGTCAACATAATTGGAAATTAATTTTTAATTTAAAAAATAAATTGATGAAATATCCATTGAATTTTTTCAAGTATGAATGATTTTTATAATTTTAATAATGTGGAAAAAGAGATATTAAAAAAATTAGTTTAATTAACACGCCAATCATTTCACCAAAATGTCTCTGAGTTAAATTAATTAATCACAAAAAAACAACAAAAAATTAAAGGAAATTTTTAAGAAACACTAAATATATGCACCATACGTACTAATTAATTTATTTCTTAAAAAAAAAAAATAATTTATTAATAAATATAATATATTAATAAAATTTAATATCTAAAAAATATATAAAAATGTGTTAAAATAATTGAAATTTATTTATATTCATTATATTTGATATTTTCTACAATTAAAAAAAAAAATAATTTGAAATTGAGAATTAAGGACAAAAAGTATTATTTTCAAAGGGCAGGTATTTGAATTTGTATAACCGTGCGTTTATGTAAAG
Source organism: Chrysoperla carnea (assembly GCF_905475395.1). Classification (NCBI taxonomy): domain Eukaryota; kingdom Metazoa; phylum Arthropoda; class Insecta; order Neuroptera; family Chrysopidae; genus Chrysoperla; species Chrysoperla carnea. The sequence continues at coordinate 129,741,312 of NC_058337.1, forward strand.
ATCATAGAATAAATTGTTCAAATATTAGAAAATTTATTAAAAATTGATTATATATATTTATTATTTAATGAAATAAATATATATAATTAAATAATAATTCAATTGGAAGAATAACTTTGATACATTGAGAGTTCAAACCAATTGAAGAGAGAATTGAAACTCATCCAATTTAGTCTTTATAGTTAATGCTAGATGGCATTGCAGTTCTAGTGCACGGTTCGTATGAAGTATGAAGTGGGAATTTTAAAATATTTTATAATGTAATTTTTTGAATTTAAAAGCGGAAGAAAAATTATTATATACGAAAAATATCAAATATTATGTTAATATGGTAAACATGTTTTAAAAAGATAATAAAAATTTTATTAAAAAAATACGCTAGATAAATAAAATACCAAATAATAGAGCCAGATAATATCTGATAAAATTCACCAAAATATTTTTCATTACACATTCCACAATTTAAGGTTGTTTGGCCGGAAACCCACTTATTAATAATTTGATGAAATTTGATTGTGTTATTCTGGGTCAGAGATGGAGAACTGTGGCAAGCAATACAAAAAATTATTTGTTGGAAAGATAGGCAAAGAACAACTTATAAATATACAGTTATGTGTGTCTTGAGTGTACGTATGCATACTACGTCTAAGTATTATGTATAGAATCAGGACTGTTGTCCTAAACAGGACACGTATACGAGTATGATTTTACGCACTTGACTATTGATAACTGGAAGTTGCCACCCCGCCAACTAGCGATAATAATTCGTAGTAATCGAAACAAAAAGTGGACTCGTTTTCAGTAGTTCCAATTTACGACTACCAGCTTAATAACCATTTATAAATAATGGCCGTACCTTTAAGCTAGCAACATTGATATTACATTATATAATGTAGTGTCAATGGCTAGCAAGTAAATGAAATAAATCTTTTTGGAAAAAAAGTCGATAAGATACTTATCATCGAAAATTGAGAACTTATATATTTAAATATTGTCTGGTATTAATATTTGGAATATAAATTAGTCTTTCTTTCCAAAGATTGACCCCAAAAAAACAAACAAAAAACTGTTATACTTTTAAAACATTAAAAAAAAACAAAAAAGAAAATTACTAGATAATTTTAAATAAATACGAATGCATATGAAACTGACATTATAATTTTTTTTTAAATAAAAATTTTTAGATTGAATGAATAATTTTATTATAACAATTAATAAAAAAAAAACTAATATTATAAAGAAGTAAATTTTAAATATTATAATAATTAACAAAAAAAAAAATTGTATTGTACTAATATCTAAAGTTTTAATAAAATTAATTAATTCACTTAATTAAACCGTTTAATAATTAATTAAAATTGATAAATGTAATTATTGTGCCAGTTATATATGTATGTTTGTTTATATATTTGATGAAAAAAAAAACACTCCGTTATATTAAAATTATTATATTGTACCTAAAAAAAAAATAAATGTATTTATTCCTAATAATTAACATAAATAAAGTATCTGAATATTCGCACATGATTTGTTTTTTTTTTTTTTTTTTTTTTTTTATTTGCATAAAATCTTATTTTCTTAAGGAAAAATTATTTTCGCACAAGCCCTTTTAATACAATAATATTTTATGCATTTTAATTATATTATTTGTTTATAAACCGTACCTGGATGACCGAGCTTTGCAGTACCGATGACCGAGTTAAAAAGACACAAATTGTATCGCTAATACAGTAGAATCTCGATAAGTTAAACCTCGGTAACATAAAAACCTTAGTTACTTCAAAAAATACTACGTTCCCTTCCCATCAGAGCCCAAAACCTCTATAGCTTAAAATACGCAACCTCTATAACTTAAATAAATAATTTCTGTTAGGCCCTCAGTAACTAAAAGAAATGTTTCCACAACCTCTATAACATAAAATTGTGTGAATGAGTCATTTTGAAAGAGTGTCAAAACAAATGGTTTCGATATTTATTGCTTGCACGTTTTTACTTGTTAACGTAAACAATAACATTACCTATTGTTTGCTTTATCTAAATCAAACAAAGTCCAATTTCTTCCACCAAACACAACATCACAACTTCAACCTTTGGATCAGGGAATAATTAAAAATTTTAAAACAGTATACAGAAAAGAAGTTGTTAGAAAAATGATAGCTGATATGGAGCAAAATACATAGACCCTTGATAACTAAAAACCTCTATAACTTAAAATATTTTTTGTTTCCCTTGGACTTTAACTTATCGAGATTCTACTGTATAAGAACCGTTTAAAATTTCTCCATGCAAATGTCAATTTGAATGTCCCAGTAATGTACTTTATTTCGTTAGCTACGATGTACACCAATAGATGTCAGGAAGAGTCATATTTTGCAGTGTATGTTTCAGTTTTCCCCATGAAGCATATAGGCAGGAGAACGATCGCTATAGAAAATATTGTCCCCGAAATATGGATAAAATAAGTGAGGCGCTGCCATCAATACGTAGTATCAATAAAAGCGGGCTGTTGTGCGCTAATTTCAAATGATATATCAATTTGTACATTATGCTAACAACAACAGCTGACTTCACAGATACTACCTCCTGATGACAGCGCGGCTGGTAGCTTAAAAATGAACTATAAATTCTACAAATTTTTAGGGACAGGTACGCTAATGCTTTAGTACATAGCGATCTTTCTCCTGTTCTATAACCTTCATGGTTTTGACACAGATAAAACGACGTTTTTTAAAAATGAAACCTAGCTGGATCGACTTTTCGCCCCAAAAAACACCTGCATACTCATTTTCATGAAAATCGTTGGAGCCATTTCCGAGATCGTTGATATATATATATATATATATATATAAGAATTGCTCGTCAATATTAATATCTGGATGACCGAGCTTCGCTCGGTTATTCGCCAATAGATGTCAGCAAGAATCATATTTTTCACTTTAGACTACTCAAACGCCTCCTTTTTGTTATGTTATAATTTGCATTATATTTCATTAACTACGTTATACACCAATAGATGTCTGATGAATTTTTCATGAAAAGACGGATAAAACGACATTTCTGATAAATGAAACCTAGCTAGATCGACTTATCGCCCCAAAAAACCCCTACATACTCATTTTCATGAAAATCGTTGGAGCCATCTGGATGACCGAGCTTCGCTCGGTTATTCGCCAATAGATGTCAGCAAGAATCATATTTTTCACTTTAGACTACTCAAACGCCTCCTTTTTGTTATGTTATAATTTGCATTGTATTTCATTAGCTACGTTATACACCAATAGATGTCTAATGAATTTTTCATGAAAAGACGGATAAAACGACATTTCTGATAAATGAAACCTAGCTAGATCGACTTATCGCCCCAAAAAACCCCTACATACTCATTTTCATGAAAATCGTTGAAGCCATTTCCAAGATCGTTGATATATATATATATATATATATATATATATATATATATATATATATATATATATATACAAGAATTGCTCGTTTAAATATATAAGATAATATTAAGAGTGAAATAATTGTGGGAAAACTTAAGCTCTTCAAATGTTTAAGTTGCAAAGTTTTTCCTGCCTATGGATTTTTCAAAGTAACTAAGTTCCAAAAATCCTAATCTAATTAAAAGACAAACAAATTGTTGTGTACACCTTAAGGAAAATTTCTAAAAATCAATTTAATGGGTCAAATTCGCAAGCAAAAAATTTGTGTTATTTTTTCTAAGAGGTTTTTATAACCCACTTTTAAAAATATTGAAAAAATCGAGAAAATTTTTGTTCTCCGATTTGAATCAAATGCGTTTGTTTTCCAGAGTAATTTTTGTCCAAAAAATTAAATATACTGTTTGACGATGGAACGTGCAATGTAGTTTCTAAGTTGTCATCAAAATTATATAAGAAGGATTTTCGGAGCCGTTTCAGTCGACATTAATCACAAATAAACCAAAGGTTAAGTGACAACAGCCACCGAAAGAAACTAAAAGGTAAGAACATAAATCAAAAAGCTCATGAAAAAATCATATTACCCTTTAAAAATAATTTCTCAATTCGTGTTTGCTTTTAAAAAACTATCGCCGTGATTGAAGTTCGGTTTTACGTCTTTCTTGACCAATAAGTTAATCAAGTATAAAATTTTTAAGAATCAAAATAAGTAAAGTCATTGACTCTAACAGATTATAACATAAAAACTTATCTTTCAACAACAACGTACCTAATGATTCTAATAAATATTTCTTGTTATGTGAAGTAATACTATTTTACGAGGTCATAATAGATCAAACAGAGTCATAGACCTTTAAAGTGGAATTCATTATTCATAATCTTAATACCTACGAAATGAAATATATACTTACCACTATTTTATTCCATTTTCATATCTCATTGAAGTCTCTCTCCATAAAGTACCCATACAGTAATGTACAAATTAAGCTCAAATAAGTTGGACAAAAATCTGCAAATGGGTCGTTGTGAGCTTGGCATGAGCTAAAATTACGTTTTCGTCGAGAGCATAGCGATAGTGGTCGTAATGAGGAACGATTGAAGATATATTTCGAGCGTTGTGAGCGCCTAGTGGAATGCACTATAAGTACAGTAGACCCGCGTTAATCCCGCACCCCTTGTAATCCGACATAACAATAACGGTAATTACAACGCAGATTTATTATAAATGCATGAATTCTTCGTGGATGAAATTAGAAATCTTTCACTTTAATATGTAATTTGTCGGATTACAAGGTATTCTTTATCAAAAAGTTTCGGACTACGATTTACCGACAAATTCGATTATTCGACACAACCTTGCAAAACGTTTGGATTACCGCGGGTCCGCTGTAGTTACAAAAGAAGACAGACAATTTAAGTACATAGTTTCTTTTCATAAGATAAAATTTACGAGTTAGAAAGCAGCTGTACGTCAAACACCTCTCTCGCCTGGGAATCTCATACACATAAATTTGAACTAAGAATTTAGTTTTGTAAAAGCAGCCATTTATGAAAAGCATTTCCACGGACTAGTCATCTGGTATAGCTGTTTCGACTCAACTCTCGAATGTACAGACTGATTCAGTTGATTATTTTCGGATCACAATCTACATCACTCTTTGAACCATACTCTTCAATTTTGTTCGAGGATTTCTGTGACATGCGTCGACGAAATTAAACTTTAATAATAACATTGGCTGATAAAATGTCAAAAATTCACTCGAAGCACTCGATATTTGCAATGAGGATACGTTTCCAAATGTCTACCAAATGCTTTGAGTTCGCTCACTTATGCCTATGACAACAGCGACGAATAAACGCTCATTTTCAACTTTGAGTCGTCTCCAAACATACCTTAGAATGACAAAATTTGATCAAAGATCGGTTAAACGGTTTAAGGTTAATCGGTTAAACGGAAAGGTTGTCGTGCACAAGAGTTAATATGTTAAACAAAAGTTGGACCTCCTACCTTGGATGATTCCTGCGCAAGAGCCTGTCGTTATCACTTTTTATTTACAAAAAATCGTGAACGAAAATTTCATTTTGTATTTTCGTACCCATAACAAGAACTTCCCTATGAGAAGTTAAAAAGGATAACTAATAAAAATACAACAGATATTCGATATTTTCATTTATGTATATTTTTGCAGATAAAGATTTTCAGTATAACGTTATCTTTTAGTAGAATCGGCATACATTATTTTTTTTAATTTATTTTTAAATTTAAATAATTGAACTTCACTCTTTCGTTAAATATATATTTTATTATATATATTTTAAAATTTTTTTTAAATTAAATATCTCAACAATATTTTCTTTTAGTGTGTCTCCGTAAGTTGTTCTTTCAACTTACACAACAGCAGATTACAATACACATCTTTCACTGTTAAATATTTTCAGCATTTCCGTGTTGTAGTTTTTTTTTTTTTTTCATAATTAAAAAGAGAAACATTCAGTAGAATAGTAATTACACAATATTTTGGTAAAATGATTTTTTGATTTGATGATAAAAAGCATTTATGAACAATTTTTTTTTTTACGTCGAAATACACTTTTCAGCAGAATATGATTTAAAAGCGTTGCATTTTTTTTTTTGCACTACATAAAAATAAAATTTTCAAAAAGGAATTTTCATTATCACACGGCGGAGAGAGCATTTCAAAATGAAATGCGAATTAAAAATAATAAATAAACCCAAAAAAACTGTTTTCGATTTAAAACAACCTTTTTATATCTTTTGATTTCTTTTGTTTTCGAGACGATTAATTATGTACAATTTCGCATAAAAATTTATGCATTATTTTATATAAAATCTAGTTTTGAATGAATCAAAACTAAATTCGAAATGTCGGATCGCTTCATTAAAAGAAAGTATGTTCGAGACGATGTTTAACTCACATAAAACGTTGAAATACTTTCTTTTTAAAATAAAAATACTGTTTATGGTAAATGCATCATCTTCCATCTTCACATTTTAAGCGTCTTTCGTCGAAAAAAATCGAAAGCATAATTCAGTTTTGATGTTTTCGCTTACCTTTTGTTTTGCTAACATACATATACACATTCCAGGAAAATTCATCAGTGAGAATTGAAATAAGAACAATGTAACGGAAAAGTCATGGTTTACTCGTAAAATAAGGAATCCGTGTAATTAATAATATTGTCTATTCCTGAGAATTCTCACTATTATATCTAAGAATCAAAATTAGTTTTTAGGGTTTTTTCACACTTAGAAAAATCAATTACCGAAAGAAAGTTATAAAAAAAATTATAAGGAAGCTATAGTTGTCACCAAGCACCTTGTAAAAAAAAATAATATTATGAAATATTCTCGAAACATGAATGGATATTTTTTCGATCGTTTTTACAGTTAACAGAGAATCAAGAAAAAAGCCATTTTGGATTTTCTTATGCCAATATTTAACGTGTATATGATCGTTCCTGGAGATCATTTCCATATAAAACGAAAATTTTTTCTTTAAAACCGAATGAATATATTAACTGGATTCCCAAGACCTTAAAGTTTGTTTTTACAAAAAATGTAGGCTGGTAAGTATTTTCCCCTATATCTTTTCTACATTCTACCATCTCATCCCTGCTCTATTCTCCTGTATGGAGGTCAAAGAGTAAGTGCAATAGACATCCGACAAACTTAGCCTCTGTACACGGCCCTCTAATTTTATATATATAACACAATACAACTGACGTTTCTTTGATGTACATGCAATTACATGTATTATAAAATGTTATTACAGGGTTGTAATAACAACATTTTAACAACTAAAATCCTTTATGCGATTTTCTCTATCGAGGGCAGAGGCGGATTATAGGCGCAAGTTTACAAAGGGACACGCGCGTGAAAGTTTTTAAACAAACATAAAATTAATTGTGTAAGTAAGAATACGAAAACTTACAGCCCGTTGATATTAAAATTTTAAAATGTATGACAATTGAATTCACATAATTTATGGAAGCCTCGAAGCTGTCAACCCTAGAAGCTCAGTTGATTAAAGCGTAACCAATGCCGTACACAGTATGCCTGTGGTAGCGAGTTCGATTCCCGCCGCCACAATTAATTATTGTGTTGTGCATATAATAGATCTTATGGCCAAAGTGTGTCCCTCGTGGACAGTCAATATAAGCTAACCTAGCTTTGAAACTCTCAATAGTCAAAGATTACGAAAAGTACACGGATACGGAAGAGAAAGCTTACAGCAGTGAACCTGCCGATTACATTACTTTGGCGGGAAACATTCGGAGTGATATCTAGTAATTTTAGACAGACTTGTGGTTGAACTTCAAAGAGGCAATTTTACAGCAATTTTTACAGTAAATTATCGTTTTTAAGCAATTTTAACACTGCAGAAGTTCAAAATAAAGTAAGTATATTCGTAACAATGTATTCTGGTGATTTAGAAAACTAATTTTTGATAAATGTTCCATCTACGTTCTTATTGAACAAGGATATCTCGAGTTGAAGAACAGTCCCAAACAACCAACGCGATTTTATATTCTAAGAATTTAATTCAATTTTTATTCATTCTTCTTAAACAATACAAATATTGTACAGAACATGTCATAAAAAAGGACCACAAAGAACTACGAAAAAAGTCTATATTGATAAATTTTTTACTGTGCGGGGAGCTAATTTTTAAAACTGCCTACGGGCACAAAATTTCTTAATCCGCCTCTGATAGAGTGTAAACACGTACATAATAAATATATCTTTGCCATAAAAAAGGACCACAAAGAACTACAAAAAATTCTATATTAATAGATTTTTATTACGGGGAGCGCTAATTTATAAAACTGCCTACGGGATCAAAATTTCTTAATCCGCCTCTGATAGAGGGTATACACGTAGATAATATATCTTTGCCGGGCAACTATTTGTACATTAAGACGTTAATTCACGTATATTTGATTGCATGCGTAAAATACATTAAACACAAACAAATTTTTATATCATTTGGGCCATTCTATCTGGAATCGTAACACTATTTCAAAATAACGTCCCTTTCGAGGGACGAACGCACATCACGAAAAAAATATGTACTTTTACAAACAATTTCAAAAACTGTTTGGAACTATTTGTCACTAATATATGAAACAATCAGATTATTATGGCAAAAGTTCCCTGATTTTGAATTTTCTTGCGTTTTAACACTTTTAAAACTTTTCTTTGCAGATTCTGTATTTAATTTCACAACACATTTTTTTATACTTTAATTTTAATGACGGGTATCGATCCTAATATCACTCACGTATTATCTAACCTACAAATCCTTGTACTTAATGACCTAATAATATCTTCTTTGATTTTCTTTCCGAAAATCGAAGCTTTCAACTATAAAAGAAAATTTCCGTTTTATTTGGAAATACACGCTAATGACGCATAATCGACTGTTATGATTATAACTCGTGTGCCTTTTTTTTCTTGATACCGTTCGCTGTAATTACTAGATTCATGGCAACGGTTTGGTTCATAATATTATCTCAACAAAAAATAATAAATTTTTGTAATGTATTTTTTAATATATAAATCAATAATTATCTAATAACATTTTTGTTTTCGATATATCCAATAATATGCGTTTAAGTATTTTTTTTCTCTATGTCTTTAATAAAATAAATTTTACCGAGGCTGATATTTTGCATTTTTTTTTCTTGTTTTCTTTGAATCAATAAACAAAAAAAAAAGAAAAGTAAGTAAAATTTTTTTAATGTATTTTGATTTAACATTCTTGCGTTTTTCCCTGTTGGTTATTTTGTCTGAAACCGGGGGGTAATGGAATCTGATTTTGAAAATCTGTTGAATTCATCCAATTTTGACCAATTGCTGATGTGGTTGTACCAGTTTGTTGTGTATTAAAACCATTTGTTAAATGAGTTGTAAATTGTCCATTTACATTGTGTTGTTGAAATATTGATGGATTAAAACATCCGTTGGTACTAGCAGCCGCTACCGCAGCAGCAACTGATGGTAATTGTGACATTTGTGACTGTTGTGTAAAATTATTTTGTAATGGTGTCGTTGTGAAATCAAGGCCTCGTAATGTTGACACACTATTATTTACAGTATTTGTTGCGGATAATTGTTGTAAATTTGAACCATACTGTTCTCTAATCGTACCCATATTTACTAATGGAAAATGGCGACTTGATGACACAATTGCTGGATCTAATGTTGTCCAATCATTACATACACCCAATCCTAAAAACATTATCACAAAATATTAAATCACTCATATACTCGATAATTTTCAATTTTTAACCCCCGACGCAAAAAGAGGAATGTTATATGTGTGTCTGTCTATCTGTGACACCGTAGCTCTTAAACGGGTGATTCGAAAGATAAGTTGATTGTGTGTTTTTAACTATTGTTCAAAAAAATCTAAGGTGTCGGGGGCTTTTTAAATTTTGTAAATTTCACTAGGTATATAATTACCTGAATTTTGAGCTAAATTTGGTGCTTGTGAATTTGATACGGGCCAACCATTAGATTGTTGAGAATTTATAGCGTTTTGATGCGATGTGTTATTAGCTGTTTGTCCTAAACTCATAAACGGCAATATTTTGCTACCTAGAATAATACGAAAAAAAATACGATAAAATCCATACTAAAATAATTTTTAGAATTAGTAATATTTTCTGTATAAAATAGGTGTGGTCGAAATTATCACCCCCAAGCACAGGAACAGTGGTTAACTCAAAAATCTATTTGAAGCCATTTGTTTTTTAATTCGGAATAACACACCCTTTTTATTATGAGGAAAAAAATTCTGTTCAAAAATGAAGGTTTGTCATTTACGTCTTTATCGTTCAAACATTTGGACGATATTATTTTTTATACATAAATGGCATAGACACCTTTCATTTTCAATAGAAAATTTCGATTTTCTCTTTATATAAGATCGTTTTATTTAGAAATTAAAAATTCAATAACATGTGTTTGTTTATTTTGTTACGAGTTTATTTTTTTCTAATGTACATTGGAAATAACGCGAATTTCATTGAGAAATGACAATTCTATCTATGTTTGAATTCGTTCATGAATATGTAATAAAAACTTAAAAAAAAAGATTTAAGTAAGTTATTTGCCATCTATTAGATATTTTTAATTTCTTATACATCTCCCACGGTTTTATAGATAAATTATTTTATCTCTTCTCAATGAAAAATATAAGAATACTAGCTGTTACCCGCCCGCTTTGCGTGGCGTAAAATATACCCGCTTTGCTGGGCAACATCCCCACTTGCACCCCTCCCTCCACATTTCCTCGCGTTGGATAACATTTTTGTAATGTACACGTCATGCTCTTTTATTTGATACCCCACTTAGGTATATTTGTAAATATTCGATATTTCCTTCCCACTTTCTCGCTACACCTTTCTACCCTCCGAAGGTTAAAAAAATTTCTAAATGTAATTTAAAACATTCTGACCAAGTTTTGAACTATTAAAAGCCATAATTTAAAAATATGAATTTTTTATTCATGAACACCCCCGCAACCCCCCCTTGTGGGTGGAATTTCGTAAAATCCGTTCTTAGCTGACCTCTACTTGGCAAAAGGAATATTCCTGCCAAATTTCAAATCTCTAGGTCTTATAGTTCCAGAGATGTCGTGATGAGTGACTATCTATCTATATAGATCTATAGAAAGTCTCCTATATATTTATAGATTAAGAATCCTTTCAACAAAAATTGACGGGAGACGAGATACACGAGTTTTACAACAAAATTATACAATTAACAATATGAAGTTATTAATTCCATACAGTTCATTGCAGTTTCATCGTTAAAACAATTAAGTTTTAACAGTTTATGGCCGCTATATTTGTTTACAATAACGTCATACAGTCTATGTTTACAATTTTTGTACCTTTGTGCGTCACAACTATGCGTCAAAATGAACTGATACTCATTTTGAAAAACTCATGAAAAAAATTTAACGTCAAATTGATGGAATTGAATGCAAACTTTCAGAGACTCCAGCATTAGTTTCACACCCTTTGACAAAGAAATTAAGCGTGAATGAAAAATTAACCTTGAAGGTTTTTCTGTCAAAATGAACAACTGACGCTCATTCCGATCGGCAAATCAATCAAATGTGGAAGGTTAAATTATTTAACGTGCAAAGTGCGAAGTTAGCTTCATTTTTATGTAATTTTCCGCTCAATATCAGACAGTTATTTAAAAAAAATTAGTTTATAATTCAATCTAATTAAACATGAAAAGATCGTGAACACTGGCTGCATTAAATCAACTAATTCAATGTAAATTTCAAGTTTTCGACCTCGTTAGAAGACCGAGCCATTATTAAAAACAAAAACTCAAAAATTTTGACATTATTTCAGTTTTGGACGATTTTGTCCCGAAAAGATTGGCTTTTCATCAAAGATTGTGGACTCATTTCTAAAGTAGGTTAAATTAGCAACATTTTGAGGCCAGAACGGGATCTAACATCAGTTTTGAGGATGTAAATATTTTAATCAAACTTTACTATATTTGACGAAGGTTTGTACAAGTCTTTTGAGATGTTAGGAGGGTTTTCAAGAATATTCAGACGAGCACCGACAATTATTCGTTTACTTCATCTTCACCTGGCAGGTTCGGGCATGAGTAATTGTGTAACTTGAAATTTGGTTCAATTTTGAAAAGCTGTATCTCCGAAAATATCAGTCCTATAAAAACCGCCCAGTCCATTATTTAATCTAGTTTAAAAAGTCGTTGACGAAAAATCTGTCATTCGGGTCAAAATCTATAAAAACTGAAACAAGGACCAAATTTTTTTTTTATTTTTAAGAATGATCCGGTCTTTTGCCGAGATCGAAAACTTGGATTTAACATTGCCTTTATATTAAAAACAACATATCCAAAAATACAAAGATACCTGATTTGATACAACGTTCAATGTTTAATTTGACTGAATTATAATGAGTTACAACTGAGCATAGAAATAAATACAGAACGTATATCATTTTTAAATGATATTGTACTATCACAGTCACAGGTGTAGAGAACGGCGAGAAAAAGGCTGCCGAAAAGTTGCGATTTTTGTACCTCTCAAACTACTGAACGTTCAGATTACCGAGACTCTACTTTATACTAAGCATCCAAAAACATACTAAACGTCCAAAAACATAGTATCTCTTTCCTTATAGTCGAGTAATAAAAATAACACGGTGTAAATAATTCAACCAAAAAGCATGCCAAGCTCTGACTAAAGCACTACACCTTAAAACATTAGGTTAGATTAGGTTAGAGTGGCTGTCCTCGGGTGGGACACACTTAGACCATAGGGTCCGTTGTGATACCGTAAATGGGTTGGCCCATCCCCGGCCACTACTCCATGAACCATTTGGAGCTGTTTAAGAACAGCAGGAGGGCTTTGACGTCGACTGACTTTAGGTCGGAGAGGTCGTCAAAGAGAGGCTGGCTCAAGTAAGTCCATCTCCTCATGACAAGAGCTGGGCAGTGATAGAGAAGATGAGACATTGCCTCCTCCTCCTCACCACTGTGACAGCTCCTGCACTAGTCGTGATACACTGCCAGGCCTAAGTTAAAACACTAAGCAAAAGAACAAAATATAAATTAAACTTACCATGTGGTCGTGGTAATCCAATACCAAATGAATTCATATGACTAAATCCAGGTGGTGGTAAACGTGCACGATGCTGTTGTTGACTATTTAACATTTGTTCAGATTCCATTAATTCAGCTAACGCTTTCTGTGTTTCATGGAACGGGTCAAAACCTAATTCATCTTCAACATTACGCTGTTGTTGTGTATGTTGTGTATTATTAACACCAACACCAACACCAACCCCAACTCCATTAACATTAACACCATTAACTCCGTTATTTGTTGATACACCGTTATTTGTATTTGCTGATGGATTCACATTATTCAATAACAATTGTTGTGTTTGTCCTGAGAATTGATTAAAACTACCCCCACCTACACCCAATCCGGTTGTTGTTGATGTTGATTGTTGACCCAATAAACGATTTATTGGATTATTAGCACCATTATTTAATAAATTTGTATGCTGTTGTGGTTGATTTGCTATTGTTGAACCAATAATTTGTTGAGCTATATTTTGTTGATTACCTATTAAACTAATATTATGTTGATCACCATTAATTAAATTATGTTGATTTTGAACTAAATTTATTTGATTTTGCAATAAAAAGTTTTGTTGATAACCACCACCTCCACCGTGATTTGTTAAAAAATTTGGTGGATGGTTTAAATGATTTGTTGATTGTTGTACAGTTAACAATGTATGCGGTGTTGAATTCTGTTGTTGATTCTGTTGATTTTTCATATTTAATAATATCTGTTGTTCATTTAATCGCATTAAATTCTGATGTTGTAAATGTTCGTTTATAAAATTATGTTGCCGTTCACTTGGATTAAATATATGATCTTGTGGTGCTTGTTGCTGTTGCTGCGGTGGTGGTGATGTGAAAGAATTTATAAAGTCTGGATGATGTTGATCTTTTAACGAATTTTTATGGAAATCAGCAAAAAATTTATACATATGTTGATCTAAACCATTAATAACTGGTGGAATTTGTGATTTTAAAGCCGCAATACCTAAGTCATTCTGTTGATTCTGTTGTTGTTGTTGGGGTGGGGGTATATTCATTGGATTATAAATTGGATTACGCATGTCAGACGATGATGTAAAAACTGAATTATTTATATGCGATGTTATTAAGTCTGTACTAGGATTTGTCGTATAAAATGAGGAATCAGAATTATTTTGAGTACCTAACGACACTATAACACTACCATTACCACCATATTGACTAACAACAACGTCTTGTACACGATCACCAGCTGTCGATGGTGATGATCCAGGACTATCATCGCCACCGGAATGTTGACTAACTGTTGTGGATATTTGATGTTTTGATGCAAAACCAAAAGCCGCTTCCCAATCTTCGGTTGAATTGATATCCGGTAAACTATCATTTAATATATTGGAATTTTGTTGTTCGTAATTGCTGCCACCCGTTGAATTTTGTTGATCACCATCGGTTATTAATTTTTGGAACGTATTTGGACTAAAGAAACTTGTGTTATCTTCATATAGCGTCATTTTATTTAAATTTTGTGCTAGTGGGCTTGAATTTGTTGAACGATCTGTATCATCACTGGTTGTCGTCTCAATTTCTTGAGTTAATTCTTTTGTTTTGTCTATAATTTGATCAGTGATCTCAATCTGTTTAATATTGTTCTCTTGTACCGTAATTTTATTATTTTTCGATGGAAATATTTCATGGATCTGTTCTTGTTTTATCGATGTTATTAATTTACTACAATTATCTTTGTTATTTTCAGATGATTTTTGACTATTCTTGATATTATTTGTTGTTATATTTTCATTGTTGTTCTGTTTTGTTGTAATAGCTGTTGTTTTATTTGAATTTTTATTCTTTTGTTGTAATTTATCTGTCGTTTTATTTGTAATTTGTTGAACTACTGTTGAATTGTTGCTTGTGTTTGTATGATTCGGTATCTGTTGAATTTGTTGTGGGTTGTCTTTGTTACTATTTGCTATTGTAGTCGTTGTTGTTGATGTATTGTTTGATAATTGATTTACGTTGTTATTATTATTATTAATACTATTCCCATCACTTCCATTTTTACTTATATTTCCTAACTGTGATGACTGTTTCGATTCTGTGCACGAAAATAAATACAATGATATTAATATTAAAAACGCCAGACCGTGTTTTGTTTTCAAAAGTCCTTAATTCTAAGACTCTGGAAATATCGTTTATAGTTAAAAATAGGGAATATTTTTTACTGTCTTTACAGAATTTACACTCGTTATTATTAAGTTTTCTAATAGAAAAGCCGTAGAATAGTATAATTTAATGAAAAACCATATAAAATGTAAGTAATTAATATCAAACAGTATGTCAACAAATTTGACAAGCCCGTACTATGATGTCACGTCCTTATAAAAATTTGAATTTTCGTTTTAGAAATTTTTGAATGCCCTCACTGAATTTGTACTTTTATTAATTATTTTTAAGTAATTAAAAAGATACTAATTACTAAAATAATGGTTTAGTTGAAATGGCCAGTCATTAAAGTTACGGAAGAAAAATATTTGAACCAAATTTAAATTTCATGAATATTCCCTATTTTGGAACTCAAGCAAACACACTCTTGCAACACGAGCCTTGGACAAGGTTAAAAGGAAACGGTTATTCAAGAATTACTCACTATTAATGAATTTTTAAGCCCGAACAGGAACATAAGCATAGGAAAAAGATAGAGGGAAACGCCCATTCTTCTAATTTATCTATTTTTTGTCTTAATTTAAGACGGTTTTACAAGATAAATAACAAAACTAACCTGAATTAGAATTTTTCCTTTCTTTTCCTACGTTAGGAGGAGAACCATTCCGTGATAAACTTGGCCAAGCTTCTTTTTGTATAGGAGCCCCTATTAAAATAAATTTTGATACCAAATAAATAAAAATAAAAAAAACTTTTCTAAGCAAAGGACATTAAAAATAATAATATTTACCATTTTGCCCAGATTGATTAGAACTGTTACTTAATGATTTATTTTGTACTTGCGCTGCAAGTGCCTCATGTAACCTTCTTTCATATTCTTGATGCTTTCCTTGATGCATCTCTTCTTTCGTAAAACTAGCTTCGGAATCCCCTAAATTAAAAATTTTGATATTAGAAATAAAAGTAACTTAAGTCGATTGTTTCCATCTGCATATCACCGTTAAAAGCTATCACACTTAAATCACAACACTTTCACTTTTAGTGTGAAGGAATTAAATATATAAAGAGTTCACTCTTTAGAGAAAACCCAATTAATAATAAAAATCATTTAAAAAAGCTAACCTAAATCATGAAGGTACATACAATCCGGCTTTGGACACGGCTGATTTTTCATAAAATGTGAACAATATTTGGTCGTACCCAACGACGACTTAATAAGCCGTCCATCTAGTGTTATATTATTTACACTCTGGATAGCTCTTAAGGCATCTTCACTCCTATAATAAGTGACATAAGCACTTGCAGATGGTCCCTAAAAACACCACAACACATATAAATTTCATAAATTGACACCATCAAATTTTTCGTAATTTCTACCTGAGAACCAGCGTAGCTCGTCGACTGATTTATAACAACTTTATGAATTTTTCCAAATTTTCCAAAATATTCATGACGTCGCAGTACTTCAGCATCTGCTAAACGTACTGGAAGTCCAACCACAAACACGAGATTCTTTTGCACAACTCGAACGGTTGCTAAATGCTTTCGCGATTCACTTAGACGCGCTTTTCGTTGCTGATCCCGTGCCCTCTTCTCAGCTTTCAACTGAGCAACTTGTTCCTTTGACAACGGTGTAAAATCTGCAGGATTTTCAGAATACGCTTTACGACAAGCTGGACATAGCCCATTCTCGTCTGTACGAATCCTATGCCAACAAAATCGACATATCTGGAAAGAAAAAACAATTAAGTATTTCTCATTGGTCTCAGGTAATCAGGCTCATTTGAAAACGCAGCACTTTCGAAAAAAGTCGTAGAAAGTTTAGCAAACTCGCCAAATGGAAGCCACTAACGAAGTTTTAATTAATCATTTGATAAAAAGGGCGCTGTCCCGTGGACTTTAATCCGATAACTTTCATTCGCGTTTACTTGGAAATATAGCGATATGCGTCGTTTATATCTATAGTCGCGATTTCACCTGACCTTGAAAAGTTAAATTGAATTTCTTTAAGGATTGAGAATGTGATCTATTTCGATCGATTTTATTTCATTGTCGCATCGATATAAACGGCAATCATACCTTCTTTGTGATTAAAACAATATTCAATATTGTTACCTCGTAATTTTTCGGAGTAAACGAAATTGTGATTGTTGTTTGAAGGAATCCTAACAACGGACAACTGTTTTGACTAACGTGGCTTCGTGGTTAGAGTTTCGGCGCCTTTTTCAGGCTACATACTTTTTCAGGCTATAATTTATTTTTGTAAAAAATCTCAGAGATTTGGATTTTTGATAAATGTTAACTATTGCCACGAATATGTAACTCAAGGGTGCTTTCTTTCCGGTTAAAAATATTGAAGTTCTTTACATTTTTATATTATTTATTGCATACCAATTAAGGCAAAATTTGAAAACGTGAATAAGAATTTTTATCAAATAGCTAAAAATATATTTTGAATTTTGCAATGTTTCATTTTCAAGGTTTCTAGTTCACGTGTTTATTTATTTTTAGATGTCATATCCAATACTTTGTATACAAATTTTAAACCTATCATCGGGGCATAATTATTTTTTCGGATTTGCAAGACTAATTTCACATTATGCAACATTTCAGCAATTTACCTATCATCAAAGTATCGAAAGCGAAAATTTGTATCAATTTATCCTTACATACATGACCCAATTTTAGCCTTTAGTCGTTTTAATTATCCTTCAAATGATAAGGCTATTTCGTGGTACAATTTTAATAAACTGTGTCTATTAATTTTATACGCTAAGTGTCTCAATTTTCTCCTGTTGACTATACTTCGTTTAAACTCTTTTTAAATCTCTCCATAAACAAGGCTTCTCCTCGGCAAATAAATTTATAGCAAGCTTATTTTCCCCTCAACTTTCCTATCATGAAAACCTGTTTGCCAAGACCAAGGTGGATACATAACTAATGCTAACAAGTAGAAGGTACTGAATGTTTTTCCTTATACATTCTTCGCATTAGCTTTGCTGGCATAGATTCTTATCGAATCACTTGCTCCAGACTCTTGAGTACCATTGGTTTTTTTCTAAAATATTTACGTTTGAAGAAATTTACTAGGTCTTATTATTTAAAATATTGCTTGCCACGTACTCGCCCCGATAATCTTTTTTAAACCTCCGACGAAAAAATAGGGACAATATAAGTTTAACGAGTGTATCTGTGTGGTATCGTAACGTAACAAATGAACCGATTTTGTTTTTGTTTTTGTTTAAAAGGCCAATGGTTCGAGTGTTCTTACCTACATTTCAATATTAAATCTGTTCAGTTTGAAGATATTTGAAACGAAAAACGTGTGGTCACCCATGGGCGTCTCAAACTACAGCAAAATTTGATGCAAACTATGCAAATTGGATGATTTGTGACTGTGTAGGCAAGATTAAACTGTAAATTTGATCCGATGGGTTCTAAAAAACCATTAGGGAACCCAATTTATTAACAAACACTTTTTGTGTATTACTGAGCCCAATTTACTGCGTTCACGGCCGTATCTTTACATTGTGGAGTTAAGAAAACTGCTTGGGTATCTCATGTAAATTTCTCTCGATAGTCAAACATCAACAGCGATTTAAAAGTACGATATAATAGTTTAAGTCTGTTCGGTTATTCAAGGTGTTTGCAGCTTAGTCGCAAATGTGAAATAGTCTTCGAAAAGCTTACAATTATGAAAATGAAACAATGAAAACTTACTTGATAACCACAAGTACATGGATAAAAATTCAAATCGTCCACTTCCAAAGGTTCCATACATAGCGGGCATTCCACCTGAAAAATTGAAAAAAATTAAACGATTGTTTAAATAAAAATTCTCCTTACTGATCGTTCCTAATAACTTTTCAACATATTCACGATCGCGATACAAAAAATGTTTGCCAATGCGAATATTCGAAAATACTAAAATCTATTTGGCTTAAATGAGAAAACCCAAAAATATATATATCTAAGCAAAATATCTGAAAGTTTCACTTTATTTTAGTTTTTTTCTACAAGTGCTATTTTTAATTATTTAATGTACATTTATTTTCAAAAAATTAATGTATTTTACCAAAAAAACTAGTTAAAGCTCTAAAAACTAATTTTAATATCCAAAAACCTGTACTTAACAAGCTTAAACCATAAATTTCAAAAAACATATTGAAAAATTATTTCATTTGATCGAAAATTTCACGAGAGTAATTTTTTGGAATCAGAAAAGTTCAAATTTCCACTTCTATATACTTTTAGGTTAATTTCACATATAAAATTCACAATTTTTCATGGGCTTCGATTCATTCTCCACGAGGTGTATTTCTTCTTCACAATAAAAGAATCATTGAGCTCAGTCTACTGTTGGTTTTTCAACGAGCTTCATCTAATACGGAAAAATACACACACAACATGTTTTTTAACAAAGATTATTCACAAAATCGTTGACTATTTCTAGCGAAACTCAACCATTATGCTAAATAAAATACACAAAAAAACAGACAGGTGTTTTTTATCAAAACTATACAAAAAAAACGATTTTTTTGGATATACACCTTGCTCTAACCCTCATTTTCAATCGAATTCTATGTTTTTTTAATATTTAAAAATAACACTTGTTAAGAATTAGCCGAATTTGTCTTTGTGTCGAAAATTTATCAAATACTGCCTTTTTAACAAAACAAACTACTACTCAAATTCAAAAACAAAAATAACACTTGTGGATTATCAATCATAATTTGTGTACGTAATAGGGAATATTAATGTATTTTTTTAATATTATTAATTCATTGTTTACACCGTTATAACAAAGTAAAAAAATATAAATACTGCTTAAAATGCTGTATTTAAGTGTAAAAAAAATATTTAAAATACATTATAATTTTGAGATATTTAAACACAGTTTTTTGACGCTCTCTGTTGATGACGTATAAGTACGTGATCTGTCAATTGGTGACAGTTCAATGTATAATTTATACTTTAAAAAAATGAATTTACAACACAGAATTTACACTCGTTATTATTAAGTTTTCTAATAGAAAAGCCGTAGAATAATATAATTCAATGAAATATCATATAAAATGTAAGTAATTAATATCATACAGTATGTCAACAAATTTTGACAAGCCCGTACTTTGATGTCACGTCCGTATAAAAATTTGAATTTCCGTTTTAGAAATTTTTAAATGCCCTCACTGAATTTGTACTTTTATTAATTAAATTTAAATAATTAAAAAAATATTAATTACTAAAATAATGGGTTAGTTGAAATGTCCAGTCATTAAAGTTAAGGAAGAAAAATATTTGAACCAAATTTAAATTTCATGAAAATTTTACTACCCGAAAATATAGCTTAGAAAATGATGTTTACCTGCTCTTCACCACTTTGATTCAGCACTGACATTGTACACGAACTTGTATACAAAGGAGGAAACAAATACAATTAATTAAATAATATTTTTGACAATACTTGTATTTGTCAAAAACAAACAGTTTTTTTACAAACTTGGTTGACACTGTAGTATCACCTGGAAATATTTCAAAATCAATTGATTATTATGATTGTACGAAACTTATAAAATGAGAACCATATTGAATTATTTGAAAATTTAATAAAAATGTCAAAAATATTGTCAATTTTCTAATATTAAATGCATACGTGGACAGTTTAGATTTTCAAATATTTCATCAACAAATCGAAAATTTTCTTTCAAAAAGTAGATAATGACCCAAAAAAATTATTATTATTATTTGACAGGTAGTAAAAAAAATTTGCATAAAATGTTACTGTCACCGCTGGAGTATCATATTTGAGAAATATTAATTAAGTTTGTCACTTGCAAAATTTTTATAAATTATTTAAGAATGTTATTTTAAAAAAAAATTAAGGCACTATAGCATTTTTTCAGACAAGACGATGTAAACAAAAATGGGCTCATAATGAATTTCCAAATAAATAAATTATAGATCGTAAAAATTTATGCAATATACAAATAATTTGTGAATCCAAGAACACTCTTACACTCTTCAGAAAAAAAATTTTTTTTTTATTCATTATTCATTTAAAAAAATACTTTCAAAATTTTTACGTATATAAAATGAAATTTCAATATTTACGTTCTAGATGAGTTTAAATACAATCACATAAAATTTATTAAAAACTTTTTTTTATTAATTCTTCATAAATTTATTTTGTGATCAATTATTTTTTACTTACTTCACTTATGTGTCGGATAGACTTTACCTAAATATGGCTGACATCCAGATTAGTACGCATACAGACTGCGCATTCTATGATCTTTTCTTAATAAATTTTCTTGTTCATTCTATTTCATTGATTTTCATATATGTTTGACTCTTTTTTATATTAATATTTTTAAATACCTCTAAATAAAAATAGACTAAGTGTGTAGTTAACCACACTACATGCAATTCCTATACACATACATTTGTTTTTAAAAATATATTGATTTTTTTCATAAATTGAAATTTAGTAGCCACGTTGTACCATAATTTATCAACAGAATTTGAAATGTATATTTAAAATTAAATCATTATTTTTTAAGGTAAAAGTTAAGTTTAAAAATCAATAAAAGTACAAAATCAACATAGGTAACTTTTAACTAAAATGGTGATCAGGTTAAGTAACTCTCTTTGGATGGCGATTGGTGAATAAAGTGGAATATGGAATTTTCCAATGGAGAGTGGAGACAAATTCTACAAAGAGTTAATAAACTCCTGAAATCACGACGCGGTATAAATTTAAACCTTCAAAAATGCTTCTTTTGTTTAAGATTTAATTGTTGTACTTTTCTAAATTTTGAAAGCTTACCTTTCCATAAGACGAAAAATTATCCAGGGGTATCGAATATACATTTTGGTTTATCTCATTCAACCTATTTCAAGCTAATTTAAATATTTTAACGATTATTCAGTTGTAGGTTAGGTTAGGTTATATTGGCTGTCCACGAAGGACACACTTAGGCAATAGAGCCCATTGTGATACCATATATGTATGTATTTTACCACATTTTGATAATTTCATTTATCAGCTCCTCAATTTCAGAGGCTGAGTGCACCTTCTTCCTGCATATACCATGCACTCCACCGGCCCACCACAACTAGTAATTAAATTAATTTTGTTGCGACGGCGGGATTCGAACACGCTACCCTATGCATACCGCGGACGGAATACTGCAGCATTACTAACTATTTTTAATTAAATACTAACTTCCTCCTATCTGAAAAATCCTGAACTATTATGTAAAACTGCTATAGAAATATCGAATAACGAAATTTTCTAAAATCTACCCATGAAAATACTGAAACTTGCAATTAATGCCTTAATTTTGGAGCACGTAAGAAAGCGCATATTTATTTAGTTTATGGAAGTACAACATCATTTATTCACGAAGCAGAACGGCTGATAAGGTGATAGGCAATCAGTTTTGCTCGTCAGGTGTCAGACAAATTATTGCGTATTTATGAACTGAATTTTGTGTGCATTTGATGAACGCAACCAAAATATGTAACTAGTTTTCGAAACTAAAGTTGCAAATAAACATAGTATTGAAACTCTCGAGAGCAATATCTGACACATTTAAGCTGAAATACGCTGAAAATTTAAAATGGATTAGTCTCGTGACTGAATCACGAGATGGGTTTAGTATGGGAGGTATAATTAAATTCTACGGACCCAAATTGAACAAAGTGACAGAATCAGACCTAACTGCTGTTTTTAAAGAAGGATAGTAATTTTTTTTCTATGAATATAAATAATAAATAAAATTAACAATATGTCTAATTTCGTTTTGAAAAAGAAACTTACCAATAATAAAAATTAGGAATAATTGAAACAAAAATTACAAGTTTGATGACTTTATTATTTACTTGTGTGTTCTGTATTAAAATTTGTTCTGATTTGATACAAAGGAAATACCTCAATTAAAAATGTTACCGTTGCAATTTAATTATTATTTTATATGACATGACTCATATTTTTATAGAAGTTTTTCTAATTCGTTTTCCCAATAAATTCTTCCATATTAAATTGATTAATGTTTTGTTTTGAATCATTTGTGTGGCTAATATCATATTTTTTTTGTATTGATAAAAAAATTTTAAAAATAGATTAATTACTAAAAAAAAAAGGTAGGTTTTGTGAAATATTTACGTTGCGATTCTCTTAGGTCACGACGATCATACACGATGAATTTTTACCATGAGTAATATTGTGAAACGGAAGTGGAATACAAATGAATGAAGAAATTCTGTGTTTAATTGTTTTTTGAAAACAATATTCAGTACAATTTAATATTTATTTTTTGTTCTTAAAAAAAAACCTGTTTTAAAACGTAAAATTTTTTTTTATATTTCGGTAATAAAACGATCATTTTATTAATGCATAATTTTTTTTTTGAAATAGAGGGAA
The DNA here is from genome assembly GCF_905475395.1 of Chrysoperla carnea. Classification (NCBI taxonomy): domain Eukaryota; kingdom Metazoa; phylum Arthropoda; class Insecta; order Neuroptera; family Chrysopidae; genus Chrysoperla; species Chrysoperla carnea. The sequence continues at coordinate 129,764,983 of NC_058337.1, forward strand.
TTCGAAAAGTTTTATTTTACTCGGAACACGATGTTATTGGTAAATTGATAACGAATAAATTTTCCCACATAATAACATTGTTTATCAGATTACTTATCTTTAATGACTTTAAAAAAAATGACGAAAATATTTTTACCTCTATATACAGACAATATAAAGGTATTTTCCCCATTTTTTGAAAAACCACTAAAATAATTTCGTACATTTTTTGGAAAAATTATAGTAATTATATAGACGTACAAAGTGACGTCGAGTTCGTAAATGAGCAGCTTAGGCATTGACTTTATAGGATACATAGACTAAGCATCGCCTATTTTTCCGCACAGTGAAAAGCGTGCCAACATCTGAGGTAATTGCTTAGGTCAGTTAGGGACATTTATCAAAAAAACATATACTGAATGAATTTTCATATCACAAAATGTTTTACATAAAACATCGTGATTTCACTGAACTTTTTCGCTTTTTTACTTGAAAAAATACTTATCACGTATCATTTTACATTTTATTTTGCGAATCTACAATGGATTTGACTTAAGCAATTACCTCAGATGTTGGCACGCTTAAAATGGTTTAACATTCAGTCTATGTAATTGTAATGTCAATGAACATAGGTCAATTGGGTCTTGGATCCTTGGGTAGGATTACATCTTGTAAACCGTTAGAGATAGAACAAAAGTTTAAAGTCACATATTGTGTATGTGTTTGTTTGTTTATAGCATATACTTTATCCACTGAGGAAGTGAAAAGAAAGATATTCTTATTACTTTGTGAGTGGTTATCTTTCTTTACTAAGAAAAACAAACGATTGCGTAATCAACAATGTCTCCACATGGTATTTCAACAATTAACTCACGTAAGAGTCATTTTTATACCATGTATATATGAAATTAATCAAGATATACTCATATAAGAGTCATTTTTATACCATGTATCAAGATATACTAAGTTTAGTCCCAAGTTTGTAACGCCTAAAATATTGATACTACGAATAAAATTTTGATATGGCTGTTCATAAAATCACCTATATTTAGTCCATTTACGGTTGTCCGTCCGTCTGCCCGTCCGTAAACAAGATAACTCATAAACGAAAAGATATATAAAGCTGAATTTTTATCTTAGGACGTAAAAAGTGATATTGGGGGTCTTGGGCCCGTATTGGGTTCGTAGATGAATTAAAAAATACTGGGTAAAAAAAATATCGAAACCAAATTTTATATAATACACAATTTATTTAATTATTTTAGCGAAAAATGATGCAATACGCTAATTATTACGTTTTGTAATTGAACATTTACGTTTCTCTTGTATTCTGCTCGTATTTGACAAGTTACTTACTGGATAAGGCCAAAGTTGATCTGAAACAATTTAAATAAGAAGTTAATTATACCTAAACTTTGTGTATCTTTTCGAGACCAAATCCTTTCAATGGAAGCAAAATTGTTCGATGGTGATAGATATGATTGTCCGTTAGAATAGAAAAGTGGTGGTTATGGTTGCATCAGTTTCGACAGAACTATCAAACATGGCGGCTATCGAAATGGACTAACTTTCAATTCAGCTAATGCGTTTCAGTGAAGTTACGTCGATCAATCAGAAATCGAAGTTTTCAGAAAGGAAAAACAAACATTGAAGAGCATTTTCAAACAATCACGTTTGTATTCAAAATATTGGAATAAATTGCATTACCTCCTGGTGAAGATTCGGAACTCGAAGTATTTTCTAAATCATATTTGAAATTATATTTAAAAGGATGTTTAGATTTTGATTTTGAAAGCTCTACACATGCTTTATTTTTTGTAGGATAAGCTGTAAGTGTCGTTGATTCTTCTGAAATAGCTCTGTTACAAGTCCCATAATTCGTTGTATTTAAACATGCTCTTGCAATTCTTTCTTTAGAGGCGGTAGTACTGCCAACATTTTCTGGATAATATCTTGGTTCTGGTGAAGATGGGCTAAAACTAACTGCAAAATTTGAGAAAAATTTTGTTTCTCATGAATATTGACGAGCAAATAATAATCAACTTCGTGAATACAATCGAATGAACATTAGAACTTACCAGACTTTAGGTCGTTTGTATGTTTTTGGCATACATATGTGTCTAAAATTTCTCGGCTATTAGCACTTTTAGTACTTTGGGTGCATTTAGAACTAGTGGTGCTACTGGAGCAAGAATCACTTTCATTAAATATTGGCTTGCATTTTTCTTTGGTGTCTATAGAACTAAAACAAAAAATTGTGTATTCATTTCTAGAATTACATTTGTGGATGTAATATAATTTGGCACCCTTAACGTCCAACTACATCCAACAGATAAATATTTAAGCCCAAATTTAGAAAGGAACAATACGGATCCAAGGAAGGATCAAGACCCACACCCTTAAAACCAGGCTAGGAATTAATAATTAAGTAATCAACAAATAAATCGCAGACTCTGGACAACATAGACAAACGTGCGAGTATTTTAAAGCGATTCTTAAGACGAAAAAGGTCTAAGCAGAATTGGATCCGTTGTGACATAAAATAAAATAAGTTCACACTTAATTTCTTGAAAAAATTCAACATACATACCTTTTGCTAGCCATTAAATTTTCCGAATTTTGGTTAAAATTTTGTATGCATCCTTTCTTATGAGTTTTAGTGGAAAATTTTGTTTTATTTTTATTACCTTCTTTATCTGTGGTTGGAGAAGAAAATATCCTTCGTATCTAAAAAGTTTTGTAAATTTTTAGGTAAAATAGTTTTTTTGTTACAATTTGCTTTATGTTTCTTGGAGCAAAAATATTACAACAACAAACCTGATTGATGCTTTTCTTAATACAAATATATGATTTTGCACTCTTTTCTGAACTATTTCCATCCCTAGATTTCGGCCCATACGGATCATTGTCGCTACTAATTTCATACATTCAAAATTAAGTTAGAAGTTGTTAAAAAAAAAGTGTAATTCGAAATATTACCGTATATCTTTTGTATATACATTCTTTTTAAGTTTTTTTTCCTTTTTAAGGGATCGCATGCATATGAGGCAATAAACAAGTCCTATACAGAACCAGATAAGAGCGGCCAAACCAATCACAATTAAAATAAAGCCATATTTGTTTGGTATTAACTTGAAAGAAATAATCATTTTTAGTGTTAATTCACAGGTCTATACGCCTAAAAAACTTATCACCCTTGAGACTGTTCTTTATGTCCTTACTTTTCCCGTTATACTAAGATGAATATCATTGAATCGTATTTAATTACCTTTTTTAAGTCGTCAGATACTTGTTTTGGGTCAATTCGAACTCCAGATCCTTGTTTTGTTGTAAATGGAACTAAACAGAATTGACATTTGAAAAAATTTTTACAACCTTGTAGGAAAAAAAAACAATTCAAACCTTTTAGGTCTTTAAAAATACGAAAAACTCCACCAAAAACTGAATAAAATTTTTCATCATATAATTTTGGTAATACCTAGAATTAAGGTTTCAGATAAGAATTAACCAGATTAAGTAGATATAACAGAGTTTCGCCTAAGAATGCTCGCCACTTGGATTGTACAAATCGATTTAGGAATTTAAATACGCTTGGAGCAAAAAAATTTGTGTATAAAAGTGACCTACCCTTCGCATCTTAATCTCGCTTGCACCTCCCCATATGCCACTTAAGAATAATCCCGAGAAAATAAGAGTATAATCAGCATAAGGGCCCCAGGGAAAGCTCAAATGAGAAAAAGACAAATTTTCACGAGATGAACGCCAATTTGATTTGCGAAAAAAAGAGGAATAGACAAAGTTGTATGCGAAGGGCCGCACACCATGGGGCACCTTTTCACATCGAAGAATTGCATTGCCTAAGAACTCTCGACTCGACATGGTTAATATCCGTCACTGCTCACAAAAGGCATTCATAGATGTCATAGATGATATTTTCTTGGGAACATCCTGAAACATTGCCATACAAACCTCTTTTTCTAAAAACTTCTTAAAACTTTCTTTAAATGCACGTAGTGCCATTAATGATTCGTTTCCCTTCGATTCCAAACACTGTATTGCAATATTATAATATTTCGCTAATAACATTACGCCGTTTTTACTTTCTACATTTCGGACAGGTGATGTCTTCAATGGAACGGCCAATGCTACGGGGTTTTCTTTTGAATCAAAATATGGTAAAGGTATAACCATTTCCGATACATCTAAAATACGATATAGAAATAATAATTTGGTGCTTAATTCAAGCCGCTTCAAATATGCAGCGTGGTAATTAATTACTTTTATAAAATAAGATTTTATCACAAGGATTTTTACAGCGTTCAGGAATATCATAGTCTGGTATTTTTGTTTTATTATAAATTTTAAAATGTCCGGGTGGCCTCCAGCCATATCCAGTTGTTTTAAGAAATGATTTTAATTCGTTAAATAATTTATACAATTGACGTACACTGCCGTAGCTTATAAAACCACAGTAGTAAGAAAATCTCGTAACTGGGAGTAGAAAATGATTCATATATCCGCCTAAAAAAAAAGAGTTCGCAGTATTTGCACTTAATATTTCATTCTATTTCGATATCCTAGATTAATATGCCCTTCTTCTTCGTCACAATTCCAAGCGGAAGTCTACACCAGGGCATCGGGGCAATGTCTCTGTCTCCTCAAAAGTAGGGAAGGAAAATATCCCCACTTCATCTATCAATATAAAAAACTGAAAAATAAATTTACCTAACGTATCTGATAAAGCAACTAAAAGAATATGTTTCGTTTCCCCATATGATGAATTCCGAACATTTTCTAAAACCAATAAAAAATAATCAAACATATGTTGAATATATTCTTCATTTGTGATGTCAATATCGTCCTCGTGAGGTAATAAATTTTGAAATGATCGCCTTGAACCTAATATAAATTTGGGGAGCCATAAATTTTTTTAATTAATATTTTTATTCTTATTTGGTAATTCGATAGTTCTTACTCAATAATGCAACCTGATCGCGTGTCCAACATCGTTTTGAAATGTCCAGTTCTGTAAATAACGTTGAACCAACATTCATCTGACTTGAAAATTCTGAATTATTATCTTGGGTATATATTGGATAAAAATATTCAATAATTATAAAAATTAGTAGAAAAGTTTTCATTGCTAATATTCAAAATTGTCAAATTTATTTTAATGGGCATAGCTCACTTCAAAATATTTTGATATTTTACAAAGTTTTAAACTTTTAAATGCAGAGCCGGATCTAAAAATTAGTGGCTAGTCTTGTAAAGAATTTGATGGCTCTTGCTTTGATTAGTGTGTATTTTACCATCACCTGATTCCACATGGGATATTTTTGGAAGTATTTTATTTTTAAAATACAATCTCGTGGTGGGCTTCTTAGTTGAAGAAACGTAATGCGAGCTTGCCCGATTTATCCATTTTTCCTTTAATGGGTGTATATTGTTAGACTTTAGCTGTATTTGATAATAAAAAGAACTATAGTATAGGCAATACATGTTACACACATGTTAATAATGTTTTATACAACAACAACAAAATATAAAATGGTACTGTGCGAAGTACCATTGCTACAGAACTGCACAGACTTGGATGGAATGTGAATAAAGAGTTCGGCTGCAAATCGGAGGACTCGCCCACCAGAAGATGTGACATTGTGTCTGTTAAGTCTCATAAATCTGGAAAAATCTAAGCTATGATACTTGATCCAACAGAGTGCGATTTGAACAGAATTCATCACAAGATGAAAGTGTTGATTTAGAAAAGAGAGCAATCTATGAACCCTGTAGCGTGGACTTGGCTATAGGATATCCGATTGACCCTCAAAAATTCGAAGCTTTCTGCCTGCTCTCTCTTTTATGCCTGCCTCTTCTATTTACATGGAATGGCTTTGCTGAATTTGGTGTATTCAGCAAAACACTCACCGAAATTAGCCTACAAATTCTTAAGGATTCAATCCGTATCCTAAACACTCGTTTGTTCCAATAAGAGACATAGTGAATCATCTCTTAACAAACCATGTTGACATGGAAATAGAAGATTCCGGCATAAATATCGTAAAGGGGAAAGATAAACTACATAATGCCATCATCTGATTCAGAAAACCGAACTGGATAGCCAAAATACGGCTACGTTTCACGATCGAGCTGGACTCAATTCTCTCCCCCCCCTCTCTCTCTCTATATCATATTTAAGCTCACTCCGACATATTTTCAGTTGTCTTTTAAGTTATTTTTTATAATATTTTGGTAGTGTTACCTGACAATGAGATAAACTATTTTTAAGTTTCCCAGGTTTGTAAAACAACTGTAAATTGTCCTGAAAATAAAAATAAAATACAATGATTTTATCCTTCTTAATCAAGAATTTGTATTATACGTACCTATTTTCAAAATAAGGTACCCAAACTTAAGACGATTCTTCTACTGCATGTTCACTCAGAGATCTATCGCCTTTGGGTATCATTTATAGTGAGAGATTTCATTCTCAAAGAAAACTCTTCTCAGCTAAAAAAAATTTGTTTTAACAATACAAAATAATGAAGGAGGGTAATTTTGATAGATATTTCTATGAAAACGTATACTTTGTTTGATATAGACAAACATAATTTTTTGTTAAATAATGGGAAAAAGGAAATTAAGGAGACTAGGTACCAATTTTATAATAACAACTCACAAAAAATTAATTTTTTATATGATTTTAATTTATATTATCATTTACATAACGTAATATAAATATACTTTATACAAAGATGTAGCTAATTTATTTTGTTTGTCTAAATTAAGTAAATTTTTTTGAAGAAAAATCATAAACATTATCATTTTCTTCTTTCATAAATCAATCAATTGTTTTTTTTTTTAGTTTTTCTTCCTTATGTATGGCAGTTAACCGTGTATATATGTGTGTGTGTTTTTTTTTGTGTGGTTTATTTATATATATATAGACAAAGGAGCACATTTCTCAATAATAAATCTAAGAGATTGTAAAAAATAATAAATATTCCATTTATAATTATTCCAAAAAAAGAAAATAAAAAAATATAAAAAAGAAAATTAGGAAAAACTAAAAATTGAAAAACGTTGGACAATTTCTTTTATGTTGCTGGCTTTCCTTAAAATGTAAAAAATATTTTTTTTTATTACATCAGCAAATATATAAATTCCTAATCACTATTATAAAATAGTCATATTTTACAAAGTCGAAAAAGTATTCATTTTCTTTAAGTTTAGACAAGAGTATTAATTATTTAGAAATATATTTACAAGTTAATCCAAAAATTTCCACTTTAGTGATTTTTTTTTGTTCGTTTGCAGTCTTTAAAGCAGTGTGGTAAGTACAAAATTGTCACACTTAAAATCATTCTAAGAATAATTCAGAAATAAATCAAGTTCGATAAAAGTGGCTTCATAAAAAGTTGCATTCAAGTTTAATTTTTGATCAAAATTTTTCATATCTTGAACAGAAAGTATTCATAAATATGGAAGAAACCGCACTTCAGGGTTTTGCTTCAATACAAAACCAGTGATGCTTCAATCATTTTGTTATGATTTTTACAACAAACGAATTGATTTAACCGAGTTTTCTTAAAATTAACTAATTTCTAGTATTGACTTGCGAAAATTGTTAGAAAAGACTTATGGTGAACCGTTGAGCCATTTTTCGCATGATCTCCTTCGATATTCTGGAAGATAGACGGCCAATAAAGAATAATATTTGATTATTTTTGAAATAAATTAGATGTAAAATTATTTAATACATTCAAACGTTTACGTGAAAATATTGTGCATGCTCGACTATCAATCATGGTTGCCACGACCGGCTTTAAGGTGAAACTGTGCTTTCGAAATTCGAATTGCCACTCTCTAGCCTCTAAAAGGGCTGAAGGTTATATCGGAAAGGGCTTTGAAAAATGTTTTTAAGATTGAACAGACATTAAGATTACTTCAACACGTTTTGGAAAACATGGTTTTCAAGATTTGGAAACAATTTGTTCAAAAATAAAACTTCAAGATCAAAATTTAGATAAACCGACTCAAATTAGTTAATATCGATATAATTTTTATCCTGTTTTGTCATGGATTTTAATACAGTCATTTTAGATCACTAAAATAATACTACTTCAATTCTTTGAGCATTTTAAAATCAATATAACAAAGTGGAACCCATTTTTTTGGATCAACATTGTACTTAAAATGCATTGAATTTATATAATATCGTCAATTTTGTTATATATATATATATTGAACTAAAAAAATATTTACAGTGGGGGGAAATTAACTTTATTACGTAAGTCACAATGCTTATTTTAAAATAATTTTTTTCTCTTATTCAATAATATTGGCTAGGGAAAAAATGAAACATATAATTTAAAGGGGACAAAATTTTGTTATCCATAAAAAAACGGATCAAAAGGATATATTTCATTTTTTCCTTATTGTACTACTTTTTAGTCTGGCCAATTTACAAAAAATATTTGATTCCTTAAAAATTAGGGACGTAAATAATTACAAAAATTTCGTAGGGCAAATATTGTGGCAACTTATAATTAAAAGCAAAAATGTCAAATTCGAGTTGGGTTTTATCACAATTAACTAGGCCAAGTAAATTTTTTTTGATATTAATACCAAAATCTGTGAAAATTTTAGGAATTAATTTGACATTCTTTTTTTTTTTTAAGGTAGTACCAGCATGGTATTTGCAGTTTCTATGTTAAGGTAGTTCCTCCGCGACCGTCCAGTCAAAAAGTTTTGGACTAATACTATCATTCAGTGTATTAACTGTGCTATGACTATTATACATATACCATATATTATTTTCAAAAGACTGTAGTTCCTTACTACTGTTTCTAGTATACATATAAGCACACACACTATGACATATGCCTTTAACATTAGTCTTCATATCTTTTCCACAAAAATCATCGCTAAAACGAGTTATTTATTTAATTTTTTTATCGAAACTATATGGTAAATAATTTTTATTTTTATTTATATATTTTCTAAATATAGTATTCTACATTATATTAGTTTTTCATACAGATGGTGGACGTCATTCATTGGTAAATAAATATAATATTTGTAAATTTGTGTATTTTTATACACTTCTCCCATGTACACGTACAAATTGCGTCACTTTTAATTGCTAATATCTCATGTATGGCATGGTAAATCATCTTCTAATTTTAACAGCAAGTGTATTATGAATTAAATATTTTATATTCTGAGTTTTGAGAAATTCTTGGAATATCACTTTCGTGTAGGTACTACCTTAAAGCAATGGTACAATGTTTTTTTCGACAGAATTTAACGAAAAATTAAATTTAAGAATTTAATAATGCTTACTATTAATTCCCAAAGTTTCAGAAATTTTGACCGTTTAAAATGGGAAATAATTATGACAACGTCCCAATTTCGATCAATTTACGTCAAAATTAATATCTCGTGAAGTGAAAATTAATTTCTAAATTTTTTTTTAGAATTTTATTGTATAAACATTTTTTTCTACTTTTTCTTCAATATATAATAATATCATAAAAAATAGTTGGAGAGACCGGACATTTTACATGCTTTAAATGGGACATGACCCTCAAAATCGCGAACTTTGTCTTTAAATATCTCGCGATCTAAACGGTCAAAAATTATGAAATTTTAGGAATTCATAAATAAAGCTATTATAAACCCGAGAAAAAAAATTCGGCCAAATCTGTCGAAAAGTGATTTCATGCTGGTACTACCTTAAGTAAATTACGAAATCGGGATTGTTAAAATAAAATTATTTTTTTTAGTATTATCACAGAAGAGATTTTCCGAATTTTATTTTATGGGTAAATGGCAACAAAATTATTTAAAATACAAAATACAAAAAAAAATCTTGTCTAATCTTAATTGGAAAAATACTGTGTAAATCTCACATTAGTATTAACACTTAAAAAAAATTAAGAAAATACTATTTAATAAATTTTTTCCTCATTTTCAATTTACAATTCATAATAAGTTTGAAATTTCAAATCCCAACGAATAATAGCGTGACGAGGGATTGTTAAGACTTTCTCATCTGTCAAGGGATGCAACAAGGCACGATATATAAATAATATATGTTCTTGAACCCGATCAAGACGACTAACCTTTGAAATTTTGTAATTTTTTTGAAGGTATATTGACAACCCTAGTAAATATTGTACCAAAAATTCAAACCAGTAATAGTGAATTGAATAAATTGAAGAATTTTATCAAAATTATGGCTAAAATTTCGAAAATAAATATTTGGTAATCGATAAAAATTAATTTAAATAGTTCTTACAAGACTGTACTTTTATCAATGGAGATTACCTGCGTTTACTCACTTAGCGATTGAATTAGATATAATAATAATACATAAAATGGGTCCTTAGCATCTAGACCAAAGGGTTCTCTGTGATCCGAAGGCGAGGAGCAACCTGTCTTCGGGTAAGGATGCTATTTTAAGCAGATCAAGCTATATGATACTGTCGATTTCTCCCAGGATAGATGTATACAATGCTTCGGACCCAAACATTCTAAACCTGGCGGCCTACAGGTGAAAGCAACATGTATGGAGGTTTCACCGTCCTTTATAAGAGCCCTACAAGTCGGATCATCAGAGATCCCCATGTTATGAAGGTGGTAGTTCAATTGTATTGTCAAGAGTTCCACCACTCTTCTCAACTGTGCTCAAGTGAGTTTTAGGAGAGCACAGTCGAATGGTTAGGAATAGAAAAATCTTTATTTCTTCGATTACCACTTACATATTAACGAAAATTTTAGACACAGGCCTATAATCAATAGTATTTTAATTGTTTGTAGTGTGTATGTTTTAAAAAATTATTACCTAATTTAATTATATTTCAAAAAATGAAGGAATTATCTATTTTATAAAAATAAAATTTTAATTGAAACTTCGCGTAATTATTCAAAAACATTAACCATTTAACGTTTATAATTTTTTTTTTGTATTTTTTCTTTACAGCATAGATAATACTTAAAAAATTGTCACTTAAATATTTTTATAAAAGACATCAATTAATATTTTCAAAATTGTATTTTTTTGGGAAGGTATTCTTAAATTGAACGATTTTGAAAACAAATAACATTTTTTAGATTTAAATTCCAAAAAAATGTATTTTATGTTTAAAGAAGACGTTCTTTCTACTTTCAGGAGATCTGAGTGGTGTCGGAAGACAAAGGAGCCTTTTTTACTGTCTCTCATAAAATTTGACAGTCAAAAAGTGATCATTGCCAAAAATAGCCTTCCAAATATATACTCAAAATTTCTATCATAAACATAAAATATAAATGATTGGATTTACATCTAATAAATGTAGTTTTATTTCCAAATTTATGGAGCGTTCAATTTTCGGACACGCTTAATGATTTTATTCCTATGTGACATATTTTCTGGTATTTCTATAAAGTATTTTTATATTTTTAATAAATCTTTTTATTAATTTATTTTGCAGGCCTCATATCACACAAATTGACCATACTTTCTTACTGATTATGAAATTTTTTTTTAAATTTATTTATAAAAATTTTTTAATGTATTTTTTATTTATTATTGTAACGATTTTTTCATGTTTTTTTTTAATGGAACTATGATTTAATTAATTATATATATAATATATTTATTTATCGATAACTTTAGAACGATAAATATATACTTTGTTTTTTTTTTTTTTAATATAAATATTTATAATTTATTTCTATAAAAATCAAAATAGAAATTAAATTGATTAAATCAGTTTTTTTTTTTAAGTGAATTATGTTATGACCCTTGTTCAAACAATCATTTTTGGTCTTTTTGGCCCATTATACCATCAGCCATGAATTTTGGTCAAAATTTTTCTTAATTATGATTTAAAGCTTTTTTTTTTCGTTAATTTTAGAAAACTTTAAGAATGTAAATTACTCAATTTTAAACGAATAAAATATTAAGTAATTCTCACAATTGAATTATTTTACATTAAATGAATTAACAAGCATCTTAAAATCAACCAAACTAAAAATTTGTTTCAATTATTCAAATGAATTAAATCTTAAATCGAATTGTTATGTCCATTTATTTATTTCAATTCAAGAATTTGATGAAATGCTCATGTTAGGACTAGGGTAATCAAAATTCTTCATCTGTAACTATAAAAAATAAAATTAAAAGTTTTCATAGTACCTACATTTTTAAGAATTACCACGTTTTAATTTCAAATCATTATATTTATTGCATTTTGGTATAAGAGAACAAATGATGTTACTGTTGAAAATTACTTTCGTCACAGTGATTAGCATAAAAACTTACGACATGATTTATACGACATTTTTATGACATAAACTGGGATCATAACATATTTTTATACATTTTCATTTTTTGTTTCATCATTTTTTTTTTTTTATTTTGTTATTGGATTTCACACTTAAAGCGTATTTTATTGTTTATATATTTTGTTTTTATTAAATGCATAACAAAGGAAATTCAGTGCTTACAACATTTAAAGATTTCAAGAAAAAAATATTCAAATCAAAGAAAAATGCAAAGAAATTAGTTTTTTTTTTGTTACGACAAAGTTAAATAGTTTATTAGAAATATACGCAAAAATTACGTAAATTTTTGGGGACTTGAAACATTTCAATTTATGATTATTACATACCCGAGAGGTTTTAATTTTCTTTTAATTTTTTTGAGAGGAAAGTTGTACGGTTCAAATTCAAACCCGTAATCACAAAAATATTAATATTTTCCTGAGCTGTAAATACAAATTCGTTAAACTAGTTCAAACGCCTAGGAACTTTCGACTAGTTCACAAGCCTTCATCAGAAATTAAAAAATATTGATGAAATCTTATAAACTTCGACAAATGCAGTATATTCGAGTAGTTTTTGAGTTGGCTCGTTGCGTCGCATTGTGGTTGCAAAGTATTATTTTCCCATTGACATAAAATTTTTTAATGATATCGAAATATGTAGAAAATATTTTTGTGTAGAAGACAATATAAATTTGAACCAATTTTAAGTACAAAATAAAATATTATAAAGAAAACCATGACCTCTTTTAAGAAAATACAATAATATTTATGGGTCACATAAAGATCATATATTGAAACAATTTTATGAAAAATTATTTAAAAGTTTTATTAGAAAGATTGAAAAATTTATTAAAAGAGGGAGACAAGGTGTAATGTATGTCAGAGTTACAAATAAAGGACGAGAACATACACATATAGATAATCGATTTTTAAAATATATTTTACGATTTCTTTTTTTAATATTTTCTAATAAAACTTTGAAATTTTTCTTTGAAGAATACTTTTATGACAATAATTTATTAGAAAAATATTTCCTACTAAGTAATAAAGTCAATTTTTTTTTCAAATATAGTAAATATTTTATTTACAAAAATTTTCATTTCACAAATTGTGTTGAGTTTAAATTTTAGCGCCATTTTTTTTAATAAATAAGATGAAAGGCCTCCCATTTCTTTTTAAATTGTTTTTTTGTTTTTACTATTCTACAGGCCGTAATAAAAATTAAAGCATTTTTTTTTGAAACTCAAAAATGTCCACATATGTCTACGGTAATAATTTTTATTAATTACGTATACATTTTTCATATTAGGCCATTTATTTTTACAAGACAAATTGGCGCGAAGAACAAAAAATAAAATTGAGATTCTACAATATTTTTTTTTTACATAATTGTTTTCACAACCATCTCAAATTAATGTTCACTTGTTTTTTAAAGCTCGAGATTATTTTAAAATTCGAATTAAATCTCACAAATTTTTTTAACATAAAATTATTGGCTCGCTTGTAAATATTGGATTTGTTATTTGATTAAATAATTCAGTTACGTAATTAATTAGCCATCATTCACATTCTCATTGAGTGAAAAGGTTCAAACGGCAGAGACCCTTAATAAAATATGTAAAGTAGTTACTGAAGATGTCACAAAAAGTTAACGAAACGTCCATCTACTGTTAACATATATTTACGTATAGATGTCTCTGTGAATATGAAAGACGTTCATATTTTTTAAATGTGAGATCACTTTAAATGAATTATAACGCATCTAGAATTATTATTTGAAAAAAATAAAACTTTGTTCTGTAAATTGAACATATTAGAAAAAAAGTCTGTAAACTCTTGATAAAATAAATATTTTTTGGCAGAGATTCGATGTTAATTAAATAATAAAAAATCTATATTAAATTCGTAAACAAAAAAAATATGTTTGGCACAAATAAATTTAAATCATTCGATGATTATATTTCTGAGGGAGAAAAATGTATAAAAAAAAAAAAAAAAAAGGCAAGAATTAAATAATTTTAAAGGATTTATCAAATATTTTTTGTAATTAACGTAAAAACATAATTCTTATCTTATATATTAAAAAAATAAAATTAAATACTTCTAAAATTCGAATAAAACTTGAATAAAAATTAATATGTACAAAATTTTAGGGAAAAAAAATTATATAAAAAAAAAACTATATATAAATTATTTACAAAATTTAAAATAATAATATCCGTTAATAATAAAATAGAAAATAATTCGATTGTAAACAAAATTCGGTTGTCATTACTATTTTGTTAACATTTATAGAATTAAAATCGAGGTTTATTTAAATAATTTACTTGATATACAGAATGTTCGAACAGTATTTGACAATTATCCCCAAGAGGATCAAATACCAGTACCCGTACACCTTGTATAAATTTACTCCTTACGATCCTGCGTACAGCTGCCTTGAACATTTTGTACTATCGTTAATTATTGAGCATACAGAGATGTTAAGCTACATTAAGAAATTTTCCAAAACACTCTGTATAATGTAAATATTTAAATTCTCCTCGGATTATTTAATTAAAAATTCGTTCTAAATATTCGACGGAAGATTTTATAAAAAAATAAATAAGAAATATAATACTGTTTTTATTTGCTTCTTCTTTTTTGTCAATTAGGCGGATTTATTATTTTCAGTCTCTTTATTTACGATTATTATTTACATACGATTGAAAATCGGTGCAAATAATAATCGTAAACAAACAAAAATGATGATTTCGTCCAAAATACAAAATGAAAACAAAACTGTGATTTAAATACAATTAAAAAATGGAATGTGTATGATCATCAATATTATATAGGCGGCAGGGCGAAGGGGGAGGGATTATTATAAAATATTATCCGCGAAAAAAAAACATCACAGGAAAAATAATTCTAATTAAATATGTACAAGAGAAAAATAAAATAAACTTAACCTCAAAAAAAGGAAAAAAATTGAGCCGCTGTATTTTTCGTATTTTTTTTTTTTTTTTAATCGTTTGTTTTATGTTAAAGTGATGCGGTTTTTACGGTAACTAAGCCTCTTACAAAATTGTTTTTCCGAAAATATCAACAATTATATCATTGCGTTTTTTTTTTAAGTTTATGCATTTATTTTTTAACAAAGTTGTCAAAAAAAATTCTTTAGTCCATTTTTTATATAGTTTGTCCTTCCACAAGGCATAAATCGTCTTGAAATTACTTACAGAATGATCTAAAATTGACCATAGAACCCTAAACTTTCTGAATCATTTATTCCAGAAGAACGAAAAATCTCCTTAGCTCAGAGACTAATTTTCATTCTTTTTAATTTTTCAATTAACAATATATCAGAAATTAGGCCTCAGATCGAAATTTAGTAAATAACTTATTTGTTCCTTTTGATGAGCTTTTTCAAGAAGTTCAGGGTACTACAGTCAATTATAAAGCACCCTATATTAATTAATCGCCGTGTACTTTTCGATAATTTTCTTTTTATTTACTTTATCATCATAGACTAGAAGAAAAAAACATGAACTTGAGAAAGTTTTTCGAAATACTCTGCATTAATTCTAATAATATTTAATTATAGTATTTATTATATTTAAACAATAATTGTACGCTTATTAATTAATAATTATAAGTTATAATATTATGTATTAAAGACATTTTTATTTTTATGTTCACGATTTTTCGAATCAGAACGTCGTGATCGTTCTAATTTTTTATTTTCCGTACCCATATTTCTGAATCGTACAAAACCATTCTCGTCCACTAACATAGAATCACTTAATTCATCATTATTTAAATTCACAATACGTTGTCCAGAACTTTTACCATAACTATGAACTTTTTGAGCACTATTTAATGTTTGTATACCATTACGAAATCCAGCATGTGAACTAGCACCTCCATGTATATCCATACCACCCGCATGCATACCACGTTTATTACCAAAATCATTAAGCGTACCAGATTTACGCATTGAGCGTCGTTCAAATGTACCAGAATTACCAGAACTGGAACTGTTTGAACGTTTATCGGATCGATTTAAATGTTTTGAACTATAACTGGAATTTGAACGTGAACTAGGACGTTCAAAATTTGCTCGCTCATATTTTTGGAAACCATATTCAGCCCCGCTACTATTCCCACCTTGATGATCAACCGGTTCATTATAAACTCCTTGATCGTTATCGGGATTTGTAATATACGATCGTTTTTGTTGAATGTTCGAATGATACGAATTCACACTACATGCATCCGAATTATCTCCTCTATCAGCATGCGAATTATATCTATCATATCCTCGCTTCGATTTACGTGTTAAACTTTCCAATTCTAGGTCGGGATTCTCGTAATGATCTTCATGATGTGATGTTTCGTCTAAATAACGATTATCAAAACAGTTAATATCTTGGGACGAAGATAAATCGCCACGACTTGTATATTGACGATCAAAATTATGTACAGGAGCTGCGATTTTACTCCCTGAATTCCGTTCATAATTCGATCGTTCAAAATTATTCGCTTTATGTTCGAAATTATTCATATGATGACAATCGGGATAAGGATGTGGACGTTGATCAAAATTATTCTTTGATCCTCGTTCGAAATTATTCACACCTCGTTCAAACGTCGAATCCGATGCTCCAACTGTGTTAGTTGTCACTGCATTACCCAAATTAGGTCGTCCAATTATCTCATTTGGTATACCATCCATGTTTCCTAACGGATAGTTATCATCATAGAGACTTTTCCCCGAACGAAGTGTAAAGTTATGGACATTTTGATTTGTTTGACAAATCGCTGGATATATTTCATTATCGACCGTGGAATTCGAGTTCGCACACGGGAATAACGCAAAACCGGAGGAGATATTGTTATCAATATTTTTCTCACGTATCGATAATTTTAAACTAACCACCCAACTCAATAATGCAATTATTGCGATTTCAATTAATCGTATTGAAAATTGAAAACCCCATGCTAACCATTTAAATGGCGGTATATTTGAAAATCGTTCATGTATGTTTGTAAATATACCGTAAATTTGTAAAATAGACATTAATATGAACAACAATGCAACGGCGATTGTTATATGTGTGGCATAACTTAAATTTTGTACACTTAATTCAGAGAAATTTTGTGATTTTTTGGACAAAACTTGTTTAATAATTTTATATAAATACAAATAACTAAATCCAAGTAATAAACATAATAAAACATAAATAAATTGGCAAACTAAACTTAAAATATTATTTTTCCCTAACAAATCAAAATTTTCCAATAAATGTAGCGTAATACATAAAAATATATGTAAAAATGAAAATATTATAACAAATATTGGTTTCATTTTGAAATTTGTTTTATTTAACGTTCGTTTTAATAGATAACATATTAACGTTGCAAATGCAATCGCTAATAAACTTAACGGTAAATTTAATAAAATGTCAGAGATAAATTTTGGAAACGTTAAATTTATATTATACGGATCATAGATTAAATAAAATATTCGAGATACACATATTGTTGTTAACAATAGATGTACAACAATAAAATAGCCTTGGTTGAATAAGTGTGTTAATTTATCGAAACGGATTATTTTATAAATTGAATATACCGCCAAAAGTGTATACAAGATGGCGGTTAAGTATACATGTAAATTCCAGCTTACATGCCACGTATAAAAATTATCTCGGTTAGTTGCGTTAAAATACGTCGTTTTTGTCGAATAGATTTGAAAATTATTTTTATTTCGATTGATATTCGGTAAATTTTGGTACTCGTTTTCGATATTAATTGTCGTTTCATCCTCGGGGTCTGGGTTCGATATAACCGTACTTGTTGGATGTTGATTATCGATGTGTGAGGATTGTACGACGTCATCGCCTTTGAAAGTTATTTCCTCATCAATTATATCTTCGACAAATTTTGGCTTGGAAGTATTTTCATGTAACTTTTTTGTCGTTTCATGCGATTGAGATTGTGTTGGTGGATATCGTGTTACTACATTATGGTAATTTGTTTTTTCCGTTACTGTTCGTAAAAGTACGTCAGATATCGGATCTTTACGTCCATTTGACCCAGATAAAATACGACTAATACTTGGTATCATCGATTTTTGATCATACTCAAATTGTGACTCATTAATCGGGGTGTGCGGCGGTAAAAACTCCCCAAATTTATCGGTATTTAAACTTGGCGTATTTAAAACTTTCTTTTTTCCATCACCCGAATTATTATACATTTTACGTGTTTCCAAACTTTCCCCTACTTTCCCACCGTTTGTTTTATTATGTGCCGGTGATGTTAAACCAATTTGTGGTAAGTCGGGACGAAAAGGAATTCGTTCTTGTCTCGGCATTATACTTGGTGGAGGTATTGGACGACGATTTTGATAATTATTTGTACCCGAATTTGTACCTTTCAAAGTAGGTTTATCCGCAAATGGATTACCATATTCCGGTGGCAATGGAGGTGTGAAATGTGATCGAGTTGGTGGAGAATAACTGGGGAAATCACCCCCAATACCAACCCCACCACCACGATGCATCGGTGGTGTTGGATTAATATTACGTAATAAATTATAACTACTTTGAGTTGATGCAATTTTTCCGGAGTCTGTTTCTAGGAGACTACTTGGACGTCGAGTTTCCGGGTATGTTCGTATTGTTCCCGTATCACGTATACGATCAATATCTCCATGTCCATAGACTTGTAAATTATGTTTTGCACGATCATTTGCATAACGATTTGGATTACTGTAATGTTTATTTGTATTCCCTTTCAAGATATCCGCATTCGGAGCGGATGTTGGAAGGACATGATCTTTTTCCAAATCATGTTCGTATGAAATCAAATCAGGATTATGATGATGTGATTTATGTTGATGTCGCCGTTCTTTAACGATATCTCCATCGTCATCCTCCTCTTTGTTACGTTTCGGACCGATTTTTTCATTAAATGTTGGTATTACTTCATCAACACGTAACCACTCGTTATTACCGCCATCACGATATTGGTAAGTGGTTAATATTGGTGTTGCAATTGTTGAAAAATGTGGTAATGACCAATTATCGGGTATCGAACGTTTTGTTGTCGATGAACCATATGCAACCTTGTTAAAAACAGCAGCTATTGATTGTTCAAAATTTAAATTTAAATCTTTTTGCTCCGCAGCTGCTACCATCAGATGACATGTTGTTCGTGTTAATATAACATTTAATATGCATACAATTAAAAATAATTTCAATAAAATTGATGGTATTGAAATATGTTTGAACAAATTGTTTATATATAATAATAATACTGTTAATTTATTTAAATAATTATTATAATTAACCAGATCTGGTCTTATTCTTCTTGTTGCAGTCTTATTATTATTTATAAATTTTTGTTTTTGTTTATCAGATAAAATTGACAATTGAGTTGAATTATTAAAACTATCTAAAGATATGAAACAAAAATTCATTTGAGATTTAATAAAAGTATTCTTATCCACTGTTTGGGACGATTTAGTAGTAGTTTTAGTATTTACATTTTGGACGAAATCAGTCTGTTTTTGTTGTAATTTCTTATGAAATCTATTTATTTTTAAATATTTCCTATGCAAA
This sequence comes from Chrysoperla carnea, assembly GCF_905475395.1. Taxonomy (NCBI): domain Eukaryota; kingdom Metazoa; phylum Arthropoda; class Insecta; order Neuroptera; family Chrysopidae; genus Chrysoperla; species Chrysoperla carnea. Next base: position 129,784,883 of record NC_058337.1, read on the forward strand.
TTCGAATCAAAATATCTTTTTAATAAATATTTACAATTATTTTTTAGGTTAGGTCGTATTTTCATAACTTGTTTACAAGATTGCCAATAATTACATTTTCTCAATTTACAACGTTTTTTCTTAATAATTATACAATGTTTACGATATTTCTTATGATGCTGTAAACTACAAATCATCATGATTTTTCGTAGTTTTATGCATTACTCTAAATTTTTCGTTTAAAAAAAATTTAAAAAATAAAATTTTCTTTTAAAATTATTTTTACATGTTTTCATGTAATTTTAATAAATCAAAATTAGTATGAGCTGCCTGAATTTAATGTTGAGTCTGCCTGGTTGATGATGGATGGGTTTGGGTGTATCTGGTTCATTCAATAAACTTGGTAGGTGGTCTGATTAGCTGCAACTCTTCATTTTTTTTTCTAAAACAAAAATAAGAAAACAAAAATGTTAATTTTGTTGTGTATATATTTTTTTTAAAACAATACTTGGAAGTTTTTGGATTCATAAGGATCGTTTTATTTGACATTGGATTTTTAGAAATATTTTGATTGTTTAAGAACTAGATGCAAATACAAAAAAAAAAAAGTAAATGCGAATAAAAATAAGATTGTTAAATATTTACAAGAGTTTGGAGACAAATTAAAATGTTGTCTGAAGACAATGTGCCTTTTTTAACACAGTCAAATCAAAGTAATGTATTTTAATTTTTAATTATTCAGTATCGAAGTAATATACAGGGACTACTTCTTATTTCAATCAGTATGCTCATCAGTAATTCCATATGTGACTGACACTACATTTAACTCAAAATCCGTTTTTATTTTGCGTCATACTATGAGTACCATAGTAGAATTATACAAGGTATGCTCTTGCGCAGGTAAGAGTAGGATGGGGACATTCTCTCAGTCTCGGTAATCTCTCTAGCACGGTGTACCCAGTCACCGCCATATTGATTATTTCTTTACGTTCGAGCTGCCAAGTTGGTCAATGTTTTGTTTACATATTTGCAATTGTAAGGAACGATTTTTTCATTACTAAAATCAAGGATTGTTTATACAAACGTATCCACGTTTTTAACAACATTTGAATCAGGAAGCGGGAACAAGCTAAGATGGCGTCAACTGGTTAGGTGCGAGAACTGAACCAAAACTCGTCATCTATCGAACATACCTTGTCTAATTCTACTATGATGAATACTATTATATTAACGGTTTTAGTTTTAGAACAGTTTTATGGTTGATTCTACATTTATCTCTTCGTAGTAAAAAATTTGCTCATAAAATTTTATGATATATGATTTATTTAACAAGATGTAAATGTGATCGACACTACATGCAAAAGGAAATCACGGTCGAGAGTGTTTTTAACTTCGAATATCTTCTTCTATGCAAGATTTATGATTTTAAATTGTATCTTTGCCCAAATTACATGAAAAGTTTTTTAGGAAAATGATAAAATAGAGAACTTTCGTGTATTATAATCAAATTTATTAGAAAAATAAATTGTGATTGATGCTACAAAACAAGATGTAGCTGACACTACGTGCAAAGCAGCTCATTTGGTCTTAAACGATCATAAGAAGGTCCAAGATAATCGAATTTGAAAATATACAAAATCGTTCGGAGCTAGATGCGTATGAAGGTTTCTATCAAATCTAATCAAAATTTAAAAAGGCTTGAACTAATGGTTTAGTCGAAATCTCATAAAAATAATAATACAAACAAAAAATTTTCGTGAAACGGAAATTACTAAAATCAGCGATGAGTGACAATTTTGCTTCGGAAAATAATAACAAATATTTAATTCATACTGATGAAGTATTGAAGAAAATTTGCATTCACTCATGAATGTTGTAATACTTTATGGAAATTGATCTAGGATTTAAAATAACCAAACAGCATAACAATAATTTAATCGTTGAATATTTAATATGAAAATATAAATCGAAGGAAACGATATTTGAAATTTTATAATATAAATAAAATAAAAAAATATTTTTCGCAACATACAGGTCTAGAGTCGTGTGTAGTATTTGACAATCTTTCAATTTCAGAAAGACTGGAAATCTAAGAGACTGTTACCTAACAACTTTTTTCTTTTTCATAATCAGGGACTTGTTTCCCAGAAAAATTTTTGATTCTGTGCCAAGCCTAAAACTGATGAATACTCATTAAGAACGATATTCAAATATTGAAATTTTGGTTAACTAAGTAATGTCATTCTAAATCCAACATGGCAAGACCACGAAAGATGGTGGATTAGTTATTTATTATGTACTCCCATGGTATGGGTTTCCCATGGGATGGATATCAAATGAAAGGGTTTGGTGAGAAGAATACGAATAAAAAATGTAAATTGGATGACTGCTTTTTTGTGGCAAGAATTACCTGATTTTCCCATCGCTTCCACCATATTTGATATGCATCCTTTTTTTAATTTTACTTCAAAAGTTTAAATAAAATACTTTTTAAAAGACAAGCTTTTTGCTAAAAAGAGATGGGAAACAATCTTTGAATGCTTAACTTCTTCATTTTTTAAGCAATTATAATTTCACTTTCAAATTTTGCCATGGTATCAAATATATTTTTATTATTTATGCGTAATATGGCAAATTCGACATGAAAGAACTTGAAAGAGAAATCTCCGGCTATGAACTGTTCTGTAGAGAAAAACGTTGTTAGGCTCGACCTTGAATTCCTACCTCTTGAATTCCTAGCCATTCTGATATTACTTTCAAATACTATATCTGATCCTAGGCCTAAAACACACATACGTTGAATGATAAAATTTAAATGAAAGTTCACGACACTGGAATGATTGAATGAATTATAATAAATCGATTTTCCTTATGATATATTTTTCGACATTCTCTCTGCAACTATGCTATCGTATATATTTATAAAATGATACGAAAAATTGAAAAGTTATTAAATTATAAGAAAAATGTTTTTCCTATATAATAATAATAAAAACTTTTTAATGTTATATATAGAGAAAAAAAAAACAAACTTGGAGAGAGGAGTCAATCGAAAAAGATAGCACACGTTATGCTATTATAGGCCAAAATAATAAAAATTAAATTCCCTTGTAATACTCTTTAAATCTTATTCGAACACAAAAAAAATGTATTTAAAAAAAAAAAGAAAGAATTTTGTATACACAAACACACATCACCTCCATATAGAGTTTAGCATGTTAAATAAATGTCTGTGGCATCGTAGAGCCTAAACGGATGAACCGATTTTGATTTTTTTTTGTTTGAAAGGTAATTTAATCGAGAGTGTTCTTAGTTATGTTTCAAGTGAGAGTTTAGGATTTAGTACCCGAAACAACTAAAAATAGGCGATGATATTCAAAATCGGTTCAGTTTGGTGAAGGTTCTAAGGGAAAAGGTAATTTAATGGAGAATGTTCTTAAATACGTTTCAAGTGCGACCTTAGAATTCCGTACCCTAAAAATTTGGGTGGGGGTTTGTTGAATTTGGTAAATTTCACTTGTTATATAAATAATCTATTTAATCTTTTCTGTCGCCTCTTTGCAAGCTTCAGTATGGTTTTGAGTTAACATGCAGAAATAGAGTAGGAAGAAATGCCTTCTTTTTGCTCGTAAATTCAAAATATTGACGGTTATCCGAAAGTTACCCTTCTTTTACAAGAAGCTCGGGTATATTCAATACATATATAACAGCTAATCCTACTCTATGATAGCCGAGAAAGAGGCTCGGCGAAATTAGAAGAAGACAAAATGTTTCTCACATACTGACAAACACGCATCTTTCTGCGCAATTTTTGACAATTATTCATTATTTACTTACATTATAAGATTATATTTATTTACTATTCGACTAGCCTTTTAAAGGTTGCCCTTTTTGTGATATTAGTCAAAGACTATAGGATAGACAAGAAGCAGAAGTATAATTATAAGTGACATCTGGAGTCTGAGGCGATCAACTATTAAGTTTGTAGGCCTTTGCGGGTATGGCTATTAAGTTTAACTACTTTGCGGGGGTGACTATTAACTATTAAGTTTGAAAGCCTGACTCGGTAGAGGCGCTGAAACTCGTATACTACGATTTTACATTAGCTCATATGGGCTGCTTCTCCTCTATCCTATGCTCTTTGATATTAGTAAATTTAGTACAAAGAGCATAGGAATTTAGTATTGTAGTTAAAAAAACTATTTATCATTTTACAAAATCCCCACGTTCGAAGCCGCAGGCAATGTCAACCTGGTTGATATATAAGAGGTTAAATATATCTGCGGGTAGGTACATCTCTTTATTATAAAGTACGTTTTATAATCATTGTATAGAGGTTAAATGTATTTAAAAAAAACTGTTATGTAAGCAGTAAAACAATATAACCTAAAAAAATACAACAACGAAAAAAAAAAACATACTAATAAAATACATATTATTTTCGGTATCGATAACATACATATACAATACAGTACAGTGACTACAATGTATTCAACTAAAGCCATACAATAACCGCAAATAAGGGCGAGTTACGAGGGTGGTAAATGAAGACTGAAAAAAACAATTCGCAAATGTTCTTTTAGTGTGAATTCTATTTGTATACGTATATTTTTAAAAGTCTAGGGTCCGGCGTAACATTTGATATGTTTTTTTAGAACGGCTGAAAATTTCTAGTGGCTGTTGTCAAGGTTTGGTCTAACAACTTTTTCCTATACAAAAATTTTCATAGCCTTATCTTACAGGAACAGGATCACTGATTCTTTCTTGATGAGTTGTTCCTTGAGGTACAAAATAAACCTCATATGAGTGACGGGTCATAGGGACATTCCAGGAAATTTCCCTAAAAATCAGGTGAACCATTTGCGAACTGTAAGGTATTGCAAGATTATTATCCTTTCCAAGGACCCCTATATGTGATATTGCAGCGGCAATTACAGGAAACTTGTTGTGCGGCAAGCATGCCAAACGATTGAATCTAGCAGTATACTACGTCTACTGCAGAAGCTGATACAGTGAGGAGGAAGGAGAAATGATGATTCATCTCTTCTGCGACTGACCAGCTCTTGAATTGTTGGGAGGTAAGCATGCCAAACGCTTGGATCTAGCAATATACTACGACTATTGCAGAAGTTGATACAGTGAGGAGTAGGAAGGAATGATGATTCATCACTTCTGCGATTGACTAGCTCTTGACTTGTTGGGAGGTAGGCATGCCAAATGCTTGGATCTAGCAGTATACTTCGACTACCGCAGAAGCTGATACAGTGATGAGGAGGAAGAAACAATGATTCATCTTCTCTACGACTGACCAGATTTTGCATTGGGAAGAGTGACGCACTAGGACAAGCCATTATTTGACGATCTAAGGTAGCTTAAATCTGGCGACGTCAAATATCTTTTGCTGTTCTTGAAGAGCTCCCAATGTTTTAAGAAATAAGGACTACTCGTGAGACACCTTTGTTTGTCCCACTTGGACAGCCACTATCTTTCTAACCTAGCTAAGAAAATTTTTAATTGCTAGGCATGCCACGCAATTCACATTTTTCAGGCACCCCGAAAGTGAAGTCCAGACTATGATCCTGAATTTTCATAGAGGAAAATTTGTTAGACCCGAGCTTGTCTCTCGAAATTTCCACTCGTTCTGAAATGTCTGCCAAATACTACGATTGAGTCCAGACCTATCATGTAATGGTATAAATATGTATGTGAGTAATACGATACGCGCGCGCTTGTGTTGTAAAAATATTATACGTTAAATGTGTAAGGATACTATGACAAACTGAACTTTAGAATGAACTGAACATGTGGAAAGTGCCTTTAACTTTTATGAAGACTATCACGAAGACTATAAAAAAGGAATGCAGTTGGTTTTTTTTGTGTGTTAAAAACGTTGTGTTTTGTTACACAGTGTGTTTTGTTTGATGAACGAACGAACGAACAGCACACAAGACATATTTGGATGTAAACTTACAAAAGTATTTGAAGATTATCATGTTTGTAAATAGTTTGTTACATTTTTGGCATAATCGATGTCTACTTAGAATCTAATTAGTAGAAGTCGGATATGTGCGGTAAAAAATCGTGCATTTATACATTATAATACGTTGGCTCTGGATTATTATAGAGTCTGACTTGTGCGCACCCAGCTTTTGGCACAAGAGAATGAGAGTAAAAGAGAAAATATTGGTCTACAGGGGGCAAATCGGGAATTTTCATCCTAAAAATTTCAAAAATTCGATAGTATTTTGATATACGCCCTCTATACATCCAAAGACTTTGAGATAAAATTATGCTGAAATTGTTTCGAGTGTGCAATCATGTAAGTGGATGCGACTCGAGTAGGATTTTGTGACTCGAATCACTCAAGTGAGTTTATTATTTCACTTCATTCGAACTCGAATTTTCGAGTTACTTTAGCTAACTATTTACTCTCCCTGCAAATCGAGCAAGATTTGTTTAAACATTTTCAAGATTCTTCCCACAATACCTACACGTAAGAAAAGTCAGAAAAAATAATCAAAAAATTAGAAAGTGTGAAGGAAATTAGAAAGAAATTGCTACCAATTCAATTTTTAATGGAAGGGATAATGAGAAGAATTTTCATAGTATTCCTATTGGTAGGAATTCATAGAAAAAATTGTAGATATACTCATTTTTAAATACCATCTTTCAATTAGCAATGTTACCAATATACCGCTTGAAAATATATATTGCTTTTGTTTAATATATTGTTTTTTCTTTTAAATAAGCCGTGGAAATATTACTTAATCTTTGAATGGCAGATTAAGAAGACTTAACCTTTGAATGGCAGATTAAGAAGATATAACCTAAAAAGTTCAAATATTTTCTAATAAGTCATTATAATATATTGATCAAAGTCTTTGAGAAAGGCTTCAAAAAAAGGCACATTGTAAAGTTAACCAATTCAAATTAGAGTTAGATACCAATACTAAAAGGAATAAAAAAGAACAAATAAACAAATTGGTCAAATAATATCATTTGATCAAGAGATTGACTGCTATCACTTTAATAGCGAATTAACTTAAATTTCACGAAACAGTCACAAATCGACCGAAGAGTAACAGTTTTAATCGTAGTATAATTACGATTAGTTCATTCATATTTATGATGACTACATTGTAATCGAAATACGTATGTAATTATACCAAAAATTGATTTAGAAATTTGGTAGGATGTGATTTTTTGTTCAAAGGAAGCATCGAAATTCTCCAAATAAATGTCATTGTTTAGAATTCATTAGTACTTAATTAATATTACATTTTCTTAAAATTTTTAGACAATTGATTAAGTAAATAATTAAGTCACATAATGCAAAAGGCATTAATCATGATGTGAACAGAATGTTTTAGTCTGGATGAATCACCAAAAAAACACTTAAAATTCAACGGACATTTGCGATTAGTAAATATATTATTTATGGTTAAAAACCACAAATTCTTTATAATGTACGATTTCATTTACTTGGGACAAATAAAAACCAATGATACCTGTAATGATTCAACACAAAGTTAGCTAAAAAAAAAAAATATTTAACCTCCATGTAAAGTTTAACGACCATAGATAGCTTATATAACGTTGTTGTGTATTTAAGTGGAAGATCTCAATAGTTTTCAAGAAAATAAAATGTAAAACTACTATGTAACATTCAATATTGTCATTTTACCACATTTCAAATATATTTGAAAGCAAAAGTTTTGATACCGGTTGTAAAATCATCTTAAGGGCAGAACAGTTCGATAGTGCATGAACTTAGCTGTCGTTCAAGACTAATATATAGGGTGTTTTTAAAATTAGGAAGGTAGAAAAGAAAAAATTGGTTTTTCGTATGACCATGACAAATCAAGGTGCACCATTTCTTCACTTCTGCCTTGAAAGGGACTAAAAAGTAAAAAATTCGTTTTATATTTTTGAAATTGCCACTGAAATTACAAAAAGGTGGAAATAAGCAAAGAGATAATAAAGCTGCAAAGTCACCTTCCAAACGGTTGATCACAGTAGAAAGAGAGACAGCTAAAGCAAGCGTATAGTTGTAAAGAGGCAGATAAAGATAGATAAAGTAGACGTGTAAAGCTGCCTTCGTTTCTCTAATATGCCCACAATTTCTGAAAAATTCACTTATTGCGTTTCCTATGTCTTATACGGATCTATGGTATTATGGAAATAAAGGAGCATCCATAAACCACGTGGTTCGGTCAAGAGGGGGAGGAGATGAGACCGAAAGTTACGCTAAGCTAAGGAACAAAAGTCCGGGGACGGTGGCAATGAAGTCAAACTACGTAATTTTCTTGATAATCAATTTTTTTTTGACACAATGAAAATAATTTACAGTTTAAGTAGCGGTATATGGATATTTAATTTCAAACATTGGGTACTTTTATATTTTATGAATGTCACGATTTTTCGTGAATGGAAGGTAATAGCGATCTTGGATTTGCACCAATCGTTACGTAATAACATCAAGGTGTGCTGAAAAGACTACCAAAAGTGGCGAGTAGAAATTTGAGCATTGGGAAGAAAAGAAAAATTATTTTTATAAAACTAATATTTACAGAAATATTTACGACTAGTTGTGAACTACCCGCTTTACTGGGCAACATTCCCTTGCGCAGGGGTCATGCTCTTTTATTTGATACCCCACTGGGGTATAATTGAAAACATTCGATTATCCATCCCCACTTTATTGCTCCACCTTTCCACCAACCGAAGGTTAAAAATAGATAAAAACAATCCTTGAAGCTGGTTGTATATCTTATCAATATTTGAGCTTAATCGATGCACAAGTTTTTAAGTTCTTGAACAAACCTCATTCAACCCCTTATCTACTATATTATGCATGTTTTGTATATAAAAGCCTTCCTCTTGAATCTATCTATTAGAAAAAACTGCATCAAAACTGTTGCGTAGTTTTAAAGATCTAAGCATACATTAATAAGGATTAGGGGCAGACAGACGAAAGAGACTTGATAATGGATTTTATGAATTTCTACAACATTAAAAAAACAATTTTCCCAAGTTCGAGTATTGATCTCGATATCTACTGCATAGAAAGTGAACAAGTAATTTTCATTATTTGGGACGTTAAATCAGTGAACCATAAGGGTCGTACTCACATGACCGGTTTGTTTTGAAGACATTTATGAATCAATATTTGAAAATGTAAAGATTTTCCAGATAAATTATAGTCTTATACCCATTTTTAAGAAAACATTCTATAGTTTGTTGCTGGTAATATTTGTTGTATATTTTTGATACGTCAAGTATAAACAAATATGAATACAATTTTGTAAGTCTACATAATCTCCATACATTCATACATAGATACATAGATACTTGATATTGGTGTGTGGTAGATAGTATTTTCTAATAGTATTTTTATTTAAGTTACTATAACAATTGTTTACATAGAAAAACAAACTAAATGCAATACAAAATAAATTTTTAAAATGAAAACTGTGTGATACTCAACTCTTATAGTCACCACTATATAGTCACTAGTCAGTATATGTTCTATTTTAAAAACATAAACAGTGGAACCTGGTTAAGTGAGACATCAAGGGATCTGCAAATTCGTCTCACTTACAGAGATATTCCGCTTACCCAGTGTCTCAGATATCCAGGTATAAACAATAAATATCTGTTTCATGTACAGAATGTTCCATTAATAGAGGTTAGAATATAGGGTATTTCAGTTATAGAGGTGCGATTATTAAATAAAAGAACGTATTATCAATATCATTGCTGCTACAAAAATTATGAATACCGAACCTTCGCACGAAATTTTGTGCCTTTCCTTTAATCATCGGTCCACTTACCGGAACTTCACTTATCCAGGTCCCACTTAATCAAGTTCCACTGTAAATGTATACAATACAGTCAAAACGGTTTAGCAGTAATATAAAAAAGATCGTTAACTTAGGTCACTAACTTAGGTGGCAGGACTGTTATTTAATGGAAACAAAAGACTACTGTTAAATATATTTTTTCATCGAAAATTTATACTCTAAAGGGTTCGATATCAAGGTTTTTAATGTAAGATTTTTCCATTTAATTAACGATGTAATAAGTTTATTTAAATGGACGCATTTAATCAATAAGATGCTGTATTATAGGTAAGGTTTATGCTAGGCACTATAGTTTTTAGGACGTATTTTAATATTGGAAACCATGGAAATAAATAATTTTCACCTTGTACTTTTCTCTAAAAGGTCTGTCAAACAGATACTTTCAAGTATACAAACAGTCGTAACGAAGCAATACGAACTTCAATTCACTTTTCCTGAATTTTAACATGTTCAGTATTTTCTAAAGAATTTGTTTTGCTGCTCCCTTTGATAAGAGTAAACGAAAAAGAGAATGAATTAAAAGAGTTTCAGTATTTTACAGATTCAGATAAAAGATTGTTAAAAAAAAAAGTTTCAAATTTCTACAGATCAAAATGGCGATTGAATTGTTCTTTTGTGACTATTTTAGACCACTTTTAATCATTAAGGCGAAGATTTTGTGAATGAAATTGATATACATTCCGAGATATCGATGAAGAATGAGGCCTTCATAATTAAAGAGACCCCGATAATTTTTCCCGATCGATACTCAAATAACTCCTTGACAAGTCTGTGATTTTAGCAAAATTTTACAATCCTTAATATTTCCAAGCTTCTTTTCCAGAACGCGATATTTCCGAAAGAAGAAACATAGCAAGAAGCACATGGTCACAGCAAGTAAATTGAACAACGTTGTCGCTTGGACAATTCGCTTCTGGATTAGACTAAATATATTTCAAAAAGTAATCTTTGTTTATTGGTTTTTCTTAAACTAAACGGTCAATTACATTTAACGAATAAGGTTCAAAGCATCCCTATTTTGCTTATTTTCATATATCTACTTTTGTTTGCAAAGTTACTTTCTGTAGCAAAAGTGTCGATGACAGTGTCGAAATTAGTAGTACGCGAAATATCCTGAGCTATAGTTGATCTCAAATAGTTTTGATCAATTATAATTTTGAGAACAATCTCTCAGCACTCGTTTACACGTTATTTTGAATACTCATCATTTAAATTACATAGCGTGAGGTCCTGGGTGGTGGCCCAGGTTTGCCGCATCTAGAACCGCCACTGAAACTTTATTTCGTTGTTACTTTTAGTCCATATCGTTAGAAACACCTTAATCAGACCAATCATTTTGAATGTTGTATCTCGTACAAAAACGATGCTGATATGAACAATTTTCACTGTAAATAAATACATGGACAAAATACATGTACAAAACATTTTAAGATAACAATTTTTGAAATGGAGTTTTACACTCTTGTGACGACGACAACAACGAACGTCGCATGAATTTATCCACATCGAGCAAAGCATTATTATTATCATCATCAGCATCATCGTAGGCGCCCAGCATGATGCTCTGATGCTCTGATGCTCTATGCTTATGCTTCAAGTATCGTATACGTACAATAAAAAAACATTATATAACGTACCGTAATACATGATGACGTTTAATGAAATATGTACTTTTCATGAAATTGAGAGTTCATGAAAATGAAAACCAATGAGTTTTTCAGTTGACTTCACAGAAAAGTCGAATTATGCACATATATAAAAAATAATTATTAAAAAGTTTCTAGATCATAAAACTGAATAGAATAGTATGTACGTCAAATTATTTTTACCTAGTTTACATTTAAGGTAGTACAAGCGCCAAGACAAGTTTAGACTTGTGGTTGGAATTATTTGTACTTTATTATCAACTTTGATGATGAATTTTGTTATAACTTCATGAATGTAGATGAAAAATAAGAATACAATTTTTCGATATCTATTGGTTTTCGAAATATTGATAGCTAAATAACTAAACAAAATTTTCAATTTTCAATATTTGGAAAATTACTTCAGACATCCAAAAATTGTATTCTTACTTTTCATCTTATATTGTCAAGTTATAACATAATTCACCATCAAAATTGAAAATACATACATATTTTTTTAATTTGTGTCCCCACTACCGTGCTTATACATCCTTAATTATTCAAGCAACGGTCTCTCTTACTTTGAAGATTTATTCTGTTTCGCGACAGTTGTATAAAAAAATTTTTTGTTTTTCAGAGCAAAGAAAGCAACAGGCAAGACTTGCAGCAGTATTTATATTTTTTACAGCTTAAAAATTTATATACAGAGTGCCCGTGACTCAATAGACTACATAACGTATTCTTTGGACAAGTTTAAGTCGAAAATACCCTATATACTTTTGTCCAAAACTCAATTGTTAAGGAGTTATGGGCACATTGGTATGCATAGAAAAAACTTTAAACGTGTTTCAATCGAAATGTTTTGTAAAATTAAACGATGCCTATGATTCTGAAACAACTATTTGACCTTTCGACTAAAATCTTTATGCGACTTGTTAAAAATAACTAAAATCAGTCCCCAAATGTCCAAAATCTATCAAAAAAGAAAAAAAAAGTCAGTTATGGGGACTGTCGACAGATATGAAAACTTAAGACTTTGGAAAAAACCTTGATTGAACAGATGTCCATAAGTTGTATATCCTTCACCCTGTTTTACGAAATGTCAATACAATAAATATATCTTTATAAATTACAGCTCATGTGTTATTCCAATGAATGAGCTAAATTTTTGTCAAGTTTTATTCAAATCCATTCAGTAGTTGCGTGAAAGCATAATAATGAAACAAACATTTTAACTTTCACATTTATAATATACTAGCTGCGTCTCGCGGTGATATCCAATTAAAAGAGAGTGGTATTACCCGCGTTTAAAAGAGATTTTGAGAGTTTTTATCGTTAATGTGTAAATTAATCAAACCTTCTTGAGAAAAATGGACTAAAAATCTATTTCACGAGCTTTATAAAATACGATTCCTGTATGCTATCCCATAGGAATCGTGCATTTTTTCGGGATAATATTACGTAATTTCCTATAAACAACTCCAATGCTTTTGGAGAATAAAATATTCTCCAAAAAAAGGTCGATGTCTAAAAAACACGGCAGACACTAAAGGCACTAGTTGTCGTACGGCAAAGTGAGGATTTTTCCTATAACCATTGCCAAACTTATAGAATGATACTTACTCGGATTGTCTGGGCGCTTATAATGATAACTTTTACTTTGTCAAACGGACATGTTTTGTGAATTATCCAACAATTTTCATGCAACATACAATTACAGTAAAATATATGCGCCACATACCATTCACAAAGCGAATAAAACGGTACACGATATTGAGTTTAAGCTACAATATAGTGTTGATACACACAAAAAGATATCGGACATAAACATACTACTACAGGAAAGAATTTATTCCGGTTTAGTTGAACTGACGACGTTATAAATAAAATGTTTAAATTTATACAAAACATAGCGCAGCGAAGATGAAATAAAATAAAAAATATAAAAAAAACGTATAATGTTTAAAAAGAAACGACAAGAAGAAACACTTTTTACCCTAGGTTTTCTCGGTATTCCGGTTTTTATTTATATTCGACCATTTAATTTAATGTAATATGAGGATGTGTGAGTGTGTTTGTACGGGGGGATGGAGAGACACGGGAAATGCCGGAATACGAAAATACTATATATTTGAAAAAGAATTGTAATATATACGAGCAATAACGGTGATGATATGCTTAACCTGTCGTTATTTGAGACTTGATTTACTAAAAAAATTTTTGTTTTACTTTTTAAATGGGGGAAAATGTTAAAATGATTTGGATAGTTAGAAAAATAATTTTAATTTTATTTGAAAAGTTTTTTCGAGAATCAAAATTGATTTTTAATATAGAATTGACGTATTTCATTATTGTTCTTAAGGTAGTACCAGCATGAAATCACTTTTCGACAGATTTGGCCGAATTTTTTTTCTCGGGTTTATAATAGCTTTATTTATGAATTCCTAAAATTTCATAATTTTTGACCGTTTAGATCGCGAGATATTTAAAGACAAAGTTCGCGATTTTGAGGGTCATGTCCCATTTAAAGCATGTAAAATGTCCGGTCTCTCCAACTATTTTTTATGATATTATTATATATTGAAGAAAAAGTAGAAAAAAATGTTTATACAATACAATTCTAAAAAAAAAAAATTAGAAATTAATTTTCACTTTCGAGATATTAATTTTGACGTAAATTGATCGAAATTGGGACGTTGGCATAATTATTTCCCATTTTAAACGGTCAAAATTTCTGAAACTTTGGGAATGAATAGTAAGCATTATTAAATTCTTAAATTTAATTTTTCGTTAAATTCTGTCGAAAAAAAAATTGTACCATTGCTTTAACATAGAAACTGCAAATACCATGCTGGAACATCCTTAAATGATTAATTAATTTATTTTTTTTAAATTAAAAAACTTAAAAAAATTTTGCTATTTCTACCGGATATGAATGATATTAAAATTTTATCTTAAGATGGTGACATTTTTTTATTCAGAAAGAACAAAGCTATAATCCCCCCTCTCCAATTCAAGTCCCTAAAAAATATTGTAAAAATTTGGTACTAAAATAATTTTGACATTTGAATTCTGTCTAAAATGTTATACAAACAGGAGAAACTGCTTAGAAAATTTTTATTGCAGTCAAAAAAATTGTGTTGTAACTTATTTAAAATTACCTACATATTAACGCCGGACAAAACTACCCAAGATTGTTATTCCTTGGTCTTGGGCTGAAAAAGTTTTCGATTAGGAAAATGAAAAATGGTTGAAAAATGCAAGAAACTAATATAAAATTTTTGGTCGCCACATAAATTGGAGACCATGTTAACTCGGGTATCCAAAGTCTGTGCAAACGAAGCCGAATAACATCGAAATTTCGCGCTTTAAATTTATTATATCCTGTATATTTGAAATATATATCAAGGTATATATATATATATATATAAGTTTAATCCCAAGTTGATAACGTTTAAAAATATGGATGCTACGAACAATGTCTGGGGTCCGCAGAACCCATCTTGTAAAATAAAATATTGCTTTTAGAAAAATAAACAACTTTTGTTTGAAACATTTTTTCGTTACCTTCACGCTGTTTACCCTCGAGTGCGCAAACTTTGGTGTTCATTTCTCCAAAATTATAAAATATAGGCAGTTGCAAATTTGCAGGTAGCTTCAAATAGTTCACTTGTGAAAGATTCTCGAATAACCAAAAAAAATTCTAGAAAAGTTTTCGAAGTTTTCTAAAACCAAAACAAACATTCAACACTTTCTATACAAGATATTTCAACAATTAACTCAGGCAATTGTTTGTTTTCATTTATTTTTTCAAAAAATGAAAATGTTATCAAATGTAGGAAACTGCAAAACACATTAATGTGCATTTTGCAGGGCAAATGATGATCTTTAATTTTCGAGAAACTTTTTTCGAGTATATATAAAAAATTTACTCAAATTTTAAAAATTCCTCGGTCATGGAAAGCAATGTTAATATTTTCGAAAAGAACAAGTTGACATTAAACAAAAACAGAGGAATTGCAAGTTTCATTTCATAGTTTGTAAATAAGAAGTGGAAGAATTTAGAGGTGGACGAAAAAGAGGATAGAGAAGGCGCAAATTTATCTCCTTTATTGTACCATGTATATATAAAATATATCAAGGTATACTAAGTTTATAACGCTTAAATTAAAAATATTGATGCTACGAACAAAATTTTGGTATGGTGTTCATAAAGTCACTTAATTATTAAGCCCACCTGTCTGCTGTCTGTCTGCCTGTCTGTGATCACGATAGATCAAAAACGAAGAAAGCTGTCTTTTGTTTGACACATTTTTTCGTAAAAATCACTGTTTACCCATGAAGGCGCAAATTAGGTTAGAACATTATATAGTATGCATTATATGGAAATATCAGTTATGCGTCTGTGACACTACAGTCGTGTTATATATACCCGACTATGGCTATCGAAGAGTGACTATCTTTCTTTACTTACATGACGTAAAAAATAAACGATCGAGTAATCGACAGTGCCTATACATGGTATTTCAACAATTAACACAGTAAATTGTTTGTTTTCACTTGTTTTTCTCTAAAATTATCCAATTTTTTCATACCATAGTAAAAACACAGTTTTTCTGTATTGTAACAGAATATGTATTAATTTTAGGTGTATTCGAAAAGTGCATACTAGCACAAAAATTTTTATAAAAGTTTCAAATTCAATTGAAAATCGTTGTATTTATATTATCTTTACGATCGTTCAGAAACGTAACACACTGTCATTCTTGATTACGCTTAAAAATACAATATTTTCTCAACCATATTGATTCACTGAGACAATATTTTATCACGAATCCAATTTCATAAAAATAAAAACGTATGAGAACATATTCCAACTACATACTATACTATACCGCATATATAAATGTTTGTAAGCGATCTAAGAAAATTCCAATTGTTATAAATTTTACTAAAGCCCTTGAGACACAAAGAAACACAATGTACTTACTCGTATATATATATACTTGATATGAATGTATCGAGTTATAATAAATTTATGTTTTTTTAAAATTGACCTATTTTTCAATTGAAAAATTATATTGTTACTTCAGTTTTCAATTATAAATAAAAAAAATAAACAAAATTATAAATCGAAATAAAGTAGGAAAAGAATAAATAAAAGAAAATTGTGTTCGATAACTAACAATAATAATTTGATAATATTTCATATTTCGAAAAAAATGATTGAATGGAAAACATCGGAAAATTGTTATGATATTTACTTAAGGATGTACGAGCACAAGGGCATTTTTTTTATATGAAGTTGGGCTAAGTCTAAATCAGTTCTGTAAATTTTAAGGGGGGAGGGTGCCCGATTATTTAAATAAATAAATGACTTCGAAAGTAGGCATATTTGACATTGGTCTTATGGAAAAATGGTAGATGGATGATATGTTTTCATAGATTTCTTCAAAACTAGAAAAATTTTATTTTTATTTTTTGTCTACATTCATGAAGTTAAAACAAAATTCATCATCGAAGTTGAAAATAAAGTAAAAATAATTTCAGCCTCAAATCTAAACTTTTCTTGGCGCTTGTACTACCTTAATGGTTTTAGATAGTTTAGTCAGTGGAAGGAACTAAGGTTGAGGTTATTCTAGCATCAAATTTGCTAGAATTACGTAGTGTTCAATACAGCTATAGGGTGCATTGACGTCCTTGTGCTATCCCTATTATAGTTGCTATGCCTTTTTTTGTAATTCCAAGATTTAATTTATCTTTCACTCATTAATCCCATTATTTTTGCGAACACACCTGTCTAAATTCGAACGGGAATTAAAATCTTTTTTCTATTCAAACGTTATTGCATATAGTTTTCCGGTACGTAACCTTAAACTGGCACTTGAAACATACCTAAGAACAGTCTCCATGAAATTAAAAATCGGTTCACCCGTTTAGGCGCTACGATGCCATAGACAGACAGACAGACACATACACATAGCGGTCAAACTAACACACTTTTTTTAATTTCGGTGGTTAAAAATGACGAAGTTCAATCGAAATATCTTTCATTTGATTTTATTTAATAATTCACAAACCATTTAGAGTGAATTAATTCTGGCTCTTAACAAAGGACAGATCCAAATTTTAAAACAAAACTAGGCGAATCATAAACTAATGCCATAATAACTGTGGCTAATTAAATATCCCACAATAACCACAGGGATCTTTAATTCAGGATAATTTCTGTAAAACCATGAAGTATTCAAACACAATTACGGATGTAACTTTTTAGCTAAATTCATTCCAAATAAATTTTCCTGTTCAAAGTTTGTTATTTACTCCATATTTGACTTTGGGACTAGGAAAGCAGTGATTGAGGGTAGTGGACGAACTCATTTGTATCTATTCTTTGGTATGGCTTAGAATAAAAGAATTGAGGCCTGTTTGAAATTATAAATATTAAACTTTCACACTTTAAAATGGAATTTTCATTACTAGGTTTGCAAGGGAAAGAAATAATGCTTCACTGTCTTCAAAAGAAGTCTGAATATCGAAGTATCGAAGTAGAATTTCGAAAACGAAATGTATATTATACAATTTTCTGTATATAACCCCTCGACTATGTTTAAATGAACATTTGCATCAAAGTATAAAATAGATTTTCCATAAAATTGACCTATTTTCGATAATTATTTTTCACCTCAATTTTCAATTATAAATAAACAGTCCAAATAGACAAATAAAAGAAAAATGATTTCAAAAACTTTATCAAATTAATATATTATATCGAAAATGATTATCGAAATACCGAAACATTGTTATTATTATTATTATGATTATCATTATTATTATTATATTTATATAAAATAGTGACGTAACATTCTAAAAACTTATAAACCCTTAACCAATAAAATTGAAATTAAAATTATGATGTTTACCTAGGAAAATGGAAAAGTTTCGTACATATAAATTACAACTATTTTAAATAGTTTCAAAAGTTTTTACTTGTTATGTTCTATATAGATAGATTCGGACGGTTAATTTCATTAAAACTTTGTATTCAAAATGTTTGAGTATGGTCCAGGAGATGTCCGAGAAAGTAGTTGTTTGCAAGATGATTGCGTCGGGATTTTAATAACAGTCAAGTTAATC
Source organism: Chrysoperla carnea (assembly GCF_905475395.1). Taxonomy (NCBI): domain Eukaryota; kingdom Metazoa; phylum Arthropoda; class Insecta; order Neuroptera; family Chrysopidae; genus Chrysoperla; species Chrysoperla carnea. The sequence goes on from NC_058337.1 coordinate 129,803,487, forward strand.
GTCTCATCTGTCATTTTGCACGAAAATTCGATGTTGTAATTTCAATTAGGGGCAAATGCACACTCTAAAATTGAAAATAATTCTGGGTAGTCTTTTTCGACATAACTGCGTCACGAAATATCGACAGCTAAGTAGGCAATGAGCTTATCTTTTTACTTAACTTCATTCATTTACCATGAAACTTTAGGGGTGATTTTTGGGGGAACTCTATTGGTGTATATCTTTCCTCCGAAAAAAGGTAAAAGGACGAAATTTGGTGCAAAGTGGCAGGTAACTTCCTCTCTGTTTATGTTTCCCGAACCTTTTTATAGGCCGAACGTAACTGAAACAAGTGATAGCAATCAATTGACAGAGTTAATTGTTGAAATAGCATGTATAGACAGTGTTGATTACGCAATCATTAATTTTTTACGGCATGTAAATAAAGAAGCATAGCCACTCTTAGATAGCCACACATACATACATGTAACACACACACACACATAACTGATATTTCCATATAATACATATAGTTTGCGCCCTCATGTTTTAACAGTGATGTTTACCAAAAAATGTTTATACAAAAGTTGTTAATTAATGCTTCACAAAATGGGCTTACGGGCTCAAGACCCAATTGACCTATGTTCCTCATTTACAAACTCGATCTCACTTTTTATGTCCTGAGAACGCTGTACGAATTTCAACTAGATATCTTTTTTCGTTTTTGAGTTATCCTGTTGACAGACAGGCATTCGGACGGGCAACCTAAAATGAACTAATTAGGTAATTTCATGAACACCTATACCAAAATTTTGTTCATAGCATCAATATTTTTAACCGTTACCAACTTGGGACTAAACTTAGTATACCTTGATATATTTCATATATACATGGTATAAAAATTCAGTCTTACAAAATAGTGATTTTTTATACTTTTCGCTATTTCGTTTTCAAAGAGTGCCTTAAATTGTGAACGCAGTGAACAAGCATCGGATTTTTCCCGTACATCTCCCGGACCAATATAAATATTATAAATACGATAATATTATTTGGCTGTCTCTGTTTATATTACATGAAAATTATATTGTTTATTTCACTTTGTATGGAAATATTATATTGATGATAGGGAAAATAATTTATTTAAATAAAAAAAAATAAAATAAAGGTTTCGAATAACATAAGAGAGTAACGTCAATCACATTTGAAAACGTACGGGATTTAAATATTTTATTGTTTTGTTTTTCATGTATTTTTTATCACAAAAATGTCTCAAGGTAAAGACTTATAGATGACATTTTATCGATGACTTCCAGGAAAAACAAAATTTTGAATGTAATATTTTTAAGGTATAACGGATATATAATTTTTTTTTTTAAACTTTGAAAGATACGTGGGTTCGAGATCATGTTTTAATAAAATATTCTTAGAACGAAAACTGTTTTTCTTAGAAATTTATTATTTAGTACTTATAGGAAGCACTGACTAAAACAAATATCTTTAATTTTTGACTTTAAAAATGGTATTGATCTGTTTTCGAGAAACGACGTAGTTTTTTCTAAAACCTTCTTGTACAATTTTGGTTTAACAGTTTATGAACCGCGGGATTCTGGTTCTGGAATAAATGATTGATTTCTTCACTTTATTATGAAATGAAAAGTTTTATTTCGTGAATTTACCAAGATATAACTGATATTTTATCTATTTTAGTTTAATTTTTAAATTTACTGTGTCTAATAAAAGCTTTTTACTGGCATGGACCTTTCAAAAATGGACCTTTTTTAATTAAATTTTGGAATCCATTTTTGTTTTGAAATCAACGTTTAATTAGTCTACAATAAAAAATATTTTCAATTAATTACAGAAAGGAAGGTTACAAAATGTGTCATTGAAGCCGAAAAAAATAGGACAAGCTCAAGTTACTTTTGCAAAATAAGTGATCCGCAGTATAAGTTTTAACTTTTTTATACTTTTTATATGTAATTTGTATTATATGCGTGTAACTATATACTTTTAACATCTATTACTACATTTTAATAATGGGAATAAAGTTCGATTGTTTATAATTATTGCTTGCTATGCTTCCAATAATTTTCGATTTTATTTTTAATAATTGTCATACTGAAACGAATTGCCATCTTTTTATTTTTTTAAAAGTTTTTTGAGTTTTTATTTTGATGAAAATTCTACCGGAAGCCAGAATGAAGGTCTAAGCCCATTTGGATTATCCCGTACCCTTTGCAATATTTTTTTTATAAATAAATACTGACAGAGCATAATTACCACATTATATAACTTTCGAGTTAATAAATAACTAAATTGCGAGGTGTAGATAGTCTAGTGCTATGCAGTTTCTTTAGAGATGTAAATCGAAAGTTGATTCAAATACAGTTTTAAACAAAAATTTCCATTAAAAAAAATACAAAAAACGTCGATTTTTTATCGACACAAGTTAAAATAAACAATTAACTGAGCTAATTATTGAAATACCCTGTATGGACAATGTTGATTATCAGTGCTTGCATAATTAAAAAAAAAATTAAAACAGTTGAAAAAACCAACAAATTTATGACAGCTTTCCGGTCGACATTTGTTCAAGTTTTCTATTAAGTTTTGAATGAAGTTGAAGTATTTTTTAAGAAAGTTTTTTTAGTTTTTTTTTTTTCAAAAATGTTTCATAAAGTTCACAAGTTAAAACTACCATCAAATTTTCAACTCGCTATCTTTTATAGTTTTGTCCTAGTTTGCTCGTTCACGAGAAAATAATGATGTTTGCGAAAAAATGTTTCAAACAAAAGTTGTTTACTTTTTTATAGGAAACATTTTTTACATCCATAACGGTTTATAAGGTGGGTCCTACGAACCAAAGGTCTAATTGTTGTTCATTTACTAACTCAACTCACTTTTTACATCCTGAGCATGCTATAACATGATATCTCATTTATTTTTTGAGTTATCGAGGCGACAGACACATGGACAGGTGGACAAGCGGAAATGGACTAATTAATTGATTTTATGAACACCTTTACCAAAATTTTCTTCATATTATCAATATTTCTAAGCGTTACTCACTTGGGACTAAAATTAGTATAGTTTGATGTATACTTCATATATACAGGATATAAAAACGAGTTCCCTTAAGGTAGTACCTCCACGAAAGTGATATTCCAAGAATTTCTCAAAACTCAGAATATAAAATATTTAATTCATAATACACATGCTGTTAAAATTAGAAGATGATGATTTACCATGTCATACATGAGATATTAGCAATTAAAAGTGACGCAATTTGTACGTGTACATGGGAGAAGCGTGGAAAAATGACAAATTTATATTTATTTATCAATGAATGACGTTCACCATCTCTATGAAAATCTATTATAATGTAGAATACTATATTTAGAAAAAAAAAAAATAAATAAAAATTATTTACCATATAGTTTCGATAAAAAACTTAAATAAATAACTCGTTTTAGCGATGATTTTTTGTGGAGGGGATATAAAGACTAGTGGTATGGAAACGATGTGGCAACGGATACTGTATAGTTTATAAGTTCGGTAGTAATATGTACATGTATAGGTATAGGATAAATAATGATAAGAATAATGCGACGTTGCCACATTTCCATACAGAGGTATATTTCATAGTGTGTGTGTATACGTATAGGGGATATAGTAGTGGAGGAAGTACAGTCTTGTGAAAAAAATATATGGTATAGTCATAGCACAGTTAATGCGCTGAATGATAGTATTAGTCCAAAACTTTTTGACTGGACTGTCGCGGAGGAACTACCTTAAACTTTTAATGTATAATGAATGCATTTTGCTTATCTATTTTTCAAATACCATAATATTTTCCTTTAAGTATAAAAACATTGCATAGCACACACAACACAGCCCCATTACTAGCTAGCTAGAGCTATTACATAAATTTATAATTAACAACATTTGCAAAAACTCTTATGCATTGTTGTTGTATCAGGCAAGGCACTTAATTATTTATTAAAACACTCTTTTTATATATTTTTTATTTTAAAAAAGAAATTCAATCACTAGATAAATTATGTAGAGGGTATGGGAACGTGAAGAGTGAGGGATGATACTTTCACCGTATATACTTGAGAATTTCCTTTTTAAAAGAAATACAATGACTTGTGTATAAAAAAAAGCCACTTAAAACAATAAATGTCGCATACTATAGTTCGTTTTAAAATAGAAGTAGTCTAGGAACTGATATATATTTTTATTAGAGCTGCAAACGCTTTTGAAAGTTTTAAACAGGGGTCTCCGAATTGTGAGCAGTGTCTCTGGTTCGAAAAATAATCTCTAGATTTTGCCATTTGCCAAGAAACAAAATTGATCCCTTTTAAATAGAAATATACTTCAAAACATAATATAAAACAAAGTCGCTTCCCGCTGTCTGCCCCTAAAACTACGAAACGAATTTTGATGCGGTTTTTTTTAAAGATAAAGTGATTCAAGAGGAAGGTTTTAAAGTGATGTCGATGAAAATTGTTAACAAAAGGAGGATAAGTGACAACATATGAAGTGAAGATTATTACACAATTATCTTTGTATTAAAATTATAGTTGCGCAGCGAAGGGGATAGTTAACAGCTAGTTATTTTATATACAAATTAAAAGAAATAATTGACTGAGTAAATTGTTGAAAAAACCTGTATAAAAAGTGTTCAATATCAGTGCTTGTATTATTTTTCTTTATAAATTAGAAGAGTTTAAAAACACAATTATGGCGGCCTAAATATTTATTAGGTTTTCGAAAGAATTTTCTAGAATTTTTTTGTCGTTTTTCAAGAATATTCCACAAGATCACTTGTTGAAGGTACCTGCAAATTTTCCACCAAAGTTTTTTTTTCTAATTTGCGTCCTGATAAACAGTAATGTTTACGAAAAAATGTTTCAATTCGAACAAATTTGTTTATATAAAACATTTTTTATTCAAGACCAAATTGACTATGTTGAATTTACGAACTCAAACTCACTTTTTACACCCTGAGTACACTCTAAAAATTTCAGCTTGATATCCTTTTTCGTTTTGGAGTTATCATGTGAACAGACAAACAGACACACAGACAACCGGAAATGAAAAGTTTGTTCGTAGCATCAATATTTTTAAGCGTTATAAACTTGAGGCTAAACTTAGTATACTTTGATATAGCACTATTCTATTCTAGTTTTTTACTAATGAAAATTAAAAAGTATGATGGAAAACGTTTTGCCCCAATAATAATTTTATATCAGTTTTGAAATTTTCTGTTTTATTAGCCATAATTTTATTCCCTTCTAAAATTTTCTTTGTGGTAAAATTCTGGAAATAATTGTGCAGTTCTAAAAATTGCTTAGAAATAGTTCGGTAAAATTGTAATATTTTTCTACTGGCCTGGTAACAAATTTGCATGGAGTATTCAATAACACCTAGTCAGGGTACAGACTGAAAGAATCCTAACTTCTTTCAGCAGTTAACAAGCACGACTTTGCATAAAAAAGCATGTCAGCTTCTAGACTAGAGTAATAGTCCTAGACTATAGTAGAAAAGATAGACCATTAAATATTTCACAATAACGTTTTTGTTATTAAAAAATTATAGTATAATGATAGTAGAGGCGATGTTATATATGCTGCGATTATAAATGAAACAAATATATTTTAATTGTATAATTAACGTCAGAATACTTGTATTTATATTTCAAGATATCCTTAATTTAGATAAATACACTACACTTATAGATACCATATGATTATATCCTAGTATTATTATACCCAGAATAATCTATTTTAATAAAATTAAACACACTATCTTTTATGTACATTATGGAAAAACTATTGCAGATATCGAGATGTGATTCGAGAAGAAATACAAGAAACAGCTTGCAAAATTCCTGTTTTTCCAATTCATCATATTTTTATTTTTATCCCTTTTAAATAATCACAGTTTTAAATTTTGTTAAATTGAAAATAGTCATAATTCATAGAGTATATTAGAAAAGATGGCCATGAATTGTTTGACATTTACTGTTTTACATTTTTGTAGAAGCCTTTAATTAATGATTCAAAATGATGATCATAGATGGAGCAGTAAAATATCAGATTAAATTTAATTTTTTTTAATTGCTCATGTGTTATTCTGATGCATGAGTTATATTGTTGTTCAGTTTCATGAAATTCGGTAGTTTTTGCGTGAAAGCGTAACAAAAAATCAAACAAACAAACATCCCTACTTTCACATTTATAATACAAATAGGGATTTTCTAATTTTTCCGATTCGTGACAGCCGAGACAAGAAGACAGTTCATTTATAATTTACAAGAGGGAGTATTTTATTATTCTTTCTATATCGAATAAATAAACATCCATCTTACTGTATATATTCTTATGCACCCGCCTGTTTTATGAATAATTAGGAAGATCAAATAATGAAATAAAAAAATAAACCATGTAACATCAACATTAATATTAAAAGCAAGAAAAAGAAAACTAAAGTGTTCCATTTTACATGAAAACTACTATAAATATAATAACATTCACATTTTTATTAATTACCTCATTATTATCCTCTTAACTTTCGAACTTTTTTTTCGTTGTGTGCTCCATTAAAACACAATGTTAATAGAAAATCATTAACAAAACATAATACAAAAAAACAAAAAGAATAAAGAATCTTGCAAACTTTTTTTTTTAATACTTTGTTTCACTTCCTTGGGGAATCTTTAATGTTGTGTTTTTTTTTCTGTTTTTTAACTTTCTAATAAAAAGTTGTTATTTTCACCCAGAAAATTTAAAACATACAATTGTACGAAATCTGTCAATATGATTTGTATTACACTGTTTTAGTAAAAAAAAATTTTGCAGCGGGATAAGTCGTGGAAAACTAATGTAATCGTTTTGTAATTTGATTTGGAAGTGAATCGTATAAGAAGGGTGGATAAAAGAGACTTATGAGCAGGGAAGCTTCATCAATAAGGTCATATTTTCTCATCAGAAGATAGTTTTTTATTAAAAATTGAAGTTTTGTTATTTCATGATTTTGAAAAGAAGAAATATTAAAACAGAGCAGAATGATCATAATAATCAATTCACATATAAATTTTTAATACTCTCACTAATTTTGGAGATGGCGCAGAGTTGCGCAAATTATTAAAAATCGTGTAAAAGGAGGTAGAAGTGCTCAATTTGGTAAAAGAAGTTGCGATTTGAAAACATCATCCCATATTTCAGTTTAAAACATAAACTTTAAATAAAAAAATACTTTTTAAGGACAAGCTTTTATTGTACTAAAAAGTAGACAATTTTTTTTTAGGAATACCTTAAACATGACTAACGTGCTCAGTTTAAAATATCAAGGATAATTCGGAGCACCTCAAGCTTTTACAAATAGTCAAGTACGATTAATTCCTAAGAAAAATTATTTTCTACTTTAATAGCAATTTTTATATAAATTTTCAATTTAAAACTAAACAAGTGGAAACAAACAGCTGACTGAGTTAATTGTTGAAATACCATGTATAGGCAGTGTTGATAGGCACTCTTAGATAGCCACACATACATACATGTCATACACACATAGATGATATTCCCATATAATACATAGTTTTTAATTTGCGCTCTTAGTAAACAGTGCTGTTTACGAAAAAAAGTTTGAAACAAAAATTGTTAATTTTTTTATAAGGAATTTTTTACATTTGAACTTTTGTTATATCTCTAATGGTTTACAAGATGGGTCCTACGGACCCAAGACCCAATTGACCGCTGTTACTCATTTACTAATCGACCTCATTTTTTACGTCCCGAGCACGCTGTAAAAGTCTTTTCGTTTGGAGTTATCGTGGTGTCTTTCAGACGGGCGGACAGACAGACAAAAAGACACAACCGGAAATGAATTTTATGAACACTTATACCAAAGTTTTGCTCGTAGCATCAATATTTTTAAGCGTTACAAACTTAGGACTAAACTTATCAGAAAGTTATTGATCTGCCTTCTAAAAGTCAAACCTGACACATTTGGTACTGTTTTTCTTTTTAAATAAACTGAAAGAATTACTAATTAACTCTATAACGGGTGTTGTTGTGTGGTATTTAACGATTACGGACTAGAAAGAGTAGAGTATTCGTAATGAAAAGTAATGCATATGACTTAAGTTTTTTGTAAGTTAATGTTGCACACATAATACTTAAAGGATTAAAGAATTTTTCGTCAAGGTTGTTTTACATAATAAAAACTGTTGTCATTATTATTATAATAACATGTGACCTCCATATACTCACCAAGAAAACTTGATCTTGTTGAAAAGTTTTGAATTACTATCACATACCACAAACTTGAAAACTGCGTTGTTATATTATTTCAAGGATTTATATAGGATATTCTTTTTAAAAAAAGAGGTAAAAAGTTTAAATTAAGGTAGTACGAGCGCCAAGGTAAGTTTAGATTTAAGGTTGAAATTATTTGTACCTTATTTTCAACTTTGATGATGAGTTTTGTTATAAGTTCATGAATGTAGACGAAAAATCAGAATTAAATTTTTCCATATCTGCCTTGGTTTTCGAAATATTGAAAGCTAAATAAATAAACAAAATTTTTAAATTGTTATATTTAGAAAATCACTCCAGATATCGAAAAATTTTATCCTTACTTTTCGTCTTATATTGTCAAGTTATAACATAATATGCCAACTTTTGAAGTATTTTATTTGTTTTAATAGTCGGACAACCTCTCCCCAAAATTAACAAGAGTTTAACTACATTATATTATCGTTATTTTTTTACTTTTTAGTGCATTTTAATATATTTTGGAAAAGTTTTCCTTTTGAAGTCGGTTTTCTTTTTGTTAAAAGTTTTTTTTATTGTTGTTATAGGAGCAAAATTCTAGCTGTCTAACTTTTGTGGTTGATGATAACAGACGGGCAGGCGTTTCGTAATAGGGTTCTGTTGGTTACCTGTCGCGTACGGAACCCTGTAATTAAAATCTATTTGTGGCATCGTAAATTTTGAAAGAAGCTCGTACACCTTTCATGCGCATTTTTTAAATATTCATCTGATTTTAAAAGGTGTTTAAGGGAGAATTTCAGTGGTAACAACATCATCTGTTTTGTATGATTTACTTAGAAACCACAAGCGTCGTATTAGAATTTTTGAGTTGCTTACTTAAAAATGTTAAATTAGACGCATTTTAAGCAAAAAGATAATTTAAAGTTGACGTTAAGTATGTCAGATTTACCGCGTGAAAATTTGTATAATAATATTATTATTAAAAAATGTGAAAATGCTATTTTCTTCAGACATGTTTATATACACATGAAAAATATTTAAGTTAAGAATTTCTTATTCTTATAATATGTAGAACCATTATAAACTTTTCAAAAAATATTAATAAATATAAATCATTTTCTCGAGGGAAATTGTATTTTCATAAAAAATTTATATTAAAAAAAAAAAAGCATACATCCCATGGGATATTCACATTTTTTCTGAATAAATTAATCTTGATTTTCAATTAAAAAAAGTTTTTTTTTTTTAAACAAATCATCAGCCAAACTTGTAGATAATGAAAAAAATACTAATGGAGGATGGATTTCCTATTATATATTATGTAATCATGATGATATCCTCATTTTATCCAAAGATGAATACATAGAAAAACATTACATGGTCAGTAATGATATCGGATAAAGTAAAATTGAAGAGTTTGCTTTTATTTAGGTAGCCATTTAATATTTGATCACGGACAAATACCATCTCTATATATTATAAATGCGAAAGTAAGCAAGTTTGTTTGTTTGTTTGTTACGCTTTCAAACTAATACTAGCGAATGATTTTTAATGAAACTGTACAGCAATATAGCGGATGTATCAGAATAACCCATGAGATATAATTTATAAAGATATATTATTAAAAAAAAAAAAAAAAAATTAAAAATTAATTTAATTTGACATAACCATAAATTACAGATTTCTGTAAAAATATTCAATTTAAAATATTTCACGGCCATCTTTTCTGATATACTCAATGAATAATTACGACTATAATACATTTAAAAAAAATCGAAAACTATACATAGATTTTATCTGTGTAAAAACAATCCTTACCATTATTTCGAGTGTTATAGAAAGAGGAAAAGCGAGAGCAATCTTTATCAATCTTTACTTTTAAATCCAGCGAAGCGCGTGGGTATCACTCTAGTAGTTTGTGAAATTTAAAGTACAGAGAACGAATATTTAATAAAGTTTTAATAAAACTAGCTGAACCCGGCCACTCTTTGCTGTGGCTTGTCTGCTATTAATTTTTATTTACTAATTTATTGTATGTTTTTATAATGGACAGTCCTTTATTTATTCTCTTTTATATATTTTAACGTGTTATTATTTTATATTTTTTACTTTGTTTGATTATTTATTGTAAAAACATTCATATTTTGTAATCTTTGAAAGAATATTAAAATAATCGATTAGGGGAGTAGATATACGGACTAAAATCGATCCAAATATTGCAATATTGCGATATTGTAACTTGTAACTAATTATAGGTGAAATAATTTTTAAAATCGGTCAAGTAGTTAATTCAAAAATGACGATATTTCATACAAACTATCGCCCCTTTTTCTACAACAAAATTATAGTGTTTCATATAAACTTTCATCCCCAAAATTGATAAACAAAACATTAGCCATCCTGCTTTGTTAGATATTTAGAAATTAAACAAAACGCAAGGTATTTAAATCGCTTTCAAACAACAAATGTGCAACATTTCAGGACCCTTAGAATCTATTTAAAATTTTAGGGTTGTTATTTTTACCTTAAATAAGTTATTTCCACTTACCGAATATATTTTTAATTTTCGGACTGCTTGTAGTAAAAATACTAAAACAAAAAAAAAAGACACTGTTAAAAATATTATTAAATTTAATTTCTGTAAAATTAATTTGATAAAAAGATTTAATTTTCCTTATTAAGAAATTAAAATCGTTTAAAATTTTTACAAAACATGTCTACAAATATTAAAAAAGGAAGTGACTTTTTAGTCTCATTTAATCAAATGAAAGGGAAACTTTTGAATCAAATATCTTAAATCAATTTTAAGAAAATTTAAATAAATAAAGAAAATATTAAGTTTCCACGAATTTATAAAAGTAGGTATATTAAGTTAGAAAATCATCATAATTATGTCTACAATTTATGTTTTGTACTTTACTCTGAGAAACATTGAAATTGAGATAACTGAAAAGTATAAAAAACATGGTCATTATTGGTGAATAAGAGTGATGATTAAAACATAGAATCCCTATTTATTATAAATGTGAAAGTAAAGATGTTTGTTTGTTAAGCTTTCACGTTAAAACTAGCGAATGGTTTTTAATGAAACTGTACAGCAATATAGCTCATACATCAGAATAGCACATGAGCTATAAATTATAAAGATATAGATATTAAAAAAAAAAAATTTAATTTAACATTTACTATTTTAAATTTTCACAGAAATCTTTAATTTATGGTTCAAAATAATGATCACAGATGGAGCAGAATGATCTAAACCATTAAAAATTTATGTAAAAATTTAAAACAGTAAATGTCAAACAAATCATGGCCACCTATTCTGATATACTCAAACAATTATGACTATTTTACAATTTAAAAAATTGAAAACTGTGCATATCTTTTAGCTGCGTAAAACCATCCGTTCAAGTGTTATGGAAGGGGGATAAGTGAGATCAAGAGAGGTGGAGGCTATAAAGCGGTTTTTACTTTTAAACCCAGTGAAGCGGGCGGGTATCAAGCTGGTTGGTAATAAAACAGCTAACATTTGGAAAATATATCGAGTACGCTATCTTTTAGGTCGGTATATAAATAAACATTGAAAATCTGAATGACTTGTTCTATTGGCCAAAACAAAATATGCTCTTTTTGATGCGTTTTGGCCCAATCAGTCACTTTGGGCATGCAATGACGTTTCATGGATCTCGATATTATCCTTCGCCAGAGAGTATGATATGGGCCTTGCCGGTCATCCAAATTTGCTTCCAAAAATCAGTTTCAATGGCAACCATTCAAGCAACTGTTTGGCGATGATGCAACACTTTTGGAATGCCTTCTACTATTTCGTCGCGTTGTTTCGGTGTGAAGCGATTCATGGTTAAAATTGTACTATAATGACGTTTCAAAACCATGTCTAATCAACTCAATCAGTTGACAAATTTCGAAAGTTATTCAATGTTCACAAAAAAATGGCGCACCCTGTATAAAAATAAGTACAAAGAAACAAATCATCGTGAAACAGAAAAGAACATCTCTTAGAAAAATTCGGATTAGCCAACTCATACCGATAATGACTACATTGTAGTCATTATGCAACTACTGTATTTTCATTACCTCTAAAAATGAACTTTTTTTAATTTTCCATCCCAATTTTCGAAATATAAGGATGGGAATTTTAGTTTTTTCTCGATTTACAACAATTTTTCAGATTTTTATTCATTTTCAAAAATTTTTTTTCGATCATTATTTTTATTTTAATAACCTTTGTTTCGGTTGCGCTTTCAATGCTTCTCAGTGTTGTTAAAGCCTTCCCTTTCTTTTTGTAAATTTCGTACACAATTTGTTATTTAATTGAAAACAACATTAAAGCATTTGTGTATTTTTTTTTATTTTTTTTTTGTATTTTATAAATAAATTGTTCGCACAGATAGATAGACAGTTTTGAAATAAAAAGGGATTACATGATTTGTTTGAAAATCATTTTTCAATTTCATAACAAAAAAAAAAAGTAAAAAGAAATCCCTATAAAGTATACGTCAACAAAATATGTCAATAATTATAATGACACATGTACTGTTATTGCTCTGTAGGTAAAAAACTAGAATCTTTTATTTACTTTTAAAAATTGTATTTTCATCATTTTCAAATTTTTAACTTTCTGGTAAAAAATATCTTAAAAATCGAAATAAAAAATTTCCTGATCTTACTAAATTAACAGAAATTTTTTTGGTGATTTTCTATTTAGAATATCGCCTATTTTTAATTTTTGTGAAGTTTTTGAACTCCTTAGAATAGTTAGGATCCAAAATTACGAAAATCCAATTCATTTTACTATAGTAATTAAAGAAATATTTTATAACAAATTGCCTTATATCGATCTCGCAATGGCCTTAATTGCGAGAAACCGCTCTTCGCATAATATTTTTGACAAAATCACAAACGACTTTTTGTTTCAACGTTTAATAAAACTCGGTATATTGAGTAATTTTGACCCAAAAGATAAAAAAAATGCGATTTATTTATCGATTAATCGAGTATTTTCTATGGTATCACCAAAAATTCTGAATGAATTGATTGATGATTCCTATGATTTGGAGAGATTTTCGGCGGTATCTCTAGAACTGCTCATGTATTCGACAAAACAACTGAAATTTTGTGTTCTTAGGGTCTTCTTTACAGTATACAGGGTGTCCCAGGAGTAATAAACGTCCTTGTCACATCAGGTACAAAATAAAATTCTAAAACGAAAAGTCTTTTTTCATATAATGCACGAATAATTGGGTATTAATTAAAATAGGCAGCTAATCAGAAGCGCGCTACAGCGGCAAGACAGGGAGAGAGCAGAAAAAATCGGAGAGAGATTTGACTTTACGCTAGAGTGTACTAATACATAGTGTGCACGTGTGTGCATGTTTAGTAAGTGGTAGATATCCGTGCACCGAATCAAAACATGGAAGAGGACTTTAGAGGTTATTTTTTATCCGATAAAACAAGGGACACGCCATTGTATAATTCAACAAAGAAACAATAATAATTATGAATTTCTTGGCATATTTCATTTCTTTTTAAGAGCATACCGACCGTTTTCCAAAAAATTGGGATTTGATAAAAATGAAAAAAATACTGTTTGTGATTTGGATAAAAACCGTCAACGAACATAATTTAAGATAAAAAAACCTAAAAATTCTTTTTATTGTTGGATAGTTTCCAAGATTTTTCCTGATAATTCTCGTATTTTGGTCATTATATTCAAATTCCTTTGGTTTGTTCTAAATTACAATACAATTTCCAGTTAAAAGCATGTGAAAAATAGCTTTCATATATTTGAGACTCGAAAGAAAACGAATTTGATTCGAGTTGTGAATATATTGGGAAGTTTCATCTCATTATTCATACCATCAGATATTGAATTGGGAGCAATTTCCTTCTAACGATTTCTTCCTAATTTTTTTCTAAAAATGTATAAGAAAATCTTGCTCGAGTTGCAGGGAGTGGAAATAGATAGTAGATCGAGTGGCGTATAAAACTTATTCTAGTGATTCGAGTCACAAAATCCTACTCGAGTCGCATCACCATCGTGAATAACAAATTGTATTGGATATAAACATACAATTCAACATAATAAAAAGTGTAATATTTTTAATCAAGATTTTTTCTAGGACATTTTTTGTGTATAAAACGATCGTTTAACAAAAACAGGTGTTACGTTATCGTTATCGTATATAAATCTCGCAACACACTTACATAATAAAAACTCCATCATACATGCTTGATAATTTTTTCTTAATAATGTTTCTTCTTGATTTTCGATTGTAATATTGTAAACATACATAAGAGAATATAATAACAATTGTTGATATCAAAGAAGATGATACAATAAAATATAAAAATCTCATTTAGAATGGTATTGAAGATTATAATAAAAAAAAAAAAAAAAAAACATGTTGCACATGACGCGAGCAAGCGAGCGAGCTAGCGATGTGGATGCGATCAGGATGACGACACGACGACATGACAAGAACGTTATTTGCTTTTGCTGGTGATCATAAAAGGAAAAAACACAACGATAACAAAGTTATTTTCATTTTTATTAAGAGCCAATAATATTATATACACACAGGATATAAAATACTCTTTACTTTACTCTTTACTTCTAGTGGATGGGATCGATCTTAGTTATTTTGATATTGGAATGCTAGAGATCATTCAAAAATTCAAACATCAATAATGAAGAAAATGCGAACTTAATTATGATGCATTTACTACGGGAACAATGGAAAAAACCCCTTCCTTAAGGACGTTCCAAAAAATCACGCTTTCTTAAAAGCATTTTTTAAATCATGTATATGCATTCTCATTAATGTCTTTTATAAGCAGATAATTTTTTTTAATATCCCTTACGGTGTTAAATATAGATGCGCTGTTTAAGTTTGCGGTTTTAACATGTAAATCTTATATTAAAAAGTGTTTTTAAAGGTATGCTTACAAACCTACATATCGAAAAATATACTCTTACTCTTAATTTTCGTCTAATTTTTCCTAAATAAGTTCTAACAGAATTCAAAATTTAAAACGTAAATTTCAAATATTTCTTACCACTCATTTTTTTGGAAAGCCCTTTTCTAAGACTTTGATTCAGAGCAAAAACAGTTTTTTGGTGATTTTATCGTAAATATAAAATTTGACTTGATATTTTTTGGATTAATACCTAGTGGCAGTTTTAGGAGCAGCAAACTTGGGCCACCCCTTAGGGCCACATGCTAAGAAAGGCCTCGTTAATGCATGAAATTGATTTTTCAAATGACATAAAACATTTTTCTTACAACTTCTTTCACATTAATGAAAAATTGCTATTGGGAGGTTATGTTTACAATTCATCTATCATCTGTGACCATTTTTCTGTATTGATTTCGATAAGAAATTTGCAAACAATTCCTTCTCGAATTTAATCTTAACCGCGTAGGATTCGCGAAAAATGCACGGTCTAGGGCCACGCATTGGCTCACGCCGGCTCTGCCAAAAGTCGCGAAAATACAATTGATTTAGCTATTAGACAAATATTTTCTAAGATACTACTTCAAATATATTTTCTTCTTCTTTCGTTAGTAGCCAGGAAAAACGGTGAAGATATCAAAATATGAAAACATTCGAAGAATCGCAACACATTTCTAGGAATGTTTGGCAGTTTTCTAATGAATCATATGCAGGAATTTTATGGTATTTCTGAATAAACTCTAGTATAATCGAATTGATATTACTATACATAAAGTAGAGACAAATTTTCTCTACTTTGTATAGATAGATAAGATAATAATATGTTTATATACAATATTTAATAACGTATATAATACATATACTAACATAGTAGTGTATAAGTGTACAGTAGCAAAATACTACAAGTGTGTTGTATTATATCAATTGTGTTGTAGTAGCTAGTAGCTAGCGTTATGTAGGTGTAGGTATGTATGTACTTGTATGTTATGTAATGCAGAGATAAAACATCATCTTTATATAATATGAAAAATGTGATAATGAGCACTACTTCTTCCTTTTATTCTTATTATCTCAAGTGGAAGGAAGTTTTTCTTTAAACGCTACTGGAAATCAAGAGAAGACTTCTTTTACACAAATATTATATTATGCAATATTTTAAATTTGTTTGTTTGTTCAATGACCGATGTCTTATACTTGAGATTCGTGTCTATCTGAAGTTAATACGAGTAAAATATTCTTTAAATTTGATTCGAATTTGACAACAAAAAATTCCTAAATTAATTTATTACTGAAATACAGAAGATTAGAGATTTATTTTCTATAGCCAGAAAATAACCCAGTAGACATCGTTTAAAAAGGTTTAAAAAAAATAAATTGATAGTTGTTGGCAGAAAATCTGTAAAACTAACAAAAAAACACTACTTGAGTGTTTAATTTTATAATAATGGGAAACACCATAAATTTTTTCATTTTTTTAGTCATGTTTTTTGAACTATGTTAATCGCACGATCATCCTGATTTGTTGGCTAGTTGGGAGTCAAAAGAAGTGAAACAAAACAAAAGACAACACCAATAACCGACCATTACCACCTAGGTGACTTAGGAAACTAAAACTTTTTCAAGCGATTCAGCTTGCCATGAATTTTGAGAATATGCAAAAATATTTTTATAATTTGTTTGTTTTTATTTTTTGTCAAAATTTTATGTTTTTTCATTTAAAAAAATGAGTTATCAGAAGTTAAAGATAATACAGATAATTTAAAGTACGTACAATTGTAATGTACACTCTGGGACACAAAAAAAGCATGTGCTTTACCATTCCAAGTGTTATAGCTATAACATTATATGTGGATTATATGTACTGATACTTTAGAGTGGTTCAACTTTTTTTGGCGTTTAGTTTGACATTTTTGAGTGTACGCACGTATTGGGTTGACTAATAAATCAGAGGTATGTCTTTTTTTAATTAATATTACAATTAATTCATACAGTCAAAAGTAAAAGTAGCTACAAAGTTAACTCCTTAAATTTTCAGAAAAATTTTTGTAATTAAAAAAGTAAACGCTAAATTTAGAATGTACGAAGGTATGAAAGGAATATAGTTCCTACCGGGTGCTTACGACACTTCTCTTTCTTTTTTTTTAAGTTATTGGGAAATTTTCTTAACTTATTTTATCGTGAAAAATTTTAGGAATCGGCTTGTATTAAGAACCGTCCTGAGGCTGGAGGAAGGGTGGATTCTTCGAGCTGAATGCTTCATTCAACAAAACGGCGACTAGCTTCGACAATTACTTTGAATATTGCATAATTAATATTTTCGAATATATGTTTTTTATGACCTATTTTGCTTTTTTTTGAGCTAGAGAAACACGCACCCATAAATAATGTTGTTTAATTTTAAAATATTCTTTGAAACAGTGAATCCGTTTGAGGCAGTTTGGAAAATTTAACAACAACGTAGAAAACATGAAGGAAATAAGAACTTATTATATTTTCAACGAGTTTTTACATCCCGTGCATATATATTTTCAGTTACATTAATTTCCAGGTCTTATTATTATGTTGATTTTCTTGTTCATTATCGTCAATTATAAGAAATTTATTACAGTTTCTAACAAATTTTCAAAAAATAACATTTTCTTATTATACAATTGTACGTCAACATAAAACAGAAACGGAAACTTAAAGACAAATAGCACATGAGTTAAATAACTGTATCTTTGAAAAGATAATTTGAACTGTTATTAAAAATGCAAATATGAAAAGGAAAAATTTTTAAGAAAACTGTGTTTAAATTAATTTTAGACGAGTAACGAAGCCCTTGAAATACCTCCCTTTGAAACAGGTGTGATAATAAGCATATTCGTTCCGTTATCGAACTTTCTCTTAAACATTTTTTTTTTTTTTTAAATTAAAATTTCGAAATATACAGTGCGTGTAAAAGAAACTGAAATCAGTGATTTAGAAACATATAATGGTTTGAAGAATTTTAAATGCATATATAGGACAATAACAGCTAAAAATGCTCTCTTGATAACTTAAAAAAATTCTCATTATCATTATTCATTCCTTGATAAAGAAGTGAAATGAGAAAAATATTTTCACATCTTCGTTGGTATTTTTTTTTACTACATTCATATTTCTTTTATCAGAATGTCAAGCAAATTTCGTTCTAGTTCGCGTTAATTAGAAATATTCTGTGAATTAAAGACTGGTATTTATCCCAAAAAAATGGTATTTTTCGAAGTAAACGTGACTTTTTTAAGAAATTCTTACAATTGGCCTTATTGCGTACAAAGTAACACATTTTTCGGGATAAATACCAGGGCTATGTGAATTCATATTCAGTAAATTAAGTAAATAATTTTCTACTAACTTTTAAATTATTAATTATTTTATGAACTCGTTTTGAAAATGACGTGGCTTTTTAAGCTCTTTTAAAACAACATTTTTCTGTTATTACTTTTTGTTATTGTTTACTTTAATCATGTATACGATATTGTCTCCCGATTATAATTGATGTTTTTAATATGATACATACAGCGTAAACTAAATATTGGCAAATATATTGTCTAGGAATCTTAATTAAAGAGAATTGAAAAACATTTTTTTATATTTTAGGCGTATTTTCATCTGTTTTGGAAAAAAGAGCGGTGTCTAAAATCTCATTAGTTTTTCCCAGCTGTTCAAATCCCCAAAGCTTTGCATTAGAAACTCCCGAACTTAAAAAAGGAGTGTTATAAGTTTGACCGCTAAGTGGGTGTGTCTGTGTGTCTGCCTGTCTGTCTGTAGCACCTGTGGCATCGTAGCGCCTAAGTGGATGAACCGATTTTAATTTTTTTTCTTCGTTTGAAAGAATCGACTCAGTTTGGAAATACCTTTAAAGAAAAATGTAATTTAATGAATATTGTTCTTAGATATGTTTCAAGTGCGAGTTTAGGGTTCCGAATCCGAAAATTTATTCGGGGGTTTTTAAAATTTAACTTGTTTTTTAATTTTTTAGCAATTGTTACCAAAATTGAAAGTATAAGCTCTTTCAAATAATTTGGTTTTTAACTTCGATGATTTTTCGCAGAAAGACAGTTTTGGTAAATTGTTTTTAAACTTTTGCTGTATTTTTTTTTTTTTTCAAATTTTCGGAACTTTTGGCCACCGCACACGCTGTAGGTATTATGTCAGCCAAAGAAAAATGAACGGCAAATATACGTAATGTTTATATTCCTCAATGATTCTCCACTTACATAAAAGACATATTTACATTTAATTTTGAAAATGAATTTTCATAAACGTTGAAAATACTCTGTAAGTACATACACATCATATTCCATAACGTTACTACACGAGCAGCTACGTTACAGGGGAGAGATAATGAAAATACCCGTGTGTTGAGAACAAAATATATAATAATACCAGAACAGCTCTTCTAGTTGAGAAGAATAATACACACAATACATATATATTTTTCATTAAAAAAAAGTTAACACAAAAAGTTAACGAAAAATAACTTCTTGGGATGGATGATATGTGATAACACAAGAAAATATTTTTATTAAATATTATACTAAAACTTATAATTTTAGTTTGTGGGAATTGTATTTTGTACCAGTGTTCAAAAGTTATGTGGTATTAATTTTTACTTCTGTATACAGATTATGAGAAAAAAATTACATGTGAAAATTTGGAGAATGGACCATGGACAAAACAATCTTTTACTTTTGTATTATTATACCCTGTATATATGAAAAGCGTATCAAGGTATACTAGCTGAAGTCCCAAGTTTGTAACGCTTAGAAATAATGATGATATGAAAAAATTTTGGTATAGATATTCATCAAATCACCTAATTAGTCCATTTTCGGTTGTCCGTCTGCCCGTCCGTCAACACAATAACTCAAAAATGAAAAGAGATATCAAGCTCAAGCAAGAGTATAGCTCGCTCGGGATGTAATAAATCAGTTTGAATTCGTAAATGAGCAACATAGGTCGATTGAGTCTTGGGTCCATAGGACCCATCTTGTTGTCAGTTTACCAGTGAGTTTCAGCTCTGTTTACTAGACAGGGCGCAAATTAGGACAAAATCTTGGTCTCCATTTTTTCAAAACTATAAAAGTTGGCAGCTCCAAATTTGCAGGTAGCTTCAACTAGTTATCTAATAAAGTTTTCTAATTTATTAAAAATAATGCAAGCATTGACTGACATCCAATACTTTCTACACAAGATATTTCATCAATTAATTCAGCCAATTGTACAGTTTTCACTTTGTTTTTGTTTAAGGTTGATCGGATATTAAGGCAATTTATCAATAAAAATCTGAATTTTGCTAGAAGCTATCTAGTAAATTTCACTTGAAATGCTAGAAGCTATCTAAATTTTTTTATTTATTAGAAAAACGTCTTTTTCAAAGAACTCCCTCATTTGGGAAGGCAATTTCCAATTGATTAATCCAAGCGATATAACGACAATCAAAAGCCGAACACATTTGAAGAAAACGATAAATCAATCTCGGAGTAAAGAAGTTCTTTAATAAAAAATTCTTTCAAGATTACTTATTTTAATAGATTAGATTATTTTAATAGGGTAGTTTTCTTATGTCGAATTTGCCACATTACCCATAAAATAGTAAGAGTAGAGTTGATATCATAACAAAATTTAAAAGTTAAATTAAAATTGATTAAAAGATTACATTCAAAGATTGTTTCCCATCTTCTTTTATCAACACGAAGTTTTATATGTAACCTCTATGGTGATACCGTACAATGACGTCACTAGTCCATATTTTCCTCTTTGTTTAATTAGATATTTAAAAGATTTTCTAAAGATTTTCAAAAACCAACATCTCCATTGATAACATAGAGGTTATCTGGCGGTTTTTTTAATATGATTTTTATATCCAACGAACGTAAAAGTGTAACTCTAAACTTGTGTATGTTTAGATGTATCTGATGATCGTGGTTAAAAAAAATAAGTTCCAGTATGTGTGCCAGAAATTAAAACGTTTGTATATACAAACACATAAAATCTGTTTAGATTTTAGTTTTCTAATACAAACAAACATTACATACATTTGAAAAATAAAACTTTTATGTAAACAATTTTTTTATTCGAATTAGTGTACTCTTAAAAAATAAAACAGGGTCGTAACACTAAATTATTTACAAATTTTTGTGTTGATGTTTGTTTTATTTCCGTCGATAAAAAAATAATTTAATTTAATATAATTTCCAAAAAACCTTGTTTTCAAGGAATATTTCTAGAATTCCGAAGTTTTCATGTTTGTGCTTACTTTTAAGGGCATTAGGTCAACCCTCATATTTCGAAGGTGTTGTCGAGTTATTTCATTATTTACTGAAACAGTTTTTTAAACGGTCTTTTCAGTTAAAAATAATCAGTTTTATTTGAAAATTACAAAGCCAAAATGTGTTTTAACAAAACTGTTCCCACGATTCTAAAAATTGTCCTATATCTGTCGAAAAATAAATTATTTTATAGAATTGCCATTTATATATAAATTTTTGACCAAAAAACCCGTTTTTATCACAAATCAATTTCTTTTTTAAAATTGTGACTAATTTTGACATTTTGGGGGCTAGGAGACGATATTACATTTAAAAAAACCTCGATTTTGAAACTATGTTTCTTATCGCATATTATCGTTCTGATTTTCTTGTGTGTCGAGGGGGTGAAAAAATGTAATAATGATTAAAACTGTACAATAAACTAGGTAGTTCTTATCTTTGGAAACTTCTTATCACTGTTTATAGATGGCGTTTGAGATTAAAATTTTAAACATGATTAATTTTATGAAAACTGTTTTTCATAACTTGATAAACGAAAACGTTTTTTTTTAATTTTAACCGACTATTTTTGAAGAAATCTATGAAAATATATCATCCATCTATCGTTCTACCATAAGACCAATGTTAATATGCCTACTTAAAGTCATTTATTTATTTAAATATTCGAGCAAAACACCCCCCCCCCCAGCCTAAAATTTTCAGAATTGATTAAGACTTAATCCAGTATCATATAAAAAAAAACCAAGCCTTTTACCCAAAATTTCCCTGGCACTCGTACATCCAAGTAAAAATTTTTATAATCTCAAAAAATGTTCTTATAAGTCATAAAGGAAAAATATTGATTCTCGGTTTCATTCAGAATACTATTGATTTGATTCCGATTTGTAAAGTGTCGGAAAAAAGTTCTGAAAGAGGATTTAATAAAAGAAAATTAAATTATAAAAAAAATGTTTTAGAAAAAACAATTTTTACTGTAATAAGTTTAATAAATATGGCGGAAGCGCAAATAAATAAATGCATTCATAGTACTAATAGTAAAAATTGATGATACACTGCATAATTTATGTATTGCATTCACACAGGTACAATTTATTTACTGCATTCATTCATAACTAAGTTATAATTTAATATTTATTTCATTCTCAATAAAAATGTCATAAATAGGGAAAAAAGTTTTATTTATAAATTTTTAAAAAGTAACTATTCAACGAAGAACAAGATTTCAAGCGAAAGGAAAATTTTAAATCACATTTTCTATAATTCAAAACTATTGCTTTCTTTTGCAACATTTTTCCATCTCTTTTTTTATTTTTTTTTATTGTCTTATACATTAAAAATCTATATAAAACACTAGAGTGATACCCACCCGCTTCGCTGCTCTGATAAGATTGCTCTCGCTTATCCCCTTTCTACAACACTCGAAATAATGGTAAGAATTGTTTTACACAGGTAAAATTTATGTATGGTTTTCTACTTTTTTAAGTGTATAATAGTCATAATTATTAATTGAGTATATCAGAGAAGATGGCCGTGAAATATTTTATATTGACTATTTTTACAGAAATCTGTAATTTATGGTAATGTCAAATGACTGCTTTTACAGAAAACTGTAATTTATGGTAATGTCAAATTAAATTAAATTTTTAAATATTTTTTTATTAATATATCTTTATAAATTATAGTTCATGTGTTATTCTGATATATCAGCTATATTGCTGTACAGTTTCATTAAAAACTATTCGCTAGTTTTAGCTTGAAAGCGTAACAAACAAACCAAGAAACAAACAAACATGCTAACTTTGGCATTTATAATATGTAGAGATTTTCTAAAATCAAAAATAAATTATTTACTGAAGAAAAAAAGTTTCAAATATCAAACATTAAACCGGGGTATGGATATATTTAAATATATAACGACAAAAAAGGATAACAGGATAAAGAGATAAAAAATAACAAAGGACGATATTTTGTTTCACTGCATGATCACATCTAAAAATATATTGAAAAAGCGAAAGTTATAGAATTTAAGGATTCTATAATAATCCAGCTGTTTGACGGGTCGGTCTTTTTATGGTATTGTAACTGTAAATGATTGGTGTTATATAATTCGTAACTATCGACAGGAATATACCTTATTCAAACCCAAAAGATTTAATTTCAATCAATTTGGTCATTAATTCTATAAATTGTACTTTACCTAAAATCGATTTTGTCACTAAGTCTCTCAACTGTATTTGGTCATTACGTTTGTTACATGAAGAGATTTTCGAGAGAGAACATTTTCCGAAATTAAATACCGAATCTAATTTAAACCATATCAAGATAATTGAATCAAATGATGTTGGTTGAAACATTCATTTACAATTTTACAAACAAAAAAATTTAAAATAGTTAATTTTTGAATCACTAAAAGCTAGAAGAGATTGTTTTCCCCTCGAAAATTGGGAACAAAATTTCCTAATATCGTTTGAAGGCGTCCTAATAATTTTATAATAATTTATCGCCAGTAATAATAAAAAATTGGTCAGGCTTTTAAGTGTGCATGGTGTCCTAAAAGTAAGGAAAATTCCGGAGATCTCACAGAGTTAGTGGAGAAAAAAAAGAAAAATATCATATCCGACGTATTCCAAGGTCAAAGATCTTATTTCATAAAATACGTCGGATATGGTATTTTACCGCTGACACTGGGAGATCTTTGGGGTTTCCATATTGTTGGCACTGCTTATTTAAATTGAAAATGATTTCTGATAAAAGTACTGTAAAAATTTACCATTACTGATAGATTGAGTACCATTTTTAAAAGTATGTAAACATGATAAGGGTTGGTAATTATGAAAATTAGTCCTGCATGAAATTAGTTCAATATATTTTATTTTAAAAGAAAATTTATAATAGAAAAATATAAATTTAAAAAGTGTTATTATAACAGTGAAAGAAAGCATGGTCGAAATTCGACCATGTTCAAGCAAAACTCGGTAGACAAACAAAAGAGAAAATGAGAAAACTATTTCTATATATTTCTACGAAATTATATGATTTTTCACATTCGTTATCATAATCAAAGTTAAAATAGTCCGGTTGTCACGTGACTGGTCAACTAGGCAATTTGTATGACGTAAATGTAATAAAATGCTCTAAAAATATCGTAAACTAGGCAATTTGTATGACGTAAATGTAATAATATGCTCTAATATTTTCGTAAAAGCGTCAAAAACCAAAGATTTTTTATGTTTTCTTGGTGGAAAGCGCCATGAGTTAAGGTTTTTTGTTGTGCACAAACAGAATCTGTGATAAATTTTCTTTATGATGAAAACTTTTTTTAAGCTCAATTACCGATTAATTTTTGTATAATTAACATTATTGTGAGTTCATCCATAATGTACTGTGTTAAAAATCACAATTTTAAAATGAAATAATAATACCAAGAAAATATAAAATTTAGAAAATAAATTGTTGCTTACATATTTTATCTAAAGCCAATGGTTGCGAAGATATTTGCCCATTAAGAAAATTAGATATTAAGACCGATCATCAAAATATCATTTTTTCTAAATATGCTTTATCAAAAAAGAAAAATAATTATATTGAAAAACAAACCGGGAGTATTTATTTCTTGAATTTTTAATTAATCCTGTAATAAAAGAATTAAGACAAAATCGATTCAAAATCCGCAAAAAACAAATAATAAACGTTATCAACAATTTGAATTGCATACATTTTTATCAAAATAAAAACGATATTAAAAATCATTACATAATATCTTGATATCTTACGTACGTTGTGTCGTAAAGTAGCATTATGGAAATACAACATTCAATTGGATATATTTACAACAATGATGTGCCCATAATCTCTTAATCAAATGATATCATGCTGATAGCATAAGCAGTTACTTTAGGATAATAAATTCCTTGTATAAAATGTATATGTCCCCGTATATTTATTGGTGTGCCAGTTACGACACTGATAACATAAAAGAGGAGAACTTAATGTGTGTAATAATAATGTGTACACAATATGAAAAAAGTTTTGTATCCATATATAGTAAATATTTTTAGTCATGTGAAATACTCATGTCACTTTCGTATGCATAAAAATAAGGTCATTATGTTTCCCAAAATTAGAATTAGCCTTTTTTCCTCTGAAGATTAAAAAAAGATCCTCTAGATAGTAGGATATATTTGTAGCCCCCCCCCCCTAGTGTTGCCATCTAGCGGATCTTTTTTTAATCTTCTGAGTAAAAAGGCTAATAATTAAAGCACTATTTTTTAAAAATAATACTAAGAAAAGTTTTGAACTAACTACATAAGACAAATTATAAACATTATCATATTATCATTAAATTCGGACATACAATAATTAATAATTCCAGGCATTTTTCCTCTGAAGATTAATAAAAAGATCCGCTAGATGGCAACACTGGAGAGGGGGGGGATATATCCCGCCATCTAGAGGATTTTTTTTAATCTTCAGAGGAAAAAGGCTAATTAAGAAGTACTTCATTCAATTGATTTTCTGACAAAATGTGTTTCCCTACTATTAGGCTTTAAAGCTTGAATATATTTGGCATTTTTCTTTCATACAGGTTATCACTCCCGTAGTTGAATTTAGAGGGCTTATAAATATGAGCCAAGCTTTAAAAATGTCGAAAAAAAAAAGTTTTTCCTTTGGGAATCCCCTAAAAACAACTGAAATTCATGGTGTCTTCTATAACATCGTATAATCCAGCAAAAAAAACCTACATTTTAGCTCATTTAAACTTAAGGGGGTTCTGTTAGCCTTTGAGAAAATATGACTTTAATTTGTACTTGGATTTTTTGTCTCAAAGAGTCACAAATATGCTTTTAAACTAAATTTTGATAGTTCATTACCCAAAGCTGCAGGTTTCTTCGATTAGTATACCAATTACAGTAGAATCTCGAAAATTCTAACACTTTTCATCCGCCCTTTCTATACCTTCTCTCACGCTTCTGGGAACACAATTACATAAAAGTTATAGCTATATGTTCATTGCAGATGGATTTCCGAATTAGCTGTTTTACAAAATAGTTTAATTATGCAAAACGAATGAAAGACGCATATTAGTTTTTCATAATTTTTTCAGAGGTTATGCAAAACAGGATACTAGGTTAGGTTAGAGGTAAACAACGTGAAAGGATATGTCCGACAAAGTAAATGAGCATCGATCAATCGTGTCTTGTAAATCGTTATAGAGATAAAACAAGAATTTAAGATGTAAGAAGTATTCCTTTTAACAGCAAAACAACTATTGTTTGAAACATTTTTTCGTAAGCATCGCTGTTTACCCACGAGGGCGAAAATTAGGACAAAATTTTGGTGTCCATAATCACCAAAACTATAAAAGATAAAGAAAGAGAAAAGAGAAAGAAAGAAGAAAAAGAAGTAGTCGAAAGGCCGCTATAATTGTTTTGGTTTTTTAAACTCTTCTACTTTATTAATAAAAAATACAAGCACTGACATTCAAAACTTTCTATACAGGGTATTTCAACAATTAACTCGATTATTTGTTTTCCTTTGATATTTTTGATTATTATTTTATTAAGGTTTTGTATCCTAAAAAATATTGTTTCCTTTGATTTATTTGCACTTGTTTGTAAGAATAATTATTTACTATTTTCTTAATTCATCAAAGCCACCGTACACGATATGCTTATTGTGATTGCATATATAAGCGATTCTACATAACGTCTGAACTAACGTACTTGTGAAACAACTGTTTCGGCAATCCATCCACAACAGATATACGACATTCATTTTTCCATACATTCTCACCAACCCGAATAGCTCTGGTAATTATTGAGTCTTAATTATCGAGACTCTACTGTATTTTGTACAAGGTAGTAAGTAGAGAGATAATCTTGATATCATAACTACGTATGTGCAAATTATTTTATCTTCAGTTATCTTTAGATCGAGTTAACTGATCTGACCTCATTAACGTTTCCAATTGACGTTCGTTGTCATTGATTTTTTTTCTAATCAAGGAAGAATAAAACTGCATGGTACACGACTTCGTAACACGAAAGTCAAACACAAAATAAAAAATAGTACCCTCTTCTAATAACACATATGAGTCGAGATGACAAGCACATATTACAGACTAGAGACTAGAGAGTAGAGTAGAGAGTGTGGACAGAAGTAGAACAGAGAGCCATCCATACTATTCCATACATACAAGCATTAGCAGCATTATAAAAGGCACATAAAAAACCTCTCCATACCAAAGTAAAGTTTTCAAACAAATTGTATTAAACTAGCATACTAGGCTATAATAACGTATACTTGTGGGTAAAGAAACCTAATCATTTGGTGTAATTGAAAATTTTTTAAATGTTTGAGGAAAATTACACAGAAACACAGTTAAAGCCTTGTTATCTACAATACTTTTGTACGGTCATTGTATAATTTTTTTTAGATTTCTTAGCCTGTTGTAAAAGTATTGCCTTAGCAATACTAGCGGTATCAATTGACTTATGACAAGCCCTTTTCGAAGATTACAGCCGTATCAAATTTTTAACGATTTTAAAAGTAGAGGTTAAGCAATCGTTTCTGTTAGAGGGTGGATTCTGTTAGAATTTGGTAAAATTAGACGCAAATTAAGAGTAAAATTTTTCAATATATAACATATTTTTTGAAATATTGATGCCTAGAGTTATAAATGCCATTTATTTTATCACTTTAAATGTATTTTATGGAAAAACGAGTGAAACTTAATTTTTTTTTTAGGAAAATATTTTTTATCATGCTTTTAACTAATGAATATTAGTTTTACAAATTAATCTTAAGAAAATTTTGTTACATAATGAAGCATAGCTTTAAAAACACTTCAATATAAAATTTGTGTGTTAAAAAATGAAAATTTTAACAGCTCAAATCTATAAATTTAAAACCGTAAGAGAAGAGGTTATTATACTTTCTCCGGAGAATATTAACAACGATTAGATGTAGACGAAATAAGTCATTATAATGGAAAAATCGTCCTCTAGGCTGCAATTGAAGCGAATTGAAGAAATGGATATATGAAAACTAATTCAAATATCCATTTACAATTAATTATGTTTGAATTATATTTCTTAGAATGCTATTTCTTAGAATGACTTTGTCTAGAATTACTATCATGCCTGCCAATCATAGTTTATTGATCTCGAATCTATCGAACGAAAGTTGAAATTTGAAACACATTAAGGTCAAGAACTCCAACGGTCGTATAGGAAACGGACGGCTGTATTAAGCGTAAATAAACGAATTATGAGAGGACTTACAAACAAACTTGGAGAGCTTGTGTAATAAATTAGAGAACTCTTTGTTATAAACATATATTTTTAACTCCCGAACTTAAAAAAAAGGAGTGTTATATGTTTGACGGCTATGTGTGTGTATCTGTCTGTCTGTGGCATCGTAGCGCCTAAACGAATGAATCGATTTTGATTTTTTTTGTATCGCTTGAAAGTTTATTTAATGTGTAGTGTTCTTAGCTATGTTTCAAGTGCGAAATTAGGATTCCGTACCCAAAAAAACTAAAAAATTGGTGTGATCTACATAATCGGCTTCAGTTTGGCAAAGGCTTTAATGGAAAGTGTTCTTAGATACGTTTTAAGTGTGAGTTTACGATTCATAGTTAAAAACAAATTATACGAAAATTGAGCTATTACATCCGAAACTAGGGATTAACACGAGACTGATATTTTTATCAACTGTTGTGACGCCCTATTCGAAAAAGAACGAAAGGTATCGGCAGACACCCGGTAGGAACTATGTTAGTAGTAATTTTAGAAGTCAAATGCTTGTTTTATTCTTTCAAGAATTCAATTTTCTAGCTACTTTCAGTAGCTAGATACCATCTGATTTAGTAGTCAAGCCAATATATGCGTACATTACCTACATTTGGTTTGATCAGGATGTTAATTATGACATAACATAAAATTTTCTTCTACTTTGAATTATCTCTATTATCTTTAACTTCTGATAACTCACTTTCACAACTAATTTTTATACCATGAATATATGAAATATACATAGTATTATAAGTTTAGTCCCAAGTTTGTAACGCCTAAAAATATTCATGCTACAAAAAAAAAATTGGTATAGGTGTTCATAAAATCACCTAATTAATCCATTTCCGGTTGTCCGTCCGGCCGTCCGTCTGTGGTCACGATTACTCAAAAACGAAAAGAGATATCAAGCTGAAATTTTTACAGCGTGCTTAGGACGTAAAAAGTGAGGTCAAGTTCGTAAATGAGCAACATGGGTCAATTGGGTCATGGGTCCGTAGTACCCATCTTGTAAACCGTTAGAGATAGAATAAAAGTTTAAATGTAAAAAATGTTCCTTACAAAAAAATAAACAACTTTTGTTTGAAACATTTTTTTGTAAACATCACTGTTTACCCACGAGGGCGTTAATTAGGTACAAATTTTATAGTATGTATTAATATAGGAATATCAAAGTGAATATCTTTTGTTATTTACATGACGTCAAAAAAAACAAACGATTGCGCATCAACACTTACGCATTATATGAGAATATCAGTTAAATATGTCAGATATGTATGTATGTGAAATGTGACAGAGTTATCGACACTGCCTATACATGGTATTTCAACAATTAACTCAGTCAATTGTTTGTTTTCACTTGTTTTTTATAAAAATATTATTTGCATTCTCATTCTCAAAATTCATGACAAACTGAATCGGGTAATAAAAGTTCCTAGGTGATGTAAGTGAAAATGGTCGGTTTTTTGTGTCGTTATTTTTTGGTTTTACCTTCCAACTCGCAAATAAATCAGAATGATAAAGTGCGATAACGAACATAGTTTTTATAATCAAACATTCACTCAACCAATTTGTTCGCCCAAAAAATTCGACATTTATTGATTGAATTTTGATGTTCGTGGGTGTAGTAAGTACCTACAACATAGTCTTCTCTGGTACACATGATGGACGAACTAAAACAACTGTATATATTAAATCCTATAACGATATAATTAATGTCTAAAAACATAAACAATACAATATTGTTGTTGTTATAAAATATATATAATAAATAAATATATATATATGTATTTGTATTCTGTATCTGTGTTCTGTGTGTCGTTATTAATAATATGACGTCCAGATTGATAACACAAAAAAAAGTTAATAAACTAGGTAAAATAAAATAACATATATTGTAGAGTATGTGGACGATGAGATGAGATGAGATGGAACGATGCGATGGTTATAGTTAGGTTCTTGTTATTATTGTAAGGTAGGCAAGCATTTATTTATTATTAACTAGGTATATACTCAAACTATACAATGTATATACGACGTTCTATGGATAATCAACTTTATTATTGAGCTGAGTATTACTGGTTACTCCTAGCATATTAGGTATTTGAATCGTTCAATTCTGAAACGAGCAGTCCCAACGTACAGTTGTAGCGTAGGTTATTATTGGAACTGTGTTCCTTATCGCACGTTATCGTTCTGATTTGTTTGCTGTTAGGAGCTAAAACCAAGTGACAACAAACAATTGACGCAGTTAATTGTTGAAATACCCTGTATAGACA
This sequence comes from Chrysoperla carnea, assembly GCF_905475395.1. Taxonomy (NCBI): domain Eukaryota; kingdom Metazoa; phylum Arthropoda; class Insecta; order Neuroptera; family Chrysopidae; genus Chrysoperla; species Chrysoperla carnea. Next base: position 129,834,590 of record NC_058337.1, read on the forward strand.
ATGCCGATCCTTTGTTTTGTACGTCATAAACAAAGATAGCCACATATACATACATGTCACACACACATAGCTGATGTTCCTATATAATACATACTAATTGGCCTATGTTGCTCATTTACGAACTCAATCTCACTTTTTATGTCCTGAGCCCGCTATATATTTAATTTCAGCTTGATATCTCTTTTCCTTTTTGAGTTATCGTGTTGTCGGACGGATAATCGGAAATGGGTTTTATGAACACCTATACCAAAATTTTGATCGCATCATTAATATTTTTAAGCGTTACATACTTGTAGGTAATGTACGCACATATTGGGTTGTCTACTAAATCAGAAGCAACATAATAAGGAACATAATTCCTACTGGGTGTCCCTCAGCACTGGGGAAATAAAATAAAATAGAGAAACATAGAATGATATATACATTTTTAGACAATTTTTATCATGTTTGTGTAAAAAAAAAATGCCAACATTTAAAAACTTTTTGGATGAAAATAAAAATTATCTCCATATATACAAAATTATAAGCCTTGTTGGAGGTTTTAATGATATTTTGTGGTTAAAATAATAATTGAACATACATATTTATGTTATTTTCATTTCATCATTTCATTTTTTGAATTCGATATTTAATATATAAACATCAAAATTATAAAAAATTTGCGAAAATCTATATTGAATACAAAAATGAAATAATAAAAGAAAATAACATAAATATGTAGTTAAAGTATTATTTAAATATAGGCAATTTGTTTACACATACTTAAATATATAGAAACTAACATAGGCTGCAATAAGGGCTTCAAAAACCTTGTTGGGGGGTTACACTGGCATTTTAGTCATTAAAGTAATATTTGAACTACATTTTCCTTCAATATTTTTTTTGTATTCGATTAATCATCACTACATATTATAAAACAAAGTCGCTTTTTCTGTCCCTATGTCCCTATGCACGCTTAAATCTTTGAAACTACGCAACGGATTTTGATGCGGTTTTATTTAATAGATAGAGTGATTCAAGAGGAAGGTTTTTATGTATAATACATCCATATTATAGTAGAGTAAGGGGTTGAAAGGGATATGCTTGAAAAAATAAAAAAGTTGTGCATCGATTAAGCTCAAATATTGACACGATATACAACCAGCTTCAAAGATCTATTGTTTTTATCTACTTTTAACCTTCGGAGGGTAGAAAGGTGTAGCGAGAAAGTGGGAAGGAATTATCGAATATTTACAAATATACCTAAGTGGGGTATCAAATAAAAGAGCATGACGTGTACATTACAAAACTGTTATCCCACGCAAGGAAATGTGGAGGGAGGGGTGCAAGTGGGGATGTTGCCCAGCAAAGCGGGTAGTTCACAGCTAGTAAGATAAAAACATCAAAATCCTAAGATATATTGGTAATTTGCCAGATTTTGTTAAAGTAAGTTTCTGTGTGAGCCATTTATTTAACCATGGTTGTTTAATTTTTAAATCTTCAAATCATAGTTTTGAGCAGAACTAATAAATGTAAATATTGTAGGTACTACACCTTCCCTTATACTATGTTCTATGAATAAATCAACTTTATTACTGAGTATTACGAGAAAGCGGATTATGGATATTAAAAATGAAAATCATTTTACAAAAGTTTATTATCATGTAAATTGAATAGTTTTTAATGGTTTACCTATACTGTTTTTATTTAAACTTTGAGAAATCATTAATAATCTCTAGAAACCTATAAAATCTGTGAAATTGATTAAAATAAAATTTATAATGAATAATTTTTATTTAAACTTTACAGAACTTCGTAAGTGTGCTTAGCATCCACCAGGAAAGCACTTTCCTGTTAACCAAGAATTGAAACACTAAATTAAAGAAGATAAGAAGAGAATAAAGACTGAATCAATTCACGAACTGGTACAATGGACATTTCAAAATCATTACGTGCAATCAAGTGTAAACAAGAAGGTGTAACTACTAAATGATATAACGGTATCTTTCAAAATTTCAACATTCAACGATTATTTAATTTTGATTTAAACGAACTATCGAAAATTTTTACAAATAGATGCTACAACAGACCTTAATCCCAAACTTCAACAAACGGTTTATTGTCTAATTTTGAGCTTCACGAATTCAATCGCTTTTTGTTGTGGCTTTAAACTTTTTTTAAAATAAGTTTTAAAGAGTCGCATTAGCTCAGATGCACTTTTTGGCTCATTTTGCTCACGCTCGATTTAAAACATAACTAACTAAATATATAAACTTTTCAAGTTTTTTCGGGCCTGTTTGTGTACTTACGTTAGTTTAATATAAATCGCACTCAGTAAATTAAAAAAATACAGTGAAATTAGTTAAAATGAGTTTAATTATTTAAATTATTTCTCAACTCTAATATATGACTCTCAAACATCATTCAATAATCACGTAATCAAAATATTTTTAATTAGCTAGTGCATTAAAATATAAATTTATATCAAATTATGTTATGATTTAGAGGTTATGATTTATAAAGTAAAAAGATATTTAACGTACGAAATATTTGACAGATGTGCAGAATGCGTGAGCAAATTTCTCATCAAGTGCCTAAAGATTACTGATAAGTTAACGCAAGAATGCTGACGGGCTAAAATCAAAAATAAAATTCATAATTTTCAATTCCTTTTTCTTGGTTTATCCTTCGACGAATCATTCTGTAATCTTTTTACGGTTGATAAAACTAAATGCAATGAAAACAAAAATATATTATCATTATTACTACTAATATGAAATGAAACAAAAATTTGATACAATAATAATTCTATTATATCACTAAAAATATTAAGTGATTAAGTGTGTGGTGGTCACGCATTTCAATAATGTAGAGGGTTCATTCAATTATATATTTATTAAATTTGTTGGTTTATATGTTTCATATTTATATAGTATAGGTATAGTATACGTTTTGGTTCCATATCTAACAAGATAGTCACGATCTGTTCTAATTTAACTTAGTCACTATATGTCAGTCATAACTCCTCTATATAGTGATAGTGTATAGTTTATGTATATAAGTGTATTAGATTTATGAATAAATTTATTGTGTCAATTGGACCAAGAAATATGACTTGAAACTGAAGTCATCTAATATAATATTTATAACCCACGTTGTAAGAAGAGACGTGAATATATTATATATAGTTCCGTGGTTCATAAAAATATGACCATTATGAAAAATTGTTTTTATACAAAAAGAGCAAAAAAATTTATATTATTTATTAAACGGAGACAAACTGACAAAGTATTTTTTATTCGCAAATAGAAAAAAATATTTTCTTTAGGAATTCTTAATATGATTAAGGATGTATGAGCATAATATGATTGTTTGATTTAAAGGATCAACATTTTTTTTATAGGTGGACTTTTACTCGAATAATATGTGGTTGGAATTTCAGCTTAGGTAAGTATCTATCCAAATTTTTAAGAAAATTAATATAAAATACATTACTCGTATGGAGAAATATTTTTTTGATGATTTTTACTTGCAACGAATGAAATTAGTTTTATCTTGAAAGATGTACAATTGAAGAAAACTTTCAATTTTCAATATTTTTAAAATTACGCCAAAAATAAAAAAATTTTATTATTACTTTTCGTCTTATATTGTCAAGTTATAACATAATTCACCATCCAAATTGGAATTGCAATTTTTCCAAAATCCATCGCAAGATTACCTATCAAAATTTATAATCCAGGCAAAATATTTTGGAAAAATTACTACTGACATCAAGTAGTCAATTAGCAAACTTAAATTAAAAATAAATTATAGTTAAAACTCGCTTTATTGAATCAAAAAGTGGATTCAAATTTTAATTGTAATGTAAAATTCAAAACGTGGGATTGTCTCTATAATGATTCTTTAAATAAGCTGATTTGACAGATATTGACTACCCCACGCATTGAATTTTACTTTGAAATTACCATCCATTTTTTAGTGTTATAAAGCAGGTTTTTTTAAAAAGTTTTTTAAACAATTTATTTCCTTAGTTTTTAGCCTCACTAAGTTAAAAATTGTGTAATCTTTGGGTAAAAAAGTAGAATTAAAAAAAAACTTTGAACTTGGATGGGGTTCGAACTAACGACCTTCCGCATGAAGAGCGAGTACCGTAACCACAACACTAATAAGCCTGGATCAAATCCTGGTCAGAATACCGTGATAAAATTAAATTATTGTATTGTCATTGGATCTTGATAGATGTACCAAATTTTCAAGTTAATCGGACAATTAGAAGTAAGTCAAAATTGACTACTAAGATTTTATCACCTTGTTAAATATGTGAATTCAAGATAAACGTGTTAAAAAAACAGTAGTGGCTACGAGATGACAAAGATCATTAAAAAAGTGAACTATTTTTAGCCTTCGACTAAGAAAAATAGGTGTTGTTAGTTTAACTTGTCTGTCTGTGTTTCTGTGGCATCGTAGCTCCTAAACAGATGAACCAATTTTTCTTTAAAGATAATTTGATTGAGAGATAAATTTTTAAAATAGGAGTTCACATTTTTAACTTGGAATTTAAAACAATCTTAAGTCTTAAAACTCTCTAAACATCAATTTGAATACAATTATTGAAAGGTAATTTGTGAGAGATGCCAAAACTTGTTTATGAGAAAATTTGTATTCACTTTTCATTTCTGATGATTCTGAACTTTATTTGCAAAAATCTTTCAATTTAGAAAAGTTCCTTTTTTAGTAGGAACAACTTTAAATTTTATCTGTAATAAATTTGAGTAAACTTTTTAAATGGATTAAAATTCGAATTCTTCTAAGATTGAACTCTTTTCTGAACTGAAAAGTTTTTGTTTGAAACAGTTTTCTGTATTACTTTTCGAATTATTTATACCTGTTAAGTTATAGCAAACACCCAGTATATATAAATGATGTTTAAATACAACATGACTAATCGTTTCCCGTTACCTCGTGGCACCTAACTCCAACTCCAGTACGATGTTCGTATATAATTTTAATCGAAAAATTCTTTTAATAACTTATGTTTTTCAATATTTATTATGAGAGCTAATCGAATAATAACTCCAAATGAATGAACATTCAGTTCACGAGTACTCATAATTTTTTGGTACGGAACAATTTATTGAACAAAAGATAAAATAAATATAACTTCTATATTATAAACAAAAAAAAAAATATAAATTAATGTACACGATCGAACATACATACATACAAATATATAAAATATTTATCGAAACGTTAACTCAACACGAAGAGCATAAATTTTTACACAATGGAAAAAAAATAAGCAAGACAGAAATGTAAAAAAAAATACACAAGCTTTGTGGATATGGCCTTTAGAAGCAAGATTAATTATTTCCTGATGATTTAATTATTGTTTTCGTTTTGAAACGATTTGTAAGATGCCAAATTTCAAGTTTCGTAACATTTCAATGTGACGACGCATAGGGGAGTATTTATATCAAATTTCTGGCCAAAAAAATAATGAAGGTACTTTTATGCTCAAAGTTGATTCAAAAGACAAGTACCCTTCATTTGACAATAATAAAAAAATTTTTTTTAAATCAAATTTGTCTTCAAACTCAATTATTTAATTTTCTTCTTCAATTTTTTTTAATTTCTTCTGTGCCACTTTTCGTCTTTTTTACGCTTGCTTTTGTTTCCACGTAACTTGATTCTGGAAATATAAGTTGCAAAGTTTCACTAGCTCCTTTCTTTTACTTTTGTCTCAAGCAATTTTAATCTGTCATCCCTTTTCCCTAAAGAAATCTATGGTAAACTTATCGAACTAACATTTATTTCGGCGGTGGTGCCATCTATGATGAACTTATTGGCCAATCCTTATCCTTAAACAATGACCAATCCTTAAAAGTTTGTGGTTTAAATCTAGAACATTCATGTTTTTCCCATGGTCAATTATACGTGGCATGTTCCCGGGTCGGAAGACCATCAGCGTTGTTTGTTTTTGCGCCTGATAATAAAACAAAAAATGTCGTGTATCACAAGGTACTTAAATGAAGAGCAACCTATGTACTAAAATACAGAAATAATTATGAATGATTAATGTATTTTTTTATTTTTTTTTTGTATTTTTTCCAATTAAAAAAAAAAAACTGCTTATTTATTGCCATTAAGGCGAAACAAATTTCGCCGAGTCAGCTAGTTACTAATAAATAATGCACAAACCTTCTTCTTCAATATTCATTATAAATCTTTACTGAATTGCACTAACAAATACAGTAAACATAAATTGAATGACACGGTAAATTCGAGAGCGACTAGAATAACATGCATCCGTAAGAGCAAATAGATTGTGGATGACAAAAACCAGAAGAAGGGCGAGGATGAGATAACTCAAATGGTCTGTTAGTGGGGGTGTGGTTATCTAACTACACTAAAAAACAATTTTCAATGGTAAAATGTTGGTTGGTTTTTCTGACTTTTGGCTAGAAATTTGATATAAATACTCCACTGTGTGACGTTACGTTTTATATCCTATTCATTCTCTATATTTCTTTTTTGAGTGGCGCACGCAGAGAAGTTTTCACAGGTCTCCGAGAGAAAGAGCAGGACAGGAAACAATTAAGGTAACCGTTCGACAAAAATTTGGCAAAAACCTCACTTTCGTTTCCCATTTATTTTCTATTATGATCAATATCTGAAGATATCGGAAAATTTTCAATTTTATTTTTCGGGTTAAAAATACTAACTTTGCATCAGAAAGTTATAAAAAAATAATACGAACTCTACACATCCATTTAACATGTGTGGATCAGTGAAAAAGTACATATACAGAAAAAAAACCTAACTGAGAGAGCAGAACGTTTTTATGACTAAATTGCGTGAATATAGACATTTATTTGTATTTGAGTAGTAGTACTCACAATTAACCAAACCTTTCTTATCAGTGTGCTATTGACTTGTGTTAATATTTTGTAAATTAATCGGAACATTTATTTAATGTGGATAGGATGTAATAAAAAAATGTGGCTTAATTCTTTACATAATAATAAATACAAAGAAATAAAATAAATTACATAATAGGAAATTTGCATAAAAATTTTAAATATGATCAAAGAAGAAGGTCAAAGGTTTGTTTATATATATACATTTTTTTTTTTTGTATTGTGCGTTTTAACATAAAATGGTTGCATATATTACGAGAAACCGAATTTAATTTTAAAACATTAATCAACGAACGGCTCTAAATCTTCGAAAATTGCTGTAAAAAATTGATGGATTCGTCTTCCGGTAATTAATTTGTAGAGAAAAATTTGTGGTTATATGTTCATGAGTACAATATTAGACACATGTCAAATTTTATAATTTTTGTGTTTTTTACTCCTTATAAGAATCGATTTTCAAATATGAAAGAAATATGAGGAGTAAAATCTAAAAATGCGTGTATGTAGTTTGTGTTGTCGACAAAGCATCTATTGTTTGAAACTGGCAATACTCTGATGGACACAGTGTAGCTGTCATCTACCGATACATACATCTACCGATAGCTACAAAGCCAACGTACATCGTACGTCATCGGGTTTTTTTCGGGTTACCATATATAAGTTATACAGCATAGTACGTATAACAGACAAAGCATCTATTGTTTGAAAGTGACAATAACCTGAAGGACACAGCACGCACAATAAGCAACACTTAATGAGTAAACTCCAGTCGTGCATCGGAGCTTACACAGACAATTTTTTTTATATTCTTAAATGTATTTTTATACCATGTATATGTAATATATCAAAGTATACTAAGTTTAGTACGAAATTTGTAACACTTAAAAGTATTGATGCTACGACCAAAATTTGGGTATAGGTGTTTATAAATTCACCTAATTAGTCCATTTACGGTTGTCCGTCTGTCTGCCTGTGGACACGATAACTCAAAAACGAAAAAAGATTATCAAGAAGAGCAACATAGGACAATTAGATCTTGGGTCCGTAGGGTCTATTTTGTAAACCATTAGAGATAGAACAAAAGTTTAATATAAAAAATGATCCTTATACAAAAATAAACAACTTTTGTTTGAAAAATTTTTTCTTAAACATCGTCGTAATCGAAAATGTACCTTAATAGTTGATAGATGGATGAGAATCTTGATAACTTTAACTGATAAATATGTAAAAACAAGTAAAATTGTACAGAATGTAAAAACAAAAAACTAACCACACTGTTTTGTTTCATCTTGTAAATTTTTTATGAACGAGAAATGTTCTAATTTTCATTACACAGGTGTGATCAGGCATAAAAAGGTTTGAATGCCTGTGGGTACACACTATCCCATTTTCCAATCATTCATATTTTATCATATATCAGAAATCGTACATTCGGAAAAATTACATACCGTTTTAGTTATTAGTTTAGTTTGATAAAGAAACTTTTTTTATTTCGATGGAATATTGACATAGAAGTACCTAAATGGTATTCATTTCCTGATTTCGAAATTATTGAATTTATCAGGAAATCGAAATCGAAAAATTTGTGACATATTTACCTTTTGTCGTGTTTACAAAAATTATAAAGCCTTTTAAAAAACAGATAGTTAGTCTTGGAGACTGTCGTTGAAAGTGAAAGCTTTGGAATAACTATGTTTTATAGTATGCATAATTAATCTTTTATAACCTGTAAATTGAAATTATTAACGTTTGTTCAAATTTTATAGCAAGCGCCATCTATTAACAGTAATCAGAAGTTACCAAAGGGCTGAATCACTTAGTTAATAGTTAATTGTACAGCTTTAATTATTATTACATAAGTGTACTTTTTTCGATTGGAAAAAGTTTTAGTTTCCTAGGTTACGGTGTTATATCTGTTGTTATATTATCATCAGCATGTTCCTGACATGAATTCATCAGATTTTACCCTACCAAAAATTGTCTAACGCGCTTATAGAAATTTTCACTTCAAAAAAAACTTGCAGCAGTATCAACACCAGCTCTATTACTAAGGTCATATTTCCCCCTCATAAGATGCTTCCTAATATTAAATGTTTTCTCTTGAAATGGAATAAATTGAAATGGAATTTTTATCTTTCCATGTTTGAACATCAGAAATGTTTACATAAAAAAGGCTGGGAGAGTGACCGAGCAGACGAGTCGAGTTCTTCTCTAGTTTTATTTGGGGAGCTTTAAAAGTTCGCAAAACTTTAAAAACCGCACGATTTTCGACATAAAAATGGGATGACAAGTAGTTGAGAGGCTATAGAGCAGATAAAATTCTCAAAACTAACCTTTTAAATTACTAGCTGCGCTGAAATGACCAATGCCTACCTGGTCCTACACATATAACTATTTTTATTAAATAAAATTTTGTTCTGCAAAGTTTTACCTCGTTAAATTTAACAAATGAATTTTAGAAATAAGATCGCCATTATATCTTATTAGATATATAATTTCGGATAAAAAAAACATTTCAATTAAAAAAAAAAAATCAATTAGAGATATGTTGTTTCCATTGTGAAATACGCGCGCGCAAAACATACATAACATTCTTTTATACAATATTATATAGTTTTCTCTAAAATAACAACAGTTGGACAATCTCCAAGTTTATGTGTGGTAGGGAAATCATTGATATCGTTTTGTTGTAGTTTTATTATATTCACTGGCGTCTACACATTCAATTTTTACATTTCCCGGAAGCTTAAATCGAATGACGAAATTGATAGACCGTATAATTGAATTTTTGTTTAAGAAATTTTATATATTTTAAGATAAATAATAGAAATCGCAAGAAAAATCTGCTATTTAACATTGAAAACTAACAAAATACATCTTTTTTATTAATAGTGCATGCACCAGGAAGACGGAACAGAACGTGTAATCATTTAGAAAAATCGTCGAAATTTTAACTAAGTGGAATCAGTATATAAATGAATCGAACAGTAAAACAATTATCAAATACTAATTAAGTCAAGCAAGCAAGAATTAGTTAAATATTTAAAAATAAGCGACAAAAGCTGATTAAAAAAACCCAAAGAAAATTACATTTTTGATTTGTTTGGCGATCCGCATATTTCCGAATTCTTGGTAAATCTATCAAGTCTTAGATATAAAAATAAGTTAATTCGGCGTAAATTTCGAGTTCCTTTATAGAAAACGTAATTTTAGGGCGCTTATTGCTTAGGTTCTACACTTCAACCCTTTTTTACGATTAATAAATCGGTGAATATATTTTATCTAAAATTTAAAAGAGATCAAATTAATCTTAAATCAGAACAAGTGAATCCAAATAATCGGTTGAGTTAATTGTTGAAATACCATGTTTTGTTTTTTTACGCGATGTAAGTAAAGAAAAATAGTCACTCTTAGGTAGCCACAGTCGTTTGTGTATAACACGACTATGGTGTCACACACACATTACTGATATTCCCGTATAATACATACTGTATAATGTTCTAACCTAATTTGAGTCCTCATGAATAAACAGTGATGTTTACGAAAAAATGTTTCATACAAAAGTTGTTTATTTTTTAAAAAGCAACACTTCTTACATTTAAATTTTTGTTCCATTTATAACGATTTACGATTTAGGACCCATACGGGAACATGAATAAATTGACTTATGTTGCTTATTTGCGAACTTAGCCTCACTTTTTATGTCCTAAGGACGCTATAAAAATTAATTTCGGCTTGATATCTCTTTTCGTTTTTGAGTTATCGTGCTTACGAACAGACAGACAACCGTAAATGGACTCTTGCATGATTTTATGAACACCTATACCAAAATTTAAAAGCAACACCTAATTTTTCCGCGATTAATGTTTCTTCAATTTATGGGATTAATCTTCATAAAGTATACAAATTGATAATCGAAAACGTTCAGTAATCGGGATATTTTCCATCCCCCTCTCTACCAATCATTCATAAATGATATTGTTTGTTTGTATATACATCTAATATGATTCATTGTTGCGATTCTACACAATTACATATGTATAATGCTGTATGTACAGTCTAGCTTAAATACATACATTCCAAAGTTAGAACATATCCAGAAATCAGTACACCCCTGCTTTTTATTGAGCACCCATTATCTAGACTCTACTGTATTAGTTTTAAATCAATTTTCGGGGCCTGGCATATCAGTAAAAGAGTTCTGGAGGTTAAATAGCCAAATAGGCCACTCTATTATGAATAAATAAATTAAATTCTTAATAGTCTCCAGTCGACGGAAAATCGCTAAAACAAAAATTAAATGTTCTTGTAATATTTGTGTGCCAGTAACAAATATTCAAAAAATTAAAAAAATTTATTATGATATTTTTGGGAAAAAATATTTTACTGAACGGGTCTCTAAAAACATGAAAGTATGCCAATATTGCATAAAAAAAACTCAAATTGAATTCGAAAATGTTTACCATAATGTTTTAATATGTTTGTTAAACATGAAAGTTACATGAGGTTTTTTTTTAGCAACAACAAACTTAAACATAGTTTTTTAATAAAGTATTGTGATAATTATGGAAAATTCTTGTTCGAAACGAAGAACAACAATTTTGCGAAAATCATAATAGTGACAAGTGTTACCAAAATATATGAAAAACTTTTGTAGTTATCAAGTTTATATATAAAATTAGAACGAAAGGCTACGTTGTTGTTCCTGGTTGAGTGCGAAGAGTAAGTAGTATGGTGGAATGTGTTGGGCGCATATTGATAGATATATTCACTTTTTTTCTTAGTAGTTTCGAAAACATTTTCGAATATATCGTATTTCATGTAATTTTCTTCTTTTTTTTTTCTTCACTGTATAGATCATTGAAAATCTATTATGAATTTTCATTTAAAAACATATTAAAGCATAAATAATAAAAGTTTTGGTGAAAAGTTTTTTAAGTCTGTTTCAGATTACTTTTTTTTTTGTATACTTTGGAAAAGTAATCTATATGTTTGTTTTTCTTTTGAATAGAAAGATCATTACGTCATTGTTTTCAAGTGTGTAGACATTTTGGTTTCATAATTCGTCCTTCTATTAGACATTCGATTTATGTTTTAAATAACAGTATAGGCGTTTTATTAGGTTAAGGTCGTTAAATTGAGAAAATGTTGTTAACGTCGCGCGTTACAACTAATCCCTCTGGGACCAGAAGTATTTTGAAACCAGTAAGGAGTTTTAAATAGATGCATACCAGTTTCGGACTATAATCAAACCAGAAAATACTTAATATTATAAAATATATTTTCAGACCCTGAAAAAAACGAAGAGACCATTATGTTATACCCTAAACATTGAAATTTCCAGGTTTTTAAACGTCAGTCACCTTAAATTGCCGAGTACCGAACCTAATTATCTTTTTTTTACCAAAGAGATCAAACAGCGTCGCATTTTAAACCGACGGACCTAAATTAGAGAAGAAAGTAGATTGTGGGGGTTTACTGTGAAAATCCAGATTTGTAGAACATTCCGTCTGCCGGACAAGTGGAAGTGATAGCTATTAGCAAGATATGCGAATGGATAAGTCTCAACATTTTCATATGCAGAATCATTACTATATTCACCGACAGAAAGGCAGCGCTACAGTCTACCTAACCTTAAAGGTAGCACAAATAACCAGATATAAGTACTGGGACACCTAAGCATTCCAGGGAATTGCAAAGTTTCTTAGAAAAGGCACAAAACTGTCATACACAAGAATCAAAGCATCTGGAAGTTACTTTTGCGAACTACAAGCTATTCCTGAATGAGGATATTTTAAGATAGAAGAAACCTTAGACGAATAAAAGAACTTGTGGAACTCTAAGACACGCAAAATCTGAGTAAAATCGTAGGCGTAAGATCTTATACCACTTTAAAGAGCATATATAAGCAAAATCGTTGAACTATTAAAGGACACTGGGTAGGTGGCAGTCACGTTGAACAATTGGACCTCTCAGTGTATCGTTTATTACAGGAGCTGTACACAATGAGGGACTGTCATTGTTCCAACACTTGACAATTCAATCCCCCTTTGAGAGATCTTATAAAAACAGATTACAAACATTTACATTTGGGAATAAAATGTTCAATGTATATATATACTAGAGTGATACCCATCCGTTTCGCTAGATTTAAAAGTAAAGATTGCTCTCGCTTATACCCTTTCTATAAGACTCGAAATAATGGTAGGGATTATTTTACACAGGTAAAATATATGTATGGTTTTCTATTTTTTTAAATGTATAATAGTAATTATTCATTGAGTATATCAGAAAAGATGGCCGTGAAATATTTTCTATTGACTATTTTTACATAAATCTGTAATTTATGGTAATGTAAAATGACTACTTTTACAGAAATCTGTAATTTATGGTAATGTCAAATTAAATTACTTTTAAATTTTTTTTATTAATATATCTTTAAAATTATAGTTCATGTGTTATTCTGATATATCAGCTATATTGCTGTACAGTTTCATGAAAAACCATTCGTTAGTTTTAGCGTGAAAGCGTAACAAACAAACAAACAAACATGCTTACTTTCGCATTTATAATATATAGAGATATATATATATATATATACGTTCGAAAAAATATGTGTCTATAATTTTATATTTTATTAAAATTAACTTATTTTTACTTAGTTAAATTTCCGTTTAAACATATTTCGTGTAAGATGATGGGAAATTTTTTTATATTACTTTTTTTTTTCGAATTATGGTACTTGAAAAAATAATATTTTATCAACAGAAAAAATCGTCTAGATAGAGAAAAGAGGGTAGATGAAAAAATACAATGTTTAAAGGAAGGTTTAAGGAGACACCAATGTGTAAACGAAAATGTTTAGATTAGAGATTGCACGACTGTCTATTCACCTTCAGGGAGTTAAGTTAATTAGACGAATGTCACTTATTATTACATTTTACGATAAAAGGTAATATGTGCGGCAATTATTATTACAAAGATGTTTTATCATGAATGTTGTGATTATTTTATGTAATAAATTGCAGCATCTTAGTGGATTTTATAGAACGAATTATGATTAAATGCCCAATTAAATCACATTTTCTCCAAATTACAAGTTAAATTTATTTTCAATATGCGGGATTGCTTATCAAAATTTTTTTTGGAATGCGGCTTGCCATGGTGAGCAAACTGTCGGAGATCGTCACGTAACATTGAGAATATGCTTTGTGTGTGTGTATGTGTGTTTGTGTTTTGCATTTTTGTTCTATTTACATCCAAAACTAGTTTTGGATACATATGCATAACTAGTTTTGTATGTAAATAGTACAAAAATGCCAAAATTTGTGTACTAAGATTAAGTGCGTCTGGGATCACAGCCTACTTGACAATAGCCAATTATTCTATTATTATTCTCTTAGCTGTCAAAGGGGCATCAATTTATAAACGTGAATTATTGATTAAATTATAATATTTAATAAGTTAATAATTTTATTTACAATTTATATACGGCCGAAAGGCCGCCATTTAATTTTAATTTTTGAAGATTTCGAACATTTTCGAAAGTATTTTCTAGATATTTTTTCTTATTTCGGGAAAGCTTCACAAGGTCTTTTGTTGAAGCGACCTGAAAATTTTCAACTATCTATCTTTTATAGTTTTGGAGAAAATGAACACCAAAGTTTTGTCCTAATTTTCGCCCTCACGAATAAACAGCAACGGGACGTTTACTAAAAAATGTTTCCAATAAAAATTGTTTATTTTTTTATATAGAACATTTTTTACATTTAAACTTTTGTTCTATCTCTATCGGTTTACAAGATTCTACGGACCCAAAGACCCAATTGACCAATGTTGTTTATTTACGAACTTAGCCTGATTTTTTACGTTCTGAGCACTAAAAATTTCAGTTTGATATCTTTTTTCGTTTTTGAGTTATCGTGTTTACAGACAGACGGACAGCCGACCAACTTTTTGTTCGTAGTATCAATATTTTTTTTTAAATGGGGTTTAACCTCCGTTTCTCTGACATATACGCCTATAACAGAGGCCACCCACATCATTATTTGTTAACCTTTATTTATTTAATTACAAACAAATTTACAATTACATTTTGATGTGGGTGGAGTCGGTTACTTCGTTCTTATGCAAGCGACGACAATGTGATCAATTCTGCACTCCCATTAATTATAAATTGTTCACATTGCCGCTGCCTGGATTCGAACCCGCAACCTAAGTCTAAATGGACAATCAGACAAAGACAAACGCCTTAGACCACTCGGCCATTTAGGCTCTTCGTAGTATCAAAATTCTTAAGCGTTACAAACTTGCGACTAAACTAAGTATACCTTGATATATATTACATACATACAGAGTATAATAATTCAATAATTTCGATCCAACCTGTATTACATAATCACTTATCATACACGGGCACATCTGATACGGATATAACAGTTAATAATAGCGTCACATTCACAGGGGTTCGTTTTGTGATGGTATCCACAAATCATTTTTCAAAATTATCTTGTTAATTTTAATTTATATTTTTTTTTTCAAACCATAAATATTTAAATATGATTGACTACCACCGACGGATAAAAACGATACACAAATTTTAAAACATTTACGAAAAATGTATCACACATCCCAATTAGGGAAGTCAACAAAACACCCTTAACATTATTTTTTTTTTAAATACACATAAAATCTAATCTATTTGTGGTCGGGTGGAGAGAGGGTGGAAAAGGAATTATATAATATACCCTAGAAGTTAAAATATTCACACATGTGTAATCGTACATATTTCATTTGGAAAAAAAAATTCATTCAGAATATAATTTATTTCCTGTTTTACATTGCAGGCACTACCGCTTAGGTTTTATAATATTATATCGAAAAAAAGATGTAATAATATTGAAAAAATCTGGTGTGAAAATTTTTGTATTTCCATATTCATAGGATGTAGAAAATTCACTTATACTGTACTACAGTTGTGCCTGCAGCTTCATCAGCGTGCGTGTATTACCTTATACGACAGAATTCTCTAGGAAGGTTTTCCAAAAAATTCATTTTTCAAGAGGGTGAAAGTTTATATGAAACTATGTCATTTTTGAAGTTAAAAACATAAAACTTGATATATGGTTTGCTCATGGTTTGAGACAAAAGTTTATTTTACTTTTTTCATAAAAATTCATTCTTTAAGAGGGTCAAATTGTGAATGAAAGTTAATATGAAACTCTGTAATTTTGGTGTTGAAAAGGGGATGAATTCATCATTTTTTAATTAACCAGAATTTCTGAGATATTGCAATATTTCTTTCAAAAACTATTGGACCAGTACATCAACGGATCCCGATTTTTGTACACTCACTGTCAGAAAAAGTGCCACAGTTAAAACCATTCTAAGCGTACGCATCATATGTTATGTTATAATAGTAACACTTAGAATGTTTTAAAACGAGCATTTTTTGTGACATTGAGTATACATTTTGGGTCAAAATTACCTTATATACTGAATTTTATCGAAATTGGAGCTTAAAAAAAATTTTCGATTTTTTGCAACTTTTTTAAGGGTACCCCCATTTTTTTAAGCGTACCCCTTTGAAAAAATCGAGAAAAACGGAAACAATTTTTTGTTTTGGAATTTGATGAAACTCGGTGGATGGGATAATTTTGATCCAAAAAGTATGAAAATCCGGTTAATTTAATGATTGGATGTAGAGTTTCTTAGATATCGCAATATTTTGATCGATTTTAGTCCGTATCTCAAGAACTATTCGACCAGTCAGCAAATACACCCGATTTTTGTACTTTTTGGTTCAAAATAACCTTATATACTAAGTTTTATCGAAATTGGAGATAAAAAAAATTGTCAATGTCAGCGATTATAATGGATAAAACTTCATTTTCAAAAAACATCCCCACCAAAAAAATTATTTGAGAAACACTGTTGAAAATGCGCATTAATGTCTAAAAAATAAAGCGCATTAAGGTCTAAGCTGTGGTTTTAAAGAAAATCAATATACAAATTAAACTTATTTCTAATTTTAATGGACATAATTCCCCCGCAATATTTGTTACACGCTGTATGTAATTATATTCCCACATCTTCTATGCATATTGTACGCCATTATATAATTTTTACCCCTAAAAATGTACCATTAACCAAGTCAAATGTATTTAACATTAAATCTAATCTCAGCTTGAGCTAGAAAAATTGGTATTTGCTAAGGGCATTACATTTAAAATTTTACTTTATCGGGGTTGCTACTACTATTTTTTTTAAATTAACCTGTTTCATTTATTTTTCAATTTGACCCTTCTGGACTAAGAAAGCCTTAGGCAATAACAAGTGAAACATACAAAATTTAAAAAACCCCAGATATATTTCCTGGTACGGAACCCTAAACTTGCACTTGAAAGGTACCTAATAACACTCTCTATTAAATTACCTTTTTATTTAGAGCCCCCTCCAAACTGAACCGATTTTGAGGACCAGCGCCTATTTTTAAGTTATTCCGATTACAGAATCCTAAACTCGCACTTGAAACACAGCTAAGAACACTCCCCATTAAATTACCTTTCAAACGAAACAAAAAAATCCAAATCGATTCATTCGTTTAGGCACTACGATGCCACAGACAGACCAACAGAAAAACATGGCGGTCAGACTTATAACACCCTTTTTTTGGTTCTGGGGTTAAAAAGGAGTAGAACACGGGAAACATTGAGTTTTACGATGAGTAATTATGGTCACATTGCCAGAAATCTACTAACATTGACGGGAATCTACTTTCTGCATTTCTGATCTCGTAGTCCTTTAAGACTGAGAAAAAAGTGGTTATCGGTGGAATATTAATCAACTCATAATTCGTAGACTGAGAATTTGCAGAGCCAAACGCAGTTCTATTTTTTAGAAACCGTCTGAAGAAATGAAAACGCATTTCGATATCTTGAGTAGATTTTGTATGAAGCGCACTCGAAATGGGTTATGATTTAACTTATAAAGATGCATTGGCCTTTTGTGTTCTATCAATTATAAGCTCTTCTTAAAATATCAACTTTCAAAAAAATTTGGATTAGTGTGATAATCGCCATGTATTTCCGGTTGAAACAATTGAACCGAATTAAATACCTTTGCGTCGTTTCACTAGTAATATGGGAGTAACGTATATATATTGAAAAATAGATATTATAATTGAACACATCTCTTTTTTTTTCGTATGAAGGGTAATAATATGAAATTTGAGTATAATATTTTATCCCCTTTATAAGCCGGCTTTTTATTTATCCAATATATTATCTACCTATATAAAAATATTATATACCTCGAACAACTTAACCTCAATATATAATAATGGAAAAAAGTAAAATGGCCGATTTATTAATTGAATTATTTAGAAACGACCATAATAGACAAGGAAAAAAATTATTTAATAAATCATAATTAATTAGAAAAAAAAATTTCTCTACTTACATAAATTCGATGGTATAAAAAAAAAAGAAAATTGGTGGTGAAGTAGTAAGTGGTGTAGAGATGCGAGAGTAGTAGATGAGTTGGTTGTTAAAAACGACGAAGCTGCAGCTAGTAAAGTAAATAACAGACCTTTTCATCCATTATTTCCATTAATAATGAAAGTTGATCCTGTAATTAATTACAAAAAGAAAATTTCATTATTTTATGACTCGGAAAAATTGTTATAAAAACATATCATCTCTTTTTTTTCTTTTTTTTTTAAATAAATTGTATATAATTTTTTTTATTTATCAGTAAAGTTAGTTTACAGGGCTGGCTTTAAATGAAATTTGCACTTCGTTAATTTTTTAAGATTTAACAAATACATTATTGCAGCTTTTGCACTTTAACATTTCCTTCTTATGATGGTATACCAAAAGCCGCTCGAAGATTATTTCTGTAGCAGTTTAAGGTTATACGTTCACTGTCATCATATTTAATAAATATGAAGAAATCAAAATATTAGTTCAGAATTACGATGTGTATAAAGGAAAGAAATTATTAAACCAATCTTCATCGAAATATGGTCTCAATTTTTTAGTTTTCATATCCATTTTTGCAAATTCCCCTCAAAATTAGCTATTTTTAGTATGAAAAATTAAATCTATTTGCCGCAATATGACAAGAAACTGAATAATGGATTATTCATTTCAAAAAATACATAATTAAAATTAAACACTTTTTATGGGCTCTAATAATAGCCAGAAACCAGTCAAATATCTTACTGTAATTAAGGCTATTATGTAAAAATTTTAAACATTCTTTGGTTGGCGTGAAACTTTATATTTTTTTAAAGAATCCTCTTCTTAAAGTACTCCAAAACGAAAAAATTTTGCACTATTTTTTCACTATTTTAAGAGCAGGGTATTTTTACGTACCTTAGGCTTATAGAAGTTACGTACCTTAGGCTTATTAGGCTTATTTTTGTTGGGCGACAGGGCCTGAGTTTGAAAAATCAAAAATTGGGAAAATTAACAGTATTTTCAAAATTTACCCAAGGCAGGTAGAATATGAATACCTATAACATCCAAAATTCAAATCGATAGAGTAAAGGATATAATCGCAGTGCTTGAAAATCAATTGTAACTTTAACCATTCTTATCTGGAAAACCGCTTTTCTTTATAAATTTTTTTCTACCAATGAATATTTAAGAGGAGTTGCACTCTAATCAAAGAATGTTTCTCGTCAATCAAAAATTGGTACATAATAGCTTTAAGTTAAATTTTTGGGTGTGTTTAACATTTTTGGTCCTCAATCAGCTGAACTTCATGGCGAAGGGTGGAGTGGCTGAATTAATATTACAAAAATAATGATAGAAATACTGGATTTATTTCAAAATGTCCTTAAAACTACACTGTTCTAATAACCATACAACCTTAAATATTACTGTAAATTGAAAAAAAAGGATGTTGTCAGCAGAAAGTAAATTTAGAAATGTCGAGGTTTAAAAAAAATGATATTTTTTATTATTTTTAATGTCCCCTTCTGTTTTAACATTTATGAAATTAGTTTTTAGTGATTTTGTTATTCAATTTTTTCCCTTTTCGGTTATGAAAATAGATCAAAGAGATAATAATTTAAAACAAATAGTTTTCGATAAATGTTTTAAAATCATTCTAGCTTGAAAATAACAGTATTTATTTTGAATTAAGGTTGATCGAACACTGCAATTTTAAACTTTAATTTATACGGACAAAATGTTTTTACTTTTCAATCTATGAAAGAGATTAAGATTTTCATTCAACATTTGCTGTTTATAGTCATTATATGTCAAAATTCCAATTTTTAATAATTCAATTATCAGAAAACTTTTTGTTAAATTTATTTCGATCGTATTAGAGTTAGAAATTAAATGCATACCAAAAATTCAGCATTTTATCTATACATTAGTGTCCGACCGAAGCTTCGGCTTCGACTTCGGCTTCAGCCACCTTCGGCCAAAAAAAACACCTCCGGTCAAACATTCGGCTTCGGCCTGAATTCAGGCCGAAGCCGAAGCATTGGCCGAAGGTTCTTAGCAAACGTTGGAATTGAACGAATTGTTCTAAATGTTATTATTTTGAAATAAATTTCAAGGTAATTTTTTTAGTCATCTTTAGATTGACTTCTAGATCATCTTCTCAAGATCATAACCTCTAAATCAACTTCTAGAGATCAACTTTAATATTAAAGTTTTAAAATTATGTTTTTAAACCTTCGGCTTCGGCTCGGCTTCGGCTTCGGCCGAAGGTTGTGGCGATAGCCGATTAATCGGCTTCGGCCAAAAATCGACCTTCGGTCGGACACTACTATACATTGCATAAATGTCTGATCAACCTTTAACTACAAAACAAAACAGTAAAACCTTATCAAGTTCAACCAAAACAACTTACCACCTTTTTCAAGAATTCGCTTATTCGATAATCGAAATCATAAATGGATATTTTTATTTTTCTTTATCATTAGTCGGAATATTTTAATTTTCTAGCTTATGAGGCTTAAGCCAAGATTTTTATCTATGAAAATGCAGAAGCGGCTTTTCTGACTTACAAAGATAGGATAGATATTATTCATATTTTCACTTAGAGGTAAGAATAATAGTTTACTTAATCAGAAAAATATCTGTTCGAACTTTATAGATTACACCAATAAACAGGACGATTTATGGTGTTGACTTAATGAGGTTTTACTATACGATTAACGCATACATGTGTGCATTTATGGTATAAATAGGAAATTCAGTTAGGTTTTAATTCGTTATGACAGAAACTTCCTACGCAAAAATGGTAAAAACAGTTAAGTAACAACAGAAAATTGTTATTTCAACATCAGAGTCGTTGAACCTTGAGGGTAACAGAACTAATAGACTTTGATATTCTAACAAAATATTTCAAAAGAAAATATCACATACAAAAAAATCACATAAATTCAAGTCATCACAAGAGGTTTTCCATCTACGCACTTATATAAAATCAGAAACAGAGTCGTTTCTATGTAAAGTGGTAAATACTTATTGTGCTACGAATAATAAATTGGGACAAGTGTGAAGTTTTATACGTCGAGGGTTGCGTAAAAATCATTTTGGCTTTCTTAGTAGCATCTAACATCGTCTATATCTCGTGATATTGTACAAGATGTTATTTCGTTTCATCTGTTCGTTATTTGTAATCCAATCTTGTAAGTAAATCGGATGTTAACGCATAGTTATTTCATGACCTGATGTTCCCATCGCATCCACCATACATTATACACATGGGTTTTTAGTTTTAAATTAAAAATTTAAATAAAAAAATACTTTATAGGGACCGCTTTTATTGTACTTAAAAGTAAAGAATTTTTTCTTTATGAGTCACTCATTCAAGACTGTTTATAAAAGCTTGATGCGCTCCGAATCATCCTTGATAGTTTTAATTGAGACCTCCAGCTTTTACAAACAGTCATGTATGACTGCCTGATATGAAAAATTATTTTCTACTTGTTAGGACAATAAAAGCTTGTCCCTAAAAATATTTTTTACTAATTTTCTTTTTTAATTTAACTTTTTTTTTTGTAGGAATTTTGTTCTAAAATCTCCTATAGAGAAAATTGTAATTAATTTTCAAAGATCTTAGGCAAAAAATTTTAATATATTTTCATACTTAAAATTGAAGCCAAAATGTAGGTTAAAAAAAGGACCAACAAACAAGTTTGATTTATTGTTGTTCCGTCTTCAAGTTACAGGACCCTTAAATTGTCCAAAAACTTTATTTTTCAGTTTTTATTCACAAAATGAGCTGAAGTTGAAAATTACTTCTTTAAAATCTTTAAAATAAAAAAATGTTCCAGTAACAAAAGTACTACAATTTTCATTTACGAAAAATGATGATATTTTTCATGAAACAAATAATAAAATAAATTTGTATGAAGAAAGTATTCCCCAGTTGTATATATGTGTGTTTGATGGAAACATTTGTTTCCCAAAAGTTTTTCCATACAATCATAATATCTCTTATGTGTCTGGATGTGTAAAATACCATCACACAACCTCCGTGTACGAACTAAACTTTGCAATATATGATAAATATTATATAAAGCATTATTAATATAAGATAAATAATTTTTTGGTATTTGCGATAGATCCTTCGGAGGATAAGGTGAAAAATCTGTCTATCGAAAATAAATTTGCACTAAACTTGATTTGGATTGATATGATTCATTAAAATATGAAAACAAACTGCCTTTTAAAATTCTGCATTTGGTAAAAAAAGTATTATGAAACTATTACTCGATCTTCTCTTGAATTTGGATGGATAGTTCGTTGAAAGTCTCTCAGACAGAATCGTCTCCTAGAAATAAACAAATTCAAGAAGAATAAGAAGAGGTGGATAACAATCTCTAAACTACTATTTTGAAATTAAAAGAATTTAAAACGATAAAATCAGATATTAGGCATTACTTGTGGACATTGAGTATACAACCTCCATACTATGTTAGAGCTTTGTATATGGAGGTGCTGATACAAAAACTGAAAACTATGTTTAAATGTTTTAGTGGTTGTTGTTATAGTAAGTATTATTGTGTGTAATCGTTAAATTACTACGGTTACTGTTTTTAAGGGATAGAAAAACAAGTGTTAAATGGCTGCTTTAATTGTACAATATATACGCAGGCACACAAGGGTTAGCCTTACTACACACAAGTGATGTTTTTTGTGTATAAACGTGTTTGTCTGAAGTTATAGACTTTTCAAAAATATCGACAGATTTTGAATGCAGACAAATTAAGAATTGAAAGGGTATGATATAAGATCTGGGAAAGTCACGAAAAAGTTTATTCAGATTTTAAGGCGGCTGAATTTTGGATATATTTAAGGGCATCTGAGAGCGATTGCGCTTACTGTGTTAATAAGTGCGAATTCCCGATAAATTTTTAATATGACTTAGTTTTATAATTAAAGGATGTTATTTTAATTTTCCAGACGAAAATTTGTTTGATTTTATAAGCGTACATCCCTTGTTAATTATAGCAATCGCTCTC
Source organism: Chrysoperla carnea (assembly GCF_905475395.1). Classification (NCBI taxonomy): domain Eukaryota; kingdom Metazoa; phylum Arthropoda; class Insecta; order Neuroptera; family Chrysopidae; genus Chrysoperla; species Chrysoperla carnea. The sequence continues at coordinate 129,857,984 of NC_058337.1, forward strand.
AGATGCAAGACGTACTTCATGTCTACCTATAAGCTCAGAAATATTCGAAATTCAGCTATCATAAAATAAACTATATTGTAAGCTCTCGATTAGATTTTTAAAAGGCCTATAGCAATAGAAAGCCCTTGTATGTAGTGCATGATTGAAATAAGTAATTAAAACTTATAACAAGTTGTACTTTATATATCGTAAACTAAAAAGTCCTTAGAGAATTTTTCAAAAACCTTTTCGGTACAATCCCAATTCGTAGGAAACATATTAATTCATTTTCATAAATAAATATCAACGAATATAATTTATGTATAAGTTTCGAATACTATAAGGATACGTACTGTAATCACATATACAAAAGTTTGATTGGGAAAATATCATCACAAAATCAAGGGAAAATTAATAATCATTAGCTTTAGAAATTGTTTAATTAGAATCTTTAACTTTTTGGGATTTTATTCTATACAATTAATTTGCGGGGAACTTTTTTCGGATCAATGTTTCATTCGCAGTGACCTTTTTTGCACGTAACTTTGAAATGATTTGAGAGCAATTAGGGCTTCATTAAACAAAGGAAATTTGCACGCAGTGTAAAATAAAAACAGTATCGATAGGGTTGCTAACTCTCCAGATTCCATCGACTCCAGAAATCGTTCTAGTCTCTTCCAATTCCCGGTATTAATATAATTTTTCTCGATTTCAGTATTCAATTGCTGGCGCGTAGATGGCTCAATCTGACAATAGTTAGCCGAATATACTATTCCAAGGGTTCAATCGTATCTGGTTTGTCGCCGTAGGCAAGTAACTTGACATATCCCCAAAGAAAATAATCCAATGGAGTTAGATCGCACGATCTTGGAGGACAAATAACAGATCCATTACTTGAAATTAATTAAAAATTTTATAAATTTTCATAAGAATAAAAAATTTCAACAATTTGCAAGCGTTGCTCTGTCTTAAATCTATTTTTTATGAAATGGCAAATCTACTTAAACAGAAAGCAACTGTCTGCTGTCAAATCGGTTATCAAACAAAAAATTCTTGCCAACTCTAAGGTCTGAACCTCAAAAAAAGACACCTTTAGTTTTCAATCCAATGACTTGAAATTGATGTACTTTATCCTTGGATAATTTACTCCTAAAATTTTAGGTCCAATTATGATAAAAGTGTTATAGTAAAATTTTTCTATCTCGGGTAGATATATTACTTTATTTATCAAGTGCTGAAATAAACATAAAATACCGTAAACATTTTTATCGAAATTCTTCAACAAAATACACCACAATCGTTATTAAAACATAAAAATCTCTTGAAAAACATCCTTTTTGAAAAAAAATAAATAAAATAAAATAAAAAAAAGTACAGAAGATTTTATAAAGAAGAATTTCACGTAGAAAATAAAAACACTCAATTTAAAATTCTCAAAAACAACGCACATACATACATAGATACATACATGCACACATAACACATACTTAGGTACATATACTGATATAACGTATAAGTTTAAGTAGGACTGAGAAGCAGCAAGCAGCAATATAAGTACAAACAACTAAACTTTGCATTCACAATAATGGTTGTAAACAACAATAGATGATATTTTGCCCTCATGTTTTGTTTGTTTGAATCAAAAGGAATGGAAGAAAGAATCTTGACCCGATCTCTCTTTTTAATTCATTATATTTGTATATACATCTATTATTATCTATACCGAGGTGAAAATACACGTTGAACAATAAAATGTTACAATTAGCAACAAAAAAATAAATGTTAAAGGGAGGATGCTTTAATTGATAATTTTACAAAATTGCATAAAATAAACAAAAATTTCTCATCGTTTTTGAATTTTCTAGAGTAATTAGAAAACCAAAATTCACGAAAATCCAGTTCATTTGACCGGAAGACAAAAAATTTTTTAGAAAATGTCTGAAATCGATCCGAAAAATCGCTTTTCGAATTAGGTTTCGACTAATATCTTAGAAACTATGCATCCAATCACCAAATACACCCTCGTTTTGTATTTTTTACAAAGTTTTATCGAATTCGGGACCAGAAATTGATAAAATTCGGTATATAGAGTAATTTTGATAAAAAAAAAAAACGAAAATAGAGTTGATTCGATGATTTGTTCATTATTTTCTATGATATTGCCCTAAATCCTATATGAAGCTCTACATTTTGAAGTTACAATATTTCGAGAAGTACACATCTTTTCGCTAAATGAATGATTTTTTTCGTTATTTTGGATCTTTTTTATCCTGTAAACTTAGTTTAATCTAATTTAGGCGACTACCAGCAGGTATATTACCGTACAAGTAAAGCCTTAAAGCCACTATATCTAGTTATAGTTCTTTTAAGAACTGATAATAGAAAAAGGAACAAAAACGAGAGGTGTCATGGGACACCTGGTAGACACTTATTTTTTTATTTACACAATATTTTTCTGAAAATTTAAAATATTAATTTTAGAAGTCAAATACTTGTTTTATTCTTTAAAGAATTTAATTATTATTATATAATTCATTAAAGAATTTATTTACTTTTTACTGTATGAATTCATTGAAATATTTGATTAAAAAAGACATACTTCTGATTTAGTAGTCAATCCAATATGTGCGTACAGGAACATTTGATTTGATCAGGATATTTATTATCACATAACATGAAATTATCTTTAACTTCTGATAATTAACTCTCACAACTCATTTTTTTTAATGAAAAATCATAAAATTATGATATAAAATATAAATGGACAAATTATAAAAATATTTTTGAATATTCTCAAAATGCATGGCAAACTAAATCGATTGAAAAAGTTTTAGTTTCCCAGAAGACCTAGGTGAAAATTGTTGGTTTTTAGTGTCGTTTGGTTTTTTGTTGCATTTTTATTGATTTTACCTCCAATCCGCAAACAAACCAGAACGAAAACGTCCGATAAAAAACATAGTTTCAAAAAATTATCTTTAAAATACTTTCTGCATTTTTTTTAGGGTATGAAAGTAGATAACACATTGCTCTTACGACATTATACATCGGACAAACAAAAAACTTGTATAATAATATAGTGTGTGTTTTATTCCTTTATAAAAGTAATACTTATAAGCACTACACTACAGCACTATAGCACACTATATGGCTGGTATTGCTAGCTCATAGGTATGTTATTAATGAAATATGCACTAATAGTCCAATTACATATACATATATATATATACACAACACATTCTGATACTGATACTGATGTATATTAATACTAATTATTGGTAACAAATAGGTGTTTACGTCACTATTTATCGTCTAACAGAATGTAATTAATAAATTATTACGAATCGTATATTCACACACCATTTTTATTTAATACAGTGTGTATTAAATTCATAATATTATCCCAATGGGAAAAGAGAATAGCTCGAAAAAATGTATTTTCTCATAATATGTTTTAGCAGGGATCGAACCAGGTTTGACAAATGAAAGGAAATAATATGTTTATATATGGTAACTTATTTTGTAAGCCAATTTGAACATCAACAAGTCTGAGAAATAATACCAAAATAATTAGAATATGTTAGGTGTATGTCAGAGATAAATTTTCTAGTATTTGTTGGGTAAGCAGGGTGCAACTGAATCGATTGCAGCGCTACAATCTTATAAAATTTGAAATAAATCATTAGTTTTAGTTAAAATATGCTTACTCTTTAATTGTTTATATTTAAATAGTATTAAAATGTCAAAGTGAAATTATTGAAAAATAACAATTAAACTCTCTGCATTAGAAATTGTAAGAATATTAGACGAAAATGCATAAATAATATTTTTTAAATGTAAATTAACATAATAGGGGATCGGACTAAATTTTTTCTATCACTTCAGATGAAGAATTTTCACTTTCACGAATAGAAAAGTGAAGTGTGTTTTAAAAAATCTTGATTAGTAAGCAATATATGAACGTTTCAATTCCTAATGAAACAAAAAGGAAGAAACTCTCTAGTGACGTCATACGTGGGTATCGCCATTGAGATACATATAAAACTTTGTTTTGCTTAAAAGAGATGGACAACCTTTGATTGAATATAACTTCTTCGTTTTTTAATCAATTTTAGTTTCACTTTCTTTTGTCATGATAATATAGCCAATTCGATATTAGGATTATACCCTATTATATAAATAAATCAATGTATCGTTACCATGGAATCGCATGAAATAAAACTCATGCACGATGCGAATACGTAATTATACAAAAAATCTCTCAGCCTGCTCTGCTTGTAATTTCAATGTGATTTTTAGATGTATAAGAAGTCTTCCTAGGTTTAGCTGCAAGGCAATGGACTTTCGAATCTCGATAATTATCATGATATTTATACTTCCACAAATATGAAACTAATCAATCAAATAGGAAATAGCCAAAAATGAATTCAGAGATATTAAAACAGATTATTTCTATTGGAAACTAAAAATTAATGCTTCCAATATTTCCTTTATTTCGTACAAAAAAGGCTCATGCCGCGAAACAAATATTTTAAATATTCTTGTGGAACTACAGAAGATTCATACACTTCTATTATAATTTAATACATAATCTATTTGTATATTATAAAATAGTATTATTTATAATCATCTAAAATAATTTTAAAATGGGTCATTCTACGATAAAAGGTGCGACAGTCTGAATGTACCTTATAAAACGCATTATGATTAAATGTCCAATTAACACACATTCTCGAAAATAAAAATTTAAGTCTGACAAAGTCTTTACCATGGCATCTCCCCTTGAAGTTTTTAAAACATGTAGTCAAGTTTATTTAAGTATGAATTTACATAAATTATACTAAAGTATTATAAAGGAGAAACACACAAAAATTAATTTACTTTCAATAATTTTCGAACTATATTTTTGTCCCGCTTTGTTACGCTTCCCTAACTTGGCTTTCAAAAATATTCGGTCGCTATTTTCACAGTGGCGTTCAACGACACATATCGACGTAAGGTTATTGATACTAAACATACGAGCTGTTATAAGTTTTCGAAACGACACACTGCGGTGGAAACGTTTAGCATGGTCAATTTGTCAATTCCCAGGCAAATAATAAAATTTATAAAATTCACTTAATTTATTTGCTTTTATTGCCTATATTCAGCAATCCTGTTAGATTTGAGGTCTGATATCATAATTAACCAAAAATTTCCTTCTGTCAGTTGACTTAACTTAAATTTTTCAAGGAAGCGGCTCTCCTTTGGCGCATGATTTTTCAAAATAAGTGGAGGTTTAATAAATACTTGTTAAATGAATAATTACATTTTAATTTGCTCATATCTGTAAAATAGCCATTAATTTTTCATTAATTCTTGTTTTTGAAGTATAGAAGATAATCTTTGAAGTACAGACGATAATCTACTCCATAAAAAGACTACAGTCTTTTCCCTGGTGTCTTATATAATTAAAATAAATTATATCATATCGTAGAAAATGTATAAAAAAAGATCTCTTATCGTAGAATGACCCAAAGAAAAAAAAATGCCGCAAGCAGTGCTTTTTGAAGAGATACATTTCACTATATTATTTGTTAAATAAATAAAATCATGGCAAATTTAAAATAAGGGTAGTTTTGTAAATATATCCCGCAATGATCGTGTAATGTATGCAGAAAGCTTTATAAACATAGCAAAATCTTTTAACAATCATTTTGCCTTTGGGAGGTTTTCTTTTAATTACTTGCATTCATGTTCACAGATAACATTAAATGCAAACAGAAAAAAGTAAATGTTTTTGTTTTCGATACGTTAAAATCTATGACGTTACTTCTACCTGTCATTTTATAATTCAAATAATAGGTCAAGAAGGTATAAAGATTGCATAAAAACATTATAAAATTGTGCTTATCTTCGTTATAAATTGACTTTTTAATGCTTTGTTTTAAAAAGAAAAGGTAAAAACCGTTTTCGAGACATGTAGATAAGTATTTATTTTTTTATACTCGGTAAACCTACAGCAAGTTGATTATGTACATTTTGATTGTTAATATCTTATTCCACAGATGGTGAAAAAAATTTTCTTTTATTTGTTAAATACTTTAATTAATATTATATTTCAATTTTATTCAGTTCTTAAGAAAAGCCATGTCACGAGTGAATTATTTTAAGTCATCAATATTTATCAAGTAGTCATGAAAACAATTCCAAACATTGATGCAAGAAATTCACGTTTGAAGAATGGGTCTTCACAGTCTTCAAGAAACGCTTCTTCGAATTTGGATTCATAACAACAAATTTTTAAGAGGAGGAGTTGAAATCTTGTGAATCTATGAACTTTGTGAATACATGGTGGCGCTTAATTGATAGTTTTTGCCCAATTTTGGAAATATCAAAAACATATTGCTTAATTTATGAGTGATTATAAAGTATTGATAAAATATTTATTTTGCGTTTTGCGTATTAGTTTATGAATGATTAAAGAATAATAAATGGTAAGTAGCCTGGAAGTCCATGAATTACTGAAAAAGAAGTCCTCTATCTGTTCTTATTAGTACGAATTATTATCGCTAGTTGGCGGTGTTGCAAACCCCAGTTATCTAATTCGAATTTGAATATTTTTATTGGCATTTAAATATGCTAAGTACAAATACTGCCATCTGATAATCTAAATTGAAACTACTGAATACGGGCTCGCTTTCTGTTTTAATTAGTACGAATTATTATCGCCAGTTGTCGGTATTGCAACTCCCAGTTATCAATTATCATCTTATGGTTTCTAATCTGTCTAGTCTTAAATCCGTGACTGCTGTTTCAAAAGCTTAAGGGAACTATTTGTTCAAGGAATGAGCCCTTTATGGTCCTGACTTTTACCTTTTAATGATACAAATTCAAAATATTAATATTGGTAAATATTTGTTTAAAAGAGAACAAAATTAGGATAAATATTGTTTAAGATTTTTGTCTCGCTATGGACATTGTATCAGAAAATTCTATTATAACACAATTACCATCAAAATTTAAAGTCTATTGATCGTCCTTAACTCGAGATCAATAACACAGAGAGCATAGGAGAGTTTTTGTTTATAATTCTCGAAAAAAACTGACAAAAATTTTCAAAATACTTCATATATAAAACTGAACATTGATAATTTAGCTCTGAGTTAAAAAAGGAAAAACTTTGTATACTATATACGCATTACACATTATTTCACTACAAACTCATATACTCTTACTGTATATCCAAAACTTTTTTTACAATATTTTAGGAAGCCAAAAGCCTTAATATGTATATGTGTTCCGATTATGAAATGTATAAATATGTTGAAAATGATGGGAAGTTAAAAAACAATGACTTTTTTCATGATTTGTACACTCTGTACAAGGTGGTATGCATTATGTTTGATGTTTTTTTATATAGTACAAAGTGAACAACACAAAATACACACAACTATAATTATTATTTAAACAAATATTACATTTTAAGTTAATTGTATTTTGCAAACTTTCCAATGTTGTTCATATACCCATCTATATTCTGTATATGCTATCTATGTGCTATTTTTGTATCTATGTGCTATGTGCTATGTGCTATTCTGTTATTTCACCTATACATATAATATTATATTAAATAAATTTATTTAGTATGGTATTGGTATTGGTATCTATCTATGTGAATGTTAGACACGTTGATACGTTGATACTGTATTACTGTATTTAGTATACATAAAATGTTAATGGCCTATACACAACAAAGATACACATACATAGATACATACATGTGTGTAGGTATTATAAACATAAGCACATTCAAACAGATCAAATTACAGATTTATTATTACATTACAACCATACATTACTAAACGATAGATAGGTAGATATAATACCTATAGATGTATCTACAGGGAGTTTGTTTAATAATAAGCATTAAATTATAGATGACTTTTGTTCTTTTTTTTGCTATTCGATAACCGCTAGCTTAATACTGTATTCCAGGCAGAGCTGGTAGCCATCATGAGATGTGCTGACCACCGCCAATTGGCCAATTTGAAGGATGATGTGATTAGTATCTGCACAGACAGTCAAGCAGCACTCAAAGCGCTATCAAACTATACAGTGTCATCGCGACTCGTCAAGGAGACTAGAAACAGTCTAAACAACCTGGCGAGGCACAATAAAGTCAATATTACCTGGATTCCCGGACACTCTGATTTGAACGGTAATGAGAGAGCAGACAAGCTGGCCAAACTGGGAACCACCATGGCTCCCACTCAAGAAAAGCTTACGAGGATGCCATACCAAGAAGGTTTTAACAGATTAGGAGATAATCTGAAAAATCAACAATTAAAGGCATGGACCAGCTACGAGGGAGGGCGAATCACCACAAGCCTGTTGGGTGAAGGAAACTCGCTCGGTAACAGAGCCGAGGAGATCTTGAAACTAAACAGAGCTGATATTAGAGTCATCGTAGAGTTACTCACAGGGCATGATAACCTGAACAAGTTCCAATATCAGATTGGAAAAAGACAATCTCCCGCGTGTGATCCACTTTCTCTGTTACTTCCCGGCGCTCATACAGCAGCGAAGTAAATGGTTTGGTCCGGCCATAGTCGAACCAGAAGAAATTAGGAAACTCAGCGCTAGGCAGATCCTGGGTTTCAGTACATCAGTTGGTTATAATAGCACTGAAAAGCGTAGCGGAGATAGAGTACAAGAGTCTATTTGGCTAGGTGCTCTGAACCATTGCTTCGAGGCCCGATGCTCGAGCATGGCCCGCTAACCTCCATACCCATTCCCATACCCATAACCGCTAGCTTAAAATAGAACTAAGAAAACAGGTTAAAATTGGGTTTCGGTACGGAGGGTAGAGGTAAGAAAGATCATCTTAAATTGAAGTCAAAGTAAAAAATGTCCAACTGAAAACATCAAATAACAGTTTTAAAATTGGCCAGAATGGCAATGCTATAACTAACAAATGTTTGAAGTAAAATTCTCTATCTTCCTCTAAAAACTTGTTTAGATCTTTATTATCGTGAGCACTTCTTTTAAAACTTACACTTTTGCTACAACAGCGCCATTCTTATTTGCTGCTTCCATAGGTTTCAGTAGACCATTTAAATAAAAATACGAATATTAAGAAACCATAGAAATTTACAACAACACTGTTAAAATATATGAATGGTCTGGTCATTCTATTCACCAATGTTGTTTTTTGTGATTTAGGCCTACCTATAACCGCCATTTTGATTGTTAAGAATTTGTATTTAAGAAAAAAAACGATAGGTGTCGCGGGACATCCGGCAATCTTAAACTCGCACTTAAAACGTAGCTAAGTACACTCTCCATTAAATTGTCTTTCAAACGATACAAAAAAAATCATTCCATTATTGGTTCATCCGCTTAGGCATTATAATGCCACAGACAAGCAGACAGAAACACTCATAGCGGTCAAACTTGTAACACAAATTTTTTTCTTGACATTTTCTTATTAGTTATTAATTATTACTTCTAGGTGGCAGACACGCTGAACGCCTGGGCCTGGCAGTGTATCATGACTACTACAGGAGCTGTCACAGTGAGGAGGAGGAAAAAACCATGTCTTATCTTCTCTTACACTGCCCACCTTTTGCCACGAGGAGGTGGATTCACTTGAGCCAGCTTTTCTTTGATGATCTCTCCGACTTGAAGTCCGTTGAGGTCACAGCACTCCCGCTATTTCTAAACAGTTCCAAATGGTTCATGGAGTAGTGGCCGCGGATGGGATAATCCTTTTTCAGTATCACAACGGACTCTAGGGTGTAAGTATGTCCCACCCCAGGACAGTCACTCTAACCTAACCAAAACTATTATTAGTAAAATATAAACAAATCATAAAATTAATCATGCTTTTAAAATTTTATATCAAACTCCATCTATGAAGAATAAAATAAGTTTCCAAAGATCAGAACCACTTGGTTAATTTATGGTACAGTTTTTATGATTATTATAGTACACAAGATTCAACATTATTCACGTTCTTGGGACAAATAGGTTAACAAGTCAAAGAGAAAAGAAAGATAAAGCATCTTCAATATTTTTAAAACTTTCAGTATTTGGATATATTACAGATACTATTAACTATTTTCAAACTAATGGATTTTAATTTAAAATTTATGTTTTGGTTAATTTAATTTTTTTTTTTTTTGTAATCATTTTTTTTAATAGAAAATAAAATTACGATATATATTCATATATATACAAAATAATGTTTTTTTTTTCAGTTGCAATTATAATCAATTCATTTAGGATTTTTAAATATTTTTTTGATAAATAAAAAAAATAAATTATATTACGGTTTGGTTTTATTATTTAAATAAAGGTCGTTATTTCACCTTGTAATTTACTCAGATGCGTAACTAAATGAGAGGGGAGGGGGAAGATATTTACCCTATTCAAGCAGAAGTTTTTTTTTTAAAGATGTTAACTTTTAATAAAATTTTGTTTTAATTGCTGTTCTAAAATCAGAGTGTTTTATCGAAAAAAGACGAACACATAATCGAGTAGAAGGGAAGATGGCATTTACCTCATACGATAAGAATTTTTTCTCTTTCATAAATGATGATAATTTTTCATAGATTTGGCTTTTTAAATGATTTTTAAGAATCACTCGGTATTTTCAAAAAAGACAATTTTAATTTATCTTATCTAACCACTTTGAATATACCAGTGACAATAAAAATGATGAGTTTTTATAATCGTTTAAGTATTCATAAAATGTTAGTGTTTTATAGTACTTAGAATTATTAGAAAAACTAAAGCCTGACATACACTTTTCATTCAAACGTTCTAATAATCTACATACATATTCTAACAGCCTTACAAGACTGTCAGTATTTCAACAGTTAATTCAGTCAATTGTTTGTTTTCACTTGTTTCATTAAACATTTTTTTATAAATATATAAAGTTTGCAGTATAAGATTATGTATAGAATGGCATATTCAGTCAATTGTTTGTTTTCACTTGTTTCATTAAACATTTTTTTATAAATATATAAAGTTTGCAGTATAAGATTATGTATAGAATGGCATATTCAGTCAATTGTTTGTTTTCACTTGTTTCATTAAACATTTTTTTATAAATAGGTATATAAAGTTTGCAGTATAAGATTATGTATAGAATGGCATATTCAGTCAATTGTTTGTTTTCACTTGTTTCATTAAACATTTTTTTATTAATATATAAAGTTTGCAGTATAGTGTATAGCATATCAGGTAAAATGCGAAGATCTTAATGGTATTAAAGTTTTTTGTCGAAACTTTCCTTGAGATCATTTTGCATAAATGTAACTGAATTATGTGAATAGTGGTGATCAAGTCTGAATTTCTGAATCTTCCTTAAGGCGTGAACGGTCGCAGACTTATCAAAAATCTCAGATTTCAAAAAACTCCATGAAAAAAAAAATCGACAAGAATTAAACTTTATGATTTGTGCTTTATCTAAAGGTCTAATTTTTCAAAATTCAATTTGTCACATTTAATAAGCTAAATTACGAAAAAAAAAAACAAGTAAAAAGAACAATTGACTGAGTTAATTGTTAAAATACCATGTACAGACAGTTTTGATTACGGAATCGTTTGCTTTTTTACGTCATGTAAGTAAAGAAAAAGAACCACCCTTAGATAGCCACACAGAACTGATGTTCCCATATAATACATACTATATACTTTGCGACTGATTTGCGCCCTTAAGGGTAAGCAGTGATGTTTACGCAAAAATGTTTCAAACAAAAGTTGTTTATTTTTTTTTTATGAGGAACATTTTTCACATTTAAACTTTTGTTCTCTTTCTAACGGCTAACAAGATGGGTCCTACGGACTGAAGACCTAATTGATCAATGTTGCTCATTTACGAGCTCGATCTCAAATTCCACGTCCTGAGCAAGCGATAAAAATTTCAGTTTGATATCTGTCGACAGACAGACAGACAGAAAGATCTATACCAAAATTTTGTTCGTAGCATTAATAATTTTAAGCGTTACCTACTTGGGACTAAAAAAAAAAACCCTTAACGACCAGCTGTCACGCTGTCTTTGCATTTCCATTGTCAACAATTTATCAAGCAAACATTCAAATCTTGCGTTAATTTTCGGACCTCCTTTATGAGCTACGAACAAACTCAACTAAATATCGAAGCTTTCTGAACACACTGTGCGATAACGTTTAATAAAATAATTTTATATGCAACTCTAGTTAGGTCTCCCATTCGGTTTATTTTGTTCAGTCGTGTGAGTGTATATATATATATATATATATCATCGATCGTTGTAACAAAACAATGAAATTTTAATCAACAGCCCAAATGCAAATTTAAACGACATTTTAAGTATAAATTTTAATGAAATAACATTCGAATTACGTAATTTACAACTCTTGATGGAATTTTGAGGTTATGTTTATTAAAGTTTACTGCGATCAATATAAAATGTGTGAATTATTTAGGTTAGAAAATATTGAAAATTATGACGCTATATAAAGAAGACATGCATACACATATAACCCCATGTAATTATTTCTTGGAATAAAAAAATGAGGAATAATTATTTTACGACAAGTTCATGACAAAATAATTATATGCAATTTTCCAACTTTTCTTATACCGCATAATACACGGTTTTAATTTCTTTCCTCGAATTTTTCTTCAATGAAGTGATTTTGAAAAAAATAAGAAAAGATTTTGAAAGAATACGGCGGATAAGTTTACAGGGACCTCGAATTTGACTTTCAGACAAGATACAGAGAAAATGTTTAAATTAGAAAATTAGTCTTCTAAAATAACTAACGACCCGCCTGGCTTCCCAAGGGGTGCAATGCTGATACTAAATATACTATAGAATGTCAACAAAAATGTGTTTATTTACGACATCACATCTTCAAAATAATCAGTGTTTCTCTACTATATTATACATGTACTATACACATAAGCCTACCTCTTGAATCACTCTATCTATGAAAAAAATCGCATCAAAATCCGTCGCGTAGTTATTAAGATCTAAGCATACATATGGACAGACAGCGAGAAGCGGCTATGTTGTATAGTATGTAATAATAAATAATTTTTATTGGCAATATTTTTTCGTAAATCTCATAAATTTGGTGGAAATTGAATGCATAATTATCCCTAAGCTTGTTGCGTTCAATTTCGACGAAATATAGAAATTTTGAAAAAATATTTGAATAATTCTTCTTCTTTTTGTTTAAGAACCAGCCTAAAAGTTTTTCTTTGATGGCAAAGTTTTTAATTAGGGTTGGGCGATTAAAATCGCAGTATAGTAATGGTGATTTTCGATTTTTTTGGAATGTTTTCAGAAACGAGTTTAATATAAGAGGTTCCCGTAAACAAAACTGTCAGCTAAGCTAAGAAAATGAGTAGTTTTTTATCGTTATTTTTACTTAAATCTTTTTATTTCAAAATTATTAACGTGATTTTTAAAAATTTTCATTCTTGATTCTTGATAAGCACAACGTATTCGATGAAATATATGAAATTGACGCAGGTTTTAATGATTAATTTCTTAAGGGCGTTCAAATTCACGTCTATTATTTTTTACGCATATTGAAATCGATATTTATTGAAAATTAACGCTCGAAATCAGACTAGATATCCAAAAATATCGAATTACCTCAACTTTTTCTGATACTCAAAGAGTAACACTAAAAGCGTGTTTAGAATAAGCGCCCTTTTTAAGTTTTAAATAATTTCGAATAATTTTTGAATTGAATGAATTTTAAGAAATCTTTGGAATAAATATTCTTAAATTATTTCAATAATGTCATTAATTTTTTGATAAATGCTTTAATTATTTATATGTGAAATTAAACCGGATCGCCTTAACAAAAAAAAAGTATCATACGCTCTTACAAAAAATGTACGGAGTGAGTCATATTTTTGGTCGATATGTAAACATTGAATAACTTTGGTATTTGCCAATCGATTCATTTGAACGTCAATTCAGTATAATTTTAACCATGAATCACTTTACACTGAAACAATGCGATAAAATATAGACGTTGTACAATGACAATTGTCGTTAACTCAATGTGCGTACCGTCGAAAATATAGTGGTCAACAAGCACCGTCTAACAACAAGAACATTCATCGTTTGGTGTCAAATATTGTTAAGCATGCGATAGTGGGAGATGGTCAACATGCCATTCATCAACGACCAAGGTGTTCCTTCCAATGCACTGATTGAAACGATCGGAAAAGCGTTGTCCAGAAACAGAAAAACAGAAAGTGTTGTACCAAACAATGGCTCGAATGGTTGGCACTAAATCTGACTTTTTTAAGCAAGTTTTCATGACTGCTGAGGCTTATTTCACACTCTCTGGCGGCGTTAAAAAGCAAAATTGCCACATTTGGGGAACGAAAAATTAATACTAGATCTATGAAACATCATTGCATGCCCAAAAAGTGTAGAGGTGGCAATTTGACGTTGCAATCAAAAACCAAATTGAAGGAATAAATTTAATAAAAATACCTTCTATAAAAAAAATCGACTGATTTTTCTTGAAAGTTATTCAATTTTTACATAACCGACATAAAATATGGCGCACTCTGTAAAATATAAAAAATGCAAGTACAAAAAATAAAAATTTATGGAATCATATTGTCTTCAAAAAATTAAAATTGATGTCAAATGTAAATGAAATTCTTTTATAAAAAAAATATTATCAAGCAATCAATAACAACATATACACAATCATATCACCTGTCGCGTGGATATTAAAAATCGAAATTTTTAATTGAGACAAGAAACTGAAAAAACACATCAAAAAGATTGTTTTTTTTAATCACCAATTGTTTTTACAAAAAATTTTATGAAATTATTTTTTGTTCCTTGAAAGTTAACTTTATTGAGATTCTTTAAAAGTTTTAAAATGAAAAACATAATTATTTTATATATACAAAAATAATTTATTTGTCTGAAATAAGCACTACAAAATTTTGAAAAATGTTGAAAAATATTACAATTCTGAGAAAAAGCAAAAAAAAAAAAAATTATTCAAATAAATATGAATCATTTCTGTAAAATTGTTTTATTTGATGAAGAGGGTAATTTTTGTAAATGTCTTGTATCGTGTTTTAAAATAAGTTTTATTACAATGAAAAATCAAAATTTTAAGCAGGTTAAGTCGTGATAAAGATTCCCTCGAAATATATAAAAATTCCAAAGCTAAATACATTTTCCAGAAGGGAATAAAAAAATTTTTAGCAAAAAGAAAACCGACTTCAGAAGAAAAACTTTTCCAAAACAAATTAATATGCACTAAAAAGTAAAACAAATAACGAAAATATAATATAGTTAAAATTATTGTTATTTTTGGAGTCGGTATCAGCCAAGGAAACAACTATGACAGAACAGTTTGCTACATTAGTTTGACTGACACCGACTCCAAAAATAACAATAATTGTAACTGCATTATATTTTCGTTATTTGTTTTACTTTTTAGTGCATATTAATTTGTTTTGGAAAAGTTTTTCTTTTGAAGTCGGTTTTCTTTCTGTTAAAAGTTTTTTTTTATTTTGTGATTTTTAGTGAATCTGAAGTACACTAACTAATATATCACTAAAAAAAGAATAATCGAAATCGGTTGGCGTGATATTGAGTTATTCGTCCTCTTGTCATGCACTACTTAATGCAAATTTAAGACTTTTGTGGTTTTCTCATAGATGCCGTTGTCAGAATTGGACTAAAATGAAATGGGTCCACACGGGAAGCACCAGCTTTCAAATAGATAAAGATCGCTTATCATCAAAATCGGTTCACCCATTCCAAAGTTCTGAGGTAACACACATACAAAAATACAGTCGAATTGATAACCTCCTCCGTTTTTGTTTGAAGTCGGTTAAAAATAGCTTATTTTGCTTTTTTATTAAGGGCATTTGGGAAAAAATGGATTTTATGATCAAAGTATGGCAATTTTTTTTGTTATACAACGTCATTCGACCATTTTAACGAGAGCAAATTTCCAAATACGAATGTTTTCGGACGTTATGTGATTTTTTTCCCATTTTTAGACAAAAATACACATCAAATAACTGTTTTTAACTAAAAATGGCAACATCCGCGTCATCAAACATTTCCTAGACGTTTTTCGAATTAATATCCGTTCGTTTCTATTATCAGTTACATTAAATTCCCAATTCCGGACGTTTTAAATTGATTTTAGAATAAAAATATTTAATATTAAAAAACTCAAAATTCAGATGATAAATAAATATTGTAAATTAGCAAAAAGCAAAGAATTTTATGTAGTTTCATTTTGTTTCCCTATCAGTATTAATTGATATTGATGTTATTTTTTTCCTCCAATTTTCTATGCTATAGTAAAGAAAAACCATCATATAATTTCCTTAAAAAATCAATACCTACATTTTACAATAACAATAAAGTATAATAAAGAGTAAAAAAATAACATATATTTACGATAATTACTTTTAATAATTGGAAGTGTCTATTTTACTATCCATATATTATAATACCGACTACAGAGTGTCATGCCCAAAAAATTCCTTTTTTAATGGTCTTTCTAATCAACATTTTAAATGGGTTTTATTTTAAACCAGAAGTTTTAAAAGTCAAAATTCAACATTCGGGGAGTGATTGTCGAAATACCACAGCAAGTTCGATGAAGGTCTTTTCAGGATAGAGTTATACGTTTTTTTCTAACGATCTAATTTTTTTTGTAAAAAGACAAAAACGTAAGATTTATTTAAAAAACGTGAAGTTTCTACAAAAAAACTATCCTAGAAAATGTCGTTTTTTATCTAAAACTGAAAAGACCCCTTAAAGTGAGCCACACTGTATTGAAATGTATGCTACCAAAGTTATATAAAACAGCCGACCCGATGCGGACGAACAGGTGCAAATTAATTTTAATGTATTTTTAAAAATTATGATGAAAAGAAAGGAGGCAACAAATTATAATATTATTATTGGATCTCTATCCGTACATTTAATTACAAATTTTATTAATTAGTAATTATTTTTATTGTTTGTTAATAATGATTTTTTTTTTCAAAAAAACTTTCTCATACAAACAATTTTTGCACAAGAGAAAGTAAAGTGTCTTCGGAGATGAAAAAAAAATACATCATTTTTAAAATTGCTGCATTTTATATGTTGCATAATTGAAATTGTTTATAATTTGAATTAGAGATATTAATCAATCTTTCTCAGCTGGTGTTGAAAAATCAATTAAAGTTCGAATCAATACAATAGAATTGTCTATAAATAAAAATATACACTGTAAAAAGAATTAATTTTGATTTTCAACTCCTTGGAGACTTGAAAGAGAATCATTAAGAGAAAATTGTAAAAAAACACAGGCCAGAAATTGGATACTGTAAATTTTCATTAATCGCCATAGAAAGTTGCACTTTGTATTATTAAGAACGTCGAGTTGAAGTTACAAAAATTTGCCACCTTGAAGTTTATGCCCAATAGAAGGTAGAATTTTTAGCTAAATAAACTTCAATTTTGTAGTTTTTCTCAGAAAATTTCCAATGACGAATTAATTAACATATTATTCCACAATTTTTACGATTTTATGTGATTTAATTATATTGAATTCATAAGAAAATCCATTAAGAATAACTTCCTGTAAACTCCCTTAAGTAATAAAGACCCAAAAATTATGGAAATTTATTTCATTTAAGGTAGTACTATCGGTAATAGATTTTGCATTCAGAATTTAATGAAACTTGGCATAGTTGTCCATTATTATATCATAATTAACCAGTTAAATTTTTAGGGGCCTTCAAAGAACTGAAAATCTGAACGTCCACTTTTGTGAAATAAAATAAAATCTGTGATTTCCCATAAGGATCAATGTTAAAATATCTTTTTTTTCAGTTCTCTGAAGGCCCCTAAAAATTTAACTGGTTAATTATGATATAAACTCTATCAAGTTTCATTAAATTCTGAATGCAAAATCTATTACCGATAGTACTATCTTAACTATTACACGAATATTTTTCAAAAAAATATCTGAAATTAATTCTAGAAACTTTTTACGATGTTTGCATTTAAGTAGATATTATTTTCGGCGGAAACTCCCTTTTTTCGATTTCTCGTAGTCTTGTCAAGTCAATTATTTGGAAGTTTTTTTAATTTTAAGAACCTTTTTCACAGTGTATATTTTCAAAATTTGCTAAAAATTTAAACAACTTTAATTCGTTATTAGTACCATGATCTAATAAGCCCAAGGGTTTTTTGCAACAATAAAAATTAAATATTCTTTTTATCGTGTCTCATCAAAAGCTATAAAATCTAGAAAATTTTACGTAATTTCTCAATCAGAGTAAAAATTCTTATCTTACCCAAAAGAATTCTTTGTTAATAAACAGCATTGAACAGCTAACTTACCTAAAAAGAAAAAAAAATAGCAATTAGTTATTTTAGTACATAGAAATATTTTAGCATGATCGAAAAATTAACGAAAAAAACATAACAACTAACAATGTTATTTATCTAAATACCCTATTATGAATATTTGAACTGGAAAATCATTCCATTAGTTCTATAATTGAGTATTTTTATGAAAATGATTTTTCACATAAAATTAATTTAATAAATTCTTTGATATACATAAAATATCTAAATAAGATTAAAATTTAATTATAACAAATGATTTTTAAATAAAAAAATAAATAAAATTGGTCCAATATAATATAAAAATCACGCGAAACATGATATGCTTGATCTACCATCATTGTGCAAATTATTATTACTTACACATTATATACAGGTTGGTTATTTTTATCTATAATGCCTACTAGCCCATTTTATAGTTAACCAATCGAAAAATAACTAACAAGAGTTTGATGGGGGGACATCATATTTTGACATCAGATTGGAACTTGTTTTTCTGATTTCTCAGTCAATTTATATCCTAAACGGTAAGATATGGAATAACACTTAAAATTAGAAAATTGATCCTCGTAAAAAAACTAACATTTTTTCGAAAATCGTCAGCTTTCGGAGGAAGAGTGACTTAAAAATATATCATTGTTGCATTTAATCGAAAGAAAACATGCTAACTACTGAAAAATACTTTAACCAACAGTTATCAAGAGCAATAGAGGGCTTTGTCCTGTGTCCCTAGGTTCAATTTGATGTCAGAGTATGATGTCCCCATAAAAGATTAAAAACCCTGTATATCTACAATTTAATATAAAACAAGTGAAAACAAACAATTGACTGAGTTAATTGTTGAAATACCATGCATAGTCAGTGTTGATTTCTTTAACACATTACACATACAAACATGTGACACATACATAACTGTTAATCAAGTCCTCACGGGTAAACAGTGATGTTTACGAAAAAATGTTTCAAACAAAAGTTGTTTAATTTTTGATAAGGAACATTTTACATTTAAACTTTTGTTCTATCTCTAACGGTTTACAAGATTGACCTCACTTTTTACGTCCTGAGTACGCTGTAAAAATTTTAGCTTGATATCTTTTTTCGTTTTTGAGTTATCGTGTCCACAGATGGACGGACGGACAACCAGAAATGGACTAATTAGGTGATTTTATGAACACCTATGACAAAATTTTTTTCCTAGCATCATTATTTTTAAGCGTTACAAACTTGGGACTAAACTTAATATACTATACATATTTCATATATACATGGTATAAATATAATTAATATTGCACAGAGTTCGCCCAACGAAAAAACATTTTTTTTTTTAAATAGGTTGAAGAATATTTATTTAATAAATGAAACAGTTTCAACCTTTTATTTTAAAAACATGGAAAATATTTAAACCAATTTAACAACCAAAGTATAATTAAAAAACACCTGATTTTCTTTTCCATCAGAGTATAAAATTATCGAACAAAGAAAAAAAATGTTTGAATTCATTTACTAAAAAATGCTTTTATAATTAAAAATTTTTTTTAAAATTATCGTTAATCTTTCATAATTAGAACGAATTTCTTTTTGTTAAAAAAAAATTCAAATTGAAAAGCTTATGACAGCCGAGATACGCATGAAAATAACCATTTTCCATTGATAAAAATTAACTTTTGTTGCATGTCACACACCAACTCTCAACAAAAACATTTAAAAATTAATAAAATACCTAAAGTGACCATTCTCTATTCTATTCTACCTCGAAATGTATAAAACTATTTTGTTTGTAAAAAATTTTTTTTAAATATTTTCTCCGAAAATGAAGACTTGGTCAATAGAGCATCTCCAAATATGGTCAATAGGGCATCTCCAAATGGCTTTCTGTGAAACTTTTTAAATCGCCCCCAAAATGCCCTTCGGATTATTCTGATCAAATGCTCTCAAGGCCACCAAATTTTTCAACGGGGTGTCTTTCGAGCCACAGGCAATCAAAGCTACACATACATTATAATTATATAGCCAACCCGTAGGTCAAAAACTACTTCTTAAAAATTTTGTGGCAGTGAGAGTTTTTGATCAGAATGGTCTAAAAAACATTTCATGATGGGTTGGCAAAAGTTTCACAAAAAGTCATTTTTCTATCTAATCTTGCGAGGTCCTTTTGAATGTACGGTTGCTTACTACACAGAACGATGTTATAAAAGTGTCGGCCTTTTTCAGCCATTTGGAGGGAGTTTCAAGAAGAAAACCCGCCTTTTTCGCCGTTTTTAACTTTACTCAGCTTCATCAAATTGAGCTAAAGGGTTGAAAATCGGTATGAAAATTTCATGAGTGTTAAGGTACTGTCTTTCGTGTACTTCAAATTTCTAGTACCTCCACCCGTTTTGTTATCGAAATATCGTGGATATTCTCGGTTTTGACGATTTGTGTGCCGCTAAAATCTCTCCAAGCTCAGCTAGAGATTTTAAAATATGTATGTAGGTTGAATTAGCGTCAAGAAAGAGGTTTGTCGGGGGTGTCTAGTTACCGACCCCCCTTTTCTCAATTTCACTTCCAAAAATAATGAGTCTTTGCGAACCTCCAAACTTCCCCCAAATTAAATTGGAGAGTTTAAAATTTATCTAATAATTGTTTTTTTGTTATTGTCGACTCTCAGGCGTCCCTTTTAATCCTTTTATGTAAATACTAAAATGATACCCACCCGCTTCGCTGGGTTTAAAAATATTAGACGTGAAAGAGCAAAAGTCCCAACAAAAACGACTAAAAATCACTAACTCAATTTAGTTATCTGCCTACTGCCTACCCCCTAAGAACGATGGCGTGATTATTTATAGCCTATGACCATTTCTAGGTTATCATCTATCACCATACCGTTATAATTTCATCAAAATCCGTTCAGCCGTTTAGGCGTGAAAGAGTAACAGACAGACAGACAGGCAGAGTTACTTTCGCATTTATAATATTAGTATGGAAGTATGGATTTCATGTGTGCAAATATATAAAAAGACAAAATTCCCAATTCAATACAAATTATAATAAGCATCGTAAAAGGGGGGAAATATGACCTTAGTGATGGAACTCTGAATTTCACGAATTTTTGTTTGTTAAATATTGAGCCGAGTCGACCAAGCCAGCATTCTAGCATATTATCTTGTAGAACGGTATGGGCGATAAACCATATTAAAATAGATATGCTACATACGAGTGACATATTAAAATATTTTATTACTCTACAAACAATACCGCCTAGTGAAAAAAAATCGTCATGCATACCAACTATGTTATGCACTGGAAAAAAAACACTGTTATATTACATCTGATATAAAAAAAAAAAAAAAATTAGCATACATTTTATTTCTACATGATGATGAAGGTACACAAGAAATAAATGTATTGAGAGTCACAACAAATATTAATGTGTAATTTTTGCTAAGAAAACTTTTTTGCTTTACTTTTTTTGAAAAAGTACTTCCAAATGTTGATTTTCCTTATAAAAACCCACAAAAAAATATATTTCGTCAAAATAAACACGCTTTCTTGCCATAAAATTAAATTAAATTTTAAGCCTTTCTCATTCTCGCGAAAACGCTATTAGCCATTTTAGTGACGTAATATTGGTAAAAACAACAGTCGTGCATGTAATTATTATATGTATAAATTAAGTTGATGATAACATAACCTACAATTACTATGAAAGCCATCAAGAAATTAGTAATTAATGCATATTATTTTAACTTATATGATGCCATGAAAGACCCACGATATCTTAGAAAGAAAACAAGTGAAAACAAACAATTGACTGAGTTAATTGTTGAAATACCATGTATAGACAGTTTTGATTACTCTATCACATTACACATACAAACATGTGACACATACATAACTGATAATGAAGTATAGTACATATTATAAAATTTCCGCCTAATTGGCGCCCTCACGGGTAAACAGTGATGCTTACGAAAAAATGTTTCAAACAAAAGTTGTTTAATTTTTGATTTTGATTTTGGAAAATTTTTTACATTTAACTTTGTAAAACTTTGTAACTTTTGTAAATATTTTTTACATATTTACATTTAATATAATATAATGTAGTTAAAATTATTGTTATTTTTGGAGTCGGTGTCAGCCAAGCTAATGTAGCAAACTGTTCTGTTAGAGGTGTTTCCTTGGCTGACACCCACTCCAAAAATAACAATAATTTTAATTACATTATATTATCGTTATTTTTTACTTTTTAGTGCGTATTAATTTATTTTGGAGAAATTTTTTTTTGAAGTCGGTTTTCTTTTTGTTAAAAGTTTTCTTATAATTGTAATGTATAATTAAATGTAAAAAAGGTGAGGGGAGCATATTTTATAACAGATTTACCTAAAAGACATCAAATTTTAAAATTTTAATTTAATTATTTGATACTTTTCAGTTCGTTTTGAAAACGTAATATAATTTTTTTTTTTTTTTTTTTTTTAATATTTTATTAAAATTTTTTCAAGGATAATGTAAATAATATATATTTTTAATTTAATGTAAATAATATATTTTAATTTACCATTGCAATATATATTTCCAGGAATAAACTTAATTAGAAACTGTTCATAATAAAGTTCATATAAAAAATTGTAAAATGTGTAGCATATGCTTAGTTATATAGGGTTTTCCATTAAGAGCAATTCTTAACAAACAGATTATAAAACGTGAAATTAAAATTTAAATCGGTCAAGAAATACAGATGATACAAGCATTTTAAACTACAGTCAATCTGCACAGACAGTCAAGCAGCACTCAAAACGCTATCAAACTGTACAGTGTCATCGCGACTCGTCAAGGAGACTAGAAACAGTCAAACAACCTGGCGAGGCACAATAAAGTCAATATTACCTGGATCTCCGGACACTCTGGTTGGAGCGGTAAGGAGAGAGCAGATAAGCTGGCCAAACTGGGAACCACCATGGCTCCCACTTAAGAAAAGCTTGCGAGGATGCCATACCAAGAAGGTCTTAACAGATTAGGAGATAATCTGAAAAACCAACAATTAAAGGCATGGGCCAGCTACGAGGGAAGGCGAATCGCCAAAAGCCTGTTGGGTGAAGGAAACTCGCTCGGTAACAGAGTCGAGGAGATCTTGAAACTAAACAGAGCTGATATTAGAGAAATTGTAGAGTTACTCACAGGGCATGGTAACCTGAACAAGTTCCAACGTCAGATTGGAAAAAGACAATCTCCCGCGTGTGACAGATGGGGAGAAAATTCAGAAGAAACATCGATCCACTTTCTCTGTTACTGCCCGGCGCTCATACAGCAGCCAAGGAAATGGTTTGGTCCGGCCATAGTAAACCAGAAGAAATTAGGAAACTCAGCGCTAGGCAGATCCTGGGTTTCAGTACATCTGTTGGTTATAATAGCCACTGAAAATCGTATCAGGGATAGAGTACAAGGGTCTATTTGGCTAGGTGCTCTGAACCATTGCTTCGAGGCCCGATGCACGAGCATGGCCCGCTAACCTCCATACCCAACCCATACCCAAGATCAAAGAAATCAGAAAGACTATTTGATGTCATATACTATACTTGCAATAACAACTCCATGCTAAATTCTGTTTAGCTAGAAAGAGATACAAAGAAATTTTTGATAGTTTTTAGCTTGATTGTTTTTATAGTTACTCGAAAAATAATTTTTCTCTGCTGTTTTTTACATTAATGAACTTTTACTAAAGAAAAAAAAATCATGCAATTTCTATTCTATATTATTTGAAAAGTATTTGTGTCTTAGAAAACAACTTCCATAATACATTCTATACGCACCATGCGTGAGTTTTTTTGGAGGCGTTTCCATAGTAACGATACACTACTTGAATTATAGAATCGTATGGATGCATATATAATTGTGGATGGATTGCATTTATGACTTACATTGAAAATTTAATATTAATGTCTCAAAAATTTAAATAAATAATTATGATAACATTTAAAAAATAATATTTGTGTAATTTGATTTCTTATTTTCATGTTTTTCAATAATTTAAATTAGACATTTTCTATAACATTAACGTGTAAAGAATTGCAAATTAGTCATAACAGCCTTCTTTAACGCCAAAATTTTTCACTGGAAGCGATGGCGATCGATTCTATTGTCCCTACCATGACTACGCACACAACGAATATCATATCAAAGACAATATTCTATAAAATTTTCATGAATGAATCGGGATATGTTTGAATACATTCAGCAAATTTTGACATCTAGAACACTTTTAAAAACCACTTATTAACGACAATTTACAAAAATGCGATTTTTTAAACTCTTACTCAGCAGCTATTCTGAGAATTTTTCGATGAACAAAATTGCAATATTCTAAGCACATCCGCACTACAATTGGTCACCTTAATTTAAAGTAATAGATATGATACTGCATTAAGCAGTTCAAAGACATTTTTATTTTATAAAATAAAACAAGTGAAGAATAACAATTGACTTTGACTCTTAAGCCAATTAATATACCCTATGTATAAAAATTTAGATCGATTTTAGTCCGTATCTCAAAAATTATTCGACCAGTCATCAAATGCACCCGATTTTTGTACTTTATAGGTCAAAATTACCCTATATACTGAGTTTTATCGAAATTGGAGATAAAAAAATTTCTCGATTTTTTGAAATTTTTTTAAGGGGTACGTACCTCTTCAGAAAAATCAAGAAAAACGCAAAAAAAAAATTTTGTTTTTAAATTTGATGAAACTCGGTGGATGGGATAATTTTGATCCAAAAAGTATGAAAATGTTAATTAAATGATTGGATGCAGAGTTTCTGAGATATCGTCATATTTATATCGATTTTAGTCCGTATCTTAAAAACGATTCGACCAGTCGTCAAATGCACCCGATTTTTGTACTTTTTAGGTCAAAATTACCTTATATACTGATTTTTATCCAAATTGGAGATACAAAAAATTTTTCGATTTTTTGCAATTTTTTTAAGTGGATGGTGTAATTTTGATCCAAAAAGTATAAAAATCAGGTTAAATTAATGATCGGACCAATAGAAAGTTACAATGTCAGCGGTACCATGGGCAAAACTTCATTTTCAAAAGAGTTCTACACCAAAAAATTAAAATCCATAAAATTGTGAACAAAAGAGAGGATGAGTGAGGGCTAGGTTAGGTTAGGTTAGGCTGTCCACGAAGGACACACTTAGGCTATAGAGACCAAGTGAGGGCGATAACGTGATAGTCTTTTTGTTTTTAAAGGAGAAATTGATGTATCTGCTAGAATGATATATTTTATCACATCGCATGTTCACAGGGTATAAAAACATTGTTATGAATTTCAATAAAATGACATATTATTATCACTCACGATGCATTAAAATTCATTTTCCAAGAATTCACAGAACACATAAACAACATTTGAGCCACACGGTTATAAATTTATTTTTTTATTAACCGTCATGTGATTTATTAGTCATGAATATTTTATTGATGTATATTAAATGCTTCTCTACTCAGAATTTTCGTAAGTGTCTGTCTAATTAAACAAATAAATGTTATTAGCAGTAGATTTGTTTAATAAAAAAAATTTATTTTTTTAATAAAAAAGAATTCAACATGTCAATCTATCAACTGTAGAATTTGGTAAACTTCCTGATTTTAAATACACACACAGACACAAACTCCGTATATTAAATAGAGAAAGACAGAGAATAAACAGATAGAAACGTTCTAACCACAACGAATGGTATCACACAGAGACGGTTTTGAACATACAAAAAATATTTTTTAACTGAATAACTAGTGTTGGATTGAAGATATACGATTCAAGATGAATAAATAAATGGACCTTTAAATAGAGACAATATATCAGGTAGTTCGTAACAAAAAATGTATGACGAATATTTGCAATTATAGTTTCCGGTAAGAAAAATGAATTTTGTTATAAATTGAAAAAAATTTAATTTGACTTAATTTTCAAAATTAGGTAGCCTGAAAATTAAAATACAGTTCGATATAAAACACTCAATAAATGACATTTTTAAATGGTTTAAATCACACTCGAAAACGTCTTTCCAATAAAAAAAAAATCAAATAAGAAGAAATCCCCAAAGCTCCAATTTTGTCGATAATTATGAGAACAAGTGAAAATAAACACAATTGAGTTAATTGTTGAAATATCCTATTGACAATGTTGAGTATCAGTGCTTGTAACTAGAATCAATAGACTCACTACTTGAAGCTACATACAAATTTTCAACTATATTTTCTAGTTTTTGAGAAAATGGACAAAGAGATTTTACCGAAATTTGGACCCTCGCTAGAAATCGAAGATATTGACAAATCTTTCAAATAAAAATATGTTAATTTTTAAATCAGGAACATG
The DNA here is from genome assembly GCF_905475395.1 of Chrysoperla carnea. Taxonomy (NCBI): domain Eukaryota; kingdom Metazoa; phylum Arthropoda; class Insecta; order Neuroptera; family Chrysopidae; genus Chrysoperla; species Chrysoperla carnea. Next base: position 129,884,712 of record NC_058337.1, read on the forward strand.
ATGGGTTATGCACTATGGACCCAATTGAAGTATGTTCCTCATTTACGAACTCAAATCCTCACCAAGCTATAAAATTTTCAGCTTAACAGCGGGCGCAAAGATGGACAAGCTGAAATGAACTAATTAGGTGATATTATGATCAGCTATACCAAATTTTGTTTGTAGCATCAATACTTCCAAGCGTTACAAACTTAATATACTCTTCTTTGAAGATACTTTCTTTGTCTTATACATAAGAACACTTTTCTTACTTCATATATTTTAAATGGCTAACGAGATGGTTGCCAAACTGTATAGAAATATATCGAAAACTAATATCGAAATAGTTTTCCCGAAAAAAGTATCGCTTTCAATTAAAGAATTTTTGTTTTACAAATTACCCAATTACCCAAAAGATAAATAACATTTCCTATACATAAAATATACGATATTATGTTAACAAATGTAAATTTTTGTAGCTAAAATCTACAAATTCAGTTACTGCAAAGTACTCAAACTCTTTCTAAACATGTTCGCCTAATAAACTTATCCAACCTAGACAGAAAAAAACTTGCTTGAGTAATAATATATAAGATGAATGAATTTCTGAATCAGTGTTTGAGTCATTCCAACACTAGTGAATAACTGAATAATAAGTAAATACAAATAATCTAATAAAGTTTTTCATCTATTCTTTTGTGATATTCCTTGAAGGTTACCTTGAGTCTTGACTATTATGTGTACAATAATGAGATTATTATGCTGATGGAATGAGTTTTTTAAAGAAAAAATTAATGAAATTTTTTGTTTGGTTAACTAGATTTTCTGCTGCGAAAAAAAATAACCGTTGCGAAATTACTCTAAAATTATTTTTAATGTAATCAACATACTTCTTCGTATGTAGACAACCCGTGTAGTTATTTAATATCTGACGGTATTCTAGAAAGAAAAATATATGCTGTCTTGAAAACGTGAAATTACTCTTTTCTTAATATTTTCATTTACGTGAATCATATTACTAAATAAATAAACACAGAGTTGGAAAAATCATTCTTAATATTACGAATCTTGTAACTATCCTTTTTCTTCTTCTTGTCACAGTTTAATATTAAAATAACTACATTTTCCATTCATAGGCGGCGCTCGGCGCTCTTAAAATTTGACAATAGTTCTATTTAGCAATCAAAGATGGAAATTTATTGCCATTCTGCATAATCAATTATAAATATGTTTCAATATAAAGCGAGTGAAGTTACACTTCACTCCTGGGTCCCTTGCAATTTTAATATTTTCGACCCATTTGTTTTTTAAATTTTTTCCAAGAAATTATCCGAGCAATCAAACAATTTCCCGATACCTGTTAAAGAGTATATACATCCTTTTTACAGAAATTACAGCAAATTCCTTACAGGAATTACACAATTCGACTAAGCATAATTTTGCCTCACAAGAAATTTTAGGAGGTCCATTTATAAACAGCAATGTTTACCGGGCACCGGGACTACAAGACGTAGAATGTTGAAATTATGGATTCAAGAATGTTATGCCTTCGAAAGTTGATTTCTAACCGAAGCCGATTGATTTGAATCATCTTTAAAGTTGATCTGGAGATGATAAAAAAAATAGCTTGCAATTTACGTTTGCTCGGCCGATTCTGAAAGCTTGACCGAAGTCGAAGCTACAGTCGGACACTACCAATTTAACTAATTTGTAAACGAACAAGGCGGTCATATGGTGTGAGTATAAAATTTATTCTAAAAATTTATGTGTGGATTAATTCAAAAAGGTTATTTACTGAATCCCAACGTTTCCGACATCTATAAACTTCCTCAGGCTATATACTAAATATTTAAGAAACGTTGCAAATTTAAAATTTAATTTATTTCACCTGTTCAATTTCCTTATAAAAAACTACATTGATCTAATTTGTTCAAAAATATGATAATAAATTCAAATATTCTTCACTAAAATAAGTAAATTATTTTAGACAAAAATAAACTTCTTGGATATAAATTTGTTTCTTTAAAAACACAGCGGTTAAGAACAATTGGTCATCGACCACTTCAGTTTCATGAAAAGAAATTCCAAAAATGATTTTAATATGCATATAATTTATTAAAATATATTCATTAAATTCTCGATGGCACCATGTTTTATGGACGCAAGTGTAAAAATGAAATTAACTGTAAAATTCAAAACATTTATCAACTAAATACGTGTCTATTTTTCTTTCGACATCTATACAAAAAAAAAAAGTATACAAAATTTTTCCACCAAGAATCAATCAAATGATATTGACAATATTATGATCGTATAAAAAGATTACTTGTAGCTTAAAATGGGGGAAAAGTTGATACTTTTCGTTTCATATTAAACACTGAAAAGCATACAAAATGAGACAGTACAACATATTTTAAAAGTTAAAAATGAAAATTAATTCTTATTTTGATTTAGTGAAATTGTTTCACTAAATCAAAGTAATAGTCACAACAACTCCTTGACGAAAATTTTCATGGATACACTCGAGAGGCAAATGTCGTTGATCCTGACCTTAAAATTGCATGTTTTGTAACATGATTTAGAAACGTAAAATGAAAGAGTGATCAAATTTTGAAGTTACAAAGCTTTCTTTTGGTACGTTGAGTACTTTTTGAGTGAACAAAAATCATGAAACACGCGCCATAGCCACCGTCATCATCTTCGCGTTTGTTTGTAATTGACCACAAACAATTAAAACTCATGATGTAAATGGTGGAAACGCATATAAATAATATATTACATTACATTTTACTATTCAAATGTATTTATTTGCGCTCACCCCATATTCATTTTGAATTACGAACAGCTATTTGAATAGTATTGCCGTATCATTTATTATTATTCAGGTATTGTGAATAGGTATTTAATATTAAAGCTATATCCGAGCGCAGCAAGCTTCACTGCCGAAGGTTCCAGTCAGGCCAAAGGTCAGTTATTCCAAAGTTTTAAGTTTTCACTTTCGTGGACAATTTCCATGACTGGCTATCTTTTTTTACACAACAATATGCTAGGACTTAAAAGAACACAGTTTCAGTTTTCTAATGATATAAGACAAATTGCAGTGCGATCATTATTTCAAAAGAAACAGGATTTTTAATCCAGAAGTGTTATTTTGATTGGAAAGCCAATATCTTGGTCCAAAAATCTCTTACGAGAACTTTTTACAAGCTATCGAAAAATAAACAAGCCAGCGAGTGGTCTTAGCAGATTCGTTGTAAAATAAATTTGTACGGTTCAAAACTTCATATAAATTTTAGAGATAATATTTATATAGTCAACTCTCAGTAAAAAATGACAGAGGTCGCTTAAAATTTTTAAGCAATAAATTCCAAAAAGAAAGTACAAGTTTTTCAAAGAAGCTATTGAAGTTCTAAATTCGCTGATTTTTCACAGAGAGACAACTGTTTAAAATAAACTTATTAAACTTTCAACTACAGTTGAAAGCACTTTCTAACTAGAAAAAGTTTGTAAATCAATTCTTGAATAAAAAATCTTAAATGAAATTAAAACTTAACTTGAAACTTTGATTAAATTCAATTTTCTTGGTTAATGGCCACTATAAGATTAAAAATATCATAAAATAAAAGTTTTTTTGTGTCGTTTTTGTAGTCTTTCAGTATCATATATATACTTAACGAATATATATAACACAAAACACTAGCACCAAAAAACGATATGTTACTTTTAAATATTATATGAAATGCTTTTTATATACCTAGCCCACCTCTATATTACAGAGCTGAGTATTGCAGTATAGATGGTTTGGTTGTATTACCCGAACATAAATTGAACACATCAGACAGTTCAAAACACATCTGTTCATCTAAACATATATACCCTTTGACTTTCGCTTAAAAGGAATATGTATCTACCTCTTACCTTCACAGTTCACAAGTAAACAGAGTACTCTCTTACCCCCAACCCCTCAACCCACAATGTTACTTTTTTTTTTCTTATTTAGTAGAAAGACCAACCTCTTAAATTTTATATAAGAATATAAGAATATGTTGTTCATTTAAAGTTGATGGTTTTACTATACCTTTAAAGATAACATTTTCTTTCGTTTAAAGAGAAAAGACACGAGGACATATTTTTCTCATCTTGAAAATGTAATGTAGTTGAAAAATTTTTCAACAATAATATTCGCATTGTAAGGTTTTTCACTCTAAATGAAGTGGAGGAAAAAGTTCAGTTTATAAGTTTGTGACAGTTTCACTTGTAATATTTATCTAGATTTTTCAAAAATTTTCTTGTTGAAAAGGATATAAGAGGTTACGATACAAAACTTTGCCTTGAAGAGAAACATCTTCACATAATTTATATACGTTGTCCCATAATAACCACATCAGGACAATAGTAATAAAAGTAAATAAAATTTGCATTCAGTTTTCATAATTATTTATACAGTTTTAAAATTTTGTTGATAAGCGAAGTTATAGAAAAATTAAGCCTTTTATCCCAAAAATTGCTCTGGGGCTCGAACATCCATTACTACAATTTATTATTTTTGAATTAAAACTTTTTTTCGCACGCCACTAAAAAAACTTAACACAGAGAGTTGATCGGTATGAAAAAACGTAACATCATCGCTTCTATCCTGGGTCCCACGACCCAACGTAAATATCTCCAGTTATATTCAACTTAGGGAATAAAAATGGTCAAATAAAAAGTGGAAGTTAATTTCAAAAAATGCTCTTTTTATAAAAATTTCAATTTTAAATCGAGAAATTTTCAACCAGCTGAATTCATTTCGTGGTGCATGTACTTAATATCCAAATGCGGTCATTATGAAATCATCTATTTACTAAAAATAAAATAATTTATTAAAAAAGTAAATATACCCGACTGCATAAAATATACGAACTGAATAGATAAAAACAAATACCTACTTATGAATCTCGAGTAGTAAATATTTAAATGATAATATGCAAGCTAAGATTTTTTTTCTTTACAATTTATGAATAAATTCAAGCCTTCGGCTGCATATTATCTACCATTCAAGGATTTGATTTACTATTCAAGATTCATAAATGCTTCCTTTCATCTTTTCAATTCAGACTGCAATTCGATTTTTATATGTTATTATTTTTTATTCGCGTTTTTCAATTTATTATAAAAATTTGATATCAATTTTTTTTTATGTTTAAAGTGCCAAGCTTACTACAAAAAATACGACTGACGGCAGTCATATTGAATTTATAATTCTGTAGTGATCAAACAATTAAAACAATTTCAACGAGAAAGAAATAATGAAAACTATTTCTAGGCCGAGAAATAATGACTGTATATTAATTTTGACAAGACGAATTTACCAATAAAACCTTCAGAAGCCTGAGCCAATCCTAGCAAAATTGTTAAATTAAGTCTAAGGTTGAAATGTGTAGAATTTTACTAAATTGTACCAAAACATAGTTATTGAAATAAATACCACAATACTCGAATAAAATTGACTATTTAAAAAATAAAATTGAAAAACCCGCAACAGACTTTCGCTGAATATCGATATTTCGATTGCAACACAACCATCATCAGTAGCTAAATTTATTCATATACCTAATTAAAAGCTAAAAATAAATAAGTAAAACATAATCAAAAATTACAGTAACACTTACAAAATTGTTGGTAATGTGTGACATGAATTAACTTAGCTACCGACGATGGTTGCTTTGCAATCGAAATATCAATATTTAGCGAAATGTATGTTTAATTATTATTATTTTTTTTTTTTTTAATAGAATTTTAATACCTAAGCATATTTAATTTTGAGTATCGTGGTTTTTATTTCAATAACTAAGCCTCAACTCGAAGTCAACACAATTGCAGCATTCCTATAGGTACCAAAACTTTTTTTTCATATACGAAAAACCTCTATAATCTCAATTTTATTTCTCGAAAACGTTAGAAAGAATGGAATTTTAAACGTTATGAAGTAAAAACTAGCTACCTTCGACTGTTTCTTATAAAATTTGAATGAATTTGGTAGAAATTGAGCAGTTGAGTAGAATAATAAAAAAAATTTCGTTTGACAGTTTCGCGAAAGATTGATGTCTTTTTTAGGATCTCAAATAACACAAGTCACATAAATTACTAACATCTGACTAATTTAATATATTAATATATTTAAATTTGATTTTTCAAAGAAATTAAACAATGGAATTACCTGATTATATATTGTCTTTTTAAAAGAGAGTATCTTTTATTGATCGATCCTTTGAAGATAGGCCTATGATGATCTAAGCATTTTTTACAGGTGTGAAAACTTTTAATGTGTGTATAATTAATAATGAAATATGTCAATTTATGACTAATAAATCAATTTTTTACGTTTGTTATTAATTCTTGTGCGAATATTTTATCTAATCTTTTATTGTGATTCAGATTTTATTTCCAAGTTTATCATCTCTGATTCATTTTAATAAAATATAAAAATGTAGAAATTTATCAGCAAAGGAAATGGAATGAATTTTTTTAAATTCATTTTATTTACGTTTGATTTGAATTTGCTATTTTATTCTTATAATAAAACGACGATCTTGTGACTAGAGAGACTTATGATGATATGAACAATATTTAGGTAGAGTCAGGATTTGAGCTTTAAAGCATCACTTTCTGGAAATTGCAGCATGTAGAATATTCTACATGCCAAATTTAATTTCCGAGATACTATTTACATGTATAATGACTTTCGTTTAAACATCAATTAATTTCAAAAGAGTAAACCAAATTTTTCTTTTTCGTATTTTGACATCCATAGTAAAGTTAAGGATCAATTTATGTGTTTTTCGGTATAGAAAAGTATCTCGAAAATTCCTCAATAAAAACTGTTTTTATAAAATAGATAAATTTTTTCTGTTTTTGGGTAAAGTCTACATAACGGTTTTTTAACACTTTCGATTTCACTTACGCACAGTTTTGATTTTTTGTGATTCCTTTTGTAATCGTAAAATTACATTGCCTATCATAATTAAAAATTCTTGCGATTTTCCAAACAATAGTCAAAATTTTGATTTTTGATAAAAAGGTACCTTTGAAAAGAAATAGTTCCAATTTTGGACTCTCAAATTGACCCTCAAGAAGAATAAATCTGTGCAACTTGTGTTGAAATTTCAGATCAATCGGTTGAGCCGTTCTTAAGAAAACGTGTTCACCGTCTTTGAAACCACCTTTTTGAGTAAAAAGCGTTTATAGCTTGACAAAGTAATCGCTTTGAGATGTTCAAAGAACATTTGCCGGATCTTTTTGAAATTTTCAATGAATAAACTTAAGGATGTTCCCAAAAAATCATGTTTTCTTAGGATCATCTTTCAATCATGTATATTCATTATCCTTAAAGCCTTTTCTAATCAGTAGGTAAGTAAATTTTAAGTAAACTTAAGATTAATTTAGAAAACTAACATTCATTACTTAAAGGAATGACAAATTTTTTTCTATAAAGAAAATTATAACAAGCGTCACTCGTTTTTCCACATAAAATACATTTAAAGTGATGAAATGAATGGCATTATATTTTCTTTTCTATAAGTGATTTTCTCTAAATCTTTAAGCATCAATATTTCAAAAACTATGGTATATATCGAAAAATTTTACTCTTAACTTTCGTCTAATTTGCCCAAATTCTAACAAAATCCACCCCAAAATCTTCAAAATTTGAAATGTAAGTTTTTGGCCACTCATTTTTTTTGGGAACATCCATAATTTGTGTTTTAACGCCACTAAATAAAGTACAGATATGATAAAATCGATTTTTTGTAAATTTCTAACTCCATATAACCTTTTAAGTTAAAATCCGGTCCTGATAAATAGGTAGCTATATACTGCATTCTACAATCTACTCTACATGAACAAAACTAAACAATTTTTAAAATAACATGATATATTATTAAAAATTTCATTTGAATGACTCAGTGTGACTAACAACAAACTAACTATATACTATAGTATTAAAATATTATTAAGTTTGAGTGAGTGAGTGAGTGAATGCATGGATGGATGGCATTACTTTAGCTGGCTGGGTATGGACTATGTTGTGTTGTGTGAGCCACTGAGCCTGCCTAGTCAGCCATACCATTATAACCATACTAAACTTAAAAATCAAACAATATAAGTATAAGATGACTTATGCTGTACAAAAAATATATTTTAATACACAAAATAATAATAATAACAATCAAGTTTCTTTTCCAGGTATGTATGTTTTAAAAGTATGTGCAACATCATCTTAATATTAAGGAGTTTAGTCACTTTTAAAGAAAAAAAAAACTCAACTATTATGAATCAATTACAAAGAATAGATGGGGTAATTCTGATCCAAAAAGAATAAAAATCAGGTTAATTGACTGAGGATGCAGAGTTTCTGAAATATCGCAATATTTGGATCGAAGATAAACTATTTAACCAGCCATCATCAAATGCACCCGATTTTTGTACTTTTTGGGTCAAAATTACCTTATAAGCTGAGTTTTTTTCGAAATTGGAGATTAAAAATATGTCTCGATATTTGCAATTTTTTTAAGGGGTACCGCTTTGAAAAAATCGAGAAAATCGCAAAAAAAATTTTTGTTTTGGAATTTGATGAAACTTGATAGATGGGGTAATTTTGATCCAAAAAGTATAAAAATCAGGTTAATTTAATAATTGGACCTACAGTAAGTTGCAATGTCAGCGAGTCTCATGAGCAAAACTTCATTTTCAAAAAAGTTAGAGTTTCCCACCAAAAAAGTAAAATCCATAAAATTGTGAACAAAAGGGAGAGTAAGTGACGGCTATGACGTGAAAATCTTTGTTTTTAAAGGAGAAATTTCCCAGCAATTTTTTAGTTTATTCTAATTTCTGTGGCGGCCATAATACTTCGACCATCGTTCAAATAAACATAAGTAAACACATCTTTAAACATAATTTATTAGCTATTTCCTGAGCATCACCAAAATGTTTATTTCAAATTATTTATTATATTGCCGATCTATTAACGGTAATTTTTAAAGCAAAAGCAAATAAATAACTTATAAACGCTCTGACATTGCATTATTTGGCCGATAGAAGTCTCCTTTACATTTTATTTATTTATATTTTTTTTAAACTAATAAACAATTATTGAATGAATTATTAAGTCGTATACCTTGTCCTAATAGTATTTATAATCGAATGTTACTTAAATCAAAGTGCTGTTATGAAGCCCCTTAACAATTGCTTACACTCTAAACTAAAAAAAAAAAAAGTACATACATACTTAATTACTTTTCTATTCTTTAAAAAGAGTTAAGAAACGAATTAATGTTTTATGTAAAAGGATTAGTAATATTAATGGAATTACACAAATAATTATATTTAATTACCAAAACCAATCGACAAGAGAAGAATTTATTGTTAATGTTTACATTATGAATGTGTATAACAGAATTACTGTTTTTTTTTTATTATTATTATTTACTTAAAAAAATATTTGGTGGAACAGCTACGTAACGTCTATGTATACTTATTACATTTGTATACGGAAGTTATGTGATGAATCTACACTAGGAATATTTTGGTAGTAGATACTTAAAAACAAATAATATATTACTACTATTCGGTGAAAAATATCTTGCTTTATGCTTCCAGACGAAAGGTTAATGCCAAAAAATGGATTTTTGTATACAAATCACGAAAAAAAAAACACGTCATAATTTAGTAAAAACTTCATTCTTAATTTTGAGTTCCGAAAATCATCCATTTTAACCTGTTCTAGTAAGATTTTCACAATAATAATGCCCATTTTATGCCTTTGAAATGTTTTTCATCGCACGTTACACATTTGGAAAAACTAAAACATTTTTACCGTTAGCTAGACAACTTCCTTCACTCAAAATACATAATATATATCGAAAAGCACTTCGTTCCAACCGAATGCTCCATGATATCTCTTTTTTTGTCTAAAAAAGCATTTAAGTTTTATTTTATCTTTTGTTGTAAAAATATGATCTGATACTCTAGAAGGCATTCTTAAAATACACAATTCGGCCATATCGCTCCAAGGAAAATTTAAAACAAGAAAACAAATTTCCGAATTTTGTAAAGAAGCAAAGCAAAATAACATAATCGTACAAGTATTCTTATGGAGAAATTTATTATGGGCGGCTTAGACAAAGTTCGAAATTTACAAAAATTTAAAAAAACCCCGCCAAATTTTTCGGGTACGGAACCCTAAACTCACAATTGAAACAATCTAAGAAGGCTTTTCATTAAAGTACCGTTTTCTTTAAAGCTTTTTCTAAACTGAACCAATTGTGAAGATCATCGCCAAGTTTTTAATTTCTTCGGGTACGGAATCCTACATGTGAAACATAGCTAAGAATACCCTCCATTAAATTACCTTTCAAACAAATCAAAATCGGTTCATTCGTTTAAACTACGATACAACGGACAGACAGACACACACACAGACATAGCAGTCAAACTTATAACACCCCTTTTTTTAGTTTAAGGGTTAAAAATAACTTGCGAAACCATGAATCATATTTATTACAGAGCAAAAATATCCACATATGTACTTTAAAGTAAACAGGAAGTATCGTAAATAAAAGAAAACCAACATGTTAGAATATGTCATAAAATAGTATATTTCGTTTTTATTAATTCAATGACAATTCAAGCCCCAATGTTAGTTCATAAACTTATTCGTTTAAGGCAAATTTATAAGCCTTGATCTTTTGTATTAATTTAATTTAGAGTTTAATTATTATTAGTTTTATATCAAATTTCCACACCATATCCCAACACTTTTTCTAACTTATTAGAATAAATAGTGTTAAATAATGGGGATCTAAAGGTACGTTAAAATTTATGCCAATGTGATATGCCTTATTTAACACAATGTGTTGCTAAATTCAGGTTGTTAAAATCGCAGTAAAAAAAATTTTTATTATATTTTAAAAAAAAGTTTATTATACAATTTTGTCTATTGTAAATTTTTAGTGATAAGGAAGTGCCTAATTTGAAATTCCGTTCTTTACAAAATTTTTTTTGTAGATAGAGGTAAAATAATATATAGTTGTGTGAGAAGACTAGAAAAAAAAAATTCAAAAATATTTATAGATGAATTAAGTTTTTTTTTTTTATTATTTTATATAAATTCAGTGAGTTACAAGATTTAGGTCATAGATTAGTTGTAGTAGATCAAATTTTATTATATTATTAATAAGCACAAAAAAAAATATGTTTTTTTAACTGCATGTTTATCAATTTTTTTTTTACAATATTAAAATTATAATAATGCACACCCACAAAACAAGTATTTGGTGTTCACCTGAATTTCGCAAATTATTTAAAAAATATAAATAAATAAAATATACATGTTATTTTATAATTGGAGAGTCGTGTGGCTAATGCTTTATACACGGCTTTACATCATACTCAAGGGTATTATGTCATGACTAAGGCATTGCAAGTTAATAATACTCCAAGCAAATTAGTATATTTTGTTTCAATTCTGGAACGAGCGGTTTATCAACGTTAAGTTAAAGAATTTTAATTTCTTCAAAAAATTTTCGTTATATATAAATACAAGGTGACTCTTGTTGTATCAGTTAGAAAATAATATTCTAAGACGAAAGGTCCTCTTCCATTTTTTGATCGGATGCAAGGATAATTAGCTATTAATTAAAATAGGCAGCCAATCAGAAGCGCGCTACAGCGACAAGACAGAGGAGAAGAAATGGAAATAGAAAAAAACTGCGAGTGAGACGCGAGAGCTTTAATGTTACGCTGGCTAATGTGTAGAAAGGGGCGGGTGTAAGTGTACTTTTCTAGACCATACATAAAATAAAACTTGAATTACATATTTATATCATTTTCTTTTCATATTTTCTTTTTTGTTATAAATATTAAATATATAAACCTAAACCTCCGGTGTCTCCGGTGAGAGTATGGGTCTCGAGAATCTTTTTAAAAAATTGAAGCTACAACTTTACGTTGAGAAACTGCACAGAATTTAAGTTACTAAATGTCTAATTTTCTTGGACTATATACAAACTGAAAAGAATTCTTTCTGTGATTTCAAAAAAAAATTAGCTATTGGTTTTACAAGTTTTTTGATTTATTTATTTTAATTTTTTTGAAATATCGACTTTTATTAATTTAAAAAATCACCTTGTAATAAAGGTGGCTCAAAATTGATTGACATTTTAATTTTCATAAAATGAATAAAAAACGAAAGTAGGGCCATCTACCGCCCACAATTTTTGTTTTTCAACATTTTGTACCGAAATTGTTTCTTTAACAATTCCAGGTTTTTGTAGTTTATTGACAAAGCACTATTGGAAAAGATTTCATTCCGCTAAATCAAAGATGGTGTACTAGCATAGAACAGGCCTACGGAAATGAAGAAAATCTATTTTGGAAACAAATTAAGGACAAGCTTTTATAATTAGAAAACAACTTTTCTTATCCACTCATGCAATTACTATTTGTAAAATCTGGAGGCACTAAATTTAAAATATCAAGGATGATGGAGTATCTCAAGCTGTTACAAGTCATTTATGATTGACTCATAGAAACAATTATTTTCTACTTTTTAGTAAAATAAAAACTTTTTGATAAAAAAAATATTTACTATGATGAAAGGGATGAGAAAATCAAGTCATGCTTACCATAAAAATGCAATAATGACATCATGCATTGTCATAAAAACTAAACTTGTATGTAAAACTTCAGCTCATTCGGTTGAGAATAACTTTTTTAATATTCAGTTACAAGATTTAAGCCGAGCAATCATACATTCATACATACAAACATTGCAAGTTAAATAAAAGCTTGTAAAAGACAACATTTTCAATCTTTACGATGCTTCCATATCCGAATATTCTATTCTATTCTAATTTATTGCTTCTGAAATTCAAAAATACATTGGTGAAAATTCATTAAATTACATACAAATTACTTTCAAAGAATTTTTGAAAAAAATATTATGATTAATTTTTTAAAAGACATAAATAAATAATACGTTTAAATATTCAAAGTGTACATTTGATTTTTCAACAGGTTATTGTATTTTATAAATATATAATTTAAACAACAAAAAAATAAATTTTGTCTCTGCATTGTTAGCTTCTGATCCAATTTAAAAAGTTTTTCATATTCAGTTTAAAATATATAATCAGTATTCCACACTAAGTATTTGTATAAATTTAATATCGTTTTTTGAATGCGCCATTCTTCTAAAATAATTGACATGTGGAAGTTAAGTTAAAATTGTACCAATTGTGGTTAACGTTTAAGATTAATAGAGTGTGAATATTTTATACTTTTTTTTGTATCGCATACCTAGCGGTTTTTTGAATTCAGTAATACACGAGCATGCACGGTTTTATACAGTGTGTTCAATTAAATCGACACCATATTGTACAATATCCACAATCTCAATTAAAAAAGACATAATCCTGATATCAAATCGGCCATATTACCCATAAAAATGTAAAACTAGACTTGATATCATGACAAAATTTGAAAGTGAAATTAAAATTGATTAAAAAACGAAGAAGTTGTAAGCAATCAAAGATTGCATTCAAAGTTTTCCCTTTAGCAAAACAAAGTTTTATATGACGTAATCTCTGTGGCGATACCCACGTATGACGTCACTAGTGGGTATCTTCCTCTTTGTTTAATTAGGAATTTTAAATATTCATATATTGCATACTAGTAAAGATTTTTTAAAACAAACTTCACTTTTCTGTACGACCAGTGAGAATTCTTCACCTGAAATGATTAAAAAAAATTTGGTCCAATCCCCACATTTTTTAATTAAGTCAGTGGCCGAGCGTGTAAAGACCCAATCACCTTTAACCGTTAGACTACTGTCTGGCAAGTTGCGGGTTCGAATTCAGGCAGCGGCAATCTGATGAGTTATAATTAATGGAGTGGTAAATTGATCTCATCGTCTTCGCTTAGATAAGAACGAAGGAACCGACTCCACTCACATCATAAATGTAATTGTATATTCGAATGTAGTTTAAAATGAATAAAAATTAAAAATATTGATGTGGATGGCCTCTGTTATAGATGGATGTCTCAATTTGTCTACACATCGACATTTAATCTAAGTTAGTAAAAAAAAAAAAACCAAAATCTATTTTCCATATGGTACCGATTTAATTGGACACACTGTATATGGCTACACCGAATACTATGTTTTAAATATTGTAGTGTTTTTAATTCACGTAGTTCCTTTTTAGAGAACTTCAAACGATAAATACAGTTAAATATGTGGATGATTAACTGAACAAAGAAATAAGATAAAAGTGTCGTTTTAACACAACTGAAATGTATATTAAGAGAATAGGGGAGTATTATACTCCTAAACTTTAAAGAGATATTTATCTGATTTACTTCTGTTTCTTTTTTATTTAATTTTTATGATCAAATACATGTGTATTGATTTGTCTTTACGATCCCGAAAAGTATTCATTTATTGTAATTATAATTAATATTTTTACTGCTCCCTAAAATGCATCAAAAAGTACCATTTTGCCAAAAATAATCGTAACTTTTTTGAAAATGAAGTTTTACCCATGATACTCTCTGACATTCTGCCCAACTTTCTATAGGCCCAATCATTAAATTAACCTGATTTTTATACTTTTTGGATCAATATTACTCCATCCAACAAGTTTCATCTAATTCTTAATAAAATTGCAAAAAATCGAAAAATTATTTTTAACTCCAATTTTGATAAAATTCAGTATATAAGGTAATTTTGACCCAAAAAGTACAAAAATCGGATGCTGACGAGTATTTGCTGACTCGTCGAATAGTTCTTGAGATACGCACTAAAATCGATCCAAATATTGCGATATCTTAGAAAATCTGCATCCAATCAATAAATTAACCTGATTTTTATACTTTTTGGATCAAAATTAACCTATCAACTGAGTTTCATCAAATTCCAAAACAATAATTTTTTTGCGTTTTTCTTGATTTTTTCGAAGGGGTACGTACCCCTTAAAAAAATTGCAAAAAATCGAGAAATATTTTCAATCTCCAATTTCGATAAAACTCAGTATATAAGGTAATTTTAACCCAAAAAGTACAAAAATCGGGTGCATTTGATGACTGGTCGAATAGTTTTTGAGATACGGGCTAAAATCGATGCAAATATTGCGATATCTCAAAAATTCTGCATCCAATCCAGTCCGAAACAAAACTGAATCGTGAATTGAAAATGAAAGTCTATTGTCTTAGAAAATCCACTCTATCCTAACTTTGCCTTCTCCTTAACGAATGTCAAAGACTAAAACAATTCAAAATAGCTCAAGCCACTTTTGTTACGTTGTGTAATATATCATTAAGTGTTCTAAAATTTGATATATATTATAATTGATGTTTCAATATTTAGTTGAAATCCAATCAAAGTTGTGTGTATATAAAGTATTTTATCTAAATGGTTCATGTAACCTGATTCTGAAGTTTCTAAGTTATCGATATTGCTTTATCGATAAACAATGAATTCTACTTAGAACAAGATTTACTTATACAAATTAGTAACGCTTTATAACAAATCAAATATTATGATATTTATAATTGGAAAACATTACAGAGTATAATTTTATCTATGTACTTGTGTACAGTCAAAGACACAAAAATTAAACCTATCTGATATTACGATAGAAAAGATATGACATAAATAGAATTTTTGAGTTTGGAACTATGTTCCTTACCGCGCGTTCTTATTTGTTTGCTAGTTGGGAGGTATAAAAAAAACGACACCAAAAATCAATCATTTTCACCTAGGTCACTCAGGAAACTAAAACTTTTTCAAGCGATTCAGCTTGCCATGAATTTGAGCTTTGGTACCAAAACAAAAATGTGAGACTTTCGTCATCCCAGCACAAGAACTTTCGGCTGTGGGCAAAGAAAAAATTTTTATAATTTATCAATTTTTATTTTTTTATTTTTGGTCCAAATTTTATGTTTCTAAACAAGATGAGTTGTGAAAGTCATCAGAAGTTAAAGATAATAGACACAATTAAGTAAGAAAAAGGAAATTTTTAATACGTCAGAATAAATATCCTGATCAAACCAAATATAATGTACGCACATATTGGGTTGACTACCAAATCAAAAGTATGTCTTTTTTAAACTAATATTACAGTTAATTCATACAGTAAAAAGTCAAAGAGGCTAGACAGAGTCTTATTGAAATTGGAAAGAACATTTTTTTCTCAATTTTTGCAGTTTTCTTACAGCCCAGAAAAATAAAGGCTGCTTCTGAAAAAAACCTATTTTATCGACCCTTGACATTGAATTATTTTTTCTGCCCACATGATTTTACGAATAACTTTGCATAGATCATTTCAAAGCTTCACTTGTATTTTTTAAGCAGATTGGCTGTTTTTCTGAAAATCTAAAAAATTCAAAAAATATATTTTGGGAAATTTTGAAAACTCGTTAAACAGAGTAATTTTGACTCAAAAACTACAAAAATGTTCATTTAAAGATATACCATGAAATCGCATAAAACCGAAAGATCGATGAGGAAGTTCCCAAACATCAACTTCAAAAAACATAAAACTTGCTTAGAAATTTGAAAATGTAGAGAAAAAAGTTTTAAAAATTTCAAAAAATATGAATAAATAACTAAGATAAAATGTATTGATTCAAAAACCACTTAGATTAATTTAAATCATAACCAAAGAGTTTTCAAATATTTTCAATCAAATATCATTAAAAAAGTGTATCCACTATGTAAACAGACAGATACTCAAAACATTAACTCTTGAATTGTTATTTAATATCAATTATAATATTCATTATTATTCATATTATTATATTTATGATGCTATAAAAATATATACTTTAATGACAAATAAAAATATAAAATAGTAGAAGCAAGGCATTCACTTTACACTACTACACTCAACTCACTTTATATATATAAATATATTCACAAAGTATCAAATTAATTGATCCAATAAAATAGATATTAAAATCAATTGACGACATCATAACTATCTACATCAGTACTTACTACAGTACATACAGCAGTTAGTACTAGTACTATCTATCTACAGTACATGCTTTTATAAAAATATTTAAATTAATTTTATTATAACTAAAATATATATCTGATTTAAAATTTTATTTTATGAATCATTTTCATATAATTTAGGATTCCGTTGTAAATAAGAATATTACTATTACGTCTTTAAAATTTACATCAGGTTTATCTTAACTTGATTAAAATAAATTTACAGACATCTTACAAATTCAAAGTAATTTAAGGTGATTCGATATCAAAACGAAAGTGTTACCTAAAAAACTTAATTAATGAGTATTTAATACGACTTCTAATTTACAATAGGTTTTTCTTAACTTGATAATCAAATAATGTTATAAATAAATGTACAGACATCTTACATATTCATAAGTAATTTAAGGTGATTCGATATCAAAACGAAAGTGTTACCAATAACCTGAGTTAATGAGTATTTAATACGACTTCTGTATAAATTTCTAATCGATTTTAAAAATGTTTTACCATTTACATAAAAACTTTTATCAATATTTCTCAAGTTTTAAGCTTTAAAATCATACAAAAGTTAATATCTGTGCATTAAAATAAAAACTTTTTTTGGTATAAACACTGACTTTGATCGTTAATTTCTCCTAAACAGTACAGAGAATCGATATGAATTTTTCGCAAGAGATGTACAAAAGGATGATTAATTGATAAATAAAATTTCAAATTTTTTGAAAGATTTTCATTTTTTCGGTATCGAAATCTTTGGTTAGGAAGTACAAGTTAATAGTCGAGAAAAAAAGGCATTTGACCCAAGAAAAAACTCTACGCCAAGATTTATTTGAGATCCGATGGAAAAAGTTTGCTTGAGTGTACTAAACAAAATTATATTCATGCGAACTTGTGCTTTTTGAATTACGCCCATAAAAAAGGGCCAGAAGTACTTTTCTACTTCCGGGCACCACACCTTCTTTATTTAACATTTTTTTTTAAATTTATTAGATCTTATATTTTGAACGATTCTAAGAGATTTTCGGTCCTTGATATTTTTAAACTAGCTTCAGAGTTTTCAAGATATTTGCATTAAAAAAAATAATCCGGAATTTCGTCGAAAATTCGTTATTGACGAAAATTAAGTTTATTTTATGGTTCCAAACAAAAATTTTAATTTGAAAGCCATTAGATATTTTGGAAGATTCAAAATATTTTTGACTCTTGGCAATTTTCATCTAACCTGACCGTTTCATGTGCGGTTCACAAAGGGGTGGAATACTAAGTTGATTTACGAAGACTAAAAAAAAAGGGGGGGTATGAAACGAGCCACACACAAGTAGACACCAAGGTGATTTACGAAGGCTAAAAAACAAGGCACCGTCTGATTTTCACATCGCCCGAAAATTGCATTGCCTAAGAGCCCCAGCTTGGGTTAATCCGCCGGCCTTGGGATTTATAAAACTTAATTGGCTTGTAATTGATCATAAAGGTCGAAGTCAAATTCGACTATCTTGTTATTGACTTGAAAATGAAGGCGAATAAACAATTTACTTTCTTTAACCGCAGTAAAAATTCTTACCCACAGTAATTCTTGCCAAAAATTAATATCATTGAACAGCTAGCTTACCTAAAAAAAAAAATAACAAAAATTAGTATTTATGGATAATATAGTAAAAATTGTAGATTGGAGAATAATTTCCATTCAGTAAAATTTTAAAAAAGATTCGACAGAAGACAAGTAATTTAGCAAACATTAAATAATTCAACATTCTGAATCCAAATGCTTTTCAATGACTACCTTTTAGTCGACATTTGTTCAGTAATAAAATTTATATAATCATTCATAACCCCACATACTGAGAAATCTGCTTGCTTCAAGAAAAAATAAATTGCAGACTTATTGACTGGGTGCCAAATGTCTTAATATCGCTAAGTTTGCATTCTATCAAACAAAACAAGATCATCTTTAACACACTCACATTTCGAACTGTATATCACACCACATATGACACAGTTCTGTCACACACTTAACAGAATATTAAATTGATTTATATTCTATTAGCAAAATTATTATATTTTAATATTAAATAATATGTACTTCATTTTATTAAGTGAAATAATAAACTAATTAAACTAATTATTTGTTATAAATTGTAATATTTAAAACGTAATTTAACAGCTTTATAATAAAATAATATTTTACACTGTATTACATTCAAGTCGTTTACTGATTCGATTCATCGACTAGGTAGGTAAGTACGTTCGTATTATTATCGATGTTATATTATACGACACGTATGTGATATAATTTATCTAAGTATTACTTAACAGTTTTATGTGATAATTATTTAAAATTACAGATAATTATTTATTAATATGTTTTTATGAAATATCCTCATATTGTTACTTGACAAGTGGTATTTATTTTGAAGTAGTTTTGTAAAAGAAAAATCTAGTTAAGTATTTATTTCTAAATAAAAGAAATGGTAATTTATGCGGATACCTGTTTTTAAAAGTAAACAGATTCTGCAGAATTTTTATTGCATAAGGTAATTTGTTAGATCACCGATAAACTTAGAAGAAAAGAAAAAATAATCGTAAGCAGCATACACTAAGGTCATATTCCTCCACCTCCCGCTTCGTTAAATGTTTTTTATTGTTGAATATTTAGTATTAAATTTTGCTTTTTGTCTCGTATGTACGAGCGCCAGAGAAATTTTGGATAAAAGGCTTAATTTTTTCTATATGAAGTTGGAAGTTGAAGTCTAAATCAAATCTGAAAATTTTAGGATGGGTTACCCGACTATTAGAATAAATACATGACTTCAAAAGTAGGTATATTTAATATTGGTGGGAAAACGGTAGATAAATGATCTATTTTCATAGATTTCTCCAAAACTGGTTGAAATTAAAAAAAAAAAACTATTTAATTAACGTTAAAAGAAATTATTGAAAACAAGAAAACCCGTTGTGCCCGACTAATTAACGATGTGCACGATGGTGCAGACATAAATTTTAAAAAAACAAGTGAAAACAAACAGTTGACTGAGTTAATTGTTGAAATATCATGCATAAATAGTGTTGATTACTCTATCATATTGCACATACATACACAATTTATATTATACATACTATACAATTTACGCCTAATTTGCGCCCTCACGGGTAAACAGTGATGTTTACGAATGTTTCAAACAAAAGTTGTTCATTTTTTTATAAGGAACATATTTTATATTTAAACTTTTGTTCTATCTCTAACGGTTTACAAGATGGGTCTTACGGACCCATAGGTCAAGACCCAATTGACCTATGTTGCTCATTTACGAACTGGACCTCACTTTTTACGTCCTGAGTACGCTGTAAAAATTTCAGCTTGATATCTTTTTTCGATTTTGAGTTATCGTGCCCACAAGCAGACAGAGAAGACAGACAGACAGATGGACAACCGGAAATGGACTAATTAGGTGATTTTATGAACACCTATACCAAAATTTTGTTGCTAGCATCAATATTTTTAAGCGTTACAAACTTGGCACTAAACTTAGTATACCTTGCATATTACATATATGCATGGTATAAAAATATTTCGAAATTTTGCAGTACATGCAAACAAACAGTATAATCTGCTTCTGGGTTTTGAAAATAATTCCATAATTTATTATTCATAATTTTAATTATCTAAATAATTTTAATAATCAATTATAAAATAATTATTAATTATGTATATAATTATCTAATTATTGAATATTATTTAACTTTCAGGAATTTGGCTTGCATGAGACACATCATCTTGCTCATAAAATACTAAAGATTGATAAGGGATTAAAATATAATTATCCGCTGTAAGTCTTATTAACTACTTTATGACATGCTACTGGAAGTAAAAATTTTTTAATTTAAAAGAAAAGATGTATTAAAAAAAGAATTTCAATTAAATTTTAACACATTGCTAAAATTTCAGCTCGATATCTCTTTTTGTTTTCAAGCTACTGCGTTCAAAGAAAACAGACTGACAAACAGATGTATTTGTGAAAATAATCCAATTAGAACAAAGAACGCTTGCAAAAATTTTTATTTCTATGAAGTTTTGTTGAATAGTATATCAACAAGTGAAAAGAAACAATTGACTGAGTTAATTGTTGAAATACCCTGTATAAAAAATGTTAAATGCCAGTGCGTCCATTATCTTTAATAAATTAAAAAAACTAACCAACAATTATGACGGTCTTAAAAGACTTCTATTTGTTTCGGTTTCCGATAATTTAAAACCGAGCCGTGACGGTCCCCTTTGTGCAAGATAATGTAACAAACGTTGTTAGCCGTTTCTTACGCAAGACGTTAGAACCAGCGCCATGTCAACTGATTTTCGTATAACACTGTTAATGTGTGTGTGTACAACACATACAAATACAATTCATTCATTCAATTACTCTCACTTTTAGAAGTCTATCTGTTAAGACCCCAAGTCTATCTGTTAAGACCATACCCCAGGATTGATTGTATTATATTTTCTATCGTATAATTGTCAACGCTACAACGCATACCATCGTATTATTGCTCTTCTGTGTACACAGCATAGCAAGCAGTACACGGTCCCAACACAGAAATAAAATTGTTCAAAGTTCTTGCTTGTACAATTTAATCCTGGACTAAATATTCGTCAAAAAAATAATAATTGTTTATTGTTTTACATTGTATTTAAGGCTCAAAGCATCCCTTATTTGTTTCTTTACATATATCTAATTTTGTTTGCAAAGTTATTTTTTGTAGCAAAAAATACGAAATAAAAATGTTGAAAATGTCTTCCAAATAGTACGGATTCATATCCTTTATGTTTAATATCGAAAAAGAAAAAATTATAGGAGCTTATAGAGACGAGCTTTGAAAATTTATAGCAGCTTACAGAAACGATTAATGCTTTTACAATTTTTTTTACAAATAGCCGTTGATAACTTCCTCTTTGTAAAATTTTGTACAAAATGTTTAGTATCATGTTATTGGTAATACCTTAACAATCTACCCTATCAAATAAAATTTTTAATCTTAAAATCAAACAGTTAAAAGTCAATGTGTCACTAATAGATACTAAATTACAAGCTTTACTCTGATTATGTAAATATTCGATTAATAAATGTAGAGTATTTAAAATAAATAAAATAAATCTGTATCAATGTATTTAATTCCACCCCGTTAACAGTAATAAATAAATGTATTAAAAATCCCTTAATAATATTAAAATATTTAACAAATTCGATAATAAAATTGTTTAAATAAATATCAATAAAAATATAATATAAATATGAGAGAATTGAACACAGATCAGATCTGTACAGAATAAAAACGGACACACGCACATTATGAAATATACAACAATAATAATTTATTATGTTCAATTATTATTAATAACAGCTGTGAATCAATGAACTGACAATAGAATACCAATAAATAGCCATTGGCATGTGTATGGTGTTTGTAAGCAGTTTGTTCTTTTTACTCCGGTGTAGCACACCACTAAGTTGACTAAGTTCATGTAGAATTAAGATTCGTGATATTAGAGAGTGTAATAAGACTATCTTTTTCTACTTATACTTATTGTAAATTGCTATTGTAAAGAAAGAACAACTTATTGGTGTATTGTACTGAACATGAATTGAATAGGGGAAAGTGTAGGTAGTTCTTAGAATCAAAATTAAAATTTATGTTTTATGCATTAAAAAAGTGCAAAGATTTTGCAGAATCCCGTTTAAATATGCTCTTGAATGTAAAAAGTACAGGTTGACGGTGAGTAACCCGGTAGGATATTGTTTAAACAAATGACAAATAAATAATATTGACCGAATCGCTTCGGAAAAAATTTTATCATATAATTTGGGTATGATAAAATAAATAAGACATTCTTCTCTAAACCCTTTACTCTTCAGTAAAAATTTATTTACCCTTTCCGAGTAAATTCGTAAATTTAAAAAAAAAAGAAGCTGTTTTTACGATTTTAATTCCTCAAAAAGTGTATGAAAAAATTGATGGCCTAAATGCATTTTAAGTGTTTGATTGTTAATTGTTAGAAAAGCGCGCCCAAAAAAAACCACCCAAAAATAAAGATTTTCAGTTCTATAAATGCTAGAAAGGTGGGATTTTCACCTATCAAATGAACAGAAAAATTGAATTTTCAACTTCTCGATCAAAATGAAAAAGCGTTTTTCCGATTTTCCGGAGTGTCGCGTTGTGGAAAACGCAATTTTTCGAAATTTTCTGTTCATTTGACTTTATTTCGGAGTCGATTGTTGAAAATCAAATCTTTCTAGCATGTATAGAACATGGTACATTCGACTCTAGGTACTACATCTTACCCTACTTAATAATACTAATATATTTTACTTAAAATCTTAGTTTATTTGGAAATAATACAGGATGTGTTTTAATTCAGTGTGAACATGAAGAAATTTGCAACAATGAATTCTTTTTTATATTGCTTCTTTCTACTAAAAGCTTTTATTTAACTTCACTTGCATGCCCAAAAATTTTGCAATCAGAATTTGACCCACTTTTCGGTTTCCGATTGAACTGAAATTGAACATACATATGTAAATCGAATGATAGTACATATTTATGGTAAGCATGACCTGATTTTACATCACTTCCATCATATTTGATATCCATACGTTTTATAACAACCTTTTATTGTACCAAAAAGTAAAAAGTAGTTTTTCCTTTGAGTCTCTCATACTTGTAAATATTTGTTAAAGCTGGAGGCGTTTAATAAATTTAAAATATCAAGGATAATTCATAATTCGGAGCGCCTCAAGCTTTTAAAAATACTCAAGTATTAGTGAGTTTTTCCTTAAAAATATTTTTATTTCATGCACAATTACACCTCATTAAAAATAAAATTGCCAGACAATTGCTGTTTAGTTCTAAAAAATTTTCATAAATCAAGAAGGATTAATAAAACATTTCATTTTAAACTTTTTACGACTCATGCAAATACCATCTAAACAGCGCTGTGACGGATGAGCAATAATTAACTATTAACTCTTTTATCTCTTTAATTAAAACCATAGATATTTTACATATAGATAGAGGATCTATATGGCGTAAAATAAAATTTATTAAAATTTATTGCGTAAAACAGCTCCTCAGTATGAGTGGCTGGAACCTAAATGAAACCATTCAACGCATACATTATATAATCTAGTCAGTCATTTGGTGGCGCTAGTATATATCTGAAATATATCACAGAAATTGGTCTGAATTTGAAGTTGATACATATATATATATATATATATATATATATATATATATATATATATATATATATATATATATATATATATATATATATATATATATGTATATGTATGTTATTTTAAAAATTACTGTCTTTAGTCAGATTTGGGAAAAAAAAATTTCGTATATATATATATATATATATATATATATATATATATATATATGATTAAAACATACCACATGACATATACACCTAAAGACTTGTCTTAAATGGATTCAAGAATAGATATAGTGAAAATAGATAGTAATTTAATCGTTTTTTGTTAATATTTTCCTACTGCCAATAATTCTAAACATCGTACGAAGTAATTTTTTATCCAAATCTGACTAAAGACAGTAATTTTTTAAATAATATTCTCATATATTTTTTTTTCTTAACAAGTAGGTATTGAATGTTTTTTGTGTTACTTGGTACGGTATTCTGTACACAATTGTACACAATACTAAAATTAAATCTATAAGAATTCATATAATATTTTTGTACATGAATAGAGAGTAGAAATATCTATGTAATATAGAAATGAGATTCCTTACAATTCACTCAAATAAATGAAATAGTACCAACACTACTGACTACATCAACCAGCAGTTCATGCTACATGCTAGTGCTACATACCATCATAATACATCTACCCTCCTTCACTTGTTAAACTATAGACTAACTAAAATACAAAATTGAGCGACTGTGATTATAAATGCTAATAATTTGTAGAACATTGGCTCTTGTACCTTAAATGATTATTAGTTTCTCGATATTACTATCTTGAACACAGTAACTACATCAAGAAAAAGTTTACTTGCTAGCAGGCAATCCGAAGAAAGTACAGGACTACCGACCGTCCTTAACTGAGCTGGCGGAACAAATGAATGTAAAACTGGTATGGGTATCGAGACACAAGGACATTCCAAGGATTTGTAAAGCCAAATCTTACCAAGGATTGTAAGAAATGGCACAAATCTGTCGAACACAAACATCAATAGGCATCCAGGAGTTCCGTTTGCGAACTTTTCCTTAATCTTAGATCTTAAATGAAGGTAGATACGCACTTATGATACTACAAGATCGATATGGTTGAAATAAATTGTAAGCGTTTCGCTTCGCTTCAAAGGATCTTTGTAAGCAAAATCATTGCGGCTATTACAGAACACTGGCTAAGAGGCAGGCGAAAGGCAAACTTGTAAGGTTTTCAATGTTTCAACATAAAAGAGGCTATCAACATTACATATATCAATGTTTCAACCAATCGCTGGGGGTGATTATAGGTATATTAGGGTGTAATTCATGGAAAATTACGATTTTTTTAAGTAATATTAAATTTTTTACCTGTAACGCCTCAACAAAATGGTTTTAGGGTTTTTCGTAGAAGAATGGGAATAGAATAAGAATTTGCCGCTAATTAGTTGTTTGTGAAGGAATTATTTCCAACAGCAATTTTATTTTTTTATTGATTGCTGATTTAAAATCTTTTTAAAACCATTTTTCAAAACTTTATGGCCTTTAACAATATTAACAATTGCCAGTGTTATCGCAGCGCGCCAGATATTATTCTAACAATTAAACTATAATTTTAATATTATTTAGTTTTCCAATTAAAGAATGAAACTTTAATTTACCAGACAGAAATTCGATTGCGTTACAAGACGTAATTTACGACGACTTTAGTTCAATGAGAAAAGAAATGTCTGAAATACAACCGACTTAAAATTACGTCTCGAAAACTTTACCTTCTCGTGCCATTCAACCGCTCAACTTTGTATTGCAGTGTGTACACAACCTTCTTAGTAAACGGGTGTGTGTATAAATATGTTGTATAGTGTTTTGTATGTATCAACTCCATAATTTGTCTACTTTTACCTGCTGAACGATGACGATATGGATGATGATTATTATGATTATGATGAAGAACGACAGACGACCCGTTTCAAAGATACAAAACACACAAAAAAATATATAAAAATAAAACTTGTACACATAGTTACCTACACATAGGTACTAGGTAGTATAAAAACCTACCTTTACGTTACTACCCATGGAATTATATTTTTTATTATTAGATTATATTGTGTATTTGGAATCGTATTGATGTGTGAAAAAAAATTACAAATAATTGATTAAGTGTGTAAATATGCGACACAAAATGAGATACGTTGTCCAAAGAAAATGGTTATTTAGAATATTCAATGTTTATCGTTAAAAATTAGGTCAGACCTGACCAAATGCGATTATGAATGAGATCTTGTCTCAGGAGTCAATTTATCAAAATCGAGATGTATGCGAAATTAATATTTCCTCTGAACTAATTTCACTTTTACAAAATTTATTAAAAATTATTGATTTGTAGCTTCATATAAGGAAAAATTTTGCAAATTTTACAGTACAAAACTCTCAATTTTGACTTTATCCGTCTTATCAGACGAAAATTTTAATGAAATTTTTATCTGCTTAATTAAGATATTTAAAAAAACTCTTCGTATTAGACTATTATTTTTAAGTTTCAACAATGTATGATATTTAAGGATGTATGAGCATGCCAACAATGTTTGATTTAAAGGTTCAAAATTTGTTTGTAGGTAGTCTTTTACTCAAAGAATATGTGGTTAAAATTTCAGCTTAGGTATCCGTGCAAATTTTTAAGAAAAAAGTCATTAAAAATCGATATAAAATACATTGGCTCTTATGGAGAAATCTCAAAAAACGACATATTTTGGAAGTTTTTGATAATTTTCATTTGGAATGAATGAAAACAAATTTAAAAAAAACTTTTTAATAGAAAGTAAACATATTAGCAATGAATTCGAAAAGAAAAAAACTAAGTGTCTCCGTCCATATAAGGGATGTAAGAGCAGGGTAGATTAAGGGTTGAAATTATTTTTATCTTATTTTCAACTTTGATGATGAATTTTGTTATAGCTTCATGAATGTAGACGAAAAATAAGAATAAAATTTTTCGATATGTGTCTTGGTTTTCGAAATATCGAAAGCTAAATAATTAAACAACATTTTCAATTTTCGATTTTTTGAAAATTAAGCCAGATATCGAAAAATTTTATTCTTACTTTTCGTCTTATATCGTCAAGTAATAATATAAATTTATCATCAAAATTGAAAATATCTATTTTTAAATTTGTGCCCCCACTACCATGCTCATACATCCTTAATTTATAAAAGTAGAAGTTTTTTACTTTTTAATTTATTGAAGGTGGAACAAAATATTATCGAAAAAGTATGCGTTCATTCAACATTTGCTATTTACAACAGGGTAAAATTTCAATTTTTAACAACTAATTACATGAAAACTCTTAGTTTTTTTTCGACGAATTTTAAGAGCACCGTCACAAAAAGTTATAGATGAAGTACAGTATACGCGATTTTCCTTATTTAAGACAAAATGTCATATTAAAGGGTTTTAAAATTCGAATTTCGAAATGCTTTGATATATAAAAATATTCAAATGGAAACGAATTTTCACGTCTTTTCTTGATCATTAAAATAAACATACACTACTGAGCAGAATTAAAGACTGACTTTTTTTTTGAAAAAGAGATCTTTTCAAATAAACATAATTCTCACAATTTTTAAGTTCTTTTAACAATTTTGTTATTTACTCAAAGCTTGAAAGTTTTGTCTTTAATATTCAAAAATCAAAAATTTGATCATTATTTTCGTTTTATGATGAAGGTTTAAAGGTCAGGAAAATTGTTCCTTATTTTGCAAAAGGAGTGCAAACTAGGTCTTTGTCCGATATCGATGTATATTTCTCGATAAAATTTGAAAATGTGCAAGACTAGATGACAAAATCTGTAATTAAAATTAAAATCGATTGATAAATATGGAAGATATAAGCTATTAAATAATTTTTTATCGTTTTCTTGAAAACTAATTTTCATATGCAGTCTCTATGGTAATCGCAAGTTATGACATCATCACGTGCTATTTTTCTCTGTTTCTATTTGTACATTTAAAGCCTTCATATTTTCATATTTTTGTTATGATACCCAAAAATTGATTTCACACGATGTTTTGACCCAAGGCAATAAAATAATTTTAGGGCAAATGCCTATTTTTTTTGCAAGAAATACAGTAAAAATCTGTTTCTTTTCTTTTCTCTTCAACTTATAAGGCGCTACTAAGCGTTATTGTGCAAACTTTTTTGACAGAATTACTAACGAACAAGTCAAGTTGGCACCATCGTTAATAATAATTTCATTGGCATCAAAATTTTTGTTTCTAAATATTTTAAACATGTCAAAAACATCAGAAATTTTCTCTCAATAGCTTGCAGTTTTGGGAACAATTTACCGCATTATTAATGATATAAAAATATTCACAGACCACCTAACAAGTAAATCACGTGCCAAATTGTACAAAGGTTCTTTATTTCTGACAACGGATTTACCAAACAAAATAAACGTAAGATATTTACTTGATTATAACATTGGCAAATAAGATAGAGAGATATATAAGACTTGAACAACATCTCTATGAACATTATTACATAGATATAGAATAGACAAAACGATATTAGAATTGTCGGTCAAACTCTCCAATTTAAGTGTTATATGTGAATGTGAATGTGAATGCACACACAAGCATGTGATAAATACACATAAGAATTATAAGCTTTTAAAACTACAAGGATAATTAACGAGCCATAATACCATATATATATTGGGTAATGTGTGGTACCTCGGATACAATGTACTCTAATAGTTCTTTGACATACTATCTACGAGGTTGCACGTTTATGGCGACATATACTTACTAGAGGGCAAGCAATCGAAGAATTAATCTTAAGGATTTTTATTGCAAGTAAAATAACAAGTTTTACAAAATTTAAAAAAAATTTTGCCCCGAGAAATTTTTCGGATACGGAACCCTAAACTTGCACTTGAAGCGTATCTAAGAACACTCTCCTTTAAATTACCTTTTCCCCTACAGCCTTCTCTAAACTGAACCGATTTTGAGAGTCATTTTTTAGTTGTTCCGGGTACGGAACCCTAAACTCGCACTTGAAATATAGCTTAAAACACTCCCTATTAAATTACCTTTCAAACGAAACAAACAAAATCCAAGTCAGTGCATCCGTCTTGGCGCTACGATGTCACAGGCAGACACACCGAAAACTTATAAGACAACTTTCTTGATTCGGGGATTAAAAATAACATTTTTTTGTGTTTCAAAACACAAATTTTACTTGTTCATTTGTTTACAAGTTAAGGTTGATTGAATATCAAAGCAATGTATAGATAAAAATCTGAATATTTGATGTTATTCATTTCTAAATCGTACGTAATCATAAGAAATTCTAGAAAATTTTCGATCCCCAAAATGGACAGAATCAAAAGGCGATTATTTATTGTTTTTAGTGACTAAATAATTACGTAAGCCCAAGTGTAATTTAAAATTGAAGTGTACTGTCCAGTCAACCTTAATAATTGTGTTTTGTTTCTTTAAATCACTGCTTATTGATGATTATTTTGGTTATGCCGTATTTTAGTTTTAAACATGACGTAAAATACTGAAGAGGTAAATTTTGAAAAGACGTACGGTCATGTTACTTGAATCAAACAATCGATACATGCTAATAATTACCTCCTTTGTTATAGGTCATCACAGGTCACAAGTCTCATTCATCCTTAGTCAATGAAAATACCAGTCGAAGCTATTACTCGACGATCAGAGAAAGGATGCCTGTACGACAAACTTGCAGAGTTTGCAATGTTTCAATCACATACATTCTACGATACTGTTTCTTATACTGGGCTTATCGATTACGTTTTCGATGACAGCGTAATCAGGTGCAATGGATCGTAATAACGATAAGTGGTGATCCTAGGTATACTTGCGAACAATAAAATTGCAACACAATCTATATATTATATATATTTGGAGGTCGAAAAATACACAATTTTTCAAACAAACAAAAAAGAAAACAATTTTCAATTAAAAATATTCAAAGAGTGACGGAAAAATAGTGCTAAAAGTTCAAACTATGTCCATTATTATATTTTAAAAACCGGCTATTAATTAAAAATAAAAAAATTGAAATTTTGATCTCCGGTACTACACTCCCCCCTACATATATCGGTAGAGGATTATTTTATCTTACAAAATAAATATCATGTCGGATAAAAATATTTACAAATTCACCACTTAAAATAATATATCACATGGATTATTATTTATACATGCATATGTGTATTTTACAATTTTAAGTTTTCAAAAAAATTTATTTATTATTTTCAAATATTTTGAATGAGTACACGAACTTTGCGGTTTTTCATGTCTCGAATTAAAACAAATAAAAAAGCCAAAGTTTAAAGTGTTAATTGTCAATAACCAACTAGAATTAGGTTTCCCCTGCTCAAGCGACGATGTAGGTTCTTTAAAAAACACTAGTCTCTATATATTATAAATGCGAAAGTAAGCATGTTTGTTTGTTTGTTTGTTTGTTACGTCTTCACAACTAAAACTAGCGAATGGTTTTTAATGAAACTGTACAGCAATGTAGCTCATACTTCAGAATAACACATGAGATATAATTTATAAAGATATATTAATAAAAAAAGAAAAAAATTTAAAAATCAATTTAATTTGACATTACCATAAATTACAGATTTCTGTAAAAATATTCAATATAAAATATTTCACGGCAATGTTTTCCGATATACTCAATGAATAATTACGACTATTATACATTTAAAAAAATAGAAAATCATACATATATTTTACCTGAATAAAAAAATCCTACCATTATTTCGAGTGTTATAGAAAGGGGATAAGCGAGAGCAATCTTTATCAATATTTACTTTTAAACCCAGCGAAGTGGGTGAGTATCACTCTAGTTTACAAATAAAATACAATTTAGTTGACAAGAATTGAAAAACAACAAAAATTTATTTCTTATACATTATTGACTATTATTTCATTCAAAAATATAAGTTATTCTCAAATTTAATGAAAACTATTTTAGTAATTTTCACCTAATAAACATAAACTTTATTATGAAATGCTGCATCCAGAATATCTATTTGAAACACTACTCATAATTACCAACTTTAACATCACCAGGTAACAAACTATATAAACTTTATTACTAAATTCCTTACTAAAACCTCAAATACAGGTGGTTCCTCTTACTTGATGGTTTATAATCTTGTTATTTTAAATCTCTATATATTACAAATGCGAAAGTAAGCATGTTTGTTTGTTTGTTTGTTTGTTACGCCTTCACAACTAAAACTAGCGAATGGTTTTTAATGAAACTGTACAGCAATGTAGCTCATACTTCAGAATAACACATGAGATATAATTTATAAAGATATATTGATAAAAAAAGAAAAAAAATTTAAAAATCAATTTAATTTGACATTACCATAAATTACAGATTTCTGTAAAAGTAGTCATTTGACATTACCATAAATTATAGATTTCTGTAAAAGTAGTCATTTGACATTACCATAAATTATAGATTTCTGTAAAAATAGTCAATATAAAATATTTCACGGCCATGTTTTCCGATATACTCAATGAATAATTACGACTATTATACATTTAAAAAAATAGAAAACCATACATATATTTTAGCTGAATAAAAAAAATCCTACCATTATTTCGAGTGTTATAGAAAGGGGATAATCTTTATCAATCTTTACTTTTAAACCCAGCGAAGTGGGTGGGTATCACTCTAGTTTACAAATAAAATACAATTTAGTTGACAAGAATTGAAAAACAACAAAAATTTCTTATATCGAAAAAGGTGTACATTATTAACTATTATTTCATTCAAAAATATAAGTTATTCTCAATTTTAATGAAAACTATTTCAGTAATTTTCACCTAATAAACATAAACTTTATTATGAAATTTTGCATCCAGAATATCTATTTGAAACACTACTCATAATTACCAACTTTAACATCACCAGGTAACAAACTATATAAACTTTATTACTAAATTCC
The DNA here is from genome assembly GCF_905475395.1 of Chrysoperla carnea. Taxonomy (NCBI): domain Eukaryota; kingdom Metazoa; phylum Arthropoda; class Insecta; order Neuroptera; family Chrysopidae; genus Chrysoperla; species Chrysoperla carnea. The sequence continues at coordinate 129,916,960 of NC_058337.1, forward strand.
TTACTAAAACCTCAAATACAGGTGGTTCCACTTACTTGATGGTTTATAATCTTGTTATTTTAAATCTCTATATATTATAAATGCGAAAGTAAGCATGTTTGTTTGTTTGTTTGTTTTTTTGTTTGTTTGTTACGCTTTTACGCCAAAACTAGCGAATGGTTTTTAATGAAACTGTACAATCAGAATAGCACATGAACTATGAATTATAAAGATATAGATACTAAAAAAAAAAATTACAAAAATTAAACTTTATCTGAAATTTAATATTTTGAATATTTATGGTTCAAAATAATGATCACAGATGGAGCAGAATCATCATCATTTTGAACCATAAATTAAAGATTTCTGTAAAAATTTAAAACAGTAAATGTCAAACAATTCATGGCAGCTCTGATATACTCAATGAATTATGACTATTTTACAATTTAAAAAATTGAAAACTGTGCATATCTTTTAGCTGCGTAAAAGAATTCCTTCAAGTGTTACGGAAGGCGGATCAAAAGGATCAAGAGAGGTAGAGGCTATAAAGCGGTGATTTTACTATCAATAATTACATAAATCCGATTACTAGTAATGGTAAATGCTATCTAAATAATTAATTTCTGTTTAAAAAAAAGTAGCAGTGTACTGTCCGATCAACCTTAAGGTTTGCGAACTTTATCAATTATTATCAAATATTTTCTGGGGCTAAGTATTTAAAGAATTTTGTAAGAAAAAATATCGAAGACTATTAAACTTGAAGACATCGTCACGGAAATTTATTATGGATTTGAAAACAATAGCCTATAATATAGAAGCCACACCTTTTATACCGCTACGATAATACTCTTCAAAACCCTTTATTATTTAGGGTTGGTGTTTCAACATAAAAAATATTATATACCATCATAATTTGTAATTATATAAAACATGTAAAGTCTAGAACGGATCAGGTGGAGAATTTGACAGTCATTTAAAAATGACTGCTTTGAGCGGCTATTGTTAAAGTCGTCCCTAACAGGAAAAATTTTCTAGGAAAATTTTCATTACCGGAGACTTCTCTATCAGGGGGCTTAGTAATGTTTTTTTTATCGCACGGCATTTTAAAATTGATAATTTATGATTCATTAAGGATGATATTGAAATATGAATAAATGTTATTTAGAAAATTTAGAAAACTCTCTACAAATGAGGTTGTTTTCTTTGTGAATATCTTCAAACTGAACAATTTTTTAAAAATAAAACTCTCGATCAAGTTACCTTTCAAAAAAAAATCGGTTCATTCGTTTCAAAATACGATGCCACAGACAGGCACACGGTTACACAGGTACACCCATTCAAACTTATAACAATACTGTTTTTGTGTCAAGAGTTAAACAACTTCGGAAATAATTTAAATTTAAACTTGGCGTACAATGAAAAATTTTCCAAGTTTCTTTAATAAGAAATTTCCAGCCATGAACATTTTCGGAGAGAAGAAAGTTGTTAAGCAAGACCTTCACTACAGAGTTTCCTGAAGATTTCATAATTTTAACTTCTTGTTCTCTTACAGTTAATAATTTAATCAAACTTTGAAACTAAAATCTTGATTGTTAAATTATCAAAGCCAAAATATGAGAGAATTCTAGATATTTGGAATTAAATAAAAAAAACGTTCCAAAGCCTAGATCAATTTTTTGTATTACAAATACGTATTTCGACTACAATTTAATCATCTTCAGTATGAATTTACTAATCGTAATTATTATTCTGAGCGATGTTACTCGTCACTAATTTGTCGCTTAACTATAGACGAGTAACATCTCTCAGAAGAATAATTTGGTGAAATAAAAAGAAAATTATCGATGAGTAACATTTCTCAGAAGAATAATCGCTAATTAAAAGTGTCAAAAAATTATCAACGAGTAACATCTCTCAAGAGAATAATCGCTAATATGGTGAAATATTCATCAAATTATCGACGAGTACATCTCGTAGGATAATAATCGCTAATTTAGTGAAACAGTTACTAAATTATCAACGAGTAACATGTCTAGGGAGAATAATTATGATTAATAGGGGATAATCCTGATATAGAATTGGCCACATTACCCATATAAATGTAACATTAGACTTGATAACATGACGAAATTTGAAATTAAAATTGATTAAAAAACGAAGAAGTAATTAGCAATCAAAGATTGCATTCAAAGGTTGCCCATTTCCTTTTAGCAAAACAAAGTTTTATATATAATCTCTATGGCGATACCCACGTTTGACGTCACTGGTGGGTATCTTCCTCTATGTTTAATTAGGAATGTTAAACGTTCATATCTGCATACAAGTAAAGATTTTTAAGAACCAACTCAACTTTTCTATTCGTGAAGTGAGAATTCTTCATCGGAAGTGATAAAAAAAATTTTGTCCAATCCCCTATTAATTCATACTGATGATTACTATTTTGTAGTTGAAATACGTATTTATAATACAACAAATTAATCTTAACATAGAATTATAATTTCATAAAAACTTAAATGATGATTTTTTTCAATTTCGAAAAAATTTTTTACTGTTTACTGAAGATTGATAATATGGAAGCGGAAAAATAAATTTGAGATGAAAAATTGGTAGGCTGTGTTTCAATTGTATTAATCAAAAAACAGTTTTACTGAACAACAAAAACAAAACAGAATTTAAATAATTACGAAATTTACATTCTGTGCACATATTTGAGAATAAAAAAAAAATTTTTAGCAAACACAAAACATGTAGTTAACAAAAATAATGTAACAATTGTATGAATATACTTAATACTTGTATGAATAGGAGAAAATAAAATAAGCATTTGTTTATTTTTAAGGTCATTATGAGATCATAAATCTTACAGCAAATAATAATTACAGTTTTTAAATATCAAATATTTCAAGTAAAATGTTATTACCTACAAACAGAAATTTATTTTTATTTTTTTTCAACTGAACATAATTATTATTTTTATGCTATGTGTATGTTGTGCGTTTGTTAATTTTTGTTCAGGGCTCCGTAACTTTTACAGTTTGGACGAAAACCGTATTCCAAAGTTTTCATCTCCAAAGTAGGCAGAAATGTTTCATGTTGGAATCCGGCGACATAATGCATAACCTATCGGCCACTACTGTTCTCAGATTGTGATTTATTTATCTGTGTAACATCCATAGAGACAGTATCGATATTTCCTGGCTGCAGTAAGAGAGGTAGAAAAAGACAGAAATTGCAGGCATATAAGAGAGACGAAAACAGCTCAACGCGCCTACTTTAACAGTCTTTCTAAAACGCGCCTACTTTATCTGGTCTCTCTCTACAGCGATGAACCGTTTGGCGGTGACTTTTCAGTTCTATGGTATTATCTTTATGATAACATTTTCGCATCTATTCTAAGTAGTATAAGTACTAGAAGGTAAAATTTTTGACCAAATAAAACTTAATTTCTGTACTTTTTTTCTCACACTGAATTTCCGGCGATATGTCAAAAACTGTAGATAAAAAATCATGGAAGTCACGTCATCGCGTGTTTGTGATTGAACTGCTCCTAAACGGATGGACTGATTTTGACAAAATTTTGAGTGCATGAAATAAAAAGTGGAAACGCATATAAATAGTATAGGTATTACGCTTCCACCACATTTATCTAGAATTGTGAAAAGCTGTTTGAAAGTTTGAATAGTATTGAGGTATTATGAGGTATTTATTAGAGCTACATGCGAGCGCAGTGAGCTCCACTACCGAGGCTCCAGGTAGGCCAAAGGCCAGTTATTCCAAAGGTTTAAGTTTTCACTTCCGTCGACAGTCCCCATGACTGATTATCTTTTTTCATTCAGAATTTGAAAAAACTTGGTAAAAATGGTAATTTTGACACAAAAAATGCAAAAATGGAGTTAATTTGTTGAGTGACTACCTGGTTTCTAAATAATCGTCCAAAATTTCATACGAAGAACTACTTTAACAATTTTGGAAAAATGGTAGTCTAATGGTAAAAAGGCTAGATTCTTATGATTTTTGGGATTATGTATTTTAGAAAAATCGAAAAACTAGAATAAAAATGTTTTAAAAATCGTAAACTACTCAAAAATTTTAATTTGAATTAATTTTTAGACATTTTTTTGCATTGTTTGGAAATGAATTATTTAAAATACGAAACCCTAAGTACATAAACCTCACTCACACTTAATCGAAACTTGTAAGAATAACTACAAATTCAATTAAAATAAAAAATTTTTTCAATAAATAAATAAATGAATCAAGGATCGATTAGTAATACAATATTTTTATTACACATAATTCATTTTTAAGGATTACATTTCTCTCTATTTAATATGAAATCCTGTCAAAAAGATAATAAAATCATAATCATAAAACAATAAAATAATTTTTTTTTGTCCAGAGGGTTACTCAAATGGGAGAACACAAAAAAAAGGTTTGTCGTGTGTATAATACGTGCATGTGAATGTGTGTAACCCAAACCTAAACCCATATCCAAAATATATTAAAGTGGAACGACCGACCGTACACAATTTTATGTACTACCAGGCAGTGTGAACAATTAAAAAAAAACCTAATGGGGGCGGTAGAATTGATCACCGTATGAGAATGAGAATTTTTGGAATTTTACAAGTCTTTTGGGAATATTGTTTTAAAAACATGCAATTTAACAAAAATAATTTTCCATTTAAAATTGGATTATTTCTAAATACAATGAGCAGTCCTTTGGGACGGTTTTAAACAAAAACAAAAACTAATAACGTGGATTTTGAAATTAGAATGAATTTTAAGGTAGGTTTGTCGAAAAGATATTTTTCTTTAGAAATTTTTCGAATTTGAAATAACGATATTTGAAATAATCACCTTACATGTTATACATTTGATATTCCCATATAATACATACTATGCAATTTGTGCATAATTTACGCTCTCAAGGGTAAACAGTGATGTTTACGAAAGACGACAGACAACCGGAAATGGACTAATTAGGTGATTTTATGAACACCTATACCAAAATTTTTTTCATAGTATCAATATTTTTCATAGCACCAAGCGTTACAAACTTGGGACTAAACTTGGGACTAAAAATATACCTTGGTATATTTCATATACATGGTATAAAAAGCGACACAAATCGTTCTCCGGTTTTTTTAGATTTAATTAATCAAAAAAGTTCATAACACTTTAAAAAAATGTAAATAATTAAAGAAAAAAGGTTTCTTTTTCAGATTTTGGAATTTCTAGACCAAAGAGGATGAAAATAGTTTCGAAAATCCATAATTATTTAACAAAAACTTTCTAAAAAAATTGCCTCAATTCGATATTAGAAATAATAGAGCCTAAATGGCCGAGCGGTCTAAGGCGTTAGACTTTTCGTCTATTTGAATTAGGTTGCGGGTTCGAATCCAGGCAGCGGCAGTGTGAACAATTAAAAAAAAACCTAATGGGGGCGGTAGAATTGATCACATTGTCGTCGCTTGGATAAGAACGAAGTAACCGAATCCACCCACATCCAAATGTAATTGTAATATGTATGAAGTTAAATAAATAAAGAATTACCAATAATGATGTGGGTGGCCTCTGTTATAGGCGTATTTTGTCAGAGAAACGGAGGTTAAACCCTATCATTATTATAATTATTATTATATTAGAAATAATTCCTCGTATAGAAGCTGACCTTCGAGTGATTTTGGACGAAGAAAGAGTTCTTACAAACAAAAAGAAACATCCTAGTATTTACATATTTTTATCTCCGATTGCCACGAGTAAACCACCTTAAAAAAACCGTTTTATTGTTTACGACATTTTTAATTTGAAATTCAAAAATAGTATATTGTAGGCCATTGATGGTGTCAATTTTGAAAATTTAATTAAAAACAAAATTAATAATATACGTGTGTGTTACTTCTTGGTTACAATATTTCAAAATAAAGTTAAAGTTCCACAAGTATTTGATGTATCCAATGTGATTTAATCGAAAAAACTAAATAATTTGAAAGTAATATCTCTACACTGAATTAGCAGATTACAAAATTTATAAATTTTACCAATATTTTCATAAAATTATGACAATTCGCCTCTCGATTCTATCAAAAGATCAAAATATGGAAGTTATTTAAAATGAATTCGCAAATAATGTTAGTAAACAGTTCATTATCTTTGGCGGAAACTGTGGTCCAAATAACTGGGAAAGACTGGTACAAAAAGCTTGAAGCGCAAGCAATTTCACGATGAACGAACCATTAGGAGAGTACGGGATCAAATTATTAGAAACTTCAAGACGTAACCTTATAAAGATCGACCTAGACTTTTCGTCGTAAAAATGACATTAAAACGTCAACTTTGTAGGTTTCTAAGTGTAAGCAATCTAGACAAAAATTCCCAGTTGCTTTCCGAACCGCGCGACACCTTGGTAAACCTGTTTCAAATTTAATAGGATAATACTCAATTTTAAAGGAATTGATCAGATAATAAAAGTTGACGCAGAATGGTGTTATACCACCATTTTTACGGCTCCCATGATACTTTCAAAACAGAGTTAGCACATACACACACCAAAATTAATCAAAATGTTATTGACAATATTATGATATCGTAAAAATTACACTTGTAGCTACTTCACCAAAAAAAGTAAAAAACCTTAAAGTAAAAGTTATGCGATAGCTACTTTCGTTACGTCGTTTCGTAACATGCATAAAACAAAATGTTACGTTTTACATAATATATGAAATGCTTTCTTCTGTGTATATCTAGGGTAAAGTGATGTACCTTGATAATAATGTACCTTCAATTTCTTAGAAGATATTGCTATAGATTTACTGTATAGTTTTGATTTAATTAGTTTTTTGATTTTGTAATTTAGTTTCTGCCTCTGTTGTTAATCGGAAATTATAAAAAATTCCTTAGATTATATATAACGCGTTTATAAATGGTATCATAATTAAATAACTAGAGTGATACCCACCCGCTTCGCTGGGTTTAAAAGTAAAGATTAATAAAGATTGGTCACGCTTATCCCCTTTCTATAACACTCGAAATAATGGTAGAGATTGTTTTACGCAGGTAAAATATATGTATGGTTTTATATTTTTTTAAATGTATAATAGTCGTAATTATTCATTGAGTATATCAGAAAAGATGGCCGTGAAATATATGAAATATTTTTACAGAAATCTGTAATTTATGGTAATGTCAAATAACTACTTTTACAGAAATCTGTAATTTATGGTAATGTCAAATTAAATTAATTAAAGTTTTTTTTTTAAATATATCTTTAAAAATTACATCTCATGTGTTATTCTGAAGTATGAGCTATATTGCTGTACAGTTTCATTAGAAACCATTCGCTAGTTTTAGCGTGAAAGCGTAACAAACATGCTTACTTTCGCATTTCTTATATAGAGATAGAGATTTTGTAAAAAAATAAAGGGAAAAGATTGTGGTTATGTTTATAAATGTAAACAAAAGCTGATCATTGAATTTGACATTTCAATTTTAGCCATCTCAGTTTTTAAAAATGTTTTTATGACTTTTATTTATTTTTAATAGTATATTTTAAAAAACGTAAAAATATAAATGATGATCTAAACTTCTAAGGTCCGACACTCTTCCAATAATCTCGTTTGGAACCGTGTGTGCGTGTATGTTTTTTTATACCTCGCTATATGTTACCATACACCAAACATAAATTGAACAGTAGACAGTTTTCAAAACACATCTGTTCACCTTAAACGTATATAAAATATACCCTTTGACTTTCGCTTTAAAAGGAAATATATATATATGATATCTAAACGAATACAGGCTGTTCTTTAAAATGTTCCAAAATAATGTAAGATCATTCCATGTGCCACCTTCTTCCGTGCCCTGTAGATTAAGTTCACACGAGCGTAAAGAAGAACAAGAAATATCATGGCATAAGAGTCAATTACTTAACAAAGCCATGCATATTGTCTGTGTCTTGGCCGATTGACCGCTCAGTAAATAGTGAGTCATCTCCAGACATCCACCACCCCAAATATTTCGCACCTATCATTATATTCTATACATATGATATACAGAGTGTCCCGGGACTCGATGGACATAGCTTAAGATCGTATTCTTTGGAGAATTTTAAATCGAAAGTGCCTTATATACTTTTGGCCAAAATTAAATTGTTAAGGAGTGCAACATTATATTCCCAAAGATAATGGTTTACTCCTCTTGACTATTATCTTTGGGGGCATAAAAGTGGCTATAACTCCTTAACTATTGGGTTTTGGACAAAAGTATATGAGGCATTTTTGAGTTATAATTGTCCAAAGAATACACTCTTAAGTTATGACCATCGAATCACGGGACACATTGTATATCAATGTATATTAATTTTAGTCCCAAGTTTTAAATTAGACCATTTGCATATGTCCGTAAAAAAAGATAGCTCAAAAACGAAGAGAGATATCAATCTGTAATTTTTAGCATGCTCAAGACGTAAAAAGTGAGTTTGAATTCGTAAATGAGCAACATCGGTCAATTGGGTTTTTGGTCCGCAGGACCCATCTTGTAATTCGTTGATATAAACGTAAAAAATGTTTCTTATTTCAAAATAAACATCTTTTATTTGAAACATTTTTTCGTAAATATCCTTGTTTTTCCTTGAGGGCTCTAATTAGGGCGAAACTAAGGAGTCCAAATAATTCCCGATTTTAACAAAATAATATTGGAATTTTAAATTGGTGACATTTTGAATCATTTTCGTGTGAGCTATATAAAATACACATAAGAATTGTTACAATTTAATGATATCGTTTACGTGATTCTACAAGTTACAATAATTATTCTCTTGGAGATTATTTTCATAAATTGGTCCCTAAAACCCTATTTAAATAAAACAAACAACCTGTATACATCGTTCAGCAACTAAACACGCAATAGATATTACCAATACTTTTTCTCTCAAAAAAAGTTCTAAATTTCATAGAAAGATGTTGTTCATTAAAATTACACAAACAAGATATAAGTAGTATCATTTTTGTGTGTATTTTTCCTCGAAAAAATATCGAAACGATTATATATTGAAGTTTTATAAAAGTATTTTTAATGTGAAATCTTCAATAAATTGGTTTAACTACCTACATAAGTTTTCTCTGTTAAAAAAGTAAACCGTAATAACATCATTTTGAGTTGAACTCAATTTTATATTTAATCTCACAAAGATTTCTTCCCCGAAAAAAAATATTTATGTAATTGAGGAAATAAAATATCGTTTGTAAAAATATACATTCAAGAAATAATTCAATTTCGAAAACAATTTCGTATCGTAAATGTTTGATCTGAAAATTGTTCAATTAATATTCAATACATCAAGAATTTTCGAAATTTGAAAAGAAAACAAATTTAAATCCCTTTTTACTCGATTGAGCAACGCAAAGGAGTGGTAATGTGTTTATCAGTCTGCCTGCAGTGATGTGGCCGATGTGGCACAGTAGAATGCTCCTGAAGATATGGCAGTAAAGAACATTCAATTAAGCGACTATCAGACGTTATATTGTGAAAATGTGTGTTCCTATATGGCACACTTACGTCAGTCGATTTGTCTTAGCCTTGCAAGTGCTATTGAAGATATAGCAGTATTCAAAATTCAATGTCGCGACCGCCAGACGCCGTATTGTGAAAAGTAATGTATGTGTATTCTTATATGACACACCAGACCCCAAACGCGTCTGCCGATTTTGATGGTTTGGACGTTAATGAATTTGTCTTAATCTTACGAGTGCTACTGAAGATATGGCAGTAAAGAAAATTCAATATGGCGACCACCAGGCGGCATATGGTGAAAAAAAAGTCGGCGAGAACAAATGAGAAGCAAATTTGAGTACAGTAACACCTCGAACTTACGCGATAGCTTGGATCAAATGTTAACCGCGTAGGTCGGAGTCACATATTTCGAGGTAAAGGTTATTCTATACAGCGTTGTTCAAGATATTGTATAAAACAAGAATATTTAGAATTTGCGTAAATCAAGATAGCGTAAATCGAGGTATTTACTATATATAATTTTGTAGAAGACGAATTACTTTATCCCCAGAGAAGTTCAAAGATTTCGAATAAAGAATAAACTGTGATTAGAATTAGAAATGGACCAAAAGTGGTAATCATTACAAAAACGAATTTGTGTTATTTTGAGTTACTCCAAGCTTTAATGGGTGCACCTGAAAATCTTTTAGATTTTAATAAGGTTTTTTCGTATACGATACATGAAGAGGTTACGTAAAAAAATATCAAACTAAATAAAATATATTGATAAGTTTCGAATCGAAAATCCTCAAATGATAACATATAGTCGAAGAGTGTAGACATTTCCACCCAACCTGTGAATACATGTAACACATGTAAGCCGCTTCAACTAAACATGCAATCATTTAAGGATTTTCTATTCAAACTTTATAGCTACTTATTCACATCTTTTTTAGTTTATTTTTACATTATAGTCGAGATTTTTTAATTTACTATTTTATTAAAATTTATTTTTCAGTAAAGAATACGATAAAATTGTTTCAATTTAAAATTTTTACAAAATCTCTACTCTATAAAAATTGCAACAGAGGCGTAACAACCACTTATTTTAATAAATATTCAAGCTTTTATTGTACTAAAAAGTAGAAAATAATTATTTCTATGAGTCACTCATACAGGACTATTTGTAAAAGCTGGAGATGTTCAATTTAAAATTTCAAGCATGATTCGGAGCGCCTCAAACTTTTACAAATAAGAACAAATGAGGGACTACAATCAATAATTATTTTCTACTTTTTAGTACAACAAAAGTTTGTTCTTTAAACGAGTTTTTTTTAATTTAAAATTTAAAAAGGAGTAAAATATAGTGGAAACGATAGAAAATCAGATCATGCTTACCATAAAAATGCATTGTGATCCGATTTGCATAAGTTATTCGTATTCTTCTCAGCAAACCCTTTCATTTGATACCCATTTCATGGGGATGCATAAAAATTAACTAGTCCGCCATATTGGATTTAGTATGAAGTCACTTAGCTAACCATGTATTGTCATACAAACTGGACGTGTAAGAAAAATTTCAGCTCAATGAGAACGAACATACATGCATACAAACATTGCAAGTTTAATAAAAACTTGTAAAATGCAAAGACCGTGGGCATACACCCTTAAATTAAACTTCAAAGTAAAAGAGAATCAAATTAACGAGGTGTATGTTAATAAATAATTCAAATTTGTTTTTATTTGATGAAATTTTCTTTGAAGAAAACCTTCAAAGTTGATTTTTCACAATGACATTTATTTCTCAAACAAAAATATCTTGTCTTCCTTTTGTCATTACCACAAAATTGCTGGAAATGGTCTTTCAACTTCAATTTCAGTTCAAATGATTACATTTTTCCACATTTTATTTTTTGGTGAAATATTCCCAGAAGAATTTAAAAAAATTTTACATTTAGATAAATAAACTCTCAAGATAGTGTTTTTCTCGGTAGAAGAATCACATTGAATAAAAATTTTAACATTTCAAGAAAAATTACGTCGAATGGTAAAAATATATTTCTGGTACTACCAAAAATACATTTTTATCAATGGTAAATTTTGTATGTACAAAATTTCTTTATCCGAAGTAAAAAAAAAGCTAAAATTTACAAAATTATTTTACCAAACGTTTTCAAAAATCAGCCCGGAAGCTGTTCCACCGTGTTTTCCTATGTGCGTTACAGAAACATGGCGTTAGGGAGTGTTTCTAAAACTCTAGTGCGGGGAGGGCGACGTAGGATTCCTTTCCAGAGGACTTATGCGGTTTATAAAACAAGTCAATTCATTATCGTTCCAAATCAGATGGAAACATTTTTCTTGAAACAAGAAACATTTTCTTGTAGTCGAATAAATAAATCGAGAAATACCATAAAATGTTGAAAACCTGTCGAACAGCCCCGGACTCAAAAATTATTTTTCCTACGTGTTCTTTAGACCTTTAGGAACATTTACCGTCATTAACCTCTTCCTAGATTTGAAAAATGGGGAAAAGGAGTGCTACAATCCCCCAAACCACTCTAATAAGAAGCATAATATAAAATTTAATATTTTGTCTCCGGAATTGGCTCGAAAGGGTTTTCTTGGTCTCTGATCACGAGTACGAGGTCTAAATCCAAATCGTTCAAAGTTTAACCAGACATCTCATTTTGCGAAAATTGAAATATAAATATTTTGTTGCGAGAATTTTTCAGAAAGAAAGTTTTTAGGTTACCGATCTCAAACCTGGGTTCTAAATTCCACTTTGCATTTCGCCTACGGGATTGTTTTTGGTCGCTGATCGCGAATCCGGGGTTTAAATTCAACAATCCAACTTATTAATTCGACTATTGTGTCAAGAAATCCTTTTTTTATGTATGTGAAAAAATTATTCGATAAATTAATTAACCATATTTCCAGCCGAGAATTTATACTTACTAATTAGATACTTTGTAATTAATATGCCGGAAATTCAAAAGAAAAAACATTCCCTACAAGAGATTCATCTACAGCGAGTTAATTATTTTATGAAAAATAGGTTAATCCTCTACTTATTTGAAATAATTATGATATGTATAACATTCAAATCACGAATGATATGTTAGGAAAAACTATAATCAAAAGAAAAGTAAATAAAAAAAACATATAAAAATTTTCTCATTACTCTTGAATAAATACTTTATACAGGATGGTCTAAGTAGTAACAACAGCAGGACTGCATTAAATGGTAGATAACTTTAAAATAATGACAATTTCTCAATACACTTAAGGTAGTACTATCGGTAATAGACTTTGCATTCAGAATTTAATGAAACTTGGCATAGTTGTTCATTATTACATCATAATTAATCAGTTAAATTTTTAGGGGCCTTCAAAGAACTGAAAAAAAAAAGATATTTTAACATTGATTCTTTTAGGAAATCACAGATTATATTTATTTCAAAAAACTAAACGTTCAGATTTTCAGTTCTCTGAAGGCCCCTAAAAATTTAACTGGTTAATTATGATATAATAATGGACAATTATGTCAAGTTTCATTAAATTCTGAATGCAAAGTCTATTACCGATAGTACTACCTTAAGAGTCAGGATAGCACCCTTTTCTAAATAGAGAGTATTGAAATATTTTTATGACAATTGACAAAACGGCAGATTAGAAAAATTAAAAATTAGACAGATGAGTTAAGGATTCTTCAAATTTTTGAGGTTAATGATGATAAATTACGAAAAGCAGTGACAGAAATATAGGAGTGTGTTCTATCACTCATCAAAATCGATTAAATTTTTTGCTCCACTTAATTATCTACTGAAACCTTGGGCGAGTATATGAAAAAATTTTAACAAAGATAGCGTCTGCATTTTTTCAGCTGGTTATTAAATTGCAAAAATGTTCGTTTTCTAATTGGCAGAAGTTAACACTTTGCGCCTATTACAAATAATTATACTAAAGGTGGGACCGTTCACAATGAAAACAAAAAACGACGATTTTCGCTGAAATAACCAACGAAATTTTCTCAAACCACGTCATTTTATTTTTATTCTCTACAACTTTCTCATTTAACTTTTTTATTGTAGATTTTTCTTATAAATACGAAAAATCGTTTTTTCGACTTTTCTGATTTTTATTTAAGTTTTGATTGGCATCTACTGGAAAATTAAAAAGACACTGTAATCTTCGAACTTTTTCTTTTACCCGACCAAATTTTTTGCTTTTCACATTTCCTAGGCTATTATGGAATGTCCTAATGCCTGATGCATTGTGTGCCAAATTTCAAATTTTTCTAAGCAATCGTTTTATCAACTGCTATCTAAAAAAAGACGCTTTTTCGATCATAACTGTATCGGCAAATTGTTATTATTTGAACATTATAGCTATCATTTGTTAAAGCCCTGATGTTTTAACGTGAATCACCCTATAGAACACATATGGATATGAAAAACACATCAGACAAATTAAAAATGAATGTAAATAACACAAAAGCAATAACATTTATGTTATTTAGCTAGACCAGAGTCATTAAAAATTTATCATTATTTCGTCGCGTCTACTAAAAAAAATTAGATACTTGTATTATTTATATTTTCTAAAAATCAGTTTTTCAAGTTAAAACTTTAACTTGTTCTATTAATTAACCTCAATATTCAATTTTTTTGTTTCAAAAAAAAAAAAATTAAAAATCCATTAAATTTTTGTTATTTTAAATAATTATATTTATTGGACAAAATAATTAAAAAATGTTTATAATTTTTATGACATAAAAACTAACGCACAGTTAATTGCAGGTGTTTCGTTTAGTTTTTTAAAAATTAGTCAAAAAAAAATTAAATAAATTACATATTTATGTATTAAAATTAATTTTGAATTTAGGTGCGTCAATTTTGGTCTTTTTCCGGCTTATATTTATTTTTTTATAGTTTAACTTAAGGACGTTCCCAAAAAAATGAGTTTTTGAAAATATTTGAGACTTTCAAATTTTGAGGGTGATTCACTTAGAACTTGAAAAAATTAGATGAAAATTAAAAGAACAATTTTTCGAAATATACCTTAGTTTTGGAAATATTAATGTCTAAAGATAGAAAAAATTCCTTATAGAAAATTCCTCACCACTATAAATGTATTTTATGGAAAAACGAGTGCCGCTTGTAATAATTTTCTTTATAAGAAAATATTTGTCATGCTTTTAACTAATGAATATTAGTTTTCCAAATTAATCTTAAGAAAATTAGCCTTTACACATAATAAAGCATACCTTTAAAAACGCAAATTTGAAAACGTAAGTTTTTGGGAACGTCCTTAACTAATAAGAAACTTTTTTGAGTTTAAATTTTCGCCAAAGACTGTAAAAATTAAAATTTTATGGGTACACCATTTTGGGTTAACGGCAAAATATTACTACCATTAATTAATCCGAAAATCTATCAAATGTAAAATTAAAATTTGCCTTCATTTCAAAATTAACATAAAATATTGGATATCTATTTAAATCTAGGTTTATTTTCAGTTTTTCTAGCTCAAATTGAAAAAGGACTTAAAATTATATCGTTTTCGCCTTTATTCCCAATTTTTTTTTCAAAGATTTTTATTTTCTATAGTTTTTTGAATTTCCAAAGCTTATGAGATATTTCTGTTGTAACAATCGTGATTCGATAATGAACAAAATTAATTTAAATTGGTACAAGCACAGACAATTTAACCGGTTTTTAGTGAATGATTAAACAATTTTTTACACCTATTCCTGGCAACAAGATATTTTCAAATAAGCGCTCTTTGAACAATAAAAATTTTCATTCTTCAACGGTAGCAATAATTTACAATATTTCCAATCGGAAATTTATTCTTAATTCCCTACCACTTCCGAAATGGTAACAAAAAAATGGAATACAAAGAGTAAGAAATATTTTTAAATGCAAATGTTATTTAAGCAATTATATAACGCCCCATACCTAAAGATGGGCGAATTTTACACACGTTTTTAATCTTAAATTTAAAATAAACAAGAGTCAAAATTTATAACGTCTTAAATGGTTTTGGATAACTAAAAAAAATTGTTTTTGGCTTTTTATAATCAGAAACTAAGAATAAAAATTCAAAACAGCGCAATATCCAAAACAATGCGACGAAATATTTCTAAATTTTTAAAATATATCGTATTTTACTTGTATTCCAAATGGCTCTTTAAAATTGGCAAATACAAATCAAATTTTTCCAAAACCACCGTTGTATCATTTATCTCAAAAACTTTTATTAAAACGTTTTTAATTTTTTTTCGTAATGCAATACAATTTTTTCTATTTTTCCGATCACTTTTAAATACAGTTAGATTTCATTTTGTTTCAGTTTTAAAAAATGAACTACCAGAGGCGTTAAAATGAAATTTTAATTGAAAACTAAAATTGTGTATTTACCTTTAAATAGATTTTCCACCAAAATACGTAATTAAATTACAATATTCTATCGGTCTATAAACAGAATAATTAATCCAAAAACCCGATAAATAATAAAGCACCACTAATTGATAATTCGATAACAAAAACAGAATTCCAAATTTAGTATTTTTTAAACTACAAAGCACTTCCTTTATTATTTTTTTTAATTCAAAAAAACAAATTAATTTTATCAAAAAAAAAAAAAACAATTTTTATATCATAAAACTAAATAAAAAATATAAACAAAACTTGCACTTGACACAGCCCATAAAAGAACAGAACACAACGAAAATAATTTGACCCCAAAAAAAAATAAATTAATATTTTGTGGAGAAAAAAAATAAATTTTTTTTTTAATTTCGGTTTGATAAAAATTTCAATTAAAAACGATAAGCTTCTTCACAAAACGGGACACAAATAAATCACTTAAAATAAACTAATTAATATAAAATAGTTTGGAATATTATCAAATATCCAGTAACATTCTTGTTTAATACGAATAGACAGTTTTCTATACGTAGACTGACCAGCACCATTAAAATAACATAGCTATATACCCCATCCAAAAACGAGATGTATAGAAAAAAACATACATACAGGCGTGTAAAAATATAAAAATTTAGAAATTTTCTTAATGAAACTCACCAATTTTTCCAATAATATACAACACAATATCAATAAACAATAATTAAAAATGAATATTGTTGATATTTCTTAATCATAACTATGCCATCTCAGTTGATTAAACAAAGAACATTTCACATTTTTTAATCGAACATGTATTGAAATAATTTCAATTAAAACTATTATTTTTTATATTATTTAATTGAAAATCACAAACTATATACACTTCACAAACTTATTCGATATTTATTTTATGAATTTATTAGTCTTTTAAATGAATATTTGTCTTTATTATTGTAGAAAATAAGACTATTAGACAGTCACCAAATTAGCTATGATACACTGTAGCCATCTTGTTAAAAAGCTATAATAGTATGTTTACATGACATGTAAACTATCGATATACTATCCCACTTTTTTTTATGAAAAATTATTTTTCTATATAATACAACCACAAAAAACTATTATTTCAAGCCTTGAATTCATTTAAATTGATTAATTTATGCTTAATTTTTAATAAAATTATTTTTTTTATTAAATTTATAAATCGTTTTACATGTAAACGTAGTATATAAAAAATTCTCCATAGAGACTTTATTTATTTACGTTATGAATATTACTAAATAGGAGTTTTAGCTCTATGGTTTATGTATATACAAGTGTCATTTGTCATTTATAAAATATTATGCAGCAAAATAGTATATTCTCTATGGTTTTAATTTGAAAATTTTTTCGATTGTTTTGTGAAACAAATAACAATTGAAAATTTTCAAATATCAAACAATTGAAAAATCCTCTTCTTTCAATTAAAAAAGTCTGTTTTAAAAATATTCCTATAAACTAATAATTTATCTCATGTATCACGATTTTTAACCATTCAATTTCAACCATGTCGGTTTATAAAATACATTTAGTAAATTTTATAATCATTTTAGCCTCTTGCAATTTCTGTTTTCAGAAATATTTAATTTATGCGCTGCTTCTCTCATATTAAATTATTTTTATAGTAGTATAGTTTGTAGCAGGAAGTTAATAAAAAGAAATTTTTTTGTAGTCTATATTTTCACTAGCTCACTCGGCGAAATTCATACCGCCTAATAGTCAATGGATGTCGTGTTCACTGGCCAATTTCAACTTTATAAACAAAGACTACCGCGCTATATTCTTCACTTCACCTATTCTCACTTGTTTCCCCTTTTGTTCACATTTGATATTTAATTTTTTGGTTTGGAACCCCAATTTTTTAGAAAATAAAATATAGTCTATAGTCTAAAATCGATTAAGTAGTGGATTCAAAAATGAATGATTTTTCTACACCCCCACCAGTACTTTACGACCCATTCTTATACCTACCAAATACACAAAAAAAAGTTTCATTAACATCGGTCGAGCCGTTTCGGAGGAGTGTTACCACAAACATCATGATACGAAATATTTATATATTAGAAGATTGTACATTTTCCTGCCACTAAAATTTGCCAAAAATATCGGTTACCTTTCAAATTCAAAAAGCTGGAAAATAAATATAAACAAATTTAACTTCTAAACAACATTAAAAAACTTTTATTAAAAAATAATTTATACAATTTATTTTTGTGATCTAAACGTTCAAAGCTGCAGGAAAATTGGTGTCACTTAAAAATACGGGAAAAATCCACAGTGCGACTTTTTTTATCATCATTTATTATAATTTTACAATGGATTTTCTTCAAAAATTGACTAATTGACCTGCACAATTTTTAAACAAAATCGATTTGGGTAGCAATAATCTCATGCCTCCTCCACACTTTATCGAAGTAGCAGGAAATCGGACGAAAAACGAGAATATGGAGCATTATACAGGCAAGTATCATCTCCACATTCTCGTGATTACTTGAGCTACCGTAGCAGCGGTTTTCACTTCGATGTCAGCCGCAGAAATGAGATACTTGCAAAGTTAGACGAGAGTGTTCACTTCGACTAACTTTGGCGAGGATACTCCGCGAGAGTGTGAATGAGGATTAGTACGGATTATAAACTCTGTAATCTGAAAAATTTGATCTAAAGAATCACACTTAAAAATTTCCCCACATTTTCAAGTCACGTCTTGTGTAAATTATAAATTTTGTATCTACAATTTGTTGTTGTTGGAATTTTGAAGATTTTTAATTTAATTATTTTCTAAATACTTTTTCTCAGCTGGCGAATCTTTAACAAATATCAAAAAAGACGGTACTCCACCCGTAATAATGTACCTAAAACAAAAGTTCAAAATAACTTAGTAAAACTTAAGTGCAGTTTTGATTCAAACATTAGTCGATCGTTTTTCTTTTGTAAAAGACGTTAAGATAGCCCGGTTCATTCAAATTTTGATAAGTAGAACTTCGAATATAAAAAATTTGTTGAGAATTTTGATAAACAAGAAACCGATCGATCTAAATTAAATCCTGGATTATATCAACTTACTCTTTGTGCAATAAAACCGCCTTTAACGTTTTTTTCAAATCAACATGGATCATTTTTTGTTTCGCTTTATTTTCAAAATAAATTCGAATATTATTTAGATGATATTTTCGATCATAATCCCATTCTGGTGGAATGATTAAAATTTCTGACAGATGATCTTCAAACCTAAAGTAACAAATATAAATTTAAAAATAAATTATGTAAAAATGTATACTCTGTATTTTAAAATTTACGTTGATGTTTCATTAAATTCTTGAATAAAATCCATAGTTTTAAATTCAGGATATAATAAAATTACAGGCCAAACTAAATTGTCTTCGTTATTAATATATACACGATGTTGAGCAATTTCTGGAAATGTTGGTTCTAGTTCAGCTAAATTAAATATTTTAGTGCCTAAAATGGTCAAATATGTTTTAATTGATTCTGAAATGTTAAGGTCACTAAATTATTCACAAAATACCTTTAGTGCTTTCAATCTTAAATCCACGTTTTTCAATTTCGTTTAATAATTTAGTTTCTTCAAGTTTTCGAGATTTCTCTAAAGCTTGTTTTTTACGTATATCTCTTTCGAATAATTTCTAAAAATTTCAAACATTACAGAATTGTAAAAATTATGAGTTTAAAATTTTCAACCAGCAATTGTAATTCAAAAATTGTTTTTTTAATAAAAACGAATTGTGCAATTGTAATATTTCTTTCCAAATTAAATAAAACTTTCTATCAAAAAATAGTAAGTTATGAGTAAAAAAGTATAAAATTAATGTTTCTTTGGCTATGAAATGTGGAATCTTGGACGATCCAATTTAAGTCTCAGATTGAGTTACAGGACGTGAAAGTGTAAATTTTGTAATACAAATACAATTATTAACTGTAAATTCACTTTTTCAAGATTTATATTTACTTCAAACACACAGTACAATAATTTAAGTCTTTGGATTATTGGGCGTGTTCAGAACCGTATTGGGGAAGTCAAGTAATACTTTTAGGATTTCAAAAGTACTAAACTTACTCAGCACTTCGTTGTTATGAGCACACGCAATCCTTCAAATTAAAGTATGCAAAACAGTGGATTGTTGGTTTAGTTTTGCTCAACCGAATCGCTCGAGTTGAAGACGCTGATTACATGGACGGAAATAAGAGACTTCGAGCTAAAGAATGGAATAAATTCAGCAAAAACAACCCTTCTTATAAAATCTATAAAGCGAGTGTTTGCATACACTCCGAGTGTTTGTACACACTTTCCCTCTTGATCGGAATGATCTAGCTTATTCGAAAATGAAATTATCAATACTCAATATTTTGCTTTGTTCTAAAATGGAAAATTTTGTTTCGTACATATTCCACGACTTTTTGATACATTAAAAAGAGAAGGGTAAAAATCCTCTATAAATTTTTCTATAGAATTATACTAGGATACTATAATTTAGTCCGCTTAGAATTTCGTCTTTGAAATCGTATTATATCCGACAATATTTTCAAAAAAGCTTTGTAAGTATTTAGCTCAGGCCCTAGGCCCTACAAAGGCATCGCAAGGCGCCTTTTATAAACGGAGTTCGATCATAATTTTAAAATCAAATCAACAATTTAACTTAGGCCTCACGGACCTAAGGCTAAATCCGGTACTATCAATATCCGATGGCCGAGTAGATTCCCACATAAATATTCACCGATAACAGACAGACATCCAAGGGAGATTGCTACAAAAAAAAAAACACCGATAACAGAAAGATGGCTACAAAAAAGAAACACAGATAACAGACAGACAACTATAAAAAATAATTTTTTTTTAAACTGATTAACAATGGAATTCTATACAGTAAAAATCGTGTAAAAAATAATGCATTTTCACGGAAAATAATAAATTTTCAATTTTGAAGTCGATAATTTTATGATCATGGTTTAATAATTTTATTTTAAAAAAATTTTCGCATTTACAATAATTAAGTACTAATTAAAACTAATTTAAGGTATAAATCGCATAGTTTTAGGATCATAATGTTTAAAGACATTTTCAGCCGCCTTATCTACCTTATCACTAATCGCTTTATGACGTAAATCCAAAATTTCCTTATTTTCCGGTGCTCCCAATAAAATTTCATCACAGTATTCAATACAGCGATCATATTGATTTATCTTATACGCACAATTTGCTGCACGTATGATAGCTTTTGTATAGCCTGGCTTTAATTTTAACGCTTGCTGACAATCTCTTAAACTGGAACGATAATTTTGTAAAAAATAATGACAAGCAGCCCGATTATTGTATAAAGTTGAATCAATTTCATCATTTCCACTTTTTGCTCTTAGGCCTTCTGTGTATGCAAGTATAGCCAAACGATATTTTTTATATTTAAAATTAAAATTACCGTCCTCTTTGTAAGCTTGGGCTAATTCTAAAATTTAAGATTTGTTAAATGTCAAAAAAATGCTTTAGAAATTAATTTAGAGTTAATTTACCTGCGGGAGTATTTTCTTCTGGATCATATTTCAATTTTTGTAACCCTTCCATGAGAGGTGAAAGTTCTTCATTTCCAGTGGGAGCATTTTTCATGAAAAATGGATGTTTTTCAAATTCCTGAATAAAAAATATATGTTTAAAATTAATTAAATCTATTAATAGTTAAAGGTAAAATAATTAAATGGTTTTAATCAATAAAAAATGCATGGATAGGGATCTGAAGATTAAATCCTTCTTTAATTTAATTCTCCGAGAGAGCATTTCGACTATAGTATCCATAACGATGAGAACAGACATTGATCTAGCAAGAATTGAATCGGAGTAGAATTCTAACGTATTTGAATCGGTCACATGCATTCAGGATTGGAACCTATCCTAGCCTTAAACGATTGAATCCGATCCGATGTCACTATTGTACCGCTTCTTGAGTTGAGTCCCAGAATGAGTGGTCACTGTAGTTTAACTCGGGAGTTAAACAAGAGGAGTTAAAAAAAATTATTCTCGTTTTTTACTCATCTAAATTTTTTTCGATTTTCTATATATTAGTATACTGGTTGTTTAATTTACATCTTGGCATAGTACATCTCCCACGAGTAAGAGAGAGTATGTATGTAAACATTAACCAATGCGTACAAGAAAGAGGTGTTATAGGCATGTTTTCTTGCTATGAATTGAATGTAGCTTCGAAACGCGTTGAGTTATACACAGCACACACAGCAGCAGTAAAACCATCGTACAGTTTAAAGGGAATCGAAGCTATATTACAAGCAAGAAAAATATAACACTTATAACATCTCTTTCTTACACGCATTGCTTAACGTATGTACTCTGTCATACTCGTGGGAGATGCTTACGCCAAGATGTAAATTAAACGCATTGTACATAACTTTTTACTTAAAGATTTTGAGTAATGATGTGGAAAAAATAATAATAATAATAACCTTGCATGGTAAAAAGGACGGAAATTTACCAGAATTTTATGGAAAAAAACATTATAAAATATAATTATATTTACTATAAATTTTCCAGTGAAAAATACTGAATAAATTTTCCGTGTAATGATGAATCTTCTTCATTTTAAGATTAAATCCTTGTGAAGAGTAATACTATGAAATCAACTGGCCTACTCAGGTAACTGATTTACTCAGGTATGTTGGTAGTGTATACTGGCTCGCAGTATGATTTCAGATAAGTTAAGGGAATACATACAGGAGATATGATAATATTTCCAAGAGGAATTCAGTGCTTATACGATTGAATCGTTCAATAGTTAAAACATTTCTACTTTCCTATTTTAAATTCTTACTGAAATCAGTATATATTTTGATCATGGATTATTCAATAGTTAAAGTATCTCGAAGATTCAATCCCTACCTTTGACCTTTTGACAATACGGTAACAGTATTTTACAGATATGCGAAATAGAAAAGAAAAATTGAATGCCATTTATTAAACAGTATAGGCAATATGTATTACAGTTATGCAAACTGCATTTTTATACCATGCATATATGTAATATGCAAGGTATACTAAGTTTAGTCCCAAGTTTGTAACGCTTAAAAATATTAATGCTATGAACAAAATTTTGATATAGGTGTTTATAAAATCACCTAATTAGTCCATTTTCCTGTCCGTCTGTTGGCCACACGATAACTCAAAAACGAAAAAAGATATCAAGCTGAAATTTTTACAGCGTATTCAGGACGTAACATATTTTGAAGCTGCTGGAGACAGAATTATGACAGCCAAATTCACTTAAATCGAAGTCTTAACATAAACTACTCTTAATTTTATAAATTTGGCAACTAGAAACAGTAAGCCTATAAAACGTAATAGAATTCTCACAAAAGCAATGTGCGACGAGCGATAAGCGAGATTTTATGATGACCGTCAAATATGATTCGACATAATTCATCGGACGACTGAAAATTTTTTGTTTAGGACGAATCTTTATTCTTTTGTAGATTATAAGTAAAAGTAATAAACGGTACCTCTTGCCAATTTTCCTCAGTCCAGCCATCAGTATACGGTTTTTTCTCTAAACCATTAATAAATTCATCTAATTCCGCGTCTAATTTTTCAGCCAATTTCAATCGTTCTTCTTCTGTCATTGGCTGTGATTTAGAAGTTGATGCGCTTTTGTTATCATCCATTTTCAAGTCTCATTTGTTTCTTCAAATATAATTTTATACAAACTATTTTTAGATGTAATTTAAAATTTTTATTTATTTTATTATGTTGTTCTGATCCATGTGTTACCGAAAACTTGAAATTTTGAAGTTTTAGCAGAATAGCCAACTTACAGAAACAAAACTTTTTTATCAAAAATGTTAACATTTTATTGGGTAATTATTTTGGTATGTAGCTAAAAATACTTATGTTTTATATCGAATTCAACTATTTTCAAAGGTTTTCCTAAGCTTAATCTCTCATAAAATTTTCTCCGTATGGTCAATGACATTTGTATTTTATGTTGGTAATATGTTACTTATGTTAAACGTCATCAGAAATTTGTCAAATACGTAAACGAATCGCGGCTTACATTCTTCAACGTGTTCAAACTTGTTCAGTCAAGTTGTGACCTGCCTGTGGTGTAAATCGCTCTGCTCAAGAAATTGGATCAAATTTCCTTCGAAACTTTGAAGACTGTAAGTAATTATATAATGCTCATTAATAAAAAACTGTATTGTTCGGTTAATTAACCGAAAATTATTGCTGTTTTAGGTTAAAATTACAAAAATGTTGTCGTATTTAATTTGTTTTTTGGCTTTAACCACAACCGCTGTATTTGGTGGTGTTTGTATTAAACCCGCGGAAGTTTCAGCTACATCATTTACAACACAAGATGCAACAGTTGTCTCAGAAATTGCTTTGGTTGCTGAATTCTCATTGAAATGCTCCAATGGTGTAGTTCCAGATAACTTATACGCTGATATCGATGGATTAATCACATATGTAGCCAAGATTGATGATAAATTCCAGGTAAATTATTTTTTATCTATGATTGTATTATAAAGTGTAATTAAATGTTTTCTTCTAAAATGAAATCAGTGTTGATATAAAATTAAACTTCTGTAAATCAGGAGAATCATAATTTTTTCGTTGAGAAATGTTGTTGGGATGCTTTGAAAATCTGGAGTTAACATTTATAATTCACTGTTTTCTCGGAGAAAATTGGAATTTTCAATTTTAAGACACGAATTTTACTCCAAAAAGAATCTAAGGACACTCATTTTAGTACGTTTTATTTAAATAATTTAGGAAGCAATCTTGGTCTTGTAAGTAATAATCGTCATTTTGTTAAAGTATAATAGCTGCTTTGAATCTCGCGTTTGCGTATTTGTTTGTTTACGAACCAGCGGTCGAGAAAAAAAATTGGATAAAAATCATCTTAAACGATTTATTAATTTCCGGATTGTCCCTTAGCACCTATATTTATATAACCTTTGTGTTCTTCTTGAGTGTAATCTATCTCTTAGAGGTAGGAATTTCTTGCCCCCAGTGTTTAGTCTTCGTAAATCATCTTGGAGTGTCCTTGTACGTAATCCTTCTAATAAAAATTGACCTTTCCCCCTTTTTTGTTTTTTTAGCCTTTGTAAATCAACCTGAATGCCCCCTTGTAGCGATCGTTTTATCTTTTGATCTTTCTCCTAGCCTATACGATACCCTAGGCAGTTGCTCAATCCGCCTAATGATTAATCTGTCACTGATTGATCCTAAGATATATTATTTGGAACGATCTTTCTTGTACCAGCAAGATTGCTACATTATTTCCATTTTAACCTAGCTTTAATTGACACACGGGTTAATTTTTTTTTTTATTGAATGCCACGCTGCCAAATTTTTTGTAGGATTTAATGTTCAAAAGGAATTTTGAAGTCTTAGGGACCCAAATTCTTAACTCGTTATCAAAACACATATTAGTTTTTGTCCTCCCTTCTTCATTTGGGGTATATTTAAACTACTAAAATGTCACTTCGAAACCGTAATATGTTAGCCAAAAGGCGCAAATGTTCGGAAGTATAACTTTATTCAGAAGTGTAAGAAAATTCAATGGCGAATTAGACTCGAAAACAAAAAAATAATAAAAAACCTATTTATTTGTGATAACACTGACTTACTAAGTAAATTTTTGTAAAATAATCTGATTAATGATTCTAATTATTGATTATAGGTTAGCTGGACTGAAGACATCAAGAAAGCCCAACGTGGTGATCGTAATATTCGTATTTTCGATGAAGAAGGTTATGCCACATTACGTAAAACTTTACGATCTGGTGACGATAGCTCAGCTGTTGAACCACTTGTAACTGTTGTAGTGAACCATCCAGGTGCTTTCAACGGACCATGGTTGAAGAGTGAATTCATTGCCGCTGTCTTATCAATTGTCGTAGCATATGTTGCTTTCAGTTCAAAAGCAAAATTATTAGCGTAAATTAATATTAATATTATTTATGTAATCAATTTTTGATTGTTTTTTTGATTATTTATATGTTTTAATAAATTCTACTTCAGTAAATTGAATTATTTAATTTTATTAATTTTGTAATAAATTTTTAAATAAACAACAATTTACGTATAAAATGTAAACAGTTTATTTTTATTTGATCTTCCTTCTAATATTAAGGTTGTTGGTTTCCAATTTCTCGATTTTTTCGAGAAATTGGAAAAAGAGGCATACAAAATTTTTTTTTGGAATTCGATAAAACTCGGTAGGTGGGGTAATTTCAAACCAAAAAGTACAAAAATCAGGTTAATTTAATGATTGGATGCAGAGTTTCTGAGATATCGCAATATTTGGATCGATTTTAGTCCACATCTCAAAAACTATTCGACCAGTCATCAAATGCACCCGATTTTTGTACTTTTTGGGTCAAAATTACCTTATATACTGAGTTTTATCGAAATTGGAGATCAAAAAAATTTTTCGATAATTTGCTATTTTTTTAAGGGGTACCCCTTTGAAAAAATCGAGAAAAATGCAAAAAATTTTTTGTTATGGAATTTGATGAAACTCGGTGGATGGGGTAATTTTGATCCAAAAAGTACAAAAATCCGGTTAATTAAATGAGTGGTAGCAGAGTTTCTGAGATATCGCAATATTTGGATCGATTTTAGTCCATATCTCACAAACTATTCGACCAGTAATCAAATGCACCCGATTTTTGTACTTTTTGGATCAAAATTACCTACTCAGTTGTTTCGAAGTAATAACAAGCGGAAAACTGACATCACAGCTGAAAAGAATGACCCGAAGATACTGGGTTTCAAAAAAAATTCCAACAAGATCGGATCAAATTTTCCCGTGTTATCAAAAAAATCAAATTTTTTAACTTTATGACGTCATCAGAATCCAAAAAATTTAATTTCGATGTATCATATCCAAACGTTATCCTATTTTGATAAACCCAGTATGTAATCCTACTAAATTTGGGTCATACTTTTCAAATTTGCGATCAAAATTAACTTAGCTCTAATAGGTTTCAAGAATTTCGAGTCGTGGTTGCGGAATTAAGCACATAAGTGATAGCTAGCGTAAAACTGATATCACAGCTGAAAAGAATGACCCAAAATTAGTGGGTTTCAAAAAAAATTCCAATAAGATCGGATAACAATTGCCTGTGTTATCAAAAAAATCGAATTTTTAAACTTAATGACGTCATCAGAATCCAAAAAATTTAATTTCGCTGTATCAAATCCAAACTTTATCCAATTTTGATAAACCAAGTATGTAATCCTACTAAATTTGGGCCATAATTTTCAAATTTATGATCAAAATTAACCTAGCTCTATTAGATTTCAAGAATGTGGAGGCCTGGTTCCGGAATTAAGCACATATGTGATAGCTAGCGAAAAACTGACATCACAGCTGAAAAGAATGATCCAAAATTAGTGGGTTTCAAAAAAAATTCCAATAAGATCGGATCAAATTTGCCTATGTTATCAAAAAATCGAAATTTTTAACTTAATGACGTCATCAAAAACCAAAAATTTTAATTTTGCTCTATCACATCCAAATTTTATCCAATTTTGATAAACCAAGCATGTAATTCTACTAAATTTGGGTCATACTTTTCAAATTTGTCATCAAAATTAACCTAGCTCTAATAGGTTTCAAGAATTTAGAGTCGTGGTTGCGGAATGAAGCACATAAGTGATAGCTAGCGTAAAACTGATATCACAGCTGAAAAGAATGACCCAAAATTAGTGGGTTTCAAAAAAAATTCCAATAAGATCGGATAAAATTTGCCTGTGTTATCAAAAAATCGAAATTTTTAACTTAATGACGTCATCAAAATCCAAAATTTTTAATTTTGCTCTATCACATCCAAATTTTATCCAAATTTGATAAACCAAGTATGTAATTCTACTAAATTTGGGTCATAGTTTTCAAATTTGCGATCAAAATTAACTTAGCTCTAATAGATTTCAAGAATTTAGAGTCGTGGTTACGGAATGAAGCACATAAGTGATAGCTAGCGTAAAACTGATATCACAGCTGAAAAGAATGACCCAAAATTAGTGGGTTTCAAAAAAAATTCCAATAAGATCGGATCAAATTTGCCTATGTTATCAAAAAATCGAAGTTTTTAACTTAATGACGTCATCAAAAACCAAAAATTTTAATTTTGCTCTATCACATCCAAATTTTATCCAAATTTGATAAACCAAGTATGTAATTCTACTAAATTTGGGTCATACTTTTCAAATTTGTCAAAATTAACCTAGCTTTATTAGGTTTCAAGATTGTGGAGGTCTGGTCCTGGAATTAGGCACATATGTGATAGCTAGCAAGAAACTGACATCACAGCTGAAAAGAATGACCCAAAATTAGTGGGTTTTAAAAAAATTCCAATAAGATCGGATCAAATTTGCCTGTGTTATCAAATAAAATTTAATTTATTAACTTTAATTATGACTTTATGTAAATTAATGAGCGCCTTTTACATGATTCTTTACTAACTTTTTTTTCTTTGGAAGGTAATTTAATGAAGATCGCTCTTAGCTATATTTCAAGAAAAAGAGTTTAGTTTGAAGAGAATTGTCGCATTTGTTGGAAGTTTTTTAAATTTTGTAAATTTGATTTGTGAATAATCGATTATTATTTTTAATAAAATTGATGTTAACACTAACAACCTTAGTTACACAAGAAAATTTAGTATGATGTCATCTTATTTAAAAGTTTATTGACTCTCATGTAATTAATGATTTAATTCCAATTACGTATTTTCTAGACAAAGCAGACCTCATACTGTTTTAAGTTCAGGGACGGTAAATTAAGAATAGTGTGGGTGTAAAGGTACTCATAATTACAATTAAAAATATAGCTTTCAAAAGACAAATAGGAGTAATTTAAAATAGTATTCATCAACTTTGTGCAATTAAATATGACTCAAAGTAGCTAGAACTTAAAAAAGGTTCGGTAATCGATCAAATTATAATAAATATATCTACTAAGTATGTGGGCCCAAAGAATATAATTTTGTGACATGATACGGGCTTAGTCAATCGTTAAATTATAATTTTCTTTTTTTTTTTTAAACAATTTAATTTAGAAAATTGTTTCTTCCAAATCGCAAGCCGTATTTATTGAAAAATTAATAAATTGTTTTGGGAATTTGTTTTTGGGACAGGTTCGTTAGCACGGGGGTTGAAAGAAAAGATTGAACAATATATTCCTTGCTACTCATTAAGTAAGGTACTTTCTCGATCTAACGCCCTTTTCTTTTGAATTTTCGCGCCTTTTTCATCTTCCATTGAGTGCGTTCCAAAATTCAACTTCGTTCTATTCGCGTATGATTTTTCATGCCGCTGAAATCATGCTCAAGAAGAAATAAATTGACTTTTGCATGCAAGTAAACTTTTTGATCCTGAGACTGTTGACCATGAATATTCGTCGCTTTTTGTGTAAAAAACCACGCATTGAAATTAATGAATACGAAACGTTAATATAAGGATGCTGTTAAAGTTAATATGATAAGAATATCAATCAGAGCAAGAAACGCATTGGTAGGACATTAAAAAATAATAAAATTGTCTCTTTCTCGAAAAAAAAGTTGAAACACCCCCTCCCCTCGGATGATTCCTGCACATGGATCTGATTTGGGGGAAAGGTGTTAAAATTGATAGCCCCTTGGCGTAAAAGGCCATACGTTTGATAAACAAAACAATAATCTCTCATTTGGAATGTTTAAATATATTTTCGTAGAAGATAAAAGTATTTACAACAAAATTCCAATAACCATGTACAAACTACTTAATTTCTATCGCATAAATTATAAACAATGTTTTTTTATTTATTTTTACATTACAATTATGTATAAATTAATACTTTTATTCATAGGCGGCAGCACTATTCAACGGTGATTTTGCAACTACCAATTCTTAACTACTCGTGAAGTATATTTAAGATTTGAGTAAGATAAAAAACTTGCTCAGATAAAATACAAATTCAAAAACTAATTCAGAATTGATAGTTGCGAGAAAATTCAGTGGAGGAAAGCTCATATTGAATATGAAATCGATATTATTGGCTGCGACCAGTCGAACTAAACGCTCGGTAGTGTCCAATTAGTATCGGTACCACCTTTAAAGAAAAAATCGGTTATCCATATACGGAATGCCGTCATTAACTGAGCGCTGCCGAGCGTTCAGTTCAGCTAGATCCAACCATTTTGATGATTACATTCTGCTTGCTTCGCCTATGTTTTTTTAGGTTGTTTTGAAAACTGTGAAGTACTACATTACCCAACAGCGCAGTAGCGCGGTAAATTTGAAAATATATTACTTTCATCTACGATTCGAATATGTGCGATGACGATTATATGAAAATAAACGGGAGTTTTTAATTTATAACATTAATAGAGTGATTGTAAAGTCACTATACATTTGCAAATTTAGGATACTAATTAACTAAAATTTTGAGTCTTCAACGCTCTTAAAATTTGAGCTGCGAAAACCGAACGAGGAAATCAAAATAGCATATTGCACAATAAAATTGGTTTAAGCATAAAATGTATAATAACTTTTAAATCACTCTCCACTTTTGGAACTACCGCGCTTGAGCCTACTGTAGATGATACAACTAAGTTAGGATGATACATTTCAGAAAAGAAAAATTAGAAATCTAAATAAAATCTACAAGAAATGCGCCCGATTTCAATTTTAAAAGTTCACAATAATGTACCAAAAAAAAAATTTAATAAAAGAAAAATTGGAAAACAAATGATCTTCAATGGAGGGGCATTAAAAATTACATGATTTGAAGCGTTAATATTTGTGAACTTCACGAAACGTCGCAATATTTTATATAACACACTGTACACATTTAAAAATATATCTGAGTTAAAATGAAAATTCATGAAATGGGTTTTTTTTTCACTTAGTAACTAAAAAATATTTTGTGCTTAAAATTTTCTATTTTTATTCTTTATCTTTCATAGATGCTTTGGAAGTCTGAAACAAAAGAAAACAAATTAATAAAATGGTCAATAATATTTTCAGTCCAGTATGCGAATATTTACAAAAAATCATAAATTCAACTTTTATTGTTGGTAAATTGTCAAGGTTTTCAAGGTGAAATTAAAATAAATATAATTTTCTTAAATAGCTTTTGTGATAGATATAAGGTAAAGTCCCCGATACAGGTCTATTCCTTGGGATAAGGTGATTCTATACTAAGCGAATATT
The DNA here is from genome assembly GCF_905475395.1 of Chrysoperla carnea. NCBI lineage: Eukaryota > Metazoa > Arthropoda > Insecta > Neuroptera > Chrysopidae > Chrysoperla > Chrysoperla carnea. The sequence goes on from NC_058337.1 coordinate 129,948,094, forward strand.
CCAAACAATTCGAAATTACCTCCTCTTTCCACATAAGTGAAAACGGAGGTCGAATACGGTAATTTTAGTTGTCCGTCGTTTTTTTATTGTGATATCAGCTCGGATACTCACAATGACGGAGCACCGATACCTATAATAGTGGTCGGGTTCTTTTATTGTTCAGTTCGGCCACCGGTCTGGAGATTGTCAATAAAGGCCAATAACTAACTTACATAAACAGAATTAGGGAATAGGTAATCGGCATTATGATAGAAAGAAAAAATTGATAGAGAGTTTCGGATTTAGATAATTATTTATCGATTAACAGGTTCCCAAAGACTATTTTGCCTCACATCTGATATATTTGGTGGTTGAATAATACTCATTAAAATATATGTGTTTTAACACCACCAAATATATCTGATATACAGCTTAGTTGCAATTTTATTGTCCGCAAGATACATAACAAATCAACAAAGTATGTTGTCTGTTTCTAAATATGTACGATTTTGTCTTTGCCATTCTTATTCTTAAGCTAAATAAATAGGAATGGCAAAGATAAGGCATAAGGGCTCGTAAGTGTGGGACAGAAAGATGTGTGATTAAAAATGCTGTAAAACAAAAACCCATCTATTTTTCCAAATTATAGTCTCATATCATTTTGTTAAAATATATCCCCTTCAGGACCCACAATAAAAATATTTAGCTAGATTATAAAATTTTATAATCTAGCTTGTGGGTCCTGAAGGGGATATATTTTAACAAAATGCATAATACAGCCCACAGAAATGCTCATCTTGATTTGAATAAGTCTCATATCGTTAGAAATATCAAAGTTAGAAGTTAATAACAACATTTATGCTAAATTTAAAATTAGCTTCTCTTTACATACTTTGTACAAATTATATTTTGAATTTAAATTTTTATATATATCTTTTTATTTTATAATTTTTATTCATATCTTTTTATTTTATAAATTTTATTAAAGATACAATTTTATTTGATTATTTAAGTTTCAATTTTATTGTATAATTTAAATTTAAGATACAATTTTATTTTATATTTTTATGTGTGACATTATTTTATTTATGATCATTTTTTCACAAGTTATATTTAAAATATAATTATTTATTATTATTTTTTATTTAAGTTTTAATTTTTTAATTTTTATTTAAGATACAATTTTATTTTTATTTGTGATATTTATTTATTTATACAAAAATTACATTTTTGTTACCATATTTTATTCAACATAATTAGTTCACCACATTGAAAAAGTATTATATAGGACGTAGTTCTTAACGAAGTTCTCATTTCTGTGTGTAAAATTATAGCCGAGAGTATAGTCGAGTATAAAGGTCATTCATTAATGACGATAGTCAAGTTAGTATTTATGTTAAACATTAAGACAAAATTTATAGGATGAATAGATAAACAACAGGAAAACTTTTTTTAGGAGGTAAAATGATAAAATTAGAATTTATCTGCCTTCGGAATATCGCCCCGGAATACGATTTTGAGCAATATTTCAGAAATAATATTACTCTTTTAAAAAATGATATTCTTATCCAAATTCAAAACAAACAAATAATTGTACTGATTTATTGCAGTTTTCTTAAGTGATACCTTTTGATTTTTACTCGACAAAAGAGATGTTACCCCTTGTTTCGACACGTTCATTTCCTTGTTGTAGGGTGTACAGGTTGTACAATAAACGCTCAATACTTGTACCAGGTACAGGAAGTATCAAAAACATGTATGCGTATTAAAGTATTAACTTCCACACTGAACTTATGGAATAGAGGCTCACTACATTTGGAACTATTCATAACATACGTCAGCAAATTGAGGGAAGGCGTGTTCTTTATTGTGACATGGAGAGAGGAGAGAGCCTCGTTGCCAAAGTTATTTTAATTTTTGCCTCAGAGTAATTTTTGACGAGGAGGGAGAAGTTCCAAACAGCAAAATGTTGCGTGAGAAACAAATAAAATTTGATTACTTCGATTTCTTTTTTCATTTTACACATCGAAATGCAGGTTTTATTTAAAAAAAAGTCCTGTGTAACATTTTTTCAATGAAGCATTTAATTAGACGGCTGGGGTAGAGAAACCTGAAATACAATCAAGGATGTTTAAATTCTGAAATATAAGCCAATCCGAATTTCTATGCATGTTTTCTGAATTACCTTATTAAGCTGAAATACAATTAAAGTTTCATGTAATTAAATTGATATATTCTTAAGTAGCAAAACTTTATATATTTTTCATTTAGGCCTACCGCACTTAATCGACGCTCGATCAGAATTTCTGATAAAGTGCGGTAGGGATCGGATAGATTGATTAAGGTCAAACACAGCGACCAGCGTGGCGTTTGATCATAATGTCATTTTAGATCGGCACTCATTTTAGAAATGTAAGACGCTGTTAGGTTAGGTTAGGTTACGCTGTTGTCAACAACAAATTTTTTTTCTTCCAATTTAACAACATTAAAAGTCCGTATTTATTTATTTTTTTCTGATTTGAGCCACCAAACAGCTTTGTTTGAAAGACTAAAAATTTACTTACCATATAAATGCCAACAATTAATCCAAAAAGACCAATAGCACTACCGAAAATTTCAATAATTAAAATTTTCACGAACAATGATGAATTTGCTGCATCAGCTAAAGCTGCACCAGATCCTACGCAACCAACGCATAATCCACAGAACAAGTTTACCAAGCCAACACTAAGTCCAGCACCGAATAAGATATATCCAGCCATCCAGTTACCACCTTTGAGTTGAGGATTATTTTCCATGTGCTCTAATGTGAAATTCTATCAGGCCATAAATGAAAAAAATTTATTAAAAATACCAAATTTTTAAGTCAAGGGTGGAGTTAATTATCGAGAAGATCCACTCTGTTTAAAACAACTTACATCTAAAATTCCAGATAAAACAATTGCCATAATTAAACCATAAATAGCGACAGCTTCACAGAAAATGACTGAAATTAAATTCTTTGTCTTGATTCGTGGTGCTTTTACACCTCCACCAACGATACTAACACCAGTTGTATGAATTCCTCTGCAAAATCAAAAATATTATTAGAAATTTAAAAAATGTTTATTTCCTAAAATCAATTCGAAATTGTCACCAAACGATCCGAGATATCAATTTTCGCATACCAATCATAAAATGAATCCGATTTTTTAATTTTTTTGGATCAACACGGGCGCGGATTCTTGATTGAATTATAACATAATAATAAATGATGGATAATAGGGAATACTCATGTATTTTTTTATATTTTTAATTCATTGTTTACACCGTTATAACAAAGTAAAAAATATAAATACTGCTTAAAAATACTGTATTTAAGTGTAAAAAAATATTTAAAATACATTATAATTTTGTGATATTTAAACGCAGTTTTTTGGCGCTCTCTCTTGATGACGTATAAATACGTGATCTGTCAATTGGTGACAGTTCAATGTATAATTTACACTTTAAAAAAATGAATTTACAACACAGAATTTACACTCGTTATTATTAAGTTTTCCAATAAAAAGCCGTAGAATAATATAATTTAATGAAATACCATATAAAATGTAAGTAATTAATATCATACAGTATGTCAACAAATTTGACAAGCCCGTACTATGACATCACGTCCGTATACAAATTTGAATTTCCGTTTTAGAAATTTTTAAATGCCCTCACTGAATTTGTACTTTTATTAATTAATTTTAAGTAATTACAAAGATATGAATTACTAAAATAATGGTTTAGTTGAAATGTCCAGTCATTAAACTTACGGAAGAAAAATATTTGAACCAAATTTAAATTTCATGAATATTCCCTATTATCACACTACGACCTCCGGATCTAATTTTAACCTTCTATTAATTACTCACACGTAAAATTTGAAAGAAATATAAGCACTAAATCGATTATTCTACTACAATTATCCCAAATTACGGTCTTTACAAACGTCCCTTTAAGGGGATTTCACAGTATCTTATGTGTCCTTGTACGAAGCCGAGTTTCCTAATTTTATAATAATTTTCATAACAACAAGAATATAAACATTAAAAATGCATTACCCAGCAGCTCCAACAACCGATAATGCTACAGCCATTCCGATACCAATAGTGCCCCACATAAACGGCGAAGTTTCTTCAAGGAACCTAAAACGAAAACGAATAAAAATATTTTGGCAATTACAAATTCTGTTGTGAAAACTTACCATCCAATGGAAATCTGTTCTCCTTTCCCCGTCAACACATAGTACAAAGCTAATCCACAAAATCAAAGTAATATTGAAGATTAGAAATAAATTCATGTTTAAAAATAGTTAACCTATTTATATCTAAAAATACGTACTCAGTACTATTACGACGAAGGTCGACAATCCGAAGAAAGTGTAACCTAAAACAGCTTTCAACCCCATTTTATTATTGAAATATTTTGAAAAGGAAAATCCTCTCAATTTTTTTTTTATTTCTACCCAGGTCTACAGCTCTTGTCAGCTGACTTTTTAAAGGACTACGCCTGACTCACTAGAATCAGTCTATCCAACATACAAAACTAACTTTTCTCACTAAATTTAATGAGAATCAAAGAGTATAAAACAGAGGAGACTAAAATTCATGGATATAGGAATATTTTAAAAGGGATGGAGTATAACCGAATGGGGTAAGTCTCACTCAGGGGGAAGAGGCAGGGTATCATTGTGCCTACTTTCTATTAGCTGTTAACTAGGCGCATGCTGAAAGTATGCTCAAAGCCTTCTTTAAGTGTTTTTGATTCGTTTGTAAGCATGGAAACATGTTTGACATATGGTTGACGTGTGTGGACAACATAAATAAATAATCTTATATTCAAAAGAAAAGTAAAATTTGTAAAGAAAAATAAATACGTGAAGTATTTGCAATGTTTTAAAACAATTTTTTTAACGATATAAGTAATCTAAACGCAACAATATTCTATTCAATTTAGTGAATATTCAATCTTCAATCCTAGTGTTACAACTATTATAAGTTAACTTATGAAATTCAAAAGAAGGCTTAAGAATGTCTCGAAAATACGTCGATTAATTTTCAATACTAAATTTCAACGTATTATAGAATTTTTAAAATATGAAATTAATGTAAAAATTTATTTGGGGAAATTATTATTTATTTATGTATTTAATTATGTACCCGTGAACCTAATCTTAATTTAAATAAGTGAAGTTTTATTTTTATTATTTTACGAATTATTTACGATATATTCTTTAGTTAATTAGTCGGTCATATGAATATTAAAGGTATATTCCTTCATCCAAGCGTAACTAGTTAAAAATATTATATTTGTAATTAATTTCTAAATTTTATCTTAAAAAAATACATTTTTTTCTATAGGGTAAAAGATTTTACTTTAAATAGAAAGATTTTTTGCTCGGACCAATCTACAACACATGCAGAATCCGCTACCCATTTAAATTTTCCCGCAATTGAGAGTGCTTACAGCCGCAGCCAATCAAAAGCAGGCATATTGCTTGAGACAATCTAAAACCATGGATATAGAAATATTAAAATCTAAAGAACACGAAATATTATCGTTCAATTTGAATTTCCCGCAAATGAAAGCCGCAGCCAATCAAAAGTAGACACATTGCTTCCCTCCTGAGTGATACACTCCCCTCGTCTAAAGTAGGACTTTATACTACATCCCTAGTATAATTACTAGATCCGTGCTAAAATTTGATCCGCTTCTGCTTTGATTCGAACCCGCAACCTTCCAGTCAGTAGCCGAACGTTCTAAAGACGAATTAAGATCGCACGACCACTGAGCCGATTGGTACAGCGTTGGACTTAAGACACTAAAATCAATAGTAATCTATAGGTCGTTGGTTCAAGTCTGACTCGAAAAAACTGATTAAAGCCTAAAGATGCCCTGAAGGAGATTTGTTAAGGTGAAACCAAGACTTTTTATACCATGTATATATGAAATATACATAGTATATTAAGTTTAGTCCCAAGTTTGTAACGCTTAAAAATAATGATGCTAGGAAAAAATTTTGTCATAGGTGTTCATAAAATCACCTAATTAGTCCATTTCCGGTTGTCCGTCCGTCCGTCCGTCTGTGGACACGATAACTCAAAAACGAAAAAAGATATCGAGCTGAAGTTTTTACAGCGTACTCAGGACGTAAAAAGTGAGGTCAAGTTCGTAAATGAGCATCATAGTTAAATTAGGTCTTGGGTCCGTAGGAAACATCTTGTAAACCGTTAGAGATAGAACAAAAGTTTAAATGTAAAAAATGTTCCTTATCAAAAATTAAACAACTTTTGTTTGAAACATTTTTTCAAACGTGAGGGCGCCAATTAGGCGGAAATTTTATAATATGTACTATACTTGATTAGCAGTTATGTATGTGTCACATGTTTGTATGTGTAATGTGATAAAGAAATCAACACTGACTATGCATGGTATTTCAACAATTAACTCAGTCAATTGTTTGTTTTCACTTGTTATATAATAAATTGATTCTTTTTTGTTTCGGATAGATGCCAATTAAATACAGACATCACATATCTTCTATATTCGATTTTCTTTAATTGAATAGTTTCTTGACAACTGTCCGAATCAAAAGCAAATTGCTGAAAAGGCCTATTAGTTTTGGCACATTCCTGCTTTTAAATTTAAATTCAATTTAATGCGTTATCCCCGGGGTTTTTACATTTTTATGACTGGACCTCTAACATTGCCAGGTATTCCTTTCAGCACTCCTCTATCTTATACTCTTTGGTGCGAATGTTTTTAAATCATAAATGGTTTAGGTTTAGATTGTATTTGTGAATTTGTGATCTTCAAAGCTTAACAAAATGGCAAATAATTCATTTAATAATATAAATAATCATATATTAATCTATGAAGAGAATATTAAATCAGAAAAACAACCAAATATTGAATTGGTACTAATTAAAAATGAAATATTAGACGATGAATTTGAAGATGAACAAATTAAAAATCAAATATCGGAAGATAGCAATGATGGTGAACTGGAACAAAAAATTCTGGACAATATTAAAAATGAACCAATTTATGAAAATCAAGAACATTTCTCCACAGTTAAGATTGAAGATTTAAATACCGAATTGATAATTAAAAATGAAATATTAGATGAAAGTGATTTAAAATCACAACAAATTCATGCTGATGATGAAGATCAATCAATTTCCTGCAATATTTGTAATAAAACATTTAATAAACGAAGATATTTAATTCGACATCAACATATTCATAACAAGGAAAAATTACTTTCTTGTGATATTTGTAATAAAAAATTTAATTTAGAAAGAAATTTGGTTCGTCATAAACGGATTCATACCGAGTTAAAATCATTTTCATGTGATATTTGTGACAAAACATTTAGTGATAAAAAAAATTTAGTTTTACATAAACGGGATCATAGTGGTGAAAAACAATTTTCTTGTAACATTTGTAATAAATCATATAATATCTTAAGTTGTTTATCCAGACATAAACGTGTTCACAGTAAAGAAAAACCATTTTCATGTGACATTTGTAATAAAACATATAGTGATCGGGGTAGTTTAAATGTGCATAAACGTAATCATAGTGGTGAAAAACCATTTTCATGTGATGTTTGTAATAAAACTTTTAATCGAAAAGATGTGTTAGCTCAACATAAACATATTCACAGTGAAGAAAAACCATTTTCTTGTGATCTTTGTAATAGGACATTTACTAGTAAACATCATTTAGATGTTCATAAACGTATTCACAGTGGTGGAAAACTATTTTCTTGTGATGTCTGTAATAAAAAATTTCTTTTTCATTATGCTTTAGTTGTACATCAAAAGATTCATAGTGGAGTAAAATCATTTTCGTGTGATGTTTGTAATAAATCGTTTACCTATCAAAATGATTTACTACGGCACAAAATGATTCACAGTGGTGAAAAACCATTTTCATGTGATATTTGTAAGAAAAACTTTAGTAGAAAAGATTATTTAGTAAAACATAATTTAGTTCGACATACGAAAGAAAAATCATTTCCATGTGATATTTGTAATAAGTCATTTAATCAGCCAAGTAATTTGAGTGTGCATCATAAACGGGTTCATAGTGGAGAAAAATCATTTTCATGTCATGTTTGTGATAAAAAATTTGCTATTCAACATGATTTAGTCAGACATATTTTAATTCACACCGGGGAAAAGCCATTTCGATGTGAAATTTGTAATAAGTCATTTAATCAGCTAAGTAATTTTAATGTACATCATAAACGCTTTCATGGTGAACAAATTGCAACCATTTAGGTTCAACATTGACCATTCAATAACAAACTGTTTGTTTTTTGATGTGAGAATTTAACAGTTAATTTTAGTCAACTCAGTTTAAAAAAATGTTTTTACGGTTTTTTATTATTAATGCATATTAAATTTTTTAAATAAAATATTACATAGTATTTTTTTCACCTTATTATAAATTTTTTTGTATCAACAACAACCATAGGCGCTACAGCCCGACGTGGGTTTTGGCCTACTCCACAATGCGCCTCCAGACGTTGCGGTCCTGGGTCTTGGTTCCCCATCCAGTGACTCGCATTGTCCTTAAATCATCCAGCACCTGGTCCATCCATCTGAGCCTTGGTCTTCCTCTCTTCGTGGTAGCATAGATCTTGGCGTTAAGTATCTTCTTCGGCATCCTGGCGTCTTCCATTCTCTGGACGTGCCCAAACCAACGGAGCCTTTGGGATTTGTTGAACTTAACAATATCTTCACCGTCCAGGATTTCTAATATCTCCCTGTTGTTCCGGATACGCCATTCTGTCTCATTGATTTGTACCACTCCATAGATTCCTCTGATTATTTTCCGTTTGAACCTTCTTATCTTCTCCTGATCTTCTATCGTTAGTGTCCAGTTTTCACTCCCATATGTTATTACTGTTCGAACCAAACTCTTGTATATTTTCAACTTTGTCCTTGTAATCAGCTTGCTTTTCAAGAGCTTCACATTTGCAAAGTATGCTCGATTGCCTCTCTGGAATCTTTCTTTTATCGCTGTGCTAATTTTTCCTTCGTTATTTACCTGCTATCCGAGATATGTGAATGAAGAGTCTTCTTTAAATATCACATTTTTGTGATATTCTTTAAATATTACATTTGCTCATTAAATCTTTCCTTCTAAGATTAATCTTCGAAAAATTCGTTACATTATTGATTTCGATCAACAAGGTGGGAAAATTTTTTTTTTATTTCGGTTTTTTACTTTGGATTTGGTTAATTTTCTACTTCTTTCCCACTTTTACCAAGGAAGAATTCTGCTCATTTAGCACTAGTTATATATTTTAGCTGTAGATATTAAGAAATAGATAATGCATGAGAGTATGCTAAATGCACAAAAGGAGTGGCCGTTATTTTATAATGCGCGGACGTTTTACAAACCCATTTATGTGCAAAGATTGTGGTATCGGTTTTCCCTGCTCTGCCTGCTGCCATCAGGCCACTGTATAGCTCCGTATTCTTAGCAGATACAATTGTTATTTTTCACTCAAACTATTTCCATTCATTTGGGAATCGTTTGGGAGGATTTGGGAATATAATTTTAGAATTTGGGAATTATTAGTTTTCCTGTAATTAATGATTCTTTTTTCAGCGTATAGTTAGCAGGTAGGAAATTAAATCCACTTAATTTTTATGTTTTTCGAAAGGAAATCATTTGTGAATTACGATAAACACGAAATATTACGAAAAAACAAAATTATTGTAAATGAAGTGACATTTGAATATTGCCGCCATTAATATAACCACAAAAAATCAACTAAAAAATAAATGTAATTAATTAAATAATTTTAGTGTCCCAAATGATGAAACCGTGTTTAATGTGATTCCCAAATTAATTAGATTGGTCTCCATGTAAATTATTATCAAATAACGTAAAAATGGCGAAAATTTAATTTTTTACCTTCTAATTATACGCTTTGAAAAACTAATTAATTACATGAAAACTAATCAGTCCTAAATAATAAAATTATGTTCCTAAATCTTCCCAAACGATTCCCAATTGAATAAGAACAGTTTTAAGGCAAAATAAAACTTAACATTTACATAAATTATAAAATAAATTATTCAGTTATATTTGAATATTGGCGCCATACTGTTATATAACAATTAATGGTTCAGGTGTACGGTTAATTAACATAACCTATCAATCAACTAAAAAATAGGTGTAATTAATTAATTATACATTCCCAAACTCTGAAACCTTGTTTATCGTAATTCCCAAATGATTTCCTTTCGAAAAACATAAAAATTAAGTGGATTTAATTTCCTACCTGCTAACTATACGCTGAAAAAAGAATCATTAATTACAGGAAAACTAATAATTCCCAAATTCTAAAATTATATTCCCAAATCCTCAAAAACGATTCCCAAATGAACGGAAATAGTTTGAGTGAAAAATAACAATTTTATCTGCTAACTATACGGAGCTCCACTGTATCTCTGTTGAAATATTATATGATAGATATAGAAATATTATGATAGATACAGATAGATATACTTAGCAAAAACATGTTGATGATGATGTCGATGACGTAGCATTGATTAGCTTAAGAGTTACTTCAAACTTAAAACACCCCTCCTTTTTGCGTCGGAGATTAACTAATTCCCTTCAAAATCAGATCTAGATAAAATTTTAACCTTGATACTAACCACGAGATAATTTTTTTGTTTAGCTTCATTTGTGATGAATGTTTAGTAATCTAAGAATTTTCATCCTGTGTTCATTGATAAAAATTAAACAAAAATTACATTCTACAGAATTAATTCATTGTTAAATATAAAATGTTAGAAGAAGTTGTTCAATGGCAAAACAAATAATTCATGCCGGGCTAAGTACACCTTCGAGAATGAAAAATGAAGATTTTAAAACTGCAGAACAAAAATTACACACTGAATTAATCATTAAAAACGAAATTGAAGTAGAAAATGTTCCAATGGAATTTCAAGTAATTCACGTTATCAATAATCCTTTGATAATTAAAGATGACGATATGAAAATTGATCAAGATCATTTGATAATCAAAGATGAAAATGTTGATGAACAATCATTTATCTACAATCAAAGTAATTTACAAAATCATACAGGACTAGAAATTAAAAGGGATTTAAAAGAAAGTTTTCTAATGGATCTGGCAAGTGGTAATTCTTGTATTAAAAGAGAATCATCGTTACACACGGAATTAATTTTAAAAGACGAAGATATTGAAGACAATCATAATAATTCGAATGTTGATGAACAATCAGTTATCGATCGAAGTAATTTACAAAATCATGGATTAGAAATTAAAAAAGATTTAGAAAAAAGTATTCCAATGGATCTGGCAAGTGATAATTCTTGTATTAAAAGAGAATCATCGTTACACACAGAATTAATTTTAAAAGACGAAGATATTGAAGAAGATCATAATAATTCGAATGTTGATGAACGATCAGTTATCGATCAAAGTAATTTACAAAATCATGGATTAGAAATTAAAAGGGATTTAAAAGAAAGTTTTCAAATGGATCTGGCAAGTGGTAATTCTTGTATTAAAAGAGAATCGTCGTTACACACGGAATTAATTTTAAAAGACGAAGATATTGAAGAAGATCATAATAATTCGAATGTTGATGAACGATCAGTTATCGATCAAAGTAATTTACAAAATCATGGATTAGAAATTAAAAGGGATTTAAAAGAAAGTTTTCAAATGGATCTGGCAAGTGGTAATTCTTGTATTAAAAGAGAATCGTCGTTACACACGGAATTAATTTTAAAAGACGAAGATATTGAAGACAATCATAATAATTCGAATGTTGATGAACAATCAGTTATCGATCGAAGTAATTTACAAAATCATGGATTAGAAATTAAAAGGGATTTAAAAGAAAGTTTTCAAATGGATCTGGCAAGTGGTAATTCTTGTATTAAAAGAGAATCATCGTTACACACGGAATTAATTTTAAAAGACGAAGATATTGAAGACAATCATAATAATTCGAATGTTGATGAACAATCAGTTATCGATCGAAGTAATTTACAAAATCATGGATTAGAAATTAAAAAGGATTTAGAAAAAAGTATTCCAATGGATCTGGCAAGTGGTAATTCTTGTATTAAAAGAGAATCATCGTTACACACGGAATTAATTTTAAAAGATGAAGATATTGAAGAAGATCATAATAATTCGAATGTTGATGAACAATCCTTTATCGATCAAAGTAATTTACAAAATCATGGATTAGAAGAAATTAATAAGGATTTAGAAGAAAGTGTTCCAAAAGGTCCTACAAATGATGACCTACGAATTAATAATGAATCATCGTTACGTAAGGAATTAAAAATAAAAGATAAAGACGTTGAAAAAACATACGAAAATTCTGATCTGGATAACCTGCAAACAGTAACCATTCAAAGTAATTTAAATAGTCCAAAACGTGATCAAAAAGGATGTTTTTCTTGTCATTTATGTAATAAAAAATTGACCACAAAATATGGTTTAAGTAACCATTATAGAATTCATAAAGGAGAAAAACCATATGCTGGCGATTATCAAGAACGACCATTTTTATGTGATAAATGTGGTAAAAAATTTCTACGAAAAAGTCAACTAGAGAAACATGACGACTCGGTTCATTCAGATGAAAAACGTTTTTCTTGTAATATCTGTGATAAAAAATATACCGGAAAATACACTTTGAGTATGCATATTAAACTTTTTCATACAGGAGAAAATCATAAATATTACTCATGTGATATTTGTAATATAAAATTTAATTATAAATGTGCCTTGAATCGCCATAAACGTACTCATACGGGAGAAAAACCATTTTCTTGTAACATTTGTAATAAAAAATTTGCTCAAAAGCATATTTTAATTGATCATAAATTTACTCATACAGGAGAAAAGACTTTCTTGTGTGATGTTTGTGATAAAAAATTTTCTAGACGTTATACTTTAATTGCACATAAACAAACTCATACTCCTGAATCATTAATCAAAAAATTTTCATGTGATTTCTGTGAAAAAAAATTTAGGAAAAAAGGCACTTTAATTACTCACAAACGACTTCATACAGGAGAAAAACCGTTTTCATGTGATGTTTGTGATAGAAAATTTACTACACTATATTCTTTAAATTCACATAAACTCGTTCATACAGGAAAAAAATCATTCTTCTGTGATGTTTGTGATAAAAAATTTAGCCAAAAACATCATGTTACTCAACATAAACGAAGTCATACGGGTGAAAAACCTTATGCATGCGATGTTTGTGATAAAAGATATTTCAAAAATCAAGATTTAGTCAAACATAAGAAAAAGCATGCAAACGATTAATATTTTTATACCATGTATATATGAAATATACATAGTATATTAAGTTTAGTCCCAAGTTTGTAACGCTTAAAAATAATGATGCTAGGAAAAAAATTTTGTCATAGGTGTTCATATAATCACCTAATTTGTCCATTTCCGGTTGTCCGTCCGTCCGTCTGTGGACACGATAACCCAAAAACGAAAAAAGATATCGAGCTGAAATTTTTACAGCGTACTCAGGACGTAAAAAGTGAGGTCAAATTCGTAAATGAGCATCATAGGTCAATTGGGTCTTGGGTCCGTAGGATCCATCTTATAAACCGTTAGAGATAGAAAAAAAGGTTTTAATATAAAAAATGTTCCTTATCAAAAAATAAACAACTTTTGCTTGAAACATTTTTTCGTAAACATCACTGTTTACCCGTGAAGGCGCCAATTAGGCGGAAACTTTACAATATGTACTAAACTTGATTATCAGTTATGTATGTGTCACATGTTTGTATATGTAATGCGATAAAGAAATCAACACTGACTATGCATGGTATTTCAACAATTAACTCAGTCAATTGTTTGTTTTCACTTGTTTTTATTGATTTTTTGGGTTGATTCAAACGTAAACAAAAAATTTATATTCATGTACTTGGGCTTTTCTTTATAATATTATTAAATTAAATAAATATTACATATAATTTCTATGCTTTATTCGTTCCTAAATTAAAAAAATAGCCATTGAAATCCCGCTCTCACGTTATTCTACATCCTATATACAAAAAATCCCAATTCCGTATCCGTTTCCATAGATGTCGGGAGGCAGGAATATGGCAGAAATGTTCTGCCACGACTAAGAGAAGCAATTGATACTCAGTTTAGGCTATGCTGTTTATAACTGCAACTTTGAAATCGATTTAAATTAAGTTTTTTTTATTTATTTAAGGTAACCTTAACAATTTCAGCACCACCTTTGGAGTATCGACAGAATTTAAACGATGAAAACGCGTATTCTTGTCTACGTTTCTTAAGAAACGTAGCGGAATTGCTAACTTTATCATGTAACAATATTATGATCAGAAAATATTTTTCAAACAAAAGTTGTTTATTCTTTTAAAAAGAGCTTGTTTTTATATTTTTTACAAGGTGGGTTATGGGTTATACATACCCAAGACCCAATTGACCTATGCTTTTCATTTACGAACTCAACCTCACTTTTTACATACTGAGCCCGCTATACAAATTCCAGCTTGACATCTCTTTTCGTTTTTGCGTTATTGTGTTAACGGACGGACAAGCAATCGGAATTGAACTTTTTAGGTGCGATTTTATGAACACCTATATCAAAATTTTGTTATTAGCATCAATATTTTTAAGCGTTACAAACTTGGGACTAAACATATGGTACCTTAATATGTTTAATAAATACGCATGGTATAAAAATAAGTTTATAAATAAAATCTAAGGAAGTAAGAGCGAATGTTACGACGAACTAGTTCGCACAGTCCATCGAAAAGAATGCTCTTGGAACTAGTTTGTTCGCGAACTACACAAACCCTATATTTTGCATAAGTACCATCTCAAGGTAACGGGTATTGAGTGTTACCTCTAGTAAGGGCAGAGTTCAGAAACCGATATATTCTCTGGCAGAGTCTATATCAGTAAAGTAAAGGACTAGAATCTAAGTGGGTTTTCTCTCTAACCTCCTTAAGGTTAAGTAGGTGTAGCGCCGGCGCATTATTTGACAGTTAATTCAAACGTTTTTGAAAGTTATGAAACTTCAAAAACTTGTAAAGTTGTTTACGAAATGTTTTGAAATGAAATAATATAAAATGGGGGTGAAGGAATTATGGAGTTTATTAACACCCTTTTGCGAGAAGAAACCTTTATATGAATTAGAAGGTAAAACAATTGCAATTGATCTAGCTTGTTGGGTTTGTGAAGCTTTAACGGTTGTCGAATATAACGTACAACCACGATTTTATGTACGGTAAGCTATTTTTAAAAACTTTTATTTTTAATTAATCGGGCCACTTAAATATATGCAGAATAAAATGCTCTACTTCGTCAAAATCAGTTAGGTAGTTCTGGGAAAATATTCCGTAAAAACATGTACGAAAAAGTAGAGAAATTTTGAAAATACCTATGTTTAAGGAATCTATATTTTCGAACTCATCATCTATTATTGCTTGGAGTTCATCCGGTATTTGTTCTCGATGGAAAAGCACCAACATTAAAATATGATACAATCGCAGCACGAAATGAAATTCAATTTAAAGGAGCACGACCTCGTAAACCAAATGCAAATAAAGTGGCAAAAGATCCAAAGGATCGTTCACGGTTTAATTCAGTTTTAAAAAAAGTAAGAAATTTGAATTATTTTCGGTAAAGAAATAATTATAGATTCTTTCAAAAACTTTTAGTGTGAAGAATTATTTAATATTATGGGAATAAAATGTGTCCATGGTTGGGGCGAAGCAGAAGCGATGTGTGCATATTTGAATGAAGATAAAGTAAGTTGATATTCCAATAAAATTGGGTAATTTTACTAAAAGTCATTTTGGAATGTTGTTTTTTTAGTGCCCAAAAAAGTTAACTCAAAATTTTTGTATAGTTTGTAGATGGTTGTATAACTCAAGACTCAGATTGTTTTGTATATGGAGCTCAAATTGTATTTAGGAATTTTTCTTTATCTCAACAAGGTGCTACTGCTAATAAAGGAGGTTCTGTTGATGTTTATGATATTCGAAAAGTCCCAAGTAAGTATAACGTTCGGTATTCGGTTCTGTTAATTTCGAGTTCGCTTAATTTTTATATTTTTAATTCATTGTTTACACCGTTATAACAAAATAAAACATATAAATACTGCTTAAAAATGCTGTATTTAAGTGTCCTAAATTATTTAAAATACATTATAATTTTGATATATTTAAACGCAGTTTTTTGGCGCTCTCTGTTGATGACGTATAAGTACGTGATCTGTCAATTGGTGACAGTTCAATGTATAATTTACACTTTAAAAAAATGAATTTACAACACAGAATTTACACTCGTTATTATTAAGTTTTCTAATAGAAAGCCGTAGAATAGTATAATTTAATGAAATACCATATAAAATGTAAGTAATTAATATCATACAGTATGTCAACAAATTTTGACAAGCCCGTACTTTGATGTCATGTCCGTATAAAAATTTGAATTTCCGTTTTAGAAATTTTTAAATGCTCTCACTGAATTTGTACTTTTATTAATTAATTTTAAGTAATTAAAAAGATATGAATTACTAAAATAATGGTTTAGTTGAAATGTCCAGTCATTAAGATTACGGAAGTAAAATATTTGAATCAAATTTAAATTTCATGAATATTCCCTATTATGAATTTTTTTACAGATTTGGGTAGAAATAAAATGGTTGCACTTGCCTTATTATGTGGCTGTGATTATAATGCAGGCGGTGTAAATGGAATCGGCCGTGATTCAACAATGAAGTTTTTAAATTGTTTTGGAGATGATGTTATTTTAGATCGTATTAAAAGTTGGAAAACTGACACAGAAAAATTTCGTCAAATAGAACGAGAAATTAATTCACCAGATATTTGTACGGCTTGTGGACATGCTGGTAAAGTTCAAAAACATACGAGAAATGGTTGTTTAGAATGTAAAACTCCTAGAGGCTGTGATTCTTCGACTTATAAGTAAGCAGTTTTAATATTAGAAAGGAAGGACCACGACAAATTTACAGAGAAATTGACCTCTAGAGGCCTCGTTCTACCCAATAATCATTTCAATGACTTTGGACATTTACTTAAGGAATTTCATGGCTAATTATCACCCGGCTTTTGATTAAATTCTCAAAATAGGAGAAAACTATAAAGATCTAAGAGAAAGAAAAGACATGAAGCTAATTCTATTACTAACAAGTGAAATTTACGGAAACCTAAATTCGCACTCGAAACATATCTAAGAAAACCCTCCATTAAATTATCTTTTTCCATGGACCCTTCTCCTAGCTGTACCGATTTTGAAGCTCATCGTTTATTTTTTAGTTGTTCGTGTACGGAACTCTAAATGCGCACTTGAAAAATAGTTAAGAACACTCTCCATTAAATTACCTTTCAAACGACACAAAAAAATCATATTTGTTCATTCGTTTAGGCGCTACGATGTCATAAACAGACAGACACATACACACATATAGCGGTCAAACTTATAACACTCCTTTTTTTGGTTTGGGGGTTAAAAATCGTGTTTAGTTAGAGAACTTTTGTTGTAGTTTTAATAAATTCAAGAAGTATTCTTATTTTAAATATTAAATTTTGACGAAAGTCTATTTTTCTTACACATTTTGCTGGATTCGTTAGCATTTTAGAATAAGTTTTTCTATTGTTATAGAGAAAAGCGATTATTAATGAAAAATGAGTTAAATATACGATCCAAGGCATTACTGGACGATAATTTCCCGAATCAAGAATTGATAGATGAGTTTTTAATTCGTAAAGGTGAAATGCCAACTTCATTAGATTTATCATGGCGACAACCGAACCTTGTATCTTTTGTTGTAAGTATGGAAAAAAATCACAATATTTATGATAATTCGTTAATATTTATCTTGTTTTTAGAAATATGTCGGGAAAATGATCGATTGGCCAGAAATATACGCAATCGAAAAATTCTTACCATTGCTAACACGATGGCAATTATTAAATTATGAATATGTAAAAAATAATGCGCGAAATTTAAAAGGAGTTTTATTTCCTGATTTTATTACCAAAAAATGTAGACCTAAAGGTAATTGTTCAAACAATACTTTCTACTTCGATTAATTGAAAGCGCGCAGCCATTTTTAGTCAAATGATAAACCTAATAATTTTATCACTTCCAGGAATTGTAAGTTACGAAATTGTTTGGAAAGATAAAGATAATTATTTTCAAGATTTAATACCGGACCATCAAATCAAAGAATGGATGGAACATAATAAAGAAGAGAATACTCAAAAAATTTGGTCTACAGTTGAACCAGAAAATTGGGTGGTAAAAGCTTATCCAGAATTAGTACAAACGTTTTTAGATTCAAAAATAAAGAAGAAAAAGAAGCCAGGTATTGATAAAAATATTTAATTATAATGATAATACCTAAAAGGGGTATTCCAAAGGAGTCCCAAGGGACCATCTGTGCCCTCTTTGAAAAAACCTGTCACTCGAAGGCGAGATGTTTTCGGGAAAAATATGCTATTTTAAGCAGACGAAACTATAGGATTTTACCTAGGCCCACGCTACACAGAAAGCCCATGACTTCTCCGCCGGGATTTCTCTCTGGATTGATGGATCTAAATTTTCGAACCCAAATCTGACACCCTGCAGATCAACAGAGATCCCCATGTAATTAAGATGGTAGTTCAATCGACAGTCTCCTGTCACTAGTCTCATCACTCTTCTCAACTGTGCTCTAATGAGTTTCAAACGAGCACATTCGAATGGTCTAGTTGTGGTTATACACAGTTTGGCTGCGCATGCCCTGCGCGAAGTCTCAGTAATCAAGATGGGCTTGTCGTAGCCATTCCCTGCTATGATAATGATTGGTTCAAGTGAAAGGGGCGTTGACATGACTCCTCTCGTACCAACAAATCTGTTGCTTCATTCTTTTTAACGGTAGAGTGGCCCGATACGCAGATCAATCTGACTGAGTTATTCAGTGCCAGGCGTTTCAGTTCCTCGAATCATTTAAAGTTCATCCTCGATTGAAATCTTGACGTCTCAAGGACCCGAAGGGCAACCTGACTATCTGAGAATATACTGATTTGTGCCCCACTATAACCTTTCATTTACAAATCGGGGTACCTCTCAGCATGACGAATATTTCTGATTGAATACCGTCGCATATTGACCAAGAGGAATCAATTCCTTTAAAAGAATATTAAATTTTTTTGGTTAACATTTACTTACGTTTTATTTTCTTTTTTACAGAAAAAAGAAAAAAGGTTAAAGCATCGGATATCGATGAATTAAATGATTCATTGAACCATTTATGTGTTTCAAAAAAACCAACAAAATCTGTAAAAAAAATAAATGAGTATTTTGGAAAGTTGCCACCGAACAACGATAATGAAAATCCTATCACAGAAATGATTGATGAATTAAATACTTCATTAGGTCAACTCTGTGTTTCAAAAAAACCATCAAAATCTGTGAAAACTAAAAAATCTTTGAGAAAGTCATTATTAAAAAATAATCTTGAAAATAATATTCCAGATAAGGAAAATCTTGTTCCAAGTGAAGTAAATCATATTCAAGAATCCATTGATGAATTAAATGACTCACTGAGTCAGTTATGTGTTTCAAACGAACCAAAAAAACCGACAAAACAAATTGGAAAGTTTAAGTTTGTAAAAAGTATTCCGGTTTGTGAAAAACCTATTTTAGAGTCGAGAAACTCTGAAAATGTTGATAATCAACATGAAAATGACGATAAGACTGAAAAGTATTGTAAAAGTTTAGATTTAAATTGTTCAAATCTTTCAAATTTTGATGAAGACTCTGAATTGAATCTTTCTGAAATTGTTGAATCTATTGTTAATAAAGGAAGTTTAAATTTGCTACAGCTTTATAAAGCATGAAACTTAATAATATAATTTTTTTTTTAATTATTTGCACTTGAAATTATTGTGTACATGTTTTAAATTTCAGTTTATTATTTTACTGAAATTTTGTTCGCTCAATAGAAAATGAAAAAGTGAAACTGAAAGACAGGGATTGGCTGTGATTGAGTTCTGTCCTTAAAGCGATTTTTCTGCTGAACAAAGGTATTCTCACAAAATTTCATGATTTTGATCTTGTGTGGTTCACTCCTTGGTAAAACTAGACAAGCTATGCTCGATGTAGGACGAGTTTTGGTTCAGTAGGTGCATGTACCTAGTCGACGCCATTTTAGCTTTTTCCCACTCCTGATTCAAATGTTGTAAAAAACATGAATACTTTTTGTGTGAACAATCCTTGTGTGAAAAATAGTTCCTGACAATAAATAAAAAATTAATGATTAATGAACTTTTTCCGCCTCAGATTTTTCCAATTTTTAATATGTAAACAAAACATTGACCAATTTGACAGCTCAAATGGAATAGTGAAGGCGCTGAGTGCCTACAAAAAGATTCTTAAACTAGAACAAATTTGCAATTTTCTCATATATAATTATGTGGGATTTTCTTTCGTTAAGGGCTCGCTATCGACTTATAAACTAATAATGGGCCGGAAAAATGATGAAACTTAATACTTACAATAATGCTAATTTCGTTGTTATTTCATAAAACGTATTATTATGTGCATAACATTATAATATAGACCTTTATAATGAGTACCTTAAAGTCCAAAAATAATTTTAATTGGCCAATGTACGGCCGTTTCAAACCAAGCGCTTTGCGCCGATCTTATGCATTATCATTTTTGTTTACAATTTTAATAATATCTCCGGTTCTATTGGTCCTACCAAGGCGAATAAAAAAAGGAAATATTTTTTTTTACATGTTTGAATAAAATAATATTTGTATACTAAATTTCCAATAACTTAGGAGCTATGGCCGTATAAACAATTTATTTGTTTATAACAAATTTCCCCCCACTTTTAGCTATGAGCAAGCTGAAAATTCAGATTCAGCGGGTCAAAATACGTCGATACAAAATAAATACACCCCTTGTTCGGTAGGACCTGTAAATGTATTCAAAACATACTCAGCGCCTACACTATAAATAAATAAGCAATATGGCGCTGACTGGGTACTGTGCAAGAAAGTGAAAGAATGCCTCCATCCTACTCCTACCTACAAAAGAGCATACCTTGTCTAGTTCTACCAAAGTTCACTCCAGATATCAAGTATTCTTAAAAAAATTTTCTAAATTATACATCATAGACATAGGAGTGAAATAAAGACTTCCAGTATAATTTTTCTAAAATTTATTAATAATCGAAATATTAATTATTGTCAAATTTCTTTTCATAAGTTTTTATCAGATCCAAATGTTTAGGAAAACTAGTAAAAGCAACATACTGATATGAATCACACGTACTTTGTAGATAACCTGACTTTGATGGACCTACACTTACAATCCCACATATAAAATGTCTATTTTTCCAGTTAAATATATAACCACCTCCGCTGTCTCCATTACATACACTTGTACCTAAAATTAAATATTTTGTTCAGAAACATTCATGTACGTGTATTGTGGGAAAAATATGAGGATGGATCTCAACAATAAGCTTGTTGACTAAATTTTTTTTTATCACTTCAGATGAAGAATTCCCATGGGCAGAAAATTGTTTTCGAAAATCTTTGGAAGTACGCAAAATATGAACGTTTAAAGTTCCTAATTAAACAAAGAGGAAGATATAGGTTAGTGACGTCATTGTCCAATATCATCATAGAGATACATATAAAAAATATATAAAACTTTGTTGTGCTAAAAGGAGATGTACAACAATCTTTGAATGCTTATAACTTCTTCGTTTTGTGATCAATTTTTAATTTCACTTTCAAATTTTGTTATGGTATCAAGTCTAGTTTTACATTTTTATGCGGAATATGACCAATTCGACATCAGGCAATTATCGTATTATTTACCATTATGAAAACCGGCACAAATTTTATCGTAAGTAATGGCAGGTCTAAAATCTACTGGTAAATCCTGCAAACAAGAATTGTATTCAACATAAGGCATTTTTATAGATTGTAATTCTTCAGAAAACGAACCAAACTCTTCGGTTAAACCCCATCCAGAAACCTAAAAACAATAACTTTCAATATATTTCTGCGAGACTTCGGATTCTAGATAATATACATACTATTCCTGAAAAATTCCCTCGCTTTAAAACTTCTTCATATAATTGATTACTCCAATCAATGCAGATTGGACGTACTATGTTAGTCAATCGAACTGGACATTTTAATACTATAATGGCTATATCATTAGCGAAACTACTTTCTTCAGCTCGAAATTTAGTGTGCGTGCTGATTTCTTGAACCTAATTGCAAACAAGTGAAAACAAACAATTGACTGAGTTAATTGTTGAAATACCATGTATAGGCAGTGTTGATAACTCTGTCACATTTCACATACATACATATCTAACATATTTAACTGATATTCTCATATAATGCGCAAGTGTTGATGCGCAATCGTTTGTTTTTTTTTGACGTCATGTAAATAACAAAAGATATTCACTTTGATATTCCTATATTAATTACATACTATAAAATTTGTACCTAATTAACGCCCTCGTGGGTAAACAGTGATGTTTACAAAAAAATGTTTCAAACAAAAGCTGTTTATTTTTTTGTAAGGAACATTTTTTACATTTAAACTTTTATTCTATCTTTAACGGTTTACAAGATGGGTACTACGGACCCATGACCCAATTGACCCATGTTGCTCATTTACGAACTTGACCTCACTTTTTACGTCCTAAGCACGCTGTAAAAATTTCAGCTTGATATCTCTTTTCGTTTTTGAGTAATCGTGACCACAGACGGACGGACGGACGGACGGACGGACGGCCGGACGGCCGGACGGACGGACAACCGGAAATGGATTAATTAGGTGATTTTATGAACACCTATACCAATTTTTTTTTTGTAGCATCAATATTTTTAGGCGTTACAAACTTGGGACTAAACTTATAATACTATGTATATTTCATATATACATGGTATAAAAAGAGATAATGAATCTAATTAATAAAGTATTTGAATAATAGACCAATAGTGGGACACCACGGTTTTTATACCATGTATATATGAAATATACCATACCATGTATATATAAAGTTTAGTCCCAAGTTTGTGACGCTTAAAAATATTGATGTTACGAACAAAATTTTGGTATAGGTGTTCATAGAATCACCTAAAAAGTTCAATTCCGATTGCTTGTCCGTCCGTTAACACGATAACGCAGAAACGAAAAAAGATATCAAAGATACGGCATGATCGAGGTGGCAGACAAGCTCATCGGTGCAGTATTTTTGTAGAACAAAATATTTTATGATTGTTTAATAATTATTGATGTTATCAAGTGGTCATAATGTCCGACAAATTCCCTGTTGCTTTTTTTCAGAACGATAACTCAAATATGGCGTCATCATGCTCATTTGGAAACGCAGCCTTTTCGAATAAAATCGTAGAGGAAAGTTTAGTAGACTTGTCAAAAGGAAGTCACTAACGAAGTTTCAAGTATGTAATTATAATATAAAAAAACCGTCGTGTCCCACAGTCTATAATGTCTTGTTTCGTCATGCAAAAACTATTGAAGATATCCAAATTATTTTTGTGCGTTTACGATTTTTATTTACATATTGAGATTAAATGAAATTTTTGAGTACCTACCTGTTTGTATTGACCATATTTATCTTTAGTACTTTTCCAAGTTCGGTAAAATTTCCCCACGGCAACGGCATAGTTTCGAGGATTTTTGTCTGGTTTATTCCCATACCAAAAACAGTGTGCAGCTATAAATTATTTTAAAGATAAAATTTGAACATATTCGATAAAATCAGGCTGTTTTTCACCAAATTCGTGCTAATTGTAATAGTGAAAAAACTCATGTGAAAATCTGAACATATTTGAATTAGATATTGTAAGCGTTCATTGGATGAAAATTTAAAATGAAAGGTCGTTTTTCCCATTACAATTATGGAGTGTAGAGGTAAAGGAGCATAATCTTTTAGTAAAAAAAAATTTATATGAGCTTATTTTAAATATAGGTACCTGACACAACCAGTCTATTTGATATTAAAGTTCCACCACAAATATGTTCGTAACACTCATCTGAGGTGGGATCATGTTTATAAATTCCAGCGTGCCATGGATATCCAGTTTTTGGTGCAGTATACCCTTTCGTTATTAAAGGTTCTGCTTTTGCTATTAATGTACCACATTCTAAAACAAGTAAAAAATGAGGACGTGAAACTTATAAGAAGGCGCCTATCTGGGCGAGGTCTAGTCCTCGATCGTTGCGTACTTTGTACAGCGTATCAGGCTGACTTTTGTTTTCAATCAATTGAAATCTATTGAAAACGCTATAGGTCGGCATAGGAGGTTTCACGCCCTGATATATATATATATCAGGGCGTGAAACCTCCTATGCCGACCTATGTTCTTGCGTTGGATATTTCAGTAGGTTTTTTCATTTCATAAGTATTTTGTAAATTATTGCTCATACATTCAATATTGGTAAGGTTGCCTATAAGGTTATGCTATATTAACGCGAGTGGGTATAATAAGTATTTGAAACTTGAAATTTTTTCTAATAATGCTAGGTGCTACAAATAAAAAGTTTAAAGCTTTTTTACCTGGATTACAATCAAATAACTTGTGTGACCACTTTCCATTTTGGCATTTCATTCCATTGTATGGTTGATATAAGAAATTTTTTACTTCAAAAGCTTCTTTACACTTAACGTTTGCAAGGGTACCGTCAAATGGTTTATCACATGGAACTTTGTAGCCTTCATATGAGCATTCAATTTCATGAATTTTAGAGACTAGCGGTGGACAAGTTTCTGAAAATATTTTCGATAAAAATGTACATATTTTTTGCTTTCAATGTTTGCCGAATGCATTATATTTTGAAAGCGAATGTACTTAATATTTTTAAAGGACCTTTGTTAAGAGAATTAATGAATGTTTCCTGGTGGACTTTATATATCCTTTAAAGGAAGTGCTGTGTACAGCTTTTTTTACTCACTCTAGTTCAAAAGGCACGCCCAACGGCAAATAGTAGAATAATTTCTCGATTTTAAAAAAGTTGGTTATATGTATTGATTAAAAAGGTAACAATTTTTGTTCGAAACTTTTTTCCGCAAATCGTACAGTTTAGGTAAAATCTGACTGAAAAGCTTTGCCCAAAATTGTTTTTTCGTATCAAAATTGTTATTTCGTATAATTGTGTCTGCAAAATCTAGGCATGCTTCCCAATAAATCCAATAAAAAGGTTCGTTTTTATAAAGATAATTTTTGTGCAAATTCAATGAACAAACGCACAAAAACCTAGATTTTTTATATCAATTACTGTTTAAACTATTCGGTTTAAAAAAAAAATGTTTCAAACAAAAATGTTTGCGTATTTATAAAGAACAACTTTCCAATTTAAAGCGTTCGTCTAATGTTTGTTAGCTGTGAATCAGAGTGAGATTTTAATTGAACCTGAAAACTACAAATCGAATTCGATGCCGGTATAAGATGTGTCACTTTGAAACTAATATTTTTCGTTTGAAGCATTTTCCTCGATTTAATTTATTTTTCGAGTTTCAACCATATGTCAATTTGAAAGACACCTGTACATGATATGAGCCTAAAGGGCGGCAAATATTATTTTTGCCTGGAGCGGCAAAATAGCTAGATTGGGCCCCGAGAATACAAATGTGTTTTCACAGTAATTTCGTGGTCATTCCTTACTGATACAATTCGGAAATGGATGTGTCCATTGGCCTTCTCCGTTGCAAACAATTGTCGATTCTGCGATACCCAATGTATACCCATGATTGCATTTAAAGATTAAAACTGTCCAATATGGAGCTGAAGCAGGGGACGGCAAATGCGTTGGAATCTTCCCCTTGTTTGTCCTCACTTCACCATTTTCTGGCTGATTAGGATATGGACATGGTATTAATATGCTCTGGGGTAGCTTTGGAGTGGTACTTGTAGTCCAAGATTTGGGTGTTGTTATACTAATATCAACCGTATAATAATCATTAACGCATGATTTTACTCCACATGCTCCGTATGTGCACTGCTTTTGTGTTGTATCACAATTAAAATTATGACATTGCCGATACGTTTCATCGGATCCATCATCACAATCTCTGATTCCATTGCACAAATTTTCTTTTTTAATACATAAACCGCTGTTACATTTAAAACGGTTTTTTCTGGAATAAAAAAAAAATAAAAAATCAAAGATATTATGGGTAAAATATAAAAATAAACTTAGAACCAAACAATGTTTTATTCAATTTTAGTTGTAGTTTTTACATTGTCAATGGGATCCCATGCGTTAAGCTTTATACAAGACCAAAATTCAATTTTGGTAAAAAATTCTTTGAATGAAGACATACATTTTTTATCAAAATTCTAAAGAAATTATAAAAGATTAAACTAACCCACAAATCGTTTCGTCCGTTACATTAAAAACAGTGTTACATTTTGGTAATAATTCATCGGAGTAATCAACACAATCTGGTTTTCCATCACATATTGCTTCCAATTCAACACATGCTCCATAATCACATTGAAATGTATTGGAACATCTAGTTTTAAAATTGAGATTAGAAACATTTTCATGAAAAATTAAAGCTTAAAATCTACAGTATTTATTCCCTTTCATTTCTTCGAATTAGTAATCTCTAAAACATTTTTTTCTTGGGTCTGACTTAAATTTTCAAGCACATCAAAAGCATTTATTTCCTTTCACAAATTTTGACTCTGTTATGATTTTAAATAAAAGTTATCATTGATCCAGCAAAACCTGTAATGACATGTTTTCCAGTTGTTCGAAGTTGAGACTTTACACGACATGAAACCAAATCAAAATATTTGGAAAAATTAGTGTTTTGATTTATTAAACTTTTTTATATCAGTTTATAGGCAATACATATTACATGAATGTATGATTTTTGTATAAAATGAGTTTGATGTCGTGAAATATATAAATAAATCAGTATTTTTTGAGGAACCTGTGGAAATTTTTATTACTAATCTCAACAATAGGTTTTCAACAATTTTCTCCAGCTTATTAAAAAAACTGCAGGTTTTAGAAACTTGAATACTTTTAAAATGGAATTATTTTACCTGGTATTTGAACAGGTTGTATAAGTTTCATCGGAGTTATCTACACAATCTTTAATACCATCGCATATTTGATCTTGCCTGATACATTCTCCAGATAAACAACGAATTTGCCAATTTTCCCTGTAAAATTGATCAAAATTTTGAGCATATTCGAAAAGATTTTTCTATATAACTATACTTACAGACATTCGTTTGTATTAAAATTATCACAATCAGCTTCATCTGAACCATCATAACAATCTGGTACGGTATTACATTTTAGAGAAAGTGGTATGCATGCCCCACTTGCACAATTAAATTGGCTTGTATTACATCTGTATAAAAATTAGGAAATGGGTAAAATATTTTGGTCAAAATCACTAGAATTTGTTGGAAAAGTATTAATATTTACCGCCGATCTTTACATGTTTCAAATGTTTCATCTATTTTGGTTGAACAATCTATTTTTCCGTTACACAGATCGGAGTTAGGTAGACATTTCGAATATTTACCACAGTTGAATTCATCACTTCTATAGTATTAAATTTATAATTATTTATTCGAAATTTTTATTTAGGTAATATGTGTATAAATAATTCGACTTACCCGCAATCATCAGCTCGACAGTCATTTACCAAAATTATAAAAATTGCTATAAAATAAAAAAAAATTTTTGTTAGAAACACAAACATGAATAAATTATCTTGCTAAAATTATTCTTGATATAAAGATATTAACACTTCTTGGCGGGGATTGAACCTATACACTTTTTAATTCGTAGTGTCTGCTTGTCTGCTGTCTGCCAAAAAACTTTGGATCTATTTTTAATCCTTTTCCCGTGATCCAATCGAGCTGAAGTTTTGCAGGCAGACTCATGGCGATGATAAAAAAAATTCGTTTAGAAAAAATAAATTATTGTATTTTCCAAGATTCATTCGGTAAATTCTTCAATAGAATAATATTCTGTTTTTTTTCTTCTCAATCTTTTTTTTCTTTTTTATTTTACATTTTATTTTTAGTTTTAAAATTTATTTAATTATATTTTTTTTAAGTTAAGTATAACTGTTTAATTTATTTTGTAAAGTGATTTATTTATGTCTGTTTCTTTTTCTTTATTTTTTTTAAATTGTATCTTATTATTGCCTTATTTTGTAGAATGCACTATAATTGATTTATGTCAATAAATATTAAATAATAATAAAAACTTGGTTTTTATGGCTTAGTTTTTTAATTATTTAGGATTTTGTACAAAAATAATCGATTCATGCCAATCAAACTTAAATGTTCGCTTTAATTATAGGATATATTTAACGAGTAATTATAATTATATTATAATCCATGTTTGTCAAAAAAATGTTTTCTGAATTCTAAGATTAAAACAGACTAGAAATATTCAGTCGGTTTTTCCGGATAATTTTCTGTTTGAGTGGAAAGCATAAGTCGAAAATTATTAGCCTGACGTTTTTGTGTTTATAATTATTTAATTTGTTTTTTTACTTGTGGATTTAGATGTTGAGTTTTTCTCCTTACAACAAGTTTTGAATAAATGAAATTTTGACTGCACTCAGACGATCCACCCTCAAAAATTGAAACGAATTCTCAAATATTTTCATACAGTTATATTTTTAGATGACGATACTAACCAATACTTAAAGTAAGTAAGTTAATTTAGTAAAACTTACCGTTTGTGAATAAAAAATAAGAAATTAATTTGTTCTTCATTTTTCAAAACAACTTGAGCTGCATAATCAGTTCAAATAAAAGAATATATGAAACTAATTTTTCTAATTATTATTAAAAATTATTTATTATCTTTTAATTTTTCGTTAATTAAATTAATTTGTGCGGTTTATTAACTTCCGGAATCGAGCGAATTGTTTACATTGCAAACATATTTAGAGAATACTAGCAGTTACTCACTCACTTCGCTGGGCAATTTTAACTTTAAAAATAAAGACAATCGCTTTATAGCCTACACATCCCTTGTCCTTACTTTTCCTCCCAGTTATTCCTTATAATCCCGGAAAAATGTTCCATAAGATACATCTATTCGATATTTCAAGTGGGTACGTCCTGTAGTTCTTTAGATAATTCCACAGGAACCTAACATTTTTTGGGATCAAAACTTATCGTATGTGTTAAGGGTGTATGGGCGTGTATGAATCAAGTAATTTCAGGTAAACAAATATATAAAAATAAATTTTCCCAACTTTGATAGTGAATAATGTTATAACTTAGCGATACAAGACGAAAAGTAAGAATAAAATTTGTCGATATTCGAGGTAATTTTCAAAATATTAAAAGTTGAAAATTTTCTTTAATTATTCAGCTTTCGATATTTCGAAAATCAAGGCAGATATTATTCTTATTTTTCGTCTAGATAGGTTTCATTTTAAGAAAACGTCTTTTTTTGCGGAAACTTTAATCTCGGAACGAGTCCAACGATTTTCATGAAATTTAGTATGCAGGGGGTTTCGAGTGCGAAAAATCGATCTAGCAAGGTTTTATTTAAAATAAATATCGAGCAAAACTCGGTCATCCAGGCACTGTTTATTTAAAGGCAAGCTTTATTTAACACTCAAAGGACAAGAAAGTAAATTTTAATGTCTTGGAAGTTAGAAAATACAATTTTTCCCTGTAAATGAAGATTTTTATAAATTACATAATAAACATTTTTAGATTTTTAGATGAAATTTTTTTATAATTTTAACAATTTTTGTTCATTCACACGTGTTGTAAATGTTTATAGTATTTACTATGTACACGTGATTTACTAATATTGTATAGATTGCGTTTTAATAATGATAGCTTTTACCAGAAAAAAAAAAAACTTTTTCACATTCATTGTCACTGCAGAATAGAATAAAATTTAATAACAAAACAAAACATTTTATTGTTAATTATTGTAATTATCATTTTATATTTCAATTATACGTTGTCATATATTTATTTTAAATTGTTTTGTGTCTAATAACAGATCAATTAAAAAGTCTAAGTATACTACCTACTAGTTCAAAGTTCACAAAATTCGCCTGAATTGAGATTTTTCCCAGAGGAAGTTAATGTAATAAAGCCCGAGGTTTCAAGGCTGCATTATCCGAATCAAACCTTTTCAATGTGATGTCTGTGTGTGTGTGTGTGTGTGTGTACGTATGTGCGTATGTTCGTTAGGATTCTTTTGCCTCGATTATCTCGAGAATGAGTTACGATATTTACACGTGACTGTTCTTATTCGACGCGTAATCGCGTATTTAAGAAGTTTTCAGCAGAATTAGTTGAGCCGTTTTTTATAGGTAATAAAAAAATTGGAAAAAAACTGAATAAACAGTATCTGAAAAGTGGATAAAACACATCATTTATCTATGGAGATAATGATCGCTCCAACATAAGCTGCAGTACATGTTCAAAGAATAATCTATGAAGGCTAACAAGACCTTTTTTTAATGATTTTCCCCTTCTGGGAAATTAGTCGTGCGGACTACAGAGGTCGATCTCACACGATTTCAGTAAAACACCGACTATGTACTGCCAATTTATTTAGCTAAAATTTTTATTGAACCTAACCGTAATGAGGCAATACTGTTTCCCGTCTAGTTAAGTCTCTGTAATTCCAGAGTGTACCTTGAGTAACAAAATTTTCCGTTTTTGGATGTTTTGATCACTCGGGAATATTTTTATTCATTTAGGGGGTTGTCAAAGTAATCACACGAGTTTTAAATTGTAGTATTAAAAAGAATTTCAATTATATTGTCCCTGAAATAATAAATCATTTAAAATTCCATATAGTCTTAATTATACATGCATCTATAATTATACAACATGAAATGAATTAATAAATTCGCTAATATTTGTTTGCCATTGTACAAATTTAGGGACCAGGAACCATGAGTTTTGTATTCTTGAAATCCCTTAGAGATACGAGTGATTCCGTTCTAACTGTTACTTTTTTTTTATTAAAAATATTTTTTTTAAGTTTTGACGTATATTATTCTCTTCTATTGTAAAAATGAAAGGCTGAGAGGATTTACAGTTCAAACGATATCGTACTATTCGTTGTGTCATTATAAAATGATTTCGTAAAGGATAATAAAGTGTTTTAAAATATATACACAGGGTATAAAAATGATAACTTGTAATCATTTTATCAAATTTGATAAGAATCGTTTACAAATTATATATATTTAAAACTCTTTGCATATGGTAATTATTTACAACATATTATCACGCATTATATTTAACAATGATATGGTTTTTTTTTTTTTTTGTAACAATAAATATAGGGGGAAGTTTAGATTTTGCAGGCTCGACTTTAAAACCACGTTCCTGTATTTTGAAATTTATTGAAACTACTTTAAATTTGACCAAATATTTGAAAAGTACGGCCCAAAATTAGTGGAATTACATACTTGATTGATCAAAATTAGATAAAATTTGCGTGTGGTAGAGCAAAATCAAATTTTTTGGATTTTTATGACGTCATGAAGTTCAAAAATCAATTTTTTAGATATTTTGTTCAAATGATATCGTATTTGAATGAAATTTTTTTTGAAACCCAGTAATTTTGGGTCGTATTTTTCATTTTTTGCAATAGTTATTCGTTTATATTAGCCCATATACCAAATGTGGAAAACATGGTACTGAATTTTCGAAATTTATTGAAGCTCCCTGGTGGAAAAAACATTTGTAGTAAGAATAAGAAATTCTGAAAAAGTCTTAGGAACTTTGAATTTCTCAACGTTTTCGGGCTAGTCTAATTCAGAGTTATTCAGAGTTCTTAATACTTTTTTAAAGTTTCTAAGACTTTTTCAAAGTTTCCTAAGACTTATTCTTTTTTCAAATAATTTTCCACTAGGGCTACGTTAAATTTGGCAAAATATTTGAAAAGAACGGCAGAAAATTAGTGGATGTACATACTTAATCGATCAAAATTGGATAAATTTGCATGTGCTAGAGCAAAATTAAATTTTTTGGATTTTTATGACGTCATAAAGTTAAAAAAATCAATTTTTTTTGATATTTTGGTCAAATGATATCGTATTTGAATGAAATTTTTTTTGAAACTCACTAATTTTGGGTCATATTTTTCCTTTTTGGTCGTAGTTATTCGTTTATATTAACCCTTATACCAAATCTGGAAGGCATGTTACTGCTTTTTCGAAATTTATTGTAGCTACGTTAAATTTGACAAAATATTTGAAAAGTATGACCCAAAATTAGTGGGATTACACACTTGATTGATCAATATTGGATAAAATTTGCATGTGCTAGAGCAAAATTCAATTTTTTTGGTTTTTTATGACGTCATAAAGTTCAAAAAATCAATTTTTTTTGATATTTTGGTCAAATGATATCGTATTTGAATGAAATTTTTTTTGAAACTCACTAATTTTGGGTCATATTTTTCATTTTTGTCGCAGTTATTCGTTTATATTAGCCCATATACCAACTGTGGAAACCATGGTACTGAATTTTCAAAATTTATTGAAAATAGGTTAAATTTGACCAAATGTTTGAAAAGAACGGCCCAAAATTAGTGGAATTTCATACTTAATTGATCAAAATTGGATAATATTTGCGTGTGTTAGCGCAAAATTAAATTTTTTGGATTTTAATGACGTCATAAACTTCAAAAAATCAATTTTTTTGATATTTTGGCCAAATGATATCGTATTTAAATGAACTTTTTTTTGAAACTCACTAATTTTGGGTCATATTTTTCATTTTTGGTGGTAGTTATTCGTTTATATTAGCCCTTACACCAAATCTGGAAATCATGTTACTGCTTTTTCGAAATTTATTGTAGCTTTATTGTAGCTACGTTAAATTTGACCAAATATTTGAAAAGTATGACCCAAAATTAGTAGAATTACATACTTGATTGATCAAAATTGGATAAAATTAGATATTTTATTCACATGATATCGTATTTGAACAAAATATATCTTATTAAACCTAAATTAGCATTTATCTTTTCAATAATTTTTCACAATGAAAAAAATTGAAGTTTTATCCAAATTGTGATTACGTATCTGCATAAAAATCATTTAACGAATATTGTCAGTCATATTATAATCTAATGATACGATACCATAACAAACTCTCAATACATATGGAATGACAGATCAAATCTGCCATTTATCTATCATAATTTTATAAACATGAAATTCTAATTAACTATTAGTAAACTGTAATTACTTACTTATTATTTTCATATTTTAAATTTATCTAGAAAATATCAAGAACCATTTATATTTATTTGAAAATCATGCAAATTAAAATGCAACTAAAAAAGAAAAAAATTATTTTAAAGTAAATAGTTTCCTTATGAGCAATTAGGATGATTCAATATGTGACTGACACTACATTTGACCCAAAATGCTTTTAATTTTGCGTCATATTATACTATTATGTTAACGGTTTCAGTTTCAGTATAGTTTTATGATAATTCTATATTTATCCCCCTGTAGTAAAAAAATCTGCTCATAGAACTTGGTATATTTTTGATATATGATTTATTTAACAAAATGCAAATGTGACTGTCACTACATGTAAAAAGAAATCGTGTTCGAGAGTATATTTAAACTTCGAATATCTTCCCCTATGCAGGATTTCTGATTGTAAATTGTACCTAGGGTCAAATTATATAAAACAAATTGGAAAATGTTTGAAAAAGTAACTTTGTATTTAAGACCTCTTATTCCCTTAACGATGAAATTTTTCACTAAAAACACAAAAAATGAATGTTTTTAAACAAAAAAATTACATACTTTAATTTTTGAATCAATTTTTTGTAGAGTAAAACATATTTTCGTATCAAGATATGTTGTCTCCAAAAAATTTTCGGAGAAAAGATAAACAAGTGAAAACAAACAATTGACTGAGTTAATTGTTGAAATACCATGCATAGTCAGTGTTGATTTCTTTATCACATAACACATACAAACATGTGACACATATATAACTGATAATCAAGTATAGTACATATTATAAAATTTCCGCCTAATTGGCGCCCTCACGGGTAAACAGTGATGTTTACGAAAAAATGTTTGAAACAAAAGTTGTTTAATTGATAAGGAACATTTTTTACATTTAAACTTTTGTTCTATCCCTAACGGTTTACAAGATGGGTCCTACGGACCCAAGACCCAATTGACCTATGATGCTCATTTACGAACTTGGCCTCACTTTTTACGTCCTGAGTACGCTGTAAAAATTTCAGCTCGATATCTTTTTTCGTTTTTGAGTTATTGTGTCCACAGACGGACGGACAACCGGAAATGGACTAATTAGGTGATTTTATGAACACCTATGACAAAATTTTTTTCCTAGCATCATTATTTTTAAGCGTTACAAACTTGGGACTAAACTTAATATACTATGTATATTTCATATATACATGGTATAAAAATGTAAGTATTTTGGTAACTTTTTACTTATGGACCCTTTATGGTTTGATTATCCCATTCTTAGCGAAATTTTTTCTGTATTAAGAAGAATAAAATTTATAGTTTTAGTTTTTCTCCAACCTTGATTTTAAATCTATATAAAATACGAATTTTTAGCTATGAGTTTAAAAAAAATTGTGGTTTTCTCGAAATTAGAAATTCGAGCTCCTAGTTATTTTAGCCATTTTTACTATGTTTAATGTTAATTATTTAAGATTTTATGTTATTTATTGATTTAGTGGTTGTATTTTGAGTTATTTAATAAATACGTGCGAAGTTAGGATATTTTCTTAAGTTTTTTCCAGAAAGAGGTAAGTGCGAAATATATTCAATATTGATCGGCGCAAATAAAAGGGTCAAATTAAAAATAGAAGTTTAGAATTTAAAATATTTTTAAATCCACCATTTTATGCCTCAAAGGTAAACCACTTTTCCAAAATTAAAAAAAAGCTTTGAAATTTGTCAAAAACAATACAAAAGAGAATATTATTATAAAATTTTGAACTTTGTCGCTTCGAATTTTTGCCGGCTAGTATTATGGAAATAATAGTTTGAGATAAATTTCTTGCAGGATCGTAAAAATGGGTCACTGTCCAGAATGGATTGATAAAATCTTATTTGAAAAATCATTGCGAACATATCTGAAAGATGATCGCATAGCTTTAAATTCGTTCAACATTAAGGCGGCGTTAGCTGCTGGTGAAAATTTTACATCAGATATGTATCGGGCAAGCGTGGATTATACCACCGGAGATGGTGTTCGTGAGAAAATGATGTTAATTGTTAAATTAGTACCTGATCAAGGCCTGAAAACTGATTTTGCAAATGATATGTTGATTTTTGAAAAAGAAATGCGAATGTATCGTGATATGTTGCCAGAATTGAACAAGAAATTAGGTAAATATTATTTAATTTTACACCTAGGCAATTTTAAATTTGCCTAAGAGTTGAAACTATTTGTACCAAAGTTTCAACTTTGATGATTAATTTTGTTATAACTTTATGAAACTAACTAACTTTATAAAATAACTCCAGATATTGAAATATTTATTTAATGAGAAAATTGTTGGGTTGGCCTCTTATAAGAACTTACAGATTATTTTTATAGGCCCTAATTTATTTTAATTTAACGATAAGCTCTGTAATTATATAAATGAAAACTTTCCGTAGGTGATATTAGAGCTTTATCAGCGCAATGCTTGTTTGCTGAAACTAAGACACATTCGGTTATAATTTTGGAAGATTTATCATTACTTGGATTTGGAATGGCAAATCGTCAAATTGGTTTGGATATGAAGCATTCCTTAATGGCTATGGAATATTTAGCAAAGCTACATGCAGCTTCGGCGTTATTATACAAGGAGGTACAGATATAATAATAGTCTAAGATCCCGCTGCAGATTGGTGTACCCATCGACTTTTTGTTTAAAACCAAATTTTTATGTTTATTTATAGTTAAGAGAATATATATTTACTAGGGTGCCTATCAAAATTTGGCCGCCATTATTTTTAATTAAATTATTTTTAATTGATTTTTGGTAAAAAATTTCCCCTATTTATTTTTTAAATAAAATAACGTCTACATCACGGTAATTAATATGAAGATTCTAAAAAATCACGGTTGCCGTTGCGCACCTGGCCGCACCTCTTTGCAGCCAGGTGTAAACAGGTATGATTTCGATAAATTTATACCCCTATAACCTATTTTTATTAATTATATGTCAAATTGAAGCTAATTTTTTTCTATTAATTATCATATAAAGTTGCCTAATTAAATCTGGCCGCAAATAAGGGTTGCTGGCTGTTAAAGATAATAAATATTTAAGGTAGAGTGAAAGAGAGCTAGCGCGTAACATCATTTGTCAGACGAGGACAGCGATTGCCGGCTGTGCAACGCTTTTAAGCCATTGCGCATGCGTCGAACGTTAGTGTTCTCAACCACTGGGGAGTAATAGAGACGACTTATAATAAATACTCCAAAAAATATGTAATTTTTTTCAAAATGACAAATTTAAAAATTGCAACAAAAAATTAATATTGATTTGATATATCGACGATCTAGTTAGCAATTTGTCTAACTCCTTATTTTTTAGAGGGTGATTTTTTTAACATTTTGATGAAGCAATAATCCATTTACAAATTATTTGAATGATTCAAACTTAAATATTATATCTCTATTAGACGCTTAAAAGCGTCGCACAGCCGGCAATCGCTGTCCTCGTCTGACAAATGATGTTACGCGCTAACTCTCTTTCACTCTACCTTAAATATTTATTATCTTTAACAGCCAGCAACCCTTATTTGCGGCCAGATTTAATTAGGCAACTTTATATGATAATTAATAGAAAAAAATTAGCTTCAATTTGACATATAATTAATAAAAATAGGTTATAGGGGTATAAATTTATCGAAATCATACCTGTTTACACCTGGCTGCAAAGAGGTGCGGCCAGGTGCGCAACGGCAACCGTGATTTTTTAGAATCTTCATATTAATTACCGTGATGTAGACGTTATTTTATTTAAAAAATAAATAGGGGAAATTTTTTACCAAAAATCAATTAAAAATAATTTAATTAAAAATAATGGCGGCCAAATTTTGATAGGCACCCTAGTAAATATATATTCTCTTAACTATAAATAAACATAAAAATTTGGTTTTAAACAAAAAGTCGATGGGTACACCAATCTGCAGCGGGATCTCGTACTATAAGTTTATGGGCGTTTTGCGATTATTTTTTATTTTGAAACAAGTTTAATCGATATAAATCATTCAAGTGGAAGAGCAGGGAATAATAAAAGATTCGAATTTCAATTGTAAAAATCAATACATTAAGCAGTCAGAAGGGCAGACATAAGCAGAATTAGTTCTTAAAAAATACAGCAATTATCATTTATAGACTCTTCATTTATACATTTGAATAGTATTGTTGTAAATTACTATGGTTTCTTAATACCATTCTATTTATTTAACGCCTGTTGAAACCCTTTTAATTATCCTGATTCTATTTTTAGACACCAGTTGTTGCATATCAAAATGATTTTCCTAATGTTAGATATTTTGAAATCAGACACAAAAAAAAGTTTATGGTTTTGCATAATAATTTTTTTAATTTCATTTAAATGTTTTATAGAAACCAGAAACAATGGATTTTTATGATTTTGGGTTATTTAACGATCAACATGGTAAAGCTTTTGTTGAAACTTTTATAAGCAAAGGATTTAAAGGGCTGATCATGGCTGCAGAACAATGGCCTGGTAAAACAAAAAAGAGTTAAAAAGAATAGATAGCTTTACTTAAATGTAATTTTGATTTTACAGGATTTGAAAAATATGTAGAAAAATTGAAAAAAATACAACCGAAATTTGTTAAACATGGTATAGCCTTAACAAAAAAGGATCCTAATGGATTTAATGTATTATGTCATGGAGACACATGGATTAATAATATGTTGTTTAAATATGCAGAAGATAAAGTTACTCCCGTCAAAATGAAATTCGTAAGCGTAAAAAATGTTTAATAACAATACATAAATTAAAAACTTAAAGAAACCCCCGACACACAATCATGTCCGATCAATTGATCGAGAGTGTTCTTAGCTATATTTTAAAAAAAGCTGCTCAGCTGTTTGAAGATTATCATCACCCCTTTTCTATTTGTTATCGGATACTGAACGCTAAAATCTAACTTGTAAAATAGCTAAGAACAATTCCACCAAATTACCTTCCAAACATAAAAAATTCAAATCGGTTCATAGCTTAGAACGTAGGATGTCACAGACAGACACACAGATACATAAACACGTTAAACTTATAACATCCCTCTTTTAGTCGGAGATCAAAAATAAATGTTCAGAAGACCAGATTTCCGCTGGGGTATACCATTGATTTGTGTGTGTGTGTGTTTTTTTTTTCTCTTAAAACGACTAAATTATAATCATAACTAAAGAATCTTCGACCAAGAGAATTTATGGCCCCCCGAAAGTGCACAGATAAAAATAAAATTCTTTTTCAGGTTGATTTTCAAATGAGTATTTTCACATCACCAGTAATAGATTTACACTATTTCATATTCACCAGTCCAGCCGAAGAAGTTCGCATCAATCATATGGAAAAACTTTTACAGCATTATCATTCTTCTTTAGTTAAAACGATTGTTCAGTTAGGAAGTTCACCGGACGAATTACGAGTTCCTACATATGATCAATTAGTTGCAGAGTTTCATAAAAGAGGCTTTTATGGTAAGATTAAAATCAAGTAATCTTTTTCATTATTTTTTACTAATCCTAAGGAAAATGGCTTTTTCTTTTTAAATATAAGGCTTAAAAAATGGTGATCCAATTTCAGTTTCCTATATGTTTGCAACTCTGTAAATTAGAATGCTTTGAAACTTTCGCTTGACTAACGCTCAACGCTTAAATTGTTCACTTGTTATATAGAAGTAGCAATTCCGTAGGAACTGTGTATAGATTTTTACGGGAAGATTGTAGCCAATTAAATTCTCCTAGTGACCGAACAATTCGAATCATTGTGCAAAATCTCGAGTAAATTTTAAGCGTTGAAGACGGGGTAAGGTGTGTTTTCTTAAGATTCGTGTTTATATCAATAAAACTCGCAACTTTGGAGCACCTAAAAGCTAAGAATATAGCTGAAATAACTCCCTGAAGCTTGCGAAAAGTCCTGGAAAATTACCTCATACGAATAAACTGGTGCAGAAGGCCCAGAGGTGGGCATTTGCCTAAAATCAACTTTTAAAATAAAAATTATTTACTTTTTAAAATCAAATGAATATGGAATGGTTTATGCACTTCAAAAAAGTGGCAAGAGATCTAACGTACTCTCTTATTTTAGGTGTTTTAGCTTCGGTCATTATAATGCCAATAATTCGTGCACCACCCAGAGAAGATGCATCAATTGAAGGCATTATTAGTGCTGATATGGATCAGACATTTGTAAATTCTACGTATAATGCTCCAGAGTATAGAAAAACAATGTCTAATTTACTACCATATTTTGATAAGAAAGGCTATTTAGATTTTTAAGACACGCACGATTTTTATAAGACGCACTTTTAAATTAAATTAATATGTTCACAAAGAATTGATGTAATTTAGTATTTTTGGAAAATAATAAAAATAAATGGGTTCTTGAGAAAAAGACAGAAGTGAAACTTCACTCGCTTTATATTAAAACAAAATTTATATAAATAAATGAATGATTGCGTGCTTTTTTCCTTTTTTCCTGCAAGAGAGAGTGTTCATATATAGCCACATCAAATGGAAGTAGGAGCCGGTTTTTTGAGATTTTTGGTAAACATTTTTGGAATCGTTTTGCATCAGAATTGAATATAATAAAATAATAATTACCAAACTTTTTAACTTGTAAACATTTCTGAAGTTCGACCAAGGATAATCAAAAGTTCTTTGACGATAACAAAACGCACATACCCTGTACCTTATTAGGTATTGTCAAAATGGTAAAAAATATTGTTTAAAGTATTCGAATTCTTTTTTAGGTGTTGTAGCGTCGGCTGTTATAATGCCAATAATTCGAGCACCACCCAGAGACGATGCCTCACTTGATGGTATTTTTAGTGATGATGTGGATCAAGGATTTGTGGATTTTATGTATAATAATTCAGCGTACAGAGCTACAATGTCAAATTTATTGCCATATTTTGATAAAAAAGGATATTTAGATATATAAGAGTTGATTATAGAGATGATTAGATTAATTGTTAATTTTGTTTAAAAGTTTTAGAATAATTGTTGTAAATAGTATTATTGGAATAATAAATAATATGTTAAGTTTAAGATTTATTTTGAGAATTCTTTGACAGCCTGATTGTTCAAATCCCAAATTTTACTCGTTAATAAAGAATCCAGAAAGTTGAAATTGTGTATCGTATATTTCAAGGGAAAACTTCGTAAAAAAATAATATTTTCTTCAAAATTGAGTTTTTTAATTTTTTTTTTTTTTTTAATAATAATACTTTATTTAGAATTATTAAGGTTTATGCGTTAGTGGAAGGAGTTATTATTTATAAGAAATAATTAATGATAAACACAATTTTATTTGATACGATTAATTTAATAT
The DNA here is from genome assembly GCF_905475395.1 of Chrysoperla carnea. Taxonomy (NCBI): domain Eukaryota; kingdom Metazoa; phylum Arthropoda; class Insecta; order Neuroptera; family Chrysopidae; genus Chrysoperla; species Chrysoperla carnea. The sequence goes on from NC_058337.1 coordinate 129,988,769, forward strand.
AAACAGATTAGAAATTATATAAATTGAACACATGTCAATACTGTATCATAGAAACAGAGATAGAGATAGATATCTATTAGAAAGAGTAAGGAAAACTAATACTCTAATCACTAGATCAATCAATATATGACGGACGAGTTTGGCGGAAAGATTTGAACTCTAACACTCCCCTCTCAAATCGAACGTCATCAGAGTCTGTCAATTAGTTTTAATCCTAATTTTTGTACACATTTCTCATGACTAGTACGACATAATGGCTTAGTTAAGACATCCGCAGTCATCTCTTGAGTTGGAATATGTTGAACATCCACTAAGTTGTTCTTTATTGCACTCCTGATGAAATGATATCTTATATCAATGTGTTTCGTCCTCTTATGAAACATAGGATTATTGGCTATACATTCAGCACCTCTGTTATCAGTATAAAGTCTGATATTGCTGAGTTCTTTTAGACCAATCTCAATCATTAAGCTTCGAAGATGTAGAGCTTCTTTGAAAGCTTCTGCTAGGCTAACATATTCAGCCTCTGCTGTAGATAATGCAACTGTTTGTTGCTTCTGAGATCTCCATGAAATAGCTGCGTTGCTCAATATGAAACTATATCCAGAAAATGAGCGACGATCTGCAGGATCATTTCCCCAATCAGCATCAGAATAGCCAACAATTGAATCATTTGACTTAGTATATACTAAACCCAAGTCTTTGGTTCCAGCTAGGTATCTTAGGACTCTTTTTGCCTTTACAACATGATACCTTTTAAAACAGGTCGTGAATTGTGCCAATCTAGCTACAGTATTCGATATATCAGGTCTTGTAGCTACTGATAAATACATTAAAGCACCAATAAGTTCACGATAAGGAAATTTTTCTTGAGAATTATCAGCTGAGTCTTCTTCGACATCTTCATATACTTTTAATTCAGACGGAGTCGAAACCTTATTGCACTGGCTCATACCAAAACGTTGAAGAATATCTAGGATGTAGCTTCTTTGTTGTAGCACCACTTTATCTTTGGTTTGTGTTATTTCAAGTCCTAAACATGACTTTGCTAATCCAAGATCTTTAACTTCAAATGTTTCTCCTAGACCTTGTTTAATTTCTTCAATCCATCTGACATCTTTTGAAGCAATTAAAATGTCATCTACATACAATAGTAGAAACAATACATCACTATTGCGTTGAGCATAATAAAGGCATGGTTCGCCACACGTTGTAGTTAATCCAATTTCTTTCAACCTTTTATCAATAGCTTCATTCCATTTTCTTCCACCTTGACGAAGACCATATAAAGCTTTGTTGAGTTTACAGGCATCACCACCATCCTTTATAGCTTTTAAAAGTTTCTTAGCTTTGAACTTCATATTTTGATCATTACCTTGATTAATTCGATGAAGCATTTGTTCCAACATATCTGGCATTTCCATAATAACTTCTTCATCGAGTTGACCATTCAGATAAGCAGTAACTATATCAATTTGATGCACCTGAAGGCCATATCTAGCGGAAATAGCCATTAACAGACGAATAGACTCTAGTCTTGCTACTGGGGCAAACGTTGATAGTCAACTCCAAATCTTTGACTGTACCCCTTAGCAACTATCCTGGCTTTGTAACGATCTGTATTACCGTTTGGTAGATACTTCTTTGTGAGGACAACGCGAGATCCAACTATATTTTGTCCTTGGTTGTGTTTGACAATATTAAATGTATCATTTTTGATCAAACTCGTTACTTCAGCTTGAATTGCTCGTTCCCAGGCTTCCTTTTCGTCACTATTTAAAGCTTCATTTATGGAAACCTCTGCTACACCAGCAAATAGCTCATCATTATCATTATCATTATCATTATTATCAACATTATCATCACCAACTTCACCATCTGGAATACCCCCATCACTAGTTTGTGATTTGCTAAATATCTTTCTTGGTCGGCCTCTGAAACCTGTACGTAAAAATCTAGGTCTGCCACGACCCCTTGGAGGTTGCTGATTTAATGGTGCAGATCTTGGTGTTTTAGTTTGACTAGACGGGCTGCTACTTGATTTACTTATCTTCGGACTTTTCTTCGGGCTAAGTCCCTGCTTATTTGTAGTCTCAACAGACTGTATCACATTATCACTGCTTGATGAGGCATCTTCACTATCTTCATCTTCATCATCGACGAAATCTACCAGTTTTTCTTCTTTAGACAACTCTAAATTGTCTTTTACAAATTTAACATCTCGAGCAATCACAGTTTTTCTGGCATCAGGTAACCACACCCGGAATCCTTTTGCTTCACGTGGATAACCTATAAATATACCTTTCGTTGATCTCGGAGCAAGCTTATCTTTAGTTGGAAGCTTGTCTAACACATATACCGGAGATCCAAAAATATGTAATTCAGATAAATCGGGTTTCCTTCCTTTCAACTTCTCATATGGAGACATTCCACCCAGAGCAGACGTTGGCGATCTGTTACGTATATAACAAGCTGTGGCTACAGCATCAGCCCAAAATGTCTGGGGAAGTTTTGATTGCAGTAACAGACATCTCGCCATCTCAACAATAGTACGGTTAAATCTCTCTGCGACTCCATTTTGTTGAGGCGTATGTGGAATCGTAAGCCGACGTTGAATACCATATCTCTTAAGTAGACCATCAAATTCATTACTCAGGTACTCTTTACCGTTGTCTGATTGGAGATATTTAATTCTTTTCCCAATCTGGTTCTCCATATGACTCTTATATTGGTCAAACGCCGAAATTACTCCACTCTTTCGTCCTAGAAGGTATACTTCCGACCATCTAGAGGCATCATCTATAAATGAAACAAAATATTGAGCCCCATTTAGCGATTGCACTCGCATTTTACCAACAACATCTGAGTGTACGATTTTTAACAGCTCACTGCATGGTGATTTACTCTTTGTGTATGGTAGACTGGTCATCTTTCCTCTAATACAAATGTCACACTCAGGAATCTCAATCTTTCCAGCATCTAGACCTATGGTATCTTTGATTATTTTTGTCACATCTCTGTAGTTTAAGTGACCCAATTTCTCATGCCATGATCGTAGATCATCTTGACTAACATGAGCAGATACCTTAGCAAACTGGGAACTCTGTGAAAGAAAATATAAATTATTCTTTCTAATTGCACTGAGTCTTACCCTACCTTCTTGATCCATAATTACAGCAGAATCTTTGGTAAAAGTGACACTATGACCACTATCAGTAATTTTTGCAACTGATACTAAATTAGATCTAAGATCAGGAACAAATAAGGTATGTTTTAATTCTACCACCTTTGGATATCCATTATTATGCAAAGGTATCACAACCTTTCCTGACCCTTGTACATCTGTTGACGAATTACTGGCTAAATGTAGTTGTCCACCGACTGATTCTTTCCAATCTTCGAACTTGGTTCGGTCATTACACAAATGACTAGTACACCCACTATCTAAAATCCATGGTTCATCTGATATTAACTTGCATTGATTGTTAACTCGAGAAACAGCTCCAAAGCACACAGCGTATGACTCATCTGCTGTATTTGCTGCCTGACTTCTCTGACCACGTCTATTGGAATTATTATTTCTCCTTGGTTCCTTACAATCTGGTGATTTGTGACCAGGAGCTCCACAATTATAACACTTTATATCACGATTTTTATTTGGTTTACTATTGCTCTTATTAAACTTGTTGAACCTAGTTGCCTTATTATTATTTCTGCTAGCCATAGCACCTGCTGCTTGTACCACTTCATCACTATTTTGTGTGTCAGCATGTTCTAAGATTTTTGCTTTTAGAATATCAGCTGATGGCAATTCATCACGAGCTTCTATTGCCAATCTAAACTGCTCAAAACTAGCAGGCAAGCTGTAAAGCAATGCAATGGACACAACATCTGGATGAAAATTAATTTTCATAGCAGCCAACTTATCTAAGGCACCGAAAAATCGTCGAATGTGTTCTCTCACATCACCTCCTTCTTGAAGTTTAGTGAATAACAAAGTCTTCAATAACTGTACCTTCTTCAAAGGACCTTGAGGTGCAAAAACACTAGCTAATTTAAGCCAAACCTCTCTGGAAGTCTCACAATCTCCAACATGATGCAATTCATCTGCTCCAATAGACAAAATTAGATCTGCTTTTGCTAGTTGGTCTTTTTCAATCCACTGATCACGTTCAATTTGCCTCGTGGCGGCATCAGCTCCAGTTGAGCATGATGGAATAACTTTTGTACCATCAACATAGCCCCAAACACCATTCTTCACTAGCAAAGCTTGAGCATGAATTTTCCAGGAATCATAATTGTCCTTTTTCAGCTCACAGATCTTAATTATACTCATAATTAATTTCTTATAAATTGACGGCACGTGTTAGTGTAACCTCAATTTTCTCACTACAATTTTGCATATAATTAACTGACCACTGGGCCCATAACCTATTAAGGTTTATGCGTTAGTGGAAGGAGTTATTATTTATAAGAAATAATTAATGATAAACACAATTTTATTTGATACGATTAATTTAATATAAACAGATTAGAAATTATATAAATTGAACACATGTCAATACTGTATCATAGAAACAGAGATAGAGATAGATATCTATTAGAAAGAGTAAGGAAAACTAATACTCTAATCACTAGATCAATCAATATATGACGGACGAGTTTGGCGGAAAGATTTGAACTCTAACAAGAATATTACAATTCTTTATAAAGGAAATTCAAGTTTTAGAAATAAGAAAAAAAGAAAAAAACAAACTCAATGTTAAAAAGAAGGAGGGAAAAACGAAAATTAATTATTTAATTTCTACATGCAAAAGAGAAACATGATCAGCCCAGAAGTTATCGATGGAATCGCTATTGATCTAGTAGGAAGGAACGTATCAACAATATTGTTCTAACAAGCCAGAAAACTCTTTTTATATGTCCGATGCTCATGTCATGTAACATCTTTTCCAGATCAGTTTGGTTGCAGCTAGCTTTTTGAAAAAAGATGAAACGCTCGTAATTATAAACCGGGCAGATACAAAGCAAATGAACAAGACTCTCTTTTTCGTTTAAGCTGCAGAGGGAGCAATTAGTTTCTTGATCAATAGTGTAGCTTAGATTGTTAATAACGATTCTTAAAATTTTATGGTTTGTGGTACGTAACTGCGCAAATACTCGTATAAATTGTATTGGACAAGTAAATGATAGATATGCTTGCGATCCTTCCGAAAAGGTCAAGTGCTATATGGGCTATGCTCAGATGATGTAATTCTTGTCATATCCCTTTGCCTGTTATTTTTGAAGTTCTCTTAAAACCAATTATATTTTTTCATTCAATTGAGTTGATTCAGGATTCTTATTGGAAAATTAATTGGAGTGAAAGGTTCCAAAATAAAAGCTTTATACGTCAACTTATTTAAAAAATTTATTATATATTTTACAATTTTTTTTGGTTGATTTAATATAAAAATTTACAGAATTTTTTAAAATATATTACAAAAAATAAGCGTTTACATTATTTTTAAATATTTATCATATTTTTATTTTTTCACAGAAAATAAATTACTAAAAATTAATTTTTTTTATTAAATCTCCATGATTTTGGAAGGCATTGTGTGGCCAAACTAAATTAACAATTTTTGCTTGAAATCTTGCAAGAAATTTTGGATTTAGGAGAAAATAGATCGGATAAAATAGACTCGGAAAAGATAAACCGAAAAAAATTTCTGTGTTCCATTTTTGAACGCAAAGGCTAAGAACTTCAGAACCCAACCATCTCCTCTATAGTCGACAAATTCAACCAACTGGGCTTTGGGTCTATTTTTGGCGATTATCGAAATTTTATTATTTTACAGATTCTTCCATTAGATCAACTTTAATCACCATCTTCGGGGATGATTGTTTCCACGAATAAGCGAATTCAAAGAAAATTCTCATATAAAAAATATGTACATACACCACACACGAAAAAGTTTATTTCAAATCAAGTTTGATTTGATTTAACCGAATAAAGTAAAAAAAAAAATGTACTTGACTTCCCTAGCAAAGTATCGCCCGATTTGTGTCGAAATTTCAAACATCTATTAACAAAGAAGGACCTATGTGCTTTCGTAATGGGAAATGGCTTTTGGACAAACTATCTAGCAGATCTTAATTAGTAAATCAAATCGCAACAAATAGCATGTTCTAAAAATTCGAGTTGATATATTTGGAGTCGAAGCTCAAGCGTAAGTAATAACATACGCCTTCGTGGGATTACATTCGGCATAATATTCGTATGGTAGTATTTTTGAATAAATTTAGAATAAAAATAAGCAATTTTTCCTTAGGAATTTTTGGATTAAGAAGATTTTATCGAGAATTTGAACGAAAGCTATATATTCCCACGAAAAAGTTTGTTGTAGAATTTCGTTGGGTGTTTTTCTTATTTATATTTTTAATAAAAACTAAAAATCACGCAGTTGGATTCGTAATATCAATTGGAGCATCACGATTTCGTTGTAAATACGGCCGTAATCGTGCATAAACATTAGCCTTACGTATCTGATAAATCGTAAAATATGTACAATACCCAACTAAAACAACTATTAACAATGTATTAATAATTCCAACACGATTTAATCGATCATTCACCATTTGTAAATCATCTTGCATATGATCAATTTGATCCATTATATCAATACTCGATGGTGTTGTAAATGGTACAGGAGGACCTGGATTAGGGATATTTTTACATACATCATCCCCAAGTTCTTGAACTAGTTCCACACGATACGTAGAATTATCACATAAAATTCCATTTATATTCGGTGAACTTCGATCTGGATTAATTGGATCAAAATTAATATGTAACGCACTTAAATGCTTTATAATCATTAATAATCGATCACATGACCAATTATTATTCTCTAATTGGATTCTCTTTAAGTTTCGACTAAAATAACAAGTTAAAGTTTCGATGTTAATATCCGTAAATTTATTTTTTCGTAAATCCAAATGTTGAAGACTATTTAATGGTTCCAAGTGTGTATAATTTAAAACTTGTAAATTATTATTCGATAAATTTAACTCCGTTAACTCTGATAGTGATTCAAATGCATTAACATGTATTGATGTTAAATTATTATTCATTAAATTTAATTTTAGCAAAGTATTTGGTAAAATATATTCATCTAAAAATGTTAAATAATTATTACTTAAATCTAAATAATTTAATTGTATTAAACCAAAGAATGCATTATGTTCAATTTGTTGTATATTAAAATTCGTTAAATTTAATTGTTTAATATTTGATAAACCGTTAAATGTTCGTGTTTTTAACGTTAATAATTTCATTTGTGGTAAATAAATTTCATTTAATTTAAATAAACCATAAAATACATCAGATTTTAATAATAAAATCGGATTAAAACGTAAATCTAATTTTTGTAAATTATCTAAACCCGAAAATGTTTTTGAATTTAATATTTCAATTGAATTTGATGTTAAATTTAATGATTGTAAGTTCTTTAAACCATAAAATGCTTCTGTATTTAAATATTTAATGGAACAATTCGTTAAAGATAAATTTGTTATCGAACTTAAACCATCAAAAAATCCTTTTTCGATATTATGATATACTTTCGATGGTAATTTTAACGTTTCTAAAGAACTTAACGATTGAAAAGCACCGATTTCGATACTCGTTAAAGATGGATTATTTGTAATATCTAAATATTTCAATTGTTTTAAATCATCGGTAAAAACACTTTTCGAAATACTAATAATTTCATTATTTGTTAAAATTAAATTTTCTAAATTAATTAAACCAGTAAAAGAATTTTTATCTAAAATTTGTATACCTAAATTATCTAAATTTAAATTTTTTAGCTGGGATAAACCTAAAAATGAATTAGAATTTATTATTCGAATATTATTATTCGAAACGTAGAATTCATCGACAAAAGTTTGTTGGAAAAATGCTTTTGGTGTGAATTGTTTTAATCCCGTATTATTTAAATCTAAAATTTTTAAATTTTCTAAACCTTTAAAAGTTTGTTCATGGTATGTTTGTAAATTATTATTTGATAAATTTAATAATTTTAAATTTAATAAATTTTCAAATGCAAAATCTGATATTGTTTCAATTTGATTATTTTGTACATTTAATTCAACTAAATTATTTTCGATATTTGTAAATAATGAATTATTTATTGTTTTAATATCATTATTTTCTAAGTTAATTACTTCGATATTTGGAATATTTTCGAAACATTTATCTTCTAAAATTCGAATATGATTATTATTTAAATATAAGTGTGTTAAACTTTTTAAACCATTTAAAAAGTTACTTGGAAGTATTTCAAATTTATTGTTGGTTAAATTTAATATTTCTACATTATCTAATGATTCAAAACAATTTGGCTCAAAATTAACAATTTTTAAATTTGATAAATCTAAATATTGAACGTCTTTTAAACCATTAAACATGTTTGATTTTAATAATGTAAAATCATTATGATCAATTTTTAAATGTTGTAAATTTGTTAAATTCTGAAATGTATTTAATTCAATATTTGTTAAACTATTAAATGATAAATCTAAAACTTGTAAATTTGTTAAATTGTTAAATGTTAAATTTGTTAAAGTTTTTAATTCGTTATTATTTAAATATAATTCTTTTAACTTAGGTAATTCCATAAATGCATTATTTTCAACCAGGTTTATTTGATTCCCTTCAAAACTTAATATTTGCAAGGCTGTTAAATTTAAACCGTAGAATGCATGTGGTGGAATTTTTGGTAAGTTACTGTTGATAAAATGAACCGTATGTATATCACGATAATACGTTTTTGAAAATGATTTAAATATATCCAATGTTGCTTTGTCACATATTATAAATCCAATTTCGAATTCGGAACATTGTGGGGCGTCATTTAATGATGTTGCTGGCTGGAAAAACAATGCCAAAACGTAGCCAAGGAAGATAGGTAAGCGTAGATTTCGTAGATTTTTCATTTTATATCTGAAACAAACAAAAAGTTAAATTTTTATTACTTTAGCATAATTTAGTTGAAAAAGTTGCAAATAACTATTTAAAATATGTGCTGGATTATTAACTTCCCAACTTAGGGAAGTTCTTGTTGATTACTGTTTTTGGCGCAAGATAAAACCGATATATGCCATAAATTGATTTTCATTGTTCAGACTTGTTTTGGTTTTTTGACATGTATTTTTGGTGTTGGTGCAGGGAAGGTCAACACCAAAAATGTAAAAGTTCCATATCAAAGTATACTAATTTTAGTACCAAGTTTGTAACGCTTAGAAATATTGATGATTTAACAAAATTTTGTTATCGGTTATCATAAAAAGGTTTTTGTCCGCCTGTCCCTCCGTCATATTATATATATTTTTATAGCGGGCTCAGGACGTAAAAAGTGAGTTCGGGTTCGTAAATGAGTTCGTCAATTGGTCATACACAGAAATCAGGATTGACGGAGTTGTTTACATCCCAGATCGGATACCCGAGTTCGAGCCCCAGCTTCTGTGTAATTTTCTCGTTTCTTTCTATTTGTTCAAACGAAAATACGTAATGAGCGTTTTCCATTGAAGTGGTATAGTCTTACATTCAAATGTTTAGTGGTATAATGTGTTAATATAACAAAAGTTATTCAAATTATCATATAGAGAGACTTTGATTTATTTAAGTACACAAAATATTGAAATAAAAATAAAAAGTTTATTTTCATATTAAAAATACCTAAATAATGATTTTGCTTGTAACAATTATTTAAACAAATGGAGTATAAAATGTAAAAAACTTATTTTTCTGTAGTTTCTAACCATAAAAAATGAAATATTTAATAAAACATTTTTATTACAGTCAAACCTGGATAAGCGAGAGTTCAAGGGAGCACAATCTCATTCTCGTTTATAGAGTTCTCACTAACCCGAGTTTCTCGCTAATGCAGGTACATGGGCGGCTTTTCTCTCTTTTAGAGGTACGCAGCAATAACAAGCCACAGCAAGTACGAATGCAGTAAATATGTAATATGATTGTAGCTATAGTTCTTCCTAAATAATATAAATAAATAAAGCTCGACTGTCGCTTATAGAGGTATCGATGAGGGAAAAACGACTCGCTAATACAGGTTTTGGGAGCTTAAAATGACGGATTTTTCCAACGAAAATCTTTTTTATAGCTTTATAAAAATAGATCCAAAGATTGGAAAAATCTCTGGTATTTAGTTTGCAATTTATCAGGGATTTTATCTAAAATTCCAATTTATATAAAAACAATTTCACAATTATTTGAAAAATTGCAGAAAATTTATTTCCCAACGAATTTTTGTTTATTTGGATATCTTAATCTAATAAAAATTAAAATTATTAATATTGATAGTAGAATTTCGGAAGTAGGACTTTTATTAGGAAATTTCCGCTTGTATAAGAACCTTTTTTCTAATTTCCGATATCTGTAATAGTTTTCGAGATATTTGCAAAAAACAAAATCCTCCTCGTATTTTTAATTAATTATTTATAAGCTTTGTAATTTTTTAAAGGCGAACTGGAACACTTACGCCCCATTTTGTATTTTTATAGCAGGCATAATCGTATTATTTTTCCTGACACGTTGTTTTTCCTGATACAGTAAATGCAATGATTTTTCATTTTAATGATAAATTTTATGATTTTATTAAATAAATCGGTAATAAAATTACGATTATTAAAATAATTAAATGTTAATATTGAGAATTAAAAATTTTTTTTTTAATATCATTGACCGATAATTATTACTTTATATAACCAAACAAACTTTGGATGATTAATTGATATAATTTATTTATTAAAATCACTAGAGGATAATAAATCTAATATAAAACTTGTTTTCGCGTTTTTATTTTCATGCAAATTTATCTGATTTCAATAAGTTCAACGTGATTTTTTATTTATTATTATTTTTTTTTTGTATAAAATTAATCATGAATTGAAAATAACAGTAAATAAATATATATGACGCATCAATTTTTATTCATCAGTTCGCAATATCTTAATCAGGTCTTTATCTCAATATTGGATGCAATGCTCGGACGTGCTCGGATAAGTTAATTTCTAGAAAAAGTGTTTCTTTTTTTTCCCAAATGATTTGATTTTGCTTAATTCTTTTTTATTATTTAAATTTAGTACTAAGAAAGATTCTATCTAGCGATAAACTCTATCTATCGAAAAGAACTATATGTATTATAGCTCGCATAGATACATAATGTTTAACGGAAATGTTGTTTACAATCTTGTAAACCATACACATATAGTCTAATCAAATTAAATAGAATATCATGGTAATAAAAAAATTAATGCATCTTTGAAATTTTCCACAGTTGTTTATAAGGTTGTAAACAGTTTGTAAAAAAAACAGTGATGTATACGAACTACGGACTCAAGACCCAATTGACCTATGTTGCTTATTTACGAACTCGACCTCACTTTTTACGATCTGAGCACGCTGTAAAAATTTCAGCTAGATATATCATTTCGTTTTTGAGTTATCGTGTTGGCAGACAGACAGACGATCGAAAATGAACTAATTAGGAGATTTTCTGAATACCTATACCATAATTTTATTAGTATCATCAATATTTTTAAGCGTTGTAAACTTGGGGCTAAACTTATTATACCTTGATATATTTCAAATTATAAAAAATAGGAAAACTATCGCAATTAAAAAACAGGTATTGTTTACATTTTTTTTATTCGTAGCGCTGACATTTTAGAGATAAAATCGAATAAAAATTAACGTTTTCCTAGATTAGATTAGGCTTGATTCGAGTATCTGGCTTGAGGTGAGACATGCCGTTTTGATACAAAAAATGGATAGGCCCATTTCCGATTACTACACCAATAAGCATTTGGAGCTGTTTAAGATCATCAAGAGTGTTTTGCTGCCAACTGAATTCAGACCGGGGTCCATCTTCCCAAGGCAAGAGCAGGAAAATGATAGAGAAGATAATCTCGCAGTATAGTCCAGAATTTTACATAATCCAAGAACATTAATGTCGAAATCTTTTTTTTAATGGAATTTTTTTCACGATTACATAACTTCGTACAAGGAAATAAATTAATATTAAAATTTAATTCAAGATTTGATGATTTACGTTGGGGTTTTTTTAAATTTGGTTAATTTTATTTGTTTTAAAATTGGATAAAAATACGTTCATTTAAATGTTTTATAATACAAGGCTATTTAAAATCTAAAAAAATAACAATTTTTTTGATAATTCATTCAAAGTTTCCCAATGATTAGAATACGTAAAAATGTATTGTTACACACTTATTTTTATGAATATTAAAATAAATAATTGATACAATTTATTTTTTTAATTTGTTTAATCATTTTTTTTTATATTATTATTTGAAATTTAAACGCTTTCTAAATAAAAGTGTATTATTGGTTTTATGTAAATATTTAATATAATTTATTTTATTTATAATATATTGTTAACAAAAAATGTTAAATAATAAATTGCATTCAACATTAATGTAATTATTAACTCAAGTGAATTAATATTTAAGATTCTTTTATCAAATAACATACGTTATCATGCGGATTGATTCCAAGCTGATAGCAGAAAAAACGATTCTAGGAATTTGCTTTTAAATTCGATTACGTCAGTAAAAAAACGAAGGTGAAGAAAGCTAAGCAGAAAGAAATTTACTTTGCTTAACAAAGTAACTTAATCATTATGGTTATTTAGAGGTAGCTTAACATAAACTTGAAATTTTGTGGAAGCGATGGGAAATGTATTTATTGAACTGTCATTTGAAAAGATACTTAATGCATACTTAGACTGCAACTCGTTCAAATTTATTTATTGAAGTGAAGCTTCTTTACACACATCAATGAAAAAAGAAATACAGATAGTGAATCGGTAAAAGTACGTGATGTAATCGCATTGGAATTTTACGAAACTTGAAACTCAACCCAATTTATTTTTCTTGCCTTATATTAAGAAAAATTCCAATTTCCATTCACAGGTGGCGATTGTGTTCTAAAATTTAGCAATAGTTTTATATCCCATTCACAGATGGCAATTTATTCCCATTTTACATAATCAATTATAAATTTTTAAAATTTATATATATTTTACTGGCGCTATAGATTTTTGTAAAACTTGAAAATTCAGTGTTTTTTTTTTTTGCTATTAGAAATGGATGGTTTGACCCATTTTATTTAACTGTGACTCGTTTTGATCGGATTTTTCATAATTTTCATTTGAGTGAATTTTGCCACTCTTTTCCAAGTTTTTTTCTCGCCATTAACAATTTTAGAACGTAGATCAAGTCTTCTTCCTCTGAAATTGAAACTTGGTCACATTTTGCATAGAATACAAACTATGAATGTTGAAATAATGTCTGTTTAGTTTGCATCGATGAAACATAAATACCTGTTTCATACAAATTTCGAAAGTAAAAAAATTTTGAAACTACTGTTTTAATTTAATTATTTCTAAATTTTATAAAAATTTATGACTCTTACCAAGGGGGAGGGACTTTCACAAATGTGACCACCAGTGACAAAAATAGGGGAGGGAATAAAAAATCATAAATCATAAATTGTAATTTATGGATGGTCCCTTACGAGTGATGAAAATTGTGATTTAGATATACAACTTTCTTGTACATTTTTATATTAGAATAATAATGGGGTTTAACTTTCGTTTTTCAGATATCCATCTATAACAGAGGCCACCCACATCATTATTTTTAATTTTTATTTTACTTTAAACTATAACATCCATATGTACACAATTAACTTTATGATGTGGTAGAAATCGGTTACTTCGCGCTTATCTAATCGACGACAATGTGATCAATTTACAATCCCATTAATTATAATTATAGCTGCCGTTGCCTGGATTCGCCAGACTTCCGCTGCTTGGATTCGGCCCCGCAACCTCCCAGTCAGTAGCAAATCGTTTAAAGTCGATTTCGCTTTAGCCCACACGACCACTGAGTCGGTTTTTTTAAATTATACGAAAGGAATCTGTTTAAATATCAATAGACTTTTTCAGTTAAAATGTCCAGTAAACTTCCGCTACGGTTATTCTCTTAAACTTATTTAGCCCACGGCATTTCAGTTGGTGACACGTGAAATCAAAAACAATTGATCAAACATTTGAAAATAATACGTCAATGTTTGGCATATCATAGTTGAATGAAGGCCATGTGCATACGACAAAATTTATTTATAAAAATTCGACATTATTTTCCATAATTTTTCAATAAAATTATCATAATAAAAACTTTTAGTATTATTAATATTTTGTTCTTTGTGGTTTTGTATAAATTTTTAAAACAACTTTAAGATTGATTATACTTAGAAGAATATACTTAGCTAACCAATTTACATCGCGATCTTATTTTCCCAAGGATATTTTACAAATTCACCTTGATTTTTATCAAATTTCCACAGTTTTGTTTTGAAACTTACAGCCAACATTTCCAGCGATTTAAGTTTGTACAATAAACAAGGGAAAAGTTACTACAAAAATAATATTAATTTGCATAAAAAAATAAATAACATATGCGTAATTCATATTTGTAAGCTGGTGATATCAGTAGCCGTCATATTTTACATATTTATCGTGTAATCAGTCTTGTTAGTAATCGTTGCACAAATAATGGTCTGGGAGCTGACTGCAAAATCACTTGACCCATCGGTAACTTGCTCAAACTTTGTAAAAAAACGGTGGTCAAACTCGTAAAAACAATGGGCTATGGCAATGGGTTGGCAACCTTTCTTTAATGGTTGCCATATTTTATCCACAAAGTTGACCCTTCAACCCTATTATTTCTTGAAGAAAAAATTGGAAGCTATAACTTCACGTGAAAATTACCTAGTTACCTTACGGGTATCCCAATATGACATTACAAATTTCCTCCTTAATTCCCCGGTTTGGTAGGGTTGCCATAGTCCATCGTTTTTACGGATTTGATTACCGCTTTACTACAAAGTTTTAGCCGGTTACCGATGGGTCAAGTGATTTTACAGTACGCCCCCGGACCATAATATGGTGTTATAAAATATAGCGTGTCAGGCAAAGACATCCTTTCACTCATGTGGACACTTTTCGGAAATGCTTCCAATCCAACCTCGACACCTTTTACCGCCCTTGGACGTTGATTTATTTTCAGATCTGCGTGTATCATCATTTACAGCGATTTAATTTGTAGGTACAATACACCAGGGAATACAGAAACAAGTTTTTCGTTACTAATAAATTAATATTATTAATTCAGATGAAAAAATAATTAAGATAAATTATAAAAAAACTGATTATATAACACAGATTTAACAAAAAAAATTAAAATAAAAAAACAAGTGTAATAATAATTTTAACTGACACGAAGAATGTTTAGCTTCACTGACTATCAATTTTATGAATCTAAATTGAAAGTAAAAATTTATTTGTATTAGAAAAATGTAATAAACTTTTTATAATTTATTATAAACATTTTATTTTCATTGTTTTTTTTCAATTGTATTGGAAAATTAATGTGTGTGGTAAAAACTTATTTCCAGTAATTTTATTACAATTATTTTATTTTTGTTTAGGTGTTACGTATTGTTTATTTTATAAATAAGTCGCTCATTTGGCGTACAATGCAAATTGCTTAATCAATTTCTTTAGATATTAGAAAATAATTAAAAGGGCTTCTTATTTAAAAAAAAAATAAATGCAAAAAATTAAAAACTGGACTGCGATAAACAGTTGAAAAAAAGTCTAGTAGCTTACGATTTTAACAATTATTGAGAAAATATTTGAGCCGGTATAGATTTTAATGGGCCCAGACTGTTAAAATCGCTTTGTTTAATACTGAACTTGTTTTATCTTTTCAGTTTTTATTTAACGCAGACGGTTTTTTAAATTTATTATTTTATTTTACACTTTTAAACATATAAAATATACATTTTTGTAATCACCTTTTAATTTCCTTTATTTTGATACCCTACTCGATAGGTTATTAGTTTATTTTTTTTTATTAACTTATTACTTTTTCGCACCAAAAATCTGCAATTATGTTATTTTAACATCTATCTCAGAACACTTGGGATTTTTAGACTAATTTTAAACGATACCTCATCTGTCGAAAACCATCTAGCCGTTTGAAAAATATTACCCTTCCTCGGCAGTCGTATAAAAAGTAAAATCAAAAAATTTTAGGTTGAAAATATGAACTTTCATTTAACCTCTTTGAAGAGCTTAAAGTTACAAAAAGCCACTTTGAAGAGCTTAAAGTTAAAAGTTGAATTTATAACGGCATCAAGTATCCAGAATAGCAAATGCATAAATAAATTCAAAGCACCTATTGAATAAGAGGTATAAATTTCGGACTATGACCGATGTAATCTTATTGAATTTATTCTTGAAAAATCTGAATTTTTAATATTAGTCAGAAAATTGGAGGTATTCGATCGCATGTTATATAAATAAATTTAGTTTGGCTCAAATTAAAAATGCATTATACAGCTGATGTAAAATTTAAACTTAACGCATCTTCAAATTTAATAAAAAGCAATAATAACTACTTACAATAAACCATTTTTAAGTTTTTAATTTTAATTAAATCATTTTATTCAATTTTAATCATCGAAAAAATTATAAATTCAAGCAAACTTTATTTATTTTTTTATGAATGAAAATAAAAATTAAAAAAAATTTTAAAAACCTTGATAACACTCGCGAATTAAAGATAGAACACGAATTATTTAGAATTAAAACATAAATAAAATTTGAAATATTTGAATAAACTCTAATCAACGATATAAATATATCTAATATAGGATATTTCGATTTTTGCCCCAATTTCCTAGATGTCAGCAAATTTACAACAAATAAAATACACAATAAGAGTATAATAATTAGGATTAGCTATTTCCTACTGATGATGATTACTTAGTAGCCGAATTACCCATTTATATAATACAAAACTTGATCGCGGAAATTGGGGCAAAAATTGAAATTTTGAATTCTAATCAATGAATAAAAAATAATTTAAGTAATTTTTACCTTTTATTTTATGAATGAAAAATTTATAATTCCAAAAGTTTAAAATCCTTGATAAAATCGCATATTAATATTTAAACAAAAATAATTAAAACATAAATAATAAACAATAATTTTGTTTTTTAAAATCAACTTTTTTTTTTGAAATTCAAAGCGTAACAAACAACACTAGATACACACCAGTTATACAAAGTGGAAAAACAAATTATTATTAAGTGCTATTGATGCTTGAACTCAACATAACTACCTCTACAATAAGTAGTATAAAGTGTGCTTGGCTGTTGATTCCATTCAGAATCAAGTGAAGCTATTTACCTGTGTTGATTATAACCAAATATAAATAAAAATACATGTTGTCAATTTAATATGGATTCCATATCTTGATTATATGATACAGTTAAAATTGATTAATCAGGAGATACAGTAATAGACCGGGAGGCAGAAGGGGTGTCTTGTTAATTGATTAATACATACTGGAAACTTCGTGAGTGGCTTCCTTTTGGCGAGTCTACTAAACTTCTCTCTATGTCTTTTTTTTTTTAAAGTGCTGCATATTTAAGCTATCGGTCTGAAAACGAAGCGAGATAACATTAATAATTATTAAAAAATAGGGGATAATCCGAATGTCGAATTGGCCATATTACCAATAAAAGTGTAAAGCTAGACTTGATACCATGACAAAATTTGAAAATGAAATTAAAATTGATTAAAAAACGAAGAAGTTACCCAAAAGGGACTCACGAAGTTTCAAGTTCGTACTAATCATTGAACAAAGTATCCTTTCTGTCCCAGGGTCTGTTAAAATAGCCTAAATTGGGATCTGGACGCTACTCGAGCTATGTTTATTATGAAAGTAAAAATTTAACGATTTTTTTTTGGTCACACAATTGGAATTTTAGCTACCCTGTTCATATTATCAATAAAAGATGCAAAACTGAAACAAAACAGATAATTGGAGTCAGGACCTTACATATTGCTCTTCTATCCAGTTTTTCTAATGGGTCCGTGTCGTCTTCTTTGGTCTTTTATCAAATTCCATGATTTACCTGTCATTTTAAAGCTAATAGGCGTATGATCAAAAAAATGTACCGCTTAGAGAAAAACAAACGAGAGAAATAATATTAAGATTTAATTTTTATTCAATTTGTAATTTGTACATCGTATCTGTATTAAAATTGCCTATAAAGACGATCATAAAATCCCTTTTTTTACAAAGGGCTTGTTATACAGGAGGTACAGAATTTCGAAAATATGTTATCCTAAGGCTACATTGGATTTATTCGCGGTGGATCAGTCGATCCACGAAAAACACGTATTTCGATTCAAGGGGTAATGAGCAGCAAAGGTTTTTTTTTTTACGTTTTTCACACAAAATTATGTAAATTTTACTGAAAAAATAAATTTATTGTTATCGAAACACAAATCCTTGGAAAATGTATCAAATAAGCAACAAATATCTTAAAAAATTTACTGAAATCTGAGCTGGTGTAAAAAATGTTACTTTTATCCCTCATTTCGTCTTTCATTTTAACAGACTTTGCTGTATTTTGATTTTATAAAAGCACACTGTATATTAAATGTTTATTTGTCTAGACATAGTTTAAAATATATCAAGAGCTTCAGCCAAAATCATACACGAATGGGGTCATTGTTTCTGGTCGGATGAGTTTAATATCTTTAGCTCATATTTTGAATACGGTTTTATGAGGAATATTATTTAAAAACTTATTTTAAGAGAAAAAATGAGCTACTCTTTTTATTCGCCTGGAAAAGACTCTACCTTGTGGTTAGAGCAAAATAAAAATTTTTAACGTTGAATTAAAATGAATTTCCACAGAATGTAAAATTATTTTTTCATGATAACAAAACTATGTTAATTTTAATAATAAATTTTATTTCGTAAAAGTTATAATTTTTCATATGCAACGCGACGTAATAAAAACTATAAAGCAAGAAAATTATACAAAAAAAAGTATTTTGAAATCAATCATTTAAATAAAAGACAATGCATACATTTTCCTATTAATGGAGAGTATAAGTAAACTTAAGCAAATTGATGATTGTCCAGACTATCAAATAAGAAATATGATAGTATTAGCTCGATGCGTGCGGAATTTTGCGTATCCGTGGCTTAAAGTCTACAACAGGCTAAAGAAAAATATATAAGTGTGTGATTTACTTTTCTTTTATTTATAGGCAACTTCATTACAGATATGATATACAAATTACATTATGAACAAAATTAAATCTTAATACTTTAAGATTTACTTGAATTATGTCCTTAAATCCCGAAGAGGGCGTAAGGCCTCAAAAAAAGTACAGATTTCTATAGACGTAGGTACAGATCTTTTTGTGGCATATTCAAGAAAGCGAAATTTTCTGCTCTTGTAGGTAAATTTTTTTATTTGCCTAAATTTGTGTTACAACTGTTACCAGTCAATAATTTATAATTAATGTATTCAAGAAAGCGAAGTTTTCTCGTCTTGTAGGTAAATTTTTTTTATTTGCCTAAATTTGTTTACGACTGTTAAATGTCAATAATTTAAAATTAATGTATTCTAATCGGAAAAAATATTGGTATTGTTATTTAGCATTTAAAATTATTTCTCATAAATATGTAACAATTTGTTATCGATGCCATCAGAACTGGATTGATTTTTAATTATATCAATTAGTTATCAATATTAAAAATTTACATGCCATTTAATTCTTTATTATTTCATTTCTTATTTTCAACAATAAAAGACAACCCCATGAAGTTTGGGCCCCAGTTATGGCACCAAATTTTTTCTTCGACAACACTCAAATACTATTTTTATGGATAGATAATTCTTGGCCATGTATTAAGATATCAATCGTTGATTTGTTATTGAAGGGATTTTCGAATAGGTGGTAGTCCAATACAATCAATACATATTTCTTAGATGTTAATCTAATAATTAAAAACAAATCCTTTTCAAATCATTTTAGTGGAGCAGTAATTTCAACATGATTTTTTTTTTTATAATTAAAGAATATAATCTTAATTTTCCAGATAGAAATTAGGTTACTATACTAGCACATCACTCGTTATTTAACGCAATTAGTCTCAGATAAACTAGTCTAAATTGAATTAGGAAACAAATTTAAAGTTCAGTCCTCTTAAAATACACTCTTGAAAACGTTGAAAACGGATCTCGTAACAATAATAATAAGCCTTGATACTAATAAATGGGCAACGGAGTTTTGAGGGCACTTTCTCAAAAGAAAAAGTAAAGAAAAAAGTATAAGTAGAAAAATGCGAAGTCGACGGAAAATTATACCAATTTTGCAAATGAAATCACAATAAAGATAGAATGTCTAATGCGATTCTCCACACTTGTTTTCCAGTAGCAATTCTTGACCATGTATTTCCACCGCTAGTTTCTAAACTCATCCGACCCTTTTCTACATTGTCTCCCACAATTTCTACTGTTCATTTATGGTGTCCAGAATATAATTCGCTTTGCCTATCGATCAGCTTTTTATTGTGGAATGTGTCCTGCCTAGGTACGCTTTAGCTTTTTATCAATCAATTTTGCTGAGCGAATTTGTGTTTCTGAACGTATCTCCTCGTTTCTTATTTTTTCTTTCCGGGTAATATTGAGAATACAGTGTTCTATTCTACTCTTCCATCTCTTCTCGTAACAAAAGGAATAATTAATAGTATCTGCCATCGCGATATCAGGATTTATGTAATCTATAACGTGTATAAAGCTGCAGTTCGCTATAAAATTTTTGATAACAATACGAATTGTTCACTTATTACAGAACTGTTTTACACTATATTATTAATAAAAATACACCTTGTTGAAGTTAATTCAAGGTCATAATTTTGTTTTGTGTTAATAGTAATTAGTTGAATTTTAATTATATTTTGTTTATATAATCAACCATTTTTGGTCCGGGAGATCAACGAGATTTATTTCGGATAATTAAGCATCAAGCAAATATTACGAAAGCTGCTTCGTTTTCACGTGGTATGTTCTTTTTAACGCGGTTAAGTGGCCAATTGTGGCCAATTACGAACGCCTCAAACTCCGTGGCCGAAAGCTGCTTGCTTCTTTGTGCAAGGGATGGAAGTTTGTGTTAATTAATTGCTTAGAGAGGGCAACATTTGTTCATTTATAATTAAATTATCTTTCTATTAGAGTAACAAGGAAACTGACATACGTCAAAGTGAAGCCTGTGCGTTCAATTAAAAATTTTCCGAGCCGCGTGAAAAAGAATATACCCCGTACATTTTTCGTAGATAAAAAGTTGGACATCTCATCGAAACGAAGTCATTTATGTTTTATTTAGCATAAAGCTTCATCCCGTAAAAACCTTTTGATCTCCCGGGCTATTTATTATAATTGTAATAAATATGATTATGATGCTTATTTAAAAAAAAAATGGTTTAAAAGCAAATATTAATGATCTCCGTGCTTGTTCTAAGAAAATTTCTTAAAGGATTCATATAATAGTTTTTTTTTTTTTTTTCATAACATTAAAAAAACCAATTTAAACCTAATATAGAAATAACAATAGCATATTAATTTAATTATTATAAATATTCGATAATCGATATTTAATATCGTCTTTTGATTCGAGGGTTTTTGTATATAGTTGTACGATTTTAGGGCGAGGGGAAAGGTTGACCCTTGAAAAGTTGCCTAGTGACACAATGTCACATGGGCCCAATATGTAAATCCTGTTTATAACAGCAAGTCAGTGACTACACATGCTTTGAGGTATGAAATTTAGAGAAAACCGTATCAAGGCAATTCTGTTAAATTTGTGCAAAATGGTCAGGGAAAATCTCATATAAACGTTTTTATATGATCTTTATCTTTATCTATGCTTTAAATTTTACCGGATTTGCTGTTTAATATATAATTCTATACTGCAAACTTTATGAATTAATTTAAAAGTTACAACTTTTAATTAAAAAACTGTGTTTTCTATCAAAAATTCCTTCTTGGGTAACTTTTGAGATACCAGTATTCATTTTCTCATTTAATTGTTAGCAACGCTTCCTATACAAACTTTCTTTAATTTTTATTGGTATATATTTACATTAAAAAATTGATAACGTATAAAAAAATATTATATACCTTGATATACATTTTTCATTTGTCACTGATAAGAAAATGAGCTCAAACAACGGGTATTGTGTAACCTATGTTTTAATTTCTATTGTAAAAAATGACTTTGACAATAATAAATAGTCATTTTCAAAAGTGGAATAAAATAATTATGAAAAAACTCTAATTATAATAGGCTTGTTGATTAAACTTTTTTTATTACTTCAGGTGAAAAGTTCTCACGGCATGGACAGAAAAGTGAAGTTGGTTTGTAAAAATACTGTGAATTTCGCAAATTATGAAAGCTTAAAATTATTTATTAAACAAAGAGGAAGATATAGATTAGTGACGTCGATGTCCAATCTCACCACAGAGATACATATAAAATACTTATAAAACTTTGTGTTGCTAAAAGGAGATGGACAACAATCTTTGAATGCTTATAACTTTTTCGGTTTTTAATCAATTTCAAATTTTGTTATGATATCAAGTTTAGTTTTTCATTTTCATGCGTAATATGGGAAATTCGATATCAGGCAACTATCATATTTAGGAATCCACAAACTTCATATTCTGTTTTAGAGACTAATAGTGCACGGTTTCTACTTTATAAGCTTATATTTAACTTCCAGTGAAATAATTTCTTATCGATTATGATCTGAAGTTGCAAATAATACAAAATTAAACATAATAGTTCAGCCAATTTCTTTTTGTGAGGTTTTCTTTAGAGTCACGTCTATATCAACAAAAATGCAACGTTGATGCACTTAAAAACTAACTTTCGCCAAGTTATAGCCGAAATAATTTCCTGAAATTTGCGAAAAGTTCTAGAAAATTACCTCAAACGAATAACTTGCTGCAGAAAATCCAGAGGTGGACTCCTTTTTCGACTAACATTATTATACCATGCATATATGTAATATACAAGGTATACTAAGTTTAGTCCCAAGTTTGTAACGCTTAAAAATATTGATGCTTCGAGCAAAATTTTGGTATAGGTGTTCATAAAATCATCTAATTAGTCCAATTCCGAAATCCAAAAACTTTAAATGTAAAAAATGTTCCTTACCAAAATATAAACAACTTTTTTTCGTAAACATCACTGTTTACCCGTGAGGGCGCAAATTAGGCGTAAATTGTATAGTATGTAATATATAAATTGTATATATATGTGTAATGTGATAGAGTAATCAGCACTATTTATGCATGGTATTTCAACAATAAACTCAGTCAATTGTTTGTTTTCACTTGTTTTTCATATTAAATGGAGAATACTTAATCTAAGATAATATTAGATTATTTTTAGATAGCTCTACCAGAGAAGAATAAAGTATTAAATAAGGGTTTTTATCACAGATGAATTTTACGTACGATTTGAAGCTCCATTAGTTACAAAAAAGTGCCCCCCCCCTATAATTTAGCAATTTGAAAAAAATCTAAAAAAGAAAATTCTAGGAAGTACTATTTCTAGTACTCAATATAAACAAAGAATGTTTAAGAGTTCATTTGTTCAACTAATACCGATTTTCCATCTTTTCGGGTGGTAAGTACGTTTTCTAAATAAAGGAAGAAAAATTATTAACACAAAAAATTAAAAAGTAATTACTAATCTTTCCGGTATGAGTTTAAATAAAATTGAATAATCAAATAAAAGAACAATAAAAGAAATTGATTAAATTAAAATTTCATTATATTTATATATTTATTCATTCGCCACACCACCGCAAGAATTATAAAGAATTGGTCTTTTAAAGAACTTGAACGGTGAGGTCATGGTAACATTGACGACTAACAAATTAAATGTACACAAAAGCATTGACGCAAATGTTACACCATTTATGTAATGTAAGTTGCGTGTGAAAAAAAATAACGTGTAAGGAGGTGAAAGAAAACTAAATGTATAATAAAATGGCATTAATTAGCTGCATGTATTTAGCACCACGCTTCCATCATAGATACATTTTAACGTTATAGTAATACTTTTTCCAAATAAGTGACGAGTAACATCTGTGCGAAGACAACATAAATAATAAAAAAATCGTGCATTTTTCTACTCAGTGGGTAGTTTTTGAAATATTACCTTTTAGACTTTAATTCTGTGCGATTTTGGAGATATTTCAAAAAGTACTTTTTTATTCACCATGGATTTTTAAGTTTTTTAAGTTTGAATACCCATAAATATTCCAAAAAAGAAACTTTGATTGAACGTCTCGTCTTAAACGTATCTATTGAAGAAGATGCTCCAGGAATATCACCTCTCGCATTAAAAGGACAATTTTTGTAATTTTTGTATCAAGATTATGCTAGAAGACGTTATTTTCCCAAATGAAAGACAGATAAATTTTCCCGACTTTTGCAAATATTCAACGGTACAACTCCTTTTAAAAAAATCAATCAGATCTCAAAAAAAAAAAATTGTTTTGGAATTCGGAACTTAGTATTATGGGTAATTTCGACCACAAAATTCGTGTTTATTAGGTAGTTTATGAGGTATCACCTAATAAAAATTTCCAGATTTCATACGATTTAGATAAAACAGGTGACTTGAATACTTTTTGGATTGGTAATTACCTCGATTAATCCGCGCTTTTAATAATAATACGAAAAACTCAAGTCATTAGGACGAATTTGAAATTTAATTTGAATTTTTTCCTCTAGTGTATTATTCGACTACGGTCATTATGGAGACACTCATGGCGAAATAAATACATGGATACTTGAAAAGGAAATAAAAATTTAAGTTGAGTGCAAACATACATTTATTAATCGTATGCGTTATTTCAAATTAATATTTTATAAGCATAAACAAAATATTCGTGTGCTTAATAAACTATTAAAATAATAACCTAAAACTTTTAAAAGTTTAAGAAAGTTCAATTTATATATGGGTTGTTCATATTAAAACAGTATCAATTAAATTTTCAATTAAATACATATAGAAATACTTTTATCTTATATATTATTTCTTTAGCCTGTTTTAGGAAAACAAATTCATTATGGCGGTCGCTAATGACCTAGACGTTAAAAGCGACCTTAAATAAAATTAAAAAAAAAAAAAAAATTCATTATGCTATTTGTATTTCATATCTGTGATAAAAATTGCCTATAAATAAAAAAAAGTAGATTGATATTATTATATGTATCACTTATCTCCAGCCTGTTTTTAGTTAATTTACCTAGTTAATAAAAGCTATTAGTTCATTCAAGATGTTTATCCCATTTAAAAGTTTCGTTTTTGCCTTTATATTTATACTGACCACTGAAGACTTAACAGAAAGGTACGACTTCAAATAATGGTGAATTTTTGTGACACATTATTGACATACAACTAACAACTAATACAAAAGAAATGATCCTTAAGTTTATAACGGTACCTCAGCCCCAAATCTACGTTTTTTTAAAACTTGGTAGGAACTTGATAATTATGCCTTGTCTTTCCAGCGTTTGATAAAATTTTAACTCACAAAAGGGAGAACTTTTAGTGGGAAAATACCCTTTAATAAATTAGCACTCTTTATCTATTTGCTAATAATTTTAATTTGTGTGACATAAAATTAAACACAGGAGACATAAAACCGGAAAGACAACATGATAATCAAGATATTTCCTTAATCTTAAGGATCCTCAGTGTTTTATTCTTCCATTGCCATACGTTTATTCGGTGAAAATGGAAGTTTGTTCATTTTTTTAAGCTAAATTCGGTAATAAACGTACATAAAAGTGCATATTTATCTGTAAACTAATTTTTCCGTTTGTCTTTGCGGTACAGTAACCGGATATAATAAAAATAAATATTAACCTTGAAAACGATACTTACATATTACCGATTCATATATTACTGTTTAAATACATATTGCCTGGATAAGAAATCGTGGAAAAATCACATTTTCTTTTATTAAAGTCTTTAGCTGTTTTCAAAGCAAAAAAAATAATTGAGCTGAACTTTATTGGGAAAAATATGGTGTAGATTTATTATTTATAAATAATAACTGTGGAAGAACTAGAAATACAGAAATTTGCTCGAGTTATAGGTAAGATACTTTACTTGAAATTTTCTTGAACTATTATAAAATGCTTTTGATTTGTATTATAAAATGCGTTTGCCACAATATTTCAAATGTATAACTAGACTTATTTAAATAGTAAATTTTTGCGAATTTTTTTAAAATTTTGTTCTATAGCAGAAAATTTGTGTACCTATAATTGACTTGTTTTAAATATAGACTAATTATCTTTTATTTATAAATTTTCAACGAAGAATATATCGCAATTTTATTAAATAGTTCACTCCATAAATAATTCAATTAAATTAGTAAGTCCTTCGATATCCAGCAGTATTTAAAAAAAGAGAACTTGTTTCTTTTTAAATATTCACGAAATATTTTTTATAAATTTAATAGTTTTAAAGATGCTTTGAAATTAACAATTATTGTCTTTTTACTAAAAAACGGCCCGTAGCTTATAAACTAGTAAAGCTGATACGAAATCGAATCTAAATACGAAAACGATGTCAAAAAAAAAAAAAAAATCAAAGAATCAAAAAAGCTGTAAATAAAATCATATAAGACACACGTATTGTTTTTTTTTTGCAACTTAAAGTCAGCCATGTTAATTAAGCCACGTCTCTATAAGGATGAATTTTTGTTGACTTCGTGTTGAGTCATAGTTTTGTTGACTTTGAGTTGAGACAGACTTACATTTCGCTAAATATCGATGTTTCGATTGCAACGCATCCATTCTCACTAGCTATATGAATAAATTTAGTCACTGAGATGGTTGCCTTGCAATCGAAATATCGATATTTAGCAAAATGAAAGTCTGTTGTATGTTTTTTAATCATATTTTATCAGTAAAATTTCTTAATATACAATTTTATTTCCAATATCGTGGTATTTATTTCAATAACCACGCCTCTATGTTAATTTTCAAACATGACAGCCAAATTAAAATGCCAAAATATTATATTAAACAGATCTGATTTTTTGACACATACATTTTTTTACATTTAACCGCCAAATAAAACCACAATTTTTGGTCTAGCTTATCGATTTATTATTTATTTTATGAGTTTGACTGTCATTTTTCGATAAAAACCACCAGTTATGAGAAAATTAACAAATATACCGAATAGTAAATATAAATTGAACGACACGGTAATTCGAGAGCGACAACAATAATAACATGCAGCTGTAAGAGCAGGTAGATTGCGGCTTACAAAACAGGCGTGAGGTGAAGTTGAGGTAACTCAAGTGGCCTGTTTGTGATGGAGTGATTATCTAACTATACCAAAAAACAAATTTCATTGCAAAACAAATGAGTTGAGATTTCTGAGAGCTTTTGTCCGGGAACTTGGTATAAATACTCCACTGTGGACCGGTACGCTAGTCTTCCCTATTGAGTGATGTTATTAACTGTTGCAAACAACACGCAGAACATATTGAAAGCATAGGAAAATTTTCGAAAATTGTTAATAAAAATATGAAAATCGATCCTCATATTATTATGAATACAATTTGCCCTTAGCAACCACATTATTATTATTGGAAACCACTGTTTTTTTTTCTATATTTCTTGATTACCTGAAATAAAAGTATAATATATTGTAGCGGTATATCTATGTTGTAAGTCGTAACAGGTGACACAGTTGACTAAAATATTGATTATTTCAGAAAATATAAAATTTCATGTGCTTTCATTCTTATTATATTTTTATAAAAATTTCTCATTCAAATGAAAATAATATACTAATTAATAAAAAATTATCAATTTTAATCATATAAAAAAAATCACCTAAAATTGAAAAATTCGAACTACCCATAAATTTCTATTTATAATTTTCTTTTCTAAAATTTATTAATCCTACCCCGGAAAATTTTTTGTGTAAACAATATTGTTATTGTAATTTTTGTTATTTTTAGACAATAATTATTGTGTTATTTTTATCTAATAAGTTATGTGGTGAAAACAACTTTGGTGAAAAAAATATGGGTTTATTTGGAAAATTAGCACATTTTTTGGGTTTGAAGAAACGTGAAGTTCATGTTTTGGTTATTGGATTAAATAATAGCGGAAAAAGTACGGTGGTTAATCATTTTAAGAGTGAAGAAGATCGTGTTACGGAAATTGTTCCGACTGTTGGTTTCAATGTGGAAAAATTTCAGAGTAAGTCTCTAAAAAAGTTTAATTTAAGCTGAAACTTTTGAGATTTCGAAAAGGTTTAATATGTTGCAGGAATATTTGACAAAGCCCCAACAACTCATTCAAAAAATTTTTGAACGAAATCATTAGATTTGATTATTGAAAGTTGCCTATGCTATATAAAAATAAATTTAGGAAAAAAATTCTTAAAGCAGTATAATTTTTAACTCGAACACTGCGGGAAAATATTTTTTCTTGAGTAATCATAGACCGTAATAGGGCGACATCTTAGGGTACATGATTTTCTCGGTTTTTTCAATATCGAAAAATTTGTTTTCCATCTTTTCGAATAGTTGTAGGCACTGCCATTTAAACTGAATAAATTTTGTGATAAAACCTAGCCTCGGAAAATAGCAGGAAGATTGGAAGTGCCAAAGAGCTTGGAAATAGGAGGAATTTTATAAAGAAACATGACAATTTCCCGAGTTTTAGTTTCAAAAAGGAAACGCATATCATCAAAACTGCAAAGGTCCAAAAAAGGAAAATGAATTCTTACCGTTCCCTTGTAAAGGTCTCCTCATTTTAGTCACAACTGAAACATTTGTTGTCGGCTTCCTATTTTTCACCTGAGAGAGAAGCGGATAACTGAGTTTTCACCTGAGAGAGAAGCGGATAACTACGTTTATTAACGTGGCTCTGATTTGTCAGAGAAAAGAAGGCTGTTCACGTGGTTTTGATCCTGTACAAAAGTCTTTGAGGTTTCTCGAAATGAAGGGGATGAATTTGGAAACATTTTTGTTGAAAACGATTTCATTTTGGCTTAAATCAAACTTTTTATGCATGAAATATTACATTCAAGTAGTAAAAATTGCCTATATTTAATATTTTCCAGATCAAAACCTAGGTTTTACAGCATTTGATATGAGTGGCCATGGACGATATCGTGATTTATGGGAACATTATTACAAAGATTGTCAAGGTGTAATTTTCGTCATCGATTCCTCAGATCGACTCCGTTTAGTGGTCGTTAAAGATGAATTAGATCTATTATTACAACATCCAGATATAGCAAGTAGACGAATACCAATATTATTTTTTGCAAATAAAATGGATTGTAAGGATGCATTAAGTAGCGTTAAAATTGCAAGTGCATTAGCACTAGAACGTATTGTGGATAAACCATGGCATATTAGTGCTAGTAATGCCATCAGTGGTGAAGGTTTGAACGAAGGTGTTGAATGGTTAACGCAACAAATCAGAGAGGGTGTACTGATGAGGAAAGCTCAATAGTAGCGCGCGAATATTTATATATTTATATATTTATTATAAAAAAAAATTTATGAAATACTCTTGTCAATTGACTCCTTTATATAAAAATAATATATAATTAAATTTATTGATTATTTCAAAAAAAAAAATTGCATGTTTTAAATAAAAATTTTATTACTAAACTCATGGAAAAGTTATAATAAATATAATAATATCAGTTATTAAAATATGTATATCATTTGGGTCGGTCGGATACAGATTTTCTGTTGCATAATAGTTGAATATTATGCAACCGGTTTTTGATAATAATTCGAACCTTCGAACGAGGTTTTTATATCTATATTGTTTTCTTTGTTGACGTTTTCTTGAATATCTCTGCTTTTATTGATCGGATTGAGACGAATAAAAGAAATCATCAGATTGTTATGAATTTATTCATCGACTTTGTCTGCTATCGAATCCTGAATTTAATCTCAATACCTTAAGCAAACCGCTGAAACCTCATATTTTCAACTTTCTCTTATAAATTTTCGAAAAAAGAAGGAATTGTGTTGTACTTCTGGAAAAACTGTAACTTATGAACTTAAAAAAGGATGGTGAGTTTTAGCCCGATACATTATTTCAATTTTGGAATCGATTGAAAAAAAATAGCATTAGGTTTTTTTAAATGGCAGAAAGAAAATGAATAGTTCACAAATTCATTTTGATCCAAAAAAAAAAAAAATAACGCATGTTGACACTGTGATCATAATTAAGTTTAATTTTTTACGTAATTCGGCCTATTTACGGATCTTCATAGCGTAATAAATGACCCGGAAACAAGTGTTTTCAAGTATTAATGATACAAAATCTATGGTACATAACAAAAAAATAATTTTTTACATTTTTTTAGAAGTCTCGATCTTTGACGTCATAAGCAGATGGATTGACACTATGATAATTAAATATAATGAATACAATTTTGGTGGGCGTGCTGGCAACCTTTAATTTTATTGCAAATGGATTTGTTTATATTAGTGACATGCGCTCCCACCAAAAAAGTTGATCCTTAAACTAAACATAATAAAACAAGTCTTTAACAAATACAAATCAAAGACTCTATTATTAACGAATTCTCGAAATCGTAATCATTATAAATAAGCCACTATTTTGTTGCTCGAAATGCCCAACCATAGAATTTTTCAACTTACAAAAATGTGTCGTTCGAAAATATGAAAAAAAGTTGCCGCTTTTCGCCTCTGCCGGGGAGAAAAATAGTATAGACAACGGAAGCAAGTAAAGAATGTCTCCGATCTCACCTTTTGTCACCCTCGGTTGAATATGAGATCTGAGACATTCTTTACTTTAGCTCCCTAGATGTGTAATATACTATTTGTGTTTGTTTGTTCATTTACTGTAAACTTCAGCCAAAACTTTTCCAAGTAGGAATAATAATAATGCAGTATCCAATCGTCCCGTAAAAATGGTATAAATTTCGCTCGGATTGATTTATAAAATTAAAATATTAAACATCACATTTGCTCAAATTTTTGTTTTTGTATTGGATTGTTTTTGATTAAAGAATGTTTTCGAATTTGGATAAAAAAAAAGTAATGTTTTATAAAAATTTTGCAAAGAAATATTTGTAACACTAAAAATAAAATATTATCACGAAAGTTTTTAAAATTTGTTTTCAATACATTATGGCTTTTATATTTTAATCTAAAATTCCTAATTTGTTTCCTATTTATCCTTTAGAAGGATTTGTTTGTTAAGTAAGAATGAGTTACAGAAAAATAATTATATAGCTTTTATTTTCATCATCAAATAGGGAAACAATTAGCCCTTTCGATTACAGTGATGCGAACAAATTAAAGAGTGAAAAAAATTTCAGTTCCTATGTTTCTAACTTTGTGAATTAGAATTCTGTGCATATTTTCGCTTATTCAATTTACGATATGAAACGTTTAACTAATGCTCAACGTTCAAATTTTTCACATGTTATACAAAAATAACAATTCTGTAAGAACTGTGTATAGACTTTTACGTGGAGATAAGAAAAGGCGTGTGTTTCAACGAAGCTTCCGTTCAATCAAGAATTCGCCATGGGATTTGAGGGCCTTTGAAGAGTCTCATCTATATCAACAAACCTGCAACGTTGAAGCACCTAAAAGCTGCTAACATTCGTCAAATTATAACCGAAATAACGCCCCAAAAGTTGTGAAAAACCAAAGAAAAAATTTTGGACGAATACACTGCTGCAGAAGATGTAGAGTCGGTCATTTGACTGACATTATTAAATGATGATTATTCGATTGAATATTCGATTAACAACAAGTGAAAACAAACAATTGACTGAGTTAATTGTTAAAATACCATGCGTAGTCAGTGTTGATTTCTTTATCACATTACACATACAAACATGTGACACATACATAACTGTTAATCAAGTATAGTACATATTATAAAATTTCCGCCTAATTGGCGCCCTCACGGGTAAACAGTGATGTTTACGAAAAAATGTTTCAAACAAAAGTTGTTTAATTTTTGATAAGGAAAATTTTTTACAATTTAAACTTTTGTTCTATCTCTAACGGTTTACAAGATGGGTCCTACGGAACCAAGACCCAATTGACCTATGATGCTCATTTACGAACTCGACCTCACTATTTACGTCCTGAGTACGCTGTAAAAATTTCAGCTCGATGTCTTTTTTCGTTTTTGAGTTATCGTGTCCACAGACACGACGGACGGACGGACAGCCGGAAATGGACTAATTAGGTGATTTTATGAACACCTATGACAAAATTTTTTTCCTAGCATCATTATTTTTAAGCGTTACAAACTTGGGACTAAACTTAATATACTATGTATATTTCATATATACATGGTATAAAAATATAACTCAGATAATTTTACATTTTGTTTAAAAAAAATTAAAGGTAATAAACTCAATTTCATTTTGTAAGTTTGAAGGGTGCTATATCAATTATCGTGGTACCCCTATCTGATAAAAAACCCAGTCAAGTTATCAATGATTTCCTAATTTTATAACCTGGTGAAACATTCTATTATTTAACTAGTGTTTTGCCAATTTTTAAATTTGTTTCTTATGAGCAGTAAGTTTGAAAATCTAATCGACATGATTGAATATATTGTTAATGCAATACGTTTTTCCGTTGAAATTAAATCACGACTGACCGTCGTTAAAAGGGAATAGAGATTTGATTTCATAATAAATGCAAAACTAATTTTCATACATAAACAAATGACTTCGTACAAAGTATAAACAGACACTATTACAAAACTGAACATGGCATTGCCTATAAAAACCATGGATTATTATACTAAATAATCCGAATAGGTAATTGCATTGGATATCACCTATGTATGTACTGCATGTAAAAGTAAACGATTAAAATTTTAAGCTAGTGTTTTGTTGAATGCAAAAGGTATAATATTTACGAATTAATTTGTTTTGAAAATTCTCAACGAATTGTTCTACACCTAAATGACACATGCCTAAAAAAAGGAAATTATAACGTTAGAAACTTCCATACAGGTTAAAGTTTTGTTTTCGCAAGTACTTTGAAAATATGGGCCATTCCCTGCAATAAAAATTGTCGCGTTTTAAATTATACACAAAAAAGTTCACGAACTTTTTTCCCTAGAATGAAAAATAGAATCCTACTATTTCCTCCTCGAAAAGGCATATTCTAAACATTTTTTTGTGTTACTAGAAATAAAAGATTATGATAATTAACGTTAAAAGATGTAAAATTTTTAAAAATACTCATTTTTAAACCAAAAGATATTCATTTAGATAAAGTTGAAATTGCTAAAAATCTCAATTAAGAAACTTCCGTTCATATTTTTAATAAATAATTTTCATACATTATTATATGAGCATAAATATGAGCGATTAGGTTTACTAATTAGTAGATTGTGATCTTTATTAAAGTTGAAATAAAATAAAAAATTGCAGATACCATCAAAGTGCTTCTTGTATACTTTACCAGGGTAAAGTTTTTTTTTAATATTTACTAATTTATTTACAATTGCATTATAGTAGTGTGTTTTTTAGTTAAATTAAAAAAAATGCAGATAATTTAAAAACAAAAACTAACAACACTGTATTCCTTGAAAGGAAGTCAAATATTTACATTTTATTTATGAATATGGTAAAACATAGTAAAGGTATGTTATATGCTGGAGCAGATTAATATTAAATAACGAAATTTAAAGGAACTACCGACATAAAATCAGGTCCGATCGATTCGCTTGTGATATCGTAGCTATTAAACCGATGAAACGATTTTTGTTTTTTTTGAAAGGTAATTTGATCGAGAGAGTTCTTAGATATGTTTCAAGAAAATCTACTCAGCCGTTCTAAGATTATCGGCTCATTTCTAGTTGTTTCGCGTATGGAACCCAAACTCGCCTTTGAAACATAGCGCGTTTGAATCGATCTAATTATCTATCAAACAAAGAAAAATTAAAATAGGTTTATCAGTTAAGAAACAACGATATCACAGACAGACATACAGATACACATATATACATATAGCACCCCATTTTAAGTCGGGGGTTAAAAACTGATGTACCAGAGAATTTCGCAACGCTATCAATTTCAAAATTCAATTTTTTTTTTATTCATTTCGTTAAGAGTGTGTTATTCTGGTTGGTTGTGAAGGTCGTTTCTAGAAAAAGTTCAATTAAGTCTGACATTTAAGATGGCTATGCGAATAGCATATCTAAACATGGTTTCCATGGAAACGATATATATGAAAAGGTGTAAATCTTGGTTCTGCGGAAATAACAAATCAGTCCTTTATGGGCAGTCATTGTGAACGGATGCAGTGGTAACATTAGTTGCTGAATTATTGTTACATATATTTTTGTAAATATTTTTGAAAATAAAGATTATAATTAACATTAAAGTATAGCAAAGTTTTCAATAACTCCACCTAGTGGTGTTTTATTGTATCGAATCTACGTTCTAGAGTACGAAAATTGTTTTTCTGTACTAGATGACGTCATCAAGTATAACATCCAAACAAATTGATTTTGAACTCAAATTTTTTATATTTTTTTATTGATTTTTCATGACGGATTTAATTTAACAGAGTCAGTATCCAGCAACGCCCGTACATATTTGCTGGTACAGGGGTGAGACACCAAGGTTTATGATATTCATATTCTCACTTGTAAATGACACCATGGTGTTTAATAGTAGATAGTAAATAATAAATTTATTTGATAGATATTGTATCGATATGTTTTTAGCAACTTTGTATTGGTACGATTTAGAAAACATGGTACAATTAATCTCAATTAGCTTAGAATAAAGATATAAGTTATAGATAGGATCTCTTGAAGATTTATCCTATCTTTGGGCAACATAGATCTGAATTGTGACGTTTAGTATACCAAAACTAAAATTTATACAAACTCAACGATAAAAATAGTTAGACATACAGGTACATTTCTATATATACAATAATACGCTTCCATACCATTAATAGATACATATACTCACATATACACCTTTGATTATACAGGTAATATAGGTACACAATAATATATTCTTACGCAACACTGCCCATACGTCATGGGTTGGGTAGAAACCGTGTGCCGCGCAGCGAATGATCGCGAGTATTATATTATTATATGTTTACTAGACTCTTATGGTCTGCAACGATGTTTATAGTTTAGCGGTTTAATATTTATTATTTTATCATGTAGTCTTTTTAGTGTAAATATCTCTGTTGTTGTTTTTTTAAGTTGTTGTGAGTTTTTTAAATATTTGGAACAAAAAATTAAAATTTTATAAAAAACGAAGAAAAAAAAGAAGAATTAAACCAAAAGAAATGAAATTATTAATTAAAACTAATTAATAAAACTTTTTTTAGTGAACAATGTTTGATTAATATTTAAAAACCACAGTTGTTACCAATTGTTTGTGTTTTAACTCTTAAGTGTTATATATTTAATTGGCGAATTAATTTTTTTAAAAGGTAATTTTTTTAAAATTAATTATTTACGAAAAAAAAAGATGCCATGGTGGGTATGAGTGTAATGAAACCGATCAGTAATTTCCTGATGAAATAAATTATTGTTTTCATTGATAAATCTTTTTTGTGCTATCTTTCTAACCGAGAAATTCAATTTTTATGTCTGAATCAATTGCATTTCGTCTATAACGTGGTCATCGTCAGTATCAATTAGCTGATATTGAAATTTGAGTTGCTTGTCGCATTTTGGTCACTGCTTCGCTAATTCATTGCCAATTAAGCAACGAGAAACGTATCTTTTAGGATAATAATGACTATATTAGCTAATTCGTACTGACGAAGACCACGTTGTAGTTGGAATACGTAATTATAAAAACAAGATCCAGATATTGAGACGAATATAATAATTTTCTTCCAAGAAATGGACGTAATATTTCTTAAAATTATCACGAGAAACAAAAGTGTATTTTTAAGTTTCTAGAAAATTATTTTTAGAGTTCGAATCAGTTTTATTATAATATAAAAATCTTGATTTCCAATTTTGGTAATATTATTTCTTACATTTCAAGTAGAAATTAATTTATGTATTAGTTGTTTTCAATGGAAAATTTTTGTTAAATAGATGAATTTCTTCAAGTACTTGAAGATTAAGTTAAATCAAAATCGAACCCTTGTTTAATGAGGCATTGAAGTCTCCTGGACTTTTTTAATATTTAAGACGCTTTTGTATATGTTACTTTAATAAAAAATAATCTTGAATAATCTTTAAACTTTGACCTGATGTGTAATAAATAAAATTATTGATAGAGAATCTTCAAGGAAATTTATTTTTAGATTTTAAATTTTTTCATCAATAATTTCTATCTACGCAGTTCTTAAATATTCGTAGATCTAGGAAGTGGATATTTTTTTTGGATTTTGATAACCGGTTGACATTTTAGAGTTTTTTTATGATAAAAAATGAAATATTGTTTGAATTTTAAAGAAAATCTCTTTTATAAAACTATATATTTATGTGAATATTTTTCAAAATATCTACTTTATAATTTTCTAATCGACCTTCAATCTCTGGGAGTTTCAATTTCGTATATTTTAAATGATTTAAAAAAAAGATTATTCGTCTTATTTTTTTTAGCAATCCCGGAAAGGATTAAAAAATTTCAAAGCTTACGCATAAGCTATTCAATTCAAGCCTAGCTTTAAGGGTTGGTATATTTTAAAATTGAAAAATTTAGACTGTTGCAATTGTTATCTTACTTTTGTTGAATATAGTTTTAGGCTTAGTAAACAATAGGGCTATTTATTTACAAAATGATTCTTTTTTGTTTCGGACTGTTTTCAATTAAGTAAAGACATATATTATATCTTCTTTTCTGGTCAAAAAGCGCTGCTTGAAAAAGATAAAATATACTTAACTTTCTTAGGTTGAATAGTTTTTTGACAACTGTCCGAAACAAAAGCAAATCGATGAAAAGGTATTGCTTTTGGCTTTCTATATGTTTGAAACTTTGGCCATTAGAATTCTGTGAATATTCCCGCTTGTTTGAAATGTGTATCTAATGTTCAAATTGTTTACTTGTTCTTCCGAAATATCTATAATCGTGAAAGTTTGGATGGATGGATGTTTGGTACTCAATCACGTCAGAACGGCTGAATGGATCTCAATGAAATTAGGCACAGAGATAGATTATAGTCTGGAATAGCACATTTTTTATCCAGGTAAAATATATGATTCCCGTGGGATACATTTGTTTTAATTTTCCATAAAGCAAAAAATCGACATGTTTTTTTTGCATATAGGTAGTGGTAGGTTTGTGGCCAGAAAATGACATGGGCTAATTTTTATCGTGGAAAAATTCACGGTTCCTATAGGACAGAATACAAGAACCATGTTTTTGAAAGGTTTTTTTCTTAAGAAGGTTTTCTTGATTAATTTATAGAGTAACGATAAAACCTCTCAAAATCCCTTTTAATCGCCAGTAAAACCACCCTCTTTGATCGCGGGTAACACCGCGGGGCACAGCTATTAATACATAGCTTAAACTTCTCTGTTCTTCCACCAATTATATGAATCAAAGGGATAGGCTATCTTCCCGAGGAAACGGGACGGTTTTGAAAACGGAACAGTCAAATAATAGGAGAACGTTTGAAATAATTGAATGGCTTTGTTGCTTCTTTTAATATGAAAAGATGATTAAAAAAGACTATCTAGTTTAGATAAAAAAGGAGTTATCAATTTTAGAATTTTCTGAGATATCAAACAGAAATGATTTACCTAAGAGTTCATTGACAGTCCCTTTTGTTCTGAAATTTAACGCTATATACTTTTAAAAGATGAGTTATAAAATTACCCTTGAATTTTTAATAAATAATCTATGTATTTATTTTTTTTAAATATATTTTATTTATTTGCGCATTTTATAAATAATTATCTAATGAATATTCATAAAGTTGGTCATGTGTAAAAATTTATGTATTTTTCATACTCAAGAGACGATAAGAAATGTTTTTTTTTTTACATATGAGTGTTGTTAAAAAGTGCACTCTTATTGAAAATATCTACTTTTTATTCTTTGAAGTTTAATGATGGCTTACATGATATCAAGTGAAATAAATGTTTTGTATTATGAATTTTAATTGTGATTTACTTTTTTTTTTAAATTTAAAGGATGTCGATATTAAAAAAATGTAGCTCAATTCAGTAAATTTTTTTGTAAATGTGCAGTTAATCAGTCGCTAGCAAGGATATGAAGATATTAACAAGAGATTCAGATCATTTTCTATATTTAGTCTACCATATAATCGATTTTTGATTTGGGATAAAACCATAAAAAATCGATTGCATGGAACAAAAAATATAAGAGATGCTCGGGCATATTATTAGAATTGTCAACAAATATCAAAATTTTTCGCTTCTGGGTTTTCATCACTTAATTGATGAAAAATTCTTCAACCACGTTTTCTTCAACACTGATCAAGTTTAGAATATTCTGATAAACGTACACGTTTTAGTTTTCCTTCTCCTTCAGAACATTGTGATTGAATCTTTATTCTGAGTTATAAAGAGCCTAAATGGCCGAGCGGTCTAAGGCGCTAGTTTTAGAACGTTTGTCTATTTAGGCTTAGGTTGCGGGTCCGACTCCACCCACATCAAATATGTAATTGTAAATATGTTTGTAATTTAATAAATAAAGATTAACAAATAATGATGTGGGTGGCCTCTGTGATTAGACATGACTCGCAAAAACGGAGGTTAAACCCCCATTATTATTATATTATTATTATTATTATTCTGAATTATGCCGCAAAGAGTAGAATTTAGCACATTAAATTCTACAAAGCACTTTCATAAACGGATATTAACTTCAGATTTTTACGTACTGATAACGGTTTGAGCCGTCGTTTCGGCATTTTTCAAATAAACATCCATGATAGTAAAGCAAAATTAAAACTGAAGGTCATTGAGGCTCAAAATTAGTGCGGAATTGTGGAAACAAAACGATGTTATCTCAGTTCTCAGTTACAGAGGTTAATGAATATAAAATTCACTCGCTCTCTCAGTTATAGAGGTAACTATGGCGATTAAATCGAATGAACGAACCCCACATATAGAGGTTTGCCCATTAACAGAGGTAATTCACTGCTAAAGTGTTGGGACCTCAGCATGAGTTCCAGCTATGGAGGTTTCTCATTTATCTAGGTCCCACTTAACCAAGTTTCACTGTACCTACTGCAAAGTACAACACATGTTTATAGGACTATAAACTACAATGTTCTCCAAATATAAGGAATTCGACCTAGACACATTTTCCCTCAGTTTTGATTGAATATTATTTTTTTCAATGAAAAACAATGAAGATAAATAAAAATGCTATAATTTAAATTGCCAATAGTTTTTTAATGAAAGTTTGAGACATCTGTTCTGAAAAATTCTAATGAATAATGAATGAATATGTATTACCTATGCATTATTCAATGATTTAATTTAAAAAAATATGTTGTATGAACTTATTTGGGAATGTTTATTAATAAATTACGAGAAAAAAACATTTTTTTTTACACAGAATTTATTAAT
This sequence comes from Chrysoperla carnea, assembly GCF_905475395.1. NCBI lineage: Eukaryota > Metazoa > Arthropoda > Insecta > Neuroptera > Chrysopidae > Chrysoperla > Chrysoperla carnea. The sequence goes on from NC_058337.1 coordinate 130,028,358, forward strand.
TTTTGTCTATTCTTAATATTTTTTTATATGAAATATTATAATATTGGTGGCTACTCAGATAGACGAGCATGTATGTATGTGAAAATGATTATTGGCCTATAATAAAGACGATAGAATCATAGAGATCCAAGTAACTTTGTATATTTGTGAGAAAATCATGAAAACGCGATTTTAAGTATGTGAGGAAATTATTGGTCTTTGATGGAAATATTTATAAAAATAAGTATTAACCATTGTTAGAATAATACCTTACTTGACTCATTTCCTTTATCTCCTATGGGAGCATAAGCCATCCAGAAGAGCTCTCCGCCTGTCCCTAAGTCGAGCAATCGTCTTCAGCTCGCCCCAATTTTTTTTTCACTTCCTTCGCTTCTCTCTCAATTGTCCTTTTCCATGTATGGTTGGAATAATGGTTAAACAATATTCGATTAAGAATGTACGAGTGTCAGTGCCATTTTGACGAAATGTAAGGAAAAATTTTTCAATATCTGGAGTAATTTTCAAAATATTGAAAATTGAAAATTTTGTTCATTGTTTAGCTTTCGATATTTCGAAAACCAAGGCGGATATCGAAAAATTGTATCATTATATATCGCCTACATTCATGAAGTTATAACAAAATTTATCATCAAAGTTGAAAATAAGGTACAAATAATTTCAACCACAAGTCTAAATTTGCCTTGGCGCTCATACTATCTTAATAGTACCAAAACTCATTTCGATGAGTTTGGTATGTTAGAATTATATGCCAAAATCTCTAGTTTAAGGAAAATAATACCTGGAGCAGAATGGTTCTGCATCGGTTTTACTATGTATACTAAATCAACAATCTGGAATTGGGAAAGGGATGAAATAAGTACCGGATTTTAAGGATTGAAGTATCAACTCTTCAGTTTGCAGGCAATTTTGACTTTAGGTCTGCAAATGGCCTGGAGACCACTTCACCTAAAGAACGTAAAACGTAAATAAAAGTAAATTTGAAATCGAAGTAAATAAAATAAGCTTCTCAACAAAAGCGCAATCTTGACATATTCAATGAAATTTTACACGAAATAAAATAATTATAAATATGATATAAATATGTCTATCAGGATATTATAGCGTGTTTTCAGTATTCAATATATAGTCAAAAGACAATGAATAAAAATTTTTTTCTAGTATTAGAGGAAAAAAAATTAGTAACCAACTGCCCTTGAAAATCATCACCTACACTAATTTTGAACTATTTGTACGACCACGCAAACATATAGTTATTTTTTTTATATTAATTAGATTATAATACTTATGTCCTTAAAAAACCTTTTTATTTTCCATCCGTAGGTCTATGATGGATTGCCATTGTGCGTGTGTTTTAATTCCGTAATTAAGGACATTACGGTAATAAATATTGTTTAAATCGATGTCTAATTTATCGTCAATAATTCGATGTTATAGTCGATAATATACAATGTGTAAATGAATTATGGGTAGGGAGGGGGCATAAGTAGGTATACATTGTAGTATTAGTACACAGGACAGAACGTGCTAGTTTTTGAAAATATCTTAAATAAAAATTACTTTTTAGGGATAAGCTTTTATTGTACTTAAATGTATAAATTCATAATGAGCCAACTCAAACATGACTATTTGTAAAAGCTGGACACACTCCATTAAAAATATCGAGGAAAGTTAACGACATACGCTTTTAAAAAGGCTTGTATGAGTGACTCATAAGAAAAATTATGTAATACTTTTTAGTACAGGAAAAGCTTGCCCATAAGCAGTATTTGTTCTTAATATTTTTTTTATTTAAAAATGAAAAAAATTTGTATATCAAATATGGTGGAAGCGATGGGAAAATCATGTCATGCTTGTGCAAATCGAAATTCTTCATTCATCATTCATTACCTGCAATTCATCTCAATCGGAAATCAGGAAGTGGGTCAAATTTAACTTGCAAAATTTAATTAAAAGCTCTTCGTTGTTGTTGAAATTAAATTAAAGCTTTTAAAAACGTATGAATTGATTTTAGCAATTGTGGCATTGTTAGGATCGAGTTAGCAATTCGAGGAATATAGAAAAGTCAACGTTACAAAATAATTATTATGGCGTCCGTCAGTCAACCAAATTCAAAAAAAAAAATGAGCAAATGTTAAAATGTACATTTTCAATGTTCTACCATGAAGAATTTAAAATTCGTTTTATTGTCTAGATCAAGTTATAAAAACGTATTTCCACTATAATTTCCTCAAAGAGATATGCTATTCGTCGCTAATTGGGCGACACTTTCACTGTCTGCAATTCATTGAAATGTTTTAAAATTATTTCTAAAAAATATTTCGGTAAAATATGTGTTCATTTATGACCAGCGGGAAGACCTCCTTAATGCGATACATTCCATGATAATAATAAGCATTTATCACCATATAATTAAAAACTATTTTGAATCGATTTGAATATATTGACTATTTTGAATCGATTTGAATATCTAATTTGCTGTAAATTTTAATATCATTGGTATGAAGTAATTTTTAAGTTAATCAGTAATAATCAATTACTCATACCAAAGAAACCCGTAGAAAAATCGTCAGGTATTTAAGGTGAATTAATTAATAGAGAAAAATTATTCAATTTAATTCATATCAATTATATTCTCAATCTTGAATAATAGAATTTTGAGCAGTTTTCTTTTAAATTAATTGCCTAATTTACGATAGATGGAAGATATTATTCTCTTAATGTCTTTTATTTTGAGATTTTTAGACATAAGCCAGAGGGTGTTAAACATTCAACTAAATTATCTATACATCACATGTGTGATATTACTTATAGTAAAAGTACTAAATTTTTTAAATTAAAATTCAATATATTTATTTCCAAATTGAGTAATCATTTAATAACATATTTAATACCTGTTTTATCGATCAATATATTGATTCGGGTAAATAATGTTAAGAAATTTTTCAATTAAATTAAATAAATGAAAAAAAAAACAAAAAAAAACAAGATAATTACTTCTAAGGTTTATAAATATGATTCTTATTCATGTCTCTGTAAGTATTTTATTATGATAATATCTTCTTTTATTACTCGTAAAAATTATGAAATATTATTGTACAGGGCTGTCCAAAATGGTCTCCACTCAAATTGTGAGAAGTATATTACAAGAACAAATAGCTCACTTTCTTGTACCTCATTAAGGAAGTTCCCTCGCAGTGGCGGATTTACCAGCAGGCTGAGTAGGCTGGAGCCTAGGGCGGCAAATTTTAAGGGGCGGCAAATTTAGTTCATAAATTTTTTATTTCGATTGACAAAATTTAGAAAAAATTATAATACACACACAAAATACGAATTTCAAAAATTATAGAGGAATTAAAATATTCAACAAAAACCGAAATATAGTCCTATATACAGTGCTAAATAATAAATATCTCAAAATCTCTGCATAAACAATTGCTAAACGCTTTTGATTATAATGTAATGATCATGAATTTTTAGAATATCGCAATAGCGATTCCATATTATGGTCGAAATTTAGTTATTTTTACATATTTTCTTCACTGATAATTACTATAATTTTTTCTCCGTGTACCTAATAATTATGAGATCTCCTTACACAATTCAATCTTGATACAGTATCGATGGTCTAATCATGATTGCTGCAGCAAGTTTGCAAATTGTCAAATTCTATTCCAGAAAGTTATTTCTTTATGCGTAAAAAATACTGACTAATTTTTATTAAATAAAAAACTAGTTCGATATCTTATAGAGATTCAGAATAAGTATAGTCTTTTTGTTTAAATCAATCGAATAACTGATATTTGAACGATTGAAACATGACAATAAAAAAATTCCCTCTACTAAATATGAAGTTAGACAATTTGCGGATTAGAAAATGGATTCATTTTATCAGTTAATTATTTTATTTGTAGTAAGAAAAAGTTTGGAAAATCCAAATGATCATGCCTTAAGCGCTTATGTCGTACACGAATTATTTAAATTGAATGTTTACATTTGTTAACTTTTTCACAAAGCCAACTTTTTTAGAAAATACAAATAATTTTCATGAGCTCAGCGATTATTTTTCTTTTTGATAAGTTGCTTTTTAAATAATATACATGTACATCGTATTTGTTAGACACGGTTTAATGTGAGAAAACATCGGATTTAGATTTTTAGGCAAGAGTCGAGTATACCTACGCGCTTCGCGCCTAAGGCATGCAATTGCGTAGTAAGATATCAAAATTTAGAGGCGGCAAAAATTGAATAGCCTACGGGCGGCAAATCTCTAAATCCGCCACTGTTCCCTCGGCAATAATAGAAAAAATAAATTAGTAGATAAGGATCCGAATTTTTAGTATGTTATAGTTAACGAAATATATTATTGTATAAAACAAAAATTTGGGTATCTTACCGATCAATTAAGAGAGTTTTTATTAATTGATCGGTAAGATACCCAAATTTTTGTTTTATACAATAATATATTTCGTTAACTATAACATACTAAAAATTCGGATCATTATCTACTAATTTATTTTTTTCTATTACTGGCGAGGGAACTTCCTTAAGAATGTTGAAAAATGAATGAAAATATTTGAGACTTACGTTAAGAGTTTTGAAGGTGAATTCTGTTAGAACTTGGGAAAATTAGACGAAAATGAAGAGTAATATTTTTCGATATATACCATAATTTTTGAAATATTGATGCTTAAACATTGAGAGAAAATCGCTTTTAGAAGAATTAACACACAAATACCATACATTTCATCATATTTAAATTAATTTTATGGAAAAACGAGTGCTGCTTCTTATAATTTTCTTTATAGGAAAACTTTTGTCATGCTTTTAATTAATGAGTATTAGTTTTCCAAATTAATCTTAAGAAAATTAGCCTTGTTACATAATAAAGCATACCTTTAAAAACACTTCAATAGAGGATTTATATGTTAACAAGTGAAAACAAACAATTGACTGAGTTAATTGTTGAAATACCGTGCATAGTCAGTGTTGATTTCTTTATCACATTACATATACAAACATGTGACACATACATAACTGATAATCAAGTTTAGTACATATTATAAAATTTCCGCCTAATTGGCGCCCTCACGGGTAAACAGTGATGTTTACGAAAAAATGTTTCAAACAAAAGTTGTTTAATTTTTGATAAGGAACATTTTTTACATTTAAACTTTTGTTCTATCTCTAACGGTTTACAAGATGGGTTCTACGGACTCAAGACCCAATTGACCTATGATGCTCATTTACGAACTTGACCTCACTTTTTACGTCCTGAGTACGCTGTAAAAATTTCAGCTCGATATCTTTTTTCATTTTTGAGTTATCGTGTCCACAGACGGACGGACGGACGGACGGACAGACGGAAATGGACTAATTAGGTGATTTTCTGAACACCTTTGACAAAATTTTGTTCCTAGCATCATTATTTTTAAGCGTTACAAACTTGGGACTAAACTTAATATACTATGTATATTTCATATATACATGGTATAAAAACACAAATTTACTTGCAGTTCAAATCTATAAATTTACTTGTTTAATTAATAAACATACAAAATTTACCCTGTTTATAAAGGGCATTAATGAGAATCCATATACACTACGTGTTTTTCGTGAACGTTCTTAAGTTACTTCTGAAGCTCAATCGATGAATTTAGATGAATTCCATTCAATTAAAGGGCCGTCTGTCTCTAGAAGGTTTTAAGGTTCCAATTCGGAGAAATATAAATAATATCTGTTAATTTATTTTGCAAATATTTCATTAACAATGTTTTAAAAACATTTTTTCCCACCATTTGTTTGACAAAATCAATTTCATTTAAAACATCTGTTCACTGATTTATTATTATTTAAAGTTTTTGTTAACATACAACCTTGATTTTAATTTTTCTTATAAATCTCAAAGTATCTATGTCATGGCCATTAAAAAATTTTCCTACGTAATAAAAATATCTATAAAAAAAAGATAAATATTTTTCCCATCAATTTAACACCTCCACAAACTTTTCAATCTTTTAAATGTGTTACTATAATACTATAAATAATAAAATTTCGGAAGGAAGTTTCATGGTATTGGTTTTATATATACCGGAAATAGACATTATATATTGACAAAATAAAAATTATAGTTACAAAATATTTAGCTTGTATTTTTAGTTTTAAATCAAGCGCAGAATAAATTGCGTAAACATTTACCGAAAAAAGTTTGAATTAACTTGTTTTTTTTGTCAATAAATTTATTCAAAAATTAATTATTCATTAATTTAAAATTTATTGTAAATTTGTCTGAGCAACTTTTTTTGATTTTTATAGTAATTTTCGTAATTTATATGAAGTCATAATTATTTTTTTAAGGGAAATAAAATTTTTAATAAAATCTTGCATATTATAATAAAAAAAATTGATAATTTAGTATAATTATTAATAAATATGCATAAAAAAAAAACAGGATTATCGACTTTTAGGAAAGCCTTATTTTATTATCATTGATATCTTTGAAATATTTACCACGATTCAAAGCAATCCAAAGACCTTGTTTGTAATATTAGTTTAAAAAAGACATGCTTCTGATGAAGTAGTCAACCCAATATGTGAATACATTACGTTTGGTTTGATCAAGATATTTATTATGACATAACATAAAAATTGCATTGTACTTAATTTAAATTATCTCGGTTTTCGTTAACTTCTGATAATGTTTCACAACTCAATTTTTATACCATGTATATATGAAATATACATAGTATATTAAGTTTAGTCCCAAGTTTGTAACGCTTAAAAATAATGATGCTAGGAAAATAATTTTGTCATAGGTGTTCATAAAATCACCTAAAATCAATCACCGTCCGTCCGTTTGTGGACACGATAACTCAAAAACGAAAAAAGATATCGAGCTGAAATTTTTACAGCGTACTCAGGACGTAAAAAGTGAGGTCAAGTTCGTAAATGAGCATCATAGGTCAATTGGGTCTTGGGTCCGTAGGACCCATCTTGTAAACCGTTAGAGATAGAACAAAAGTTTAAATTGTAAAAAATTTTCCTTATCAAAAATTTAACAACTTTTGTTTGAAACATTTTTTCGTAAACATCACTGTTTACCCGTGAGGGCGCCAATTAGGCGGAAATTTTATAATATGTGCTATACTTGATTATCAGTTATGTATGTGTCACATGTTTGTATGTGTAATGTGTATGTGTAGTGTTTTCACTTGTTTAAAATGATAAACAGAAAATTTTGAGAAAAAAATACAAATTGACAGTTATAAAAAGATTTTTCCTAGATTCCCTAGATATCAGTTTTGGCGTCTGTTGCAGTTTTTTTAGCTTTAACTCTCAACCAGCAAACAAATATCATGCGCTAAGGAACATTCCAATAGTTTCCAAAAATAGTATCAGATGGTGTTGGCGCAGGGTAGTGACGAAACTTGTTTAAAGATTACTTTCGGTGTGTACAATTTTGCTTTGATTTACCATTTTAGTTTTGTGTTAAGATCAGATTAGTCAAAAGATCAATTATTAAAATTGATAAGAAAACAACATCCTGTATAGAGGAAAGATATTTCTAAAGGTTAAATATTGAATATTTCTATGAAATTAACAGCATTTAGATGTTAATTATTCTTCATAGATAATATTTTTCTAATAAACAAATGATGTATTATAAATATGTAAAATTAATTTTTTTAAATAAATACCTGTTCAATTACATCATCGTTTCAAAAAAAAACTATATTTTAAATTTATTTAAAAGAAATTCTAAGTATGCATAGATTAGGAATAACTAATCGTTTATATCATGTGAGTTTCTATCTAATTTATAAAGTATCTCGTCATTTTTTTTAGTAAAATATGATGAAGTCGTAATTGTAGGTAAAGATAAAATAATAAAAAAATTTCAAGATTCACTACTTAACAAGGTCAAATTATTTTATTTACTTAATTTTTTTACTCAACAAGTGAAAATATACAATTAACTGAGTTAATTATTGAAATACCCATGACACTGTATAGACAGTGTTGAATATCAGACCTTGAAAATTTGTATTTATTAATTAGTTAAGTTTAAAAAACATGCATGGAGAATACTTACTCTAAACGGCATAATAATATAAGCCTAGTTAAATGAGACAAAAATAAGCTGTTTTTAGTTTTCGTAATAATTCAAGGTCTATGGTTTAAGATTTTTCTCTCGAAGAATATAAAATACATTGCCCTTCTCAAAAAACGACAAAAAACGACATATTTTGAAAGTTTTTGATAATTTTCACTTGGAACGAATGAGAAAAATTGAAAAGAAGAAAGTTATTAGATATATAGAAAAGAAAAAAGAATCAAAGGTCTCCATCCATATAAGGGATCTACGAGCAGGGTAGATTCAGGATTGAAATTATTTTTATCATACTTTCAACTTTGATGATTAATTAATTAATTAATTATTAATTGTAACTTCATGAATGTAGACGAAAAATAAGAATAAAATTTTTCAATATCTGCCTTAGTTTTCGAAATATCTAAAGCTGAATAATTAAAGAAAATTTTCAATTTTAACTATTTTGAAAATTACGCCGGACATCGAAAAATTTTAGTATTACTTTTCGTCTTATACTGTCAAGTTATCACATAATTCACAATCAAAATTGAAAAAAATATACTTTTTTTATTTGTTTATCTAAAATTACTTGATCATACACGCTCATACCTCCCTAAATGTCATTTAATTAAAAATATCCTTTCAAATGAAAACGTAGAACTAACTTAATTGCATACATTTCCTAAAAATAGAGACACACCCACGTACTTCCTAAAATCATTAATTTTTCTCCCAAATTCAGTCATAAAATTGTAGTATAACAATATAAAAATCCATTTAAAGAGAAATTACATGTTAAATATGTAATTTAATTTATATAAGGTTCGGTCTTTATTTTAATTATATTTTTTTTTCTTGGTACTAATTATTGTATTCAATTTAAAATATAATGTTAAGTGAGTCATAATTTTTTGATTCATTGTTTTATAAAATTATAATGTTTCTGAAGTTATCTTTTATACAGTCAATAAAATTGTTGTTGTGTACCGACAATTTACACGAACATACAAATAAGAAGTACTACGTTGGAATTTTAATTAATGAATTAGTCAAAAGTATAATATTTGTAATATCGTGTCTATGCGTTTAGTCTTAGATAAGAATTTAAAATTGGCATCAATTTCTTTAAATTTCCATGACAAACTGCCATAAATCTTCATGATAACGTGTCCTCACGACGATTTGGGAAAACTCTACAAAAAGTAGAGATTTCCTGGCTCGTCGCTTAAGTGGCTCCAGAAAATTAACGGAAGAAAATTTTCTTGCTACATGTAAATTTCTTTTCGCTCCAAAGATTTCGCTTTATTATTCCTTTTCAATTTTTTGGTAAAAAAAATATCTTGCGTCAAAATAAAGGATCATAGTAAGAAATGTATGTCGTTATTTACAATACACAATTGTAAATAACGCCATAGTGTTGTAAATAATGCCATAGCGCCGTATTTATTTATAATACACATGACGTTATTTACAATACTGGGTTGTAAATAATGTCATAGTGTATTGTAAATAACGCCATATACAATATCAGCATTGTAATAATGTCCATAAATTTCTTACCGTGCTAATTGACTAACTAATGGCACAGCCAATCCGAATTTCAACCGACTTGCTTTTAAGACCAATACTATTTCTTTCCATATTTGGGCAACTTTCATATTTTTTTTTTTAAATTTTTTATGTCAATTTGGTTTTGGAAGCATATATTTTGGCCAAAAAAGCTCAAACGGGAATTTTAAATAAAATAAACAAGCTTTCAAGTGATCTTCATCAACACATAGTATAAAACAAAGTCAATTCTCGCTCTCTGTCCCCTCTGTCTTTATGTATGCTTAGATTTTGAAAACTACGCAATGGATTTTGATGTTCTAATAGATAGAGTGATTCAAGAAGAAGGTTTTTATGTATAATACACGAATAATTTAGCAGGGAAACACTGATAATTTTAGAGGTTAAACGAAATTGTGAACAAAAGGAGGGTAAGTGGCGGCATATGAAGTTAAGTTTATGATACAATAATTTTTCTATTTAAAATTTAAGTTGCCCAGCGAAGCGGATAGTTAATATCTAATAACAAATATGTCGTTAAATTGGAGATAATACTTTTCACTTTCTAACCGCTGTACAAAGTGGCAGGGGGTGATAAAAATTTTTGAGCCAAAGATTCCAAAACTAGAAAGTATAAGTTTTCAAATGAGCTCTTGCGGTTCGAAATTCGATGATTTTTCACAGAAATATACAGCTGTTGGTAAAATTTTGTGTTAAAACTTTTGATGAGTATATTGTAAAACTTGTGATGTAAATATTATTAATTTGGTTTTAAAAAGAAACAATAGTCAAAAATACAAATACTTTACGAAACTTTTATTGTAATTTTTAAAATAATAAATTTGAATGCGTTTGTAAATCACTTTTAATAATTTTTGTGGTTTTGTGGGAATTAGAAATATCTTCTTTTGTTCAACGATTGAACTATGCGTGTGTGTCTTGACTACAAATTTTTCAACTTATAATAATTGTTTAAAATAAATTTCATATTAATGATTGAGTCTCATAAATATGTCAAAAAAGTACTAGACAGTACCAATTGTAATAATAAAGTTAATTTATATATATTTCAATGACAAATATTTAAACAAAAATTCAGAAAGAATTGTAATATTTATTTTTGTAGATATTTATACAGGGTGTCCCGTGACTCGGTGAAGATAGCTTAAGAGCGTATTCTTTGGAAAATTTTAAGTCAAAAGTGTCTTATATACTTCTGTCCAAAACCGAGTAGTTCGTGTTTTATTTAACTTTATAGCATCAAAATTGGCTGAGATATGCCATTTTTTACGGTAAGTACTAATATCTACAATAATAGTAGCTTAAATTTTTAAAAAAGTAGCATATCTCAGCTAATTTCGATGCGAGAAAGATGAAAACATGAAAATGTGCAGAATTACATCAGCTATTGCACATAAACCAAATGCATGCTTTGTAGTAAAGTAATGAGTTATTTTTGGCTTAACAATACCACGCAACTACAAAAATATATTATATATTGTGTGCAAGTGATGGTTATAAATTTGATAATATAGATATCGCTCTTCAATCATCGATATTCTGCCTATAGTTACCTCTGTTCATCAAATGATGGATCTTCGATGAACTCATAATTAAATAAAAATTTTGTTTTTATATCATTGACAACCTTATATTTTTATGGTATTATTATAAACTACAAGATTGTCTTAATATTTTACATAGTTTTTTATCACACTCTCTAGACTTTTTGATATAGAAATATCCAATTGAAAAGGTTCACCTATATGATTCATCATTTTTTCAGCCAACTTTTAACGATAAAATAATAATAAAAATCCCGGTGACCTAGGAATTTTTTGTGATTTTTGGAAACTTTGTTAATCAAAAAATGTATTTATATAGTTTTATTGAAATCCCTAGTATTATTCAATCCTTGCAAATCTCCTTAAAATACTCTACTCAACAATGTCTTTACTTTTATTGGTTACCCAAGTTCAAAAGACACTTTCGACTTCAACTTGTTCAGAGAATACACTCTTAAGCTATGACCATCAAGTCACGGGACACCTTGTATAGGTATAATATCTTATACAATCACACGAAAATTAAGGTGTGCCTCAAAAAGTAGAATTAAATCTTATATAAAATTATTAAAAAAAAAAAAAAAAACTTGACTCTCTGAAACAATGATGTCACGATTTTATGTAAACAAATCTTACGTATTACCAAGTGTAGTAATTCATTGTAAATAAATCTTTAAGCATAGACAAAATATAATAAAGTTTACACAGGGCTATTCTTATGTTTTCTCATAATAAAGATCCCTGATCAATGTTTTTTTTTTGTAAAAACGTTTCCACGAAGGGAAATTTCATAATTTTCTTATTGTTTAAGAGACTTGACTCGAACTCGGAATAAACTTTTGGAGAGGTTGTGGTTTTAATAATTTTTTTTTTAACTACAGAAACAACTGTAGTTAGAGTATTGTACAAGCTCATCTACACTTTTTGACATTATTTAAGAGCGACAGTTACATTCCTGGCGTGGATCTAGAAAATTTTTCGTAGAGAGCAATGACTTCTTCTTGAGCTTTTTTTAAGTAATTAATAGTTTTATACTTTTTAGGCTCTTAAATTTAGTTGTATAAATGTTTTGTTGTCTACGGATTGAAGATCTTTGAGACACAGACTGAAATTGACTGGCTATACTATTCTTAGTCGAAAGAATCTGATTTTCGTAATTTTTGGGGAAAATCACTTTTGCAAATGAGTTTTATCCAAATCAGGAAAAACAATCTTCAGGTTTATGTAACGATTAGACAATTATGTTTTGAAATATCGCCTAAAATTTTATACCTACGATAAGCTTTTATTTCGGAGTGACTTTGAAGATACTCACACAACCATCATATCAACCGGATATTTATGTTTTCTGATTCTATTATCTCTTTTATCACCTCGTATTATCTTTCTTCTACTTTCAATCGCATTTTGTTTTAAAATATCTTTTGTTTTTCCAAGCAAAAATTACATGAAAATATGCGACACTTCCGGGATTCTCTATAAAAGAATGTATCGCTATTTAAACTAAAACTCATTAGCTAGTGATTCAAGTGAGGAAAACGTGATAGAATTTCATATTGATATTTGATTAAAAAAAATTATAAAATGATTAATGCATGCGTTTAATGGATTTTTGCATTGCTTGAATAAATTTTTTTGAAGATGTCGTTAATTAATAAAAAGTTTCACTTTATTTCAGAAAAAATTCCAACACTGGTAATTAACCATCATCTCTTTAATAAAGAAATTTTTGAAGTCAATTAAAAAATTATTGAGTATTGAAGATTTTAACTTTAATTTAAATAGTTTTTTGTTTTTTTTATTTTTTTTTATTTACACTTACTAGTTTCGGAGAAATCTATGAAAACATATCATCCTTCTACCATTTTCCCATAAATTCAATGTTAAATATGCCTACTTTTGAAGTCACTTATTTATTAAAATAATCTGGCAAGCGTTATCCTTAAGTTTATACATAAAAATTTTTATATTTATTATGAAAATTGATATTCAATATAAAAAACTGACACTTTTATTATCTACAACGTATAAATATTTTGATATGAATTGATTACTAAAATATAAATATAAATATTTTTGTTTTAAAAACAATGAAACTTTTATTAATTATTTTCATAATTAACAATAGCGTTTTGCATGAATTTATTGTATTTTGGAAAGCGGTTTTGATGAAATTGTTGACAGTCTATGGCCATTTTTACTATTTAGTTTATTTTTAATTACTCTTTGTTTGACAAGAAACCAGTAGGTAATTTAATTACTTATCATTGGTTTCTAGGTATTCAATTATACACTTGGCCGTGCTTTGAGAGCTAAAACTACTGCCCTTTGATCTCATATGGGATTATATAGGACAGTGGTTCTAGGATCATAGGACTACTGTCCTACTATATGCTCTATGAGCTCAGTTATCTGGCTGAGATCAAAAAGGATAGTTTTGGGAGCTATCTTGCAGGTTAAGGTATATTTTTTGATATCAAAGTGAAAAAACACAGGCATTTAAAAACAAATTATATATGTGATAAAAATGCAAGGTGTCGATCTTGGTCTTGTTAAACATACCACAAAAACCACATACTTCTGGCGTGCACTTTATGATAATTGTATATATTTGTACAGTCTGAAAATTTGTAACGCATATAAATATATTTGTATATTATTTAGTAGCATCAAAGAAAACCTTGGAAATTGTGTCATCAATTGTTATTATTGTAAATAATAAAATCAAGGTTGGACAATATTTTACATTACAAATTATGCATTTATTTAGTAATGCTTTGATTCAGCTGGTGTGAAACATTACTAGGTATATTAATATAATATCAGTTTTATACCTGGTGATTAAAAATGATAGTATATTTGACAGTCGCCGACTGAATAAGCTGGATTGGAGTATATAAACAAATATGAGTGATTTCCTTTTTTCCATCAATATTATTAAAATCAAGTTTTTCAATTAGACAATAGCCATAATTTTGTAGGTACAATGGACTTCTATGTTTGAAAAAGTACTTCAATATGTTGATTTTCTTGACAAAAAGCCATAAAAAACATATTTCGGCAAAATAAAAACGTTTTATTGCTATAAAATTAAATTTTAAACCCTTTTTACCCTCGCAACAACGCTGTCAGCCATTTTGGTGACGTAATATTGGTAAAAACAACAGTCGTGTATGTAATTATAATATGTATAAATAAAGTTGATGGTAAGATAATCTACAATTATTATGAAAGCCATCAACAAACTAGTAATAATTAATACATATTATTTTCATCTTGAAATTCGATCTGAAAAATTAACGATTCAAAATTTTGATAAATGATGGAACGGGATGAGACTACGAACTAATTAGAATTTCTCTCAATTAAGCTAATCATAAGAAAATATTACAAGAATTTATATTCTTATCATTTTTTTTTTAAATACAAATTTACGTAGATATTTGCGGTTTTAATTTGGAAGCACAACATGTACATATTTACGTAGATATATGCGGTGCTAGTAAAATGGAAATATTTACCGAAGACAAAGTGGTAGAAAATAAATTAAATTAACATTTTTATCAATAAACTCGATAATTTATTTAATAAAAAATGCATGGCCTTATAAAAGAGCATATTTACCGCACTTAAATTTTGAGATAATTAAACTCAACATTTACAAAAATTTCTTTTAAAAATTGGAACGATATTTTCCAATATTTTATCACTTCATGAAGATGAAATCTAAATAATAGCACATTTACACTTTTTTCCTTATCTCTCATAAATAAATATTTATAGCCAAGGAAATATAATTACAAAGCAAGATAAAGTGTTGTTAGTTTCATAATTTTTAATCAAGACGATCGAAGCTTATTCTGATCCACTCTGTAAATCCCTTCAATAAACATTAAACATATTATAATACTAAGTAAAGGTATAATTAATGATAATGAGAAAATTAAATTGATTAGTCAGACATTAAAATAAAATTAAAAAAAAATTTTTTTTCAAGCATAGATAATAACGTTTAATTTTTTTTTTTTGATTTTTTTCAGTGATACTATTGTACAAAAATCTATTTAAATATTATAATAATGGAAGCAAAAATTTCACACAGTGGATTGTTGGCACGTAGTCCTGAAGGTCATGCAGCACGTGGTATGCAAATTAAAGGAAATGAAGATCTTTGGGTGGAGATTCAAGCAAATACATTCAGGTAACTAAAAATAATATAGCATTTAGCATATTAAGTACTTTTCTTTCAAAAATGTATTATAAATTTTGACGAGCTTTCTCAAATAGGGTATTCTACTATTTTTGAAAAAAAACCTCAAAATGTTGATTTTGATAATAAAAAGCCACCAAAAATATATTTCGGACAAATACACACGCTTTCTTGCGCCAAAAACTTAAATTAAATATTAATCCTTTTTTAAACGGTCAAAAACGCGGGCATCCAATTTGATGACGTAATATCGCTATCATTATACGAAATAACACAAATAAGTTTGACAGATATATTCGTAGACATCTGATTATAATAAATATAAATACTTATTATCTATGGATATATTATACCCTGCTGTCTACACTGAACTAATTGATGGTCTATGGCTCATACCGATATGACATCACAGCAAGGCTTGCCCGCGTTTTAGGTCACGTGATATACAGTTTAAAAATTACGATTTTTAATTTTAATATTTTGAATGAAAAATGTGCTTTTTTGACTCGAAATCAGAATATTTAAGAATATTTTTACATAAATTTTAACTTTTTTCAAATTTATAATTTATTTTTGACTAACGATAATACCCTATTGTATCGGACTACGTCTATAAAACATTTTGACTTGTCACTCTTTATGTGCCGAAACAAAAAAAATATTTTAAATTTCGTGAACAAGTTCATTTAATAAATACTTTTCAAAAATTATTGTAGTTGATCAAATTAATAAATAGTTTGTTTATATTCATAACATATCAAATGCATGCGAATTAGAGTAAAATTTTATTTAATACAACAAGTGAAATTTTTATGTCTTGTTAAAACAATAAATAATAATAATAATAATAAATAAAGAATTGCTTTCTTAAATTGCGTTTGTCCTGAATTATCAATTTATTTTCATGGTGTTTGAATTTCATTAACATGTAATTGCATGATATATGCTGCTATAAATATTAAAAATTTATTTTAAGTATAGTCTATACTGTTTTTTTAATTAAATATGGATCATTAGGTCAGTAAAGAAAAAGTTTTAAAAATTTTATGTTATTCATTTTCTAAAAATATAGAATTTTGTTGGTATTTAAACAAAATAAGTACAAAAATTTTAAGAAATATTTTAGGGCTGTAGTCAGTGATTCGTTTACCAAATTTTTAAAAGCGTCGGTTCATTTTCTTTTATTAATCACAGATCGAAAAAAAAATTCGAAGCTAAGCTTTGTATCTGAACATTTATCTGTAAAACAGTATAATCCAAATGGATTCAGAGATTTGAACGCGTTGAATTATCTCACTCAAATTAGCATTTTTCCTCAGAAGATTAAAAAAAGATCCGCTAGATGGTAACACTAGGGGGGGGGGTACAAATATATCCTGCCATCTAGAGGATCTTTTTTTAATCTTCAGAGGAAAAAGGCTAATATTACTCAGGTTATTGAAATAATCATATCTAAATTTAAAATAAAAGCAATTTTTAAATTTTTTCGAAAAAATTTTTATTTTTGAAAGTAATTTGAAGACCTCAGTCCCTTTTTTGTAAAAAAAATTATAAATAATGAAAATTTAATACTACGTATAATAAAAGTTTTGTTGAATTCAGGTAAAATCAAATAATCGGTAAAATAAATTAAGTACAAAATCAAAAATATTTATTTATAGGTAATAAAAAATATTTTACAAAGCTTACATAATATTGCAGAAAATATTTTTAATACGATAATAATAAAATTGAAACCAATATTATGTAAGTATGTATACACAAAAAAATTAATCCCAACATTATGCCTCAAAATTAATTATTAAAATTAAAATTAAATCCGGATTTTTAAATTTCTTTATCTCTATTTTTTCTAGATTATCTAATATGCGAAAATGAAGATAAATAAATTTACAAATTCAAATTTAATTTTAAGCGACTAACTCGATTTTAAAATTCTCCATTAATCTCTTTGTAAAAAATAAATTAATATCGAATTTTCTTTCATGATATATTAAAATATGTAAATTTTTGTACCTTGAAAACAAATGAAAATCGAATAAGGTCTTATCAGTTTCATACTTTATTTTCCTGTGTAAAAATCATTTCTATTAGAATTGAGCTCGACCTATTCTTACTGATTTACTCTGTGTTTATTACCAATCTATATATTTAATTCGTCAATTGTCGTATTGACCTCGAACAGTAGGTATTTGATATCAATTTAAAACTATAATAATTATAACAAAAAACCAACTAATAAGTATATAATTAGACGTTCAATGACCTGATAAAGATCTTTTAATTTTCTTGATAAAATACAAAAAATTTACTGCATAAGTTCGTTGTCGTAAAAAAATAAAATAAAAAAATACAATAGTAGAAGTATTTTTTATTAGAAAAATGATTATATTTTTATTATCTGGTCATTATGATCGAATGAACATAATAAGAAGGGGATCTTTTAATTTGATAACGACTTTTTTTCCTATTCTTCAGTTCCGGTCAGTAACTTTTAGTATATAATTCTATGTTTTACGATGATATTTATAACGTATATATATGCATTTATCGTAGCTCGAATGTCTTTATCGTATAATTAATAACACATAAATTAAAAATTTAAAGAAACCTCCGACACAAAACCAGAAATGATCGATTCGCCTGTGGCATCGTAGCTACGAAACGGTTGAATTAATTTTTTTTGTCTGAATGGTAATTTGATTGAGACTCTCGGCTATGTTTCAAGAAAATCTGATCATCCGTTTGAAGATCATCACTCTTTTATTTATTTTTATCGAAGACGGAATTCTAAACTATCTCTTGAAACGTAACTAAGAAGATTCTTGTTCAAATTTCCTTTTAAACAAAAAAAAACTTTAAAACAAAATCGGTTCATCCGTTAAGGATGTCACAGTCAGACACACAGGCACGCGCTAAAGTTGTATAACAACTCTCTTTGTAAGTCGGGGGCTAGTAAATCAATAAGTAATACAAACCAGCAACTTCGGTAATTATGATTGAAAATAGTTATCGATTAGTATGGATTTTTCATAGTCAATACTTTCTGAGATGATTACAGCACCTATATCATCTAGTCTATGCAGAATTATTAAAATTTAAATATCAATAAAAATTTATGGAAGTGAAAGAAAACTAATTACACTTAGACATAAAATAAATAATATAAAATATACATATTAAGTGTTATTATTATTTGACTTCCGTATAGCAGCCATATTTAGCCTCAATCCTGTTTATGGACTACTACAATGACTGTTTACAAATAATGTATCAATAAATTAATAATAATAATACAATCATTAATTATATTTTTATTGTTTAAATAAATAAATACAAGTTGTATAAGATCTTTAGAAGCCAAATTAATATCTTCCTGATCAATCAAATATTCAAATTGCTGTCTTTATTAATCCAGAAAAGATTGTAAAAATACAATTTCTATACTTTCAATTAAGGTATTTTTATCGGAGTGAGAGAGAACGCGATATCGTAGCAAGAGGGAAAATATAGTTCTATAGCACAAATTACCAAAATTACTTTAAAAAAAAAATTAAATCCCACGATGGTCATAAGTATCACCATTTATGAACAGTAATCAGAAACTATCAAAGGTCAGAACCACTTAGTTGGTAGTTAACTGTAAAGCTTTAGTTATTATTACATATAGGTGTCGTTTTTTCGATTAAAAAAATTTTTAGTTTTCTAGGTTACGGTGTTTTATCTGTTGCTATATTCATAGCATATTGCTGACGATGCTTATGATAATGATGACGTAGCATTGCTGACGCAAATCCATTAGGTTAGGTTGGGTTATATTGGCTGACACACACTTATGCCATAGAGCCTATTGTGATACCATATATGTGTTTTACCACCTTTCCGCTGATAATTTCATCTATCAGCTCCTCAATTTCAGAGGCTTAGTGCACCTCTTTCATGTATATACCATGCACTGCTAAAGCCTATCGCAACAATTAATTAAATTAATTTTGTAGCGACGGCGGGAATCGAACCCGCTACCCTTACTTCAAAAATATCCAAAATTTGGTGACATATATATGCATGCACGCATGAACGGATATTTTTTAAAAGTTATTTTCGAATTTTCGGTTCCATTTTTCGAGGTGAATAGACAAGCTTGATATGAGGAAGTGAAAAATATCTGCATGTATACTTTCATTCATAGTATCACGTATTGTTTTTGTTCTAAATTTAAATTACTTTCGCATTCGATATCACAAATGTATATAAATGCATTTTGCTTGTTTTTTATAAGAAAAAACTAGTTTTTATTGAAAAATGTTGAAAATGACCATAACGGTGATAAATCACAACATATTTAAAATAAAAGAACTATTGAATAATAATTTGAAAAGAAAATTTATTCTTGTTGTATAATAATGTTTTTGTAATTTGAATAAGTTGAAATGGTACAACCCAAATTAGTTTTTCCGTTTGAGGATTCCAAATTTAAAAGTCTCGTTCTTACTTTTGCAATGCTATCTGAAGAATGCTATGCATTTTCTTGAGAAGGATTACTACTCAGGGCAGGTAGAATATGAATACCTATAACATATCCAAATTTCAAATTGATAAAGTAAAGGGAAATTCAATTGTAGCTTTAATCATTTTCATTTGGTAAACCGCTTTTCTTTATAAACTTTTTTTCCACCCATGAATTTAATTTAAGAGAATTCTTAAAATTATATAGTTTTGCACCTTAGAAAAAAACTATTTAAATTAAAGTTAAAACCTCAAAAAATAATTGAAAACAAAAAAATCCCGTTGTGCCCGACTAATTATGAATGTATGAGCACGGTAGTGGGGACAAAACTTAAAAAAAATGTATATTTTCAATTTTGATGGCGAATTATGTCATAACTTGATAATATCAGACGAAAAGTAAGAATAAAATTTTTCGATATCTGGAGAAATTTTCCAAATATCGAAAATTTGTTTTATAATTTAGCTTTTTATATTTCGAAAACCAAGGCAGATATCGAAAAATTTTACTCTTATTTGTCGTCTACATTCATAAAGTTATTAACAAAATTCATCATCAAAGTTGAAAATAAGGTAAAAATAATTTCAGCCCCAAATCTGAAATTACCTTGGCACTCATACTACCTTATCAATATAATAATTATCTTTTGACGTTTTGCAGAAATTGGGTTAACGAACATTTACCACAAGACCAACGTGTTCATGATCTATCGACTGACCTATGTACAGGTGTACGATTATGTATATTAGTTGAATCATTACAGGGTCGTCCAATGCGACCCTCATATAATAAACGTCCAATGAATCAACATCAATATTTGGAAAATGTAACAGCGGCATTAAATGCAATTGAAAAAGATGGTGTTAAACTTGTTAACATTGGTAAGTTAAAATAATATTTTATTTTAGTCCAGGCGCTGGATGCGTTAAAAAAGATAACAGAAATAATTCGCTTAGATTACTAGCTCGAAACGGAATCAGTTATTCTTTCCCTGAAAATAAAGAAATAATGTAAACTTTGTTATTTAACTGGAAAGTTCCCAAAATGAATTTTAGGGTAGTTGACCCGTTTTCGAAAAATTTTTTCTGGCTAGCAGTATAGTAAGTCGTATAAAGTTTGGAATGAGACGAAATAAATTAATGTAGCTACATAAAAAAAAGAAAAAAAATTGGTATTTGATAAAGTCAAAAAACTACGTGGGAAGTTTCGATTTCTGTAGCAGACTTTATGCTTACAATATTTTAAAATAGTTCATAATAGTTTCTAAACTTTGGAGAAGGTATTTTTCACTATAGATTGGAGTTGCAACCAGTGTAATTTGTTTTTCAAGTATTTGAAGGGTCCTTAAAACGACTAATAAGTATTGGGATTATAAGTATAAGGTTTGAGATTTTTACATGACAAAACTCACGCCTACACTATTTAATTTTTTTGTTGAATAATCATAAAAATAAATGATTTTTTTCTGAATTAAATGAAAAAAAATTATAGTTATGTAATTTTTTTTCTCATGCTCGTGTGTAAAAAATTGTAATAATAAATTTGTAATTATTATTATTTCAAAAAATGACGATTACAAATAAATATATATGTAATTATATTTTTGTACCTGTAATTAACCTTGAAACAATAAAAAAAAATGTTTATTAATTTTTGTTCTTAAAACAATAATAAATTTATGACATACGACATGAGAATATTTGCAAATTTCAAAAAAAAAAAATTTAATAACATCTGATTAAATTATTTTAAAATGCAACCAAAAACTTAAATAAAATATGCTTACTATAGATAAATTGCCCTAATTTTTGCCAAACCCTTTTTTGAGAGCCACATAGTATTCATTTCCATAATCTCGGCTTGCAATTACTTTATTGTCAGGTTAATTTGCAAAGTCAGGTCCTTAGATATATTTAGGTATCACCTTTATCCCTTACAAAAGTGATACCTAAACCTATTTTGAGTTTTGAGTATTTTTTCCCGATTGTTTAAAAATGACCTTTAAATAAAAATTGAAAAAAAAAGTCCGGGACTCAACATGTCATGCCCTTTTACAGTTGGGATTCATTATTGGGAAGATTTGAGGCCAACTTGATTTTTAATGGGTCTCGACTGTTAAAGTCGCTATATGTAGACTTCTGGACTTATTATTTTCTTTTCTGTTTTTATTTATATTTTTTACCTCTTAGTAGTCGCGATTTTTGATATTTTAAATGTACTTTTTATTTATTTTACACTTTGAAGTTTGAATTTACGTAAGAACCATTAAAATCGGTCCACGCGTTTGATTTTTAGAGAGGCAGAAAGGAACAAACATATATACCTAGACTGTTTAACACATTACTCTCCTTTGCGTCGCAGTCGGGTAATGTTCTTACTATTGTAGCAAGTAAGTGTTTTCTTGGTTCAAGAAAATTTTTAAGCACTCAAATACTTACTTTCTTGAATTAAGTACTGAGAACATTGACGCAAGAAATATTTAAGTACTTGTTGTAAGAACATGAATATCCAAGTAAACGTATTTATTTCAATCCAGTAATTTTTTCTTAAACGTTCATACTTAATTTTTGAGTTAATTAAAATTCTATTATGTTTTAGGTAATGTCGATATTGTAAATGGTAATCTCAAATTAATCCTCGGTTTAATATGGTCACTAATTGTCCGCTATCAAATCGGTCGATCCAAATTCCCACCACGCAAGCTAATGTTAGCATGGTTACAAGGTGTTTTACCAGAATGTGAAGTACATAATTTAACGACAGATTGGAATTCTGGTATACTATTATCAGCATTAGTAGATTATTGCCAGCCTGGCTTATTCCCACATTGGCGTTCGCTGAATAAAAATAATTCAGTGGAGAATTGTCGACGTGCTATGTCTGTGGCACAAAACGATTTGGGTATACCAGCTGTACTAGAACCAGAATATTTAGCATCTCCGTGGTTGGATGAGTTGAGTGGTATGACGTATTTATCATATTTTATGAAACCAAATTCACCAGGATTTTATGCAACGTTACGATGGGTAAATTCACGATTGAAGAAACCGATCAATGGTTTTACGGTAAGTAAATTATGCTTCAAATTTATTTTTTAAACCCAAACATCACAAATTAAAGTAGGAAGTGACTATGAAACACCGGTGTTTCGAACTTTCGAGGTCTCATACTTCTTATGCGAGGTGCTTCGAACTTTCGAGGTCTTATACTTCTTAAGAATTTGAAAAATTCTTAATTAGTAAAGATGTCGTCTATCGTCTGAACCTAGGTCAAAACAAAAAAAAAATTGACAAAATGGCATCGATATGAAATAAAAAATACGATCGAGAGATTTATAAGGAAGTTCCCACCAAATTTCGAAGAAATCCGTCAAGTAGAACTTGAGATATCATGTCAACCACCTCCAAAAATGTAGTTTCAAGAAAAGCGCGTTTTAAATTTGAGAGACAATTCCGGTAGATAAACTCGGATAATAAAATTACTCTTTTTGGATTAATCGGCGATCACAGATTACATTGAGCCTTCTTTTTCTTCATATGCAATGTTTTGCAAAGTTATTTCTGCAAACCGAGCTATTTTGCCATCTTTTGAAGCAACAGAAGCTCGAAGTACACAGTGATCATTTCGAACTTCGTTACCAGAAAATCTGCTGTATCTCTAAAAATAAGTTGAATTTTGAAATATCCGTTTGAGGACATATTCTTAAGGTTGACCCCAAAATAAGTGTCAGAACCTGCAACATTCAATTCGCTATTTATCGTTAAGAGAGACTAATGAAAAGAAAGTGCTTTTCTCCGATTAGTAGTAGCGTAAGAATTAGTAGCTTATTGGGTTTATTTGGGCCTCACCCCTTTGGTTGACAATTACCCCCAAGTTGGCAATTAAAATTTTCAATAATTAAAATAATTTTCGCGGTTTTTGGGAGTTATAAAATTAAGCACTCGGATAAAAGTATCGTTGCCTTTAATTCTTATACAAAGCATAATCTTGGATTCTTTTTTTAGACTGATTGGAATGATGGTAAAGTTTTAGCTGAAATTGTACGTTCATTAGGTGGAAATGTTCCACAACCGGACACAATGCGTACAGATCCTTCACATTGGGAAGATAATCTAAATAAGGGTATTACAGCTGGTGAACGTTTGGGTGTACGTCCAATATTAAGTGCACGCGATATGGCCGATAAAAATGTTGAACATTTAGGTGTGATGGCATATGCAGCACACTATCAATGGGTACCAGAACGACCTCCAATGCATGATCTAATTAAAGTACATTTGGATTCGACATCAGCACGTGTGGGTGAACCGGTTAGTATACTTATTATTATTATTTTATTTTATTAATCAAAAATATTATGTAAACATTTTGTCTTGTGTACTTATGTGGGTTATACAGAATGATTTTTTAAATAGTTTTTAAGAGAAAATCATAAAATGTCAAAACATGCATCGATTCATTTTTAGGGGGAATGCAAATACAAAACTTATTTTTTTAAGGGTGTATATCCAGTTGCAAGAGCAAAAAGTAACTTTTTTATGACTTTTCCTTAAGAAGTCCATCTATTTTACATAAATATAAAAAACGTATACATATAGGACAGAACATTTCTTCACTTTTAAGATCCCGTTGTTCGGTTTCAAAAATTTGATATGGTACCATATCTCTGGTTTGGATTTTTTTAAATGAAAAAATCCAAAAAAATTCTTTAGTTAATAGATGAATACAGGTATTAATCGAATAAATAGTCAAAATTATGAATTTTGACAAATGGCAACATCCACAAAAAAAATAATTATTCAATAAATTTTCAACTTCGAATTGGTCTAAAATATTGAAATAATTTCAGAAATCTTATTCCTTCCATTAAAATCTGAGCAAAACATCTAAAGAGATTGTGTAAAAATTCGAAACCGATCGGTCGAGCCGTTTCTTAGAAATCTTGCTCGCCGACTTTGAAAATGCTGATTAATTAATTTTTTTTTTTTATGCGTTTATCTTCGAGAATATTTATCGGATCAACTTAGAATTTTCAGAGAATATACTTAAAAAATTGATTCTTTGAAAATTCTAACTGGATATTACCCCTTAAGGTTGTTAAGAAAAGCAATGGGGGTTTGTCCCTCCCACTCTGTTCCATGCAAAATGTATAGAACAAAGTATCTGCTGCCAAATTTAAGTAAACACATTTTTCCATTTTAAATTGATGAAAACATAATTTTTTGCTTTTTTTTTTTTATTAAAACAATATTTTTTAGTTATGAGATTCTATATTTCATTATTTTAAATAAAAATTTAAAAAAATAACAGAGATAAAATTATTTTTTAATACAACGATTACGTCATGCTTTTATTTCTAAGTGCTTTTTCGTTCGATTAATTTATTAATTGATTTGAGTAATTATCAAGAAAATTAGACCTTAAATCGAAATTTGATAAACAAAATTTTCGTTCATCTTTACAAGCTTACTAGCTTCATATTCCATTGCTTCCCTGGGTTAAAAAGTAACAACCACCGCTCTATAGCCTCCAGCTCTCTTGATCTCACTTATCCCCCTTCCATAACACTCGAAGGGATTGTTTTACACAGCATAAATATACGCGCAGCTTTCAATTTTTTTAACTTCATGCTAAGAAAATAGGGAAGTTATTGTTTTCACCCCGTTTTGCCAAAATTGAGTTTTCATCAGATCTCGACGTTTTAAGATGTCAGGAAGCTTCCCTGACTACTTCCGCGAGGGTGTCTGTATGGCTGTATGTATGTATGAGTGTGTGTGTGTGTGTGTGTGTGTGTGTATGTGTGTGTGTGTGTGTATGTGTGTGTGTGGATGTATGTAAACCTCTCATAACTTTTGAACGGCTTGTCCGATTTGATCGCGGTTGGTGCCATTCGAAAGGGATTGAACAAACTTAGATTTGGACCGATTCGAACAGATAGATTTCGAGAAATCTCAAAAAAACTGCAAAAAAAAATTTTTTTTAAGTGGTTTTTTTTCAATAACTTTTAAACGGCTGTATCGATAAACCGACCAAAAACTAATCAGTCCGGTCAAAATCGGTTGATTCGTTCGTGAGTTATCGTTGACGAAAGAAAACCCAAAAAAGCGTTTTTTCGGAATAACATCAAAAGTTTTTGTTCTATCAATTAAAACTTAAAAATTCTTCATGAAGCTTCAAAAACTGCGTCGAATGTCACCAACCGCGTGAAAATCGGTTTATTCATTCTAAAGTTATCGCGATTTGAAAATTTAAAAAATAGTGTTTTATCAAACGTCTATGAAATTTTTGAGCTAGAAGCTCAAAAGCATCGAACATCTTCATTTTTGAGCTCAGAGAACTACCGATAGATTTCAAAAACTAATCAGCTCTCAACGTGTAAAAACTACATCGATCGCCACCAAGTCGGTCGTAATCGGTTTGTTTGTTCGTATTATACCGTTGTCGAAAAAAAGCGATAAAAATGATTTTTATAAATTAATCAGATTTAATCAGTAAAAAATTTAATCAGATTTTAGTCTAAGATCACATCTAATTACAATAAAATGCGAGTGGATATAACATCAGAAGAGATAAAATTTTTTACACGTTATGAGTCAATACTTAGCGGGAAGTTACAGGGATGACCTGCAGGGTCAACCGTTTTCCAAATTTTTTAAAGTGTAAAATAGACATAATTTATTGAGTATATCTGAAAAGATGGCCATGAATTTATTTAAATTCATTTATTATTAAAAATTTTTACAGAAATCTTAAATATATGGTTCAAAATTATGATCATAGATGGTAAATATAAAAAATATAGGGATACATATAAAATATATAATGAAAGTAATTGGTTCGGATTGGTTAGAATGATTTAAACAACCCGTTAAATTATGGATAGAAGCAAGTCTAGCCAGTATATAATCGCGATTTTAAAAAAAATAATTCAGAACTCTCAAATGTGACATATCTTGTTGGATATCTTCTTTAAAGTAACTCCTTATATACAAATATCACGCCAGGATCACTTAATAAGAAACTCGTATCTCAGTGGTAATGTGATTTCTTCTATAGTACATTTTCAGAAAACTTAGCCATACTACAAAAAACAGAAATAAAATTAAAATAAACGAGACTTAATGGTTCATATATTTTTATATTAATTTTTTTTAGACTGTTAACTAAAAACTGAAATTTTTGTTGAAGTTGTATTATTTCTAATTTTAAAGAGATCAGATCATAATTGTTGCTTATAAGTTTTACTTTTGCTTGAAGTAATTTCAATTCCAAAAATATAATGTCGAGATGTAATGTCATTAATCTATCACCTATAATTTGTTCGTCATTTACTAATAAGTAATACATTTGTACCAAATAATGTTTATATATATTTATGAGTATCGATGGCCGTTCGATTAGAGTCTTTTTATTTATTTTACATATTAAAATAAAAACTTTAAATATATAATTAATATCGTTTGCACTCTTTAAAAAAAAATCAATTAATTCCATTGATTGGTTAAATCTTCCCCAATAAATATAAATATCAACTAAATGCTCAAATATCATATAGTATGATTTTGTGTCTAAGCCATTTAATAACTGGTTTTGTAAATGAATGTGTTTTTGTATACAAATTTCTTTTGAATATTTATCTTCTTCCAGTTTCGCAATAATTTCATTTCGATCAGGTACCTTCATATCATTATTCTTTATTTTTTCGATTTGCCTATTTATAATTTCCACAACTTTTTTATAAAAAAATATGGCTTTAGGTAATGATTCATGATCTATAATTCCATTTGTCCAATTTATAATTGTTTTCCTTTGATAGCAAGTAGCAACGACATCATAGGTCTTACAAAATAATCGAAGCAATTCTAAATCATTCGAATATTTTGTATGACTTAAATATTCAAGTTTTTGTTGTTCAAAACATTCTAATGATTTACAATAATTTTCGAACGCATATTTATCACATAGTTTACTTTTTAAATGACAACACAAAATATATTTCTCGGCAAGATAAAAATATAAAAAGCTTAGAGTCATTTTAAAATCTACGTACATATCAGATAAAATTAAATGATTGTCATTACTAAATGGTTTTAAAATTTCTAATCCTTGTTTCCAATATTTTATACGTTTTTCAATTTTTATACTTGGTATAATATTATTTATAACTGATTCTTTATAAATATTAGCTAAATGAAGCGTACATTTGTATTTGTGATCTTTAGAAGAAATATCAACTTTATTAAAATAATAATGTGCTTTTTTTACGATTTCCTTCAATTCATTTTCAGAACACTTTAATTTAACCATATTAAAAAAAATACCAATTAAATTTACATAAATACAATGTAATGATGGATGTAATATATCCGAATTAATTATTTTTAAATTATTAATAAAAGTATTTAATTTTTCTTCAAGTTCTTGTATTTGCAATTTCAAAAATATTATATCACAATTTTTGCCAAGTAATATTAAATTAAAAAGAATTAAACATGTTTCTCTATGAAGGATACTTAAATAATTTTTCATATATCCATCACCAAATTTTTCTCTTAATTCTCTTTTATCATTTTCGAATATTTGATTCATTTTTAACCCAATCAATTTATGTTTATTTAAGAATTTTATTGGATCTTCAATTGGTTGTGTTGTTAATATGTATTGTTGTAAATGTAAAAAATCAAATTTTGCAATCGAATCGTTTGAATCGTTTAAAGCAGACTCAATTAATTCTTCTACTTCTTTGTATTTCTTTAATAAAACATAAACTGTGAACAAATGATGTTGACTATTTGAATCACTTGATAATTTTAAAAATCTTTCACATTGCTTTACAATTTGTTCATAATTATTGTCTTGTAGATGATAATAATAACAATAAGATACGATTATTCCACATATGCCAACCACAAAAGTAAAATAATCTGGACTTAAATCATTTGGGTCTTTTATTAATTCCATTTTTTCATAAATTGGTTTGATTAGTTCGTAAGCTTTAGCGTATTCCTCTATTTGAATATAAAAATTGGCTAATAGTTGTATAAAACTAAAATACTTCTCATTTATGTTTAATATTGAAGATGTTTGCATCAATTCTTCCATTTGTGATAAATAATATTCTTTTGTATTAATTTTTTCAAAATATTTGATACCCTGTTTTATATATTTAATGCCTTCATGGTACATTTTCAGAGTACCAAAACATAATCCTAATTTATAGCATCTTAGAATAGATTCAGTTATGTCTTTATCAACTGAATATTGTAGTTCATATATTTGAGATATACTTTTAAATTGTTTCTCTGCAGGTAAAATATTGTCCTCAATTTGTTTTTGTAAAGATTTTCTGTTTAAAGAAAATATATCATGTGCTAATTCACCAGATCTGATTTTTTTTGATGAAATGCCAGCTTCATAACTAACTTGTGTTGGAATCGGTGAAATAAATTCTTCGACCTTTATTAATTTACTATAATAGATATCCTCCGATTCTCTAACATATTGCCCTAGTAACGTGACGATATGATCCATAATATATTCGTCTTTTTTACTTTTAAATTTTCGTTGTTCGATTTCTTTTAAATAACTTAATTCGAAAAAAATTTTATCCGAAAGACACTTAAGTCTCAAACGTGATTTTATTAGTTCTTTGATATTATTTTCTTCATTAACTTCAATTTTTTTAATACATTTTATTTTCTCGCGTTCTTTTTTCAATTTATTAGAAAGGTCGTTTATTAATTCCTTGCCTATTAATAGAGTTTCTGGATACGATTTAACCTTTGCAACTAATTCAACAAAACGCTCATTGTTCTCATCGATTAGTTTAATATATTGAACAACTTCTGGAGAATAAAAATATTGGTTCTCAATTATATTATCTTGGTAACAAGGATTGATTTCTGCAATACATTTTTGAAAGTTTTCTCGATAATGGTTGCCTAACTCTTCGATTATTTTCTTTCTGATATCTTGATAATCTAAATTTAACTTATTTAATGATTCGCCAGGTTTTGGTAATTTATTAAAAGCATCAGCAGCAAGAATTACTATGTTTATTAATTTATTATATAATTTTGTAGGTTCTTTAATAAAATTCCAATTAAAATTGCTAGAGCTTTCAACTAATTTCTTAGGTTTTATTTTAATAATTGCATTTAATTTTTTTGTATTCGTTGTTAATGATTTTGCAGTTTTCCAATCGTTCAAATTTAATGAAAACGTATTATTTTCTTTGTTAATATAAATAATTTTTAATATATCTATTTTTATTTTTAAAATGAGATTTTCCATGTCTTCTTTATTTTCTTTAAAATGTTGCACTGGTTTATGGAGATGAATAAACAAATCTCTGGTATTATTTAAACATTTTAATGCACTACATAAGTCAGGTTTTGCTTGAATAGTTTCATCTTCAATAATTTCATGGAACAGTTCTCCAATGATTATAAATATTCTTGCTAAGTAATATAAATCATCATTCTCAGTTAAATCAATTTTGTCAAATGAATTAAGCTCTTCAGTAATTTTTCTAAGAGCAATTTTTTGGTATCTTTGATTGGAGAATTTTATAAGATACAATATTTGATGTTTGTTTGGATTGTAATGTAATTTTAATATTCTCATCTGTTTTTCTAATTCATCGGATGGAAATTGATTTTCTTCACTTAAGATATGAGCAATTATACTTTGTAAATTCAATAAATTATTAGTAATCTGTTGTTTTTCGAAATCGTTGAACATTGAATCATATTCCTGTTCACTTACTACTGATAATGTGTGGTTAAATTGATGTAACTTTTTAAAATGAATACCACTATTATTAATTCTGATTTGAGTTTCGTTAGTTCTTTGAATGAATCCGTATTTATTTCGAATACATTCATTGTCTTTGTTGTTAAATGATATCTCTCCAGCTAATTTTCCTATTTCAATTAGTGTGTTTATTATTGTGTTAGAATTTATTGCATTTGCAGTTTTTAATTCATTTATGATTTTAAATATTTCAATTAACTTTTGGATATCATTTTGTTTTCTTTTAATTTTGAGATCATCCATTTTTATTTACCACAAATCAAGATTTAATTTTCTAAACGAAAGAAAAAATTTAATGTACAATGACAATCAAAAAATGATTAAAAATTAATAATTATTTAGAAAAGTGCTTTTTTTGATGAATATATCCATCTACGTTCTTATAAAACAACGATGACCCGAGTCGTAGAACTCCCGAAACAACCATAGTCATTTTACAGGTTTTAATAAATAAAGAATTTGGAACTAAATTACTAAACAAGTGAAATTTACAAAATTTAAAAAATCCAGACAAATTTTTCGAGTACGGAACCCCAAACTCTCACTTGAAACATATATAAGAACACTCTCCATTAAATTACCTTTTTCCTTAAAGCATTTTGAAGATCGTCGCCAATTTTTTAGTTTTTTTCGGGTACGGAACTCTAAGGTCGCACTTGAAACATAGCGAAAGACACTCTCTAAAAAATCAAAATCGGTTCATCCGTTTAGGCACTACGATGCCACAGACAGACAGACAGACAGACACGCACACTAATAAGACCAATGTTAATTATGCCTACATTTGAAGTCATTTATTTATTTTAATAATCGGGTAAAGCCACCCCCCCTAAAAGTTTTCAGAATTGATTTAGACTTAGTCCAATTTCATATAATAAAAAATCAAGCCTTTTATCCAAAATTGCCCTGGCGCTCGTACGTCCTTAAGAAATTTTATAATAAAATTTTTTTTTAAGTTCTACATTATTTGAAATAGCCAAGTCTGATTAGCTAATGAACTACACCCTTCAACTACGATTTAAGACTTCATTATTAATGGACATCAAAAATTTCAAAAAATAAGAAAATTTGTTAAACTTACCGTAATATTTAATATTTTGGAGAGAATCGAAACAGTTAATAAAGCAGTAAACTTAAAAATAATAATATTTTAATTAGACAACATAGCTTATCAAAATTTTTAAATAGAATAATATATAAAAAAAAAAAAATTATTCAGTAGAGGGTTTTATTTTTCTAAATGGTTTTTCCAATTTCCTGCTATTAACCGCATTGACATAATTTTTAATTTAATTCCGGTATCCTATCGCGCTAGGCGTTAGTCACTTGAAAGAATGGAATAAAATTAATGAATTATTAATTATTTTCTAATTGAATATAGAAAATTTAAAAAATTTCAAATTATTTAAAACATAAATATTTAAAGCTACCCATTTTGAGAGGATTATTTTACAGTCACTACATATTATAAAACAAAGTAGCTTTTTCTGTCCCTATGTCCCTATGTCCCTATGTCCCTTTGTACGCTTAAATCTTTGAAACTACGCAAAGGATTTTGATGCGGTTTTTTTTAATAGATAGAGTGATTCAAGAGGAAGGTTTTTATGTATAATACATCCATATTATAGTAGAGTAAGGGGTTGAAATAGGGGTTGAAAGGGATATGCTTCAGAAACTAAAAAAGTTGTGCATCAATTAAGATAAAATATTGACACGATATACAACCAGCTTCAAAGATCTATTGTTTTTATCTACTTTTAACCTTCGGAGGGTAGAAAGGTGTAGCGAGAAAGTGGGAAGGACCTATCGAATATTTACAAATATACCTAAGTGTGGTATCAAATAAAAGAGCATGACGTGTACATTACAAAACTGTTATCCCACGCAAGGAAATGTGGAGGGAGGGGTGCAAGGGGGGATGTTGCCCAGCAAAGCGGGTAGTTCACAGCTAGTAAATAATAAAAAAGATATTGAAATCTGTTTTTGTAGAATTATATATATATATATATATATATATATATATATATATATATATATATCAGGAATCTCGTAAACATCTCCAACAATTTTCATGAAATTGAAAATGCAGGTGGTTTTTGGGGCGAAAAATTGATCTAGATAGGCTTTATTTTTAGAAAACGTAATTATATCTGGGTTTTTAGGAAAAAATGAAAATTTAGGCTATGTCAGTTTTGTTGATTGTAGCTGGTGTGATATATGTATATCGAAATAAAATTCATTACCGGAACATTCAAATTGGTATTTGTTCTTATATTAGTGATAAAATTTGTTTCTTTTTAACTCAAAAAATACCGAGCAAAGCTCGGTCATCCAGGTACTGTATCTTTAAAGATGAATGAGCATGACAACAATGTTCGATTCAAATGTTCGACTCAAAACTTTTTACTCAAACTAGACTTTTACTCAAAGAATATGTGGTAAAATTTTCAGCTTGGCAAATTACTTTTGCCTTATTTTCAACTTGGATGATGAATTTAATTATAACTTTATGAATGTAGACTGCCTTGTTTTTCGAAATATCGAAAGTTGAATTATTATAGAAAATTTTCAATATTCAATATTTTGAAAATTATGCCGGGAAATACACAATAAAAATACACAAGCAATTTTTTTATTTGTTTACTTGAAATTACTTGATCATAATGTTTTTTAAATTAATTTTTTTCAATTTGATTCAATTATATTAAAAATTAATTATTTTCAATTATAGATGAGCTACGCTGTAAAATTATTAGATAATAATCTATCATATAGTTCGCTACGTATTGAAATCAAATCACCAGATAACCGTAATCATATATGTCAACATAATCGTGGCCATGGTGAATATACACCATTAAAAATTGGAATGCATGAAATTGTTTTATATTATGATAATGAATTGATACCAACATCATATTTCTTCCGTGTCTTACCACCATTGGTTGAAGTTGCACCACCTGGAATGGCACCATGCGCTTTAGGTTCACTTGTACAAGTGTTGGTGAATGCGACAGGTAAATATGTTCATAAATATGTTTGCAGGGTTTGATAAAAGTCTTAAATAGACGAGCAGTTTTACTTTTGGTCTTTCATTCCAAAATAAAACATATTGGAAATTTTTATAAACCAAGTAGTTTAGTAACCTACTTAGTTTGGGTCTTAATTTTCAAATTTGTGATGAAAATTAACCTAACTCTAATAGTTTTCAAGAATTTTGAGTCCTGGTCCCGGAATTAAGTATATAAGTGATAGCTAGCGTAAAACTGACATCACAGCTGAAGTGACATCACCCATAATTAGTGAATTTCAAAAAAAATTTCAATAAGATCGGATCAAATTTGCCTGTGTTATCAAAAAAAAGAGTGTGTGTACTTATGTACACGCGTTAGAAGTTATACTTCTTTCATTCAAAATTAATTATTCATATGAATACTATATTTCACAACCATCGACTTGAACTGGCTCAGGGATATAAGTACTATGTAGTGTATAGTATGAACACTCAGTACTGTAACTATATTCAGTGTTGAAAATATATTTTTTTATTATTTCAATTCTGTGGCTAACTTCATCATGGTGTTCGTGCGCGCGCAGCTCACAAATTCACTCTCATCCAAACGCGCCAAAAGAAGTATAACTTCAAAAATTGAATTTTTAACTTTGTGACGTCATCAGAATCAAAATTAACCTAGCTCTAATAGGTTTCAATCATGTGGAGACCTGTTCCCGGAATGAAGCACATAAGTGATAGCTAGCGAAAAATTGGCATCACAGCTGAAAAGAATAACTCAAAATTAGTGGGTTTAAAAAAAATTCCAATAAGATCGGATCAAATTTGCCTGTGTTATCAAAAAAATCGAATTTTTTAACTTTATGACGTCATCAGAATCCAAAAAATTTAATTTTGCTCTATCACATCCGAATTTATCCAATTTTGATAAACCAAGTATGTTATCCTACTAAATTTGGGTCATACTTTTCAAATTTGTGATGAAAATTAACCTAGCTCTAATAGGTTTCAAGAATGTGGAGACCTGGTCCCGGAATTAAGCACATAAGTGATAGCTAGCGAAAAATTTACATCACAACTGAAAAGAATTACCCAAAATTAGTGGGTTTCAAAAAAAATTCCAATAAGATCGGATCAAATTTGCCTGTGTTATTAAAAAAATTGAATTTTTTAACTTTATGACGTCATCAGAATCCACAAAATTTAATTTTGCTTTATCACATCCGAATTTTATCCAATTTTGATAAACCAAGTTTGTAATCCTACTAAATTTGGGCCATACTTTTCAAACCCGAATAGTAATTTTTTTTCAAATGCTTTATAAGTAGAGCTTAATTTGGTAAAAATTGCACAGAAATAGCCTCCCTTGAGTATCTAATAGATCGAAGAAGTATTTTGAATCTTTGTTTGAGTTGTTTTATCGAGGTCAACATTTAAAAAAACAAAGTACATTTTTAAAGCACAAAGTTTAATTTCATTATTTCGATCTTTTAATTCGGATTTAAAATATTTATATTTATTTTAAATTTTAGAAAACACACTTTCAAGTTCAAAAAGTTGGCCTCTATAAAACAACTCAAGTATATGTAGATGAAAAAGTACCAAGCTGGAATACTAGTACTTACTTGATAAGCAAATAAATTGAAAGGTTTAATTAGATATATCAAAAACGATAAACATGTTATGTTTTCTGCACAGGTGCACCCAAGAAAGAAGATATTCTAGTAACCGCATATAGCCCACACAATCGACCATTAAAATGTCCATTACAAACCATCGACGGTACAAATAGTGCAACATTTAAACCAGACGAAGCTGGTGAATGGCGTATTGAAATCACATACCAAGGAAAACATATACAAGGTGGTCCATTCACATGTCAAGTCTTCGATACACGTGGTGTTTATGTATCAGGATTTGAAGGTGCTTTACCATTATTACCACATGTATTAGAAGTGGATACCACTGCGGCAGGTGTAGTTGGTGAAGTTTATGCTGATGTGGTGCATGATAAACGATCGACTCATGTTCGAGTGGAAAAAGTTGATGATCATCATTATAAGTTACATTTTACACCGAAACATAATGGAAAACATAGGGTAAGTAACATTTTCATGAACAAGTTCGTATTTTTGACGGCGGGCTTAATATTCCAGGTAAAATATCATTAAATCATAGTATCCCCGAACATGACATTTGGGAATCTGGAGGTCATATGTCAGAATATCCATTGAATAATTTGAAGAATGATTATCATTTGGGGAGGGGGGGGGTTTTGATTAACTGACTAATCCTTCAACGGCATTGTCTGTCTAATCTTTTCAATTCGTTAGTGCAAAACGCAAAGTTTATACAACACGAAAGGGTGTGAAAAGCGGTAGATGTCAGAGATATAGTCTATCGTTTCTCGATACCATCGTGAAACTCGGATGTTTGTGGCAGGTTTTTCTCCACTTTTCAGTCATTGGTAGGCTTTGTTAGGTTAGGTAAGAGGGGTTGTCGTGGGGTGGGGTACATCTAGACCATAAAATCAATTGTGATGCCGGAAAAAAGCCGGAGTACTTTGACGTCTACTGGCTTCAGGTTCTTTGAGAGATCATGAAAGAAATACTGGATGAAGAGAGTCCATCTTTTCATAGTAAGAGCAGAGGAGGGGCAGAAAAGATGAGACATCGTTTCGTCTTCTTCTGACTGTGACAGCCTCTGCAATAATCGTGATGCACTGGCATGTCTACTTGTTACTGGATAGAGATATATCCACGGAGTTTTAAAGTATGCTCTGTTAGTTTAGGTCTTTGGAACATTTTCAATTTTTAGCAAAGTTCATTATTTTATCGGTATAAAGCCAGTTCAAAAAACCTTCATTCCCTGTACTACTCTTTACAACCTTAAATTTCCGAAATTCTCCCTTACAGCTCAATTTCCTGTGATTACTTTTAAGTTTGTGCATCTACCAATCTTTCCAATCCATCTACCAACCCTTCGATTGCAAAAGCTAGAACATTATGCTATATCCATGTACCAACCTCTACTTTTTCTAGATTTAGATCTATCTACCTCTAAATTTAATCGCTGGTACCGGTAGAACTGTCATCCCTAGATGATTCCTTCCTTTTGCTAGCCTTTCTAGTCTAGCTTTAAATATTTGTCATCTAATTTCTATGACTGGAAGAAAATTCAGTGCAGATATACAAAGTGTTTTATATTTACTTTAAGGTTTATTTTTGTTAAATAACTTTTTAGTAATCATTACTTTTCGTTCCAATAACTTAAAATTATTTCGTGATACTCTAATTTGCAAGTAATAGATGAGAAGACAATCTGTAGTTCAGATACATACTCTATTCCCATTTGAATGTAAATAACCTGAATAGTTTTGTTCAACCCTTACAAAGTTGTGTGTACCATCACAGGTTATGCAGGTATACAGAGCTGAACTGTTTCCTAATGCTAACTTTATACTCTGTGGTTTGATATCATGGTTCAAAAGGTATAAGGCTAGACGCTAAAAGGTACATTTAAAGTACATATATCTCTTTGTACAATACTGAATACAGTGATATATATGTGTTTTTATTATGCCTGAACTAATTATATCATAAATGAATCCTTCTTTATGTTTGAATCGTTGAATCCTTGTAGAATTTTGTTGTACAGAATGAAAAACCCTATGTTATGTAAATTGAAACACACAATTCATTTTTAATGTTAGGAAACTATTTTGTTATTCCTTTGGTGTTAAATTGTTAGCATGTTTTTATGAAAACCTTTTTTAAGGAACTATTTTATTAAATTTGGAATTCTAAAACATTCAATTAATTGGTGGTATTTTATTAAATTTGGCATACTAAAGCATTCAATTAATTAGTGGTATTTTATTAAATTTTGTGAACTACATACAAATAAAATTCTTAAAATTAGTTTTTTTGTCAGAAAAATTTATTTCGCAAAGTTATCTTGTTAATTAATTAAGTTAGCATTATTATAAGAAAACAAATTCTATACTTAGAGGTATTGAAATACCTATGGTGGCTGAAGTGATCCTGTAAGTTGGTAGGGGCGAATTTCCCAAGTGGGAGCAATTTTTTTAGTTATCTGAAACCATAAAACCCATAAATTTTTATTTAATGGGATTATACACAAAATTTGAGCTTATTATACACAAAATTTGAGCTTACACAAACATCATTAATGAATGAGGAAAAACCCGAAAAATGGTAGTTTTTCAAAAATTAGGTCTATTTTATCATTAATTTACCTGAAATGCAGTTTGATCAATAAAAATTAAAGTTTGAATGTGAAATGAAATTTTGAATTCAGTAAAATTTTACGTTTTTAAAGAAAATGAGTGGATTTGAATCATTTTTGTGAGTTTCTAAGGGGAAGGCTACTATTGCGCTCAGCCTCCCTCCCTAGGCAACGCCCATGAATTCTTTATCATAAGCGTTATACTAGACCGAAACTTTGAGACCAAGAAAACAAAAAATACTTGGAAAAAAGTCAGCTACATTCCCAAAATTCCTTTTTTTTTCCGACGAAAAAAGGTATTATTGAGTATAAAAATGGAGAATTCTTCTACAACTGCTTCAACTTTCTCTAAATTAGTAGGCAGAAGTTAATTTTGCAAAAATATTTGTGAGTTTACAATTTAAAATAAGGTTGTTTTTCTTATATTTCCAGGTATATGTCTATTTCAATGGTTACGATGTAAAAGGTTCACCATTCATGATGAAAGTTGGCACTCAACGTGGTAAAAAATCCAGTAACAGTTCACCAAGTAGCAACACATACCGCCAAAGTCCATTATTCAATCAATCCTCATCCAAATTATTCACAAATACCACATCAAATAGTCCTAGTCCAAGTAATATGTATCGTAATAGTCCAAACCAAAGCTATTCTAGAAATTATAATTCAAATAGTCCAAGTCCTGTTCAATTGGAATCATCAACGAAAAATTATCAAACAAAAACAAGTAGTTATCAACGATCAACGGACGTAGTTGATCATCGTAGTTCACCAATTGAACGACATAACTTATCACCAACACAAAGTCCAAGTTACTATCGGAATCGATTGGGTGGAGAAAGTCCAGATCAATCGGAATATTATAAGAAAACCGTCGAAACAACACGCACATACGATACTAGTCCAAACACTTCGAAACTATCCTCGATGCGAATTACAGAGGCTCGAAGTCCAATTTTTATGGATTACGAAACGAAAACAAAATCACCATATACGACTGTCTACGATAAAGACATTAGCGAAAAGAAACATTACACAAGTACTTTAACTCGAAATATAAACACCGAAGAAGATATTAAAGTCGATACACGACCTATCGTACAATCATCGTTTGCGACAGATCGTTCAGTTTTACGAAAAGATTCACGAGATGCCATTGAGAAAACAAAAAATTTACTATCGTATCGAAGTTTAGAATCGGTGGCTAATTTAGCAGAGAATCAATTAAATTCGAATAATTATGGCGTAACGACTTCAGTTAAACATCAAAATTATGATAATCAATATGTGAGTTCGAATAAAATTCAAGAATCTCGAACAATCAGTAATAATTCATCGTCGAAGATCCAAAGTCATTTGGATACCAAAACTAGTAGTGGACTTAATAGCACTTCGAAGTTATTTAGTAGTAGTCATTTGGATAGTTTAACCAGTAGTGGCGTAACTGGTGCTCGTGCTGTTAAAGTTCAACCAGTACCAGATGGTATTATTGGGCAACCTGTAGAATTTGAAAGTAAGTATTATTTTTATTGTAATTTATTACTGTTTTTTTCTCTCTTGATTTTGACAAAAATTTGAAGCGAAATTGCAGAAAATCGCAGAGTAGGACTTATTGTTTTATAGCTGATTCGACTGAACTATTAACAAAAAGACCGGGAGCTTCAGATAAAAAATGTCAGAAGTCATTGATACTTGAGATGTTTTTCAGAAATGGTTAAATAACATTTTCTCAAATTTGGGACCTCGAGAAAACTGTTTTCCACTTTTTTCTCAAACAACGATTTCGCCGCGGATTTTTTTTAATCAATAAATAAAGCTGGACTGTTATCAAAATTCAAATTTCATTTTTCGTTTTTAGTTGATGGGAGTGGAGCTGGTTCTGGAGATTTGGAAATATTGGTCGAAGGTGGTCGTGTTACGTCTAGCGTACGAAGTTTGGGTGGACAACGTTTCCGAGCTGCATTCACTCCACATCAAGCGTTACCACATCGTGTTGATATTCGATTTAATGGGGAAACAGTACCAGGTAAGTTCAATTGTACTGATTATTTTATTAGCTGAAATTGATTCTTTTAAGAGAATTCAGATTTTTTCCTTTGATTCTTTAAGTAAATTTTTTAGGAGTAAATTTTATTTAAAGGATAATTCTTATAAAGTAGAAATGTATTAGAATATAAAATAATTAAGCTATTATAGAATATTTGAAAACAGTTCAATTTCAATACAAAAATTGGGAAGAAATATTTTGGTGTAGAAAAATATTACAGTAGAGTATTTTATTTAAAGTAGAAATATTTTTGACTAGAAAAGTAAAAACGAACACAAGCATAATTAATATAGCGAATAAATTGTGTTTAAAAAATTGTGACCGTAACAGGAAAAGAAGTAAATTAACAAGGCAGGTTGACTAATTTCCGCTATTATTTTTGTTTTAATTTGTCTGTTTTATGTTTTTAACGATAAATTTAATCGATAGCCAATATTACTAATTGATTGAATTAATCAATTTAAAAATGAAAGTGATTTACATATACATTTATTATTAATTAATTTATTACATTATAGTAATATTTATTAATTGTAAAGAAAATGACATTTTTTTAAATGAAAGGATATTGATTTTGTACTTTTGTGAAAGTTATCTAATATCTATTAATGGTATATTTTTTCTTTTTTTTAATTAACCTTTTTTGTTTAAATCATTGAATTTTTTGTTTGCTATTAATTTTTATAAAAATTTACTTTTGAAATCGATTAAGAAATAATGCCCACGTCTTTTTTCAACGGTTGGAATTTTTCATTTTTAAAAACATAGAATTAGCTTAACGTATCTAAAAACCATCCTGATTAACCAATTTTCTTATTTCTATGGACTAAAAATCTTTTATGTCTTTAAAATACATTTCACAAACTGCGCTAATAGTTTTAGCTTCGGAAAATCATGGTAAATTGTTTATTTAACGACTAAAAAATGGTTCCCATAGGTTCTTCACTTTTTTTTCAATAATTATGTGATTTTACCGGAGGATAAAAAATGACTTAATATTTTGCGTCAAATGCCCTATTTAATTCGCAAAATCTTGAAAAAATAGAAGCAATCAATAAGAAAGCTGATCTGTTTTTAAAGTTTACGCTAGTTGAGTAAAAATTTTCATATAATTTGTTTTAAAATTTGTAAATAGCCAACAACAACCTGTTATTAAAGAAAGGCAAATAACTTTTAAGCCTAAAATAAGTACAGGAAGCTAAATTTTAATAACTTACTCTTGTGCAAGTTTCTTGCTGTGATTTTTTTAAATTTTCTGTTAATAATTACTTTTTGATATTTTGATTCAAATTGCTTTTTTTGTAATTGAAATTTGAATTGATTTTTTTTTCGAATTCATACAAGGCTGAATTTTATAGAAATTTGAATAAAAATAGATGTTTAGTTTTAAGTTTGAACTGAATCAATGCTCAATTTTATTTTTGAAAACAATGTTTCGTTTGTGTTTTTGGTTTTTACATAAAGGTTAATGTTTTTTATATATTAATTTTCAAATTTGATTTGTATTGGGACAAGAACTAAAAATTTTAGCACATGCTATTTTTTGTACTTTTAGGCAACTTTAATTTAAGTTAATTGTTTTACATTTTTATGATATTAAATTAGTTTTGGTACCTTTCTATTTTTGGTGGAAGATCTGACAAGTTTTCGTTAATAACGTAAAGAAATCGACTGTTCCACCATTATTTTTAATCTCAATCAATATCATTGGAGAGTGATTTTTTTTATCTTCATAGAATTTCAAAACACTTTAAATTATTATAAAATGTTTAAGTTTCTATTATTTTTTACTTAAATCTTTAGTTTCTGTATAAAAAATAAACACTTTTCTAAGCGGTAATAAAGACAAAACATCGATATTCCATTAAATTATAAAAACTTATATAAACATGATATTTAAAATAAATAGCTTTTACACAGAAAATAATAATTTTAATTATACATTATTCTCTTGCAATAAAATAATTTGTTATAATTATTACTATTGCAGT
Organism: Chrysoperla carnea; assembly: GCF_905475395.1. NCBI lineage: Eukaryota > Metazoa > Arthropoda > Insecta > Neuroptera > Chrysopidae > Chrysoperla > Chrysoperla carnea. The sequence continues at coordinate 130,070,391 of NC_058337.1, forward strand.
GCACCTTAAACATTTTGATACAATCAAATTTTCTCATCATATTGTTTTACGCCAATAAAGTCTTCTGTAACACGATGTAATACAAATTTTTTGGTATGTTATTTGTACCTCTTAGAAGAGTGTGAAACTACGTTTTGCAATCGAAGAAAAGTGGTGCTACCTGTGTAATTCGTGAAAAATTCCAAAATTTTCGGACTTTTTTCAGTTCAATTAAAAAACTATGAGCTTTTGACATTAGTTACTCAAACATTTTTATAGTATATTAAATTTGAAACAATTGAAGATAATCCGCAGCTCCGTAAATAGTTTTTGAGATATGACGCTTGAGAAATTGAGTTTGGCTTATGATCAACCGTTAGAATTTGAACAAAAGTTTAGAAAATGTTCCTTATAAATTTATTATCAACACTTGATCATGCAAATAGGAACATATTGAAATCGTTCGTTGTGTAAATTTTGGGAAAACCTATATAATAAATGCATATAAAAATGTAAAAATCATAGAATTAACTGCTAACAAGTAATACACGCTATTTGTAGCTAATTCATACTGATGCTTCTTGGTAGTCGAAATAAGTATAAAAATTTATCTAGGAAAAAGGGGCAAAAATCGAAATTTATGTCGAAAAATCGTAGAGTTCTCATTTATTATATTTGATAAGACTTATATTAATACAATTAACTAGCAAAAAATAAAATTGCTGATAAAGACAATATTGCAGTCTCTCATAGAAGCAATGAATTTTTCCAATTTATGTGGTACTTGGCGCCACTTTGTGTCAATGAAATGAGAACAATATATAAATATCAAATTTCGATCAATGTTTTGTTTCTGCTTCGTTGTCTCTCATACACAGCGCCTGTATTTTTTTGGTAACAAATCCAATCCCCCTTCAAACTCCGGTCATCATTGCACTACACTAACATACTATATACCATTTTTCTACACAGGTGTAAATGTATTCTAACTGTACATAAATGTTTCAAGACCAAATCAAAAGAAATAGGTGTAGCCAGCCTTTGCATAAAAGTACACCAACCTGAAATCCCCATGAACGCCCTTGAAAACTTTCATTTTACAATAGCCATATGCTAATTAAAAACGTCTACAAATTCAAGAAATACAGTACAAAAAAAAACTCGACTACATATGATATATTTATTATTATATTATCAGTGAATGAATATTGTGTGTACTTAGAGCTAAGAAGGTATACTATTCATAAAAAATATATTAATATCTATAAGAATTTTAAGACTTAAATTTAAATGTCCTACAAGTTTTACAAGCCAGTTGACAAATAATATAACTGAACACTGGTTAATTGACCTAAGGCGATGGAATACCTCTTGGTTGACTAAACATTGGAATGCATACATACATACATGTTGCAGGTAATAAGTTCAATTCGTTATTATACTTAAAACCTTCTTGAAACTTAAGACTAAATATTAGAGAACACAAGTGAAAACAAACAGTTGACTGAGTTAATTGTTGAAATACTCTAAATAGAAAGTGTTGAATATCAGTGTTTATTTTTTATAAATTAGAAGGGGTTAAAAAACCAATACAATTATGGCGACTTGTCGGCCGCTAATTATGTGGTTTTCGAAAATTTCGAAATAATTTTCTAAAAGTTTTTTTGTTTTTCTCAAAAATATTAGTTGAAACTATCTGCAAATTTGCAACTCTCTATCTTTTATAGTCCTAATTTGCGCCCTGAAGCAAATGGACACCAAAGTTTTGTCCTAATTTGCACCCTCACGTATAAACAGAGACTTAAACAAAAAAATGTTTTAAATAAGAGTTGTTTATTTTTTTATAATGAACATTTTTTATATTTAAACTTTTGTTCTACCTCTAACGGTTTACAAGATAGGTCCAACGGACCCTAGAAGACCCGGATTCACTTTTTACGTCCTCAGCACGCTATAAAATTTCAGCTTTATATTTCTTTTCGTTTTGGAGTGTTTACAGACGGACAGACGAACAGGCAGACGGATAACCGTAAATGGACTAATTAGGTGATTTTAGGGAACACCTTTACCAAAACATTTTTCCTAGCATCAATATTTTTAAGCGTTATAAACTTGGGACTAAACTTAGTATATCTGATATACCATTACATATATACAGGGTATATAAAAGTAAAATATGATGGCTCATTTGTACTCTCTAAGTTAATTTTTTCTGCTACGATACAAAAAAGAATGAAGAAAGATTATTTTTTGAATCATTAATTTATGTTTTCTTAAAATCATAACAGAGGCGGAGCTGATATCTCGATAACTACAATTTATAAGGTATTATAAACTCTATTCCTAAGATAATTTTTACCAGAAAATAACGAAAATTATATTTATTTGAGCTTCGAGCTCGTCTATTTCAATATATGATGTTGCTAATTGGATTTTGAGCACTGTGAAGCTGAAATCTTGAAAACATTTTTCGGTATCTCGTTTTTTTGGTGCATATGTAGCCACGGAGCTCTAATCCTGATATTCCACGGTTTGGAACGAATTTTAGTCAGTGGTTTCGTTATCACCATGTTTGAATAGCCTAAAACAAAGTTTTTTCTATAAATTCAAGAAGAAATCTTTTAGAAAAACTCTCAGAACTACTTTAGATTTTTTGTCTGTTTCAAGATATGACGTTATCAGTTCATTGGATAAAAAATTTGAGCCCTGTTTTGCTAATATCTCTAGAACCGTCTTTTGGAACGTAATTTTTTTTCAGGGTCGTGGTTTTTGCAAGGCTTAAACTGGCCTTAATCTACGGTTTTGTGAAAATTGAGAAATGTGAATTTGTTAAGGGGTACCTTAACAAAACACCTTTAAAAAAATGGGAAAAATGAAAATGATTTTAGTTTTTAATTATATTGAAAATCTTTGACCTAGAAATTGCGAAAATTGGATTTATTTGGGCGTAATTTTAGTCTATTTTAAGATATGACGTTGCCATTTCTTAAACTTTAGTAGATTTAACCGATAGAAAGATGTTATGTTGAGATCATAATTTAATTTCGATTGATTTGGATTCATAATTTTGAATTATTCTCTGAATAAATTATAATAGGAAATCTGAACCAGAGACGGCATCCAGATATAATTCACTTAATTATAAAAATTTTTGTTGCCGTGCATAACAATCCGAAAAACATCTAATCGTGCTTGAATTGTTGAACGATAATCGTATAGCTGCCTCTTTCAAAGTCTACCTTAAGACTAAGAACAAAAATTCATCTTAATACCTTTTCAACTTATCATATAAAATGTCTTAAACTTAAACCACTCCGCAATACCTCTCAGTTGTGTATAACTTACCTTATTGTTAATTATTAATAAGCAGTAAAAATAAGCCCCACTACTCTCCACTATATACTTACATTACATTAGGTATTTGATGTAGGTTTCTACAAAACTCTGACTAACATAAAAACATAGCTGTATATTATTTATTTCGCTTAAGTTTATTGTATATAATAATATTTTCTTATTTTTGTGCTGAACGAAGCATTTCTCACCATATTTGTTTATACTTTTTTTGTTGTTTTCAAAAAAAGAACATCTTATTTAAACAAAATCCACAAAAGAAAATTTTCCAATATCAAGGATTTACAATTTTATCGTTTTAGTTTTCTGTTTTTTTTTTGGTGTAAGTTTGTGATTGTTTTTTTCAAGTTCTTTTTTTAAGTGATATTTAGAAAGTTTTAGTGATGCTTGGTATTTTTGTTGTCGGACGTGTTTTGTAAAAAAAAAAAAGAAAAAATATATAAAAGTTTATTAAACTTTTCTTATTAAAATTCAATTTATATTTTTTTATTAAAAGTTTTTAAATTAACTTTTAATAGGTCACTTTATTATAATTATTATTTATTATAAAATAATTCTAGAATTAAAAAACTAGGGTAAATATTTTGTTCGTGGTACACACCTTTATAAACTAATTGTTAGGATTATATAAAAATAGTTTACCTTGATATTTGGTGGTTTTGTTAATTTTAAATCTGGGGTAATAATCTGTGGGTTCAACAAATTATTTACCTTTCTACCTGTGATTTTTTTTAAACAGGTTTTACTTAAAGTGCATAACTATAAATAAATCTGTACTAATTTTCAATTTATTTCTAAATTAAAATTACACAGTAACTAGAATTTTCATGAATATTCGATGTGATATGCCTAAATCATCTTAACTATTACCATTAAGTCCGAAAAATTACTGTTTAGAAGTGAATTATTCTGGAGTGAGGCAGGTTTAAAATTTTAATTCAATCAAAATTATATAATAAGTAGAATTTTCATGAATAGCCGACGTGTTATGCCTGGTCTACCTTAACTAATATTGATCCCGAAAAATTAATGTTAGAACTGAATCGTTCTAGAATGAAGCAACTCTGAAATTTACTCCTTGAATCGTCTTGATTAAGTGAATTACGATACTGCAAATAGTTATTATAATCGACAGTCGTTATAAGCCATATGAACATCTGTATATTAAAGTGATAAAATGTGCATATATGTACACATTACGGTGGTTATTACTGACTAAATTCAATAACAATTGGTCGCTATAACCGATAAATGAATTGATAAGGCCTAAAATAAAGTTATTAAGGTTTAAGATAAGCTTTATATGGTTCAAAATAGTATTATGATGTTGTTATTTAACTGAAAAAGAATGTACTTAGTTACAAAAGGTATTAATGAACATGCGCTGTTCGTTATAGCCGATATGTCAGCTTATAATTCCAATGAATATTGGTCACTAGAGCCAATATGTCGTTAAAACTGATGTTGTTGTAGCCGATTCATTTATGTATGTGTTTATATAGGGATTTAATCGGGTTCTTTCAATTATGACTGTTATATAATACAATTTGAGTGAAATGCTGTATATATAAAATTTTGTTGCAAATACATATCTTTAATGTACTGACCGGCGCTCCCACCAATGTGAAGATCCATGTTATAAGTAGTAAAAAGCGGATAATGTTTTAAACAGCTGCATAATTTTTATTTACCCACAATTATTTCATCAGACAGACAATCGCGTCAATATAAGGTTTTTTGCTGGGGGCTACAATTTTTAATTAAAAATAATTAACAATAGAAAATTTTTTTATGATTGTATTAATTTATGGAAAACGTACGGCACGGGCGATGACGAATCTTCGATATGCAAACTAGGATAATTTTTCGCATTTAAGATGAAGACACCCTCATTATTTCGTTATTTACAGGTATATCGATTTGAAATTTTGCACAGCCATAAAGAGTGTTGGGTCACACTCTTTAAGATACTAAACCGAAATCAGAACTTTAAACTCAGCCTAAAAAAATTATTTAAAAAAAATGCTTAGAATATTTTTTTACACTCATATACCGACGACCATGACAAAATTCGCATTATTTATTTTTTTTTTTTTATATTTCGGTGCACACTCATTCAAGTTTATTGAAATATTTGAACGCATAACACTATTAAATTATCAATTTATCCAATTTTTACATTCCATAGCGCAACAGTTACTTAATATCAGGGTTCGAAAATATCCGATATTTATTATAAATATCAAAATATCGGATATTTTTGATATATATCCGATATATATCAAAATTTTGATATTTAAAAAAACTAAAATGTTTTAAAGGTTTTATTTACTTAGGCACTTCAAATCAGACAAATGAAACCAAAACATAAAATATTCTTCTAAATCAGGCAAAATCAATTAAAAATAATAAAATTTTTATAAATAATAACTAGTCTAGAGTATAATCAGTCTTTTAATTATCAAGTCAGTCATCAGTCATTCGTAATAAACTGTTAATTATCAAATAAAAAATAAAAAAATGTCGTTTTATAATTGTGCTTGGTTTGACTGCAAGGAAGATAAAGCTAGATCATCTTCCGATTCTGAATCTTACTTAAACTTACTCTTTAGTAACGAACTTTTTCTGACACGACACGATTTGAGCTTAGTATTAGTAGGTTTTAACTCTACTCAAATGCCATCAAAATTTGGGAAGTAGAAATACGGTAACAAATGCCAAAAATTACTAAATAATATTAAATTTTTTAAAATCATTTTTGTATTGATATATATCATAAAAATTCACGTGATATATATCGGATATATATCATGATATATATCCTCGAACCCTGCTTAATATATCGGTTATAGCGACTTATAACTGATTAATAACTACCAACATATATAATACGCATGCACATACTTTAATTTTTATAATGACTTACGTTTATAACGCTTATAACGCTTATAACGACTATTAGTTATATAGACCAAAATTTTTGATCACTTCAATATCACTATAAGCTATTTTGACTGTATATATATAAGACATTCAACCCACAAGGTTCATTTTGCGTCACTTTGCATGCTAAAGTCTTTATATTAAATCTTTGTGTGAGAATTTCAATGTAATCAAAAATTTAAAAAAAAATTGCTGAAGAAAATTAAATATTAATTAATGATTCTCTCACGGTCTACAACCTTGAGGACAGGAAGATGACGCTTTGCTTGATGATGATTCGATATGCATGAAATAGTGTCAAGTGTGTGTCAAATCACACCATGTAAGGATCGTTATTATTAAGGTAGTACAAGCACCAAAGCAATTTCAGATTTAGAGTTGAAATGATTTGTACCTACCTTATTTCAACTTTGATGATTAATTTTGTTATAACTTCATGAATGTAGACGAAAAATAAGAATACAATTTTTTGATATCTGCCTGGTTTTCGAAATATTGAAAGCTAAATAATTAAACCAAATATTCAATTTTCGATATTTTGAAAATTACTTTCTTTTATTCTTACTTTTCGTCTTATTTTGGCAAGTTTTAATCTAATTCACCATCAAAATTGAAAATATATATTTTTTTAAATTTGTGTCCCCACTACCGTGCTCATACATCCTTAGTTAGTCGAGCGCATAACGGGTTTTTTTTTTTTCAATAATTTATTAAGGTTTTTACTTTAATTTAAATAGTTTTTCTTTAATTTCCATCGGCTAGTTTTGGAGAAATCTATGAAGACATACCATCCATCTACCGTTTTGCCATAAAACCAATGTTAAATATGCCTACTTTTGAAGTAATTTATTTATTTAAATACTCGGGCAACCCCCCTTAAAATTTTTAGTCCTAGTCCAGCTTCATATAAAAAAAATCAAGCTTTTTCTTAAAATTGCTTAGGTGCTCGTACATCCTTAAGTACTTACCTATACCTTATTATAGACGATTAGATAGTTGAAATATTGCGTGATATGTATTTCAAATAACTTTCCTAATAAAAAAAGTTTTGAATACATTTTTGTGTGTTTACAGAGAGACAGACACGCACTCTACTCTTGTTCAAGTTCAAGTCGGTAAAAATAAAATCTCACTTCTTAAAAGAAAGGTTTTTTTGTTTTGAATAAAAAGAAATTCCGGACTTTTTCTTCTTACATGCAAATAGTGAAATTTTTTATTGGAATTTATTTAAACTTATAATTAGTGCGATTTTTATATAATTGCATGTTATGATTGACAGCTGTTACGGGTAGTGAAGAATCAAAACTATAAGTAATATATAATTACTATTTGATCACTACTAAAGGGAGAACGTGTATTTTACGTTTGTATAATCCGTTTGGGAGCGTTCATAAACACAGGATTCAATTCCACCACCTTTGAAATCCCTCCCTCTCTTTATGTAGCCTACCGTAGCCTTTATTATGAACCTCCCTCGAGTGGAACGTAGATTTTTTTTAAGTATCAACACAAGAAGACAATTTATATTTTCTGAAACATTGGCATTACGGCATTGTAAGAATTTGGCGTTCATCATCACTAGATAATATACACCAAAGTCGCTTCCCACTTTCTGTCACTATGCATGCTTAGAACATTAAAACTACGCAACGGATTTTGATGTGGTTTTTTAATTGATAGTAGAGAAACACTGATAATTTAAGAGGTTTCTAATGGGATATCGCGAATAAACACATTTTTGTATTTTAGTATCAACATTGCACCCGTGCGAAGCCGGGACGGGTCGCTAGTAAAATATACAATTACGTATCCAATGTTTGAAATTAAATATCGTAAACTACAACTTAAACTGCAAATTATTTTCATTGTGCTAAAGAAAAAATATCAAGAAAATTACGTAGCTTTCTGACTTCATTACCACTCTCCCTTGACGTAGCTTTTGAACTTATCCACTCCTCTTCTTGACCAGGACACTTGAATTATCGAAAAACATCTCTGATCCTGTAAAACATATCTGGATGTTTGAGTACTTATTAAGACAATACGTTCTTGGGACCTTAACTTGGGTAAAGCATGCGCATTCAAACACTTCTAACATGAGTAATTGAAAGTAAAAAAATTAAACGGCAAATTTTAAACTGAACAAGTAAAAACAAACAATTAACTGAGTTAATTGTTGAAATACCCTGTACAGAAAGTGTTGAATATTAGTGACTTCATTACTTTTTTTTTATCAATTGGAAGAGTTTAAAAATCCAACACCATTATGGCAATCTTTCGACCGCCATTCATTTGGTTTTCGAAACTTTTTTGGGGAGGGTGGAGGCATACAACAATTGGACGAATAGGGTTTATTGAAACATTCGGATGTTAATCTATAAGGTTTTCTGAATATGAATCAATTGACAGAATGCGATCCTCGGATTTTGCACACTCAAGTCTATCTAGCGCCTGCTTTAATGTCTTAATTGTCTTAATTACAGTTTGATCCCCAGGTTTCTAGAATTGGTTTATGAAACAACATATAGATTTAATTTATTCAACAATTTCTAAAAAATACATAAAGTACAACAATTGAATAAACAAAGTATTCAAATAATGTACCCGTTGTTCTGTAAAATTTCCCAAAAACAGTTTAAAATCACATGTAGTCCGAAAGATAACCCAAATCTCCTTAAATGTAGAACATCTTGTTCGGGTGGTATTAAAGTACTAATAATTTTATTTATATTTGTGTTTACGGTCATTATATTATGATCACCTACGTATTAATTTGAGTGACACCAATATTATTGGTGACTAATTTGACGTAATCGCGTGCGTTATTTGTTCTATACTGTTCAAATAATTGATTTTTATTATTATTGAAATACAAAAAAAAAATAAATACTAAGTGGAAATAATTGAAAATGACTGAATTTAAGAATGACGTCAAATTTTTATGTCATAAATTTCGTATTTTATTTTTATTTACTTTTAGCTCTACTTTTGATAAAAAGATATTACGTTATTTTTACGACTTTTCTGATATGATTGAAAATAATAAAACAAAAAAATGTATATACTATGACCAATTATGGCGTCTTTTAATAGTACAAATATTTTGAAATTATTTATGCCATATGTTTATAATTACTTAATTAGTTTTGATTACCTATTAATGATAAGAAATTTTATATATAGGTGATTCAAAAGTACGATGTCTTTTAAGTTAAACTCTTAGGTACTTATTGAAGTTGATCTTTTTGCTTATATTTTAAAATAAACTAAAGTTAAAAAAAAACTAAAAAAATACGCTTTATTGCACTAAAAAGTGGATAGTATATTTGATTGTACTGTGGAATTATCCACTTTTTAGTGAAATATAGAGCTTGTTTTTGAGTTTTCTTTAAGCTATAATTTATTTTCTTATTTTTTAGTTGCTTTAGACTTATAAAATCACGCTAGAAAATAATTTTCATCCAAATCGAAGGCAAAAAAATTTTCGCCATTTTTTAGAAATTTCATAACGATCTCTTTGAAAAAATCGTAAAAACATTTTTGTATCGAAATTTGATAAAAATTGGTTAAATAGGGTTAATTTGTACCCAAAATATACAAAAATCGTAGTCATTTAACGATTGGGTTAGGAATTTTTGTAATATCGTCTAAAATCCTGTGCGAAAAACTTTTATTATGAAGCCACTCCGAAAATTCCAGAAAATGTATAGTTCGACTAAATATGGTGACCATGCAAAAACATTCCTTTAACCATATAAATATTACCAAAGATAATAAATGAGAACTCTAGGATATTTTGAATTCAATTTCGACCAAAGAAAAGGTTTACAACAGTTTTTAACCCATTAGCACTCGCGTCAACTGTTCGGTAATCTTTATTCACGTGATGAGAGAAATTCTAACAATTTCTGAAAGACTTGAGAAAAATATATTTTTTAAAACTGTAGATAGGTTGAAATAATCTGAAAAATTCATGACATGGAAATAGATAAAATTATATGAAGGTAGAAAATGTTTCAACCACATATACCATTTAAAAAACAAAAGTTATTTATGTTTTAAATCGAGCGTGAGCAAAATGCTCATAGCATGAGTGCTGATGGGTTAAAATTAATATATACAGAACAAGACAATGAATTTCATAACAATGTTTTTCCGACACTTATGAGTCATAGTTTATGTTAATTAATGTAAATATAATTGACAATAATAAGATAATTAAAATTAATTACAACCTATTCGTTTAATTAAATTTTTATTCTGATTTCTTTAAATTTAATTTAGGAAGCCCTTGGAATGTGAATATAATGACGCCGCCATCATTGTCTGTAATGGGTGATTCAACACGTCTGGTGCCAGCAAATAGTTCAGCAATATTTGAAATAATCACAAGCAATCCGAATTTATCATCCGACGAGCTAACCGTTAATGTGTTAGCACCATCTAAACGTATTGTACCCGCTCGTGTATTACCTGGCATTAATTCTGGTGTACATAGTGTAGAATTTTTACCAACTGAAGTTGGTACACATATCGTTGAGGTGGCAATTGGTGGTGAAAAATTAGCAGCTGGTCCATTAATTGCAAAAGTATATGACGCAGAATTGATACAAGTAGCGGATGTTAGTAGTGGTATTGTGGGACAACCTGTACAATTTCGAGGTTATTACTTTTACTTCCTACCTAAAATGTATTATGTATAAAACACCCACCTTAAACTTTGTCTACATGGTAGAAGATAAATATCAAAAGTTTATATCGCTCGTCGATCCTTAAATGTACATTTAATAGAGTGGATGTATTATTCAGTGTACCGGGTGTATCAGAATTAAAAATAAAATCAACGCAGAAGCTAAGAATTAATTTTAACGATGCCAGATTTTTATTGCCTTAACTATTTTTTGACAATATTGCTAAAAAACAAAGTTCTGAGTAACTGGGAGTACAATACAAGTACGAACTTTTTTTTCTTCCAATTTTATCATTCTCTGTGATATTACTTTCATAAGCGTCCGTAAATAAATTTCAAAAATTATAGTCCCCGTGGTACCACCTGTACGCTACAGAATAATCAAGAAATAGAGCTACACACATCCTTGAATCAGTTCATTGAGCTCAGTTAACATATATCATTTCTTGCTGCTCGAAATTCAAATCAAATCAAGAGTTATTTGTATATTGGCTGCAAGAACGTCGCCAAGGGGGACGCAACTGCCTCTCCACTAAAGATTCAAAAAAATTCAAGAAAGATCGAAAATCATAAGTCTATGATATCATTTTGCGTTCTCGCGAATCAATTTTATCTCTTCGCTATTCTGTCTCCTGGGTCCCTGACTGGTGACTTCCTTGGTTGGATGAGTAGACTTCCTTGGCCGAATTTATTTCGATAAGCTATAAGCATTGTAGCGAATATATTGTTAAGAAAGTTTTTTTTTTAAAATGTTTTTCGGCATTTAATTCTGACACACTTGGTAACAACACTTACCCTTTCATTTTCAAACGACAACGGATATGCAGCTTAATTTAGTAATTTCCTTTTAATAATCAAATATCGTGTCTAATTGTATTTAATTACATTTTAATTAGCAAACTCTATTGATGACTTAACTTAAATATTTTATCCAAATACCATTTCGCTTTTATGATTTCGTTTTAAATGAATTACAGTCGATGCGAGTCAAGCAGGCGAAGGTCAATTAGAAATATCAATAAACGAAGGTGAAGTACCAAACCACGTCCAAGTAGTTGGCGGCGGCAGATGTTTAGTATCATTCACACCCGATCAAGCGAAACCACATTTAATTGATATTAAATTCAACGGCGAAACAGTCCGTGGATGTCCATTTATTTGCAACGTCACAGATACAAGTCGAGTCACATTAAACTTAAGCAACTTAGAGTTAATTCCGGTACATCAACCAAGTAGTTTTCATATAGGAGTTGGAGGAGGTGGAGCTGCTGAATTAGCAGTAGCTGTACGTGGCCCTCTTGGTGAATTACCTGTCAAAGTAACAGGAGACATTCATTCAGGATTTACCGCAGAATTTACACCAAATCAAGTTGGTGCACATCAAATCACTGTCGATTACAATGGTCGCCCTGTACAAGGTACACCATTTATTGCAAAAGCATTCGATGCATCACGTGTCACTGTTGGATCTGTGTCACGAGGTACTGTTGGACGACCCGTGACTTTTTCTGTTGATGCCAGCGATGCTGGTGAAGGAAATCTCGAAATCACAATATCAGCCAGAGGATTAAATATACCAACACAAGTACATCCACAAGGCAATGCTCGATTTGCAGTCAGTTTTATACCTGCAGAAGCATGCGATCATATTGTAAATGTGGCATTTAATAAACGAGCTGTTGAAGGATGTCCGTTAATTGTGGGTGTTAGTAGTGGAGCAGGTGGACCATCTGTGACATTGCCTGGACCTGGACCCGTTCATAAACCGGCTACATTACTTATAAATCATTCTGGGAAATTGGAAGATATTGAAGTAAATGTTGAAGGTAATTGTTTTTACGTAGTGTGTTTAAAATTGTACATATTAGTTAAGGTTGTACCATCATCTTGAAAAGTGTTCTCGAAAGTTAAGTGTCCAGTTTTCTAAAACTCAACTCTAATTTTATCCCTCCATGAATCAAACATCGAACAGAACGTCTCAACTTCACAAAGCTTTAAAATTACTCACAGGGGAATTGTGTACCTCAAGAAGCTTTTGACAAGAAGGCTATAATCTGGATAATATATCTGCCAAATTCTGAAAGAGTTAACCATCTAAATTAAGAATCACAAGATTGTATGGTCGTGCCGCGTTTGCTTTATATGCCAACGTCTTTGATTTGTATCTCGTCTTGAATCAGAATATAGATGCTGCAATCTCGTGCAGTTATCACTTCATATAAAATTAGCTAAGATTGAGTTTCATGAACATTACCACTGATGACAGCGTTTCCCAAAACGATGAAACGTTCTCCGATTATTTTAGTTTTCGTTTCACTGCTCTTAAACATTTCTCAATCATGAAAGTACAACCTTAAAAATAACAAACCGCCCAAATTGTTTTTTTTTGGCACTTATAGTTTATACACCCTGGTGCAGAAAAAACACTGTGTGAAGTATCAAAATATCATATTTTTTCGCATAATGTTATCATGTATCATGGTGTATTTCGTCTCATTTTTCTACGCTCTTCCCATTTTGATTTTTTTTTAAAAGTGCATGTGTTAGATTAAATTATTTTTTTTGTTAATTTGTGTTTTATTAAATCGTCTGTTATCAATTTCGGCATTGGTTTTTCTATGTATTTTATTCTATTTTATATGTCTACACATTTTATTTTGATTATATCAAGAAGGGTTTCTTTGGCACTGCTTTCTTATTTCAGGTCGACGCCGATTTTACTAGACAGACTTTTGAACTGCACTAACTCAAATATTACCCATCTAAAACAAAAAAAAAAAAACTAACATTTTAGTAAAATGTGAGATTTACTAACCAACTCTTCAAAATAATATCGAAAATGATAACAATTTGAGGCAGTTTTGTATGAATTAAAAAATAAGATGTAGATAAAAAATAATGGAAAGCTGTGAAAAGCTTTTTCTTTTAGATTTCTTAAGGTATTTAACTTTCTTTCATTTTCTAACATTACTCATTTAGAATTGTATTTCGGGTTTAATTTGCATGGTGGCTAATTTCTTAATTAACTTAAAACTTCATTTGTATAAATTTTCATCGTACATTTCATTTAATTAATCTTCTGTAGTTGTAAAAAAAGAGCTTATTAATTAGTAAAAAAAATATAGAAAATAACCATAAAAATGACCTAAGACAAATGAATGACGATGACTTAGGGCCAGGCGGGCAAGCTGTTCCAACACAAGTACAATCGCTTGGAAATGGTTCTGGATTTCGTGCTGAATTTGTTCCACGTGTGGTTGGCGAACATCGCGTGGCAGTGTCAGTACTTGGTACACCAGCACCAGGCAGTCCGTATGCCGCAAAAGTTTACGATGTGAATGCAATTAAGGTGAAAGAAGCTGTTTTTGGAGTTGTAGGAAAACCAGTTACATTCCTAGGTATGTCATTGAATAATTATAAAATAATCGGGATCTGATTTAAGAAGTTCGTGTTTTTAGTTGAAACAAGCCAAGCAGGTCCAGGGAATTTAGAAGTAACAGTAAATGGTGGTCGTGTACCAACTTCTGCGCAAGCTCAAGGACCACATACGTATGCAATTTCTTTCACACCACGAGAGGCCACACCTCATTCAGTCGATTTACGATTTAATGGACAAGATGTACCTGGTAGTCCATTTACGTGCACAATTGCTCCAGCTGCCCGGCTGGTTGGCCCTGATTCTTTGGATAAAGTATCTGTTGGTCAACCGTGCCAATTTTCTGTGGAAAGTTTAACGGCTCCGATTGTTGAGATTTTGGGACCATCCAGAAGGCCGTTAACACCTAAAGTAATTTTTTGAAGTTTTATAAATTTTTCATTATTATAATTGCACTTTTTTTTGTCTTAGATTGTACCTCATCCTGATTCTGAAGGAAAATTCAATGTTGAATTTGTCCCAATTGATGTGGGAGATCATAGTGTTGAGGTAAATTTTAAATGCAAATTTAAATTTTTTGAAAATGCTTGAATGAGTTTTTCTTACAGGTTCGTATACCTGGAGGTCACATTGAAGGAAGTCCTTTCCTAGTAAAAGCATACGATGCTAGTCGAGTCAGTGTCACAGATATTACCGATGGTGTCGTTGGAAAACCAGTCAGTTTTAATATAAATGCTTCACAAGCTGGTGCTGGAAATCTAGAAATTATTGTCGCAGTTAATGGAAAAAATGTTCCGAATTTTGTGCAATCAGAAGGGAATGCAAGATTCAAAGTTAATTTTAAACCAACGGAAGCTGCAACTCATAGTTTAAGTGTGAGGTATGTCAAAATAATTTCTATTTAAATATATTTTTCTAAAAATTGGTATTTTTAATTCAGATTTAATGGCCAAGCAGTACCAGGATCACCTTTTGCTTGTAAAGTAACGTCGAGTAACGCGCAACATCGTGTACCAATTAGTGGATCAGCTTTAGAATTGGCAGCTTTAGGATCATCAGCAGAAATTGTTTTAGAAGGCGTCAGCAGTAAGTTCAAAATATTTCCCGAGTGTAATAATCATTGGTTAACATATTTCTTAATTTTAGGTTTGAATCCAAAGGTTATGATCACATCTCCAACTGGAAATACTGTACGAACAACTTTACAAACCCAGGGAGAATCTGTTATAGCAAGTTTCACTCCTACCGTTGTTGGGAGACACTCCATATCTGTTTTTATCGCAGATCAACATGTTGTGGGTTCACCATTCCTTTGTAATGTTTATGACGTAACAAAAGTAGTTGTGACTGGTCTTCCTGGTAAAAACGCAGAATCAATTACAAAAGGCATGTCCGATTTAAGTTTGAACAAAGTTGTTGCACCGGCAGAAGTTGGAAAGCCTATTACATTCAGTGTTGATGCTGCTCAAGCCGGGGAGGGTACTTTAGAATTAGTTGTATCAACTAAGCAAAGCACTGTCAAAGCTGAGGTTGTGGCTTGTGCCAGAGGATTGTACGACGTTACATTTATTCCACAAACAAGTGAAGTTCATTTCGTCAACATAACATTCAATGATACGCCCGTTCCTGGAAGTCCATTTGAATGTCCAGTAATCGAATCTTTACAATATATTCATGTGGGATCTGTGGCGAAAATTGATCTACCATCAGAAAGTCATCGTGCTGAAATTGTGGATCCAAACAACCGTAAAGTATCCTCAACCATGCATGGAAAAACTGCGGAATTTACAGTCTCTCAAATTGGAACATATCGTGTATTAGTTTTTCAAGATATGGATTTAATTGTCACAAAAACCATACATATTTTCGATCCGTCTAAAATTGAGGTTGTATCCGCTCCGGAAGCTATTTGTCATCGACCCGCGGTTGTTGGTATTAGTTTACGTAATACAGGTCCTGGTGTATTATCGGCATCTGTTAAAGTGGGCAACAAGAATGTACCACATAGTGTACGTCAAAATCCAAGTAATCCGAAATTATGGGAGGTTATTTTCCATCCAGAAAATGCTGCACCACATAAAATTATGTTACTATATAATGGAGTGCCAAAACAGGGAGTTTTGGAAGTACCTGTTCGAGCACCTGGTACAGAACCTTGGGCTGGTGGTTTAGGACTGTATCAATCGCAAGTTGGAAAAGTTACTGCATTCACTATAGATACTTTAGGTAAACCAGCTCGAGAGTTTGATGTTGTAGTAAGTGGACCTAATGGATCAGCCCTTCCGGTAAGATGTTATCAAACGCGCACTGGAAAATTACAGGCTGAATGGACAGCTAATATGTCTGGACCACATCGTGTTGAAGTTCTCCATCAAGCACGCCCATTAAGCGGTAGTCCATTTACATGTCAAGCTTTCATTTCCGACCGTGTCAAAATTGTTGATCCACCTTCTCAAGTACTTCCTGGAGATACCGTTATTTTCAATGGTAAGCAACAATTTATGGCTACTTAAATTAAGAAACAACGAAATATTTTTAACGAAATTTGTTATTACAGTCAATACAAAAGATTGTGGTGTTGCTGAATTAGACGTTTCTGTCACAAACTCAATTGGACAATCATTACCTGTTCGAATAACCGAATTAGATGAAAATCTGTACGAAGTATCCTTTATCACGGCAACAACTGGAATATATAATGTCACCGTTTCTTACGGAGGAATAAATCTTTCACAATCACCATTTAATGTTGCCGTTGGACCTGTACCACCATTACCGCCACCTAGAGCAGTTGGGCCTGGCTTGGAAGCTGCTCAAGTTGGTGAAATGACCAGCTTCACGGTTAACAGTTCAGTACAACCACAAGTCAAGGTAAAAAATCTCAAAATCCATGACATTTTCTCAAATTTCCATCTGTGTTTAGATATTAGAAAATTTTATTTTATTTTTAGGTCGAAGCTGTTGAAGGTACAATTAATGCGCACATCAAAGCCGTCAAACCTGGAGAATATATTGTTTCTTACATTCCATTATGGGTTGGTACTTACGATATTATAATTTCATGTGCTGGTCAAACATTAGCTGGTTGTCCATTCCGACCGACAGTCGTAGACACGAACGCAGTACGTGTAATTGGAGGATGGCAACAATATTTGGACGAGAATGGTCGTTTGAAATTGCCATGTAAAATTGCATTGGATATAGCTAATGCAGGACCAGGACAGATTGAATGTATGCTGTCTGAACGTAAAGTTAACATAGAAGCTAACGGTAATCGTATTCGGTAAGTTTACAAGTTTGGGAAATTAACGAAGTGATGAATTTTGGACTAATATTAAAATTCTTTTTAGGTTGGACATTTCAGCTGAAGGATTAGGTTCTGGTGAACACGACTTCTTGCTTACTTTTGGAAATATTCGATTGACTGACGCACCACAAACGGCTGTTACTTCTGGAGATCAAGTAGTTTTAACAGGAAGAGGTTTAGCACAAGCTCAGTGCGATGAAATATCCAGTTTTACTATTGACGGATCAAGAGCTGGACCTGGAAGTCCTGAAGTCACACTAAATTCCGCGGACAGTAATATGCCTGTTCCAGTATCATTAATCCCTGTTGCCGACAATGTATGGAAAGCACAATACACAATACAATCACCTGGAAGCTACTTATTATCAGTTTTATGGGCTGGGCGACCAGTTCGTGGCTGTCCATTGATGATCGAAGCTAAAGGAGGAGCAGATGCATCGAAAGTAATATGTTCAGGGGAAGGCTTACGTCACGGAGTAGTTGGCCGTGAAATTCGTTCCTGGATTGACACACGCAGAGCTGGTCCTGGTGAATTAACAGCACATTGCGCAGGACCACGTAAAGTTGCTTATTGTGAACTATACGATCATGGAGATGCCACATTTACGCTAAATGTTAAACCTCAAGAGTCTGGTCGACATGCATTAACAGTGAAGTACGCTGGAAAACATGTACCTGGTTCACCGTTTTTGTTACGAGTAGCTGGTGCTCCCGATGCTAGTAAAGTTCGAGTGTATGGACCGGGTATTGAACATGGTGTACTCGCTACATTCCAATCACGATTCATTTGTGATACCAGAGGTGCAGGTGCTGGTCAGTTAACTGTCAGAGTGCGTGGACCAAAAGGTGCATTCCGTGTTGAGATGCAACGGGAAAGTCAAAAAGACCGAACCATTTTATGCAAGGTAAAAATTTGTTATTATATTCTTAATCACATAGAGATCGGGACATCGATCTTGAAGCAATTGAAACCATTCATATAATTAGTTGGGATTCCTTGCAACAACAATTTATCTAGCCCTCTGATACACTACTTCGATAAATGATTTAACGACTTATTAATTTTTATCCGAAAATAGTACAGATTTTAGTGTGAGATAGAATTTGATAGGTAGATTTCTATGTCGATCAGATAACCGACTAAGAGTTTTTATGACTTTTAATGCACTCATAGATGGCGAGACCAGGGCCGGATTAACCCTCAACGGGGCCCTAGGCAACCATCAATTTGGGGGCCCTTTTTTCACGTCCGTTCACGTCTGTTTTCACGCACGCTCATACAATTTGTCAAATGAGTCGGAAATGTCCTTTTTAGGAACCTTGTCTAGTTCGTCGGTCGTCGCCTTTTGAATGCGGTCAATTGAGTTTTATTTATTTGAGTAAAATTTATTTTCAGTTCTGATTATATTTTTCTTTCACTCTCTAGAATTTTATG
This sequence comes from Chrysoperla carnea, assembly GCF_905475395.1. Lineage (NCBI taxonomy): Eukaryota > Metazoa > Arthropoda > Insecta > Neuroptera > Chrysopidae > Chrysoperla > Chrysoperla carnea. Next base: position 130,089,475 of record NC_058337.1, read on the forward strand.
TTTGTAAGAAAATTTTAGAAGTCTTTTTCATTTTTCGGGCAACTGTATTTCGATATTAATGACGATTACAATGGATGAAACTTACCGCTATATTTAAGAATCGCGGGTGTCCAGATCGGAATTCCAACTCTTTTTTCCGATCTCATATATTAACAAAGACACATTTTCATAAATTTTTCATTTTCTTTTAGTATGACCCAACAGAACCAGGTGACTATCGTGTTGAAGTAAAATGGGCCGGTGAACTTGTTCCCGGATCACCATTCCCTGTAATGATATTCGATACACAAGAGGAACTGCGACGATACATCAATGCGTTGTAGTATTTTAAAAACGAATGAAACTGATGATTTTTCACAGATTGAATTTTGTGGTGACGGTGTTAAATAAAAAAAAAAAAAAAACATAATGTACCTATTTATTTATTAAAAGAAAAACATTTTTTTATTGATTAATAAAAATAAAACGAAAATATTTTGTTATTTTTTATGTAATTTTTTGTTTAAATAATATACAAATTAATAATAAATTAATTGATTTTAAGATGTTTGTTATTTATTAATAATAAAATAATTATTCTCCCAACCCAATTTATTCGTTTTGCCCAATTGCCTTATTAGAATGAAGGTTTATGTTTTTCGGATGCGTGTATGCGTGGTTTTATGATGTACTGAGTTATGTCGAAATTTGCACCGATTTTTTACACCCGATTTTCCACAATTTTGTTAAGGGCTTAACTTTTTATAACGATATTTGATAAATCTAGGAATATAAAATAATTTTGATCTAAAAAATACAAAAATTATTAGACAATTGATCGAGTATTTTCTATAGTATCATCCGAAATTCTTTTCGGATCTCTATATTTCGTCGTCTCTAGAACTATTCAATTTATCGTCATTCATAAACTGAATTGTTATGGTTTTGGGTCATCTTCTAATGATAAAATATCACGATAAACTAGGTCAGGGCATTCGCCTGTGTCCTTGACCTGATATATAATTCGACTTTGACCTGAAATTCTAGTTTCAAGATCATCTGACCATCTTCTTCAAATGATCTGGGAAATTTACCTGAACTTAAAAGTGATTAACACAGACGAACAATCTTTATGGTTCCTGATAACTTTTGTCTAAAATTTTTTCTAAAGCCAGCGTATTTTTCTTTCCATTAAATGAAATCATGACATATTTATAAATCGCAATTTATCCGAAAGCTACCGATTTTCAAAAAAACTAATTTAAAGTGTTATTCTATTCCGTACTTTATAGGATCTAAATTGACTATTAGAGTACCCACCCTTTAAAAAAATTGCCAAAAATCGAAAAATTTTTTTTCAATTTTGATAAAACTCAGTACCTACATAAGGTAATTTGGGTTCCTTTAATATTTGGAGGAGTAGTTTTCGAGAGTACAACCAAAATCGATCCGAAATATCGTTTTTCTCAGAAACTACTATTTCAATCGAAAAATGAACACGATTTTTGGGTCAAAATTACCTTATAACATGACTTTGAACCAAATCGGAAACAAATAACTTTTTTCGATTTTATCGATTTTTTTCAAGGGGTACGTACCCCTTAAAAAAATTGAAAAAAACCGAGAAAAATTTTTCGTTTTCGATTTGAATAAAACTCAGTTTATAAGGTAATTTTGACTCAAAAAAAATAAAAAATCAGGTTCATTTAATATTTGGAGGAGTAGTTTTCGAGATAACGACCAAAATCGATCCAAAATATCGTTTTTCTGAGAAACTACTATCTCAATCGCCAAAAAAACCCGATTTTTGAATTTTTCGGGTTAAAATTACCTTATAACATGACTTTGAACCAAATCGGAAACTAATAACTTTTTTCGATTTTATCGATTTTTTTCAAAGGGTACATCCTTAAAAAAATTGAAAAAAAATTTTTTGATTCCGATTTGAATAAAACTCAGTTTATAAGGTAATTTTGATCCAAAAAATTTAAAAATCGTGTTCATTTAATATTTCGAGAAATAGTTTTCGAGAAAACTTCAAAAATTAATCGATTTTAAAAAGGATTAGAAATGATTTGTCAAATTGAGCCAGATGATTGATAATAGGACATTTTGAATTTCTTCAAAAATAGGGTATCCGTATGAATAAATTAAGAAAAGTTAGTGAACCCTTCCATCGATGTTTTTAGCAATATTAAAAAGGAATCAAAATAAGCAAGTGTACGATGGTAAAAGTAAATTACAAATCAAACTCATTTTCCGAGATCCGCTTTAAATTTGATGACCGATATTTGAAACAGTATTTTACTTCTCATAATTCATAGTTTTGAAATATTTCCAAAATTTAACTGTGTCGCAAGTGTATTCGAATAAATATATATATTTATTTATAGATTATAACCAAAGGTCGATAAAGGTTACAGTGGATAGTAGTGTAAAGGTTATTCAAGGTCAAATATAATAACGTTTATGTGGTTTATAATGTTAATTGAGTGTGTATATGGGGGTTGTATCTAAACCTAGTCAATTTATAATCAATATAGGTATGCTTGCTTGCTTCCCTGATTACATATGGACGAATAATATGTGTGTCGTTTATTCAATTCTTAAACCGGTGCAAATTATACAAATCGACTGGAGAAATTTAATTGGTTTGAAAATATTATAAACTATACTAATTAAGAAAAGAGTTGGGAATTAAATTTCTATTAATATCTGCAATGAATCCTGTTCTATGTATTATGGAATACAGTCGAGCTTGAATACGAGGAGAACTGATTAAGCCAAATCTCAGATCACGCCATTCTATAAAAGAAAAGTGAAATCGCAATAAAGTTCTTATACATTTTACTCCTTTCAAACTATGACTTTCATCTGTCCATAACATTTCCAAGAAATTTGAGCTAAAATGGTAATATTTTTACACTTCAATATCTTCTGGACGCACAAATATGAGATTCCAAAGTGGTAAATACGACGAGACTAATTTCGTCTTTCATGTTTATAACATAAATGTCCACAAAACTGTCATGTATATTGATAAATGGTAAGTAACCTGGTAGTCTAACTTGGAATTACCGAAAAAGCGGTCTATTTCCTGTTTTAATTAGTACAAATTTTTATCGCTAGCTGACGGAATTTACCTGATTTGAATATGAATATTTTGATTGGTCTTTAAAAATGGTAAGTACAAGTATTACCATTTGGTAGTCTAAATTGGAAGTACTGAAAGTGGGTCCACTTTTTGTTTTGATTAGTACGAATTATCACCACCAGTTGGCGGATTGCATCCCCTAGTTATCAATAAGTGAAACTGTCTCTTACCCAAAACTGTCACAAGTGCGTAAAACGTCTTTCGTGCTTAAGATGTATGAAAAATTTTGTTAACTCTTCGAAAGCAAGAAAAAAGAAAGAGTTAAGCCTTAAGCCTTTAAGTTAAGTTCTTTAATTTTTATACTCTTAAAGTTTAGTTGTGTTATTAATTTACCTATAAATCGATTATTTTTAAATTTCTAGTTTTAAAACCGGTTGTTAGAAACAATTTCAGGTTTTTCACTTTACTCTCTCACAGAACATGCTTTTTCCAATCGGAATAAACATGGTCCCCATTTGGATAAAGATTGCTGCATTGAGTGTGAGATCATGGTAATACAAATCATTCTCAAAATCTGGGTTAGTTTATTACTGACTAGGGAATAGTGCTACATAATGATCCTTCAGGGTAAAATGACCCCTCGTTGTTTTAAGTGAAAAATTAAATCCACCCACTATATTAAACGATAGTAGCTTCCATGTGATCAAATTAATCGTTGAACAAAGGCTTATGGCTATATATAAGGTATTTGGTGCTTCGTAGCAAAAATATTAATTTTATTGCTTTTGATCTCTGGTAAGGCAAATTTGTACGTAATATTTCTTTTTTTGTATTTGTTTCGCTTGATGGTAGTTTTACTTTTGGCTTCTGTTGACTTTTAATTATATTACAACACACTTTGATAGGGCGTACCTATAGTAAATTAAGCTCAGTTTTTATGGCGTTATTCAAATATGCCGTTACAGGTATAATGATCCCCTTTATATAGGTTTAAATGATCCCTATTTTATGGGTCTTGAATGTTTTGATTTAGATTTCATAGCGATTTTTGTGTTCATACTAATTGTTGATGTAATATCTAAAAGAGCAATTAATATTTTCTGTTTGGTAACTGTTAGGTAAAAAACGCAATGGTATCATTTTATCCATTATTCTTACAAGGTCGGTAAAATGACCTCTTTTGAGTAATATTGAATAGTTCTACAAATTAGAACAAATCCAGAGAAATTAAGTATATTTTTCGTCAAACCTAGATATAATAAACTTGAAAATGAGGGGTGAATTTGATAAAGGAATGACGAAGATAAGGGTAGGACAGAAACTTGCTAGAATAAATAATATATAAGATTAAAATAGTTCTATAATAACACAGCATTAGAGAATTTATTTTCCTTTAATTTTAAAATAAAATCATTTTGAAAAAAAAAATTTATTTCCTCTATTAGTGAACAAAAAAATATTCATTATACTGATTATTATTATTATTATTTCTACATGACCGATATAATTTAATTTTAATCTTACATTAATAAACCAACCGATTAATTACCCGTGAAAATCCAACCCAAAGGGTATTAAAAGGATAATAAATAAAAAAATATATAAAGAAGAAAAAAAAGGATGTTAGTTAGCAATTTTATTAAAATTATGGCAAGTACAAGAAATATTTTTGAATTGTGTTTTTTTTTAGTATCAATATTTTTTTTTAAAGAATAATTAAATTTTTTTTATACAATATTATTTAAATAGAAATATAAGGTATTAAATTGAGAATATATAAATTTTTGTTTTGGGTTTTTAAGTTTTTATAAGTTTTTTTTTGTAAGTATAAGAAAAGCTAAGAATAATTTATAATAATATTTGTCAACCCGAGGAGGGGGTATTGTTATTACACAATAAATATGTTTTAAATATCATTGAAAATCTTTTTGGTAAGCTGTATATAATTTTATAATTATTATACTGATTAAATATATTTACGCAAAATACTAATATATTTTTAAGCTCTTACATTATTAATTTTTTTTATATAAACTTTTTTTTTATTTAGTCTACAAAAAAGTTTTCTCAAAAAAGTGATTTTTTTTGTTTTCTTTACTTTCAACTTTTTTTTGTTATTACAAACTTTGTGCTTTTTGAAAAACAAGAATTATATAGAAATATGTTTAATTAAATGATAGTGGAAGCATTTTTCACACTATGAATATAAATTCTTAAAAATTGGACTCTTTTTTTTTAATTACAGTGAAGAAATTATGTTGGATCGCTGTGGTGATTGTAGCTTTATTTCATATTGCATGAAAAACACATCATGAAACGTCTACCAGCGATCAAACATACCACCTTTTTTTGTTTCTAAGTAAAAGCTAAGTAAAATTATTCTAACCTAAAAAAAATTGTTAATAGGTAGAAAAAGTTACAATGTTATTTATTTTTTAAGAAAGTTTAAAAGTATACAATCACATTTTGCCGAGTCTCGCATTTGTTCAGAAGTAGATTTATTTTAGAATCACACTATAAATATATTTTATAAAATTAATTAATGCTGAAATTTATATCACTTTTTTTATTTTTATAATAATTGAACTTGTTTAGAAGCAAATTTTTTTATGTGCTGGCTATGATTTAATAATTATTATTATTAATAATTCTTCTTTCTTTTTTTAAAGTGCTATTACTTTTTTTTATGAACATTTTTGAACGATTTTTGTTTAAAATTATTTCGAACAAGAAAAAACATCTAATTTCTATTTTTTATAAATAACCTATTTTTTTATTGTAATTTTTTGAAAAGTGCAGTTTTTTTGAAAAATAAATCGAAAATGATTAATGGACATGAGTGTATGTTTCGATAGTCGCGCTGGTCCCCTGATTCATCACGCGTTCTACCGAATATTGGTAGTTTTATTTTAGGAGCATAAAAAGGCTGAAGTTATATAATATCTATATTTTTTTAAATTATTTATATATATAATATATATTTTTAAAATTTACTAAATATATATTTGTTTAAATTTTTCAATATCAAGAATGAATAGAAATATTTTAAAATAATTGAATCAATTAATAAAAATTTTTTAAAGATGGTGAAAACTGGGAGATAAATTTTTATTAATGAATAATTATTAAAAAAATATTGTTATTAATACTTGATTTTGAATAATAATTAATAATTCATTATAATTATAATACTAGTTCATTTTTGTTTAAATTATTTATGTTTCTGATATGAGCAGAATCAGTTCGAAAATAGAAAGTAGAAAATCGAATTGGGAGAAACTATATCTATGTTTTGTTTTTTCTTCCAAAAAAGAAATGCTATTTTTTATTTAAACCAAACTACATCTCGTAAAATTGCTTATAAAATTTGTATTATTTTTTTTTTTGTACGGCGTTAAAGATTTTTTTTTGTAACTAAGCTAAATAAAGTTTTTTTTTTCGATTTTTTAATTATTTATTTTGGCCGCTATATCTTTTTTTCTTAAATATTTTTTTGTTGTCTTCCAAGCATTTATGTATAATGATTTTGTTTAATTATTTTTTATTTATAAATTGATTGAATTTTGCTGTTGTTTCTGTTTAAAATGATTCGATGTATTTAAAGCTTTTATTTTTGTAAGTAGCGTTTTGTAGATGAGCGTGTAATTTTGTTTCATTCGGAGATTCTCGAAATTGATTGTATTTCAAATATATTTAGGAGATTTGTATATATCTATAAAAAGAAAATTATTGATGAAATTTACTGTGTTTTGCATAGATCTCTAGTACACATGAAACTTTTGGAAATGTTAATAAAAATAACTTATTGTACAAAATGATTGTTTTGGAAATTTAATTCGACTTGGATTTAGCGCATGTAAAATGCATTTAAATTGAACGCAATTTTAGTCGCAATGTTTCTTTTTCAATTCCTAGGCAGGTCAAAATAACTGTGCAAAGTTGGTAGACTTTGTCTTTATCATAACTAAATTCCAACTGTAGGAATAGAATAATGTTGTATTTTTAACCCCCGATCCAAAAAAAGGAGTGTTGTAAGTTTGACCACTATGTGTGTCTGTATGTATCATCATAGCGCCTAAATGGATGAACCGCTTTGGGTTTTTTTTCTTTCGTTTGAAAGCTAATTTAATGGAGAGTGTTCTTTGCTAAGTTTCAAGTACGAGTTCTGGGTTCTCTACCCGGACCAACTAAAAAATAGGCGATGATCTTCAAAATCGGTTCAGTTTGGAGAAGGCCTTAAGAAAAAAGGTAATTTAATGGAGTGTTCTTAGACACGTTTCAAGTGCAAGTTTAGGGTTCCATATTCGAAAAATTTTTCTGAACTCTTTGTTTTGTAAATTTTCACTTGTAATTAAGTTCGTTAGACACTAGCTGCGGAGACTGATTAAATCTATACTTTTTTATACATATTAGTCAGACTTCCGGGCTCGCCGAGAGAGCTCGCCGTGAATATCCTACTTATACTGTCAAAAATTGATTTGAAAAAATATACTTTCGATCTATCGAATAATTGGAACAGCTGGAAAGTTTATGTTGATTTTTCAAAGAAAAAATGCTTTTTAAATGTGGCACATTGGACAAAAAGTGACAGTTTGGGTTAGAGGGCTTCTTGTGACCTTACTTCTGTACTTAATTATTTTTGGCACAAAATTGAAGGTATGACTTAGAAGACATGCTGTTTTAACAAGATAGCTCAATTTACTACTAAATTTTATTGATAAATTAGAAATTATGTTCGGTTATTGATATTTTTTTAAGTTAGAAAATTCTACTTCGTTCCGCCTTCCATCCTCTTTTTTGCATTTCATATGTACTAGACTGTGCTAAAATAAAATAAAAATTAAAAATACCTTCTAATTTTTTCGGGTCTTTTCACATATACAAGAACTACAATCAATCAAATCGATCGAAAAGTTGAGTGATAAAATTGTGAAGTGTAAAGATGTTTATATTTTTATTGGATTTTGTTTAAGCTTTTGGTGCTTGAATATCAACGGTGACACTTTCCAACATTGGTGTGTTAGTATTCGGGGGATGGCTATGATGATGCGTATGCTGATGATGCGGCTGGGGGGCAACGCCAGTTGGACTCTTGTTGGAGCGGACGGAGGTGACAGACGCATTGCTGCTACCACGTGAACCGGGACGTGAGCCTGCGGGATAGGAACGAGGTGGGGTATCAGTGTATGTTGCCCTAGTAGTAGTAGAAGTTGTATGCACACGGCTAGTCCTTGTTGGTGCAACGGCTGTTGCTGTTACACGCGTACCTTGCGAATTTGGCGAGTGTGGACGTAGCGATGCCATACTCGGTTGACGGCTTGGTCCACGCACACTGGCACGCGATCCACGTCGTTCGCCATGCAATAGCTTGCTATCACGTAATAATGATACGTTCATCAGCCTTGGATTTGGTGTGTTGAATATGGAACGGTTCTCACGCCAACGGGCGCTGTAATCATAACATATACGTTTTAATTTCTACTCTTCATTTTAGTTTTTTTAATATATTTTTTTGATATTACAATTCTAGCCAAATAAACTCATGCATATTTTTCCATTCCAGAGTGGAACGGTTATAAATCACTCGGATGTATGATAACACTATTACTGAATTAAGATATAAGATGTTTTATTGAGTAGCGGACTTCGAGTACGAAATTAGACGTTTAAATTTGTATTCATAATTTAGTATATTTTGGATTGTGGTGCAAATGTTTCTATTTGTTAATAAACAATATATTGTTAATTCAATGGAACGGATAATGTTGAAATTGACTTACAAAATTAATGAATAGGCAACTTGAACTACGTATACGTTATACATGTATAATAGTTTTCGATTATTTGGCAAACACTTAACATTTATGTCATTCAAGTTGCCTAGTTATTAATTTATTGCATTAAAAAAATATATATTGACAAGTAGAATCATTTGCGTCATTAAATCATGCGTTACTAAATGGTATTTAGTAACCGACTTTTGTAATATCTTTTTCTGCACAGTAAAACTGAATATTTTATCGTTTTTTACATAAACAATAATCATTAGATCTGTAGTTTGTTATAATCACATATGGAAAAATATGCTGAATTTTTATATATTATATTTAAAATATTTAAGTTATTAAAATTTATATTAATAATAATAATAAAATGTGGTTTTGTATTGTGGAGCATAATAATAATCTTTTGAAAGTTAATAAAATTATTAAGCTATAATAATATTCATATATTTATTTTAAATATATATGCGTGCAAGAAAATTAAATAAAAAGGTATTATTTTTATTCTAATTACTAAAATATAATTCTGATATTATATATTATGAAATGTAATATATAAGGTGTCCTTTAAACATTCGAAGAAAATGTATTGGCGTGATTCAAGGGATATCATAAAATATTTTTTTTGTTAATATAACATCCCGCAAACTGAAACAATATAGCTAAAAAAATGGTGGTTAAAAAAAGGAACTGGTTCAATTTACTAGATTTGAGAAATGTAAAGAAATCATAGGAGAGTATACTCATTATTGTGCAATTTCGATAAAATGCCTCAAAATCTTCGCAATGTTTCATATAAGTCAGTCAAAATTTTTGAGACTGAAACAAAACTCTTATTTGGTGTAGAAAATTAAATTAGTCCTTCTGACAAAAAAAGAGAAAGAAGAAAGTTTTATAAGCTTGAGCTTTCCTTCAGTCGGGGCATTGTAGCTTCTTAAATCCAAGACATGGTGATAATCGAATTGTTTACGTGTTAGGAATAGTTAAAGACTTAATTTTTCTGAGGATAGTTATAACATTTAATTAAAAAGTGTTTTTTAGGAAGAAAAATAGCATGATTCAACGGTTTTCTTTAAAAAATATCCATCTTTTTCTGCAGCTGTAGGTAAATATAGTTTGCCATTCTCATGAGTATTGAGATAGTGATAGAAACACGAAGACACATTAATTAATTAAGACACCAAATTAAAAAGTTTTACCCAATCGGCATTGCTGTCATATAAGGACCCAATAAATAATAACTAGTTTCTTCATTTTAAATCACACCCTATATATTGTTACGTAAATTATTTTCTTGTATTTAATAAAAAAATTTATTTAACACGGCATTTTTCACTTCATTAATTCTAAAAGTTTGGACCGATATCAATTTCTTCAAAAGGTTACTGCAGTAAAATTATATAAATATCATTTAATTTGATTTATTTAATGATTTCATTCATGTTGAGCTCTTTAAATTTAGTTTAATCCAATTAGCAAATCGAAGTGTTACAATCAAAGATTAAGAAAACTGGACAGTGGCCGCACGAAAAAATCCTTTTAAAATCTCTAGGTGGATTAAAATTTAAAAATGCCCATTTTTATTAAAAACAAGAAAATAATGTATAATCTATGGAAAAAAATGAAATAAATTCATTCCTATTTCAGTTATTAATTTGGTTTTTACTGAAATAAATAAATCGTGCAGTTTTTACCTATAAGTATGTTACAAATGCATTCCTGAAAAAAGCTAAATTTATTAGTTTAAAAAAAAGAGAAAAAAAGGAAAAAAAAACGTTAGAATTTTTTTTAAATGATATTTTTTTAAAATTTATTACCCCTAATTAATAAATAATTAATTAATGCTGCTCATTTGAAGTTTTAAGTTCAATTATAAAAATTAAAAAAAAAAAAAAGATATTAAAGCAAGTTTTTTATTTCAAATTTACTATCTGATATTCCATCAAAATGAACATTTTCCACATTCGTTTAACGAAAATAAAAGAAGTAAATTAAATTGTTATCGTTAATTTCTTCCTGTTACATAAATTTGAATACCCCCACCCTCTTTTAAACAAAATATACCGAATTCAATTCTTGAACAAAAAAATACACATTTCGATATAACAAACAATTAAATTTCTATTAGAAATCACTATAATAACTTATTCCTAACAGTGTCAAATTCTGGAGTTAGTGCCCTATCACTTTCGATTTTATACAGAAACCTAACAATCTATTTGCAAATTTAGAAAACTAATATTAAGTCTAATTTAAAAGATGGAAATATATAACACGGTAGTTGCCTGATGTCGGATTTGCCATATTAGTCATTAAAATGTAAAACAAGACTTGATACCATAGCGAAATTTGAAAGTGCGAAATTAAAATTGATTAAAAATCGAAGAAGTTATAAGCATTCGAAGATTGTTGCCCATCTCTTTTTAGCAAAACAAAATTTGATATCTAATCTCTATGATGATACCGTCCAATGACGTCACTAAACTATATCTTTCTCTTTGTTTTATTAGGTTTTTTAAACATTAATATGTTGCATATTGCAAAAGATTTTCAAAAACCAACTCTTCTTTTCTGCTCGTCCAGTGAGGAAAAAAAGAATAAGTCAACATTTCTATTCGTTTTGAAACAGGTTTTTTTAGAATCGAAAATTGAAACATTACATGTTTAGTAAATAAATAAATCCTGAAGATAATTTTTCGACTGTGGAATTGCAGGAAAATTTCGATTTTCTTAGTTTAATATTAAATTTGTCATATTTAAGTGGAAACTGGAAACTTTCCCAATAACATTCCTATTTATTTTCCTCTTTCTTTGAGTATAGGCGAGAGATGGGGAGTAAGGAATAAGTTTTATATTGTTGTACTTGTTGATATCGAAAACTAATAAGAATTCTTTCAGACTGTAATTGACCTATTAAACAGAAAAGTATCAAACGATATTTCCAATTGTTCTTATAGGTACTTTTATAATACCACTTGAAATATTTTTATTTGTCTTTGAAAAACATCTTCACAGATCAATTTTTATAAACGTACATAAAATAACGATACAGCGGGATCTAGTTGGTTTAAGAGCTGCTGGAAATGTCACGAAAAAGTTTTTTTTTTTTTTATTTTGAATATTTTTTTTCTTACTGAATCTAGGTAGAAAAAGGGAGATGTTATAAGTTTGCCGTGTCTGTGTATCTATGTGTCTGTCTACGGTATCGTTGTTATTAAACGGATGAAATGATTTTGATTTAGTTTTTTGTTTGCTTGAAAGGTGGCTTAATCGACAGTGTTTTTAACTATGTTTTAAGAAAGTATATCTCAAGAAAAGAATTTATTGTGAAGAGTTACAAAAAGTTTGGTGGCCTTGAAACATTTATTTTTTGGATTTTTGTATTTGTATTTTATTTTTGTAAGTGTTGGTAATATTTTACCTATTTATTTTTAACTTTGTAAATCATATTTATAATGTGCTATATGAATAAATTTAGCTACTATCTATTTAGAAATATCGATGTTTACCGAAATGTAAGTCTTTTTTATGTTTTTTAATTGTATTTTTTAAATAAAATTTCTTAATTTTATTTCGAGTATCGTGGTATTTATTTCAATAACTATGTCACGACACGAAGTCGACAAAAATTCATCCTTATAAAATCTGTTCTGTTTGGAGAGATGTTAATTTCACTTGTGACTTGAGGCTGGGAATAATTGCTTATTTCAATTATTAGAAAATAGGTTGCTTTACTAATGCGCATCCAGCGATGATTAACGCGATCGCTCTCAAGTGTACAGCGTACTTCATCTCTATCTAAGTGCAATCATCAAGAAATATTGGAAATTCAGCCGATTTACCCAACCAGAATCAACTTCACTTGAGCAACTATTAATGGAGCACTCGGTAAATTGCATCTATGACATACAAATAAAGTAGTAAGTACATAGAGCAATATCAACCCTTCCTTTTTCTCGTATGTATATTTCAAGTGATACTCTTCTGATTTATGTATACAGATATTATACACCAGTATTTATGTAAATATTAAAACCCTCCAGCTCAAACTCTGAAGCTCATGAATGAATGAACGAGCTATGTAGAAAACTTTAAAATAAAGAAAAGAGTTGAGTGTTGGGATAAAATGGAATATTACCAACATATATAACACATATTTTCATTCAAATATCTTTTTCTTGGAAATGTGACTTTATTTTATAGTTTGGAAGCTATAGTTATCAATTTTGGTAGATAAAGTTTTACTCTCTTTAATGAAGTTCGTTATTTCTTCAGCGACAAAGTGGAAGAAAGTAAGATTGACGGTTATTCGAAATTAAAATAATTTGAGTTTTATAGAAATTCGAAGGTAAAGTAGAAATGTATTTGTTTTTGGAGGAAGGGCAAAAAAGAGCAGTTTTCCCATGCCGCCAGATATTCATCCTGCGGATCTGAGAGAGTCCAAGAAGGGCGAAGCTTTGTTTGGATAGTCCTAAATGACGGAAGGAGACTCTGGCTTTCGATCAGTATCAGCGATATCTGGCACATAAGCGATAAGCGATCGCAGACAGATAATAAAAATATATTACCCCAGAAAGAAACCCAGTAAAGGAGATATCCCTTCACTTTCAACTCATTTTAGAGTCGATAGCCGTTCAATCTCTCGAATGGTGATATCCTTTCAACTGGAGAAAATGGAAATGAGCGTTGCATCCAAAAAGGCCAAAGGAAGAGCTGCTAGAGAGCTAGCCGTGCCCGATGATGCAAACTCTGGAACTAGCTGAATTCAAAGAAGGATGACCAAAAAAGATGATTAATTAAAAGATGAACTAAGACTATCTGACGCAACGGATCAAATATCTTATTTCGCTCAACAACCGAAAAGTTCCAAATTCGAGAAGGATTCGAATCACCAGCTAAAGAAGTGACTATTACCGAGGAAGACAAATCAACTAAAACTGCAGGAGCTTAACACTACAACCAATTCACCAAACTCTGACATACTCATTATTCTGACAATTAACTTCTGTACTTTCTTGTCAGATATATTTAAACCAATCAGGATTGATTATTACATTTTTATACCATGTATATATGAAATATACATAGTATATTAAGTTTAGTCCCAAGTTTGTAACGCTTAAAAATAATGATGCTAGGAAAAAAATTTTGTCATAGGTGTTCATAAAATCACCTAATTAGTCCATTTCCGGTTGTCCGTCCGTCTGTGGACACGATAACTCAAAAACGAAAAAAAGATATCGAGCTGAAATTTTTACAGCGTACTCAGGACGTAAAAAGTGAGGTCAAGTTCGTAAATGAGCATCATAGGTCAATTGAGTCTTATGTCCGTAGGACCCATCTTGTAAACCGTTAGAGATAGAACAAAAGTTTAAATGTAAAAAATGTTCCTTATAAAAATTTAAACAACTTTGTTTGAAACATTTTTTTGTAAACATCACTGTTTACCCGTGAGGGCCCTAATTAGGCGGAAATTTTATAATATATACTATACTTGATTATCAGTTATGTATGTGTCACATGTTTGTATGTGTAATGTGATAAAGAAATCAACACTGACTATGCATGGTATTTCAACAATTAACTCAGTCAATTATTTGTTTTCACTCATATATTATTATGATTGCCAAAACTGCTATACTATTTAGTTATTTATCATTTTCTGCTTGTACATTTTTATAGCCATCATTCTCCTTGACTATATAATTCAATCAAAGTCACTATATTCAATAATGTATGTTATGAAATTAGTTCAAATTTATACACAAACTATTTTCTAACTAGATTGACATGTTTGTCTCTATAAAGTAGAAAATTTTATTTAAAAGAAGAAACTCATTCGGAAATCGATTTTATCTTGCTATTGCAGCCATTAATATAAAATAGAAATAACATAGATATATATATTTTAAAAAACTTCTAGAAATATAAATTCTGGAATATAAAATTTAAGACTTTTTTTATCTAAAATAAATTCTATGCTCTTAAAAGGCGACATTATTCTATATTCTATATTCTATACTAGCTTGATTCAGGCTCCACCTCGCGTTATAAAATTCGAAATAGGGCTAGGAATTGTTAAAATATATGTACAGATTTCAATTTTTTTTTTAAATTTTATATAGTCTTGATTCATTGAGTGTATCAGAACAGGTGGCCATGAATTGCATCTCGCTCACAATTTTACAGAAATCTTTAATTTATGGTTCAAAATGATGCTCATAGATGCTGAAGTGAAGTGTCATAGACTAAATTTGATTTTTTTTTAAATATCTTTATAAATTTATAGGTAATGTGTTATTCTGTTGTATGAGGTATATTATTGTACAGTTTCATTCAAATCCACTCAGTAGTTTTTGCGTGAAAGCTAATTCCAATGTTCCCTGCAGGAGTTCTGTGGCTCATACGTTTTTCTGTTTAACTGTTTGTGCATTTCGATGTTAACATTTTGATGGAATATAAAATAATAATTTGAAAATTTAATACCTAATAATTAATGCATGCGACTAATTTTTTATCTAAAATTATGTACCTACCTAAAAAGTAAGATACTTATTTTAAGAGAAAATAAAACTAAATTAATGTTTAAAAATGGTAAATATTTGGGAGGACCACTGTAATACTAGTTAGTATTCATTGCTGGTAACAGTAGCAAAACGAATTTTATTTCATCGATTGGGTTCAATTATTTTCGATTATAATCTTATTTAAACTACATTGACTCGAATTCCTTTTCTAAATATTTAAGAGTTGGTAGACATATCAAGATCCAAAAAATATCCAAAAATGAACACATGTCAGCGGTATTTGAGTCCATGATCTCTAGCACAGTGGACATATTGCCTCTTGGAATTGTTTTTCTTCCACTAAAAGTTTGGGAATTGGTTTTAAATTGCTTTGTACTTTTTACGCTTCCATCAACAAGGATTTTAGCTACTTTGATAATTATGTAATGTGCTTGAACAACTGTCGGAATTGATCAGGCAATAATCCTCAAAATTCCTCAGTGAAAGTGAGTGTATTTCTCTTCCACATCTTGATGCTATGTATATTTTTACGGTGTGCAATATTTATTCCTCTAAATACTGGAAAAATCCTCATGGAATAAAGCTTAGAAATGTAGTTTAGATTGACAAATACTAAGAGACGTTGAACGATTTCCTATAAATTTCGGTTGAATTTATGTAATCATATTCTCTATGAATGTTTGAATAATCACCAATAACGTCAAAAAGTTAAGATAGCTGCCATAAACGGGCTTAAGTTTAAAAAACAGCAGCAGTCATCCATGAAAAGACTTTTATTACGAGGTTTATACCTTTTGTTCTTAATTTCCACAATTTCTTTGCTAAAACCCCATTTAAGCTTGGAAGTTCTAGTTTAAGTCACACTTCCCACAATATCCCACGCGTATCTAAAATCAACCCCTATGACGAATGAATATAATGGTCTGGGGATATGACCATGGAATCAATTTAGCTTCCATTTTTTTAAACTTCTTTGTTCTAACTTCTTCTCATTTACCTATTTTCATGTAGATTCATTAACACTTCTTAGTCTAAAATGCCTCATTCTCTCTACAAAATATCCGGAACCGGTTTCAAGAATTATCAAACAGAAAAAATCAATACGTTTTACTACTGTTTCCCGTATATGCACTTGAAAAATATATAATTTTTATATGTATTCTAGTAAATAAATATTTACATAAAATAATTACTCCATTTTAAATGTTACACAATTTAAATGTCAACATGAGTTGAGGTTATGAGAGATGATTAAATATAAAAAAGTATAAGGTTAGGTTTTCTTTTTTTTTTTTGTTAATTACAAACAATTCAAATAATTGAGAGTTAGGTTAAGAATACATTTCAGTGGTTTGTTTAGTATAATATTGTTTTTAAAAAAGATATTAAAACTATTTTATTTTTATAAAAAAAGAATTTGTTAATTAATTTTAAATATGCTTCTAATTAATAATTAATAAAAAAGATAGATATAGATTTTTGTTTGTTTTAAAGAGCCACAATACAGTACCGTACGTAATTCCATTATACAGATACTGACTTGGCGAATAAACGAAGAACCACACAGATGATGATAAACATGACAGCCATTGCACACAATACACCAATCATCGCTGGATCCACGTATGTTTTATCCGGGAGTGGTTCGTTGACCGCTGGAAACAAAAAAATTTTTAATTAATATCACATTGCCCAAGTCTTGGCCAAGAAGAAAACAAGTTAAGACTGGTTTTGCCAGCCCTTGTTCAAGTCTCAACCAAGTGCAATTAATCTATCTTTGTTTGCTAATCACTGCCCAAACTTTGGCAAAGGTTCCAGCAACAGAAAAGTTACAGGCAGGTTAATAGAGAGAAGGACTGAAAGGAAAGCCCTTTAATTATTTTTTCTTTGCCACGAGGGTTCTCCGAAGATGGGAAATCATGCTTTTTGTCTTATATATACCTGATACCCAAGCTTGAAACTATGATATTAGCGTGACAGCTGGCGGTTTAAGATGTTTTTAAATTAGAAATCGACGAAAAAAGAATGCGTTTTCACCCATGGAAAATGTTTTTAAAATAATAAAATTTAAGCAGTTGCAGGTCAAATTTTTCACAAGTGAGAAATTTTTGCTCATTGTCAGGGAAAATTTCGTATCATCCTGTGTGTATATTTCCAATCAATAGCTTCAAATTCAGTTCACAATCAAATAAATAAATTTGTGTCAATTTCGATTATAAATTGTTCTAATTAAAAAATATTCTGTCTCGATTTTATGGGCTTTATAGTACGAATGTAAATTTATAATTCTCAGTACATGATTAGCTATTAAATTAAGTAATAATGTAAGTATTGGAGTAATTACTTTTTTAGTCATGTTTTATCCGAAAATATAGACTGAGACACTTTTGTAAGGCCCAAGATCAATTGTAAGGCCCTTATAGGTCACAATTTATAGAGTTTTGGAGATGTCAGCTGCATTTAGGTATGTCTATCGGCACCCATTGGTTAAAATGCCAACAATTCAGGAAGAGTTACAGGGAAAAATCAGCTTCTTTAAAAGTTTTTTTGCATTGAGCTAAAAAATTGAAAATTTGATAGTAGTCTTAAGCATAGACAACTAATTATAATATAGATAAGAAACTTGAACTGTTTTTACCATGTGAGTTCCAAAAACTTATCACTCTGTTCAACAGATTTCACTACTGTAGATCAAGTTCTTAATTTATATAGTATAGGCAATGAATATTACAAAAACGTTGTATGTATCACATAAACTTTCTAAATTTCTACAATCATTTTGATCATAGTTGCCTGGTCAAATTTGACAGACTAATACAAAAATTTATCTGAAATAGTGTCAAATAAAATATTAATTAAAAATAAAATAAATATTAAGATGGTTTTTCATTGTTGTGTGAAAGGTTGTGTAAAAACACAGAAGGATATTAGTTTACATGTGATTCCTAATAATTTTGAGGTAAGTACAAAAATTGTTAACTTGGATAGAAATATTCTTGAAAGACTTAATTTTTCAGAAGTTTAAAAATTGGACAATAGCGATTTTTCGAACGGACATCGAATACTCGAAACGTGAAAACTATCGTGTCTGCGATTTACATTTCGCCGACGAAATGAAACTCCAGGCTTCAACAGGAAAATTGCGAACTAACTTAAAGCCTAATGCTTTTCCTAGCCTCCACTTAAGTAGTAAGTTAAAATCCTTATGTAACTAACGTATGTTTAATTTATTATTGTATGTAGTTCTTATAGAGGAACCACGAATGTAGACACAATTTGATTATAAGGTAATTTTTATTTATTTTAGGTTCACAATTTTTACATGCAGAGACCTCGAACATAAATTTGAACAAAACTGCATCAAAACGACCTGGTGAGTGAATTTAATTGTTAGATACTAACAATTATAATTTAAAAAGTAAATATAAAAATATAGTTATGAGAATAAAAATAAAACCTAAAGAGATATTAAATATTCATTAATGAATTTTTTAACTTGTTATGTCTACTGAATAAATCGCCATGAAACACAAGTTTATTTCCTTAAACGCTTGGAAAATTTAGCTTTTATTAGCGTTTATTTTAAAGGAGAACTTTTGATAGCGAACCACCATCCAATTCTGTATGATTTTTCATGAGAAGGCATATTTTGTGCTCATTTACAATCTGTTTGGATTCAATTATACTTTATTAAATCACAAAAAATGGAATTGTTATTGAAATTTAGGAGCTTTTGTACTTTTTCACTATTTGATACCTAAAATCATAATATTATGTATATAGAACATGAGTTTTTTAATTGTTGTTCAAAAAATTTTTAATTAATTTTTATCAATAACGGCAAATTTAAATGAAATCAATTTTTAGGATCGCCTATTGCTTCTACGAGTCGAAAGATTATGGCCATAAATATCGAAGAAGAACAAATTCGACCTGCGTTTCAAATAGGTTTGTTGCCAACCTTGTTTCTTTTTTTTCTATTTTATCAAAAATCTATATTTTATTTTCATAGATTTGAAGAAAAAAATGTATTTACTAAAAGAAGGACATGTGAGAAGGGTGAAAGAACTATCGAAAACAGCAAGAAAATATTACCATATTGCGAAAGATATGTTAAAACTTGCTCGAAAGTTGAAAGATAAAAATGAAACATATCTTAAAAGATTGGAAAATGCAAACACGGATGCAAACATTTATTAGTTTTAATTTTAGTTGTAAGAAACACGATTTAAAATTTTTATTTGTAAATAGAATGTTTTTATTTTATACAAGGGTGTGGGTTCGGAATGTACATAATATTTTGAGGGGAATAGATTTAAGATTTGCTACTGATAGGATTAGAAAATTAGCTTTACGTAAATATAAGAAATATAAAATTAAACATAAAAGTATAAACAAAAATAAAAGATTAGTTGTTTAATAAATTTATTTTATAATTTAAAAGCGTTTTTTTTTTTCTTTAAAATATATAATTATTTTTTGTTTTACTGTTTTAAGCACATGATTTGGAAAAAAGATATTTGATAGCATTTCAAATAAAAATTTTATACCAAAACATGTTCTAAAACAGTAAAACAAAAAAAAAGTAAAATTTAAATTGTATTTAGATTTGGCATTGAGTATTTTAAAAAAGGCGGTCAATTGATTGAAGCGCTGTCTGGTGACCAGAGTGAGAACTAAATCTCAAGTTTCCTTGGTGATGATAGAGATGCCTATCTATAGTATAATATAAATATTTATTATCTATGGTCTTAAGAGAGTAGGTACATTTTACAGAACTTTTTATTATATCGAAAAACAAAGTGTTTTTTTTTTTTTTCGAAGTTTAAAACTTATGAATACCTCTACAAAGAAAAAATTTTGTACCCTATAAGGATATTTTCGGTAGTGCAAAACAAATTAGGAATTCGGTAGTTAAAAATAAATTTTTGTGGCTTTTGATTAGGATAATTAACATTTTGAAGTACTTTTTCAAACATAGTAGAATATCCTATTGAGTTTCTATTAATAAGATAGCTTCGCAGTTTCCTTTCTGATAAAAAACCCATTTCAAAAAAGGCAATCTAACAAAAAGAAACATCTAATTTAGGGCAAATATGACCTAAATGTTGGGGCTCTGTTGCTCTCGTCAAGTTTTTTTCTCCATGTTCGATCGTTAGGCTATAATATTTTTTTTTAATGAATGCTATTATTAATGTTGTTATGTAAAAACTTATTTTGAAATTATATGGTAATTTTGTAATTTAATTTAATTTGATAATTATAATTAATTGTAATGTAGCTTATGTGTATGTAGTACGAGAACCTGAATTTCTTCAGTGGATAAAATGAGTATAGATTTTTAAACATTTTAAAGAATTTAAAACAATCAGACTTGATAATTTTGGTGTATTTTGGCGTTTTGAACCTTATTTTGTTTGGTTAAAGAAGGTCAGAGGAGAGTATGTACAATGAAAGAGGCCGAAAGTATGATAAACACTTATTATTACAAACTTTTATTTTGTTTCACCTTTTACCCTGCGGATGGCCAGAGATCGAGTGTTATGGAAGTCGATAGGAAAGATCTTTGCTTTTGGGATATTAACGGGCTTATTATATTACCTATACATATAGGTAAGTTGGAATATTATTTTTGGAGAATCGTTAAGATTCAAATATTATGCTAGTCATCCAGAGACAATTATTAATGCTTTAAAGGACAAAATTGATTTAGTAAAACATAGAAAAATGAAATGAGCATCAAACATTTGATTTGTCGACCTTCACTAAAGGCTACAATACGGTAGTTGCGTGATGTCGAATTTGCCATATATTACGCACAAAAAATGAAAAACTAAAGTTGATTCCATGACAAAATTTGAAAGTGAAATTAAAATTGATTAAAAAACGAAGAAGTTACAAGCATTCAAAGATTGTTGCCTATCCTCTTTCAGCAAAACAAAGTTTTATATGTATTTTATATGTATCTCTTTGGTGATATCGGGCAATGACATCATTAACCTATGTCTTTCTCTTTTATTAGGAATTTTAAACGTTCATATTTTGCATACTTCTATAGATTTTCAAGTTTTCATTTTGTGATTGTCAGTTTCTTTTTCATATTCTATCCAATTTGTGATATTCAAAAAAATAATCGGTATCGTCAAATCATTGCGAAATTTACTTCCCAAAAATGTTCTAAACGAAATTTATGGTTAAAATTCAAAAATAAGGTATGGTTGACCTACAACCGCTCTTAATGAAATTTGAGCGGTTAAAATTACAGTCAAAATAGGCTAAAATGACATTAGTTATAGTTGCATGAGTATATCGGCTATAACAACATCTATTTTAAGTATACATCGGTTAAAACGACCAATATTCATTGGAATTATAAACTTTTTTAAGCTTTATTAACTTTATTTTGGACCCTAGTGACCAATTACCATTGAAATTAGTCAGCAATAAGGACCTACAAGTGTATTTTCACTTTAATAAAACAAATTTAGATATCCCCTAAAACGACGATTGGTTACTACGACCAAAATTAGAGATACTTTCTATGCTGTTTTAACTGTATACTTTTTGATTCCTTCGGGAATATATACTACATAATATCAGCGTAAAACTGTTGTTATGAAAGTAAGTTTTTATAGCTTTTAACGCTAAAACTGACGCATTTTCATTTATTTAGATGACTTTTAATAATAATTTTATGATTCTTTATTTTTACACGTAATATTATAAAGATAAACCATGCGCATAATTAAATAAATATAGACATCAAAATAAACAAAAGACATTGTATAAATATACCCTTTTGTATATATTACAGTATACACAGGGTATATAAACAAGTATATAATAAAAATAAGTAGGTTATAAATTATAATATAGGGTTTTTTTTTATATATGTATTATAATATAAAAATGTTTTTATACCATGTATATGAAATATACCAAGGTATACTAAATTTAGTCCCAAGTTTGTAACGCTTAAAAATATTGATGATATGAACAAAATTTTGGTATAGGTGTTCATAAAATTACCTAATTAGTCCATTTCCGGTTGTCTGCCTGCCTGTCGCCTTATTACTAAAAAACGAAAAAAGATATCAAGGTGAAATTTTTATAGCGTGCTGAGGCCGTAAAAAGTGAGGTCGAGTTTGTAAATGAGCAACATAGGTCAATTGGGTCTTGTAAACCATCTTGTAAATCGTTAGAGATAGAACAAAAGTTTAAATAAACATCACTGTTTACCCGTGAGAGCGCATATTATGCGCAAATTGTAGTATTATATGGGTATATCAGTTATATGTGTGTGACATGCATGTATGTGTAATGTAATAGAGTAATCAACACTGTCTATACATGGTATTTCAATAATTAACTCAGTCAATTGTTTGTTTTCACTTGTTTCCATTAACTTTAAACAGAAAGTTTGTTCTTTTTGGTTCGGTGTAGTACCATAAAAGTAAGTAGAAAAATATTGTGATAGAACAACAGATTGTTTCCGTACTTTAGTGTAATAAGTGTATACACTATGGTATAAAAAGGACATACTTTTAAAGAACTCACATATACATACATATAATAAATATAATATTATTTTAAAATGCAATCATTTTTTTATAACAATATTTAAATATAATTTACATATTTTTAAAATCAATATATTTTATAATAAAGTCAATATAAAGTTCCGACTGCTTCCAGTATGTTATGTTTGTTTTTTTATATATTTACACTTTGTTCCAGTAAAGTTAACACCCCTCAAGTCAATCAAATATGTTTTTATTTCATTGAGTCGTTGCTTATAGTCACAGAAACGAAACAAGGAAGTTCGAAAAATAACAGTAAGTCCATCTTGAATACGGTTTTTGCCATTCGATTTGTAAGATCGTCAGAAAACTTTGTTAACAAAATTGATTTATAAGAAATTTAAAAAATGCAATTTTATAGAAAAAAATTAAAACGGTATCTCCGTCGTGCCCTGGAGTATTCGGGAAATTCGTTATATAATCGAGCCAAACTCTGAGGGTACTTTAGCAAATCTGGGTGCCTGGTGCTCGATTATGTCGCGATATTCATGTTTAACGACCTCAAAAACCCCCGAGTAACGAGTTTGGACCAATTATATAATGAATTTTCCGAAAACTTCAGGAGGCGATGGGGATACCGTTTACCCTGGTAACCAGGTACCACGGAGACCAATTCTGACGAGTTTGGAGCCAATTTATATACGGTTAATTTAAAATGCAATTATGAAATGCATATTGGATATTTTTAATTTCTTATAAATCAATTTAGGTCACAAAATTTCCTGACTCTCCAAAGAATTGAATGCCGACCTCCTGTTCAAATTTTTCGAAATTTGATCTTATTGAGTTCCAAGGCAGAATAATTCACGAGATCAAAACGTTAGTTTCTCTATTTATGAAACGGGGTTGTCTAAATCGAAAATACAATCCAAGTATCCATTTGTTAAAGTATTAAACGATATAGGCAACGGTCATTACATACTGGTATATTTTTGGCAGAAAAGATATATTACCTTCAAATATCTCAAAACATTTATGGTGGAAGAATTATTTGGATATTTCAAAATAAAAATCATAGTAAGTCTTCTATTTTCTAAACAATTAGAAGATATTTTTTGAAAATTTAAGCCATTTACTGAAATGGAGTGGGTATACCGGGAAAAATCGTAATGAAGCACTCCAGATATATTATATTTTATCAAGTCTAGCGAGGGTCATATTTCATCGTACGAGATATACTTTACAATATTATGTTACCAAACATACAATTATTGTTACTTACGTGACAATGTGTCATAATTTGATTATATTTAAACTTTATGAATATATAATTAATGATATATAAACATTTTTAAATTCACAATTTCCTGAAATGCTGTTCAAATCAATTAAAAAAACAATATTACAAAAGCGCTTGTACAAAATGGATTCTCAAAGCGAATTCGATTGGACAAAATTCAAAATTATAATCAAAATTCATAATCAACAAGTTTTATTTAATAATTTATAAATTTTTATTAGATCTAGGGCGATTTCCTGAAAAAAAAATTATACCGTCAACTAATTGACACACTTATAAGTTTTAAACCGAAATGAAATGTAAAGTTGATTTAGTAGAGATAATGAAACATTTTACAAATTTTACAAAATTAATTAAGAAATTAAATTAATTATTCTAAGCATATGTTTTCCTAAGTTATAATTAGTTTTAGATTGAAAATCTTAAAGTCAATTTACCAGCGAAACAACTTTGCATAGGTACATGTCTACATTTTTTTTGGTATGAAATCAAAATTTATCGATAAATAAATCAAATGCATTATGTGTACAATCATGGTAGAATTTATCCAAATTTTCACAAAATATTTGCACATGAGCAAAAAACCCAAATATCCTAGGATTTATCTAAGCTAATAACTGTCAAAGAGATCAATCCTCTGCTTATATATCATGTAGTTATTTGAAATATCGAAGCGACATTTTATGGAAATCCATTTTTAGTAGAAATACGCAGCACCATTAAGATGTCACAAATTATATTTTATTCATAAAAACTATTGGCCTTATCAAAAAACTATGTACAAAGAACGATTTTAGCTGCAAAAAATTCAGGTATTATTCCTATGGCCAATTAGTTTTCATCGCCGAAGACTTAGACAGTAAGAGTTTTTTTGTTGGTTTGAATGCAAAATCTGAAAAAATAAAAAATGTGAATTTTGTCATGGAAATCGGATTATAGATATAAAAAAATATTCTAAGCAACTTTTTAACCGACTTCAAACAAAAACGGAAGAGGTTATCAATTCGACTGTATTTTTTTTTATTTTTTAAATGTTTGTTACCTCTGAGCTTTTGACTGGGTGAACCGCATAATTTTCGACTGAGTGAACCGATTTTGATGATTTTTTTTTTTTATTTGAAAGCTGGTGCTTCTCGTTTGGCCCCATTTCAATTTGGTTCAGTTCTGACAATGGCATCCACGAGAAAACCATATAAGTCTTAAATTTGCATTAAGTATGTTCTCAACAAATGGACGAATAACGCAAAATCACGCCAACCGATTTCGATGATTTTTTTTATATTGAAAAGGGCTTACTTCAGAAGTAGTTTAATGGCAGTTTGGTTAGGTTCTGATTATGAGATCCATGACAAAGTAACAGAACTCTTCAATTTTTTTTATATTTGAATTATCTACCGTAACGTCGTTAAGGTCAAGTAATTGTCGTAGTCGAATATGATGATCAAAGGAACTCCTTGACGGCTTACAATAAAAACTGCGATCTGTGATAGAATTTGTAACTGAATATAATCAAATTGCAATCCGCTTACGTCCTTTGCTGCATTGTTACATGACGTAAGCGTTCTAATTGCACTATTTAAGGTATATTATGTTCGACCTTCATTGTCGGTAGACAGATTCCGTAGTCTCGTTATTTCCGTCAACGATCTATCGTCATGTGGTTTATTTAATAGTTTGTTGGCGTCCAAATCTGACAAAACTATACCTTCCAAACTTTTGACACGACTTAGTGCGACATATATTTGCCCTTTTGCAAAGTTTTTTTTTTACCAAGGTCGATTACAGCTCTTTCGAGGGTGGTACCCTGTAGTTTATGGACTGTAACCGCCCAGCTTAATATTAGAGGCAGCATACGGCGTTCTACATCTCCGTAGGATCTTAATGCCTGAAACGTAGTGCAAGATGGGGGTATGGGTATGCAACCATTACTATCTTTTAGCCTAAGCCCAATAGATTCGTCATCAAATTTAACATACACGGATTCTGGTAGTTCTCCATCCTCCAGTTGATCTCTCCTCAAGGCCGGCCATTTGATTTTTTTTATTATACCCATAGCTCCATTCACCCATTTCATTTTCGTCCAGTTCTGACAACGTCATCCATGAGAAAACCATAAAAAATGTAAATTTGTATTAAGTATGCACGACAAGAGAACGAATAACTCAATATCATTCCAACCGATCTCAATGATTCTTTTTTTAGTGACAAATTAGTGAGTGTACTTCAGATTCACTAAAAATCACAAAATAAAAAAAAACTTTTAACAAAAAGAAAACCGACTTCAAAAGAAAAACTTTTCCAAAACAAATTAATATGCACTAAAAAGTAAAAAAATAACGATAATATAATGTAGTTAAAATTATTGTTATTTTTGGAGTCGGTGTCGGCCAAGGAAACAACTCTGACAGAACAGTTTGCTACATTAGCTTGGCTGACACCGACTCCAAAAATAACAATAATTTTAACTACATTATATTAGTTATTTTTTTACTTTTTAGTGAATTTTAATTTGTTTTGGAAAAGTTTTTCTTTTGAAGTCGGTTTTCTTTCTGTTAAAAGTTTTTTTTATTCTAATAATTTTTTTCAATATCTCTAACCATCTCTGATGCTAGACAAAATATTAAGAAACTTTAGACCAAATATTAAGAATTTGTCAATTTGTTTTCCTATAATTAACGAAAATATGAGGGTATCTTCATCTTAAATGTGACACACTGTATATTCACGAATTAAAGAAGATCCTAAGAAACATATAGTTAAAAACCAATTTACACTAATAAATTAAAAACTATACATTTAGCTTAGAGCCCAATCAAAATCTAAAAATAAACGCCTAGATTTCAATTCCGTGTTAAGTTAATTGGAATTTAATTTTTCTAAATACACCTCTGTATTGATTTTTCAATTTTATTTTTAACATTTAATTTGTAGGTTAAATAAAATTGTGCAATTGTGCTATAAGTTTATTATTTATGTAGATATATTTATACACACAAATATAAATTTTTCGTTTTTTCGGATAAAGCCGAATAACATTATCATATAATATATATTATATTACATTATTGTATGTATTTAGAAAATTCGTACCTTTCGTGATAGTACGAAAATAATTAATTTTTTTCTCTCTCTTGAACAGGAGGCATTTAAATAAAATATTTATGTAAATTAAAAAAAAAAAATTATTATTTGTATTTATTAACTTCCTGTTCGAAATTTATCGTTATAGTACCGTAAATCGACAGTTGTGCATTGTAACTTAAAATTTTCAACAAGATGTTGTGCTATTTTTACTTGTAATGGTAATAAATAATATCGAGTAAAAACCCAAATATTCTATCGCATAAAATTTTCAGTCCAATCATGGCACAGAGGAGAGGGCGTAAGGAGAACGAAACAAAAAATTTGTAATTTATCGATAATTCATATAGTACAAGTGAAAACAAACAATTGACTGAGTTAATTGTTGAAATACCATGTATAGACAGTGTTGATGAAGCAATCGTTTGTTTTTTGACTAAGAATCTAATGTTTTCTTGCAAAAATATAATAATAAAAAAAAGTGGGAATTGAAGAAACCAATGAAATAATATAATAGTTTTGTTTAAATGTTTTTTTCAAAATAATATAACCCAATTGAAATCAGTTCATACCCCTTCTTTAGTTGAATATTATCAAATGACATTTATTAATATCTACTGATTATCATTGGCTACTGGTTATCGAATGATAGCCAGTGAATTTACTAATTTATCAATTTTTGTCATACTTGTAGCGCCCAAATTAGGGCTCAGATCCAAAATTGGTAAATGACTTTTTCCTTCGTCTTTATGAGCTTATTCTGTAGGCCAACGATCTGCAGTTAATAACAGAACATCCTGTATAAAATATGAGTATTTTCCAATTGTGTATAGTAAATTTCAAATTTAAAAAAAATCGTAGCGCAGAAGCCAGGAGCTAAACAAATTCCCTCAGAGATTGAAAAAATAACAAATTTTTCTTAAAATCGAATATTGCATTTTTAATTTTTCAAGAATTTTTCGAAAACTAAGATTCTTGAGAGAAAATCACAAGAGTACTTTTTTGCTTTTAACTGATTAAAAAATACATAACTGTTTTTTATTTTGAAAATATTCACAATTTTGTACTATATTCTATTTTGTACTAAATATAAATTGTTAAATCCATTTCTAATGATATTAATGAAGCGTCGTTTGTATTGGTTTGTTTTGAAGGAATGGTTTCTTCTGATTCATGAATGTTGCTTGCTTTGAATATTGGGTTTGAAGGAGGTGTTGGAATCTGAGCTGTGGTATCTGTCAGAATTTTGCAGTTGTCAGAGTCGTGCCCAAATTTTTTGCAGATGGGGCAACGATTTTCATCTAAGGAAATGAAAACACGGTATTTTTCATTTTCGTGTATCATTTCTATTGAGTCCGGGATCGCTGGATGTTGTTGGTGGACAAACAACTGCCGTCGAAAACTCAGAATATGGTTGAATTTTTCCTGATGAATGCCGGCAGAAAGATGCTGTATTCCAGATTCTGGTTTAATTCCAAGGTTTAGAAGTCCTTCGATTAGTACATTATCAGGCAGAGTTGGGGAAGCCCAGATAACGAGTCGGTGTGTTGGAGTGAGGTAGTTCCTTATAGGTATATCATATGTATGAACTTTTATTGTTTTATATTTTTGGGTAATATCTTCAGCGGTTTTTTTTGAATCTTGGTAAATACATATCCTATTGTTTGAAATTCTGGAGGCAAATAAGATTTTTGTTTGTTGAAGCACATTTCCAAGAGCGACAACATATTCTTTTAAAGGAATTCCTTGGACTGGACATAGAATGATGGCTTGGTCTTTTTTTGGTGCTTGCATTTTTAATTTTAATTTATCAGCAAATGTTGCATTTTGTATTTTGGGGATAGGTGTTGGGAAAAGACTGGTAATATCAGGATGAGTTTTGGAGTTTGACGGTTGTGCAATATGCAACAATATTACACTTAAACACTAGGCGCACAAAGATAGTCAATTAGTTTTTTTTTTAACACACTATTTTTCAAGTTTATTTCTTACAGCATTTCAAGTTTATTTCTTACACACACATCAAATCATATAATCTGGTAGATCCTACTCACTGTCTTGACCTAAGAAAATATTTACTTGCTACCTTTTATTAATAACACATTTTCTTTCAACTAGTATTTTTTTCAGTAATCGCAATTATGAAAATATACTTTCCCTATAAGATGTAAATTCATAGTTAATTCAATAAACTGAAATTGAAAGTTTTGAACTAAAATAGAATTACGGTTTGTGGCTGCAGGGATGTTTGAAAAGAATAGTGACTATTTTTATTGAACTAATAAACATTATAAGTGACATTGTGAATGGCAGATGTAAATTTTCATTGATGGATCAACCCACAGGTTTATTACCAGTGTGGTAAATCACACAAAATATAAATTCTATATTGGTAGGTATAGGTTTGACAACAATTTGATCACGTAATGATCAAACATGAGTGTATACATTCAAGTAAAAGAGTTCGTTCGTAACTTTATCATAAGAATGTATCTGAACAAAATCAACTTTTGTCTCCAAAAACCTACATTTTTCCTTAAACAACAACGCAAAAAATTTTGCTAATAGAGGTCCTTGGAAGCGATATAAGATCTTTGGAACGCCTCTGATTGTACTCAGATAACTGTCATATCTGTCATGTAGTACCACAAGGTCTTTCCTCCCTTCATCTAAGAATAGTCTGTTTGAAGATAGTCTCTTTAAGGAGAAGCTTGCTTTTCCAAACAAAACACCCGGACACTTTTTGATGTTTGTTTGCGGCAGCATTCTGCCATTTCTAATCAGCTCGTCGACTTCACAATTTCCAAACTGTCTCTGTGTCCCGGTATCCGTATCAGATTTACCTTCATTTGTTCTGCCAGTTCATTTAAGGACGTTTGGCAGTCCTTTCCTATCATGAGTTAGTTGCGAAAAAAATTTCTATTTTTTAATAAACAATAAATACTTAATTAATAAAACAGCCCATATACCAAAGGAAAATAAACTTGAAAAATTAATAACTAGGCAACGTGTTTAACGTATATGTCATCCATGTATAAGAGCCTAACTTAACCATGAAATAAACTGATCTTATACACGTATAACATATACGTAATACAAGTTGCTTATTAATTAATTTTTAAGTCAATTTTATTCCTTTGATATTTGGTCTGTTTTATTTAATTAACAATTTATTGTTTATTATATCAAATAGAAATATTTGCTCAATTAACTCGTAGTTTACAAATTATAATTGGCACTAAAAAACCATATTCCACCAGGTTTTAGTAAAAAGTGGTCGATTTTTTTCATTTTTATTTTTTAGTCGACTTTTTTTTACATATGTGATCTAAACCAATCAAGACACCGATTTTATCTTCAAAATTCTGAATAATTTTTTTAGTGAAGTGACTTTTGTAACATCTTATACTGTTATCATAGTGATTTAAAAACATTTACAAACTAGTAAAACCATATATTTTATGATTTTTTTTTATTCTTCTATCAAGTTTTATGTATTTTTTGTCAAAATAAATAAATAAAATACTAAAGACATTTGACATTTGATACAATTTATTGTGGTAACAAAAAAATTTACGAAAATTTGCTTTAATGTGTTCATAATTATCGTTTGATAATGTACAGAATGTTACCATCACTGCTCACTTACATCATAAAGGACTCATGGAAGCAAAATTGAAGAAAATCGTCAATATTTTTCTACATAAGAGTGCCTGTAATATTTAGGGAACGCAAGTGTTTTTTGACGTCAACGAACTTCAGATTAGAGGAGGCGTGAAAGAAAGACTGAGTAAGATGATTCCATTTTCTCATGGCAAGATCTGGAAATTGAAAGAGAAGCTGTGATATTGTTTCCTACACCTCCCCACTGCGAGAGCTTCTGCGATTATCGCGATGCACTTGTAGGCCCCGTCGTTCTGGGTGACTGTCGCCTATCTAGTTTCCTGGTGTATCCATAGCGATTTTGTTTATAGAGGCTCTTTAAAAGCCTTAAATTGTACACCGACCATACCTGCTTTATAGAACCACAAGCGCGTTTTTCCCTCAATTTAAAATTCGTCTCTCTTAAGATATCCTCAATTAGAAACAGCTTGCATTTTGTAAACACAACTCCCGAATGCTGGTTAATTCTTATGTCCTACAACTTTGCGCTATTTCTCAATTCCTTAAAATGTCCCTACGTTCCGGTGCCTATATGAAGTTTAAATTCATTTGTTTCATCATAAAATTTAAGGACATTCGGCGATCTTGTGCTATCTTCGGATAATGTTAGTCATGCGAATTTAGTTTTTCAATTAGGGGGAGGTATTTGTTTTCTTTTGGTAATCATTAAATTGCCAGAAAGGAAATGGGCAAAAAGATGAGTGAAATACTCATATATTCATATAAAAAAAGTTCCAATTTGGACTCTTTTATAGATTCAAATTCTTTTTTCCAATAACTTTTCTGAAATAAATTTTATGCTATAAATGTTATACTGATAGACACAGTAGGTAGATGATATTTAATAAAAAAAGTTAAATAAACCATCTGATAAATTTTTGAATGACAGGATAATCAAAAAGGAAAATGAAAATTTTGTGCTGATATAGACGACATATAATTTCGAACTTTCCCCCATTACGCATTTCAAAGGTATTATTTTCACTAGAATTTTCTATATTATATATGTATGCATGTATGTATGTATAGATTAATTTCATTAACATTTAAAATAGAATTTTATGTGAATGGCGAACAAGACAATTTAATAAAATTGTTTTCTTGTTTAACTCAAAAACTTTTCATTTAAAATTGGTTTCATTTGAATTTTATCAAATAAAATGATCTACGTTTGTTTCATTATCAGTATATTCTCTTTATTATATAGTGTGATTACTGTAAAAGACTCCACCCAAATGGAAAACTGATATTAGTGAAGAAATAGTCTTATCTTATTCTTATCAAAATTCGTTTTTTCAAATGTTCGTACACAATTTCAATAATTTGAACTGAAAATTATCTACAATTTATTAAAAATCGTTTTTTACTAGAATTGTTTGCTTTAAATATCGTATCTTAAAGGAGATTCTCTTCCAAAGTTCGAGTTTTAGAAAGTAGAAAAATAACATGCAATTTAAAGAAAAAGTTAAATCCGATGATTTGTCTGGACTGTAAGAAATTTTTCAGAAAAATTCTTTTTTCTCAAAATTGATCGGAATTGAATGTATCGGGCTAAAATTTGTATGAGTCACATCTTTTTCTAGAATTTCAACTCCTTTATTTTTCGAAAAATTATTAGAGAAAGTTGGAAATATGAGGTCACTGCGGCATTCCTGATATTTTGAGGTTATTTTGCTCTATTCAGGGTTCGATAGTAAGCAAGGACGGTGCAGAAATTCGTAATAAATAATTATTTCTTTTATTCGTCTCAATCGTCCCAGAGATATCAAACCTAGGACCTTGTTGATATAAACCCTGATACGAAGTTTCATTACTGTCCCGTCAGCCTCTCCCTAGAAAATCTCATTTTCGTGTATTTGCAAAGGTTTTCCTTAGGGTGAGGGCCTTCTCTAATATTCCCGGATATGTGGCTTATACCAAACCTAGGAACACCTTAAGGTCTAGTCTTGTGCCAAGTTTAATCGATATCGTGAGAGCCCATTTTGAGAAAACCCCAAAAATCCAGTTTTGGCCTAGAGGGAAGTACCCTTGAAAAAAGGCCTAGGGAGAAAATGATGAAAAAAACGTCTGGAATTATGACCAACCTGAACCTATGTACCGAACTTGAGAAAAATCGGTTGAAAATTGAAGGCTCCAGCATGATAACAGACATAGCGACATACCGACATACCGACGGACGCAACATTTTTTAAAAACCACTTGGACCCTCAAAACGTGTATTTCCGTTGAAACCCCGATAATGACTTTTTTTTCGATCGCAATAATTTATTATATTTATAATATAATAAAGTAAAAACAAGTGAAAACAAACAATTGACTGAGTTAATTGTTGAAATACCATGCATAGTCAGTGTTGATTTCTTTATCACATAACACATACAAACATGTGACACATACATAACTGATAATCAAGTATAGTAAATATGTAAATTACTTTATAGGTTTCTGCATTACCGACCGATATTTAGTGTATAGTTTGTACACATATTATAAAATTTCCGCCTAATTGGCGCCCTCACGGGTAAACAGTGATGTTTACGAAAAAATGTTTCAAACAAAAGTTGTTTACTTTTTGATAAGGAACATTTTTTACATTTAAACTTTTGTTCTATCTCTAACGGTTTATAAGATGGGTCCTACGGACCCAAGACCCAATTGAACTATGATGCTCATTTACGAACTTGACCTCACTTTTTACGTCCTGAGTACGCTGTAAAAATTTCAGCTCGATATCTTTTTTCGTTTTTGAGTTATCGTGTCCACAGACGGACGGACGGACGGACAACCGGAAATGGACTAATTAGGTGATTCTATGAACACCTATGACAAAATTTTTTTCCTAGCATCATTATTTTTAAGCGTTACAAACTTTGGACTAAACTTAATATACTATGAATATTTCATATATACATGGTATAACAAGAAAAAAATCTATATAATTAAAGACAGATTTATTCTTTGTACAATTTATAGAAAATTTATTTTAAAAGAAAATTCGGACCATATTATATATATAATGAAAAGTATGTTCTTGTTAAAAAAGAAATATATATATAAACTTTTTATAGTATTTTATTGATTTTTATTGTTTCTATCACGAATGATTTGAAATAATATCATATCAAAAAGGATTTTTTTTTCTTCTCTGGATATAATCAAAATATTTTCAACAAATTTTTATTCTTTTGAAATAAAAACATTTTATGTATTTTATTGAGTGTTTCATATAATAAATAATAAAAAATATCTGATTTTTTTTATTTTTCTAAAGCTTATCGTGCTACTGGTCTAAATAGGTTGAATTAAATTCTTTAGAAAAAATTAAAGGAACAATTTTTTAGGATTCAATATCAATACTAGTAGATTAAAACTAAGTGTTGTAAAAAAGTTTTGGTTTATTGCACAGTACATACATATAAACCAAATACCTGTTTTGTAGTCAAGTAATGAGTTATTTTTGGCTTTAAAATACCACGCAACTACTAAAAATATATTGTGTGCAAGTGGTGCATATAAATTTGATAATATAGATATCGCTTTTCAATCATCAATACTCTAACTTTAGTCGTCTCTGTTCATCAAATGATGGATCCTCGATGAACCCGTGATTAAATTTTGTTTTTATATCATCGACAACCTTATATTTTTATGGCATTATTATAAACTACAATATTTTAGACAATAGTTATTTATCACACTTTCTAGATTTTTTGATATAGAAATATCCAATTGAAAACGATAACCTATACGATTCATCATTTTTTCAGCCTACTTTGAACGATAAAATAATAATAAAAAGCCTGGTGACCTAGGAATTTTTTGTGATTTTTGGAAACTTTGTTAATCAAAAAATGTATTTATAAAGTTTATTTGAAATACCTAGTATTATTCAATCCTTGCATATCTCCTTAAAATAGACAAAATTTGGAAAAATAAATAATTAGATGGACAATTTTGATCTAGGGATTTTTTTTTGAATTGTTGTAGAATTGAAAGAGACTTAAATAGTGCAGTTACTTTTCAGGGAGTTTAATAAATAAGTACCTACTATCTATACGCACTGTTTTCCGTACACTATTTCCAACTTATCTTTTGAGGGAAATAATAATACTGCATTCTTAAAAGAAAATACGTTGTGCAACTCGTGCGGAAAATGCATTTAATCGCACTTGGTGTACAATAAACAACTTTACAGTAAAACCTACAATATTAATCATTTCGTAAATCAAAGTTTCATATACTGGTCACTATGAAGGTAAATTAATCATTTTAAAGTGTTCTATTTAAGAGTTGAACGAATTCGAACCCTAAGAGATTATGTTTATAGATATATGTTGTGTTTAAATAGTTTCCATTGGCTTACCGTGTGTTAGTTCCATAGGGATTAACATCTTTTTATATAAAGCGTTATAAATTTGTCAGTCAATTTGTAATGAAAGGTAAGTAATTTCGAATACGTGTTTTAATGGAAGGTTATTTGGTTTTTACGATCGAAAAGTAATAATTTTTTTTTTACAAGTTTTTATTTATGCTTGTTTGGGTAAATCTTGGAAATAAATTTTAAAGTAGTTATCCACAACCGATTGATCTAAAATTTTACATTCACGTTAAATTTGGAGGACAAACGAATCAGTCTTTCTTTATAGACTCTCATGAAATGAGTATCAAATTAAAGAGCTTGCAAAGAATTCGAATAACACATGAAATCGGAATATAATGTATTTTTATGGTATACATGACCAGATTTTTCAATCGCTTTCACCATATTTGAATACATACCTTCCTTTCTTTCGTCCTGCTTTTCGCCTGGGCATATTAAAAGGAAATTTTTTAATGGATCTACAGTACACAAAGAAGAGTATAAACAGTGTTCGTTTATGTAACAAATCTAAAAAAAAAAAATTTCAAAAAATTATATTTAAAAAGACGCGAAAATAGTATGAGAGTCAGAAAATACTGATAAATATCTGCCCAAACGAAAATCAAGGCGATTGTATAAAATGCAGCCCATTCCACCATTTACTGAACACACTGTAGGTACTCTTGTATTTTTATAAGAAATATTAAAAATTTAAATAATGGCACCAGTTTATATAAAACATAGAATCAAATTAAAGTTTTTATTTCATGAGATTTTCTAGATAAATATTAAGAACACAACTGTAGTAGTATAGTTAAAGCTATAGGAAACACTATAAACTTTAAGGTTAAACGAACACTATCAAATATTATATACAAGTTTGTATGTTCATAAATAGTGACCAAAGCTAATTCAGTATTTCTAAGGTTGTACAATATCTTCTGGGCAAACTGATTATTCGAGCCATATTTTATGAAATAGAGAGAAGAAAATTTTTTATATACGTATTTCGGCAACAATTTAATAATTATCATTATCGGCCTGAATCATAACTATTCATACATCAATTGTGTATGTTTATGTTTACTTAATAAATTCTGATTACAAGTATAAACGCCAAAGTCTTTTGATTGCTAATGATATTTTCAGGATGCAATAAACTATAACGAAAATAACTTGTCAAGAGTCGAATCCATGTCTCTTGGATTCATGTCAGGCGACTTAACATTAAATTTGATGAAAAAAGTGCGTTTCTAAGATATACCATTTACTCCCTTAATTTATTTATAAATTAAGACAACTGCAATCGTTTCTCAAATATTAAATTTTATGAATTCATTAATAATTTTAAACCCCCGAACTAGAAAAACAGGGGTGTTATTAAGTTTGACCGCTATGTGTGTGTGTCTGTCTGTCTGACTGTGGCATCGTCGTGCCTAAGCGGATGAACCGATTTTGATTTATTTGTTTCGTTTGAAAGGTTATTTAAAGGCGAGTGTACTTAGATATTTTTCAAGTGCGAATTTAGGATTCCGTACCCGAAAAATTTGCCGGTTCACTTGTTTAATATAATATTACAAAAAGTTTGTTTGTACCTTCACGTACTGTCAGTGTTCGTATGGCCTTAAAGAGTAGAATAGCAAACAAAACTGTACCAGAATAATACAAAAAAAATTTTAATAGTATAATTTAGTGTTTGAAACATATGTTTATAATAAAAATGAAACCTAAGTATTATGATATGAAGTAACACACGAATTGTGTAATTAAATATATAAAAAATAAAAATTTATTAAAAAAGTTGTGGGTATATAAACATAGAAAATTATGTTGTCATCTTAATTAATTCTAAGAATGGCATATATACCTGAGCAGGCAATTTTCATTAATATAGGTACTTGAATTTGTTAGTTTTCCTAGAAGAACATCTTATTTTCTCTAAAAAAATACACAATTTCTTGATAAAAATAACGTTATTCTTTTGTTTATTTTTACGAAGTAGTGGAGAAACTATTAAATGTGAAATGTGTGTAGGATACACGTAACAAAAAGAGTGGCATTTTGTGATCAAAATATTTTAGAGTAAGCGATCTTTTCACTCTGTTAAATATGTCCCTCGACTCCAAAATCGAAGATAATAATATTTAAGGTTTCTTGCAAGTTTTTAAATATGTATTTCCAAGTCCAGTTAATTCAACGATTGGACAGATAATTTTCGAGAAATTGTACCTGAGTAGTCAATTTCTTAATCTACCTTACCTTTAATCAATAAACCGTCAAAATAAATTAAAATTTCGTAATGTATTGCAAATAATTTATTGTATACTTTGATATGACATACAAAATATTAGTTTTTGTTCTTACAGTTATACATTTTGCACTCAGCTTGACTCGTAATTATATTCTAATAATTTTCTTTTACAGGCAAACACGCCTGACTTTTTGAATTGCGAATTGGTCGATTAAATCTTCATAATCTAAAAGTTGAAGTACCTACGGCCGAGTCGATGCATAGAATAGCTAAGCTATTGGCCTATTGGCAAAAATAACTCAAAAACATTATTAAATTTTCCAAAAAAAAACCAAATTTAAATTTTATGATTCCAGCAAATTAAAAAAATCAAATATTAACATTTCAAATCTTCTAAGAAATAAATTAATTTAATTATTTCGATTTGACAAATATTGTCAAATTTCTTGAATTGTCTATTAAATGATGTATGATTAATTAAAAGAATAAAAATTTCTATTGAGAAATTTTGATGACAATAAAAAATTTTTTTTTTCACTTTCCAAATTTTGCCGCCCCAGAAAATTTGATGCCCTGGGCACTAGCCCCGACTGCCCGTAGTGTAAATCCACCGCTGACTGTAGCCCAGGTTCGTGAGTTTGATATCCACTCCGTTGTATATTTATTTACTCTGCTTTTACTGACATAATTGTAATGAATACTCACTGAACCATAAATTCCAATCAATTCGCACTTAATCGATACAAGTTTAATATTACATATTACTCAATGCAGATATTTTTTAGTTCAATTTTTTTTTTTCATTATAAAGGGAATTCGAATATTTTTACCTGGCTGTATTTTTTCCTATGTTTTTTTTTTGAATTGTGGTACCATTGACGTTTTTATATTATTCAAATACATACAGGGTGTTCTGTTATTGATAGCAGAAAATTGTACCAGTAAATCAAGCTTGACAAGACAAATGGAAAAGCTTTATACCAAATTTCTATTTGAGGCCTGATGCGGAAGATGTGACTATGGGAAAATAGAAAAATTTAGGAATTCTCAGACCTATCAAATTCATTAAATTAGTAGGTGTCAATTTAGAATATAGAGGGGACTATCATCAAACAATAATTAATTGTAAATTGATTTAATTGGGTAGTGAATACTAAAAAAAAATTTTGTTATTATTTATAAAGAAAACAAAAATATGATTCACCAATACAATTAGATGTGGGAGGTATCAAATTATATATTATAATAGGTCCGGGATAGGGGGGAATAAATTGTGTAATACAGAACACAAAATCTTAAACATTGTCTCACTTTACAACGTCAACACACAACATACATACTTTGGTTTGTCTCGAACTATATGTATCTAAGCATAAATTTAGCGAAACGGACTGGTCCGTTTTGCTAATGCTTACGGTATGCTTACGGCACATAATGCTTACGGTATGTGATATCGCACGACAGGTTGCGTACAACACTTAATTTACTAAGAAAAGCAGTGTAGGTTTTAATGGGTTAGTTTTTATAGTAACATAAGTAGCCAAATAGAGTTTTTTTGTAATAATTTTGCATTTAGAGACGCTTTCCATTATGATAAAACACATCCTCTCTTTAAGTAGTGTTTTATTGGTTTCATTCAAAATTTTATTGAACTGTGATTCGATAAAGATATATTAATTTATTATGTTAATTATCTCGCAAAGTAGGCTTCAGATCCAAAAGTGAAAAATAACTTTTTCCTTCGTCGTTATGAGCTTATTCTGCAGGATAACGATCTGCAGTCAATAACAGAACGCCCTGTATACGAGAAAGACGTAGTGTTATATGGACATAGTTTGTAAGTTACTAGTCATTTGGGGCCAAACAGCAAACCAATAGCGATCTGAAATTTATATACATTCTGTTATTATATACGTACTACCTATGTATATTTAGGATACCAGGAAGGTAATATAAAATTCAAATATTTTTTTATTAATCCCAATTGAGAATAACGATCGCAACAATATTTAGTATGGGAAACCATCATTTTTATCAATATATGCCTACATATATAAAGGGTATGTTAATAAGCGAATGGATTAAGGTTGATCGGACATCGCTTTTCAGTCGGCATTCAAGGACTCAAAGTTTTTTGTAGTGGCAGTTTCTTTTCAATGTGTGGCATGCCGTCATTTAACCCTATTTTCCACAGTGTTATTTGCTTATATATGAGTAATCATATGCGGAAAATGATTCCTGTAAAGAAAGAACGGAGAAAATTGAAAAATTATTACTCCACAGGATAACACATTATTAATTTGGTCACTAAAAATATGCCCATAATTTCATCATACTTCTCTACGAAGGCAACTCTCTTATAGAAGGCACTCAAATTTCAGTGATCCTTTCCTGCGGGATTGCTTACAAAAACCAAATTGAATCGGATATGTTCTTCAAATCGCTCTCTGGGGGATTTAAAAATTTTTAAGTTCCGGGAAGAACTACAATCTATATAACTTTTTCAGGTCAAATGACTGGTTCAGGAACTTTCCTTCTTCTTTGGAGTTTTACCGGATATCACAACAATTATGTAAGAAAATCAGATTTATGATTCGTATAATTTTTTCTTTCTACATTTCCTTAGTTGCTATAAAATTAATCGAAGTTTCTCTAGGAAAAGAGGATTCAGTGATGCGAGTTTGTTTTAACCTTCAGGCTTATTACTTTAAAACCCCCGCTATTGTGAACTCCTTTTAGATTGATGGATTAATTTGCCTACTCTATAAATCAAATACCTGATTCTAATCACTTTTCTTGTCCGAAACCTTGAATAATCACAGAGAGATTTTCCATTTTTCCTCTTTAGTTTGAGAAGTACTGGTTTAGTACAACATTTAGGATAAAATTGGATGATTTATTAGTAAAGTAAAACATCCTGTAAAAACACAAGGAGCCAAAATGACTCATTTTACTGGAGATAATATAGTTAAGAGTACATTTGTGATTTTTTTTTATTCTTTACTTTATT
Organism: Chrysoperla carnea; assembly: GCF_905475395.1. Taxonomy (NCBI): domain Eukaryota; kingdom Metazoa; phylum Arthropoda; class Insecta; order Neuroptera; family Chrysopidae; genus Chrysoperla; species Chrysoperla carnea. Next base: position 130,130,043 of record NC_058337.1, read on the forward strand.
TGATATATGACCTTTTGAGACCAATCTGAAAGAATATTTAAAGCTTATATTTTATTCAGGAGTTTGAATTTATGTGTCATCTTAGTTTGACCTTCAATGAACCTTGAAAGGTAATTCACATGTCTGCATAGTTCATCTGGGTCATTTTTTGTGTACTTTTTTAGTCTGCTTGGTGTTAGGTGTATCAGTGTATGTTCGAAATATTGTCCAATCTGATAATAATTCACTAGAGAGTTTCCCTTTATTCAATAATTTCGTTGTGACAAATTAGTTTTACCGCGACGAATTTTTCGACATCTATCATATTGTCTCGTTTTGTTTCTATAATTAAATATTTTATATCGTCATGGTCTCGTCTCGTTTTTATAGTTTCAAATCTTTTTGGAATCTTAACAAAAGTAATTATTATTAATATATGATCAGTTTATTCGTTTAAAAAGAATTCGATGTAAAAAACAGCATAAATTCTGACAAAATTGATTTGTGATATTTATCTCGATATCGAATAATTATGTCTTATTTCGCTTGTATCTCCCACGTTAGAAGTTTCGAATATAATTCGTGTTTTGAACCTATTTATTTCCCGTTGTTAATTTAAAATAAACGCAAATTAATATATAAATAGATCAAATAACAAATTTTCTTTACGAGAATGATTTTGTACATAAATTATGTATTAAATTAGAAAATAGTTTTGAAATGAAAATTACTATTGGAAAATAATGTGAAAACATTAATATTCAGATGAGGAAATGTGATTAAAATTGTGATAAAATTTCATAGTTTTGTATACGTGTTGTAATGAAAAATTCTGATTCAAAAAATGATTCATTTCTGTTGAACTTCAAAATTATTCAAAACCTAAATTTATTTTTAAAACTCGAAAAGTAGCCGATGGTTGAACTTGAAATATTGATAAGTCGTTGCTATTGTACTCAAAAATGTTTATACTTTGTATTCCGAAGTTCCATAAAAACGGGAAATATTTTAGAATGGCTGAAAAAAATTGAGATTACATATAAAACTTTCTTTTGCTAAAAGGAGATGAGCTTCTTTGATTGCTTCTAACTTCTTCGTTTTTTAATCAATTTTATTTTCACTTATAAATTTTTTCATGGTATCAAGTCGAGTTTTACAATTTTATGGGTAATATGGCCAATTCCACATCAGGATTATCCAATTTCCCCCTAGTACTAGAACTACGGTATTGTCACAACCTTCCTTTCCAGTTTAATTTGTCAAATAAACTGAAAGCTATGGGAGATTAAAAAAAACGGATAGGTTCGTGGAGAGCTTAGCTTGTCAGATAAAATTCTATCGATGGAAGTGAATCAAATCGTGAGTTAGATTATAATTATGTTACATCACTAATGTTTATTATCTAAAACATTATACTATACAACGTATTTTAAGTATGCAGATTTAGGTTTACAGATAAGAGATTATCAACGTATATTTACAGAATTCTACTGGTATAGATACTATTAAACCTACTAGTTAACTATGAATACCCTTATAATAAAAGGTGTTGCTTTTATAGGTTCACATCTTTGAGGTGGCAACAATCTTTTGTTAGACAATCGATTTTTTAGCACACAGCGTTTATTCATTTCTTAATAAATAGACTTAGAAACGGATTAGCCATTGTAGAAGGAGTAGCAAATGGGAAAAATAGAAACAGTGGAAAGAAATAGACACATTTACGGTCAAAGGGCACGGAAAGTAGTTTTGATCATGCTGATATTATGAATTCAATCCTCAAAAACCCTTTCCTCTCGAGCTACCGTTCTCACAGTTGTGTTTTCTCGTTGGTAAAACGTTTCGTATGGGTATGTCAAGACCCTGCCTGTAGACTCAACCCTTGAAAACCCTTTCCTTCCAAGATTTGGCCCATCAAAGGGCCGAAATTCTAGATTTCCTGATTTTCAACGATGTTATGAATGTTATGTGTGTTTCGATAACTATTTTTCGTGGAAATTTGCAAATATCTCATGTAGACATAACTTTTGACGGGCCGTAACTTAGAAGGAAAGGGTTTCTGAGGGTTGAGTCCATAAAAACTTTTGATCAGCATGATTTAAACTACTTTAATCCATAGTTTTCAAAAAATTTTAACCGAAACCAAAAAATCAATGTATTGTGTACGGGGCCCTTTTTACATTTATTTCAAATTTTCTGTGCTTTATATAAGTCAAAGTTCCTTATATATGATACTTTTTGTATCTCAACACATTATATATAATAATAATAATGGGGGTTTAACCTCCGATTTGTGACGCATGCCTTATCACAGAGGCCACCCACATCATTATTTGTTAATCTTTATTTATTCCATTACATTTTTGATGTGGGTGGAATCGGTTACTTCGTTTTTATCCAAGCGACGACACTGTGATCAATTCTGCACTCCCATTATTTATAAATTGTTCACACTGCCGCTGCCTGGATTCGAACCCGCAACCTAAGTCTAAATAGTCTAACGTTCTAAAACTAGCGCCTTAGACCGTTCGGCCATTTAGGCTCAACACATTATACCACTTAACATATCAGGATGAGACTGTATACACATCAATGGAAGACCCACATATTTTCATTTGAACAATTACAAAGAACGACTTAAAAATCACCAGTAACATGTGGTAAACCTATGGAGATATATGCATATGAAGTAATTTAAACTCTTCAATAATTAAATACGTTCTTCTTTACTTCGGAATAGTACACTGAATCGAGTGTTAGAATGTAAGTAGAAAAGGATAGTTCTATAATATTGATATAAAACTGTTGTTTTCTACTCATACTAATGTGTATAAAGTGTATACACACACATATGTACAAAAAGAATGTTTTTTTTTTTTTTTTATTATTAAAATTGGCTTCAGCTAATTTGCTATACAGCCATTATCCAAATAAAGTATACAATTATATTACAATAAATAATTAAATAATAAATAGATCAGAAAAACAAAAATTTAACATTCAGGAGAAAAAAAAGTGTAATTTAGAAATTAAAAAATAAAAGTAAATTGTTTTCTAGTATCCAAAAATAAAAAGATGAATCTCAAACAAACAAAAAATCATATAAATACAATATGTAAATTGCAAATAAAGAAAAAATAAATAAATTCAGTTAAAAAAAAGAGTAGGAGAAGACAGAGAAAAAAAAAAATAAATAAATAAATAAATAAATAAAAATACAAATATATGAAACGTACTTTCTATTTTACGAACACAAGGACACATGGAATTAGACAGGAAGTTCGTCGTCGGGACCCGTCGAGACTGTATACAAAGGAAATATCACGAAAAAACACATAGGTTGGGGGCCGCGGAAGGGTTGACAGTAGAGGGGGCTACACACAAATTTTTTTTTTTTTTTTTTTTTTTTTTTTTTTTTTTATTATAAAACAAAAAATAGATAAGAAGGGGGGGGGGTTATATTTATATTTGAAATTTGGATTTGTTGAGGAAATTGCAAATTGCAGAGAGGATTTCAAGCTTATTTAGAGATAGGAGATGGGGAATATAATACGGACCAAAAACGCCCATACGGGCTAGGGAACTTAGAAGAATATTTCTATGCTGATTAAGGAGTGGGCAGGCGAACGTTATGTGATTTATGTCACAATAATAATATCCACATCTACATCTGGTGTCTGGAACAATATGTATTCGATGTAGATGGGCAGGTAACGAATTGTGGCCTGTTCTCAAGCGACCAATCATTGTTATGTTTTTCCTGCCCACTTCCCATTTGTGGAACCATGTTTTAAGTGATGGAGTTGGTTGTATGTCATGTAGCTTACGCCCTTTAGGCGATGTATTCCACATTTGAGTCCAATCACTCAGCATAGAACTTTTGCAGATAGCCCACAGATCTTGTGCGGGTGGAGGTGAATTATCTTCTGGTCCAATATGAACTGCGTCCCTAGCCAACATATCAACAAATTCGTTCCCACGTATACCAATGTGTGATGGACACCACACAAAAGCAACGCAGAAACGTTTTTGAATTAGTTTCAATACGGTGTTTTTGATTAGTACTATGAGGGAGGGAGTTTTAGAGGTGATGCAATTTTGTTTTATAAGCGAGAGAGAACTCAGCGAGTCGGATATTATAGCTGTTTTTCTAATACTGTTTGAGTCCACGTATGCTAGTGCCTCCAAAATGGCAACGCATTCCGCAGAGAAAATTGAAAAATGTTCTGATATACTAAGTGTGGCAGAATGCGCACCACAATGAAAAGCAACGCCCACTCGTGAATCTACACTCAACTTAGAAGCATCTGTATAGATGTGGGTATAGTTGGGGAGAATTGAGGAAAGGTAATCATTGAAAGTGGAATTGACGAAGGGCGAGCCATAGTTTGCATGTCCGCTGTCAAGTCCACAATCAATAAATACCGGGATTTCCGTATATCGGGATGGAAAGTCAAAGGTGAAGAAGGGAGATAAAAGAGATTGATAAATGGGGATTACTGCAAATACACGATAAGCCACCAAGAGAAGAGGGAGATTTTTATTTCTCCAGTAGGCCGAATTTGTACAAAGCTGGTTGAGTTGGGCAAGTTTTGGAATTAACGGGTGGGATAAAGAGGAATATTGGTTGAGGAAAAATTTTTTTGCCAAATACAGACGACGGACTATCAATGGAGGATCCGCTGCTTCAATCAATAGGGCGTTAGTAGGACAGGAGCGCATTTGTCCTAGGGCAATACGCAAGGATTGAAACTGGATTTTATCTAACTTTGAGGATCGTTGGTTTGATATTGGGCATAGGAGGAATGAGCCATAATCGATGAAACTTCGAATGATTTGTCTGTATATCATAAGTAAAGTACTTTGATCAGCTCCCCACCAAACTTTGGTGAGGCCACGGAGGATGTTAATTCGAGGAGTACACTTACTTACGATATATTCGACATGGGAGTTCCATTGCAACTTTCCATCAAAAAGGACTCCTAAGAATTTTGCGGATGGGTGGCAAGGGATGGATGTGTTGAGAAACGGAATTGATTCGATATTGTATCTGTGCCTAGTGAAAACAAGAGCTGAGCTTTTTGTAGCAGAAATTTCCAGATTGATAGATCTTAAATGGTTATGTAGTAAAACTAGAGCGTTTGAAACATAATCTATAGCCGTTTGTAAGGATTTGGACGACGAGTATAGGACAAGATCATCTGCGTATTGCAGGAGTTGAGAGGGAGGCTGAATTACATTCTGTAAGCCAGAGGTATAGATATTGAAGAGAAGGGGACTCAAGACTGCACCTTGGGGTAAGCCCATTGATGCAGTTCTAGGACCGGATAAATGATTTTGGTAGTTGACGGTGAGATGACGAATTTTAAAAAATTCGTAGATGAAAGAAGTTAGTCCAGGGGGAGCCGACAGAGACGTGAGAATGTTAATGAGAATATTAATGTCAACATTATCGAAGGCTCCTTTCACGTCAATCAAGCAGCAAACCAGGTATCCATTCTCGGAGAGAGAAATCTGGATATCAGTCAAGAGTACAGAAAGGTTATCTAGGGTAGAGGCATTTTTACGGAAGCCTCGTGAGTATGGTGGAACGATGTTATTGTATTCACACCACCATTCCAACCTGTTTTTTACTAGATGTTCCATAACCTTTGATACGCACGAGGCTAGCGCAATGGGACGGTAAGATTGGTGTATATTAGGGTCTTTATTGGGTTTAAGGATTGGAATGATCATCGTATGTCTCCATTCGTCGGGGATAGATGAGCTACTAAGTAGTTGATTTAATATTGACAGAAAAGATGATATTGTACTGTCCGACAAGTTTTTCAACATACTATAGGATATGTTATCCGGGCCAGGAGACGAATCCACTAGACCGGACAACACACCCCTTAGCTCACATATTCCGAACGGACGATCCATAGGATGATCATTTTGGGCGGGCAGGGTTTGAATAGGTATAAGGGCAAAGTCTGGAGTCAGATTTTGTAAGAAATCTAAGATCCAACCCTGGTTTGATGGAAAAGGAGGATATGGGTTGATAGCCCCCCTATACATCTTAACCTTATTCCAGATCTCTTTAATAGGCGTACTCCTGGAAAGACCTTCGCAAAAAATCTTCCAGGAATTCCGCTTTTTTTCCTTAAATAGACGCCTGGTTTGTGCCTGGGTTCTTCTAAAATTACAAAAATTATCCTGTGTAAAATTGGCCTTGAGAGACCTCAAGGCCTCCTTCCTGGTTTGAATTTGCAATTTACATTCGTCATCCCACCAAGGTGTTGGGGAAAACGGTTTTTTAGGACATTTGGAATTTGGAATGGCTATATCCCCAGCAGAGACCAAACTTTGATGAAAACTGGAATACCATTCCAAGGGATTATTATCGGATGTGGGGGGTGGAAGAAAGTCGTCTACAGTACGAGAAAACAGAGGCCAATCTGCTCTCTCGAACTGTCTACGGGGGGTATGTCTGGGGAGGAATAAATTATGACGATGATTTAAGGTTATTAAAATGGGAAAATGATCGCTACCATAGCTATCATTTAATGTATGCCAGAACGAAATTAAGCTTAGGTGAGGAGAACAAAAAGAGATATCGATAGCAGATGATCTTTGTTGAGGTGAAGGAATAGTTGTCGGTGATCCGTCATTCATGCAAACCAAGTTATTGGAATCCATGAATTCCATTAGAATATCACCTCCTCTATCGGACGCAGTGCAACCCCATAGAGGATGATGATAATTTAAGTCACCGGCAATTATTACAGGTTCGGGAACATTCTGAAACATTAGGTTAAGTTCTTCGGAAGATAAAATATTTTGAGAAGAATTGTTGTAGATGGAAACTATAGATATGCCAGCAACTCTCACCGCGATTACCTGGAAAAAAGGGTTATTCGACTCAATCGGAATAAGTTGAGCCGAAACACCCCTCCTTACAAGAATCGCAGTGCCACCATAGCCATCATATCTATCATTCCGGAAAATTTGATATCCGCGAATTTTTGATGTTGAGGTTGGTTTTAGCCAAGTTTCACTAAGCAATACAACATCAATGGGATAGGTAAATAAAATGAGAGCCAGGTTGGATTTATTTTGATTGATGCTTCGGATGTTCCATTGAAGCAGTTTGAGTTCTTGGGACACCTGATCCATTAGTGATTTTATTTATAATAGTTTGTACAATGTTTGTTTTAATAGTCGGGTCTAATTCAAAAGAGTTCAAAACTGAGATTAGTGTAGAAAAAAATGGGTCGTTGGGGGAGGGTAAGGTAGTAGAAGTAGATGGAAAACTATAAAATATGGGAGAATTCGACCTACCGTTGGGGTTAATCAACAAATTATCAATTTGGGCCGCAATAGGGTTTGTAAGGGGAGTGGAGTCTTTTCGTTTCTTAGGAACAGGGGCGGTAGTTGGTGAAGTAGTAGCCTTAGAGTACGTCCGTCGAATTGTTTGTCTAGTCGTTGTGGCGATTGGAGAAGAATTATACGACAGCAAAGGAAATTGTTGCGGGGTAGACGACACATTAATAGGATTAGGAAGGGTTACATTGCTTAAGATTTTAGGTACTTTACCACTGGCAAAAAGAATGTATTTAAACGAGTTGTCTGAGTTACTTGGTGCTTAGATTATTCTATAAGGATGACACCTACTTTTGTAAATATTTTTCGAGAATCGTTTGTGCTAATCACCGAAGGTGTCAGAAATACACACGCTAGCATTTTAAAAACTATTAATAAACTTGACCGTAAGCTAATAATTGGTCAAGGATAATTTCTTGCTTCTGTTCCGGAAGTAATATTTTTTTTGCCATAAAAAAAAATTGTTTCTAAAAAAAAAAATCCAAAAAACTGAAAAGAACCCTCGGTGACGAAGAAGTTGAAATAAAGACCTGTGTGTGTGTTTCCTAGCAGAAATTTTCCGCATTTCATAAGTTCTGTGCCAATCAAAACTATAAAAGTGAGTATGGTGAGATCCAAAATTTGATACAAAGCAAAAAAGTTAGGGTACGGCGTGTCTATCATTGTAGCGTGCGTTTAGCCAAGAGTACGACATTGAATTTATTTTTGTAAGGCCATTCATTTTTGTGCTTCTAAAGAGTCACGTTTATATCAAAAAAACCCGCAACGTTGGAGTCCTACGAAAGGTCTGAAAAGCCCTAGAAAATGAATTGCTGCAGAAGGTCCATAGGCGGCTATTTGATCCAGAGTGATTTGATACTTAATATTCGATTAATAAAAATACATATAACTAAGATAATATTAAATTTTGTGTGTTTATTTTAAAATTAATGTTTTCTGTCAAAGAAGCAAAAAAATTAGGTACCGGAATATATCACTATCTTACGGTCTATTTAACTATCCATGTAATAGCAGTTAAAATAACTTTAGAATTGTGAAGTTTTATTAGCTCATTAGATAAATAATAATCCTCTTTGAAACATTGGCGATTAGGAGTACTTACAAATATTTTAACTAGCTTTTTAATAACAAGCAAGAAAATAAACATTCGATGTAAACTTATAAATTATTTAACTGTTCATTTTTTTGTCACTTCTTGCATTTAGATAAACATGAATAATCCATTTGTTAAAATGTACCATTACGACATGTTTTAATAAAAGTATTATCAACAAATGCCTCACATTACTTGCATATACGTCAAGCTGAACATGGAAAAGTAAAAAATCTCTAGAATTAACCTTATCGAGTTCTTAAAAAATTGTGAAAATGCTCAACTATGTTTTAGATTGTAATATAGACACTAAAAACCGTAAGCACACTTTAATTAGCTTGACCTGTATCCATTTTTTCGGACCTACCAAAATGTTTCGAACAAAAAATGTTGCCTTTTTGTCAATAACAACTTTCTGATTTAAAATGTTCATATATCGATTACCAGTTATAGAGCAGAGTGACTTTTCCAGTGTTTTCACTGAGTAGGTCAAGCCTATGTAAGATGGGCGCCTACACACCTAAAAATTTTTGCTGGTAGCATTTTTATCGATAAAACTTATTATTTAACCCCCGAAACTAAAAAAAAGGGGTGTTATAAGTTTGCCAGCTATGTGTGTGTGTCTGCCTGTGTGTCTGTGTGTCTGTCTGTGGCATCGTAGCGCTTAAACGGATGAGCCGATTTTGGTTTTTTTTTATGTTGTTTGAAAGGTAATTTAATGGAGAGTGTTCTTACCTTTGTTTCAATTCCGAATTTAAGGCTCCGTATTTGGAAAAAAAATGCCGATGATCTTCCAAATGGGCTCTGTTTGGAAAAGGCTTTAAGCAAAAGGCAATTGAATGGAGAGTGTTCATAGTTATGCTCCGTACACGAAAAATTTGTCGTGGTTTTTTAAATTTTGTAAGTTTCACTTGCCATTGAGTTTCAAGCATATGCCAACTTATAAAAGGACACTTTATATAGTTTTTTTTTTTGTATATTATCAATATACTTACCTTAGTCCAGGAGGAATCGGCGCATGAGTACCGAAAACTATTCCACCTCAATTTTTTTATGCGATCCTCTTCAAATTGCCCTCCTAATAATATAAATGCATGTTGCCATGGCGCAACCCGGTGCCATATTGTTTAAACCGAAATTGTTTAAACAATTGCAAGGAATTGTTATTTTTCAACCGGACAAATTTTTTTTATATTCTTTATTGAAATACCAATAAAAAAGGTCTTATGACTTTTCACGATAAAGTTAATATTTTTAAAGATATGAATTTTTAAAGGATCGAAAAATCTCAAATTTGGGTACTTTCGACCCATGAAAAATATATTTAAAAAAAACATAATGTCTAAGTAATATTTTTTTTTAAATTCTCTATACAATAGTTAATAATATTGTTAATAGAGATTTAAAAAAATTTCATTGTTTATATCTTTTTTTAAATTGTTAATTTCGCGCGCTCACAAGTATGCGTCGCTTACCTTTAAGTATCGCTGTCTCTCTCTGACTTATGCGTTGCATCGGCCTCTCTGTGTCTTGAATCATTATTTATCATTTATCTTAAAAACTATCAACTTTATCAAGATTGTTATGGAGAGCAATGTTATTAATAATTAAATTGTCTACAAGTTGTTTTAATAAATTTTTTTCTGAAATCAATTTTTCAAAAGTTATTTAAGCATAAATTGGAACATGTTATTAAAATTACTTTTTTTATCAGTTTATATTACTTATTTGTTATTAAAACGGAAATTAAAGTAAAAGACCCAGTTATTGACACTGGCCTAGTTATTAGGCCAATATAATTTTCTCAAAAAACCAATTATCTTAAAATTTATATTTCAAAAGTTATTGTTAAAATTACTTGTGAGCGCGCGAAATTAACAATTAAAAAAAAGATATAAACAATGAAATTTTTTAAATCTCTATTAACAATATTATTAACTATTGTATAGAGAATTTAAAAAAAAATATTACTTAGACATTATGTTTTTTTTAAATATATTTTTCATGGGTCGAAAGTACCCAAATTTGAGATTTTTCGAACCTTTAAAAATTCATATCTTTAAAAATATTAACTTAATCGTGAAAAGTCATAGGACCTTTTTTATTGGTATTTCAATAAAGAATATGAAAAAAATTTGTCCGGTTGAAAAATAACAATTCCTTGCAATTGTTTAACCAATTTCGGTTTAAACAATATGGCACCGTGTTGCGCCATGGCAACATGCATTTATATCATTAGGAGGGCAGTTTGAAGAGGATCGCATAAAAAAATTGAGGTGAAATAGTTTTCGTAACTCATGCACCGATTCCTCCTGGACTACCTATCATTATCCAGCGATTCTGGCCTGGACCATATACAGAATAGAAGTTGCCATTTTTGCAATTTTATAGTTTTTTAGAAGTGATTGTTACAGCGCGCGTTAAATACCACGCTAAAACTGGTATTTTTTGAATGGTACTTATGAACTTATTATACTACAAAAACAATATGAATTTTGTTTCATAATTTTTGGAAAGTATTTTAATAAATTAAAGCATACACAACAGCAAAAAATTTTGATTTTTTTTTTTTGAACTGAAAGGTTCCATTAACAACTTCCTTCATATATCATAAGCAGACACAAGTAATTTCCATGTACATATACACTTATTGTGTCGTGAAAAAATACTTGCCTCATGTTGTGTAAATCACGATAAATAATTATTTTAATGGAAATACATATAATTATTTAGAACTATTCCCCATCCTTATTCTAAACTTTCTTCTTTTCCTTGCTTTTTATATTATTTTTCTTAACTGTTATAAAAATGAACTTTTTTAAGTTACACGCCTTTTCTATATAGTTACCAACACCTTAACAACACAGTCATTTTATTCATTTCAGTTACTGGAGAAAAGTAATCAACTACTTACTCTAAACACCACAAATCGAAATTAATTCCTGATGGAAATACTGGTGTAATAGCTGGCAACTGCACGAAATTTCGTCCATGTAATGAGGGCGGAATTTCGATTATTTCTTGTAGAAATTGGATAAGAACAAGTGAAAACAAACAATTGACTGAGTTAGTTGTTGAAATATTCTGTATAGAGAGAGTTGCATGTCAATGTTTGTATTATTTTTAATAAATTAGAAAAGTTGAACAATCAACACAATTACGGCGGCGATTTCAATCGCTATTTGTTTGGGTTTTCGAAAATTTCGAAAATTTTATACTCATGGACGAAAAATATGCAAATATTCGATCATTTTCTTCTAATCTATTGAAAATAAATCTTTAATGTTTTTGAAATAACTTTTTCTTAATTTATTTAAAATTGTTAAATTGCATGACCCTTAGCAATTTTAAAAAGATAAATTATTTATCTGGAAATCTACTGCTTTTGAAATCATGACATACATCTTTCCGGTAAAATATGAAAATTCTTTCAATCAACTAGGAAACGGAAAGCTAGGAATTTTTTGCAAAAATTTTTTCCTAACTACAAGTTATAAAGATGAAATTGTGTCCCTCTTTTTTCTTGAAATCGAATATTGCATTTTTTAATTTTTCAATAATGTTTATTTCGAAAACAAAGTGCCTAAGGAAACAATCACAATATTACTTTTTTGCTCAAAACTGATCAAAAAATACAAAAAACTTTTTATTTTGAAAAAAATTCAAAATTTTGTACTTTAATGGACGATCAGTTTCACTAGTCAAAAATTGGAGAAATGCTATTCTATATTGCATATTTATTGTTAAAATCAGCAGCTAGAACTAACTACCTACAGGTTACAAAGTTTTCCTCTATATCTTGTATGCATAATTACATTGCTTACGTTTTAATTAAATTACTATATAAGGTAGTTAAATTTATGACTTTATTGGCTGTATAAACTGTACATATATTGAATTATTTGCAAATATTTTCTACAATTTCTTGCACGCAAATATGGTTGATTAGGTTCGACAAATTGTCTCAAACATTATCTTAAGTATTATAAAACAAATTGCAAGAGTTATTATTATTAATTCAATCAATTTAAATATGAAAAGGGGGCGAACGCTGCATCAAGTCAGGTATTTTTGTTTTTTTGATATGCTGTTTGCAATGCTAAGGCAATCTTAAATCCAAGTTTTCGGCAGACAATTGCGTCATACTAAAATAAAAAAAACCTCCAATATTTTGACCTTTTTACAGCTTTAGTCGATTTTGACTTGAAAAGACTGGTTTTTCATCAAAAATTATGGGATTCATTTTTAAAGAAGGTTAAATTTACAATAATTTGAGATCAAGACCGGTAGTTTTGCAGGCATAGCCTTCCAAAGATTGTCTATCTTTCAACTTACAAAAAAAAACTAGTCTTTCTAGATTTGAAGTAATGTCAAAATTTTCTTTGTTTTTTTCGGTATGACTCGGTTGTCTGCTGGGTCAGGTATTTAGTATGACCCTGTCGTTTTCTGGGGGCCGAAAACTTGAATTTAACATTGCAAACAACCTATCAAAAAACAAAAATAGCTGACATGATGCAGCGTTTTCAATGTTTAATTTGATTGGCCTATAAAAGTAATATTTATATAGAAACTAATTTAAAAATTTTTAAAAGTTCATTTCTTCCTCGAGAAGTTTCAGTATAGTGGTTTCGTGCAATTGTATTAATCCGTAAGTCGCTTTGCTCAAAAGTTCTCTTTTCAATTGGTTTTTACTTTTTAATATTCTCTTGGTGTTTGCAAAGTGTAATAAAAATGAACGTTAATTGTATTCAACCGAAAATACGAAATATGGTACAGTTAATTATCGATAAATTCGAAGAGAAAGATGCATTCCATTTAATCAACATCGATGATCTTGTTAATAAATATACAGAATTCCAAGAAGTTTTACCAAAAGTTTTTCCATTTTATGGTAAGAAATTTTTAAATTATTATTGTGAAATATTAAAAGAATTTACTTTTTTTGTAGCTGTGAAATGCAACAATGACGTTGTAATATTAAAAGTTCTGGCAGCTTTGGGTATTGGCTTCGATTGTGCTACAAAAAATGAAATTCAAACTATGTTATCGCTAGGCGTTTCACCCGATAAAATTGTTTATTCACATCCAGTTAAACAAGAATCACATCTTGAATATGCCGCCTCCGTAAATGTAGGATTGATGACATTTGATTGTACAGCTGAGTTACATAAAATTTTACAATTTTATCCATCCGCAAAATTACTGATACGACTTAGCTGTGATGACAAAACAAGTGTGCATAAGTTTGGCAACAAATATGGCTGCAATTCTGATATTGGTAATTATATCTTTATTACTTCTCTTTCAGTTAATAATTTATAAACAGGCCGACAAGAAGGCGACCCCAAAAGCTCCCAAGTAACGAGTTTGGACCGAATATATTACGAATTAAGTGTAAACTACAGTAGACGATCGAGGTACCGTTTATCCTGGGCACCAAGTACCTTGGAGCCCAATTATGCCGCGATATTCAATACTATTAACCGAATTGTGAATTTAGTATATTTACGGTTAATTTAAAATGCAATTATAAAATGCACATTATTTATGCAAATTGCATATTTTTAATTTTTTATAAATCAATTTACAAAATTTCCTGACGCTTCAAATCCGACGTACTGTTCAAATTTTTCGAGCTTTGACCGTTTTTAGTGGTTCGTTTCTGCGACTATTATGATATTTTTTTCGAAAATGTATTAGTCACAGAATCGGGTCTGTACCTATTTGTTTTTGAAAATTGGTGGACCAACGCTGACAATTGAGGGAGTTAGCGAGCAAAATGGACCCTCTAAGGTCGAAGAATGATTAAATACCAACAAAATATCCAAAAATCCAATTTTTTTATTAACTTTCCTGGCAGAAATTGCAGAATTATTTTATTATCGGAATAGGAGTAATCCATACTATCCATACTAATATTATAAATGCGAAAGTAACTCTGTCTGTCTGTCTGTCTGTCTGTCTGTCTGTTACTCTTTCACGCCTAAACGGCTGAACGGAGTTTGATGAAATTTGGTATGGTGATAGATGATAACCTAGAAATGGTCATAGGCTATAAATAATCACGCCATCGTTCTTAGGAGGTAGGCAGTAGGCAGATAACTAAATTGAGTTAGTGATTTTTAGTCGTTTTTGTTGGGACTTTTGCTCTTTCACGTCTAAACGGCTGAACAGATTTTGATGAAATTTAGTAAGGTAATAGATGGTTACCTAAAAACGGATATAAGATCACGTCATCGTACTTAGGGGGTAGGAAGTAGGCAGAAAACTGAATTGAGTTAGTGATTTTTTTATGGTTTTTGCTGGGAGTTTTGCTCTATCATGGCTAAACGGCTGAACGCATTTTGATGAAATTTAGTTAGGTGATAGATAGTAACCTAGAAAAGGATATGGAATGTAGGGGGAGGGGTGAAAGTGGGAATGTTGCCCAGCAAAGCGGGTAGTTCACAGATAGTAAAATATATATTCAATTCTATTTACAGAAGCATTTGAGCTACTTGCCGTCGCACATTCATTAAAATTAAATGTTGTCGGAGTATCATTTCATGTTGGAAGTATATGCCGAGACTATAACTCATACACATATGCAATAAAGAGATCGCAAAAGGTATTTGCATTAGGAAAATCGATGGGATTTAATATGAATCTATTGGATATTGGAGGTGGTTTTCCTGGTTACAATCAAATTGAGTTTCGAAAACTTGGAAGGGTTGTTAATGATTCGTTGGAAACATATTTTTCTAGTGAAAATGTACAAATTATAGCAGAACCTGGCCGGTATTTTGTTGAATCAGCTGTAACTGCGGCATGTCGAATAACATGTATAAAAAAACGAAAAGAAAATATTTCGTATTACTTGAATGATGGAATATGTGGCTCATTTGCATTTACTAACTTTGTTAGGGATCCATTTGAGTTTAAAATTTTAAATGTAAGTAAATTATCTAAAAGCTATCTTCATGATTTTCGTTAGCGAGCAATGCCTTTAGCAATAGGTGAAGAAAACTTTGGCTTGAAATCATTCTTTGATTGGCGTGAAACTTTTTAGTCTTTTTGAAAAATCCTCTAAAATATTCATGGGTGGAAAAAAAAGTTTAAGAAGTAAAGCTGTTTTCCAGATAAGGATGGTTAAAGTTTCAATTGAATTTCAAGCATTGCGATGATACCCTTTACTCTATTGATTTGAAATTTGGATTTGTTATAGGTATTCATATTCTACTTGCCCTGGGTACTATTTTATTTTTCGAAAATCCTGTTTCCCAATTTTCATTGTTCACATCCAGGTACTTTTTCTTATTCCACTGTACCTGGATGTGAACAACGAAAATTGGAAAATTAACAGGATTGAAAAAAAAAAGTAACCAGGGCAGGTTGAGTATGAATTCCTATAACATATCCAGATTTCAAATCGATAGAGTAAAGGGTATAATCGAAGTGTTTGAAATTGAAATGTAGCTTGAACGTGTTAATTTAACCATTCTTATCTGGGATAGCGCTTTTCTTCTTAATTTTTTTTTCCATCAATGAATATTTAGGAAGATTCTTAAAAAATTTATAAAGTTTTACGCCAATCAAAGAATGATTTCACGCCAATCAAAAATATGTATAGACCAACCTTATATTTTTACAGGACTTATTAGACTCGGAATTATACTCATCAATAGTTTATGGGCCAACTTGTTGGGGTGAAGATATTGTAGATAAATCAGTACATTTACCTCAACTACAAATCAATGATTGGTTATATTTGGAACATTTTGGTGCTTACAAACAAGTGTTTGTAACAACCTTCAATGGTTTTTCAAAACCAAAAATGTATGCAATCTGTAGTACAAATATATGGACTCTTTTCAAAGCGAATTTTCCAAATTCTGAGTATAAAATTCAAAAAGATGGTACCTGTATGATTATCGAAAATAATGAACGATTCTAATAAAATTTTTCAGTGTACTTTTAGCAGAAATGCGAATAGGTCGTAAAGTATTTTCCACTACCACCATTCTTAGATGGTGAAAAGATAATGAAATTTTGTATATGGAAGCCCCATGTAAATAATTTTATGGTCAAATATGGATCAATATTTGCTAAAATGCCAATGTTACAGGTTTTCTAACACTTTATGTGGTTTACAATATTTGTAAAAGAGAATTCTAATTATTTTTCTCACAAGTAGTATGTTAGAAATGTTTCTTTATAAATATATGTATCATTTAATATAAATAATATATTTTAATAAATTATTTTTTAATAATATGATTACAAATTTAAAACTAAACAAACATGTCTTCTATTATATAGTACACACAAAAGAAAAAATGTGGGAGATCACTTTCCGTTAGTCCATATAAGCCCGTTGCAGATTTTTTGTCCAAAAGTATTCGTTACTTCTTAGATAGAAACACAGATGGGTAAAATAACAATATATATCCAAAATTAAAACAAAAAAATTTTGTAAGAGAAAAAAAAAAACAACATAAAAACCATCGACACTCCCATACATTTAAATTCACAAGATAAAATGTCTAAATTAAAATATAAAAAAATAATATCAGAAAAAAGAAGATTAAGAAACATAAAATAAACAAAATCAATTTACCTCTAAAAAAAAAACAACAACAACCAACCAACAAACAACTCGTAAAGCTTCATGTTAAAAGGTGAAAGCTGTGTTTTTCTTATCATCATAATAAACAAAAAACCATTTAATATAAAAGCAAAAAGGATTTTCCAGTCAGGATTATGTATAATTCGACATCAATGTGTTTGTACGTATACGTTGATATAAATTATTTACCAATGAATCGTGTTCTTTTCGTATTAACGTTTTGATAGAAAGTTGAAAATGAAAACCACACTCCGAAAATTTAATATAATTTTTTTCTTGGCGGATTTATTGAAGTTCAGTGCCAAATACTTAAGTTTGACTCATATGATTTCAATTTTGTAGTTTAAACCGGCTTTATCGCCAACAATTTTGTGGGGATTATTTAAAGTAAGGTTAAGTGTTAAAAAATGATTCCTTAAGGTTAAATGAGCCCTCGTAGTTTTAAGTAAACCATTCTTCCCGCTGTCTGTACCTATCATGTTCCTATGTATGTTTAGATATTTAAAACTACTCAACGGATTTTGATGTGGTATTTTCTAATCGATAGAGTGAGTCAAGAGGAAGGTATAACGCTTGCATAACATAGTAGGCGAAGCGTTTGAACTAGGGTCTGTCCCGCTGTCTGTACCTATGTGTGTTTAAATATTTAAAACTACTCAACGGATTTTGATGTGGTATTTTCTAATCGATAGAGTGATTCAAGAGGAAGGTATAATGCATGCATAATATAGTAGGCGAAGCGTTTGAACTAGGAGTTGAAAGGGATATGCTTCAAAAACTTAAAAAGTTGTGCATCGATTAAGCTCAAATATAGACAAGATATTCAACCAGCTTCAAGAATTGTTTTTATTTATTTTTAACCTTCGAGGGGTGAAAAGGTGGATCGAAAAAGTGGGGATGAAGATTCAAATATTTTCAAATATACCCAAATGGGGTATCAATTAAAGAGCATTTACTGATCTGGTTATATTAAGGTTGTACTCATCACTGCTTGTTTACCTGCATGAATCGTATACGCTTTCTTAACTGGATTGTTATGAGGCAGTAACCCATATTATACATATATTTTAGATTGAAAACGTTTTAATTATTAATACATTGTGTACGTCTATTGGGAAATGTGAAAATGTGAAAAGTTTTCTCTTACTTACCTATATACGACCTCATCTCTCGTTAGAAAATCGTAGTATATGATATTATTATTCATACATACATATATACAGTGTGTACAATTAAATCGGCACCATATGAAAAACTATTTTATTATTTGTCTTAAGAAAAAGTTATTCTTGATAAAGTTTTGCATAGAACGAAATATCAAATAATCAGATATCAAGTTTCTGCATTCGATAGATTTGTTGAAAAGTGCAAATTTTTCCCAAGAGTAAAGTATACCTTTATTTTTTACACTGTCAATAATATTTATTGAGAAAAGTTGATCCTAATTGAAAATTACGGACAAATAGCCAATACTTTCGATCCATCCATGACAAAATTAACTTAAATAATTAACCAAACTTAACTTAAATTAACTTATGTTAACTTCTTAGCTTCTATTTAACTTTTCATTTATTAACCACCGAATCAAAAAGAGGGGTGTTATAAGTTTGATCACTTTGTGTTTCTATCTGTCTGTAGCAATGTAGTTCTTAAACGGATGAAGTAATATTGGTTATCTAGCTCTTAATTTCAATTATAATAAAAAAAAACTGGGAAAAAGTTATATTTTTCGACAAACCTCGAATAGGAATGTAACAAATGATATCTGATCATTTCATATTGCATTCTAGGAATAGCAGAACTTTTTAGGAACTAGGAATTAGTTCTAGGAATAGAACAACTTTTTTTCATGAAACAAACAATAAAAAAGTTTTCCATCTTATGCCGACTTCATTGTACACACTGTACATATATAGAGTAGAGAAAGTTTCTTCTTTGGATAATAATTATTAAAATTTAAAGTTTAATATTATCATATTATACACTTAGTAGTTAGTATATACAGAGTGTTTATATAATATTCATGATGAAATTAAATTTGATATTAATTTATTTAGAGAATTCTCTTTCGAGTCGATTTAATTATTAAGTGTTGAAAAGGGATTAAATCTTATGTTAAATTTTAAGTCCATTCAGAAAATTGAATTTTGTGAATGTTGTATGGTTTTCTTTTCATTCATTTTGATCTCATTAATAGATGAACCACTATCTTTATTAATTGTTTAAATATTTTATATAAATTGAAATTTGTTGAATTTAAAAAAAATTTTATTTGTCTAATTTTTCACTGTCTATTTTTGTTTTTGTTTTTTTTTTGTTGGCAAACTAAAGAAGCAAACACCAAATTGTCAAATGCTACTCATCCAATTGTAAAATGAAGTAAATTTTTCTATTTTTGGTTCAAAATTAGAATATTTACCG
This sequence comes from Chrysoperla carnea, assembly GCF_905475395.1. Lineage (NCBI taxonomy): Eukaryota > Metazoa > Arthropoda > Insecta > Neuroptera > Chrysopidae > Chrysoperla > Chrysoperla carnea. The sequence continues at coordinate 130,149,506 of NC_058337.1, forward strand.
GTTTTCCTCAAATTGCAGAATTTATTTATATTTTCTAAAGTAATTTTGATCCAATCATACGAATATGGCTTTTTTCGCGATTCAATCGTAATCGAGAGATGATATCTTGAAGAAATTTGATCAGTTAATAGCTCTGAAACTTTTGTTTTATTTGCAAAATCTTTTTGTGTCTTTGGATTCAATAAAAATCAAGCTTATTTTACGATATATGTATTTTTCGAGATATTTTCATAAATTTTTCGAAATATTATCTAACCACAACTAACAAACCCCATTTTATAACTTTTTGGGTTCAAATTACCTTTTATGCAAATTTCATAAAATTGTGAAACAAAAGTCTTTTTGTGTATTTTTCCAAAGGTTTTAAGAAAATCTGGAATTTTTATTTGTCTCAAATAGACAAATATCTTTTTCTATAATAGTTTTGGCTCACAAAAATTGTATCTATTTGACGATTGAACGTGTAGTTTCTGAGATGTCGTCCATAATTGTACATGTAGGGCGAAAAATCTCTCTACTATATAGTTGAACACCTTTAAAATTTTAAGAACTCCCTGTATGATGAAGTAAAATGTATTATCAAAGAATATCCCATAGAAAAACATAATGTCTTTTTCGTATAGTTTTTTTTTTAAATATATCTTGTCATAAATTATTTTCTAATCTTTATGCTGTTATTGGCTGTATCACAATATCAATATTGGTATTGGAAATTTTTGATCATTAATAATAATAAAAAACACATAGAAATTTTGTATTTTTATTGTCAATATGATTTTCATTATATTTTCATAAAATATCAATTGTTAGTAAAAGAAAATTTTCATTATAACTTTTCTGCAGTGGTATGCTCTTTTATCAACCCTCGACTTACAAAGAGCTGGATGTTATATGTTTAACGTATCTGTGTATTAGACCAAATTTTATGTCGGGGGTTTCTTTAATTTTTAATTTAATTTTATACCATCAGTACTTGCGTTATGAACATTAAGCTCACGCTCGCGATTTAAAACATAAATAACTTTTATTTATAAACGGCATATGAGGTTGAAGCTTTTTCTATCGTTATATCTTTTTATATTTTTTCTAATTATGAATTTTTCAGATTTTTCCGATCTGTCAACAGGTTTTTTAAATATATTTTTTTTTTTTAAGTTCTTCAGAAATTGTTAAAATTTTCCTCATCACGAGAGTAAATATGATTTACAAAGTCAAAGAATATTTAATATCTCTCGTTTTTTTCATCACAAAAGAAGACAAACGTTGTCAACTGGAGTAAAGTTCTTTTCGTATTTATTTTGTTCTAACAAAGCCTGTTTCCCAACTTTTTCTTGCTTTTAAAAAGACTCGTTTAGAAAAAAAATAATTGCTCGAACAAACAATATTTAGTTAGTCTATTACACCAACGAGTGAACATCAAAAAATTAAAATATATATGTGTAGGATGGAAGCCCATTATTTTCAACCAAGTAAAAAATTTTTTTAGCAGTACAAAGATTGTGAGGGTAAATATTTTAACGCATAAAGTAAAAAATATGAATATATTTCGCCGATGTTAAAAAGCATTTTTATGAATACTTAAAAATACAAAATTATTTATTGTAACGTGAATTCTTGTATGTGTTATTCCCACACTTCCCATTTTTACTTTTAATGAATCTAATCGAATAATTCTAAAAAAAAACGAGATATACAGTGAGTTTATTTCCAAAATATCCACCCTTAATAACTCTTTATCTGATGTGATTATTATTTTGAGTGAAATCACGTCGATATAGATTTAGAGGGGGAAGTTCTAAAATGGTACCTAGAAAATTTTAGATTTCATACCTTCATCCCAACCCCTCCAATTTTGAAATTTCAAATGGCAATTGTGATACCTCATTTGAAAGGGCAAAGAATTCTCTCTCTTCGACTATTTATACTAAACACTGTATACTAAATGTGACTATCAAATAAATTGATAAAACTGGGACGAGGTAACATGTGAAAGTTACCAAGTAAACGCCATAGCGCACACTATACCATGTCTCGCTATAAATGAAGCTTAAAGTGAAGTCAAAATTCTAGATAAATATGGTGGGAGCGCAAATAAATACATTTGAATAGTAAGATGTAATGCAATATTATAGTTTATATGCGTTTCCACCATTTATTTCATAGGTTTAAATTTTTTTGGTGTGGAGCCATCAGAACATTTTGTAGTGAACCAAATCCAAACCATCCTCGCATCCACTTCACACACAAAATTTCATTAAAATCGGCCATCCATTTAGGAGGAGTTCAATTACAAACACGCGATGACGCCAGTTCCATGATTTTTGTGAATTTTGTGAAAGTGCTCAACGTGCCAAAAGAAATTGTCAGTTAAAAAAATAGACTCTTTGTACACTTTAATTGACATCATCCGTGGGTGGACACTCTATAGTAATTGTTTTTTTTTTTAAATTGATGTTGGTTTGGGGATTGTTTTAATCGGTGTATTGAGACATATTCATTTGGCTATGTATAAAATATGTTATGGAACCAAAATAAATAAAGAATGTTTGAAATTAAATTAAATTTGTCCATGATTTTTTTTTATAAATAACAATTTTTGTGTTCATTTTATATCCGTTTTTATATCATATCAAATGTCGCATAATCCTTGAAATTTTTCTCGACTATAGTTGTAATAAATTTTCTTTTAATCACTCAAAGTTCATGTCAGTTTACTCTAGTGCATGTTTCTCTATATTTATGTACAGAGTAATTCATAAAACTAAAAAATATTTTCTTTTTCTTTTGTAAAACGCTCTTCAAGTAGAAACTCACCGATGTTAAATGTTTAAAAAAAATTTATTTTGTTACTAAGAGTAAATAATTTTAATTTTTAACTTATTATCTCTAATACACTTGTTAGTTGCATTATAGCGTGTTTTTTTAGTTTTTTAAACTATAATTTTTGTAGAAATATTTGTGTGAGATTAAGGATGAAAAGTTTCTTACGCAATAGAAAGTATCTTCGCAACAACCATAAAGAGAAAGCACATGAGTCAAGGGCTCAAATAATACAGGTTACGCTATCTGAACGATAATCGTTCAACTATCCTATCTTGCGACAATCATAATTATACTATTGCCTCACATGTCTTTCTACAAGCAATTGAGCAATCAATACATATCGAAATTTTATCGATATCATAAGAATTATCGTATAATCAACGATCAACGTTAAAACTTGAGTCATCCGTTTTTTAGAATAACCCTGTATTTCGATCTTAGAATTGTGATATATAAGAACTTCAACTTTTAGTATTTTCTTTGAAGTTTTTATTTTCATTGTAAAATGTGATACAAATTTAGTTTTTCACTTGAGTTAAAATTTTAAATATTTAAAATTTATTACTAAACACGTTCAAGAAATACTTCATGTTTGAAAAATTAAATTATGGATATATCATGTTCGTCAGTAACATCAAAGTTTTGATTAATCGTTACTTTGCGTTTAAAAAACCGATGCAAAACAGCAAAACTTTAACGATCCTCTTAATTTTAACATTACTTACATAGAAATTGCAAAACTTTACCCAATATTTACCACTACAAAAATGGTAAAATTAATGGTTTTGAGATATCTCGTGTCTATTGCAAACAAAACTAAAAATCATCGCACTGAATGAAGTAAATTTCAAATAAAGAAATCTATATGGGTAATTATTTGTCAATGAGTGTAAAGAACTGAGCAGAGATGAAAATAATGCCCGAAAAAATTACACTATTAAAAAAACTCCATTTTTCTAAGCCACCGGCAATTCTACTCTGGCGATTTTTCTGCATTAGCTTTTGGAAAATTGCCTATTTCTGCCAAACGACGAAGGCCATTTAAGAAAATCTGTTTATTAGAAATTCTTCGATCAAGAAACCGCCACTGATATTTCCGCAATATTTTCGAAAACTGATGCTCTAGCATTTCCATCACAATATCCAAAACAATTACATGGCCTACCAGATTAATTTACTATTAAGTTTACTCCTCTTGGCTATTATCTTTTGAGACATAAGTGTACACATATAACTTCATAACTATTGGGTTTCGGACAAAAGTATATAAGGCATTTTCGACTTAAAATTGTTCAAAGAATAATCTTTGAAAGCTATGTGTATCGAGTCACATCCTGTATAAAATATTGTGCTATTTTTAGGTAAATGATTTATGATTATTCGTGTTTTTTACTATATTTAGCTATTTTAAATAAATAAAATTATTCTAAATAAAATATTTAAATTTGACCTCAATCATAAGTTGTTGCTATTTAGAATAAATAATTTCTAGTTTAACTATATTTTATTATAACTCAATAATGCAGTTTAATGCGTTCGGTAATCAATGCTTTGAATGATAATGTCAATTAGATTTTGTCTATAGGGATTGTCGTTTATATTATTTCATTGTAATTATCGGGATAAATTTAGACACGTTTAGAAAAAACGGGATGTTATTAGTGCGATTGTGTTGTCTGCTTGATTGTGACATCTGTTGAATATTTATAATACAAATTTCCAAAAACTAAATAAATTATTTAATTATTTTCAATAAATTTATATCATAGCCTGGCAAGCTTTGAGTTTGTTATACTCTTTATGGCTTTTAACAAGATAGGTATGTCTCGAAATGAGACGGATGATTATAAAAATAGTTTAATACAGAGTGCTACTTGTTTAGAATCTAAACAGAAAATAAACTACGGTTGTTAAAAAGCGGATTTTTGATTTACTATTTACTATACACATGCCAATGATAAGGTTTGGAAGTAGGGATAATGTTTTAGGGGATAATTTTGTTTGATTATTCATTCATTACTGAATTTCTTCGAAGGTTGAAAAAGTAAAAAGTAATTTTTTTTTGTAAGTGATTTTATTAATGGAAAAGACCATTGCTAAATTTATATTGGGTATGGGTATGGGTATGAAGGTTAGCGGGCCATGCTGGAGCATCGGGCCTCGAAGCAATAGTTCAGAGCCAAATAGCCAAATAGACCCTTGTACTCTATCCCCGCTACGCTTTTCAGTGGCCTGTATAACCAACTGATGTACTGAAACCCAGGATTTGCCTAGCGCTGAGTTTCCTAATTTCTTCTGGTTCGACTATGGCCGGACCAAATCATTTCCTTCGCTGCTGTATGAGCGCCGGGCAGTAACAGAGAAAGTGGATCGATGTTTCTTCTGAATTTTCTCCGCATCTGTCACACGCGGGAGATTGTCTTTTTCCAATCTGATGTTGGAACTTGTTCAGGTTATCATGCCCTGTGAGTAACTCTACGATGACTCTAATATCAGCTCTGTTTAGTTTCAAGATCTCCTCGGCTCTGCTACCGAGCGAGTTTCCTTCACCCAACAGGCTTTTGGCGATTCGCCCTTCCTCGTAGCTGGTCCATGCCTTTAATTGTTGGTTTTTCAGATTATCTCCTAATCTGTTAAGACCATCTTGGTATGGCATCCTCGCAAGCTTTTCTTGAATGGAAGCCATGGTGGTTCCCAGTTTGGCCAGCTTGTCTGCTCTCTCATTACCGTTCCAACCAGAGTGTCCGGGGATCCAGGTAATATTGACTTTATTGTGCCTCGCCAGGTTGTTTAGACTGTTTCTAGGCTCCTTGACGAGTCGCGATGACACTGTACAGTTTGATAGCGCTTTGAGTGCTGCTTGACTGTCTGTGCATATACTAATCACACCATCCTTCAAATTGGCCAATTGGAGGTGGTCAGCACATCTCATGATGGCTACCAGCTCTGCCTGGAATACAGTATTGTAACTGTGCAACTTGATGGATGTGTCATTTTTATCAAATTTAGTCAAATTTATATTACATTCACATATTTTTTCCCAGATGTTTTAATTAAAAATTAATTAATTGGTAGGATACTCTGTATTTAAACTGAGTGAGTCTCACCTCAGAACATACCTCTCTTGCTTACTCTCATTGGATGATACAAAAACTGCCTGCAGAGCCTATTGAGTAAATAGAATAACTAGTGTTCAAATTAAGATGAGCATTTCTGTGGGCTAAATTATGCATTTTGATAAAATATATCCCTTTCAGGAAAAATATTTGAAATTTTATTGTGGGTCCTGTAGAGGATATATTTAAAAAAAAATGCAGAGTAACTAGTGCCCACTGATGTTAAAACTTGAAAGAAAATAAATTTGTAAAAATAATGCATCACTTAAACTCTTTTAAGTCTTTTAAGTAATTTTTATACCAAGCATATATGTAATATGCAAGGTATACTAAGTTTAGTCCCAAGTTTGTAACTCTGAAAAATATTGATGCTATGAACAAAATTTTGGTATAGGTGTTTATGAAATCACCTAATTAGTCCATTTTCGGTTGTCTGCCCGTCTGTCCGTCTGTCGGTCAACACGATGACTCAAAAAACGAAAAAGATATCAAGCTGAAATTTTTACAGCGTACACAGAACGTAAAAAGTGAGGTCGTGTTATATAAATGAGCAACATAGGTTAATTGGGTCTTGTAAACCGTTACAGATAGAACAAAAGTTTAAATGTAAAAAATATTTCTTATAAAAAAATAACCAACTTTTGTTTGAAAACTTTTTTCGTAATCATCACTGTTTATCCGTGAGGGCGCAAATTAGACGTAAATTGTATACTATGTATTATATGGGGATATCAGTTATGTATGTGTGACACGTATGTATGTGTAATGTGATAGAGTAATCAATACTGTCTATGCATGGTATTTCAACAATTAACTCAATCAATTGTTGGTTTTCACTTGTTTTAAATATTTTAAAATTATTGAAAAAGCCTTAACGAAATTATATAAATAAATTTCACATTTGATATCAATAAATTTCGAACTATAAGTACAAAAGTTTATTTGTTCCGGTTCATCCATTTAAAATTAAATGAATAATGTAGGATTGTATCAGGATGAAAAATAATATTTGTTTTTAAAATATGTACTTAAAAATATGTAGAGCATAATGTTATTAATGAATATCCGTTCTGGGAAGAAAAAAAAACTGATGCATTAAAAGCTGATTTTTAGTTAAAACATTTTTTTTTTCTATATTGAAAATAGAAAATGATATTCGGAAATGAGACACGATAGTAAGTTTCTCATGAACACGAAGTGTACGATCAGATTCAATAAAAATGATATATTTCAAATTTGTCTATCAACTCCAATTTTTTTCAATATGATAAGCTATATTTTCAATCTAATAAAACTCATAAGGAAATCTAAAACGAAATTAGGGTTTTTCTAATCATCATCTAATCTAGTCATTCAAATCCAAAAAATTTAATTTTGCTCTATCACAACCAAATTTTATCCAATTTTGATAAACAATATATATGAATTTCATAAATTTCAAATTTATAGTCAAATTTTACCCAACTTTAACAAGTTACAAGAAAACATGGCCCTGGATCTGGAATTTAGCCCAAAGAAGAACGGTAGGGAAAAAGTAACAATACAGATGAAAAGTTTGATCCAAAATTAATAGGTTTCAAAAAAAATTCCATTTAGATCGGACAAAATTGGGCTGTGTTATCAATAAAATCAAATTTTTGAACTTAATGACGTCATTAAAATCCAAAAAATTTAAGTTTGCTCCATCACAACCAAATTTTATCCAATTTTGATGAACAATGTATGAAATACTACAAAACTTGAGTCATACATTTCGTATTTATGATTAAATTTTACCTATCTTTAAGAGGTTTAAACAAATTGTGGCCCTGGATCCGAAATTTACCACAAAAGTGACCGGTAGCGAAAAAGTAACAACACTGATTAAATGTTTTGACCACTCCACTAATGCTCAAGTGATTTATATCAACCCTAACTTATATCAATAACAAAGAAATTACTCTAATATCCAGCCGTCTTGAAATCAATTTTTACGTCGTGGCTACTTCTTTTACAATTACATAAATTTCAATAGGCTTACTTTAAATAAATTAAACTTTTTTAACGTTTTCTGTTTTTTGAGCTCAGCTTTACATCAGCATTAATATTTATTTATTTTATTCAGTTGGCAAACAAACATACATTTCAGATATATATATATATATTATATATATATAATTTATTGATTTTCTACAATAAATGTATTATCAAATTACCACTGTCTATAAATATAATTACGATTAAAATCTATACTTACCGTTTACTTGATACAATATTATAATTACATACATATTACATTAAAATAAATACAAAACACACGAGTGACAGGCATGCTATTCCTATATATTTATTAAAGAGGGAGGAGCAAACGAGTGAAAGCCTCATAAAGCAGCTTAAGGAACAAAGTTTGATGTTTAAGTTATAATTTATTTTCATTATGACACTGGGGTGATTAGGGAATTGAGGTCAACAAGGCCTTGGAAGACGGGTACACGACATGTTCGGGAATTCCATTAATAGTTCAGTAAAAGATATTACAAAAATCGGCTAATAAAGGAAAATGAAAGAAACCGCTCGAATTTTGATAAAAAATCATGGAATGTGTTTCTTAGGTGTCAAATATCATTAGTAACGCATGAATTAGTGGTGCAAATGTTTCTATTTGTAAATAAACAATAAATTTTTAATTCAATGAAACGATCAATGTTAAAGTTCACTTGAAAAATTAGTAATTAGGCAACTTGTATGACGTAAATGTTAAGTGTTTGTCCAATAATCGAAAACCATTGTACATGTATAACGTGTACGTAATTCAGGTTGCCTATTTTTTAATTTTGTTAGTCAACTTTAACATTAATCGTTTCATTGAATTAACAATTTATTGTTTATTAACAAATGGAAACATTTGCGCCTTTAACTCATGCGTTACTAATGACATTTGATACCTAAGAAACACATTCCATGAAGTTTTAGCAAAAGACGAGCGGTTTCTTTCATTTTTCTTTATTTGTTATTAAAATTGATTAACGAAGAAGTAATAAGTAATCAGAGATTGCATTCAAAAGTGACCCATCTCCTTTTAGCAAAACAAAATTTTATATGTAATCTCTATGGCGATACCCACGTATGACGTCAGAAGTGGATACTTTCCTCTTTGTTTAATTAGGAATTTTAAACGTTCCAACTTCACTTTTCTATACGTGAAGATAGAATTCCTTATCTGGAGTGATAAAAAAGAATTAAGTCCGATCCCCTAATCGCCATATTGATTTATTATCCCCTTTCCATTTCAGAGATTATGGAAAAACCCTAGGAGCACCGAACACGCAAACGACAAGCTGATCATAAACACCAAGTAATACGAATTCCTAAGTGTTCAATTAGACACCATATTTTTTACAAAGAAAATAATTATATATAATTATATCGGTATTGAAATAATGTAAAAAAAATTGTTATTTTTTTTTATAAAAAGTAATAATGAATATCTACGTATTTTTTTTTTAAATGTATCAATTTTAAAGTATTCAATTTGTGTGAAAATGATATCTGTGTAACGAGTTTACTTCTCAGATATTAATCTATAATAATTTAATAATTTTGCATGTGTGTAATTTATATAGAATTCCGTACCATAATACTGAAACAAATTTTATAAATTGTATACAGAAGTAATTATATATTTTCAGCTGCCGCCAGCGTAAATGGGAGTATTTTTTTCCAATAGAGATGGTTTTTTCCCAAAAATCTTTATGGATACAAGATAGAAAAAACCGCGATTGTGGTATTAACAAATGTACATTGAATTAAATTTTAAACAAATATCTTGATGGATACTTTGAACAAAATTTTAAACAAATTACTGTTAGTTTTGATTAAATTAAATTTTTATTATCATTAAATTCAGTTAAATTTTTATTATCATAATTTAGTTGCTGTCTCTGTTATTAATCCGAAATAAATTTGAATTGTGTAAAAAATACCTTAGATTATATATCATGCGTTGATAAATATTAATAATACATGTTATACCCAATTTTATCAATTTACAATTTTAAGACTATAACGAGTAAACTACCTTAAGTTATATCAAAGAAGAAATTAAAGTGTGAAGTGACAAAATTGTAAACGTTGAATTCGTAGAATTACTTTCGAAAACGTACATTTCTATGAAAACGTAAGTGATCTTAATTATCAACTCCTTTAAACCTTCTTTAATCGAAATCTCGAAAATTCACATTCAAATCTCATTTAGTGAGATTCCTTCTATCCCATAAGCTCTATTTCTCTACAGCTGAGACCTTGGTAAGGAAAGTAACAACAAATGTGATCGTAAAGGTTATTGTTTCATTTTCAACGGTTATTTCAGCTCAATTTACCATTAACTTCATGTTAATTTAAACTAGAATAATGCGAATAGATTCACTGGTTCGTATCATGTTATTTTATACATCAACTACATAATTCAATTTCAGTTTATGTAGTACGACAAGCTAATTGATTAACTCATATAAGATTAAGCTATTTCGACGATAATACTGTGTGGCCATAGCTACACAGATCACCATATACAGGTCCTTTTCAAGGTTTTTTTAAGAAGGAGTCATTAAATAATATAAAACTATATTTTTAATAATATATTTACATTGGACTGTATAAAAAACAAAATCATGTTAATACAAGCGCATTATTTTGTTGCCAATAAAATCGTTATATAAATATATAACGATATCAAAAAAATTGATTTTTTTACCTTTATGACGTCATAAAAAAAATTTGATTTTGCTCTACCACACGCAAATTTTTATTCAATTTCAATCAAGTATGTAGTTCTACTAATTTTGGCCCATTCTTTTCAAATATTTGTCAAATTTAACGTATCTTCAATAAATTTCGGAAATGCAGTATCGCGGTGTCTATATTTGGTTTAATATAAACGAATATCATTTAACGAATACCCTCTTATATCGGCTATCCGATATAAGGATTGACTTTCATAAATAAAGTCGCAACGAGCTTGTTGGTAGCTCAAATGTAGCGGAGGCAAGGCGGAAAGAAAGAAAATATCTCTGTTTCGTTTCATCCCGCGATCAATCTAATTATTATTCACAATTTGGAAAATAGCAAACCCTTGAAAATGTCATATATGTAGCGATTCTATTTTTCGTAAGTAGTATTGCATAAATTTTTCTCTCTTATCACGAATACATTAAATTCAGTTAATGTATATGTACTTCGAATTCGATTGTATTTTATTATTACAATTTCCTACCTATTTTCAAATAGATAAGCATTAAGTAATTACTTAGCGTCTATTACTAAACTAATTTTCTACTTGGCGTATTAAAAATATATCAAGTTTTATTTCGATTCTAATGTGGGTAGAAATGGTAGATATTGTTTTTTGTTATTTATACCATTATATTATGCAAGTCTCGTAGCACAAAATAGTTCATATGGAGTTGTTATTTTCCTGTTTACAATTTTATATGTTTTCTAAAAGTATAATCCATTTAATTCATGTTTATTGTAGTACAATTTCCTTTTTTTTTTTTGTACTAAATGTAACAAATATTAAAGCGTATGTAGTTTCTTGTCGCGTTAAACGTCGTCCAAATTACGTTCAGCTGATTATAATTCACTCTACCGAGCTTTCAATTATTACAAATAAAACACCAAAGTTGTAAAAATTACGGTAAATATTAGACCGACCAATGAAAATTAATAGATTTGAAATTAAAATTTATTCTTTGAAAACTTTGAAGCTAATTCAAAATGAAACAATTTAAAAAAAAAAAGTATAGTAAGTTTAGTCCCAAGCTTGTAATGCTTAAAAATATTGATACTACGAAGAAATTTTTGGTATAGGTAGTCATAAAATCACCTTAAAAGTCCATTTCCGATTATCCGTCTGTCTCATCTTCTCTGTCGCTGTCCAGCTCTTGCCACGGGGAGGTGAACTCATTTCAGCCAGCCTTTCTTTGACGATTTCTCCGACCTGAAGTCCGTTGACGTCAAAGCACTCCTGTTGTTCTTAAGCACCTCCAAATGATTGATGGAGTAGTGGCCGGGAATGGGGATGGGTCAACCTTTTTTCGATATCACAACGGACTCTATGGTCTAAGTGTGCCCCACCCTCAGGACAGGCACTCAAACCTAACCTTTATACAGCTAGAAGATACGCCCTTCTGAATAGCACAATTTTCTCTAAATTTCAGGAAGATAATTTTGTTACACCGCGTATTTTCTTACTTGGCTTTTATATCTTTACGTGTTTAAAACTTTACTTTATCGTCATACTTTATATATGTTTACTTCTATAAAAAAATAAGTTATTATTTTAAAAATTTAACATTGATGTCAGTTATCACACTATTTTGTTAACTTTAAAATAAACTTATGCCAGGTGGTAGAATTTATTTCGCAGTATTCTTTCAAATATATCAAAATAACAGCTGGGAATTTGTATAAAACTATAAATTCGATACCAAGTTATTATTTTAATAAAAAAAAATATCGAAATATTTTAATAATATATTTATGTAAAATTGATCCATTTTTATGTAAAATTGATCCTATTTATGCTATTTTTCGGTAATCGATTATGAAATATAATGGAAAACTTTAGTAGAGCCTTTAAATTAAATTAAACCTTACATATAGCTTGGAGGCTTGTCAATCACGAGTAACACCACTCTATCGAAAATTTATGTAATTTATTGTGGCATCTTAATTGGCTAGGAATCTATGATACATGAATCTGATATGTTATGGAATATTTAGGCAGTATCCTGGTCAAGAAATTTGAAGAAATCGATTTTTTAACCGACTTCAAACCAAAAAAAAGGAGGTTCTCAATTCGACTGTATTTTTTTTTCATGTTTGTTACCTCAGAACTTTTGACTGGGTGAACCGATTTTGATGATTCTTTATCTGTTTGAAAGCTGGTGCTTCTCGTGTGGTCCCATATCATTTTGGTCTAGTTCTGACAACGACATCCCTGAGAAAACCATAAAAGACTTAAATTTGCATTCATTATGCACGACAAGAGGATGAATAACTCAATATCACGTCAACCGATTTCGATGATTCTTTATCTATTTGAAAGCTGGTGCTTCCCGCGTGGTCCCATTTCATTTTGGTCTAGTTCTGACAACGCTATCCATGAGAAAACCATAAAAGTCTTAAATTTGCATTCGTTATGCACGACAAGACGACGAATAACTCAATATCACGTCAATCGATTTCGATGATTCTTTTTTAGTGAAAAATTAGTTAGTGTACTTCAGATTCACTAAAAATCACGAAATAAACAAAACTTTTAACAAAAAAAAACCGACTTCAAAAGAAAATCTTTTCCAAAACAAATTAATATGCACTAAAAAGTAAAAAAATAACGATAATATAATGCAGTTAAAATTATTGTTTTTTTTGGAGTCGTTGTCAGCCAAGCTAATGTAGCAAACTGTTCTGTCAGAGCTGTTTCCTGACACTGACTCCAAAAAAAACAATTATTTTAACTGCATTATATTATCGTTATTTTTTTACTTTTTAGTGCATATTAATTTTTTTTAGTGCAAAAGATTTTCTTTTGAAGTCGGTTTTCTTTTTGTTAAAAGTTTTTTTTATTGTTGTTGATATTTTTTAAAGGTTATACCTTTTAGAATAAAACAGCTCGGTTAGCAGAAATAACTTTGTAAAACATTGCACATGAAGTAGAAGAAGGCAAAATTTCTTTGAAATTCGATGAGAATCTTCTTTCGAAATCTCTCAATTGTTTGAACCTCGGATTTAAGAAGCATTCGGATTAAAAAAATTCAATTTTAAGTATTTTTAACATATGGTCAAAAAAAAATGGTATAAATATGTTGTTCAGACGATAACGACATCTTTACTTACTAAGAATTTTTCAATTTTTTGTTTGTTTCAGATCACTACAATGGCTGGAATCGTGTCAACCAGGGTGCCGAGTTTTTCTTTTGTAGCCCCCACTTCAACGACCTGTGAATAATTTGCTAAATTTTTTTTTACAATTATCATTTTGTATTTTTAAAATGCCAATAAATATCATATGAAAAAATCGCTACATAATATTTTGCATTTGTTTATAATCTTAGTTTGAAAAGTACCTACAATTGAGGCATCTAGACCAGAATGCCCCTTAATAATTATTGAGAAATTATTATTTTCAGATAGGCAAAACCATATAGACCAAAATAGCATAGATTTTTTCTCCATTCAGACTTTGTTTATCGTACAACTCAATAAAAATGTGTTTATTATGCAGGGCAGAGGCTAAATAGATAATCTCCAAAAAACAATTTTCAATATCATTAAAAATAAATAAATCCCCCCAAAAAAACGGGATGTGTACAGAACTAAATGGTACAGAAAATAAAATTATACAGAAATTATTACGCCTAATTAGTATTTTATCGTCGTAGAAAATCAAATGTTATAAATAAAAACATGGTTACATTCAAAACATATAAATATATTTTAAGTCCTTCCCACTTGATTGTAACCAGTTGTAACAATGCTACCAATTATATGTATGTGTTATAATTCAACATCAGATGTGCCGAATGTAATAATGACTTGTTGGTTTTATTAAGCTATAAAGGGAGATAATAAAATCTTAAAGGTTGAGTGGCCTTAAAAAAAGGTTTGAAGATTTATAATAATTTGTATCTATGTATTCCGAGTAAGTGACAAATTTTAAATGTATCACTCTGGGGACTGAGGATTATGAGGATAAACATAAACTTTTCAACAATAGAGACGGACCCATCCAGAGATATCACAATTTGGTCAAGGATTAAGAAAGATTGAAAACTTCAAGTTGAGGAACACTTGGATACTCGAAGACAAAATCTAGATACGCCCAGAAGCATGATCTCAGAAGCTCTCCTGTTACTAGAAAGATAGAACTGGACAGAGAGGTAGGAATAAACAGAAATTTAACGATTTATGACTATACTGCATTATTGAAGTCGAGAAAATTGCTTTTTTGCTCAAAAATGTAAACAAAGATTCATAGAACTATGCGACTACTTATTCGTAGGAAGAACTGCAATCTGCACAAGCAGAAATCGATGGAAAACTGCTCTGCTAGTGACAATTTCAAGAATCGGATTTCTAAAACTGCAACTACTGACGATAGCTCATGTCGATATCAGATCCTACTTAAATGACACTTTGATAATCTGAATAAGACTAATTGAAGGAATAACTGTACTCAGAAGCCTAACTTACGTTATTTAACCGAATATAACACGTCCGCCAAAATGACAACGTCAAAAACAGATTTCTAAAACAGAAACTTCTGTAGTCAATGCAAAGGAAACGATAGATCATTTCGATATCAGATCCTACTTAAAGGACGCTTTGATAATCTGAATAAGACTTATTGATTTAACCGAAGATAACACGCTTAATAAATTTTATCGCCAATATTTTCTTCTAAAAGAAACATTTTGTTCAATATCCTTTTCCCTTGCATAGACTGCGCACTCAAGTCGCATTCTATTTGCTTTGCTTCGTTGATGTTGGCAATTTCTAAGTGTCTCCACGAAAGATAAATTGCCATGAAAGCTTATAAAGATGCATTAGAATCTCAACTATTTAGATGACAGTTTCTTACATCTATCTACTAAAAGATTTGGATTTTAAGCAAATGCAACGATTATAACCTTGTAGTCACGATTGAGATATAGTTTCCAACCGGGAGGTTGTATATTTAGAAAATTCATTTTGGTTGCAAGTTGATGATAAAAGCCGATTTTTCGAACACAAAAATAAATATACGACCAAAAATTGTATCTAACCTAATAAAAAGAGATATTTAAAGAGTGATTTACACAAAAAGGTGTACTTAAATACAGATTATAAACTCTTACATGTAGCTCCATTTTTGAAGCTCTAAGCTGTACTCCGACAATAAAACTTTTCAAACAATGAAATAATAATAACAGACTTTTCACACACAAAATGTAAAAAAAATCAATTGTAATACGAGAAGAAAAAATACTTTAAGTATTCAAAAGATGTTTTACAACTGCAATTCATCTTTTATTTTTTTTGTCTTCTTTATACTTTTTTTTTTTATAATATAAAAGAAAATCCTCTTTATGGCAGATACACTTATATGGCATATACGTGTAAGGATATAACTTATATTTTAATGGTACTTACCCAAACATTCAAATCGGCCATCTTTATGAAAGAATGGTGTCATTTCAAATTTACAAACACAACGACTGTCCCTACATTCTGTTTGAAATGATGTTGCTTCACATTGTTCATTAAAATAACATGATTCATTAACTGTTGACGCTGTAAAGAGAAAAAAATACAGAATTATTAAAAATCACTTAATTTAGTACGAGCGCCAAGGCGAATTTAGATTTAGGATTGAAAACTTTGATGATGAATTTTGTTATAACTTCATGCATGGATGAAAAATAAGAATAAAATTTTACAATATCTACCTTGGTTTTCGAAATATCAAAAGCTAAATAACTAAACGAAATTTTCAATTTTCAATTTTTTGAAAATTTTTCCAGATATCGAAAAATTTTATCCCTACTTTCCGTCTTTTATTGTCACGTTATAACATAATTCACATAATAATTCATCAAAATTGAATTTTTTTTTATATGAGTGTCTCCCCTACGGTTTCCATACACCCTTAAGTAGTCGGGAACAACAAGGTTTTAACTTTAATTTAAATATTTTTTTTTTATTTCTACCGACTAGTTTTGGAGAAATCTATGAAAACATATCATCCATCTACCGTTTTCCCATAAGACTAATGTTAAATATGCCTACTTTTGAAGTTCGGAGAACCTCCTTAAATTTTTTTAAATTGATTTAGACTTAGTACAACTCTTAGACTAATAAGATACATAGACAGGGCGTCAAACGATTTTAATTGTGCCAACATCTGAGGTAATTGCTTGGGTCAAATCCATCATGGCGGCGGTTTAGAAATTTCAAAACAAAGTGTTGTTGTCATACTTGTCATTGTAGATTCGTAAGAAAAAATGTAAAGTGATACGTGATAAGTATTTTTTTAAGACAAAAAGCGAAAAAATTCAGTGAAATCACGGTGTTTTATGTAAAACATTGTGTGATATGAAAATTTGACATTCAATGTATGTTTCGTTGATAAAAGTCCCTATATTCAATGTATATTTTTTTGATAAATATCTATAAATGATATTCTTTTACCTCAGATGTTGGCACAACATTCACTGTACGGATAGATAGGTGATACTCAGTCTATGTACTATAATGTCAATGATTCAACTTCATATAAAAAAATCCAGCCTTTTATCTAAAATTTCCCCGTCGCTCGTACATCCTTAAATTTATAATTAACTATCAATTATTAACTTCATCAACAAGAAAATTTTGATTTTTGGAGATTAATGACTATCATACAAAGAGGTACCCTTTTAGGAGACTATCGCAGTATTTACGAAACCGATTGGTAAAAAAATTGTATTTTTTGATGCATTTTTGTAAATAGTGAAAATATTAAAAATAATGGATTATAAATAAATTTGCTCGGGAACATAGAAAAATAGCTATAAATATTCGGATGCATTAAAAATAACGACCTATAAACAAAATTATTTATGAACAATCGATATAAACAAATGCATGCATATACCAAGCATCAAAGAATTAGGTACACAAATTTGCCGATACACAAAATTTTCCAACTTTTATATATAAATAAAAGTATATAAACAGCCAAAAACTTTTTTCGTTTCTAGGTCATTTCAATGATCATAATGTGAAAAAAACTATATACAAGAATTAATATGGAAATCATGAAAAGCAAATCAAGTTTAAATAGAGTCATTTAGTTAAAAATACATTGACTAATCATTTTTTTGTTATTTGCTTTTTGTTTTAACATCAGTAAAAAACACTTCACACGTTCGATAATTCTACAACAAAATGTTCTTTTTCATTTTTTTACTTTCTCTTTTTAGAATGTATAATGACTTGAGAGTTAACAGTGAAAGCATTTGCTATTTTAAAAAGTCTAAATTATAGACGAAATATAAGGATGAATTCTTGTTGACTTCGAGTTGAGACATAGTTATTGAAATGGTTACTCAACCGATGTTGTAGATTCTATCCTCCGAAAATGCCAATGGCCTAAAGGAATTAGGAATACAACCTCTTTTGAGAAAGTTTCCGAAAATAATAAGTGGGCTAGAGTTATATTTAACCATCATTGTAATAACAAGATAGATAGAATTTTGAACAAATCTGGAATTTCAGTTGGTTTTACATCTCAGAAATTACAACACACCTTGGGTCAAACCAAGGATCCAATTCCGGACGCCCAGAAATCGGTTATCTACCAAATTTCTTGCTCGAATTGTCCTAAAATTTATTTGGGGCAGACCAAGCGACAGATGTCAATCCGCGAAAAAGAACATATAAGCGATGTCAAGAATCATCGAGAAATCTTGCGGACCATGTTTTAAATACAGAACGCAAAATTCTACCTGCGAAGTTAATTAAATCAGTTAGAAATCACAATAGTTTAGATGCTTACGAAAGCATTTTAATCCATAAAGCAGGCAATAAGACTCTGAACTGGGATAAAGGTCCTATACCTGACTCTGAATTGATAAAATGGACAACTGCTACAGGTCAAGCCATAAAACAATTCTCGTCAATTATAGCGAACTTGGACACACCCATCTCACAAACGATACCAAATTTTAGATATAAATTAAGGTCGATAAAAGAATTTTCAAACCCACTAAATAATTTGTTGTGCAATGTTTACAAAAAGTTTGGTGGTATTGAGAAATTTTTTCTTCAAATTTGTGATAATTTTTGTATTTTTATTTTTTGTAAATCGTTACTGTTTTGTTGGTAATGTTTTGTTTTTTTTTTTTAATTTTTTAATTTTGTGTAAAATGTTTGTAATGTGTTATACGAATAAATTTTGCTACTGACGATGATTGCGTTGCAATCGAAATATCGATATTTAGCGACATGTAAGTCCATTGTATGTTTTTTAATTGTATTTTTTAAATAGAATTTCTTAATATACAATTTTTTTTCGAGTATCGTGGTATTTATTTCAATAACTATAGATGAAATATTGTTTATGTTAAGAAAAACAAAATATTATATTTGCGTTTTGTCTGCAAACTTATGAAATATGCAATCATAAAGATACGTTAAAAGCATTTTGGTGTTGCTTTTTTGTAAAATTTACATACATCAAAATTAGAAAAAAAATGAATTTTCATTCTCTGTTTGATGTTTACAAGACGTATAAATGGTGTCCTGGATAGGTATAGACAGAAAAATATCAATGTGCATCAAGTCAGCTAAGCACTCGTCACGTCTCCATAGAATAGCTTTAGCAGAAGAATGGACATAGAGCAAGAATTTGCCGCTAATTAATTGTGGAAGAATTATTTCTAAAATCAATATTTTTCCTTTTTTGGGTACTTTGCTAAATTGATATAAAGTGTTCGAGTGCGAAAGGTGTTCGTAGAAGAGTTATCAAAGCACTGAAAAACAGTAATAAAAAAACAACAAAATCGATATTTTAACAACTAATTCACGGCTAATCAGCAAATTATCCATCTACTCGATTTGTCGAGTCTATCTCGAGTCGATTTGTGACAAATGCTTGATGCACATAAAACACCAGCCAGAAATTCTACATCGAATTTCCACCTAATAGTTCCTTTGAAATTTTTTGAACCGCATTCACCAATAAATAGGTGCCAATTTTAAAATTTCTCAATAAATTTTAATCAAAATGAAAATTTTATTTTAAAATTGCATAAAATAAAATTTAATGCAATCTATTCTCCAAATATGTTTTCTCATACTTCAATAGTTTGCGGTGATATTAACGTTCAAAGTTTTAAAAGTTTTCGACCAAAAATCACACTTGTATTTAATGAGTGAGATTGTGGGACCTCCGTCAAAAACGAAGCTCGAATTTCACTTTTTCGCCAACTCTAATTATCGAATTTAAGTTTGCTACGACAGTAAATTATACTAATTAACATATAAGTGTTGCCTACAAGGTACTTTGACATACACAGAGACTTTAATGACTTCACTCTGATTAGTAAGTAATATATCTGACCCATAATCATGTACACTACCCCCAATCTGGTCAAACATTGCACCTTCGCAAATTGGAAAAATGCAAAAATTTTAAATCTTTACGTTCGGGTGATTTCAAAAGATTTCCCCCTAACATCTACGACTGAAGCTCTCCACAGAGAAACTGGACACCCCACAGTCCGAACTTGTTTCAAAAAGCGCTGTGAAATACAGAACACACTAAAATTGTGTAATTGTGTAGGCATCTGCTCATATCCTCACGCTTTTCGATAATAGCATGAGAGACTAAAAGCTATAAAGCTGTGTTTGACCTCTGAGAGTTTATGAACTGTCTAGAGACCTGATATCCTTTGTATAAAAAACCATGCTCACGCTAACGTGTGATTAAGCGCGTCGTTTGTTAAACAAAGTAATCTGTGTGGATTGAATCTTTTTTTTTAAATAAAAAGTATTGAATATTTTTTATTTAAAAGTATAACACAATATGTCTGGTTGGTTTGATATATGAAGGAAAAAAAAAGAAGCAGGATAAAAAAATACTATGATTCAGTCATAATTTAATCGTTAATAATTGCATACTCAAGCATATATTTTCCATACTCATGGTTTTGTGTTCACTGACAAAGTGGTTCGAAGAAAAGTAATACTAAACAAAAGCATGTGTTCAGGGCTCCGAGATTGGAGGAAGACTCGGTCGGCAGAGAAAATTCATTCAAAAAATCATTCTTCACAACCAGTTGTTCCAGTATCTGCATTAAGGACGTTCTCAAAAAAGCATGTTATCTTAGGATCATTTTTAAATCGTGTCTATGATTTGAGCTTTTAAAGCTGTAACAAGGCTAATTTTCTTAAGATAAATTTAGAAAACTAATATTCATTAGTTAAAAGCATGACTAGTATTTTCTTATAAAGAAAATTATCACAAGCGGTATTCGTTTTTCAATAAAGTACATTTGGAGTGAATGATATTTGTGTGTTATTTCTTCTATTCGCACCGTGAGTGAGTTTTTTCGGAGGCGTTTCCATGATAACGATACCCTACTTTAATTATAGAATTGTATGGATGCATATATAATTGTATGGATTGCATTTATGACTTACATTGAATATTTAATATTATTGTCTCACAAATTTAAATAAATAATTATGATAATTTACATTGGAAAAATAATTTTTGTGCAATTTGATTTCTTATCTTTCAATCATTTTAATTAGACGTATTCTATAACATTAACATGTAAAGAATTGCAAATTAGTCATAACAGCCTCTTTTAACGCCAAAATTTTTCACTGGAAACGCTGGCATCGATTTCATTGTCCCTACCCTGACTACACACACAACGAATAAGTGATTTTCTCGTCACAAATGAAATAAGTCATCAATAATTCAAAAACTATGGTATATTATATCGAAATATTTTACTCTTAATTTTCGTCTAATTTGCACAAGCTCTAACAGAATCCACCCTCAAAATTTGAAAGGTAAGCCTCCAATTTTTTCATCAAACTAAATGATATTTTGTATTTCATGACAGAAAAAGAAGATATTCTTCACATAAATTTGTTTATTCACTCGGACACAAAGAGTGAGCCTTTCTCTTTTCTGTATGCTAGAAATGACGTGATCATAGACATAGAAAATGAAGTGCGTCCTCGATCTACCTGTCAAATGAAGTTTTCCCAAAAAAATTTATTCCTCAATTAAGAAAGGGAATAAAGATGACAGCATAGATCAGTGTTTTAAATACACCTCAATCACTTTTTTCCATAATTCTCCGTTTTTACAAAAATTATCAACTACGATAATCTATAAATGAATGTCACAATATTTTATAAAAAAAAGTCATATATTTAATAGATTCGAATTGATTATTGACTTGTATTGTCAAATTAAAGTAAATATTCCACTCTAGGTAATTGTCTTAGAATAAAATAAATTACTGAAAAAATTTAGTTCAATTATTTAACCACCAGAACTGTATTATTAATTTCATTGAACATTAAACAAATACAATTTGTCATTAAAATTATATTTTCTACTTTTTTTATTGAATAATTTTATTTCTTGAATTGATTCATTTAATTGAATTAAATAACAAATTCATTCTAGTTACATGGAAATATGTTTTTAAAACATGTTAGCAAGAAAATATTATGTTCTACGTTCAAGAAAATTTTACTTGGTGTACTGTAATTTGCAGGCAGGAAATACTTATTTTCTGGGGTTATTGATATCGTTCATTCAAGAAAAGTTTGCTTGCTAAAAGAACATCAATAGCCAAGTAAACGCGTTTGAAAAAACCAATCCAGTAGTTTTCATCCATCAGCACTCCCGCTATGGGAATTTTGCTCACACTCGATTTAAAACATAAATAATTTTTATTTTTCAAATGATATATGTGATTGAAACTTTTTCTATCTTGATATAACTTTCTATCTATTTATTAATATATTTCTATCTTCATATAATTTTCTAATCTATTTTGTTATGATTTCTACAGATTTTTTCAGCTTATTGACAGTTTTAAAAAATATTTTTTATTCGAGACCTTCAGAAATTGTGTTTCTCTTTGGAATGTCTCTTAAGCAAAAAAAAAAAATATTACCATCGGAAATTTTCGAGGTAGTTCGTGCACTTTCGTAAGTTTATGGATATTTGGCTATGTAAGTAAAGTATATATCGTTGTAATATTTGAGTGTGCAATAATTTTAGTGAAAATAATTAATGATTTTTGATATATTTTAATATTAAGATTAATAAATGCATTTAACGTTCCTGTTAGGAACTTTTTTTATGATATATTTAATATCATAATTTTTATTGAAAGCATTCTTACTTATAAGTATATTTATTTTCTATAATAACATTGTCATATTTAATATTCAAAGAATTCATTCAATAAATATTTACAGTGTAATTAATAAATATGATTATGATTATTTTGATTAACTTATTCAAATTTGTACTCAGTAAATTAAAGAATATTTAACTCGCGAAATGTTTGACGCATGTGCAGAACGTGTGAGCAAGTCGTTTATCACGGAACTAAAGATTAATTATCGAACGACTGACGGGTTAAAAGAAAATTTTGAATAGTACTATAGTGATCAATTGGTTGAAATGAATCAATTTTTTAATTCACAATTATCATTTAATCCAACACTAATTTTCATAAAATTTACGTAGACTGGTACACATTTTTAATGTATCATCGGTATATTAATGTTTTGTTCATTATAATTTTTTTTTTGTTATAAATATGTGTCACGACAACAGTTTTACATATACTTTTTTTTAAATTCATATTTTTCTTTGTTTGAATCAAACAAAGAAAATGATTATCAGGACTATGCAAGTAGGTACAATTGTATACCTACCTGAAAATTTTAATTCTTATAATTTTATCATAAAATAATTTGAATATTATTCCGTTATTAACATAAATTATTAGATAAATTTGCATGATAATTGTGCTAATTAAGACTAATTTAGCTAATTGATATGTGGAATATAATAGGTAGGTACTCTGATACATACACTGTAAAAAAAAAAATTAATATACATTAACTATCATATATTAGTAAAAAATACATTTTTTGTTTTTTTCTTAAAATGTAAGTATTCTTTTAAAAAAATTAAGAAAAAAAGAAAAAATTTTGTTTGGAAATTTGCTGAAACTGGATGAGGGGGTAATTTGGACACAAAACATATATCCAAATAACGTTCAATTAAGGATTGGATGAGTGATTTTTGAAATATCGCGTAAAATCCTTTTATTTTGAAATTATCCTAGAGACATCTCAACCAATATTCAGCCATCCGTCAAGTAAGTTTTATATTTTTGGATCCTAGCTCCCCTTTATCATAGAGGGTACAAAATTGCGACAATTTTCGAAGATATTGATTGAAATTGCTCCCAAGATATCGCCTTTCGTTTACAATTTGGGTGATATCAGAGAAAACAAACTTCCGTTTCGTAAAAAAGAAATCGATTTTTTGGGTCAAGATTAGTCAACAAAATGATATTTATCCAAAAAACTTTGCTTCGAAATATTCTGAAACTGAATATATAGAGTAATTTTCAACTCTCGAAAAGCCTTTATTTCGGTCCTGGAGATATACTCCCTCTAATCGCCAAACGAAATGATTTTTTAGTTTTTTAAATTCTTATAACTGAAAATAATTGGAAGGCCCAAAAATGTGACGGGTTTTGCGACTGAAATTACAAACATATCCAAAATAGATAGTACGTCAAAAAAACATACAGAGAAAAATACACATTCTGTGTAAGAATATTCTCAGCTTATACATTTGCTTCTGAATGACCGAAAGTATATTCTAACTTCTTTAAAATATTGATTCAAATGAACATTTAGCTCAAAACTAAATTATGAAAAGTTTCACTTGTATTTTGAGGATAAATCTAAAAAAAGTCACACAAATTTTTAAAAAGCAACAAAATCAGAGCAACATTTTGACAAAGATATAATATCCAACCAGCAAATAAGTAATCCACAAATATTCAACCAAAATTTAATTTAGTATTACCATGTACTTGCTATTCAAAAGTAAATGAAAATATTTGTCCCCTAAGATCAGAAACATCAGAAACATGAAGAAAATATATGACCAAATAGGGACACACATAGTGTACTATATGCTTTTTGTTTTTTATTTTTTTCGTTGGTACTTCATATTCTGCTAGATCTTTCATCTGAATATACATAATTTATTTGGATATACTAAAAATACAGTGAGTTTCGATTTGATTTCACAAGCTGTTTAATGTGAATTCGATCCTTATGGTCCAACTTCCCAGATAGTGAATGAAAAGAAGTTTCTATAACTGCCTAAAACTAGTTTGCGTTCTATTTTAAGATTTGAAAATTTGACTCATGTACATCCCTATCCCTATATATTATAATTGTGAAAGTAAACATGTTTGTTTGTTACGCTTTCACGCTAAAACTAGCGAATGGTTTTTAATGAAATTAGCTGATATATCAGAATAACACATGAACTATAATTTATAAAGATATATTAACAAATGTCTAACAAATCATGGCCAACTATTCTAATATACTACTCAATGAATTATGACTATTTTACATTTAACAAAATTGAAAACTATGTATATCCAAAGAGGATGGAGGCTATAAAGCGGTGGTTTTTACTATTAAGTCCAGTGAAGCGAGCGGGTATCAATCTAGTAAATACATAAAAGCAATAGTCAAATTAAATATACGAAGACTTTTAAAAAAAAACCACAACTTGCAAAGGCTAATACTTGACAGTGTCAATGTCACACTTGACAGAAAAGTGACATATTTAAAACTATGTAGATTGTTTTTATTAATCGAAGAATCTTAAAAAAACAACTCTGTAGTAAAAATAACGTCAAAAAAGTTTAAATGTTAAATGTTAACATAATAAATTAAAAAAAATTATGTTTATTCAACTAACTCACTTGTGACAGGCAAATGTTGAATGGATGGATGATGCTACGAATGAAACGTTCTGTATGAATATATTTTAATATTATAAATATTTACATCCAGAATTTTCCAGTATCATAAATATTTCCTGACACAACAAGTATTTTTCCTTTTTTGTATTTTATTTATTATTTAAATAATTTTTTTTACACATGTTTAAACCATATACAGACTGGCCCTTTCATGTCTAGTTAAACTTCAGACTATTTCTCTCATCGTCAGAGTAGAGGTGTAAGCAAAAAAATATTTAAATTTCTATTTCAGAACTGTTCTTGCATTCTCGTCAGTTGAATATTCGCACCGTGTGTGAGTTTTATTGGAGGCGTTTCCATGGTAACGATACATTACTTTATTAATATAATTGTATGGATGCATATATAATTGTATGGGTTGCAGTTATGACTTCCATTGAAAAGTTAATATTATTGCCTCACAAATTTAAATAAATAATTATGATAATTTACATTTGAAAAATAATATTTGTGTAATTTGATTTCTTATTTTCACAATTTTTAATGCATTAAGTTTAATTAATTCGTGTTTTTCAATAATTTTAATTTGACATTTTCTATAACATTAACATGTAAAGAATAGCAAATTAGTCATAACAGCCTCCTTTATTGCCAAGATTTTTCACTGGAAGCCCTGACATCGATTTTACTGTCAATACCATGACTTTAATTTTAAAGTGCTTTAGTTTAGAGTTTAAAGTTCGAATCATTCTTAGTAGGACAAACTGTATATATACGCATAATAATAAAAAAAGCCACACAAAAGTTTATGTAAAAGTTAGTAAACTTGATGTAAAAATAAAAATAAAAAGTCAATTTTAGAAGCCTAATGTATGCTTGGTTGCTGTAGTGTAAAGGCTTCTAAATGAGTAAATAATTGAGAGCATTACCTACCCTTTTTCCCTACTCAGTTTATTGCGTTGGTGTGTTATTTTATTTTCAATTTTATTATTTATACTTTAAAATACAGTAGAATCTCGATAAGTTAAAGTCCAAGGGAAACAAAAAATATTTTAAGTTATAGAGGTTTTTAGTTATCAAGGGTCTATGTATTTTGCTCCATATCAGCTATCATTTTTCTAAAAACTTCTTTTCTGTATAATGTTTTAAAATTTTTAATTATTCCCTGATCCAAAGGTTGAAGTTGTGATGTTGTGTTTGGTGGAAGAAATTGGACTTTGTTTGATTTAGATAAAGCAAACAATAGGTAATGTTATTGTTTACGTTAACAAGTAAAAACGTGCAAGCAATAAATATCGAAACCATTTGTTTTGACACTCTTTCAAAATGACTCATTCACACAATTTTATGTTATAGAGGTTGTGGAAACATTTCTTTTAGTTACTGAGGGCCTAACAGAAATTATTTATTTAAGTTATAGAGGTTGCGTATTTTAAGCTATAGAGGTTTTGGGCTCTGATGGGAAGGGAACGTAGTATTTTTTGAAGTAACTAAGGTTTTTATGTTACCGAGGTTTAACTTATCGAGATTCTACTGTATTTACTTTTTTTTTTGGTTTTGTTTTTTCCAAAAATGGCGTTGAAAAGATTTCCGTTTGATGTTTTAATATTGTTTATTTACGAAGAGTAATTAAAATTTTAAATGTCTTCCTAGTACATGAAAAACCATTTCGGGTGTAGGTGTTGTGAATTAAAACTTTTAATAAGTGATAAACAAATATTCCGCTGAAGTTTCAGATTTCTTCAAATAACAGTACACGGTGAGCTATTTTTCACAGTCAAATGATAGATAGCATGTACTTTCATATAAGAAATTAGGCACAAAAACATAAAGAAATGCTGTCAGCATATATCGTTCATAACAAAATGATACCAATTAAAGGGAATGCAAAAATTGTACGATTTTGATCGTTCAATTTGATGGTCGCTTTGGGTTATCCTTAAGCTTGACCATGAACGCCACTTCAAAGTCAAGTCAATTTTATGAAATGATAATGGTTTAAGGATATTCGAACACCAAGGCAATTTTAAATAAAAAGCTTGATTTTTTTATATGAAGTTGGATTAAGTCTAAATCAATTCTGAAAATATTGCAGTTTTTTATGTATTACAGCATGTTTTGCTTTGCTTGCAAAACGTACTTTCACACTCTCCCAAGGAGTTCAATAATAATATACCAAAAAAGGAGCTTTACATCGCGTTTTGCGATTTCAGTTTTTCAGAAGATTTCAGAAGATTTTACTGGAGTAACTTATTACTAAGCGGAGAAATTTCTCTGTCGTTTCTCACTTTACTTAATTCTATGCAATTTAATCCCTGACCAAGTTTAAAGGTACCTGTATCTTTTATGAAAATAGTGATCATAGGTAAAATTTTCAATAATAAATATTTGTGTAATTATGACTAATAATCTTATCATACTTCTTAACACCAAACGAATTTAACGTTCGCCTTTACTTCATCAAACGTATGTAATTATTTCTTTAAAACACGCAAGAAAGTCGACCTAAGATGACTCATTACAATGAATATTTTTAATAATTATTCTTTTTGTACTTTTTACAAGAAACAAGTTGTAATTAAAATGAATCATCCGGTAAATTAAAAATACAAGAATTTCGTTATTTTTATACATAAAATATACAAAACTAACACAAATTTATATGGAAATCAGGCACGCGTTTGTAATTTTTGTGAACGCACACAAAATGGTACCCCCATATTATATTTCAGCATATATTATTTGATTAAAGAAGCAAAACAGAGGAAAATAAAAGTTAAAAAACTACGAAAAACTTATGTTGATAGTAAACATTAAGAAAATGAAAAGAATATAAATGTCATATGTTTATTCCTTAGTTCTAGTTACACGTTTTATTGAAATCGACGTAGAATTGGTCACACATAATCTTCTAGGAAATAATCAATTTGCTAATTCTTACTATTAGCACTAATAAATTATGAGCCAATTTCAGTTATTTTTGCAGCTTTGAAAATTAGAATGCTGTGAATAATTTTATGAGGTGAGATGGAGATGTGAGCGTGTTTATCATGGTAGCGTGCGTTCAGCCAAGAATACGGCCATTTGATTGAAACCTGCAACGTTTGAGCTCCTAAAAGCTAACATTTACCAAGCTATAGCCAAACTAACCCCCTGAAACTTGCAAAAAGTTATATACAATGAAGAATAAATAAATTCTGAAAACTGGGGGATGCCTAAATAATTCCAAACATTATTTCTTTAAACTTAAATTATTTCAAGATGAACAGAGGCTTGAATGGTTTAAGGAAAAAAATACATTTTCGTTTTGGAAATTTTTATAAAAATCCCAATCATGCTAGCGTCTGATCTACCTCAGTGCTCCTTTCACCAGGAAAGAAAATTTCCTAATTTAAGTACATAAACTATTAGTAATAAAAAAGCCATGTGGAATATTTTATGCAAATTTATGCGAAACATCTATGCGGAAAGCATAGTAAAAAGAGAAATGGGGTGGTAGAAGAACTATACACTTTCCAAAACATTGATACAGAACAGGACCTTAAGGTTTCTAACAAAATATTGTTCAATGAAAGGAAATGTACTTTTTATCAGATCGATATTCATTACTCGCAGACATTCAATAGTTTACAACACCAAAGCAACATGTTTGCATGTTGGAAGAGAAAACATGATAGTTTTCAATTAAACCCTTCATTTTTCGAAAAGTTATCAAAGAAAGTTGAAAATGTGAGGTTACAGCGGTTTTCTTCAGATTTTGAGGTTATTTTGCAAAGTTCAGGGCTCGATAGCAGGCAAGATCGATGCAGAAATTCTTTACAAACAATTCTTTTTTTATCCGTTCCAACTCTATCAATAATAACAGAGAAATTCAAGAAAACGGCACTGAAGAAAACAACGTGGAGATAAAGCCGCGTGCAGAAGGACTCGCGGATCGTTCCGGATCGAAAGACTCCTTTTCTGCATTTTTTTCGGTGCACACAAGTGGTTTAAACTGATGCCTATCTTACAAGTAGGTGACTGGATCCTTCAAGGTTATACTAACGGAAGTCACAAGCTATTATTAACTTTCACCAATGTAAGCTATAGGTTTTTAGGTTTTTAAAAGTACCTATATAATTTCCATCCCTTGTGTTTAATAAAATTTTAACAACTCATAATCGGCTCAGCATTTTTTTATTTCGTCAAATTAATAAAATATGTGTTATCATTAGGACGCAATGTGTATGTAAATACGCACCCATAATAATTATGTGTATTTCATTCACAAATAATAAAATAAAATTTGTTTATATACGTTTTTACGTGAATTAATTAGTCATAAATAATTTATTACTTGTAAATTACGAAATACATATTTCATTTGAAAATTTGTTACCATCATAATAATAATATGATAAATTAGATATGGGATTTCAGTTATTTAAATATATTAGAGTGTATACAGAGTGAGGATTTTTCAGAATTTTTCATTTTATACCTTGTTAGAGAGCAATAACTGGAATATTGAGGTATTTCTATAATAAAGCGAGAGAACGCGATATTTAGTTCAGTCATCCTGTCTGGACGCTAACTTTTTTGAGGTAGACACTTAAAAGTTACACAAAAATTTGTCCCCGGAACGATTTTTTTTTGGCGGGTTTTTTGGGAAGACTATTGACTTTTGCTGATGACATAAAGAGCGAATATTTGAAGATACTTCTGAAATACGTGTTTTGACCCTGCATATTTATTCGTTCTCTAGTTGATAAGCAATTGAAGTTTTGAAATTGACAAATTTTTCTCGAAAGCGGCGGAGGTGGAGGGAGTAATATTGGTATTAAAAGGTAGCATTTTTTATGTACTATTTATGAATTTTTTTTCGAATTTGTTAGTAATAGAAACGCGCTTATACAAAATGAACACCCTCAGGTATGAAGTATGATTAAATATCGACAAAATATCAAAAAATCAAATTTTTTTTCAATAACTTGTCAGGCAGTAATTGCAGAATTAACATTTTCTGAAAACCGGCCAAAAAAGATGGTTCTGGGATAAATTTTTGTGTAATTTTTTTGAATTTTTGTTTTTTTATAACATTAAGAACCTATCCTCCATGGTCACAAAGTGTGTACGGCTGTACGGTGTACCTCGAAAAAGCTAGTCCCATTTTTTGGCTGATATTGAGATTGAACTAATTATAGAAAGAGAAAAATGCGAGATGAGAGACTTGCTCACATGTTCTGCACCGTCAAATATTTCAAACGTTAAATATTCTTTAATTTTATAAATCATAACGTCTACATAATTTTATATTAATTTATTTTTTAGTGCACAATAGTTTGATTACGTGAATATTTAATAATGTTTGAGAATTAAAATATTAGAGCCGCGAAATAATCTAAATGATTTAATTAATTTTAATTAATTTCACCATATTTCTATCACAAGTCTTTTTAATGTACTGGGTACGAATTATTTTAAACTAACGAAAGTAAACAAACAGTTCCAAAAATTTCCAAAATTCATATTTTTTTGCTTACACCATTACTCCTGTGATGAGAAAAATTCTTACTATTTCTAAAGGACTGGGAAAAAATACAAAAACTGTTCCTAAAACGGATGAAAAAATCTAAAAAATTATAAACTCGCAAATAGATAAAATTATATGAGGATAGAATAAGTTTCAACCATATATTTGTTGAAAAATTATAGTTGTTTTCATAACAGGAGTGCTGGCGGGTTAAATTTGGCTCTCTCTATTAGTATAATAAAGAGCAACGATGAAATTTTTTTCATAATAAATACATAGATTTACATTAATTAACAACATGACACTACAAGTGACAGGAAGTTCGCCCTGTAGTAGGTACTATAAAATTATAATTAATTTCATTTTAAATGGTTTCTGTTCTACACTCTACACTCTATGACGCTACGGTATATACGACTAAAATGATCTTGTGCGAGTGTGAATGTAATTAGCTTGTGCTTTATTTTGAACGGAATTCATGTTACATTATTTTAATTATACGCACATTCTAAAATGTAATTAAGATGGTGGTACAGTAAATCTGGCATTTTGACTGGAAAAAAATACAATGGTGGATCTGAGGTTATAGATTGTAAGGGGGTCATGTAAATAACTTCGGTAAGTTTTTCATAAAAATTATTTAAATAAAAGTTGAAGCTAATTTTGAGTCAAACAACTTTCTTATTTACACTTTTACAAAAACATCATTTTTTCTTAATGAAAATCGTGAAAAACCCTTTTTTTGATACTTTAACGCCACCTACTTTTTGTAATTTAACTCGTATGAGGTTGCTCCAATGACATAAAATGTAGCTGACAATGTCTTCTACATTTTTTATTTGAAAAACTTTTCCCTTAAACCAATAGATTCCGAGAAAAACGCATTCCAAATTTTTTTTCCCATTTTTTTGGATTTTCTCAAAAACAGCGGAACGAAAAATTCACTTAATTTTAAAATTATTTACATGCCCCCCTAACGATCTATAACCTCATAGTCACCATTGTAATTTTTTCCAGGTCCGGCCTTTTTTTCGTTTATATTGACCTAATCATGGTCAAAAAATATATATCAATTAAGATGGTTGACAATTCATGTAACAATTATAGTAAATTTTGGGAAAAATTTAGCAAGCTTAGAGTTTTGTACCCGAAAAAACTAAACAATTGGCGATGATCTTCATGTTTGGAAAAGACATGACATATAATATTAACATATAAATAACTACCATGGAAATGAATGGTCAAATAAACATGGCTCAATCCATTTCGAAAAGTGAAATAATAAAATAATAAGGTAATTCAAAACAATAATTCAAAAAAACAAAGTCAACTCAAATATTTCAATTACAATTAAAATAATTCCAAAAATTTGTCCCAAAAAATGATAGCTCTCTAAGTATAATTTTCATCTCATCTAATGGCCTTGATATTGATTAAATAAAGATGGAGAAAATAAGTTTAAAGTGTTTATCTGTGCGTCTTTGTGTTTCTCAGTGACATCGTAGCACTTAAACGATCGAACCGACTTGATTGAGAACATTTTATAAATAATTAGCTAAATTTTTAAAAATCGGTGTTTACAAAAAATAAATTGCATTTGTCGGGGGTTTTTTAAATTTTGTAAATTTCGCTTGTCAAGTTAAAAATATTAAACGTCACAACTTTACCATGCATTGTCATCCAAACTAAATGTGCATGCAAAATTTCAGCTCAATCGGAAACCGGAAAGTGGATCACTTTTGACTTGAAAGGTGAAACGGGACAGGTGAAACAAAATAAAAGCTTGTAAAAATTGTGGGGCTCCGACCACATGGCTTACTGATCACTAAAGTTAGTAAAATTTTTATTCCGACAAAAATACGTGTCATCTGGAAATTTTCATCTCGAATTTAATATAAATTTGAATTACACATCTGCGGCAGTGTTAAACTTTATTCGAATATTATAACTCACAAATAAGTAATGACTTTTGATATTATGAAAAACAAAATTTTAAGTACCTGCATATGTAAACTATTGTAAACAAATAGGTTATCGATTGGTTGCAATAAGCGATTAATCATAATACTAAACGTTCCTTGTTCGGTTCAAATATATGTACATTTTGTATGTAATATGCAGAGGGTATATCAATCCATATAGATGTATTTACAATTGAAATATAATATAAACAAATGAAAACAAACAATTGACTGAGTTAATTGTTTAAATACCATGTATAGACAGTATTGATTACACAAATGTCATATAAGTAAAGAAATATAGTCACTCTTACCTCCTCTCTCTTCTTCAGTAATAAACAAACATATACATAATATATGTAACGTATAAATTTGAAATATATACAATACTTGTATACATGCTATATAATGTTTCTAATCTAGTTTGTGTCCTCACGGGTAAAATGATAAACTTTAAAAAAAAATTCTGTGTAAAATTTCATGCATTTAGGCTCGTCAATTTAGGAGCTCTTAAAGGATTCACGAGCTCTTAAAGGATTAACTTTCAAATAAACTTTGGTGCAAAATTTCATGAATCTAGATTCATCAATTTAGTTAGAATGTACTTTTGTAGA
Source organism: Chrysoperla carnea (assembly GCF_905475395.1). Lineage (NCBI taxonomy): Eukaryota > Metazoa > Arthropoda > Insecta > Neuroptera > Chrysopidae > Chrysoperla > Chrysoperla carnea. The sequence continues at coordinate 130,183,106 of NC_058337.1, forward strand.
ATTGATCACATTGTCGTCGCTTGAATAATAATGAAGTATCCGACTCCACCCACATCAAAATGTAATTGTAAATATATTTGTAATTAAATAAATAAAGATTAACCAATAATGATTTGGGTGCCCTCTGTTATTGACGTCTTTCTTTTTTATATAACTTTCTATAACAATCTCATTTACATTTCTATATATTTCTTCTATGAAGCGAATTTTTCGCTCATATCTGACTGACACTCACGTGTTTTAATAAAATATGTTTGCATATTTGAACACGTAATTTATGAGCAAACTTAACAGGATGCTGGAATGTCTTTCGTATCTTCATTATAACTCGTATAAGATATATAGAGTGTCTTTTTTAAGTTGACATATGCTTGACACTCGAAAAATAAGGTTTATCGATAATAATGAGTCAAGCAAAAAATGTTGGGTGGGTCGGGTCTCATTGTACGCAGACATTAAACTTGACCTATAAATTTTGAAGCTCAATGAAAAGCTCACTCTTCTCCATAACTGATAATCGATAGACACTTCAACTAACAAAGTTGATTGATTAAAAAAGTAACATTTTTACAGTTTAGGCAAAAAAAAAAGATTGAAAAGGATTACTAAAAATTGTTGTTCGTATCAAAATTGTTATTTTGTAAAATTGTGTCGGCGAAATCTATCTTTACTCTTCAAGTTGTGTGTTTTTCTAAAAAAAAAAACTAGATTTTTGCTATCAATTACTGTATAAACTATTCGGTTTAGAAAAAAAATATTTCAAACAAAAATTGTTTGCGTATTTATAAAAAACAACTTTCTAATTTAAAGCGTTCACTTAATGTTTGTCAATTATGAAGCAGAGTGAGGGTTTAATCAAACCCGAAACTTTAAATCGAATTCGAAACGGGTATAAGATGTGTGCCTTTGAAAATAACATTTTTTGAAGCATTTTCCTCGATTAAATTTATATATCAAATTTCAAGCATATATCAACTTAAAAAAAAGAACACCTGGTATATATCATCTATATGCGAATGTAATTATTTAAGATTCAGTGTACATCATCGTATATAATGAATTTTCTAGAAAGAACAAAGGAATTTTCTATATAAAAAAATATGTCCAACGTATTTTATGTCTCATAAATAATAAGAAATACGTTTTTTATATTTATTTACTTTTATAGTACCATGTAAGGAAGGTATCAATTACTTCTTCAGTCACTTTAGATTTATACACCGTGTATTGAGAACACCATGAGAGAAAACACAATTTCTGCGAAAGGGTAAAAAATATAGTTATCTAAATAATAGTTCCATAAGTACAGTAAATCTGGCAACGCTAAAACGAATACTCTCATATATTGCTCATCTCTGCACACAGCATAGCAAGCAGCACGTGGTCAAAACACATAGGTATGTTGAACAACATTGTCGTTTGTACAACTCAATGCTGAATTAAACTAAATATTCGTAAAAAAATTACCTTTGTTTATTGTTTTTTGGTAAAATAAACGGCAATTACATTATATTTAGGCTCAAAAAATCCCAAACGTATGGACACTCCTGATGATCTTGAGTCAGTGGAGTAAAAAAATGAAAAATACCTAAACCAACGTATTTTTGACGGAAAATCCAATGGTGAACATGGATTTGACCTTGAACATAACTTTAAACTACAGAAAATCAAAACTCGATTTTTCAAACGGGGACCTTGATCATGATTTTCAAGGCCATTCTACGGTCAAAATTTTTTTTGTAATGGTAACATCTGCATAGACACCATAGCTAACTTATTTTCCGACGGGGAATCTAATGGTGACCCTAGATTTGACCTTGAACATAACCTTAAGACTACATCTTCACTTTTCATCTATTCGCTATCATAGAATTGGACACCAGACGTCATAATAATATACTTCCAAGTTTGATTGTTTTGTTCGGAGCGGCAGTGGTTTACAGTGTGATTTTCAACGGAGATTCATTGTTCAATATCATTTGAAATGACTTTATTCCAGCTTTTGTATGTCTCGGATTGAATTTTGTAATTGTTTATAAACTAATTTCCCGATAAGCTAGAGACTTGAAATTTGGACCATAGCTCAGAAGTGAATGACAACTCATTCACATAACCCTAAAAGGCAGAAAAACAAAATAAATAAAAATATTAAATTTTAAAAATTACTGTATGAGGCAAAGCATTTGAACATGTCTAGAGCTTTTGAATTTCCCGCGGCAGATCTAGTTATTGAATATAGTTTCTGAAAAATATTTTAAGAAATTATTTTTTACGTTTTAATATTTTTTGCCTTCTGTGCAAGAACAGAAAACAAATTTAGCGTAATAATTAGGTCCTTATCAGCGACAGATATTTCGAAGCACTACAAACTTTTTAAACTAAACTCATCCGTAATCTAAAATAATTAGAATCAATTAATCCAACAATTTTAATAACTCCAATAATTACAAACCAATTATTTTCTACAAACCGTATTTCTAATCGTTTCAAATTACATACATAGAATAACTCTTTAATGACAATATGTATATATGTATACACAAGTTACTAAATAAAAAGAATAACACAGAAAAAAAAGCTCCTTAAGCTCTTTTAAAAAGTGTTTGACGCCAATGACGTGGCGTCTGATATGCAGCAGTATGTAGTTTATATAGGTACAGTATAAAGTTGAAGTCATATTTATATATTGGGTCGATAACAGGAGTCGACACCGCTATATACCAATTTTATTGTGTGTGGTATTATTATAGCTATATAGTACATACAAAATACAACCCCTTATAACAACCCCTATATTATATTCTGCTGCAGTATTTACCATTATCATCTGTAAAAATATAAATATCGTTTACGTGATTTTTGATTTTATAATTAACTACCATGTTAACACACCCATTTCTATATAGTGTTTCAAGTTATAAGAGCAGGACTTCATCAAATGATAAATAACGTTAAAATAATGAATATTTTTCAATAGATTAATTCGCTCTGTGAATGTGTTTTATTTCAGGAAGTTACCATAGTTAACGACAACTAACTTTATTAATATAATTGTTTGAATGAACATACAAGTCTATGGATTGTATATATTTTATACTTTGAAAATTGATAATATTTTCTAAAATTTAATTCTTTTCTCTAAAATTTAAATAATTGTTAATTTACATTTAAAAAATATCATTTATGCAAAATGTCTCTTATTTTCACAATTGCAAAAGTTAATTGTTAAAATACCATGTATAGACAGTGTTGCTTATGAATCTTTTATTACACATTGAATAAAGAAAGATAGCACTCTTAGATAGCCAGACATACATACATGTCACACACACATTAGACCTTCCCATATTAGACATACTATATAAGTGTCGCCTAATTTGCACCCTCACGGGTAAACAGTGATGACGAAAAATTGTTCGAAAGAAAAGTACTTTACTTTTATAAAAGGCAAATTTTTTATGATCAAACTTTTGTTGTATGTCTAACGGTATATAAGATGGATACCACGGACTCAAGACCCAACTGGCCTAATTTGCTCATTTACGAAATCGACCTCACTTTTTATACCCTCAAAAATTTCGATGTATAAATTTCAGCTTGCTTTCTATTTTCGTTTTTCAGTTATCGTGTTGTCAGACAAACGGACAGTCAACCGAGAATTGACTAATAAGATGATTTTATGAACACTTATACCAAAATTTTGTTCGTAGCATCAATATTTTTAAGCGTTACAAACTTGGGACTAAACTAAGTATACCTTGATATATTTCATATATACACGGTATAAATATCAAGCGTTTAGAAATAAAACTGGATCATAAAAACAAAATTATTTTTTAATTACATTATACCTTTAGCTAAAATTCATTTTCTACAATTATTATAAAGGGAATAGTTAAATGACCTATAAAGAAGAATAAAAATTCCTCATTTAGAAATTTGTAACATATAATGTAATTATTTTTTACGAGTAAGATAACACTTTATATTTGCCTATTTTTACATTTTTTTGATAATTTAATAGTTTAATGTTATACCTGTAATTTTCAAAGTGTTAATTGTTTTTATTTTATGCTTTTTATACCATGTATATATGAAATATACATAGTATATTAAGTTTCGTCCCAAGTTTGTAACGCTTAAAAATATTGATGCTACGAAAAAAATTTTGGTATAGGTGTTCATAGAATCACCTAATTAATCCATTTCCGGTTGTCCGTCCGTCCGACCGTCCGTCTGTGGACACGATAACTCAAAAACGAAAAAAGATATCGAGCTATACAGCGTACTCAGGACGTAAAAAGTGAGATCAAGTTCGTAAATGAGCATCATAGGTCAATTGGGTCTTGGGTCCGTAGGACCCATCTTGTAAACCTTTAGAGATAGAACAAAAGTTTAAATATAAAAAATATTCCTTATAAAAAAATAAAAAACTTTTGTTTGAAACATTTTTTTGTAAACATCACTGTTTACCCACGAGGGCGTTAATTAGGTGCAAATTTTATAGTATGTATTAATATAGAACTATCAGTTGTATTAATATAGAACTATCAGTAATTAAAATTTGTTAATTTTTTTTATGGTTGTGTTGTTTTTTTGTAAATTTTGAAAATTATTTTATTATTTTTATTTATTAATCTATCAATCCTCATATATAATAAATATGAAAGTAAGGATGTTTGTCTGTTTGTTTGCTACGTATTCAGGCAAAAACTACCGAATGGATTTGAACGAAACTGTACAACAATGTATAATTTATAAAGATATATTTAAAAAAAAATAATTAGATTTAATCTTTACTGCTCCATCTAGGGACACCATTTTGAACTATAAAAATATCTGTAAAAATTTCAAATAGTAAATGTAAAACAATTCATGGCCATCTTTTCTGATATACTCAATGAATTATGACTATTTTACACTTAAAAAAATTGGAAACTGTGCATATATTTTAGCTGAGTAACACCATCATTTCGAGTGTTGTAGATGGGGGATAAGTGGCATCAAGTCGAGAGATGTGGTGGCCATAAAGTGGTGGTTTTTACTTTAAGCCCAGTGAAGCGGGCGGATATAAAGCTAGTTATTTATAATTGTTAAGATACTTTTAGTCAAATTATTATCAAATCAAATTATTATCAGATATTATCAAGAAAATTTATGCGCATGAATGAAATTAACTTTATCAACGTTAAGGAAATTATTAATAGGATGTAATAAACTGTTTTACTGTTACAAAGTATACCATTTACAATTATATATATTTTTTTTACCATCGTTATAATGATACAAAAAAACTCACGAAATTATAAGAAAATTAAAGCGTATGAAAATCTCTTTTGATAAGCAAATCGTTTAATTAGTCAAAGAGCATACAAAGATTTTAAACCATAATTATTATATGGAATTATACATTCAGAAGTTTCATTTCAATTACTTTTCTAAATAAAACGTTTAATGTCGTTTTGTACAAAAATAAAAAATATTTTATTTTTCATATGTTCTTTATACCAACCTACATATGAATGAAAAATCCATAATGGCGTCTGTTTTTATAATGACGTAATTTTGGCGCGTAATCACTAAAAATGTGTGGTAGGTATCGATTTGTATATGAATCAGAGTGTCTATATGTGTAATAATACTAACAGCTTTCGTGTTTAACAACAAAAGATTCGTATCATCGTGTTTTGTAGAATTTTGTTACAAAAGAAATGGTTTTAAATATTGTGAGTCGTTGAGAAAATTTTTTGGAACTAATAATTATTTTAATTTTAACAATTTTAACCTCTATGAGAAAGAACGGGGTCAAATTTTACGCATTCAAAGTTAAATTAGGTCAATATTTTTTATTTAGTCTATATTATCAGCTTTATTTAACCTATAATAAAAAGTATACAGTGCAGCCAATAAGTATATAACCACGGCCAATTTCCTCAGAATTGAAAACAAGAATCAAATCCATATTCCTGTATATTTAAATGTGAATGTAAGGTTGTTTGTTTGTTTGCTTATTTGTTAGGAATTCACGCAAAAACTATTAATTGGATTTGAATGAAACTGTAGAATAATATAGATCATTAATCAGACTACCACAAGAGCTGTAATTTATAACGATATATTTTTTAAAAAAACCTAGTCTATGATATTTCACTGGGCCATCTATGAGCATCATTTTTAACCATATTCATGTCCACCTCTTCTGATTTACGCATTGAATCAAGACTATATAACAATTTTTTTTAATCTGTACATATATTTAATGTATCCCTACCACTGTTTCGAGTGTTATGGAAGGGGATAAGTGAGAGCAAGAGAGATGGAGGCTATAACGGGATCGCTTTACTTTTTAGTCCAGCGAAGCGGGTGGGCATCAAGCTGATAAAATACTTTTTGGGGCGAACTTTTTTTTTACTAAAAAGAGGAGAATAATTATTTCTACTTTTATCAATCGAATTATAATGCAAATCTATATATATAAAAAGAGAGTGTTTGTTTGTATGTCCCCGATTTTCCCTAAAACTAACCATTGACCTTCGGTAGGGGATTATGTCATTGGGTAGCCCTTAGGCTCCCATTGTGAATAAAGGAGTTTGGTGGGGGTGGAATTAAAAATGATCTAGGAATTCATAGAAAATAGATTAAAAAAATAGTTCTAATAGTACAATAGGCCCCACTGTCAATAGTACAATTTTCACTAGATGGCGCTACTGGCGCAAATGTCTTTCGATTTTTCTCGAAAATTCTGGAATGTTCTATGGATTTCTATCGAATTTTCTAGAACTTTCTCGAATATTCTCGAATGTTGTATGGATTTTTATTGAATTTTATCAAACTTTCTCGAACAATCTGGAATGTTCCATGGGTTTCTGTCGAATTTTCTAGAATTTTCTCGAACATTCTGGAATGTTCTATGGATTTCTATCGAATTTTCTAGAATTTTCTCGAACATTCTGGAATGTTCTATGGATTTCTATCGAATTTTCTAGAACTTTCTCGAATATTCTGGAATGTTCCATGGGTTTCTATCGATCTTTCCCCTACTTTTCCGTACACACAGAGAGTGTAGACATAATATTGGGATCGGCCAAAAAAATCTTACTGTTCCGTACACACAGAGAGAATTAAAAAAAAAGTCTTTCATTTAACAATTTTGATATTTAAATGTGCAAAAACAACCCAGCGAAGCGGGTTTAACAGCTAGTAACTTCGCTTCCACCATATTTGATATACATAAGATCATGTTTACCCTAAAAATGGATTGAAATCCGATTTACATATGTTATTCGTATTCTTATCAGGAGTGCCTAAAAATAACTAGTCTACTATCTTGTCCGCCATATTGTATTTTGAATCACGTCACCTAACAAATCACGTATTTCCATCCAAACTGAACGTGTTTTCAAAATTTCAGGTCAATCGGTTTCGATAGCTACTTTAAAATTAAGTTGCAAATTTTGACCCGAACAAACATATAAGAATTGCAATTTAAATGAAAGCTTGTAAAAAATTACCGACACAAAAGTAGGTAATTTCAATCAAAATATTTTATCAAACTTAACTTAAATATTCTTTTGTGTGCTGAAATAGATCTAAATTTTTGAGTGAAAATTGCCCTAGAAACTAAAAGAACTTGATATCATTTGAAAATACAACTTATTTAAATTTGTAATTTAGTTTCTGCAATAGATTATTTTCTAAAAGCTTACTTTTGCATGCTCTGGTCATATAAAAACATAGACATGAGCTTTGAACGATGTGACGGGATATAAAACAGAAATATATATGACATCTATTATACCCAAAAATGGTTTTAAACAAAAATTTTAATTCGATTCCATCACATTTTGTTATTTTGTTGTTGATAAAAATAATATTTCAGGATTATTCGCGTGACTTCATAAAACCATTTTACACCTGTTTCATACATGGTTACTTTATACTGGTTGAACATAAGCTTTGGCCATTGTTGAATATCTCCAGTATTCTTGTTTCTTTACATAGCCATAATATATCCAATATAGCTCTTGGTAAATAAATAAAAGGTTTTGTCCATGGTTCTATTGTATAATACGGTCAAAAATGGTGTCAAACACATAGAAAAATAGATAAAATAATCTGGATTTATTACAAAAACTTATCATCCTTAAAAATAGACTTTTTCTTGCTTTTTTATATTATTTAAGGATGTATGAGCATGACAACAATGTTTGATTTAAAGGCTCAAAATTTGTTTGTAAGTAGTCTTTTACTCAAAGAATATGTGGTTAAAATTTCAGCTTAGGTATCCGTGCAAATTTTTAAGAAAAAAGTCATTAAAAATCGATATAAAATACATTGGCTCTTATGGAGGAATCTCAAAAAACGACATATTTTGGAAGTTTTTGATAATTTTCATTTGGAAGGAATGAAAACAAATTTAAAAAAAACTTTTTAATAGTAAGTAAACATATTAGCAATGAATTAGAAAAGAAAAAAACTAAGTGTCACCGTCCATATAAGGGATGTAAGAGGGTAGATTAAGGGTTGAAATTATTTTATCTTATTTTCAACTTTGATGATGAATTTTGTTATAACTTCATGAATGTAGACGAAAAATAAGAATAAAATTTTTCGATATGTGTCTTGGTTTTCGAAATATCGAAAGCTAAATAATTAAACAAAATTTTCAATTTTCGATATTTTGAAATGATAGATATCGAAAACTTTTATTCTTACTTTTCGTCTTATATCGTCAAGTAATAATATAAATTTATCATCAAAATTGAAAATATCTATTTTTAAATTTGTGCCCCCACTACCATGCTCATACATCCTTAATGGGTTAACACTCCAAAAATGTATGTGAATATTTCAAAAATATATTTATGTGAAAACACTCAACAAAAGTTATAAAGCAAAATTCGTATGAGTCTTAAAGTTATAAATAATATACGTTTGTAAGTACAAAACAAAAAATACCAATTTTTAACTTGTTATTTAACGCACGTTATCACACTTACTTCTAAAAAACTTAAAGCTAAACAACAGCAACGTGCAGAATAAGAAGAGACTTATGAGGAATAATTTGGTTTATAATTGACTTATAATTTGGCTAAGAATCGCGAAACTAATGACAGGTAAGAATGTTGACAATTTACAAAAAAAAAAAAAAAAAAAACCTTTAAACGTATTTTCTTCAAAATGTGGTTTTACAAAATGGTTCCAACGATTCTAAAAAATCTATTTAACCTATCGACTGAATTTTGTTGACAGTTATTAAAACCAGGCCCTATACTGTCAAAAAAATTTACAATTTTATTTTATTGCCATTTTTATATCAATTTTTGATAAAAAAACCCGCTTTTTTTTTGCTTTTTTCAAAGAATCATGTGCACTTTTTTTGGTATTCTTATTTATGAAAAATTCTGACATTTACTTAAGATAAAATGATCCCTCGTTGTTTTAAGTGAACCCTCAAAGCCATCTAATATGTTTATCGATTCACGTAATCAAATTAATAGTTCAAGGATGACTTATAGCGAAGTACCTATATGCCATTTTGAGTTTTGTTCAAAAATATTAATTTCACTGCCTATGATCTAAGATAATTTATTTATTTTCGCCGGCTGATTGATTTATTCTTGGCTTCTGTTGACATTTAATAATATTATAACATATTTTGATAGTCTTGCAATAAATTTAAATGTCAGTTTTTATGCTGATATTCAAATATGTCATTACAAGTAAAATGATCCCTTTTATATACGTTAAAATGATCCCTATTTTTTGTTAAAATGATCCCTATTTTTTGTATAAAATTAAAATACGTAAAATTGTCTAGAAAATTTTTTGTTTCTACGAGTATATTTACTCATCTAAAATACAATTCATAAATTTTGATAATTTCAACTGATTCCTTACATTAAATCTTAAAACCTTCTTCGACTATAAATTTAATAGCTTCCGCTTCAAAATCCTGCATCAATTTAAATCTTATACTTTAAATGTTGTGGTTCGAACGGTGTTTTATAGTATCATCCGTAAAATTTTAATGATATCATTTAATAGCATTGCGTTTTCGTTCGTTCCATTTACAATAATATTAGGATATATATAAATGAAATGGCTACAGGCAATTGTTATTCCCAACTTGCTATAAAATATAATTTATAATAGCCGATGTCTGAACTAGAAAATATGTTTTGTGTGGGGTGAAAAAAAAACTTTTTAATATAAAATATTTTTCTCTTATTGTATACATATACATGCATTCAGAATCTCAAAATAGAACATATTGCAGGAATAATGATTTATCAGAATACAGTATAATCTCAATATAGTCTAGTTCACATGTACGATAACTCAAAAAATATTGAAAACAAATAAATTTTTTTATGAAACCGTTTTTTTATTTTAAATCATAATTTGTGTTAATGAACATATTGCAAAAAAAAAATTTTCGATTTACTCATAAACAATGTATTTGTTTATAACAATTTTTTAAACAACAATTGTAAAAAATTTGAAAAAATTATTTTTATGTAGCTTTTAACTATAAAAAATTAAAACAATTAAAAAATTTAAAAAAAAAATTTTTTCATTACTTTTTTTCATTTGTTAATTTTCAAATGTTAATAACAAATTGAAAAATCAAAATTTTAAAATTTTAAAAACGGTAATTTATTTGTAAGCTTAATAAGAATAACTTCACGGAGGGACAAAAATTCTTGGGTTTTAATTTAATAATTATCGGAGATTTTATGTTAACATTCTGTATAGAAAAAATTGTTAGTTAACAATTACATAACTAATGGAAAAATTGGGAAAAAAATTTTTCAACCACGGATTATTGTTTATTCATGTATCTCAAAACTAAATTAATTTTTTTTTTATTAATATTCATATTTTATATGTTTAAATAATTTTTTTTGTTAGTAGGTCTCAGAGACATAACGCGCGCGAGAGCCAGACTTGCCGTATTTTGCTCTATTTTCAAGGCTCTGTAAAAATTATAAATATTAGAGATACAATTTTGGCAGTCAGAACTTTATTTTAGGAAATTTCTTCACCTTTTTGGATCTTTTTTCAGATTTCGAAAATATTCAATATTTTTTGAGTTATTAAAAAAAAACTGATCCCCCTATTTTATTTTTCACTTAATTGTTTATAACTTTTGCAATTTTTTTCAGCGCCATTTCGGATTTTTCAGTAAACTTTCTACATAAAATTACGAATCGAATGACACCTATTTCGTAATTTTCGGAGAATATACAAAAAAGTTAGAAAAAATCGTACATGTGAACTAGACTAAATAACACAAATTTCGATGTCGCAAAATTTATTTTTAAGCTGTCCATACACTTTGCTGTACGTAATAGCTACGATAGAAATTGAGGGATGGTTTATTTCACTATAACAGTTTAATAAGGACGTTCCCAAAAAAATGAGTGTATGAAAAAATTCTGTGGATACTGCTAGAATTTTGTCGATATATCCCATAGTTTTTGAAATATTGATGCCTAAAGGTTTAGCGAAAATTACCTATGGAAGAAATATTTATTTTCTTAACGCCATGCCATTTATTTAATCACTTGAAATGCATTTTATGGAAAAACGAGTGCCACTTGCATTAATTTTCTTTATGGGAAAATATTTGTCATTTAAACTAATTAGATAATATTAGTTTGCCAAATTAAAACAGGATTTTTACACTGCGCCAATTAATTAAGGGAACAAAATTTTATCTTAATTTCAAACAGCTGTATCTCCGCGAATCATCGAATTTCGAATCGCAATAGCTCTGGATGGAAATGATAAGAAATGTAAAAGCCTATACAAATTTTAAAAGGAGCCTTCTAGGTGGACGAGACAGCTTAGTCGACCTTAGCACTGTTAACTTATAAAAGATATAGACCTATATGTCAATGCACATAACTTTGAAAATTCACTACTGGAATTGTCAACAGAGTGAGAACCACGTCTCAAATTAGATTGACAAGGATAGTAAATGTCGAGGCCAGGTCATAATACGCATGTCTTAATATACAACATAATATCCTGGCGCGTATTTAAAATAAGATTATATCACTTTTAAATAAAGTTAAAACAGTATATTTTGCAAAAATTACCATTTTAAGATTTTTAAAAATTTTTTTTCATAGAATTAACACAAAATTATCTAACAATATTAATCGTTTGAACGTTAAAACAAAATAAAATTTTATTTATTTATTTTAAGCACATGTGAATTTGAATTATAAACACATCATTGAAGCAGCTGATTCCGGTTATACGATCATGCGTATTGAATACCAGGCCTCCAAAATGGTGTTTCTCCGTCAGCTGTTTGAATATTGTATTTTCATCTTTGTTAATCTACTCTGTGACGCCAAAATATATATACTTGGTATACACTGGGCTTATCTATTTAAAATATATGATCTAAGGCACATAATTATATTAATAAACTAGCTTGTCGTTACTATGGTAACTCCTAGACAGAAAAATCATGCCCGGAGCGATTATTTTTTATGAAAATTTGTTCATCTGTTTAATAATTTTCAGTTTTTCTTAATCATTAAAACGTCTCCAAACGATAAAGTTACAGTTTTACGTCGAGGATACTATAAATTTTGTTCATTGTATTTGTTAAGTACCAAAAACTTTTAACGTTTTCCCTTGAATTTCCCGCTTATCAAGATTCTACTGTATATTCTACACACTAGGTATATATATATATATATGTATTTTACAGGATGTATCAGTTGTGTGTATCTATTTATAATAGAACGTTAACTATATGTTTGTTTTCATAAATATAAAATATTTGTATTATATTATATTTAGTGTAAACATGTTATCTTCTCAAACATTTATAATGTTATCGTACTCTTGTGTGTGATATTTATAATATGAGAGAATATATGTGTATTAATATTAATAGAGCCTTTATTTAATTCTAGATAAAATTAGTTTGTTTGTTGTTACGTAAGTACAGGGAGTCTTAAAATATATATGCCTTCCTTTCAGAAAGTTTTACCTTCTTGCATAGCTAAGTTAGGTTAGGTTAGAGGAACTACTCCAATTTCTCTGAATCGTTGTCTGCCTTTTTACTACTAAACTACTTTTCTGAACATAATCTTCTACTTCGATCCAATGAAAACAGTCCGATCATTGCTTCTATGATAAAAATATTACAATTTGTAATATCCTTTATATTATATAAAACAAGTGAAAACAAACAATTGACTGAGTTACTTGTTGAAATACCATGCATAGTCAGTGTTGATTTCTTTATCACATTAAACATACAAACATGTGACACATACATAACTGATAATCAAGTATAGTACATATTATAAAATTTCCGCCTAATTGGCGCCCTCACGGGTAAACAGTGGTGTTTACGAAAAATTGTTTCAAACAAAAGTTGTTTAATTTTTGATAAGGAACATTTTTTACATTTAAACTTTTGTTCTATCTCCAACGGTTTACAAGATGGGTCCTACGGACCCAAGACCCAATTGACCTATGATGCACATTTACGAACTTGACCTCACTTTTTACGTCTTGAGTACGCTGTAAAAATATATGCAGCTATATCTTTTTTTCGTTTTTGAGTTATCGTGTCCACAGACGGACGGACGGACAACCGGAAATGGACTAATTAGGTGATTTGATAAACACCTATGATAAATTTTTTTTCCTAGCATCATTATTTTTAAGCGTTACAAACTTGGGACTAAACTTAATATACTATGTATATTTCATATATACATGGTATAAAAATGTAGTCAGTCATGAGGACTGTCGACTTAAAACTTTGAATTAACTAGCCTTTGGTCTGTCATACAGAATGGGTGGAGATTTCGGTAGTGGATCTCGCTGCGCTTGCATATAGCTTTAATAAATACCTATTCACAGTACCTGAATAATAATAAAGAATACTCCAATAGTACATCAAATAGCTGTTCTCAATTCTAGATAGATTCTCAATTCGAGTTGCATGATTTTTGTTCACCCAAAAAGTGCTACACGTACCAAAAAAAGTTTTCATTTCAAAAATTTCATTCCAGAAAGTGCGAAATTTTGATATATTTTGCATATATCTATGCAGTGACTGGAAAGATGTCAATCTAGAAAAGTTTCAAATTTTAACCATTTTCCGATAATTCTCTTAATCATTCTTAAATAAACGCGAAATATGAATACTTATTTCACAAAAAACGTTAACAACGGTTCTCGAATTCGGTTCAACTAGTGAAAGATAAACGTAAATTTTATACGTATACAGATATAAAGTAATTGCATAACTTTTAGAAAAGATAACCATGAAATATTTTGAAATATGTGCCGATGAGTGTTTTTTCAACACATGATTTCAAAAAGCTGGCCCTACTTTATTCTACATAACATTTATCATATTTTAGAATCTGAAGCAATCTGTATAAAGTTTAGAACAGTTTAATTTTCAATTTAGTTTTGTTTAGTCAAGAATATCCTGGTTAGTCAGCCGCTAAGGAGACTAAATTTTCATTACACCTTGGTATGTATTCTTGCTTACACATTGAGATAACATAAACTTGACTTGGAGGTTTCCTGAATATTAATAAAGTTGTTTACATATATATCCATTATATGTATACATTGTCAAGTGTTTACATGTTTACAATGTAAAATAGGCATTGTATGACGAAGCTTTTATGCGTTCAGCGTTTATACAACATGTTGTTCATACATATACAAAATATAATGATAGTATGTATACATGTTATAGGAAAAGTCGATTGCTATTACGAGTTGCCTCTTCCAAAGCAGAGTAAACTCTTACTAAAACATCAGTAACGGTGAATTCAAAATAAATAAACTCACTTTTCCTAGGAAGAGTTAACTATGCTTGCCTTGGTTTAGTAAAAGTTGATGAAAGTAATTTAGTTTAGTTTAAGGATGAAAGAGCGCCAGTGCAATTTTGAATAAAAAGCTTGATTTTTTTTTATATGAAGTTGGACTAAGTTTAAATTATTTAAATAAATAAATGGCTTCAAAAGTAGGCACATTTAACATTGGTCTTATGGAAAAACAGTAGATGGATGATTTGTTTTTATAGATTTCTCCAAAACTAGTCGTTGGTAATTTTAAAAAAAAATTAAATTTAAAACCATAATAAATTATTGAAAAAAAAATCCGTTGTGCTAGACTCATTAACAATGTATAAGCACGGCAGTAGGGACACAAATTTAAAAAAATAAATATTTTCAATTTTGATGGTGAATTATGTTAAAAAAAGACGAAAGTAAGGGTAAAATTTTCGATATCTGTAGTAATTTTCATAATATCGAAAATTGAAAATTTTGTAAAAGTATTTAGCTTTCAATATTTCGAAAACTAAGGCAGATATCGAAAAATTTTATTCTTATTTTTCGTCTACATTCATAAAGTTATAACAAAATTCATCATCAAAGTTGAAAATAAAGTACAAATTATTTCAACCACAAAAAAGTAAAGACAATCAATTATAAAAATTGGTTCAGAATAGTCAAATAGTGCAAAATCTTCAATTACATCTGCAAATTTCAATAATTTCTGAAAATCCAAGTGCAAGAATCTTCGATCGATGTTTATCCGAATGTGGAGATTGCTCTCCGTATTTTTTTGAGTATTCCGGCTACAAATTGTTCAGGAGAAAGATGTTTTTCTACTCTTAAAAGGGTAAAAACCTATTTACGCACAAGCATGGGCCAAGATAGACTTAATGCACTTGCATTACTGTCTATTGAAGCCCAACTAGGCCAAGAAATTAATTACAACATAATTGTTGTTTTTGCACGGACCAAAGCCAGGAAAAAGAAATTTTCAAATTGATTAATATTAAAAGAAATATGTATTATTTATCTGTCTAAAGTTTATATATATATATATAAATATATATATATATATATATATATATATATATATATATATATATATATATATATATATATATATATATATATATATATTATCTGTCTTGTTTATCAGTAATATTAAAAAAATTATATTTCAATAAATTAAGTTATTTTAAAATACTGAACATATATATATATATATATATATATATATATATATATATATATATATATATATATATATATATTCTTACTATTGTCTATTCGGTAGACGATTTTATGATTTTATGTGAAAAAGTATTTATGTTTACTTGGTATAAAGCCAAAAATGTTATTACAATTTTAAAATTATTTTCTGCTTGTTTAGACATCAGACGCAAATGCACTTCAAACAGACAAAAAAAATTCGGCATCATTATAGAAATCATCTAAATTTTATGGTGTATGAGAAAATTTGAAATAATGGTTTATTGCTTTATATTCTGTCATTTATTTTTTATTGAACTTTTCACAGCCAGTGTCATTTTATTTTGAATTGAAGTGATTCTATATGAAAAAGTGTACCATGAATGGGTAAAAAATATTACTGTTTTTGATGATAAAAAATGAAACTCGGTGAATGGGTTAATTTTGATCCAAAAAATATATAAATCAGGTTAATTTAATGATTGGATTCAGAGTTTCTGAGATATCGTAATATTTGTATCGATTTTAGCCCGTATCTAACCTATATCTTCCTCTTAGTGTAATTAGGAATTTTAAACGTTCATATTTTGGGTACTTCTATAGATTTTCAAAAACTAACTTTACTTTTCTGCCCGTGCATTGAAAATTCTTCACCTGAAGTGATAAACAAAAGTCAACAAGCGTATTGTTTTAGCAGGAAATCTAGAAGGATTTTTTACGACTCTTCCAACAATTTAGTGTATAAAAATAATGAATACTAAATGGTTGACTCGAAAAGTTGAATATAATTAAAACAAAACAAAAAAAATTAATAAATGGAATATTGAAATCAAATTAGTGTCAACTCAAAACCGTATTGTTTAATTGATGTTCATTATTATTTGGAAATCAATTAAATTTGCACAATTTTAATGGAGTACTTGGTTGTTATATCATATCAAAGAGAACAAGAGTACATATTACATCTGTTACCACAATCAAATATAAATTTTACCTTTACTCTAAAATAATATATTCATAATCAGCATATTCCTGCTTAAAACAAAATACTAACAGAGAGAGCATATTTGAACAAAATTTGTAGGATGTCATCATTAAATTTACAGGAAAAGTACACACTTCACTTTGGTTAATCAGTGGTCTTTCTGTACTATGTTGTTTTAGAAAGGTATATACTAAACTAAGGCCGCCCCGGTTTCGCAAGTTAGCAATGCTGATACTAAATATACAACAGAATGTCATTATATACAAAAATGTGTTTATTTACGACATCATTAGAAACCTCTCTCAAAAATGGGGAAAATCTTCTCAAAATAACGATTTTCTGTTCTATAGATGCTAGAAAGATGAGATTATCACCCATAGATTTGAAATAAAGTCAAATTAAGAGAAAAGTTCAAAAAAATTCAATATTTATTTAACAACATCCCAAAAATGGGAAAAATATCTCTAAAACTACCTCTTTTCTTCTTTAAAAGCTAGAAAGATGCGGCTTTTTGTTTTTTTTTTTTTCATTTATTTCCTAAAACGCGGAGCCAAGGATGCCCACTTCGGAGGGGAAGCTCAATTTTCCCTTGTGAAAGATAAATTGCTACTACACAGAATTTGGCCTTGCATTCTACATTAAATGTCGATCCATAGGCGTAGCTACCACCGTATCAGTCGTCTCAATGATACGGGGCCCCCTGGCTACAGAGGCCCCCGTGCTAATTTTACTGGAGAGATGTATTCCAACGTATAATAAATGTTATAATTATTTTAGCATCATGGATTCTAGATTCTGGAAATGTTATGTCACTTTTACGTTTACTATTGATCCTATTTCAAAAGAACTTTTTTTAAAAACGAAGAATCCCTAAACCTTCAGTTAGGTCCCCAACTAATTTTGATACCGGGTCCCTCCAAAGCGAGCTACTCCACTGTGTCGATCTGAAGACATAAACTATCATCCGTGCGAATACAGAGAAGAATTAATAAAGAAAACAAAATCTATTTTTCATGGCAGATGAACAGTATTGGATATCTGACCGAATTTTTGAATTAGATTCAACTTTTCTTAATAAAGATTGTCGATATTATAAAAATAAAACTTTATTTCTAAGCAAAATTTACATTCTTCGAAAAACCTCGAACACATGAACAAAAATTTGATATCTGATTATTAAGACCATGCAGAGCTTTTTGTCAAGAATAACTTTTTTTCATGAAATAAATAACTAAATATATTTTCCCATACGGAGCCAACGAATTGGCACGTTGTATTATGTATAATATACAGCTTATGCCAAAATAGACGAAATATTGTTTTCAAATATTGTACTCGTTCAAAAAACAAAAACTTGGTAGGTACATTCATCTCGGTAGGTAGAAATGAAATTCGAAACTAACTTATGTAAGCAAAATTTTCATGAAAAAAAAAATACAATGAAGCGTGTGCCTGTCATACAAGTTCTTTCACACATCAAAAACAGATTGTTTTATACATTAAAATACAGTATTATATAGTTAAATTGTGTATGGAAACCAATTTAAACTTACTCTGCACTATATTTTATAGTTTATAGGCGTAATAATAGGATTATATGAGCGTTTAAATAGGAAAACTTTTAATGCAAATTATGTAAACATTTATAAATTAGAAAATATATGTTTAATAATGCGTATTGTCCTTGGTAACCCATTGTCCTTCTTTAAATTGTCCTTCAAATATAATTTACGGGATAACAATATTTCATTTTTAGAAATTGTCGATAAACTTTGCTAGTATGATCCTGCATTAAAATTTTGTAATAGTTTCCAAAACTTATATCCAAACACAAGGATAATATTATTCTATTTTTACTTTTTTGCAAATCTTACAAATTAATTTGACCACTTTCACACATACATAACTATTTGTAAAACTTGACGCACCAGCCTTCTTAGCCTACCTTCTCAATACCAGCTTAACGTCCAGTCTTTGGGCAATAAAATGAGCTTCGGTCTGGCTGGACTTTCGACTCAAGTACTCACGCAGCTCAAAATATAGTGATATTTCTACCCTATAGTCTTAAAAAAACTACCTCAAGTTTAAAAATAAAAATTTTTTTTTTTAATTTTTGCACTTTTGTTTTGAATTTGTTTTACATTTATATGGATAATATAGCCAATTCAACATGAGGATTATCCCCTTTCCACTTATTGCGTTTCCTATGTCTATACAGCTCTATGGTATTATCTCTATGGTTAACATTTATAAATGAGATAAAAATAAATGATTTAATGATGCGTATTGTCCTTGGTAAACCATTGTCCTTCTTTAAATTGCCCTTCAAATATAATTTACTGGATAACAATATTTCATTTTTAGAAATTGTGGATAAACTTTGCTACTATGATTCTGCATTCAAATTTCGTAATAATTTCCAAAACTTATAATAATACTAATAATGGGGTTTAACCTCCGTTTCTCTGACATATACGCCTATAATAGAGGCCATCCACATCATTATTTGTTAATTTTTATTTATTTAACTACATTCATATTTACAATTATATTAGTGATGTGTGTGGATTCGGTTACTTCGTTCTTATCCAAGCGACGATAATGTGATCAAATCTACCGCCCCCATTAATTATAATTGTTCACACTGCCGCTGCGTGGATTCGAACCCGCAACCTTTGTCTAAGTAAACAAACGGTCAAAGACTAGCGCCTTAGACCGCTGGGTTTCTTAACTCAAACACAAAACTTATATCCAAACACAAGGACAATATTATTATTCTATTTTTACTTTTTTGGAAATCTTGCAAATTAATTTGACCCCTTTCTTGGTTTCCGATTGATCTGAAATTTTTCATGCATGCGTAAATTGAATAGCATTATTTTTATATAGTTAATTATGACCAGAATTTCTCATCGCTTACACCATATTTTTTATGACCAGGTTTTTTAGTTTTAAATAGAAAATTAAAATAAAAAAAAACTTTATAGGGACTTTTATTGTGCTAAAATGTAGAAAGTTAGTTTTCTTATGGGTTACACATACATAACTATTTGTAAAAGCTTGACGCACCAGCCTTCTTAGCCTACCTTCTCAATACCAGCTTTACGTCCAGTCTTTTGGCAATAAAATGAGCTTCGGTCTGGCTGGACTTTCGACTCAAGTACTCGCGGAGATCAAAATGTAGAATACATGTGTCTACACAGTAGGCTAAAAAAGTCTACCTTCAGTTTTTAAATACAAAAATTAATTTTTTGATAGGAAATTTTAAATTTTTTACAGTCCTGAAGATTGAACATAAATATTCAACTGAAAGAAACTGCTTTACTTGTTTCAATTTGACTAATACCTACTTAATTTAGTACTATCGATAATAGACTTTGCATTCAGAATTTAATGAAACTTGTCTTACTTGTCCATTATTATATCATAATTAACCAGTTAAATTTTTAGAGCCCTTCAGAGAACTGAAAATCTGAACGTCCAGTTTTGTGAAATAAAATAAAATCTGTGATTTCCCATAAGGATCAATGTTAAAATATCTTTAAAATATATTTTTTTCAGTTCTCTGAAGACTCCTAAAAATTTAAGTGGAAAATTATGATATAATAATGGACAACTATGCCAAGTTTCAATAAATTCTGAATGCAAAGTCTATTACCGATAGTACTACCTTAAGACAATTGCAAAGAAATTTTCTTCTTCTGCTTTAAGCCTCTATATCATTCTTTTCTAACGCAATAATTTCCGTCACCTAGCTGGCTAGAAATCATAGAGATAATACCATAAAACTGCAAAGTCACCAGCCAAACGGTTAATCTCAGTAGAGAGAGAGAGAGACAGATAAAGTAGACGCATATAGTTGTAGAGAGACAGATATAGTAGGAACTATATTCGCCTCTTGTACGCGTACAATTTATGTTTCTTTCTGCCTCTTTACTCCAGTCACTAATTCACTTATTGCATTTCCTATGTTTATACAGCTCTATGGTATTATCTCTATGGTAGAAATTGATATTTTCTGAAATTATAATTTACAATGATTTAAAGTTTTAAATTTCTTAACGATACAAGATAAAAGATATAATCTTATCTAAATATAAATATATAAATATCAAAACTTATATGAGAGTTTAAAAAGTATTTTTATACACATTTTTTACTTGAATTTCTTCTTGTTGTTAGTTCATATTCTACAGACCTTTTTATGTTGGTGATGAAAACCTAAACTTTATAAAGTAAAGTGTTGACATTGTTTTTTGTTTGAAATATTGATACCTTTATAATATACGTTCCTACCGATAGATAATAGACCATATTATATGGAATGAGGAAATAATATGGTCTTCTTTACTATACATCTTATTTTACCCTTTCAACAAATTACCTATGAAGGTAGGTAGTTTTATTTAAGTATGTACTCTGTTTACTTATATACATACGGAAAATGGAGAGAGAAAACCTGTTGATACGCGGCTGTCCCTTATTTAGTTTTTTTCTTTTTATTGTCCAGAACACGGTACTTCTGTACCCACTTAAGTAATTTGGGTTAAATATCTCTGGTTTGTTGACGTCTGTAATTGGGCTCACCCAAAAATTACCAAATCTCGTTCATTTGGACGAATGACTTACATTTTGAAATGTAGTTACTTATAGCACTCGAGATTTTGATGAGCCCTTTAACGGCATTGACTTTGATAAGATAGAATAGATTCTATTGGTAGGGAGATTTGTAAATGAAGGGGACAGCGAAATCGACCGTAACGCTGTTACCTTATAAAATTTGCAATAAATCATGTGTTTTTATTTAAATAAGATTAGTTTGTCAATTGTTTACACGTTAGTGGAATAGAAAATGGCACATTAATTGGAATAGTAAATGGCCCGCTTCACTGGGCTTAAAAGTAAAAACCTTGATCTCACTTATCTCCCTTCCATAACACTTGAAGGGATTGTTTTACGCAGCTAAAAGATATGCACAGTTTTCAATTTTTTAAATTGTAAAATAGTCATCGTGTTATTCTGATGTAAAAGCTATATTGCTGTACAGTTTCAGTAAAAACCGTTCGCTAGTTTTGGCGTGAAAGCGTAACATACAACCAAAAAAACAAGCGAAAATCCTTACTTTCACATTTATAATATATTGGGATAGGGATTTATTGACATCTAAGAATTGAATTTCTCTGAAATATCGGCTAAATTCGGTAGTAATTAAAAATAAAACTTGCTAGATTTTTTTGGTGTATAAAAAGTCCTTGATAATAGGGTATTATCGTTAGTCAAAAATAAATCATGAAATTTGAAAAAAGTTTATGTAAAAATATACTTAAATATTCTGATTTCGAGTCATAAAATCACATTTTTCTTTTAAAAAATTAAAATTAAAAATCGTAATTTTTAAACTGCATATCACGTGGCCTAAAACTCTGCCGTGATGTCATAGCGGTATGAGACATAGACCATCAATTAGTTCAGTGTAGACAGCTGGGTATAATGTATACATAGATAATAAGTATTTATATTTATTATAATCAGATGTCTATGAATATATCTGTCAAACTTATTTGTGTTATTTTATATAGTGAAACCCATATTACGTCATCAAATTGGATGCCCGCGTTTTTCACAGTTTAAAAATGTTTAAAATTTAATTTAAGTTTTTGGCAAGAAAGCATGTGTATTTTTCCGAAATAAATTTTTGGTGGCTATTTATTAGCAAAATCAACATTTTGAAGTACTTTTTCAAAAATAGTAGAATACCCTATTGCACATTTGACATTCAACCAAAAAAAAATAATATTATGATAACTATTCTACATACTTTTTCCGTATTATTCTCATAAATCACACTTATACAAACACATGCATACACTCCTACCCCAACATTTCCACACACATATACAAAGCTCTGTTATCTATTGAAAACATTTTATAAAGTTGATCGCTTTTTCAACAATGTTGTTATTGGTGGAGTATCATTTTTTTTTTCTTTTTTATATCTCAAGTGACTTGAATTTTTTTTTTCATAGAAAAAAATTGCACGATTATATAAGGTAAATTTTGTCAATATTTTATCATTTATTTTTTAACCTTTTGTATGAGGAAATATTTGCAGATAGATTGAGCTAACATGGATAAAATTGAGCTTTGCAACAGTGTAAAATTTATTGAAGAAATATATTAGAGAAATTGATGTTAATTTTTTTTTCTTAAGTAAGACAAAATTAAATAGACTTGAAACCCAGAATAAAATTTGTTGCGTACTCAGATAATAATTTTCCTTCATTCGTAAACTACATACTTTTATCACACTTATAAATTTCTATCAATAAGAAAATTAAAAAAATATACAGTCAAACCTGGGTAAGTGAGAAAACTCTATAAGTGAGAGTAATAGCCAGGACCCACCATTTTAAGCTCCCAAAACCTCTATTAAGGATTTTTAAGGATTTTTATAGTACAGAAGAGAGCAATACGTATCATTTTTAATTTAAAAAGTAGAGAAACTTGTAAGAATGCATTTGTTAAACATAAAATATTAACTTTTCCCTGTTTGTATGTGCTTGAAAGTATTAAATTTTTACTGCGTAATCCCGAATATTTTGAACAAAATAAATATAAGAGTACTGGCTATATGATAAGGTATAGAAATGCCTACACTTTGCCCAAAATCAAACTGAATAATTTTAAAAATGGAAGTAGATACAAAACAATTCAATTATATAATAAATTTTCAAATAATGAACATATAAAAAATGACATACAAAAATATGGTAAAAAATTTTCTACAGCACTCAAACACTATTTAATTCAGAATGCATTCTATTCGATAGATGAAATGATTTAAATTTTCTATATGCGGATGTTTTATTTATTTTCTTATTTTTATTTTTTTTTTTTAACTCTGCTTTTTTTTTATTGAATCGATCGTACCTAACTCTCACTAAATCTGTACGTAATTTTAATGACTATTTTCCTAATTGTTTTTGGAACTTGACCAATGGTTTTTTTTTTTTTTTAATTTTTATTTTAACACATCTTGAACAGGCATTTTGTTGTGTTCAAGACACGAATTTTAACATTTTAACAATTGACGCATCTTTGACAGGCCTTTTACACCTGTTAGAGATAAGTATTTTAACTTTTTAATTCTTGACACGTCTTTGACAGACCTTTTACATCTGTTAGAGATAAGTATTTTAATATTTTAATATTTTACACGTCTTTGACAGACCTTTTACATCTGTTGGAGATAAGTATTTTAAAACTTTTTAATATTTGACACGTCTTTAACAGGCCTTTTACACCTGTTAGAGATAAGAATTTATTTATTTATTTACCTATTTTATTTTTTATTGTTTTTAACGTTTAACTTAATAAAATTTTACTATTTGACTATCGTTATGATTTTATCTATTTTATTTATATTTATTTATTTTTATTATTTATTTATTTATATATTTATTAAATTTTTGAATATAAACAGGTGCCACTTGTGTCAATGCTCCAGGGAGTTTTATTGTACCATATTCACAGACAGTCGTTTTTTTTTTTTTTTCTTTCGTCCTTATGTTGAGGTTAAAGATTGCGACATATTAAATTGTTTTATTTTACTATTTTTGAAAATCTTAAAATCTACTTTTTCTGTTTTATAATTATATTTTATTTTATTTTATTTTTGTAACTGAAATATGTATACTTTTAATTGACATGTTCTAAACAAATGTATCGATTTGTAAAAAAAAGAATCAATAAATATTATTATTATTATTATTATTATTAGCGAGAAACATAAACCTCTGTAAGAGAGAGTCGTTTTTCCCTCATGGACTTCCGTAAGTGAGACTACTATACCTCTATAAGCGACAGTCGAGCTTTATTTATTTATATTATTTAGGAGGAATATTTACTGCTCGTACTTGCTGTGACTTGTTATTGCTGCGTACCTCTATAAGACAGGAACGCCACCTGCATTAGCGAGAAACATGTACCTGCATTAGCGAGAAACTCGGGTTAGTGAGATACCTCTCTAAGCGAGAATGACATTGTGCTCCCTTAAACTCTCGCTTATCCAGGTTTGACTGTATATTCAAGAATTATTGATGGTAATAAATCCATTGAAGTTACAATTCTCTTTCAACGAAAGCCAACTTTCCAATATTAAATGAAATAAAAAAACAAAATTGAAGATAAGTAAAATTCATGGTAAAAATATCCGAAAATTTTTGTTTAGCTTTTTCGGGGAAAAATCCCTTTGCTTTATTTCAAAAACGGTTCAACGTATAAAAAAGGTTTCGGACGAAATTTGTAGTGAAATTTAGTCTCTACAGCTTTTAATTTTATAATAAATGTAAATACAACTGATGCCAAAGGAAACGAGATATTCTCAAAAAACTGATTTTTACTACTTATAATAAATGTAAATACAACTGATGCCAAAGGAAACGAGATATTCTCAAAAAACTGATTTTTACTACCTTTGACCTTGAATATCTAAGGATGCGTCACCATCTGTGTCTATTGTCTATTGAGACAACCCTAAGATAATTGGGCTTTTAAAAAAAATAATTGCACGATTGAAATTGCATAATTTCAATCGTAATTCAGCCTCCCAATATCAGTTCATTAACATATTTTTTTGAGGAAAATTTGTAAATCTTGATCGCTCGTGTTAAATTAAACTAAAATAAAATAATAGGTATATTTTAAATTTCATATTTGTTTAAATTCAAATTTCCACACCATATCCCAACAAATACAAATGCGAATGACATGTATTCATCCCTATTTATTTTATCCTGACTTTTACATCTAAATTATGTCCCTTTTCCAGCTAAATAATTATCCTGTATCCCTCTCATAATATAATATGTGTGTATTATTGTGGTATATTTGTGGAAAGAAATAAGGTTACACATATAATAACACAAACACACAGACTTTGAACAATATACCTTTATAAATTATTATAAAATAAACACATTATATAACAAATTATAACCATATTTATTATAGATTTTCAAGACATCTTGTTGAAATATCAATGGTAGGACAAAACACATCTTTTGGCAAACGATGGGGCAGATAGACAAATCTCTGATGAAAAAAAAATGGGTTCGGCCCCTGATCTGGACGCCACTTGCATCAATTATTAGAATCCCTCCAAAATTTATTGCAAACTCCGATAATTCTCTTTAAATTATACTTGGAAAAATAAAGACTTGCGTTTCAAATTTTTAGGACGAATTCTGTTTGAACTTAGAAAAATAAGACGAAAATTAAGATTAAAATTTTTCGATATATACGATAGTTTTTGAAATATTGATGCCTAAAGATTTAGAGAAAATCACTTATAGAAGAAATAATACACAAATGCCATTCATTTTATCACTTGAAATGTATTTTATGGAAAAACGAGTACCGCTTGATATAATTTTCTTTATAGGAATATATTAGTCATGTTTTTAACAAATTACTTTTAGTTTTCCAAATTAATCTTACGAAAGTTTGACTTGTTACATAATAAACTATACCTTTGAAAACACTTCAATATAGAATTTATATGTTAAAAACGCAAACTTTAACAGCTTAAATCTATAAAATTAACACCGTAAGAGGTATTAAAAAATTTATCGGCTTATAGCGGGCATTAATGAGAATGCATATACACGATTTATAGATGATCCTAGGAAAACGTGATTTTTTGGGAACTTCCTTAACCAAATTTTGGTATGAGGAACTTACAAAACTATGAGGGACTTATAACGTGTTAAATAATTACGACTATACATCGTATATTTGTGGTATTTCTAACTAATTTTTGTCCATGTGATATTTCTTATATTTTTTAAACTACTAAAAAAAGGTTACCGGACATCGGACATCTAATAAACTACAGTAGTATATGTGTATTCGCACCGCGTGTGAGTTTTATTGGAGTCGTTTTAATGGTAACGATACACTACTTTAATTATAGAATTGTATGGATTGCATTTATGACTTACATTGAAAATTTAATATTATTGTCTCACAAATTTAAATAAATAATTATGATAATTAACATTTAAAAAATAATATTTATGCAATTTGATATCTTATTTTCATAATTTTTAATGCATTAAATTTAATAAATTAATGTTTCTCAATAATTTTAATTTGACATTTACTATAACATTAACATGTAAAGAATTGCAAATTAGTCATAACAGCGTCCTTTATCGCCAAAATTTTCACTGGAAGCGCTAGCATCGTTTTTTTTTTTGCCCCTACCATGACTACGCACACAACGAATATGATAATAATTATTATATATTTATAAATATAAATATAAAATATTAATAGGGGATATTGTTTAACCCTAAACAAAAACCTACATAAATTAAGTCTATTATATTAACTTTTTCATAAATTTATTAATATTACTAACTTATTATTATATAAAAGAGTTCAAGCAAGCAAAATAGTAATTATAACAATAATTTTATTATATTCAAGCTTACAAGCTTAGATGATGAGGTTAGAGTGGCTCTCCTGGGATGGGACACAATTAGACCATAGAACCATAGTGTTCGTTATGATACCGAGAAGAAGGTTGGCTTAACCCGACGCCACTACTATATGATCTATCTGGAGCTGTTTAAGAACAGCAAGGGGGCTTTAACGTCCACAGTCTTCAGATCGGAGCGGTCGACAAAAAAAGGCTGACTCAAATGATAGCTACTCATGTCAAGTGACAAAGAAGATGAGGCATGGTTTCCCTCACCTGCACCCATTTCCCCTACTGTAAAAGTTCCTGCAATAATCGAAATGTTCTGGTAGGCCTAGTCGTTCATCGTGTTCGTTCGCCTAGCCGTTCATCTTAGGTCGTGTCGTTCATTATATGCCAAATACTTATAAGAAATAATTTAGAAGGAATTTTTGTTTACTTCGAGTTGAGGCATGGTTTTTGAAATAATTAACAAGTAACTCGAAAAAAAAATTTATCCCGAGTATCGTGGTATTTATTTCAACAACTATAATTATAAAATATATTTTCCTCAGAAAATCAATTACATATTCGAAATTATTTTTATATAATGATGATAATTGAGGAAAAAAAAACTAATCATTTTTATAAACAATGAAAAAACATTTTACCTTTGCCACATTTGTCAATATGATTTGTTACAGGATACTCCGAATAACATTGGCATGAATGTATTCCTGGATCACATACGCCCCACATAAATCCACATTCTTTTGTATGTTCACATTTATCGCCAAACTTCTTATCACCACGGTCTTCCAAATCTGTAAATAAAAAGAACAAAAAGTTACTGTCGGCTGTTTTTTTTTTTTGACATCTTTGTAGACATTTTTATGTTAACTAAGTGACGTCATTAAAATCCTAAAATTATAATTTTGCTCTATCTCATCCAAATTATATCCGATTTTGATACACAAAGTATGTAATCCTACTAAATTTGGGCCGTACTTTTCAAATTTGTGGTCAAATTTAACCTGGCTGTAATAGTTTTTGAGATTCTGTTATATTGGTACCGATATTTAGCACTAAAATGAGTGGTAGCGAAAAACTAGCATCTTTGATGAAAAGCATGAGCCAAAATTAGTGGGTATCAAAAAAAATTCCATTAGGATCGGATAAAATTTACCTGTGTTATCAAAAAAATCGAACTTTGAACCTAGTGACGTCATTAAAATCTAAAAATTTTAATACTATACGTGTAAGAGCGTTGTAACAACTTTTCAGAAAAATCTGTGTATTTGTCGTAACGAGTTTACAAGTAATATAAAAATTCGAATAAATATTATATCGAAGCTAGAAGGCAATAAGAAAAATTCATTTTATTAAAAAAAAAGTCGTGATCCGGGAGACAGACGCAAAAAATTTGTGCAAGATGTCGGCCATAGAAATTTTATTCCAATCAGATCGGAGTTTTAAACCTCTCAAAAATTTAATAATTCCAACAAGGATTTTACGAATGGGCCTAACGTCCACGTTTCTTCAAGCGGAAGGGCTATATTACCCCCTGAACGTTTCAAAAATCATGAAATTCATTAGATCCGTCACTATCCTTTCTGGCCATTTTACGATTCAACTTTGTTGAGAAAGCCCACTCGAAATTTAGCCCATATTGAAGATGGTTTATATAATTATCTATCTTCTAATTGAGGTTCCAAATCGAGTGCTGATTCAAGACGACCAATCAAGGATTTTTCCTGTACATCTCCCGATCCATCATGTTTTAAAAAAAAACTTTTAACAAAAAGAAAACCGACTTCAAAAGAAAAACTTTTCCAAAACAAATTAATATGCACTAAAAAGTAAAAAAATAACGATAATATAATGTAGCTTAAATTATTGTTATTTGACTGACACCGACTCCAAAAATAACAATAATTTAAGCTACATTATATTATTGTTATTTTTTTACTTTTTAGTGCATATTAATTTGGAAAAGTTTATCTTTTGAAGTCGGTTTTCTTTTTGTTAAAAGTTCTTTTTATTTTGGGATTTTTAGTGAACCTGAAGTGCTCTAACTAATTTATCACTAAAAAAAGAATCATCGAAATCGGTTGGCGTGATATTGAGTTATTCGTCCCCTTGTCGTGCATACTTAATGCAAATTTAATATTTTTATGATTTTCTCATGGATACCGTTATCAGAACTCAACCAAAATGAAATAAGACCACACGGGAAGCACTAGCTTTCAAATAGATAAAGAATTATCAAAATCGGTTCACCCAGTCGAAAGTTCTGAGGTAACAAACATAAAAAAAAAAAAAACAGTCGAATTGATAACTTCCTCCTTTTTTGTTTGAAGTCGGTTAAAAATAAAAAAAAAAAATTCTCATTATCTTCCTTACAATATATCATCAATCAAATGATTATTTAATTTATGATTAATGAATATATTTTAATTAAATTTTTCTTTCAAATTTTTTTTTATCAAGAAAATTATATTTAATGGAAAAAAAGTAACTTAATCCCATAGACAACATTTTACAATATTAATTTGTGTTTCTTGATCATCAAGGATATTAGCTAATGTACTATGACGGTCACAGTCTTGTTATAATATGACGGTATAATTAATATTTTAAGTAAAGAATGAAGTCACAATACATCCTTTAATTTACAAACCAAATATACTTTATGAAATGTCTAGTCACATGATAGCGCAACTTTGGATTTTTGGTAGTATGTCCCTTATCGCACGATATTTTTTTGCCAGTTGGGAGTTAAAACCCAAATAAAAAAAACTTTTAACAAAAACAAAACTGACTTCAAAAGAAAAACTTTTCCAAAACAAATTAATATGCACTAAAAAGTAAAAAAATAACGATAATATAATGTAGTTAAAATTATTGTTATTTTTGGAGTCGGTGTCAGCCAAGCAAATGTAGCAAACTGTTCTGTCAGAGTTGTTTCCTTGGCTGACACCGACTCCAAAAGTAACAATAATTTTAACTACATTATATTATCGTTATTTTTTAACTTTTTAGTGCATATTAATTTGTTTTGGAAAAGTTTTTCTTTTGAAGTCGGTTTTCTTTTTGTTAAAAGTTTTTTTTATTTTGTGATTTTTAGTGAATACACTAACTAATTTGTTACTAAAAAAAGATTCATCGAAATCGGTTGGCTTGATATTGAGTTATTCGTCCTCTTGTCATGCATACTTAATGCAAATTTAAGACTTTTATGGTTTTCTCATGGATACCGTTTTCAGAAGAAAACCAAAATGAAATGGGGCCACACGGGAAGCTTCAGCTTTCACACAGATAAAAAATCATCAAAATCGGTTCACCCAGTCAAAAGTTCTGAGGTAACAAACATTAAAACAAAAAAAATACAGTCGAATTGATAACCTCCTCCGTTTCTGTTTGAAGTCGGTTAAAAACTACAACAGACGCCAAAAGCCGACATTAGGGTACCTAGGAAACTAAAAATTTTTCCATCGATTCAAGTTGGCATGAATTTTGAGAACAAATAAAAATATTTTTATAACTGTCAATTTGCATTTTTTGTTAAAATTTTATGATTTATCGATTTAAAAAGTTGTGAAAGTTATCAGAAGTTAAAGATAACAGGGATAATTTAACGTAAGTAAAAGGAAATTTTTATGTTATGTAAAAACACAAATCTGAATATTTCAAAAAACTGATTTTCAGTTTTTTTCACGCCATCGAATCGATAATTGGTAGTGTAATTCAAGAAAAGTTGGTGGTGTCTTACTTTCTCGTTCACGCTCTTTGGATATTAATTTTTTTTTTCTGCTTAATAATATAAAACTTATAATATCTATCATACTAATTAGATCAAAAATTCTATAATACAGTTATTTAAAACAGATTATTTCACAACCGTCCGAAAAAATGCGAACAAGAAAAAACTTTGTAAAAACATATGCTATTTGGTGAATAAAATTTAATAGAAAAAATTTGCGTTTTAAAAAATCTGAAGAGAAAGATTAACATTTAAACTTTGGACCTTTTCTGTTCAGATAAATATCTATATACCCCCGAGATAAAAGCAGGCCTGATCGATTTGTCTGTGGCATCGTAGCTCCTAATCGAATGAACCTATTTTATATCGATTGAGAGTGTTCTTAGCTGCGCTTTAAGAAAATCCTCTCAGTCGTTTGAACATCATCATCACTTTTCTAGTTGTTAATAGTGGGTACGAAGTCCTAAATCGCAATTGAAACATAGTTAAGTACTTTCTCGCTTAGTCGAGGGCCAAACCACAACTGACAGTGACTGAGAGACAATTAAGTGTCTTCTTATTAGAATGAAATAAACAGATATCTACTTCAATTTTAATCTGGAGGTGAAACAAAAAAATGTATCAGCCTCTAAGCTTAAAAAGAGCAGGTCATCCATTTGCCATATTGTACACATCAATGAAAATTTCTCATTTACCCAATTCCAGAATTTAATCATGTTTCACTGTAACCACATATATTATTAATTTCGAACAAACAACAATTCTATTATGCATTATTATGAAATGTTATTATTACTTTATAAGATAAAACTATATTATTAACTACTCTGCATGTGGCGCCATTTATGTGACGGGAAAATATAAACCATATCGGTCAGTGGACGGACGCATGGCTTGCCTCATGTGGAAAACGTACGACCATTTGTTGGAGTCATGTTATTTTATATTATATTTGTATGTTCTTTTCGTACCAAAACGTGTTCGTTATTTACAAGCTTAGTATAAGTAGAAAAAGATAGAATTATTACACTTTAATTAGTTTATCTTTAACTACTCACATCGAAAGTACTACACTGAGGCAAAAAGAACGAACATTTTTATATAACATTGTCGCATGATTAAAGTTTATATGTAGGACTAATAATAGTGATAACAAAGAATTATTTACAGAAAAATGTTTATTATATTTTTCCGTATTTGTATTTAACAAAACACACACACACACACACAAATTTAATGAAAAAAAATAGAAAACTCACTATCCGTACTTGGATTTAGAAGGTTTTGTAATTGAAAATAGTTTTTGAAAAAAGAGTTTGATAAAAATTACTTATGCTATAGTTGTTTCAAATTTACAAAAGAAGTCTTTTGAATAACAAAAAATCAATTTCCATTTCTGTTTTCACTTCAACAATTTGTATCAATAACAAAAGAATCAATCATCTTCAAT
Organism: Chrysoperla carnea; assembly: GCF_905475395.1. Lineage (NCBI taxonomy): Eukaryota > Metazoa > Arthropoda > Insecta > Neuroptera > Chrysopidae > Chrysoperla > Chrysoperla carnea. The sequence goes on from NC_058337.1 coordinate 130,215,815, forward strand.
TTAACGAATAAAATAAAATCGAACATTCAATATCCGTTTACGGGAAGAGAAAATTGGTCTTTTTTTGTCTCTTTTAACATATTGATTTTTCAAATCTTAACACTCGAAAAAATTACATAGAAGCTGGGTATGTAAGTCATTCAAATTATATGTTTTCGTTGATTTATCATCTCAAAGGACTTATTCTTAAAAGATGAAATTATTTGTAAATGGAAAAAAATTGTAGGTTTTAATTTGGAGAGAAAGATTTAGGAATTCTTATTGCACTGTTCTTTCGTAGTATAGCAAATTTTAAAACTAAAAACTTGATTTTAATAAAGAAACACTTATGTATAGAATTGTAGAATAAGTCTACCTATATATAGTTGCCTGAAAATAGCTCAATATCGAGGAATAGCGTTTAGGTTACGATTCTACAATCGTTTCAGCACCAACAAATATTAACTCAGGCAAATCATACACCATTTAAACTCTATTAATAAAGTATGACATACGTGACAACTGACATAGAGGCGTGGCTTAATAAACATGGCTGACTTTAGGTTGCAAATTTAAAACCAGTACAAATGTTTTGAAACAAATTATTTTTTCGTAGTTTATGGATGAACGAGTGCCAGGGCAATTTTGGATAAAAGGCTTGATTTTTATTTTATATATAGTTGGACTAAGTCTAAATCAATTCTAAGAACTTTAGGGGGAGGGGAAGAAGTTGCCTGATTATTTAAAAAAATAAATGACTTCAAATAATTTCAACCACAAGTTTAAACTTGCCTGGGCGCTCGTACTACCTTAAATAAGTTTAAATGAATCTGTTGATTTTATTTACAAATAAATGAGAAATATATTGTGATGAAGCTTGTTTTCTTAAATTATTTCTAATTTTTATTTATTTTAGTGTTAATATAGTGCAAAAATAATAAAAATAAAATAATAGTGCAAAAAATGGGCCTTAGATGCGTACATACTTTCTCTCTATACCTCACTTCCCTTTACCCAAGAGACATTTTACCCACATATTCTACCTCTGTGTAGATTTTCTCTAGTCTATAATCTCTTTATCACATATGCCAACAAAAAACCAATCTTAGTGTGATGGAAACACACGCAATATCTCATATTACGAATTTACTATGAAAAACCATAAAGGATAAACTATGCACAACGATTTGTTGATATTTTTGAATGAACCATAACCTTCTTTTAAAAAATAATCTTGCTTTGATAAATATTCGTTATGGTTAGTGGTTTTGTGTCATTTTTTTCCACTATGATCTTTGAAGTGAATAAATTTCGACTTCTTTGTACGATAGGTAATATTTCCACACAGATAAGTACATCAAGGTATGACGAACGTATGTATGTTAAGATTGGCATAGATGTTTATACCATGTATATGAAATATACCAAGGTATACTAAGTTTAGTCTCAAGTTTGTAACACTTAAAAATATTGCTACTACGAACAAAATTTTGGTATAGGTGTTCATAGAATCATCTAATTAGTCCATTTTCGGTTGTCCGTCCGTCCGTCTGTAAACACGATAACTCAACAACGAAAAAATATATCAAGCTGGAAGTGAGGTCCAGTTCGTAAATGAGCAACGTAGTTCAATTGAGTCTTGGGTCCGACCCACCTTGTAAACTGTTAGAGATAGAACAAATGTTTAAATGTAAAAATATTCCTTATAAAAAAATAACCAACTTTTGTTTCAAACAGTCTTTCGTAAACATCACTGTTTACCCGTAAGGGCGCAAATTATGCGTAAATTGTATTATATGGGAATATCAGTTACGTATGTGTGACATGTATGTATATGTAATGTGATAGAGTAATCAACACTATCTATACATGGTATTTCAACAATTAACTCAGTCAATTGTTTGTTTTCACTTGTATAGATTTTTTTTTAGCTCAACAAAATATGATTTCAAAATACCTAACTGTAATACTAGAGAGATATAGCAACCACATGAAAATTTATATATTGTGGTTTGTATTTTATATGTTTTTCGGTAAAATTCTAAATCCAGATTTTCTAGTGGTTTAAAAAATATCTATTTTAAGTTGATTATTTTTCGAGTTATAAATTTTATATCTTTGTGGATTAATGGTCACAAAAAAAGGGTATCAATTATTTTAAAAAAATTATAAATTCATAAAATAAAAATCCCGGGTGCATAAAATATTAACTATAAAATAAGACGTTCCATACAAAATAATGTTTTTGGCAAATCTGAAAACAACCTCAAAAAAATAGGTATATTTACTTATAGTACAGTAAAAGATGTTACAAAAACGGCTAATAAAGGAAAATGAAAAAAACCGCTCGCATTTTGCTAGAACCGCATGGAATGTGTCTCTTAGGTGTCAAATATCATTAGTAACGAATGAGTTAGTGATGCAAATGTTTCTATTTGTTAATAAACAATAAATTTTTAATTCAAAGAAACGATCAATGTTAAAGTTCACTTAAAAATTATTGAATAGGCAACTTGTTTGACGTAAATATTATGTGTTTGCCAAATAATCGAAAATTATTATAAATGTATAACGTATACGTAATTCAAGTTGCCTATTTATTAATTTGTAAATCAACTTTAACATTAACCGTTCTATTGAACTAAAAATTTATTGTATATTAACAAATAGAAACATTTGCACCACTAACTCATGCCTTACTAATGATATTTGACACCTAAGAAAGTTATTCCATTAGGTTTTAGCAAAATGTTAACTGTACAATTATTTAAAAAGCGCTGTTGTTTCAAAGTGCCCTAGTTTATGTATAGTGTGGTAAAGTAAACAAAAAATGTACTGTTTAACATTTGTAATAAAATAATAACCGGGGCTAAAACCGATCGTAGTCAAGTGTGTCAATGCATAAATTATATGTGTGAGAGATGATACAGACGGTATAAGTGTCAAAGGTCACATTTCATATAAAGTTCGAAATTCGACAAGGACACATCATTTTAATATAATTTAACTAGATTGTAACCCACTCAAATATCTCCTTTGAATATAAACTTAAATATCAAAAAACCTTTACTAAATTTTTCTAGAATAGTTATCAATCACGCAATTAGTATCTAAACCTAGTAAAATATGGGCTAATATATACAAAATAATGTTTAAATTTAATTAAATTAAAATGTTATTTATACATCGACAGACATCGAATATCTTAGTTTTCAGTAAATCGAAAAAGGCAACAGTTAAGCTTTATTTTCATTGAATTTAAAAAAATGATTTTGTACTTTTTTTCCATAATTTTTTGTTGTTTTCTTAGTCATATTAAGTTTTACATTGTAATTTTTTTGTCCTTGATAAAAGTTTAAGAAATATAAGAACGATTATCCACTTAAACGTTAAGTGAGCAATTATTTGATACTTAAAATAATTTAATCACGAGAAAATATACAAAAAAAAGTAAGCAGAAATCTTTAGAAAACGCTCGCTTAGAAAGATGTTATATGCTATCTCAGTTTTAGCTTACTATAAATTTTGTTGTCAATATTAACACATAAAAAACAAAATACAATAAAAAAAAAAAAACTTTTAACAAAAATAAAACCGACTTCAAGAGAAAAACTTTTCCAAAATACATTTATATGCACTAAAAAGTAAAAAAATAACGATAATATAATGTAGTTAAAATTAATGTTATTTTTGGAGTCGGTGTCTGCCAAGGAAACAACTCTGATAGAACAGTTTGCTACATTAGCTTGGCTGACACCGACTCCAAAAAATAACAATAATTTTAACTACATTATATTATCGTTATTTTTTTTACTTTTTAGTGCATATTAATGTATTTTGGAAAAGTTTTCTCTTGAAGTCGGTTTTATTTTTGTTAAAAGTTTTCTTTTTATTTTGAGATTTTTAGTGAATCTGAAGTACACTCACCAATTCGTCACTAAAAAAAGAATCGTCGAAATCGGTTGGCTTGTTATTGAGTTATTCGTACTCTTGTCTTGCAAACTTGCTGCAAATTTAAGACTTTTATGGTTTTATCATAGATGCCGTTGTCAAAACTTACCCAAAATAAAATGAGACCACACGGGAAGCATCAGCTTTCAAACAGATAAAGAATCATCAAAATCGGTTCACCCAGTCAAAAGTTCTGAGGTAACAAAGATTAAAAAAAAATAAAAAAAAAAAAATACAGTCGAATTGATAACCTCCTCCGTTTTTGTTTGAAGTCGGTTAAAAAAACACATAAAAATAGGAGTTCATTTTATTCAGAAAGCATTTTTGGACATTTTTTGTTTGCGCTTTGAGCCTAAATAGGATGTAATTGACGATTTAGTTTACGAAAAATCAATAAACAAAAGTAACTTTTTAAGGATTATTTAGTCTAATTCAGAAAGGAATGGTAAAAGCGAAGTTGTTCAATTTACTGTCACCATTTACTATGTACTGTGACTATGTGACCATGTGCTATTTTTCCTCATTTTCAAATTTGAAAATCCTACAGCAGAGTTTTGAATGAAAAATTTCTTCAAATTGATGTTCATATACGTTTCTCGCATTCAAAGTTTTGAGAGCCATTTAAGGATGTACGAGCAATCCAGGGTAATTTTGGATAAATGATTTTTTCTTTTTTTTTTTACATTAAGTTGGACTAAATCTTAATCAATTATGAAAATTTTAAAAAAAGTGGTCCGATTATTTAAATAAATAAATGACTTCAATTGTAGGCATATTTAACATTGGTTCTAACATTTTGGGAAAACGGTAGATGGATGATACTTTTCATAGATTTCTTCAAAACTAGTTGGTGGAAATTAAAAAAAACTATTTAATTTAAAGTTAAAACCCTAATAAATTATTGAAAACAAAAAGAACCCATTGTGTTTGTCTAATTAAGGATGTATGAGCACGGTAGTGGGGACACAAATTAATAAATATATATTTTTTCAATTTTGATTTTGAATTATGTTTTAACTTAACAATACTTATAGGACGAAAAGTATGAATACAATTTTTCGATATCTGGAGTAATTTTCAAAATATCGAAAATTGAAAATTTTGTTTAATTAATCAGCTTTCGATATTTCAAGACTTATTCTTATTTTTCGTCCACATTCATGAAATTATAACAAAATTAATCATCAAAGTTGAAAATAAATTACAAATAATTCCAACCACAAGTCTAGACTTTATCCTTGGCGATCGTACTACCTTAATTCATTTGGGTATTCCGGATAGTGTTTGTTTAAATAGAATATTTTTCTGTATATACAAATCTAATTAGTATATTCATTTGTTAAACTATAATAAATTAGAATTTTCTATATGGAATACTTAGATAATTATAAAAAGTGTCAAAAAAGATTATATTGTATTGTACTACCTACATTCGTGTGATAAAGAGATAGTTATCAATTAGTTATAAATGTCCTGTACATTCTCTGTATACACAAAAAAATATAATATACAAGGTGTTAGAAAAGTTTTAGCACAACAGTCAAACTAGAAAATAATGTATTTAGAAAAAAAAATGCGTTACAGTTGTGCAAGTAAAGGAGTTGCCTATTAAGGAGGTATGCAAGGATTGAATAATACTATAGCTATTTCAAAAAAACTTTATAAATACTTTTTTAACTTCCCGCTAAGAAAATAGGGAAGTTATTGTTTTCACCCCGTTTTGCCAAAATCGAGTTTTCATCAGATCTCGACGTTTTAAGGTGTCAGGAAGCTTCCCTGACTACTTCCGCGAGGGTGTCTGTATGGCTGTATGTATGTATGAGTGTGTGTGTGTATGTAAACCTCTCATAACTTTTGAACGGATCGCCGATTTGATCGCGGTTAGTGCCATTCGAAAGGGCTTGATCAAACTTAAATTTTGAGGCCTATTTGGACCGATTCGAACCGATAGATTTTGAGAAATCTCAAAAAAACTGCAATTTTTTTAAGTGGTTTTTTTTGAATAACTTTTAAACGGCTGTATCAATCAATTCCAAAAACTAATCAGCTATCAACATCAAAAAACCACGTCGATCACCACCAGTCCGGTCAAAACCGGTTGATTCGTTCGTGAGTTATCGTTGACGAAAGAAAACCCAAAAAAGCGTTTTTTCGGAATAACCTCAAAATTTTTTTGTTCTATCAATTGAAACTTAAAGATTCTTCATGAAGCTTCAAAAACTGCGTCGAATGTCACCAACCGCGTGAAAATCGGTTTATTCATTCTAAAGTTATCGCGATTTGAAAATTTAAAACATAGTGTTTTATCAAACGTCTATGAAATTTTTGAGCTTGCCAAAAACACTAAAATCTATACCGTTTAAATTATAAAAACGGTAATACACTTAACGGTGTTTTAATGTTTAAATTATTTAGTATTTAGTATTTGAGTACTAAAATCTGATTAAAAATTTAATCAGATTTTAGTCTAAGATCACATCTAATTACAATAAAATGCGAGTGGATATAACATCAGAATAGATAAAATTTTTTACACGTTATGAGTCAATACTTAGCGGGAAGTTACAGGGATGACCTGCAGGGTCAACCGTTTTCCAAATTTTTTTATTAATAAAGTTTCCAAAAATCACAAAAAATTCCTGGGTCATCGGGTTTTTTATTATTATTTTATCGTTCAAAGTTGGCTGAAAAAATTGATGAATCATATAGGTTATCCTTTTCAATTGGATATTTCTATATCAAAAAATCTAGAAAGTGTGATTAAATACTATCTAAAATATTTAGACAATCTTAAAGTTTATAATAAATACCATAAAAATATAAAGTTGTCGATGATATAAAAACAAAATTTTCATTTAATTATGAGTTCATCGACGATCCATCATTTGATGAACAGAGACGAATATAGTTACAGTTTTGACGATTGAAGTGCGATATCTCTATTAACCTATAAGGCGCCGCAAATCTACCTTTTTATTTATTTTCAAACCCATATCTAAGGACACTTGGATTTTTAAGATGAATATAACGATACTTTTACTGTCAAAATTCAACGAGCCATTTGAAAGATACGAGGTAATAAAGAAATTTACAAACAAACATACATATACATGCATGCATACATTGACAGTCGGGTAAAAAACAGAATGTATCTTACAAATATTATTCTACCGTTCCAATATTTTTCTAACACTCCATATATGTGACCCTAAATTTATTCATTATCAAATGAAAATGATGAAACAAGTTCAACTTTTTTAATTTTCATGGAATATTTCCCAAGAGACGATCGTTTTATTATAATGAGCATTATATTATATATTGGATAAATGAAAATTTTTCGGAGTGAGTATATTGACGCAAATATAAAGGACATTTAAAAAATCAAAGCTTTTCCCCAGGTCATTTGATTTTTTCACCACTTCTTGTTTCATTTTTATTGCGATTATGCATAAAATTCACCAATTTTTTACTATTATCTTACAAATAGCTAGATTACGTTTCATTTGATATGAAAAATGATGCCAACAAAATGGCGACCTATGGATCTTCAGTTCTGGATTTTTCCGAAGAATGCCTAGATTTCGCAGAAACAATTCTACGAAATAACAATTTTTATACAATCAACAATTTTTGGTAAAACTTTTCAATCTGTTTTTGCCTAAACTGTACAGTTTCCGAAAAAATGTTTTGAACAAAAAAGTTACGTTTTTAATCAATAGCAATATTCTAATTTAAAGTATTCATCCTCGATATCCAGTTATGGAGTAGAAAGAGCTTTTCATTGTGCTTGAAAACCTAGGTCAAGTTGAATGTAAGCGAAAGATGTGCGCCTACACACCCAACATTTTCCGCTTGTAGACTTTTATCGATAAAAGTTATTTTTCGAGTTTCAAGCATGTCAACTTAAAAATATTGATAACTTTCAAATCGAGGCACGCAGTCTGGTGGTAGAAAAATAAACTATTAATGGATTACAATTGTAGAGTAAATACATACTGTTTATATTAGCAATAAATTGTTTATAATAAATTCTCGATAAATAAAATTTAAATGGAAGTTGGAATTTTTACAGAACGTGTTAAAACAAAAAATAGAGTAAGTTGTGCAGTAAGAGTAAAGCAAATAAAAATTTAAACGTAGTTTTCCCATTAATTTCCAAAAGCAAGCGATCGTACAGTGTTATTAGAAAATTTTTTCAATAACAATTTTTTATTACTACAAATATTATAATAATTATTTTGAAGTTAAATTTGTATAATAATAATAATAATAATAAATTAATTAAATATTTTATCGAGATTGTAATACTTTGGGCATTAGTAAGATCTATAAAAATTTTTGTTTTTCCAGTTTCCAGACTGCAAACACTTTAGTTTATATTTTATTTCGCAACGAATTCTGTCTGCCGCTTACATAACATTCAATGTAACTGCCAGGTATTATGTGGATATTATAATTATTCTGAAATTGATGGATTTTTGTTTTTGAGTAAACACGCCTCATGTAATAATCGTTCAAAAAAAGCCAACTTTAAAGCTTTGAGCATAATTTTTACATAATTTTCATTAAAGTCTATATTAATTATAAATAAATTTTTATCAACAAGCGACGAATAGAAAACGAAAAAGGTTTTTTTAACGTTTTTTGACTGATCACATGGGTTAAACATTTAAAAGTGTAAGTTACTTTCCGACATGTTTTTTAAGCCACGCCTCCATGTCAGTTCCCAATACCCTCTTTATAATTCGAAGTAATCGTACAGTTATTTTGCAAGTACTTAATCTAACAGAAATCGATCGAAGTATTTCTAAACACCCTATATAAAAATATTTATATGTTTGGTATATAATATATACTTGACAATGGTAAAACACTACAGGGATTCATAATTGTGACGCTTTTGTGAAATTATAATAAAACAATAGTTACTGTTACACCCAACAACAGCAGCGACAACGACAATGAACAATCGAAACATAAAAAATATAAAAAAATAAAATGATTGCAGCAGAAAATGCAAAATGTAACAAAAAATAAACTACATATATGAATAAAAAAAAACTTTATAAATAAAAAAAATAGAACCATTTCAGTAGATATGCGATATTTAATTTATGAGTTGGTAACAGGAAAAACTACCAGTTCTTATATTTTATTTTGATTAAAACGATTTAAAGTAGTATATACAGAAATTCCGGTGCAATTTTTTTTATATTTTTATATAGTCCACCACATGCCATCAAAATATCTAAAAATAAGCCAAAATTTTTGCATTTTATTTCAATTTTTAAATCATATGTAATATTCAACTTCGTCAAGGAGAGCTTTAAAAAAGTTATGTATAATTAAAGAAAGATGAATGAAAATGTATAAAATATATACAAAAGAATTCACAGATTACAAACGTTATTTAAGCAAAGTGTGCTATGTTTGTGACATAATAATGTTAAAATATAAATTTGTTTTCTGGGTGTTTTTAATAAACAAAAAACTTTTAACAAAAAGAAAAACTTTTCCAAAACAAATTAATATGCACTACAAAGTAAAAAAATAACGAAAATATAATGTAGTTAAAATTATTGTTACTTTTGGAGTCGGTGTCAGCCAAGGAAACACCTCTGACAGAACAGTTTGCTACAATAGCTTGGCTGACACCGACTCCAAAAATAACAATAATTTTACCTACATTATATTATTGTTATTTTTTTACTTTTTAGTGCATATTAATTTGTTTTGGAATAGTTTTTCTTTTGAAGTCGGTTTTCTTTTTGTTAAAAGTTTTTTTTTTATTTTCTAATTTTTAGTGAATCTGAAGTACACTAACTAATTTATCACTAAAAAAAGAATCATCGAAATCCGTTGGCGTGATATTGATTTTTTCGTCCTCCTGTCGTGCATACTTAATGCAAATTTAAGACTTTTATGGTTTTCTCATGGATGCCGTTGTCAGAACTCGATCAAAATGAAATGGAACCACACGGGAAGCACTAGCTTTCAAATAGATAAAGAATCATCAAAATCGGTTCACCCAGTCAAAAGCTCTGAGGTAACAAACATAAAAAAAAAGAAATACAGTCGAATTGATAACCTCCTCCTGTTTTGTTTGAAGTCGGTTAAAAATGTAGGTATGTAACTTTCAAATTATTATGAAAAAATATAAACAATTTTGTTTTAAAACCTATATGTGTTCTATCCAATAAAAAAAAATTCAACAACTCAATTTGTTAATATGACAAAAGCTATTTTTTTTTAAATTGTGGCGTAGGATCTGCATTAGCTGACCGAGATTGAAAAGATAACACATTTTTCTTAAAATCGAATATCTATTGCATTTTTAATTTTTCAAGAATTTTTATTTCGAAAACTAAGCGTCTAAAGAAAAAAATCACAACAGTACTTTTTTGCTTAAAACTGAAAAAAAAAACAAAAAATTCATTTTGAAATATTCATAATTTTGTACTCATGAATTTTTCTTTCATTGAATGAAAAGACAAAAGATATCTATATTTCATTTTACGTTTTAACTGTGCATATTTGCTCCTCTAGAATTATAAAATTGTCATAGCAAATTTTTCTGTGAATATACTTTGGAAATTGATGAAAACTAAAAAATTAGTTCTAGTTATAATCCAGTCTAAAACAGTATTAGTTCTTTTGATATCGCCAGATAGAGTCAAAGCCTGATCCCGTGGAGGTCAGTTTATAAAAAAAATGTTTCAAACAAAAAATATTTGCGTTTATAAACAACAACTTTCTAATTTAAACCGATGCAGGTGTAAGATGTGTCCCTTTAAAACTAATATTTTTCGTTTAAACACCCTGTATATGACATGAGTGAAAGGGTAGCAAATATTACTTTTGCCCGAATCGGCTAATTTATATCGAACCCTGGATAGAGTCATTCTTAGCAATAAAATCCCATAACAAATAATATATGAATTTGTCTTGGTAGAATTCTGAGCTTAATAGTTTAGAATAACAGAGCTTAAATGAATACAATACACCTATTTTATTGAATTTCCATGAGATTTCCCTTCAATATTCATAGCTATAATAAATTTAATAACAGTTGATATACATCCAATGTAGATGATAAATACCTAAACCAATTTGATTTATTTACGAAACTGTCAATAATGCATAAATTTCATTACCTATTGATAAATAATAATTTGTATGCAAAATTATGATAACACACAACTGCATCATAATATTGTTTAAACATGGATTTAACCCACCGTACACTATAGCTTATAAAAATCCGAGCTACTTTGTTGGAATATGTATCAAATCAAATATTATCTTTAATGAAGTTACTAACCAATACGAATAGCGTTAACCAATAATAGTTTTGAGTTTATGGGTCACTTTCTCCCAAGCCATCCCCTTGATTATTAAAATTTATCTTATTTTTAAAATTCAATAAAACCAAATTCGCTTTATAATTAGAAACATCAGAAAAGCGAAAAATATTGACAATATTTACAATATTTTTGCAAAACTTTTTACCCTTTCTACACTTTCTACGTCGCCCTATTAACTCAGTTGGTTAAGGCGTAACCAATTCCGTCCGCGGTATGCTTAGGGTAGCGGGTTTGATTCCCGCCGTCGCATCAAAATTAATTTAATTAATAGTTGTGATGGGCTGGTGTAGTGCATGGTATATGCATAAAGGAGATGCACTCAGCCTCTGAAATTGAGGAGCTGATAAATGAAATTATCAGCGGAAAGGTGATAAAACACATATATGGTATCACAATGGGCTCTATAGCCTAAGTGTGTCCTTCGGGTGTAGCCAATATAACCTAACCTAACCTTACCTTCGTATTTACAAAATTTACTGTAATTGATATAGTAGTTTATAAAGGGAGAAGTGCTCCCACAATGCTATTTCATTTCTAAGTAGCTACGATCCAGATAAAAATAGGTTTAATCCCAAGAGTCACCTGTTTAGTTTTGATATTAAACTGAAATAGTATATATCATAGTTAATATAGAAAAGCACTCAACAAGTATTATTATTTCTTTAACGCAGTTTTCCAATAAATGAAGTTTTCTTATGAACAGCTTACATAAGACAATCATGTCTTTTATACGGGAGAAAACTGAACGTACTTTCTTTGCTAATTTTCGCTTATTGTTAAAAATTCTCGGCAAATTAGACTCGAACGCAACAATCAATTCATTAAAAAAACACAATTATTAACCTCCGGCTAAAAAGAGTGATGCTATAAGCTTCACGTGTCTGTGTATCTGCGTGTCTGTCTGTGGCATCGTAGCTCCTAAACGAATGAACCAACGTTGATTTTTTGTGAGAAGTAATTTGATCGAGAGTGTTCTTAGCTATGTTTCAAGTGCGAGTTTAGGATTCCATTGCCGACAAAAACTATAAAAAACGCCATGATCTTCAAACGGCTGAATAGATTTTCTTAAAACTTAGGTTAGAACACTCTCGATTAAATTACCTTTCAGACAAAATAAAAAGGTGTAGATCCGTTTAGGAGCTACGATGCCACAAACGAATCGAAAAGAAATGATTTTATTTCTGAGATTTCTAAAAATTATTAATTTAATATTATATATTTCCAAATTTCCAATTAAAAATTTCTTAATAAGGTATCGTAAAATTTTAACCCTGTAGACATACATAAACAAAACTTGAAAAGCATATCTATATAAGACTACCGAAACTAAAGACCACCCGGATTTTTTTAAAGATTCAAACTTTGCACTAAAATTCTTAATACACTATAATCGAAATTAAATTCGATTTGATTCAATTATATTGATTACAATTGTACATTAAAGAGTAGAAGTATATATAATATAGGATGAATGTTTGTTTTTGCTAATAAATCAATTTATTCGTTTTTCCCCAGTCGACAAGAACTGTTAAATATGCCTATTGAGACTGATAATTTATTTATACAAATATAATTTACCTAGTTCGATATACCTTTTTATTCGTTCGATATAAATACAGTGAAATACTTTTAAAATATAGTACCGATAACGAACATTTAAAACGAATCTCGTTTAACAAATATACTTTGAATGGATTAACTATCAATCACTTATATAAACAAAAGCTTTTAAAATTATATCAAAATTGTCAAAATTATATCAAGATGAAATATGTCTAGACGAAATATCTACTTTTCATAATCATGCACAGTAATGGATTTAAGCAGAGAGATCGTACGGCACGGACTTTTCCTAGGAAAACAATTTTTAAAAATTCAACTTTTTACTTTATTATATTTATAAATAAATCCCTGATTCCAAAAAAGTGGTTTTTTAAAAATGTTGCGTCCGTCGGTATCTCAGTATGTCGGTATGTCTAATACCAAGCTGGAGCCTTCAATTTTCAACCAATTTTTCTCTAACTCGGTATATAGGTTCAGTTTGGTCATAAATCCAGACAAGTTTTTATTTTTTCCACTGGGCCTTTTTTTAAGGGTACTTCCATCTACGCCAACTTCCATCTACGGCTTTTCTCAAAAACGGCTCTAACGATTTCGATTAAACTGGGCACAAGGCTAGACCTTAAGGTGTTCCTAGGATTGGTATAAGCCACATATCCGGGAAAATTCGAGAAGGCCCACATCCTTGGGAAAAACTTTTTTTTGGGGCTTTCTCAAAAATGGCTCTAATGATTTCGATTAAACTAGGCACAAGGCTAGACCTTAAGGTGTTCCTAGGATTGGTATAGGCTACATATCCAGGAATATTCGAGAAGGCCCACACCCTTGGGAAAACATTTCAAAATACAGGAAAATGGGATTTTCTAGGGAGTGAAACTTCGTATCAGGGTTTATATCAACAAGGTCCTAGGTTTGATATAACTACCCTCTGAGACCCCTTTCCCTGCAGCCGAGGAGCTGGAGAAAAAAAACTTAATTAAGCCAAATTAGTGAAGTTAAGAAACTAAAGCTTTTCCTTGTTTTTAAATAATTCTTACAATAATATATCAATTTTATAATATAATGTCCGATGTTTCGGACCGTTTATTTCAAATAGAACGATGTATCAACTTTCGAAGGAAGAGAGAATTTTAGAGCTTACTTACTGAAAGAGACTAAATTTTTGTATTTACGAGTTTTAATGTGTTCTAAGTCTGTCTCTACCAGGTAAGATCAAAAATATCGCTGGATGAATCAAAATATAGCGTATTTTGTAAATCCACTCTTTGCTATCTGTATTTTCTTATTTCTGTAAATCTTCTGTGTAAACCTTTCTGTAAACTAGTTTATTCGTTCGAGATAATGACTTTGTCAAAACCCCACAAAAAGATCTCCAGTGGCTTATTCTTGGCTTGACGCACGTCACGAACTTTTACACCATGATGCGAATTGTTCACTAGGACAATAAAATTGGCCGTAAAATTCTATACATAGTTCTTACAGAATAGGGGATAACCCTGATGTCGAATTGACCATACTACCCATAAAAATGTAAAACTATAGACTTGATACCATGACAAAATTTGAAGGTCAAATTAAAAAACGAAGAAGTAATAACCAATCAAAGATTGCATTCAAAGGTTGCCCATCTCCTTTTAACAAAACAAAGTTTTATATGTAATCTCTATGATGATATCCACGTATGACGTGGTATCTTCTTTCGGGTATCTTCCTCTTTGTTTAATCAGGAATTTTAAACGTGCATACCTTCCATACTAGAGAATAAGATTTTTAAAAACCAACTTCTATTCGTGAAGTGAGAATTCTTCATCTGAAGTGATAAAAAAAATTTAGTCCGATCTCTTATTGTTATTTCTGTAGAATAAGTGAACAATTTGCGAGTCGAGCGTTATTGAGCGTTAATTAAACGATTCAAAACGTAAATGGAAAGTTTTAAACTAACATTTGACATTTGACCCAAGCGAAAGTATTCACAGCATTCTAATTTACAGAGTTACAAGCATAGGAAACCGAAATTGGATCATCTTTTACAAGGCCATGATCTCATTAATCATTTTAATACCAATAAATCTTCTACGAATTTTATTTTTTTTTTGCATTCATATTCACACATATTAAAATATTTAATATCATAATAAATGGAATAAATAAGCACAAGTTTTCCCACATTCTCTTGAAATTTATGATTATATGTAACGAGTAATTTTAAATGTCTGACAGTCATAAAACAAGGTATTTATATTATTTATCCTTTGCAGAATCGGTCTTATAAGAATCTTTATTTTATAAGTAGATAAATATTAATGGTTTTAAATAAACCAGTCGTGTTGAAATGATTCAAAATTTTATTTTTCTTTTTAAATTAACTAATCGTTTTAAAATTATCGTAATTTTATTTATCTTTTTTAAATAAACCTGTCGTTTAAAAGTTATCGTCATTTTATTTTTCGATTCAAATACGTTCCGATTGAAGAAAAAATGAAACGATATTTTTTATAAAAACAAAATGAAGCTATTTTCTATATAAGGGATTTATTCTCAAAGAAAATATTTTCGTCATTAGCAGACGCTTTACAGACACTTACCTACTTTCTCTTATACTTTTCATTTTATCAATAAAATTATCAATTATATAATTCGAAATACCAAATTCTTTAAGTTCAGCTAACATCGAAACGTAGGAATTTAATTTACTATTCGGTTTTAGCAAAAAAATAAATTTAAAAAAAAAAAAAAAAAAAAAAACATACAAGCATGAAAAAGTATTTCGAAAATTTCGACATCACACTTTAATTTTTTGGTAGGTATACATACGCCTGTTTAAATTTTATTAAGTTATTTTTAAATTTAGTTTATAATTTGTTGAATATTACACAAGTATTTAAGGAAAAACCACAATATACTGAAAAATAACTTTCCAAACAACACAAAACCTTACAAAAATGTGAAAGTTTATTTTTTTTATAGAAAATTTTTCTACTGTTAAAATAAACACAAGATTCGATGTATTGTTTCAGAAATTTTTCAATTTCATATGGTTTTTCCCTTAAATGTTTATTAGAAAATAAATTATGAGAGAAGTTTTCTGGACAATGCTTGATTTAAAGAAAATATCATTGAAAATCGATATAAAGTACGTTGCTCTTATAAAAAAATCTCAAAAAATGAATAATTTTGAAAGTTTTTATAATTTTCACTTGGAACGAATGAAAACAAATTAAAAAAAAAAAAGAAAACTTTTTTATAGAAAGTAAACATATAAGCAATAACATAGAAAAGAAAAAAACCAAGTGTCCCCATCCATGTAAGAGATGTTACGAGCAGGGTAGATTAAGGGTTAAATTTAATTTTCAACATTGATGACGATTTTTAGTATATCTTTATGAATGTAGACGAAAAATAAGAATACAATTTTTCGATATCTACCTTGGTTTACCAAATTTCGAAAGCTGAATAATTTCCTTATGGTGTAATTCGATCGTACATTTAAAATTGAAAGTAGCCTTGTTATCTCGAAGCAGCGTTCATTTACATGAAATCATTTGTAGATAAAAATGCGTTTGTAACTATCAATCTTTCCGAATACTTCTGTACAATAATTTATTTAATTTTCAAAAACAAATTAATTTAGATAATGTTTTTTTTTATATTTGCTTTTATTAGTTTTAATTTTAATTAAAATTTGTGGTTTTCAGTTCGCAAACATAAATATTTTTGTTGATAAAATAATTTTCATAAAATCGTAAACAATTTATTTATAATATTGAAAAAAACCCAGTTGAAAAGATTATTCGAAATTCGCTACTGATTTTGTAGTAAAGTAATAACTTTTTTTTGGCTTTACAATACCACGCAACTACAAAAATATATAATATATTATATGTAAGTGATGCTTATAAATTTGATAATATAGATATCGCTTTTCAATCATCAATACTCTATTGGCGTCACTGTTCATCAAATGATGGATCTTCGATGAACTCATAATTGAAAATTTTGTTTTTATATCATCGACAACATTATATTTTTGTGGTATTATTATAAACTACAAGATTGTCTAAATATTTTACATAGATTTTTATCACACTCTCTATACTTTTTGATATAGAAATATCCAATTGAAAAGGATCACCTATATGATTCATCATTTTTCAGCCAACTTTGAACGATAAAATAATAATAAAAAGCCCGGTAATCTAGGAATTTTTTGTGATTTTTGGAAACTTTGTTAATCAAAAAAATGTATTTATAAAGTTTTATTAAATCCCTGGTATTATTCAATCCTTGTATATTTCCTTAACAAATATTAAACGATCAGCGCCCAGAACAACAAAATTGAAGGCAACACCATGTAAAACCTCCAGAGCACAATAATGTTCAGTACATGATTTTTCTATGTTCTTTTCTAATTAAATATTGAAATATTTTGGAAAAACTGTAATATGTTCACGTATAGAAGTTATCATTCAAAACACGTTTTTATTACGTGTTATCATTCTTAACTTGTATCTATGTATGTTTACAAACAAAATCGATTTTCTACCACTTACAATTTTCGTGGTGATTTGTAACTTTTCAAAACTACATCACGTATCTACACTATATTTTGCCAGGTGAAAAAAATATAACATTCATATTCAAGTAAAATCACTGAAAGTCTTAAGAAAATTATTTCTGACTGATGAAAAACCAAAAAAAAAAAAAACAAGTTTTTTCTAAAGACACGTGAACAATTAATTTTTGAGAATTAAGTTGACGATGCAGATGATCGTTAAGCAATGTGTTTGTACCAATATCACCAACATAAACAATTGATAAACTTATCTTTATTACTTAATAAAAATTGAGATAGATGGTCTATCGGATACAATGTTGGCTCCTTATTCAGAAGGTCGTCAGTTCGAAACCCATCCACGTTAATACTTCTTTTTTTTTATTCCACCCAAATTTTTTTATGTTAAACTTAAATTTGTACACAATCTTAAAATTAGCGAGACTAAAAAATAAGAAACTAAATTATAGTTTTAAAAAAAACTAAAAAAACACTCTCAAGGATAATACTTTTGATTATATTGTAAAATTCAAAGCGTGGGATGCTCGATATCTGTCAAATTAGCAAATTTAAAAAGTGAATGTAGAGAGAACCTCACGCTTTGATCTTTACATTGAATTAAAATTATTTTCTAGTTCCTAGTGCAATAAAAGCGTGTTTTTTTAGTTTTTTTTTTTTTTTTTTTTATTATCTGAAAAAATGTTTGATAAATATTGTATGATGAAAAAAAAAAAAGAAAAACGCTTTGATTAAGTTCTCAATCAATTGATTTAAGGCCTTCTTTTAACACAAAATATCTCACTTTTTTGTCATTAGCTCTATAATTATTTTTAGCTTTTAGTCTGTTATTAACAAAAAACAATTTCCTACTAACCATAAATTAAAGAATCGATTCAGAAACACGTGAATCGATCGAGTATACATATAAAGGCGTGCAAAAGAACTTGCACATGTACAAAGTAATACATGCAATTTCCCCAACATAGAAAAAGGAATCGTGATGTATAATATACAAAAGTGGTTTTTATGTATTCGACATGAAAACTTTAATAGAAAAATTTTAAAGGTTTTATATCACTTGATGAAAAACCATTTTCTATATAAAAATTTAACAACATACAAATATAATGTCACGAAATGTACATAATACATATAATGTTTTTCCAATTTTCTTCAATGAAATTTATTTAAAGGGGTTTTCTTTTTAAAAGACGAGTTAATACAGTATGGGCGTCAGGTCAATACTGGTAGGCGATACGGACAATACTTCTGGCGAATAGCCCTATTCAATACTGTAATAATAATTCCAGCATTGTAGTAAACGCCATGAATTTCGTATATTGCAATTAGGTATAATACTATAGCGTTTATTTTTGTAAGTTAGATATTTGCAACAGGTCAAGAATTTGTTAACAGGTCAAGAATTAGCCTGGGCGTAGTCCTTAAGTAAACTCACAACACTGAGCAAAAGGCGTTATTGAGAGAGCCACACTTTTTAAGTTCTAGGTTTGATAAATTTTAGTGGCACTAGCAGTTTAAAATTCTTCAATTTAATTATTAACATATTTCAATTTCCAGAATGTCGGGCTACTTATATCCATTCTGTCCCGTGTATCTGTGTATCTGTGTGTCTGCTTGTGACATCGTAGCTCCTAAACGTCTGAAGAAATGATGATATTTTCTGAAAGGTAATTTGATCGATAATATCCTTGGCTACGTTTCAAGGGCGAGATTAGGCTTCGGTTAAAAAAGAGACGAAAATTTTCTAATAAATAAACAGACTTTTTGAAATATAGTTGAGAACACAATACCACTAGTAGGAGCTACAATGCCACTAATAAATCGTTCAGACCTGATTATAGGTCAGAGTTTTCTTATAAATTTTTACTTAATATTATTATTCATCGTATTTATTCATCCTGAACTGATATTTTCAATTTTGCCAGTTCACGAGCTTATTTTCAGGCATATGTTTATTTAAAATTATTAGCCACCATAAATATTGCCAAGAAATTTTTAATCATCCTTTATAATTACAATTTCTATTTAAAAAATTTTTTATTTCCATTTAAAACATAAGGCTTAATTTTCGGACAGAAGAGTTTATTTGAAGATAAATAAAAAAAAAAAAATCTAAAAAGTGTTAAAAATCAAAAATATATTTCAAAAATCACGCCTTCTTCGAGGGAAAACGAAAAATTTTGCAAATATTTCTTTTGTTTCATTAAAAAATCAATTAAGCTCAGTAGAAAAACTTGTTTAACACATGTGTTGTTTTTTTTTTAAATATTTTCTAAATAACATAGGAAAACTTCTAGGATAAAGAGATTTTCCTTTGTTCATAATTTAAATTTTGATGAAAATCACCTCTGCATTGCATGGTTTAATTTGAACAGCATTTCAAATACAGGGTATCCTAAAATTGACACAAGATTTGAGTGTTTGCCCGCATTTGAGTGGTAAAGTGTTGACAAAAAAAGGCAAAGACAGCGTGCCAGTTGGTAGTTTAAGGTTTTTTAAATGGAGGACTTTACGAAAAATGGACACGTTTTCATTATTGAGCTTCTGACAGCAAGTCTGTTACCACTCACGCCTTGAGGGAAAAATTCAGATCTGTATCACCACTATTTAGCTACATTTATGCAAAATGGTCAAGGAAAATTTCAACAAAAAATTTTCTATAAGCCATTAAGATCTTATAATTTTACCTGATATGCTATAATTTTAACCGAATATCAATTGTAGGTGGCTATGACCCTATATACAGCAAACTTTATGAATTAATAAACAAAAATTTTTTCTATCAAAATTATTTCTTGCGTTAAAATTGGAACACCCTGTATTTAAAACATTATTATTTTTGTTATTTGTTCCAAATACTTATTCGACCGTTTCCAGATTTTATACGCATTCTGTACAAGCGAACAACTGCAGTCAGTTGACATTCTCATTTTTCGAATAGAATATTCACCATACAAGCAATAGTCTCACTTAGAAAGTAAAAGAAAACAGCAGTATTTCGAAAGCCGTTTCCAGATTTCAGTTGATATTGTTCGTAAATTTTCTATATTTCGAATAGAATATTCACCACACAAGCAATAGTTTCACTTAGAAAGTAAAAGAAAACAGCAGTAAGTATTTCGAAAAGCATGAAGAATTGATTTTCGATAAAAAATAACATGCATTAAAAAACACACATACCAGGAAATTCCGTAGATGACGCATTATTATTGGTGTTGTTATTAAAATCGCTTGCGGAAGTTGGTATTGCAGACACTTTACCATAGTCAAACAAAACATTGCCAAGTCCGTACAATAAAAATACATAGATAAATGTTGATAAAACACGGTTATAAACACGAGCAACTGGCCCTAGCTGCCACTGCGGCCAGAGATAATGCATGATATGCGGGTGGGCAAGCTGTGTGCCTATTGAATTACACAGGCCTTGCCACACACACACACTCACTGCCACCACTAATATAGGGCCACACTTACAAAATAAATACTAAATAATTGGGGCCATTTTAATACACATCTCAATGGGCCACCGTCCGAATGTATCAACGAACACATGGTCTACTGACGACTGACTGAACTGAAATGAAAACGTAACCGATACAGCATAGAATTCTATCTGTATATTAAATACGTGTAGGTTAGACACGTAGATACGAAGTTCGATGCTAGAATGCGAACAAAATAAAATATATATTTTACGAAAAATATACTATAAGCCGTTTCTCCTTTTTGTTTTGTTTATATAGGCAATGTACTCTACGCTTCTACTGTCTTATTATATAGAGAATATGTATCAGAAAAACCATCGATGTACTAGCATCGGAAAACGACGCCTAATATGTTCGACGCCACAAGTATATATACAGTCATACGCCAAACTACAAAATGTTATGTACGTATATATAGATATGTAGATGTGTTAGCTTTAGAGAGCGATTTTGGTAAATACTCGAAAAAATACTCAAAAGTAGAATACACCTGTGAACTTTACAAAGCTCTTTCTAAAACAATGTAACAAGACGAATCATTTTAGACGAAAACAGTGTAAAATGAGAATTTTTTTTGTATCTCATTGGGCCAATTTTTTTTAAATGTCCTGTGCTGGCATCATTGTTGATTTGGATCATCTGAGGGAGATTTACCCCGGAAGAGAGTAGTATATCGGAATTCTGACTTCGAAATCGTGATCAACGTCTCCGAAAACCTCCAAGTATACTTTTCTAGCCCATTTTGTTAAATATTTTCAAAGTTAAAATTTTTTAAATATCACCTCATATGGCCCTAACTTTGTAGCGGCACCAAGTGAGATGTATAATTTGATCTATGCACCTTTCTAAACATTTTTTTTTTAAATTGACCCGATGAGTCGTGGTACAAAAAAATTCGACAATAACTGATAGAAAATCCGATAAATCACCATTAAACCTAAGTACAAGATAAAGAAGAAGGGAATTCTGTATCACGCAGGATTTGAAATATGTTATCCATTACAAGCCTACCACGACTCCCAGAAAATAATATTAGTAATTATGAGTTCTGAACTGTTAGTTCGAGGAGTAACCAATTTCGAGTACTATCGCAAATTCATATACATATGTTGAAATACTTTATTATAGAGTGAAATACAAATCTTACAGAATGCGTACTGATAAGTTCCATCTGCTGTCAAAGGGTAAGCACAAAACACTTATATTTTTTCTTATCTGCCTTATTTTTTCATATTTTTATGTTAATGAAATAATTAAAATTGATAAGTAAGACTTTGCTAAAATAAATTATAACGGCTGCCCTAAAGTGAGACATCCGTAGGCCGTAAAGGTCCACTATGATACCTAGGAAAGAGGTGCGTTCACCCCCCCCCCCCAACTACCACTCAATAAACCATTTAGAATTGTTTAACAACAGCAAACAATAACAAACTACAAATTGGAGCGATCGACCAAAATTTCTGACCCAAATGAGTCAATTTTTGAGATCTGGATTATAGGTTAGGTTAGAGTGGCTGTTCTGGAGTGGGACATAACTAAGACCATAGGGTACGTTGTGATATCAAAAAAGGGTTGGCCCATCCCCGGCCACGACTCCATGAACCATTTGGAGATGTTTAAAAACAGCAGTGCTTTGACGTCAACGGACTTTAGGTCGGAGATATCATGAAAGAAAGGCTGGCTCCAGTGAGTCCATCTCCTCATGGCCAGAGCTGGGCAGTGACAAAGAAGGTGAGACATCGTTTCTTCCTCCTCCTTACTGTGACAGTTCCTGCAATAGTGGTGATATACTGCCAGACTCAGGCGTTCAGCATCTGAACAGTAACAGAGATAGTAAATCATTGCTTTCTCTTCATTATTGCAACTCCAGCAACAGTCATGATGCATTGAAAGACCCACTCCCGCAATTACTCATGGAAGGTCATTGTATATCATTGATGTTAACCTTTCAAATGATTATTTCATTTAGTAGTGCCTGGCAGTTTGCAATATAGATATTCCCGCAAACTAAATAATGCTTATGTCTGGCAACTTTATTCTATTTCGGAAGACCTCGTCGGGTCTTGTTCCACTTTTGAAGCAAGGAATTTTATTCTTGTTTGAGTGTCGTTTCTTAACGTTTACATTTTTTTCATTTATATGCCCTGCAAATACATTTTTCATGGACACACTGTAATTTCAATAGCAACGAAAATACAGTCATTTTCGAGTGGATTCCAAAGCGCATGCTCCGAAAAAAAAAGTTGCAAGTATTAAAAGAACAACAATAATAAAATTAGAAGAAAAATTTTTCAGTTTATAATACAATGGAATTTTTTTCCCAAACATTTTTTTACTTCTTTTATTGTTTCTGTTTCATGAACATAGAAAAATTTTCTCTTCTATTCAATAAAAATATAATAATCCTTTGTTTTTCTAAAATTTTTTCAGTTGAAATTTATCGAAAACATTTTTCTAGAAACAAAGAATGTTTGACTTGGATACATTTTTAGCTCTTTATTCATGAATAACATTACATGTAGTTAGAGTATGTAATACAATTTTGTGGTTGGAACTTGCGCGATACATGTATGAAGATCAATACTAAAGAAATCAGCCAGGTGTATACTATAAAATTGTGTATATATACCTATATTTACCTATGTGAATACATGGCCTTTATTTATTTGTACAGATTTTAATAATGGGTGGAACATCAAAACATCACCAGAGTTTTTTTAATGTTTTGCAGACGTTTGACTTAATTAAAATTAATTTTTCATCTGCATTCTGTCTTTCAGTTTCGCCAACATCTTATTCAAAATTTTAAAACACAAAATTTTCAATTTAATTGGACGGCTAGATGAGTAGCTTTTGAGATATCGTCGAAAATTTTTGCAGAATATAGGGCTTAATTTAGCATTTCGGGCGATATTTTTGTTAACATTACTATTTATGATGAGTTTTATCCAATTTCGAAACAAGTTGTAACTTTTTCGTTTTTTTCTAGGGGTCGATTTAAAAGTGGATTTCCTCTTAAATTTGTAAGTACGTTGGAGACAAAAATTAATTTCTCATCAACATTCTTTCTTTCGCCAACATCTCATTCAAAATTTTGAAACACAAAAATTTCAATTTAATTTGACGGCTAGATGAGTTGCTTTTGAAGTATCGGCGAAAATTATGCAAAATATAGGGCTTAATTTAGCATTTCTAGCAGCATTTTTTAGCAGGCAATATTTTTTGGGAAAAAATTACTTTTTGTGATGAATTTTATCAATATTTGAAACAAAAAGATTTTCTCTAGGGGCCGATTTAAAAGTGGATTTTCTCTTGGTATTAAAGTAAAATTTGGAGAAATTCCCGGCACAAAATCAAGTCTGATCGATTCGTTTGTGGTATTCTAGCTCCTAAACGGATGGACATTTTTTTTTTATTTATTTATTTGAAAAGTATATTTTGATCGAGAGTGTTCTCTGCTATGTTTCATGAAAATTTTTTGAAGATCACCTCCACTTTTCTAGTTTTTTTTGGTACTAAATCCTAAACTGACATCTAAAAACGTAGAGAACTCTCTCGATCAACATTTTAAACGAAAAACGAATACACAGATACACAGGTACACAGGCGCGTATTACTTCGGACCAAAACGAGTACTCTTCGGACTAAAACTTCAAATTATTTAGAAATAATACAAATTGCAATTTTAATAATAATTCAACAGGAAATAAACAACATTTGATGGTCCACTCTATACTTTTTATTAATATTGTCAATGGAAAATACTCAATGAATTTTCCGTTAAAGAAAGTGTTACATTTTAAGGAGAAAATTGATTTTTCACAATATAACACATCAAATAGAATGTTTTGTCAACTCGAGGACAAATTGAGATACTGATCATCTTACGAAATACTAAAAAGATTCGGAAATGTTTCTCTTTTGTGAGTACAATTATTTTTATTACATTAACAAATGAAATAAAGAATGCTTTTTGTCGAACATAAAAGATGAAAAGGATGAAAATAAAACACAGCAATATTAATTTTATTTACAAAAAAATTGTTTTTTTAATTATCAGTTCAAACTGTAATCAGTTAAAAAATTGAAATATTAAGATCTAGACAGTTAAAATTAAAGACATAGTACATTAATTAAATATTTATCTTAAATTATAAATTAAATAACGAATTTTTCATACATTTATTTTTTTTTTCATTTTCGACCTACATCTGCAATCAGTCCAGACCAGAATGTACCATAATCCCGTAAAACGGTTCCACTGTAATTATAAAGTAAAAAATTAACAAGTGAAAATAAACAATTGACTGAATTAATTGGTTAAATTTTTCAACAATTTACTAAATTTTAACATTAATTTTAAAAAAATTGACTAAATTTTTCGGTTTTTTCGTAATTTTCTTAAAGGGCCGAGAAAAATTTTGTGTCCGATTTCGGTTAAACTCACTTTCTAATGTAATTTTAACAAAAATTTTCAAAAATCGGGCCCGTTTAAAAAAATCGAAAAAATCGAAAAAAATTTTATGTGTCCGATTTCGGTTAAACTTAATTTATAAGGTAATTTTAAGCCAAAATATCCAAAAATCATATTCATTTGCTCATTGGATGCATCATTTCTGAGAAAATCCCTTTTTGTGTGGAATTTGGGCATACAATCATCGAATAAATACGATTTTTGAATTTTTTGGGTCAAAATTACCTTATAAACTGAGTTGTATCGATATCGGAGACAAAAAAATATTTTCTATTTTTCGTAATTTTCTTAAGAGGACCCAATTGACCTATGTTGCTCATTTACGAAATCGATCTCACTTTTTACGGCTTAAACACGCTATAAAAATTTCAGCTTGATATCTTTTTTCGTTTTTGAGTAATCGTCATGACAGACGGACAGACAGACGACAGACAGACAACCAGAAATAGACTAATTAGGTGATTTTATGAACACCTGTACCAAAATTTTGTTCATAGTATCAATATTTTTAAGCGTTACAAACTTGGGACTAAACTATAGCGTGATATATTTCATATATACATGGTATAATAAAAATTGCTTACTAATAAATTACAATAAAATAACACTTACGTGAAATAAACTTTGCCACCCTGTGAATTAGCTGGCGCTTTCCATACTAACGTGGCTTGTTGTTTATCCTTTGGATCGGCATGGGTAATTGAACTACATTCTGGATGGGCTTTAGTGTTTGGCGTTTGTGCAAATTCGCCAATCCATTGATTTGTGGCAACATCACGAGCTTGGATAAAGAAACCTTTGAAGACCGCACCATGAATTGTAACTAAAATACAAAAAAATTATTATTTAATTTTATCGAAATAATTGTTTCTTTTTGGATAACTTACCAGTAATTTCTGCTCCAGGACCATAATCACTTGACGAAGCTACAACAGCATAAGGACTTGTACCTGGCGGTTGAGGTTGTGCTTGTCCATGATATGGTTGATTGGGTTTTGGTTTAACACAAACATCTACGGGAGCACCATCGGGAAATCCATAACAGTAAACAATTAGTAGTGAAAAAATTACCAAAAAAGAATTGTTCATGATTGTTTGCAAAAAATTTTTACGTATACGATTTAATTGTTATTCGAACTGTGTGAATTTGGCAAAGATGTGTTTACGAGACAACTTTTTTAGATAATATAAAAAGGTAAATGCAATTATTATTATGTTTTAAATGATTTTTGTTTTTTGCCGATGGCAAACGCTCCACTTTCACTTTCAATCGTTTTGTAACAGTTTAACAATATTTTTTTTTCAATTGCTTTCTCTATATAAAAAAACATGTTTATAGGATGCTTGGTACAAAGTGTATCTACATAAAATTGTGTTATGTAAAGAAA
This sequence comes from Chrysoperla carnea, assembly GCF_905475395.1. Taxonomy (NCBI): domain Eukaryota; kingdom Metazoa; phylum Arthropoda; class Insecta; order Neuroptera; family Chrysopidae; genus Chrysoperla; species Chrysoperla carnea. Next base: position 130,242,595 of record NC_058337.1, read on the forward strand.
CAATTGATACTTATTCAATGGAATGTTTAAAAATTACACGGCACTACTTTAGATGGATGTTCACCAGCTGAAAATATTAAAAATGACGTTCATATAACCATTGGAAAATAATTTGACTACTGATATATTTATATAAGACTGTTCAATACTCATTTATGATTGGCGTGAAATCATTCTTTGCACTGCGATTATACCCTTGGCTCGCTCGATTTGAAATTTGGATATGTTATAGGTATTCATACTCTTCCTGTTGTGGGTAGTTTTATTTTTCGAAAATAAAATTTGAACTTCGGCAATTTCCGGGCCTGCACGTGTGCTTCTATTACTTTAATATAAGTTGTACTCAGTAAATAAAAAAAAAAAACTTGTGATAGAGATATGGTGAAATTAGTTACAATGAATGTAATTATTTAGATTAATTCTCTGCTCTTAATATTTTCACTCTCAAACAGCATTCAATATTCACGAAATCAAACTATTTTTATTTAGCTAGTGAATTAAAAAATAAATTTATATAAAATTATGTAGGGATTATGATTTACAAAGTTAAGGAATATTTAACGCATGTGCAGAACGCGTAAGCAAATTTTTCATTATACAAGACTAAAAATTAACGAATGGTTGGCCCGAGTGCTGACGAGTTAATATTAATTAAATCCAATCAGATAGGCGCTACAGCCCGGAGTGGCCTTGGCCTCTTCGACGCCTCTCCTCCAGATTGCTCGGTCCTTAACAGCTGATCCCCATCCAGTGACTCGTATCACCTTCAGCTCGTCGATAACTTGGTCCAACCACCTACGTCGAGGCCTGCCTCTTCTTCGAGGAGCGTACACTTTGGTATGCAGTATTTTCTTGGACATCCTTCCTTCCTTCATTCTTTGCACATATACCAACCATCTGAGCCTCTGTGATTTGATGAACTTCACAATATCTTCTAACTTCATGATCTCTTGGATTTCTCTGTTGGTTCGGATGCGCTATTCTTCCACGCTCACTCGGATTGCACCTTTTATTCTTCGTATGATCTTTCGTTCAAATCTTCTTATTTTCTCCTGGTCTTCTTATGTCAAGGTCCAATTTTGACTGCCATATGTTATGATGGGCCGAATCAGGGTATTGTAAATGGTCAGTTTGGTCTTACGTAAAATTAGTTTGTTCGTCAGGAGCCTTAGATTTACAAAGTATGCCCTGTTTCCACTCTGCAACCTTTCTCTTATGGTGGCACTCATTTTTCATATTAATTAAATATACAAACAAATTTTGAACCCATTCATACGCAATACTATTTTATATTGTACATTCAGTATTCAAATAACCTTTTGAAAGGAAATATGTATTATTAAATTTAATAAATAATAATCAATCATTTTTATATTTTGTATGAGATAATATTAATAATCTATTTATTATTGATGAAAAAAATATCACCTCGTTTGTAAAAAATTATTTTCTATATATTATATTTGAATCCTAAAAAGTAATGCACTTACTGCCGAAATTAATGTCTTTCTAAAGCAGTGCTTCTCAACCATTGTGCCATGCCGTGACAAAAAAATGCTACCAAGTTTTAGAAATGTATCTAGTAAACATTATAAAGCTAATAAAGTGTGCCGCGTCAAAAAAAGTTTTAAATCACTTTTCTAGAGACTTCTATCATTTCATTGCAGACCATGTTTTAAGACTGTACGAGCGCCAAGGCAATTTTGGATACAAGGCTTGGTTTTTTTTTATATGAAGTTGGAATAATTCTATCAATTTTGAAAATTTTAGGGGGGATTGCCCGATTATTTAAATAAATAAATCACTTCAAAAGTAGGCATATTTATCATTGGTCTTATGGTAAAACGGTAGATGGATGATATGTTTTCATAGATTTCTCCAAAGCTAGTCGGTGGAAATTAAAAAAAAAAACTATTAAATTTAAAGTTAAAACCTTAATAAATTATTGAAAACAAAAAATAAACCCGCTGTGCCCGATTTTATGGATGTATGAGTAAGGTAGGGGGGCACAAATTTAAAAAAATATACATTTTCAATTTTGATGGTGAATTATGTTATATTTAGACAATATAAAATTTAGCGAGATGTAAGCCTGTTGTATCGTTATTAATTGTATTTCATTATGTCATTTTACCTATATGAATAATATACTTTCATGTAATACATATAAAGCTGTGAATACACATGCCATTTTAAGGCATTGCTCTCTGATACCATACATACTATTATAACAAGATGTATAGTATATGTATTTCAAAATGCATATATACATAATCACCATAAAGATCGATTACGGGAATCGTAACATCAGATTTAATAATCCCGGTTTAAGAGGTAGCGTGCGAACATGGCAAAAATAGTTCTTTATATTTAAAAATTATAGATTGATTTATCCTTATTTTTGCGAAAATTTTCATATTTAATCTTCATATTACCAAACAAAATAGATCGGGACTCTGGTCCTGTGAGGTAACTCACATCAATGAAAACTCACAAATGAAATTTCTTCAAACAATAATATTTTAGACTACTTCCATAATTTTGATTAGAAAAGTAACGAATTAACGATTTTTGTTTGATTCGGTTATTTGATCAACGTCGATCGATAAGTAGCATCCAGAATTTTATATAATTTAGGGCAAAAGAAAGAACACTGGTGAGGTGGCAAGCATGCTTAACGCCTGACAGTGTATCATGACTATTACAGGAGCTGCCACAGTGCTGAAGAGGAGATGACGATGTATCTGTAACCTTCCTTTGGCGAACTCTCCGACCTAAAGTCCGTTGACTCCAAAGCTCTCCTGCTATACCTAAACAGCTCCCAATAGTTTATGGAGTAGTGGCTGGAGATTGGCCAGCATTTTCTTTGGTATCACAATACATCCCACCTCATTACAACCATTCTAACTTAACCTAAACAAGGGCAAAAAAAATCTACGAATCACTTCAAAGGATCTGAGTTGCAACAGCACCGGAATCACTAAACATTTTTCGAGTTAAATACCGGTCTGTATAGCATGTATATTACCAACTAAATAATATATAAAGCAAATTGCATAATAATATTTTATGGTATAAGAGCTGATCAGTAACGTCACAAAAAAGTTTGATATTTTTTTCCTATTGAGATTAGGTAGGGGTAAGTATGTACGTTTTATACCTAAGAGGTATTACGTTTTCTTGTACGTATTCTCGAAAAAAACTACAAAAATTGTTAATTTTAAAATCATTTTAAAGCAATTTTTTCTAAATCATTGTTCATGTCCTTATATCAACACAGATTATAATTAGGTAGATGACTGATATCGAATTTGGCACTTTATCCGTAAAAAAGTAAAAGTAGACTTGATACTTACCATAACAAAAATTAAAAAAAAAAACAAGTGAATTATTCTAAAAATTAAAAAAAACAAGTGAAAACAAACAATTGACTGAGTTAATTGTTGAAATATCATGTATAGATAGTGTTGATTACACTGTCACATCACTCACATACATGTCACAGATACATAACTGATATTCCCATAATTACATACTAAACAATTTTCGCCTAATTTGCGCCCTCGCGGGTAAACAGTGATATTTACGAAAAAATTCAAACAAAAGTTGATTATTTTTTGATAAGGAACATTTTTTATATTTAAACTTTTGTTCTATCTCTAACGGTTTGCAAGATGGATCCTACGGGCCCAAGACCCAACTGACATATGTTGGTCATTTACGAACTCGACCTCACTTTTTACGTCCTCAATACGCTATAAAAATTTCAGCTTGATATCTCTTTTCGTTTTTGAGTAATCGTGATGACAGACGGACAGACGATAGACAGACAGACAACCGGAAATGGACTAATTAGATGATTTTATCACCTATACCAAAATTTTTTGCTTAACATCAATATTTTTAAGCGTTACAAACTTGGGACTAAACTTAATATACTATGTATATTTCATATATACATGGTATAAAAATACAATATTAATTTGCCAGGCAGAAATTCTGTTGCTTTTACTAGCACGTGTACAGCGTTAGTTAAAACAACCGCTCTCAGGTGTTCATCCTTACCTGATTTCAATAATGAAACAAATATTCAAAATTCAACCGCCTTAAAATAAACTCTCAAAAACATTTCCAGCTCTCGTACCATTCAAAGTAGTAAAATCACTTGGATACCATTAAGATACAAATAATTAATAACAATAATAATAATAATCTGTTTAAATATGTTTGAGAGGTTTGAATACAGTATTAACATAATCATTTATTAAATGGTTATAATTTACATAAATTAATCTCTATTATTTCTTTAATATTATCTAAAATTAAATTATCCATTCTGAAAATGAGTAAAGTACAAGGCGGAATGGTAAGATACTTTTTAAGAAAAAATCTATTTCATTTTAATGACATTTTGAATATGGGGTGTTCATTAAAAAATAAAATTAACTAAAAGTTATCCTCGGAAAATTTTTCTTTATAAATTTCATATTTAGGGAGATATTTAACGTTCAATGTTTTAAAATACAAAATTATATCCACGAAAATTCAAATTTTTTATTTTTAAAATCTGGGCGAAAAAATGCTAAATGTATTTTAGTGAATTTTATTTTCTACAACTCTAGTGATTATATTGATAACTAGGAGTTGCCACCCGCCAACTCGCGAAAATTATTCATACTAATTAAAACAAGAAGTTGGTCTGATTTCAATAGTTCCAACTTAGTCTACCGTAGGGAAATACTTGTTCTTATAATTTTTAAAGGCCAATCAAAATATTCAAATTCAAAAATGATTTAGGAGCGGAAATTGGCTGCCCAATTACGAGAAGAACAACTAAATCAAAATTTAATAAATACAAGTCGTTTGCAAATGATTGAGAATGAACGAGCTGATTTAACAAAACGGTCGAACAGTCGAAAAGTTATACAACATATTTTTATCGAACAAAAAGAAATGGATCTACTAAAACAAATGCAAAAGGTATGACAATTGATCTATAATAAAAATACAAAAATTTCCGTTATTGAGATAGTAAAACCTTGTGGCCAGAAGTATTTCGATGAATACTATTTGATAGTTATCAAAACTTGCAAAATATTTGAGCACGTAATTATTATCCACAGAGCATGCGAGATGTTAGGGGTGCATTTTATTAGATAAATAACTTTCGAAATTTCGCCCTCCAAAATTGAAACGCATACAGTGTTTTAAAAACTATTTTTCCATTCGAGTTTTGTGAGGCCTTGGGTGATGATCATACTTGCGACCCTCTAAATCGCCACTACAGTATCACGAATTTCATCTACTAAAACAAATGCAAAAGGTAAGAAAATTGATCACCTATAAAAATACAAAAATTTCCATAATTGAGACAGTAAACCACGTGGCCAGTTCCAGAAGGGAGGAAATTTGTTCAAAAGCTAGCCTGAACTACGTCACAAATCAAACATTTCGATGAATACTGGTTGATAGAGTTATTAAAAATTGCAAAATAATTGAGCACGTAATTATTATCCACAAGGCATGCGGTATGTTAGGGATGTTATTTTATTAGAAAAATATCTTTCCAAATTTCGTCTTCCAATATTTAAACCACCACTACAGTATCACGGATTTCAGGATTTCTAATAAGCAAAACTTTGAATAACAAGTGAAAACAAACAATTGACTGAGTTAACTGTTGAAATACCATGTATAGACAGTTTTGATGACGCAATCGTTTGTTTTTTGACGTCACGTAAATAAAGAAAGATTTCCACTCTTAAATAGCCACACACATATAACTGATATTCCCATATTAATACATATATGTACTACAAAATTTTCACATAATTGGCGCCCTCGTGGGTAAACAGTGATGATACAGACCCAAGACCCAATTGACCTATGTTGATCATTTACGAACTGGCCTCACTTTTTACGTCTTAAGCACATTATAAAAATTTCAGCTTGATATCTCTTTTCGTTTTTGACTAATCGTGATGACAGACGGACAGACAGGCAGACATACGGAAATGGACTAATTAGGTGATTCTATGAACACCTAAACCAAAATTCAATATTTTTAAGCGTTACAAACTTGGGACTAAACTTAATATAATATGTATATTTCATATACATGGTATAAAAATAATCTTATGTTAATGGTAAAATAAGAACCTTATTTGCAACCACTTTGTATCTTACATAGTTACATGTTGCACATGCGCTGTAGATTTGTTTACACCGCTGATGTGTTTTGACATGTAGCAAAATTCAAATAAGAAGTTTCCTACCTACATCGAAATATTAAATTAAAACGTAATTAAAATTTTTATAATTTTATGTTTGTTTTGAAATCATTAAACGATTTTAAAGGATAGAGAAAAAGAAAAAATTGGAAGCGATAGATCTCATTTCACTGATGAAAAATTAGCACAACAAATGGATTTAGTTAAACGGGAAGAAATAGTTGAACTTAAAAGAAGGTAATTCAGCTACAAGTTCGTTATAATAAGCAACAAAATTTAGAAAAGTTAATGCTGAATTGCGAAAAAGATTAGAATCACTCTTTTCACAATTTCCTAGCAATACATCGTTAGTCTTTGCTGTACACTTTTCGAGAAAGAATAATTTTAACTTTTGCTTAGATTTTACTTATACAAACTTAAACATTTTAGGCAACAGTTGCGAGAAAATGATCCAGAATTACGTGAACTAGAACGCAAATTAAGATTAGCATATGCCGCAAAAGAACTAGCATGTCAAATTGCCCAAAAGAAAGCAGAAGAATTAGAACAAAAGGTTTTTCATTTTATTCATTTACTGTTTGTAAATTTAAGATCAAGAGCTATTTTATCACACCCACCAATGTTTTTAGGTTCGTGAGCAACAAGCAAACGAAGCATTTAACAAACTACGAGCAAACGATTCCGAATTCGATAAACAACAATGTATCGAGAATGAAATGAAAAAAGCCGACTACCGTCATTCATTGCAGAATCAAATGCTTGTTAGGGAACGACAAAAACAAATTGATTATGAAAATTATTTAACTGAGAAAAAAATTATTGACGATGTTGTTCAACGCATTCGAGATGAAGATGAAAGGTAAAACTTCTTTTTTAAAACTATTTCTGAGTATTTAATTTGAATTTTGAAACTTGATCTTATTCAATTTATGAATAGAGAATATTCATGAAATTTAAATTTGGTTCAAATATTTTTCTTCCGTAACTTTAATGACTGGACATTTCAACTAACCCATTATTTAAGTAATTAATATCTTTTTAATTATTTAAATTTAATTAATAAAAGTACAAATTCAGTGAAGCCATTTAAAAAATTTAAAACGGAAATTCAAATTTTTATACGGACGTGACATCAAAGTACGGGCTTGTCAAATTTGTTGACATACTGTATGATATTAATTACTTACATTTTATATGGTATTTCATTAAATTATACTATTCTACGGCTTTTTATTAGAAGACTTAATAATAACGAGTGTAAATTCTGTGTTGTAAATTCATTTTTTTAAAGTGTAAATTATACATTGAACTGTCACCAATTGACAGATCGCGTACTTATACGTCATCAACAGAGAGCGCCAAAAAACTGCGTTTAAATATCTCAAAATTATAATGCATTTGAAATATTTTTTTACACTTAAATACAGCATTTTTAAGCAGTATTTATATTTTAAACTTTATTATAACGTTGTAAACAATGAATTAAAAATAAAAAAAAAGTACATTCATATTCCCTATTTCTCACAATATCTGCTGTTACATTGTAAAATACAAATTTATGGTCTCTGCTATTCCTAATAACTATCAAAATTGATTTTCTATGTGACTGTTTTTAGTGCTGCAAATAAAAGATTACAAGATATGAAGAAAGTACAAGAAGAAATGAAACAACATGAAGCCGCACGAGAAGCATGGAGACAAAAAGAAATTGAACGAATTAAAGCTGAAAATGATAGAATTGAAAGATATTTAAACGAACAAATGGAATCCAAAAAGAAGAGGTTAATAATAAAGAAATTATTTTTGTTTTATTTTCAAATGTCTTAGCTTTGAAACCGCGTACAGCCAGATAATCTTTTGGAATAGCCAGGAAACTTAAACAATTTGCTTTTCTATTTTTCTACAACATTTTTTTTCTACTTGTTATGTATATCTAAAGATTTCTTTTTTTCAAGGATTCACTTTCTAGAAATCGTACATTGCAGGCAAATATAGACAGTTTCCTATTCGGAATGGTGTTTTATATCCGGAATTCTAGATCATTGGAATTCGGCGAGAATACCTAGCCCCAAATTCTAACCGTCAATCATCCGGAGTATTTCAAAATCAAACGGTTTTGTTAATAGTGAGAAAAGTTGACACAATACTCCGGATTAATGTTAAAGTTCAGATTAATTGTTCCATGAATTCCATACAATTAAATTCCTGCGATAATTGTATTTAACCCGATTTAAACTTCTATTTTATAATATAAATTTTAGTGACGATGAAAAGAAGTTAAAGGAAGCAGCAAGAGAACGGTTAATTCAAGAAATTGGAAAGCAAATTCATTCGAGAGATGTAAGTTTCTTTATTTTTTAAAATATTTTTTCTTACATTATAATCTAAACTTTGCCAGTTAAAGCTGTAAATGTTGTTAAAAATGCATGAACTGCACTTCGACTCGGTAAACATGGTCCTAATGTTTCCAACAACATTGGACATTTTAATACTGTTTGTTTATAATCTTCATATGATATTTTACCATCACGATCTATGTCGAATTTTTTAGCAACAATTTCTGCGATATCCTAGAAATAAAATTAATTTATAAATGACGCAAAACAATCGATTTGTTTGGGGGATTCCAAAGGAGTCTAAGGCAATGAGAGTTTTGGAAATATGCTTCTTTTTTTTAAATATACGTACTTTTACGGCTTCATCACTTTCATCTTCGCCCATGCTTATTGCAGTGGCTTTAAGTAATCGGAATAATTTATCTCGAACAATAGCTCCCTCCCCCATTGGATTATAAACCTTGAAAAAAATGTTTCCATTATATCTAATCATGAAAGAAAGTTATTTTTAAAAGAAGTATTGCTTCGGTAACTAAGAATCTCAGAGAAGAAACATAAAGCTTACAGAGTATGATTAGATAGAGTTATAGAGTGTAGAGCTAAGCGGAACCAATTACATTTATTAAAAATTTGTCGTCAAATACGTCAAATTGGTGGCACCACGTTAGCAAATGATAAAGCAAAAGAGTAAGTTTAAAAGAAGTGCTTAAAGTAATAAGAGTAAGATAAGGACAAGTTGTTAATGAAGAATAGAGAAGTTCGCATCAAACACAAAGTAATCAGAGTAAGATAAAGATCTAAACAAGTTGTTAGAGTTATAGTTTTGTTATAATTTGCTCCTTACCTCTGACCAATTTTTTTCCCATATAAGATGGTCCTCCTTAGCTCTACACTCCATGGATAGAGTGAAGCTTTTCGCCATTATTTATCCAAGTGGTTATAAGCTACGTATTTTTAAGTAGCTACTAGTTTTACTTTATTCGCATTTCTTGGAATCCATGTTTGTAATGGGTTACAATCACTTTCCTTAGCAGTTAAAATTGAGAACAAGTAGTATTAAATAGAATACTTACAGCATAGCAATATTCAATTTTTTCTTCTAAAGTTCCACGTAAAAATAATGACATTGTATACGCCCAAGATTGCATAGATACAACCGGCACAGAACCGCTTATCTGCGTTGATACAGGGAAGAATCATGAAAAGACAAAATATTTATTACAATTGGGAAGGGAATATTTATTATATGGGTGTCCAGCAACCGGAAAATCTAAGATATTTTAAAAAATACAGAAATCTTTTACTAAATCGGAATACTATTTCCCATGTTTATAAAAATACCACCTACGAAATGATAAGAAGGTTTAAGGGAAAACGGAACAAAAAAGATTTGTACTAAGAAGAGATGGCTTTTAAAGACTGAGTAAGAATTTTTCATAGATGAGTGTTTGTCAAATATTCGAAAAACTCTTATACATGTATAACATAAACGTTATACAAGTTGCCTATTCATCAATTTTTTGTCATCTTTATTTATATGGACCGTTTCATTTAATTAACAATTTATTGTTTATTAACAAATAGAAACACTTGCGTAACTAACGCATGATTTACGAATGATATTTGAAACCTAAGAAACACATTCCACCAGGTTTTAGCAACAAGTGAAGCGGTTTATTTCAACATCTTTTACCGGATTATTTTTGTTTTTGGATGATAGCACTTGGGCATATTGTAGAAAAAAAGTAACTTCTTCGAAACATAAAATTACGTGTGATCGATTATCTTAGTTGTGTATATTTCTTCATAAAAGATACTAATGCTAAAAATGTTTCCTCCGTTGGTATAACGTAACTTTACAAAACAATTGAAATATAGGTTAGTCGTTTAGATACAAAACAAATGAAATATAGGCTTGTTAAATTTTCTCTGTATCTAAATCTTGTTATTTGAGCGTATAATTATATATTCTACGCAGTGCTGGACACGCTGAAAAAGAAATATTCATGAAATAATAATTACTTTTGGTCCTTTATCCAATGCCGCAAATATACGTTCCATCATTGAATCATCGGTCATATCGAATGCACTATGCAATATTTCACGAAACTGTGGCCATGTCATACCATTTGAATTTTCACCATTTTGTTTGCTTATCTTATAATAAATAATCATGATAATTTCTAATTCCTGATATGTAAAATGTGTTGTCGGTAAGATTTTCTTTAATAATGGTGCATATTTTTTACGAAATCGTGTTTCTTCCATTTCGTCCAAGGACGAATCTAATGGTAAACTTGTACTCATTTTTGTAGATTTTTTTTCATACTCTTTAGAAAAATTACATATTTTACTCCAGTATTTACAATTCGTTTCCATGACGGCTTTCCAATCATATTTAATTAAAGGTACAAGTCATTTGGTTTGATCAATATATTATTTCTATGACTACTTCGAATGATCAGAAAATGTATAATCAAGCTCAAAATAAATGAACTGACGTCATGACTTAAAAAAATTTTTGACTTCGAATAAATCCGATTTTTGTTTCTTTCCGGACGGAATTGATTTCGATTTCACGCGCAAGCCCTTTAAATATTATTCTCTTTATTGTAAACGTTTCAATTTAACTTTTTTTAAACAATTTTTGTTTTTTAGGAGGAACGCGAAGAAAGAAATATGTTATTACTAGAATTAATGGAAGAAGAAGCTAAAGAAGCTGACATAAAGCGTGCTCAGGCGGAAATGGAGAAAAAATATCTAACTCGTCTACAACTAAGTTACGCATTAGATCTACAAATAAAGGAAAAGGAAGATAGACTTAAGCAAGAATGTGAGAATGATTATAAATACAGGCAAGAAGTAAGTAAAGCTCACATTCGGATCAAATTCCCTCTGTTGTTCGGCAAATGTACCAATATTATTCCCAACTTATCTTTTTTCCTTTAGTTAATGGAACGATTAATAGAAGAAGAGCGAATCCATCAAATGACTGAACAAAAGCGTAGAAGAAAAATGATCGAAGTGCGTCATACTGTGGAAAAAATGATGTTAGAAAGACAAGAGAAACGTGCTGCGGAAATTCAACAATTATGGCGATTAAAGGAACTTGAAAAAGAGAATGAAAATAAAAGGTATATAGGCGGATTTAGGTTTCTTAACTTTACTCCAATGTTTGGGAACTGTTGACCGTCTGTGGGGACTGTAGTCGCGCATGTGGGATTCCATCATGCGATTCATGGCAGTATAAGATAGTGTGTGGCATGGTCGTTAGCTGCTTAGAATTAATGAGATAGACCTTGTGTTTTTTCTCACGCTTTTTTCAGTAACTGCTGTTGCTCCGATCCTGTGTATGATATGAACCTATTATATTTTTTCATCTGGACTAAGTGACTTTTATCACCTTTGTGTGTCAAAAGTGCGTTACTTTTATATAGTTATTTGCAGGTATCAGAACTTCTAATCCGAACAATTAGCTTTCGTAGGGGGATAATAAAATCTAAAACACAGAACGTCCAAACAAACGGCATAATATGGGCAAATCGCGAAAGATTATATGTTGCTATATAAAAATTTTAACCATAAATAACTTTTATTTTTATTTTTGTTTTTTTAGGAAAGAGAAAATCGATTTTGAAAGAATTCAATTACTCAAAGAACATGCAAAAAATTTAGTTGGTTTTTTGCCAAGTGGATTATTGAAGGAAGAAGATTTAAAATATTTAGATGAAGATGTTGCCAAACAACTCAAAGAAACACTGTCTTTAAAAGAGCCATGCTAAAATAAAATTTGCTGTAAATGTACTAGTTTTGTATTTTCATAAATAAAATTTTTAATTTTTTTAAATAGCTCTTATTATTTATTTCAGAGTTTTTAAATTTAGAAACAATTTTTGAAGCTAAAACTTTTTAGTCGGGTTTAGAAAAAATGATGATAATGAATTTTTATGATGTACGCGTACAGGTCGATTCAAAAACTACATGTTGTCACTCAATAGACAAGAATAGATAGATAGCAGATTAAGTGTCATCTATGAACACAATAGATAAGCTTATATAATCGAAATTGATAACTGGGAGTTGCAGTTCCGCCAACTGACGATAATAATTCGTACTAATTAAAACAGGAAGCTGACCCGTTTGGAAAGTGCATCGTTGATTTCGCTTGTGAAATACTTTAAAAGTTTTAGTAATTCTGAAAAACTCTTCTTTTGTATTAGTAAGACTTTTGTCTGAAATATTTCTACAAGGGGTTTTGGACATAAATTTTTCTAAAAGATTGTTGCCACGGTTTAAATGTAATTTAGAAAATTGATAATAAATTTTGATTTATGCAGGACAATGATAACGTAAATATGCGGGAACCACCGTCCATGGCAGTGGAAAGTACTAGTTTCCCAAGACTATTCCAGAATAAAGAATTTGGACTTTACGAGAATAAAAATTTTGAAAAATAAGAAATAATCGTATCGTAAGAACGATAAATTTTTGAACTTTCATTTTCATCCCTTGATTTAGTTTAAAGAATTGATCAGTTTCGCTTGTGAAAATATTTCAAACGAAATACTTAAAAAGTTTTACTAATTCTGAAAAACTCTTCTTTTTTATTAGTAAGACTTTTGTTTGAAATATTTCTACCTACAAGAGTTTTTGGACATAAATTTTTCTAAAAGATTGTTGCCACGGTAAATGTAATTAACTTAGAAAATTGATAATAAAATTTGATTTATGCAGGACGTTTGTCACGGACCGGCATGTTTGCAATAATAACGTAAATAATCGGGAACCATCGTCCATGGCGGTGGAAAGCACTACTTGCCTAAGACTATTTCAGAATAAAGACTTTGGACTTATCGAGATTAAAAATTTTAAAAGATAAGTAATAATCAAAGACAAAACTTAGCATTAAGACAGTAAGGGCGATAAATTTTTGAACTCTCATTTTCATTCCTTTTTAGTTTAAAGAATTGAACAGGACTATTTAGGAACAAACTGTACTTTTATGTCAACTAACAAAGTAGTAATTGAATAATTGTGTGTAGTTGAAGCTATAATCTATATCTTGTTTGGAAGGACTAGTTTTAGAATACAAGTGAATACTTCAAGCTATAGATAGCACTAGTTTAGAATTTCATCCTTTGTTAATAAACACGCTCTTTTGAAAGAACTGTGGAATTTATTACAGGTGCACAATTTTTCTGCTCGTTATAAAAAATGTATGAATTTACAGTGTTTAATAAAAATTATTTAACATAGTGCGCAGTGCGTAAATTTTAATTTAATTAGTTTTATGCGTATTGTTTGTGTGTTTATAAAAATCAAAGTGAATAAATAAATAACGATGTTATCACCCTATATTTGAACATTAGACTGTTTGTCTTTGCTCCTACCTTTAAAAAATCAGTGCATTATTAAAGAGAGTTTGTAAAATATTGAAGATTGGATTTAGTTTTATTTTCACTCTAATTTTCATTTATCTTTTAAATATTAGTCCAAGCGAATTGGCATGGCGGTTATTAGTGAATTTTCTTTAAATTTTGAAACAAGCAGTTTGGTTTAGCCTTTTTATTTGCTGTATAAAGACTGTCAAATGTTTGCTTAAAGTTTATTAACAATTAAATGCATGACTAGCAAAATAAATTATGCTATGAATTTAGACAATACTCGTTATATTTATCAAACAAATTATAATGTTTTTTTTGTTTCAATGCCATCCATAAGTCATAATAAATACTGATAAAATTAAATATGTTGTGCTTTTAATCTTTTAACTTACTTATTATTATTTAAAATATAAAGGACATAATACACGATAATAATTTTTCTGAGCAAATATATTTATAAATGAAACCGCCATTCCCTTTTATTTCATTATGTTTGGTATTGTTAAATATGCGATTTTAACGTTAAGATGTCAGCACCATGAGTACTAAAATGTAAACCATACCTGTTAGGCTCAGCTTATTTTTTCATTGAATGAAAAGACAAAAGATATCTAAGCACTTCATTATACATTTTAATGTGCTGTTCCATATTTGCTCCCCTAGCCTTTTATAATTTCGATAGTTTTAAATAAATTACTTTTTTAATATAAACTGTATCTATGTGTTTAAATATTTGATATCTATATTTTTTCTATGGGGTGGGGGGCTATAGGAGTCGTGGATGCTAAGATATACTACTTCAACGTCCAAGTACACGCTAGTTATCTCCGTTAGTTAAACTTAATCTCGTGAATGGATTAGAGATGAAAGTCGTCAAAACAAGAAGATCAAATATTGAATAAATTCGTTTAATGAGGTGGCTCAAAGGTTAGAGTATTGGTCTGATATACCATAAGTCGTGGGTTCGATTCCTAGCTCAGGCAAGATTATTACTATTATTATTTTTTTTTAAACCATTTTCATCGTGTATAATAACCTGAAAATAATTCAAATAAAACTTTTATGTAATATTTAGAGTAGACAATATTTAAATAGATAATAACATTTTTTTGGAATATTCCAATTTGAAAATAGCAGGTATGTCTTTGTTTTTCAATTCCCAGTGTGAAAGTTTAAACAATTAATTATTCGCAAAAATAACAGTTAGTGCGTTTTAATCTGTGTTTTGTGACCGAAATTTTTTTTTAGCTGTACTCGTATAATAGTGACAGTTTGATATTTAATGAAATTTATTTTCATGTAAACATAGTTTTTATTTAATTAATTTTTTTTTAAATATTATTCAAAGTTCAAGTTCAATTGAGTTCAAGACTATACTTATTAATTAATTGTCAACTTGAGTATGTAAATTATTTTGTTACAAAATTTGAATAATAAAAATTGATTGAAGTCAATAAATGTTTATAAATGAAACAATATATTTTATTAAATGGCGAAATTTAATTGTGTTATTTTGTTATCTGCTTCGGTATGGTACTTCAAATATGACTGACTAGTTATTGTTAATACAAGTAACACATTATTGTAGATGCCTATATGCAACTTTCTTCTTGAAATGAAATGCAAATTGCCTATACTTTAAATTAATATTGTATGAATGTTGATCGTTGATTGTTCGATGCAAAATTGAAATAATTAATATTGAAACGATTGTTTTAAGTAATTAGTTAATAACTTGCAATAATACATGATACAATCGTGGTCGTAGCTACAATGGAATATCGTAAAATGTTTTTACGATTTACTCGATTAGTTTAAGAAAATTAGAAAAAAAGTTGATGTTTCATAATTATTTTTATAATTATTTAAATCTGCTGTGCAATGAACAAAATCAATTTTTCGTGTCTTTAGATGATTTAAGATAATTAAACCCAAAAAATTTGAAAATTCACCTCATTTGAGGATTGGATTATTATTTTTTGCATACTGCATTTCAGGTGGTATTTCAAAAACTGCCTACTCAATCGTTTCATAAACCCGATTTTTGAAGTTTTTGGGTCAAAATTACCCCACTTACAAAGTTTTAACAAAATTCTTCAACAAATTTTTTTGCGATTTGCTCGATGTTTCTAAAGTGATAAAAAATGCGTACCAGTAAACGCGGTAAACTTAACCGCTCTCAAATGCTAGACGTAATTCATTGCTATCTGATTTCAATAAGAAAAGAAATATCCAAAATCTAGCCTTAAAAATCAGCTTTTTGTGATCTTGCCTGCTCTTATGCCCATCCTGTTTTAAGAAGTATTCGTTTGTGATGTATATGCAATATTTGAATAGGATTAACCTGTCAAAAATGAAAGAAACAGATTACCTGTCTGACATCATCATACATCAAAAAAAGTTTTTTAAAGATTATATAACATCAAAAAAAGTTCCTTCTGTAAAGGCTAACAACTGTTATTTTAAATATATTAGTTTCAGGGTATTTGAATAGAATGGATCTGCCCACAATTTTTTGTATCACTTAATTAAAAGAATTTTGATAGATCAACAACTTTTTTTAAAACTTTTTCACGTGTTCATAGTGCAAAAACATCAAGCACGTGTAACTTCTTTGAATGCAGAATTTGTTCTTGCAATTGAAATGCTCGTTAACCCGTCAGCACTCGTGTTATGAGCATTTTACTCAAAATATTAACTTAATAAGTCGTACTCAGTAAATTAAAAAAACTTGTGATAGAAATATGGCGAAATCAATTAAAATGAATCAAATTATTTAGATTTTTTCTCTGTCTAATATTTTCACTCTCAAACATCAATTAATAATCACGTAATCTAAGTATTTTTAATTAGTTGGTGCATTAAAAAGAAATTTATATAAAATTATGTAGAGGTTATGATTTACAAAGTTAAAGAATAATTAACGCAAGAAATATTTGTCGCATATGCAGAACGCGTGAGCAAATTTCTCATCACGCGAGTTAAGATTACCGAACGCTTAACGCGAGTGCCGACGGGTTAATTGGTGACGTATTATACACGCGCTGTACAATAAACTACGCGCAATAAAGTAGAAGTTTATTTCCATCCTTGAAAGTTACCTTACAACAATTTCTTTTAATTGGCTTTATTTAAACGTATAAGCCCGACAGCGATAAGTATGTACATATTACCGACACTCTGGACTTTAGTTGATGGATGTCACATAGACTAGTTTTGAGATTAACATGTTTGGTTGGTAATCTAGAGCAGTCATTCTCAAACAAACCCATATCAAATTTTTGCGGTAAGAAATGCATGGCGTTTATTACAATGCTGGTATGGTACCTGTACAAACAGATACTCAATGGTATATAAACTTCGGTGCCACTTACATTAGTAAACAGTAAGTTCAACTCGATAGTACGGTCTTCAATTCTTGAATATACGGTCTTGAATGATTCTTGGCGCGTTTTGTCAATACGCTTTATTGAATAACGATCCTATTCAGTATAGGTTTAAACGCTATGTTTGCTATCACACTGCTCGTCATTCTATTATTCTTAGTAGCATCAAGGACGTTACAGTGTTAAATAGTACTATTCGCCAGAAGTATTGTCGATATCACTAGTCAGTATGGATTTGACACCCACACTGACATTGGCTCATGCGCCCTAACTGTTCATGTTCCAATGGTCAAATAATCTATGTTTCAAATTTTATGGCCAATCAAAATTATTGGAACTATACAGTGTTGCGTTCATGCTTATACTTATATTGTGATATCGGGAAAAAATTTCTTACCGTGTTTGTGGTCGGTTCTAAGGCGAAAAGGGGGTCTACAATAGTGAAAATAATAATAGGAAATTAACGAGAAGTAACTAATTCTGGAAGAGTAAAACATTCACAAAGGAATTTGAAGATTCGAACCACAGGATTTGAAGATTTGAAGGTACCGCGGGTATAAAAGTATAGCTAACTGCTTAGCAAGGGGTCTATAGAAATCATGAAAGATTGGCAAATGCTCAAAGACACTAAACAGTTTAGGAGCCACTGATCTGTAGTCTAGACAGCAGTTGAAATATGCCGTGTAGGCTATGTCCACTAGTAGCAAAATAATAATTCAAGAGAAATAGTACAGATGATAGATGAGCATTTGTATTATATGTAATACTTCTATATCAGGGGTGGCGTAATTACGTTTTCTACGCAATTTCGAGCAAAAACAACTAAACTTGCAGATTTAGTGACGTCATTCCTTTCTTACAAGCGATTAAGCCTGCTCTGCGTATCTGCTACTATCATTTTAAAGTATTGTCAAGTTCCCAAGCACACGTATCGGGATCAATATCTGTCGAAGAATAGAGAGAATAATATATTATCGGCACCGTAATGTTAGGAAATTCTGTGCCATTTCAACTGGCCATAGAGGAGTATTACATATATGACGTTTTACTAAGGCGGTCATGTGAACACGACCATGCCCTATCTTAGGGGCGATCTAATTGGGCCCTCTACGGTTGTAATAAAAATTTTCTATAAAGTGGGTCTTTGTTTATTTGTTACAAATTAAAGATCACTTGTTTCTTGATTATTTAAACTTGAGGCTTAATTCATTCTTCTTCCTACTCAATATTTTCTATTCATTAAACTAAAGCAACAAGTTTAAGGTCCACTATACACATGCCTGTTTACGAGTAATGTGAAGAAAAATTATATATACTCCAAGCATATTAGACATTTGGGGACTAAAATTGTAGGTTTCTTAGTATAAAAATGATTTTCGGGACCCGTATACTCTCAGCACTTGGCTAATTATATATATTTATACATATATGTATCGAATATTTTAACCACAAAGTGCCAGAAGATACTTTCATTAGGGTCTATAAATTTTTTAAATTCAAAGGAGTTTTTCTTCCAAATAGTTTTAAATATAGGCAATTTTTTACACAAATATATTAAATATTGTACAAAAATAACGAAAAATGTTTAAAATAATACTTGACTACATATTTATGTCAATTTGATGTATTTATTGAGAAAATAGCATGTATATTCTCAGCCTAATGTAATCATATCAATGATTTACCATACCGTAATAATTTAATTATTCAATATGAGGGAAAAATCGAAATGAATTTAAGGAAAAATTAATTATACCCTGCTAGAAAGTTGAGAAAATTATTGGACATTATTAATTTTCAAAAACCATCAATTTTTTTTACAAGCTAATGTATTATTTATTAACATGTAGATTCTCAGCTTAATGCAATCATATCAAAGACTCGCCATAATAATTCAACTAAGTAATAAGTTATATAAGTTAATAACCGGAATAAAATAAGTGGGGGGAATTAATTAATTATTCATGATAAAATGTAAGAAAATTGTTGAACATTATTAATTTTCATAACAAAAAAAAAAACAAAAAGAAAAGAAGAAAAATTTATACGTATTTCTGCATTAATATGTCCTTGAAAATGCATTCAGTAAAAGTAACACTATTACATCTATAAATAAAATAATTATAAAAAAAAAACGTCTTTGTCTCATAAATTTTTCAAAGTCTATCCTATGTCCCGAGATAATTACATAACAATCGGAATTTATCATGAAAATTGATAAATTACCATGAAAAGTTTTTAATACATCACTCAATGTCTATGATGTGTTGTTTGTTTATGTTTGAAATTGAGATCAAAACAAACATAGCGAATAAATATAGAGTGTCTCAGAATTTAATCTATATATGCAATTTTTCGGGATAAATACATACGACGGGAAAATTCAATCAATAGAATCTTAAAAATAAGTTCGTATCGTTTTAACTGGAATAAGCGATTTAATTGACTATGAAGACGATTTTACCAGAACAAAAATCTTTGCAGGAATCATCGGATTATAATTTTGTATTGAAGTTTAAACTGTTATTCCAAAGTCATTTGGAGGTCAAACTAATTTTTCATCCAAGAATTTTTCTCTCCGGAATGGGAAAGATCGGAAAATTGTTCGTTCGAAACATTTTCGTAGATTAATGTGACCTATAATGGCCATCTCACACAATACCTGATTACTTTTTTCTCACGAGTCAGAAATAATTTCAGATATTCCACTATCTTTGATAAAATGATAGAAATCCTGAAATCATCAGCGTAACTACTGATGGTGATATCAAGATGTTGATTTATTATCCTATTAAGAGACTTTTTCAAGCCATATTCACTGAATATATAGCCTTAAAAAGTCCTCTCAAATCCAAAAAAGAGAAAAAAAGCATTACTGTATATGTAATTTTTTGAACAGTTTAGGCAATATGTAATACATTTATGTAAAAATTATGCATTAATATACTCGCTTCATATACTATGCATGTATGAAATATATCAAGATATACTAAGTTTTGTCCCAACTTTGTAACGCTTAGAAATATTGATGCTACGAACAAACTTTAGGTATAGGTGTTCATAAAATCACCTAATTAGTCCATTTCCGGTTGTCCGTCCTGCTCGTCTGTCTGTAAACACGATAACTCAAAAACGAAAAGAGATATCAAGCTGAAATTTTTATGGCGTGATGAGGACGTAAGAAGTGAAGTTGAGTTCGTAAATAACCAACATAGGTTCATTGAGTTCTGGGTCCGTTGGACCCATCTTGTAAACCGTTAGAGATAGAACAACAGTTTAACTCTAGAAAATGTTCCTTATAATAAAATAAACAACTTTTGGTTGAAAATTTTTTTCGTAAACATCACTGTTTATCCGCGAGGGCACAAATTAGATTCGAACATTATATAGTATGTATTATATGGGAATATCAGTTACGTGAGTGTGACACCACAGTCGGGTAATCCACACACAGCTGTGGTTATTTAAGAGTAACTATCTTTTTTTACTTACATGACGTAAAAAAACAGACGATTGCGTTATCAACACTGTCTGTGCATGGTATTTCAACAATTTACTCAGTCCATTGTTTGTTTTCACTTGTTTAAGCTTGAGTTTAAGCCAATTTTACATCACAGGACTGTCAACAAATTGTGCAGTCCAGAAATGAGTTCTACAACTCGAATTTCAGAATTTCCTTATGATTTTATTCGAAACTTTTTTAAAAATCCCAACCTGTATTATAAGATTAATTCTTAAGATAAAAATAATATTTATAAATATATATCTCAAATTGTTATATCCATTGCATTGCAATTGAACGACTACTGTTTTAGAGAAGAGAAATTATTATGATAAGATTAATAATTTTTTCGCGATTAAAAAATTTGTCTTTATCAAACAGAAAAACAAACATACACAAAAAACAATTCGCCATTCGTAATGTTTTCATCTATGAACTAGTTTTATAAATTTAGTTACAAAAAAAAATTCAAGTTTGTTATATAACGAAAGTTTATTAAACCAAAAAAAAATTTTTTAACTACAGCACTGAAATTTTTATTTTTCAAATTTTTTAATTAAACACAAATCATTTTGTGTTAATTGCAGAGCTCAACTTTTTGATTTATTTGTGTTCTAAAAACATTTTTAAAAGTGACAATAAATTCTAACAAAACATTTTTGTATGTGTGTTCTCAAATGTGTTATTTTTAAATCAAAATACGGTATTCTTTGTTATTTTTAGATAAAATTATTATTCAGTTTTTTTTATCTAAAAATGGCTTTGTTAAATTCAGTTCATGATAATTATTCAACAATTGTTGAAACAAACTTAAAAGGTTTTGGACAGTTTATTTATTTTGTTGATCCAAATAAATATCATTTTAAATCAACGTATCATGTACCAGAAATTTTTCAACAGGTATTAATACATTTTTTTAAATATTTTTTATTGTATTTTTTTTTTGGTGTTATTTTGCATTTTTTTGTTTAGGATATTTATAGATCACGATCCGGAATGCTTTTTTCTCGAATTTATGTTTATTAGTTTTAAAGTGTTTCATTGTTTATTTTTATCTGAATTTGCACTATGACTTTTTTGTTTGTGCGTCATTTGTATGATGTGCCATTTTGATTTTTTATTTTTGGTCATTATCTTGAATGTATTTTATAGCAAGTAAAATCAATATAAAATATTATCAAAATAAGTAAAATGTGGCAAATTCTGATTCAGTTGAATTCACATTTTAATAATTATTTTCGATTCTTCGAAAATATAGAATTTCCGCTCTTATTTTTGTCCTCGATTGCCTGTTTAAGGTTATACCAGCGCCAAGGCTAGTTTAGACTTGTGGTTGAAATTATTTGTACCTTATTTTCAACTTTGATGATTAATTTAATTAAAATTTCATGAATGTTGACGAAAAATAGGAATACAATTTTTCGATATCTGCCTTGGTTTTCGAAATATTGAAAGCTAAATAATTAAACAAAATTTTCAATTCTCGATATTTTGAAAATAACTCCAGATATCGAAAAATTTATTCTTACTTTTCGTCTTATGATGGCAACTTCTAACATAATTCACCATCAAAATTGAAAATATATTTTTTTTAAATTTGTGTCCACACTACCGTGCTTATACATCCTAAATTAGTCGGACACATTGGGTTTTTTTTTTGAATTCAATAATTTATTCAGGTTTTAAATTTAATTTAATTAGTTTTTTTAATTTCCGCCAACTAATTTTGGAGAAATCTTTGAAAACATATCATCCATCTACCGCTTTCCTATAGGTAATACCAATGTTAAATATGCCTACTTTTGAAGTCATTTATTTATTTAAATAATCAAGCAAACTCCCCTAAAATTTTCAGAATTGACTTAGACTTCGTCCAACTTTATATAAAAAAAAGACTTTTATCAAAAATTGGAGCAAATTTACTATTTTTTATGAGACCTTGTTGATGATGAATGGAAAAATTCTAATAATTTTATTAATCTTTCTTGGAACTGTAAGATATTTTATGGATGGTTTCAACAAAGGTTACTATTAATCCATAGGTTAGTCACCTTTTCAGATTTGAGTTAAATCATTTTTTACCAGCAGACAGACTGGAGAACTAATAAATCATTTTATGATTATTATATGATAAACCAGCCATACGCGGATAGTTTTGCCTACAACAAAATCCGGATGAACTGGGCACGTTTTCTCGCAAAATTGAAGCAATTTGGCACTTAACAAAAAAACATTCTTGTTTTTTTGGTTCTTTTGGTGCCTCGTGATTTGTAGTTTTCGATTATTTAATCAACATTTCTCGAATTCATATTGCATTTATTTCGCCATCTTTGTTTTTCTTCTTCCTATGCCAAACTGCTCACACAGTTTTTCTTTTTACAGTTTTTCTTTACATAATTCGTCACTAATTTACACTTCTTAAGCACGAAAATGTATTCCCCTCTCTGACCATTTTAAAATTTGCGATATTATTTTAATAAGTATTTGCTGGGCTTAGTACCCGAATTCTTAAGCTACACTAAATTCATAAAGAATAGGACACACAAATCCGAATTGAACCCCGGACCTCTAACGTCCGTTTTTGTGCACCGCTGGAATTTTACAGTACACTCTAAATTGTTTAAATATAAATTAAATTTTTAATAGCACTTTAGCATTTAATAACATTAAAAAATTATCAGATTTTTAGTTATACATTGCCTTAATGTTCGATCAACATTTAAGAGCAGTTAGTTTGCACTTTGCATGAACTAATTAGAAGTTGGGAACCTAGTTTTAGAGGTTCAATGACAATGTTTGCCGCTGATAAAACATGCACGTCTCAATGCACGTGCAGTATAAATATGTTATTATTATTCTTTAAGAATTATTTATTCAAATTATTATTAAATTTGTTTTTAATACATCTCAAAATTGATTTGTTGCCGTTGGGCACACTAAATGTTTTATTAGTTTATTGATATGACTAGACATTATTGGTAAATAAAAATATATTTACCGGAAAAGAAAGTGGGACAACATTTTTAACATGAAAAATCAACTTTCATTGGTTTTAGCTTTTAATTTTCTACTGTAGGCAGTTTGGATTTCATTGAAGAATTTCGCTAGAAGTGTTGGCCCTCTTTTAAGCCTTTATTTTGTAGAATATTTATATTTTTATGCAATGTACATTATTTTTCTTAAGTCGCTTTTCACGAGTTGTTTCAGTTACTTCAAAATAGAGAAAAACTAAAAAAAATATATCTTCTTTTCGTGCCCAAGCTTATTATTTTTCAATATTATAAATGTTATAATTTGTAGAAAAAAAATTGAGGGAATTCTTACTGATTATCTATTTCGTCAACACTTCATTTTTAGTTACCAGCTATTATGACTATTTATTTGGAACTATTACGTAAATATTGCCTTTCTAACATAAAAAGTCCTTAAAATTTATAACTATGTATAAATTTGTCAAAACTATGTATAAATTTGTCAAAACTATGCCCAAATATTCATAAAATAATAGAATCGAACTAAGTACACTTCTTACTTTTTTAGTCGGTTAAAAATAAAGATTTGTTAATAGTTAATAATGAAAGCAATTAATTAAATGATATTTGATACAGTTTGTTCAGAAAAAATCAAAATGGATCCCAAAGGAACTGACCCTAATAATATATTTTGAAATACGCTCAATCGAACGTGTTTTAAATTATCAATTAGCTAGTTAAACATTGATTTAAAAATTCCGAGTGTCAACCAAACATTTTGATACTTATGTTGTTAATAATTTGTATGTTAGTTAAAGAGAAATTATTTTTATTATCAAAAACCGTCGAACATCGATTGAGATTTTCCCAACAATTTAATAGTTAAAAATTGTATTTGTTTAAAAGACTTATTACAGTGGAAGCTCGCTAATTCGAAACTCAAGGGAAACGCAATAAATTTCGAGATAATCAGTTTTTGACTTATAAAGCAGTTCGAGATACAGAGAATTTAATTGCTAAAATTTCGACTTAGAAAGGCGGAGAAATACAGAGTATAAGTATGTACTATATCAATACTTTGCAGAGAAATGAAATTTTGTTCGAGTTACAAAGTCTAAATAATTCGAGATACCGTATATTTTGAGGCTCAGTGGAAAGGAATGGCATTTTTTTTTCGATTTACTGAGGATTAGGACTCAACGAGGTTCGATTAATCTGGTTCCACTGTATAACAAAATAATGTTATCTTTAAAGCTACAAAAACGTCTTCTCCTTTTCTAAATTCCACAACTACAAGAGGTGTCGCGACTCGCGAGCACGCGGTAGGAATTATGTTCCTTTCATTATAAATTATGTATTCCCATATGGTATTGAAATTGTATTTTATAAATTTTTTCCCAAATTTTAGTTTATCAAGTTATGAAAATAGTAGTTAATTATTATTATATAAACAAATCATAAACTTAATCATATTTTACAAGTATTATTCCAAAAGCCATCTATGAATAGTTATCAGAAGTTACCAAAGATCAGAATCAGAAGTTATTTAACACAGTAGAATTTAAAACAAAATCAATTATATTAATTAACAAAATGGTATTATATTTATTGTTTTTTCATTGCCACACCTTTGATTTGATATGGTGCTCTTTTCTTGTTTATTATCTCATTAATTATGTTGTCTCATTTTTGATTTCCATCAGAGTATAATACTTCAGAAAATATTTTCATACACATTTTTATATAAATAATATTTTTTGTATATAAATATAAATCAAGAAATATTTTAAATCAATGATATTACATTATATATGAAATGACATTGAATTTATAATGATTTTCAAGATGTTTATTATGTAACTTGAATATAATAAAAATTAATAAATAATATTAAAAAAAAAAAATGACAACAAATCTATTAAATCATTATTTATTTATTTATTTTATTTACAGGCATGGCCATATTTTTTAACACTTGTATTAGTGGAGAATATAATCAGATATTTTGAAAAACGTTCAACTGTACGTGTTAACGATACAATTACATCATTCTCACATGGATTATTTCAAGAATGTTTTAGGTAAGGGTTTTTTTTGAAAGATTGTTCCCCCTCTTGGCTACTAGACCCAGTCGCACGCCTACAAGTCTTTGTGATCACCTTACCGTTAATGCTGAGAAATTCTTATCATGTTTTCTCAGCGTAAAACTTCGTATATTACCTGTTGGGTAATTAATTTTGTAAGAAAATTTTAGGTAGCGTGCTGTTCTCTTCCACGGAGCCTTGAAAATTTTTGGTTGCGCCCTCGAAATTGAATTTCATGAATATCGAATTTGTTTTCATTTTAACGGGAAGATCATTGAATAAAACAGGGGAGACCGTTGAACAACATCTTGAAAATTGCAATTTTCTAAGTGCCGGTGGCATCTATATTGTTCAAAACAAGTGCAAACAAACAATTGACTGAGTTAGTTATTGAAATACCCTGTATAGATTGTATTGAATTTCAATGCTTGCATTATTGTTAATACATTAGAAAAGTTAAAAAAAAAACTAACACAATTATGGCGGCCTTTCGGTTGAAATTTGTTTTAGTTTTCGAAAATTTTAAACCGAATCGCGGCGTCTCCTTTACATTGAATAATGAAACATACGCGCCGCGCCGTGTCGACGCACTCTTGTATAACAGTGTTAATGTGTGTGTAGGTACAACAATTCGTGCCCTCATGGGTAAAAAGTGATGTTTATGAAAAAATGATTCGAAGAAAAGTTGTTTACTTTTTTATAAGAAAAATTTTTTACATTTAAACTTTTGTTCTATCTCTAACGGTTTACGAGATGGGTCCTACGTATCCAATAATTGGACCTATGTTTCAGCTTCATATCTCTTTTCGGGTTTGATTTATCGTGTGGACGCAAAACCAGAAATGAACTAATTAGGTGATTTTATGAACACCTATATCAAAATTTTACGTACCATCAATATTTTTAAGCGTTACAAACTTGGGACTAAACTTAGTATACCTTGATATATTTCATATGTACAGGTCATAAAAATTTTAGTGCCATTATAGATTAATTAAACAAAAAAAAATATTAATTTTTATTAATTAAATGTAGTTCTGAATCAGAAAGAGATGTTTCGGAATTAGTTCTGTCGGCGAGAATAGTTGTTTTGCCAACATTCTGTTCTTGAATGTTGATGTATTTGAAAGTATCCCTATAGTTTAACGTCTTTTTGTAATAATTTCGTAACAAATCTGTAATAAATTCACAACTATTCATAAATGAATAAATTTGAATTCATAAACCCGTCAGCCATTCGGTCAACCATTCGGTAATCTTTAGTCATGTGA
This sequence comes from Chrysoperla carnea, assembly GCF_905475395.1. NCBI lineage: Eukaryota > Metazoa > Arthropoda > Insecta > Neuroptera > Chrysopidae > Chrysoperla > Chrysoperla carnea. Next base: position 130,269,760 of record NC_058337.1, read on the forward strand.
TGAACTGAAAGTTATTTATGTTTAAAATGTAGCGTGAGCTAAATGTTCATAACGCAAGTACTGTCGGGTTAAGGCTAAAAGGATTCTTCTATATAGATACATTGTGGTAGTTTTAGCTCACAGGTTGCTACATCTGGCACATAACACAGTTATGCCTTGAGGTGGTCAAAAATACTAATCATTTGATAGATATCCATAATTGTGCAATAAAATTAATTTTAGCTATGAAGTTCATAATGTCTAATTTGCAAAATTATAACAAAACACGAATTTCCGGTTTTTAATTCATTAATATCTGATATGTAAAAAACTATCAGCTGTATTTTGCATGATAAAATTCAATCCTGTACTATTAATGAATGGTATCCGATTGATTTTATTAACTCATCTTCAAAATATTCCGTATTATGTAACATCCGACGTATTTTTCCGTTAAACATGCAAAAATTTTTAGTTTTTTTATTCAAATTTGAAATTTGATAATAATGTTCTCTCGAAAATTTTCCGCTTGAACTGCAGAGCAAATTATTTTAAATTTATCTTGCTTTTTGGTAAATTTCAATCACAACCATTTTGATTTGGCAACCAATATTCTCCGGAAAGATAGCCGATTTACTGACTTCGTTCGATATATTGATTTCGTTTTGTCGTTAACCAATAAAAAAATTACTTAAGCAAAAGTTACGGAGTTTGATGGGTTCTTCTTGTTCTATGACATCATATTGAACCTAGTTTCCCAGGTGGCTTTATTTTAGATCCTAAAAGGTAAGAGATAGAATAACACTTTAAATTAGAAAGTTGATCCTCATAAAAAAACTGTCAAGTAGTTTCTGAGATATAAGGGTGTGAAAAAGGGCTATTTACGTCCTGTATATATAGTCGCAGCAAAACATTCACATTTCATATACATCATCATACATTACATACATCATCACACATTACACTTTCAATTTTCCATTTTACTAATCTACGCTTACGCACTGCTGTGCTATATGAACATTTTATATCTAAAACATTTTTTCGAAAATCGTTACGTTTCGAAGGAATACGACTTAAAAATATATCATTATTGCATTTAATCGCAAGAAAATGCGCCAGACTTAGAAAAATTGATTCGCCTGTACCTCCTTCTACCAAAGTCTGCAACTTTTGTAAAAGTTATTTTTTGACTGGTTAACTACAAAACAAGCTATTAGCCATAAGAAAAAAAATTTCCAGAATTCTGCCGACCTTAAAATGCACTCTCGAAAACGATACCAGCTCTCGTACCAATATAAGAGTTTCTAATTTTTAAACATTTTGTGACTCAAATTGCATGATTCAGTATTTATGATTTCAAAATAGTTTTTTAACATAAAAAATTTTATTCTAATTTAAAAAAATTGGTGCAATAAATTAATAATTAATTTAATTGTTTAATTAATATATAATTATTATTTGTCTCGAATTTATGAGTACTACAAGTGTTATTTATTTAAATAATTTATTATCGATTTTGACATGTCTGGGAATCTGTTTGTCCTTCTGACAAAACGATGTCTAAAATCATAAATAATGACACAAGGCAAAACTGCACAAAATAATAAAAGTGAGGACCATTGAATGATTTTTTTAAAATTGCATCATTCAATATTAATTAATTATTAATGCATACACAGTGAAAAAAATTACTTGATTGAAGTAAACGCTATTCGTTGTGTGCGTAGTCATGGTAGGGACAATAAAATCGATCCAGTGAAAAATTTTGGCGATAAAGGAGGCTGTTATGACTTATTTGCAATTCTTTACATGTTAATGTTATAGAAAATGTCCAATTAAAATTATTGAAAAACACTAATTAATTAAACTTAATGCATTAAAAATTATGAAAATGAGAAATCAAATTATACAAATATTATTTTTCAAATGTAAATTATCTTAATTATTTATTTAAATTTGTGAGACAATAATATTAAATTTTCAATGTAAGTCATAAATGCAATCCATACAATTATATATGCATCCATACAATTCTAAATAAAGTAGTGTATCGTAACCATGGAAACGCCTCCAATAAAACTCACACACGGTGCGAATAGCAGTTTGATTTACTATAGTAAGTAAATATTTTCTTACTTCATGAAAAATATGTCAAACTTAAAAAAGACACCCTCAATAGTAGTTTTCAATTAGGATCAAGTTTTCTCAGTAATTATTGTCGATTACTATAAAAAATATTGTAAAAAATACAGGTACTTTACTCTTGGGACAAATTTACATTTTTCAAAAAACCTCGTATACGAATGTTAAAAATTGATGCAAAACTTTTTATCTAGAATGACTTTTTTTCTTAAAACAAATAATCAAAAAGTTTTCCATATCGTGCCGACTTAATTGGACACACTGTACATATTACCTACTAAAAAATAGATGGCCTTTATGTCTTTACAATGAGTATCCTTACAATGAGTCCTTATACTGTTTACCGTCTCCAATTTAAAAAAAAAAATCAAGCTATCCAACCTAAGATGGTCTCGATAAATTTTTTCAGTTCGTTCCTACGTTGCAAATGTTTAGATATCGTTAAAATAAAAATATTATTTTGAAAAGTGTGTTATTTAATGAGAATTTTATAATGATTAGATAAAATGTATGCAACATAAATCATTGATTAAAGTCAAATGTAATTGCTCTTCTAAATTAAAAGTTCAAATAAATATGATTAATTTGCATTAAATTTTACGTATTTGCATTTTATTAAATTGTAAAACATATGTTAAACAAAACGATATGCAATGCGATTGTGATCTTGTGCGGCTATTCACTCGCTAACATTGGAAATTTCTTAAAGGACACCACAATATTAGAAAGGAAAATGGCTTTCTGTGAAACTTTTTCTAACCCTCAGTGAAATGTTCCTTGTTCATTCTGATCAAAAGCTCTCACAGCCACAAAAAATTTTAACGGGTAGTTTTCGATCTATGGATGATCAAGGCTGCGAATATATTATGGTTTTAGTATATGACTAGGAAAAGGGCTTTCCGCGAACCTTTTGAAACCGCGCGAATGTTTTTCAAATCGTTCTGATCAAATGCTCTCAAGGCCACAAAATTTTGTAACGAGTAGTTTTCGAGCTACGGGTTATATAACTATAATGTATGTGTAGTTTTTATCTCTCCTAGCTCGAAAACTACCCGTTAAAAAGTTTTGAAAACTACCCGTAGAAACTATTTTGAGAGCGGTTTGAAAAAATTTCAAAGAAAGTAATTTTTCTGGTCATATACTAAAACTATAATATATTCGTAACTTTGATCGCCCATATATCGAAACTACTAGTTACAAATTGTTGTGGCTATGAGAGCTTTTGACCAGAATGATCCAAAGAAGATTTTAGGGTGGGTTAGAAAAAGTTTCACAGAAAGCTATTTTCCTATCTAATTTTACGGGATCCTTTCATGAACTTCATTAGAAACAGGCATAGTACAATCATCGCAATTTGTTTTTAAATATTATTGCGGTGCGGGGGGGCGGGGAACTTTCTGGGGAAACAATAAATTTTTGACAAAGATTCCAAGGAAATAGTTTTCCTAGAGTAAGCTTATACATATATTAAAGTTGATGCCAAAAAAGCCCCACTTAACATAGCTCGAGTCAATAACAATGATAAAACTAATCCGAATTGAATCAAGCTTTGTTAAGTTAGACTATGTTGGGTTGTTCTTTTTTTTGACTTATATTTTGATATATGTCAAAAATGCCGTGAGAGAAGCAAGTTATTTTTAGTCACGCTAGCCAGTGACTAGATCCCCGATACACCATATTTATATTTTTTACGCGTAATTTAAAATGTATCATATTCAATTTGTAATTTTTATTCAAATATATTGTATTACAATTTGAAATTATTTATTACATGAAGTGGGTAATCTAATATTCTGTTTATTATTAACTGAAAAGATCATTGACACACATTTCTTTTTTGCTGTTCTATTTTAAGACAGTTTAGTGGTGAGTAATCGTTACGAAATTGATCGTCCAATTCATGCAGACAATAGTGATCTTCTGTTGAAAACATTTACATATTTACAACTTCCCATGCGACTGTCCAACTGAATGGAAACATGCAAAGAAGAAAAAGCATATGAATATGCATAAAATGGATTAAGGATGTATGCGCATGACAACAATGTTTGATCGTATATTTCATCCTAAGAATCCATTATCGAACGTTAGTCCTGCAATCTTACATAACTTTGTGAAGCATATTACTTCCAAATTTTAAAGCCAAAATCTGACTCTTTCAAATAATGTGAATTTATTTAATCAAAAGCATAAAAAGTTGAATTTGGTATTGATTTTTAATGATCATTTAAAATTATTTTCCAATATATAATTTATGATAATTTTGAGGTGAATTAAAATGTCGTGCCCTTTTGACCATAGATTGATTAAAATTTTATAAATAACTTTTAATCGGTGTTTGCAGACAATAGTTTTAATACTTTGTTTATCTTGGATAGCAATATAAATTCGAAAGAAAATTTTTAAAGTAATTAAAATTTTAAAAATAATTAATAAATTTTGTACGTAACAAGCTATAATAAAGAAAACTCCATAATTGACAATCAATTTGATTATAAATTCAAGATAGATCAGCAACTTTAAAAACCACCGTACATGCCTTAAAGAGGTTTAAATTTTCAAAAATGGTATTATTTATTTAGGATATCTACTTGTGTGGGCAAAAAGAGGGGGGGAGTAACAAATTAAACATATTGACTGAAAATGCAAGATCAGCGATTTCAAAAACTCCCTTATACGTCATTAAAACTCTTAATTTGCAAAAAAAATGGTCTTTTTCATTTTGAGAGTCTTTCTCAACTCCGAAAGCCAGAGGAAGGGTGCATAAAGGACTTCATTTAAAAAAATATCTTAAATTTTTAGTTACTCTAGCATTTCGAACTTTTTAAATTCCCTGAAAAGTTTTTATATTCTATCTGATTTACTTTTAAACCTCCTTCAATGGCTGCGCGGAGTAAAAACTTAAAAGTTCCGTTTTAAACCATATAGACTTTTTTTAGGGTAATTTTCTGAAGCCATTGCAAAAAACTGCAAGTCAATACACCCACCAAACAATTGAGAAAAAGGTTCGTTTATTGTACTAATAGCAATGTCAATTCGCACTGTCTAGCAAGGCTCAGATTATTTCCTTTCACTTATGTATTTCCATAATATATTAAATGTATTAGTGTAGTTCAGTCACGACCCAAGGCTAATTAAATAAAAAAGCTTACTAAGCTTAACAGATGTTATTATGTAATTTATAGCACAATTGTATATGGCATGATACAATAAAATCGCTATCCATCGCTATATATTATAAATGTGAAAGTAAGGATGTTTGTTTGTTTGTTTGTTTGTTACGCTTTCACGCAAAAACTGTCGAATGCATTTGAATGAAACTGTACAACATGATAGCTCAAACATCAGAATAACACATGGCTATAATTTATAAAGATATATTTAAACAAAAAATTAAATTTAATCTGACATTTAACTGCTCCATCTATGATCATCATTTTGAACCATTAATCAAAGATATCTGTAAAAATTTAAAATAGTAAATGTAAAACAATTCATCTTCTTCTTTTCTAATATTTTTTGATACTCTTTGTAAAAATATAAAGTAGAACGGTTTTTACGCCATTAAATTAACGTGAATTATATTATTTTATTAAGATTAATTAATCATTCACAATGAATTTCTCTCTGTTTTTTTAGATTATTATTGCGTGGAAGCGAAAGCGCTTTATATATTTATATTTATGATAAATATCGTTTAGTTGATTTACCATGGGAATCAACATTAACTTGGTATGTTGCTGCATTAGCAGTCGATTTCTGCTATTATTGGGTCCATAGATGCTGTCATGGTATGTATTTAAAATGCATTTGTTGAACGTAGAGTACAAATTTTCAAAATATAAATTCATTTATTTGTGTTAATTTTATAGAAGTCCATATATTATGGGCTCAGCATCAAGTACATCACAGCTCTGAAGATTTCAATTTAACCGTTGGATTACGTCAATCCTTTTTACAAAATGCACTTGGTTCGGTAAGTAATTTCAAATAAAGTTATGCTGAATATTTTTAATTTCTCTATAAAATATTGTTTTTCCCGCAGTTTTTCTATTTACCAATGGCTTTCTTCATTTCACCAGCTTTATATTTAACGCATCATCAATTTAATTTATTATTTCAATTTTGGGTACATACTGAAGTGATTAAATCAATTGGACCTTTGGAATATATTTTCAACTGTCCAAAACATCATCGTGTTCATCACGGTAAATATTTTTACTTTTTATTTTTTGAATTCATCAAAATATTCTGTCTTATCTTGTTAAACAATGTGACACTCATTTTGTAACAGATTAGTTTCTGAATAGTTTAAATTAAAATTTTTTAATGAAGAGACAATTTGTACCCTAATCATAAAAATATCCTGAACTCCTGTTTAAATTTTTGTAGGAAGCAACGTTTATTGCTTGGATAAAAATTATGGTGGTGTTTTGATTATATGGGATCGAATTTTTGGAACTTTTGCTGAAGAACAAGACGGTGTTCAAATTGTATATGGATTAGTCGTACAACAGCCATCATTTAATCCATTATTTTTACAAGTAAGTGACAATTTTTGATATGTTATTACCTAATTTCAGTGGCGGATTTAATAATGATAGCGTCCTAGGCCCAAGGCATCCCTTCTCCTTGTGGTGGTGCCCTTTTCATAAAAATTGCCTTTCCTCTCTATTTTCTTTTTGGTTTTCGTAAATTAACGAGGCATCCTTCTCGTACAAATAATAATGCTGAGTATAACTTGCTAATTTTTTTATTTTTATTTCAGTATTTTTACACACAATATGTGTTTGAAAAGGCACAATCCATGGAAAATTGGAAACATAAATTAGCAGCTATCTTTTGGGGACCAAGTTGGGAACCAGGAAAACCTCGCCTTGGCTGTGATGCAGATAAAATAGATGTAAGATATTTGTTATACTTCAAACTTTAAATATTTGACCAGGATGTAACGAAACGGCGTTAACCCCATCTCGCGAGTATAACATGTTTCTTCATAATTTTGGCATCTTCAAAGATCGCATATATGCAGGATGGTATAACCTCCCAAAACTTTGAAGTGGTAAGTCAAAATCATAAACCAAAATTAAAGAAGAAATTTTTACTCATTAAACATAAATAATTAATTGCAGTTATCCTCCCGGGTTGCTGAGCAATTTCAACTTTAAAAACAAAAACTATACCGCGTTATAGCCATCAATACCCTTGTCCTCACTTATATACCTTTTTGTTCACAATTTCATGGGTTTTAATTTTTTAGGTAGCATTCTATACGTGAAAGAATTTTTAAAATCGGTTAAGTAATGGATTAAAAAATGATGGATATTCATACAAATTTTCATCCCCCTTTTCACCACCTTAGTAGTTAAATTTCCAAAAATTTATTCTTAGTGAGCGTCTAAATCGCGAAATTTTGATCAATTTCAAGTCAATCGGGTGTACAGTTTCAGAGATCTCGTGATGAATCAGCCAGTGAGTGGTATTTCACTTATATAGTCTCTATTTTGAGGTGCTACAAGGTTTTGGATAGCTACGCGTGGTACTGAGGAGACAGTTGAAATTGGAATCGTTCACTTCAAGGAGGTCTTTCGTAGTCCTGCGATCTTAAACCCATTATTTTCGCAATCTCTTGTTATGCCTAATACGAATTAAGTGATTCGTAACCGATAAATATTCTTTTTTAATTGAATCTAACAAATTTTTTTAGGTAACTTCCCGTACTAAATATGATGTGAAAATTCCGCAATGGTGTAACGTTTATTTGGTATGCCATTTTGTGATAATTGTATTGGAATTTCAAGAACTTGCATCAAGACATACGGTATGTAATTAACACCAACATCTCATATTAACATTTTACAGCCTTGATTTAAAATTTTTCAAAAATTTTCCTTCAATCATGCTTTGTTTTATACCCAATGGACTGTGTGGTAGGAAGTTTAATATAGTCAGGTTCGGCTCCATACTTGTCCAAACTTGATAAAGTACTAAGCGCTCAGAATAAGTTTATGGTTTTTAGGGGGGAAAAAAGTAATACCTAATTTTTATCTCTTTTTGGTCTTTCTAAAATAGTATAATTTATCTGATTCAGAATTGTAAATAGTTTCTTATTGGTATTCTAGCAAATTCTTCGAAAGTTACGAATCATATTATTTTGTTAATACCCTCATCGGAGGATTTAGACAGAAGTGTTCGAAAAATTAAGGAAATGGGCTATGTATTTAAAAATATGTATCTTGTTTAGGGACCGGGGGTATGTTATATTAATAGGAAGTGTGACATTTTGGAATTTTAGGTTTCTATGAAGTATTGTTCTTTGGTAGGAATGAAGGGGATTTGTCAGTTACTTACTGTATTTCTAATTCTTCAATTCAGAAACTCATACGATACTAAATGGTATTAGGTTAGGTTAGGTTAGAGTGGCTGGGGTGAGACACACTAAGATCATATGGCCCATTGTGATGCCCAAAAAGTGTTGGCCGCCACTACTCCATGGACCATTTGTAGCTGTTTAAGAACAGCAAAAGTGCTTTGATGTCAACGGACTTCAAGTCGGAGACATCGCCAAAAGAAAGGCTGGTCCAAGTCAGTCCATGTCCTCATGGCAAGAGCTGGACCGTGACAAAGAAGATAAAACATCCTCCCTAATGCGACAACAGCTTTGCAATACTCTGCAATAATCGTGATGCACTGGTAGGCCCAATTTTTCAGTATGTCTCCCGCCTGGGTCGCCCACAATTGTATTCAAACCATATCTGTCTTGTAATACCAGAAGTGTGTTCCCTCCTCTATCTAAGGTTGGCCTTTGTTAAGGTATCCCGGAATTCCTAATGGACCGTGCTTAAAGATTTTAGCGCTGCTTGTCTGTTGGAGGCTGTGCATGAGAGTGTTCAGCCTTACACATTTCCATACCACGTAAAGATTTCCTCCAGATTTTTAAAGTAAACGCCAAACCTACCTTCCTCTCTAACTTAGATAAATCGATATTGAAAGAATACCACGCCCTTTGGCTTAACAAAGTTCTCATCCTATTCCTAAAGACCATGAGTCGTGTTGAGATTGGATGATGGTAAATTCAATCCTATAAGAATTTTACAGTTATAAAATGGAAGTTAATTTCAATAACATGCAATTACTTATTCTGATTCAAGTAATCAAACAAGTTTTTTTTTACAACTGTCTGAATAAATTGTGCAACAAGGTACTTATTTTTCCCAGTAGATGATATTTCAGTTAATAATTAAAGCCTATTTGTAGTCAAGTGCAGTATAAGAATGATTTACATTAGCATATAATGTACTTTTGAAGCAAATAATGAGTGTAGATGTGAATAATACAGTTAGATATCTTGCATCCAATCATTTTAACGTTTGTTAGACCATCGAAGAGTGATCTTATACAGTGTATCGCATTTAAGATGAAGACACCCTCATATTTTCTTTATTTATAGGAATATCGATTTGAAATTTTTGCATACAGGGTGATAGGTCATATTTTTTTAAATATACTTAACCGAAATTGGAACTTTAAACTCAGCCTACTACGAATTGACAAATTGGGTCGATTCTTAATTTTTTGCCTAGGTTCAGAGATGGTGAGAAATATCAAAAAAGATTAATAGAAAAAGGGAGGTACTTTCTCGATAGATGTTAGTGGCATTCAGAATTCCTACTCATTTTCCCAGTTTGGGTTTAGTCTTTAAAATAAAATTTGGTGAGGAATCCCACTTGTAGTTTGACAGACTCCTCGAGCTTATTTCTAGGCTATTAAATCTAGCAACTATCTTTCATTTCCACACCACAAGTTTAATTTGCCTTTTCCAGTGATGATTTTGGTTTAAAATAATGATTATTTATATTTTTCAGAGTTTAAATTCCATCGTGGTATTGGGATTCGTTTTATATATAATTTTATCGTTAACAATTATCGGTATGTTATTCGATAATCATCCATATGCTGGCATATTAGAATTTATACGATGTATAACAATTGTGATAATAATGCAACGTAAACCCGAATTGTCGTTGATAGGTGACTTTATTCCAGTGATACAATCCTTCTTTATATTGTCCAGTTTATTTTGGGCATTACATACATTTAAAATTATACAAATCCATAATAAATGTAAGGCACTTTAGAAATAAGATTGAAAATAAAAAAGAAATATTTGTATTTTTTCAAATTCTTTTTTTATATAATTCGATTTAATAAATTTACTAAGTAAATGTTATTTTTAATTTTTTATTACACTCCTGATCCTTGCTTTTTTTAAAAATTTTTTTTTTTCATGTTAATAAAAAATTACATCTAATTTTATAGTTGAAAATGGTTTTTCTAAACTATTAATATTCAAACGAAAGTGACGTCAGCATACCGCTTTAGTAACGCCACCATACTGGGAAATTATAAAATACATGAAGAATGATAAATGGTTTGTGTCTCAACTTGTGTTCACTAAACTATAATGTAATTTTCTATAGAAACACGCCGAAAAATGTGAATTTAGCGTGATTCCGATTGGCTCACAACCAAAACGGGTATAAATTCGTCCCAACCAATCACAAGTCTTTTTTATTCAAAAATATAACTGTTTTTATTAATAATAAATAGGAAATTTCTTATAAATACTTTAGATGAATTATTCTTTCATTTACATATGAATTTGAGGTACAAAAAATTAATGCAAATTCTCTATTGGAAAAACTCAATGAAAATGAAAATCCTTGAACTGCCAAGTTAAGTTCGTTTGTCAATTGGAACATCACTTGTATTCATGATATTATGTCTCTGGTAAGATGTCAGCTGATACATATATCAAAATTTGTTTATCGTTAAACTTTCCACGATATTCGTATTTTTTGGATTGTTAAGTTTACGATAAAATTGTCGATTAAAGTTTTTTCAGGTGTTATATCCATTCCTTTTTTCGGTCGCAATTTTTGATTATTTTCACTGATTATCTGTGTCCAAAAAATCCAATTCATTTAATGAAATTGTTCGTTTCTAAGATGTTCCAGAATGTCAAGTAGTATTAGAAGCAGCTGCATTCTCTTGGCGATAACTTTTGAGTAGTAACGATTCTCGTAAGAGCTTTTGTGAATTAGATCGATTCAACTTAAGTGCAGGTTATTGTTGATAGTTATGGAATTTTTATTTTTCGGGGATATATATGGTACGAAATAAATATATTTATTTCGAGTTATTATTTTTTAATCGCTTTCCAACACATTTCAGGTAACCACATTATAAATACAAAAATTAAAAATAAATTCGATACATAAATACTAATTTGAAAACTGCCACTATAATCTCGTAGCCAACCTAAAACCAACAAAAATAAATTGGTAAAAATGGAAATAATTTCGAGTTGTAATTTTCGATTTTATCTTTGTAAAAATTCCTATATACAGTTTGTCCCTTGATAGAGGTAACTATACTTGTAAATTTTCTTATTTTGCATTTTAAGAAAAAAAGTCATTCTTTATAAGAAGTTTTGCTTATTCTGAAAATTATGTAGGTATATTTAAAACTTCTTACTAATGTACAGGGTAGCCAAAAATTTGGAATCACTATTTTTATTTTTGGTAAACTACCCTTCTTTTTTATAAGTTGGCAAAATGTTACTAAAAAAAGTTACTCGAAATTAACAATTATGACTCTATACAAAATATCAAGTTTATTACGTTTTTTTATAATTAGAGCTTTTGTTCAAATAAAAAATGATGCTATAATTAAAGTACACTGATCTTCTTGATATTTTGTATAGAGTCCTAATTGTTAATTGCGAGTAACTTTTCTTAGTAACATTTCGCCAACTTATAAAAAAGAAGGGTAGTTTACCAAAAATAAAAATAGTGATTCCAAATTTTTGGCTACCCTGTACATTATTAAGAAGTTTTAAATATACCAACATACTTTTCAGAATAAGCAAAACTTCTTATAAAGAATGACTTTTTTTCTTAAAGTGCAAAATAAGGAAATTTACAAGTATAGTTACCTCTATCCGGGGACACACTATATGTTAATTCTTTATTGTTGGTAATGTTTTGTGTTTCTATGCAACTGTCATGTCAATCAAGTAGTTTATATTGCCTAAACTGATTTAAAAATGATATTCAATAATAATGTTGAAATTTTTTTCAAAGATAAAACTTTTAATCACTAGACTGCAGAAGAAAAAATTTTCTAAGATATTACCTAAAAATTGACCTAATGTTATAACAACTAATCCTTTATTAACCATATTTAATCCAAGTGCGTATGGTAATTGGTCTTGAGAACAATATTCCGATATGGTTAAATTTTGATTAACAACTGTTCCAGCTCGAATATAACCAGTTATTAACGAACAAATTATAATCATTACATATTCATCTTGAAATGCAATTGCTAAAAATAAAATAAAAATATTAAACTTTGGGATTAAGTCATGGTAGTTTTAAAAAGAGTGAAAATGTAACTGAACCAATTAGAACTTACAACTCCGTGCAAAAGCCAATGCAAATGTTCCAAAAAAGAATGTCGTCCGCGCACCAATACCCAATTTATATGTAAGCATTGGTAAAGTCAGTCGTGATACAATATCAGCACCAGCTAAAACACTCATACATGTGGCCGTTTCACCACGTGATAATCTTGGGGGACCTTCTTGTAAGAAAAACGGAAATAACATGCTAAAATATATACCAGCTGAGTATACAATCGATAAACCGAATGTGATACTTAAAAATATCGGATCTTTTAATAAATTTAGATCCAATATTGTAACAAAACGTTGCCATAAAGAGGGTTTTGCTAAAAAAAAGACAAAGAGTTGATTAGAAAGGTACAATTTTAAAATACATTCCGATTCATTTGAATAACAAAAATAAAAAACATGATATGGAAAATTTATTTTTATCATTACCTTCCGATGTTTGTCTACTAATTAACGCTTTAGAAGGACTATCAATTGAAATACTCCTTTCAACCTCCACTTTTGTATCATTTGTACTTGAATGTTGTAAAGCGATAACAACATTTTTCGATGCATTATTATTTTGATATTTCTCGGACTTATTACTAGTTGAAAAATTCACTATTTTTTCATTATCTTTTAAGAGTAATACATGTTCATCGATCGTTTTCATATGCCAGTTAATTGGCTAAAAATTAAAAGAGCAAAATATTAATCTTACCACATAACAAAAAAATTTGGAAAATTGGCTAACAAACTGTAACATTTTTATATTTATGAGAAAATAAAGAAAATGTGTTTGTAAGTTTTACGAAAAGGGCCTAGTTGACAAAATCTATAAATATAGACGTTTTATTTTTTGGTCTTCGTTACTCAAGTGCCCTCCATGCCCCCTTGTGGTACCTTTTCCTAAAAATATGTCATATCCTTCCTGTTTTTGCCTTCCCTAATGAATTTCGAGCCTTGCTTGTGCCCGTATATTGTTAGAGCCAGATGAAACGAAACGAAATTATTGTCTATCCTCGATTCTTCTTGATTTTAATCGACACCCAAAATTAGAACTTTTGCCTCGATTTTTTCTTGAATGAGACTAAATGATTCCAGCTATAAGCCACGGAGCCTTTGTTTTATATCCCAAAACGATAAAAAAGTAATTCGGAATCCGATTGAGGTAGTCAAAAGCATACTTTTTAAAAATAAGGTTTTTTCTGCGACTGCTTTTAATAATATTCAGTCCAGAACTGAAGTATTCCTTTTTTGAATATCAGGACTAGCTTTAGTTGCACCTGTAGGTTTAGCGGCTTATTACCTGAAATAATGATGATCCCACAACACCATTTAATGCCAAACCACCAATAATTAATGTTGTACCACGGTATCCGTATTCATCCAATAAAATTCGTACAACATGCGGCATTAACATTTGTCCTAATCCAGTACCGGCCATTGCCATACCAACAGCTCGACCTCGTCGTTTCGAAAAGTATGTGTTCACAGCCACAAATGACGATGGTGCAATTAATCCTAAGCCTAAACCTAAAATCATGTATTTCATTAATTTTTGCAAAAGGTTAAATTTGCCGCGAAATGAGATGGTTTGGAGGAGTATCGCAGATTATATAGTTATCTTTAGACAGTGAACTTATTACCTGAAATAATACTATACGACAAGAAAATTTGCCAAAGTGATGTCGCTTGACTTGATAATATTAAACCAATTGATGTTAATAAACTTCCAGTTATGGCAACTTTTCGATAAGAATATTTTTTTATTACTGGTCCGGTAATGAACCCGGAAAAATTTGTAACAACACTCATCGAATTCATTACAAATGCTGCCCCACTAGTACCATGGCCCATGTTTTCTAATTCTTCACCAAAAATTAATCCAAATAAAGATATTAATGATTGGTTAAACATCTAAAAGTAAGGAATTATATCAATTAAAATTAGCCCAGGTAGATAATAATTACTAAGTAGTTTTGCATCAATTTGTCTTCATTCTTGACTTTTTATTTTACGGCAATAAAAATACTTTTTCTTTTGCGTCTCATATTCTGTTGCATCTGAGTCCCTTGTTACAGCTCTGTAATTCTGCGGGAGTAAAACGTTATTTGGAAATACTTACATTCGTGGCAGCTACACCAAGTACAACCATCCAACCCCATCCACCATCAGGCACTTCTAATTTCATTTTTGTTCTTTGTATCATATTTTCTTATTAATTTTCAATTATTTTTTCTCAATTAAAAAAATTAAATATAATTTATTGTCAGATAATCACCAAATATTTTAATATTTTACATAAATTATTTAAATAATTTGTAAGTCTAACATTCATTTTTCATTATACAACATCAATCACACTTTATCATTCCTGTAAATATTTAAACTTTTTATTAGTATCTAGTTTATACATTTTTGGAAAAAAACAAGCATTTAACTAAATATTAATTGGCATTTTGCTTTAATCAATAAATTATTAATTAATATACTCTCAATTTTATCAAAATTTAGATATCGAGTACCTATTCACTTGCTGAAATTGTACATTTCATGAAATTCATTTATTTATTTATTTTATTTTTTCAAGAACCCCCCGCTCTTCTAATGGGAATTGCTGATCAAAAGACTCAAAGGTACGACGATCCAAATAGAAATGTTTTTGACTGTATAAAGGTATATGCGTTTCTCAAAAAATTTTTCAAACAAGTAAAAATGACCAATCGACTGAGTTAATTGTTGAAATACCCTACATAGAAAGTGTTGAATGTCAGTACTGGTATTATTTTTATAAATTAGATAATGGTAGCCATTTTTTGCCCGAAAATTTTGCAAATAATTTTTATTTTTGGAATATACATGCTTTGAAACGAATTTTTAAACAAGAATTTTTTTCATTGAAAATTGACCCAATATATTATCGGATGGATTTAAAATTTTTAAAATTAGAATCAATAGACTCACTTTATATCTTTTATAGTTTTTAAAAATGGAAACTTAAGTTTTTCCCAAATTTGAGTTCTCACTTTATATATTATGTTTGTTAAATATTGCTTGAATGTTATTTTTATTTTATTTTGTAAATGGGCTTTTCAGCCCGTATATTTTTAAACTAAATAAATAAATAAATAAAAGTAACAGCATGAATAATGAGTAACACCTGTGTCAATCATTTTTTTCCATAAACAATATTTCTAATTATTACATTCTTTATACCCTGTATATATGAAATATATATCAAGGTATACGAAATTCAGTCCCAGTTTTTAGAGCTTAGTATTGATCATTTTAATATTGATCATACAAACAAAATTTTGGTTTTGGTGTTCATAAAATCATTTAATTAGACTATTTCTGTCTGTCCGTCCTACTGTCTGTCCGTCATTCGTCATAAGACAATTCAAAAACGAAAAGAGTTATCTAGTTGAAATTTTTGAGCGTATTCAGTTCGTAAAATGCTATAGGCCAGTTGGGTCTTGGGCATATAGGACCCATTTTGTAAGCCGTAAAAGGTACAACAAAAAATCGAATACAGAAAATTGTCCTAATAAAAAAATAAACTTTTATTTGAAGCATTTTTTCTTAAACAGCATTGTTTACCCACGAGGGTGCAAATAATACTAGAAAATTTTTTATTTTCTCCAAAACTATAATATAAGATAGAATATTGAAAATCGAATTTATACAAAAAAAATTCTTAGTGTAGGAGCTGCGTTAGCTTCTCTCAGAGATTGAAAAAACACATTTTCCTTAGAAAAGAATATTGCTATTTTAATTTTTCAAGAATTTTTATTTCGAAAACTAAATGTTTTGAGAACTGAAAATCATAAGAGTACTTTTTGCTTTAAACTGATCAAAAAATACAAAAATATTTATTGATAAAATTCAAAATTTTGACATCTATGAGATAGGATCGATGAACATTTGAAGAAATTTTTTCCAAATTCTATTATTAGTATAAAAGCAACAGCTCCATATCCTTCGACAATTCGCTAATAAAGCTAACACTGATAATCAACACTCCCTATTCAGGGTATTTCAACAATTAATTCAGTTAATTGTTTTCTTTCTCTAGTTATTGTCACAAAATAAACACACTGAATTTAAAATAATTAAAAAATAATTACTTACCTCAATATTTTAATTATCCAGTCTTTTGTTACTCTTGTATCTATAATTTATTCACAATTATATCAAATAAAAATAAAATATGACTAATTAACTAACTTTTTTCTATTTTATTATAGAAAACAAATTATTTTGAAGTTGTTTTTCTGATATCATTTATTGTGGTATCAATAAAATAAATACCCACTTTTAAAATGATAAGAAAATTATTTACTGATTATTAATTTTATATAAAATTTCTTTCACAACAGTTATTAAAGCTTTTGTTCAATTATTTACTTATATAGTGTTAATATCTAAAAATCTGTTTGGGATCCGTACTAGGAAATATTGCATCCCTAAATCCCTAAATCCCTAATTATAGATTTTACTCACCTATACTCACATTAGAAGAGGGTGGAGCCATAATCGTATCACTTAACTTTACAAGGTCTGTTACAGATTTATGTTGTAACAGATCAATTTAATATATAATAAACTTAAAATTTTATAAAATCCCCAACACAAGATCAGGTATGATCGATTCATTTGTGGCATCGTTGCTCTTAAACTGATGAACCGATTTTGATTTGTTTAATGGTAATTTGATCGTGAGTGTTCTTAGTTATGTGTCAAGAAAATCTGCTCAACTGTTTGAAAATCATCGTCTCTTTTCTAATTGTTTCGGTTATGGAACTCTAAACGATGCCACGATATAATTTTCGACAGTCTTGGTATTAGGCAAGACATTCTTAAAATTACATTATTCACAATATAGGCAATTATCTTACACAAATATGTTAAAAGTAGCATAGTAAAATTATAGAATCATCAATCTCATTTCATTTTTAAAATATTGGTTCCGAAAACATTAATTCACGACTATTATATTATTTTGGGTCATAAAAGGTGAAAATTATTTTCAAAATGACAATACATTAATTTAAATTGATGATGTATTAAGGGAGGAAAAAGTTTGTTGCAATTGCTGTTCGTTATTGTACAGAACCACTAAGGTATTCTGATTTTGGCTTGATTTAAAGGTTCCACACAGATTATGGTCAGATAAAATAAAATGAATATACACAAAATTGCATTTTATTTATTTTATTTTTTTTGGAAACACAAAAAAAAATCATTATACACCTGTTAAACTGATTTAAGTACTTTTGGATGACTTAATTGTAATCAAATTTTCTGTTTACGAAATCATAACTCGTTAAAAAGTCCATAAGTTCGTGAAACATTTTCACTATCAAAAGTTTTTCAAGCTTTTGTGTGCTTCGACGATATCGAGCCTTATCGAGATGTGTTTTTTTTGGCGATATCGAGCCTATCGAGTAAGTGTGTAATCGCAAGTCAGTGTAATAAAAAATATATATTTTTGCCATTAAATTGTGTGTACTCTGCGCTTCCACCATAAAACTAGCCTACAAAACTATAAATTGTTCTAAATTTAATTTTTTCATCTGTATGTTTATCTTAGGTATCTCTAGCACCTTAGGACTCGAGCACCCTAGGACTCGAGTACTAGATATGTATGAAAGTAACTAGACTTGTAAATAAATCTAAGAAGTTGATTTTCACTCAATAAAATTGTTAGTTAATTCAAATTGAAACTATACATATCTCAATACTATTGAGATATCCCGGCATATCTCCATACAATAAACCTAATACGTGATAATAGTTGAAGACACAGAACGAATTTGTTGCGAGTAAAAAGGGGAAATGTTAAGTTAATTTTAAAACACCATGTATATACTTCAAATGGATTGAATACACGTGTATTTAACATGATTCATTTAATAGGTACCTAATATTTAAATAAACATATACTTCTTAATCATATGATAGATTTTTTATTTACAAAAGTTATTCGTTGCGTTAACGTGCTACAATAACATCATCTAATACTTAGATAGATGATTTAATTATTAAATAAGTGTTAAACATGATTAGATAATAAATTATAATCTTAATTAACATTTAACAATCAACTAAATTGATTTAATACAGGGTGAGCCAAGTTATAACAGCAGGTTATAACTTACTACACTTATTGACAACTGAATAATTTGGTCATGACATCTGGCGGTTACATTCTAACTATTATAAAGTTGCATGGGATGCTGTCTATTGATATAAGATTCATTCTATAATGAATCAAGAAATCATTATAAAAGTCTATCCTTCGCATAAAACACATGTATTGTTTTTAAATTTGCAATCTAAAGTCAGCCATATTTATTAAGCCACGCCTCTATGTCAGTTGTTAGACAGTCAAAATTATGAAAACCAGCGGTCTTATGATTGTGCAATCATTTAGTTTTGAGAAAAAAATCTCAAGGGCCACTGACTTTTATTGCGAATTCAATAACGTTATGCAATGCCATATGCTTAATTAAGCCATCGCGTGCTAAATCTAAAATTCTTCTCAACAGGCGTTATGAAAATATTAACAATATCTTTTTTCCAAAAAATCAATACCCCGTATCTAGAAAAGGACGCTTTCCCGGCTATAAATATATTGAGAAATTGTCATTATTGTAATGTTATGTACCATTCAATGCTGTCTTACGGTTATAGCTTGGGCCACACTGTATATTCAATCATTTTGTGCGATTTTGCCCGCGTTAATTTTGAACAGTCTGGCCCAGGATAATTTCTAATTCGTCACGTATTTGAAGATATTACATTATCAATAAGCCTATCAATCTATTTTATTAACTTTAAAAATTAAACCATTTATCCGTCCTGATTTAATGGCGCAAACAAACTACACCAACGGAGCAAGCGCAATCCCTGATAAAAAAGTCCGATTGAATTTCGATTCAAATTGCCAATTCATTCCGATTGATTTCTAATTCAATCCAATAGATCCCAATGTGAAATTTTCAATTCGATCCCATTCATGAATTGCAGCCAATTAGAAATTTCCGATTAGTTCTATTGGATTGAATCGGAATTAAATCGGAATGAATTGGAAATTTTTTTCCAATTAAACCCAATTCATTTCAATTAAATTTCGATTAAAAATTCTAATTGGTTTCAATTGGAATAAAGAAGAATGAATCGAAACTTTTTTTACAATTGAATCCTATTCATTCCGATTGGTTGAATTGGAAATTTCCGATTCATGAATCGGATTTTTTTATCAGGGATATCATTATTTTATTATCAGGTATTATTTTGGCAGTTGGCCTATTGGCTAGCTTGAGCCAATTTTCAAACATTTAATACATGCTCATTACATTAATATTTTAATACTTACTCATGTAATATAATGAATTCATTCGAGGGTTCCACCTTGAAAAATGTCCGAGAAGCGATAAATTTTGAGAGTAAATCTCTGATCATAACAAAAGTGTTATGATCAATATAGCATCAACAACGTATTTACAAAAAAACAACATAAAAAAAGTTTTAAACAATAATCCTTGAACGTAATTTTCCAATTACTTCAGCATCATATTTTTATTACTATTCATCGTCATATTCAAATCAACATGTTATTTAAGAAAAACTAATTTTTCAATCTTATCAATAGAAGCAGAGCTATACAAGAAAACGTCACCAAAGAAAACAATGTAGAGATAAATTCAAATTTGTCCCAAAATCGCGTGCAGAAAGTCGTGTGGAACGTCCCGGAACCGGAAAATTCAACGTTTTTTACAACGAAAGAAATCCATTAACAAAAATTAGCTTTCTCCTAGAATTTTCCGAAATGATTATCAAAATCCAACAGATTTAGATGCCACACTAAAATCGATTACATAACAAACTATGTATTGTTTTAATGAAAATAAAATTTGACTTTAATTTCAAGAATTATTTTTATTTGCTTTTTCCACTTATTATATATTTGTAATATGATGTGACATGTTTCGTTTTCAAACTGAAAAAGGAGTCCGAAACATGTCACAATATATATATTATGAAATGAAAGTGTTGTTTTATTTTCACCAATACAATAATAATGGATTTCCCACAAATTAAAGCTCTCTACAATAAATTATAAAATCTATGAAATTAAATTAAGACTTTAGAAAAGTCTAGTTACACCTAGATCTAGACTAAACAGATTAGATGCCCTAATTTTTAAGCGTATTTTAAATGTATTTATTTCAATTTAGCCTTCAAATTATAAATAAATATTTTATGAATTTTATTAGTCATAAACTATAATTTAATAACTTTATCCGTATAATAATATTAATCTTAATAAGATGTAGGTAATTTTAGAATCTTATTTTCATTCGAAATATATTTAATTACAATTATATTAATATACTTATTTGTTTGGTATTATTATTAAAATTAAACAAGTGAAAACAAACAATTGATTGAGTTAATTGTTGAAATACCATGTATAGACAGTGTAGATTACTCACATTACACATACATACCTGCCACACATATATAACTGGTATTCTCATATAACACATACTATACAATTTGCACATAATTTGCGCTCTCACGGGTAAACAGTGATATTTACGAAAAAATGTTTCAAACATAGGTTGTTTATTTTTTTATATAGGAACATTTTTTACATTTAAACTTTTGTCCTATCTCTAACGGTTAACAAGATGGGTCCTACGGATCCAAGATCCAATTGGCCTATGTTGCTCATTTACGAACTCAGCCTCTCTTTTTACGTTTTAAACAAGCTTTAAAAATTTCAGCTTGATATCTTTCTTCGTTTTTGAGTTATCGTGATGACAGAGGGGCAGAAGACAGACGACCGACAGACAGACACGGAAATGGACTAATTAGATGATTCTATGAACATCTTAACCAAAATTTTTTTCGTAGCATCAATATTTTTAAGCGTTACAAACTTGGGACTAAACTTAATATACTATGTATATTTCATATATACATGGGATAATAAAATGAATGTTTATTGAAAAATTCATTACCAAAAAAAATTGCTTAATCATGTGATTCATAAAATCTTATCAAAAATGAGAATAACAATTATTTAATTTAATAAACATATCAGTCAGCCAATCAATCTTTTTAGCAATCTCCCGATTATTTTGGCAATTGTTTTGGGTCCCTTTATGTAACAAAGAGTATATAAGATAAATATATAATAATGTCATATTTTGACTACTATAAAATCACGAAAAATCAATTTTTTTAAAACATAGACCAACAGTTTAATTAATGTAAAGGCACTCAGCTCAGCTTTAAAAGTTTCCGACTACACGGCAGAGAGAGGCAGTTTTTCCTTTAAAACTTGAAAAATAGAACAAAATTGTACGATAATTCATAATTTCTTCCCAAAAAATCGAACTTTTATTTGACTTGGCAAATTCCTCAAACTAAATTTCTTACTTTTCAAAATTTTTTTTTCTTTCTTTTATTTTTTCCAGAATTTTTAGAAAAAATGATTATTTTTGGGTGGAAAATTTGTGGAAATTAATTTTTCTAAGATTAGTATAGTTTAAAACCATTGATTTATATAGCTCTACCTTCTGGTGAAATCTAATACTAAACGTTTTAGTTGACATAAACATAACACTTTGTAAAAAAAAAAAAGTTAAAAAGTGTGGTTAGGTAGTAAATTAATAGTTAAAGTATATTGAAAAACTATATTTTCATTACTTGATTGGACAAAAAATTGTAAAAATATGCTAGGAATTCAAATAATTATCTAAGGTGCTTGAAAAGGTGTTGCCTCAAATTGCATTTTTATAAGATTTACATTGAAAAATCAGTATTTCCCATCGCTGCTATCAAATGTCAAAAAACATTCTATAAAAATTTAATTTTGTCCTTATTCGTGAGTAAGTTTATGTACTTGAATATTGAAAATGAGTTCAGGATTTGTGAGTGAAAAGGAATTAGCTGAAGCTAGACTGAAACGACAAGAAGAATGGGAAAAAGTTCGTACCGCAGATCAACCTTTAGGTAATAAATTATATTCGCATGTTATTTTGGTTTCGTAACTAATTTTTTTTAATTTTATCCATAAACAGAAGCACCTGAGACGGATTATGATCCCAGAAGTTTATTTGAACGTTTGGAAGAACAACGGAAAAAACGTGATTTGGAGTTTGAAGAATCGCGGAAACTGAGTAATTATTTAAATTTTTAACTGCAATTCATAAAAAGATTACCTTCCCTTGATTTGATTGTTTTTTTATACATTTGAGTTTTTGAGTCTTCAAATTTATTTTCTGAAATATTCGCTTCTAAAAGCAGTTTGAGAATGTTGGATGTGATTATTAATTCTGTTAGGGTTTTTTTTTCGAATTTCGTTTGCCATTATAAAATGAGAAGCGATAAAACATATTATTGCTCTTTTGCATTTTCGTAGTTACTTTAGATACCAAAACCAAACAAATTTTCTAATTTGAAGAATTTGTTGTTTTTTAAATTTGTATATCGAATGAAAACTTTTTTTATCTATAAATTCCGAAGTAAAGCAGTCTGTTTATTACAAAAACTATTTTTGATCGGTGGCTGAGTCTTTTCAAAAAATACGGAATCAATTACTTATGGGACGTTTCGATTTCCTGTGACAATTTGTATGATGAATTATTATAGAATTCCCTAAGAAATGACGAAAAAAACTTGATACGTGTACTTTAACTAAATTTTCGGTTGGCACAAACACAAAGCCGGGTTTTAAGGTTTCTTTTCCTGGAGTTCTTTGTGATGGCTAATTTTAACTTTCGATGGTTGGACTCGTCGGAAAACTACAAAGTTAATTTCTTCCTTTGAAGTATTAGTATTTTGAAACTTTTTAAATATTAAATAATTGAAAAAAGCTTCAAACAAAAGTTGTTTAAAATATTGTTCTGCAAGAATCATTTTTCACGACATAATTTTCACATCACTCTTAAAATTCATCAATCAATTCATGGCGTTACACTTTTCCCACCATCAAAATTGGATTTAACGAAAACCTTGATGAGTTTAATTCTGTCGAGTCGTAAGACAGAATAGTCCGAGAGACGGTTCCCTTTTGGTTAAATGAATAATACATGACACTTCGTGAGTGGAGTCCTTTTGGCGATTTAACCAAACTTTCTCTCCACGACTTTTTCCAAATTGCTGAGAAATTGAAAAAACGCAGGGAATTTGTCGTTTTTAAGTGGTTATTGTGCCCAACAAATTTCCTGCTGGTTTTTTCCGACCGAAAACTTAAATATTACGTTATTATGTTCATTTGAAAACGAAGCACTTTCGAAAAAGTCGAAGAGAGAAATTTTGGTAGGCCCGCCAAAAGGAAACCACTGAAGTTTCAGGTATTAATCATTTAAGAAAAAGAGTGCTGTCCCGCGGACTAGAAACCATAATTTCATTGAATTTTCTTCTTATCACAATATTTTCCAATTATTTATAAACTCTTTTTTTTTCTTCGTAGAAAACATGATAAAAGGCCTTGACGATGATGAAATCGATTTCTTAGATTTAGTTGATCAAAAAAAACTTGAAGCTGAACGAAATAAATCAATTGACGAAGAACGTGAATTACGTGATTATCGTAATCGAGTATCTAACTTACAAGAACAATCGATGGAACAACGATTACAAGCTGAAATAAAAGGTGTTGTAAAAAAGAACTCAGTCAATACAATTCAACGAAATTGTCGACTGTCCCAAAATCAATTACTTAAAGGTGGTTTAGTTATGAAAAAGAATGATAGTCAAATACGTAAACGAAAACTATCCGAAAGTGAACCACAAGAAGATCAAACAGATAAAGAAAAAAAATTACGAAATGATTCAACGAATGATGAAACATCGAAAACTACCAGCGATACAACGGATAAAACAAATGGTAATAAAGTTAATGGGACTAATGAAACTACATCGAAAAAGGAGACGAATATTGTGACGACTTCTGAACCTGTATTAAAATGTATAGGAATTTTACCCGGTTTGGGGTATTATACTGGTAATTCATCGTCGGATTCGGATGCAGAAAGTTCAGATATCGAAGAAGTTGTATATGAGAAAGTACAATATGATATAACGGGACGAAAAATAGAAGAAAAACATAAAGATGATGATTCTTAGAATCCAAAGTTTTATGATATTAAAGGAGGAGAGTCAACCATAGTAAACCGTCCCTGATTATACTTATTTCTAGGTCAATTTAATTGATTTTATTGTACTTGAAGACTTTTAGGCCATTTCCTGCCAAGACATATTCTTGAAAACTTGTTTTTTTGGTAATCACAGATGATTTTTATCTGATTTGAATGAAATGATTTTGAATTTTAGGCTTAATTTCTATTTTTTAAAGTACAAAATTGTATATAAACCATCGCAGGCCCGTACGCAGGAAACATCGAAGGGGGAAGGGATTCAAACTTTTCTGCCTTATATTAGGTCATATAAGGCAGAAAATGTGTGCGCATCGATTTCACGACGCATTGTATATTGAACGAGGATAAACCGTTTAGCCGATCTTCATTTAGATATTGTCGATCTAAGGTATACTTTGAGACGACGCAAAGTTGAAAAACAGCGTTCACTCGTCGCTGTTTGTCAGAGGTAAAACTGCTAGAACGTGAAATATTTGGAAGGCATTTGGAAACACATCCTCATTGCAAATATCGAGTGCTTCGAGTAGATTTTTGACATCCTGCCTGTCAATTCGTTTTTGTTAAAATTGAACTTTGTCGACTCAAATGTCACGGGAATCATCGTGGCAAATTGAAAAGTATGGTTCAAAAACTTGATCAAAATTTTACATTTTGTTGATATTCTGGCTCTGATTGATATTCTTATTCTATTATTTTTAACAGAATCCTTTTATTCCCATTTTTGTTTTCAATACTTTCAATGCATTTTACTCAAAAAGCAACGAATGTCCATGGTCAACGATCTCGTGGTCAACAAGTACAAAAAAATTATTTTTTTAAAACTTGCTAGTTGGGGTTGATTTACCGTAAGGTGTTTGAATTATGACAGTTATAAAATCATCCTGTGTTCTGGAATAAAGTTCCTAAAGTTTCTTTAATGATTTTAAATTTTTGATTCAAAAAATATTTGTCAATTAATAAAACAGGAAATTTTTTGTGAACTGTCTATAATTTAGCGGTGAATTTGTCTAGGATTGGGAATATTAAGAGCTCTGGGTCTCACTTAGGCATTATGATGTAGAGTTGTATTCAAAATAAGATTTATCAAGGAAGGTGTACTACGTTAGACTCTCGGACAATATTTAAGATTTATTTTCTGATAAATTTATTTTTATCTTTTAGGTATTTACAAATTAAACCAGGCATGCTTTGCCTGTTAATTAATATTAATTGTACTTTATTAATTATAATTAAAGGGTTTTTATTTAATTCATTGTGTTTTTTATTTATTAAATTAACATTTGAGATAGTTTATTTTGAATATAATATTGACTGCAAAATACGACTTTTTCCGACGTCTATTGGCGACAAAATAAGCTACATTACCGAGACATTCCAATCAATATTTGTGTAGACATTTTAAATGGTTCTTATATTAGTGATAAAATTATTTGTGCCTTTTTAACTAAAAAAATTCCGAGTAAAACTCGGTCATCCAGGTACTAATCTCTTATATGTCATTTTGTATCTGTCTGACGATTTACATTATTCTCTCTGATTTTTAGTAATCAGAGAGTATTTGGATGTGAGTTTTTGTCAATCATACAGCTGTTTTAAATTTTATATCAAAAAAATTTTCTTTAATAGTTTGGTAGTGTATACTTACCAAATATTACATATGTGTATCGATTCTCGCCGTTTTTTAGGATTTTGATGTTTATACCTATCTTAAATATCGAAAAAACAAAAATGAAATTACGAAAGATTGAAAGAAAATATTATACATATGTAGTTCAAGTACTATTCTAATCAGAAAATAGACTAAAACCCTCAACAAATCCTATAAATTTTGTATATACATATCGAAGACTTTTTTACCAAAAAAGTATCTAAGTACAGGCAATTTTTTTACACAAATATACTGAATATAGTATAAAAATTTCTAATAATACCTTTTATAGTATTGGAGAAAATGGACAACAAAGTTTTGTCCTAATTTGCGCCCTCATGGGTAAACAGTGATGTTTACGAAAAAATATTTCAAACAAAAGCTGTGTATTTTTTTTAAAGGCCAACTTTTACATTTAAACTTTTGTTCTATCTCTAACGGTTTACAAGATGAATACTTTTTCATTTAATTGAATGAGCAAAAAATACACCATTTTAAAATTTGCATATCTCGGTCAATTTTGAAGCTAGAAAGTCGAAACAAATAAAAAATGTGCGCAATTAAATCAGCTAGAAATTTTATTTATTTATTTAATGCCTAGCTTTTTTTGTGATTTTCAAAAAACTTGATTAAAAACCCCAATTCTTCCCTCCAACAAATTGAATTGAGTAAGCCTTGAGTGGCCGATTTTTTGAAACGAAGTTTTTATAACCTAGAAAAAAATTGTGGAAAATTTCAAAGATGCTTTCTATTTGCTTGGGCTAGAATATGAATGTTGGATTATAGAACAATGTTTTAATTACAATATTAAGTAAATTATTTCAAGGTAAACGCAATTTGTTATTCTTCTTTAATTTCATGTGTAATGAGGAAAAAAAGCATAGCGCCACAGCGCATACGTGGGCACTGTAGATTATCCTACAAAAGGAAAAAAAAATTATAATAGCGCCGCGGCGTGTACTTAGGTGTTCGTGGGTGTCGATTAAATGATTATTAGGAACGATATTAAATTGATGAGCAATTAATAATTTCATTATGAAATGAAAAACATGTTTTATGTAAATGAAATTAAATAAATTTTAATAATATGGTGTTGTCTCATCCTCCTTACTTGTGCAAGAAAACAAAAAAAATCATCAACAAACACTTGAACGACGCCTTTGCATAATAAAATGCATTTTTATTTAAAATAAACAAAAATAATATAATAAATGCACTCATAACTAATTTAAGTATAACTAAACTAACCCACCTTTAAAATTTTATAATTTAGTTTATCATGTTCCTACAAAATGAGTTAAAAGTAATTTTTAGAGTTGTTCGGATATTAACGCATTGTATCTGAATGTTGATAAGTTATTAATTGCTAGCTTAAAGGTAAAAAATAATTTTTTGCAAAAAAATCTGATGAACGATTTTCAAATTGGAATTTTAAAATGTTGTGAATAGCAGATGTTGAATGAACTCAAACATTTTCGATAATGTTGCTTCACCTTCTATAGATTATAAAGTAAAAAACTCCTACTTTTATTAATTAAAATATTGGATATTATGCTAAAATTAAATACAAAAATAGTTTGACGAAGAGTTTTGTAAAATTTTAAGAAAGTTGCGATAAAATTTAATAAACTAAGTAATTTTGACCCAAAAATTACAAAAAAGCAGATTCATTGGATGACTGGATAAGTAATTTCCGAGATATTTCAAATTCTCTATGACGCGGGTGATTTTCGGAAAGATTTCAGTCTCTATTTCAGAAATTATTTCCCAAATCATCAAATGAATCTGATTTTTGTATTTTTTGGATCAAATTTACCATATACACCAAGTTTTATACGAAAAGACGTTTGTGATTTTTTTTGGACATTTTCGAAGTAAAGAAAATTGAAAAAAATCTAGTAAAATTTGTTGTTTTCAATTTTGATAAAATTCAGTAAATGGAGTTATTTTGAATCAAAAATTACAAAAAGCGAATTCATTTTACACTGGATGATTAGTTTCTGAAATTTAAAAAATCTCATATGATGATATCCATTTTTCGGGTTGATTTCTGTCATTATTTCAGAAATTATTCCCCATAAGGTCAAATGAACCTGATTTTTGTGTTTTTTGGTTAAAATTTACCATATACACCATGTTTTATACGATTCCCCAACGAAAACATGTTTGTGATTTTTTTGGCTTTTTTCGAGTAAAGAAAGTTGAAAGAATCGAGTAAAATTTGTCGTTTTCTTTAAATAGAATAATTTTGACTCAAATATGACAAAAAGTGGATTCATTTCACACTGGATTATTTATTAACTTCTGAGATATTTTCAAATCTCATATAATTTTTTTGTGTTCTTGATGTTTTTTTGCGTCAAAATTATCTCTTATACTTTTTGTGTTTTTTTCGATTCAGCATCATTAAAAGTGTAGCAAGTTTTCCTAAATTAAAGGCAATATGCTGTCCATTATAATATGATGAGTTAACGCTGATAATGTTAAAGAATCAATGTAGTTAAATTGTTTTGGGTCATCTTGTAAAATAATTGTCTTTTTATATTACTAGGTGTAATAATAAAATGTACCTAATTTTGCAGTAGGCATTATGAACCGTTTACTTAAACTTATTTTTTTCACCTAAACTTTTAGATTCTAATTCTATTAAAAAAAAAAAAAATAATAACAACCTGCTACACACGCATAAAATAAATAGAATAAACATATTTTATAGATATTCGATTCACCTTATGAACTTCAAAAAAAGCCCACTTTTGAAATAGATATTGTAGGTTTCTTTTGAATAGTTTAATTTAAATTAGAATTAGAGTATTATTTAAACTTTTAGGTAAACAACTTTTATTTATAAAGTAGGTAATAGTCTTAAGTTGCTGGATAAAGAATATTTCTATTTAATTCGCAGTCCTTAAAGCCAGTACCGATTCAGGCAAGTTTTCTATAAAAGATTGAAAATTTAAGTCGGATTTGAAAAACTGTGATGAAAACATTCAGCAATCCTATAATGATCTCACTAAGAAAAAATGTAATTTATTGCCGAACTATTCGAGATCTGTATAACGTCGAAATATTTTTGATTTCTTTATTCAAGTGTTGCAATATAAGTATGCCAATTTCTTCTGATCTGTTCAAATTTTTAGAACTATTCAATATCTCTTATCGTTTTACCGTCCTTGTAAGAATAGGTGGGTAAAATGATCCCATTGCATTTTTTACCAAACAGTTCACATATAATATTAATTATTCTTTTAAGTTTCAAAAACACTGGTAAAAACATCTAAATCAACACATTCAAGACCCGCCACATGATTCGTGATCATTTCACCTATTTTACACGCAAAATAGGGATCATTTTAATCAATATAAAGGGGATCATTTTATCCGTAACGATATATTTGTCATAAAACTGACCTTAAAATTCATTATACACCTATCAAAATGTATTCTAGTATTTTTAAAAGTTAACAGAAGTCAAATCAACAACTAGTCGACGAAAACTAACACGAAAAAAAGAAATTTTTCGTTGCAGTTTGCCTTACTAGTATTTTAAAAGTAGGAAAATTAATATTTTTGCTACGAAACACTAAATAGCTTTTACATCACCATAGGTCTTTTTCGATGGTTAATTGTTACTCGCCGAATCCATCTATCGATAAATATAGTAGATGGATTTAATGGATCACTTAAAACAACGAGGGATCATTTTACTCTGAGGGATCATTTTGTAACACTTTCTTCTACACTGTAAAAAAATTACTGGATTGTAGTTAACGCGCTTACTAAGCTTTTGTTGTTCCTATATAACAAGTAAATATTCCTTGAGTCAACGATCTCAATACTTAATTCAAGAAATTTAGTATTATTATGTGTTAAACTACAAACTGGACGTTTTAAAATCTTTAAAAAAAAATATTATATTATGATTTCTGGGGTAAGTGCACCGGATAACCGCCACTCCCCCATTGATCCGAGACCGGCTTTTATAGGCTTCGAGGCCCAAAAAATTTTGTACTGATAATTTTCAAAAATTTTCTTTGAACTCGAATCTATTTTATCCCAGATCTTAAATAATTTTCGGAGTATATTACACGTAAATACATGCTTTTAATTATTATTTTATATAAAGTACATTAATTTCACCTTGATCCCATTTATTGTGCAATAACATGATTAATAATTGTATTCAACAACATTTTATTTGAGACACCATCAGATCGACTGAATGGAACCTTCATTGTCCCTATTTGGGTAAGAACATGCCATTGTGAAATGTACTTATATAAAAAAATATATATATTAACAAAAAAAATTATACTTTGCATCTTCAATAATATAATATCTTTCTATACAGACCTAAAATAAAAGTTTTTTTTTGACATTTATAAGTATGCTTTTTCATATATAGCATAAATATTATAACATGGACAAAATATAACCCGTCAGTACTCGCGTCAACCGGCGTTCGGTAATCTTTAGTCGCCTGATCAGAGATTTGCTTACGCGTTCTGCAAATTCATAAAACATTTCGCGTATTAAATATTTTTAACTTTGTAAGTTATAGCCTATACATAATGTTATATAAGTTTATTTTTGAATGCACTGGATCATTAAAAATAGTTTGATTACTTTATTATTGAATAATGTTTGAGAGTGAAAATATTAGAGCAGAGAAATAATCTAAATACTTAAATTCATTTTAACGAATTTCAACATATTTCTATTACAAGTTTTTTTAATTTATTGAGTACGACTTATATTAATATTTACACCTTTACTCTCGTGACGACGGAAATTATCACAATTTCTGAAAGACTTGGAAAAAAAGTATTTAAAAAATTTGGAAAACGGTTGACCCTGCAGGTCATCCCTGTAACTTCCCGCTAAGTATTGACTCATAACGTGTAAAAAATTGTATCTATTCTGATCTTATATCCACTCGCATTTTATTGTAATTAGATGTGATCTTCGTAAATTTTTTAAATTTTCAAATCGCGATAACTTTAGAATGAATAAACCGATTTTCACGCGGTTGGTGACATTCAACGCAGTTTTTCAAGCTTCATGAAGAATCTTTAAGTTTCAATTGATAGAACAAAAAATTTTGAGGTTATTCCGAAAAAACGCTTTTTTGGGTTTTCTTTCGTCAACGATAACTAACGAACGAATCAACCGATTTTGACCGGACTGGTGGTGATCGACGTGGTTTTTTGATGTTGAGAGCTGATTAGTTTTTGGAATTGATCGATACAGCCGTTTAAAAGGTATTAAAAAAAAACCACTTAAAAAAAATTTTTTTTTGCAGTTTTTTGAGATTTCTCGAAATCTATCGGTCCAAATAGGCCTCAAAATCTAAGTTTGGTCAAGCCCTTTCGAATGGCACCAACCGCGATCAAATCGGACAAGCCGTTCAAAAGTTATGAGAGGTTTACATACATCCACACACACACACACACACACACACACTCATACATACATACAGCCATACAGACACCCTCGCGGAAGTAGTCAGGGAAGCTTCCTGACACCTTAAAACGTCGAGATCTGATGAAAACTCGATTTTGGCAAAACGGGGTGAAAACAATAACTTCCCTATTTTCTTAGCGGGAAGTTAAAAAAATGTAGATGTTGAAAAAATCTGAAAAACTCATAATTCGAAAAAGGATAAGAGTATATGAAGATAGAAAAAGTTTAAACTTCATATACCATTTGAAAAATAAAAGTTATTTTTGTTTTAAATCGAGCGAATGAGCAAAATGCTCTAACGCGAGTGTTGGCGGACTAAATACAAAACTAAGTCACAATTTGGAATAGAAGCCTGAACTTTTATGCCTAGTAATATAAAACTAAAAAACTTAATCACCATACAAACACAATCATTCGAAATACCAAGTGAAAATTGAAGCAAACCTTCAAGACCTCACCACTCCTCTTCCGTACAGCCCTGTATTTTTATAACGAATATGATAATAAGGCGTTTCTTTGCGTTTGCTTTCCCGTGCAACAACAAACTCCTAATCAATATTCAATACGATTTTTACTAGTCCAAGGTAAATGATAATTTGATTTAGATAGGTAGATGCCTACATATTTTCCAGAACAGATAAAGACAATTTAGTAAAATTTGTAAGTTTGGAATTTGAAAAGATTGTTTAAAATTTCAATTAAAATACTGTTGTCAATTATTTTTACCTTGTAATATTTAACCTTTATTTCCATAAATGGAACATGAATTAAGATAAGTAACCACATAAGACAAGATATGTAACATTGAAGCTATTTCCAAATGAATATTGAATAATCAATTCGATCGAAGTATTGCTGCTAATTCAATGAATTAAAAAAAAAAAATTGATACTCACGAGACAGTAAAAAAATGCTGGGTGCTACCGATATTATTAAAATATTAAATAAGTATAGTCGTACAGTCTAAACATTATTGCTTGGATATAAGTAACCACGATACAGGAGCCACGTAGTCGCTAATACTTATTGAACTTTTTCCAGAAGGAACCAAGTACTAGACCAGAAAATAAACGAATTCAAAGTCCTCCTGCCCATTTTGAAACAATGATGTTTACGAAAAAATGTTTCAAATAAAAGTTTATTTTTTTATAGGGAAGATTTTTATACCATGTATATATATGAAATATACATAGTATATTAAGTTTAGTCCCAAGTTTGTAACGCTTAAAAATAATGATGCTAGGCAAAAAAATTTTGTCATAGGTGTTCATAAAATCACCTAATTAGTCCATTTCCGGTTGTCCATCCGTCCGTCCGTACGTCTGTGGACACGATAACTCAAAAACGAAAAAAATATCGAGCTGAAATTTTTACAGCGTACTCAGGACGTAAAAAGTGAGGTCAAGTTCGTAAATGAGCATCATAGGTCAATTGGGTCTTGGGTCCGTAAGACCCATCTTGTAAACCGTTGGAGATAGAACAAAAGTTTAAATGTAAAAAATGTTCCTTATCAAAAAATAAAATACTTTTGTTTGAAACAGTTTTTCGTAAACATCACTGTTTACCCGTGAGGGCGCCAATTAGTCTGAAATTTTATAATATGTACTATACTTGAATATCAGTTATGTATGTGTCACATGTTTGTATGTGTAATGTGATAAAGAAATCAACACTGACTATGCATGGTATTTCAACAATTAACTCAGTCAATTGTTTGTTTTCACTTGTTATATTTACACTTTTGTCCTATCTCTGAAGGCTTACAAGATGAGTCCAAACTCAATTTTTTTATTTTCTTATTACGCTATCAAAATTTCAGGTTGATATTTCTTTTCCTTTTTAGTTATCGTGTTTACAGACAGACAGATGGACAACCGGAAATGGACTAATGAAGTGATTTTATGAACACATCCTCAATATTTCTAAGCGTTACAAACTTGGGACTAAAATTAGTTTACCTTTATATAAATTTAATATAGTATACAGGCAAATAGTATAAATACGTTAATCGGATTACGTAATGGTAAATTGTTTTCATTCATCCATTATCGTTCCTTCAGGATGGTTAAAAACACAGATAAAAAGAGGACTCAATTCCTATACCAAATCAATCGCGAACATGTATTCAAAATTTGGAACTTTTCCTGCAAATATTACAGATCTCAAAGGTAGATCGATTTAGTTCACGAAAAATTTTTTGGATAAATGGCTTAGTGAATGATCAAAATGACCACTTTGCAGCTAGCTATTCTTAGCTAAGAATACTGTTCTTACACATCGACAAAAATTAATAGTTTGGAGTGATTTTTTGGTATGAAAGAGTTAATGGATTTATATTTTTTGCCAAAGAAAATAGCCTGTTGTTACCTTTAATAAGCGTTCATTTATACGGAATATCTGTTTACCAATGACATGATCCAAAGTCATTAAAACGTATAGACCCAATTCGATCACTCTATACCTACATAACATTCAGTTATGTAATAATTATATTTTAATTAGGATTTATAATAAATATTAAAATACACCTTTTTGGAATTAAACAATGTTTATTTATAAAATTAAATAAATAAATAAATTTGTTATATTGAAATTTAATTATTTTAATATTAAAAAAAAACAGAAAACAAATATAATTATAATAGGCAACGGAATTTGCTCCTACAACTTAATTTCCTACACGTCAGCGTTATAGTGTCAATAATTTAGTGAACTCATCTTTTTTAAAGTTAAAATAACTCCTACCAGATTGTAACAGTTTATTTTTTTATTATTTATTAATAATCTTGTTGAGTAATTGTTATTAGGTATCTACTCAAATTAGGTGTTTTATTTGAGATAGCAACATCATTATTTGATAAATATTTGGTTGGGAATGGTTAAAAAGATTGTCAAAGATAAATATTATGTAATTTTTATAAATAGGTTAATATTGAAACAGTTGTTGGTATAATCTAAAATAATATTAAATTACAATTTTAAAGAAATCCCCGACATAAAATCAGGTATGATCGATTTGTTTGTGGCCTTGTAGTTCCCTAACGGATGAAACGATTTTGATTTTTTTTTTGAAAAGTAATTTGTTCGAGAGTATTCTTAGCTATGTTACAAGAAAATCTACTTAAGCGTTAGAAGATCATCGTCTGTTTTCTAGGTATTTCGGATACGGAATTCTAAACTCGCACTTGAATCATAGCTAAGAACACTATCGATCAAATTACCTATAAAACATAAAAAAAAAAAAAAAAAATTAAAATCTGTTGATCCGGTTAGGAATACGATGCCACAAAATCAGGTCTGATCGATTCGTTTGTGGCGTCGTAACTTTTAAACGGATGATTTTTTATTTTTGTTTGTTTATTGAAAAGTTATTTGATCGACAGTGTTCATAGCTATGGATCCCTTAGCTTGTGCTTAAAACATAGCTAAGAATACTTTCGATCAAAAAACTTCAAAACAAAAAAAAGCAAAATAGGTTCGTCAGATTAGGAGCTGCGATGCCACAGACAGAAACACAGATACACAGCCACGTTAAACTTATAACACCCTTCTTTTATTCGGATGTGAATAATCTGACGTTAGTCTTATATATGATTTTCTTTTACGTTTATTACTGGTTCAGATGGGTTTAGGGATAGTCAAAAAGGTTATTTATTGTGAAAATTGAAAATTTAATAAGAATATAGTATCACTGACATTGTCAAATTTTTAAAAAACTTAACCAAGTGGCGCGTCTGTAATTCGAGTGATCGAAATTTCAAATTTTTTTACGATTTTCTGAAGTGTCTGACTACAGTTACCCTGCTTCGTTGAGTATCTAAATTTAACATTGCCAGAAAGCGATTATATTCTTATTAGTATAAGAAAAAAACTAATAAAGAGTGATCCAGATAGGAGCTTCTGTCACAATTTTATTCGTTCGAGGTAATTTTTTCTATGACTTTTCGCAAGTTTCTCTTGGTTATATTGGCTGCAATTTGGCGAATATTAGCTTTAATGTGCTCCAACCTTGCAGGTTTGTTGATGAAGACGCGACTCTTAATAAAATCCTACAAAAATAAATCAAAGTACGTATTCTTTTTTTAACGCCACGCTACGGTGAAACACACTCCTTATCCAATCTCCAATGCTTACAGCTTCCTAGAACTTTTGTACAATGATGCGAATTTTTCGCTCACTCGAACGATTAAATTGACGATAATAATCCCGCAAAAGTCTAAGCACATTTCTTACAGAATTGTTATTTCTGTAGAACATGTGAAAAATTTGAGCGAGATTATTAATTAATTTACAGAGTTGCTAACATAGGAAATTACCGCAGACTTAATTACAAGCTTTTCACGACACAAAACAGGATAATTCAGATGAACACAAATTACATCTCGCGAAGTAAATAAATCTAATGCCTATATTTAGTTGTATAAATTCTCAAATCAAAATACACTCATTACACATTGAATCGCTAGCTATCTATGTACAGGTATACATTAAATCTATTTAAAAGGTATATATACACATGTATAATACATATTATAACAAGTGAAAATAAACAATTGACTGAGTTAATTGTTGAAATACCATGTATAGACAGTGTTGATTACTCTATCACATTCACATACATACATGCCACACATACATAACTGTAATTCCCGTATAATACATACTACACAATCTACGCCTAATTTGCACCCTCACGGGTAAACAGTGATGTTTACAAAAAAATGTTTCAAACAAAAGTTGTTTAAGATTAAAACAAAAAGAAGAAAAGTTGTTTATTTTTTTTATAAAGAACATTTTTTACAATTTAAACTTTTGTTCTATCTCTAACGGTTTACAAGATGGGTCCAACGGACCCAACACCCAATTGACCTATGTTGCTCATATACGAACTTGACCTCTCTTTTTACGTCCTGAGTGCGCTGTAAAAATTTCAGCTTGATATCTTTTATCGTTTTTAAGTTATGGTGATGACAGACGGACAGACGACAGACAGACGACAGACAGACGACAGACAGACGACAGACAGACGACAGACAGACGACAGACAGACGACAGACAGACGACAGACCGACAGACAACCGGAAATGGACTAATAGGTGATTTTATGACCATCTATACCAAAATTTTGTTCATAGCATCAATAGTTTTAAGCGTTACAAACTTAGGACTAAAGTTAGTATACCATGATATATATTACATATACATATGGTATAAAAACAGATATATGTGTTTTTATATATAAAAGTGGGAGTAAGCTAATGATAATTTTTTATTTTTTTGCATTCACTATTGAATGTCTGAAGGTGATTTGGAGAGACTGTGTTTTCAGATTCAGTGATGCTGAACCTATAATCGAGATATGTTCAATAATACATATAATATATTTTATAATTCATAATAATAACAACAAAAATTATATTATTCTTCTCATTTTGTAACAATAATTTTTAATAATTTCATAAACATTTATTGTTTTAAAAATAAAAAAAACAACATAAATTAACGTTCTTTAAAAAAATAATACAGCCTTAATTTATTTTTGGTGAAGTGGTTTTTGCGGAAAATACGCGGAAGTGAATATTGATATCTGCTGATCGTTGATTTGAAAGTGTGCTTTTTTACAGATTTAGTGCTTTTTTAATTTAATAAAAAAAAATTAAACTTTACTCTTAAAATATTTAAAAAAAGGTAAATTATAAAATGTTTTATAAGGTAGTGTTTCTAGTAAATGGAAAAATAATGTGAAAATTGGGTAGAAAATTTTTCGTGTGATGTATTAGTGGAGCATTGTGTAATTCTACGACCTCGGGAAGAAAACAGTTGGTGATATTACCAATTTTCATGATAAACAGATCTTTTTATCTATCGTTTTACGTTAAACTTAAGGTTATTCGAACACTACCTTCCTGTGAGAGTATAACCCAACTTTGAGAACTATAAATCAAACCTTTCCGAAGATTTTGCTGGAATTTTTCTCGAATAGATTTCTTTATCTCTTGTCTTTGGTTTTTGTTTATGTTTTTGTTTAAGGTTATTCGAAGACTACGCCGAATTTTTAACCTTTCGTAAATTCTTTGAGAGAGATTTGGCGTGTAATTTATACGTAATATCTAACATGCAGCCAATAGAAAATTTACTATCATTGAATTATAAACAAAGTTATTCATCATAGATCCTAGGTTTTCTAGTATAGACCATCCCCTTATATTCGCCATCGTTCTAGGTTTTTGGTCATTTTACTTTAGAAATGGAAACATTTAGACCTTATTTCGACTTACTACCCGAATAGTGGGTAAGATGTTCAGTGATTTTGGCAAAATAAAATTATTTAGAAGCCACTGAGACATCGGGGACCAATTTTTTGTGCTCTCAAAAAAGTCAAGGACTAAAAGAGGTGGGAGGCATAATGGGTCTGCACTAGAAGCTATTAGGATGGTGAATATAGGATATTTAGTGATGCTGGCTAAATATAATTATTAAGAAGGCACTGAGATATCGGGGACCAATTTTTTGTGTTTTCATAAAAGTCAAGGATCAAAAGTGATGGGAGGCATACTATACAGTAGGTATATCCTTTTGTCTTTTACATACTGTTCAATACCATAATAGTGGCCGTACAACCTTAAAAGGATCTTGTATTCTATGTATAATAGTTGACTTTAAAGAAATCTTAAAAATTCTTCATAATTGCGAATCGTTTTAGTTTGTACATGTTTCATTAATATGATGGTAGTGATCGTATAACCTTAAAAGTTTCTTATGAAAATAAACATTGCTAATTCATTTCATAGGAAATATTGTTTTAAAATGCAAATTAAATTTCCGAGAAAAAGTTATTTCTAATAATATCAAACAAACCGTAAAAATTTCCACATCCAAGTTTTTCTTTGGTTGTAAAATAAGTTTTGCAATAATACCTCCAGCATGCCTCCAAATGTTAAAAATTACGAAAAATTTTCTACCCGTTTAAGATTTTGTAATTATAAATTTTTGCTCTTTGAACTAACTCAACAATATTGTAAGTTGTCAAGTCACTTTTTGAAGTGCATTTTCTCAAGGTTTTCTTAAATGAAAATACGATTTTTTTCTTCGCTTTTAATTATCGTGCAATTATATTTTTCCGAGTACAAAATTTTTTTGCGTTTTGAATTTAAAAAGAATGAAAAAAAAAAATTTGTTATTTTTACACAATTATATAAAATTTTATGAAATCAGGTTTAACTATTAACATTTAAATGAAAAAGAATTAATAATTTTTTTTTAAATCTATTTTTTTTTTTGCCTTCTATATAAAATGTATTCCATAAATTTATGATTAAAAAGCCTGTTTTTCGTTATTTTTATTAAGCGTTTAGAATTCTTATGTTTTTTTAAAACTAGTTTTTTTTTTTGTATCAATTAGTTCGAATGAGTTTATTACCATTTATTATAGTAGCTTAACGTAAAAAATAAATATTAAGACTTTAGACTAGAATTTTTATAAACGTAAATCGTGTCGATGATCATAGAAACGTATCTTTCTTCTTTGATGTGGCTGCACCACTGGCTCACCTTTAGTCTTATCAGTTCCATACTAAAAGAACCCATGAAATTGAACTTTGGTTATTTGAACTTGTAAAATGACACAAAATATAACTTTGAGTAAATAGAACCTTAGAAAATTCAAGGACGCCACCGGAAGTTGATCGTTAAGATCAAAAGATTACTAGATCAGTGCTAACTCGACCCCCTTAGAGTGAACGTAAAGCAAACTAATTAGCAGACCTGGGCGAACTCAAACCCATTAGAGGCATGACCAACCAGCAGACACAGGAATGGAGTCATAGGGTGAGGGACAAAAACTGGTGGGATCACGGTCATATCCTTTCTAATTGCCCAAGGTACAAATTTATAAGTTTTAACAGTACAATTGTATTCTGGTCGAGAATTTTCTGTTTTTTCCACCTACGTGTTCCTAAACCTTGAAACGTAGTAGGTTTTGGGATCGCGAAATCGGCAGGTTCCAAATATCCTTATACTACCTTATACTACCAATATTTTGAAAACTGTTTTCTAAACATATGTTAACCGTATCGATGGCTCTAAAAACAAATTCTTCGTTTTTTTTCGAAGCCTAGGGACTGCGGCTCCCCTCGCAAGATTTTTCTTCTCGTTTTTACTACAAACCATAAACAACTTAAGAGTTGTATTGATTGCACGAAACGGGAGCAATAGAATAGATCCCTCAGAATAGAGAATTTCACAAAATATTCTGAAAGGTTAAACTATAACACTTTGTTTATAATATTGTACACCCGGTTTGCTGAAAGTAATCCAAAAAGGCTTAAACTTTTTGTTTCGATAAGCTCAGCTTAAATTTGCATCTCGATTTTGAGAACCTGTCTTTTATAAAAGATTATCGAGTCGATCTTCCAAGAAAACTAAAGCGATATTGTACCTTTAAGGTTTTTAGTTCTTTAAAAATTGGTAAAATTGATTAATGCCAGAATATTTAATTTTTTTTTTTTGGTTTTATTGCGGTGATAACTTTTTATGATCCATATTGCTCAAGTTCGAGTTAACGGTTTCCTACCCAATAATAGCTAGAAAAGAGATGGTGGATGATCTTCTTGAAACAGAGCTACACTCTAAATCAATTTGCCTTTAAAATAAAAAAACAATCGAAATCAGTTTATCCGTTTAGGAGCTGTGATGCCACAAACGAATCGATCAAATCTGATTTAGTGCCGAGTGTTAGGTATTATTGTCAAAGATACGAGATGACGCCTTGATTATTTACAAGTTGTCTGATCACCGAAATATCTAGAAACACAATTTTTCATGTTAATAGAGAAATTAAATTGCTTCAATTAAATTTTATGAATAAATATAATATGAATCTTATATATAAAGCGCGAAATTTAAATCAATAAAGCCATAAATTATAACAGATAATATTTGGAACAGGTTTAGAAATTTTTATGTACATACATACATACATAAAGCAAAATACATACAATATCACCCATTACCCATACAATAAACCCACGTTCGATTGCCAATAAATATTATTTTTTTTGTCTTGTGATTGTGGGCCGTTAATTACGGTTCTATAACGTTTTGCTATTTCTGACCAAAAAAAAGAATTACATATGAAAATATCTTAAATTATTAATTTTTATTGGGTGTTATTTTAAATAGATATAAGCGAAAAATATAAAATTCGATAACTCCTTAAGCAAAGTTACGTGATATCAGGACTACTGCAGGAGCTGCCACAGTGGTGAGGAGGAGCAGACAATGCCTCGTCTTCTCTGTCACTGCCCAGCTCTTGTCATGAGGAGATGGACTTACTTTAGCCAGCCTTTCTTTGACGACCTCTACGACCTAAAGTCCGTTGACTTCAAGGCTCTCCTGCTGTTCTTAAACAGCTCCAAATGATTCATGGAGTAGTAGTCGGGGATGGGCCAACCCTTTTTCGGTATCACAACGGACCCTATGGTTTAAGTGTGTTCTACCCCAGGAAAGCCAGTCTAACCTAACCTAACCTAAGCCAAGTTATAGTAATAACTATAGTTCCATATTCTGCTAGTAACGACTTTTCGATTTTTTTTCGGTGAATTGATAATGTTATAGCCGCACTTTATTAGGAAATCTCAGATAACATTAAAACCCATCCAGAGAATAATTCCAATTCTAGAGGCAATAGATTTCCACTAATAAGTTTCCAGTTAAATAGTAATCTCTGCTATACAGTTCTGAAAGAGGTTTAACTGTACAAAATCTATTAATATATTACGCAGACCCGCAGAATACCTAAAAACCAATGATGGATAAGTTTCATAATATATAAAATGATTTATAAAAATTATTAAATAAAAATTTTTTTGTTCTCCAAAAAATTTTTTTCAAATATTTTTATACAAAAATTAAAAACCCATTATATGGTTAAAAAAATAATTGTTTTTTTTTTCTTTTCGCTTTTAAAGATATTTTAGAACTATGCGATCACAAATAAAACACTTTCTATTTTTTTTTTCTTTACACAAAAATTTTTCAAATATGAAGAAAATAATCATAATTTTTGTATTGTAAATATTTAGATACAGAGTGTTTCATAAATGTTTATAGGATATCGAAATTTAAAAATATATTTAAAAATTAAAATAAAATTATTCTAGCTCTGTTCGTTACAATTTAAAGACTTAGATATTATGAGGGTACTGAAACTCGTGCAATGAATACATTTCATCACTATAAGAGACCTAATTTTTATGATTTTTCATCTGGGAGACACTCAAACAGAAGCACAACATCGAAGTAGGATTCAGAATTATAACAATGAAGATAATTATACTTTTTTTGTGAGCGAAGGCATTTTCCTCAAATCGCCAGTTTTTATATTGTAGGCTAACTTCAGTTGTCGAAGAACTCATTCCTGATTTCCTTGAACTTGACCGTCCTAAAAATTCGTGTAGGATGATTATGTATGTATTATAAAACCAGAAAAACTCCTGCTGTTAATTCAAAAACATATGGTCTCCGCAGTAACGTAAGTGAAATGAGTCAATTAGAATTACACCTCTGACGAAGCTATATCCTGTTGGATAAACGGCATAAGTAATGCCAAAGTGATTATCTTATACCAAATTTAAGGATTTTCATGTCCTGCTAGTTCCAGAAATGTATCCTAATTTTTCGGAATATTCAGCCAGGTTGCCAGGATTTCTTTTTTCTGCTGGAAATATTTCATATACTCAGTTACAGTAATGAATTTCTTGAGATAAGTTTCATGAAAATCGTTATAAACTTTACTTTTTAACTTGAAAAAACTTTAAAAAAGTATGCATATCGATGTATATCTACACTCATTGGGGCTTCGTAAGAAAAATTGCTTAAAATTCCAGGTTTTATTCAGAAGAAAAGATATAAAACTATTACTTCAAAAACGTTTTTACGGCATGGTGGTTGTACTGTAAATAAAATCAAAATTAAAAATAGTTTTTTCCATTAGATAAGGGAATCCATTTGGATAAAACTCATAAACCACCTTCTTTCGATAAAAATGCATTAATAGGTAGCTTTTACTTTAAAGTAACGAAATTTTTTAAGATAGTTAAAAAAGTAAAAATCAATATATAAAAATATTTTTCCCATTCTAAATTTAAATGTGTATTCGATAAGGAAATCCATTAGGCATAAACCACTTTTTGTTTTCTCGATAAAAACAGCATTAAATCGGGTAGTTTTTATATTTTGAACTTTCTGTAAAGTTTAATGTAGGTAGATTATATATTTTATTTATATATTCTTTAAAAAGTATCTATACATACATATATAACTGATATTACATATAAATTGAATTCTTATTTTTATTTACTGTAAAAACTATATTTAGCAGTGATTTCAACATATGTATAAACAACAAACCTATTTCAATGTATGTATACCTATATCAAGTATATAGTCCAAGCATACGTATTGGTAATAATTATTAGTGTATTTTCTTTACATTCTGAAACGGGCAGTTTCTCTAAGTAAAATTTATTGGTTTTTATATTCGATGATATATCAAAATATTCTAATTTTAGTCCCAAATTTGTAACTCTTATTGTTAGAAATATTGATCATAATAAGTAATAATAAGAAAGGACCTGTGAGGAATTTGGCAGTGTGGTACCCGTCTCGAAAAACACGATAGAGAAAAAATATATAAGTGATACAAAAATTTACTTACTTTTTATTTATAGGCAATTTTATTACATATATGATATACAAATTACAAAACGAAAAAAATTAGGTCTTAATATTATTTTTCGGGCCTAGTTTTTCCTAAGTTGTAGATTTTGAGATAGACCGTGATAAGCTTGAAAATGAGAGGAAAATGAAATTTATCAAATGTAGT
The DNA here is from genome assembly GCF_905475395.1 of Chrysoperla carnea. Lineage (NCBI taxonomy): Eukaryota > Metazoa > Arthropoda > Insecta > Neuroptera > Chrysopidae > Chrysoperla > Chrysoperla carnea. Next base: position 130,313,514 of record NC_058337.1, read on the forward strand.
TTAATAAAAGAATAAGAGCATCGCGTTTGTAAGAAAAAAAAGGCTTAAGAAATAATATATAAGATATATTGTTTGGTGCTCTTACAGGGGGTCTCCAAAATCCTTTAAAAAAATTGAAAGCCTGCAACTTAACGTTGAGAGGCTTTGTATTTCAGAATTTAAGCAATCAAATGTCTTAGTTGCGTGGAGTAATATTTTATACTAGTTATATTTAGTCTATAGGTATAAAAAAAAATAAAATAAATGAATGCTTTTTGAAATGATATTTTAACAAAAGTGCAATCAGAGAGAGACTAAAACTGTGAAACCAAACCAAACACGCCTACTGATTGCTGAACAACATTGAAAAAAATTGATTTTTTTATTAAGATTTTGTATTGTTTTTTTGTAATGATATATATTACAAAATATGAGTTATATTTGACGCAAATTTATAATTTAGGATTGCGAAAATGATTTACATTTATGCCTAAGCTTAAGGTTATAACTTCTGAAATTCTTCAAAAATTAGTATTTCCGGTTTTGAAAATTTGTCCCTTTCTTTTTGACCCATAAAGCCTTGAGTGATTTGAGGTTCAGTATCACTTTCGTTTTATAATTGAGGCTTTGGATTCAACTCAAAAAAACTTACCAAGGTAGCTATTATTTTCAGCGGAATTTTTTTTACAAGAATATAAATTTTGGCAATTTCATAACGCCGTAAAAACATTCTTAAAAGGACGGTTTTAAATAAATCCATAAAAAATGAAATTAAAATCTTGACAAATTTTATAAATATAAAAAAATTTTTCATAAATTCTGGACACTGACCTACAACCTTGTATGCGGGTATTAAGGTTAAACGAGCACTAGACGTCCTCCATTGATACAGATGAAGGGATTTTTATTGTAGACCCTAAAATTACCAGGAGGGGTTCACCTTCACAAGATTCACCTTTGACTGGGGTAAAGTTTTCAGTTATTACTATTAGTCTTAACTCGAAGGCGTAAAATTTTTGAGACTCCCTCGTAGCCAATGCGTGGCTAAAAATAAACATGTCTTTCTAAGGAACAGGGCAAGAAATATATGTCGTTTGCTACAATGCTGGTATGTCAGATGCTATAGTATCTATGTACGGGCCTATCGCGCATACTGCATTGACTCGTCCCCCATAGCAATTGATACTGACACAGTGATATCCACAAACAATTTGTTAGCGCGAATAAGCATTTTTCCATCTTTTAGAACTGTTATATCAAAAAGTATGAAATGGAATATCTCGAGTTCCACAAAAATCATTGACATAGGCCAGCCAATGGTCAAAGACGATTTGGGTCCCAAAAATTTGGTAATAGATTTTTCGATGTGATAACCATGCAAGAAAATATAATTGTCTTAAATCATGAATTATTATGACGGCCGTGTTGAATGATTAAGAAGGCAGTGCTCGTACAGCCTTAAATGAAATGAAAAAAATAATAATTTTAATAATCTCACATAAAATCACGTAAAATCAGTTTTTGTTTTTGTTTATTTTTTTGTAAAAATAGAAGCGCATTAACTCTCAGGTTCTTTTTTATATTATTTTATAAGTACCTAACTTGTTAGAGTTACGACAAAACATTAAATGAATTATCTTCGTGACATGAAACTTAAAAGATGGCTACAAAAATGTACGTAAATACTTAACTTATACTTGAAACATAATTTTATCAAAATTTTTAATCATAAAAAAAACCAGCTATATTTATATATGTTGGCAATTTTGAAAATAACGTATAAAAATTAAATTTTTTATTCGGTTCATAACTTTTTTATATTTTCGCCAAGAGATAAAAAATACTTTTAAAAAAATTTAAAATAAAGTATTTGTTAATTTGATGTACTAACTGAGGTGAATATGTTCTTTTGAAATAAAATTTTTAGCTTTTTAATTGGATATTCATTGATACACGTTAATGCTAAGTGTGTCACGAAATTGATACACGTTAATGTGTCTCGAAATCCAAAGTTCCAACGAAAAAAACACACTATGCTGATCTTCTGTAAAAATTTTTGGAACTAAGTTCCTTAGCCCACGAGATTTGTTTGATGAATGGGAGCTAAACCAAAAAACTGCAACAAAAACCGACATCTAGGTTATCTAGGAAACTAAAACTTTTTCAATCGATTCAAGTGGCCATGAATTCTGAGAAAATACAAAAATATTTTTAAAACTGCCAATTTATTTTGAGAAAATCCAAAAATATTGTTATAACTGTCAATTTGTATTTTTGTCAAAATTGTATGTTTTAATATTTAAAAAAGTTGAGTTATGAAAGTTGTCAGAAGTTAAAGAAAACAGAGATAATTTAAAGTTAGTACAATGCAATTTTTATGTTATTTCATTAAATATTCTCATCAAACTAAACGTAATGTATTCACATATTGGGTTGACTACTAAATCAAAAGTATGTCTAATACTTCAATTATTTCATGCAGTAAGAGCTAAAAGTAGCTTTAAAATTAAATTTCTTAAAGAATCATAAAAATATTTGACTTTTAAAATTAATACCTTAAATTTTCAGAAAATATTTTGTAAATAATAAAGTGAGCCGGACATTTATAATGTACCAAGGTACGAAAGAATATAGTTCCTACCGGATGCCCCACGATACCTCTTGATGTTTTTTTAAAGTCCTACGCAATTCAATTCGTAAGACTCAAAACTAGACAATATATCCTTATGAAGTTAATTTTCATTATTTTATGGTTTTTATGTAAATTTAACTGAATTTAAGCAAAACAAGTGAAAAGAAACAATTGACTGAGTTAATTGCTGAATACCATGCATAGTCAGTGTTAATTTCTTTATCACATAACACATACATACATGTGACACATACATAACTGATATTCAAGTATAGTACATACTATAAAATTTCCGCCTAATTGGCGCCCTCACGGGTAAACAGTGATGTTTACGAAAAAATGTTTCATACAAAAGTTGTTTATGTTTTGATAAGGAACATTTTCTACATTTAAACTTTTGTTCTATCTCTAACGGTTTACAAGATGGGTCCTATGGACCCAAGACTCAATTGACCTATGATGCTCATTTACGAATTCGACCTTACTTTTTACGTCCTGAGAACGCTGTAAAAATTTCAACTCGATATCTTTTTTCGTTTTTGAGTTATCGTGTCCACAGACGGACGGACGGACAACCGGAAATGGACTAATTAGGTGATTCTATGAACATCTATAGCAAAATTTTGTGCCTGGCATCAATATTTTTAAGCGTTACAAACTTGGGACTAAACTTAGTATACCTTGCATATTACATATATGCATGGTATAATAAAATATTTCAAATTATAAAACTACACAGATATCACTGACAAGATGGTGGCGTGTGATGATATTGTTTTACCGCGAATTTTCAAATGCGGGCTTTATTTACCTCAGAGACTTAATTATTTGTTTTCTTTTCTCACCTTTCACTTCTTTCTCTATTAATTTGAACTCAATAAATCATAATATATGGTCTTTTGAAGGTAAAACATAAAAAATCATTATATTTATTGCGACAATTTGTTTGTTGACATGATGTAAAAATGGTGCAATATGAGATTAAAAATCAAAGTGAACATTATGTGTTTACATTGTGTAAAAATATTTTTATTTCTTGAAGTATGTATTAACAAACAAATATTATACCTTATGAATGAAGGTCACCTTGACCTCTTCATCAAAAAAGTTTAAGTATAATAAAATCATTTAATATTCTTTATAATTTTTTATGATATTTATTTTTCTTTTTTTTTTTTTTGTAAATTAACTTGTTTCATTAATATTTATCATTACTTTTGATTGTCATAAAAATTTTGATGTTCTTGAAGCGCATCACGTCTGTTTATGAATGTTTTTTTTGAGAATATGCATTGGTAGTTTTTACATAAAAACTCCAATTCGGGACGGTAGAACCAAGGTGATCTAAGATCTACATTTTTCTGAAAAAATGTATTTTTCAGTTTCAAATTTGATTGTGATTGCAATAGAAATAATTATTAATGCAGTATTTTAAACAACTGATCATACAAAATTTATTGTATGAGAAACAGCTGTATGGTACAGTATTAGACAAAAATTATACCTTATTTCACTACAAACTTGTACAGGGTGTTCTTAAATTGATCCTGGAAAACTATACTACAAGATTAAGCTCTCTAAGACGAACGAAAAAGCTCTTTACCAAATTTAAATCTGATATGTACAATCACAGAAAATTTTGAGTCAGGTGGCGGGGATTTGGTAACAGAGTGAGGCGTAAACTCGCTGGGAAAGGAAATAAAAAGAGCATGTCAGAGTATAGTGTGACTGCCCTATCGAGTGCTACTATTGATTGTAGGTGTTCTATGATTGGATGGATTTATTGATTTTTCAATTAACAATATATCGAAAATTAAGTATTGGATCTAAATTTGGTAAAAAAGCTTTTCGTTCGTCTTGATGAACTTAATCTTGTACCTTGTAGTATAGTTTGCCAAGATCAATTAATGGAAACTGTATACAGGGTGTCCCGGTGATTCAATAGATATAGATTAAGAGCGTTTTCTTTGAGCAATTTTCAGTCGAATGCTTTATTTATTAACAATTTTTTTCGTACACTATAAGAGAGTGTATTTTGACCATGTTAAGAATAGCTTCTTCGTCGGAAAGATCTTGCATTCCAACGGGAACGTTTTGCATTAGCTTTAGGAAAATTACCTTTTTCTGTCAAACGACGATACACATACAAAAACACTTGTTTATTAGAAATTCTTTAATCATCAAAACGCTGATGATATTCCCGCCCTAACACTCTTTTCATTTCCATTCTTAATTTGTAAACATAGTTATTAATATCTTAAAATGACAACTTAAAAAATAAAAATACACAAACAAAATAAATCAAATATCACCAAAATAACAAAACGGCAAAACAGTTACATGACCTACCAGATTAATTTTCTATTAAGTTTACTCCTCTTGACTATTATTTTTGGGGACATAATAGTGTCCATAGCTCTCTAAGTATTAAGTTTTGAACAAAAGTATATAAGACACTTTTCACTTTTCGAACATTCTCCAAACAATACGCTGTTATTCCAAAACTTTTTGACACTATCGTAGCAAGACAACAGTCTTAAGTAAAGTTTAGATTTTTCTTTTTGTTTTTAATGCTCGAACAGCTCTAAAAATTTAAAACACAATAAAAATTAACTATAAATCCATGAAACTACGTAATATATTTATATTATTTATTTTATTATATATTTTTTTTATATTATTTTGTTATATTTTACGTTTGTTTAAATGTCATGCTGTTCAAATATAATAATATAATATAAAAAAATATTGTTGCAATGATTAATTAAATATAATAATAATAGTATTTATTATTGTTTAGTATTAATTTTTCAATGTCAAGGTTAGTTTATGTTTTAATATTTGTTACGTAGTATTCGTTTTATTTTCACAATATGATTTTTTTTTAGTTTAATGGTTCTGATTACGTCATATTCAATCATCAATATCAAAATAAACAGATCAAATTTTCAATTATTTATTCATTTATTTATTATAATTTTTTATTATAAGATATTTTCTTTATTATGTATATTTATTACTTTGTTTTATTAATTTATTTTACGTGAAGTTTGAGTAGTACAAAAAGTTTGTAAAACATTGAAAGTAGAAACGTACATATATATCATTTATTTCATCAAAAAGTTATTGATCGTAGTTCTAAAGTACATCGCTGTGTCCGCAATTTTTTCATATGAACATTCTTTGTAAATTGAGCGCCTTCTTAGCTCATATATATTGATGAGCTAACATGTGCGGAATTCAGAGATAGTGTACCAGCTTAAAAAAGAGCGACTTTTTTTAGTTATCACGACTATTTTTACCAAGTGTGAAGAAATTTCCAAAAAAACTCAACTTTGTGCAAAAACGGTGTCTATATATACACAAAAGTAGTTCGAAGTAGAAGAATTCATCGTTTTTAGGGTGCTTTTATTTAATTTTTTTGATTACTCTCTTTTCCTGGCCCGTATTAATCCAAATTTATAGACCAAATAAGCAATAAAACATTATTTTAAAATCTTCTTGTTTCTTCTCTGAGTGATTCTGAGAAATTTTTCTGTATTGGCTAATATGAATGGGAAGTTTGCAAGTAAGGTAATGAAAAACCCTTTTTGCCCTTACTTGGTTGCCCACAGACTTCATATTAGTATATTTTCCTTTTATTTCATTTCTTTACAAATTCAAGACCTTATTTTATTCAACTGGCTTTTTGAAAACGTAAAATGGCTCTGGTTTGCTTACTCTAGCAGTTGAAAAACCAATTTTTCGATATATAAGCCACGCAGAGTAGATACCTCGCAAATTTCCCACCATTCTAACTAAAGCTGATATAATTTTCAGTCATTTTCGGGACAAAGGGAGTAAATGAGACTTGGACCTGTCTTCGGGTTACAGTCGAATACTGTGAACTATTTCCAAATATTTTTTGAAAAACATAGAATAGGGAATATCGATGAATTTTTGTTGTTGCTTTAATAAAAACTCATGCATGTAACAGACAACAGAGAAATGATTTTTTTTTCGAATACAACCACCATAAAAGCCATCAAAGATTTTTTTGCATCTCTTTCTAGCAAAACAGAATTTAGCATGGAGTTCTTATGGCGAACATAGTATATGATGTCAAATACTTTGTTTGATCTCTCTGTCTAATTAGTATGTAGTTTAAAATGCTTATAGTGGCCGTATTTCTAGGCCGATTTTAATTTTAATTTCATTTTTTGTCGATCCTTATTTACGGAATTTTATATTCTGTTCAGATTTGGGAAAACAAATTTCTTGCATATATCTTATTATCAAGGTATAATTCGATTGATTCGTACGAAACTTTCACTATACGGAAAATAATTTGTCAAAACAATAAAATTTAATTTATTTAGACGGTAAAGTTATAAAATTTTTATAAAGTGATTTATCACTCAAATAAAATCGAAAGTGATCTACATACGTATATTAAATTGAAATCGATCAAGATTGAAGATTTAAAGATAAATACACACAAATACAAACAAATCCTTTCACTAACAAAAACATTTCTTGCTGTGCGAATATTGTTTAAAAAAAAAATGAAACAAGTTTTTAGACAAACTGTTTAATAAACAATAATACAATACGATCCGAAAAACGATAAGTGCTTAAAATATATAACAGATAAATAAATGATTAAACAAATTGGGTTGATTTTGATCGGATTTTGACCCTGGAAAAAATTAGTGACATATCATGGAGAGTCAAATAAAAGACATCCAAATAAAGAACTGATGTTTAACAAATGTTCGTGTCATTTGAGATGTTTTTGAGAGTTAATTTGAAGGAAATTATTGAACTTGTTGGTTGGAATGAAGTACTTTTGGCGTGTTTTGAGAGTGGTTGTGTTAATTAACGCTGGATAGGAGCCAGTAAAGCTACCAAATTTCTGACGGACAAATTAAAATTATTAATCTGGTAATTATCATTTACTAAAAGAACATGAAAAATGTTTTAAAGCAATTGTAAACAATTGACTGAGTTAATTGTTGAAATACCCTGTATAGAAATTAATAATAAATATTTTATTAAATAAGAAGAACTTAAAAAACCAAGACCATTATGGCGGCCTTTCGATAGCCTTTATTTTGGTTGCCGAAAGTATTGAAAGTTTTTTCTCGAATTTTTTTTCGTTTTTCGATAATCTTTCACAAGATTACCTTTGGAAGCAACGTGCTAATTTTCAACTCTCTATCTTTTATAGTTTTGGAGAAAATCGATATCAAAGTTTCGTCTTAATTTGCGCCCTCACGCGCAAACAATGATCTTTATAAAAAAATGTTTCAAACAAAAGTTGTTAATTTTTTTTATAAAAAACATTTTTAACTCTTACTGTTTACAAGATGACTCATTTGACCTATATTAAGCTCAGTTACGAACTCAAAATCACTTTTTACATGCTGAACAAGTTATAAAAATTTTAGCTTGATATCTCTTTTCGTTTTAGAGTTATAGTAATTACAGGTAGACGGACAGACAACAGTAGATGGACTAATTAGGTGATTCTAAGAAGATCTATACCAAAATTTTGTTCATAGCATCAATATTTATCAGCGATACAAACTTGAGACTAAACTTAGTATACCTTGATATATATTTCATATAAACAGTGTATAAAATCTGGCATAAAATGGCTTTAAAATCAGAAGTTCTCGCAGCTTTTTTCGGGAAGGCTTACTATAGTAGCCGTAAGCAATCCGGAGATGGTACTTTATTTCCACAAAAAAAAAAAATCAAAACCAACTTTTTCGGGACGTTGCTAGCTCTTATACTATAATGAGTCTCTGATTATTTTTGAAAGGTTATTTTTAAACTGGCTTCAAATGGTCATCCATTGCGAAATCAAAGTGTAAATTTTAAGGTGACCGTAATAAATTTCGAATATGTTAACCACTTATATTCAGCTTGTAAATTCAAATTTCCAAATTGTAGCCAAAACAACTGACTCATTCTCATGAATAGTATTTCCACATACTCAAAAATATTAATAGAAATGCATTAAAATACTAAAAATTATAAATCAAATCTGACATTTTTATTGTTTAAAAAATCCCAAATTTAACCTTAAGCTAGAGAATTGCTGTAAACAAATATGTTGTTTACCTTCTGATGTGTAGACAATTTAGTGTGATAACTAATTAGCTACTACCAAAAAAAGTTTTGCAAAATATCAAGTTGCACAACTTTTAGAGTGCAATATTGGATGCTTCATTTGTATGTCGATTTCAATCAATTTATATTCTTTAATAATACAATAAACAAGATCTTGTTGACTGTCAAATCTTATATCCTTCAGGATTATTATATCTGCAAGGTATGTAATATTCTGACAACTTGTTCTCCTACGAAAATTATCTTAGTCAGCGAATTTCTAGAGGGGATGGAAAATTTTTTATTGCACTTCGAAATAGAGGAATGTCCTCGAAGGACGACACTCGGCAAGGTAGTTGTGCTTTATCCGATTTCTCTAAATCTGAATTTTTTATGGTATTTAGACTTAGTCCAACTTCATATAAAAAAATCAAGCTATTTTTCTAAAATTGCCCTGGCGCAAACGATGCAATCGCGTAAAGTGCGCTCAAATTTATAGTTTTGAAAATGTCAGCTAAATAGTGGTGAAACTCGAATTCAGAAAAACTTGCTAACGTTATATTTCGAAATATATAAGTCGGGCATTCTAATGAATGTGATTTTTGTAATATTTGGGTCAAAATGACCTTAAGAAATGATTTTTATGACTATCGAAAACTAAAAATAGTTTTGGTTTTTTCGACTTTTTCCAAAGGGGTATCCATTAAAAAAATTGAAAAATTCGAAAAATCTTTTTTTTCTCTAATTTTCATAAAAACTTGAATATAAGCTAATTTTGACCCGGCGAAAACGATGGCGAAACGATTAAAAGACGCTCAAATATATAGTTTTAAAAATATCAGTCCCATAGTTTTAAAAATATCAGTCCTATTTATACTTAGTTTAAATTTACCAAAAAAGCAACAAGACACTTAAACAAGTCGTCTTCATCACTCCAAAAAACATGATAGGTTACCTATACACGCAAACGGGATATCCCCTTAAAATTCTCAAAAATACACCATTTTAACAAAACTTCGCAAATAAAAAATTAGTTCATATCCGCATTGCTTTATTTAATGAACTTAAAAATAAATACCATCTATCCGGTAAATATTTTCTTTATAAATTAAAAAATGACATCATTATAATAAATGTTTATAAAATGTCTAATAAATACTAAGGATCGGTTTTGTTTAAATATTATAATTAAAAAATTACCAATTTTAATTTAATTAACCCAAAAAATATAATAATTATAAAATTCTTTTTTTTCTATGTATGTAGATATTTTTAATTAAATAATATAGTTAAAATAATCGTTTTATTATGATGTAATTGAAAGTAAAAATATTTGTGTTTTTAAAATAATTTAATTTATGAATTTTTTAATAAATTTAGAAAAATATTTACACCAATTTTGTTTTGCACGATAATTTCTTGTTTAATTGAAAAGAATGAAAAAAAATCTTTAATTACGGTTATTGTAAACCTACAGTATTGTAAAAAAAGTTTTGGTTTATTGCACGGTACATACATATATACCAAATATATGCTTTGTGGTCCAGTAATGAGTTATTTTTAGCTTTAGAATATCACGCAACTATAAAAATATATAATATATAGTATGCAAGTGCTGATAATATAAATAACTCTCTTCAATCATCAATACTCTAACTATAATCGTCTCTGTTCATCAAATGATGGATCTTCGATGAACTCATAATTAATTGTCTCGATTATAAACTACAAGATTGTCTAAATATTTTAGATAGTTTATTATCACACTCTCTAGATTTTTTGATACCTATAGAAATATCCAATTGAAAAGGATAACCTATATGATTCATTATTTTTTCAGCCAACTTTGAACGATAAAATAATAATAAAAAGCCCGATGACCTAGGAATTTTTTGTGATTTTTGAAAACTTTGTTAATTAAAAAATTTATTTATAAAGTTTTATTTTGACCTTATTATAATATCTCCTTAAGATTGACTCGACAAGCTATTTGCTTCTAGTTTACGCCATTGCATTATAAAAAAGTCAATGATAATCGAAAGACTTTGAGGTTTAAATTTGTATACAAAATTTAGTAAACAAACAAAAATAATAAATATATGAAGATGACAAAAAAAGACATGGCCCATCAAAAAAAATAAAGCTTAATGAATGGCGCTAGAACTATTTCGTATTTCTATTAATATTCTCACAATTATACAACAAATCTTAAATCTTATCTAACTAAAAAATTCATTAAAAAAAAATCTAATTAATAAATGGTGGTCACGAAGTGAGATAATAAAAGTAGCCACATTATTTTTATTAAAATTTAAAAAAATAAAATTTTTTTTTATTTATCTATTACTTTAACCACATTATATAAAATTATAATGTTGATTTTTTTAATTTCGCTTTCTATTAAACAAACATCCAAATCAAACACCAACCGAAAAAAAAAAAAATCTACAAAAAAAAAAATATTCAATTATAAAAATGTGTGAATTTTTATTATCAAGGTGAAGATGATTAGATTTATTCAAAATAATTATTTAAATTAATTTAAATGATTATAATTTTATACATATATTTATTTATTTTGTTTTTTTGATAATAATTATGTATTGTAAAAAAAATAAATTGTGGGTTATTCACTTTTTATTATACGAAAAATTTGGTTTGGTATAGTAGCTAGTTATATGGTTCTGTATTTAACACTATTTAACCATTAAACCTTTTAAGGAAGAAAAAAAAATTTTATTTAAATATAGTTATTATTACCTGATTAAAACACCTTAAGAGATTGAAAAACCGCGTGTCTTTAAGTATCAGTGTTTGTTAAATAATTTTATCAAAGTTCAAATACAGTTGCGTCGATTATTCGATTAAAATATTTCTAAACTAGCACGTGTTGAACTTCACAGTGTGCTACCCGTGGCTAAAAACAGGCTATAGAAATAATAAAGTTGTCATAAATATCAATACTAGCTATTTATAGGCAATTTTATTACACATTTGATATAAAAATTACATACTGGGCATGTGGTTTTGTATTTTAACTTAAAAATACAAAAATTAACTATAAATAACTTAAAAAAGTTTAGTAAAATAAAAATTAATTTTTATTAAAATTAGCTACAAAATATTTTTTGCCTTTGAGCCGGAAATGTGCCTAGATAATTTAGATTTTAATGCCATTTTTGTATCAAAAGTTCGCAATATTGGAATTACCGTAGTCAGATTAGTTATAATTGGATAAAAAGTCATATCTTGTCCCTTGTTTACATCTAAGAAAGTCTGCTAAGATTATATGGCTCCAGAGTGATGATTTTCTTGTAGGTACAATTGTAAAAAACTATACAAATTGGTGGCGAAAGCGAAAGCACCTCCTTAATTCAATAAAATAAGAATTTGACTTAGCCTTAATTCAATACAATAAGAACTTGATCTTTTGAGTATAGCAAGAAAATATTGTCTTAAATCAAAGTATTTATTTGCTGCTTCAAGAATAAATTTTTCTACTAGTCCTTTTTTTTCAGTTTATTTCTCAATAAAAATCATGGTAACATATATATGCAAAAACAGAAAACTGGATATTTCGAAATAATTATTTTCAGTTTTTTTTCACTCCATCTAATCGATAATTGGAAGTATGATAATTCAAGGAAAGTTGGAAGGGTGTTACTTTTTTGTAAGACTGTTAACGAATGCTAACATTTTTGAATTTGTTAAGGTATGATCGAAACTTCACTATACGATAGATAAAGACTTACTATTATAAAAAAACTATTTTTCTGTAGGTGCGATAACCTTCCATGGTTTACGCCCGTCATATTTCCAAGAGTTCGCGGTCTAAAAGCTTATTTTGAAATACCTACACCTAAATTATTATTCAAAATGCCAAAGTATTATAATGATTTGCATAATATTTTTGAAACTTGTTAACTCAAACTTTTAACTACGTATTATTTATGTTTTTTTTTATAGTGGCTACCATTGAATGACCTTCAAAGCTTAATATTATTAATTATAATGTTTGCGTGTCGCTTATTATTATAATAATCAAATAATAACCACAAATATGATCGATAATGTTTTGTAAGTTTTTAAAATTAAAAAAAAAAACATACCACATTATTTTGCATATTAATAAAACATAACAAAAAAACATATAGGTATATAATAACACAAATCATATTATGAATTTTAATTAGTCGAAATTATTAAGGAGTTTGGTGATTTTTATCATATTTAATTTAATAACTCAGAGATTGTCCATAGAACACGTCTTTTAAACCGTAGGACACGTCTTGTAAAATGTTTCTTATAAAAAAGATAAGCAACTTTTGTTTGAAATATTTTTTCTTTGATGTACAATTTCCACAATGAAAGGTATGCAGTTGAAAATTTTAATTTAATAACTCGTTTATTCTGGATAATTAATTCTTAAATATAGCTATTCGTATTGCTGTTTTTATACCCTGTATATATGAAATATATATCAAGGTATAAAGATTTCAGTTCCAAGTTTGTAACACTGAGAAATATAAATGATGCGAACAGAATTAAGTTTCGTAAAATCATCTAATTAGTTAAATTTTGATTGTTTACTTGCCTGGCCCTCCGTGAACACGATAATTCAAAAACGAAAATAGACACCAAACTTATAGCGTGCTCAAGATGTAAATTGGATCTTGGGTTCGAGGATCCATCTTGTAAACCGTAGGACCCGTCTAAAAAGTTTCTCATAAAAACACATAAACAACTTTTGTTTGAAACATTTTTTTGTAAACATCACTATTTATCTGTGAGGGCGCAAATAAGGACAAAACTTTGCTGTCCATTTTCCCCAAACCAATTGAAGATAAGCAGTTGAAAATTTGCAGAAAATTAATAATTATTCATGTTATAAAGTGGTCATAGTGTCCGACAAATTCCCTCCTGCGTTTTTTCAGTCCGATAGCTTATTAATGACGTTATATCATGCTCATTTGAAAACGCAGCACTTTCAAAAATAGGTCGTAGAGAGAAGTTTGGTAGACTCGCCAAAAGAAAGCCAATCATAAAGTTTTAAGTATGTATTAACCTTATTGCACCCTTTCTGTCCAATGAGTTATGAAGTCCCTTTATTGAATATTAGTCAATGTATAATATTTCGTATTTTATGGTCATTTACAAAATGCCAATATGTCAATTACATGTTTTGAATTTTAAAAGCAAAAGTGTTATTCAATTATAAAAATTGAATTATCAGAAAAGAGAAAAACCTGTGTTTTATTGTTGTCTTGCGGTTGATGACATCGGCACCATATATTCAATTCAAATTATGGCCAATTCATTGTGAACCATATTGTGTCAATTATAACGAATAAAGGGGCAATTTTATGGAATGATTTTATTACTTTATTGTTTGAAATGTTACAGAAAATCCATTCGTTTTTGCGCTCAAGGCAAAAGGTAACATCGATGATAATAAAACAACCAAGATCAAAGCCATCAAATATTTATTTGTATCTCTTTCTAGCAAAACAATATTTAGCATGGAGTTCTTATAGCAAACATAGTATATGACGTCAAATACTATAACCAATCTCTTTATCTGTCTAATTAGTAATTTAAAATGCTATTATCGTCCATATTTCTTGGGGGATTTCAATTTTAATTTCATTTTGTATCATCTCTTTTACGGTGTTTTCATATTTTCTTAGGAAATGCCAAAAAAAGTTGTCAATATTTGTCTGTCTTGTCATCTTGTTGATATTTCCCATTATTTGCACTTTTTTTGTCCACTTACGTGCAGTCTTTTTTTGAGTGGTCCATAAAAAATGTAAAATTGAGAAACTGAATGAATTTGGGTGCCTATACTTACGCACTGAGCTTTTGAAGTTTGCGTTTTTAACATATAAATCCTATAGTGAAGTGTTTTTTTAAATGTATGCTTTGTTATGAAACAATTTTCTTCAGATTAGGGAAACTAATATTCATTAGTTAAAAGCATGAAAATTTTTCTTATAATAAAACGGAACTCGTTTTTAAATAAAATATATTTAAAGTGATCAAATGAATGAGATTTGTGTGTTATTTCTTCTATCAGTAATTTTCTCTAAATCTTTACTCTTAATTTTCGTCTAATTTTGATTAGGTCTAACAGAATTCACCCGCAAACTTTGAAAAGTAAATCTGTAATATTTTCATACACTCATTCATTTTGGACCGTCCTTAAGTCAGTTAATGCCTCTGACCCAAAAACTGCTCTTGAAAGAAAGAAAAATTCAAAAGGAAGCAACATTTAATTTTTCAATATTTGAGCCGCTTAAATTCTTTCAAATACAATTTAACAAAATTGATCCTAAATCGGTGACCCTAGACTCCCACCTACTCATTCTGTTGACACATTCGACACCAAAAATCGGCATTTCACAAATAAGTTTGATTTAAATAATTAACTATTTAAATAATAAACTGTGAATATATTTCTTGATTTATTTATGAATAAATTTTATATAATAATTATGTTCTTGATAAATTGATTTATTACCTACTTATATTGAACCTATCCAAAAATAAGCAGAAATTTGATCTGACCCACAGATAAAAATATCTTCATACCCATCACCTATTGTTCAGGGTTTTCGTAATAAATTATTAAGTTTTCATTTTTATTAGTTAATTTGTACAAATAATGACAAATTATTAACACCCACCAAACATATGCGAACCCGCAACAATACCTTTTGTATAAATTTTATATGGGTATACATACGGTATATATTTTTATTGACTATGGTCTTAGACACATGTTGGAAGAGAGTGTGTTACCTCGTACCAGAATATATGGTTTTAGGCCACCTTTTAAAAAATATAACAGTTTATGGTAAGAAATATATGGCGTTTACTACAATGCTGGTATGGTATAGAGACAGACACTATAGCATCCATGTTAACATAAGTAATATTACAGTATTGAATAGAGCTATCCAACAGAAGTGTTGTGGGTATCCCGAACCAATATGAGCCTGACACCGTACTGTATTGACTCGTCGTCCTTTACTATTGCTAATATCACTCCCTCAATGGTCAATTCAACATGGCGTTCATACCGATACTAACATAGTGATATCCACAAAAAATTTCATAAAAAAAGATCATAATGTTTCATGTACCACATCTTACTTAACCTTCCTCCGATTGTACCCAAAGGCGGCGCTTCACCATGTAATCTTTACAGTTCACTCTGCGGAATAGCACCATATAAGGTTTGTACTTGGAACATAGAAAACTTTACTTACTTGCTTCTCTTAAAAGCACTCGATTCTTCGAGCATCCAGCAACAGATTCAAATAGTTTAAAAAAAAAATGGTTCGGGGTGAATAAGATTTTGTTGCGCTTGCCTATACCTGAAAATCCATAAAAAACAAGAATGAAATTGAGAATTTGAAAAAAAAAATTTTGTCTCTTTTTTTGCCAAAAATGGAAAGATCCTATATAAGTTTTTAACAAAATTGTTTTTATCTTTTCATGATAATTGTAAAGTTACAGGCAGTTTTAAAAGAACTTTTCAAAAGAGAAACGAAAGCGTTGGACAAAATATGTTCGTAAAAGATCCGTGACTCACTTAGCTCACTAAAACCGGAAAATTACCGTTGAGTATGGTTTATAAAACAATATGCAATGGTCCGCTTGTAAATAGACCAATGAGAATTTTTTATTCTTTTGGCAAAAAATTTTTATTTTTAGTTTATTTAAAAACAAAACCACATTGACAATCAATCGTCAGCCTACCCGTTTTCTGATAACGAGTAAATATCAATATCTATGGAGAAACTATAGAAACATTCAATTTTCCTTTTCTCTAAATATTACACCTTACCCTATTACCTTTCAAGTAATGGAAGAATGATACAAAGTGTATTATCTCCAAGGCACAATAGTTGACCCTGTATATTTTTTATTGACTATGGTCTTAGACAACACAACATATTCATAAATATTATGAACAGTTAGAATTGTTTTGTAGAAAGAATTGCATTCATTATTATTATTATTATTATGACTAAAAAATATAACGCCCTAGAATATAGTTTATTACTTAAAAAATTCATTTGAAATGTGAATAAGTAAACCTTAAAGTTATGTGACTTATGTGAACGGTGTGGGAAGGAAGTTTATTAGAAATAAGCATAATACTCGTGCCATCCATGTGGAATAACGTTTTTATTCTGTAAATTAAATATTAAGCAGATTTTTTTATTTGTATGACAAAATGAACCGGCTTCCATGACAAAACGAGCTTATTTTCTTTCGATTAAGGACGTTCATGCGTGAACCTGTTTTGCTATATTATGCGTTCATAGGGAAACAGTATGTAAATTTTAAAGAATTTTAAATTAGTAGAAAATAGAAATTTTTTTTGAAATTCTATTAAAAGTTTAAATAATAGTTAACTGGTAAAAGTTTCAAGTATGGTTATCGATATAATTTTTGAAAAATATCGATTTATATTTTCCATTTAGTCTCATGTTAAACCTTACTTTTAGTCACTTTTTAAACTTAAAATTTAATGAAATTAATTCGATAACAGGATATTTTTCCTGTTTTAAATCATAGAAAATCATTTAAACTATCGCTTTATCATATTGTTTTTAATTTCTCTACTAATATCGTTGACGCATGAACGTCCTTAAATGCAATAATGACATATTTTTAAGTGACATTTCCTCCGAAAGCTAACGATTTTCGAACAAATGTTTTAAATAAAAAGTTTTATATGAGGATCAACTTTCTAATTTAAAGTATTTTTTGTCTCTTACCTTTTAGGATCTAAATTGACTATTACAGTAACCTGGAGAGAGCTAAGTACAATTTGGTGTTAAAACATGATGTCCGCAACCAAACTCTGCCACTTTTGTTGTTGTTTTTTATTGCTTTTTTACAAAGCGAGCTATTAGCCTAGGTACATTAAAATGGTTCACTCTGTATTCTTCTTGAAATAGACAACCCTTGTTTCGGAGCAGGCTTCGCTGGTTTGGTGGAATAATTGAAATGTACCTATGTAAACTTTGCTTAGAACTGAAAAATTGATGAGATAGAAACATTCCCATTGAATCCAGAAAAGCTTACGCTGAAAGTTCTTTTTCTTGCTCCAGTGCTCTTCACTTGATTACGAGCTAACCCAAATGACATTGGCTTGTCAATATTCAATTCCATTTGTCACAAGATTTACTGCACAAAGAAGACTTATTTTAGCTTAATGATAGTCTTTTAGTCGTAAGTTACTTTTGCCAAAATTGGTGTATGTTTTTAATCTTCCAAGGCCCCTTTGGGAATTTTAGAAAAGAGTTCTGAAAATTAGTTCTTAGAGCACTTCTGATAAAATTAAATATTTTTAAAGTTGTAGAACAGAGTTGGAAACTATTGGATGAATTTTTTAATTAAAACAGTGCCACTAAACGAAAAACAAAATTATTCCTGAAGGTAAAATATTTACACGTATTCTTGCGTGTCAATTGACATAAACTTGTCAATTTAATTTGATTTTTGGAGAGAAAAAATTTAAGTAATTAAAACACGCAAAATTGATTGACATTTCTAGGCCTCTTATTGAAAGAAAAATTATATTTTAATATTTGCATATTCAGTAGCTCTTATTATGTATTCAAGGTACGTGCATCCCACTTTGTTTTTAAAACTTTTGCCGCCATGATATATACAATTTACGAATTTATTATTGAAAGGCCATAAGTAGTTTAATAACGCTCTGCCATTTAAAGTGGTAATATCTTTCTCACAAATGCTTCCCATTTACGTGATAACATTTTAACATCTTACTTCTGTTTTCTAATTTTTAATGCAAAGAAGTGATTTCTATTTATCAAAGCTCAAATGTACGATATTTCATAAATTTTGGAATCTGGCAAAATGTCTCTCATTTTCCTGGTAACATTTTATTAACATCTTATTGAACAACCCTACATTTCTGTTTTCTAATTTTTAGTGCATAGGTCTCTGTTTTTCGAAGGTCAAACGTATCGATATTTAATAAATTTTGGGATAAAACCGTAGATTTGTTTTAAAAACAATCTAATTTCTTTGTTTTCCGCAATAATCATTAAACACCTTACTTTAAAAAAAATTCAAAATACCTATAAGTATTTATTAATTGGACATATTGAGTTTTGTAATATGTACCTAAATTATATTTGAAAGTAAAATTAAAACAAAAAATTTTATGTATCTGTAAAAGTGTTAATTTATTCGACCTTTGTAGGCCAAAATTAGTTAGTTATATATTATTTATTTTTAATAATTGATTGCACAAAAAAATACACTTCGATCTAATATAATTTGTAAATATCTATATGATTTGTACAAACATCCCGGAAATTGCATAATTTTCAATGATAATAAATTTAAAAAAAGTAGTATTGAAAGTGTTTTAAAAACTGAAGGTAGAATTAATTAATAATTATGCAGTTTTTGTATTAAATACTTGTTTTCGTATTTTTGTACCGTTAGTGTTATATTGTATCATCATTTAAATCGTACCACTTTCTAAATTTTTTCTAAAATAATTAATTTTTGTACATTAATATCACTAATATTTTAATAGAATTTTTAATTCCATCTGTTAGAAGGTACTAGTTTCGAGAAACCGTTTATCTTGTGGTAAATCTAGAAGTAACTAGACTGGAGGAGATAACATATTTTATTAGGTGATTGTAAAATTACGAAACTACCCATTAAAAAAGTGGAAAAAATTTTTTAAGAAAAAGTATTTTCTTAGAAATATCTTTAAGTTTAAGCCCTTACAACTATTATTAATACGAAAATTACTCTGTCTGTCTGTTACTCAATCACGCCTAAACTACTCAACCGATTTAAATGAAACTTGGTACAGAGACAGTCTAGAGTCTGAGAAAGGACGTAGGCTACATTTCAACCTCTTGCAAGTTTTACAAAGCAAAAAATTTCGAAGAGGTTGAAATAAGGGACAATTTAATAATTATATTAATATAAAGTAGTGTATCGGTACCATGGAAACAATATGTTAAATAAAGCTAGGCTAGTCCAGGAACTAAAGGCTGATAGTCAGGCTGTGAACACAGTTATTCCAAAGTTTAAAGTTTTCACTTCTGTCGATAGGATTCTTTTATAGGGGGTTTACCAAATTTCATTAAATTTACTAGGTATTTCTCATCTGTTTCTATACAACAAAAATGTATCTCAGCGAAACGTTACAGGGTACAGCTAGGTCCTATAATTAGGGTTCCGCACCAAAATAATAAAATCTACCAAATTGTGAACAAAAGGAGGACAATTGACGGCATATGAAGTGAAGGTTATAACACAATAATCTTTGTAATTAAAATTAAAGTTGCTCAGCGAAGCGGGTAGTTCACAAATAGTTTGAAATAAATTACGACAAGCTAAACCCTAATTAAATTAATTTAACGTAAATGACGATTTTGCGAGCTTCAAATACATTTTCTTTGAATATGTTTCCTATTATCGATAACATATTTTCATGTTTTAATCAACACACCAAATTTTTAAGGCATTTTAATCCACACAGTTTCACAAACCCTCTATACTACCTACCATACAGCTGTTTCAATGTCATTTTAATTAATACATTATTAACGATGTTACAATTGCATATCCTGTCATACAACACAGCAGGAGTATTTCCTATGTGAATTACCTAAATTTTATTCATTTTGAAAGGAACCTTTTTTTAATGATTGATCAAATATTTTAAAGACATTCAAAATGCGCGTGCATTATTTAATATCGTGTTCAAGAATTTCATTCTTAATTAAATAATTTGGTACACCAAGTTTAATAAAACGGCATTCATTTTTTCACAATCAAAGTTTTGCAATCACATATAAGCGAATTTTTCTCTAGTTGAGTTAAAATTGAATAGGTAAGAATATAGTTTAAAACCGGCTTGTTGCTTGTTCTAAGTATATATATATGTATAATGTGGTTATCTGTAGTAAAATAAATGTATATAACTGATGATGTCCTATGCATGGGTATGATATAAGAGTATTACATACAAACATACATACATCCATACAAGTAAAGCTAATATAAGCGTGTTAAAAATACACTTTAATTAGTTCTTAATTTCTTCTTCATAAATTACAGTTGATTATCAATAGCTCTACATTTTTAGGGCTAATAACTTTTCTGAAATTAGTAAAATTTGTCGTTTTTATTGAATCAGCTTATATATTCTTAGATTTCCATATAATATAAGTTTTAAATGATCATTAATCAAATTATTATTTAAATTAATTTAATAATAATTAAATAATTTAATTTTTTTTTGTTCAACAAATTAATGATACCAATTTCTTTAATGATACTAACAGTGCTGTATTTTATTGATATGGCTTCAAGAATTGCGAAAGGCGACAATTCGATTGGGTGTCAGACTATCAAAGAATGCTTGGATCGCACGCACTTTAATAATTAATATCATTTATGAATTTAAATTGTAATCAAATTTTTAAACTGACCTTGAAATAATGGTCTGATTATTAAACCATTGTAAAATTTATTTTAATACAAAATCTGTTTCTTTTGTTAATATTATTGGATGCCCAAATATGCTTGTTTTTAACCCCCAAACTAAAAAAAAGTTTGTTATAAGTTTGACCGCTATGTGTGTGTCTGTCTGTCTGTCTGTCGCCTCGTAGCGCCTAAACGGATGAACCCATTTTGATTTTTTTTGTAATTTAATGGAGTGTGTTCTTAGCTATGTTTCAAGTGTGAGCTTAGGATTCCGCACTCGAAAAATCCATCGATCGCGGTTTTTTTTTTAATTTTGTAAATTTCACTTTGAATTTATTCTTATTTCCGGATATTTTTTGCAGAATCCTTTATTTCGTATCGTTTCTTATATTGTTTCTCTCTCACAAATTATCACTCTAATTTCTTAAACTCGACTACCTTCTCTATATCAGTATTTTAGACCTGATTTCCTAGCATCTAAGTTTTTTGAGAGGCTTTTTTGAGACCATCGTTGAAAACTATCAACGATAACTGTTTTTTGGATCACGTTAGTAAGTAAGGAATTGAGTTCAAATAATTTAATATTTTATTTTCATTAATTTACGTCGATTTTTGAATGCCATAGACTGTTTTTTTGATAATTCAATTTGGATTTTTCAATTCGATAATTTTCAGTTTTTGTCTAATTTTCTGAAACTTTGACCTAATATAGAAGTCAAAATTTCTAAAATGGATGATACACTCCTAAAATTTATCTACTTTTAAACGTTACGTGGGCATATATAGGTGTCAGAATGGCCATATTTTTTAATACGCCACTGGTTATTTAATTTTAATTTTGAAAAAAAAAATTTTTTTTGTATTACATAAAACTAATTTACTTGTTTTAAAGTAATATATGTAGGCGATCTTGTTTTTTGTTTAGCCTGTTTTAATAACAAAAAAATATATATAAATTTATCTAAACCAGTGTCATTATTTGTTTAATAATAGATTAAATATTATAACGTGGACAATAGTTACATCTCTATATCTATCAGATTTATAGTTGAAATAAAAGACGAAGTGGGATGTGTCTGTATTGTCTATTGTGTTTCAAAGTTCCAGTACTAAATCGCAAAAAAGTAAGATCTTAGAGACCCTAGATTTTGGATTCCAAAAATTCGCTTATTAGAGCAGGCATGTTTTGAACTGTTTTTATATGGTGAGATATTCAATCAAAAATACTTGTACGGAATTGGAAATTATTCTGATTGATTAAAATTCAAAAAAAAGGGTTTTTGCAAACGAATATGCAGAAAACTAAGTTCTGAATCACAATAATTTGAATTTTATAAAAATATTTTTTTATTAAACCTTTTTTTCAAAAAAAGATGTAAATATCCATAGAATTTGAGCTAAGAATTTACAACGAAAAGAGTCTCAGGAAAATGTCATTTATTTAGCTATAGGTATATTTTAAAAATTTCAAGAGAAGTAGCTGTACTTTCTCTCCTAAGTTAAAGATGTTTTTTTATAGCTTATTTATAAAGCTTCCGTCATTAACCACTTCAATATTTTATGACACGTGAATCGCTAAGAGTGGATTATAAATTGTCATCAAAAAAGATATACTCTTTTTTTTTTATAATTAAAATTGACTAAGTATACCGGTTTTTAAGCAATCAGAATAACTGCATGCGATTTAAATTGACCAGGAACTGAATTGAATATTAATAAAAAAAATCTGTATAGCACCAGTATTTTAATAAAGAGAAAATCAATTTATCTGACATAATAATCTGCATAATATTTCTGCATATAAAGAACTGTTTTATTGTGTACAACTTGCAGTATCAAAAACCAATATAAGATGTATTTCCTTCACAAAATACACTACAGTCAAAAAGTTTGGAATCTATTTAAAAGTAAACAAAATAATGAATACCTTTTATTTATTTATTTAGTGCCTGTAGTCAAATGTACTTCGAATCATTTGTAGTTTTTCGACAGACATTAATATTTACTGGATTTTATGAGAAGGCAGGCAGGCTGAAGACTGACTGTCAATGTGGTTTTGTTTTGAAAAATACCAAAGATAAAATGTTTTCGCGAAAACAAAAAAATTTTAGTTCTGATAACAGTTTATTAACAAGGTGATAATTGCATATTGTTTTAAAAACATACTCAATATAAAATATTGTAAATTTTTTTAATTTGTTTGCGAGAAAGGTACTATATTGTATTCCTGTTTAAAATATAACGTTAAAGTTTCAAATATGCAAAAGAATGTACCTTGAGTCTAACAACATAATTTACCATTGATGCATGGTTTATTTTTGTATTTTATGGATTTCCAGGTATAGATTAAGGACGTATAAGCGGGAAAATATGTTTCTCTCACCCCGAATTAATTAAAAATCCAGTTGAAGCTGTTGCTGGAGATTAATAGTGGATGCCTGATTTCCGAGATAATTAACCATTTTAATTAATAAATGCATCAAACATTTAGACACCAGAGCACTGAGAAATAGACGGATGCCTTTATCGTAAATGGGCGGGAAATAATAAAAATTTAAATTTTTGTTGTATTATTGACAAAAAAAAATTGGTGCCTTTATCGTTGCATTTAATTATCCTTTCTATCACACTTTTTAAATTTTTTTTTAAGCTCAACCTAGTAACCTATTCATTATTATATACCATGGTAATAACGGGGTGGTGTTTAGTAAAAATTTTAAAATATAAGATTGATAATAAGATAATTAAACGCAACGATAACGACATCCATATATATCTAAGTGCTCTGCCATTGGATAAATTTATTAATTGATTTCGTTAATTATCTCGGAAATTAGGCCTCAGATCGAAATTTGGTAAAGAACTATATCGTTCGTTTTTATAAGCTTATTTAGGTAATCAAGAGTTCTGCAGTTAATTATAGAACACCTAGTATATAAATAACAGCTGCATTAAAAAATGTTCAAAGGTAGTGTACCAATATAGGTACTATTAATATGATAGTGTTTAATAAATAATAATTTTTATTAATGACATTAATTATAGTTACATATAGTTACTTAGTTAATAATATCTATACAGATACTTATACTTATACTTAAATATTTACACAAACTTAAATAATACAATTATGTCGCGACAAAGTGAAAGTTTTAGCTTAAATAATATACTACAGGAATATATTGTACGATACTTACTGCTGCATATCATATACTACAATATTCACACATATCGTACAGACATTGTACAGGAAGATTGTTAAGGTTGACCATACTTTTCACTTGATCTATCCATAATTTTCATTTAAGTATTACTAGAAGTTACCACCCGTTTCGCTGAGCTACTTCAATTTTAAATATATACAATTACTTAAAATATGACGTAGCTCCATATAAAAGTTCTCCCCTATTTTATACCCTGAAAAAATTAATCTTCATAAAAAAGTGATACAGTAAACTTTAAACTCAAACCATCAGAAAATTCATAATAACCGCTACTTAACCTTCGTTAGGGGATGAGTTTCAATAAAATACGACACGTGTCTTCCATCAATTCTGTTAAAGCATGTTTATGCAAAATTTGGAGTAGATTGTGGACCAAGGAATCACGTTGTCCCATACAAACTTTGCACTCATTTGTCACTCGCTTAGGATTAGAATTTCGGAAATTCCTTTCTTAATGGATGCCTACGTCATACAAAGAACACAACCTCCAAGTTTGATATCTGTACGATCTGCTGTTTAGCCTCTGCGTGATCCACCAGTCAGTCAATCAGGACAAAGCATTTTATATGTAATAGATAGCGCCGACAAAAGTTTTCATAAATATTGATTCAAAGTTGGTAAAGACTAGTTTTAACTTTTTGTGCTTTCCATCATTCTTAACGACTAAAATGGAAGTCACTGTTCTACGATTATTCAATGGATTCGGTTACTTGTTCCAAATCGAAACATTATAGACTCGTATTAAACCCGAAGAATGGATCAGGAATCTGGTACTGATGCCACTTACATCAATTGTACATATTTCTCTAAAACACATTTTCTAGTCGAAAATTCTGATCGATTTTTACTTCGAAAAATAACGATTCAACGATGTTTTTTTCTGATTTACTATTTATTAAACATTTTCGGTTTTGCATTGATACATATAGTGATCGAATTCAAGAGAAATATTTCAAATTATATTTCGAAATAAATGTGAATTTTTGCAATAGTAATTTTATAGAATCAAAAACAAATTTATCAACCTTGGCTAAATAACCAATCTTACGTAAACGACAATTTACACTGATTCAGTAGAACCAAATACGTTTTGAGAGAGTTTTACCTGGATGATATATTTTAAAACATGAGTTTCATTATACATTTACAATACTTACTACGATGATTCTATGTTTCTGGTTCTTTTATAAAAACGTATTGAAAACTTTTCAATAGCTGTCTTTTAAATTTGTACGGTACAGATTGTAAAACACGTGTATTGTTAACATTTTCTTAATTTATAGTGCCAGGAAAAGTCAAGTTTATGACCACCAACAAATTTTCCAAAAACTAATCGTAGACAACTTTCTCCTACAATAATAAATTATGATACTTTATTATGATCATATTAATTTTATTTATAAAATATCAATGATAATTTATATTTTTAAAATAAAAAGTTCAATATGTTTCTGCTATACAAGACTGCAGTTTAAGTAATAATATACCTCAATCATTTAAAAATAATGAATTTTATTAATCGTGTAGATAAAATTTATTCATTTTATTTCCTATAATATTATTTTTGTTAGTTCACAAAGGTGATGTAAGACGAAATTTCTATCATATGATAGTTAGGATTAACGCAAATTGTGGTCAAAATGTCTTCTGAAGAAAAATCCCTGTATATTACAAATGTGAAAGTAAGGACGTGTGTTTGTTTCTTTATTTGCTTGTTTTTTACGCTTTCACGCAAAAACTACCGAATGGATTTGAATGAAATTGTATCACAATATAGTTCATACATCAGAATAATAGGTGAGTTGTAATTTATAAAAATATATTTTAAAAAAATAATTGAATTTGACATGTTACTGCTCCATCTATGATCATCATTTTGAACCATAAATAGAAGATTTCTGTAAGAAATTTAAATAAAAATTTAAAATAGTAAATGGATAACAATCCATGGCCATCTTTTCTGACATTTTCCATGAATTATGACTATTTTACACTTAAAAAGTTTGAAAACTGCATATATTTTACCTGTGAAAAACAATTCCATCGAGTGTTATGGAAGGGGAAAAGGGACATCAAGAGAGGTGGAGGCTATAAAGTGGTGTTTTTTACTTTTAAGCCAAGTAGCGAGCAGGTATCAAGCTAGTCATTATATATTTTCTTTGCGATAAAAGTAATTTGCAGGTCTTGACAAGTAAAGTTGCTAAAAAATTTCAGAGAATTTGAATCCAATTTTTATTTTATAATACTAATTTTGTAGTAGAAGTTAACTTTTTTCTCGCTTACGGAATAATGGAGTAAATTCATTTTGGAAGTATGTATATTCATTTTGGAATGTAAATTAAGAATTTACATAAATTCCGCAAAAAATTATTCTATTAACTTATTTTATTTTAAAAACAAAATTATTAAACATTTTTTAATGTCACCAAAGTTCACAAATGTAGGAATTCAAATGTCAAATTAATTAAGCACTTGTCACCTCCGCTAGTACCGGTTTACCCTTGTTAACAAGAGGATCCATTTGCTTAAAAAATTATGTAAAACTATGTATATTCAAGCCTGTAACTTCGACTTAATTTGTACATAATTAAGAACGCGCTTAAAAGTAAAAAATAATTAACTAGTTGATCTTAGGAGTAATTAAACCATTTTATTTTTGTATCTTCGAAGATTTTTTTCCATCAACCAGTGATATTTTCAGAAATTTATAGTTTTACCTTAAATTTTGACATCTTTATAAATCAATCAGTTAAGAACATGACTTTTATTATAGATTTAACAGTTATGTTTTCAAAAAGCTAAAAAATGATTCAATTAAAAATTTTAATAAACCGAAAAAAACACAAGATATGTTTATTAATTTAAAAACTAACGAAATATTTTTTAACAAATTTATGATAATAATTATAATTTTACATCTCTTTAAAGTTAGATAGATATACTAGGAAATTGGACTTATATTAATTGATAAATTTTACAAATTTGTTTGATAAATTTTGTTTCAATGATACCTATAATATTTAAATTAAATAAATTAATTTAAAATAAACAAAAACAATATTAAACATTTTTAAATATTTGGTTTTATTAATAAATACAGTTATGGACAAGTATAGTATAAAATCGTGCATCCGATTGGGAAACTTTACGAATTATACTCGTTTAGAAAACAATTCGATCGATGATTTCATATATCATATTTTTCAAATTATTCTTCTATTCAAAAAATCGAAAGACGTTTCGATAGACGAAAATCATTCCAATGATAGTAGAGGGGATAAAAAAATTTTTGGAATAATACACATTCCTTTAGGAAGGGGCAAGCTTTTATTGTAAAATCCATTTTTAAAAGTTGGACGTGCTCAATTAAAAATATTAAGGAAGGTTTGGAGCACCTCAAGCTTTTAAAAAATGACATGTATGAATGATTGATAAGGAAAATTATTTTATACTTTTTTGTACAATAAAAGCTTGTCGTTAAAAAATTATTATTAATTTAAAACAAAAAAAAAACCGTTATGTATAACAAATATGGTGGAAGCGATGCTAAACTCAGGTCTTACTATTTATATATCTATTTTATCACCACAATAAATTTTTCCGCGCTTCAACCATATTTATTTGACTTTTCAAAAGTGTAAAAGATTTCAAAACTAGATGAAATTCTGTAAGATTCTTGAAAACTCTGTCGAGTAATGATTCCAACAATCTAAAGGCTCTTGTGCGTAAGCCAGAAGTTGTACTTTATCATCTTCGGGGTATATCTCATTCTGTCAAATTTAAAGTTTTATTATTGATTGTATATTATAACAATTTTCCAACCGGCTATGCTTTCATATCCGAAACTACATTATGTTAATTAGAAATTTAAAAAATTAATAAAACTTAAAAAAAAAAAAAATTATAATATATTAATTATGATTTTTTATATTTTTGTAAAGTATTAAGAAATTTATTACCAAATAAAGATAAATTTCTTCGTAAATACCAAAAACGACGTACGCTGTTTTTTAAAGTTTATTGATAAAATTAATAATAATGATGTCATTTATATATTTAAATTATTATTATACAAAAAGCCTGCTTGATTTTGTCTATTAGTTTGTAAATTTTAGTTTTTTTTTAATTCAAAAAACCAGTCACATACGATTCGATATCATACCGAGAGATATTGACAAAAAATATTGAAATTGTTAAGTATGAAACAATATTGTACCGTAAAAGATTCGAATGATAACATCTGAATATAAATTTCTCACCTATGAATAGTAGGTAATTACTGGAGTAAATCTAAGCAAAAAAAGGCTGTTATATGGATTAAAAGTTCGAGCAGCGAAACTTTGGGGTTTTTCTTTTCACATCAAAATAAGTATTTTTTGAAATTTTTTACTTTCCCGGAGTGGTGCAACATGTTTAAAAAACAAAATGGCGTCAAAAATGAAATTTTTTTCAGAAATTTTATCATTTTTATTTTATTTTCGCAAAAGGAGACATCGGTGCATATCCAAATTTGGTAGGTTTGTAGTCAATGTTAAGAACTACTCCTCATATTTTTTTGGTGGGGTTTCGTCCCTCCCCCTCCCAGTTATATATATATGTATACATACATATGGTAAAACAGTTCATTTGACTGTAACTTGAAAAATATTCGATTGATTTTAATGAAACTAATATCAATAGTAGGTTTTATTACTTACAACTTTCGGTAAAAATTTTAGCGAAATCCGTTAAATAGTTCGTCCAAAATTTCCAATTTAGGGAATTGTTTAAAATGGCTGCCATTTTATGCCATTTTGTCCTACGAGGTTAAATTTTTTTTTAAATTGTAGCATTTTTTATTATCTTTCGATTTTATAATAAGTGGCTTACCCGTAAAATGACTCCTTGATCCATATTTTTGCGAAAAACGGAAAATTTAACACTTTCTGGAAATAATTGTTTGGGGGGTGTATGGACTAGCTTTGGGGGGTGTTTTTTGCTTTGGCATGAGAAAACTATTTTTAAAAGAGGTCTTTATGGTTTAAAGCAAAATTTTTAAGTTTTAACCCCCGCGCTGTAAGGGGGAAGGGGTGTATGAAATAAATGTATCTTAAAAGATTTTAAAAAGAGGTCAAAATAGTTTAAAATGCTAAAGTAACCCAAAATTTTAGCTGTTTATATTAATATAGCACTTTTTACAACATCCACCCCTTCCGCTCCCAATTTCATATTTTTTGCAAATTCAAAATTTTTAGGACGCATAAAGGGGTTTTTGGGGTCGCTGATCTCGAATTTTGCAATAGATTATCAAAAACAATTGTATAATTTTTAGGGGGTGTACTTATTTGGGCCAAAAGTTCGAGATCAGCGACCCCCAAAACCCCTTTATACATCTTAAAAATTTTGAATTTGCAAAAAATATGAAAGCGGGAGGGGAAGGGGTGGATGTTGTAAAAAGTGCTATATTAATATAAACAGCTAAAATTTTGGGTTACTTTAGCATTTTAAACTATTTTGACCTCTTTTTAAAATCTTTTAAGATACATTTATTCCATACACCCCTTTCCCCTTACAGCGCGGGGGTTAAAACTTAAAAATTTTGCTTTAAACCATATAGACCTCTTTTAAAAATAGTTTTCTCATGCCAAAGCAAAAAACACCCCCCAAAGCTAGTCCATACACCCCCCAAACAATTATTTCCAGAAAGTGTTAAATTTTCCGTTTTTCGCAAAAATATGGATCAAGGAGTCATTTTACGGGTAAGCCACTTATTATAAAATCGAAAGATAATAAAAAATGCTACAATTTAAAAAAAAATTTAACCTCGTAGGACAAAATGGCATAAAATGGCAGCCATTTTAAACAATTCCCTAAATTGGAAATTTTGGACGAACTATTTAACGGATTTCGCTAAAATTTTAACCGAAAGTTGTAAGTAATAAAACCTACTATTGATATTAGTTTCATTAAAATCAATCGAATATTTTTCAAGTTACAGTCAAATGAACTGTTTTACCATATGTATGTATACATATATATATAACTGGGAGGGGGAGGGACGAAACACACCAAAAAAATATGAGGAGTAGTTCTTAACATTGACTACAAACCTACCAAATTTGGATATGCACCGATGTCTTCTTTTGCGAATATAAAATAAAAATGATAAAATTTCTGAAAAAAATTTCATTTTTGACGCCATTTTGTTTTTTAAACATGTTGCACCACTCCGGGAAAGTAAAAAATTTCAAAAAATACTTATTTTGATGTGAAAAGAAAAACCCCAAAGTTTCACTGCTCGAACTTTTAATCCATACACAAGGCGTAATTTCACTCTACTAAATAGGGAATGTCGATGATTGTTTTTTCATTTATTAAAGCTCATTCATGTAACGAACAACAGAGGAAAATTACTTTTCGAAGAACTATAAAAACAACAAAAATAAAAGCCACCAAAGATTTTTTTTGTATCTCTCTAGCAAAACAGAATTAGGAGTTCTTACGGCAAACATGGCATGTTTGTAATACAATTCCTGTCTAATTAGTAGTTGAAAATGCTTTTATTATCCGTATTTCTTGACAGATTTTGATATGCTTTGTATTCAAGTAATGCGTTATTTTTGGCTTTGCAATACCACACAACTACAAAAATATATAAAATATTATATGCAAGTGATGTTTATAAATTTGATAATATAGATATTGCTCTTCAATCATACATACTCTAACTATAGTTGTCTCTGTTAATCAAATGATGGATCTTCGAATTTTAATAATTAAATTAAAATTTTGTTTTTATATCATCGGCAAACTTATATTTTTATGGTATTATTATTAACTACAAGATTGTCTAAATATTTTAGATAGTTTTTTTTTTCACACTCTCTAGATTTTTGATATAGAAATATCCATTTGAAAAGAAAAACTTAAGTATGATTCATTTTTTGTCAGCCAACTTTGAACGATAAAGTAATAATAAAAAGCCCGGTGATCTAGAAATTTTTTGTGCTTTTGGAAACTTTGTTAATCAAAAAATGTATTTATAAAGTTTTATTGAAATCCCTAGTATTATTCAATCCTTGCATATCTCCTTAATTTTAATTTCACTTTTTGTCGTCTTTTTTACGGCATTTTCATATTTTGTTAAGACATTACTGTCATTATCAATCCAACCTGTTACACAAATGGTAAGGATTGAGCTCTTGTTAGAAAAATCGAGGCATGGTTCTCATCATATGTTTTAACTTTTTTGTTACGGAACCTGCCCAAGGTATTTTACAAAAACGTGTATAATAACAATAACTTGTGTTGTGTTTTATCAAAATTACTGATCACATTTTTATTTTTATTTTGTTTCGCTACAATTACTCGAATAATTTTTGAAACACTAAATGTTCAAATATTCCGAACTATTTTTAATACAATTATAAATTCCGCATAATATTTCTATTGCCAACATGAACTTTTGATAAAAATTTAGCTATTATAAAAAAACTTTTTGCCCTAGAGGTGATTTTTTTTGGATTTTATATAGATTTTCGGAGAAAAAAAAACTTCATCTAATTTAAATTTATTTATGATACGCCCTATGTAGATACTGTTATGATTTCTATATGATCCGGAAACGGCGCATGCGGTGATTTTATAGATTTCATAAAAGTTTTAATTTTTTTTCTAATCAATTATTTTTGATATATTGAATTCCTTTTAAAAACAACTTTAAGTTTACGGGCAATTTGAAAAAATAAAAAAGATACAGATAAATTAGACATTTAAGCGATGAATTATTATCAATTGCGATATAAGTTCGAATTTTAAAATATTTTTTTATGAATTGATATTAAGTTCTTTCTTACTGCACGATTTTCTGTTGAATCACAAATAGCTTACTATCCATCAATTAATGGGACAAGTAAATTTGGCGCATTATGATAGTTTGCTATGGCTGGTTTTTCCCGATTATCCAGACTCCCCTGCATATGCATAGCATTGTAGAAACACAATCAAAATCTTCAGAAATCTAAATTATTCTAAATTTTCTTCAGAGGACTGCTAATTAGAAAGGTTAATAAAGTGCTTGCATACATATTTTACTTTATTAATCGTTGCAAATAATTTTTTCCGTTATAATATACTGATTAATTGCTCATTTTTTTTATCGGTCATCGTGAACATTTTTGTAAAATTTTACGGTGCAAATTTAATCAGTGTTTGCAAATTATTTTTTCGTTACAATATACTGATTAAATAAATGAATTTTTTACGTTTAATGATAACGTTTTACATTTGTATACGGCGATTTATTTATTTTCCAATTAATTTTTAATATTTTTTACATATATAGGTAAATAATCCGCTTGTACAGGATGCTAAAAAAATACTGAAGGATGTATTGACGACTTTCGAGATTCCTTAAATAAACCGAAAAACATGGATAGATATGAGGGTTTCTCATTTTCTCGCTTCTGCCTTGCAGAGGTCTGAGAAATAATTCAACCCTCGCGTGATACTTTTTTTTTTTTTTAAATTTATCGAGATACTTGGAAAGTATAAATTTTGCACACACTAAAACACAAGTATACAGACCGTTACCAAAGTAGCTTTATACTGATAATGACTACATGGTAGTCGAAATACGTATTTATATACAGTAGACCTGCGGTAATCCGCAGGTCTAATTCGGCACCCCTTGCAATCCGACATAACTATAATAATAATTACAATGCTGATTTATTATAGACCCATGAATTCTTCGTGGCTGAAATTAGAATATGATTGAAATATTTTGTGACAGTGCTCCATAGTTCGACAAATTGGATAATTCGACACCACCGTTCAAAAAGAATGTCGTATTACCTCGGATCCACTGTGATTGATCTAGAAAAGAAAATTGATCTAGGAAATTCATATTTAATTCGAAATATCCTAGAGTTCTCATTTACTATCCGTGATAATACTTATATCTAACCTAAGTTGAATGTACTATTTACGTTATCTCTGTTACATCTTGTATTTACATTTTTTATCATTATTAATTATTGAATACAAATATATATATATTGAATTTTGAATCGTGACTAATTTTCAATAAATACCAATAATATTTATATTATATTGTTATTTAATAATATTTACATTATTTTCTTTAACTTTAAATTTTAACACATACCGATATTAATTTTTAAGTCATTGACATTTTATATAGGCACAAATAACGAAACTCTACAGATATTGACTGTATATTGTAGAAACTCATTATTTGCACTTAATATTTAAATTTTATTGAAAATCTGTTCATATCTTGTATTTGTATGTAATAATGTTGATTTGTTTGTTCATAGTTATTATCGTTTACAAAGTAAAACAGTTATTATTAGTATACTTTGTTTATAGTCATAGATACAAGTCGTGCATTATAACTACGGAATATGTATTTTAACGTGATCCTTAAAATAAGTTGAATAGAATGTGAATGTACATATAAGTGAGTATATGCCACTGTAGATACTATTGTAAATTCCGAATGTATTGATTCTAAACTTACTGTAAATTTGACTTCCAAAAAGGTCCAAAAAACCACCCCAACTCGTACTAACTCGAACCAGACCAACTAAACATAATGCAATGAGTTGATTTTAAATAGATGTGGCTTTTTGTAAACAGTTTACAATCTGAGGAAAATTTTAATATTACGTTGACATATATAGCAGCAGATAACTGCCCACTTCGCTGGCAATTTTCTGGATTTATATTTTTTTGCGGAAACCTATTAAAAGTAGTGTACTCAAAAATGACAGATTTTCGTACACACTTTCATCTCCTATTTTACCCCTTTATGGATACAATTTTGGAAAATCCTTATCGGATGTTTCCGTCATACAAAGAAAACACCGTCCAAGTTTCAGATCTCTATGATCAGTCAGTCATTCACGACAAAGTATTTTATATGTATAGATATAAATAAAAATCCAATTTTAGAAATTGATTTCCATTTGTTTCTCGTAATCATCTATCTGATCCTATTATGAAATTCGAAAGTATGCTATGACAGAAAAATTTGGTGGAAGCGCTGTTTAATTATCTTTTTATAACCCTAAAAGTATTGTAGGTATAATTGTATCGAACATTTCTTAGCTCCATTTTTTATGCACCCCAAATTGCGATATTTATAGTCTAAGTCAAGTCAATTGAACACAATTTAGTCATAATTGGTCAGTACTTATGAAAGGTACGGTACCTCTTTTTGATTCTAAATATTGCATTCCACAAACGGTGAAAATATTTCTTTTTTTTTTATTAAATACAGTACTTTTATAAATCTTATATTTCAATTTCTATGAAAATTCATTTCACGAGTAAACTGCCTTAAACGGACGTTCATTCACTAACATGTTTTGCTATGTGCGTTCATACGAAATCAGTTTATAAATTGTAAACAACTTTAAATTATCAGAAAAAAAATTTTTTTTTGTTGAAATTCTGTTAAAAGTTAAAATAATTATTAACAGATAAAAGTTTCAAGTATAGTAATCGATATTATTTTTGAGAAATATCGATTTACACTTTCTATTTATTCCCATGTTAAATCTTTCTTTTTGTCACTTTTTATACTTAAAATTCAACGAAATTGATTCGATAACAGTATTTTTTTTTGTCTATTAACAAGTAGTCCTGATTATCCGGGTTTGAACAACATTTTTCTATGTAATTTAATTTATAACATTTTATAAATTTAAATAAAAATTAAATTAATTTTAATTTTTATTTAAAAAAATATTAATATTTTTGGTAGACAATAATTACATACAACAAAATATGATTAAGTCGTTTAATTTTGATTTATTTATATTTCATATATTTTTTTTGTTAATATGAAATATAACATTTTAATTAAATCGAATTTAAATAATAATAATCTTTTGTTATTCATACATAATAAGTATTTTTTTTTCTTTAATAAAAAAATAAAAAATAAATTTTTTTAGAAGAGGAGGTAGTTCATTGAAAAAATTCCACATATTACATAGGTATCTGATAGATATATTATTTATTATTTAATTATCTATATACTTACTTCTTTATTTAAGGATGTACAAGCGTCAGGGCTTTGGTTTTGATAAAAGGCTTGATTATTCCTTTATATGAAGTTGCACTAAGTCGAAATTTTATAAATATTATTGGAGATTTCCCCATTATTTAATTAAATAAAT
The DNA here is from genome assembly GCF_905475395.1 of Chrysoperla carnea. Classification (NCBI taxonomy): domain Eukaryota; kingdom Metazoa; phylum Arthropoda; class Insecta; order Neuroptera; family Chrysopidae; genus Chrysoperla; species Chrysoperla carnea. The sequence goes on from NC_058337.1 coordinate 130,349,135, forward strand.
GACTTCAGAAGTAGGCATATTTAACATTGGTCTTATGGGAAAACGATAGATGGATGATACGTTTTCATAGATTTCTCCAAAACTGGTCTGTGGAAATTAAAAAAAAAACTGTTTAAATTAAAGTTAAAACCTTAGAAAAATAAGGAAAATAAAAAAAAACCGTTGTGCTCGACTAATTAAGGGTGTATGACCATAACCGTGGGGGACATAAATTAAAAAATTATACATTTTCAACTTTGATGGTGAATTATGTTATAACTTGACAATATAAGACAAAAAGTAAGAATTACATTTATCGATAACTGGAGTAATTTTTCAAAATATCGAAAATTGAAAATTTTGTTTAATTATTTAGATTTCGTTATTTCGAAAACCAAGGAAGGTATCAACAAATTTTATACCTATTTCCCGTCTACATTCATGAAGTTATAACAAAATTAATCATCAAAGTTTAAAATAAGATACAAATAATTTCAACCATATGCATAAGTCTAAACTTGCCTTGGCGCTTATACTACCTTAATTTGCTTTATTCAAATTATTTATAATACTCATTAAATGACAATGAAGTTATTCAATAATAGAAATAGAAATAGTGATTATTACTAACTGCTATTATTAATATAAAAAATAAACATAATACTTGGGTGATACTTAAGATGATTCGATAACCTTCGAATATTTATTGCGATTTATTTTACATCATGTTCATTTTTATGAAAAATGAGTTTATATACTCCATTTATCTTAGGGTTTCACCTTAGAATCTAACGGAATAAGCTGAATTTATGCACAAACCTATATTTTGATAGTACAAATGTTGCCCCAAAAGTCACATTTGTTCTCGTATGCGCGTCCTTAGATATTCAAGGTCAAAGGTAGCTAAAATCAGTTTTTTTGATAATATCACCTTTAATAAAAGTTGTAGAGAGTAAAATTTTCTACAAATTTTGTCTGAAACTATTTTTTGTTCGTTGAACCGTTTTTGAAATAGAAGGCGCAGAAGATGGAGCGCTCAGCTTGACATACTTCAGTGCTGGGTCCATATTTATAAATATAAGGTATTAAATAGTATTTAATGAATAATTAAGTAAAAGAACCGTGTAAAAGACAGGATCAATCGTGAATCCCAGTCTATTATGCGATTTTTGTTACTTAATTAGTCATTAAATACTACTTAAATTACATATAGTTGAGCACTTCACCTTCTCTGCGCTCTATTTCAAAACCGTTCAACGATTAAAAAAAGGTTTCAGACGCAATTTGTAGAAAATTTTATCCCCTACAAGTTTTACTTAAATATAAAGGAAACGAGATATTCTCAAAAAAACTGATTTTCGCGACCTTTGACCTTGAATATCTAAGGACACGCAAACCATATATTAAAAATTCTCGAATAATTCGAAATTCGTGCGACATATTGAAGGAATTCCTATTGTACAACTGATATCGTATATACGGCTTATAAATCTTGTTTCGGTAGGTTTAAAGTAAAATTTTAGATAGAAATCAATCGTAAAATATACTTCTATGCTATTTAGTCAATAAAAGTTTTATAGTTTATATTCCAATATAATTTATCTCATATGTATAATCGAATAACCTTAAGCACTTATAATATACCTCAAACAATGAATGTAGTATAATATACTTGCATGTGTGATTACTTTATACGTTCGTGTTACCTACCATACCATAAGAATACTATTTGAAGTCTATTTCAAGGTTATTTATATTAAAAGTTTAAATATTATTTATTGTTCTATAACTTTTATTATAAACATTTATAATATTATTAAACGGTTTTTCATTTGAAATGATAGAAAAGACTCCGCAATATTAGATAGGAAATTGGCTTCCTGTGAAACTTTTTCTAACCCACCGTAAAATGTTCTTTGAACCATTCTGATCAAAAGCTCTCACGGCCACAAAACTTTTTAACTAGTAGTTTTCGAGTTACGGGTGATCAAAGCTACATATATATTATATTTATAGTATCTATATGACTAGGAAAATCTAACTATCAGAACTAACTAGAAAATAATTTCTATAAGTTAACAAAAAAAATAGAGTAAAAAAGCGTGTTACCACGCTGTTTTTTTGACCTTATAGAAGTTATTTTCTACTTTTTAGTTCTTCTAGCTATCTAAAAAAGCGTGTTTCTAAACTGTTATTTATTAATTTTATGGAATGTTATCTGCACTTCCACCATAATTATAAAAATTTTTAATATTATAAAATCGTTAATTTTGAATATACCGATCAGAATAATCGAACAAACCTATTAAATTATTGAATCTTCATCTGTCCTTGATAAGTGTGTGAAGTTTAATTTCAATTGGACATTTTGTAGTGAATAAAAAACACGTTCAAAGATTCCATTACACTGATACATAGATACATAGAAACATACCTAGCTAATTATAGCGTGTTAAAATATTCTAGAAACCCATTTGACATTTAGATGACTTTCATCCTTTTTTTTATACTTATTTTTAAATATTTTCTCCAGTGAAAACTTTGGGATGCCAAGCAAATATGTCTAAAATCTCTTGGGTATAAATACTTTTCGAGTTTTGTGGCTATGAACATACGTAAACTTATAAGACATGCAAAGGATATAAGAAACTATTATAAATTATAAAAAAGCAACAACACACAATGCTTTCAAGCAGTCTCACATCGAATTATAGACCATTGTACTAATTGCTTCTTAACTTCAGTTATCGGTCGCGAATCGGTGTTTTCATGTATGTGGTATTCATGTCTCATCTGAGGTGACGATTGAAACCAGAGTCAACGCGGTTAAAGAAGTTTTTACTCAAAAAAGTTCAATAACTTGCATGCAACATTGCATGTAACGTTACATAATGATTTTAGAATTATATCGTGCTGCCTAATGAAGCTACGGATTACATCTGACGGGTAACATATATCATAGAAAACCTATAAAATACTTGTATTTATTTTAAGCTTCTATCATTTTAAATGAAAAAATTGTTATTTATGAAAATAATAATAATAAAAATAATTATTAATAAATAAATAAAATGAACAAAATGATCTTTTTAGATATATCTATCAAAGCTGTCATCTGATTAAAAAATTTAATTTAATGTCACCAATATCTTTTTAATAATCACATTATATATTACACGAATTAAAAGGTTTTATTCCGGTCTGTTGGAATTAAAAAGTCGATTTGTTGATATGTATTGTACAATGTAGCCGGAATTATGTGAATATTTGAAAACAGAGATACAAATGTTTAAAAATTTTAAATTCTTTAAAAAAAAATTAGTTGCTTAACTTGCCCAAATGTCATGGCTTTAACTTTTGAAAAATGTATATTGTAATGAAATTTTATAGAAATATTTTTATTTTATGATGATTTTCTTGTAAGGAAAAAAGAGTTTAAAACGAATTCAATCAATAGTTCATTATCTAGACTAGCTTTTAATTTAAAACTTAATCGAAAAAATGCTGAGGATCCGATATACATAGACTCTTGCTTGGTAGCCTCGCCCGTTTTATTTCTCTTATCAAGAAATAAACGGCATCAAGATTCCATTTTGGGTAGCAAACGCAAAAAAAATCGATCGTTAACCCGTCAGCACTCGCGTCAACCGTTAGTTAAGTATTCTTTAACTTTTTAAATTATAACCTCTACATAATTTGCTATCAATTAAATTACTTATTTTTTAATGCACTATCTAATTAAAAATAGTTTGATTACGTGATGATTGAATGAAGTTTACAAGTGAAAATATTGAAGCAGTGAAATAACCTAAATAATTAAATTTATTTTAACAAATTTCGCCATATTTCTAACACAAGGTTTTTAATTTATTGAGTACGACTTTATTATTAAACTAACGTACACGAACAGGGCTGAAAATTTCTGAAGTTGATATTTTTTTGCTTATATCTTGACTCTGGTGATGAGAGGACTTCTCACAATTTCTGAAGAATTTGAAAAAAAATATATTTAAAAAAAAAACGTAGAAAGGTTAAAAAAATCTTAAAAATTCATATTTCGAAAATGGAAAAACTTAATGGAAATACTACGAAAAGATAAAAAAAAGTTTCTGAATGAGAATTATCGAGCTATAAAAAGTTTTTTGAGAGATTCAGATTAGAGTTCCGATACATTTTTCGAGCCAACTAATCTGTCTATGGTATAGTTTCACATTAAATTTTTTTTAAAATAAAATTTATAATTATATATGTTGGATTTGTCTTAAGTGGTTTGTCCATCCTTCTATATCTATCTGACAGATTATAAATATTTCTCTTTTGCTATGAATATAATATTTATCTTTTATGCGTTTTAAGATTACTAGAAGTACGAGAACTAGAAGTGATTAAGAAATTATGATGGCAATATTTACAAAATGGTAGTTAAAATAGTGATGAAATATTTTATATAAAATAATTTTCTTTTTATTATTCATAAAACACTTTTTAATGATTGGATACTTATAAATAAAAGAGCCTAGCTATTATTATTTACTAACGATTTGATAGAAAGTTTCTAGTTTTCAAAATCGAAAAATGCAATTTCTCAGTTCTATGTAAATTTGTAGAATCTAATAAATTTATTCCTGCTATAAATGTATACTCTAGCTAATATTTCTAGAGGTACTTGCAATTTTAATATTCTTATGCACAAAATTGAGAATGCTCAGGTAAAGTTGAGGGCTGAAACTCACTTAGGGAATTTAAATGTGGGTCAATCCTGGTGTCGAATTGATTATCTATTAAAATGTGAAACTTGACTTGATACCAAGACAAAATTTGAAAGTGAAATTGAAATTGATTAAAAAACGAATAAGTTATAAGCAATCAAAGATTGCATCTCAAAGGTTGTACGTTTAAAAGCGAGACTTTTAAACGTTAATCTTGCATACTAGTAAAGATTTTTAAAAGCCACATTCACTTTCTTATTCGTGAAGTGAGAATTCTGCATTGGATGTGATGAAGAATTTTTCATTTATCATTTTGAAAGCCTTATCTGTGTTGTAAGAATTTCAAGCGCCGGTTGTCAAGTATTGACATTGACTCATCCGATGTTCTATTGTCTCTTTTTCCTTATCACATCCAGTTCTTATTGGGAAAATCATTTTGCCCTGTGGCCACCTTTACCTTAAAATAGGATTGCGGTATTCTGCTTAAACTGCGTTTCAGCAAGAAACCATAGTAAAGTACAACAATACTGTTCAAAGGTATGAATATACTGTCTAATAACTACCCATTCGTTAAATTTTTTCTTCCTTTCATAGATCAATGCTATTTTTAAAAATTAAAGCCTTCTTATGCCATATTGATTGATTGACGCCAAAAGTGATTTTTCTAATACAAAGTAGGGTTGTTTAATGACTCAAATGTATCTTTTACGCCAATGATCTTGATTCGATCGTATCTCTGCTTGTTTTTTTTGTAATTTGTGTGTCTACTTTCATGTTTCTCTTTACATATCTGTGGCTAGAACCTTAGATTTTGCGTTGTAAAAGACAATGTCGTAGCAAAATCAGGAAAGTACTCTTGACAAATCATCAACATTCTCGATTTGGTACACCTTTGATGCTTTGCTTTTAATAGTGGTCAGCCTATCCGCGTAAGTAATGGCATCCCTAGGTAAAATAAAGTTATTAGTCGGACTTTTAAAGGTCATATCTGCAGCTTTGTATTTATATCTGATCTTTATATGCAAGTATATATAGTTAACTAATGACCCTGAACAAATTGTAAATACTCACATGTGATTGCCATTGGCTATATATCGTGGGTATCAGCCGATGCAGGATGCCTACTTATTTTTGCATCCTTTATTTTTTTTGTTTTAATTTTATTTACATTTTTATAATAAAGGTAGATAAATGGAAATTTATCCGACAATTTATTATCATGAAAAATTCTCTTAATTAATGAACTACATAAATATTTTCATCGTTCTCATTGAGGGCACTTCAGGCAAAAAACTGTTTATTTCATTCAAAATTATGGGCCATTATTGTTGAATTTATTGGACGAATTCTACGGTATTTGATTGGGTAAAATAATTTTGCATATTCTTATAATCATTAAGATATTTCTAACGACATGCAACTAAAAATACTATTGAACGAAAAATTTCAAAGATATCGTTTTAAAACGACTTAAAGCTGTTAAGAAAAGTTATGACCATTGATCTGTTAGCTACAATAAATTTTCAAAGCTATCGATATTTAATATGTAATGAATAGATATGAATTCATATTATTTAGAAGGCATTTTTGAACATTTTAAGTTCGAGATTTTGCTATAGAAAATAACTTAACTTAATAACTTGCAAACAAAACTAGAATTTTGTAAATAAACAAATTAGGGATGCTTTAAGTTTAAATAGAATGTAATTGTCCGTTTAGTTTACGAAAAAATAATAAACAAAGAAAAGTTTTTGACGAATATTTGTCGAATTTTTCAAGCGGAAACGTTGTTTCACTGTTACCATGACATACAAAACTTTCCTTCAAAAATGGTTCTCATCAGAGAGTCGATTTTAAAGATTCTATTATTGGTTCTCTCGAGTGGTAAGTCACTATGTAACACAGACTTACTAAGATTTCCACCTTTTGCTCAGATTTTCTGTAGCTTAAAAATATAAATCGAACATTAACATATACTTTTTATAAATTCGCCCTTGTTTTTATAAATTTTTATTAAAATTTTTTTATTTTATTATGCTTTTATTTTTTATTTTTTATGGTTGTAATAATTAAGATTATTTTCTTATTTTTTTGTTTAATTTTCAGTCAACATGTATAGTCCTTTTTGTTTTGATAATTTGTGCAATTTGTGTAGTTTATTTTGATTTATGTCAAATAAAGATATATATATATATATATATATATATATATATATATATATATATATATATATATATATATATACTTTTTTTCGTCGCATCCGCAATTTATTAGTCGTACTCGTACCTTGAACCATTTCTTCACATCTTCATTTCTTTCACCGCTTAAGACAGTTCGACCATTATTGTCCAAAGTCCAAAGTGCAAAAAAAAACATTAAAAAAAAAAAACATGATATAATACTACTTGTAGAAGTAAAATCTACATAATTTGGAAAATCCCCCTCACACTTTTCCGGGTACGGAACCCTAAACTCGCATTTGAAACATATCTAAGAACACTGTCTATTAAATTACCTTTCAAGCAAAACAAAAAAAATCAAAATTGGTTCATCCATTTAGGCCCTACGATGCCACTGGTAGACAGACAGACAGACACACACATTGAGGTCAAACTTATAACACTCGTATTTTGTTGGTTCGGTGGTTAAAAAACAGTGTGTACAATACTAAGACATTGTATCTAAACCTATTCCAATTATACACACATAGCTGCATATTTATAATTGGTTTTTTGTGTTTATCTTTTTAATAAAACGAACAATAACCGTTTTCTTGCTACCAAAACAGTTTACGAGGTATGTAGAAAAGTATCTATTTTTTTTAATACTTGGTATAACTCCAGCATGGTAATTATGCACATTTTGTTTGTTAATATCACAGACGGTGAACAAATTTCAATTATTTTATCAGAATACTTTTTATTAATCTTATATTATTCAATTTTATTGATTTCCTAATAGTAGAGTGAAATTACGCCTTGTGTATGGATTAAAAGTTCGAGCAACGAAACTTTGGGGTTTTTCTTTTCACATCAAAATAAGTATTTTTTGAAATTTTTTACTTTCCCGGAGTGGTGCAACATGTTGAAAAAACAAAATGGCGTCAAAAATGAAATTTTTTTCAGAAATTTTATCATTTTTATTTTATATTCGCAAAAGGAGGCATCGGTGCATATCCAAATTTGGTAGGTTTGTAGTCCATGTTAAGAACTACTCCTCATAATTTTTTGGTGGGGTTTCGTCCCTTCCCCTCCCAGTTATATATATATGTATACATACATATGGTAAAACAGTTCATTTGACTATAACTTGAAAAATATTCGATTGATTTTAATGAAACTAATATCAATAGTAGGTTTTATTACTTACAACTTTCGGTTAAAATTTTAGCGAAATCCGTTAAATAGTTCGGCCAAAATTTCCAATTTAGGAAATTGTTTAAAATGGCTGCCATTTTATGCCATTTTGTCCTACGAGGTTAAATTTTTTTTTAAATTGTAGCATTTTTAATTATCTTTCGATTTTATAATAAGTGGCTTACCCGTAAAATGACTCCTTGATCCATATTTTTGCGAAAAACGGAAAATTTAGCACTTTCTGGAAATAATTGTTTGGGGGGTGTATGGACTGGCTTTGGGGGGTGTTTTTTGCTTTGGCATGAGAAAACTATTTTTAAAAGAGGTCTATATGGTTTAAAGCAAAATTTTTAAGTTTTAACCCCCGCGCTGTAAGGGGGAAGGGGTGTATGAAATAAATGTGTCTTAAAAGATTTTAAAAAGAGGTCAAAATAGCTTAAAATGCTAAAGTAACCCAAAATTTTAGATGCTTTTATTAATATAGCACTTTTTACAACATCCACCCCTTCCCCACCCGCTTTCATATTTTTTGCAAATTCAAAATTTTTATGACGTATAAAGAGGTTTTGGGGGTTGCTGATCTCGAACTTTTGGCCCAAATAAGTACACCCCCTAAAAATATTACAATTGTTTTTGATAATCTATTGCAAAATTCGAGATCAGCGACCCCAAAAACCCCTTTATGCGTCCTAAAAATTTTGAATTTGCAAAAAATATGAAAGCGGGTGGGGAAGGGGTGGATGTTGTAAAAAGTGCTATATTAATAAAAGCATCTAAAATTTTGGGTTACTTTAGCATTTTAAGCTATTTTGACCTCTTTTTAAAATCTTTTAAGACACATTTATTTCATACACCCCTTCCCCCTTACAGCGCGGGGGTTAAAACTTAAAAATTTTGCTTTAAACCATATAGACCTCTTTTAAAAATAGTTTTCTCATGCCAAAGCAAAAAACACCCCCCAAAGCCAGTCCATACACCCCCCAAACAATTATTTCCAGAAAGTGCTAAATTTTCCGTTTTTCGCAAAAATATGGATCAAGGAGTCATTTTACGGGTAAGCCACTTATTATAAAATCGAAAGATAATTAAAAATGCTACAATTTAAAAAAAAATTTAACCTCGTAGGACAAAATGGCATAAAATGGCAGCCATTTTAAACAATTTCCTAAATTGGAAATTTTGGCCGAACTATTTAACGGATTTCGCTAAAATTTTAACCGAAAGTTGTAAGTAATAAAACCTACTATTGATATTAGTTTCATTAAAATCAATCGAATATTTTTCAAGTTATAGTCAAATGAACTGTTTTACCATATGTATGTATACATATATATATAACTGGGAGGGGAAGGGACGAAACCCCACCAAAAAATTATGAGGAGTAGTTCTTAACATGGACTACAAACCTACCAAATTTGGATATGCACCGATGCCTCCTTTTGCGAATATAAAATAAAAATGATAAAATTTCTGAAAAAAATTTCATTTTTGACGCCATTTTGTTTTTTCAACATGTTGCACCACTCCGGGAAAGTAAAAAATTTCAAAAAATACTTATTTTGATGTGAAAAGAAAAACCCCAAAGTTTCGTTGCTCGAACTTTTAATCCATATAACAGCCTTTTTTTGCTTAGATTTACTCCAGTATAAGAAAAGTCATTTCACAAATGAACTATACCTTTTATAGGTTAATTGACTTATTTCGAATGATTGTATTATATTATTTTTTCATTCGAAAATAAAACAATGAAAGGTCATAGACATAGAATTTAAATTATCGGCATTTTTTTTTGCAATAAAAGAATGTAAATATAAATCATGAGAAAATTTTCATCATGTGTTTCTTCTCTGATATATTTAACCGGAACATTTTATACACTTATTACATATAAATAATTTAAATTCATAATTATTATCATTTTGTACTTTGTGTGTGCAGTGTGTATTAATTTAAAAATAATCATATGCAATTTTAAAATATATATTAATATTTAATATTAATAATATAATAATTAACAATAGATCGTATACAGTTTTATTATATTGTACAAAAGAATTTAACCTAGTTTAATAATTATTAATCATAATTATAATTATTATATGTATTATAGATAGATATGTATATTAATTTGAATATTATTTATATTGAAAGGCATTAGAAGTGAAATTACAAGTTTATCGGGGGGAAAATCTCCTAGAGTAAATTCTTTTTTCCCCTAAGAAACCCTTTTCTACATCATACGATTTGAATCTCTTGAGAAATGTAGGATTAAGTAGTTTTACCATATTGCGAGAGAAACGACGTTGATACGAAAAACCAAGGTCAGATCGAAGACTTAATAAGTGTTGAAGCAGATGTGTAACAGCAACATTGATAGAATGACTTTTCTTTCTGAATGATGGGTTGATCAATTGCTGATTTGACTATACGTGATGCGTTTAATTGACGCAAATTTTTCAAAAAACCAGATACATTTTTAAACCACACAGTTTAATTTAAGAAGTTCAATAGTTTAATTCTGATTTGAAATAACATATATTTAGCAAAAATATAAATACGAATCAATTAAATTGTACTATTAGGCTTGAAAACACACTTTAAAGTTCAAAAAGTTGGCCTTGGTTCGCAGAAGTTCTCAGAATATTCTTATTTATGCTTCTTCCAAAATTATTGTTTGATTTTAAAGTACCTAAAGTAGTACGAGGGCCGAGGCATATTTAAAAAAATCAGTCCTTTTATCCAAAACTGCCGTGGCGCTCATACATCCTTAAGTGCTGTTGACTTTTTAAATGAAAAATAAGCTTCTTTTCTACGCTAATTTCAACCAATATTTCATTTCCTATACCTTTCAGTGTATACATATTATATTTTACATAATTTATCATTATATTTATAATTCACTTGTAAGAAAATCGATTAATATTACACAATACTAATTATTGAAAGCCATAATTAGGTTATTATTTCTAATAATTGTATTAAATAAAACTCATCAAGATATATTCTCATAAAATCTTGACACATCTATAGTAAATTTTTTTTCGAGGTTTACATATATCAGTTGGCAACACTAACTTTTTTGATAACCCATTTCATAGCAGAAAGTTGCTTTGTGTTTAGTTGGATTTCCCTAAAAGTTCAATAATTGTATACATTTTAGATTAAAAAGTAGAAATCTTTTTTCTAATATAAATTAAATATCGAAAATTAAGTCTGACAAATTGGCAAAGAGTTATCTTAATCAATAAGAAAAAAAAAATTAACGAAAATTTTCTGATTTATTAGTTTTAGTAATGAACCCGTCAGTATTCGCATCAACCGGTCGGTAATCTTCAGTCGCGTTAAATATTCTTTAACTTTGTAGATCGTAACCTCTACATAATTTTATATAAATTAATTTTTTGATTTATTATTGAATGATGTTTGAGAGTGGAAACATTAAAACAGAGAAACAATCAAAATAATTAAATTCATTTTAACTAACTTCCCCATAATTCTATCACAAATTTTTTTAATTTACTGAGTACGACTTATTTTAAACTAGCTAACGTAAACAAATACGATGGGTATGGGTATGGAGGTAAGTGGACCATGCTCGAGCATCGGGCCACGAAGCAATGGTTCAGAGCACCTAGCCAAATAGACCCTTGTACTCTATCCCCGCTACGCTTTTCAGTGGCTATTATAACCAACTGATGTACTGAAACCCAGGATCTGCCTAGCGCTGAGTTTCCTAATTTCTTTTGGTTCGACTATGGTCGGACCAAACCATTTCCTTCGCTGCTGTATGAGCGCCGGGCAGTAACAGAGAAAGTGGATCGATGTTTCTTCTGAATTTTCTCCCTGTCACACGCGGGAGATTGTCTTTTTCCAATCTGATGTTGGAACTTGTTCAGGTTATCATGCCATGTGAGTAACTCTACGAATAGGATGAATAAATCTAAAATTTCTTATATTTGCTGATGATTATTCCAAACTTTGAATAATATCTCATGCATCTTCTGAGAGATGTCGAAACAAAAATTCAATCTTAATCACTTACGATTAAATCACTTTCATTTTGAAATCTTTAATTACTGTGTATTTATTTGTAAAAGCCTGAAGGTATAAAATAGAAGAAGAATTAAATTTCATTTGCGCAATTATACCTTGAAGATATTTAAAAAGAAGATCAATTTAAATTTTTATTTTGACAAATTATTTAAACAATTTCAAAGATGTTACACATATGTTTTTCTTTAAATTCTAATAATTATTTAAATAATTTGTATTATACTTTTTATTATTATTAATATTATTTGTTATGCAAATTTAGAGTGAAATTCCATAAACGCCTCTAAACTTTATATAAATATTATATTCATATTATACAATTTAATAATTTATAATTTCCTGATGTACGCCCCAGGTGATTATTTTTTTATAAATAAATAAATAATATTGTAATTCTTTTTGATTATGAATTCGACAAAAAAAAATAAACAACTCAACATTTTTATAATTGAATAATTATTTATAATATTGAATTACTAACTTGTGTATTGGATCTCTGTGTGGGTCTTTTTAATACTATTGCACACATGTAGGATACTTTGATGAAGTAATTAATTCATTTGTTATTGGAAAATAAAATAAATCATAGGATAATAATTAAATAAATAATAATAATAATTGTTGCGTTTTTTCTTGTAATTGGAAAAATATCGATTTTAAACCTTCATTTTTTTAGTTGAATGGATAATATTGCTCCAAAATTACACTACGAATAAAAGTAATTTGAAATTTTTTTCGTTGTTAAAAATAATGGTGTTAGTTTTCTCTGTATAAAAAAATGATCAGCTAGCGTAGCCAAATCAAAATGAATCTATCCTTCGAACTAGGAAGCATTACGGTGATGTTCTTATCTTACGAGGCAGTTTTATCACAAGGACTTACTGTGTTCTACCATCTTCCAACTCTGAAAGTAAGATCCTAGCAAGATCCTGTTCTTTACCCTGGGCAAGCATGAAAGTATAGGATTAGGTTACCTGTGAAGTTTATTTTAAAAACCGAGAAATATTTTTCGGTTTATTGTGTTGTTAAGCGCAGCTTAGACACACTGGCGATGGGATAGATGAGACTAATTTAGAATTCCCTAATTTTCACTGAAATTATTCTTTAATTGATAATTTGCTATGAAATCCTTTTGCTCAGCCCAGATCTAAGAATATTTCTATTCTAATTAAGTCATTATTTCCAACACTGACGAAGTATCTATCTCAATGGATAAGATTGAATTCTGAATGAGATTCCACTCAAATAAGCTCAGCTTATTTCTAAAAACCGCCTATCTTTTCCAAATAAGTTATTGGAGGTAACTAGACTATTTTATATAGGCTGAGCAGCTTAAAATGACCTAAGTAGTGGTGTCAGTGGTAACCAACTTTGGGTGCTTCTGTCTTTAACGCAAAAAGCTGCAAAACTTACATATATGTTAATTCAAGGAAAATGTTGTCCGCAGATTAAAATACCTTTTGCAACAGGGCCAAAAGTAGAGCTGAAAAGGCCTCGGGACAAAACTGTTGTGGGATTTATTCGTAATATTTTGCAAGCGCGTATTTAAAACATTTCGTTAACTAAAACCTCTCTTTCCTAGATTTTACGGTAGACTGTATCGTAAATTTACCTTCCCCCAATGAGCTACTCAAAAAGTTTTTTATCAACTTTAATTTAGAGAAAATTCGCTCAGCTTTCGCAGTAGTGACAGATCCAGATAACTGGATAACAATGACGACATTTGAATGATCATATATCCCTTGCCAGAGGGCTTTGTCCGGTTGCTCTACTGTAGTTCGGCCTTAACCTTCTATATTAGTAGAAGATGGTTAGCTTCTATGGAATCTAACTTTAGTACCTGCATAATTTATAAAATGGGATTTTATATCTGAAATCCTTTGAAATTACCTGCCAAGACTAGAAAACTTTATCCACATCAGAAAATTGACCTTTTCAAAATACAGAATGATAAGTATTTAATTATTACCATTTTACTTTCAAAGTTATAAAAAAATTTTTCTAAGAATTAGTATTTAAGCTTCTAAGTCATAGAAGCATAAATTTACAGCAAAAATACGATGGAAAAATAATCAGTCATACTTTTGAGTCAATAAAAATGTACCACATATAATTACCTTGAATATATAGAAATATATATATTTGGTGCTTAATAGCACCAAAAATAGCTATTTCCTTTTACTAACATCCAATTTGTAGACTTAAGACAAATCTTTATTTACAAAAAAAAAAAATTATGAATGAATATTTTCTGCAATATAGGAGGGAGACACTAAAAAAAGACAGAGAACAAAAACATTTATCCAAAAAAAAAAATACACACAAGAGAGTGGTGATGACGTATAAGTGGATTCAACAAAACATCAAACTATTTTCAAATACGGCATGATATGCCATTCTTAAAAGAAAAAACACAAGTAAAAAAAAAGACAGATAATAGATTCCAATAAACAAACACACAAAGGAAAAACCATATCTTCTGATGCATCATAAATTATATGACAAAATAGTGTGGGACTATGTGATAGTGTGTAGGCGGCATTATAATATTTTAATTCGTTAATGTTCGCATTTATTCGGAATGTCCATGGATGATATTGGAGGTGTTACGTCATCATCATCACCAACAACAACAACAACAAAAATAAGTACAGCAGAAACGAATGGAGCAGCAAAACCACAAGAAAATGATACAAATGAAGAACAATTTGATATAATTAGTCCGTCTGTGAACAACAACAACGATATTGCTACAAGTACTACTGCTACGACAATTGTGAAACCACGAACAGTATCCTTCAATCGAGATGTCCACGTTAAACGAATTGGTAAACGAAAAAATTTGGTTTTTTATTGAAAACTTTATATAACACTGGATTTAACCAAATTTTCCATATTTTTTTAATAACGAAAATTTATTTGTGTGTGTGTGTGTTTTACTAAATATAATAACGATTTTCATCAATTAACTTTAACTATTTTTCTTGACATTTAACAATAATTTATTAATTTATCATTTCATGTTTCTAAAAATTACTAAGCGATATATGTTAATATGGAACACTCAATGCGTGAGTAGAACCGTAACCCATTGAAGACAATCGTTATGGTTGGTGTTTTATTTTGTTATATAACCATTAAGAAGAAAAGTAAAGCTGAAAACTTCTTTTTTGTTTTTTCCCGAACCTTGTATCAAATTGTAGTCATTTCAAAAGGGCGAAATCTTTTTTTATTTGTTGTGCTAGTGGTGAAAAATAATTAATTGATAATAATATATTCATAGTACTTAGATATTTTCATTTCGAAAGGAAACTAAAACTTTATATGTTCAAACTTTCAATATATTCTAAGAAAATAAATGTCCCATAATAGGAAATCTTGTATTTGCTAGAAATTTTGTAAATATTTGTGGGGAATGTTCGAAATATAGTTGTTACGATTTATTGAAAGCATTGGTACAAAATTATCGATGTTCAAGTCAATTATTTTTGTTTCCAAAAGTTCCTTTTTCCTAAGCTTACGTACAAGTTTTTTGGTTAATTTCATCGGAAAAATCGTTGCTTATAGTACGATTAATATAATCAGGACCGAGATTACGATAGTTACCGCAAAACTTGAAGTTAGGTTTAGAAATTGTTAAACAGAAATTGTTAAGCAGTTCGTGTAAACTTTTTCGGAACTATTTCTTGCTTAAAACAAGCAACACCCGTTTCCAGGTCAAAAGGAAGTGACTTTTTATAAACTAAACAATAGGAAAGATATGTAATATCGAAATACTTAACACTGGCAATAACGATATCGAATTTTTAAAATGTTTCAAACCAACGCATTTCAAGCTGTTAATACATTAATAACTAAATCGGTAAATAGTTTCCGTTTTATTTTTTAGTTTCCATTGTTTTCTATTATTCTTCACAGCGCTTCCACCAAAAATATTTTTTGTTGCGCGTTTCGGTTTCCTAAATCTGAACAGAAAAATGATGAATGAAAAATGAACTTTTAAATTTAGCAAACAGATAATAGTAAAGTCATAGGCAACAAAAAATTGGCCAATCATAATGATTGGACGATCATAACAAAATTCTAAAAGGTTCCTTAGTTTTTCGCAAACACTTCAATTTCACAAGTTTTATTCCGATAAAATAATTAATTGGCTGCTTAAAACTCCTTTTTCACCTTATACGCTTCTCGTCCTCAATATTTTAGCCACAATATTTAGCCACTATCCAAAAAAAAAAATAATTATGTAAATTTAATTTACAGACATGTAAAATTAATTTTATAAAATGACACTACAAAAATATCCCTTTCACTCTTTAAACACTTATCGATCGCCCACATTTAATTTACAAATCTAAATTTGCATAATTTATTTGGATAAAATCAGTAAATTAAATTAAAATTTTTAGTATAGTGCACTAAATACTAACATGAACGACATATTTTTGACATATTGATAATTTCACTTTTTGTAGTGTCATTTAGTGCTTAAAAATAAATTATGTGATTTTAAAGCCAAGGAAATTTTTTAAATACTCTTAATTTGCCAGAAATTTGTGCGTGTTTGATGATAAAAACGATGAGTTAATTTTTTTTGTTAAACATATGTTACCGATTTCGAGAAAAAATCAGGTGTCTTTTATTACTTGCACGTGTACGGAAAAGTGTTGAATAAAACAAAGTGTGAATCATTTGTTTAAAAATGGATAATTTTATGCAATAATCGCATAAATATTTTGTGAACTTAAGAGATGACAGTAATCTTTGATGCCATTTTTAAATTACACAGATGTTTACAGTTATTTCAAATCTAGGTAAATGACTATTTTGGGCATTAAAAATGATATCATTTTTTTGAATATTTATTCAATTATAAATGTTTAAACAATTACTATAATTGGTATGATCTTGTCGCGGGTTATTATACTATTCCTAGAAATATTACTCAGGAAAAAATATGAAAAATGTGTCAAACTTTTTACGCGTGATGGACATAAAAAGTTAATTCCTGGAATAACACTTAACTTTTAAGTTGTAAAAATTGTAGTAAATTCTGCAACAAGTTTATAAAATTAAAACAAACCTTCGAAAAAACACACAAAAACATTTATAACCGATTCTCCGATAGTTTAAAATCAAATTGCTTCGAAAAGTAACGATCATATTCCTTTTTTTTAACTCAAATTCAACCTTGACGCCCTTTATACTATCGATAAAAGATGCAAAACTCAAACAAAACTCATTGATTGCGTCAGGAAATTTATATATTTTTGGGCAAGGCCGAATATTAAGGTATTTCAATACCGAAAAAATGAAAATTATTGTGTGAAGAGTTCATGCCGATTCTCTGAACGATTTAGGAGAAATTGTTCGGAGAATCGACTTGAAATTTATACAGAAGGCGTATTAAATAAGTACTCGTTAATTGACACACAAAATTTCAGTTTTTTGGTTACACTTTCGTTTTGGTATCGAAACACCTTAGAAGATTATATGTTTCAAATTCTGAGAGCTTTTTCGAATCGATTTTTAATTCAGGCTATATAACTTTCCCATTTGTGATTTATTAAGTACTTTCCGTATGAAAATAATCGGATTATACGAATGTCAGGGACCCATATTTCGGGCTAGAAACTGGTCTAATATAAATAAAGTGAAATCTTGTTCGGCCAGAGTAAAGTTTTTTTATATTTTTGGCTTTCTTGAAGAATTCAGTAATGAGTTTGACATAATATTTAATTATTCATATGTATCCTCCTAATCGTTTTGTAAAACCAGCTACTGTTATCACCGGAGGATATTCTTGTTCTAGTAACCTATCTAACCTGTGTAACAGGTGTCATCACTTGATTATACTTTCCAAGGTAAAAATCAATAGCCTTCGGACTCAAGAAGTGTTAATAATAGATTATTTAGCTGTGAATGTCAAGGATACGATACACTGTTTATCAAGGCTGTGCAAGGACAAACTATATGACTTTTATGACTATATAACGTTTGGATCTAGGAAATCATGTTTGACAAGAGGATTAAATTGATTATAAAATTATCCAATTTCAGTTTCCTATGGTTGAAATTCTGTACATAAGAATCGTTTTATTAACGCTCAACGCTTAAATTCTACACTTATTCCATAGAAATAAGAACTCTGTAACAATTGTGTATAGACTTTTACGGGAAGATTTTGGCCAATTTAATCGCACTAGTGACCAACCAATTCGCATTTCTCTGTAAATTCGTGCATCGTTCTGCAAAGTATTGTATCGTGCGTTCCATCAAGCATACGAAAATGGATTCATTTTTGTAGGGCGAAGTAATACCCGAAACTTGGGAAAGAGGCGGCCATTTTCCTGACATCATTTTTAATATTAAATGGTTATCCGAAAAATAAAAATTTATCTAACATAATATTACATCTTGTACTTTACTTTTCAAAAGCTAAAGTTACGAAACTCATTTTGAATCAGCCTATATTCTCTAAAGTAAGAAGCCTTTGGACTCTAACAGCGTGTACGATAAATTACTCTTGATATCTCAATGTCAAGTATACCCGTGAAAAATGATAAAAATTATAATTTTTTTGCTTTTTTTTTACATAATCGTAAGAATATGAATATTTAAACAAATTTTTTAAATAATATCTATTTTTAAACACTTAATCATGAAGGCTATTTTAAATATATTATTACATAATTGAAAAAAATACATATTTTTCTTGCGTATTTTGTTGACAATAATTTTAAACAAACAGTGACAGGGCCGGATTTAGTACGAAGTGAGTTCTAGATAAAGTTAAGCTTCAATAATTTTTTTCAAGAAGTCGATCCATTCGTTTTGACGTTGACTGGGCGTTCAGTCATGAATTAAACTATTCTTTTTTGTTTTTGGATTATTTCTAAGTTTACCCAATCGATTAAATCTTTAAACAATCAAAATTTAGTATATGTATATACTGGGTGGGCCATTTTAATATTACACCAAAATATCTAGTTTTTTACTTCGTCAATCAAAAAATAACTTCCTCATAAAAACCCTACCAATTTCTTTTTTAAACATTTTTTCGAAAAACGTTACTTTTCGAAAGAAATTCGACTTAAAAATATATCATTATTGCATTTAATCGAAAGAAAATCCGCTTAAAGTTTATCGGTAATCCATGGACACAGATGAATGTCCTCCATTGCCCTTAACAACTTTTGCAGGCATATTTTTCGTGGTTAGCTTGTTTTCCCTCGATTAAATGCAATAATGACATATTTTTAAGTCGTATTTCCTCCGAAAGCTAACGTTTTTCGAGAAAATGTATCAAAAATTGCAAGTTTTTTTAATGAGTATCAACTTTCCAGTTTAAAGTGTTATTCTATCTCTTACCGTTTAGAATCTAAATTGGCTTTTGAAGGAACCCGGAAGAACTAGGTCCAATCTGATGTCAGAACAACTTCTATTAAAGTTATTTTTTGATTGGTAAACTACAAAACAAGATATTTAGGTATATAGATTAAAATGACCCACCCAGTATATATGTGATGATTCATCAGAGATCGGATGATCATTATTACATATCTTACACGTGATTTTACGCTGTTGTCAAAAATGCAGTTAAGGTAGTTCCTCCGCGACCGTCCAGTCAAAAAGTTTTGGACTAATACTATCATTCAGTGCATTAACTGTGCTATGACTATTATACATATACCATATATTATTTTCACAAGACTGTAGTTCCTCACTACTGTTTCTAGTATACATATAAACACACACACTATGGCATATGCCTTTAACATTAGTCTTCATATCTTTTCCACAAAAATCATCGCTAAAACGAGTTATTTATTTAAGTTTTTTATCGAAACTATATGGTAAATAATTTTTATTTTTATTTATATATTTTCTAAATATAGTATTCTACATTATATTAGTTTTTCATAGAGATGGTGGACGTCATTCATTGGTAAATAAATATAATATTTGTAAATTTGTGTATTTTTATACACTTCTCCCATGTACACGTACAAATTGCGTCACTTTTAATTGCTAATGTCTCATGTATGGCATGGTAAATCATCTTCTAATTTTAACAGCAAGTGTATTATGAATTAAATATTTTATATTCTGAGTTTTGAGAAATTCTTGGAATATCACTTTCGTGTAGGTACTACCTTAATACAGCCCTGTTAACACTGCTACTATAATGTATCTTGACACACTTAAGATTAAAAGAATGCAGAAAAATTACATATATTTTCATCTTTTGTATTTTGTTCTGTTAGCTTTTTTTTAAACGCAAAAAAAAACCAAATGTCAATTTATTTGCATATTTATTAAATTTGTTCTTATTTAATTAAAAAACAATGCAATATTATTATTTTCTGTGGGAATTGATAAAAAAACAGTATACTTAAATTTCAATGTCTACAATAATATTCTTTTAAATATGCATAATTGGCAACTTTGTCTTTTGTGGGAAAATAAATTAAAGGTTAATCTATCCTATATTTTTCAAAAGAAATGCACTATGGATATCTTAGTTTAGGAATCTTAAAATATGTTCTTGAAAATACATGAATAAGTTGAAATAATAAGGAACTGATGCAGTAAATCAATGATGGGTAGTTTTTCGGCGTCTAAAATATCAGAAAAAATGTATTACAAATTAGATTTGTATAACATACTATTATGTTCGTCTATTTCTATTTAGTCCATGAAAGTAATTATACCATGTATATATGAAATATACATAGTATATTAAGTTTAGTCCCAAGTTTGTAACGCTTAAAAATAATGAAGCTAGGAAAAAAATTTTGTCATAGGTGTTCATAAAATCACCTAATTAGTCCATTTCCGGTTGTCCGTCCGTCTGTGGATACGATAACGCAAAAACGAGAAAAGATATCGAGCTGAAATTTTACAGCGTACTCAAGACGTAAAAAGTGAGGTCAAGTTCGTAAATGAGCATCATAGGTCAATTGGGTCTTGGGTCTGTCGGACCCATCTTGTAAACCGTTAGAGATAGAACAAAAGTTTAAATGTAAAAAATGTTCCTTATCAAAAATTAAACAACTTTTGTTTGAAACATTTTTTCGTAAACATCACTGTTTACCCGTGAGGGCGCCAATTAGGCGGAAATTTTATAATATGTACTATACTTGATTATCAGTTATGTATGTGTCACATGTATGTATGTGTAATGTGATAAAGAAATCAACACTGACTATGCATGGTATTTCAACAATTAACTCAGTCAATTGTTTGTTTTCACTTGTTTAGAATTAAAATTTATTTTCTTTCAAAAAATGTGCGATTCTCACGAAAAGGTACACAGTTGACTTTGGTAAAGTTGATGGTATTTGATATAGTTAACAGTTACAATTTACATTTGCTGTAGACCTAAACTCTGTGTGCTATGGTTAAGTTAAATAAGTTTTTATCGCTTAAAACTTGTAATTCTTTCGGCATAACTTTTGTGACAACCTGTATACGAAATTCAATTATTCATAGTTGCGATAAGAACTTCAATCGATTAATAGAATATACAAGTAAAAATTGGTTTGAAAAACTGATATAAGCTTTTAGAAATCATACGTTAAAATTGCTACTATAATTTCAGAAAATACTGAATATTTCGAAAACCGTGTAGGTAAAGTGAGGTAAGCCTTGATGAAGAACACCTTTATTTTGATCTTAGAACTTGACAATGAAATAATAAACAGGTTGTTCTATTTAAGAAAATACAATACATTATGCGTTTCTGGTCACCCTGTTTATAACGAAAATACTTTTAAAATGTACAGCCAATAACGTTCCATCTATTCCTGAACGAAAATTTTGTTGAAATCAAGCCGTTTGGCCATAATTTCGTGAACAACCTGTATATTTTTGTAATCCCTTTTTAATTATCTTTATTTTAATACCCTACACGATAGGTTTAGTTAATTTTTGATCATTTTCATTTTTTCAAACATCTATCTAAGAACCTTTAGGTTTTTAAGGTGAATATAACGATGCCTTAATCGTGGAAATCCATCAAGCCGTTTGGAAGATACGAGGTAATAAAGAAATACAAACACACGCGCGATACACGTAATCACGCCTTGGCAGTCGGGTAATAAATAGTGTTGAGTTGAAAAGGAGTAAGCACTTCATTCCTGGCGGGTTTCCTGCTTTCGTAATCTTTTTAGATGCATCATTTTTGTCATTCTTGTTAATTTTACCACTCCAAATAATAATCCATCATAAAAAACTCAATAAAACTCAAATAAACCTAATTTTTATATGCTAAATACACAATAAAATTATTAATACAATAATAATTAAACGTAGTACATACTAAAAAGACACACTGAATGATAATTGTAGGTAGATCTCTTCTACATTTATAGTGAGACATGTTTTGAATTCAGTTCTCTTTGCAAATCCAATATACAAATACATTGTGTCAGGTTTCTTTATAAGGTAAAGGTCGTTGGTACATTAGGCTGAAAGCCTCCACATTATTAAACTACATTTATACATATACATCTGTATAGACTGTATATTCAATATTTAACGCCCGCATATATTTTTACAGAAAAAAAAAATGTTTGTAACAATTTTTTTAATCTCTCAGTAGGAAATTTTTTGTATTTACCCTGAAAATTGAAAAAAACAAACATACATATCTTCGTACCTTAGACCATTAAGCACATGGCCTGAGCATCGGCTATCTTTTCGTACAGTGAAAGGTGTACCAACATCTGAGGTAATTGCTGCGATCAGCTAGGGACGTTTATCAAAAGAATATAGGGACATTTATTAAAAAAATATACATATTGAATTTTAAATTTTCATATCACAATATGTTTTACATAAAACATCGTGATTTCACTGAAATTTTTCGCTTTTTGACTTAAAAAAATACTTACAACATATCACTTTACATTTATTCTTACGAATCTATAATGACAAGTATGACAACAACACTTTGTTTTGACATTTCTGCACCGCCGCCATGATGGTTTTGACCCAGGCAATTACCTCAGATGTTAGCACACTGTAAATTGTTTTTACGCAAAGTTCATGTACTTAATGGTCTAAGTTTCGTACGAGTCTAAAATATTTTAAGACCCTTTGGAAATATGTGTGCCTCCAGTCCCACAAGTTTTAAAATATTGCTATTTCATGAAATTTTCTGCAAAATTAAAGCTTAGAAAGGGGCGGTTACGATAAAAAGAAGGGAAAAATTTGGTATTCCTTAATTTTATCAACCCTAGAAAATCAGGGAATGTGCATAAAGGGGATTTAAGAAAAAATGTAGCGGAAAAAATATACCCGGAAACAAATATAGACCGGAACAATACAAATTTCTGTAATAGAGCACAAAATTCAAACTTTTTCGAATGTTTAAAAGTATGATATTTTAAAAGTAGGTACCGGACGCAGGTATCTTGTGCATTTTGGGAGAAATCCAAAGATTGGAAACTCACGTTTCGAATTTGTAAGAAATAGAAATACTTATTTATCATAAGCAAAGTTATAGAAAATAATTTTATCTTTGATCGTACCATGTTTTTTGTCTGTTCAAATTTTATAGTTATATATTTTCAACTAACAAAATCGAAGTTCTTAAACGAAAAATTTTTCTGTTCAGAAATTTATTGGTCTGGCTTCTTAGTATCTTACATACCAATCTTTGCTTTTCTCTAGTTTTAATCATTTCTACAAAATGATTGAAAAGATTCACCTTCAGAGTCCATTTTTCATATGTGTTTAATATTTTTATTTTTAGTTTTTGAGATATTTCCTAATAATTTATATAAAATAAGCGAAAGTTAGGTGTTTAAATAAATTGATATCAATTAACAATTTGTTATGAATTATTTGAAAATTATTTAAATTTAAGTTAAAAATACACCGCGCATTATTTCATAATATTTTGATGTTTTTGAAATCATTTTAGTTTATTAGATATTTTTTTTCTCACGTAATTATGCAAATTAGCATATTATGTGTAAAAAATTTGAAAAAAAAAGTTTATGGACTTAAAATCAATGAATGAGTGTATCAGATCCAACACACACTGTTTTGAAAGTTTTCCTAAGTTGCGCCCTCAAGGGTTACAGTGATGTTTACGAAAAAATGTTTCAAACAAAAGTTGTTTATTTTTTATAAGATTTTTTAGATTTAAACTTTTGTTCTATCCTTAACGGTTTACAAGATGGGTCCTACGGACCCAAAACCCAATTGACCTATGTTGCTCACTTACGAAATTGACCTCACTTTTTACGTCCTGAGTACGCTGTAAAAATTTCAGATTGATATCTTTTTTCGTTTTTGAGATATCGAGTTGACAGATGGACATCCGAAAATGGACTAATTAGGAGATATTTTTGATCACCTATACCAAAATTTTTTGCGTAACATCAATATTTTTAAGCGTTACAAACTTGGGACTAAACTTAGTATTACATATATGCATGGTATGTATAATAATCAAGAACTGGTAGAGTTCACAAAACTTGACTTTAAAAAAAATTAAATTAAAAATTTAAAATTACGAAAGATCGTGAGATTATTCATAATCAAAATTCGTTTTTGTTTTTGTAAATATTTGGGTTATATTAATAATATCATGTGCTAATCAAATAATTTGTTTAATCATTGCGTGTTAAATAATTTTTGATACCTAAATCATCATCTTAATTAAAACTAGTTAAAACTCGCCCATAAATTCATTTCCACAAAATTTTTTGAAAGTTTTTATGCATTTTTAACAATTTGTGATCTTTTTGTATTCCAGAATTACGTGAATCACCAGACGTAGTACCAGCATTAACAGGCGTTGTTGGACCAAGCCTTGGACAATCAAATGAAAAAGAAAATACAAGTGGCACACGATTATTTGCATTGCCAGTACGTCGAGAGAAATTAGGCCATTTATCGCGTAAGCAGTTAGCAGAGGAGGCTGCTAAAGTATTAAAACAAGCCGACAGTGTACATTGTGTGTCAAATCGAACTGGTTAGTATATTTTGTAATCTTTTATTTATAGATTTATGTACAGGATGTTTTAAGTTCAAATTTGATTTTTGTAAAAACATTTACTTTCTAACTGTGCCTATTCGTCTCACAGCTGCCGTGAATAATCTTTCAATCTAAAAGGTTCTACTGGGTTCAGTAGATTATTCGCTGCCAGATGGGGAGTTTCTAATGATTTTTCATTTTCTATTATTGTTTACCTACTTTACAGGACACTTTAGGTAGGCGATAGCCACGCTGAACGCTTGAGCCTGACAGTATATCATGACTACTGCAGGAATTGTCACAATGAGGAGAAGGGAGAAACGATATCTCATCTTCTCTCTCATTGCTCAGCACTAACCATAAAGAGGTGGGCCACTTGAGCCACCCTTTCTTTGACGAATTTTCTATGGTCTAAGTGTACCCTACCCCAGGACAGTCACTCTACCCTAACCTATCCTTAGCTACTTTAAAAAAAAACCTAATCTCGACATAAGCAGTTCGCCAATTTTTGTTTTTGTATGAAGGGACGGTGAACTGAAATATATACGGCATATTAAAGCCACACATTTTTGATAAGAATTATGCTTATATTAACCTTGGGTTAAGGGAAACCACAAAAATTTGACTGCTATTTTTTCTTTTTCTTTTTCAACAGTAGTTTAATCAATTTGCAAATTATTTATGATTAATATCTGGAATCGGAAATGCAGCCGGAACTCTCCCGAATGTAAGAAAGTAATAATCGTGCCTTTGGTTGATCATAAAGCTGCCTGATATTCACTTATGAACCCGTCAAAACAACACTACATGAATTATTTGAAAACTTGTTCTCAATTATCGGCAGGCGTAGTGGCAAACAGTTCTTTTTAAGGGGAGGGGAGATTCTGGCCTCGAAAAGGAATGGATCCTTTGGAAAAAAAGGTATTTTGTCGAAGAAGATATATCGAAAGTATATTGTATTTAGTACAAATTTTCTGAAACATTTTGTAAAATGAAATTTGAATAGCGCAACATTTAAAATTATATTGCATACCCTCGTCATGTCTATATATGTAAATATTCTAGAAATCAATTGTGGATGAATCATATACATATGATACTTGCTGAAAGAGTAAAAAGTTTATATGTAGGTAAAACATCTTTCTGTTTTATTTTACGAACGTTATAATGTGTTTTTATTGAGTTTATTGAGTACAAAATAATAAATATTGAGACATTGTTACCCTTAATTGGATTGTAATGTCTGTATATATCGATGTAATGTAGTCTAATTTTAAACGGCAATCGATACATTAAAATAAAATCGATCGACTTTGGAATGTTTGTAGAAAAAATTTGCAAAAACTATGCCAAGCGGTTTGTTTCTTTGATAAAATTGTTTGAAAACTTTTCAATAGATTATTTCAATTTCAATGAGTATTTTATAATAGAGCCCTAAATATCATTGTAAAGTCTATTTTAACTCAGACACAATAACTTAAATTATCCCGTAGTGCCCGTATTCGGACAAGAGAATTGTTAGAGATTAATTCTGCGTGAACAAAGTCCTAAGAAGTTTTGTGTTTGTTTATACCGTGGAGATAGATCCTTATACCCTTCAGTTTCTTGAAGCCGCGAAAACAGTTGGTTTCTTGCTTAAAGACTCCTTATTACCACCAAAAATTCGATAGAAAATACTATCTTAAAATGTATAATTATTTCAGGATCATTCCCAGAAAAATTCTATTCATTACCATCACGTAAAAAGAATAATCGTTATTACCAAAACGAATCACCAAATTCATCGACCGAACGAAAATTAACAAGACGACGTCGTAGTGAAGAATTAGGTTCAACAACATCAATTATCTTACCAGAAGCACCAAAAAAACCACCGCGAACATTTTTAACGCGTTCAGTGAGTGACGTTAGTGCTAAAAATTCCAATAAAAATAATCAAAAAGATCAACCCGCGCGTCCTAAACGTTCAAAAAAGAATCCGCTAAAAAATTTATTTAAAAAAACTACTAAAGTAAAACGTAGCAAAAGTGATGTTTCGGATGATAAAAATAAAAAACAAACGAATATAAATCGTAGTCATAGTGATGTTTCAGATAAAAAGCCAGTGTTACGAAAACGATCCGGGTCTTTAACAGATGAAAATTTAATATTATCATCGAAAAAATCACAGTTATCACCGATTATAGAAGCATCACCAAACGTAGAGCATTCATCGCTAAGATCTCCAGATTATTTTAGTGTTAAACCGGTAACCTCTACACCTGTTAGTTCTAGTGATAAAGAAAATCAAAAACCCGCTTCAAATAATATTGAATTAATTAAACCACCAGAACGTAAAAAATGGAAAAAACAATCACCAGAAATCAAATTAAATGATCCTCCCAGTTGGCAAAAGGATCAACCTCAATCGATTGTGATAATTGATGTTGATAATGCTGAAACATTAACCTCACGAAAAAATCCATTACGAAAATCATTCGAAGATCGTTTAAAATCGATCACGAAACGGAATAAGAAAAAAGAGGATATTGATGAAGTTGATAATAAGAATTCAATACAAAAATTAAAAGAGAAATTCGAGGAAGAAATTCTAAAACAATCATCACCAGAGATGATTCATAGTAGTCAAAAACCAGTGGATCGTTTACCATTAACCCGTGGTCACACGGTTGACCACATGGTGAAACGTTTAAGTCATGAACAAACACGTTTTTCACCGCCACCAAAAACACCAAATGTTCTAATCACACCAAAAATTGGTATCAATCATAATAATAATTTACCATTTAGCTATACGAAACCAAGTGTCAGTCCAATTTCGGACACAGAAATCAATAACCGTCGTAATTCTTTAAGTCCAGAACGAGAGTACCAAAGTTCGTATCGATATGAAACACGTAGTCCTGTATACAGTCCCAAAAATGATAAAACACCAAATGGACAAATTATTTACGCCCAAGTGGTTTGTGGAACACCAGAATCTAAGCAAACAATACATCGAACATACGATCAGAAAACAAAATTATTCACACCAAATTCGGATTCAGACGAAGGTTTAGGTTATGAAGAATATGGAAAAAATCGTTTAGAATCTAAAAATAATTCTTTTAACGATGATTTACCAATATCGCCCAAATATAATCAAAATGGTGGATTCACAACCACGAAACGGGAATATACTTCCAATTTTATGGATACGACAATCTTACGTGGACGAGCGGATGGTATGGATACCGTAAAACGACGTGAAAGTTTAACCGAGCTATTGAACAATGACAATTCAAAAATAAATGAACGAAATGATTTAAGCTCACGTCGAGAACTCTTAGAATCCCGAATTAATTCCCGAAATAAGTTGTTTGAAACAAAATCGAAATATTTGAAAAATGGAAGTTCACCTCCGCTTACAAATGGTACGGGATATGTGGAGAAATTTACCAGTGAGTCATATTTAGACGAACATGGTGATAGAGTTACGAATGAGACTCATACAACGGAGAAAATTATTGGAAATAATCGTTTTACGGAAAATTATCAAAATAATAAAATCATAAAGGAATTCCATAAATCAAATCCTGAGTTAATCGCCCAAAAACGTTATGAGGATGTTTTAGAGCGAAGAAATCATCGAACTGTTGAGAATTCAAGTTATCATGATTCACTGAAACGCAATAAAGCTAATAAATATGATGTACAAGTTACGAAAGATAAATTTGTTGATGATTCTGGCATTGAAAATGATTTTCGTCGTGATTCTGAACGTCGAAATCATCATAATCAACGTCATCGTAACGATTCCGAAGATGAAGGTTTCCAAAGTTCTTTATTAATTGCGGTCGAAAAACAACATACAGAAGACAATCATCGAAAGTATATTACAAATGAATATCACCATCAAAATTATCATCATAAAACCACAATTACTCCTTATACAAATGGTCGAAAAGATTATGATGATTCGGACATCGGTCTACGTGATTTAGATGATTCAGATCGTGATATTCCTAAATATAAAACAGAAACTTTACAACGGAATCATAAAAAACAAACAGAATATGTCCCTAGAGAACGAAGTATTGATGATGGTTCACATTATGATCCCCGAATTGATAAGGATTTGGATAAAAATGGAAAGAAAATTGATACGAAACCACCAAAGGGTGAAAAGAAAATTAGCAGTTTAGATAAGGTAAGTTTTATATTTTAGTTTTTGGTATTTTGTTCGACAGCTTCGATTGATGAAATCATAGACGTTTTAAGACCAATGTTTTTGTAAGCTTTTAGACTAGATTTACTTGAATCTCAGGGGGCGTCGTCTAAAGAATATATATACAAATTACAAACGCAAAAGTAATAAGTGAGTTGGTAATCATAGCATAACATGGTTTTGCTATGTTTCCTAAACGAGCTAAATACAAATTACAAACGCAAAAGTAATGAGTGAGGCTTATTGCTATGTTCCCTAAACGAGCTAAGATAAGCAGGCTACTGTAAGAGCTCATTTAGACTATGCTTTTTAAAAATGATTTCCAGAAAAATTTCTTTTTTAAATCATAGAATCATTGACAGTCACTATTAACGCAATCAAAAACAATAAATCTATCCAATAAACTTTCATGCCCTTGGAAGTTTATTAAAATGACCCACTATTATTTAGATTAAAATGACCCACGCGGTAATTCTGAAAAAATTCGGCAGTTAACTTGCGTACTGATTATTTTATCAACTGGAATACTCATGGTCCACGATTTTACCTTCAATTACTTGAAAAGTTTCTTCCCTATTTTAAGCAGTAAGGGCTATGTTAAATTAGTGATGGATGCTTGAGTTTGATATAGCTCAATATTATTTGATTTTAAATTTATCTGTTTCCAACGAAATCAATAGGAGTTTTATATGATCATATAAAAACTGTAGAGCCTCCTCCATTTTTTTCGCGAAGTAGCACAAAATCGAGAAACGAACGAGAATGTGGAGGTGATACTGTGGTGTCTCGTCTGTCTTTGCCTCAGTTGTCCGACTTCGATGAAAAGGTGATTTATTGTACAGGTTAGTAAAGGCGAGTTTCATCTTCAGCTAACTTTCACTTCGGCTAGTAGTGAAGCACTAAGCTCTAAGTGCTTCACTTAGAGATAATGAAGGCTGGAAAGTTTTGTTTCGTGACAATATAAACTCCAACCTATTTCTCAAGTAGAATTTTAATTCCATGGTTGTAAAACGTCAATCATCATCAAGCTCTCCAATTTATTACATTTAACATTTCTATTAATTAATTTTTTTTTCCGTTTCGTAAATATTTCAACCATAGGTGAAGAATTTATTTTCAAGTAAAAAAACAAAAGAAAAACGTGCCGCCAAAGCTGTAAACGATCAATTAATGGTTGATGAGCAAGAGATGCGTGCACGTTATAGTGAATATAAAGGCAGTAAAGAAAACCTCGATAATAAACAGGTAAGAATTCAGGTTTATATTTATTAATAATGTATACTTATGCGTTGTGTGTGTTCATGTACATTTTTTTTTTACATTTTGATTAATAAGCATTCAGTTTCCGACAAGGTGATGATAAATTTATTTTTTATATTTCTGTTTCGTCTTTTTTTCAAATATTTATAAACTTCGTTAAAATAGTCCAAGATTCAGCGATGTGCTACAAGCCTAACGAGAAAGAAGTTTAAGATGTTTCTAAAGAAAACTGTTAATTTCAAATGTGAAACACGACGATTTATAGTCTTTATATATTTGTGATGTTTCAAACTAAAAACTTGGTATTGACAACGTATCTCAATCGAAGAATTGAAAAACTCGTGGTAAAAAATTTATTAAAGTCAAAGTTTCGATTCTATTACCTCTATAGTTTACAGCTACATTCTTACTTAAAGGCCTGGTATTTCTCTTTTCGTATCCGACCAATTTATCAAATGTCATTGAAAGACAGCGGGAGTAGACAAGATTCCAAAAGTAATTAGCTACCTTAAATCTGCAATAGGGAAAAGTTTGGATAAAAATTGGTTTAAGGATAACTGATAACGAATCGAACGGATTAGCCTACTATTATGGATATGAATGCTGGTAGTTTCGTATAGGTTTTTGAGTCGAATATTTTTATTTTATATTTCGATAAAACAAACGTTGAATTGACGCGATTTCCGATATTTCGAAGTTTTTGAAAGTTTTGCTTATTCATTGGTCAAGCTATCTTTAGATTCGTCTCCAATAAATATGTAAATATTTTCTTGTGACAAGTCTGAAATAATGAGTCATCTTGAGCAATAACGAAACCTGGATTGATTAGTTAAGGATAAGTGTGGGTAGGGCCGGATTTAAAAGTGTGGACATCCTAGGACGACAGAGAAGTAGGAGGCCCCTAATTATTTTTCAAACTAGATAAGCAATTTTCATTTTTTAATTGTTTCAACTATTGATTGTATGACAAACACAAAGCCAATGGAATGCTGAGTACGAATAATTTTGACAAGCTCTTGTGGAGGTCCCTCTTTTGTGGAGGCGCTGATAAAATCCACATAAAAGGGATTGACTAGTCTCGTATCAATCTTCTTAGAGTGATTTATAATTGATCAAAAACAGTAGAAGGATTTTTCGTAATCATATCTTAAATCATATGGCTGAATTCATTCAAGTCAATTGCCCTGTGGTATCTACTCATATTTTACTCATACAAACAGGCTTCGAAGGGAGATTATATCCTAGCTGTCGGAGTACCACCGATTTTAGACCCCTGACCCCAATTGTCTTGCACACGAACTACTGCATATGCCAATGTTATATTGACCTTTTTCAAGATAAATTTATAATTGAATGTACAAAACTTGTAGACCAACATCATAATAAGGTTTACATTGAAAACTTTACGGTATGAGATATAACAGCCCCCAAGCTAAATCTTTCGAGACAAACACTGTGGAATCTCGTACTAAAACTACTCTTTGTCACTAATAAATTTAAGGTGGTGTAAATATTAAAAACAATGACGTTCTTTTTAACATTATTAGTGTAAATAAAATATCTTTAATTATAATAATTATTATAAAAACTTACGTCATCGTATTTATTTATTTATTTATTGAAAAAGCAGCCCAACCTGCAATCATAAATTTTAATGTATAGAAATATAAATATGTACTAAAATAGAATATTGTTTCATAGACTCTATACAGGATGATCCAAGTTAAAACAGCAAGATTTCAACCAATGATAAATAACATTAAAAAAACGATAATTTCTTAATACATTTATTTTATATCCGAAAAAGCCTCTTTTTATAGATATAGGGCGTATAAGTTTTAGGAAAAGTGGCATTTTTGAAGTTTTACCGAATCGGGTCCTTGGAAAAATTGAAATTTTGGCATGCAGTATGAAAATCAAATCTTTCTTTATTTGTGCCTTATCGACATAAATTACGAAAGTCAGTTTTAGAGGTTTGGGCGTACCCTAACCCTATTTTAAAACAATATTTTACGCCACTGACTTCATTGAAAATGAAAGAATACCTGACGTTATAGTATTTGCAACGAAGTCAGTCGCTTTGCAAGAGATTTTTTCGAAACTTGGTTATGGAAGAGGTACATCGTCATTACTGGTTTTTGTAATTCATGAACATAGCTTTAAATCATTAAGGGTGTTGATACTGTTTTTTTCCTTTCTTTCCACAATTTCATCGCTTTATATCTAGAAAAGGAAACCTGATCAGCTATAGATGTATAAGTTCTGTTGTTATATCTTGGACCCCTCTGTAGATACTACTGCCTAGATAAATTCATTCTAAGAAATTTTTAAGTGTGTAGGTTTTTATTTTAATACTTTGAAAAAAAAAATGTTTATTAATAAAATAGACACGAAATTGACACGAAAATATTCCAAAAATTGGCGATTCAAAAGATTATCAGGTAAAAATTTAACGGTACCATTTTAGGTAATTATTCAAAGTAAAGATTTAATGTATAAAGTCAGCGTACACTTTTTAGGAACTATTTTTAAAAAGTCATAAATTTGTATAGGCGCAGTATTTTGGTCGCTAAAAAACATTGGGCTGAGAGATTGAGCTATGGACAGAGCCTAGTTTTTGAACTCTTTATGTTTCCACAAAGTTTTGGCTTTCCAAAAAATGAATGTTTCGTTATATCTACAAATGGTGATTTCAATGCTTGTAGACACCTAAGCTTTTTAAACTGCGTACAACTCTTTCTACCGATCCAACATATTCAATGCTTCACCAAAGTATTTTTTTCAGGCGTCTGGTGTTTTTCATTTATTGACTTCTTTCAATGAGTAGAAGTAAAAGAAACCAGTGCTTTAGTTTGTTAACAAAGCAAAAGAATTCAGTTTTTTTTTTCAATTCTAAATAATTAAGATTAACTCCACAAATTATTTGTCTTTACAGTTTTACAATTTACGCCATTGTACCATAGAAAACATAAAATATAAACCAAAGACTTTGACGTTTAAATTTGCATACAAAATTTAGTAAACAAGCATAAATAATAATTAAATAAGTTAATGATTACTAACAGAATTGGTTCAGTTGAGAAAAATTACACATTATTCCTAGACACAAATGGCCAAGTGGGTTTAGCCGCTTGTATGAATCTCTGGGACGTGAGGGGCTCGAGTCTCAATATGTGTGCATTTTTTTCAATTCTTATAAATATTGAGATCCAGGTAAAAATGAGTTATTCAGCGTCCTTCGAATTTTTTTTTTTTTTGGTCAAATAAAACAATAAATGATTTTATCCAAATAAAGGACAAAACCATAAAATTGTTCACCCGCGCCACACCTACACATTTAACATAACAAAAGTAGGTAAATAATACTTGTTCCTTTTGGGCAGTGCCTGATTGTAAATAGAAAAGGATAATGCTATTATAGTTTCGTAAGACTATCTTCTTCTATTGATACTGAGTTAATACACTTTTGCAGTAGGTACAAAAATAATATAAAAAATAAAGTTGTTTTCAAAAAATTTTCCCATTTAAGTATCTAGTTTATTTTTCTCCAAAAACGATTATTTTACAGCATTAAAAACATAAATAAACAAATTGCAATATTGTAAAATTGTTGATAATTACCATAAAAATATCGTTAGATATAGTTTTTTTTAAATAGATTTTTAGCAGATTTCCTCTTCAAGGAATACGTGCTATTGTTTATGTTACATGAACGAAACTTTGTAAAATTTGGTTCAAATATTCACCGATCCTCGTTAGTAGAAGATAAAAATTATCCTTGTTAATCGATGGCGTCATTTTTCATATATATTTTGCCCTAAAGGTCCGTATTTACAGTCGTATTTATTATTCGACTGAATGAAAATTTAAAGATCTAGACTGTTTGGAGTATACAAAAGGCTGAAGGTCACAATTAGAGCGTTTTTTAGTAAAATTATAATACGTATCGAAGGTCAGGCCCATGGGTATGAAATTAGAATTAGGTACAAGGGGACTGGGGTTCGATCCTCAATCATACCTCTTAACTTTTTTTATTTTTTATTTTTTTTTATAACTTTCTATGGTTTACAAAACATTCAACAAAACTTGCGTTTCTCTTCTCCTATTTTCTATTTCTTAAAGTATATACTAGGTTCAAAAGAGTCGGCCGAAAAACACTTTAATCGAAGGTTGGGTCAAATAAATCGAAGGTTGTTAATCGACGTACATAATGGAAGGATAAAAATACGCTTGTAAACGTTGAAATCAATACCTCTCTTTAATTTTATTGTTAATTATATTCTTAAGACATAATTTGTTTAGCTCACGCAGATACTGTGTTACGAATTTTGTTAGATTTTTTTATTTTCAGTTCAAGGTTTTTTACATAGCTATTAATCTACTATAAATACTAATTTTATTAGCATTTTAATTTGTTTTAATTAGCTTCACACTGTAAAATTTCTTAAAAATAATAATAAATTGGATCCGTTTTCTGTTCAATATTATTATAATTTGTATCTATTGCATGAAATTATATTGAGAGTGAAACCTTTTTTAATTTTGAACGAATCGTATTTAATTAATTATTATTAAGTTAAATTCAAATAGAGATGGGATATTTATGATTAAATAGTTAATTATCGTAAAATTGTTAATAAATATCGGTCTTGGTAGTTAAAAATATGTTCTAATTACGATTATTTTTTTATGGTCTATGAAATGTTAACATTTTTACGCCATTCAGTTTCGAATCAATAATTATGTAATTACTATAATTATTATATAATTGGTCCACATAAAATACTCCCCATTAGCTCAAGAGGTTCACACGTACAAGCGTTTTTCATACACGACGCCCTGGGATCAAAATCCGGTACTTGCAAAATAATATATTTTAAATAATACAAAATAAAATTTGATATTCGTAAATATTTCGATAGATATTATTTTTATAGAAAAAAGTGAGGATAAACTTTACTAATTCTCAATATTTCCAGTTTTTTAAGGTGCATCAAGGCAATTTTAGATTTAGGGTTGAAATTATTTGTACCTTATTTGCAAATTTGATGATGCATTTTGTTCTAACTTCATGAATGTAGACGAAAAATAAGAATAAAATTTTTTTATATCTGCCTTGATTTTCGAACTATCCAAAGCTAAATAATTAAACAAAATTTTCAATTTTCGATATTTTGAAAATTACTCCCGTAATCGAAAAAATTTATTCTTACTTTTCGTCTTATATTGTCAAGTTATAACATAATTCAACATCAAAATTGAACAATATATATTTTTTGTTTGTCCCTACTGCCGTGCTCAATCATTCTTAATCAATAATTTGAAAACGTTAAATATTCCTACTTTTGAATTCATTTATTTATTTAAATAATCGGGTAACCCCCCTTAAAATTAGCAGAATGATGTAGACTTAGTCTAACTGCTTTAAAAAAATAAAATCACTTTGCTGCTGGTACATCCTTAATATTGATAGAAAGTTTGTTTTTCTCAATTTCCCCAAAGTTTCAACTTCTACGCGTTATAATTTAAACTATCTATCTATTTCTCAGTGTTTCGGAGTTGCATAAATGAATATTTACTATTATTCATAGAAAAACAATTAAATTGACGAGAACCTATAAAACGGATTAACATCAAGGCGTAACAAAATACAATAATAATTACCATTCATTGGTATAAATGCGTTTTCAATACCGCACAGTAATTCCTAGAAATGTGTAATATCCATCTCTATGTAAAACACTTTATTAATGCAAGAGATGGACTTACAAATCTCAAGGTATTTTATAAAAACATTAAAATACATAAAAAAAATTAAATAAAAGTAAAATAAAATAAAAAAAATTGATTGATGAGATGTTACATACCTTGCGGTAAATTAAATGAAAGTAAAAATATTTATGAATAAAACACCATAATTCTTATATCTATGGTATACAAAGAGTTTTATAAATATTCAAGGAAGATTATCTCTTATAAATGTAAGTCTTTCTTACTGAACCTTATAAATATTTTAGTACTATTTAAAACGCAGTTATACCTCGAGCTTTTATATTTTATATGGAATTAGAAAAATTTTATGTAGTCAATAAGTTTTATATTCACCTTTGTCCGTGAAAGTTGCTCAAAATAAGAGGTTAAGTGTGTTTTAAACAAAAGTGTAATATCAATAGTATTTTCAATGAGGCCATGGTCTTGTGGTTATAGTGCTCGCTCCTTATGCGTCTTCTACAGTGCTCACTCCTAAACATCCTAACCCATCCACAAAAAAAAATTTGATAAATTTGAATTTACATTATTTAAAGCGAAGTGTACATAGTTCCGACCGTATGTCCCACGACCCTCTCGATGTTTTTTAGTAGTGTTTTTATTACATTATAAAATTTAGAAAGTAATTAAATAATCAAATTTTATTAATAGCAAAAACGATAAAAAAAGTTTTTAATCCACACAAGAAAGTAAAATTGACAACTTTAATTAATTTAATACACGGATTATGTTAATAAATTTAACCTTTAAGTAAATGTATTAGTCATAAATTTGCATAACATATTTTTTTCAAAAACTTAAGCTAACACCGGTAAAATATAAAATTAGATGTTATCCTAATAATTTTAATCCTTGAAACATTTTTTTGTGATAAAATGACTGACAATATCGTAAAGATTGAATTAATTTTTGAATACCTACCAATTAAAAGTTTCAGTGATTGAATATGATTGAAATAACGCAATTTTCTAGGGAAAATAAAAAATTTATTCTAGTTGATATTCATAGCTAAATCGAATTAAATTTGATGTAATATTCCGGTTCGAATCCAATAGTTTGCATTATTTTCATTAAATTTCATCATTGGAGACTTTTTATTAATCGCTCTTTGAGCTCGGCAACTAAAGGCCTTGGGGGAAAATTATCGATACACTTATAATGTTTTACCCGTGTTGCTGAGCAACATCTCCACTTTCTCTTTTATTTGATACCCTACTTGAATATATTTGAAAAACTTTGATTCGATTATTTATCCTCACTTTCTCGCTTCACCTTTACACCCCCCGAAGGTTAAAAATAGATAATCTGGTTGTTTATCTTGTCAATATTTGAGCTTAATGAATGTAAAACTTTTTAAATTTTTAAAGCATCCCGTTCAACCCTTTACTCTACCATATTATGCATGTATTATACATAAAAACTTTCCTCTTGAATCACTATAATTATTAGAAAAAATCATAATCC
Source organism: Chrysoperla carnea (assembly GCF_905475395.1). Lineage (NCBI taxonomy): Eukaryota > Metazoa > Arthropoda > Insecta > Neuroptera > Chrysopidae > Chrysoperla > Chrysoperla carnea. The sequence continues at coordinate 130,386,926 of NC_058337.1, forward strand.
GTTGCGTTGTTTTAAAGATCTAAGCATACAAAAGGATTAGGGACAGACAGACGAAAGCGACTTTGTTTTATGCTATGTATTGATACTTCAAAAGTAAACTAACATTTTTAAGTGATATAATTTTTGAAAATCGAATAAATAGGACAGGAACTGAACGTAAATTCTATGTGTAACTTTTTTTCTCTGATTTTTATAGAATTAACAAAAATTATTATATAGTTTCGGTGCATGCGTACCTACTATTTCTAGCTTGTCTCATTAAACTCATCGTTAGATTGCTAGATATAAAAGTTCCAAAATTAATTTTCTTGAATTTATTAAAATTCCACCTTCAATATTTCATAAATTCCGTTCATATAATCACTTACTCTTTTTTTAAATACCAAAACATTTAAAATAGTTTATTATTACTTTTTTTCTAAAACATTTAACAAAAAAATATAATATAGCACCATTTTTAGTTGAATACATACACATCAGTACATCGCGATTATCGTGCAGTATTATTATAGGTTAAGAGAATTTGCACAGAATTAGAAGAGTGTTACAATCATCAAATTATTATATTATAAAACTATGGGAAATAAATACATACCGCATAGGTACTAATTTATATTAGATGAAATACTTTTATGAACTTTTATACTTTTTATTTTTAATATGATTAATCGTTTTTTTATGAGAAAGATAATTTTATTAAATTTTGTTCATCCTTAATAAATTAATCATCGTTAAAATGAAACATTATCTTTCTTACAAATCATTAAAAATAAATAAAATCAAGATATAAAACTAGAAATCTGGTGACTCGTAGTAGATTCCATGTGGGGATACAAATGCAAGAAAGTTTTTACTTTTGATGAGTTTTTGACAACTTTTTTATTTTATTGCAAGTTTTTAACAATTTTGATTATATTTTTGTGGACAAGGTGGCATTAAGAAATTTTGCCTCGACCAGAAGATTGTAAAAATACCTTTAATTAAAGAAAAAAAATAGAAAAATTCATTGTGTTTGTTATATTTTAGCCACTTTTTGCACACATTGGCAAAACTTTACTTTAGATTTTGAACTATAGTTTTCATGAGCCAACATTTGTGGATTTATGATTAACAAGGAAACCCAACTCGCTCTTCTGAAAATATGAAATACAGTTCTTATAAAATAAATTATAACGGTAATTTGGCTTGTAAAATTCTGGGCCCTAGTTTGACGTTTCAAATCGATTTTGTACCTTATTTTTTACTTTTACCATGCAACATTTAGAAAATGTAAATCTCTTTTTATTAACCCTTGAACCAGAAACCAAAAGGGAGGCGTTATAAGTTTGACCGCTCTGCGTGTCTATCTGTCTGTCTGTAGGTAATTTAATAGGGAGTGTTCTTAACTATGTTTCAAGTGCGAGTATGGGTTCTGTACACTGAAATACTAAACGATCCTCAAAATCGGTTCAGTTTGGCTCTAAGGAAAAAGGTTATTTAATGGATAATGTTCTTAGATACGTTTCAAGAAAATATATACTTTTTTTAAAGAGGACAATGGCTGACCTTGCTATACATTTCATGAATGAAGATTTTAATCCAGAATATTTGGCAATGAATTGTGTGTTTTTTTTTTTAATAGGTTGGATTTGTTAAATTTGCAATTACAATGTGTGTATATGTATAAAAATAGTAAATAATCTTTTCAAATAAGCATGACTCATCATATTGACAATTGTATTTACAAAAACAGTTTTAAACGCCATATAAACACCATATTTATAAATAACCATAATGGCAAAACGAATAAATTGCATATACAGGTGGTTACATACATTTTTGGATACAATACTGACACAGAATATACCATTTCAATCGATTATGGCTAATATATCGTTTTTTTTGTTAACCAATCAAAAAAGTGGGCATCATATTCTGGCATCAAATTTGACCTAGTACTCCGAGTTGCTTTAATAGTCAATTTAGATCCTAAAAGGTTAGAGATAGAATAACACTCTAAAGTAGAAAGTTTATCCTTATAAAATCACTTACGTTTTTGGAGGAAAGGTTTTTAAATAATATGTCATTATTGCTTTTTATCAAAAAATACGGCTGGTTAGATAGGAATAACATACGTCTGGTTCCTGGGAGCCGTTGCGTTTATTGCATTTACTTCAATGTGCAATCGTGAATAAAGCTATGGAAATTGCTGATTTTAAAATCATTTGAAGACAATTTATAAAAATCATTTATTGTTCATGTCCTTTTAGCAATATAAAATTTAATTGCCGAATAGTTTTGCCTGGGTAATATTACACCAGATATTATTCAAATAATTAAAAGAAAAACGTTTCCAAATCATTTTAGAATGGCTGAAATTTTGATACGATACAGTTTGATAATTAAACTAGCGGACCCAACAGACGCTGCCCCGTGGAAACGTAACTCCAATTCATTAATACCTATACTATCCTTAGCCTGCCCGCTAAACCCATTCCCGCATAACACACCCGCTAGATCCATCTTGCTAAACTCAAATTTTACTCCTATCTATTGGACAGCCTCCCTTCGTCTCTTATAAATACCTATTCACAATACCTGAATAATAATAAATAATGCCTCAATAGTAATAAAAATACCAAGTACATAGTTAAGGATGTATGAGCATGACAACAATGTTTGATTTAAAGGCTCAAAATTTGTTTGTAGGTAGTCTTTTACTCAAAGAATATGTGGTTAAAATTTCAGCTTAGGTATCCGTGCAAATTTTTAAGAAAAAAGTCATTAAAAATCGATATAAAATACATTGGCTCTTATGGAGGAATCTCAAAAAACGACATATTTTGGAAGTTTTTGAGAATTTTCATTTGGAATGAATGAAAACAAATTTAAAAATAACTTTTTAATAGAAAGTAAACATATTAGCAATGAATTAGAAAAGAAAAAACTAAGTGTCATCGTCCATATAAGAGATGTAAGAGCAGGGTAGATTAAGGGTTGAAATTATTTTTATCTTATTTTCAACTTTGATGATGAATTTTGTTATAACTTCATGAATGTAGACGAAAAATAAGAATAAAATTTTTCGATATGTGTCTTGGTTTTCGAAATATCGAAAGCTAAATAATTAAACAAAATTTTCAATTTTCGATATTTTGAAAATTAAGCCAGATATCGAAAAATTTTATTCTTACTTTTCGTCTTATATTGTCAAGCAATAATATAAATTTATCATCAAAATTGAAAATATCTATTTTTAAATTTGTGCCCCCACTACCATGCTCATACATCCTTAAGTATGTTGTAATATAAAGTAATATATGATTTATATGCGCTTCCACCATTTAACGAAATTTATTTTTTTTGATGCGGAACCCTCAAAACAGTTGTAGGGGACCGCATGGATCCAAACGATCATTAGATCCACTTCAACACACACAACAAGTTTCATCGAGATCGGTCCCTCTGTTTAGGAGAAGTACAGTTACTTACATTCACATATTCTAAACATATATAATAGATAATATAACTTTAATTTCCCAGGCAGAAATTAGATTGCTTTACTAGCGATATTAAAGCGGTTACTTTAATATCCTGCGTTAATTAACGCAATTGAAAAATCCTTGGTTATACTAATCTTAGGAGGGAATAATATGGTCTACCAGGCTTTTCCCTCTTGGACACTGGTTTTTCACATTAATCTAGCAGCGTTGATTATGTTGATATAAAAATCGTCTATATAATAATATTATGGATAAAATGAGCTAAATATACGTTAAAACTACACAACTTGAGATAAGTTGATTTATAATTTCCAGCAAAACATGTTTTTACCATAAATGGAATTACGTTATAGTATTACCTACCTATATGTATGTATGTTGTTCATTGAATACTAAAATATATATTTTACACTTAACGTTTTTTTGTTTTTGTTGTTCAAAGTTATTTTTGTAAAAATTGTAATTTCTTGTTCACCATTTACTTGTAAATACAGACTGATTTTCATTAATTTTCCGTCGATTCTTCTCTGTTTTTAAGCTACAGTTATTTAAAATAGATTATTCCACGAAACTCTCACTTTTTGCATACAAAATAAAATATGGGAAACATGTAAAGTTTGATTAATAGATTCTCATAACCAAAGTTTATGTCTCTCAAGTGAATCCAACATAAATATGGATATTTTCTGTGCAGACCAATTGTGATTGCAAATGTCTTCAAAGCCATTTGAAAAAAAAATTATTGTATTGCCAATTTAAGGAACGTGAAATTCTTTATAAAAACATTATTAGACCCGAGAAAAACACGATAAAAAACTTGCATGTTTAAGGCGGTTTAGTTTTTATTGGTCAATAACCGTTTATAAATAAACATCTAGAAAACGAAAAAGATAGTCATTCTTAGAGAGCGACATAAATAACTGATATTCCCATATAGCACATACTTTATAATTTACGCCTAATTTGCACCGTCATGGGTTAACTTTGATGTTTGCGAAAAAATGTTTCAAACAAAAGTTATTATTATTTTTATTAAAGGCACATTTTTTATGTTTAAACTTTTATTGTATCTCTGACGGTTTACAATATGGATCCTACGAAACCAAGACCCAATTGGCGAGTGTTGCACATTACGAACTCGACCTCACTTTTTACGTCCTAAGCATGGTATAAAATTTCAACTTGGTATCTCTTTTCGTTCTTGAGCTATCGTATTTCGTTACGGACAGACAGAAAGACAGATAAACAACCGCAAATGGACTAACTAAGTGGTTTTATGAACACCTATAGCAAAATTTTGTTTTGCAAGATCAATATTTTTAGACGTTACAAACTTGGGACTAAACTTAGTATCCCTTGAAATATTTCATATATAAAAGGTATAAAAATAAGGCGTTCTTATTAGCTTAAGGCTCTCTTATTGCCCACAATAGTAAGTGGGCTGAAAATTTAACAGCGTGTATTACTATTGCCGCTACAACAACAAAGTAACGTACATATTACAATAACTATATATAGAGTAGCTTACTTACAATGCTTACTTGTAGTGTGTGTTGCATATGTAAACATATATATTACATTATATTAATAATTGTAAATTGTTATATTGCCTCTCTTGTTTCTTTTACAAAGGCTTAAGTGTTATATCTTTCGACTTGTATTGATAATACCGAATTCTGCGTGTGTGAGATCGATTCGTGCGTGAGATCCAGCATTTCTAACAAGTTCTTTTTGCAACTGTTCCAAATAAAATGGTTGATATATTAAGCTTATTTTAGGCAAGGTAGTAGCTAAATGAATAAAAATATTATCGGGAAATTTTACAATTATGAATTCCTAGTAATATTTTCAAATATAAATTCCTAGTATCATTTTTCTAGAAATACATCAAAGACTCAAACATCTTCAAATGTGACTGATTGTCTGATTCAAATTTTTTTTTGTCGGACGCTATTTCAAAATCAGCATGTATCAATGAATGATAAAGATATATTATTATTATATATTGATTGGTGGTAAAAGTACTGACTCATTTTATATTGATTAATAAATGATTTCATAGAAGTCATTAATAGCCATAGATACATTTTATTTATTTTTTCTTTGTTTTTATTATTATCTAATTAATTTACTTGTTTTTAATAATAATATATAAAGTAGTTTCATGGAGACAGGTAATAAATTTGATTACGAATTTTGTCAATATAATCTGTTGTTGTAATAAATTGCAGTTTTTTTTTTTGCGAAATCATTGTCTAAAAGAGTCAGTCCCCTGTGGCTCTTCAAATTGAAAACAATTTGAATTTTTTTGTTATTATTAAAAGAAGAACTTTGCTTATTTCAATGCGTAATTGTATAAGTTGGAAGTTGGAAAATACGTTTCAATTACTCTTAATCAATGTCTGAAAATTTCAAAGATGTTTAAGTTTTTTACAAAAAATATAAAAGGAAAACTAGCGGTACAATTTTCTACAGTCTTCCCCACTTTCGAGACCAAAAATCATAGTTATGGGCAAATCCAATTAATCTCCAAGAAAACACGAAATAATCTTTGTGCAAATTGATTTATTCTGCTAAACACCATTCCCTAAAATGGAGAAAAAAAATCTTTTTTTGGAAACGGAGCATGTCAAATAGAGAATTTTTTTTCTTTAAGGTATTTAAAAAAAGATAATATTTTTGATCAATGTTGAATAAATTTGGTTTTATATTCGCCAACTAGGTTGCTATTTTTAGTGGTTGTTTTTTACTTTCTACTCTTGTAAATAAAGTTTTTGCTACAAACACTTGTACAAAATTTGGGAAAAACCCATAATAGTATATTTTGTCACCTTTCTTCCGCATACACCGGTAAAAGTGTGCATCTTATTAAAATAAGATTACTGCATCTTTGATGCCAAATAAAAAATGGCATATTTATTTCACATAGGAATAGGTAACTTCTTGTGGTACGCCAGAATACGAAATTTTCAGCGTAAGATGTGCTTCTGGAATTAAGTCTTTTCGATTTGTTAACAAAATATGTCCAGTGTTTTAAACTTCCTATTTTAGGTGTATTTAATTGAAATGTTCCCTCCTCCCCACCTTTCCAGTAGGGAAAAGAGGTTGAATATGCAGAAAAATTATACATTAAAGGATCTTATGGGACTTGCCCTTAAATTTGGTATTGGGTGATCACTTATGTTTTTTTTAACCAAGAGAACCACTCCTTCCATTTATCCACCAGGATATGGTTTCGGCAGAATGTAATTCTTACTAATCAGTAACACTTACTCCGCAATGAGGTCATATGCCATTGAAAAAGTTGCAAGCGTTATTTTTCGAGTTAGACAATACATATGTAAGGGTGGAAAAATTCTACTAGTCCCCGCAAGGTAGGTATAATAAGTTTTCTGCGGCTGATTTACAGGATATCTTTGTCTCCCTGGAAAGGTGGTAGAATGTAAAAATTTAATTTGATACACCTAAAATTAGAAGCTTACAAAGTTTCAGCAATATCAAGATCCTCGCATAAACTTGTTCGCAAAACCATACCAATTCCAAATGTTAGCAATAGTTTCAATCTATTCGATAAAAAAACATCTTATTATAAGAGCAATTGCTCAAACCATTTTAAGTTAATGGTGTTTTTATTTCTTTAACGCCTTAACAACCTTAAATTCTATCTGTTTAAGATATTCAAAGTATTTCACAAAAATGCTTAAATGTCGGACAAGGAAAAAGAAGCATTTTAAAATGTCAACATTCACACATCTAAATGTCAACATTGAAACAGGTACCCAGTTCTGTAACTATTTCAACCTGTAAATAAAAGTGAATCAATCACATCAATCAATAAAAACATACTTCACCCGTGTAATAAAAAGACTCAAAAAAAAAAAAAGAAATCAAGTGTAGTTTAAAGTTAAACTATATAATGTGATATGTTTTTAAACAACAACCTTGGATTATAAAATGTTTAAGAAAGGTGTTTCTCTTACTAGATACACTCTGTTAAAGTTATTGTAACGGTATTTATATTGAGATATATTTAATATATACTTTAAACATAAAGTTTAAAAAAATTGCTAGGTCACCCAAGGTGAAATATTAGTTAGTTGATTAGAGTTTACTTAACTATTGATTATAAATACAATATTTTTTAATGATATTTTAAAAACATTCATTTGATTGTTTTATAGCAGAAAATATTAAAATTGTTTAGAATGGTAAGGTAGTTGCTTCGCAATTACAATATATTAAGAAAGATCTCTTTGTAACTTTTTCAAATCGAACCAAAAATGTTCTTTGGATCGTTCTGAACAAAAGCTCCCACGACCACAAAATTTTTTAACCAGCAGTTTTCGAGCTACGGGAGATGAAAGCTACACATATACTACAATTTTTATGTGACTAAACTCTGTGGTGAGCTTCAGCCGAATATCGTGCCCATTGAGACATTTATTTAGAATGACAAGAAGAATATTTTCCTAAAGTCTTTCGACATTTGACCATTTTCCATATGCAGAGGTCCGGGGTCCTAATGCATACAATGCCCCAATCATAGGTAAAGTAAATTTTGTTTGATATAACTTTAGGCAAAGTTTTTAAATAGAATAAATCAGAGATTAGTTTTGAAAATCTTAGAGAATATTTTTCATTTTATAAACACGTTTTTTCCAGTTCCTATATCTCTGTCTCTTCTGTTTAAAACTGTAATCTGTTAATTTTTATACTCTGGATATATGTAATATATATCAAGGTATGCTAAGTTTAATCTCAAGTTTGTAACGCTTACAAATATTGATGCTATGAACCAAATTTTAGTAAAGGTGTTCATAAAATCACCTAATTAGTCCATTTCCGATTGTCCGTCTGTCTGTCTGTCTGTCGGTCTGCCTGTTCGTCTGTGAATACAATACTAAAAAATAAAGAGAGATATCAAGTTGAAATTTTGATAGCGTGCTAAGTACGTAAAAAGTGAGGGTAAGTTCGTTGGATCCGTAGGGCGGGCGGTCCATCTTGTAAACCGTTAGAGATAGAACAAAAGTTTAAATCTAGAAAGTGTTCCTTATAAAGAAATAAACAACTTTTGTTTGAAACATATTTTCGTAATCGTCACTGTTTACCCATGAGGGTGCAAATTAGGACATTAGTATTGTCAAACATTCTGGAAAAACGAAAAATAATTCTAATTATTTTTTAAACTCTTCGAATTTATAAAAAAAAATAATGCAAGCACTGATATCCAACACTTTCTATACAAGGTATTTCATCAATTAACTCAGTCAATTGTTTGTTTTCATTTGTTTATATTAAATATGGTTAATTGATGCATATTTAACGGTAAATTATGACAGCTTTGTCTTACTTACTTCAAAAGATACAGAGTTCCAAATTCATTAATAAATTCAGTCATATACAAAAGACTTTATAAATATATTTCATTGAATGGCCACCTTAATCAATCTTAAAAGAATTATTGAATATTAATTTAATATTCTAATATACATATGTTTAAATATGAATACAGATTATTACGAATGATGAAATCATATTTATGAAAATGAATTAAATTATAATATGAAATTATAATAAGTTGCATTTGTAAAGACAAAAACCATATAATTTATTCAATTAATAAATTAATTTATTGATATTCAGTGTGGATATATTGAGGACCGACGACTGGAAAGGCTCATTCAGTGATTAAAAGGAACCATTGTCGAAAAAACAGTCAATAACTTTAATGGTCTGCTGCCGACTATGATTGTATATGACTTTCACTCGAAAAGTTTTCTTCCCCTTGAAAGAGGTGTGAAGTAATTCCCAAGGTCAGGATACCAACATGACCATCTTTAAAGAATTAAACGTCTCAGGCATTTCATGGGACCCCCATGTTATAGAGCATGTGGTGTAGCTCTTGGGATGCCTATGTATATAGTTATGATCTCTTTTTGAGTCACTCAATTTTCAATCTCCAGGAACCTTTTTTGGTAGAGATAATACTATATGTTTAACCTGAGCTTGCATTTTTACACGCAATCTATATTTGCCCACAGAGCCTAATGTGCAAGGTGAGCCTGGATACCAAATGAGCCTAGAAAAATCAAACCTTAACAGCTAGTGTTGTACAGGTTCCGTGTAAAACATTCATAAATTCTTATCATTTTCGCTGCCAGTGAAATCAGTAAGTGCATGTGAATCGGGGGAAATCTAAAATGTATCAAGGACGTTTCCAAAAACTGAGTGCATGAAAATATTTGAAATTTACGTGTCAAATTTTGAGTTTGGATTCTGTTAAAACTTGAGAAAATTAAACGGGAATTAAGAGTAAAATATTTCGATATTTACCACATTTTTTGAAATATTGATGCCGACAGATTTATCACATCACTTATAGAAGAAATAGCCCAAATGCCATCACTTTAAATTTATTTTATGGAAAAAACGAGTGTCGTTTGTTATAACTTTCTTTATAGGAAAAAATTTGTTTTAAACTATAAAATATTTGTTTTTCAAAGAAAATTAGCCTTGTTACATAAAAAACCTTGAAAGCAAACCTTGAAAAACTATTCAATATAGGATTTATATGTTATAAACGCAAATTCAATCAGCTAAAATCTATAAATTTTACACCGTAAGAGGCATTAAAAAGTTTACCTGCTTATAAAGAGCATTAAATTCGAATGCACATCTATACAAGATTTAATAAGTGAAAACAAACAATTGACTGAATTAATTGTTGAAATACCATGCATAGTCAGTGTTGATTTCTTTATCACATAACACATACATACATGTGAAACATATATAACTGATAGTCAAGTATATTACATACTAGAAAATGTCCGCCTAATTGGCGCCCTCACTGGTAAACAGTGATGTTTGCGAAAAAATGTTTCAAACAAAAGTTGTTTATTTTTTTATAAGGAATATTTTTTACATTTAAACTTGTTCTATCTCTAACCGTTTACAAGATGGGTCCTATGGACCCAAGACCCAATTGACCTATGAGACTCTTTTACGAACTCGACCTCACGTTTTACATCCTGAGCCCGCTGTAAAAATTTCAGCTCGATATCTTTTTTCGTTTTTGAGTTATCGTGTCCACAGACGGACGGACAACCGGAAATGGACTAATTAGGTGATTCTATGAACACCTATACCAAAATTTTGTGCGTAACATCAATGTTTTTAAGCGTTACAAACTTGGGACTAAACTTAGTATACCTTGCATATTACATATATGCATGGTATAAAACTGATTGTAAGAAAACGTGAATTTTTAGGAATGTAGGAATGCTTCTGAAACAAACAAATAGTATTTTGGATGAAGAATGTCGTTGACTAAACAATGAACGGGTCATGGGTGTTTGTTACACTCCATCAACAATTTCGGTCATCACTCTCAATATCTAAATGTATAAAGGTTAATCTTATGTATCTCTATATATGTAATTATATTGAAGAATTTTTTAAATTGATTGATCTGATTTGGACATTTTTATTGATTTTATACCTACTTTTTTTTTATTTTCTTTTTGTATATTTGTTATTTGATTTAGTGTTCATTAGAGTGATTGTGATTATTTGTTAGATCAAGGTCATTTATAAATCTATTTACATTTAATTAATTTATTAGTCATTAATTAATTATTATTTAATTTTATTGGTAAGTTTGATGATAATTAAAATTGACAAATAAAGTAAACAATTTATCATAATGAAAAATTATTTTAAAATATGAAAATTAATGGAACTCTAATGAAAAGTATAACATTTTAAACAGCTGCAATAACACATAAATTATTAATTTAAAGAAAACTGACGGCACAAAATCAGGTTTGATCCATTCGTCTGTGGCATCTTAGTTTCCAAGCGGATGAACCAATTTTGATCTTGGTTTTTATTTGAAAGATAATTTAACCGAGAAGGTTTTCAGTTATGTTTCAAGAAAATTTGTCAAGCCAATCTCGAAAAATAACATAACTAAGAACAATCTCCTTCAAATAACCTTTAAAAAATATTTAAATTGGTTCATCCGCCGCAGGCTTACGATGCTACAGACAGACATACAGATACACAGATACGTTAAACTTATAACACATATCTTTGTGGGTCGGGGGCTTAAAAACGAAAGACTTATTTGTGAAAAATATTCCCATACTGTAACATGAAAAAGAAGCTTCAATTCTTTTATGTCACTGTTTTTTTTTTAGTATTCCGTGTATAGACAAAGGCGAGCAGATATTTTCTGTTTGCGAACAGATATTTTGTTTAACCCCCTCATATTTGTGTATCTGTGTGTCTGTTCGTGGTATCGTAGCTGCTAAACGAATGAACCGATTTTTTTATTTTTTTGTTTTGTATAAGTAATTGGATCGAGAGTTGTCATAGCTATTTTTCCAGTGAGAGTAACTTTAAACGATAATCTATAAACAGCTAAGCGCAGTTTTTTGAAATATAGCTAAGGGCACTTTCGATCAAATTACCTTTCAAGCAAACAAAAAATCCGAATTGGTTGATTCGTTTAGGAGCTATAATGCTATAAACAAATCAATCAGACCTGATTTTATGTCGGAGGTTTCTTTAAATTTTTATTTAATGCTATTTAGTCTATTACATTTCATATTGCACGAGTATAAAAGTAGATTTGGAACATAGAGATAATATCATAGAGCTACAAAGTCTCCAACCAAACAGTTGATCGTAATAGAGAGAGATCAGATAAAGTGATAAGAGATAATATATGCGTATAGCTGAAGAGAAGCAGATAAAGAAGGCGCGTATAGCTGCCTTTTTCTCTCTTATACGCTCAAAATTTCTGTCACTTTCCACCACTCTCACTGCCGTCAATAATTCACTTATTGTGTTACCGATGTCTATACCATGCACGGCCGAGTTATTTTAAGTCGAAGTCACCATTGTTATAACTTTATTGTGTGTCTCTTAAGCCAAGTCTGCATTGCTCATAGAGGAGGAAGCGAGACGGGTATACGAATCTTCTATCTATTTCTGTTTCTCTAAAAGGTAGAAAAAAAATGTTGTCTCTCTGTCTAAAGCGTATTTTAGGTTGTCGCTGGTAAGGTTGTAACCTCCTTACTCGTATTTTAAGTGAGGAGTCCGATGGACTTCTCTAAGTCACATTTGCCCATGCCTAGTCTATACAACGCACGCTATGGTATTATCTCTATGAATTGAAATCAAGAATTTTAAGATATATAAAATGGTTATTATACATATATTTATTGTTTGTTATACATGTTATCTTGTTTAAAACAACAACAAGAACAAAAAACAAACATATACAACATAGTTGAAACAAAACTTTTATTTTTTGGTGACGTATGATATACCTACCTCTCTGGTGAACAGATGTTATGTATGACCATAATTGGTGAATGACGAAGAAGTTATTATAACACTTTATAGTTAACTCATATAAAATACTTACCTGTGAGATCAATAACAAAATATTTACATTAAAATTATAACAAAAAATAATGTATCAATACAAAAGAGTGTGCCACCAAAAACTTGTTTTTAGGCTAATGATGTAATCAAGTCCGAATTAAGTACACAGCGGTACCAAAACAAAATATAAATCGAATATTCTTTATACCTTCGATGTTTTTTCTCCTATGTTCTTAAAAAAACAAGTGAAAATAAACAACTGGCTGAGTTAGTTGTTGAAATACCATGTATTTACCATAGACCGAGTTGATTACGTCATGTAAGTAAAGAAAGATCAACAAACAAACACATACATAATATATGTAAACATACATAATATATGTAACAATAGGTACCTGTATGTACATACATGTTAAGCAATGCATCTAAGTAAGAGGTATTATTGGTGTTATATGAAATTTCAAAAAGGACTTGTATCGTGTCTTATCTGTTGTAGTTCATCTATTCAACTAAGAAACTCCCACTGTCCAAGCGTCTTACAACTATCTCAACGCATATCAATGCTTCAACACACGTATATAATACCTGTCACTTAGATGCATTGCTTAACGCATGTATTCTGTCATACTCGTGATATTTATATGCCTAGATGTAAATCGAACATTCTGTATAATATTTCTAAGCTAATTTGCGCTCTTACGGGTAAATAGTTTACGAAAAAATGTTTTAACCTATGTTGCTCATTTACGACTTCGACCTCACTTTTTATGTCCTAAGCACGCTATAAAAATTTCAGCTTGATATCTCTTTTCGTTTTTAAGTTATCGTGTCCACAGACAGATAGACGCATGGAAAACTGAAATTGGACTAATAAGGTGATTTTTTCAAGCGTTGCAAAGTTGGGACTAAAGTTGTTTCCAATTCAGTAGTTAAATGGTGTTTAAACAATTAACTCTGTTATAACTAGTAGTTACATTTCTTGTTTTTATATTTTAAAAATATTATAAATTACATTTTATATAATTATGCAGTCCTATAAACAACCAGTGTTGCCAACTTAGTAGTTTTACCACCAAAACTAGTGGTTTTTTTCTACTATTTTTCTACCTTTAGTGGGAAAATAATTTAAATAATTTAATATTTTAATATCATTTCTGACCATATTATTGCTCTCTAGTTGTTTTTTAGTGGTTTTTTATCGCCTGTTTAGTGGGCCTTAGAGTTGAAAGTTGGCAACACTGTAAACAACTTGTTGCAATTATAATTTTACACGCGGAATTAAAATAATTATTACGATAATATTTTTTGTACTTACAAAAAAATCCAAAATTTCTTCTCATAATTAAATAAAAGTAAAGTAATTTTAAAATTAAAAAACATTAAATATATATTTTTTAATAGTTTTAAATCATATTTTTATTAAATAATAACATGTTTTTTGTGTATAAATAAAGGGTTTTTCATTTAAAGTGATAGAACTTTACACCCAAATTAAACTGCTTGTGTTTGAGATATTATTATAAGTTTTTTTTTATATGATTTTTGGCTCTCATCCTCGCAGGGAAGCGCATTTGTGTTCAATACAATTTTCGATTACTCTATTACATTGATTAGGTTTAAACAGGTTTTAAACAAAAGTTTATAACAGTTTTCCTTTAGGTTTTAAACAAAAACTGAATAATATTCGTAGCTTTTTCCTTTATTTATAAGTTTTATGTAGGTTTAAGTCCGCTAGTGCATTATTTGTAGTCCTATAAGTAAGTGCCATCGCATGTGGAAAAAGAATTAAAACTGCTGTTTAATTTATAGATATAAAATTGACAATATGTGGCGTCACATCAAGGAGGAAGGAGTTTGTCAAATGTGACCACCTAAGACAAAGATGACAAAAAATTGTTAAAATTTGTGTGGCATAATTTATGAACGGCTCTTAATCATACAAATTTCATATCTCATATACCAGCTGTTTTAGGTTTAAAGGTCTATCATGCTAATTGAAAAACCTCGTATATAATATCTCTTAACAAATATTCATCATTATTGCAGCATTAAGAGGAGAAAGTGATATAATTTATAAAAAAAAAAAAACCATATCGTATCGTCTTTATATGGATGGAATCTGATGTAAAGAAGTATGTTAAGTTGTGTGTAGATCTGTGTAAATAAAGGTTACGAGATTTATATAATACAGGGAGTTTGTAAATTATTGAAAGTGTACTGTCCAATCATGTCAACTTTGAAGTACAATTTTAATACTTAACTTCTTCAATATGTCAAGGTCTTTATGAAAACCTACATAATTGGGTATATGCATGAAATTTTTTCGTAATATAATACGAAAATACCCTAAAAAATCAAACAAAAGTGAAATTAAAATTAAAATCTAAGATATTTAGACAGACAGAGAGATCAGACATAGTTTTGACATCATATAATGATAACATTGCGTTTTATACCTATCAGTTCACATAAAATGTTGATTGTTCTTTTACATTGGATAAACGATTAGTTTGAACACAAAACCGTCACATGATGGGGCATCATTTTACATATTAGAATTTTACACGCAAAATAGGGATCATTTCAATTTGTTTAAAGGGGAGCATTTTACCCGTAACGACATATTTGAATATCATCATATAAACTGGCCTTAATATTTATTATACGCCTATCGAAATGTGTTGTAATATTATTAAAATCCAACAGAAAAAAAACACAATCAGTCGGGGGAAATTAACAGAATAAAGGAAATTTTTTGCTGAAATATGTCTTACCGTAGATCAACAGCAGTAAAATTAGTTTTTTTTTTTTTTGCTATGAAACACCCAATAGCTTTTACATTGCCATAGTCTGTGCCAAGTTTTTGTTTAACGATTAGTATGATCATGTATAATCTATCAATAAATATACTAGATGATTTTAATGGTTCACCTAAACCAACGAAGGATCTCTTTACCGTGATCATTATGAAACATTTTCCCTTAATTTCCATTAAAAAAATACAAAAATCGGGTTTATTTAACTCACTTTAAAATTGGTCCTTCTCTAGGATAAATAATACTATGTTTTTTATATTTTACTTATCTTAGATAACTCAAAAGCTAATTATATTTCGACATTGTATTTTGGATAATTTTATCTTTAATAATATCTTTAATAAAGATATTAGATTATTATAAAGATATAATAATAACATCTTTAATAAA
Organism: Chrysoperla carnea; assembly: GCF_905475395.1. Lineage (NCBI taxonomy): Eukaryota > Metazoa > Arthropoda > Insecta > Neuroptera > Chrysopidae > Chrysoperla > Chrysoperla carnea. The sequence continues at coordinate 130,403,010 of NC_058337.1, forward strand.
GATGACGATAAGCTGATAAAAAGATACCTTCAATATTTCTAAAACTTTTTATACACACCGGTCGGTATCTTACATAATATTTTTATGTATGCATACATAAAAGTCACTTTAGTATGATAAATATTACAAATTGAATTAAATGTAGATATAATACAATTTGATTTTTATTACTTCTGTACCATATATGACAAATAATATTTGTTAAGAATGCGTTTTTCTTGTAGTATGTTAAATGGTCATCGATTCCAATATTATATAATACCATAATACCATTTTATAGATAGATAGATGTTGCCATACACACCGCATAAGAACTTGTTTCTTATATCGGTTCTTTTTTTGCATATAGATGCTAATTTATTTATGTGATTTATGATAATTATTTGGGTTTCTATTGGACCGTATGGTAGTGATAGATTTGAGTGACACATTCTCTTGCAGTGTTTTCTAATATTGACTAGTTGTGCGGTACCTTCAAAACTCAAAAACATCCTTGGGTAAATGACGGACATACTCAGGGAAATATTGTGCGGAAGCATGGAAACTAAAACACACCCTTCGAAAAAGGACGGACATACTCAGGAAACGAGGGTTTGAATCTTTGACCAATTTTTATGACAATATTTTTGTGAGTTTTTCGGTATTCGCAGTATATTTTCGATTATAAGTCTTCTAAAATCCATAAGGTATTTTGATACCGTAAAATTGAAAATGATACTAAAATTTGCAATTTTATTTATCAATTAAACGTCTTTTGTGAAAAATTCATATCGATTCTCTAAACGGTTTATGAGAAATTAATTATTTAAGTCATTGTTTTTATCAAGAAAAAGGTTTTCTTTTTTGTGCACAGTTCTCAATTTTGCTATGATTTTAAAGCTTAAAACCTGAGGAATATTGATTTAAGTTTTTTATGTAAATGTTAAAACTTTTTTAAAAACACTTATTAACTAAAAAATCAACATTTATTACTTCTTCATATACCACCATGTAAAAAGGGCTGTTTTTAACCCCCGAACTAAAAAAAGGGGTTTTATAAGTTTGATTGATATGTGTGTGTCTGTCCGTCAGTCTGTCCGTGGCATCAGAGCTCCTAAACGGATGAATCAATTTTGATTTTGTTTCGTTTGAAAGGTAATTAAATTGGAAGTGGAAATATTTCGAAAAATAAAAAACTATTTTTTTGATATATTTGTTACACAGGTACCCCGGAACTGATTTAATTTTCTGGTCATACCTATGAGAAAGAAAGTAATTGAAGCCTGTCATCATCTTGCGGTCGAATAGAAATTAATTTTATTCATATGATTTATGATAATTATTTGGGTTTCAATCAATGTTTAAATTACTTTTTTATTATCTTTTAGTATTTCAAATGTTAAGTGATTTATGAGACATTTTTATTAAATGCTTGACTTAAATCAATGTAGTCAGTCTTAAAGTTAAGTAAAATTATTAATGTAAAAATGTGTGACATGAAGTTAAGCAACTAGTTTTGTATGATATGAAGTTAATCTTGATTCTTGACAATTTTACCAGTTATAATATACATAATAAAAATGTTAGATGAGAGTTAAACAAATCACAGAACTTTAGTCAACTGTAGTCAAGGATTTCGACAAAGAGGAGGAGGGAAGACCTTGCTATATTGTCCGAAAGATCAAATTTTGTAAGTCTGTGGAATTGCGCTTCGTTTTACGACTTCGCAAATCCCTGAATAAGATTTTTTTAATTTTAAGTATAAATCTTTGTCTCTTTACTCTTCTAAGCAGGGAGATATCGATGTCGAGAGGGCTACCTATGCCATATAAGAACATACAATAACTTTCATGGTATTACTTAAAAATTAAGAAGAAAAGCTAATTATTTTTGCCTACCTTTAAATTAAAGTTAAGTGCGTCTAATTTTTTCCCATTTTTTTGACACCTTGCCAATAAATTCAATTTCTTTCTGTTATAAATTATTACACTTCCAACGATGACCTAAATGTCTCTGATAGTAATCTTGCCTGCAATGACGTAAGCGGGGTTCTGTATGCTAAATAGCTTGGAGAAAAATAATATGAAAACTATTCTTTCTTTTTCGGCATAAATATTTAGTGGAACCGTACGAACTAAACAAATGAACCGATTTTCATTTTTTTTTTTGGGTATTGTTTGAAAGTTAATTTAAAGGAGAGTGTTCTTAGCTATGTTTCAAGTGCGAGCTTACGGTTCTGTACCGTGAACAACAAAAAAATATGCGATGATCTTCAAAATCGGTTCAGTTTAGAAAAGGCTCTTAGGAAAAAGGTAATTAATTCGAGAGTGTTCTTAAATATGTGTCAAGTGTGAGTTTGAGGTACTGTATCCGGAAAATTTGTCAGGGGTTTTTAAAATTTTGTAAATTTCACTTGTATCGAGCTAGTGTTGATAAGTCCGATAACATTTCTAGTCAATGTGAAATTTTAAGATATTTTTTAATCAATTTTAATTCAGAATATTCTTCTCTGAGGTGTTTGGAAGTTTCAGAGCGCTTAAAATCTTTTTGAATCGCTTAATATCCGATATATTACGTTATTGTGTATTTCAAAACCTATGAAACGCCAATAACTTCGACAGAAGACACTTTCTTAAAACAAAAACAGAGGTATAGTTACTATCCACATTTTCGACACTTGTATGTCTAATGTTCCGATCGGCAATAAAACTCAAATTATATAACGAAAGAAATGCATGGCGTTTACTTTAATGCTGGTATGGTATAGAGACAAATACATATAGTATCTATGTTAGCATAATTAATATAACAGTATTAAATAGGGCAATTAACAGGGAAGTTTTGTGGTTATCCCCAACCAGTTTGTACGTCACGTATTAACTCGTCCATTAACGTGGGGTATTAACTACTGCTAATGTTACTATTCCCTCAATACTGTATTCAGTATGGCGTTCACACCGATACTGACATAGTGATATCCACAAGAAATTTCTTACCGTGCAGGTATAATACCTTGAATTAATGGTCTAATCCAAATTCAAAATGACACATCAGTTTCACTTTTAATAAACAATCGATTAAATAACATAATAAAGATAGATATCTTGAAGACATCTTTATACTTGAAAATAATAAAACTATAAAATTTAGGACAAACTTTTTATTTATTTTAATTAACCATGATAAAAAAAATCAATTAATAGTAAATATTAAAAATAATAACACTCCTAAATTTCAGTGTTCATGTTTCTCTCACATAGTAATGAATTTATTTTTTAATATTTTTAAACTAGAAAAATAAAACCGTACTAATTATATTTATTTCTAGTATAATTAGCACATGTTAACTTGACTCTCAATACCATAATACTTTTAAAGTCAATTATTTATGAATTTTATGATAAGAAAATATGGTTTTCATCTTGAAAATCGAAATAAAATACATTCTTTTTAAATTCTAAGATATCTACACTAAATTCAATAGATTATGGTTCTTTTCGACACTTTAATCCTCAAAGATTTCCAGTTAAATGTTGAAGGAGATCAAATTTGGACACATTTCCAAACTTCTCTATCTCTTGAAGGACATCAATGATAGTAAGTTTCAGATCAGTGGTTTTAAGATCATTGAAGTAAAACTTTTCTTTCAAATAACTGCAAAGAAAAAAGTCCACAAGTTCACAACAAAATTATTTTTTTTGGTTTTCGAAAACTTCGAAAGTATTTTCTAGAATTAGTTATAGTTTTACACTAGAATTAGTTCTTTAATACTTCAGGAGAAAATTTACACCAAATTTTTGTCCAAATTGGCGTCCTCACGGGTACACGTAATACCCTCAAGGTATGTATACGAAAAAATGTTTCAAACATACGGAACATTTTTTACATTTATACTTTTGTTCTATGTCTAACGGTTTACAAAATGAATCCTCAAATAACCTATGCTGCTCATTCACTAACTCAAAGTCTCTTTTTACGTCCAGAGCACGCTATAGAAAATTCTGCTCGTTATCCCTTTTCGTTTTTGAGTTATCAAAACAGACGGACAAACGGAAGTGGGCTAATTAAAATATTTTGTGATTTTATGGACTAATGAACAGATTTTAGTATACCTTGGTATATATTTCATAAATACAGGGTATAAAAAGAATAGCGGTTTTTACCCTTCTTTCAAAAACAACATAGTGATTCATTAATTTTTGACGAATTTTTTTAAAAAAAATGTTTCTTGTCATATTTGTTGAAAAGATAAGCAAAAAAAACAACTTATAAATTTTCATTTGTATGCGTTTATCCAGTACTTGTATAGATGCAATGTCTTAGTATTATACACTATTGTTACAAATAGTGCTCGAATATAAGAGCATGCTTTAATGGACTTAACTGTAACCACTGTGAACCACTGTAAGGGTAATTATTCGATATTGAAATCGTAATCTATTAACATTTGCTTTACAAGAGATTCTTCGATTGCCAAACTGTTCAAACATCAAACTTTTCGTGATTTTCGTTAAACGGGATGTTCTAACTTGCCGCATGAAAAAAATAGAAGATATTCTAAAGTAAAACAATCGAAAATCGATCTAATTCGATAAAGTTATTAATCTGCTCTCTAAAGGTCCTAACTATAACGACTTATTTATATAAAATAATTTTGTTGTATGTTTATTAATAAAATATTAACCTATGTGGCAGGTTGATAATGGTCCGTATATTAACCATTACATACATATACATTATACATATTATAATAGATATTATAGCCTAAAGGTATAGATTAACAATATCATAAGTATAATAATCATTTTATATGAGAGATAAATATTATTTATAAAAAATAAAATATATATTTATTTATATCAGTGATTCTAAATCAGTTTCTGTATTTATTTTTAATAATTATATGACTTGTTTATTGTACAAGAACCAATTTTATTCCTTTTATTATTATAATTATTATCCTGTAAGTTGAATGTAAACGGTTTTATGCCATGTGTGTTTGTACCATCTAGGCATATACATATCTGTAGTATGACGGAATACATCCGTTTAGTAATGCATCTAAGCAAGAGGTATTATATACATGTGTTGTTAGACTACAGATACGATACGACAGATCTTCTGTTGTATGTATGCAGAGAGTGGGAGTTTTGTTGCATACTTACTAGTTATCTGTAACTAAAAAACTCCCACTCTCCAAGCGTCTTCCAACTAATGTTCAATACATGTATATAATACCTCTCGCTTAGATGCATTACTAAACGGATGTATTCTGTCATACTACAGATATGTATATGCCTAAATGGTACAAACACACATGGTATATGAGGGTGTGGCTTAGAAAATATGGCTGATTTTATCGCTGTAGGATTGTGTGTGATTGTAGTTTCAAAATCTTAATTCAGAGTAGACTTGAAACAGTAGAAATGAATTTATGTTTCACTTACAAAAATTACGAAAATAGTTTTAAAAATCAGAAAATAGTTCTTTATAAAACAAAAAACAGAAAATAATCCGTATAAAAAAACTGTTAAGAGGAGGTACCTTAATTATTCCGCTTTCGATATTACGAAAATCAAGGCAGATATCGAAAAATTTCATTCTTATTTTTCATCTACATTCTTGAAGTTTTAACAAAATTCACCATCAAAGTTGAAAATAAGATAAAAGTAATTTCAACCCTAAATCTACCCTGCTCGTACATCCCTTATATGGATGGAGAAACTTTATTTTTTCTTTTCTATGTCAATGGTAATATGTTTTCTTTCTATTATAAAGTTTGTTTTCATTAATTCCAAGGGAATATTATCAAAAAATTTCATAACATGTCGTTTTTTGAGATTTCATAAAAGCTCATATAATATTATATCGATTTTTTATAAATTTTTTCTTAAAATTTGCATTGATACATACCTAAAATTTTAACCACATATTCTTTGAGAAAAAGTATACCTTTGCCTAAAAAAAGATATAACTATATTCCTTTTGTACCTTGGTACATTATAAATGTAGCGCTTACTTTTTTTTATTTATTCGGATTTTCTGAAAATTTAAGGTATTAATTTTAGAACTTAAATACTTTGTTGATTCTTTAAAGAATTTTAGTTTTTACTGTATGAAATAATTGTAGTATTAATTTAAAAAAGACATACTTCTGATTTAGTAGTCAACCCAGTATATTGGTACATACGTATATACGTTTGGCTTAATTAGGATATTTGTTATGACATAACATAAAAAATTGTACGGTACTTACTTTAAATTATCCCTGTTTTCTTAAACTCCTGATAACTTCTACAACTCAATTTTTTCAAAGCTGTCTTATCTTAATAAAAAAAATCTTTAACTTTTGATAAATTTTATAAAAAAAATTTTGTATTTTCTCAAAATTCATGGCAACCTGAATCGATTGAAAAAGTTTTAGTTTCCTTGGTAACCTACATGTCGGTTTTTGGTGTCTGTTGTTTTTTTTTTTTTTTTTAACGTGCGATAAGGAAAATAGTTCCAAAAATGTTTGTTTTTTAAAGAAATTTAATTGAATCTATTGATTTTATGCTGATTTTATTTACAAATAAATGAGGAATACTGGGCTTAACAAATTTTTTAAAATAATTTTTGTGTTGAACCACTGATTTATATCATTTTTCAATTGGTCAGTGCACGACAAACATACCACATACCACCAATAATATATATTAATAATAAACATGGTATTAACCCATACATACATAAAAGAGAGGTCAAGAGGCCGTTTCTTTCATTTATAGTTTATTATAGATTTTATATAAACAACACTAAATTACACTTAATATACTGGTGTAGCACTCACTATAAGAGAAGTGAAAGTGATTTTAATTCTTTAATAATATTTTATACAGTAAATTATAATATTTATAATATTATTTGATTAATAAAAAAATATATTTATATACAAATATATAAACTTCAGTCAAGTGTGTAAATGAATGATGTGTTATCCATCTTATTAAAGGATTCGGTAGCCATAACATATGCAACTCCTTCATACTATAGATATATTATATTTTCATTTCAATTCTTACAGTATTGTAAAAAAAGTTTTGGTTTATTGCACGGTACATACATATAAACCAAATATATGCTTTATTGTCAAGTAATGAGATATTTTTGGCCTTAAAATACCACGCAACTACAAAAATGTATAATATATTGTGTGAAAGTGATGCTTATAAATGTGATAATATAGATATCCCTCTTCAATCATCAACACTCTAATTATAGTCGTCTCTGTTCATCAAATGATGGATATTCGATGAACTTAAAATTTTGTTTTTATAGCATCGACAGCCTTATATTTTTATGGTATTATTATAAACTACAAGATTGTTTAAATATTTTAGATAGTTTTTTTATCACACTCTCTAGATTTTTTGATATAGAAATATCCAATTGAAAAGGATAATCTATATGATTCATCCTTTTTTCAGCCAAATTTGAACGATAAAATAATAATAAAAAGCCCGATGATCTAGGAATCTTTGTGATTTTTGGAAACTTTGTTAAATAAAGTTTTATAATAAAGTTTTATTGAAATCCCTAGTATTATTCAATCCTTGCATATCTCCATAAAAGAAGGGCAAACAGGCTCATACAGACATTTCGGTTCATCCCTGAACGATATCCCATAGTTTCATTAACTTCCGATTTATTTCCATCAGGAACTACCTATCGATTGACCGATTATTTTTGCAAGTTGATCAAAGATTTACGACGACAGATCAAATAGTTTTTTTCAGAATCCAAGGAACCGTTTTGTAAAATCACATTTAAAGTATAAAGTTTTTTCGCGTTAACTTTTCTTAAGAATTTCTCAGAAGCCCAAAATTTATATGTGAAACAGTCTTTAGAACAGAATCAAATTTATAGTGAAAGGGATAAATTATGTTTTAAAATATTATAATTGTTATTTGATTTTTTTTCATTCTTTCAAATTATTTGTTCAAATGTTTTAGTGTGTGTTATTGATAATATTCTTTCAAAAATAATAAAAATTGTTATTATTATTATTATTATTATTATTTATCAATTGCTTTATTTTTAATAATATTTAAATATTAGTTTTTAAGAACTGTAGCTTTTTATTTTAAAACCTACAACAAATGACCCCTTTTACGAGTCACGAAAACATTTTATATATTTAAATTCGTTTTTAGTAAATGTTATACATTTTTTTTTTATGTTGTTCTTAAAAAAAAATTCAAAAACAATATAACGACTTTCAAATTCAAGTGTTTTAACTTTCAAATTCAGGGGTACCTATTTATTGATTTGTAATTCTTAGAGATTTTTTAATCGATTGTGCCAAAATCTTTAATCAGAGTCGATGCCAATGTAAAGACCAAAGAAAGATAAAAACTGGTATAATTTTACTTATGAATCTTTATCTTAAGACTGTTGGCATAACAGAAGTAAAAGCGCAAATACATTAAGGTTGTTCGAACATTCGCTCCAATTTTACGGTTTTTTATGTAAATGATTAATTGCTAAAAATATCTATCATCGCTTTTCGACTCTCGCATCATTTATATCCTGTATTGCAAATTTTATAAGATAAAAGTGCTGCGGTCGATTTAGCTGTCTCATCCAACTAGTTTACAATGAACTGAAAACTTAGTTCAAAACAAGTGAAAACAAACAATTGACTGAATTAAATGTTGAAATACCATGTATAGACAGTGTTGATTACTCTGTCAAATTACATATACAAACATGTCACACACATCTAACTGATATGCCCATATAATACTACAATTTGCGCATAATATACGCTCTCACGCGTAAACAATGATGTTAACGAAAAAATGTTTCAAACAAAAGTTATTTATTTTTTTATAAGGAACATTTTTTCTAACACTAACGGTTTACCAAATGGTTCCAACAGACCCAAGACTCAATTGAGCTATGTCGCTTATTTACGAACTCGACCTCACTTTTTACGTCCTCAGCACGCTATAAAAATTTCAGCTTGATATCTTTTTTCGTTTTTGAGTAATCGTGATGACAAACGGACAGACGGAAGATGACAGACGACAGACAGACAGACAACCAGAAATGGACTAATTAGGTGTTTTTATGAACACCTATACCAAAATTTTGTTCATGGCATCAATATTTTCAAGCGTTACAAACTTGGGACTAAATTTAGTATACTTTGGTATATTTCATAAACATGGTATAAAAATTAAACAATTATTTTTTCATAAATTATTCATAAATATAAAAATTTCTTGAATGAAAAGAAAAGCCTTCAAAATTGAATATAAATATGAATAAATTTTCTTCTATTAATTGACGTATAGTAAAATCGTGAAAGAATAATACTACAAGAATACCACTTTTATCTAAAATAAATCAATCTTTTTTTTTTCTTCAAATGTGATAAACAGGATAATATTTTCCGTGTGAAAAACCTTGACTAACTTAACTTTATTTCATACAGATAAATAGATTTCCGTTAAAATTAAAATATTAGCATAAAAAAATGTTATACATTTAATAATATAGGTAATAATTATTAAATATTATTGTAGACTATAACTGTGTTCTTGGTATAGGAACTCGATTTAAATATAATTATAATATCAAATTAATTAGCAAATAAATTATTCCATTGATTGCTATGTTAATCAATATCGTTTTTTTTTCATTCATGGCGGAATTACAGGGTGCTTTGAAACTTATGCAAGATTATTCTAAAAATTTCTGTCAGAAATTCTAAACGTCAGTTGACATTTGGCTCGTTGTGTTGACGCAAACAAGTCTCCACACTTTCGCGAAGTAGCATGATAATGTGGAGGTGATACTGTGATGTTTCGCCTGTCCTCGCCTTGCCTCTCCCGACTTCTCTAAAAATGCGTTTTTTTTGTACTCGAGTCAAAAGCAAAAAGAAGAATCCAGATGAGTACTCAGAGCATCATCTCCATATTCTCGTGATTAATTGTGTTGGTTAGTAAGACCATAATATGGTAGTATGTGCTTATTCGGTAAACTTTGAGGAGTATACCTTGTGAAAGTTCGGATGAGAGGTAAGTGAAAAATCCAACTCCAGTTGCTAGAATACGGGAGGAAGCCAGGTATTAACACAACAAATGATCTATTGTCCCTTCTACGTCATTGCATTTCCTACAATGGTTGCCGTTGCTGCGAGCCTCCTTATTTAGAGTTCTTTTTTCAACAGTGATTTCTTGTAAACTAATGTCTGGTAGTGACACGTTCTTTTTATAATTCAGTAGTTGCCAGGTCATGCTGGTGTGAATTCTTGACCATGACGTCCAAGGATGGCGTAAGCATCTCAATATTGTCATACCTTCCCATCTATTTTTTTTGAGGATATTATCACGTCTTTTAACAGGGTCTTTTCCTGCTTTCAGCTTGTCTAATCTGCGCGCCCAACTGTTTTCACTTACATTTCCGTACTAAATTCAGTTTTTGAAATATCGAAACCTTAAAATAAAAAATTTAATAATTTAGAAGAAATCATACGCAAAATATAATTTTTAGACAAAAAGCAAGAAATTCGTTAATACAAAAATGAATTCCTTTTCTATAGTTTTGGAGCTTTCCATATTCATTATAAGAAAACTATTGCAATTGCTAGCTACTAAGACATACTTTTGCTGAAATTGGTATCCAAGCCTTTCTGTCCAAATGTAGATTTTAACCGATAAAATTTATTTCTTCTATAAGTGATTTTCTCTAAATTTTTAGACATCAATATTTCAAAAACTATGGTATATATCGAAAAAATTTACTCTTAATTTTCGTCGAATGTTCCCAAGCTCTAACTGAATTCACTCTCAAAATTTGAAACATGGGTCTCAAAAATGTTCATGCATTCATTTTTTTGAGAACGCTTTTAAGTCAAAGCTTGGATATCAAAGGGCATTGCATGAAACAGGTCGTATGCAAAATTGTGATTTTATAGAATCAAATATGTGTCGAATTCCATGCTTATACTCATAACAACCTGTATACTTCTAATATTTGCTCTATTTTTAATTTTGTATAATTAATTTCATAAAAATACCAACATATATTTATTTAATATGACAAAACTATTAAAGTTAGCTCTAAGCTTGCTAGGTAAGTGGTATTCAAGAACAATTTTTTTTTTTTAAACAACAACCTTGCACAATGATAAATTGATTCTGATTGATAAATGATTTTTAGATATAGATCAAACAATATTTACGTTAAGATTTTAAAACAAAAAACACTTTATTTTTGTTTGATTCAAATGTTATTATTTATATTGATCAATATCTAATTTATGTTTCATGGTCGAATTGATAATGTAATAATATATTCCTGTTGTTCTCAAGTCAAGTGAGCATTATTCTATATTTATTGTTAATGGTTGTCATGAGCAGACACTATATGAAGATGAATTTTCCTTTGAATTTCCAAGGAAATGTAATTATTATTACTATTTATTCAACCATATATCGGACATCTTTGTTTAATTATTAATTTTACAATTATAATTCTAAAAGTAATCGAAAGTATGCAAAAAAAAATTAAGGGGGCACTAAGAAAAAGTTTGTGAACTACAACGGCTTGGTTTTGAGACATCAGACAATTGAATTTTTTTCAAACAAATTTTGTGTCATCAATTTTTAAAGTGAAAATTCTTTGCAAAAACACTCTTATTCCAAGCATTCTTAAAAATTAGTTTAAGGACCTTACCAAAAAATTACGTTTTCTTAGGTTCATCTTTAAATCCAGTTTGGCATTTCTGTTGAGCAAATAATTATTTATTTTATAAGTGATTTTCTCTAAATGTTTAGGCATCAATATTTCAAAAACATCGAAAAATTTTACTCCTAATTTTTGTCTAATTTTCCCAAGTTCTAACAGAATCCACACTCCAAATTTGAATCGTAAGTCTCAAATATTTTCATACACTCATTTTTTTGGAAAAATCCTAAACGGCACAGAACGTCCTTGGGAACGTCCGTTAAATTGACTTCTTTTATGTAGTAGGTAATTGCTAAAATAATACCGAAGCAAGGAAAAGTCTGATAAGCAAGCTGATGCTAGCGTTAATTCTTTGTTTTGTTCCAAACTTCGATTCAAAGTGACTTTACAGCTAATCTGAAGACTAACCACTCTTTTAGGAAACTTCACCAACGCTCGTAAAAGTTGCGGTGATTGATTTACACAGTGAAAAATCGAATAATTCTACTCTTCGTGTTCTTAAAGGCTGCTTTTCATTTCTCTTAGGGATTCACATTGATAATATTTACAGAGATAAAACTGTTATTTAATAGACATTTCTATCTCTTGCCCATTTCGCTTCTCGAGTCTATTTGCCAATCAAGATCTGGAACAGAAATAAAAATTATTTAAAAAAACTGGTAAATCGATTTATTTAAAACATTCCTGTTGCCCATTTCATTATCGATATGAAACGTTTGAAATAAATAATCAATAACTCAAGATATCAAATTTTTGTTATATTATTTGCGAAAAAATCATGATATATTGTTAAAAAATAGATTCAAATAATGAATGGAATATAAGTGACTTTATTGATGACATTCACTGTAAATAATTGCAGTTTGTTAGGACTTTGAATAATGTTATTAAATCAGATGACATTGTCATTTTTTTGTATTACTTATGCATTAAAATACAAATTAAAAATGTAACAAATGTACAGTTATTTAATTATAAAGTTTCTACTAATTAATATGTACCATTGAGGAAAATTATACAAAAATCCTAGAAATTTATTATAAATATGTGCAGAGAGATTAAAACAGATTAATTGTGTTGTTGTACGTTAAATGAATTTTAATTGTATATACATTAGAGTCTCGTTGATCCGAACATTCGATAAACCGAAACGTCTAAAAATCTATAAAATCTATACGATCCCAGTAATCAGCTTGCCACTTTAAAATCTATACGACCGCAGTAATCTGAACAAACCCAGTGGACCGACATATCCTGTTTTTAATGAAGTCCGAACTGTCGAGAGTCTACTGTATGAACAAAGCAAGTGGTATATACCGATTAGAAGGTATCTCGTTAACCATATAAAGTGTATGAAGTGAGAAGAGTTTTTATGGACGTTCTTATGTATAAAACAAAGTGGGAATGTGTTACTGTGTGTAATTGGTATTGTATGTGTACAATTTCAAGTGATGAGTCTGACCGGCTGGGTTCATGTATACACATATAAGTCCCTCTTTGTTTTATACATAAGAACGTCCATAAGAACTCTCCGTACTTCATATAATATAAATGGCTAACGATATGGTTTGCAAACAGTATACTTATCCCACTGGAAATTACAAATTATAAACGATGGTCTTACGAATTCCACTAACTTTTTGTGCTTAGTAAATGATGGTTTTCTTTCAGAACCTTTCGTATGTTCTAAGCTGGCCACATCAATCTAAACAGTAGTCAAAATATCCATTTGTGGAAAAAATGTATTTTTTATATCTTTCATTTATTATGATTTAAGATAAGGTGACCAATAATACTCTAAAGATACGATTTCTTCTATCGATTTTTCAGCGAATTGGTTTTGTTTTGTAAAATTCAAACCTACATCTGAAAAGTTCATAGAGATAAAAAAATTTTGTAGTTGTAAAATGAAGATTAAAATAATTTAGAAAAATCAAACAAATTTGAAGGATTTGTGACGGCGAAAAATTGATATGAAAATCCGTTGACCTTCGAAAATCGACCTTTCCGGTGGGAATTATATATCGAACAATATATGACCAGCATTTGGTTAAATTCTTTCGAGCTTTTAGAGATGAGGCAGCTGCACTTTATACCTTCGACGATGTCTTTGTTCAAAACTGTAATTTTATTTAAACTAGTTCAATTTTGACTGCAAGATTGTAAAATGACGTAAATTTTATCTTTCTTTTTATTTATACTATCTCGTTCATTTCTATGATTTTTGACGAATTTGTCATAAAAAATTACTCGCCATTGAAATAAGAAAGATAAATACCTACTGAAAGAATTTACCGAAAAAATTCATTTTCATTAAAATCAAAGTGAATGGGTTTTTAAACAATTTATTAAAATAGTTTCAATAAATGTTAATAAAAAAAAATTAATTTAAAATAAAAACATTCAATAAAAAAAAATTAATAAAACAGATTAAATACATTTTTATAAGTTATAATTTAAATAGTTTAATTATACATAAACAAGTTTTTTTTACAACTGCATCAATAGATTTTTTCTATCCATATATTTATAAAATAAATCTACATTTTTGAAATAGTTTAGATGAAAAATAAATAAAAAAAAACGCACAACCACACAGCGATGTTGTTAAATTATGCACTATAATAGGTCTAGAGTCAAATGTAGCAATTGACACTCAATTAAGAACGGTTGGAAAGGACTTCGCAATATTAGATAGGAAATTGGTTTTTTGTGAAACTTTTTCTAACCCTCCCTAAAATGTTCATTCTGATCCAAACCTCTCACAGCTACAAAAATTTTTAACGAGTAGTTTTCGAGCTACAGGCGATCAAAGCTACACTCTCTATCTCTATATATTATAAATGCGAAAGTAAGGATGTTTCTTTGTTTGTTTGTTTGTTGCGCTTTCATGCTAAAACTAGCGAACGGTTTTTAATGAAACTGTACAGAAATGTAGCTCATACATCAGAATAACACATGAGCTATAATTTATAAAGATATATTTAAAAAAAATAAAAAAGTAACATTTAATCTGACATTTACTATTTTAAATTTTTACAGAAATCTGTAATTTATGATTCAAAATGATGATTATAGATAGAGCAGATCTATAATCATCATTTTGAACCATAAATTAAAGTATTCTGTAAAAATTTAAAATAGTAAATTTCAAACCACCATGATTAGGAAAATAGCTTTTCAAACCACCGCCAAAATTTTCTTCAGATCGTTCTGATCAAAAGCTCTCACGGCCACAAAATTTTTGAACGGGTAGTTTTCGAGCGACGGATTGTAACTGCTACGGAGATTTTGATCAGAACGATCCGAAGAACATTTTGGAGATGGGTTGAAAAAGTTTCACAGAAAGCCATTTTGCTTGTCATATACTAAAATTATAATATATTCGCCCGTAGCTCGAAAACTACGTTGATCCTAGACTGGTAAGCAAAATAACATGCAATTGTGTGTTACAAGTTTTTACTCTATAAACACTACACGTTCATCGCCAATCGCCAGGAAGTGTAATAAATATTCTTTAAGATACAATCGATATATCTTTTATCGATTTTTTTTTTACTTATTGAATAAATTAATTAATTACTTATTATAGAATGACCATAAGTAAATAATATACAATGCATGCTAATTTTTTTACTTTATTTTCAAAAAAAATGGATAAACAAAGCAGCATTAGATATAACGGTCAGACATTGGAGCCGTACAAGCGTACTTTTGAATACTTAGCAAAAAATTATAATCATTGAGCCAAATGTGAATAAGCGAGCTTTAAGAGAACGCAGTTTTTTTTTGCTTATCGAGGCATGTCACTAAACCATGTTTCTTGTTCGCTATCCTACCAGTTTTCAGATCTGTAGTAAAAGGAAAAAAACATTAAATATATTTTAAGATTATATTTTTCTAAAATATGTCAATTACTTACGAAAAGTTCTTGTCTGATACTAAATTTGGAAGCGTGGAAGAAGGAACGTGGAATTTTATTTATTGAAAGTTAAATAGAGTATAATCCTGGCGTCGAATTTTCCATATTACTCATAAAAATGTCAGACTAGACTCGATACCATGACAAAATTTGAAAGTGAAATTAAAATTGATTAAATTGCATTCAAAGGTTGCCCATCTCATTTTAGGAAAACTAAGTTGTATGTGTAATCTCTATGGCGATACCCACGTATGACGTCACTACTGGATATAGTCCTTTTTATATAATTTGGAATTTTAAACGTTCATATCTTGCATACTAGTAAAGATTTTTAAAAACCAACTTCACTTTTCTATTCGTAAAGTGAGAATTCTTCATCTGAAGTGATAAAAAAATTTAGTCCCATTCCTTATTGTTAAATTTATTAGGAAGCTAATTATATTCATATTTTTGTTACAGGAAGTTGATTATAGCAAACGTAAAAAATTAACTACACCTCGTTCTAGTCGAAGTCCAACACCGGAACGTTTAACAAATACGTTAACACGTTCATCTAAGCATCAACAATTGAATAAGCAACAATCGCCTCCACCAGCATCAAACTCATCAAACAATTGGTTTAAATCGTTAGATCGAATTACACGAAAAAATAAAAAATCAAATTTGGTTGTGCAATCGGATATCTCAAAAGTAAGTAAAGTTTACCGAACTAGACAAATAAAAATCGAGGCAACAATTTTCTGGGATTAGTTTCGTAACAATTTTTTTTAAAGAAATCGATAAATTCACATAACTGATTTACTCGAAAATCGAAAAACCTTTGGATAGAATCGAAAACAAAAGTAGTCGGGATAAAAACCATTATTTCCATAACTTTTCTAGTCATTCGAATACCATCTTAGTGCTCACATAGTTTCTGAGATTTCGACATAATGGCACCAGCAAACAGAAAGAAATTATGGCCGCAGTTATTCGCCATAATCGCCACGATATGCGTTCTTGAACATATTTTTTTAACTTATGGAAAAATATAAAATAAACTTCTATAATTTAAATTTTTTACTTTCATAGATTTCTGAAACAGAAGTATCAGATCCAGATTCAACATCACCACAAAAACCACAAAAAAATTTACGATTTTTCGGTGACACCGATGCTGAATCCAATAACGATAGTATACGTCAAAAGGGCACTTCTTACAAACAGCGATCATCGTTAAATCATAACAATACGTCAACGCTAACGCGCACATCACCACATCGAAATTTAACTGATATCGATGAACAAATCGTTGATAGGAAGGATAAAACAAAGTTATCTGGTAAACCACCAGTATCACCATACGAGCCACGTATATTACGTGGTCATTCACGTAATGGTCATACATCAGATACATTGGATGGAAGACGACGTGCTGGAAGTGATTCAACGCTAAAACGTTTAAAACGTAACGATAGTTTACTGGAATCGAGTGAAGGCGATAGCAGTCAGCAGTCCCAACGAAGTGTAGTTTATTTACATGCAGCAACAGGTTAGTATTTCGGAAAACCATACAAAAACCTTCTAGTATGCAGAGGGGTCCTTTTAATTTATTACAGCTTATAGCTCGTATTGGATCTAGTTCTTCGGGTTGTTTTAACAGTCAATTTAGATTCTAAAAGATTGAAATATAATAAAACTTAATGAATACTCAACTTTCAAATAAGACTCCCTTTTTATGAAATCCTGTAGGTATAGAAAATATGTTCTAATCTATTTAATTTTACAGTTGGAGATATACCAGGACCTGGTGATTTTGCACGACGACGAGGAGCATCTCGCGAAGAACTAAGTTCAATAGCATCATCTCGCGTTGTAACACCCCAAGTAAAAACTCTATCACGTTCATTCTCCGTACTAGCACCATGGAAACCACGACATTATCGTGAAAGCTACAATATCGATTATTCCCAACAACCAGTTCAACCCCGTTCAAAATCATCCACATCAACAGTAAAATCTAAAATCGATGCAAAAAATTCACGTAATGGTACTTCATCAACTTTAAATCGACGCAGTAAATCAAAAGATAATGTCTCAACATTAAGTCGAAAATCTCAGTCACGTGATAATGTATCTAAGTCAAAGGATGACATTTCATCAAATCGTAGTACATCAACGTTGAATCGTAAATCCAAAAGTACTGAATTTAATGAACGAAAATCACGATCCAAAGATAATTTAGCATCATCCACACTAAATCGTCGTGCAAAAGATGGATCAGATGGTTCTATGTATAAGAAAAACGAGAAAACTGCTTCTTCACGTGACAATAAGAAAAGTATGTCCTTGGAATCTTTGGGAAGTAATAGACGAAATAGCAGCAGTGATAAGGAGAAAGAAAAACGTGATCGAGTATCACGATCTGTATCAATGCCAAAAGAAAAATCAGCTGGATGGTTTAGCAAGAAATCTTCCAAAAAATAAACTAACCTCTATAATAGAAAAAGTCTTTTAAGATGATTGCAAAAGTGTTGACGTTAGTGAGACCAAAAAAGATAACTTTTAATATATTTTCTATCTTCCTTTTTAACTCGCACTGTCGTTCTAAACGTCACGCTTAAGTAGTCTTTATTTTATTTGATAAGTTTTTAAGACATTTTTGGAGGAGGCTATTAAAATAAAGCTAATATTTCTTCTAGAAGAAAAAAAGTAGAATAAGCTCCGGTGATTGAAAACGATTATGATAAAATTGAATTTTTAGTTTCGGAAACTCAAAAAAGTCAGGGGGAGACCTTCCAATCAGACATGCTTCGGGACCAAATCTATGATGGAACACATTTTGCTTCTCCTAGACTCTCTTTCGATCCGGTTTGGACGATTCGTCTATACCACTAGAAAGAAGCCAGACGGAAAAAAAGTTTATAGCATTTTTGAATCACCTTTAGCTTAAGGATACTCAAACATGGTCCGGGCCAAGTCTATGATGAAATTTTGCCTCTCCTGGATGCTTTTTTGATCTGGATGGATCTTCACCACTCGTGTTTATTTTTGATTATCGATTTTTTCAAAACGAGTTACTGCGAGAAAAGAGAAAAAGTTATTTCTGCGTTTTTCTTTTAAATTAAAAATTCCTGGTAGTTTTCGGAAATTTAGAAAATAGATCAACATTATTTGCAAATCCTCTTGATTTATTTCAGAACTTGGACTAGATTGATCTAAGAATCGAAATTAAATTCGGTTTTGGAATTAAGGTAGGCCTCGTTATGGCAAAAACTTTCAAGCCATTCCGAAAAAATGTCTTAGCGTACACAAACACAGTGCCATTTACATTTGAAATTCTCTCTTTAAATTTTTTTAAATTTAAATTTAGAGACGAATGGAAAAAAAAACCTTAAAACAAAGGAAATGTTGTTCCTGGCAAAAAAAAAACTATCAAATAAATATATTTTTTAATAATTTTATCCCAAATAACAAAATAAAATCCAGTAGTCATGATAAATTTTCGTAAGTTCTATGTAAATAATGTAAAACCATTTTATCTTTTTAAAACGTTGAAAATTTATTTAACTTCGAATACTTTTCCACTTTCTTTTAATTAAACTAAATTTAGAAAATAAGATTCGATAATTATGTAGTCAAAATATAGAGTTATTAGATTGTTAATTAGCATTCCATTAAATAAAACAGAGATAAATGATCCAGAATTTTATGCTAAAACAATACAAAACGGTGCTAATTTTGTTTTCTGGTTTTGCCTTTTATTTCCAGTACTTAATATATATTTGTTTTATTCTTACCAATTAAAAACCTCCCAAAATAAATAGAAATATAAAAATATATATTGTATGCCATAACGAATTAATAATTTAAATAAAAAAAAATGTTATTATTTTTATAAATTCTCATGTAAAAATTTTGAACAGAAAAAATTGTACTAAACGATATTTTTGATTTAATAAATAATTTACATTTTAATTTGCTTGATCATATAATTTTTACCCGACTGTGAAGGAGTGGTTATGTTTTTGTATGTATGTATGCATGTATTTTTGTTTGTTTGTAAATTTCTTGATTACCTCGTATCTTCCAAACAGCTCGATGGATTTTGACAGCTATGGTATCGTTGTAATCGCCTTTAAAAGTCAAGTGACCTAAGATAGTGTGCTTAAAAGACAAAAATAAAATTTAGAGTGGATTATAAATATATAAGATGACAAATATAAGTTATATGTAGAAAAAAACTAAAAATAAAAATTAGGTTTTTCGTTGTCGAGAGTCCCGATGTCCACTAAAAAGTCTAAAAAATATATAATTATAAAAATAAAAAACCCAACTGCGTTATATAAAATTGGAAAAGAAAGTAACAAGTCCAATGGTTTACATAGCGTCTTCAACAATCGGGGTCTATTATTGGGAAGATTTGAGCTGGTATAGATTTTGATGGGCCCCGAATGATAAAAAATGATTTTTCACAAATTTTACTTGAAAAACGAAATTTTAAGAGGCAAATTTTAAAAAAAAAAAGGAACTTTTTTATTTTTTGTAGTGATAAGACGCTCACACTATCTCGTTCAGCTTGGTACTATCAGAATAGTTATAAAATAATCACACTATAAATATATATATATAAAAAGAGAGTGTTTGTTTGTATGTCCCCGATTTTTCCTAAAACTAACCATTGACCATCGGTAGGGGATTATGTCATTGGGTAGCCCTTAGGCTCCCATTGTGAATAAGGGAGGTTGGTGGGGGTGGAATTAAAAATGATCTAGGAATTCATAGAAAATAGATTAAAAAAATAGTTCTAATAGTACAATAGGCCCCACTGCCAATAGTACAATTTTCACTAGATGGCGCTACTGGCGCAAATGTCTTTCGATTTTTCTCGAAAATTCTGGAATGTTCCATGGATTTCTATCGAATTTTCTAGAATTTTCTCGAACATTCTGGAATATTCTATGGATTTCTATCGAATTTTCTAGAACTTTCTCGAATATTCTCGAATGTTGTATGGATTTTTATTGAATTTTATCAAACTTTCTCGAACAATCTGGAATGTTCCATGGGTTTCTGTCGAATTTTCTCGAACATTCTGGAATGTTCTATGGATTTCTATCGAATTTTCTCGAATATTCTGGAATGTTCCATGGGTTTCTATCGATCTTTCCCTTACTTTTCCGTACACACAAAGAGTGTAGACATAATATTGGGATCGGGCAAAAAAATCTTACTAATCCGTACACACAGAGGGAATTAAAAAAAAAGTCTTTCATTTAACAATTTTGATATTTAAATGTGCAAAAACAACCCAGCGAAGCGGGTTTAACAGCTAGTACTATTATAAAAACTTCGTGACATTGTCATTGATAATTTGATAATAAACTTGATAATGTCAATCAGTATAATAGGCCAATCAAATTAAGCATTGAACGCTGCATCAAATCAGGTTTTTTTTTGTGATATGTTGTTTGTAGTGTAATGGTAATGTTAAATCCAAGTTTTCGACTGGTTTCGAAGAACTGGTTTCTCATAAAAAATTGTATTATTCATTTTTAAGAAAGTTACATATGCAACAATTTTAGACCAAGCCAGTTCTTATACGACCGATATTTTCGGAGATACAGCTTTTCAAAGTTAGAAAGTTATAAGATTTTTCACAAAATTTCATCTTGTAAACCATTAAAGATAGAAGAAAAGTTAAATTAAAAAAAATGTTCCTTACAAAAAAAAATTTTTTTTTTTTGTATGAATAAAACATTTTTAGTGGAGTCATCCGAGAATCCGGGAATAAGATTGTCAGATAGATCTATAAATTTGAGGGGAGCAGATATTTTTAAATGAAGTGTTAGGCAGGAAAACAGTTATGATTGAAACTTTGCCACAATTCATGTTTGATGATTTTGAAAATAATAAAATGTTACATACTGCCGTTAAATAAATAATATCCCCTCCATTAGTTCGCAAACACTTTTCACGAAATGACCTTAGAATAATTTTTTTAGAATATTTTACTACAAATTATTAGCAAATTATTTATTGATTGTATCTATAAAGTAACATACGCTCAAACTTTTCAAAATTTTCGGTTAAATATATTAAAATAAATTAAATAATAAAAATTTTTATGGTTTTTTTATCAATATTGAAAATAAACAAACATAAAAAAAATCATGAATTCAATAAAATTATTTAATATCATTTTCGAATTGATTTCGATTTTGGCGGTAGTAACGGGAAACTTAATTACTTTGGATGGGCAATGTCCATTTTCTCAACTGAAACCTGCAAGCATTGCCATTGTTCCGCTTGTAAGTACATTTTTTTTAAATATTTTATTTGAAGAAGTCATATCGATTTTCTTTTTCATGAGAAAAAACTGTCTGAAAAAGTCCCAAAGAAAAACTAAGAAGAGGACTTATGAGAAAAGAACACCCGGAAATAAAATCGATTGAACAATAATTCCTGGAGACAAATTTGTGTTTTTTAAAATGAGTTATCACAAACTAATGAAACTGATAAATAAGCAGTACTTTCTTTATATTTAGTTACGGAGTCTCTTTTCAAGGCATTTTCAGTGTCAGTGATACAAAAGATAATCAACACGATTAGATTCGTCGCCTTGTCGCTTATATTCAGTCTGTTTAATTAATTAATGCTTTATTTTTATTCAATAGCTGAAGGGAAAATTCAATGCGATTGCTGAAACATCTATTGGTCCTATAAACCGAACTGATATAAGTGTGACATTGAAACAAACTGCAATAGATGGAGTTACAATTACAGATAGATTTCGATCAAAAGAAACTGGTCAGTGTAATGAGTTTTATCTAAACATCAAAGCTTTCGGCCGGCCTGGAGTCTACGATGCACTTTATCAGGGTAATTAAATAATTTCTCGAAAGTCGCAGTTCTTTTTAAATTTTTTCAACCCGTCAGCACTCGCGTCTCGTCTCGTCCGGTAATCCTTAGTCGCATGATGAGTGATTTGCTCAAGCGTTCTGCACATGCGTCAATATCATAAATTATTTGAAAAACAAAAGTTTTTTATGTTTTAAATCGAGCGTGAATAAAATGGTCATAACGCGAGTGCTGATGAGTTAAATATCTAAAACTAATAATTTTGATATTTTTCTAGTTGCACCCAATACGAACTTTGTTGAATATAAAGCATACTTCTTATCACTTGATCCATTAACTTTAAGGGCTGTTGCAATCATATGCCACGATCTACCAAATTATCAATATCAAGGTCAGATAACAAAACGCAATTTTTTAAATTATGAGTTAATCAATGTTATTAATAACTTTAAAAATTATTTTCAGTTGAAATAGCAGTCTTATCAGCTTTTACAATCGAATACGATAAAGTTACGCAAGCACAAGTTCGAAAATTATTAGAATATAATAATATTGGATATTTAAATCAATATCTTGTGGAAATTGAACAGAATCATCAATGTGATTTTTCAGCTCCAGAAATTATCGACTCCTTTATACCTTCATTAATCTAGCCTAGCATTACTAATCATGCTAGCATTATTGCCTGGTATTTGAAGCATAATGTCCGTTATAGTTAAGTTCATAAAAACCTGATACATACTACTGTGAATAGTGAATCGTTTTGTAGCCAAACAATTGAAAAAAAGTATTTTTTTTTAAAACTTTTTCTGTTAAAAACGCCCGATGTTCATTTTATTGATAATTATTTAAATATATTGAAACTAATATAATAATCTTTTCTCTTGTATTTATTTGAAAATTATTCATTTAATTATCTTGTTTTTTTGCTAATAATTATAATAAACAATTTTACTATTATTTTTTAATAATTATTATTAAAATTTTATGTACTTTTTTGGTCTGGGAGATGCACGGGAAAATCCGTATGACTGCTCGGAGATTTAAACACAAATCAAAAATGTTGCCTTAGATAATTTTGCCACAAAAGCTCGTTACCCCAGTCAGGGATAGTCCCAAAACTGAATTCCGAGGAAACTTTTTCGACATTGCATTTCAAAAAATGAACAGGTTAATATTGATGGATTTTTCTATTTACTATTCGCACCAAATTTTGCCCACACACAACTTCATTCTGTCGTAGAGAGAAAGGTGGATTTACATCCCCAAAGTTTTCCAAAAGTCATGAATTTAATTACTGTGAAATTTGGTTCAATGTATTTGATTGCGTGTCTGTCTACCTATCTGATGTTGATTGAAAAATCTCCCTGGCATTACTTTAATTTAGCGGGGTTTCAATTCCATCTGATTCTCGGTGCAAAACAGCACACTTTACGATATCTTGGCCTGGCTTTAAATTCTCGACGTAGGCGTCTCACACAAATTTTTTCCCGTTCACCTCCCAGACCAATTGTTATCTTATATTTTACATTTACAAAAGTAGCTTACAATACCCTTTTTGACAAATTTTTGACATTAACAATTAATTTTGCAAATATACGTCACATTAATTTATGTATAAAAAAGAGAAATTTTAGGGTGATAGGACGTAGTTTGCATCATTTCAAAAATAACAAAACAAAAATGAATTCAATAAAACTATTTAAAATAATCGTTGAGATTATATCGATTGTAGCTTTAGCAAATGCAAACTTAGTTACGTTAGATGGAGAATGTCCATTTTCTGGTATTAAACCTCCAGAAATTGCTGTTGTTCCATTAGTAAGTACTATTTTTAAATATTTTACCTAGCACAAGTGCAATACGATTTTTTAAACATATTCACATATCTATTTCATTCTGGAAAAATTCTTCATTGAGCCTGATTATTTTGGCTTGGAAAATTTTTTCAGGATCCCGTTTAAAACATGCTCCTGCACCAAAAAAAGCAGGTTGCGGGTGGGTTTAAACTAGTTTTAAACAAATAAGTGATATTGATCAAATCGCTACAGGAAAAATTTTATCATATAATTGGAGTCAAAATTAACAAAAAATGTTTAGTCATTTTTCTCTAACCCCCCAAAAACAACCCGGAAAATCACAAAAAAGTTTATCCAATTTTCCCGGGAGCTACGTTGTGAAAAATGAAATTTTTCGAAATTTCCTGTTAATTTGACTTTATTTTGAGACAATTGGTGAAAATCCCATCTTTCTAGCATGTATAGAACAGAAAATCGTTATTCAGAAAAAGTGAATCGTTACCAAACACTTTTATTAATGGGGAAACATTCAAATCTTGCGTTAATTATGAGACACATTTTTATTTATTTTGTTGCTCAGATTGAATTATTTTTGTTATAATTTTATTCAATATAGCTTAAAGGAAAATTTAATATAATTGCTGAAACATCCGATGGCCCTTTAAACCGAACTGATTTGCAAATGCTGTTGAAACAAACCTCAAAAGATTCAGTCTTACTTACAAAAAGATTTCAATTTCCGGAAAATGAACAATGCTATGATATTAAAATAGACATCAAAGCTACAGAACAGAATGGAGTCTATGATGCAATGTATCAAGGTAAGTAATATAATAAATTAATGGAGTTGTGTGGATGTCAGATTGAAGAAGGATGTTCTTTAAAAACATCCACATATATCGTATATAAGAGGCTTAAAAACACAGTTATTCCAAAGTTTAAAGTTTTCACTCTGTCAGGCTCCATGGCTGACTATCATTTATTGAAGCTCTAAGCTTAACGACATTAGAGATTTTCCCTTTGAATTGGGAGCATACACTTCAATCTAGCAACACTGCATTTAAGACGATTTCTAAAAAATTTATTACCAATAGTGAAGCTGAAACTGAAAATTATACATTATTTTTCAGTTGCACCTGATACGGAAGCTGTAGGTTACATGGGTTACTTTTTAGCTTTTGATCTACCCACTCTGTTTGCTGTTGGATTATTATGCCATACCTTACCAGATTCAAAATATCAGTGTAAGGGAACATAAATTTTTTATTTATTTATGAATTATTATTGACGAGTAGGTGCATGGTCAAAATTAACGTCAGAAAATTGATGATACAATTTTTTTGCCGGACGCACTGTTTCCTTAAAACATTTAAAAAAAAAAAATTGTTGCTAAAAAACATCATTTTTAACAATGAAGCCGTGGGTTCAAAATGGTTTTTGTCAGCATCGTGCTTAGTGCAATTTTAAAAATTGGCAGTACATAGTCGGTGTGGTATTGAAGTCGTGTGAGTACGACTCCTGTAGTCCACACGACTAACTTCCCAGAGGGGAAAAGACTGCCAATTACGTAAAAAAAGGTCTTGTTAACATTTATAGATTATGTTTCGAACATGTTTTGCAGCTTATGCTTTAACGATCATTATCTCCGTAGATAAATGATGATTTTTCCATTTTTTTATTACCATTAAAAAACGGCTAAACCAACTCTAAAACAGTTCTTAAATACGTGATTACGCGTCGATTAAGCCCAGTCACGTGTTAATGTCGTTATTGGTTCGCGAGATAATCGAGACGAAAGAAACCGAACGAACATACCTACGCACATACAAATATACGCACACACGTACACACACACAGGCATCACATTGAAAAGGCTTGGTTTGGATATTAAAGTCTTGAAACCGTGGAAATATGTAAAACTGGAGGTTTTCAAAATCGGCCCCATTGCATTAACTTCCTCTGGGAAGTTAATAAACAAGTAAACAGTAAATAAAATTGGATTATCAATTTATTCGCGTAAAAAAAGTTAACCAGACTGGACTATATAATATAATATTTGAAAAAATTATTTTTTAGTCGACATTGCAGTATTATCAGGAGCTACAGAGAAATATGATCAAGCTATGCAAGAAAGAGTTCAAAAAGTATTTAAAGATCAAAATATTGAGAATCTATATGAATATGTTGTTGAAGTTCCTCAGACCCATAAATGTGCCTTCACTCCACAAGAAATATTCAGTTCTTTAATGCCTTCATCAGATGCTTTAATGCCAAGCTTCCCAAATTTAAATAGATCCTAATAAAAAAATGTACAAAATAATTGAATTTTTGAAATAATTATATCTATATTTACCAATTTAAATCATGTTATTTATTTTTACTTTGTATTTTTAAGATCCAATTTTAGCAACTAAATGTGAAATTGTCTACTCATACATTTCCTACCTTATCCTCGACCAATACCGGTTCACCATAAGATTTGACCGGTCGGTTATTTAATTTAGGGGAATATTGGCTATAATGTTTTACCATTTGTAATCGTCTTATTTCTAGATTTTGGATAAAATTGGCTACGTTTCTTTTCAGGGTTACAGACATTAAAAACATATGGAGTCACATTTTGGCTGAATAAGTTGAGTTTTCAAGGAATTTATCAGAAAAAAATTTGTTTGTAAAGTTTCCAAATTTTCACTTTCTTATGTTTGGAACTCCGTAAATTAGAATGTTATGAATACTTTCGCTTGTCTCAAAAGTCAAATGTTAGTTTGAAACATTCCATTCACGATATGAATTGTTTAATTAACACTCAAATTGTTTTCTTGTTCTACAGAAATAACAGTTCTGTAAAAACTATGTAAAGGCTTTAAGGGGAAAATTATGGAAAATTTAATCGTTTTTGCGAGCGAATTGTACAACAGCTCGAGTAAGCTTTGGATCTGCGTGATATCATCGTTGCTTGAGTTCAGCCAAGAATATAGGCCTTTGGATTACCAATTTTGGGGTTTTCTTTAGAATCGGGTGTATGTCAATAAACCTGCAACTAAAATCACCTTAAAGCTAACATC
This sequence comes from Chrysoperla carnea, assembly GCF_905475395.1. Classification (NCBI taxonomy): domain Eukaryota; kingdom Metazoa; phylum Arthropoda; class Insecta; order Neuroptera; family Chrysopidae; genus Chrysoperla; species Chrysoperla carnea. The sequence continues at coordinate 130,430,351 of NC_058337.1, forward strand.
CGCCAAGTTATAGCCTTAATAACATACGTTATAGAAAACTATATTGTTTTTCAGTTCAGTCCAAATCATTTGAAAATGAAGGCACTTACCAATAAGATGAACTTAATAAAAGCATGAAATAATTCTTATAACTTTAATGTAAAGTTAAATGTTAAAAAGCGTGAGGTGCCATTCTTATAAACTAATTGCAAGTCTACTCAATGGATGTCCGACACTTCATACTTTTTAACATTAAACTTTACATTGCAATTTTAATTATTTTATACTTTTTAGTCCGTTTTAATACACGTTTACATTACAATTATAATTATTTAATTATTTAATAATTATAGTCCAAATTTAAAACTTGCTATCTTTGCAAAAGTATTTGTTATTTAAATTTTTTTTTTATTATAATCGACCGATGTATTACATTTTATTTATAATTATTTAAATATATTTTGAATCTAATAATTAATTTATCTTTTATCTTGATTTATATTTATTTTATTTATTTTTTTGGGTAATTGTTATATTAAACGATTTTACTATTATTTTTTATTAAAATTTTATGCACCTATTTGGCCCGGGAGATGTCCAGAAAAAATTTGCATATTGTGACTGCGAGGAGTTTTTAGTACCAGCACAAAATATTGTCCTATTTGCGTTTTTTCATGGCAATTGAATCAATTCATACTCGTTACGAAAGTCAGGGATATCCTCTAAGCGGAAATATTTCTTAAAATATTTTTTAGACATGGTTGCATTTCGAAAAAAGTGTAAAAAAGTAATTAGAATTTTGGAATTTTTCTACTTTAACATTTTGAACAAAATTTCGTCCTATCGACTTTATTAACTAGTTGAGAAAGAGGGGGATTACACTCGCCAAGTTTCCCAACAGTTATTTCAAATTTGGTTCAAAGTATCTGAAAGAGCGATCATTACTACTACACATCTAATGTTTTGCGTTGCAACTATGGCAAAAACATTCCCCGACATTACTACAATTTAGAAAGATTTTATTTCCGCTTTGATTTTCGGTACAAAACGGCAGAATTAACCATATCCTTCCCTGGTTTTTAAATATCGACAGTGTCATGTCATACGAAGTTTTTCCCGTGCTCCTCCCAGCCAATTTGGCCATTTTGTTATCTATTTTTACATTTCGCAAACTGGTTTACTCTTTTTTTGCCTAATTTTTGGCATTAATTAGCATAGTCTAACGTCACGTTAATTTATGTATAAAAGAGAAAAATTTTAGTTAGAAGGATGTAGTTTGGAAACGTTTAAAGTTTTTGCATCATTTCCAAAAACAAAACAAAAATGAGTCCAATAAAACTATTTAAAATAATCGTCGAGATTTTATCGATTATAGCTCTAGCAAATGGAAACTTAGTTACGTTAGATGGAGAATGTCCATTTGCTCGACTTAAACCTCCACAAAATGCTGTTATTCCAATTGTAAGTACTTTTTTAACACATTATTTATTTTGCTGCTCAGATTGAATTATTTTGTTGCTTTATTTTTATTCAATAGCTTAAAGGAAAATTTAATGTAATTGCTGAAACATCCGATGGCCCTTTAAATCGAACAGATGTACAAATGCTGTTGAAACAATCATCAAAAGATTCAATTGTAATGACACAAAGATTTCTATTTCCCGAAAATGATCAATGCTATGATATTAAAATTCAGAGCAAAGCTTTAGAACGGAATGGAGTCTATGATGTCAAGTATCAGGGTAAGTCATATAAAGCATTATAATAGAGGCGTTATGATAATACCATATTGAAGAGACATTTTCCTTACGAAAAATTTCCATCCAGTACTTTCGTAAATTTTCGAAACCCAAATAAATGGTCAATACTTATACAACTCTTTTACTACAAAAAAAAACTACATCTTTGCACGATTTCCTGCAAAACTACTTTAAGTTTTATGTCGTTTGGCCAGTGCAATCAGTAGTTCAAATAGAATTGCGATAATAGACTTAAGCTAGATCAAAGCGTTATATAAATAGATCGATATAAGAAAACCATAGAAATTTTTAACAATACTGTTGAAATGAATGAATGAACATGGGACAGAAAGGATGTTTTGTTTAATGTTTAATACATACTTGAAACTTCGCAAGTGGCTTCCCTTTAGCGAGTCTACGAAATTTCTCTCTTCGACTTTTTTCGAAAATGCTGCGATTTCAACTGAGCATGATAACATCATATTTAAACTATCGACCTGGAAAAACGCAACAAGGAATTTTTCACGTTTGCTGAATTGTTTAATAATTATGTTATCAAGTGGTCATAGTGTCCGAAAAATTCCCTTTTTTAGACTGAAAACGCAGCACTTTCGTTTTCCGCCGTATAATATCTCAATTTGGGGGATTTAGCTCAAACTAGTACCACTGCTTTTCAGATGTTTAAAAAAAAGTTATTATGAATACATTTGTTTTTTCAGTTGCACCCGATACGTCTCCTGTAGGATTCACAGGTTATTTTATAGCTCTTGATCCATCTACTCTGTTTGGTATTGGTTTATTATGTCATAATTTACCAGATTCAAAGTATCATGTCGACATTGCAGTATTATCGGGGCTGACAGACAAATATGATCAAGCTATGCAAGAGAGAGTTCAAAAAGTATTTAAAGATCAAAATATTCCGGAATTATATGAATATGTGGTTCCTGTTACTCAGAATCATAAATGTGACTTCACACCACAAGAAATAATCGATTCTTACATCCCTCCACCAAATGCTTTGAACCCCTTTGAAAAACTTTGAAATTAATTGATAATAAATAAATATATTTAATATATTTACAAATGTCTACAAAGTTATTTTTATACCCTTTTCTATTCTTTCTTATTCTTACCCCATTTCCGTTTGTCCATCCGCCCATCTGCCGATTAAAAAAACGATACAACATTGGTCAACTGGGTTTTGGTTCCGTAGGACCCATCTTGTAAACTGTCAGAGATAGAACAAAAGTTTATCTATAAAAAATGTTCCTTATATAAAAATTAACAACTTTTGCTTAAAACATTTTATCATAAACAACATTCTTTATCCTTTAAAGCGCAAACCAGGCGCAAGTTATATAGTATACATTATAAGGGAATATCAGTTCTGTGTGGATATCAAAGAGTGGGTATCTTTCTTTACTTACATGTATGTCATAAAACAACAAACTATTCCGTAATCAACATTGTAATGGTATTTATATAATTAACTCAGTCAATTGTTTGTTTTCACATGTTAACATTAAACTTTACTTCGGAATTATAGTTATTTATTGATTTTAAACTTTTAAAATGCGTTTTAATATCGTGGTCTTATTTCTAGTTTACCCAACAAATGTCTAACTGCACTCACCCTTTTTAACATTAAATTTTACATTTCAATTATAATTATTTTATAAATTTGTAGTCAAAATTTAAAACTTAATCGATGTATTACATTTTATTTATAATTATTTAAATATTTTTTGAATCTAATAATTAATTTATCTTTTATCTTGATTTATTTATTTCAATATTATTTTTAATTAAAATTTTATGTACTTTTTTTATCCGGGAGATGCACCGAAAAAATCCGCATAATGTGATTGCGCGGACATTTTAGTGCCACTTAAATATCTTGTCCTATTGGCCGTTTTTCACAGTAGTAGAATCAATACACACAAAATTTATTTGAATTTTGGATCAGAGTAGCTAATTCCATCACTATATATCTAATGTTTTGCGATATGCAACTATGTCGAAAGAGTTTTCCCGATACGACTTTGGAAGGATTTTATTTCTGCTCTGATTCTCGGTACAAAACGACAGATTTTATGATATCTTTGCCTGGTTTTTAAATATCGATACAATCATATGACACGAATTTTTTCCCGTGTACCTCCCAGCCCACTTGATAGTTGTGTTATCTATTTTTACATTTCCCAAAACTAGTTAACACTTTTTTTGACAAATTTTTGGCATTAATTAACGTACTCTTACGTCACGTTAATTTGTGTATAAAAGAGAAAAAATGTTAGTTAGTTGGACGAAGTTTGGAAACGTTTAAAGTTTTTGCATCAGCCAAAAAAAAAACAGAAATGAATCCAATAAAACTATTTAAAATAATCGTCGAGATTGTATCGATTATAGCTTTAGCAAATGGAAACTTAGTTACGTTAGATGGAGAATGTCCATTTGCTGGACTTAAACCTCCACAAAATGCTGTTATACCAATTGTAAGTATTTATTTAAGCCCATTTTTTTATTTTGCGGTTCAGATTGAATTATTGTTGCTTTATTTTTATTACATAGCTTAAAGGAAAATATAATGTAATTGCTGAAACATCAAGTGGTCCTTTAAACCGAACTGATATACAAATGCTGTTGAAACAATCATCAAAAGATTCAATTGTAATGACTCAAAGATTTCTATACCCTGAAAATGATCAATGCTATGATATTAAAATTCATAGCAAAGCTTTAGAGCGGATTGGAGTCTTTGATGTCAAGTATCAGGGTAAGTCATATAAAGCATTATAATAGAGGCGTTATGATGATACCAGATTGAAGGGAAATCTTCCTTAAGAGCATCTAGAAAATATTAATAGAGAACTTGCATTAATTTTATTTATCAGAAATCTCGGAAACGACTCGGTAGCACTGATTTTCAGATGTTTGCGAATTATTATGAATAAATTTTTTTTTAGTTGCACCTGATACGTCTCCTGTAGGATTCACAGGTTATTATATAGCTCTTGAACCACGTACTTTGTTTGGTATTGGTTTATTATGTCATAATTTACCAAATTCCAAATATGATGGTAAGAAAATATAAACTTTTTATTTATTAATTAAAGAGAATTGAAAAAAATACACTCGAACCAGGACTCGAACCCGGACTTCTTGGATTCATGTCAAGCGCCCTACCAATTAGGCTATTCGAGTTCTAGACACGAATGCAATTTTTTCAACTCAATGAATTTTTTTACTTTGTTATCCACTTTATTTATTATTATTACTTATTATTGTTGTTCACATTTAATTATGCACACAATATTTACATCATGGTCTGTTTGACTAATTTTGATATATAATATGTTACATTCAATCGTAAACTAATTTGACAAATTCTTGTCTAGTAATCTTAATTAAAGAGAATCTTAATTCGAGTCCTGGTTCGAGTGTATTTTTTTCAATTCTCTTTAATTAAGATTACTAGACAAGAATTTGTCAAATTAGTTTACGATTGAATGTAACATATTATATATCAAAATTAGTCAAACAGACCATGATGTAAATATTGTGTGCATAATTAAATGTGAACAACAATAATAAGTAATTTTTATTTATTGTTTTACGTCGGAGATTTGATGGTGTAATATTAGTGAACACCACTCATAGTAACCAAAATTTATCAAACCACGCCTCATTGTTACAATGTATTTTTAGCTACAAGTTCCTTTTTTTTGCTTTTTTTTCGTATTTTTAACTAAAACGGTATGCCGGACATCTAAAAGTCAGACGACAGAAACTGAAGATTAGTACCTACGCCGCGTTAACTTGCCACGACCTTTTATCTTTGACCGTTTCCTACTAAACAAAAGGTCGTATATGGAAATATGGTCAAAATATTGTGTTTTGCTTTTAGTTATTTGTGTTTTTGTAAGAGTTATTTCACGTATTTTCCAAACGTTTAAAAAATTTTACCATAAGGAATTTGTTAAAAGTCGAAAAACTTTTTAAAAAAATAAAAGTGGCTAAAACTCATCAATTTTATCAATGAAGCTGTGGCTTTATAAGTTTTTTATTTGATCACTGTGTTCAGCGCAATTTTGTCTATGAAAATAATCAATAAAATTGTATAATTAATTTTCTGACCGAAAAAAGTTGATCCAACTGCTATTTTATAATATTTGAAAATTATTTTTTAGTCGACATTGCAGTCTTATCAGGACTTACAGACAAATATGATCAAGCTATGCAAGAGAGAGTTCAAAAAATATTTAAAGAACAAAATATTCCGCAATTATATCAATATATGGTTCCCGTTCCTCAGAATCATAAATGTGACTTCTCTATGGAAGAAATAGTCGATTCTTTCAGACCTTCACCAGATGCTTTACCAGATTCAACAGATTCTACAGTCCCAGACCTTCCTATTTATTTATAAGAACTTCCAATAAAAATTAAAACGAATAAATTTGTATTTTTGAAAAATTATATTTATATTCACTAATTTCTGTAAAGTTATTTTTATACCCTATATATGAAATATATCAGGGTATATTAAATTTAGCCCCAAGTTTGTAAAGCTTAGAATTATTGAAGCTACACACAAAAATTTTGGTGTTGATAAAATCACCTTATTGGTCCATTTGAAGAGACCTATTTCCTCTTTCCCATTCATCAGTTCGCCCATGAGCTTGATACCTCAAAATCGAAGAGTTATCGAGCTGAAATTTTTATAAGGTGTTCAGGACGTAAAAAGAGATTTGACTTCGTAAACGAGCAATATAGCTTAATTGGCTCATGGGTACGTTGTACTAAATTTTGGTTTTCGTTGCGTGCTTAGTATTTGGAGGGAACAACTGATTAGATCGCAGCGCTACCATCTTAGAAAATTTGCAATAAATTATTCGTAATTGTTTAAAATATGATTAATTATCAATTGTATCCATGTAAATGGTACGAGATACATATGAAATACCTACATATAAAACTTTGACTTGCTAAAAGGAGATGGGAAACAATCTTTGATCGCCTCTAGGCACATGCCAAGTTTGTCTTTCGGATAATCTACCTCTGTATACTCTGTAAACTCGATTTATATTGGTAGGGACAATCAAATCGACGCGACGCCAGCGCTTTCAGTGGATATAGGTTTGCTTATCAAGGAAGCTGTTATAATTTTCAATCGTTTTTATTAGTAAGTGTACAGCGATGCCAATTAACACGCCCTCCAATAGTTTGTAAACACTTTGTATGTTATGACCTTATAATAGTTTTTTTTTTTTTTACTACAAAGAGTTTCGAAATTATTTATTGCTTTAATCCATAAAGTAAGGTTGATAGTTTCGAAATTTTTGGTTAAATAGCGTAAACTTAATAAAAATTCATCGTATTTTTAATAAATTAAATTATAATTATGAACGCAAAAAGACTGTCTCTTTCCATCGTGCTTATTTCGATCTTAGTAGCTCTGGTAAATGGGAACTTAATAAAGTTGAACGGACAATGTCCATTTAATCAACTTAAACCAACACCGATTGCTGTTACTCCACTAGTAAGTAGTTTTTACATAATTTAAATTTTTTATTGATAGAACATGAACAGAAAAGATCGTTTTCTTTGGTTAAAGAACATTAAAAGGATAATGAAATTTTTTTAAGACAAGAAAATAATCAAGTAAATTTCGTCTAACTCCAAAAAGTTTGTTATTGTTCGCCGATTTCTCTGCCTATTGTGAACTGATTTTGGAAAATATTTGTTTGCTTGTTTGTTGTCTTTAACCTCACCTAAATTTTCGCATATCCAAGGGGCATATAGATTTAATTAGCGTAAAATTCCAAAACATAGAAAATTTTCTTTAGGTTTTCTTACAAAATCATTTCCCTAATCCATATTTCAACACTTTTCCACGTGCATTTCATCCCCATGCTTATCATTTACTGATAGCACGATCCTACATCATAGATTTCGTACAATGAACATACCAAAGTTATTTTAGTAATACTGAAATTTTTTGATTTTTCGTCTAGATTTAGCTATTTAGTTATGTTTGCATTATTTTGTGTTTCAATAGTTAAAAGGCAGATTTTTTTCGATTGCTGAAACATCTTTTGGTCCTATAAATCGAACGGATATAAGCGTAACTTTGAAACAAATCGAAGAAGATGCAGTTGCAGTAAAAGGTCGATTTAAAGATATAGAAACTGAACAATGCGCAGAGTTTAACATTAATCTCAAATCTTTAAGCCAAAATGGAGTCTTTGATGCACAGTATCAAGGTACGTGTTATTAAAAATTTTAGAAAATTGTCCTAAATTAAGATCAACTCGACAAGTCTTTATTATTTACGACATTGTATCCTAAAAAAAATCATCAATAAAAAAAAGAAAGACTCTGACGTTTAAGTTTGTAAACAAAATTTAGTAAGCAAACTGAAACATTAATATTCCCTATTCAAACTAATAACTTTTAATTTTTTCTAGTTGCACCCGACACGAACTTTGTAGGATATAGAGCGTACTTTCTAGCATTAGATCCATTGACCTTACGGGGTGTTGCATTCATATGCCATGACCTACCAAATGGCAAATATCAAGGTTAGATTTAAGGAATGAATAATTTTTCAATAACATTACAATACCTGTTTAATAATCGAAAATTATTTTTAGTTGAAATTGCAGTTATATCAGCTTTTACAAAAAATTACGATATAATTACGAAAGCTGAAGTTAAAGAAGTATTAGAATATAATAATATTGGATATTTAAATCAGTATCTTGTTGAAATTGAACAAAATAATCGCTGTGAATTTTCTGCAGCGGAAGTACTCGATTCCTTTATACCGACATCGAAAGTTTTCTTGCCTGGTGCTTGATTCAAATTTTGTAGTTTAAAAATTAATGGTAATGAAATTTTTAAGAAAATACTATTATATGTAATTAATTTATAATGATAAATAAAAATATAACTGCTAAAATAATTAATTGTTTAAATACCTTTAAATACCAGCCAATAGAAAATGTATGGGATCTTGCTGCGATGGGAGAGAGAGCAATAAATACACCATTTTTATTCTGGAAAATTTCAATAAGCAAACAGACAGAAAAAATTTTTCAGTACAGCAAAAGAATAGAAAATCAAAGTAAGAAATATATTTTTTTCACTTACATCGAAACTTTGAGATCAGTTTTTTTTTTCTATTGGAGTATTGATGATCAGTTTCGAGAAAAAGGAAGGAGGTCTTTTTTACAAAATTGGCGCAAGAAACTTGATTAAATCTGTCCTGAAAAAATTTCCCATAATCCAATGAAACTTCCCTGAACTTTGATTTAATGGAAACGCCTCCCCCCCACCTCTCATTTTTCGATGATTTGATAATACTTTCAGTTTTCGCTAGTTAGCACGCTAAATTTTGCATAAACTATGCTTATTATCAGCATATTAAATAAACCGAGGTAAAAAACTCATTAATCTTTTTTTATAATTGTCTAATACTACAGCATTTTGGTCTCCATTCTCCGTAAAAATTCATCCAAGAAGAAATGTTACATAGAATCCAAAAAATAAATTTTACCACGAATAAGAATTTATTTTGTCCAGAACAGATCGAGTACAAAGTGTTGGATTAAAACAGATTTGAGTACTGCTTACTACCTTGAACCTTTGATTTCAAGCATGAGATTAATATTTGTTTTAAATGCTCAACTTTTTTTTATAGGTTAGTTTTTCCTCAAAAAAATTAAAAAAAGTGTATAAAAGGATTATGTACTCCTACAAATTTTTAATAAAGACATCATTGAAAATTGATATAAAATTCATAACCTAGGAGAAATCTCAAAAAGATAGAACATTATCAAAGTTTTTGATAATTTTCACTTGGAACGAGTGAAAACAAATATAAGAAAAACTTTTTAAAATAAACTAAACATATTATTAATGACATAGAAAAGAAAAAAACCAAGTATCTGTTTCCATATAAGGGTGATACGAGAAGGGTAAATTCAGGGTTGAAATTATTTTTATCTTATTTTTAACTTTGATGATGAATTTTATTATAACTTCATGAATGTAGACAAAAAATAAGAATAAAATTTTTCGGCAACTGCCTTGTTTTTCGAAATATTGAATGCTGAATAATTAAAGAAAATTTAATATTTTGAAAATTACGCCAGATATCGAAAAATTTCGTCTTATCTCGTCAAGATACAACATAATTCACTATCAAAGCTAGTCACATTATTTTTATACGCTCTTTTATAAATCAACGTGGAAATATTTTCTAACAAGTGTTTCCAGAATAAACTGTTTAAAATGACTGTAGTAAATTTTATCTTCGGTTTATAGTGTAAAAGAATTTACATAATTTTTAGCTTAAATACTGTAAAAATTTTGTGCAAAATTATGTCATTTTTATTAAAACTACAAAGTAATAATTATGAATTCAAAAAAATTAGCACAACTTTTTGTTGAATTAATTTCGATTGTCGCTGTAACAAATGGAAACTTTATTACGTTCGACGGAGAGTGTCCATCAGCGGATCTGAAACCATCAATGATAAATGTCCTTCCATTTGTAAGTAATTAATTTTATAAAATTTTCTAAAATAAAATTCAGCCTTTAACGGTACAAATCAGAGATTTAAAAAAATTTCGGTTCGAGAATACTTCATGTGACTCATCATGGTGTCCTTTTGGCAGCATTTGTTTTGGAATTCGAAAGTATTTTTCAGAATTTTTTTTTAGAAAATTTTTCGCAAGACTATTAGTTGAAGCTACTAGTAAATTTTCAATTTTCTGTCTTTAAAGTTAGGGAGAAAATGGACACCAATTTTTTGCCTTAATTTGTAACTTCACGGGTAACCAGTGATGTTTACGAAAAATGTTTAAAACAAAAGTTGTTAATTTTTTTATAAGGAATATTTTTTTACAATTAAAATTTTGTTCTATCTCGAACGGTTTGCCAGATGAGTCCAACGTAGAATATAGAATTCAAACACAGTCTTTACGTCCCGAGTACGCTATAAAAAATTCAACTCTTTTCGTTTTTACTTTATCTTGTTGCCAGACAGACAGGTAGATGATGTTGTTCGTATCATCAATATTTCTAAGCGTTACAAACTTGGGACTTAAATTATTATACCCTCTTTTATATTTCAAACTCGCTACGATAGGCATATCGGATACGAAATTGATGGCAATTGTATAAAAGATACCATAAATTTATTTTAAATTTCTATAACTTTTTCTATATAGATTACAAACGTCGAGGTTAGTGCAATTGCTTTAACAGCTCCATTGTGTGGTATAAACCGGACCGACTATAATGCATTTTGGGAACACACCGATTCTGGTACAGCTAAAATTACAAATATTATTCGATCTACAGAAACTGGTGAATGTGCTACATATTTAGCTTATATTAAAGATATGGATCCTTTAACTGGAGCCTACGATTTACTTTATCAAGGTAATTCGAAATAAATTAGATTCTAGGGATTATATCTTACAGTATTATGTAAATTGAATTTCACTCGAAATTCTAGAAGCTGTAGATTCTTATATTTCTTGGTAAGTAGAGCAAAAGTCTTTATGGGGGTGCAAAATTTTGCCATGATTACAAAAATTTTGAGTGTTAAACAATTTATACAGAGTTATTCACGTTATTCGATACGAAATATTACGGCAAAACTGCTTGATATTAAGAAAATTTTTCTTCTGTGATAGATGGAGGCTTTACATTTTAAAATTGTTTTCGTAATGTACAAGCTGTGGGAAAATATATAAAGATACTAGCGACTCGCCCCGGCTTCGCAAGGGTGCAATGCTGATACTAAATACACTACAGAAAAACTGTGAACGTTGTATATAAAAACATAGCGGCCCGCTCTGGCTTCGCACGGGTATAAAATATATAGCCTATATGATTAAAATCGATCCAGTAGTTTTGATTTATTCATTACTGCCCGTGGCCCGCACGCGTTAAATTTGGAGTAAAACAATCCCCCTTTCCCTATACCATGAAGATTTCCTGCTTAAAATGTTAAAATTATTTACGACATCACATTAGAAACCTCAAAAATAGCAGTACTTCTCCACTATTTAATGGATGTTATTATACATATAAACCTTCCTCTTGAACCATTCTATCTATTAAAAAAAACCGCATTAAAATCCGTTGCGTAGTTTCAAAGATTTAAGCATACAAAGGGACATAGGGACAGAGAAAGCGACTTTGTTTTATACTATGTAGTGATTAAGACTTACCTTAGTTACTAAAAATGTAGTAGCAATTTTAACGTATACATTTTCAAAGTCTATTTCCGTTATTCAAACCAAATTCAACTTGGAGTTTACTAATCGAGTGAGTTTTCTGTCGCATTGTGAGTACATATCTTATCACAGAAAAAAAATTTCTTAAATCAAGCAGTTTAGCCTTATCTTTTGTGTTGAATAATGTGAATAACCTTGTATAATCACAACTCTCGGGTCATTTCATTCGAGTATTTGAAAAATTATTCTAAAATTAACCCTAAGTTGACTTTTTTTTAGTTGCACCTAACACAAACTTCGCCGGATATAAAGTACACTTTTTATCATTCAATCCATCAACGAAGACTGGCTCAGCACTTATTTGTCATAATTTACCAGATTCCCGGTACCAAGGTTAGTTATTTATGAAAATGATTGTAAAAAAATTTTTGAACAGAAATTAATAATTTACAAAAAAAATTTCTTTTTAGTTGAATTTACTCTATTGTCAGCATCATCATCAGAATACGATAAAGCTGCGCAGGATGAAGTGAAAACTGTATTAGAAACCAATAATTTAGGATATTTAAATCCATATATTTCTGGGATTGAGCATAGCAACAAATGTTATTAATATTTATTATTTTTATTGATCCACCGAAATTATTCATTGTTTTCTATCTTCAATTTCTCTTTTCTGAAAAGTCAAATCCAAAATATATTATTTATAATTTCTTTAGTTTGTTTTCGCCTGTCCCCTCGAGATCTTTCTTATTTCTTTATCAAATTCCACGATTTACCCCTCATTTTAAAGTTTATGGAGCTGACTTATGCCGAAAAATAGACTTACGATTTGAAAATGTACCGCTTAGAAAAAAACAGGCTAGAGAAATAATGTTTAGATATAATTTTGTTCATTATGAAATTTGTATATCATATCTGTAATAAATGTTGCCTATAAATAAAACGAAAGTAATTTACTCTTTTACATATTATTTATTTAATCTGTTTTTAGCCACGGATACCGTACCGCGGAATTCCGAACCTAGCTGAGCTATTAATTCCCATATTATTATATCCTGAACTGAAGTATAAATTTTTCAATTCTCTTAATATCATAAAAATTATTAATAATCGAAAGACTCTTAATGTTTATTGTATAAAGAAACAAAAATAATTAAGTTTTATTATACTTTAAGTGTAAAATTTAATATTTTTGTACCATGCATATATGAAATATACATAGTATATTAAGTTTAGTCCCAAGTTTGTAACGCTTAAAAATAATGATGCTAGGAAAAAAATTTTGTCATAGTGTCAAAAAAGATATCGAGCTGAAATTTTTACAGCGTACTCAGGACGTAAAAAGTGAGGTCAAGTTCGTAAATGAGCATCATAGGTCAATTGGGTCTTGGGTCCGTAGGACCCATCTTGTAAACCGTTAGAGATAGAACAAAAGTTTAAATGTTGTCAATTGTTTGTTTTCACTTGTTTGTATTTAAAATTTAGTATTTTTACACTTCAAGAATAAAATTTAGAACGTCTATATTTCCCTTGAAACTATAGACTTTTCCATTGAATCGGAGATCAAGAAATACTTAAATGGTTTTACCATTTGTTCAGCTTTTTCCTCTATACAGAGATAAAATCGTAATTATATATGAATTCTAAAAAAAATAGCTGGAGTTTTATGACCTATGTAGATATTTTTTTTGGCTGTTGAAGTATATATTTGGTTTTATATAATCCTCTAATAGCTTACGTCATTTTTATGTTTTCGAAAATATTATTAAGACCCTTTTTATAACTTCCTATAAGCTTCTAGTTGATATGATTTATCAGAAAAGACATAAATTTTTTGTTATCACAGTCAAAAATAATTATTATTTGAATATTTTTCATCTTTTTGTAAAAAATAACAATAATGTCATCATTATCGTTTATAAAAATTATTGTTGGGCTTATTTTCATTGGTACGGCAGCTAATGGAAACTTAATAACCTTGAAAGGACGTTGTCCATTTGTCAATGTTAAACCATCATTGGTTAATATTACTCCTTTCGTAAGTAGTTTCAAAAATTTTATTCATTATTATCTTGTTTTGTACCAACCTAGCTTTTGACTCTAGCAGGGGTGGATGATTTTCAGTCTAGAAAACACCAAATCAGAAATGTTTGGCTTAAATATTTCATTAATTCAACAGTATTTTGGCAAAAACACTTACTTAGCCAACTAAATCAATGATCAATCCCGATCCAAGTAGGGGATAGTTGCTCGGACATGCCGTCCCCTTGAAACTTCCTTGGAAATGCGATAGAATAATCCAAAACATGTGTTTGAGCAAAATACTCTACAAATTCATCGACTATTTCAATTTATCAATTTTTTTTTTTTTCAAAATATCAAATATTTAAGATTTTAAGAGCCAAAAATATATGTTATGGTTTTTTAAAATAGTTGAATGGAGTATCCAGTGTGACATTTAATTCAATTGCGGAAACAGCTCCTTTAAGTGGAATAAATCGAACGGATATAACTGTGACTATGGAACAACCCATACCAGGTATATTTAAATATACAAAACGATTTCGATCTAAGGAAACCGGCCAATGTGCGGAATTTTTAATTTTTATGAAAGCTGCTAATCAACCCGGATTTTACGATATGCTGTATCAAGGTTGGTTATCGCATTTCCTTTGTTCTTTTAAGGGATCTATCTTGTTTTTTAGAGAAAAATAATCAATTTTGGATTGTTTTTCTTTTTAGTTGCACCGAATACGAATTTTGTAAAATATTCCGGATACTTCTTAGCAATTGATCCAAAAAGTATAAAGAGTATTGGAATGGCCTGCCATAATTTACCGAATTCACAGTATCAAAGTAAGATAGATTAAAACTGATTTAACAAAAAATAATTAAACGTCATTAATATTTCCAAAAAAATATCTATTTTTTAGTTGAAGTTGCTGTATTGTCAACATCCACGTCAGAATACGATAAAGTTACACAAGAAGAAGTAAAAAACGCACTAGAATTCTATAATTTAGGATATTTATATCAATATATTGTCGGAATTGAGAATAATGATAAATGTAAATAAAAATTTATTCTCTTATTTCAGATTTCAGGCCAAACTGATTGAAAATTAAATAAACATAAAGATTTTTTAATTAATATAATAAATAATTTTTTACCAGAACCTTTTTTCACGATTCGTCAAATAAGACTTTTATGTGTTTAAGGTTCAAGTATGAATCTGTTCATTCCTAGGCTAACAGCTCATATAAAGCCTAAAAAAAATAAGATAATCATAAACATAAATCTCAAAATATTGGCAAATGATTTTCGGGTCTATTTTATGCGGGTCTGTTTCATTTGCGTATAGTTTTACCCAAACAGCTGAATGGATCTAATTATACAGATAAATAAACAACTATCTCTGTGGGTATTTTTGGTAATTTTTCCTTCTGGAAATATTTTTTATTATTATTATTTAAAAAATATTATTTATGCAATTTCGTCTCTTATTTTCACAATTTCTCAATTTCTAATACAGCAACTTTAATTAATAGTTATTTTTCAATTACTTCAATTTGACATTTACTATACCATTAACACGTCAAGAATTGAAAGCAAGTCGTATTCTAAATAAAACCGGCATTGTCAAGCAGATAATTCTATCGAAAATAAGCTAGTTCACGTGTGATTGAACATGGTGTGTAAGTCTAGTAAAGTGGAGTATATTCACTGCTTGAAAAACAAACCAGTAAATTTTTAGCCAACATAATCCCTTTTTTACAACTTTGTTTATTATAATTTTGTTCAATTTTATGACCAGATAAAAGTCAATGTACGTTAATTATAATTAAAATTTTTGCTTAAATATTGTGGAATTAATGCAAAATTTTGAAGTTCAGTTTTTATTCAAGGCTAAGAGAAACGCACATAATTAAATAATAATTATGAATTCATTTAAATTATTCAAAATTTTGGTTGCTTATATTTCAATTGTTGCTGTTGCAAATGGCAACTTAGTTACGCTGGACGGACAATGTCCACCTGCCAAACTGAATCCATCTAACTCGATTATTCCAGTGGTATGTATTTTTTTTAAACAATTTTCGATGTATGTTTATTATTTTTAGAAAAGGAAACATTCAAGGAAATTTGCATTTGTGTCAGTAGTTGAACAGATAAATTTACGTGTTTTTATAGATACCAAAGGCGATATTTACTCAACTTGCTGAAACAGCTCCAGAGAGTGGTATGAACCGAACTGATGCCGTTACAATTTGGCTGCAACGTCCCGAAGAAATAGAAATCAGAAATGTAGTTCGATCCAAAGAGACGGGAGATTGTGTTGTATATTCAGCATTTATGAAGGGTCCCGATCCAATGACTGGTGAATTTGATGCACTTTATCAAGGTAAAATCATAGTAGAAGTTGCTGGTTATACAGCTACTTGACTATTGATGCTATTATAGCAAGTAACTATTTCTTGAATGAACGATCTCAATAGGTACTCAATTCGAGAAAATAAGTTTTTGAATACATGCAAAATTTTCTTGAATCAAGAAAGTATATACTTGATACCATGTTAAAAACTGAAACTGAAAAAATCAAAATATTAACTTTTTTTTCAGTTGCACCTGATACAGGTTTTGTTGGGTATAAAGTACAGTTTTTGTGGTTTGATCCATCATCTCTCACTGGAATTGCACTTGCTTGTCATAATTTATCCGATTCACAATACCAAGGTTAGATAACATTGCTATAGAAAAAATAAACTTTAACTATTTAGTAATAATAATTGATTTTATTATTTTAGCTGAAATTTTTGTATTATCAGCAACTCAGACAGAATACAATGAAGTTATGCAAGAAATAGTTAAAGAAGTATTAGAAGAGAATAACATTGAAGTTTTAAATCAATACATGGTTAAAATCGACCACGAAAACAAATGCTTTTAAAGATGAACTTTTTCGATACTAATAAGGTTTATATCTTTTAATTTTAAAAATTGTGTTCAGTCAAAAAGTATTATACGTGTAGATATTACAAACTTTTTTCTCGATTTCTAATTATTTTCTTTCAACCTTTTGTTGCTAAGTAAAAAGTTTACAATTAAATTAAGATGGCTGTCTTTGTACAATATTGTAAAAATAGTGTACTAGATCATACAGCAGTGGTATAAACTCAAATAAGTATTAATTTTAACATGCTTTTAACTCAACTGTCCATTTATCACGTATTCTGTATGATAATAGCATGATAATGAACATCTGTAATTCTGCATATAATAGACATGTCTCTTAAACTACTTATACTTTAAATATAATTGTTTAGGTTAAACAAAAAATTTAAATAACTTTGAGTGATTAGGTATATCTCAAGAATGAAGCGATCAATAGTTTTGGTTTTTTTTTTAAACTCACATGTACAAATTCAAGAATGTTCAGTTAGTTTTTTGAAAATATCTTAAATCTATTTTTTTTCTAGAATTAAAAAACTTGTTAAAAACACAAAAAAACGCAACCTTTCCAATGCTCTCCATGTTCCGAACTTTAATTGAATTTAACTCGAGTTAGAGACGGTCAATCGACTTGAAATTTTTTTTGTTAATGTATTATAATATTCCTAATAAGTACACACCAATTTAGAATTTTCTGTCGATATGCCCATAGCAAGACAACAACCATAATAGAAGTATCAGATAATAAATCATTTTGGTTTAGTGAAACGTACACACAGGTGGTCGAAGCATATATGTTTGTTACCAATTAATCTTGTATGTAATAAACAATGCAAAAGTTATTTTTTTCCAAAAGTTTTATAAAACAATTTATATAATTTCAAATATGAAACAAAATAACAACTTTAGTTAAGGATGAACAAGCGCCTGGGCAATTTTGGATAAAGGGCTTGGTTTTTTTTTAAATGAAGTTGGACTAAGTCTTAATCAATTCTAAAAATTTAAGTGAGGTTGTCCAAAAGTAAGCATATTTAACATTGGTCGTATGGGAAAACCGTAGATGGATGATATGTTTTCATAGATTTCTCCAAAACTAGTCGGTGGAAATTAAAAAAAAAAACTACTTAAATTACCGTTAAAACCTTAATAAATTATTGAAAACAAAAATCCAGTTTCCCCGTATACCCGGGTTTTGAATTTTTCTACATTTTTTATGTTTTTTAGAGCTTTTGTGGGATGTTGTCGAGTAAGCTTTACACTACAAATAAAAATTGTATACATATAAAAATCTGATTTTTCATAGAACTTTTGATGAAAATCGTACAAATAACGTTTTCTTTTCCAAATTTTAAGAATTTTTACTCAAAAACTGAAGGGTTTAGAGAAAAATGGCTAAGAACATTTTTTGTTAATTTTAACCCAAATTATTTCGAAGCGATTCGGTTAATATTCCTTACTTGTTCAAAAAAAAATTTGTTTAAACAATATCCCTCCGGGCTACCCTCTGGCAACCTGCACTTTTACGTTCAGAAACATGTTTTAAACGGTATCCTGCAAAAATTTAATCATGCTCAATGACTGATTTTGCCTAAATACAATTATTTCGTTGATAGTGGTTTATTAGATTTTATATAAAGTGATAAATATATACCTATTTGTTTTGTTTAATTACACCTGCTAATAACAGGATATATAAACAATTAACTATGTCACCTTTGTTTTTTTTTTTATGTAATCATATCATAACTCCTTTCCTATATTTTAATTAATATAAAAATCCTCTAATATATCATCATTCATCATGCCCTTGAAATTTTGCTTAAATACTATGAAATTGACACAAAAATTATGTTTTATATCAATTTTCAAGTCAACAATCAAGTTCTAAATAAAAAATAAATATGAATTCAATAATATTAATAAAATTCATTGTTGTATTTATTTGTATTTTGGCGCTAGTGAAGGGAAACTTAATCACATTGGATGGACAATGTCCATTTGGTGATCTGAAACCTGCACCGGTGATTGCTGCAGCCCTTTTGGATAATGCCACATTTGTAAGTAGCCTATGCTATACTAACTCTTTGTCAAAATGCTTCCTGCTAAGAACATTTGCTTCGAATCTTCTTAAAGACGTGTTCCTTACGTCGTTAAATTTATTTTCATTTTATGGGAATCGTTAAAACCCATTTAAGATACAATTTGCCATAAATTATCGTTCAAGTTAGCAGAGAACTCAGTTTTATCTCTGATTTTTTTAATTTCATAGTTAACAAGACAGACAAGTTTGGTGTTTCATGCAGTTGCGGAAACAGCGCCTTTGAGTGGAAACAATCTTACTGACATAAGTTCAATTTTGGAACATACTAAATTGCCAGATAATCAATTGGGTGGCGTTAAATTTATAATACATTTTCGATCCAAGGAAACTAGCAAATGTGATCAGTATGAAATTATTTTCAAACCTACAATTCAACCTGGAGTCTATGATCTTCTTTACCAAGGTATAAGTTAACACGTTCAAATCGTCGTCCATTTCATTTCAAACTTTATTTGAAAAGTGAACAAAATATATCTAAATTAAATCTTCTGTTCTAGTTGCACCGAATGCAGACTTTGTAGACTTCAAAGGATATTTTCTGTCAATAAATCCGCAAACATTGACGGCTATTGGATTTATTTGCCGCAATTTACCAAACTCTCAGTATCAATGTAAGAAAATTCAGAATTTAAAGAACTTGGCGTAAATAAAATTGATCGTAAATTTGTTAAAAGTGTCAATGGGCTCAAAGATCTTATTGTCTGAGTTGAAACATTGGCAATTAAACTCGCCAACGGAAACATATATCTGACGTGAAATTTGTCTGGGGGAGAACGTACATTCAAAACTTTTTATTTTATTTTCAAAGGCCTATAAAAAAAACATTCTATAAAACATATCCCATTTCTGTAGACAAGATTCTTTCCCTAAAATTGACTACTGTAGGCGTGTATCTATTATTTCCAATGTTTCCAACTTTGGGCCGAAATTAAGAGCGAAAGATTTTTTCGATTTAATTTATGCAGCGTTGTCCATTAAATTTCTAATAATTAAATTTTTATTTTTAGTTGAGATTGCCGTATTGTCTGGATCAACTATAGAATATAACAGAGGCACCCAAGAAGAAGCTAAACAAATATTAGCCTTCAATAATTTAGGACATTTAGCTCAATATCTTAGTCCAATTGAGCGCAAGACTAATTGTTTGTAAATTTATTTTCTTCGGCAAATATAGTCTATTTTATTTGAATTTTTCTGCGTTGTTTTATTAATTTTGTATAATGAAAAATGTTAAAAAAAATAGCATAGCATTGTAAAAAAACTTGATTGATTTATTTTTTATCTTTCTTATTTCAAAGGCAATTTTCATTCAGTTTCCAACTTTTATTTTTAAGAGTTGTAGAATTAGTCAATCAGTAAGCGATTTCCGTTACTACATTTATTTATCATTATCACTATTTTGATAATATAGACACAGGTGGTCAAAACACATGCTACCAATAAAACTCTTGGAATTAGAAGGTTAAATAAGTTGTTTTGCTCATAAATTAAACAATGTATAAACAGTCAAAACCGTTTATAACGACGAACCAGTTATAATGGCGAAATTGAAAGGTCTCAAGAGACAATCAAGAATATCAGATGCATTTTTGACAAAACGTAAAGACAAGCAACATAAGCGTACCCAACTTTTTTGTCCAAGGAGAGAGCAAAATCTTGCAACTGAATTTTAAAACAGATATTTTCAATCGATTGTGCTAAAACCTTGCAAACACGTTTATAGTACAGTTAAAGATGTTCCAAATAAAGGTAAATAAAAGAAACCGCTTGCATAGTGGGGCAAATGTTTTTACTTGTTTATAAACAATAAATTGTTAATTCAATGGAACGGTTAATGTTAAAGTTGACTTACAAAATTAATAAATAGGCAACTTGAATTACGTATACGTTATACATGTATAATAGTTTTCGATTATTTGACAAACACTTAACATTTACGTCTTACAAGTTGCCTAATTATTAATTTTTTAAGTTAACTTAAAATTGATCGTTTCTTTGAATTAATAATTTATTGTTTATAAACAAATAGAAATATTTGCGTCACTAAGTCATTCGTTACTAATGATATTTGACACAAAAGGAACACATCCCTTGAGGTTTCAGCAAAATGTAAGCGTTTTCTTTCATTTTCCTGTATTAGTCGATTTTTGTAACATCTTGTACTGTACTATTAGTTTGAATGACAATGCATAGCTAGATAGGTGACTTATCCTAAGCATTTGCTGAAAAAATACGAATAAAATATGTAATTCGGATAACAATGAGTTTTTATGACAAAGCATGTTCTGATTTTCCTATCGCTTCCACCATATTTGATATCCATCTCTTTTTTACTTTGAAATAAACAGTTTAAATAAAAAATGCTTTTTTAAGGATTATTTTAAGATTTTATGGTAATAAAAAGTAGAAAATAATTATTTTGCATTCTTCCATTCCCAAATCATCTCCTTGATATTTTTAATTGAACACCTCCAGCTTTGGCAAATGTTCATGCGCAAAAAAAGCACACTAAAAGTCTGTCTTTAAAAAAGTATTTTTTATTTAAATTTTTATTTCTGCTATAGCATGACTACTTCCCTATATTGAATGAACAGAAAAAAAAACTTTAATATAATCGTACCCTTGAAGTTTTTGCTTAAATACTACAAATAATTTTTGTAATTTTCATTAAGTTAACATCAAATAAAAAATTATGAATATGAATTCAATAAAATTAATAAAATTCATTGTTGAATTTGTTTGTATTTTGACTCTAGCCAAGGGAAATTTAATTACTACATATTCTGGACAATGTCCATTTGGTGATCTAAAACCACCGGGAGTGACTATTTATGAGATTTTGGATAAAATCACAATTGTAAGTTAATTTTCAATTTCTTATACGAGATAAGTATATTCATCTCCTTTATTTTCGACAGCCAGGTGTGCTAATTCCTTTCAATTCCGTTGCGGAAACAGTTCCTTTGGGTAGTGGTAACAATCGTACAAACATTAGATCAATTTTGAAACGTGTTCCATTACCAAATTCTGCATCAGATGCCGTTATTATGATGAAAACTTTTAAATCTAAGGAAACTGATTTATGTGGTCAATATCAAATTATTTTTTATCCTACATCTCAGCCTGGAGTCTACGATCTTCTTTACCAAGGTAAGCTGATAAATTTTATGACATATCTAATTGTTATTTTGACCAACAGAAAATATTCTAGAATATAAAGTTGATTGGTAATTTATTATCAATCGAAGAAAAAGACACTTCTGAAAGACAATTTCTCAACGTTAGCTGCCTTCATAGCTACAACAAGCTAAAATCCAGGAAATTAAAGGCTTGATATCTTGAAGTACAGAGATCTAGAATCCTAATTTAGGTTGTCTTTCGCCATTTAAAATGAATTAAATATCGAAACAAAAAAAAAGAGGCGTTCAAAAAATCATAACACTTCCCGAAGTCGGGTAGAAATAGAAAATAACTTAATACTACGATCCTTCTGTTTTAGTTGCACCGGGAGCAGACTTTGTGAATTATAAAGGATATATTTTATCATATAAACCAGATATTTTCTTGTCTGTCTTGTTTATCTGCCATAATTTACCAAATTCTGAATATCAATGTAAGTAAACCAAAAGGACCTTATGAAAATCAAATGGTAAAAGCCTTTCAGTTAAAATGCTCTGAAAAGTACCCGAAATAATTTTTATGAAGAATGATTTAATGTGAAATTTTCTGAAACTTTGGGAAATGTTAGTTTCATGTAAAATATTCAACGGGAAGAAAACTTAAAAATTGATAGTTTTCGAGGTATTCGATCAAGAAGGTAAATATTTGAATGTCTCATATCTCTAAGAGATCTAAGACATTCTTTACTTCTTTTTGCACAGCGGGACGAAAGTTGAAATTTTCTGCAAGTAGATGAGAAAAAAGGATTTGATCGATTTACTCTCTTACCGAAATCTGACCCCTTTTACGGAATTTTCAGCTAATACTGACAGAAAGCCTTTTTCCATGTAATTTTTTCATGTGCCATTATAACAAATTGTTATTTTTAGTTGAGATTAGCGTCTTGTCAGCAAATTCATTAATATACAACAGTCAAATCCAACAAGAAACAAACAAAGTATTAGAAGAAAATAATTTACAATATTTTGCTCCATATGTTACTGCAATTAACCAACAGAATGGTCTAGATAAAAATTGTTTATTAGTTTAAAAATGTAATCTTTCCAACGGGAGTATCCATCCGTTGGTAAGAATTTTCTGTGTTTTTTTTAACTCCCAGTTTTAGTTTATTTAAACTTCCAGTGATGTTTTAAGTTTTACCAATTTTGTACATTGTAAACGAATTATCAATAAAGAAAGTTTTCTTTGTTTTATTTCCGAAAATTTTTACTGTTTTTACCAATAAGAAACACAAATAATTTTAGTTTTTGATAGAAAATTAGAGAATGTAAAACAATTATTGGACTTTTTTCCATGTGTAGAGGCGTTTGCTAGGTGTTTACTTAGCCCTCTAGCTAGGAAAAGACCACTACTATTTGGAAAGAAAACACAAGCATAAAATGTTAAGCCTACGTAAGCCTGTGTTAAATAACTATCGTTAAGCTTTTCCTCTATTTTATGATAGAAATAAAAGTACGTAATAAGACATACGTAATTGAAATTTTTGTTTAAATACCATGAAATTGATTAGAATAACAGTTAGTAAATTTATTGTGATTTTTTAAAAGTACTCCATAAAACAAAATTATGGCTTCATCAAGATTAGTACACACTATTTTTGAATTTATAACAATCGTAGCTATAGTAAATGGCAACTTAATAAAGTTTGATGGACAATGTCCATTTGATGATATGAAGCCACTATCAATAGATGCTGCTGAAATTGTACGTATCAAGTATTTGGATCGTTTTTAACTCAAGAAAAATTTGTATTAATTTTTTCTGAAATTGTTAACCAATAGCTACTTAAAGTAGTGTTTTGATGCCAGACAACCTGTTTCTCTAGTATTTTAAATGGTTATACAGTGCAATGGAACAAATAACGGGAAGAGAAAGTAAATTTCCCGATATAGACCAGAAAAGTCTTTCACGTACCATTTCATCGTCACTGATTAACAATTTCAGAAAAAAATAGCGTGTGCATTTCATAAAAAAAATACTCTCGGATTCCTATGGAACAAAATTCCATAGTTGTCCGGAAATATATTCCGTTTCCTACTAAATGCAACTATTTTTCGCTAATTTGTTTTTACCCAGTTGGGCGGAGCACCTTTAACAATGACGACAATTGCTGAAACAACTCCTTTAAGCGGTGCAAACCGGACCGATACAACTGAAATTTTGGAATTTATAAAGCCTGATATAGTTAAAGTTACACTGATTTGTCGATCGAAAGAAACTGGTCAATGTGGTAAATTTTTTCTTCTTATGAGACCTTCGCATCAATCTGGAATATATAAGGGTCTTTACCAAGGTAAGTATCTAGATTTTGTCTATTCAAACAAAAATTGAATCAACATATCCCATGAAAGGAATAAACTGCATGATTTTTTATTTATTTATGCACTTGTTTTCTAGTTGCCCCAAAGACAAACTTTGCAAAATTTAAAGCAGCATTTTTATCATTTGATCCCGTAACCATGAAGTCTGTTGGATTAGCATGCCATAATTTACCAAATTCCAAATTTCAAAGTAAGTAATTTATTTGTTACATTAGCTGGCAACGTTTTCGGGAGTTTATTTTATGACGGCATATAATTTCGAATATTTCCATTTTTATTGAATTTCGGAGTAGAAATGAAATATGAGAATATATATCTGAAACCATTGCATTAAACGCGCTAGATGCGCTTTAGTAAAGAAATCGAATTTCTTTCTGGCAAATTACAATAAACTTCTCCAATTATAAAATGATAACTTTTATTAAAATTATTAGAACAGCATCTGAAGTGATGTTAGCAACGGCTTTGCCTAGAAATTTAACTTATATTGCTAAAGACATGAAAAATTGTCTTAAAATGATTTTGAATTGAACGTTCTAGTAAACGCAAAAAACGTAACCGCTCTCAGGTACCGGACGAACTTCTTGCTTTTCTATTTCCAATAAGAAATATCCGAAATCCAGCCGTGTTGAAATCAACTTTTCAATACTATCTTTTGCTAAAATATGATATTTATTAAACTTGAAATAATCATTTTGTAGTTGAAATTGTCGTATTGTCAGCATACACATCAGTATACGATGAAGCCACTCAGGAAGAAGTGAATAAAGTATTAAAATTCAATAACCTTGAATTTGTAATTCCGTATGTTAAAGGAATTGAACAAAATAATGAATGCTAACTGTATGATACATTTTGGCATCAGAAAATATCAATCATCACTTGTTAATCACCTTTAATGCTCTGTCTAATATAGCCAGTAGTCAATAAGTCTAGAATTTTCGAACTCGAAAAACTGTTTTAGTTAAAGTATTGTTGGAATCAATTCCTTCCGTTCAAATATTTTTATATAAATACCTATTATATTAAAAGTCATAAATAAACATACACATTTAATTTTATTATGGGCCAATTTAATTTTTATAACCTAAAACAAATATAAAGACAAAGGGTATAAAATGTCGGCACGAAGGAACTGTATAGTCTTGGTAAATTTTCTACAGATAACAATTGAGATTATACTGCGACCACTACGTCTTTGTAAGTGAAAAACAAAATGAAACCAAATTTTTTTTCAGATAGTCACTCTGGGTAACATTGAACATCTTTTCACCTGTGTGTCCCTAATTTATAGAAATTAATGACAGGAATTGAGATTTAAGTGAGTTGTAAAGTATATAGATTATGTGAGAATCCGGAGATATAGCCCAAAAAATGCCATGGCCCAAAGTTACATATGGATCTTGGGGAATAAATTGTATTTTTTTCGGAAATTAAAATTGTAGGGATGGAAAAATGATGGGCGAACGAATCCAATCAAAATTTCATGGAAATTAGAATTTTGGGATTCTTTTTTTTAGTACAATCATAATAGATACATTTTCCTTCAGAAAATTTGCTACGAAGCATAATGAGGAAAAAATATATTCTTTTTTTATTAATTTATTACTTTTTAACAATATAATATGATATGAAAGCTGACAATGTTTTCGAAAATTTCTTTAATAGCGGCTGAATTAGTGAACAGAAAATATCCTATCATTTATCAGATACACAATGACGATATTCGATTGTATTATGTATTCATAAACTGGTGGTTACATCTCTAAAAGACAGATTAAGTCTATATATTTTATCGGTATTTTATTTCTGATTTTTAATAAATAAAATGAAATATCGTCATCACAAAGTATATTTCATGCATCACAATTCAAATATTGACTTTAGCTTCAACATAAATACATTAGACCTAGCAAAATCAAATCGACTTGAAATGTCAAGTTCGATTTATGAATATCGGCAAATAGTTTTTAAAAAAATTATCCATCTAATAAATTTAACATGAATTTAGTAACATTAGTACAAATTATTGTTGCATTTTCAATTGTTGTCACCGTGAATGGAAACTTACTTACGTTTGATGGACAGTGTCCATTTGCTGATATGAAGCCAGTAAAATACGTTGACAGATTTGTAAGTATTCTATTCATAAAATCATCTAAAGAGTCTATTTCCGATTGTCCGTCTGCGAACACGATAACTCAAAAACGAAAAAAGACATCAAGCTGAAATTTTTATAGAGTGCTCCGTACGTAAAAAGTGAGGTCGATGTTCGTAAATGAGCAACATTGGTCAAGGGCTTATAAGCCGTTAGAGATAGAACAAAAGTTTACATGATAAAATTTCCTTATAAAAAAAATAACTAATTTTGTTTGAAACAAATTAATTTTTTTTACACAGTTGAGAAAAGCTCCTTTAACAGTGAGAACAATCGCTGAGTCGGCTCCA
The DNA here is from genome assembly GCF_905475395.1 of Chrysoperla carnea. Classification (NCBI taxonomy): domain Eukaryota; kingdom Metazoa; phylum Arthropoda; class Insecta; order Neuroptera; family Chrysopidae; genus Chrysoperla; species Chrysoperla carnea. The sequence continues at coordinate 130,457,332 of NC_058337.1, forward strand.
TTAAGTGGTACAAACCGGACCGATGCAATCGAGATTTTTCAAAAAGAGCTCGATAACATTATAGTTACACGTATAAGTCGATCGAAAGAAACAGGTCAATGTCACAGATTTTATCTTCTTATGAGACCTTCTGTTCCTCCTGGAATGTATGGTGCACTTTACCAAGGTAAGCTTTTTTATGTTGCTTGTTTAATGTCAGGCTTGAACAGAGCCTGACTAGTTAAAGACTTGTCCATAAATGTGGTAGAGTCTTTGATAAAGAATGAAATATAATCTATTATAATATTTAAACTACACTCGCAAATTGAATTTGTGTTCTAGCTGCGCCCCATGCAAATTTTGAATACTCCAGATCAGCATTTTTATCATTTGATCCAATAACCATGACTTCTGTTGGATTATCCTGCCGAAATCTACCAAATTCGAAATTTCAGAGTAAGATTTCATAAGTTAACACATAGAAAACAATTTTGTTTAGAGTGATGATGAATAGCTTCAATTATTTTTTAGTTGAAGTGGTTGTGTTGTCAACATTCAAATCAAGATATGATGAAGCAACTCAGGAAGCTGTTAGGAAAATTTTGGAATCGAATAATCTTGGATATATAAATATGGTTAGAATTGAACACAATAATAGATGTTTGGTACCATAACTTATCGGCGATTCTCTCACAAATGTATACATGTATATGTTGTGCCAAAATTACGATTTGTTTAAAATTCCGTCTAGGTCTCAACGAGGGAGTGCACACATCCTCCATTAATATTTTGTGTCTCCATTCTTCGATTATAATTCTTTTTGTTCTTTATTTATTTCGTTTGCTTATTTAAACTGTTTCGTAGATCTATATAACACTTTTGTTATTCTCCTTTGATATCCCTCTTTATCCTATCCAAAAACAATCTCTCTTTTCATATTCGTATTTCACAGACTATTAATAAATAATAGTTTAAAAAAACTAAAAAAACACGCTTTTATAGCAAATCGAACTAAAAACTTAAAAATAATTTTTAATAACAAAGAGTTTATATTACCGTAGCAGAAGGTTATACAATCAATCATAATTAATTACTTAAAAATAAAAATATAATAAAATTTAAGTTACAAACAGAATTATTAAATTCAGAGTGAAAAGTCGTGGGGTGCTTGACATATTAAAGGTTATACAATCATTCTATTGGCAACTATCTATGAGTGGAGAGTTATGGAAATGTAGTGAAATGCACCCCACGCTTTTCACTCTGAATTTAATAATTCTGTTTGTAACTTAAATTTTATTATATTTTTATTTTTAAGTAATTAATTATGATTGATTGTATAACCTTCTGCTACGGTAATATAAACTCTTTGTTATTAAAAATTATTTTTAAGTTTTTAGTTCGATTTGCTATAAAAGCGTGTTTTTTTAGTTATTTTAAACTATTATTTATTTTATACTTTTTAGTACGATTTATCAATTAGTTTTTTGTGGATATGTGGTATTAAAATGTATTACGAATCGTTTCGTAATCTATTCATCTCATTTAATGCATCACTATTGCACGGGGTTTTTCCTGTTAACTTAGAGCAATCAAGTTCTTCAATGCGAATACCGTCTAAGGTTCTTACACGACTAAGTGCCACATAAGCTTGTCCAGCAGCAAACAGTCGTGAGCCTAGATAAATGACTGCATGATCAACTGTACAACCTTGCATTTTGTGAACAGTCGAAGCCCAACTCAGGATTAGTGGCAACATTCGTCTTTCAGCAGTTCCATAGCTACGCCCTCGTGGGTAAACAGTGAAGTTTACAAAAAAAAATTTCAAACAAAAGTTGTTTATTTTTTTATAAAGAACATTTTTTACATTTGAACTTTTGTTCTATCTCTAACGGTTTACAAGATGGGTCCTACGGACCCAAGATCCAATTGACCCATATTGCTCATTTACGAACTTGACCTCAGTTTTTAGGTCCTGAGTACGCTATAAAAATTTCATCTTGATATCTCTTTTCGTTTATGAGTGATCGTGTTCACTCTCCTAGAGGATATATGAAAAGAATATATTTATCCTGGCGGCCCTAACAAGGATAATGGGAATTATTAACGAATTATTGCATTGTCACCGGTTCTTGAGACGTATGCAAAGTTTCAAGTTAATCAGATGTTAGGAACCGGTGAAAATCGTGCTCAAAGATTCCGTTACATAGTTACATACATACAAACAAACAAACATACAGCCCAAGCTTATAAAAGCGTGTTAAAAATGAGGTTTAGTTATTCAAATTAATTTTTTTGTTTAGATTTTAGATTCTACTTTATTTTTACTATTGAACATCGTTTTTATTTAATTTTTGTACTAGGATTTTTGAATCTATTTTTATTCAAATAAATAAAACATTTTGCTTATAAATGATGGCCAGAAGAAATAACCTTCAAAACTCCCTGATGTTTCTCAATTTACCTCTTTTTTTATACTACTTTATATTCTCAAACTGTTTAAGATGATATCTCAAAACTGTACGTTGAATGGCCTGTAAGCATGCTAACTTCAGGCCGTATTTTCTATTTTTCACTCCTTGACCCAAATGTCACAACCGTGTAAGTTAAATTTTGATAAATATTGCAGAAACGTTAAATTTGACCCAAAATTTGAAAAGTATGGCCCAAAATTAGTGTAAATACAAACTTAGTTTATTAAAATAGGATAAAATTTGGGTGTGATAGAGCGAAATTAATTTTTTGGATTTTAATTACGTTATTGAGTATAATAAAAAATCAAAATTTTTGGATATCTTGTCCAAATTTTGTTCGATTTAAATGAAATTGTTGTTGAAACATAATAACTTTGGGTCGCATTTTTCTTCTAAATAAGTCGCTTAAACCTCTCCTTGGGCCAAATGCGGAACGCTTGATTGTTAAATTTTATATATGTGAATATATATATGAAATAAATATATATGTCGCTGATTAGGCCATGCCTAGAAGTTGATTTTAAAGAATAAAGTCACAAACATGGAAGTTTCAACATTCACAAACATGAAAGTGCAGCGTCAACTACAAACCTAACCACACAAATGTCAAATTATATCACTAGGTACATGAAGGTTATAAAGACCTTCATGACTAGGTACTTCAAGATAGGCCAAATATGAAAATTCTTTCAAAATGATTTTCGAAACTTGTAAGAATTTAAATTATATTCACAGTAAAATTAAAAACACTTTACATTGCACAATTTTTTTTGCAGTTATATTAGTATTAGTTGCAGTATTATGGGGATGTACAAATCCATTTATTAAAAGTGGTACCGTTGGTATCGAAAAGATTAAAGGAAAAACAAAATTTTCACAAATTTTATTAGAATTAAAATTTTTATTTACTAATTGGAAGGTTAGTTGTTACTTTTATATTATTATATTAATTATATTAATTTTCGTTCTTGGTTTTTAGTATATTATACCATTTTTAATCAATCAATCTGGCTCGTTGGCTTATATATTTGCGTTACAAATAGCACCGATGTCATTAGTTGTACCAGTCACAAATTCTTTAACTTTTGTTTTTACTGATCTCACAGGAAAATTACTTGGTGAAAAATCACCTCCATTACGTTAGTATTTTAATAATAAACATTTCTGTTTTGTATAATAAATAAACCATCTTGTTATTACAGGTACCTACATTGGTATGTTATTCATTTTATGTGGAACAACGCTGTGTGTATTAGACAAAGTATATCCGATAGATGTCTCTAGTATACTAATGTTTTAAATCTTTTATGTTTATTTTTAAAATAAATAATTGTATGCATTATTTTTTATATAAATAAATAATTTTATTATTAATTAAAATATTTTTATAACTTTCAGTTGTTATAATTTATAAATTTTATCATCTAGAATCTAGATTAATAGCTTCCGAAATATCGTCCAAAATCTTTCTAAAAATTGGATTTAGCCGATATCACTGAAATTATTCGACCAAATGTTGTTAAATGCACTAAATGTTTGTAGTTTTGGGTCAATTTATTAAATTCTAAAACAAAAAGTTGTTTGTAATTACAAATTTTTTTCTCAAAAAGATAAAACTGAACAAGTTAGTATAGCAAGGTGAAATGCCATTTTGATGAAAATTGCAAGGATGAACGTCCCCAAGATCCCGAAAGTGAACATATTCTATTGATAACTGGGAATTGAAACCCCACCAATTGGAGATAATAATTCGTACTATCTATAGAATAGGAAGATAACTTAGATCATGTTTCCGTGAAATAAAGTAGATTGTTTCCATTTCTCTTTTAAAATTTATTGGAAAAAGTTTTAATATTTGTCGATTTATATCAAAAAGATCTCTCGTTTGCCAAAAAAAAAAATCTCGACCGATCCACTTTTTGAAATGAAATAGAAACGCCAACTTCTATAGAACTTGGTGATTTATTTTTTATAAAGTATCATTTGATTTCTTCAAGCTTTCCTTAAGTGCGCACTGCATTTCTGTTATTTTTAAACATTCCTGTGATTACCTTCTGCTAGTGCCAAGCGATTATTTTCAAAATTAAAATTGATAAAAATTCATCTAAGAAATTCTTTGTGGTAAGAAGGTTACGCAATTATTCTATCCATCGAACATTCAATTAAACGAAATTTAAATTTTGATGATGCCATTGACACTCTTACTGAACAGAAAGCCCGAAAAAAGTTATTTTATTAACAACCATTTTGTTCTAAAACAAAAATTATGATTTCAGTCCACGCTCTTCAAATTAAAAGTAAGAAAATGAACCAAATATGATAGCGTTTTGTATACCAAGTTTACGTAGGGATTTATATAAATAACAAACTTTAACGTTGGTTGAGCTTTTTTATTGTTGGTGGGTGAAGGAACCATCTGATTTATTTGCCACGGGCCTAGAGCGGTATAGTTACGCCACTGACATTATAGTGTTGCAATTTTTAATGACGTGCCATTGTGCTAATTAGAAAGGTCAACAAACAGATATTTTTACTTCGACAAAAGAAAACAGTAATAAAAATTGTTTATAATACAATTAACTTTTAAAAAAATATACATTTTTGAAAAATAAAAGTGTGGTAATTCTAGCCAGACACTTATACAATCACTTTTCAGGTGTGTAAACATATGTAAATTTTTATTCGAATTTCGTATGTTCATAAAAGTAAATTTAAACAAATTGAAAAAAAACAATCATATTAGTATCGGAAAAGTATTAAAATGTTATTGATAGATCTGAAATGAGGTAAGTGTGTAAGTTTATTTTGATTTTTCATTCATATTCGAATTACTACATCTTTCATTCAACTAGATGGTAATCCAACTTGATTTTCAAAATTTTGAAAAGTGATGACATGAAAAATGGTGTCAGCCAAATAGTCGCCTCTGAACGTTCTGCAGCCAGGTAATTTTCTATGACTTTTCGCAAGTTTCGGAGGGCTATTTCGAATAACATGAAGGATGTCATTTTTAACGTAGTCCCATTTTGCAGATTTGTTGAAATAGACGCGGCTTGTAAGAAAGTCCTACAAAACGAACTCCAATGAGATATTCTTGGCGGAGTCTTATCAAAGTTTGGTGTCTGTTACGACTTTCTCAATAAGCGGAAATATTTTATATTTTCCGTGAAAGGAATTTCACAATAAATTTTATTGCAAAAATAATAATTCACCTTATTTACAAGACATATAAAATATTGTTTAAAACAATTTAATTATTTTTTCCTTTTATATATAAAAATTTTTTTTAAAGCTTATAAAAAAAAAAAAAAAAAAAAAAAAAAACTTACATAAACGTGGACAAAATATGATTAAATTAATATTATGTCACAAGAGCTTAGTAGTTACTGGCTTTCATGACCAAATCCTATTTAAAAATTCGTTTGAAAACATGTCATCTATGGCCTTAGGATTATTGTGTAAACTGAAACGAAGATGAAAAAGCAGTGTTAGCATAGTTGGCCGACAGGATTATGTGTTCAGGGCTTAGATCATATATTTTTGAATTTTCAAAGGTTCAGGGCCGTAAAATTATCGTTTTTTTTTCAATTTATCGTACCAACAGAAAATTTTTTTAAAATTTTTTTTTTCAAGAAGTCGCCTTGTAACTGTAAGAGAGGGTTAAAGGGAAAAAAATTAAAACAAACACTTTTTTAATAACACTTTATTATTTGTAATTTTAAATCTCTATGTAAAATAAAAACACTTTACAAAAATAAACTTTAGGGTTTTAAGGAACATAATGGTTATTAAAAATTATTAATAATAAAGTAACATAAACGTAATTTTTTTTTTGTAATTTAATAAAATACTACATAATACGTATAAGTAAGAATGATACATAATATCACAAATATAAAATAATTATTTCAACAGATAAAATCTAATTTTCTTTTTTTTTCAGTAGCAAACTTATTAATTACCGAATCAATATTAATTTCAACATTTCGGTGTATGTATAAAAGAGCTAAACTTGAAATTCTTTCTTGGCCCATTGTTGCTCTCAGCCAATTTTTTATTATTTTAAGTGTTGAGAAGAGTTCCATGAACCTGGAACAGCCAAAGTAGCACAACCAGGTAAAATATACGGGGTTAATTAGTACTCGATTATTACTAATTAATTACCCAAAAATTGAATTTATTACTCCATTTTTTTAAAAATTAACACCAGTTGTGCTGGCTTCCACCTGAAGCTAGCACAACAGCTTCAAAAAACTTCGTATTGGTACAAAAAATTAGAACTCATTAATTACTAATTTATGACCATAAATTTTAATTTATTACCATTCTTCAACATGGTCCAAAATAGTGTTGAGACTGGCCATTCGAGAAAAACTTATCGACAGCGTACGGAAATCCTGCTGGATGTCTTAGAAACCATCCGAACCCTCGATGAAAAAAAACAACAAATCGGAAACACAAATACGTTTACCGTATCCACCGACATGTTCGTGACGGGGTTGGCTGAAGTTTTAATGAAGTCAACTCCTTCGAAAGTAGAAGTTACAACGTGCTCGAACGGTTGTCAAAAAGAAAATCATGTCGTTGTAATTCATTTTGATGACCGATTAATAAAGTCACAAATGAATAAAATATTTGAGAACGATTCAATGACTGCAGGGAATTGTATTACCAAAGGATGCACCGGGATTACTACAACAACAGTTCTATCATTCGGTATAATTTTAATTATAAACAATTTTTACAAAAACTCGACATTTTAATATACTTTGATTGTTTAACTGTCTTTTGAACGGCGATGTGAGTTTCTCTGAATGTTTTATTGCCGGACAATAATATTTTCAAATTTCAGTTTTTTACATTCAATTCTATTGCAAGTTCCATCTAGTTCCATCTGTTCGATAAAATTTTCCATCGAAGCTTTTTCTTGTACTTTTTTTAAGATTTAAGATATTTTTAAGATGTTCCATTGGGCCTGAACTTCGATGGAAATGGATGGAATTTTTAACGCGGGTTGATGTAATCTTTCTTATTTCACTGATCATTTTCAAATCGCAATTATAGGTGACTTGTTGCTGCTGGAACCATATCGTTATAAAAACGAGTTCGAAACCAGCCTTTCTACATTCAAATTAAAGGATATACCAATAAATATTACTAATTCAGAAAACGAACAGGACTACGTCTTTTCTGGGTTTGTTGCGTATCGCGGTTCGACAAACAACCTACGGACGTTCGAAAATTCCAAGTCGATAGGTCACCACTATGCTGTCTGCAAAAGGAGTCAAGAGTGGACATTGTACGATGATATGCTGCTAAAATCCAGTCGAGCGACGCAAAACAATTTCTATCCGGTATGCCTTCTCGTGTACAGAAAGATTGCTAAATAAAAAGTTATTTGGAACCAAAACACTGGAACCAAAAATGGCTACAACTTTTACCGACTAAGCTCCATGCAATACGCGATAATATTTTCGACAAGCTACCAACCCTTGACCGCCAAAAATATTGTACAATCGTTAGATTACGGATTGGACACACGAACATGAGCCACATTCATCTCATAACCAAGAGTAACCCAAACCGATGCCAACACTGCAACGCAATAATATCGGTGAATCATGTTCTTTCACAATGTCAGGGATACCAGCATCAAAGAAACAAAAATGGATTACCCTCGGAAGCCAAGGATATCCTCAATGATCCCAAATATTTCCCAAGTCTCTTCAAGTTTATTAAGGACAATGACTTAATTATATGAACCCATTTTGTATTAATAATAACACATGTAAATAATGTATAAGTCTCTGCGGTCGCTAATGACCTAGACGTTAAAAGCGACCTTAAATAAAAAAAAAAAAGAAAAAAAAAAAAAAGTTATCATAATTAAAGACAATGGGAATTTCTATTTAATTTAATCCTCTTAGTCAACATTACTGAATGTTTCCATCTTGCATAATTAAAAAAAAAAAAGAACTAGTTGTTACAGGTTTACGAGAAAACTAGGACAATTTTTATTTACTATAGAATTTTACAAGTAATACCTAAATTAAAATTTATGGTAATAAATTAGTAATTAATGAGTTCTAATTTTTTATACCAATAGGAAGTTTTTTGAAGCTGTTGTGCTAACTTTCGGTGGAAGCCAGCACAACTAGCATTAATTTTAAAAAAAAAAATGGAGTAATAAATTCAATTTTTCGGTAATTAATTAGTAATAAATTAAAATTTATGGTAATAAATTAGTAATAAATGAGTTTTTAATTTTTTGTACCAATACGAAGTTTTTTGAAGCTGTTGTGCTAGCTTCAGGTGGAAGCCAGCACAACTGGTTTTAATTTTTAAAAAAATGGAGTAAAAAATGGATAAATTCAATTTTTGGGTAATTAATTAGTAATAATCGAGTACTAATTAACCCCGTATATTTTACCTGGTTGTGCTACTTTGGCTGTTCCAGGTTCATGGAACTGTTGAGAAGCTACGTTCTGAAGACGCAACACTTACAGGCATTGTAGAAACTATGTGGAACGCTAGTTTGATGTGCGGAAAAATATCTGCATCGCAGATTGCAATGATATATATATATATATATATATATATATATATATATATATATATATATATATATATATATATATATATATATATATATATATATATATATCTGCACGTTTTTGAGTCAAAAAAACTTGCTTCCGGTATACCAAGTTCTCTGAATTTTGGAAAATTAAATGCGCGGAATGGGAAAGTCGGAATTCTCGTAACAGACTTAGAAGGATATTTAAATCTGATTTTCGATACAATAATTGAATTATGACTCTGGGAACTAACTACTACCGAAGATTTGATTTTGTTTTCTCTTTAAGATTCACCTATTCCATTGTTTTTGTCAAACTTCAAATTTTATTTGAGACCCGATTTTCGTTTTTGTTTCCTGATTTCTGTGGCGGGGGGGTAGTTACCGCTATTACCCCCCCCATAAATACGCCCTTGGCAAAATAGTAAATAAACAATATTTAATTACAAAACAATATTTATTTTTCTAAAATAATTTAATTTTTCAATAAATTAGAAAGGCAAAGGCGTCTCACTTTAAATCACAAATATCTAAAATGATACATTAAATTAAAATATCTTCTTAATAATTAAATTATTAGCACTGTTTTAAACTTTAAAAATATTATCACAACTTGTTTATAAATGAAAATATCTTATTAACTATACCTAATTATAACATTTTTAAATGTTTAAAAATGTACACGGAAAGAACAAGATGACACTGAATATTATCTCAGATTTCAGATAGTAGCTAGAAAAATCCAAATTATGCTGCGATGATTAGAAACTCAGAAAAGTTAATACGAGAGGGCAGCATAGTGAAATTTCAATTTTGGTGGGAACATTTGAACAGAAAAAAATTATCGCAAAATTATGTTGCATACGTTGGATTATCGTACAATTTGGTCACATAACGACACCTCTATGTTTTATCGTACGAAGGGTTAAATTATGTGATATGTACGATAATTATCGTACGAATGCTAACGCTGAAGTGAAAACAAACAATTGACTGAGTTAATTGTTGAAATACCCTGTATAGAAAGTGTTGAATATCAGTGCCTACATTTTATAATATTTTAAATAACCAACACAATTATGGAGGCCTTTCGGCCGTTATTTATTTGATTTTCGAAGATCTGGAAAGTATTTTCTAAAATTTTTTTTAGTTTTTCGACAATGATTTACAAGACCATTAGTTGAAGCTACCTGCAAATTTTCAACTTTCTACCTTTTATATTTTTGGAGAAAATGGACACCAAAGTTATGTTAATTTGCGCCCTCACGGATAAACAGTGACGTTTACGAAAAAATGTTTCAAACAAAACCTGTTTAGTTTTGTCTACGAACCCAAGGTCCTGAGCACGCTATAAAAATTTCAGCTTGATATTTCTTTTCGTTTTTGAACGGACAGACAGACAGACAGAGAGACATACAGACAACCAAAACAACCAAAAATAGACTAATTAGGTGATATTATGAACATCTATACCAAAATTTAGTTCGTAGAATCAGTATTTTTAGGCGTTACAAACTTGCGACTAAACATAACATACCTTGATATATATTACATATAAACACGGTATAATAAAAAAAAAAAATCGTATTTTCCGCATTTCGCATTAGAATCTGTCTCGAGTATACAAAAATCGCTCGATCTATTGGTCAAGTTTTTTTGTCATTATGGGACTCTCACACAATGGCGGAGCAAGCTTGAAGATGGATAATAAATTGAGATTTGTATGTTGGTTGCCTATAATGTAATGTTCGTTGCATATAGTCAACTTTTAATTACGCAAATATGTTTATCTGTCTCGAAGTTAGTAAACAGCATAGTTGATTACTATACATTAGTAGTGAGAGTGACTGTCTATGTTTGTTTATATTAGCTTCAGAGTACGATATACATAGCTGTGGCTGTGATGACTGACTAATAACATATGATAGGTAGTAAAGTTGTAAAAATATTTTTAATACAATAAGCCAGACTGCTGAGTTGGCCAGATGGGTTTGCTCAGCAAGCCGATCAGTCAATGTATGCGCAAGAGTAGTTATGCTTGTGGTCGAGTTCGTGGTTATTCAAGTTAAGTTGATTGATTTCATTACAACAGCTTTCCTTTGTTGATATTTTGAAAGAAAATGTTAATAGTAAGCTAAAATAAATCAACTATAAAAGTATTTTTATTAAAAATATAACATAGCACGTAAATTAAATAAAATTGTTATTATAAACATTAAATTGACATATTTTTAAAACATATAAACTCTTGAAATATAAATTTAATTTAAAAATAATAATTTCATTTATTAAATAAAATAATTTATGCAGAATGTGTTTGATGATTTTCTCTCAATTTAATGTATAAAATTGTTATTTTTTTTTTTAGTATATAAATTTTTCATTACAGTTTTCGCAAAATGTTGTGTTAAATTTAAAACATCAAACAAGAATTTATTGTTTTTTATTTTCTTTTCTTCTGTGATTGTAAAATCAAATCATTCATTCATTACGAGGCGACTTATTTGATTTTCTTATAAATTATGATTAAAAATAATTATTGCTTTTAAAAATAAATTTATATGTTTTTTAAGTTTTGATTATGAAGGTGATTTAATTCTTTTTAGTTAATTTGAACAAGCATGGACGTATTCAGTTTTTGACTCCAGGGAAAGCAAACCAAGAATTTTTAGTCTACAGAGAGAGAAAACAGAAAATTTGACCTAAGAATACGGTAAATTCAACAATATTTGGTATAAACACATACTTAGCCAATTAAATCAATGAAAAATCTAAGTCGGTACACCCATGAATGGTATAAGTTTCTGAGATATACGATTTACTTTTAGTCCTTATTTCAGAAATTGTTCGTCCAATCGTCAAAAGCATTTGTATTTTTTTTTGGTTAAAATGACTCAAAAAACGATTTTTATTCAATTCGGAAATAATTTTGTCAATTTTTAATTTTTTTTTTTCTGTGATGTGAGTTCATGGCCGACCGGTTACTCAAGCTTGGGAGTAATTGCTAGCGCTGCGAGCTGCGTGAATGAAGGCCGCTTGCCTTCTTGTCCTAGAGATGGAAGTACCTAAAGTTGTTGATTTGTCTGTAGTGGATTTGTTTTTAAACTTGGCATTTTCTATATTGCAAGTGGTAGGTATAGAAGAGATGAGATAAGTGAGATCTCGGTACGCTTTCTAAATGAATCAATGATTCTTTTAGTGAGTCAATTAGAACGAATCAGATTTCCGAGCGAAGTCGCAAGAAAATGCAAGTATGCTTTATATAACATTTTAATGATCTAGATAAATAACCTTTTAAACAAATTTAAACAAGAAATCAAATTTTTGAAAAAATTTGTAACACTTTTTTTGACGTCACTTTGTAACGTCATTGTCGGGATGTATATCTGTTTCATATTAATTTTCCTAGAATAATATTTTTTTTTGTGTAATCAAATATTTACATTTCATAATTTTAAAAATTCGGTGTGAATAATCGAATAACCTCTATGTATTAGTTTTAAAAACATTTTTGGAAATTCCTTTCAATATGCGACAGTATTTATACCATGTATATATGAAATATACATAGTATATTAAGTTTAGTCCCAAGTTGGTAACGCTTAAAAATAATGATGCTAGGAAAAAAATTTTGTCATAGGTGTTCATAAAATCACCTAATTAGTCCATTTCCGGTTGTCCGTCTGTCCGTCCGTCCGTCTGTGAACACGATAACTCAAAAACGAAAAAAGATATCGAGCTGAAATTTTTACAGCGTACTCAGGACGTAAAGAGTGATGTCAAGTTCGTAAATGAGCATCATAGGTCAATTGGGTCTTGGGTCCGTAGGACCCATCTTGTAAACCGTTAGAGATAGAACAAAAGTTTAAATGTAAAAAATGTTTCTTATCAAAAATTAAACAACTTTTGTTTGAAACATTTTTTCGTAAACATCACTGTTTACCTGTTAGGCGGAAATTTTATAATATGTACTATACTTGATTATCAAGATAGTTTCAGTAGTTTTTCAATTCTCTTTAACTAACATTAACTGAACAAGTTATTTGTTTTTATAGTTTACGCCATTGTATCATAAAAATATCAATAAGACTTTGACGTTTAAATTTCTATACAAAATTTAATAAACAAACTTAAATACCTAATTTAAAAAAAGTACTTTGTAGTGTCAATATAGAGGTCATATTGGTCAACATGAAAAACAGACGTACCTATACTATATTTAACCGACCAAAAAAACTAGGAGGTTATCAATTCGATTTTATGATTTTGTGAGAGTGTGTATATGTAACGCGATATCATCATTTATTATGCACTAAATTTTTGAATTAGGCAGAGTATGCTTCAGTGATGGTTTCATATTAAGTTACTTTGGAGTTTTTGGGATCGTTGGACACGAATATCGCGCCAGATTTTCCTCTAAGGTACCTGCAGCAGTGGAAACCCCTGTCACCAGGTACTGGTGCCCGAGTCTTTCGGGATATTCTTGTTCAGCGTTCAAAAACACCCGAGTAACAAGTTAATTGGAATCAATTTCATTCCTAGTGAATTTAGTGTTTACGGTCAATTTAAAATGCTATTTAAAATGTTCATTGTTTATGCAAGTTGAATATTTGTATTTCTTATAAATCAATCTAGTTGACAAAATTTCCTGAAACTTTAACGAATCGAATGCATTCAAATCCGTCTTACTGTTCAAATTTTTCGAACTTGGTCTGTTTTTAGTGTTTTGTTTCCGCGACTATTATTTAGGTACAAAATAATTTTTTTACTTTTGTGAATTTTTTTGATTCGGGTTCTATTTTTTCTAAGTTTTTTGTAATGTGTATATTATATCTACCTACCTTTAGGAGTGGGTTGTATCGATATGCATATTTTCAACATTGTACATACGTTATATGTAAAATATTTACATGCATAAAATTATCGAAATCTCTCTCTGTTATTTTAGATCGACAATGATATTCTCTTTAAAAGTGATTTATTTTTCTAGTTATTCATAATAAATAATAGTACAGACTTTGTGAGTGGCTTCGATTTGATGAGTTTGTCATACTTTTGTAACGATTCTCAGAAATTCTCCATTTCCGATATTGATTTTTTACGACCACAAGATTATGTTGACTAAATATTAAGATTATTTTTGTCCGACACATGTAATGCAGCATTGGTTGAATCCGACAGCACGTCCATTTAACAGGGACACATGACTAGTTTTCGTGGAAACGTTTAAGACGTTATATCCAGTGCAAAAAAAACACATTTTTTATGAGTTTTTTTTTTTTTTTTGGGAAGACATGTTTTTAAATAAATGTTAAACACGGTATACAAATGGAACATTTCTTTAATTTTAAGATCCCGTTGTTCGATATCAAAAATTTCATATGGTACTGCTCCTGCAGTAGGCGATCTTCTGGAGATGCCCGGAGGTGAGCACCATATGACTCGGATGATCTAAAAGTCCAGAAAATTGATTTAGTCGATATATGAATACAGGTATTATTCGAAGGAATAGAAGTAGAAAAATTATGATTTTGACTAAATGATCTTCCAATAAAAAAATTCAAAATTATTCCAAAAATTTTCAACTTCGATTAATATCTGAGCAAAATATCTTAGAAGTGTAAAAATTCAAAATCGATCGGTTGAGCCGCTTCGCAGAAATTTTGCTCATCGACTTTGAAAGAAAAACGCGTTTAAAGTTTCAAAAAACGTTTACACTCAGTTGAAATTTTTTGTTTTTGATGCTTTTCTTTATCTTCGTGAGTATTTCTCGGATCAATTTGAAATATTCAGAGAATATACTTAAATATCTATATGTAAATTCCCGAAATGCAAAAATCGATTCTTTGATAATTCTAACTGGATATAAACAACAAATTTGTCCGAAAAATTTTATTGCTCCGTTTATCCAGTCAGGCGTTCGAAACATGTCGGTTTAATGGGTTTATGTTTACTGCACAACCGTGTTTTTACCCGGCGTGTAGTATTCTGTTAAATTAAAACTATTAAAACCTCCTGTTCAATTGACAATTTATCCCCTCGTTGCACAACATTCTTAGATTATTCCCGCATGAATTCAGGGATACAAAAAATCATACAGGTTTCGATAATGTTGAGGCATATTAACATGTTCAAAATTATCTGAAAGATTTATTACGTTTGAGTCTCATTAAAAAAGATTCCTTACTTGAAGAATTTCTTAGATAGAGATTTTTTTGTATCCATATTACGTTGTTTATTTATTATTCGTTGCGTTTTTCAATCAGTCGTCAACTATTTCGCCATTTGAATGATAAAGTAAGTCTAATGATTAGTGTTTGATACACGCATATGTTTTATAACATTTATATACAATCTCAATTGAAATGTTTATTGATTGATATTGGCAATATGAAATTTGTCTTATGTCAATGACAAAACTGAAATGAATACATCGCAGATAATTTTATTCAAATAATTTACCATATAACATTTATTTAATGTTAAAACAAGTCAAGTGCCATTTAAAATGGAAAGGGCATATATGCTTTTTGGACGCGTAGTTCTCGAGAAAATCGATTTTTGCATGGGATTTTGGAACATATCTCGAAAAATATGAATCCAATGATGATATTAACCCGATTTTTGTTGTTTTTGGGTTGTAATTACCTTATAAACTGAGTTTTATTAAAATCGGAAACAAAAAAATTTTCTCGATTTTTCGATTTTTTTGAAGGGGTACGCCTTAAGAAAATTGCAAAAAATCTAAAAAAAAATTGTTTTTCCGATTTCGATCAAAGTCGGTTTATAAGGTAATTTCAACCCGAAATTTTCAAAAATTCGGGTTATTTGCTTTTTTGACGCGTTGTTTTCGAGAAAATCGATTTTTGCATGGGATTTTGGAAGATATCTCGAAAAATATGTATCCAATGATGATATTAACCCGATTTTCGTTGTTTTTGGGTTGAAATTACCTTATAAACTGAGTTTTATTAAAATCGGATCAAAAAATTGTTCGATTTTTTTGGAGAGTAACCCCTTAAGAAAATTGCAAAAAATCGAAAAAAAAATTTTTTTCCCGATTTCGATCAAAGTTGGTTTATAAGGTAACTACCTTATATACTGAGTTTTATTAAAATAGAAAACAACAAAATTTTCTCATCATTCTAATAGAATTAATCATCGTGAAAAAATACCGAGCCCAAAAATATATTTCTGTGGAAACTACCTTTAAAACTTTTAATGTTTTCCTGGTGAAATTAAGGGTAAAAATAAAACGTTTCTACATTTCAAAATGTCTTTGACATCTAATTTAGAATTTCTTTAACTTAAATTATACACATTTAAATTCCAATTGCTTTGAAACACTCCTTGATTTATTCAAACAACAAATACTTATCGAAATGACAGAAACAGAAATGAAAAATAAAGGTGGATAATAAAAAGGAAAAATTTCGATACATTACAAGATGTAGAAACACGTACCTACATATATATAACTATATAGATAGATATCAACACCTGAAGAGGGTGTAAATTATTTTAAACACGATGTTACACGATCATCAACGATGTGGTAGGTTTGACGCCAAGCGTCCTAAAGCGTCTGGAAAATTGTTCCAGTTCCATGTTGTTATTGTATATTCGTATATAGTATTCCACATGTGTTACAAGTAAGCACATCATTGAAAAATCTAACCGTCATATTCGCTCTCTATATATATACGTAAATATATATTTACAAACAGAAAACGTGCTTTGATATTTTTCTCCGGAGGAAATAAGTAATTTTCCAAAAAATTTTTCTGTCAAAGTGAATTTTAAAATTTGAAAATAAAATTTTTTTTATTGTGACTCATACATCTAAGTCGAATTTTACAAATTTTTGAAGGTAAGTTAAATTTAATAAATTTTTAAATCTCGAATTAGGATTTTTTTGGCATTTCAAAAAAAATATAAATTTTTGAAAATTATTACTGGTATAAAATTTAATACTTGACTTAATTAATGCCATTAATATTTATTTATTTTTGTATTAATTACCGATAAGAAAATATTATTTATTAAAGTTTTTATTTCGTAATTTGATATGGTAGACAAATTCGTAGAATTATAAAATTAGTTTTCAAATGTTCTCATAATGAAATTTAAAACCATTTTTATTTGTATTTGATTAATGTCAAGAAAGACGACTTTTAAAGTAGCGTTGATATTAATTACAAAAATAAACTTTTTGTAAAAATTCCACAAAGGTTTCATGGGTTTTTAATACGATATATAGATTTCTCACTTTTCAATTCGAACTGGCTGTTATCCGAAAAAAATAGATTTTCCCTTTCTTCTTTAACTTAGCAAAATAAATTTTGTCTACACAGTTACTTCGATCCACATTATTTGACAATGGTTTTTTGAATAGTACGAGTTCTTTATTTCAGCCACTTTTATCATTTCTATTTCCACCAAATTTGGGCAAAATTTCTTTCAAAAATCTTGCAAATAAATATAAAAACTTTGTTGGGAGAGTAACTTATTTTCTGGCTCGATTACAACCGTACATTATTGTTCGATCAGTTTCCGATCAAATTCAAAATGCGCAACATTTTCAGATTTTTAGTTTATTTTTCGAGATTTTATGTATCTGGATGTCGGATTACAAAATCATAAAGACGAAAATTTATGAAAGAGATTGAAAATCCGAAAACAATTTGACGATAAAGTTCTGTAATTAAAAACAAAAAATTTAAATAAACGTTAAAAATAAGACGCCATTTGCGAATGCGGACATCGTAGTACCTGACCTAGATCTGTATTCAAGTTAAGTGACGCCCAAGGTGCTAAATTTTGTGTTTAATAATGTGTGAAATGAAGTTTGCTTAAATGAAATAAATTTGGCTGAAATCTTTATTTTTCTTTCCTAAACTGCTTTATTTCTTCAAGTTGTTTACTGATTTTTCAACCCATTGTTTTCAAACTCACTTTTACAATTTTAGGAAGTTGTAATTATAATTATTGACCGCAAATTAAGTTTTTTTTCTGTTGGATTAGTAATTTTATGAAATGAAACTTTATTTGTTTTGTACCTAAATTATCAAAATTCTCAATCAAATTATGTTCGAATTCAATGATCAAATAAATATATTATTTGTGAACTTAGTCTGATTGATATATAAAGGATGATCCAATTCCAGTTTCCTATCTTTGCAACTCTGTAAACTAGATTTTTGTGAATACTTTCACTTTTTCCAAACGTCAAACGTTAGTTTGAGACATTTCATTTACGATTGGAATCGTTTAACTAATTCGCTCAACAGTGCTCAACGCTTAAATTTTCCACTTGTTCTACAGAAATAACAATTCTATAAGAACTGTGTATAGACATTTACGGGAAGGTTATGTCCAATTTAATCGTCTAACATCATTGGGCAAAATTTTGATGAACCTTTTAAGAATACGCCGTTGGATTTTTTTAAATTAGGCTTTCATTCTCTTCTTAAAAGTCGCTTCTGTATTAACAAACCTGCTACGTTAGAGCACCTAAAAGCTACTATCCACCAAGTTTTAGCCAAAGTAACCTCTCAAAACTTGCGAAAAGTCACAGAAAATAAAATCAAACTGCTGCAGAAGAT
Organism: Chrysoperla carnea; assembly: GCF_905475395.1. Classification (NCBI taxonomy): domain Eukaryota; kingdom Metazoa; phylum Arthropoda; class Insecta; order Neuroptera; family Chrysopidae; genus Chrysoperla; species Chrysoperla carnea. The sequence goes on from NC_058337.1 coordinate 130,475,967, forward strand.
TCATTGGCGGCAATTTGGCTTTCAGTATTTTTCATATTAAATGTATACTTAATATTAGATTAATAAATATATAACTAAGATAATATTACACTTTATTTTTTTTGATTTTTTAAAATAAAATTTGGGATCAATTGGAATCATTCTTTATACGTAATCTGAAAGGAAATTTTTTTAGAAAATTACGATACCATAAATAAATGTAGAGAAAATTGTCTTCTTTTTATAAAGCCACGCAAACAAACTTAAATTTGAGTAAAAAGCTTGTATTTTAATTGCATTTAATTATAACAGTTTTGACGTATACCATTCAAGGTAAGACGATGCAATGAATAAATCTATTTGGCAAAAAATTACTGCAGAAAAGTTTTCCCCTGTAGTTTTTCTACTTCGAAAACAAACAAGTGTAATACTTAGAAGATAAAATTTGAAAACTCTCCAGATGTGTCTTGTACAAAGAAAGGTATTCATTCATTCTAGTACGTGACTCAAGCAGGATATTACCATATACACTGTTTCAAAGGATCAAGACGTGTATTACTTATAGAAAAAGGATTTAATATTTTCTAGAAAAGTATCAATTGATAGGATTGTGAAGGAGAGTTTGTTATATATTGATACACAGATTATTGGGTTTTCTTTAATATCATACAAAACCATTCTTGACATGTATTTTTAAATATTCATTTTACGTCAAAAAGGTCTCCTTTCGATATGTTCACCGAGATTTTAACAATTTAATGTTTAGTAGGGTAAATCTGGCTGTTTTCTAAACAGTTTTCTCTCATTGTAAAAAACAGTGAACAAGAGTTTGCCGATTTCGGAACGTTTCGCACGACCTTCTGCACGCGGTTTCGGGCTAAATTATCTCTATATTGTTTTCTTGAATATCTCTATGCTTCAATTGTTCGGATTGAAGCGAATAAAAAATAGAATTGTTTGTTATGAATTTTTTGTATCGACCTTGCCTGCTATCGAACTCTGAACATAGCAAAATAATCTCAAAATCTAAAGAAAACCGCATTAACTTCATATTTTCGACTAAATCTGATAACTTTTCCAAAAACAAAGGAATTGAGTTGAAATTCTGGAAAAAGATGCAACTTATGATACATACCTCTAATCAATTGTCCCAAAACCGCGTGCAGAAGGTCGTGTGGAACGTTCCGGACTTGAAAAACTCCTTATATCTGTTTTTTACAACGAAATAAACATTAATTTCACATTGTCCAAAAATATAAAAGATAGAAGGTTGAATATTAATTCAAAAAAACTATTAATTCAAATTGCATACCAATCTTATCAAATAACATGAAGGAGAGCAATTAGAAATTATCTAGAAATTTCAAAAGTGCGCCAGATGATTATCATTTTATTTGACATAAATGTTTTTATTTTTACAAGCTTTTATTTAGTTTTGAAAGTCAAAGTTGATACACTTCCCGGTTTCCGATTGAGCTGAAAATTTGCATGCACATTTAGTTTGGATGACAATGCACGGTAAGGTTGTGGAGTCCTGATTTTTCGATCACTTCCACCATATTTGATATATATATATATATATATATATATATATATATATATATATATATATATATATATATATATATATATATATATACATTTTTTGTAGTCTTAAATTAAAATTTTAATAAACAAGTGAAAACAAACAATTGACTGAGTTAATTGTTGAAATACCATGCATAGTCAGTGTTGATTTCTTTATCCCATAACACATACAAACATGTGACACATACATAACTGCTAATCAAGTATAGTATATATTATAAAATTTCCGCCTAATAGGTGCTCTCACGGGTAAACAGTGATGTTTACGAAAAAATGTTTCAAACAAAAGTTATTTAATTTTTGATAAGGAACATTTTTTACATTTAAACTTTTGTTCTATCTCTAACGGTTTACAAGATGGGTCCTACGGACCCAAGACCCAATTGACCTATGATGCTCATTTACGAACTTGACCTCACTTTTTACGTCTTGAGTACGCTGTAAAAATTTCAGCTCGATATCTTTTTTCGTTTTTGAGTTATCGTGTCCACAGACGGACGGACGGACGGACGGACAACCGGAAATGGACTAATAAGGTGATTTTATGAACACCTATGACAAAATTTTTTTCCTAGCATCATTATTTTTAAGCGTTACAAACTTGGGACTAAACTTAATATACTATGTATATTTCATATATGCATGGTATAAAAATACTTTTTAAGTGACAAGCTTTCATTGTACTAAAAAGTAGAATATAAGTTTATCTATGAGTCACTCGTATCCGACTATTTGTAAATGCTTGAGGCACTTATTATCAAGAATGAATCGAAAAATGTATTCGGCATTGTCTATACAGAGTATTTCAACAAATTATTCAGTCAATTGGTTATTTTCACTTGTTCTAAATACCATTTTATAAGCACATAAGGTAGAAAATGATAAGATACTAACAGCATATATAATAAGGCCTAACATTTGTATTATAATATTCATATATGTTTTAAAAACTATTAGGTATAATTTAACTTCAAACAAAAAACTTTTAATCTCTTTTAATAATGACATTGAATTATGTATGAAACGATACTGCGGCTTAAAGTTTTATTTTACTAAATACTTAATATAAGGGGAGACTTTCCCTGCATATTTTTGTAAATATATATATATGCGAAATTATCTTATGTCTATTACCTAGATTTTGTCTTTATACCAAGAAAATTATTACTTTGTAATAAATATGAAAAGTTTTGGATAGTTAAAAATAAAATAGGAACACATAAATTTTGTCTGACGAACGGAGGTTATACAAGGTGTTCAAAAAGCTGGAGATCGTTTTAATACCTTCATTTGGTTCTAGATGCCTGTAATCCGAGTTTGCCCAATCACAGGAGGTGTGTATAACTTTTGGGAGCAAAGGAAGTTTTCGGTTATTTACAAATTACAAAAAATTATGCAAATATTGTTCGACTTTTTTGCTCAAAAATTTATCGAGGTATGCTATTTTAAAATGGTGCATTATTTGCTCATTCAATCAAATGAAAAGGGATCCATCTTGTAAACTGTTAGAGAAAGTTTCCTAAAACTTTTGCCTTGGTCACTTTTTTCAGTCATTATTTTCTTCAATTCAAGGGGCTCTGGAAACTTTTTGAATGTCCTGTTTGTTTAGTTTTACATGCCTGTGGCTTTTTAGTTAATTATTCCACTTGTAGATCAAAAACGGCTGAATTAAATTTAACGACTGTGATATCACTAACCTCGAGATAACAGCCCGATTAATACTGAATAGGTGATGTCAAGAAATACTAACATGGGATCCCGTCCCCTAGAACAAAATTGTTCATATTACACAAATTTTCTTGGCATTGCCTTACATAGTATATATTATTCATTTCTCTTTAATTAAGAAAATCTTGACAAGTTATTTGTCTTTTTATTTTGCGCCATTGTATCATAAATAAACATCAATTATAATCGAAAGACTTTGACGTTTAAATTAGTTTTAGTATTGCAAAATTCAGTAAACAAGCATAAAAGAATAAATGACATAATATATTTCAAAGACAGCCTTTCGCGGTGATTTCAAATTTGCTTACTTATATTCATGTGTATTTTCGTTTACCGCCTTTAGCTGATAAATAAGAAACAAGTCAATATTGCCATTTTCGTTGTTCCACGCACCTCAACTAATTTAGATATTGGAAGTAGGTACTGAGGTACTGCCAGGATCGTGGCAATTGGTTGCTGAACATAAGATAGGTTGGGTTAGGTTATGTTGGCTGTCCACTTAGGCTATATAGAGCCCATTGTGATACCATATATGCGTCTTACCACTATTCTGCTGATATTTTCATTTATCAGCTCCTTAATTTCAGTGGCTGAGTGCACCTCCTTCATGTATACTCAATGTCACAAAAATGCTCGTTTTAAAACATTCTAAGTGTTACTATTATAACATAACATATGATGAGTACGCTTAGAATGTTTTAACTGTGGCACCTTTTTTGACAGTGAGTGTATATACCATACACTACACCAGCCCATCACAACTATTAATTAAATTAATTTTGTTGCGACGGCGGGAATCGAATCCGCTTCCCGAATCATACTTCGGACGGAATTGCTTACGCCTTAACCAGCTGAGCTAATAGGGCGACATAAGATAAGTAATTCCCTAAATAAAACCATTACCGTTAGAAATGTGACATAGGGACATAAGCGACCATTTTGTATTTGATACTCAAAATATATCCAAGTAGCTGGATTAGGAATTCCATCCAACTTGTCAAATAATTAAATTAATTCAGACAGAACTATAAACAAACATATCAATATAAATTGACATAATTAATCAAGCACGTATTATTATTTACATCCTCAAATTATTGTTTATATAATATTCAAAACTATATGAGCATTAGCTGACTAAATATATTATCGATATTTAATATCTCTCTTCATTGAACCTTTTATTAATAATAATATCTTCATTATAGGAGTTAAATTTTAATACCAATATTATAGGTAATTGCGTTGGTATATTATATTGTATTTAATACAAGTGCTGCTAATTCTACAATTATTATTAATTACAGGTTAAATATTATAGCGTTGGACGAAACTGTACACTGTAAAAAATATTACTAGATTAAAGTGAAACACGTTTAGTTGACTATGTTGATATTCATATGATAAATGAAATTTACAAAATTTAAGAAACCCCCGACAAATTTTTTGGGTACGGAATCCTAAACTCGCACTTGAAACATATCTAAGAACACTCTAACACTCTCTATTAAATTACATTTTTACTTAGAGCCTTCTTCAAACTTAGCTCTCATGGATCTGGAGGATCATGGAACATTTTTAAGTTGTTCCGGGAACGAAACCTTAAACTCGCCCTTGAAATATAGTGAAGGACACTTTCCATTAAATTACCTTTCAAACAAAACAAAAAACATCAAAATCGGTTCATCCGTTTAGGCGCTTTGATACCACAGAGAGGCACACATAGCAGTCAAGCCTATAATACCCCTCTTCTTTGGTTCGGGGGCTAAAAATACAAGTTATGTCTTAAATCGAGCGTGAGCAAATTGCTCACTACGGGCGAGTCGAAGGATTAAATAAAACTATGTGCAAGTGAAATTTACATAATTTAAAAAATCTCCGGCAATTTATTCGGGTATGGAACCCATAACTCGAACTTGAAACATATCTAAGAACACTTTACATTAAATTACTTTTTTCTTAGAGCCTTCTCCAAACTATATCAATTTTGAGGACTTTGGTCTATGTTTTAGTTGTTCCGGGTACGAAACTCTCCCCATTAAATTACCTTTCAAATGAAATAAAAATGAAAATCGGTTTTCCCGTTTAGGCGCTACAATGCCACGAGGGTGATCTTGGCTGCGTTTCAAGAAAATCTGCTCAATCGTTAGAAGCTTATCTCCTTTTTTTCTAGTTGAGATCGCGTACAGAACCCTAAACTCGCACTTGAAACGACACAGACACGTTAAACTTATAACATACCCCTTTTCGGTCGGATTAAAAACGGATTTTGTGAATAATTTTGCTTTGCGAAGCAGATTTTGTGAACAATTTTGCTTTACAAAGGCCATGAGTTTACAAATCGGTGAAAATATTTATTATTTTCAAACATTGTCTCGTTTTGATTCAATATACTTATAAGTGCGATTAATCGCTATTCTTTCCACATTATTTTACAATACTATAATAAGACTCTATGGCACTTTTCGCACTTTGAACCAGTTTTCTTTTAAAAGCCTTTACGTTTCTTTCTTTTATCGATGAAAGAAAGAAACTTTCAATGATAAAATATATAGCTTTTATCTCTTCTTTATAAAAGCTATAAAGTGAAATAAAAATTGAACTGAAGTATTGTCAGAAATAGATTAAAATGATGTGTCATTGTCTCAAATATAATATACGAACTGTATTAAATAATATAAATACTTACAATATATCTGTTGAGTATTAATAATATAATTATTTGATTATATTATCTAATGTGAATGGTATATTATATTTTATTATAATATCATATATATTTATTGATATAAATAATAATATATATTTTTATAATTTGATATATTGATTATTGATTTAAATAAAATACTTTGTATATTTATATATATATTGTATACAAAAATGTTATAGTATATTAAACATTATTAGTGACCTGGTTTGGCAACAACACAGGGCATACAAAAGTTCTATTTAATTAGATACTAGCTGATTCATTTTTCTTATTAGAGAGAGCTTTGCTATGTGGAACTCTATTATGATAGTTGAAGAAATTTTCAGCTTCAGAAACAGGTGTTTGAAATGGTGATGCAAACAGAAACATGTCACAATGTTATACATATATTTTTAAAATATTAAATAATAAGTGGATTGTACAAATAAAAAAAAGTTAGCAGATTTCTTCAGCTATGACTAGCTGATTCGGTTACAAGTTGCTGTGATACTTGCTCTATAAAAAGACCTAAAAAGACCCCGTACACAATACATTGAGTTTTGGTTTCGGTAAAAATTTTTTAGAAAACTATCGATTAAGGTAAAATCTTCTTGAAAATGACACCATATTCAATAAATTTGTTGAAGTCTTAACAGAGCAAAAGAAAATACAAAAAAACAAAGAAGCACCTTTGAGAAATAATACATTGTGATGCTAGTGGTACAGAAAGTTTACCTAAGCAACTTTCTCCTATGTGTTACAAATACAAATTGTGATACAAATAATTTGATATGAAATTTTTGATCGTAGAAAATTATTACAGATTTGGCAGGCACAGACTATTTGGCTTAACAGCACATATGCAACAGCATATATGCACAGATGGCTTAACAGCACATATGCACAAATGTTTATAATAAACCTAGAAATTTTGTATACCCAGTGTAAACAGAAAACAAGTGAAATCAAACAATTGACTGAGTTCATTGTTGACATACTATGTATAGACTGTGTTGATAACTCAATCTTTTTGTTTTTACGGCGTATAAGTAAAGAAAAATAAGCACACATACATACATGTCACAATCACAGAAATTTTATTCCCATATAACACATACTATATAATTTGTGCTCTCACAGGTAGTCATGTTTACGAAAAAATGTTTGGAACAAAAGTTGTTTATTTTTTTATAAGAAACAGTTTTTACACTTTAATTTTTGTTCAAGCTCTAATGGTTTACAAGATGGGTTCTACGGATCCAAGATTCAATTGACCTATGTTGCTCATTTACGAACTCGACCTCACTTTTTTTTTCTGAGCACGCTGTAACAATTTCAGTTTGATATCTCTTTTCGTTTTTGAGTCATCATGCATACAGACAAACAGACGAGTAGACAACCGGAAATTGACTGATAAGGTGATTTTATTAATACCTATACCAAAATTTAGTTCATAACATCAATATTTTTAAGCTTTACAAACTTGGGATTAAACTTAATATACCTTGGTATATTTCATGTATACATGGTATAATTAGAGAATAACGAAAATATGAGAATGGTTTACGTTTGTACTCTTTTCCCTCGCTCCCCCAACTATGAATATTTTCGTAAAAGAAAAAAAGATTTTCTCATATTTTCTAAATTTATCAGACATTTTGAAATAGCTGTAAAATATTAAACACTTGGTGCTTGGCGCATAAAATGTCATTTGTGTAGTTTTATTTTGTTGATCTACAATTAATATAAATTTATTATCATTTTATTAAGCCATTGTCATTTAATTAACTTAATTTCTAGGCAATAATAAATAAAAAAAAGCTTATAATAAAAATTAATAGAAACAATTTAAATGAAACATGTTCTCTATAAATTAAAATTAAATGTAGTTTGTGAATCGATTAAAGAACGTGTTTCAAAAAGAAAAATTAATGTCCTGTCTCTATTAAAGAGTGGTTTTTTTTCTAGTATTTATCGATTAACTTTCTACCTTTCGATATTTATTTAATACCTACTGTTTGTAAGGAATATTAGTTTCATATAGCTGATTTGAAAATACCAACAGTATTACTTTAAACTATTACTATAAACTCTTATATGCTTACAATTTTAATAAAGGGTTCAATGAGTGCAGCCTTTATCGATTAATAAAAAAAATACGTGTATAAGCAAGCCTCCCAATTTTTGTCTGTATGATTCCTGCAAATCATATTTTATTTGTCAAAAATTATTATCTTCAGTTCACTCGTTATGGCCTAAAATCCTCTTTGGTATTTTACCTTTGATCAATTCAGGCCAAGGATAGTAAAATTTGACTTAGCTTGTCTCTATTATGGGAATGAATCGTTTTTGACCGACCTGAAGCAAACTAAACTTTATAAAAAGAGAGCAAAGTAAGGCTATGTTCTTTATTGTGAATCCTTCCGATTTGGTTGTGTATGGGTGATAAAGCAAAAAATAAAGTTGATTCACAGTGACTTTAATCAAGAAACATTATTACTATAAAACTTTAGAAAGATATCAAATTTCGTATCACACTCATGATCTCTTGATAGGTGGTTGATCGATGGATCAAAAGATTATCAAATTCACGAAATTTTTCTTGTTTTTGTAATATTTACCTACATTTCCGTAGGTGATAGTCGATGATAATGTTATTGCATATAAACTGGAGGCATTTTTGAATCAACTATAATGTATTTATCTATTGTACACAAAAAGTAAAGTTTACACAAAAAATTCGATTTATCAACATTAATTTATCAACTTGGCAACCGCCTTTTTTTGTATTTGACCCAACACATTATACCCTAATGTATTATATTTATACAATGATTTAGTGACAATCTAGATGCCAAGACGTGACTGGTGAATTTCTATAAAAAAAGGACTTTTTTTGTTTTTCTTTAATGAGTGATGTTTAGAGTTAGTTTATAATAATTAATTAAATGTTGATAAAATGGAAAAGTTGATATTTTTATTATGAAACTAAATTTTTATATTTATTTCATTAGTTTTATATGATAGTATCATATATGATACTTTGAATAGCTTTTTCTATCTCAACACATTATACCACTTAGCATACGAGGGTGAGACTATACACTTCAATGGATAACGCACATTACGTATTTTCATTTTAACAAATAGAAAGAATAGAAAAAATTACAGGGAAGCCGGGACTCGAACCCGGGTCCTTTAGAATAAGATGACCCATAAAGAATAGTAATTAGTAAAAATTGGTCAGCACAGTAAATATTTCCTGAGCTACCAATCTTAAGAAAATTAATTGAGATTGATTAAAATTTAAAATTAATTAAGTATTTTATTTTTTAACAAGTGAAATTTACAAAATTTAAAATACTTCGCGATATATTTTTCGGGTACGGAACCCTTAACACGCACTTGAAACATATCTACGAATACTCTCCCTTAAATAACCTTTTTCCTAAGAGCCTTTTCCATATTGAACCGATTTTGATCCTCAAAATCGCACATTTTTTAGTTGTTCCGGTAACGGAACTATATACTCGCACTTGAAACATAGTTTTCTCTCATCAGCAACACTCTATTTATCCATTTAATTACCTTTCGAACGAAACAAAAACAATCAAAATTGGTTCATCCGTTTTAATGCTACAATGCCACAGACAGACAAACAGACACACACACATAGCGGTTAAACTTACACCACTATATATATTTTCTTGCAACCTAACTTTTTTTACAGTGCAGAAAATGAAATAAGGCCTGTTACAAATTTTATGAATTGTCTTTCAATTACACCTCGACAACCAGCGCTACAATCAAAATTTTCTTTTCAATAATTATGTAATTCGACCTATTAACGTATCGCCATATTATAACATAAGCCTCGAAAATTCTGTGTCAACGTTTCTATTTTAGGTTATTTCTAAAATAATTTCACATAAAATATAATTTTTTCGTGCAAAAATATGCAAAAAAACCTTGAGTAAATAAGTTTATTTAGCAAAAAATAAATATTAAAAAAAGATTAATTACCGAAAATAAATATATTATTTTCTATTTTAAGTATCACATTAAATATTCATATTATTCATTGATTTTATTAATATTTTAGTGTATGAAAATCGAACATTCTTAAATGGTTTCAACTTATATTTAAATAGTTGATGTAAAATATATGTATTAGGGTTCCGTAGCTTGTAAATATAATATTTATCATATTAGAAGAGACAATAAACTAAGCACTTTTATTTTTGTTAAACCATGATTAAATTAGACATATTTGTGGCTGTAATGAAACTGAATTATATCCAATACAATTTATTAATAATATTATAATGGTGGAGGCACCGGGAAGCTTAAATGAAGTGAATCTCTTCTCTATATATTATAAATGCGAAAGTAAGCATGTTTGTTTGTTTGTTTGTTTGTTACGCTTTCACGCTTAAACTAGCGAATGGTTTTTAATAAAACTGTACAGCAATATAGCTGATATATCAGAACAATACATGAATTATATTTTACTAAGAGATATTAAAAAAAAAATAAAAAAATTTAATTTAATTTGACATTTGACATTACCATAAATTACAGATTTCTGTAAAAGTAGTTAATATAAAATATTTCACGGCCATCTTCTCTGATATACTCAATGAATAATTACTATCATACATTTAAAAAAATAGAAAACCATACATATATTTTACTGTGTAAAACAATCCTTACCATTATTTCGAGTGTTATAGAAAGGGGAAAAGCGAGAGCAATCTTTATCAATTTTTACTTTTAAATCCAGCGAAGCGGGTCGGTATCACTCTAGTAATAAAATAAAATTTCTAACAACTTGTGTATCATCGACATTGTGTATCATGATTCATGCTAACATTAGTTAACACTCATGCTAACATTGGTAATTATTAGTATTTCATGCTCACATGCGCTATGATCAGCAAAGTTGCTGGTCACATTGGGCTTATATCACGCATAACACAATTAGTCATAAAATTCTTGGCACATTTTTATGTATTATATGTTTCTAATTTTTAAAAAGGATTTTCGGGACCCGTACTTTCACAGCCCCCGTCAACTTGTACATATTTTTAGATATACATAGAAATTTGTATCGAATTTAGCTGATTTTTAGGATTTTGATGTTTATATTTTAAACTAGCTCGACCCGTTTGTAATTCTGTAGCGCGATACCCGTGGCTAAAAACAGGCTAGGGAAATAATATATATTTTTATTTATAGGCAATTTTATTACAGATATGATATAAAAATTGAATAATGAATCAAATTAAATCTTAATATTATCTATTTTTCTAGCGGTATAATTTGAGACCGCAAATCTATTTTTCGTCATTAGCCAGTACGATAAGCTTTCAGAAGGAATAGAGAAGTCAGTTTCTATTTGAATATAAATGAAAACTGTTTCCACTAATACTTTTCTCGAAGAAAGTAGATGTTTTTCATAGGTAAAAGGTAATCTTTTAACATAAAAGGAAGTTAGGCTAGGTTCTATTTTTCGAGTTGATCGAATAATTTTGTGTTTAATTCAAAACAATTATGACCTCAATTTGACTACTAAAATTTTTTTATTTTAACTTTTATTCGGATATGTTCATGTCTTCTTGAATAGATTATTTATGATATAATCGTTTGTAACAGATATTAGAAAACAATAAAATTTAGTAGGTATCGTGTTATTTAATATTTGATATATCATTATCTATCTATTTTCGATTTAGAAATGTAATACAATATTTTATTAGAAATAATATATTATCAATATTTATTTATTTTATATTTAAAAAAAAAATATTTTTAAATGTTTGTTTTAATAATTTATTGCCATGAAATGCAACACGCACTCACTGGAAGCAAAAAATCTAATTGTACTTATCTTATTTAAAATCATGCAGATGTCGTTACAACCATTTATCAATTAAATTTTTTTCTATTATTATTAGAAAATTTGACCTTAAGATCGGAAAAATGCCATTATTCGCACCGTGCACGAGTTTCGTTTCCATGACAACGATACACTACTTTAATTATAGTTTGTATAGATGCATATATAATTGTATGGATTGCAGTTATGACTGACATTGAAAATTTAATATTATTGTCTCACAAATTTAAATAAATAATTATGATAATTTATATTTAAAAAATAATATTTATGCAATTTGATTTCTTATTTTCAAGTTTAATTAATTAGTATTTTTCAATAAATTAATTTGACATTTTCTATAACATGAACATATAAAGATCTGCAAATTAGTCACATCAGCGTCCTTTAACGCCAAAATTTTTCATTGGAAGCGCTGGCATCGTTTTATTGTCCCTACCATTCGTCGACTGGTATAATCAAATTATCGGTATGAATGCCGGCATTATATATGATCAGTACCAAATTTGCCACGTAGCACGAACAGCGAGTACTAAGAGTTTTATGCACTTACGCCCACCATATCATCTGTATATACCGACGAGTCCTAGACTAAGATAGAAAGGGTATAAAACAGAACGTCAATCACAATAAATATACTTGGTACGTATCCATTAATGTACTACAGTATAAAGCTAATGTTTTGCAAAATTATAATCTGTTAAGTATTTAAGCTAATCATTCAATTTGTCATTTTATGTAAAAGCTTTTACATTAAATCTGTGCGAGAGAACAAAAACAAAAATTTATAATTTTATACCTAGGTATACCTAACGTGCAGTATGTTTCTATATAGAATGTTCCATTAATTTTCCAAAAAAATTTAAGTTAAATTGGGTTAGGGTGACTATCCTGGGCTGGTCAAACTTATTAACGTAAACTGACTTCAGTTCGGAGAGATCTCTTCATGGCAAGGCTGGACAGTGCCACGCCCCCTACCCACAATACCAGCTGCTTGTAATAGCTGGAACGATTGCTTGCTTAAAGAGGCTCTTTGAAGCTATATACGATTTTTAGTACTATAAGAGCATTTTTCTCTTCATCTAAGATTGGCCTTTCTTAAGATACATTCATTCAACAGCAACTAAGAATTCGCAAACGCATCTACCGAAAAAATTTAAGACGAGATTCTTTTCATGCAAATAAGAAAAAAAATTAAAATCATCAGGCAAAGACTTTTCGTTTATAACATCCAACGCAAAAAGAAAGGTGCTAAAAGAAGTGTTAAGTTTGATCGCTGTGTGTTTGTCTGCCTGTGTTTTAAAGCACCAAAGGATATGGAATGTTTGTTTGATTTACATTATTATTATTATTATTATTATTAAACAGGATTCCGATATTTAACTTTAGGAACTAATTCCGAAAAGGGAATTTTAAATATATTTATGGGAAAATAGCCTTAACTTCGTAGTAAATGACCACATTACAGTAATAACACTTTTGCTTATAGATTTTCTCCTGATAATTTGGCATTTGAATGGTAATGACATCTAGAATTCAAAACAAAATTATTTTTATGGGCCAACTAAAAATCGGCATGTTCTACAAATAAATTAGTGTCTAACACATTTTTCATGATATTCTAGATGAGACACTACCAGTAGAATTACAACATCATATATCTCGAAAATGAAAAGTCCCGGACTAAATGTTAATATCACTACATATTATAAAACAAAGTCGCTTTTTCTGTCCCTATGTTCCTATGTCCCTATGTCCCTATGCCCCTTTGTACGCTTAAATCTTTGAAACTACGCAACGGATTTTGATGCGTTTTTTTTTTTTTTTTTTTAGATTTTTTTTTTTATTTTTATTTTTTTTTTAATAGATAGAGTGATTCAAGAGGAAGGTTTTTATGTATAATACATCCATATTATAGTAGAGTAAGGGGTTGAAATAGGGGTTGAAAGGGATATGCTTCAAAAACTAAAAAAGTTGTGCATCGATTAAGCTCAAATATTGACACGATATACAACCAGCTTCAAAGATATATTGTTTTTATCAACTTTTAACCTTCGGAGGGTAGAAAGGTGAAGCGAGAAGGGAAGGAATTATCGAATATTTACAAATATACCTAAGTGGGGTATCAAATAAAAGAGCATGACGTGTACATTACAAAACTGTTATCCCACGGAAGGAAATGTGGAGGGAGGGGTGCAAGTGGGGATGTTGCCCAGCAAAGTGGGTAGTTCACAGCTAGTATTGAAGAAAATCTCATTTGAAATTCCTAGAAATTATTTTCAATATTTTTACAATTTTTTTTTCATACGTTCATCATTGTGAATATCGAAAATGCAAATTTCTTTCTCTAAACGTTTTTATGAACTTATTTTCTTGTTTTTCGCTCAAGAAATCTTACCTTAATATTTTTTCCCCAATATTTTTAATACACCCGATATATATAATCATTATTAATACATTTAATTATAAATCTGTTGTAGTAAAATGTAATTTAATTTTAATATATTATTATTATATTTAAATTGGAAAACTTTTTTTTATAAAATGAATAACAATCATTATATGTACATTTCATTATAAATTCTTTAATTATATTATCCATTTTATAATCTAGTCAGTATGTATATTTAAAAAAAAAACATGTATAACTTAATTCATGCGGAAGTGACACTATGTAAATTGAATTGTTGAATAAAAAATTATGATCAAATATTATTGAACTTCGAAAAGAAAATTTTATATAATTCAAAGAATATAAGTTAATTAAAGTTAATAAAATTTAAAAAAGAATTCACAGATTACCATGAATGGAAAAAAATATTACTTTTTATGATAGTAAAAATACTTTAGTATATGGTGCCAACACTGTAATACCTACTTTTAACTTTTAGTATCTTAAGTAGATAAATAAATAACACTTTTTCTTCGTTAAGTTTTCATTAAAATGTCGTTATTTATGCTTATAAGAACGGTAAAATTCTAATTATTTTAAATTTTATTAACGACTTTTTCGTTCTTATTAATTGTACCAAAAAATAACATTTTAGTACATTTTTATGTCTTGAAAATGGTTTTAAAGTTCCTATCTTATGTCCTGTAATATTAACTTCAAAGGTTTCTTTTAAAATACAGCTCAAAATATGACTATGTTGCAATCCAAAGTGACGGTATTGTCAGTCACGATTTATTTTTCTAGTAAATTTGTTTCTTAAAAACTGTTTATTTTACAATTTTCCAATGAATTGTTTTATATAATTTGGGCCCAGCTACATTTTAAAATCCTAAATTCTACATAGAGGAAGAACGAGACTTCCTTTTGCATGTAGCGTCAGTCACATTTGAATTTTGTTTAATAAACCATATATCAAAGTTTTATCAGCATATTTTTTACTACAGAGGGATAAATGTAGAATCAGCCATAAAACTATACTAAAATTAAAACGGTTAACATAAAAGTATCCAAAATCTGAGGCAAAATAAAACGCATTTTGGATCAGATGTAGTGTCAGTCACATGTGAAATCACCCCTATTTATAAAATTTGTTCAATTCTTGTTTTAAAAAGATTTTTTAAGTTGTATGTAACTCTCAAATTATTATACAACTTATATGTTATTTTTCCATTTTTGTGAAATAAATAACTTTCGAGAAGATAGGCTAGAAATTTTCATAGCAGTTCAAGAAACACAATACTTCAAAATCCAAAGTGAACTCAAAGAATAATTTATGTTACTTTGGAAAACAATACCCAATTTATCATGAAAAGTTTTGGAAAATACGCTTTCATTACAGCTAGCTTTAAATAAGACAGAATTGGATTTGCTTTGTTCATTTTTTTGTATCCGGATAGTGACTACATAGACTACAATTTTATCAACGTTAGAATAAATCCATATTTAATTAAATAACTTTTGAAACGACAGATTATAATTTATTATAAAATATTATTTATCTTAGTTTTTAAAAAACTCACATAGTTTTCACTCTTGTATTTAATATATTTATAGAAATGGTAGCATATATTTACTAATAAATGCAGAAAAAATGTTTTTATTTAGTTTAATAACATTCACAACATAATCTGGAAAATAAATTAGTTTATTGAAAGCACATGCTAAAATACGATATTTGTTGCGGATAAAAATACATAAATAATAAGTTTCTTATTACGTAAAAGTATTATCACAAACTCTATCTTTAGGATATTTCGAATTAAATTTTGATTTTTTCCGGCAATTTCCTAGATCACTTTTGTATTATATTAATTAATATTTCGACTAATACTAATATGTCATCATCAGTATGAATTAGCAAATTGTAATTACTTTCATAAATAGTGTATTGTCTTACTCGGTAATAATTTAGTGACGGTCTGCACACTTATGTTTTGGTGTGTGCATTATTTATAATTTCAATAATATTCTAAAGTCTATATAAAGTCCCTAACAATTTATAAGTCCCTAACTAATTGTGCTGTTTTAGGCCAACGATATTCGAGTATTTTATCTTCGATTTCGACTCTTACAAACAAATTAAAACAAATTACAAATAAAATCAATACAAACTAAAAAGAAACTATGAAAGTAAATAATTTTTTCGATTAAGTAATTCATACTGATAATAACTGCATGGTTTGCCGAAATACGTGTTTGTATTATACAAAATTGATATACAAAATAATAATTTAAAAAAAAATTATGGGGACTATCGACGAAAGTAAAAACTTAAAAGTATGAAATAACAGCCCTTTGGCTTGACTGTGAATAATAAAATACCTCAATACTATTCAAATAGTAGTTCACAATTCTAATTAAATATGGTGGGAGCGCAAATAAACACATTTGAATAAAAGATATAATGAAATATAATATTTATAGGCGCTTCCACCATTTATTTCATGGGTTTTAATTTTTTGTTGCGTTACCCTTAAAAACATTTTGTAGTGGATTGTGAATCTAGACAATCCTTGAAAGTCCTTCTACTTGAACCACACAAAAAACTTCATCAAAATTGGTCCATCCGTTTAGGAGGAGTTCAATTACAAACACCGATGACACGAATTCCATGACTTTTATTCACTCACAAAGTGCTCAACGTGCCAAAACAAGTTTTCACTTCAAAAACATGAAAAAGTTAAAGAACTGCAAATTTTATACTTGATCGAATTGCACTTATTTTGATAGCATGGCTAAATTCCTGACCTATGTGTTTAGTTTTTTCACATCTTTATAATCGTATTATAAATGTTTTTAATTATAGACAGCACGGAGCTAGAAATGGAAACCGTTGGTCGCGTGACTTATAAAAAGATAAAGCATAAATGTTGGTTTTAATTAGTGTTGCTAGTAAAATAATTTAATTAGTAAGGGAAGTAATTACGAAAAATTTTGTATACTCTGTGGTTATTATATCATCCATACCGATCTACAGTGATGGGAAAAAGATGGGGACCCATTAAATTACTTTTAAAAGGTTCAAGATAAACGATTGAAATTTATATACCACTACCACAAACAGTTCCTTTAAACGGAACGGGAGATCGAGTCACTTGAAACGGAGTTTGAGAAAAAAATACTAGGATCTTCTCTTTACAAGCTTACGATTTGCTTAATATCATCAGTTTCAGTAGTTTTTTTGTTACATCAAGCGCAAAAAAGCACAAAGCAAGGGCGTATTTACGGGGGGGTAATAGGGGTAACTACCCCCCCCCCCCAGAGTCTCAAATAAAATTTGAAGTTTGACAAAAACAATGGAATAGATGAATCTTAAAGAGAAAACAAAATCAAATCTTCGGTAGTAGTTAGTTCCCAGAGTCATAATTCAATTATTGTATCGAAAATCAGATTTAAATATCCTTCCAAGTCTGTTACTCTCGTAACAGACTTGGAAGGATATTGAAGGAATTCCGATTTTCCCATTCCGCGCATTTAATTTTCCAAAATTCAGAGAACTTGGTATACCGGAAGCAAGTTTTTTTGACTCAAAAACGTTTTCTCACAAAATTCTTTTATCATAAAATTTGTCTTAGTTCTCGTTATGAAATATCTGTTTTGGTGCAGTAAATCAAATAAAACAGGTTTATTCTGGACCATTCTAGAGAAAATGGAATTTTAGATTCGTAAATATCGTTGGATCTTACGGAAAATGTTAGATTTATTTCAATCAATTATTTTTTAACAATAAGAATTATACATTTATTTGAATCTCCGTTTTAAAATAGGAATTTATCACCGAAATTTGAAGAGAACGAACTTTTTGTTTACACTTAACCTTACAGGAGGTTCTACTTTACCGTCGTATTGTGTTATAACCAGGGTAACGGTCAGACAAAACGACCGCGCACAGTGTTTGTTTTAATTTTTTTTCCTCTCTTACAGTTACAAGGCGACTTCTTGAAGTTATTACCCCCCCTAAAAAAATGTCGTAAAGACGCCACTGGCACAAAGACATCCCAGAAGGAATTGAGTCTAATTTAATAGCTTGGTAAGTCGCCGAAAGTAATCGAAGAAAGCATTACAATCACGGTGTTGCCCCAGTTACATTTATCTTGAACTTAACATAACAATTTCAGCCCTTTATTTGGAACCGACTGAAGGTAAGTTAACTTTTATCTATCACTGTATGTAAGGTTTTTATTACTTAGAGAAGAAATACATTTCTATTATAGGTATGAATCTACATTCCAGTAGTAATCAGTAAAAGTATATTCTATATATATTCTACAAATGCGATTTGTAAAATGAAATAGTAGCAAAAAAAAGTACTAGTAATACTTCCATGTAAAGAATAAATAAGGGTTGATTAAATATCAGTTTCCTATATTTTCAACTGGTAGAATCCTCTGAATACTTTCGCCTGTTTCAAACGTCTAATGTTAGTTTGAAACAATGTTAGTTTGTGCTTATTATCGAAGCGTGTGATTGGTCAAGAGTACGTCATTGGATTTCTTTTTGTGGGGCAAGAGTCGCGTCTATATCAACAAACCTGCAATTTTGGAGTGCCCAAAAGCAAACAACCAAGTTAGAGGCGAAATATCCTCTTGAAACTTGCATAAAGTCAAAGAAAATTATCTCAAACTAATAAAATGCTGCAGAAAGTTCAAAAGCGGCTATTTGGCTGACATCAATTTTATGATAAAAATGGAATATATATATAATTCGGCTGTCACATGACTAGTCAAGTTAGCAACTAATTTATATTCATTGAATTTAAATCAATAAAATTGATAGCTGGAGAGCTGAGTGGCTGAGTACGTATTTAAGGCACATTGAAAGTATTAAAGTTGATAACTTGCGAATCTGTGGATAGTGAAATCCTGACAACCTGGCTGGGAGGTTGGGGGCGTTAGTGACCTATGAAATTTTTAATTTCAAATTTTTTCTATGTAAAAAATGTTCTTGAGGCACTTTGAAACTTACACCATTTTAAAGTCCAATATTCAATCATACGAAATATCATCGCCTGGCATGATTTGGTGTGGGATAAAATAGTCTGGCAGGTGATTTTAATTTGCAATTTTTCCTTTGCAAAAAATGATCTTGAGACAGCCAAAATACTTTAATATTTGATTCATAAGAATATAACTGAGATAATGTTACATTTTGAGTGTATAAAAAAAAAAAAGCTTGGAAACTCAATAATAATAGTAATAATAATAATAATAATAATAATAATAATAATAATGGGGTTCATTATTTGTTAATCTTTATTTATTTAATTACAAACACATTTACAATTACATTTTGATGTGGGTGGAGTCGGTTACTCTCCCATTATTTATAAATTGTTCACATTGCCGCTGCCTGGATTCGAACCCGCAACCTAAGTCTAAATGGACAAACAGACAAAGACGAACGCCTTAGACCGCTCGGCCATTTAGGCTCTAATTGGAACACCTTTTATTTACAAAAAAATTCGAATTCAAAATAAAAAAACCAACACATGGTAGTTATAAATGATGATACACTAGATTTATTTTTATATTAAAAATCATATCATTGTTAGATTATCCATTTGCATTCATCATTTCGACTACTGACTGGCTACGGTATACGTTATACGGTACATATAATAAATACAAAATGAAAATGGATATTTTCTCTCTACGGATGATGATAAGTTATGATTACATTTTAATTAAAATAAGAATATGATCTACTACTGACTAGAAAGCTGCAGATATACTGTTGGAATATTATAGATAATAATAATAATATGATGTATCATAATTCCTATTATTAGGATTCCATCTAATGCTCTGAATGAGGAGTATGAATGAAAGAATGAATATGATTTATTTTGGAGTAACAGTTGAGTTTTATATCTTTAATTGAATATGGTTGAATGAATTCGTTTCCATATTGAAATTATGATAATTTTATGGATTTTTGTGTTTTGATATTGAATCTATTCAATACTTAAAGAGGAAGGTACTTAAAAGTTGCTCGGAACATGTTAAATGCGTGTTCTCTACCTCAAAATAAACAAAAAATTTAATTAAGATTAAGTAGACAATGTCAATAATAACCGAAGGATTTTGACGTTAAATTTGTTTACAAAATTTAGTATTATTGCTGTTTTTTTATATTTTATTATTTTTCTTTGACTTTTTTGGACACCATCTAAAAATTTAAATTGTTATCTTGTGAGTTCAGTTTTGAATCGATGGAATTCATAAAATTAAATCTGCTTAACAAACCGAAACATATCTCGTAAAACGTTAATAAAAACACCAGGGAAAGCTCGATCGTATCTGTAGACTTAATAGTTTCCGAGATAGATCTTTACAAAGTTTTTTGCAAATCTTTGCAAAAAATTGCGATGTATAAGAAAAACTAATGAATTTTGAACAGCTTTTTCTCGGAAACTATTGGGTCCTCAGTGACGGTTTCATATTGTAGGAAAGTTAGTATACTTTAAAACGTTCTGAAAAGGCTTTATCAAAAAAACTAGTCCTTTAGGGTTATAATCGCCAAAATCTGAAATTTTCACGGATTTTTCAATTTTTGACAAAGTTGCGTTCAGTGTTCGAGGTCACAAACTTGGATTATTCATTGGAATAACATCAGAATCAAGTTTGCGAAAAATCAGAACTACCGGATTTGATACAGACTGTAATATATGTATAAAGTTACTATGGCACGCCATTTTACTATTTAATGTCCGAAAAAAAATGATCGTAATAATAATACATTATTATTATGTTATCATCATAATAATAATCATTTTCATTTTGTACATAATTTTAATTCATTCATTTTTATTATGTACATAATTTTAATTCAATCATTTTTATTATGTACATAATTTTAATTCAATCATTTTTATTATGTACATAATTTTAATTCAATCATTTTTATTATGTACATAATTTTAATTCATATTAAATAGTAAAACGGCGTGCCATATATTTCCATTATGTACATAATTTTAATTCAATCATTTTTATTATGTACATAATTTTAATTCTCTATTTCCATTATGTACATAATTTTAATTCAATCATTTTTATTATGTACATAATTTTAATTCTCTATTTCCATTATGTACATAATTTTAATTCAATCATTTTTATTATGTACATAATTTTAATTCAATCATTTTTATTATGTACATAATTTTAATTCAATCATTTTTTTTAATCTAATTCAAATAAAATTAACTGATTTATTATTATGTATCATCATAATAATAATACATTTTTATTATGATGATAACATAATAAAAATGTATTATTATTATGTATCATCAAAATTTCTGATTGAAAAAAAATAATTAATTAATTTTTTTCTAGATAAAAATTAGCCTATTAAATAGTAAAATGGCGTGCCATAAAGTTACTGTATTATTTAAAAAAAAATCTTTTTTAATTTAGAGAGGTTTTTTACATGGTACTTTGATCTACCTACAAAGGATCTTATATGATTGTGAAAATAATTTTAATAAAATAAAGTTCAAAAACTAAAACCCGACTACCACAAAATAAAACTTATCATTGCAATTTCAGATGAGAATATTTTCTTGTTTAATATTTTTAGAGTGTGAATTTTGTAGTAGTTGGGTTTCTGAACTTTATTTTTAACCCCCGAACTAAAAAAAAAAGGGGTGTTATAAGTTTGACCGCTATGTGTGTGTGTCTGTATGTCTGCCTGTGGCATCGTAGCGCCTAAACGAATGAACCTATTTTGATTTTCTTGGTTTTGTTTGAAATTTAATTTAATAAAGGGTGTTCTTAACTATGTTTCAAATGCGAGTTGTATATTTCACTTGTATAAAATGTTTTGTATCTGATTTTCTTAATGACAGCTGTGGTTGAAAAGACAAGATATCGCCTACGTAACCATGGTCCATCTTGTCTTTGTTCTCAATCCATCAATATTATTTGTATTATATTTCTTTTTATACCATGCATATATGAAATATACATAGTATATTAAGTTTAGTCCCAAGTTTGTAACGCTTAAAAATAATGATGCTAGGAAAAAAATTTTGTCATAGCTGTTCATAAAATCACCTAATTAGTCCATTTCCGGTTGTCCGTCCGTCCATCCGTCCGTCTGTGGACACGATAACTCAAAAACGATAAAAGATATCGAGCTGAAATTTTTACAGCGTACTCAGGACGTAAAAAGTGAGGTCAAGTTCGTAAATGAGCATCATAGGTCAATTGGGTCTTGGGTCCGTAGGACCCATCTTGTAAACCGTTAGAGATAGAACAAAAGTTTAAATATAAAAAATGTTCCTTATAAAAAAATAAAAAACTTTTGTTTGAAACATTTTTTTGTAAACATCACTGTTTACCCACGAGGGCGTTAATTAGGTGCAAATTTTATAGTATGTATTAATATAGGAATATCAGTTGTGTGTGTGTCTATTTAAAAGTGAATATCGTTTGTTATTTACGTGACGTCAAAAAAACAAACGATTGCGCATCAACACTGTCTATACATTTTTGTATGTGTTATGTGATAAAGAAATCAACACTGACTATGCATGGTATTTCAACAATTAACTCAGTCAATTGTTTGTTTTCACTTGTTGTTAATCTTTTTAAAATGTATGTTAGTTACTCTAGTGATGAATGTATACATTATATGTACTTATAATGTGTTAACACTGTGTTAAGTGGATATATCTTGTAAAATCAATTTTCTCGTCTCTATTTGAACAGATTGAAGTAAAACATGTTTTATATAGTTTGTTTAGAAGCAAGCGTTTGTAAAATAAATATATTTATAACCAAGTGGATAAGCCCAATCATTCGTATATCCAATCTGCTACTGGTTGTTGAAGTTTCAAATAGTTTGTAAAGATTTCCTGTATATATATAAGTTGTTTATATTCGATCAATCGAATGATGTGTACGCCCTAAGCACTCTAAGGCCTTTGGCTTGATCGCATTGAAGTATAAAGTAAACGATGGTTTTCTTTTTTTCCTCTTTTTAAGATTTTCTACAATTTCTTGTTTTTATATTTTGTTATTTTTATCTTTAATTAATCTAATGTTTCCAGCACACTCTGAAACAGTTTAGCCAACGAATCAATTTCTAGAATAGCTTTGTTTAGGTATAATAGTTTCAAAGTAAGTCCTATTCCTTCTGTACAGCTTATGTGACGCGTCATACCGTGTTTTTTGTAGACTTGATGGACTCAAGTATGAATTTTTGTGGAATTTCTCATGAAAAACAATACTACATTAGTGGTGTCAAACAGTATATTTATTGTCTTTCTAGAACGAGCTCCTGGTAGATAAACCCCGAATAACGATGAAAACAATGATCTCCTCCCTTGTGGGTTGTTAATAATTTCGACGCTGATCAGATCTTTATTGTCAGTGTCAGTTGTAACCATTTCTAATATTTTTAACCAGTTTATTTAAAACCAGAGGAAAATTGATTTCGTTCATTGAAAAAATCATGTTACACTACCGAGTCTATCGTTCTATCCAGTTGCTGCAAACGAATTGATTTGCTGATCTTATCGTAGGGATAATCATCCAGATATCCTTTTTATACTATGTTATATATATCAAGGTATACTAAGTTTGATCTTAAATTTGAAAAGCATAAAAATTTTGATGCTACGAACAAAATTTTTGTAAAGAAAAATCATCCAATTAGTCCATTTCTGGTTGTCCGGCTGCCCGTTTGTCCATCTCCGTCTGTCTGTGATCATGATAACTCAAAAATAAAAAGAGATATTCAGCTGAAATTTTTATAGCGTGCTCGGGACGTAAAAAGTGAGGCTAAGTTAATGATTAATAAAAATATAAGATAATATTAAGTTTTGTGTTTAAAAAAAAAAATTTTTTTTAAAGTTAGGAATGAAGCTACAATTTGGATAATATCTTATATAATATTGGTTAAATAAGAAAGTATATTTTCGGATAAAAATTACACCTCCATATGAATTTCTGTGGGTTCGAGATTGATTGTTGTGTATGATTTTTTAAGTTTATATTCAAATTAAACAAAATGTTCGGTTGAAAAACTTTCCGTAATACCTAATCTACTTTTATATTTAATTTCTTCAAATGTTTAAAAACAAAAGAAAAAAACAAGCTTATTTACGTAGTTTATTTATAACGCTGAATATGTTTATATTTTTGTTTTGATAAAATTTATTATATGGAATTATTAATATAATGAGATAAACAACATTCTACATATAAGATATTATCATTCTTTTTGTTCTGAAAGTGTATACAAAATGCCGAATTCATACAAACATATCTGTGAAACAATATCTTTTGTTTAAATTGTTGATGTATGCAGTAAATCTTTTTGTTAACAATTGTTTTTTTGAGTCGCATGGTACAGAGAATATAGACATACCTAGGGAACAATATACTTCGAATCATTCTGTAATTTATTTACTATTTTAATATTAAATATTGCCTTTTCAAGTTGAGAATTGTACATGCATTTTCTGTAATACTGTCTCATTTTTAACTCTTCTATAGTCGACAAACTCAACCCAACCAAATCGTAATTAAAACAATACAGAGTTATCAGAGAATAAATTAAGAAACAGTTTTTTTCGCTTATTTATGATCGTTGCCATCTTAATTTCTTTGAAGCACCTAATTAGCACCTAATTACCACGCTTTATACTGTATCAAGCATTCGTCGTAGTTTAAAAGAGATCTGATTATGAGTCAATTTCACGATTCCGATCGTTTGACACTTAATAAGCAACTAATTGTGTTTTCTTAATTATTTAATTATTAGTTTCATAATGCTAGTCTCAATTTTTTAAATGAGATTTCTATACTTTGCGTCGCCGGCGTAACAGAGCTAAAATGATGTACCTCTAATCTAGCAACATAATGTACCATTGATACATACATAGTGATAAGTATGCACTCATTTTTACGACTGTATTCTTGTTTTTATGGGTTAGGAACTAAGTATTGGTGAATGAAGTATCAGTAAGGAAAATTAATCCGATTCGACCAATTGAACGCTCAGAAAAGTGAATGCCTGCGAGAGAAACGTACGGGGTGTTTTAATCACATATATTGAATGAAGCTGGTCTCTAGAGTGAACTGTAACGATTGCAATATATTGAAGAAAGCGCCTTCTCTTAGAGATGATTCTTGGTACATTAGTGAGTGGTCAATGGTATATCATGATACTATGATTCGAAAAAATACATAGTATTAACGAAATAGACAGAAGCAATTTCTATTGTGATATTTTAATGCATAGCTTCTAAAAAAAAATGTTCATTTTACGCCATGGTACTAGATCTTTCCCAGCTGTGAAAGTGTATTGATTGGCTATGACGTATATAAACATGATAGTACACGAAAACTCCAATTGCCAATTTGTATTAATAAAACATATTATTCATATCATATCGTCATTATTTTGAATTATTAATATCCATATCTCTCGTATTTCTATTATTAATATTTCCAATTATTTTGTTGTGACATTAATTTTTTCATTTTTTTAATATTTATTAAGAAATAATTTGAAAAGAAAAACTTGCTAAAAACTCATTCCAAAAATTATCGGATAAGCTTTGGCATCGACGTACATGATTTTTGATCCTAAGGAATAGGCAATTTAAATTTCATGAATTAAACAGTATTTTGGCTTAAATACATACTTGGTAAACAGAATCTGCCGTTTTCTAAACGATACATTTGGAAGAAAATTTTGCTACCTTTTAGGATTTCTATTGACCAGGTTCAATTTGTTTTTGTCCAGTTTTGTTTAAGTTTAAGAAACGGAATAATTTATTTTAAAATAATATATAATAATTTTATTTGCACATAAAAATGATAAAACTATCCTCAAATTGTAATAATATATAGAAAATATGATTCCATTCCTACAGGGAAGGAAATTTAATACAATATATAAAATAATCTCCTGCAGTGTTAATAAACATAGATGGAAATGAGAAAGTGAAAAACTAAATTCAAAATAAAAATGAGCAATACAGAAAAAAATAAATTGTTAAACTTTCCTTTATAAAATAAAAAAAATTTTATTATTACAATTCTACTGAAGAAAAACTATCCGGTTTTCAGTATACAAACACGGATGAGTATTTAACTTGGTTCATAAAATGAGATGTGCGAAGTATGAAACCTCCTAGGATTATACAAATGTTTTTCATGTATTTGACATTGATGCACATATTACTCGGCAACCAAATATTCAAAGAACAACTTCCCCTCCACAGTTAGATTTATCTCCTGTATCATTTTATGTATATAAACAACTTATTGATGGCTATAAAAAAAAGCCAACCCAATCTAATTCAATCCAATAAAAGTTAATAAAACACAGTTTCATTTTTGGTTCATGGATAATTTTTTGCCTAGTTGGCAAGGTTAGGGTAGAGCAGTAAAGTTTATAAACAAATGAGGTACTGTAAGATATAAATTGTATTTTTAAGGAATTTCCAGCATGTTCTCGTCGACAGATTTGGTTTTTTTTTCACAGACTCAGAGTAATGTTAGAGATACCCTGCTGTAAAGTTCGCGATTTCCCCATTCAAAGCATGTAAAACTCATTGTCCTGCCAGGTATTTTTTACGATATTAAAAAATTCTAATGAAGGAAATCGTCCACGAAATCCTCCACTTCTACCTAAACTTATTAAGGAAGTCCAGTGCTAAAATAGTAGTAAATATTCTAAAATGCGGCAAGTCTGGCTTTTTTATAACTTCCGAACTAAAAACAGGGGTGTTATAAGTTTGACCACTATGTGTGTGTGTCTGTCTGTGACATCGTAGTGCCTAAACGGATGAATCGATTTTGTTTTTTTTTTGTTTCATTAATTTAATGGAGTGTGTTCCTAGCTATGTTTCAAGTGCGAGTTTAAGGTTCCGTACCTGAAAAAACTAAAAAATTGGCGATGATCTTCAAAATCGGCTCTGTTGGGGAAATGCTTTAAGGAAAAGGATAATTTAATGGAGATTGTTCTAAGATATGTTTTAAGTGCGAGTTTAGGATTCCGTGCTCGGAAAATTGTGGCGGGTTTTTAAATTTTGTAAATTCCACTTGTTTTGCATATAACTATCATAGAATGACTTCCTTTTAGTAGAGTGAAATTACGCCTTGTGTATGGATTAAAAGTTCGAGCAGCGAAACTTTGGGGTTTTTCTTTTCACATCAAAATAAGTATTTTTTGAAATTTTTTACTTTCGCGGAGTGGTGCAACATGTCTAACCAACAAAATGGCGTCAAAAATGGAATTTTTTTCAGAAATTTTTTCATTTTTATTTTATATTCGCAAGGGGAGACATCGGTACATATCCAAATTTGGTAGGTTTGTAGTCAATGTTAAGAGCTACTCCTCATATTTGGGGGGGGGGGTTTCGTCCCTTCCCCTCCCAGTTATATATATATGTATACATACATATGGTAAAACTATTCATTTGACTGTAACTTGAAAAATATTTGATTGATTTTAATGAAACTAATGTCAATAGTAGGTTTTATTACTTACAACTTTCGGTTAAAATTTTAGCGAAATCCGTTTAATAGTTCGGCCGAAATTTCCAATTTAGTGAATTGTTTAAAATGGCTGCCATTTTATGCCATTTTGTCCTACGAGGTTAAATTTTTTTTTAAATTGCCGATGAAACCTCTGCGAAAGTAAAAAATTTCAAAAAATACTTATTTTGATGTGAAAAGAAAAACCTCAAAGTTTCACTGCTCGAACTTTTAATCCATATAACAGTCTTTTTTTGCTTAAATTTACTCCAGTAGTTGCAAATTATTCGGGGATAGTTTAAATTTTAGTATATTCTTCATAAAGTTTTGTATATTTCATACCGGTTAGGTGCCATCTAATATACACACCTACTGTTTAACTTATGTCTTCCATAGACGATAATACAGACTTTATTTGAAGAATAAAGCTATGATGTGTAGAGGTGTACTACATACTACATATGTATTAAAAAAAATAAACAAATACTTTTTTTTAAATATATTTTTTTTTTATATTTTCACATACATACATACAAAGGTATATATATAAAAATTTAGGTGTATATAAAATATAATAAAGATTACGCAATGCGTCAAATATTACTTTAAAATAATTACATTAAATATTTAACACTGTACAGTTTATATCAGTCAGTCAAACAATCTATTCGCTCCGTGCGTGAGTTTCGTTTCCATGGTAACGCTACACTACTTTAATTATAGAATTGTATGGATGCATATATAATTGTATGGATTGCATTTAAGACTTACATTTAAAATTTAATATTATTGTCTCACAAATTTAAATAAATAATTATGATAATTTACATTTGAAAAATAATATTTGTTCAATTTCATTTCTTATTTTCACAATTTTTAATGCATTAAGTTTAATTAATTCGTGTTTTTCAATAATTTTAATTTGACATGTAAAGAATTGCAAATTAGTCATAACAGCCCCCTTTAACTCCAAAATTTTTCACTTAAAGCGCTGGCATCGATTTTATTGTCCCCTACCATGACTACGCACACAACGAATAGTATTACATGAATACTATTACCAGCAAGAAATATATACTGATTGAAGCGAAATGTTTTGATTTGTATCTGAATTATTAATGCTGTTTAAATTTTTTAACCTTCATAGAAAACCTTTTCATCCTTTTTCTACACTGTATACTGTTAAGTACCCAAAATGTAAAATGTCGCAGCAATGTTGAAGATCCAATAAATGTAAGGTCTGTAGGCTGCCACCATCGGAAGTCTTATATTTTATAAGGCACGCTTGGAGATCCTTGAATGTTATTGTTGTAGAAATAAAACACAAATGTGAACTTAAAGAAATCTTTATATGAAATATATATGCAGGGAAACTAAGTTTGTAACGCTTAGAAATATTGATGATACGAACAAAATTATGCTTTAGATGTTCATAAAATCACCTAATTAGTCCATTTTTGGTTGTCCGCCTAGCCGCCTGTCCGTGATACAGATAACTTAAACGTGAAAAACGTGAAAAGAAATATCAAGCTGAAATTTTTAAACGTAAAAAGTAAGTTTAAGTTCGTAAATGTGCAATATATGACCCAAATAATTGAGTCTTGAGTCTCTTCCATATAAAAAATGAACAGCTTTTGTTGGAAAGAACAAAACTTTGATGTCCATTTTCACCAAAGCGATAAAAGGTAGGTTGTTGAAAATTTGCGTGTAACTTTAACCGGTGGTCTTGTGAAGCATACTCAAAAAAACAAGTCTAGAAAATACTTCTAGATAGAAACTATGGAAAACTAAAAAAATTTCGCCCGAAATTCCGCAATGATTCTGTTGGTATTTTAAACTCTTATAAAAAATAATGCCAGCACTGACATTTAACACTTTCTATACAGGGTTTTTCAACAATTAGGTAGTTAATTGTTTGGTTTTACTTGTTAGTACAAGAAATACTGATTTTGAGCTTAAAAATATGTATTAGCAACTCGCTGAAAGATGTATAGTAAAAAAGGTAAAATAGCATGCCACAGTTGCTGCCCCGCCGAAATTTTGGAAAATTAGTAAATTTTTTCCACCGCTTTTCAAAAGCAACCGAACTGTTTATGATCTTGTGCTAGTGATTCAAAGCACTTTTTTCGAATGAATTTCCAGTTTTTGGGTTATCCACGAAAAACTGATATTATTTGGTGATTTGACCATATTGATTTATAGTACGAAAAACAAATTCGAATACAGTTCGTGCCAAATACAATTGCCTTTCCGAGTATTAATATTGTTTGGGTAGTAGTACAATTAGAATTCGCGTGAAAATTTGTAACATTACTGTATTTTTTTCCTTTGTTTGGAAAAGTGTTTTAATTACAATGTAATTACGTAATATATTAGATCGATTATCGTGACAATTATAAAAAATACTTTTATATGTAGCTTACGATAAATAATTAATTTCATTTATTTTCGAATTTTATAGCAAGTGCTTTTAGAAAGGTGATCTTGTCCAAAATCGATTTTCAGTAGAAGTGCTCTTGTCTTTGTTGAAATACTTAATTATTCTATATTTGATTTTCACATAAAAATATATATTTTCAATAAAGTAAAATATTTATTAGGTATTTATTAAAAATTAATGAGTTGGAAGTATTTTTGTATTAAGAAACTTTTTTTTGTTAATATGACGCATACATTAATCTCAATAAAATTTGAATGAATTGAAATGAAAAGAATAAAAATAATTCATATTGAAAATTTCATTGAATTGGATGAAATGTTTAATTAATATAAATTTATATAAATGAAACAATGCAGATGTATTAATTTTTTTCCAGAAAAAAACAGAAAGAGGTTAAAATTTTTAATGTGGTTGTAAACCTACCGTATTGTAAAAAGTTTTGATTTATTGCACGGTACATATATATAAACCAAATACATGCTTTGTAGTCAAGTCATGTGTAAGTTTTAGCTTTACAATACCATGCAACTACAAAAATATATAATATATTGTATACAAGTGCTGCTTATAAGTTTGATAATATAGGTATCTCTCTCCAATCATCAATAATCTAAGTATAGTTGTCTCTGTTCATGAAATGCCATCATTATCTTCGATGAATTAATAATTAAATTAAAGTTTTTTTTTTTATATCATCGACAACCTTTTGTTTTTATGGTATTATTATAAACTACAGGATTGTCTAAATATTTTAAATAGTTCTTTACCACACTCTTTAGAATTTTTTGATATAGAAATTTTTAATGACTTTTGGAAGCTTTGTTAATCAAAAAATGTATTTATAAAGTTTTATTGAAATCCTTAGTTCAATCCTTGCATACCTCCTTAAATAGAAACCTTTGGATATCTTATTAAAGCTCCATCTAAAAAAGTTTTTTATTTGAATGCTTCAGTCTCGGTTTTATAAAACTTGCAAGTATATTTAAATAAAATAAACCTAATTTTACTCGCTAAAAATGTAGCATTCTATAAGTGAAATAACTTTAAAAATCCTTTGAGTAGTTTTTGAGTTTATCCATTACAAACAAACATATAAATCTTTATAGGTAATATATGTTTAGATAAAATTTTCCGAGTAATCATTTTCTTGAGCCAAAATTACTCGGAATGATTAGTAATAAGTAATAATTATATAATTACACTTACTCTAACATGTACAGATTAAATTAATTCACACAAAGATTTTCTTAAGCAATAATCTCAGCTTGATCATGGATTATATCATGGAAAGTAAATTACTTCGTTGGTAGGTACTTTAATCTTGTTAATGTTATGAGTTTCAAAAAATATATAAACATTTATTTAATGAATAAATTTGGTTAAATCATTTTGTACATAAAAACACACGGTTGTAAATATGATTATAGTCAAAAATATGTTTACAAGAAGTACCGGAAATTACTTTTTGTGAACCAATAAATATAGAAAATAATGGTTTTAGTTATTTGTAAATTTATTTATTCCAATGGTCGCATAATGCAAATATTGCACATCTTTTGAAAATTAACTATATAATACAGTGGAACTTGAAGAAAGGGGACCTGAATAAGTGAGACACCTCCATAACTGGAACTCTTTCTTAGGTCCCAACACTTTTT
The DNA here is from genome assembly GCF_905475395.1 of Chrysoperla carnea. Taxonomy (NCBI): domain Eukaryota; kingdom Metazoa; phylum Arthropoda; class Insecta; order Neuroptera; family Chrysopidae; genus Chrysoperla; species Chrysoperla carnea. The sequence goes on from NC_058337.1 coordinate 130,507,901, forward strand.
CACTGAATTACCTCTGTTGGTGAGACGGAGCAAACATTCATATTTGGGATTCGTTCTTTCGATTTTATCATCATAGTTACCTCTACAACTGAGACAGCGAGTGAATTTTATATGCATTAACCTTTATAACTGAGGTAACATCGTTTTGTTTTTTTGTTTACTAATTTATTCTTATTCTATCCGCAAATTCCGTACTTAACTAATTTTCATCCTCAAGTTGTAGTATATATTAATTCTATATATCTCACTTTGTAGTTAACCAATCAAGAAAAAAAAAACTTTATCAAACGCTGCAGAGATTGAGAGGAGACTTCATGATCTGATATCAGATTAGACCCAGTTCTCCGGATTGCTGTGATCAATTTAAATTATAAAAAGAGAGATTTTATCCTCATTAAAAAACTAACAATTTTTATTTAAAATATTTTTTTGAAAATTGTTGGTCTTGGGAAAAAAATGTCATTATTATATTTAATAGAAAGAATACACGGTAGCTACAGAAAAATGCTTCATCTAAGAATTGTCAAGGGCAATAGACCTGAAATTCTAGTTCCAAGATCATTTGACTCTGATAATCAAAGAATAAGGCTTGTACACAGTGACGTAGCTCGCCTTGGAGGGGCCCTGTATCCAAATTAGTTGTGGTGCCCAAATGATGGGTAAAGATTTCTCACAAAAGAAACCAAAATGCTTGCATTAAATTAAAATATATATTTATAGATTTCGGAAAATTAATTTATTAAATCATCTATAGGTGAAGACTTTCTAAAATTTTTTCCTCTATAGACAATAGTGACAAGTCTGATAGCATTTTTCTAATTTTTACTTACATACATTAGGGGTATCTGTACGCCCCTGCTTGTACATCCTGTAAATAAATAGCCATTCATTTCAACACTCTTAAAAGCACTTAAACTAATTAACAGAACAAATATTTTTCTGCTGTACAGATATATTATATAACATTAAAATTGAAAATCCTTAATGTATTTAATTATTCATTCATAAAAAATATACAATTAAAGGGATCTTTAAAATGTTAGAAGAAAGTGATATAATGTCAAAAAAAACTCTTAAAATTTTGATGGAGAATAGGGTACTAGACTGGTTTTCTGGAAACCATATCCGATTTGGTATTTATAAGTCCCATAAAAAGAATTAACTTTTAATTATTTTATGAATTTTTTGAACTCTAATAATTTTATATTTCATCCTACCAGTTTTAATAGCAGCCAAAAGCTGCCAAATTACTATAAAAAGATTCTAAAATCTATATCTATGCAGGTATTAGTGATTATAACAATAGTTTTCATATTGTCAAGTAGCCTATTATCTATTCTATACTGAATCGATTCGAGACCATTGATAGTGTCCTCCTAGACTGATATCGTTGTCAATGCTGCCTGCACTATCAAGTGCTATTGCCTTATTTTATCATAGAAAAGTATGCAATGAACAATAAAAATTTTCCGTTTTTTATTAGCTTCAAATACAAGAGAATTTATTGATGGGATTTTACTGACTCATTTTACCATATTTTTATTATTATTATAGATATAATTTATGGTTTAATATATAGTAAGTGGTTATTTTGCACTAGACACATTTTCAAAAACAAAGAGAAAGGTTTTAAGATACGAACCGGTACTGTTTTATATTATGTAATAAAACAATATGATAAAGTGTATTATAGGTAAATTATATGTAAATATCATTTTTAAAACAATAATAGCATTTTATTCAGAGATATGCGAATATTTTAACCAAATGGAGAAAATTTTTCATTTCGTAATTTCAAAAAAACAAGTGAAAACAAACAATTGACTGAGTTAATTGTTGAAATACCACGCATAGTCAGTGTTGATTTCTTTATCACATTACACATACAAAAATGTGACACATACATAACTGATAATCAAGTATAGTTACATATTATAAAATTTCCGCCTAATTAGCGCCCTCACGGGTAAACAGTGGTGTTTACGAAAAAATGTTTCAAGCAAAAGTTGTTTAATTTTTGATAAGGAACATTTTTTACATTTAAACTTTTGTTCTATCTCTAACGGTTTACAAGATGGGTCCTACGGACCCAAGACCCAATTGACCTATGATGCTCATTTACGAACTTGACCTCATATCACTTTTTACGTCGTCCTGAGTACGCTGTAAAAATTTCAGCTCGATATCTTTTTTCGTTTTTGAGTTATTGTGTCCACAGACGGACGGACGGACAACCGGAAATGGACTAATTAGGTGATTTCATGAACACCTATGACAAAATTTTTTTCCTAGTTTCATTATTTTTAAGCGTTACAAACTTGGGACTAAACTTATTATACTATGTATATTTCATATATGCATGGTATAAAAAACCTCGCCTACAGCGACCCTTATAGCTGCATTTGATCACCAAGATGGTTTGAAAGTCGAACTTAAAATATCTTTCCTACGATAACTTTTTGGCCAACAATTAGATATTTTGAAAGTTGACTTATAATAAAAGCCGATAAGAAACAAATAAAATTTACTAAATGTAAACCAAACCACCCCCAACCCTTTACATTTTACGGGCATCGAATTCTAAACTCGCTCTTTAAACATACCTGAGAACACTCTCCATTTAATTACCTATGTTAGGGCCACTTCACAAAGTTAGTGTTTTTACTTTTTTTCTTTAGTGATTTTAATTAATCCTGAGTTGGTACTAACTGACTATACCAAGAATCCGCCAATCACAGTCGTCGTTGTGCTGTGGCTCTTGTTTACTCATTTTTAAATTGGCCGGCCACGGGAAGCTGGCGTCAAATCCGCCAAATCGCTCCTCAAACGCATGTTCAAGGAATCTTCCTATTCCGTTGAAGATTATTTCACGATATTCGCCCGCATTGAAGCGGTGTTGAACAGTCGCCCACTGTGCGATCTGCCTGCTGATCCTTCTGAGGCATCGTCTTATTTAACCCCTGGACACTTTCTTACCGGCACCCCATTGACCTCGTTGCCCGAGCGATACCCACCTTGTGAACAGCCCGTTCGTGACCGTTGGCTGAACCTGCGACAGTTGGTTCAAAGTTTTTGGAAACGTTGGTCTACAGAGTATTTAAATACTTTAATTCAAAGAAACAAATGGAAATCGCCTGCCGCCACCCCTGAGGTTGGGGATGTCGTATTAGTAAAAGGGGATCAAACTCCCCCACTTTCTTGGCCTATTGGTCGTATAATCAGACTTCACATGTCTGCAGACGGTATACCTCGTGTTGCCGATTTAAAACTTGCGGATCAGCAAGTAGTTACTCGGGCGGTCGCCAGACTGCTTCCATTGCGTGGGTCGATCGAGTAATCCCATTTCATCCTTCGCTCCCCCATTTATTCATTTTTTTTTGTAATTGAAATATTTTATCCGTTAGATTTCAAATATTCTTTGTTTTCTCTTCTTTCATGTACATTGTTGACATTTTCAATTTGTTCGGTCCCATGTAACTGAACTTTTCCCTCTTTGTTTAGGTAGGCTCAAATTCTATCGAATTTGGGGGGGCGACTTATGTTAGGGCCACTTCACAAAGTTAGTGTTTTTACTTTTTTTCTTTAGTGATTTTAATTAATCCTGAGTTGGTACTAACTGACTATACCAAGAATCCGCCAATCACAGTCGTCGTTGTGCTGTGGCTCTTGTTTACTCATTTTTAAATTGGCCGGCCACGGGCCGGCCAATTGAGTTCATAACTCTTTCTTTTTATTATTATAATTAATTCGTTTTTCGATCTGAATAGATCATTTTCTTTTCGGTTGATTTAATTAATCAATCTAAAAATTTAATTTAAAAGTCGAGTCAGTGATTCTGTTCTCTTTTTCAAAAAGTTTCAATTTTTTCAATGGTGAAACGCGTGGTGTTCAGCATTTAATTTTCAATTTAACAATGTGTTAAAGTTTAATCTCTAATCGATTTTTATCTTGATAATCAAGTTTAATTTTGGATTCAAATTCGAATAGTTCACAGTAAATTATGTGATTTAGTGTAGTGAACCTTGAATTTTCTACTTTTCGCGCCATTGAGGTGATTTACGCAATATTCGATAATACTCGAGTGGCCCATGTGTTGGAAGTTTACCCGTTCAATTTGCCATATAAAGAAAAGTGCATCAATTAAAAGTCAATAACCAACAGTAGCAAAAACGCGAACAAGTTCAACGTAAAGGTTTGATAAATCATCCCAAATTCCTTTCTCCTGAGATTTATCCTATCAAACCTTTTAAATATCAACTTTAATTCTTCAAATAATGTCAACCTGGATAAAAAACTGGTGAGTACATATATATCTTTTTTCATACAGTCCAATAGCTCTCAAACGTTCTTAAAATTCGCTAATTGTTGGGAAATAATTTAGTTTTTCTTAAACCAGCGACCATCGCCCCAACATTTTTGGTCACTTCAAGCCAAATATATGTTTTTTCATTCAATTCAAATAATCACGTGTTTTTTCGTGTTTTTGTTCTGGACAAACAATTACGTAATAATTCATGCTATTTTGAAAAACAATATTCGACGTCATTTTGATATTTCAAATTTGACAAATAATAAAACTACTCTTTTCATAAAATAGATGTCACTATTGACTATTTTTTTGTTCAAATCACAAATCATAATATTTACATTTTTCTTTTCAATTGTCAAAATTTATTAAATGACATTTCAAAAATAAATGTAAATAATTTATTTTTTTTGACTTTAATTGTTAATTTCAATTTTTCTGGAAAAAATTTATAATTCTTTTAATTAAATCGTATTTGATTAAAATTTCGTATTAATTCAATATTATTTAATACTCAATTGATTTAATTAGTTTCAATTTCTGGTTATTGACTTTGATTGCATTTTTTTAAAATTAATTAATTTCATACTTTTATTTCAATTCACTTGTATTCTAAAAAGTTTAAATTGTTTACTCTTGGGTATCAAATAAATTCATTATTCATTCATTGATTTTCATATATAAACTGAGTGCCCGAGTAACTCTGCGGATTTGCTCTAATTTATTAAAAATTTTCTTTTGATTTCAAACAAATTTAATTTCAGTGGTTCTGTAACTCGATTGAAATTATCAACGTATCGCTCATCAATAATATTTTAATTATTTAAAGTCATTTGATTGTTTTATCAATCCTTCATCAATTAACATTATTCCTTTTTCAATTTTATTTGCATTTTCATTCAAGTATGGCACAAGTTATTGACAGCTTACTCCAATATGGAGAAACCATGGAAGCAGTGAAGGAAAACCTAGTCCTTCATCGTGAAAATGCCTTTGCGCAAGTAAACGCAATTTATGACACTGTAAGGGGTCTTGCACAAGCCGATTTTTTACAGTGTGAATTATTATTTAAAGAATTGCCATCCTTCATTGAAAATCATAAAATAATTCAAAGTGATATTTTGAAATTTAATTCTGCCGTAGAAAAACGTAAGCGAATCGAAACAGTTTCAGCTCAAATAGCTTACGATCAGTTGACATTTTCAATCAAGCTACATTACCACAAAATGAAGGCGTTAATGCCAAACAAAGTTTCTGATTCAACATCGGTTGATTCAGTCAAACCTCTTCAACAAGATAACAATTTAGCTCGTATTAATTTACCCCAATTCAATGGCGATATAGATTCCTGGTTGGAATTTATCTCTATATTTGACAGCCTTGTCCATTCAAAACATATGGACAATATTTGCAAATTTCGTTACCTTAAAACCTCGTTGAAAGGGGACGCGGCAGCAGTGATTTCTGGGTTTGCCTTAACTAGCGAAAACTATCCATTAGCATACGAAGCATTACGTTTTCGCTACAACAATAAAAGGCGCATAGCCAGTTTTTATTTACAAAAAATTTTAGAGTTCAAGACAACCCATTTGTCTAATTTAAATAATTTAAATTCATTTCTCACCACTCATGAAACTGCAGTAAAATCTATTCGCTCTATGGATTTACCAGATTTAATTGATTTCATTTTTTTTCAACTTAACACTAAATAATCTGGACACTAATATGCGCCGTGAATTTGAGTTGCGTCATTCAGACAAGGAGATTCCGTCATACACGGATTTAATCACGTTTGTTACTAATCAGCTTCGCTCATTAGAGTTGCAATTACCCACTACTCGCACCAGTAGCTCAGCGTTTTCAAAAACAAATAAACCCAAATCATTTTTAGTAAACACCGCTCACAACACGAATAAAATTTCTTCATTTAAACAAAACTCTCAGATTTCAAAATGTATTCGCTGCAGAGGACCTCATAATCTCGCAGCTTGTCCTTCATTTTTAAAAATGGAATTATCGAATAAATATCAATATTTAAAATCACTTACTCGTTGCTTCAATTGTTTAGGTTCTCATCTTCGAAGCCAATGTGCTTCTAAAAATGTATGTCGCAAGTGTGATTCTAATCAACATCACACTACCCTCCATCCTGGGTTTCAATCACCGGTCACGTCGGCAACCAAAGCCACCGTTTCGGACTTGAATGCGTCTCCCTCAAACTCAATCACTCAACCCCCTCACAGCACCGGTAACGACATCCCGGCGCTGTCATGTACTTCATATGCCCAAAACCCACAAGGGGTCTTACTGGGCACAGCTCAAATTTTAATTAATACCCCCAGTGGTAATTATTTTTCTGTTCGGGCACTTGTGGACCCTGGCTCCCAAGTGTCGATTATTTCATTATCATGTTGTCGTGCTCTTGGTTTACCTATTAAACCCACTTCAACTCAAATTTCTGGTATTGGCGCCACCGAAACCTCTTGTCATGGTACGGTTTCGTGTATTTTAAAGTCAAAATATTCTGACATAAAAGTCTCTACAAATGCATATGTCATGTCTACTATTTCGTTAAATTTACCTTCAATTGAATTATCTCAAGAAGTCATCAGTCGCTTCACGTCACTCAAATTGGCAGATAGCCAATTTTATAAATCATCCCCCGTGGATTTCTTAATAGGGGCAGATTTGTTCCCCTCTATATTGTCATGTACGGATTCTCAAACTATTCAGGGATTCCCTTCCGCCATAACAGTATTTTTGGATGGTTGATTATCGGTCCTGTTGAGGGCAACCCCCCTACTCAACCCATTTCACTTCTGAGCACTGCTCAAATAAGTGATCACTTACAAAATTTTTGGGAAACTGAAGAAGTTTCGGTTTCCATCCCCTCAAATCCTTCAGATATTTTGGCGGAACGCCATTTTAAAGACACGCATTCGCGTGACTCAACGGGTCGATACATTGTCGCTCTTCCGTTTCGTCCGGGCAGCCTCCCTGCCCTTTTCAACAAGGAGCGTTCACTCGCTTCCTTTATTAATTTGGAAAAAAGATTGTCTAAATTTCCAGAAAAATACAAGGCGTACACCGAATTCATGGATGAATACATTTCATTATATCACATGTCAAAGGCAACTAACTCATCAGGTTACATAATTCCCCATCATTGTGTCACTAAGGACACTAGTACATCCACCAAATTACGTGTTGTTTTTAACGCCTCGGACCCAGGTTATAACAAAATTTCTTTAAATTCATTATTGTTAGCCGGTCCTAAATTACAAAACGATATCTCGGATATCCTTTACTCATTCCGTTTTAACGCAATAGCCTTGTGTTCTGATATACGTCAAATGTATCGACAAATTTTGGTACGTCCAGAAGATCGCATTTATCCGCATATATTTTACCGACCATCCACTAAATCCGACGTCGTTGAATTTGAACTAAATACCGTAACATACGGCTTAGTTCCTTCTGCTTTTCTTGCACAAAGGTGCCTAAAACAATTAGTTATCGACGAAGGCAATCATTATCCTTTGGCTTCTCAAGCCCTTTTGCACAACACTTACGTTGATGATATCATTACTGGTGCTTCGTCTCCTGAACAAGCCAAAACTTTAATGACACAATTACAAACTTTAATGAGTAGGGGAGGTTTTGAGTTGCGAAAATGGACTAGCAACGATCCTTCTATATTAGCTGATCTCCCTGTAGATCACATCGAGACGCCATTTGTGTTCGAAACGGAGACTGTGTTCAAAATACTTGGGCTGCTGTGGGACCCAAACACAGATAGTTTTCTATTTCAATTTAAATCATTCGAAAACGTTTTGACAAAACGCACTTTGCTTTCACATGTGGCAGGAGTGTATGATCCTTTGGGTTTTTTAGCACCTATTACCTTTAGCTTGAAGTGTATTCTGCAAAAGTTATGGTTAGATCAATCAGGGTGGGACGACCCCGTACCTCCACATATTCGTCAAATTTGGGACCTCCATCAACAAAACATGTATCTAGTAGCTCAAATTCGCATTCCCCGTTTTATTGCTCCTTCAGAAAGTAGGTCGGTATGGTTGGCCGGTTTCTCTGACGCGAGTCAGCTTGGATACGCAGCTGTGCTTTATCTCTGTTGTGATAATGGATATTCAATAACATCAAATTTATTTGCTGCTAAAACTAAGGTAGCTCCATTAAAAACCCTGAGCATACCGCGCCTGGAACTCTGCGGAGCACTTCTGCTTAGTAAACTCGTCTCGTCTGTCCTTCAAACTATGCCGAATTTGTTCAAAATTCCTCCACGTTTATTCACCGATGCTCACATCGTTTTATATTGGCTCAACACTCCTCCACATTTACTCAAAGTTTACGTTGCCAATCGTGTTGTAGCCATTCAACAAATTACTCACCAAATGTGCTGGTCTTATATTCACACTTCTGTCAACCCTGCTGATATCGCATCTCGCGGACTGACCCCTGATCAGTTTTGCAAATCAACTCAACATGACTTGTGGTTTCACGGACCATCGCTAATTTCGGAGCCTCTCAGTCAGTGGCCCCCTCCTTTTACGGATACAATTTCCAATATTGCTGAGCTGCCCGAAATTAAACCCTTGGCTCTCGCAGCCAATTTAATTACTCCGGATCAAATGTTAGAATTATTTTCTCGCTTTTCGTCATGGACGCGTTTGATCCGAGTAGTCGCATGGATGCTTCGTTTCATCAAACAGTGTAAAGCACGCCTACAGCATCTAGAACCCATTTCTGGTCCGTTGTCCGTCACTGAATTCGATTTTGCGAAAATCAAAATCATTCATATAACTCAAAAATATTATTATTCCTCCGAAATTCATTTGTTATCCGCTCATAAAGCTCTTAAAGGCAGTCTCAGCTCGCTCAGTCCGTTTTTAGATTCTTCTTCCACAATTAGAGTGGGTGGTCGCCTCGACCACTCCCCACTCTCTTCAGCTTCCAAGCACCCCATTTTGTTGCCCAAAGTGGCGCACATCTCACAATTAATATGCGTTCATGCTCATTTGTGTTCTCTTCATTCTGGGCCCAGAGCAGTCCAAGCTTCTGTTCAAGCTCTTTATTGGATTCCCGGGCTTCGTGGTCTCATTCGGAAAGTGATCCGTAACTGTCCCACATGCTACAGATTTCGTGCTGTGCCCTTCACGCCTCAAATGGCAGCTTTACCCGAATCTCGAGTCACCCCCTCGAAACCATTTTCTCATACCGGAGTCGACTTCGCCGGTCCATTCATTGTTAAATCCGGCAACCCACGTAAACCTCGTTTAACAAAAGGTTATCTCTGCATTTTTGTGTGTTTTTCCACAAAATGTGTCCATCTTGAGTTCGCTTCAGAACTCACTACTCAATGCTTTCTAGCAGCACTGGATCGATTTGTAGCTCGTCGGAGTCTTCCATCCGACATATCCGATCAAGGTCGGAATTTTCTTGGCGCCTCACGCCTTTTAAATGAAATTTCTATTTTCTTACAAGAAAATCGCGAGAACATCTCCGATTATTTGTCTCTTAAAAGTGTACAATGGCATTTCAACTGTGCATATGCACCTTGGTTCGGGGGTTTATGGGAAGCTGGCGTCAAATCCGCCAAATCGCTCCTCAAACGCATGTTCAAGGAATCTTCCTATTCCGTTGAAGATTATTTCACGATATTCGCCCGCATTGAAGCGGTGTTGAACAGTCGCCCACTGTGCGATCTGCCTGCTGATCCTTCTGAGGCATCGTCTTATTTAACCCCTGGACACTTTCTTACCGGCACCCCATTGACCTCGTTGCCCGAGCGATACCCACCTTGTGAACAGCCCGTTCGTGACCGTTGGCTGAACCTGCGACAGTTGGTTCAAAGTTTTTGGAAACGTTGGTCTACAGAGTATTTAAATACTTTAATTCAAAGAAACAAATGGAAATCGCCTGCCGCCACCCCTGAGGTTGGGGATGTCGTATTAGTAAAAGGGGATCAAACTCCCCCACTTTCTTGGCCTATTGGTCGTATAATCAGACTTCACATGTCTGCAGACGGTATACCTCGTGTTGCCGATTTAAAACTTGCGGATCAGCAAGTAGTTACTCGGGCGGTCGCCAGACTGCTTCCATTGCGTGGGTCGATCGAGTAATCCCATTTCATCCTTCGCTCCCCCATTTATTCATTTTTTTTTGTAATTCAAATATTTTATCCGTTAGATTTCAAATATTCTTTGTTTTCTCTTCTTTCATGTACATTGTTGACATTTTCAATTTGTTCGGTCCCATGTAACTGAACTTTTCCCTCTTTGTTTAGGTAGGCTCAAATTCTATCGAATTTGGGGGGGCGACTTATGTTAGGGCCACTTCACAAAGTTAGTGTTTTTACTTTTTTTCTTTAGTGATTTTAATTAATCCTGAGTTGGTACTAACTGACTATACCAAGAATCCGCCAATCACAGTCGTCGTTGTGCTGTGGCTCTTGTTTACTCATTTTTAAATTGGCCGGCCACGGGCCGGCCAATTGAGTTCATAACTCTTTCTTTTTATTATTATAATTAATTCGTTTTTCGATCTGAATAGATCATTTTCTTTTCGGTTGATTTAATTAATCAATCTAAAAATTTAATTTAAAAGTCGAGTCAGTGATTCTGTTCTCTTTTTCAAAAAGTTTCAATTTTTTCAATGGTGAAACGCGTGGTGTTCAGCATTTAATTTTCAATTTAACAATGTGTTAAAGTTTAATCTCTAATCGATTTTTATCTTGATAATCAAGTTTAATTTTGGATTCAAATTCGAATAGTTCACAGTAAATTATGTGATTTAGTGTAGTGAACCTTGAATTTTCTACTTTTCGCGCCATTGAGGTGATTTACGCAATATTCGATAATACTCGAGTGGCCCACGTGTTGGAAGTTTACCCGTTCAATTTGCCATATAAAGAAAAGTGCATCAATTAAAAGTCAATAACCAACAGTAGCAAAAACGCGAACAAGTTCAACGTAAAGGTTTGATAAATCATCCCAAATTCCTTTCTCCTGAGATTTATCCTATCAAACCTTTTAAATATCAACTTTAATTCTTCAAATAATGTCAACCTGGATAAAAAACTGGTGAGTACATACATATCTTTTTTCATACAGTCCAATAGCTCTCAAACGTTCTTAAAATTCGCTAATTGTTGGGAAATAATTTAGTTTTTCTTAAACCAGCGACCATCGCCCCAACAACCTATCAAAGAAAAAAAAATCAAGAACGGTTCATCAGTTAAAGTGCTACGATGCCACAAACAGACAAACAGACACAAACATAGCGGTCAAACTTATACCAAACCTCTTTTTAGTTCGGGAGTTAAAAATAGCTTTTTCGAGTAAATTTGGATGTAATACTTTACAATTTTGTGCTGGTATTTAGCCCGAAATATGGGTAGGTACTATGGAATCCCTCCAAAAACCATGCATAGCTAACTCTGATAATTCTCAATCACGTTTATATCGAAAAATAACGATTTTTTTAATAACACAAATTGAATCTTGACGCTTAAATTGACCTTTTAAAATTAAAGTATGTAAGTTATATATCCCTTCAAGGGATGTGTTGAAGACTACTTTAATCTATACTTTTCACATTCCAGTCCATTCCAGTCCAAGGTACTTTGATCATTTCATATTTGTTTGACAAACTAATATGTCTTGAGTAGCTTGATTGTCTCTTTTTAACTTCCCGCTAAGAAAATAGGGAAGTTATTGTTTTCACCCCGTTTTGCCGAAATCGAGTTTTCATCAGATCTCGACGTTTTAAGGTGTCATGTCAGGAAGCTTCCCTGACTACTTCCGCGAGGGTGTCTGTATGGCTGTATGTATGTATGAGTGTGTGTGTGTGTGTGTGTGTGTGTGTGTGTGTGTGTGTGTGAGTATGTAAACCTCTCATAACTTTTGAACGGCTTGTCCGATTTGATCGCGGTTGATGCCATTCGAAAGGGCTCGACCAAACTTAGATTTTGAGGCCTATTTGGACCGATTCGAGAGAAAACCGATAGATTTCGAGAAATCTCAAAAAACTGCAAAAAAAATTTTTAGTGGTTTTTTTTGAATAACTTTTAAACGGCTGTATCGATCAATTCCAAAAACTAATCAGCTCTCAACATCAAAAAACCACGTCGATCACCACCAGTCCGGTCAAAATCGGTTGATTCGTTCGTGAGTTATCGTTGACGAAAGAAAACCCAAAAAAGCGTTTTTTCGGAAAAACCTCAAAATTTTTTGTTCTATCAATTGAAACTTAAAGATTCTTCATGAAGCTTCAAAAACTTCGTCGAATGCCACCAACCGCGTAAAAATCGGTTTATTCATTCTAAAGATATCGCGATTTGAAAATTTAAAAAATAGTGTTTTATCAAACACTAAGATCACATCTAATTACAATAAAATGCGAGTGGATATAACATCAGAATAGATAAAATTATTTACACGTTATGAGTCAATACTTAGCGGGAAGTTACAGGGATGACCTGCAGGGTCAACCGTTTTCTAAATTTTTTTTATAGTTTTGCTAAGTTCTGGTGAACGTTTTTCGAATGTTTTTAATTACTTTGCTGTTGGATGTATATATTTTCCATGAAGTTTTGAAAATCCTTCAATAGCATAAATTAAAGTTAGGAAATGCAATTTGAATCACTCCTTTTATCTCAAATATAATAAAAATGAATGTATTTCGAATAATTTTCCATTTATAGATGTACAAATTATATTTATAACTATGTACTTACATAAACATTGTTTCTCGTAAAATTTGATTATTATAATAATTTACATAAATATTTATATAAGAAAAAGAATTTTATATGTATGCGCAAAATAAATTTGTATGAACAAATCATTTGTTCGATTTATTTGCTTGAGATAAAGAAATAAAGTTGTATCCAATAATAGTTGTTTAAAATTGGGACATTAAGTAAAGATTTACTTCCTTAATGTTCCTTAATGTTATTTGGATAACGCTTCTTGTGCGAAATAGACAACGATCATATATCGTACAGAAAAATAAATGTGTTTAATGTACCAAACAAATACACTGTGAAAAAATTACTAGATGGGCGTAAACGCGTTTATTTGACTGAAGAAGTTCTTATAATAAGTTATTATTTCTTGAGTCAACGATTTCAATAATTCGAGAAAATAAGTTTTTGACTTCTTAAAAATGTTCTTGAACCAGCCTAATGTGAACTTTTACTGTTGTTTTAGTATGGTAGGCTTTTGTTCTGATCGATTTCAAGTTATCTTTTGATGAGCAGGTGTAGTGCATGCTGTATGCATGAAGGAGGTGTACTCAGCCTCTGAAATTGAGGAGCTGGTAAATGAAATTATCAGCGGAAAGGTGGTAAAACACATATATGGTATTACAATGTTCTCTATAGCCTAAGTGTGTCCTACTTGGGCAGCCAATATATTCTAACCTAGCCTAGCCTTCCTTACAATTTGAAAATGAGAATGATCCTGAGAATAGATGACAAAGTTTTGGATGAAAATATTCCTCTTGTTGCCAAAAAATCTCTTTCTTTCCAAAAATCTTTTGATACGTAGTCATTATGACAGTCGCAAGTTATGACGTCACCACGTGCTATCTCGTTTCTTTCTATTTGTACATTTAAATTCTTCATATTTTCGTAGTTTAAGAAATAAAAAAGCTTTGGGACAAATAGCCTATTAAATGCTTTTATTACTTCAAAAAAAACACATAAAAATGTGGATTGCGGAAAATCGAATTAGCACATGAGCTTGAGTTAGCAAACCATAGGAAATATTGAAACCCTATTTCGAGAAACATTAATAGCCAGATAATTGTTAACTTTTACATAAAAAAATAGTACAAAGATCTCAATATTTTTTGACAGTTGAATAAAAATTAAATAATTATCAAAAAAATCTCAATAATTTTCGATTAAATAAATTTTTTAATATCCGTTTAAACTTATATATTTATTTTTTAACAAATCATTTAACGAAACGTTATAAATAAATTATTTTTAATATAAAAATAAATCTATGAAATAAATTTTTTTTGATATAAAATTTTTGTGTTTTCTATTAATAAAAGTATTTAATTTGATATATAAATAAAATAAATTATTTTAGTTTTACTGACAAATAAAATATTTTTCGCATAAAATTTATTATTGGAGTAATTCTAGATTAAAATAATTAGACTAGATGATATGAGCGCTATCGTTTCGAACATATTATGTATCTAATAAATGAAAAAAATAATTTACTTTACTTTATTTTTCTTTTTTTTTTTTGCAAATAGGATCAAATGCTTTTCTTAAATAATTTAACAGAAAAAAGTTATAATTTGAAAAGCAGAGCTTTTCGCCAAAAATTGGTCCAAGTAGCCAATAACATTTACGAAGGGCGATATTAAGAGAATTGCTACTGAAATTATCGACACAAAAAATTTTTAATTGCCATGTCAGGTTAAAATTGATGAATATTTCCATAATTTTAAAGTGTCCTTAGACTACATACACGACGCTTTGTTGAATTTTAGATCAAAGTCTACAGGGTCGGAGTGTTTATTATCTTTTTAAAAAATTGTAAATAACGAAAAAAGCAAATATTCATCAATTTTAAGCTGCCAGGATAATTAAAAATATTTTGGGCACATAGTAATGCAGCTCTATCAATATCGCACTCGCAATTACTTAATAACTTTGCCTGGACAATAGGAGATTATCCAGAAGTCGAATTGGCCATGTCGTCCATAAAAATGTGAAACTAGACTTGATACCATGACAAAATTTGAAAGTGAAATTAAAATTGATTAAAAAACGAAGAAATCATAAGCAATAAAAGATTGAATTCAAAGGCTGCCCACCTCATTTTAGCAAAACAAAGTTTTATATGTAATCTCTATCATGATACCCACGTATGACGCCACTAGTGGATATCTTCCTCTTTGTTTAAGTAGGAATTTTAAACGTTCATATCTTGCATACTAGTAAAGATTTTTGAAAACCAACTTCAGCTTTCTGCACGCCCAATTAGAATTCTTCACTGGACTAGAAGTGATAAAAAAAATTTTGACGGATCCTTTTTAGCTATAAAAGATAATTCCAGAAAATTCCATATGCTGGCTTTAAGACTATATCTAATTCTGCCGAAATGCTACAAATTACAGCGTCCATATCACCTAGTTTAATATAATATGAAGTAGTTTGCTTTTATTGGAAAATAACCGTACATGCACATACACAATCATCAAATAGTCGGATATTATATTTGCGTGATAAATCTGATAACCTAATCAAACTCGTTGATTAGCTATCAAAATAATATATTTCAATATACGAATAAAATTGAAATTACTATTTAGTTAATAAATATTTTATTTTGATTTTGTATGAAAATAATAATACTCTAGTAAAACTGACATACTAATTTAAATTTTATGGGTTCGTACAATATCAGCCAAGAAATTTTTGTTTATTGGCAAATCAATTTTTAGATAGTAATAAATAACTATATTTGGTTCGAACCAATTAAAACAAGAGATATAACGTTGGAAATATATTTATCAAAAGTATATTAAAGGAAAATTTAAAACACATCTGTGAGAAAGAATCGAATTTGGAACTTCAATAGTTCATTTGAAAGCTTCAACTTTCTAGTTTTATAGTATATTGCTCGAAAATTTGTATCATCACGTCTTGTCGCATTGTTTTGCGATTTTATATAAGGTTTAGAAGCGTACAAAATTTTTTTTTCTTGAAAATCACTTTTGACTTAGATATTAGCTTCACTATTTCTTGCATTATAAAAAAGAAAATTTAGAGAGTGATAAAATTTTTAACATAACATACGCAAGGATTTAAAAGAAGGCACTCTCAGTTCTGAAATGATATGAGACAAACTTCAGTGCGATGATAATTTCCGAGTGAGATATCGATTTTTTTATGATAAGGGTTAATTTTTCTTGGAAAGCGAATATTTTGTTACGAAAAATTCACCCGGCTCATTTTCACGGGAAAAAATAATCTTTCGAGTGATTTTAGAAGATTACATATAAAATGAATTTTAAAATTTTTGTTGCTTCATTATTTTCACTGCACAATTTTCCTACTTAGATAAAACAACTTATGAATAGTTTTACTTTAAATTATTTCGATTTCAAGATATTTCTACTCTTTATGAATTAAATTAACTACAAACCTTCTTAATTAGACTTCTATACTTAATAATTATACTGTCGAAGGTTTGTACGTTTAAATATCAGCTTTTAAAGATTTACAATTCAAGTTTTCTCTTAATGTTGATTTCAAGAGTTTATCATTTGTTTCCTGGAATACAGGCCACAAAAAAAAGGAAGATTCTTAAAAATTCTTGCTAGCATCGAATATTTAATTCGATGATTTTAGAAAATTATGTTTGATGATTTCCAAAGTCTAATCTTTTGGACTGAACTTTTCTGTAAAATTAATGGAGGACCTCTATACTGAAGAAAAATTAATATTCACCCCAGTCCAAAATACTCTTTTTAGGCACCGTGCAGAATTGTATCTAGTTGGAGTGATATTCTGTAAAAGTATAATTATATAAAAGTAGAAATCTTTGATAGTAGAATTGTTTTATAGTAGCAAAATGTGAAAGTAGGTTTTTGTTACGTAACAATTTTATTTTTTGAACATTTTGTACAAAAATAATGTTTACTAGAAAAAAAGTTAATGATACAGTATTTTTTAATAACGTGCTAATCGAAGTGTGTAATCATAATATTTCCCGCACAGTTTTCATTAGTGCTGTATAATTTATTCTCAACATAATTATTTCACAACACCTGGGAGTTTATAATTAATTTTTCTCTTATGATTTTTCTATTCGTAAAATAATATACACAACGAACTATAATAATGAATTTTGAAAACAATAGCTTTTTAAAATTGATTCTTTGTACTCTTTTTTAAGGTTGGTATAATACTCACGCTAGCAGTGAATATATTTCAGTACCATTCAAAAGCTTCTAACTATATATACAAAACGGTAGTTTCCCGATGCCGATTTTGCCATATTACACAGAAAAATAACTTGACTTGATACCATGTCAAAATTTGAAAGTGGTATTAAAATTGATTAAAAAACGAAGAAGTTATAGGCAATCAAAGATTATTGACCATCTTCTTTTACCAAAACAAAGTATTATATATAGTTTGTGTGTATCTCTAAAGTGATATCAGACATTGACGTCAGTAACCTATATCTCCCTCTTTGTTTAATTAGGAATTTTAAACGTTCATATTTTGCATACCTCTAAAGATTTTTAAAAACCAACTTTCTTTTTCTGTTCAGTGAGCAATGAGAATTCTTCGCCTGGAGTGATAAAAAAATTTTTGTCAACATACCTATTACACGTCGCCCTATAAGGTCAGTTGGTTAAGGCGTAACCAATTCCACCCGCGGAATGCTTAGGGTAGCAGGTTCGATTCCCGCTGTCGCAACAAAATTAATTTAATTAATAGTTGTGATGGGCTGGTGTAGTGTATGGTATATGCATGAAGGAGGTGCACTCAGCCTTTGAAATTGAGGAGTTGATAAATGAAATTATCAGCGGAAAGGTGGTAAAACACATATATGGTATCACAATGGGCTCTATTGCCTAAGTGTGTCCTTAGTGGTCTTTTTTTTTGTAGTTAGGTATTTTATGTAATCTTCAAACAAAGCGAGGCTTTTCCGGTAAAATACTATAATTTTAACTCACGAAAATAAGCTCCAAACAAAAACCAAATAATCTGCTTTAGCTACCATTATTTTTACAATGGCCTCTAAACTTCTGTATAACCACAAAAACACTGGCTCTTATGAAATAATAAGCTCGAAACAAAAAAAAAATTCATTTGTATGCGCTATTTTAACTTTTACAAGGTCTTCTAAATTTGTGTATAAACTTAAAAGCACTGGGGTTTTATGAACTAAGCTCGAAACAAAAAAAAAATGCATTTGTATTCGCTAGGGATTATTATTTTTATAATTTCCTCTACATTTTTGTATAAACTAGAAAACATTGGCTTTTATAAAGTAACGAGACAATTTTTTTTTTAAAGAACAGAAAAAGAAGCTAATAAAATGAAAAACCGATTCAAGCATTAAATGATGCTCTTACGAAACTAATAATGCTTATAAGAATTTGGCAAATAACCAATTTTTATTCTATAACGAAATTATTACGAAATTGAAACGTGCAAACATAATTTTTATTTTCTGTTTAAAATATCGAATTAAAAGTAAAAATGAAATAATTTTTTCGGGAATTTTAAAAGGAATAACGTTGAATTAAAGGATGACCCATAATTAACTCAAAGATGGCCCGAAGTTTGAATATTTGTTCATTTGCGTGTTAAAGTGTTGATCTCAAAGCAAAGTAAGTATGACAGCTGGTAGTTCATTGTTTTGTAGAATGGAGGATTCGTACTATTGCTTATAGCGACTATCGGTTATAATATTATGTTGTTCCCTTCAATATCGTTATAAAACTGTCGCATGGAAGTCTCGCAATAATAAAGCTTCAAAATAAAGTTAATATTTTTTTTTAAATTTTCGTATTTTTTTCAATTCTCTTGAATTAAGATTACTATAGACAAGATATTTGTCAATATTTAGTTTACGCCTGTATGTAACCGTCAAAATATTGTCGAATAGACCATGATGTAAATATCGTGTGCATGATTAAATGTAAACAACAACAAGTGAAAACAAACAATTGACTGAGTTAATTGTTGAAATACCATGCATAGTCAGTGTTGATTTCTTTATCACATTACACATACAAACATGTGACACATACATAACTGATAATCAAGTATAGTACATATTATAAAATTTCCGCCTAATTGGCGCCCTCACGGGTAAACAGTGATGTTGCGAAAAAATGTTTCAAACAAAAGTTGTTTAATTTTTAATAAGCAACATTTTTTACATTTAAACTTTTGTTCTATCTCTAACGGTTTACAAGATGGGTCCTACGGACCCAAGACCCAATTGACCTATGATGCTCATTTACGAACTTGACCTCACTTTTTACGCCCTGAGTACGCTGTAAAAATTTCAGCCCGATATCTTTTTTCGTTTTTGAGTTATCGTGTCCACAGACGGGCGGACGGACAACCGGAAATGGACTAATTAGGTGATTTTATGAACACCTATGACAAAATTTTATTCCTAGCATCATTATTTTTAAGCAATACAAACTTGGGACTAAACTTAATATAAGTACTATGTATATTTCATATATACATGGTATAACAATAAGTAATAATTAATATTTTGTAGTAACAAAGTAAGTATAGGCAAAAAATTTTCTCTCATATACTTTTTTGTTACTAGTAAAATTAAATTAATATAAAACAAGCAATTGGCTGTGTTAATTGTTGAAATACCATGTATAGAAAGAGTTGACAGGCAGTGCTTGCATTCTTTGGTTTGAAAATACCCAGGATAGAAAGTATTTTCTAAAATTTCTCTTCCATTTTTCGAGAAAGTTTCACAAGACCACTAGTTGAAGCTACCCGCTTTTTTTTCAATTTTCTATCTTTTATAGTTTTGCAGAAATGGGTACCAAAGTTTTGTACTAATTTGCGACCTCACGGGTAGATCATGGTGTTTACGAAAAATGATGTGTTTGCCTCAAGGCATCCACCTTTACGTTCCATACATGCTATTGTTCTTTTATAATATTGATTAAATACACTCGTAAATATCTCGATAGTGATTTCTTGAACCGTTTTCCTTATTGTCTGTTCAAAATAGCCTACATTTTTAAACAACCATTACCATTCCTATCGAACTTTCTCAATTTGTGGACACCTTGTATATTCGAAGTTAAAAATGAATTGGTGAATGTTAATATTTTTGAAAGCAGAGCTTTTTATGAAGAATAAATATTTTTCGTAAATCTTATAATTAAACAGTTTTCCATCTGTAGCCATCTTAGGTAGACACACTGTATACATAGGGTATAAACATAAAACATTAACACAGTTCATATAAAGAAAAGGTTCTAACATTGAGATTTCTAGATTATATTCTTAAAAGTTAAGTTATTATAAACTAAATTGATACCCGCCCGCTTCACTGGGCTTAAAAGTAAGATAGTCATAATTCATTGAGTAGATTAAGAATAGTTGGCCATGATTTGTTTCATATTAACTACTTTAAATTTTTACAGAATTCTTTAATTTATACTTTTTTTAATTAAGGTTGTTATCTTGCTATGGGCATATCGACAGAAAATTCTAAATTTGTGTATACTTATTAGGAATATAATAATACATTAACCAAAAATATTGGAAGTCGATTGGCCGTCTCTAACTCGAGTTAAATACAATTAAAGTTCGGAAAATTAACATAGAGAGCATAGGACTGGTTGCGTTTTGTTGTGTTTTTTAATTCTAGAAAAAAAACTAGATTTAAGATATTTTCAAAAAACTAACTGAGCATTCATGAATTTGTGCATGCGAGTTTAAAAAAAACCATAACTATTGACCGCTTCATTCTTGAGATATAGTCACTAAAAGTTATTTAAATTTTTTGTATAACAGAAACAATTATATTTAGAGTATAAGTAGTGTAAGAGAGATGTCTATTATATACAGAATTACAGATGTTTAATATCAAGCTATTATCATACAGAATACATGATAAATGGACAGTTGAGTTAAAAGCATGTTAAAATTAATACTCATTTGAGTGTACTAAGCATATCTACACGTACATACCACTGCTGTATGATCTAGTACACTATTTTTACAATATTGTACAAAGATAACCACCGTAAATTTAATTTTTTTATTATTTTTGATTTTTTTTTTACTATGTCTTTATAAATTATAGATCATGTGTTATTCTGAAGAGCTATATTGCTGTACAGTTTCATTAAAAACCATTCGCTAGTTTAAGTGCGAAAGCGTAACAAACAAACAAACAAATAAACAAACACACATGCTTACTTTCACATTCATAATATATATAGGGATAATTTTATACGTTCTATGCAATTATTATTCACAATATATTACACTTTAATATTTATAATTTAATATAATATAAACTATATAAGTATATTTATTGTACGTAGGTTATACTTACTGATTCTATTATGCATTTGACGTTTAATAAATAATAACAATAAGCGCATGAACGTTAAAATATACGTGAATGTATAAACATGAACTTAATAACAATTTCTATTCAAACGATATTTTAATTATAATAAAATTTAATAATGAAAATACATATTTTAAGATGACAGCCATTTGGGATAAAGAAGTGAGTGATTTTGAACGAGCGCCAAGGCAACTTTAGAATTGTGGTTGAAATTATTTGTACCTTATTTTCTATTTTGATGATGAATTTTGTTATAACTTCATGAATGTAGACGAAAAAAAAGAATACAAATTTTCGATATCTGGCTTGGTTTTCCAAAAATCGAAAGCGGAATAATTGAAGAAGAATTTTAATTTTCAATATTTTGAAAATTTCACCTGATATCGAAAAATTTTATTCTTAGTTTTCGTCTTATATTGTCATATAAATAATTTTTTTTTTTTTTAATTTTCACCGAATAGTTTTGGAGATATCTATGAAAAAATATCATCCATTTACTTTTTTCCCATAAGACCAATGTTTAATAGGCCTACTTTTGAAATCATTTATTTATTTAAATAATCGGGCAATTCCCCCTAAAATGTTCAGAATTGATTCAGACGTAGTCCAAAAAAAAATCAAACCTTTTAATCAAAATTACCCTAGCGATTTTTAAGTAACGGGGGTTTTTTAGAGACTCACAAATAAAGGTGATTGTAAACCTACAGTATTGTAAAAAAAGTTTTGGTTTTTTGCACGGTATATACACATAAACCAAATACATGCTTTGTAGTCAAGTATGTTAATGAGTAATTTTCATAGCTTCACAATACCACGCAACTACAAAAATATATAATAAATTGTTCTTCAATCATCAATACTCTAACTACAGTCGCCTCTGTTCATCAAATGATGGATCTTCGATGAACTCTAATTAAAACGCTAATTAAATTAAAATTTTGTTTTTATATCATGGACAACCTTATTTTTTTATGGTATTATTATAAACTAAAAGATTGTCTAAATATTTTAGATAGTTTTTTATCACACTCTCTAGATTTTTGGATGTAGAAATATCCAATTGAAAAGGATAACCTTATATGATTCATCATTTTTTCAGCCAACTTTGAACGATAAAATAATAATAAAAAGCCCGATGATCTACGAATTTTTTGTGATTTTTGGAAACTTTGTTAATCAGAAAATGTATTTATTAAGTTTTATTGAAATCTCTAGTATTATTCAATCGTTGCATATCTCCTTATATAGAAGAGTCTTGCCAATTCAATAAGAACCAAGAAAACAATCAACCAAAATAAATTATTTTTTTAACTGTATTTCTAGCTACTTCCCACTCTGTATTTCCAATAAACACTTTTTAAAGCTATGTTTATTTTCTTGTTCCAGATTAGTTGAAAAACTTTCAGCATCATATATTCAGGTATGTTCAGTTTTTGTATTAAATTTTCCAAAACCAGGTCAAGTGTTAATCGAGAGCTTTATTATATTTTAACCGCAAATAACGTACCTACACTATAGGTATAATTTCTAAATAATATAAGAAAAGGTTTTATGTCTTTTTTGTCTTGATATAGTTTCCAATATAAATTCATTAAACTTTATTAAAGATAATAATAATTATCAATAACTATAGAATGCGGTAGTTTAAGCCTTACAGCTAGAATAAAGTTTTATTTGTACAGAAAGATCGAGGAAGAATGATACCAGATCAATAAGAGGTATTTTACTACGGGGTATAACCTTTAAATCGAAATTAAACTAACTTTCGATTACTGTCTAAACACTGTCACATTAATTTATCTATGCATTCAGTACAGGGAAGGATCCATTTCCTGGCCTTAATTATTTAAAAAAATATTTTACAAATTCATAAAATTAATTGTCGTCTATAACAAATATTAGTTTGGCAGAAAAAATGTTCAGAGCATAACTTTAAATGATTTTTTATAGCTTTACTAATGAAGAAAATTAAGTTGCTTAATATTCGCTGAAAAATCCCTCCTGACACCCCAATTTTTTTGCATCATTTTTGTTTTTTGTTTTCAACACCTCTTGACGTTACAACGTTACGATTGACGCAAATCCCATATCGTTTTCACTTGTAATTCACGATAAATCGTGTAAAAAAAATTTGGAAGACGGTTGATCCTGCAGGTCATCCCTGTAACTTCTCGCTAAGTATTGACTCATAACGTGTAAAAAATTTTATCTATTCTGATGTTATATCCACTCGCATTTTATTGTAATTAGATGTGATCTTAGACTAAAATCTGATTAAATTTTTACAATCATACTAAAATTTTTGAACGGAGTATTAGAAATAGAGGGAATAAGATAATAAAACTTGTGTAGAAATGTGATAGATTACTGTTTTATTAAATTATATTACACAAAAAAATAATATACAATAATTAAGTGTAACAAGTTTTTACTATTTTTTAAATTTTCAAATCGCAATAACTTTAGAATGAATAAACCGATTTTCACGCGGTTGGTGACATTCGACGCAGTTTTTGAAGCTTCATGAAGAATCTTTAAGTTTCAATTGATAGAACAAAAAATTTTGAGGTTATTCCGAAAAAACGCTTTTTTGGGTTTTCTTTCGTCAACGATAACTCACGAACGAATCAACCGATTTTGACCGGACTGGTGATGAACGACGTGGTTTTTTGATGTTGAGAGCTGATTAGTTTTTGGAATTGATCCATACAGCCGTTTAAAAGTTATTCAAAAAAATGTGCAGTTTTTTTGAGATTTCTGGAAATCTATCGGTTCGAATCGGTCCAAAATCTAAGTTTGGTCAAGCTCTTTCGAATGGCACCAACCGCGATCAAATCGGACAAGCCGTTCAAAAGTTATGAGAGGTTTACATACATCCACACACACACACACACACACTCATACATACATACAGCCATACAGACACCCTCGCGGAAGTAGTGAGGGAAGCTTCCTGACACCTTAAAACGTCGAGATCTGATGAAAACTCGATTTTGGCAAAACGGGGTGAAAACAATAACTTCATTATTTTCTTAGCGGGAAGTTAAAAATTATTTATGACCGAATTATCACATGCGTATACACAAAAATCAATCTCAAATGTAAAGCTTTGTGATCAATTACAGTAACTCTCCCATTCTAAGAAGGTAATGCAATCAATTCAATGAACCCACTACTCTTTACACTTCAAAAAATAAACATTTTTCTAATTTTCGACGTTTTTATCTAGTTTTATAATTTCTGTCGATTGAAAATTAAGAAAAAACTTAACCGATTATCGATTTTTAAATATTAAAACAATTCTTGATTTTAATAGTTTGCAATAGAAGTTAATTAAAATTTAATACGGATCGTAATAATTATCGAATAACTATATCGAATGTGGTAGATTTAATACTTTAGTTAGAAAAAGACATTATTGGTACAGGGAGATCTAAAAAGAATGATAAAAGTTACAATGGATTTTTTTGCTTGAAGTTGTCATGTCTTAAAATTTCTGTTAATTAAAATTATCTCTGAAATAATAGGGAAAAATTCTCTTTCCAGAATTACAATATAAAAAATTTGTTTTTTCCTCGATTTTACTAGTATGAATTAATATAGGAATATCAGTTTCCAAACATGATATAATGGTGATTTCATGAAAATAAATACTACTTAACAGTTTTAGACAGCAACCGATAACATTGATATACAAGAAAATCAACATTAAATATTTTTATTAATTAAGAAGTGTACATTATTACGGGTTAGTACGTTATTCCGGGAGTTTTTTATTTTAATCAAAAAATAAGAAATGCTAAATAAATTTTTAATTTTTAAAAATAACAGAGCCTCTAGCACTAAAATATGAACAAAAAAATCCACTTTTGAACAAATCAAATCACACTTAAATACTATAATTGATCGAAAAATTGACCGATCGCTTAACATCTGGTTTTATTACAAATATGTTGTCTGTATACGTAAGGTGACAGTGTTGGATTCTTAAGCTTTTTTTAGATTACTGGTAAGTTTTTCATTTTTGAATATGTAAAAATATTGATTAGAATGAATAAATAAATCGTTTTAAAGCTTTTTCAAAATATTTTAATTAATTATTTTCAATAAATAATGATTCCCGGAATTATGTTCTTAAATCAGTGATAGTGAACCATATTACGGGAGTCTACCGTAATTAGGGAAAATAAGAAGTAATTATTTTTAACTCTCATTTTAAGTTGGTGTTATAATTATTAAAATATTTTATACTGATTGAAGCAGTAGATACCGTAGATTTTTGTGAGGTAATTACGGGATATGTTTTTTTTTTTTTAAATTTGGCTAATTTATGCTTAAATACTTGCTTTTTATGATAAGTATATTATGTGTTTTTAACTCCCGGAATAATGAGCAGAGTTTTTACTTATGTATACAATTCCGGGAGTATCACATTGTAAAGGAGAAAATTGAAACTTTAAAAAAATTAATTTTTGATGATTATTAAGGTTAAAATAACTTTTACTATTATTAAAAGAATTAAAAAAAATAACAATTCTATTAACTTCATTAATTTAATAACGATAATATTTATAATACCAGTGATTTATTGTCATTAGTATTCCGCAATATGTTATGATTTTTTTTTAAATTAATTAAAAATTTTTATTTTTCAATCAAATTTTATATGATAATACTCAATAATCTTAATAACATTAAACAAAATTTTTTAATTTACCTATGTTTAGTGTGTATCCCGGAATTATGTACTTTCATTCCCGGAATCAGGTTCAAAGCCAAATTTTATCACGGAATTAGAGACAAACTCGATGTCCAGAAAATTAACGTTTAATACTATAAATTAAAGACTTTGGGGTGAAAAATTGATCAAAACTATTTCTCAATAAATCATTTTATACGACAAACCAATTTTATAGTGGAAATATTTATATTTATTTCAATAATCAGTTTCAAAGTACATTATGCCTAAACATCCCGTAATATGGTACATTTACCTTAATTTTTTGTTTTAAGGTTATAATTTTTAAGAAATTTATGAGTTAAAATGGAACTTTATCTTTGCCAACGTTTCCCGAGTTGCGGGACAGCTAGTGGTATTAAATCTATTAGAAATAGAAGCTTTTGAATGTTATCAACATAAAATCTAACAATAAGTCATTTCTACTTAGTATTCAGCTATAAAACTAGAATTGAAAATTTTGAAACCCCCGAGGTAGATACAAGGCATGCCATTAGTAAATGAAATTATTATAACAGTGACTGTGCATATAGAATACTAAAAAGTTGTAATTTTATTTGATAACGTATTACCATACAAATTGTACCAGAAATTTTGAGAAACTTTTTTGTTATAAAAACAAATTTATTTTTTTGTGATTATTCTAGTGGCACAAAAAGCTTTTTGGACCCAACCCACATCAACGATATAAACTGGAAGAAGCTTTAACTTCTACGCCTCGAGCTTGCCTTTTGCTTGTCCATTTGAATCTCTGATGGGTAGGGAAGAAACGTTTAGCAGTCAACATTTTATAACCCTTCAGTATCTGAATGAGCAACCTTTATTATTTTTGTTCCGATAGCAGTAATTGTACCTTTCAAGAAATTCTATTTTCAAGTTTGTTTGATTTTGATTGATAAGTTGGATATCACTATGTCAGTATCGGTGAGAACACCATACTGATTTGGCCATTGAAGGAATAGTAGGTTAGGTTGGGTTAGGTTATATTGGCTGTCCACGAAGGCCACACTTAGGCTATAGAGCCCATTGTGATACCATATATGTGTTTTACCACCTTTCGCCTGATAATTTCGTTTATCAGCTCTTCGTTGCGACGGCGGGAATCAAACCCGCTACCCTGGGCATACCGAGCTAATAGGGCGAAGGAATTGTAATATTAGCAAAAATTTGGCCCATACTGTTTGGTAATACCGACAATACTTCTGGTAGAGGGCTCAATTCAATATTTTTATATTACTTATGCTAACATAAATACTAAAGTATACTATATATAGGTGTCTCTATACCATACCATTAATGTAGTAAACGCCATTCATTTCTTACCGCGAATGCTGTTCCGGGACTTTTCTAACACTCTGTATATGCTTTTTATTTAATAAATGATTTAAATCACTTCTCATATTCTATGTAATCCCATGCTTCTGTATATTCTTCCTATATCTTATACAGGAATCTCCCTCTGTTGCACTCCAATAATGTTTAGAAAATACACATACAAAATTTAAGATACCCAAAACAATTACCATTCATATCACTAAGATAAGATTGAACCATAAATTGTTATATTATATTTTACATACATGGATTTACGGTATATATAGGGTAAGTGAGGTATATTAGGTATGTATGTATATGACTTTATCATTTATATCACAGAACACTTTATATTATATTATCGGTTTTAATAATTTAATCTAAATTTATTAACAATTTTGTATAAATGATATTATTATATATAGTACAGTCAAAGATGCCACAGATTAGGGAAAATGAAATAAACCGCTTACTCTTTGATAAAACCTGGTGGAATGTGTTTGCTTAAAAAATTAATATACAGGCAACTTGTATTACGTATACTGATAAATCAAGCATGTGATCCTACTAAATTTGGGACAAACTTACCAAATTTGTGATCAAAATTAACCTAGCTATAATAGATTTCAAGAATGTAGAGTCCTGGTCCAGGAATTTAGCATATGAGTGATAGCTAGGGAAAAATTGACATCACAGCTGAAAAAAATGACCCAAAATTAGTGAGTTTCATACAAAATTTCAATAAGATCGGATGAAATTTGCCTGTGTTATCAAAAAAATTGATTTTTTTAACTTTATGACGTCATTAAAATCTAAAATATTTTATTTTGCTCTATCACATCCAAATCCTATCCAATATTGATAAACGAAGTATGTAATCCTACTAAATTTGGGTCATACTTTTCAAATTTTTTATCAAAATTAACCTAGCTCTAATAGATTTCAAGAATGTGGAGTCCTGGCCCCGGAATCAAACATATGAGTGATAGCTAGCGAAAAACTAACATCACAGCTGAAAAAAATGATCTAAAATTAGTGACTTTCAAAAAAAATTCCAATAAGATCGGATGAAATTTGCTTGTGTTATCAGAAAAATCGAATTTTAGGTATCAGAAAAAAAATTTACATCCGAAAATAACGGTATAAGCTTGCCTGCAAAAATCCGTTCTTAGAACAAATTGGCTAAAATTAACTTCACTAAATTTTGATAGAAAAACTATGATATGCATTTTTATAAATCAATAAAATTTCATAAAAAATATGTCTCATCTGCTTATCAAATTGGTGAAAATCGACCATATACCGTCTTTAGACCATAATGACATAAAAACGTATACTTAGATACCCGAATGCGCATAAAGTTGTTGAATAAATGCTCTTTATTATAAATAATTTATTATTTTTAACACATCCGATGTGAAGGGTGCATGTATTTCCTTTCATATTAATTATAATAAGACTGTAATTTATAATTTTTAAAAAACTTCTACTTAAATTCTATTTTCACTCGTGTATTATATGTACTTACATAGATTTTATACGAACAGAACCAAATTTCTGACCATTTTGAATAGCTTTCTAGCCAATTCGAGTTATGTTATAAATTTTTTCAATGTGGTCATTGAAGATCTGCTATACAGGCTAATTTTTAAATTGGCATATGATTGAAACTTAAGTAAAATTAATCGAAAATGCTTAAAATGAAAAGTGATAATTTCAAAGACACAGATAACGACATCGAATTGGATCTAAGTGTTCAGGTTTAATTAAAACCTAACTTTGATAAAGGACAAACATTAGATGACCGCTTTAAATAACAGAGTTGTTTTTTATAATAACGCAAACGTTTTTTCTTTGACAAATTTTGTGTAAGCCGAATAGTTTAAACAGTAATTTGTTACAAAGAGCTTACCGTGTGTTTGTTCATTCAATTTGAACAAAAATGGTCTTTATAGAAAAACGAGCCTCTTTTGTTGATTTTATTTGAAATTTTTTTTTCAAATATTGCCTAGATTCCACTGACTGACTATACGTAATAACAATTTTGGGTAAAACTTGTCAGTCTGAAGTTAAAGTGCACCTTTTAGTTCATCTTGTTACAAAAGCATGTTTTTAGTTTTTTTTTTAAACTATTATTTATAACATAAATAAATTGTCCCCAAATTCTGTCTTAGATAGTACTTATTATTATATGTTATTATATAATGTTGTATATAATAATAATGATAATAATAATAACATATAATTTAATAACATATAATATATATATATTATATTAATATTTAAACCATAGAGTAAATATTTTAATTAAATTTTCATGTTGTTTTATTGTAAATATTATTAATATAAAATTTTATAAAATAGCTACTTGATTTTTGCTTAAAAATAATAATAATTGTTATTAAATAATAATGTAAATATTGTATTAAAGCTTGATCATTAAGTATTTGAAAAATTTTGACAGGCGAATTCGTCCAATTTAAACAGGATTAATTTCAATGTAGGGACACTTAGTCACATAAATTTGGATCCGCTTATGACAAGATTGATTTGGCAAAAAATAAAAAAATGTTATTTCGACTCGATTTTTTTTCAGAAAAATTTGGTAATACAGACACATTGGTAATACAGACACTGTTTTACTATGTTAATCTACATAGGTACAATATTTAAACTTTCCTCTACTTGCGATGTTTAAATACTTGTAATTTAAGGATGTATGAGCATGGTAGTGG
Source organism: Chrysoperla carnea (assembly GCF_905475395.1). Taxonomy (NCBI): domain Eukaryota; kingdom Metazoa; phylum Arthropoda; class Insecta; order Neuroptera; family Chrysopidae; genus Chrysoperla; species Chrysoperla carnea. The sequence goes on from NC_058337.1 coordinate 130,538,132, forward strand.
GGGCACAAATTTAAAAATAGATATTTTCAATTTTGATGATAAATTTATATTATTACTTGACGATATAAGACGAAAAGTAAGAATAAAATTTTTCGATATCTGGCTTAATTTTCAAAAATCGTAAATTGAAAATTTTGTTTAATTATTTAGCTTTCGATATTTCGAAAACCAAGACACATATCGAAAAATTTTATTCTTATTTTTCGTCTACATTCATGAAGTTATAACAAAATTCATCATCAAAGTTGAAAATAAGATAAAAATAATATCAACCCTTAATCTACCCTGCTCTTACATCCCTTATATGGACGGTGACACTTAGTTTTTTTCTTTTCTAATTCATTGCTAATACTTTACTTTCTATTAAAAAGTTTTTTTTAAAATTTGTTTTCATTCGTTCAAATGAAAATTATCAAAAACTTCCAAAATATGTCGTTTTTTGAGATTCCTCCATAAGAGCCAATGTATTTTATATCGATTTTTAATGACTTTTTTCTTAAAAATTTGCACGGATACCTAAGCTGAAATTTTTACCACATATTCTTTGAGTAAAAGACTACCTACAAACAAATTTTGAGCCTTTAAATCAAACATTGTTGTCATGCTCATACATCCTTAATATGAAATATTTTGTACAAAGTAAAGAAGGTATTGTAGCCATGGCGTATACACGATGCAGAAACTTCGCTATTAACAAAAAATATAATATTTTGGAAAAAGAATAATTCCAATAGTAATGGCGGTAGCGGAACCGATATGCTTTTGTCTGATATCTTAAGCACAGGCCTTTCGAATTCGTCAGAATAACATTGCTTTGAGACGTTGTCGGAAGATCTAGAAATACCTAGTTTTCATTTCTATTTCAATATGCCTGGATCGTTTCAACAAGCCTTTTTTGACGAAAGGGAAATTGGTTTAAAATTCCAATTCCTGGTAAGGGGCCATTCATCAATTACGTAAGGATTACGTAATGAATGGCCCGAAAAAAACCCTATGATTTTGTATATCTTTAGCGCGGGCCTTTCGAGCTTGTTAAGGTACTCTCGGACGGCTAAGAGACGCTATTAGACCTCTTGGAATAGTTTTTTTTTCTATGGTATTAAGGTACCCTGGACTTATTTAGCAGTAAGATCGGGTATAGGTTCGAAGCACATTATTTATTAGTTTTACCCAAAATAGGTATATAAATTTCACGAGCCCATTTTTCTGGTCCGTTTTAGACCTGACAAATATTTTTTGGTGGTATTCTAACAAATAATGTGAATGGCGTGCAAATCAGAGCTTTGGTAATTTTTTAGGCTATGGGCCATAAAATTAAAACTGTTATTACTTATTTTGATTTTATATGTTTAACTTTTTCAAAAGATACACAAATCTGTGACTTTATGTGTGATTAATTAATTAATTTGACGGAAGATTCACGCTAAAAACTTTTGTTTATAAATAATTAATCAAATCAAAGATAAAATTTACATATGATGTTCTTTGAGATGGGTGCTATGAATTAGTTTAACATACTTTTTATACATGGAAACAATGTTGGTTATTAATTTTCAATTATTTAAACATAACTCCACTCTACATATGGCATTAATGATCTAACTCTTGGTGCAACATTAACCTAGATTACTATTCTGTTTTAGCTAGGTAACATTTACTGCATGTAACATATTAAAATATTTTCCTGAGAACAGCAGATACTGAGTTAAGAGCCAGGCAAAAAAAAATTCTGTGAGTTATTTAATGCTAATCCTTTGAAGATTGGTTAGAGAAGTTGTGTACACACACATACTGCGTTCAGTCAAGCCACCGGTAGAACACAGATCAGATATATGCTATCAAAACGGATATGAATTCCGTGGTATTTAAATGAATTTACTAAAGCTGCAAATTGTTATATTGTTATACAAATTGTATATTGCATATAAATAACAGTTTTGCCAATCAGTCAGTTAAATTGTGAGAACAGGGCTGGTCAGTCAGCCCTAATGTATGTACAATAAATAAAAAAATAAAAAATTTATTTATGATTGCCGTCGTATTTCAATGAATTTACTATCTGTATAATAATTTTAGTAAATTCATCCAAATACCACGGAAGCCATAACAGTTTCGATAGCATATTTCTGACCTATATTCTATCGTTTGCTTGACCGACCACAGTACGTTTGTGTACACATTTACTATAACCAATCCTCAAATGAACTGCTTTAGTAAATTCAAATAACATTCAACAGCCAACAGAGATAAAGTTTAACTATTAATAGTAATTTTTCGTTTTCAATTCACTTTAGTTAAGATTGACTCTTAATTATTTGTCTTTACAGTTTTCAAAATTTCGAAACTAATTTTTACCGAATCTAAAAGTCAATGTTAATCAAAGAAAAGAAAATACCAAAATGCTACTGTTGTGAATTTACCAAAGTAAAGAAATGGGGATTATATACTTTTTACTACTATGTTACTGAAATTTTTGTTTTAAATCGTAATTAAGATTGAAAATGAAAACCAAAAATTTTTGTAAAAAAATTTTTAAAGCCTACCTTTTATTAAATGCCTTTTGAATGAAAAAAAAAGTGAATAAATTTCTTCTTGAGTGACGCAGTGTTTTGGAACACACTGTAAAAGCATGCAATTTTAAATGAGCTTTAAGTAAACAAATTTAAAAAAAATTACTTAATAAATTTGCATATAAAATGCACTTTGTTATTTACTTTGGCGTAATTGATAAAAATTCTCGTGGAAGCTTTTAAAAGTTGTATAATATCGTATTCATATTGATATTGAATTACTGCTTAATATAATTAAAAGAGTATGAGGTGGGTTGGAGAAAGCTAGATGGCTTTCTTGAAGATTGGCAATATAGATATTTTGTAAAAGGAAAACGTAAAATTATATATTCAAAACTATTGAATTTAAGTTGAGTTTAACAAAGCGAAAACTTCCTTCAAACTTTATAATAAACGAACTTCGCTTCAATTATTTTAGTTGTGTGGGCCTTCAATATAAATGCTAAAGGACTAAACCACTAACCTTGAATATACAAGGTGATTCAAGCTTAACAGTAGGACTTTATAAATTGGTATAGATAAAGTTAAAATCATGATAATTTCTCAGTACACTTATAGATATGAAAGTATCCTTTGAAAGCGTTTTCTAAATTAATAAAATCAACGCTGTTGAAATTTTTGTCCGTGGAGTTTTTTGAATGTTCCAGGCAACTAGTCTGCGACGATTTACGCCGTGAGGGCGAAAATTCAGACTTGTATCATCGCTATTCGGCTACATTTATGCAAACTGGCGAAGAGAAATATTTACAAAATAATTTTAGGTGCCATCAAAATGTTGGAATTTTACCGGATATGCTATCTGTAAAATTTTATGAATTATTTAAAAACTTCTTTAGAAAAGAGAGGTAAATGATTGGAAGGGCGTCTTTGTGATTGTGCCAATAGCTGTACCCGCTCGCATAATCAAATATCAACTTTTGAGTTGTTATAGCATGTATTTCTCTTTTATAAAAGCTTTGAGAATTACTTTCAAATAGAAGAATGACAAAATAAATATGTAAAATTTTTGACAATAAAAGTATTTTACAACAAGTTATTCTCCATAGATTTGTTGCATGAAAATGAGGAAAATAAAAATCTATCTCGGGAATATGGAATAAAAAACATAAATAATCTTCTACTGACTACAATAAGTATATAGTTATTCATTATTTTGTGTTGTCATGTTTTTAAAATTTTGTAGAAAGGGGCTTTCTTTGCAAGTCGCATACTTTAGTAGCTATAAAATGAATTGTTTGGAACCGAATAAATAACATTCACATAGCATAACATCAAGCATTCAAGCAAATGCATGAAAAGTATATATAGAATAGATCTTCATAAAATCTATTTCCGGTTGTCCGCTCGTCTGTCTGTCTATCACCACCATAGCTCAAAAACAAAAAGAGATATCAAGCTGAAATTTGTATAGCGTGCTGAGGATCTTGAATCCGTAGGAACCATCTCGTAAAACGTTAGAGATATAACAAAATAATAAATAACTTTTGCTTGAAACATGTTTTCGTAAACATCACTGTTTACCCGTGATGATTCTCTTTTTCTCGATCAAATTAACTTTGAAAACAAAAATAAAATGATTGATTTATCCATAACTAGGAAAACTATCTTGTTTTTACTGTTGGGAAAATTTTTAAAAAGAATACAGATTAGGACTTCTTTGCGACCATTCACGCCTTTTCCGACATTCATGACTAAAACCTTCCGAAGTTCTGAAAATCCATTTTGTGTACCTATGACGAATAGTGGTCGGATACCTTTAATATGAAATAAATCTTCAATATGATATATTAGTTTGTAAAAATAAATTGGTTTTCCGTGACGTCTAGATTTATTAAATACACAGTTTTTCTTCTGATTTCAAATTCAACTTAATTTTCTTATTTGCATTGACATAGACGTTCCTCAGCATGATAATCTATTTTCTATTAATATAAAATTTTCTAATTTAAATCATAGTAGAAATTTTTTAAATTGACACACAAAAAACATGCCATGCTTTCGAGTAGATTTCGTTTTTCAATCATTTATACATGAAAAACTTTTCTAAATGAGCTTTTATAATGTAAAGAAAAAAAATCGGTAAAAAATCGGTTATCCGATTATTTTAATAAATAAATGACTTCAAAAGTGAGCATATTTAACATTGGTCTTATTGTAAAACGGTAGCTGGATGATATGTTTTCATAGATTTCTCTCAAACTAGTCGGTTTAAATTAAAAAAAAAAAACTATTTCAAGTTAAACCTTTATATGAAAAAATATCGCTGTGTCCGACTTATTAAGGATGTATCACGGTAGTGGGGATAAAAATTAAAAAAATATATTTTGTAAATTTTTATGGTGATTTATTTTATAACTTGACAAAATAAAACGAAAAGTATGAATACTATTTTTCGATATCTGGAGTAATTTTCAAAATATCGAAAATTGAAAATTATGTATAATTGTTTAGCTTTCGATATTTCGAAAACCAATGCAGATATCCAAAAATTGTATTCATTTTTCTCTAAAAATAAGGAACAAATAATTTCAACCACAAGTTTAAACTTACTTTGGTGCTTGTACTATCTTCACATATACTTCTTAGGCAAAAGTCCGTGTAAAGCGAATAATCTTTATCATTCTGAGATTACGATATCTGTTTGTTGTTTTCCAGTCGTTAATAGTCATAGTTTGAGACAAACTTAATAAAGTATATTTTACTGCGTATTTTCTTTTAAAACTCAAAATATATATTGTAGATATAATATAGATATATATATATATATATATATATATATATATATATATATATATATATATATATATATATATATATATACAAAAATATTTATTGATCATTTATAATATTCGAAAATCTCTAGGGTAAAATTTACCAATTGGAAAATGTTAGTTTTCAATAGGAAACTATATTACACATGCAAATGTAAATGTTTTGAAAACAACAATTATGAAAATTCCCTAAAGTTCATGAAGCAATCAATATAGTAGTATTATTATGTAAAACATTTGCGTATATAATTATGTCAAGTCCATTAAATTTCAATGTTTTTAACTTCAATTATCTTATGAACTATATTAATGTGTAGGAATGGAATATCTTTTTAAACAGTTCTCTATAGGTTTAATACCTATGTAATTAAAAAACCAAGGGTTTCAAAATATACATACCTAATAAGTTCCGGAAAATGAGTATATCAAATTAAACTACAAAATTGTTAAAAAGTCATAATATTAAATTAAAGAAACCCCCAACATAAAATCAAGTCTGACCTATTAAGAAGACAAGAGACGCTTTGTACAGTTAATAAGCCGAGATGCATGGAAAAGTTGGGAAATAGCAACGATTTTAATGATTTTAACTTTTTGTTACGTGTTTAAAGACCTTTAAACACGTACACAAGCGAATGCTGAAGTTTTTCGGGTGAAATAATCTACCAGGAATCATGATGAAAAAGATGCTATATGTGAGAGTAAGATTCAGGTGAGTACAGGTGAAAGTATGTATGTTTCACCCATTGGTATCTAAGCGAATAACATAAATGCCGTGCGGTAATTAATCCGGAAATTTCTATACCGAAAGTTTAAAAAACCTTTTGATATCCCGTTAATTTTCGAAGACCTACCTGCTTAATTCTGTACGGTATTTATGTTATTCGCTTCAAATACTTGTGCAAAGTAAGTATCCAGCAACGACGTAAATACTTGCTGGCTAGATACCAAGGGGTGTGATATCCATATTTTCAAATGTACGCACCTGTACCGCACAAAACTGACGTCATGATGATTAAACTTACTTTTACATATAGGAACATATTTTTCAAAATGTTTCCTGATGGGTCATTTCACCTGAAAAATTCAGCATTCGCTTGTGTTCTTTTATAAATCCCCGGCGTGGGCATTTTTAGCATATTTTGGCTTAACATTCTTCCCTATTAAGTATTTTTCATCGCTGAATATGAATCCGATGTCAGATTATACGGATTCTGTCACGTATTGCAAAAATCGTGCCATTTTTGCCCGGAAATAACACTTTTTGGGCAGAAAGTTTTATACGAAGGATTTATCCTCAAAACTGTGCTTTAGAGAGTATTTTCGATTGCTGGTAGGTATACGAATCTAATCTCAGCCCTCCCTCTCCCCCATTGGGCTCTATTCCCTCTTATGGCTAGGATAAGTTGGATGGTGATTCCTGTGGATCCTACGAACACATTACAAAAAGTTTCATTAAAATCGGTACAATTTCCTAATTTTTCCACAATCGACCCTTTTTTCCAGTATATTCACTGTATTAACTGTCGAAAATAACAAAAAAATAACTATTTGACATAGATTGAAAAATCTTTTTAATATTATTTTTATTTTTATGGTGTTTTAAATATATTTGATGAAAAGCAGCTGTTTCATCGTACTAATATAACTTTCGAATTACCCGATATAATAATAAACATTCTACTTGACTATAATATTAATATAGTTTAATCTTGGCTATATTATTGTTTAAAAAGGTTATATCTATATACCTATATTATTATAGTAATAAATTGAGGCCACAACACAAGGAACCATGCCAAATTGTTATAATCATATTTTTTAAATGTGTATAATTTGATTACAATCACCATGACATTATATTTTGAGTATGCGGCCAACCAAAATAATATGGAATGTTACCAAAATTAATAAATTTTTATTTTACAAATGAAATAGAAAATTTTTTTAATATACTTCATTTTATATAAAATATTGATGTTTTGGTTGGAAAATGATATGATAAAAGTAATATTCTTGAAGTCAATGTAGTCAGATATAATTATTTATACATAAGTGAAACATCTTTATGCGAACCACTCAAGAAATAAATACAGATAGTGAATCGGTAAAAAAAACATGACGTCATCACATTAGAACTTCGTTCCTTTTTCTGGCCTGGCTTCCCCGACCCAGTTTTTTTTATTTTTAGCTTGGAAATTTTGTCTTCTGATTTTTCTGATCCATTAAATGTTGATTTGAAAAGTGATAGATTTTTGGTAACGCTTTCTTGATATTCAAAATGTCGGGCAATTTAAGCGCTGGAATGAAAACTTCATATTAATTGTGATTCCAATTTTATTTTTGGGCAATCTTAGCTTTTGGTTTGCCCAGTGACGGATTTAGGCTTGCTGCCGCCCTAGGCCCCGTTCGATGCGCCGCCCTTTTTGATAGAATGAATTTCATTAATTTTGATCCAGTTTTGTTTATAAAGTAACTTAATTTATTGAAATATAATTTTTTAAATATTACTGATAAACAAGACAGATAAATATATATATAAACTTTAGACAGATAAATAATTCATATTTCTTTTAATATTAATCAATTTGAAAATTCTTTTTCCTCGCTTTGGTCGGTGTAAAAACGTCAATTATATCATCGTAATTAAATTCTTGGACTAGTTGGGCTTCAATAGACAGTAATGCAAGTGCATTAAGTCTATCTGGGCCCATGCTTGCGCGTAAATAGGTTTTTTCCCTTTTAAGAGTAGAAAAAGATCTTTTTCCTGAACAATTTGTAGCCGGAATACTCAAAAAATACGGAGAGCAATGTCCACATTCGGATAAACATCTCGAAGATTCCGTGAATGCTATACATTGCATATTTTTTGTGCAGAGCGTAAATCTTCCACATTTGCCAAGGAATCTTTGAGTTGACAATGTAAATGAATGCATTCATTGCCTAACGTCTTTTCCAAATCATCAGGATACTAACTGATTAGTTTATTGGCAAGATTTTTTAATTCATTCGTGTCTATTTCAGATAAATTATCAAAAAAATTTATATTTATAAACAAAAAAGGTTCTGGCACTTATATAAAAGTATTAGATTGACTAGAAAACCAATACTTTTCAATTACTTTCTCCTTGTCTCCATACTTTTTTTTTTTAATCAGGGACATACAAATCTTCGGTATTTTTATTTCACACTAAAAACAGATTGAGAAGTCATTTGGATTAAATAATTTCAAAATGCTTCATACACGTGAGATTAATCTCATTAAAGGGACAGTAAGTAAGAATATCATTGATCGATTAAAAAATTAACATTTTATCCACACAGATTGAGAAGTAGATTAATGAATTGGATTATAATATTTTCTATCGAAAATTTTTTATAAAAACTATTCTGAACCAATTTTTATAATTGATTGTCTTTACTTTTTTGTGACTCTAAAATTTTGGCATTTCATAAATTTTGCCGCCCGTCAAATTCTGCCGCCCTAGGCCCGGGCCTCACGGGTCTAGGCTTAAATCCATCACTGGGTTTGCCAATTATATTACTGAAAAATGAAATTGAAAATTCCAGCCACCATAATTGAGTTCCTTCATTTTCACTAATCACCATTTTAAGTTTTGTGTACAGTTTCTTATTTTCTTACCTCACAGTATTTTTTTAAAAGCATACAAACATGTCAACTGTTATTTCCAGTTAAGGTGTGTCCTCAATTTAAAATAAAGGATATTATAAAAAGGATTTGAAATTCAAATAGAATTTATATTAAAAAAAGGATTTACTTTGACAAATGATTCTGTTTTTTTCTAAAATTAACGATGCAGTAATGTAAATAACAACGCATTGTGGGTATTTGGAGCGAATGAAAAGGTATTTAAGGTAAGAATTATTATTCAAGTTTCATGAATACTAAAAAAACTTTTTTCAATGGCTCCCGTACCTAAATGAGAACAAAAACATATTTTAATAACCAAGAGATAAAGAAAAATAAATTTTTTGCATTACTCGGTCGATTTTTTTAAATAATTGCATTCAGGAAGCAAGGCTTATGTTGTCGGGCTTTCTTCGTTTCCACGAAATATTTTTAGAATATATGAGTGAATGGAAAAAATCTGCTTTCTTGGTATTCAAATTAACGAAGGTGGATATCTAATTATATTTTCTAAAAATATTTCAGTTCAACTTCCGAATCTGCGTTCATTATGCGCTATATCTAAATTACGCTTTTAGCCGAATGTTTTTTAAACAAGTTTCAATTTCGTAAGCTATCATGAAACTGTACAAGCATGTGATAGTAACAGAAGTGATTGCCATTACGGTGCCGTATTATGCCAGTGCCGGGCCTGTTAGGTCAATAAAGGGCCACATTGGCATGTACCACATTAACCTTTTTTAGCCAACGAGTATTTGGCACCATTTTTGAACCTTCGTTAATGCACTGCGTATTTTTGATCGGTTTTGATCCTCATCAAATCCTTTTTTTGCGCGGGACACCCAATTTCGCGGAGCCTCTAAACTTTTCTTTAATTGCTATGTGACTAGTCCGCCACCGGCCATTAACGACGTGTTTAAAATGAATAGCAATATGTTCTAGAAATTTATCGATGTAAATCATAAGTGTTGGCAACGAGGCCAGAAGAAGATTCAAAGTCAAAAAGATCACAGATTCATTCTGTGAATCATAATTTCTGTGGAAGTTATCGCAGTGATGGTGAAGTACAAACGATAACCCATCTTTAAAAACAACTTGTGAGATATTTTGAAGTTCACTTTCTGAGGGTAATTGGTTGATAGCGAAACCAAAATAATGTATACGAGATAGTAACCATGGATGTTATTGTTCTTTTATAACATCAATAAGAAATAACAATCACCAGGTCCAATCACAAGTTCACCTATGAGAAGATTTTTGAAGACCATTCCGAAATTTGTCGACTTTTCTTCTTTTGGTACGGAACAGTTCAAAATAATAGACTTCTTATGGAGCGATCTCGACTAGAGATATTACAATTGAGTATATGCCCTTAATTTTCTAGATTCGGAATATACACTCAAAACCTCTATTTTGATTTCATTTTCGGAACCACCGTTGACTTCTTGGATGTTTGAAAAATGACATTTATCATGTGACTTTACAAATATTACCTGTGATTCCCAAGTGACATCCCAAAATTTCTGTTCGGTACTCCCAATACTTTCATTATTCCTCAGTTACGTATGTGGGTATGTATGTGTGGCTCAAGAGAATATGCAAACGCATTAAAACGTGTTTTGTTCATGTTTATTTAAGGTAAAAGTATAAAACTATATTAAAGCTTTATTATTATGATATAAAATAATACTGACATTCATAAATAAACATGTCTTAATAAATATTCCATAATTTCCTCATATACATAAGGATATGTTATAAGTAAATTTGACGTAGAAAGGGATACGTTGATACCTAGAAAAACCATGAGTATATATCTCTATTTGATATGATTATACAGAGTATATCAAAAATATGTTCACACTTATTTGTAGGTTTTATTTTAGCACGAGGAAACATAAAAATCACAGACCCCTGAAGCTAGGTTAGGTTATAGGCTTAGTTGAAGTGCTTGGTCAGAAGTGCCCATTCTCCCTCAGAGGCTTAAAGCCTGAGTGCAACGTATTAAAATACAAATATAAACCGCTCTTAAACATTCATTTTTGAAAATTTCCTGATGATAGAATCTTCTATCTCTTTCAGACTGCTTTGGAAACTTTGTCTTAAAGTTTTAAAGACAAGAAGATTCTTTAGAATATTGGTAAAGAACAATGTCTTCTGCCTCGTCATCATCATCGCATTCCGGTATTTATTGTCGCTTATGTTTCCCTATTTTTTAAGGTGGATTGACGTCAAGTATCTTGTACTCGAGCTATTGCAGATCTCTCTTACATTTCTTTTCCTTGTTATTCTAGTGTTATTATATTTCTCTTCTTTCTTGCTGTAACCCTTGTTAGTAAAAATCCCAGTGTGGATAGATTTGATTGCTACGAATCTAAAACTTCTTAATAGTTGATAAATTGCTTGAGATTTTTCCGCACTTTTAATCTAGTTAAGAAGCACAATGCAAGTACTATTGCTTCTAATCGGAGAACTACGACATTAAGTGACCTTGAAAAATTTTCTTACATATTTTTCTGCACTGAGCTTGCCAGTGTGACGAATATCGGGATATTGTTCCTAGTAATCTTTGTTCAATATCCTCCATTAGGTTAGGTTTGGTTAGGTTAGAGTGGCTGTCCTGGGATGGGACACACTTAGACTGTTGGGTCCGTTGTGATACCGAAAAAGGGTTAGTTTATCCCCACCCACTACTCCATGAACCATTTGGAGCTGCTTAAGAACAGCATGAGTGTTGTGACGTCAGCGGACTTCAAATCGGAGATATTTTCTAAGAAAGGCTGGCTCAACTGAGTCCATCTCCTCGCGGCAAGAGCTTGGCAGTGACAGAGGAGATGAGACATCTCTCCTCAATAAACATCAAGATTAGGGCAATAAAAGGAGTCTCAAAAAAATGTCACGACAAATCACCAACTATGGTTTTAATCCAAAGCTTCAATTAATTCTGAAATTACAACAAAATTTCAACTCGTTGCGTTAACAGTTGAAATAGAAAACATACACTTATGTAAAACTGCACACTTTTATTTATTAATTATTCATAGACACCTGCCCTAATGACAAACTCCCTGTATTACTGGTTCATGTCGTAGTCGTTTAAGAAAGCCCTGTATCAAAATTAAACTCATTCTATTGGTTAATTGTATTATGGTTAGTATTTGTAACCTAAATTAAATGATGTGCTTATTTTACCCAAACACGTTCCTTGTCATCTTTTATATTCAGTAGGATTCCTCTCGCTTTAACTATATAATAGGAAATAGTATTAAAATGAACATACATTCATACATACATACATTCACACATATCTATAAAGAGGATATACTTATTTCAAATGGTTTCCTACAATCTAATTTCCACCATTTTGTCTTGTATTATGTTTGTTATAAGATGAACGTATATCAGATAAATTAGTGAATTATCTTATTAACTACTTGTGCTATTGAATTTGTATTGATGATGGAATTTTATTCTTCTTTTCTTCAGTTGTGTTATCAGTTTTTCGCTTGCTATCACTAATGTACTTAATTCCGGGACCGGGACTTTACATTCCTAAAACCTATTAGAGCTAGCTCAATTTTGATCACAAATTTGAAAAATATGACCCAAATTTAGTAGGATTACATACTTGGTTTAACAAAATTGGATAAAATTTGGATGTGATAGAGCAAAATTAGGTTTTTTGGATTCTGATGACGTCATAAAGTAAAAAAATTAGATTTTTTTGATAATACAATTACTTAATATATTATTGAAGATTAATTAGTTCCTTGTGCAAAATACCCCAGTATCATAGGAGAGTAGTGGGTTCTTTAAAACTATGTTTTGCTCGGAAACGTAGAGAGAAAGCAATGCTTTAAGTAACTCCCAACCTCACCTAATGCACGTCAAAAATGTTCCATGTTTAATATTTTTAAACGTTACAAACTTGGGACTAAACTTCGTATACCTTAATGTATTTCATGGTATAAAAATGAATTAATCATTAGTTGTACTATATAATACAAATACGTTTACTGTTATTGTAAACATTGATTAGTTGGGTGCTTCTAGTATCGTATTTTGAAAAGGTAGGAATGCTGTTCGATTCCAGGTCATTCCTCTAAATTGTTATTTCATTTTTTTAAACTTCCAAATATTTACAAGTTATATATCAATATTTCAAACAGGTTTTCACCTTCTCTTTTAAAATTTTTATTCAAAGCAAGCTATGATCATTGTTTTCAAGATTTCTCATCAACAAACAAAATAGAACTCGCTTAGTTTACGCAGCTTCTGCTTGACAGTATAACGTATATCGTATGAAATAAGTATTATTGTTACACTTAAATAAGATCATGATGTACAACAATGTTACTTATTATTACAAACTGTGTTTCTTATCGTAAAACGGAACTTGATTTAATATTATTTTAGGGTATTATAATAATGGATTCTTTCCTTTTATAAGGTCTTTGGTTATAAAAAGTGTTATCATAACTTCTTTTATTTGTTATTTAATAGATTTCTTTATGGCAAAGTATATTAATAAAAAGACTTCTTTTTGGAAAAATTCAGTCGATTTTTTGGGGCCCAAATTACTATAACTATCCCATAATGACATGATAATGTGGTCGATTTTGTGATTGAACTAGAAGTATCTGAGATACGGTTGAAGAATCGTACGAGACTTTATTTGATATCATAGAAATTATTCGTTCAATCGTTAAAAAAGTCCGATTATTTATTTCTTTGGGTCAAAATTATTCAAGAAAACGATATCTCAGAAACTTTTCAAAAACCCGTTCAGTTGTCAAAGAGGCTGGATTTATGACGTATTTGGGTCAAAATTATTCTATGAAATGGATTTTTTATCAAAATGAGAGACAATAGAATTTATCCAATTTTTGAGAAGGGAAATGGGATTTAGAAAATATTCACATCGGAAAACTGAAAAAATTTCATACAGTTTTTATTCGGAATTAAATAAAACTTTACGTTGAAGGTAATTTAGAACCAGAAAATACGAAGATTAACTTTTTTAAACGATTGAGTGAGTATAGTTCGAGCATATCTCGTGAACATATCTCGGAAGCGATTTCTTGAACGGTTTTCCTAATTATCTTTTCTAAATAGTCTACATTTTAAAACGATTAACATTCCTATCGAACTTTTTCACTTTTTGGACACCTGTTCTTTCGATTTCAAAAGTGAATAGCTACTTGTTTATATATTTTCGAAAACAGAGAATTTTATAGAGAATTTCGTAAAAACTGTACTCATATGTATGGCAAATAATTACCAAAAACTTTATGCCATGTTTTTTATGCAAACCTTTCTTTAATTCTTCATTTTAGTGGGTATCTATTAAAACAGTGGTCATAAATTTTATTCATTAAAAGAAACTTTTTCTTTTTTTTCAAAAAAATACAAAAAAGTGTTTACGTTTCATTATAAAATTGTTAGAGCGTATTATTTTCATAAAACCGAATTATTATAACATAAAAGTCAGTTTCAGCTTTTTTTTTTTTATTTTCTAAGGTTAGGCCGTTTGTTATTTTAATGTCCTTAAACATAAATCATTGAAATGCAGGAGGTTGGTATACATTAATAAATCCACAGAGAGAAAGGACATTTATATAATAATACCCAAAATTAAAATGATATTTAAAAGTAATTAAACTAAAATATTAAACTGATAAAATATAATATGAATATAAAGAAAGATATGACATTTTTTAATGAAAGGAAATCAAAAATTTATTTATTACTTGCGTGTTTCCTGGTTGTAATAATATTAATGAAAAACCAATCAAATAAACGGCGTGTTTTATGAAAAATTTAAAATAGTAAATGTCAAACAATTAATGGCCATTTATTTTTTCTGATATACTCAACTCGACTTTTTGCACATAAAAAAAATTGAAAACTGCATATATTTGAGATGTGTAAAACAATCTCTTCGAGTGTTATGGAAGGGTTATAAGTGAGATCAAGAGCTTTTAAGCCCAGTGAAATTACTGCTAGATGATTTTAATTGAAATGATCTTTATAAAAATGACTTTCTTGGTCCGACGCAAAAAATTGTTAAAATAAAAACAACCTTATTATCGGAAATGATGGTTGAAATATTTGTAACATTATTAATGCCTTGTTAAACCAATTTTCAAGAAAATCTGTAAAAATAAGACGCAGCAAGACTTGAAAAACTTTTGCGAGTCGAAAAAATACAAGAGACCTACGACTTTCGGTTCAGTTCGTCTTTCGGTTTTTATATCATTTTTTTTAAAAAAGTTCTTGTGTTCCAATACTGAGACACACTGTAAAGTCATGTCGCCACAAAATTTAAATAATTTACTATGTGTCCAATTTGACAATAAATTATATAAAAAATTTATGGTTTTACTACATAAACGGAAAGATATGCTTTTTTTACACTTTATGATAGCAGGTTATGGTACTAAATCCAAAATTCGAAAGAAACAATGCATTGTTTTGATATTACTATGTTTTATACCCTTAAAAAATGAGAGATTTCTAGATTAGTAGATCAGAAATTATCAAAAGCATTATTATTAAAATTTATCATCTGAAAGTTTGTCACCTGAAACCCTATATTCTTAAAAGTTCTAATATTCTTAAATATATTGAAGTTTTCTCTATTAGTGCCCTCGAAAATAAGCAAAAGGACAAGAAAATAAATTTTACCATAATTTACCAGCAATCAGCGACCGATATTGTTTTTGTCTCTAAAGGTTATATTCATCACTTGTTAAATATAGAATTAAGTGTCAGTTTTTAGAATCTTCATCGTAAATTTATGATATTTGAACTTTGTAATCGAGGAACGTTGGTTATAGCATCAATAAAAGCTAATATTCCAGCTAATATTTCCGAATATCAACTTCTTCAGTTATTGTTTCTTTCGAGCGTAACAAAATACACTTAAATTTTATCGATACTTGTAGGTCAAAGTCATGGACACAGGCGAATGTCCTCTATTGCCCTTATAAACTTTTAGCAAAAGCATTTTTCCGTAGTTGTTTTCTTTCGATTGAATGCAATAATGACAGATTTTTAAGTCGCATTTCCTCCGAAAGCTAACGTTTTTCGAAAAACTGTTATTTTTTTTATGAGGATCAACTTTCTAATTTAAAATGTTATTCTATTTTTTACTGTCTACGATCTAAATTGGCTATTAAAGAGACACTGATTGACGCTGATCATCAAAATCGGTTCAGTTTGGAGAAGGCTCAAAAAAAAATAAGTAACTTAATGGAGAGTGTTCATAGATACGTATCAAGGGCGAGTTAAGGGTTCCGTATCCGAAAAATTTCTCGATAATTTTTTTAATTTTTTAAATTTCACTTGTTCTTATGTATCTTGTCGCCCTATTATCTCAGTTGGTTAGGGCGTATCCAATTCCGTCTGCGGTATACTTCAGGTAGAGGGTTGGTACCCGTCGTTGCAACAAAATTAATTTAATTAATAGTTGTGATGGGCTGGTGTAGTGCATGGTTTATGGATGAAGCAGGTGCACTCAGCCTCTGAAATTGAGGAGCTGATAAATGAAATTATCAGCGGAAAGGTGATAAAACACATATGTGGTATCACAATGGGCTCTATAGCCTAAGTGTGTCCTTCGTGGACAGCCAATATAACCTAACCTAACCTATGTGTCCTGAATTATGGGCAGGAAGAAAAAGCTGTAGCATCTAGAATATTATGGATGCACATAGCAATTTAGTTGAATTTGTGAAGGTATAATATTATTATTACTTTGTCTGACCTATTTATTTTTGTATATGAGACACAGAGCAACAGAGGCGCTCAACGAGGGGGTAGTATGGCGCTCTGTGTGTGTGTGGGTATTTGTGTGGGTGAGTTAGTCAGTGTGTGTCTTTAATACCATAAATTTTTCTACTTTATGATTATAAATGAATATAATTTACCATCATTTTACACACAAATATTTGTTGTATTCGCTCCGACTTGGGTTGCTTCTATATGTATTTACTTTTCCGTTATTGTATAATAAATTTGGTTGGATTATTATGGGAATTGTTTTTTTATTTATTTATTATAAATAATATGTTTGTATATATGTAATAATAATAATCATAATCATAAGCATCACCATTCTCAGACAGTTATAATATTATGAGTCATTTTTACCAACCCTGTTTTTTTAATATTATAATATTATTTGACTCTTTATACAGTGTGTCGCATTTAAGATGAAGACACCCTCTTATTTTCGTTATTTATAGGAATATCGATTTGAAATTTTGCGCCGTCGTACAGAGTGATGGGTCAAATTTTCTAGTTCTCTTGCTATGGGCATATTGACAGAAAATTCTAAATTTGTGTATACTTATTAGGAATATAATAAATACAATCGAGTTAAATACAATTAAAGTTCGGATAATTAACCTGGAGAGCATAGGAATGGTTGCGTTTTGTTGTGTTTTTAACAAGTTTTTTAATTCTAGAAAAAAACTAGATTTAAGATATTTTCAAAAAACTAACTGAACATTCATGAATTTGTGCATGCGAGTTTAAAAAAAAAAACCAAAACTATTGACCGCTTCATTCTTGAGATATAGTCACTCAAAGTTATTTAAATTTTTCGTATAACAGAAACAATTATATTTAGAGTATAAGTAGTGTAAGAGAGATGTCTATTATATACAGAATTACAGATGTTTATTATCATGCAATTATCATACAGAATACGTGATAAATGGACAGTTGAGACAAATACCTTAAACTCAGCCTACTACAAATTGACAAATAATATTCTTGATATTTTAAATAGCGTCAAAGATGATTAAAGATATCGAAAAAAAAACTATTAGAAAAAGTTGCCAATGATATTTTTTTTTATATCTGTATATCGATTTTCATGACAAAATTCGCATTTTTAATTTCCCAATTATTTTGGTCTACACTCAAAATTATTACAAGTTTATTGAAATATTTAAATACATAAGATTATTAAAGTATCAATTTGTCCAGTTTTTACACTCTATAACACACTAGTTATAAAATTAAAAAATAATCTTTTAAAACTAGTATGCTATGGAATGTAAAAACTGGAAAAATTGATAATTTAATAGTGTTATGTATTCAAATATTTCCAGAAACTTGTAATAATTTTGAATAAAGACCAACAATGATAAAACTAAATATGCGAATTGTCATGAAAATCTGTAAATGGGTGCCGATAAAAAAATATTCTAAGCTACTTTTTCCAATAGTTTTTTTCAACAGCTCTTACCATCTCTGACGCTGGATAAAAAAATATTAAGAATCTTCCCTATTTGTCAATTTTCATCTTAAATCAGACACACTGTATTTGATCATTTAATCAGACAAGAAAATTTCAAATTCGCCTAATGCCTAGATCAATTTTTGTATTATAAACATGCATTTCGACTACAAGGTAGTCATCATCAGTATGAATTAGCTTATCATAACTGTTCCTTTAAGAGATGTCTTAGTGAGTCACCAAATTAGCTTCAACTGACACCTCTTAGGTTATACCATGAAGCATATAGGTAGGAGAACGATCGCTATAGAAAATATTGTCCCCGAAATATGGATCAAATAAGTTAGGCGCTGCGATCAATACGTAGTATCAATAAAAGCGGGCTGTTATGCGCTAATTTCAAATGATATATCAATTTGTACATTATGCTAACAACAACAGCTAACTTCACAGATACTACTTCTTGATGACAGCGCGGCTGGTGGCTTAAAAATTAACTATAAATTCTACTAATTTTTAGGGACAGGTACGCTAATGCTTTAGTACATAGCGATCTTTCTCCTGTTCTATAACCTTCATGGGTTATACCTACCATCTAAATGCACTGCCATTCGATTGACATTCATTCGCAAAATTTTAGTCCAATCGGTAAACGGAAAGGGGATCAAATTAAACTTGCAAGATTACAACAACGGGCAGATGAAACGAAATAAAAGCTTGAAATATTCTGAGTTCTAGTAATAACTCCTTTTATAAATAAATCTTTATTTCTCTGTCAGAAGAGTATTTCAGTAGCTCTGATATCAAGTGACCTATATCCCAAACAAACTGATGGATGCGTAGGATGATCCAATAAAATACCAATCATATATATTTACGCCCATGTTCAATAAATTATAAAACATTTGTTTAAAAAACAAATAAATAACAAATATAGGAAATTTATTTATCATTATTATTTATTTTTCACAATCGTCGTGACAACAATAACATTCAAACAAACATTCATACAGACAAATAACAACAAAAACAACACAAAAAAAGTGTAAAATAAAATGATTTGTGTCCTTGTTTACGGATTTTACTACGTATTACAATCCTTTTTAAGCGAATTTCCGAAGAATAGCTATTGCTTTTCCGAAGCATAGCTATTTCATTTTCGAAATGGTGCTATTGCATTTGTCTTTTGTACAGATGATGGAATTTGAATAAAATTTCTTCAAATGCAAATGTTCAGCTATCCTAATAGATGTCAAAAATGGCCATCGTTAAAATGTTTCATATATATGTTTATGTGTCTGTAAATTATCAACCTAGATTTGAATAAAATTTGGTATCAAGAAGGCAAAATTCAATTTTAAGAAATATGTGTCATTTTTTCAATCTCTGAGGGAATTCGCATTGTTAACGCAGCTCCTGCGCTACAATTTTTTTTTTTTTTGCATACAACAGCTATATTAGTTGAAATGAGTTATGTATTATGATTAATAAAACTGTATCGTAATGTGAAAAGTTTTATTTTTGTACAACGATGAAAATTACGTTGTTTACCTCTCTGACTGATGATAGCTCTTGATTTCGAATTTATTTCATGTTAGTGAATGAATTACTACAAATACTACATGAAGTATTTGCAAAATATATAAAAACACTGAAAACAAAACAGATTTGACTTTTTATTCCCTGTATATGTACAAAAAATCACCTACAAGTGAAATTTACAAAATTAAAAAAAAAACCCGACAAATTTTTCGGGGGTTTCTCCATTAAATTACGGTTTTCCTTAAAGCCTTTTCCAAATTGAACCAATTTTGAAGATCATCACCAATTTTTTATTTTTTTTCGAGTACTTGAAACCTACCTAAGAACACTCCCCATTAAATTACCTTTCAAACGATACCATAAAAATCAAAATCGATTTATCCCTTTAAAGCTACAATGCTACAGACAGATACACACATAGACACAAAGGGTCAATCTTATAACACCCCATTTTTTTAGTTCGGGGGTTAAACACATAGCGGTAAAACTTATAATAACCCTTTATTTTAGTTGAGAAGCTAAAATCAAAACATATTAGACTTTTAATTTATTGTAGAGAGCTTTAATTTGTGGAAATCTATTACAATTGTTTTCGCAATAATAAAATAAGACTTGAATTTCAAGAATTATTTGATTTGCTTTTTCCACTTCTTATATTTGTATTAAATTGTTACATGTTTCGAACTTTGAATCTATTTTCAAACTGTTTAATTCACAGTTTGAAAATGAATTCAGAGCCCGAAACATGCCACAAAATATTATAAATGTAATGAGTGAAAAATAAGCTGGTGAGCATAGAGAAAAAAGCAGAAATGCTGGTGTAAAGTTGTTTGTAAAGTGAGCACTCTATATATGCTTTAAATCAAAATGAATTGTACATCTGTAATGAAATGTGTGACTATTTTATAGTTTGTGGATTTATTTGTGTACGAAAAACAATGATGATTTATTAAGCATATAAATATTATACAGCCTATCAATATCTCAAAAACTATCGAAGAGATTACCTCTATCTAAGAATATGTCCTCAATATAATTTATTTACATAATGTGATTTATAGATGCAAGTTATATATATTATATAGAATACAAATAAAGTTTTTGGTTACGTATTTGAGGCCGAAGATTTCAAAGAAAGAAGAAGACAAAGTTTTGAAGATTTATAACACATACTTATATTAAAAATTTAAAGAAACAACGACACAAAATCAGGTTTGAACGATTCATTTGTAGCATTGTAGCTCGATTTTTAGTTTTTTGTTTGGAAGGTAATTTGATTGAGAGTGTTCTTAGCTACGTTTCTTGAAGTTACGATGACACAAAATCAGGTTCTGGTCAATTCGCTTGAGGCTCTTAGCTTGTAAACGGGAGAACTAATTTTGATTTTTTTGTGTTTGAAAGGTAATCGAGAGTGTTCTTGGATATCCTTGAAGAAAGTTTGCTCAGCCGTTAAAACATCATCACCTCATTTCTAGTTGTTATCGGGTACAGAACCCTAAATTCACACTTAAAACAAGGCGAAAAGCAGTCTATATCAAATTGCATCTAAAAAATCTAAAAATAAAAATCAATTCATTCTACGAAGCCACAGACAGACAGACAGACAGATACACAGACATCCTAGACTTATAACGTCCCTCTTTTAAGCCGAGGGATTAAAAATTGAATGTTAACCCTTTAAAAATGATTCCTTAGTGAGTCATACATTTTAGAGAAAATATTTTATATTTGGTGTATTTTTACATCGAATTTTTTCCATATTATTTTTTGAATAAATAATTATTAACAAAAAATTCCAAAACTTTTAATTGGCTCGTAGAAATTTGTATACATATTTAAAACATATATTCAAAATCAAATATTTTATGTATTGATTTTTTATAAAAATTTAAATTACAGAAGGTACAAAAGGTGATGTTACCACCAAATTTCAATCCGAGTCTAAATAATTGGAAATTCCTTACGGCAGGCTTGGAGGGATTTTGCTGCGCGACCGAACTGAAAAAAATGTGATAGAAAAACCGTAAGAAAAAGTCCGTGGAATAAAACCGTTAAATGAGACGTGCGCAGGCGCGACAGTCGTATACACAAGCGAGTAGTGTATAATACCTTTCTCTTTCTTCCTCTTTCTTTTACTTCTCTCATCCCTTCTCTCTCTATTACCACTCCTAAACCTTACCTTTACTAAAATACTGAATTTCCTAAATACTTTCCTGTACTTAAATAAAAACTAATCAGCAAAATTTAAGAGAAAAATCAAGAAAACCTACATAAAATTGAGCACGATTTTTTTTTTGCAAATTGTGTCGATTCTACATTAGCCGAAGGCACTTCGTTCATCACACACCACATCTTTTTTCTAAGAATCCTTTCCTCGAAAGTTTTTGTGCTCATGGAGAGTTTTGATCTAGTCTTCAAGAAGTTTTAGAATGAATTCATAGTTTCAGAAATTTTCTGTAAAATCTTTTTACAGCGTTGTTTTTTCTTATTTACATGTCTTTATTGTTAGATCTCAAGTCACATCTTTTAAAATTTTCCGAAAGAAATACTCAAAAACCGATTTAATCTGGTGAAAACTTTTTCATTCAAGAATCCAGTCATTGATTACTTTGCAGCATATACGCCTTGGTGCAAAGAAGATTTCTTAGGAATTTCGGTTTATGTAAAATTGCAACAAAACGCTTCATCGAGGGATATGGGAATGCCTACGACAAATAAAAAAAAACTGACGTTATCTTACTCAAAAAAATCCAAACCGTCCATGTAAATTAATTTACGTTTTAAAATTTCCCTTGTTGGATACATAAAGAAGACTGATCTTTAGGGATTTCTGGTCTATGTAAAATTCCAACTAGAGGCTTCATCGATGGATATGTGAATCCCATCGATACATACAAATACTAATGTTATACGCACTCAAAACACTAGAGAGTCGAAATAAAGATCAAGAAAACTTTTTTTTTTAAATTCGCATAAAAAAGTTATAAGCAATTGTATCATCCTGTAATCCTGTATAAATTAATTTACATTTTAAAATTAAATGTTTATGAAATTCTTTGAACTATTTTCACCATCATCCAACAAATTTTCTCTAAATTCCGAGAATGAATAAACAAATTTTGATATAATTTTCAAATTTACCATATAATATAAAGTATATTACATCATTATATGTCAATTACTTACTTATTTAAATGTAATGTTTAAATGGTTTGCATGAATAAAAAAAGTTATCAAAGGCAAAAGATAGAATTCGGAGAAAAACTAATGGAATACTCTAAAGATGTTTATCAATTTTTTCCCTGAAGATTGAATCAACCAAAACATAGATGAAAGAATTTTAATTTTAAAATTACATGTAAATAAATTTGATTTCATTATCTGAGCTAAATAATAAAAGTAAAAACAAGTGAAAACAAACAATTGACTGAGTTAATTGTAGAAATACCATGTATAGACATTGTTGTTACTCTATCACATTACACATACATACCTGTCACACACATATAACTGATATGCCCATATAATACATACTATACAATTTGCGCATAATATGCGCTCTCGCGGGTAAACAGTGATGTTTAGGAAAAAATGTTTCAAACAAAAGTTGTTTATTTTTTTATAAGGAATTTTTTTTACATTTAAACTTTTCTTCTATCTCTAACGGTTTACAAGATGGGTCCTACGGACCCAAGACCCAATTGACCTATGTTGCTCATTTACAAACTCGGCCTCACTTCTTATTCCTCAGCACGCTTAAAAAAATTTCAGGTTGGTATCTCTTTTCGTTTTTGAGTAATCGTTTTGACAGACGGGCAGACGACAGACAGACAGACAGACAGACAGACAGACAGACAGACAGACAGACAGCCAACCGGAAATGGACTAATTAGGTGATTTTGGTTTATGAACACCTATACCAAAACTTTGTTCATAGTATCAATATTTTTAAGCGTTACAAACTTGGGACTTAACTTAGTATACCTTGGTATATTTCATATACATTGTATAAAAATAAAGAAACCCGACTGCGACTGAAAAGAAGAAATAAATCCAGCGGCTTTGATAGTCGGGACCAATTAAAAATCTAGACAGGCTTCAATATTGCTAAAAATGGATGCCAATGGTTAAAGTTGCTATATAAACTACTGTAAATATACCCCCTCTCCAAAATTTTCAGAATTAATTTATATTTAGTCCAACTTTATTTAAACAGAAAATCAAGCTTTTTATTTAAAAATTCCTTGGTGCTTTTACATCCTTAAGCCATTATATATCAACCAAATTAACATAAGGATAATGTTTTAAATATATAACATAAAAATTACATAATATCATAAATATTTTTCACTTTTCCTGTCGGAAATACCAAAACAAATTTAATCTCATGAAAATTAATTAAAAAAAAAAAATGTTTTTCTTCTAAAATACAATGCAGAGCAACAATTATGTTTTATATAAATAATCGTTTTAAACGAAAATTACCCACACAACTTAGTAATTTGGTTTGACGTAAATACAAAATCATTTTAAAACGAAACTTGGGTTCCGTGGTTTTTCTTGGACGCAAGAAAATTTACCATATTAATTTATCATAGTTTTTTAAAAAGCATAATCTTGCACTATACAGTGTTGATCATTTAGATTTTACCACTAATATACTGAGGAGCTTTTTTAAAAGCTGCACTGCAAAAAAAAAAAAAGACAACCTCATCCCGAAGTTGGTTGTTTCATATTGAAATAAAGCTAAAATACTTTCAAACAATTTCCTAATGATTGGAACAAGCACAGCTAAATATTTGTATTTATTTTAGAATAGGATTGAACTTCAATTATGAATTCATTGATACAAAATCACTCAAGTTAAATAAACAAAATCATTACTTCTATGAAAGAGATTGATTTAAGTTTAAAGGTATTTTATTGATGTAAAATAAAATTGTACTTAGTTGAAATATATAATCGTGTAAATAAAAGGAATCGATGAATTAAAAGAAAATTTCTTTGCGTTTGCTTTAGATGGAGGATTTAGTTACTAAGAACAGATATCGATCATGCCTATATGTGACTGTTCCAACTACATGACGGTTGTTTTTACTAAGTTATTGCAGAGAGTTTGAAATAAAGTTATTGATCATTTTAATCATATATAGCATATTTTATGGTAAATATATATAAAGCATCGGTAGCGCAGTTGGTTAATTTAGGACAATAAAATCACTAGTAATCCACATGTCGCTGGTTCAAAATCGACTCGAAGAAATTTAATTAAAAAAAAAAAAAACTTAATAAACCTGCGTATGTGGTTGTGACAATCACATAGGTATTTTGTTATAATGTTTATAAGTGCTAGAACCATCTTGCATTTCAAAACAACAATATTTGTGTCAACTTCACCACTCAAGTCCGCAGTTATATCACATTCGTGGCACCATTCGCCATATTTGATCTCGCAATGAGGTTGAGGCAGCCTCATATCGGTTGGCATAAATATTTTTTTTTCAGTGTGCGAATACTTTTTATTATCAAACGTTAGTTTGAAACATTCAAAAACAATAAAAACTAACATTTCTCGCGGAAAATTATTATTTTTATGATTTTTGTCTATTTTTCTTTGCTGTAAAGTATACGTGTAATATAAAGTATACTTTACAGTAAAGAAAAATAGTCAAAAAACCATTAAAATAATAATTTGCTAGTGATAAAGCCACGAGCCACGGACTTATCCAAGTTAGACAATAACAGTTTTCAATAAAATAAATAATATAATTTCCAAAGTAATGTAAACATTTACCTAGATATATTTAGACATTAAATAGCATATGTGGCCTAGTAAATAGAAATGAAAATCATGAAAAAGAACGAAGTTAGAAAAACTTCATATATTTTCTTCCATTTTCTTCTTGGTATTTGTTTTTTTTTACTTGTTACAATGTAAAAACTTTAATATTATTTTCTGCAATGTGTATATTTTTATTTATTTAAACATATATATATTTTTATATATAAGACATGTAAGTATTTACGTGTTCGCTTTGATCCTTAAAAAAATGAACAAACTTGTTACAATTTATGGATAAAGTTTCAAAATCATTTATATATAGGTTGGGCCATTTTAATTTCTTATGGCAATTAATAGCTCGGTTTGTACTTCAATGAATCAATCTCTGTAACTTTTGTTTAAGTTAATATTTGAAATGGTTAACTAAAAACGAGCTATTAGCCATAATAGTTTAAAAAGGACCACCATGTATATATAAGCGTAAACCATACACTTTCTAAATAAAAATTCTAAATAAAATGTTATTATAAAACATAACTTATGTTTTGCTAATAAATAAAAATCTGTCATTTTCTTGTCAATCAATTTGCTGTCAAAAATGTCATTCAATACGCTGTAAAAACTTTTTATATTGATGACTTTATTAACTATAAAATATTTCTTTAGATTATGCTTCAGAGGAAAAGTATATAAACACTTATTGTCTTCGAAAGTGTTGATAAATGAATGTATGATAAAATTCAAAAATCGCGCGGTAATGTGCTAGAAAATATTCAAACGAATCGAAGTGAGTAAATTAGGTAAATGTAGTCTATATATATATAAAAGAAAAAACTAACGGACTGATTCACTGACTGCTTGATCTACGTAAACAAGAAACAACTAGCTCTAAAAGGCAGAAATTTTGCGCAAACAATATTTAATTGACGTAAATGTGTACTAAGAAGGGTATAGTCGAAACTCATCCCCTAAAGGAGAAAAATGAGGATTGAAAGTTTGTATAAAACTGGGTTAATTTTTAAAAATGTAAAAAGTGGTATCTCAGATCATGGTCCAACACAAAAGTCAGCCGTATTAATTTTTTAATTCATTCCTTAAGGGAGTTAAATAATAGATGAAATTTTGTATGAAACTCCGTCCTTTTTTGATTATTTGTATGTATTTAAAATTGATGTAACCAAGCGCGGACGGTGGGTAGTCTTTTGTAGGCGAGTCTCGAACTTATTCATAATTTGCCGCAGTATTGAAGCTAGTATTTAGTTGAATTTTATCTCTTGTGAATATCTCGAAAACAGTTCTTACCATTTTTTTTTAAAAGTAACGTGTTGAACCTTAGAACCTTTTCAAAACTGCACACAATATATTTTTGTGTTTACGTTGGTTTAATTTTATTGAACATAGCAACTGAATAAGCTATTTTATCAAAAAATATATAGAGATATAGCAGCCGTAGCAATCGAAATTTTATTACTATGTACTTAACTTATTGCTGTTTATATGAAAAAATTGTAAATATTTTTAAACTATATTGACATTTTTTTTTGTACATTAAATACTAGCGTGTTGTTGAAATGAGAAAACTACACGATTATAGACATTAAGTAGTTTTTCTTTTAAGTACATTTTAGATATAAATAAAAAAATATTTTATGACATATAATTTTGTAAAAATTTTCAACATAGTTGTGTTAATAGAAAAGTAAATTGAGATATAAATTATTTATCTGATTCTTTAATAGGTGTTGCTAGTTCGAAAATGAATAGGGTAGCCAATTTTTCCTAAGAAACCCAATCACCTGACAGTATATACCTTTCCGAGCACAGTTTTAAAAAAATCATTTTAACATGTATTTTCCCATAAAGAATTCTAAGGTATTTTCCCATAAAGAATTCTAATTCTAAGTTAGGCATCCTGCAATACATAAAAGTAACAAAAAAGTACACAATGAACCTTAGAATTCTTTAAATGATTAAAACTGTGCTCGAAACGGCAAAGCTTATCTATTCATCTATATAATTCAATTCATTTGAACGGATTCCACAAGTCTTCTTTAATTTACTGAGTACGACTTATATTGAACTAAGAAAAGTAGACGAACAGGATCGAAAATTTTCGAAGTAAATATTTCTTGCTAACATTTCTACTCTCGTGATGAGAGAAATTTTTTCAATTTCTGAAGGATTTACAAATATTTTTAAAAACTGTAGATAGATTAAAAAATTTGAAAAATTCATAATTCGAAAATAGTAGATAGAAAAATTGAGCGTGAGCGTTATAAAATGAACAATGATTGTTTATTTTATTTTTACAAACATGAACAATTCTGAGAATTTTCTAGATTTATTTTGTCCGACATATAATACCCATCTATGTTTATTAAAATCAAACATAAAATATTACTACTGCTATAATAAGACCGTGAGCTGATATTGAAATGAAATTACTAAATTTTTTTTTCATATTAGGATGGTATCTACTGGTATGTTTTTTTAATAAAGAAAAATGAGATTAAACAATTGTCTCGAGTTTCGAGTTAATGGAAATCCGAGTTTTCGATTTTCGTATTTAAAAGTACGAAAAAGGATTTCTTTTCTTGTCATTCGTGGAAAGTTTTTGAAATTGTTCAAGTAGTGTAAGAATTTTGTGTGATTTTATTCAAAAATCGAACACTAAAATTGAAAAGCTTAATTTTTTAAATTCGATAATCGTGCCACGATTGAAACCAGATTTTTCTTTTATTCTCAAGCATTATGAACTCACTGTCTATTATGAAAACTAAAACCTAAAATATATTATGATGAATCAGTTTATATAATGAGATTAAGGCCACCATATTGTGAATAAAGTCTTGTGTAAATAATAATCGATATACATATAACATTTATAATACTTATTCGTATATATCATATATAAATATTTAAAATTCATCAGAAACCATGAATTCTACCATGAGCGTCAGAGGAGAATTCCAGTGTGCGAGAGAGGAGGGTTGGAAGGTTAGTGGGGTGATAAAATTTACAGTTGTAAAATGTATAATGTCGCAGAATTTAGAAAATTGAATTTCTTTTTTCTTTAAACACAAATTCATATAAATTTGAAAAAATAATTCATCTAAAGTATATTTAAGTTTTTTTGTTTTTTTTTTGTTTTTTTTTTTTTTAAATATTAATTACATTTTGTTATTAATTATTAATAAAAAATAGTTTTATATTTAAATAAAAAAAAAACGTGTTTAAACGTGTGACGTGTTTACACCAGTAGAGACCGTTAGCCAGTAAGAATCACGCAAAATTTACTTTTTTCAGTTTGTTTCTATGGAAAATTAAGTTTAATTAGACAAAA
This sequence comes from Chrysoperla carnea, assembly GCF_905475395.1. Lineage (NCBI taxonomy): Eukaryota > Metazoa > Arthropoda > Insecta > Neuroptera > Chrysopidae > Chrysoperla > Chrysoperla carnea. The sequence continues at coordinate 130,567,039 of NC_058337.1, forward strand.
CATTGATTTATATGCATGTTATTTTATCATTTCTTCGTGTAGTGGCGTTGCTAAACGGTGTGTTGATGTCACCGGCGCGGTGTTTGAATTTATAGTATAGAAAACCCATTTTCAATCGTAAAATTGAAAAACTGAGGGTTAAGGAGTGATCAAGGTGTGTCATGAGAATTGACCAGAGATTCGAGCGGGTAACGACTAGTATTATATATTGAGAAAGATTAGTTTTGGATTACGGACCGTATTTATAGAAACGGTTTATTTATATAGGTAAAATAAATATTATAAACGATATATCACTACTGTAGTTGTGTAACAGAATGTAACGATATGGCAGCTGGTAATTTTTTCGAAAGTCTGTTTTAAGATGGCAGAATTTCAGATATATCTTACTTAGGTATCAATGGGAAAGTTCAAAAACGGTACCTAGAAAAATTTAGGTGTCATTCCTTCACCCCCACCCAACTCAACTTTAAAATTTCAAATAACACTTGAAACTAATGACTACTTTGTGATTTCTCATTTGAAAGGGGATAAAATTTTCTCTTTAACCGTGATAAAAAAATGAAATCGATTGATTGGTTCTTAAGATGACTACACAGAAGATGGTGGGTATGAATTCAATCTTCTGGGTAGTCTATTTTAAGAACCTATCGATCATGGTTAAAGAGAGAATTTTGTGCCCCTTCAAATAAGGTATTACAAAGAAGAAAGTGCCATTTGAAAGTCGACGTGTTTTCACTCAAAAAAATAATCACATCTGGTCAAGAGTCAAAAGTATTTATTAAGCGTGGATATTTTTCAAATGATCACACTGATTAGTGTAAAAACTTGAGACACTCCGAATTATCAGCTTTTACAAATAATCAAGTATGAGTGACTCATAAGAAAAATTATTTTCTACTTTTTAGTACAATAAAAGTTTGTCGTTTAAAAAGGATTTTTATTTAAGTTTTTATTCTTTAATTATTAATTAAAATCTATATTTTCACAGCTTTTTTCGGGAATGTGCAATGCTAATCGCAGTAACCGCTGTTAACTATTCCCTGATGCGACTTTCCAATTTCAAATTCCTTTCAAATTTTTTATAAAAAAGAAATATCCAAAATTCAGCCGACTTGAAATCAACCTTTTCGTGGCGTTGCGAACTCGCTTTTACCATATGATTATTGTGTCCGATATGAAGCAGTAAATACATAATTGGAAAGAATTAGTTAAGAAATTTTTACAAAAGCTCTTCATTTTATAAAGTTTATAAAGCTGTTTCGTCCTGTAGTAAGTATATGATGTACATTTCTAATTTTTTTGTTTTGTTTCAATATATAATCTGTGTTTATCCATGTTTTCATATTAAATTCCATATTGATCCATATATATTCGGAATTGTATTGTCTTTTCAATGATCGTATTATATAGTTTTTCAAATATATAATATACTAGAGTGATACCTACTCGCTTCGCTAGATTTAAAAGTAAATATTGATAAAGATTGATCTCGCTTATCCCCTTTCACGCTCGACACTCGAAATATAATATAGTCATGTATAATATAGATGTTTTATAGTCATAATTATTCATTGAGTATATCAAAAAAGATGGCCGTGAAATATTTTATATTAACTATTTTTACAGAAATCTGTAATTTATGGTAATGTCAAATTAAATTAATTTTTAATTTTTTTTTATGTTTTATTAATATATCTTTATAAATTATATCTCATGTGTTATTCTGACGTATGAGTTATATTGCTGTACAGTTTCATCAAAAACCATTAGCTAGTTTTTACGTGAAAGCGTAACAAACAAACATGCTTACTTTCGAATTTATAATATATAATATATCTTCTATTTTTAATTTTTAGTATCTTCTATTGTCAATATTTTTCATTTCTATTGCTATTTCAGATTACCTAGATATTTCTTTTGTTAAGTCTTCCAATATTTTCTATCGTGTGATAGAATTTTTCTATTTTAAAATGCACATTGTTCGGTAAATGCATTCTCATTTATCTGGTACAAGAGATGGCATAAGGTCGACCTTCACCCATCTGACAACCAGATGAGATATATTTTTGTTGAAAAGTTATTGATTTTTAAACATTCCTATCATAGTTTTTCAATCATTTCAATCATTCCTATCAAAAATTGTTCATAGCTCTTTTTTAATTAATTAAAAAAATGTTTTCTGTTGTCAGTTTTTTCAGGCAAGTCTATATCATTATTTTCGTAATTGAATTATCTTTTTTCTGATACCAATTTCGATTGGTAAACAGGTCGGTGTTGATCTGTTTATGCTATATAAACAGGTAAGTCATTATAGGTAACAAGTCGATCTGTCAACCAATCGAAATTGGTATCAGAAGAAAGATAATCTAATTACGAGAATAATGGAATTGGCTTTCCTGAAACATCCGTTCATGGAAAAAAATTGATTCAAATTAACTTAATTAAAAATAGCTATGAACACTTTTCGACAAAAAAACTATGATAGGTACTAATTTTAGAAGTCTAATACTTGTTTGATTTAAAGAATTTAATTTTATAGCTACTTTTACTTTTTAATGTACGAAATATTTGTAGTATTAGTTTAAAAAAGGCATACTTCTGATTTAGTAGTCAACTCAATGTGTGAGTACGTTTCAATTTATCCATACTATAAAATAAATATAGATATTTTGCCACATTTAAATAGAGAACTGTATTTGAAATAAACTTTTTTACTATACCGTTGTAATTTTAGACGTATAGGTAGGTATTTTTATGAGTGTTACGCCTCCGGTGATAAATAATAATCAAAAACAAATTTTAATTAATAAATTTGTTTAACAAAAACCAAACTATTATTTGATTAAAAACCATCGAATCAATTTTCAAAAAAGAATTTTAACATGTAAAATGTAATATATAATAATTTATTATAAAATAGTTTAAAACTGCCTAATATGGTTTTTGTTGAATTTCTACCTGAAAATGCCTTAAATCTCGTGCTAAAAATTAAAATCTAGGAAGAAAAATTTTTGCACATACAAAAATTGCTATTTTACAACAAGGGACGTTGACTGACGTGTTTGACCAGGAAGACGTTCATTATTATTATTAGAGAATTTTAATTTTATAGCTACTTTTAGTTTTTACTCGGTATGAATCGATGAATTGTAGTATTAGTTTAAAAAAGAAATACTTCCAATTTAGTATCTAGTTAACCCAATTTGTGCGTACATTACGTTTGGTTTGATCAGGATAATCATTATGACATAACATAAAAATTGCATTGTACTTAATTTAAATTATCTCTGTTTTCTTTAACTTCTGATAACGTTCACAACTCTTTTTTCTTTTTTTTTTTTTAATTGATAAAACATAAAATTTTGACAAAACATACAAATTGACAGTTAAAAACAGATTTTTGTATTTTCTCAAAATTCATGCCAACCTGAATCGATTGGAAAAGTTTCCTAGGTAACCTAGACACCGGTTTTTGGTGTCTGTTGCAGTTTTTTTTTTGTTTTAACTCCCAACCAGCAAACAAATATCGTGCAATAAGGAACATAGTTTCAATAGGCAATTTGAATATCATCAATGTAAAAGTTTGTCAGAAAAACATAAATAATGCCACAGATTCTTCATTCTTATCTTATTTTTGTCATGGGTAAAAATAAATAGATATATATTTTTAGTGTTTTATAAAAAGAAACTTAGACGTCGCGACGTTAAGTCTGAAAAATTAAAATTATGTTACCATATCTAAAAACTATTCTCTGTACAAAGTTGTAAATTGTAAACAACATTATAAATAATAATTGACAATAAAACTTTTATATATTATTTCAGTTTTATACAGATTCTAAGAACTATAAATTTTTTAATACGTTTTTATTTCTTAAAAATTTTGTTCTGTTAATAAATAAATAAGAATTTCTCTCAATATGCGAGCAAAAACTTTAAAAATTATTATGTAAAATATTCGAAAAGTTTCATCATATAATCAAAGACGGTCATAAGAATAAATAGAAAAATTTCTTATCTGTACTATACCAGAAATGTTTTAAAAAACAACATTTGAGGATCATTAAAATAAAGGTTTGTGAAGATGGCACCCCCATGACCGAATTTTACGTTCTTTGTGAGCATAATCGTTTGACCATCGTAGGACCACTTTTGACCACCTTCAATTTTCGTTTGACCACCCTCCGTTCGGAAAATATTCACGATTCAAAATTTTATTTCTCGTAGCCTCCACAATAACCAGCATAGGGAAAATAACATGGTAGCACCCCCATGAACGAAATTTAATTTAAATGTGAGCTCAATCGATTCTAAATCGTAGGACCACTTTTGACCACCCTTCGTTCGAAAAATATTTAGAAAAAACAATTTTTTTTTAACGAAAAACAAAAAAGGCTGGATTCTAATGAATTACTACAAATTCTGGGGTGTTTTTGAGCTCAATCGTTGGAGAATCGTAGGACCACCTGGGAATATTAACAAAAAACGTTAGACCACCCTCCGTTCGAAAAATATTTAGAAAAAACAAATTTTTTTTTAACGAAAAAACGTTCCCTCCACCATCCAAAGATTGTAATAACGACAAAAACAAAAAAATCGATTTTCTACTAAAGGAGTGAAAAATTTATAGATTTTTTCATCCAAATCCATTCAAAATCGTAGGACCACTTTTGACCACCCACAATTTTCGTTTGACCACCCTCAGTTCGAAAAATATTTACAAAAAACGAATTTTTTTTTAACGAAAAAAAATGAAAAATGAATTTTTATATAAGCAGCAGGAATTCTGGGGTGTTTTTGATGACAATTGTTAGCGAATCGTAGGACCACCCCAAAATATTCACAAAAATCGTTTGACCACCCTTCGTTCGAAAAATATTTAGAAAAAACAATTTTTTTTTAACGAAAAACAAAAAAGGCTCGATTCTAATGAATTACTACAAATTCTGGGGTGTTTTTGTGCTCAATCGTTGGAGAATCGTAGGACCACCTAGGAATATTAACAAAAAACGTTAGACCACCCTCCGTTCGAAAAATATTTAGAAAAAACAAATTTTTTTTTAACGAAAAAACGTTCCCTCCACCATCCAAAGATTGTAATAACGACAAAAACAAAAAAATCGATTTTCTACTAAAGGAGTGAAAAATTTATAGATTTTTTCATCCAAATCCATTCAAAATCGTAGGACCACTTTTGACCACCCACAATTTTCGTTTGACCACCCTCAGTTCGAAAAATATTTACAAAAAACGATTTTTTTTTAACGAAAAAAAATGAAAAATGAATTTTTATATAAGCAGCAGGAATTCTGGGGTGTTTTTGATGACAATTGTTAGCGAATCGTAGGACCACCCCAAAATATTCACAAAAATCGTTTGACCACCCTTCGTTCGAAAAATATTTAGAAAAAACAATTTTTTTTTAACGAAAAACGAATATCAGTGTTGCACTATTTCTAATAAATTAGAGAAGTTTAAAAAATCGAACACATTTATCAAGTTCCAGTATTAAAAAATTGAAAAACTTTTAAAGTATTTGCTAGAAAACCGTACACCACTATGTTAAGTGTACGCACAATAAATTAAAATTTTATTAAGTTTTTTAACATGTGTGCAATAATAGGCCAAAAAATGGAAATTTGTTCAACAAAGAAATTTTTATTTAAAAATAGACATCAAAACAAAATTTGAAATCAGAAAATGACAAATCTAAAACACATTCTCAAAATCCGCTTTTAAAATAAGATTTATACATTTATTTAAAATTTTAAATAAGAACGCTAACTAACAGAATAACATTTCAGAAAAAAAAAACGTTGTTATGGGCAACAAAGGATCTAATTTGATTCTATTATTCTTAAAAACTCATAATCTTAGATTCATTTGGAATAGGCCTATTGGGGATACCACATTAAAAAAAAGTCTACCTCGAAGGTGGTGTGGAAATGACTAACAAACTGGAACCTTCTTTTTAAAATTTTTTTAAAGAAATCATTCATAAATTCTTGCGTTTATAAAGCATTTTTGATAATTTAATTGCAAAAGCTTATCTTTTTCCTGTTAACTTAATGGATTTTATAAAAAGTAATTCTTATAGTCTTTCGTTTATGAAATACATTGGTTGATTTAATTGTAAAAAGTAATAAAAAAAAACCACCATAAAACCAAATTTTTAATACTAATTATCGCTGTTGCTTAACTTTTATCGTAATATAGATAATAAGTGTAAAAAAGTATAACTAGTTTTTCCGAACATTATTTTTTCAATAACTAATGAATCTAAACTGTATTCATTAACATCCCTGCATATGATATAAATAAAATATACCTAAGAATATAAAGTATCAATTTTCACCACCAGAATTCTTCAAACTAAGAGTGGTCCAATAAAGTTTGTGGTTTGTGGTAACGAATTTTCAGGTTTTTCTACACTGGTCCAACGATGGTCAAACGATTAGACGATTATGAATTTAATATTTATATATCTTTCGAACTGAGGGTGGTCAAACGAAAATTGTGAGTGGTCAAAAGTGGTCCTACGATTTTGAATGGATTTAGATGAAAAAATCTATAAATTTTTCACTCCTTTAGTAGAAAATCGATTTTTTTGTTTTTGTCGTTATTACAATCTTTGGATGGTGGAGGGAACGTTTTTTCGTTAAAAAAAAATTTGTTTTTTCTAAATATTTTTCGAACGGAGGGTGGTCTAACGTTTTTTGTTAATATTCCTAGGTGGTCCTACGATTCTCCAACGATTGAGCACAAAAACACCCCAGAATTTGTAGTAATTCATTAGAATCGAGCCTTTTTTGTTTTTCGTTAAAAAAAAATTGTTTTTTCTAAATATTTTTCGAACGAAGGGTGGTCAAACGATTTTTGTGAATATTTTGGGGTGGTCCTACGATTCGCTAACAATTGACATCAAAAACACCCCAGAATTCCTGCTGCTTATATAAAAATTCATTTTTCATTTTTTTTCGTTAAAAAAAAATTCGTTTTTTGTAAATATTTTTCGAACTGAGGGTGGTCAAACGAAAATTGTGGGTGGTCAAAAGTGGTCCTACGATTTTGAATGGATTTGGATGAAAAAATCTATAAATTTTTCACTCCTTTAGTAGAAAATCGATTTTTTTGTTTTTGTCGTTATTACAATCTTTGGATGGTGGAGGGAAAGTTTTTTCGTTAAAAAAAAATTTGTTTTTTCTAAATATTTTTCGAACGGAGGGTGGTCTAACGTTTTTTGTTAATATTCCCAGGTGGTCCTACGATTCTCCAACGATTGAGCTCAAAAACACCCCAGAATTTGTAGTAATTCATTAGAATCCAGCCTTTTTTGTTTTTCGTTAAAAAAAAATTGTTTTTTCTAAATATTTTTCGAACGAAGGGTGGTCAAACGAAAATTGTGAGTGGTCAAAAGTGGTCCTACGATTTAGAATCGATTGAGCTCACATTTAAATTAAATTTCGTTCATGGGGGTGCTACCATGTTATTTTCCCTATGCTGGTTATGGTGGAGGCTACGAGAAATAAAATTTTGAATCGTGAATATTTTCCGAACGGAGGGTGGTCAAACGAAAATTGAAGGTGGTCAAAAGTAGTCCTACGATGGTCAAACGATTAAGCTCACAAAGAACGTAAAATTCGGTCATGGGGGTGCCATCTTCACAAACCTTTAAAATAATTACCGAATATACTCAGCATAAGATACATAATTGGGGGAGGGTATCACACGCTAGCGAGTCAATAATTTTTAATTCAATTCATGGCCTCTTATAACATAATGTTTTGTAGATTATTTTAACCGAATAATATGCTACTTAGTATTTCAACAACCAAAAATATTTTCTCCAAAACGTTCTCAAAAAAGTTACGTTTTCTAGTATCATCTTTAAATCGTGTATGTGCATTCTCAGTAATTCCTGTATAAACAGGTAAATTTTTTAATACCCCTTACGGTGTTAAGATTATTGATTTGCGCTGTTAGAGTTTTATCATATACATTCCATATTGAAGTGCTTTGAAAGGTATGAAAGGTATCCTTTATTATATAACAAGGTTAATTTTCGTTAGATTGAATCGAAAAATAAGTATTAATTAGTTAAAAAGATGACAAATATATTCCTATAAAGAAAATTCTAACATGCCGCACTCGTTTTTCCATAAAATACATTTAAAGTGATGAAAAATATATTTAAAATGATTTTCTCTAAATTTTTAAAAACTCTGGTGTATATCGACAATCTTTACACTAAATTTACGTCTAATTTTCCCTTATAACAGAATCCAAACTCAAAATTTAAAACGTAAATCTCAAATATTTGCATATACTCATTTTTTTGGGAACGTCCTTAAATTTTCAATAATTGGTTGCAATGTCATATTCGTGAGCATTCTTCAAACTTATATCGTGTCCGAGACTGTAAAAGGATATTAATACCATAAGAAGACTTGTTCAACGATGCATCAAATAAGTGTTTATGTCACAATAAACACTGGAAGCTGCCTCTCTAGCTTGTGAACAGATATAAGTGATTGAAATAATGTAAACGATAATATTAAAATGATATTTTGGTGATTATAATTTAAATACATACTTAAAAATTAAATATTTAAGGCATTCACATGGGTATTATTTTGATATACAAGGTTTGACCTTAAAATTTTACTTTATATTATATTAAATAATTAATTTAACCATTGTAAAAACCCATGGGACACTTTTCTATTAAATGTTTTTAATCAATTTTGGTAAAAGAACATGTCATTATAATAATTTACGAACCACCAAAGTATAATGACTTTAATACAATATACTTTACGAAATACTATACTTTAATACGAAAATCTTTTTCATTGTTATTTATTATTTACAAGATAATTCGAGGTAGAAAAAAGTTAAAAATGCTTCCTACATAGCCCAAACAAAGTCTGCTGCTGATAGAGGACTTAAATGCAAGTAAAGAAAATTCTGAAAATTTCTATGTGGGATTTCTTGCTTTTAATTTTTAGTTTGTTTTGTTACCAAGCCTTGAACTTTGATATTTTTTAAATAAACACGAATGACAACTTGAACTTTTGATATATTTGAAAATAAAAGAAGAACGATAGGTGTCATGCGACATGCGGTAGGAACTATGCTCCTTTCGATATAAATTACGTATTATTGAATAACAAACACAATGAAGGAATGGTAATACAATTGTTTTTAATAATTTGTTCGAGTATACACTTACCAAGTTATGAAAATAAACATTTTCTGATTAATTATTACAAAAATATAAACAAATAAATTATATATATGATAAATATGATAATTATATGATAAAATTAATCATATTTTAAAAATTTAATCTCTAATTCCATCTATGAACAGTAATAAGAAGTTTCCAAAGATCAGAATCACTTAGTTAATAGTTAATTGTACAGTTTTAATTATTGTTATATAGGTGTCGTTTTTTTTTATCGAAAAAAGTTTTAGTTTCCTTGGTTACGATGTTACGTTGTTTTTTTTTTTTTGTTACACCTGGTTTTTAGTTTAACCTTCTCAGCACCCAAAAAAATCGGAACGATAGGGTGCAATAAAGTACAAGGTTCCAATATGGCATCAACAACAGCGGACTGGGGCAGGGGAACTAGCACAGAAGTGAAACTTTTTTTATTTAGTTTTTTATGCAAATTCATGACAATTTGATGAAACTTGGCATATATTGTAGTTTTGACCCAATAAATGGAGTTAATTCAAGGATTGAGTTAAGATTTTGATAAATATTGATATAAATGATTATTTTGACAGAAACAATGCAAAAATCGATTTTATTTAATGCTTGAATGATTAGTTTTCAGAAGACATAAACTAAAATCTTGCATTTCGGAGAAAATTCTTTCGAAATTATTGATAATAAATAGTAGATAGGTGCCTTGTTTGACTGAAAATGATTCTGTATAAATATTTAGTAAAAAACTGTGAACCATAGTATATAGATACTGTGTTTTATTTTTTTTACTTAGAAAAACACCAAATTAACTGAAAATAGGGCATTTGTATATATAAAATATCATAAATATTGTCCATAAATATTTAATAAGTTTGTATTTTTAAAAATATATAGCTTCTATTCACAGAATCGTTTATAGTCCTGCCACCCATGCAATCAACCAACCGTTCAAATTGTAATAAATTATGCAAATTTATATTAAGTATTCAATTTGTTTTATAGTGTTAAAGAGCATTTTTATGTAATCTAATATTTTATCGGGCGTATAATATTAAAACCACTATTTTAGGTACAAAATAATGTTATTTGTCACTACATATTATAAAACAAAGTCGCTTTTTCTGTCCCTATGTCCCTATGTCCCTATGTACGCTTAAATCTTTGAAACTACGCAACGGATTTTGATGCGGTTTTTTTAATAGATAGAGTGATTCAAGAGGAAGGTTTTTATGTATAATACATCCATATTATAGTAGAGAAAGGGGTTGAAATAGGGATTGAAAGGGATATGCTTCAAAAACTAAAAAAGTTGTGCATCGATTAAGCTCAAATATTGACACGATATACAACCAGCTTCAAAGATATATTGTTTTTATCTACTTTTAACCTTCGGAGGGTAGAAAGGTGTAGCGAGAAAGTGGGAAGGAATTATCGAATATTTACAAATATACCTAAGTGGGGTATCAAATAAAAGAGCATGACGTGTACATTACAAAACTGTTATCCCACGCAAGGAAATGTGGAGGGAGGGGTGCAAGTGGGGATGTTGCCCAGCAAAGCGGGTAGTTCATAGCTAGTTATTTTATAAATCAAAAGAAAATTCACACTCAATAGAAAATTTAGGTAATTTTGATCGGGTACTTGCAGACTTTCTATTTAACTTTGATTGAGCTTAAATTTTGCATGTAAATCTGATAGCAATACACTTTGATGGTAAGTATTATCAATACATAATATAAAATAAAGTCGCCTCGCGTTCTTTGTCTCTATGTCATTATGTATGCTTAGATCTTTAAAACTACGTAACGGATTTTGATGTGGTTTTTTCTAATAGATTGATTTAAGAGGACAGTTTTTATGTATAATACATTCATAATATAGTAGAGAAACACTGATTATTTTAGAGGTTAAACGAAATTGTGAACAAAAGGAGGGATAGTGACGGCATATGAAGTGAAGGTTATAACACAATAAACTTTTTATTTAAAATAGAAAGTATAAATTTTTTTGTTCAAGCTTTTATTGTTCTAAGAAAAAAATAAAAAATAATTTTTGCTATGAGTTCCACTCATACAAGACTATTTGAAAAAGCTTTAGGAAAGTGCTCGAAATCATCCTTGAAATTTTTTATCGAGCGCGTCCAGGACTTACATAGTTTAATGTCACTGAATAAAATCTTGTCGCGTAGTCGATATTGAAGGGACTGGGCTATAATTCAAACGTTCAGAACGTTTACAAACTAAGCCTTCCAAGTTTTTATTTGAAGAAAGGGAATATTAGGTATTAGGAAAACAATTTAGGAATACTCAAAATTTTTGCTAGCTAGCAAAGACCTTGACGACACAGGAAGAAATCTTTGAATTGAAATGTAAGAAAATTCGAATTTCAAATCTTGAAGGGAAAATTAAATCAACCTATGTTATAGCAAAATACTTCTTTTTGTGAAAAACATCTTTATTAAATTACTGGTACACTGTCAATAGCTTAAATTAGACTCGATTACTTGGCTATCGATATTCTTATTACCAGTAAATTCTTCCGGATTCCACTATCTCAATACATAATTCAAGAAAATAAGTTTTCGATTGCTTAAAAATTTATTTAACTAAGAAAATACTTACTGGCTACCATATGGAGATCATATTTTCTTTCACCTAGTACTTCTTTTTTTAAAGAGTATGGACTCGGACGTTGCCCTATTAGCTCAGTTGGTTAAGGCGTAACCAATTCCGACCGCGGTATGTTTAGGGTAGCGGGTTCAATTCCCGGCGTCGCAACAAAATTAATTTAATTAATAGTTGTGATGGGCTGATGTAGTGCATGGTATATGCATGAAGAGGGTGCATTCAGCCTCTGAAATTGAGGAGCTGATAAATGATTTTATCAGCGGAAAGGTGGTAAAACACATACATGGTATCCCAATGGGCTCTATAGACTAAGTGTGTCCTTCGTGGACAGTCAATATAACCTAACCTAACCTAACCATGGGTTCGAAAAAACAGAATATTCTGTATCTGCATATTGGTAGTTTTTTTCTTCCAAAACATCTTTTTCGTAATTTGAGATTCAAACATTTATTATTTATAATAATAAAACCTGTCAAAAGCGTTTCAATTTATCCATACTATAAAATAAATATAGATATTTTGCCACATTTAAATAGAGAACTGTATTTGAAATAAACTTTTTTACTATACCGTTGTAATTTTAGACGTATAGGTAGGTATTTTTATGAGTGTTACGCCTCCGGTGATAAATAATAATCAAAAACAAATTTTAATTAATAAATTTGTTTAACAAAAACCAAACTATTATTTGATTAAAAACCATCGAATCAATTTTCAAAAAAGAATTTTAACATGTAAAATGTAATATATAATAATTTATTATAAAATAGTTTATACCTGCCTAATATGGTTTTTTGTTGAATTTCTACCTGAAAATGCCTAAAATTTCGTTCTAAAAATTAAAATCTAGGATGAAAAATTTTTGCACATACAAAAATTGCTATTTTTTTCAACAAGGGACGTTGACTTGTGTTTGACCAGGAAAACGTTCATTATTATTATTAGAGAATTTTAATTTTATAGCTACTTTTAGTTTTTACGGTATAAATCGATGAATTGTAGTATTAGTTTAAACAAGTGAAAACAAACAATTGACTGAGTTAATTGTTGAAATACCATGTATAGACAGTGTTGATGCGCAATCGTATAGACAGTGTTGATGCGCAATCGTTTGTTTTTTTGACGTCACGTAAATAACAAAGGATATTCACTTTTAAATACACAACACCCACACAACTGATATTCGTATATTAATACATACTATAAAATTTGCACCTATTTAACGCCCTCGTAAGTAAACAGTGATGTTTACAAAAAAATGTTTCAAACAAAAGTTGTTTAATTTTTGATAAGGAACATTTTTTACATTTAAACTTTTGTTCTATCTCTAACGGTTTACAAGATGGGTCCTACGGACCCAAGACCCAATTGACCTATGATGCTCATTTACGAACTTGACCTCACTTTTTACGTCCTGAGTACGCTGTAAAAATTTTAGCTCGATATCTTTTTTCGTTTTTGAGTTTTCGTGTCCACAGACGGACGGACGGACGGACAACCGGAAATGGATTAATTCGGTGATTCTATGAGCACCTATACCCAAATTTTTTTCGTAGCATCATTATTTTTAAGCGTTACAAACTTGGGACTAAACTTAATATACTATGTATATTTCATAAATGCATGGTATAAAAAGAAATACTTCCGATTTAGTATCTAGTTTGTGCGTACATTACGTTTGGTTTGATCAGGATATTTATTATAACATAACATAAAAATTGCATTGTATTTTCTTATCTCTGTTATCTCTGTTAGCTTTAACTTCTGAAAACTTTCACAACTCAATTTCTTACATGATAAAACATAAAATTTTGACAAAAAATACAAAATGACAGTTGTATAAATATTTCTGCATTTTCTCAAAATTCATGGCAAGTGGAATCGATTGAAATAAATATATTTTCCTAGGTATTCTACATGTCGATTTTTGATGTCGTTGTTTTTTTTTTTTTAGCACTTTTTATGGTTTTCCCAAGTAGTAAACCAATCAGAACGTGCGATAAGGAACATAGTTCCAAAAATTGAAACTATTTCATATAATGTCACCGTATGCCTCAGGCATACTTATAGGAAGCCATACTTTCAGACAGATTTTTAAACAAAAAAAATAAAAATTCAAAAACTATGTAATCCAGCAGTTGAAGAAGATATTGTGTTAGACAGTTTGTGCTTACTTTTTAAGGTCCGATATCAGACTTTCATTAGATATGAAAGATCTACTTAAATGTATGAAGAATCTGGCAATTGAGTCTTGTTATTCGATTGGATTTTTAATAGGAACAATTTGTAACAGCTTCGTATCACAATTATTAATACTTCGTAAACACTCTGTATAATACAATTTCCCAATTCCCCAATATTTTAAATTCTGCTTAAGAAACATCCGGTGAAATGGCCATTATAAGACGTATTTATTGGTCGAAGAAAGTCGTTTAACAAAATGTAATAAAAACAATCACTTTATAACAGGAATATAGCTATATATGTTTCTATGGCATAAGTGCACTTAAAACAAATTAGTTTGTCATAAATATTTACTAGTATTTTCATGAAGATGTTTAGGGAGTTTAAACGAGATTTCCAAATAGTTATATATTTAGTAGAAATAGTTAATGAAATAAGTTTGATAATTGAGTAAAATTGAGTAAAATATGACGTAAAAGTTTAACTATATATTCTATCAAATTAGGTATTTAGTTTTCATTATAAAGATATACGTTTTCAATATCTACCCATTTTTGATAGAATATATAGAGTAAGTTTTTATAGAGTAAGAAATTTAATTTAAGGTTCAGCTGGTTCACCTAACCTTGTTTTAGTTTGCTTATTTATTATTAGCCTGTATATATGAAATATTTATCAAGGTATATTCAGTTTAATCCCAAGTTTGTAACGCTTAAAAATATTGATGCTACGAACAGAATTGTGGTGTGAGTGTTCATAAAATCACCTAATTAGTCAATTGTCCGTCCGTTTAGGTCAATTTGGTCTTGAGCAACATAGGTCAATATGGTCTTGTTTTAAACCGTTAAAGAGATAGAACAAAAGTTCAAAGGTAAAAACATATTCCTTATAAAAAAAAGGAAGAAATTCTGTTTGAAGCATTCTTTCTTAAACATTCTTTCTTACCTGTGATGGGGCAAATTAGGAAAAAACCTCTGGCCATTTTGTCCAAAACTGTAAAAGATAGGACGTTGAAAATTTATAGATAACTTCAACTGACAGTCTTGTGAAATATTCTCGAAAAATGAAAAATACTTTCTAAAGTTCTAGAAAAAACTTTCAAAAGTTTTCGAAATTTGCGAAAACTAAATTAATGAAGCCCAAAAGGCTGTAATTATGTTGGTTTTTTTTAAATCTGTTTTAATTTATGAATATTAATAAGTTCCTTACTCAAAAAATTGATAGGGTTCTGATCTGAACACCACTCAAATCTATTCAGAATCCCTCTTAAAAACAACTTTCTTGCCTTCTCTGATAATTTCATTCAAATAAACTTCGGTTTATAAGAGAAAGTTGAATATGCATAGACTTTTGCCTAAAAGTCTCTCCCTAAAATATGCAAAAATTCTTACATTGTTCGATCTCACAGTTCTGCATCTTTTATCGATAGTATATAAACCTCTTGAAGATATAATTTGTCACATTCCCTATTCGTTTTTCAGGCTAGGGTTTTATTTAATATCTTGTGGGAGATGTCATAACTATAAAATGAATATTTTTTGATACGAATTCCTAAATAATTTTTACATATTTACATTAGAAACTTTAGATTTAAATCTAAAATGGTAACAGTTCATCATCGTAGCTGATGTAAAATACCATTTGATATGTTTCATTTTCTATATATATCTAAAGTTTAATTATTTTAAATATAAATCCAGCAGCTAGGTCTCATATATCTAAAAGCAAATAATATTCGTATATACGGATGTTGTTTACTTTTTCTCACATGTGTTCAATTTATATTATCTATCATTTTTCATTTACATTTCCATATTATCCAATTTTATTTATAGCCTATATATTTTGTTAGGGGATTAGATACAGTTTAGGATACAGAAACCTACGTATTAAGAGTATTTCAAAACCGTGAAAATGAAAATGATACAAAATTTTGAAATTTGATTTATCAATTTATCATTTATTTATACGTATTTTTTGAATATCGAATCTCTGTACGGTTTATGAGAAATTAACTATCAAAGAAACTATTGCATATTCATGTACAATTCTTATACAAAGCTTAACACTTTTTAACCGACTTCAAACAAAAACGGAGGAGGTTATCAATTTGACTGTATGTTTTTTTTTTTTTGTACCTCAGAACTTTCAACTGGGTGAACCGATTTTGATGATTCTTTATTTATTTGAAAGCTCGTGCTTCCCGTGTGGTCCCATTTTATTTTGGTCCAGTTCTGACAACGGCATCCATGATAAAATCGTAAAAATATTAAATTTGCATTATGTATGCACGACAAGAAGACGAATAACTCAATATCACGCCAACCGATTTTAATGATTCTTTTTTTAGTGACAAATTAGTGTACTTCAGATTCACTAAAAATCACTAAATAAAAAAAACTTTTAACAAAAAGAAAACCGACTTCAAAAAAAAAACTTTTCCATAACAAATTAATATGCACTAAAAAGTAAAAAAATAATTTATAATATAATGTAGTTAAAATTATTGTTATTTTTGGAGTCGGTGTCAGCCAAGGAAACAACTCTGACAGAACAGTTTGCTACATTAGCTTGGCTGACACCGACTCCAAAAATAACAATAATTTTAACTACATTATATTATAAATTATTTTTTAACTTTTTAGTGCATATTAATTTGTTATGGAAAAGTTTTTCTTTTGAAGTCGGTTTTCTTTTTGTTAATAGTTTTTTTTAATGTAAATGGTAACATTTTTAAAAGCACTTGTTAAAAGGGCTGTTTTTAAATAATTAATATATCGTAAATCGTACGGAGAATCAACTGAGAAATTCTGAAGGCGTATGAAATTCTTTTTTATTGACACACAAAATTTCAGTTTTTTGGTAAACATTTCGTTTTGATACCAAACGCTTAAAATAGAGACAGAAATCATGAATCTATAAAAACAATCAGCTTAAAAAACACCTGCTATTTTTCAGAAACCACCAATGGTGTTCCTTAAAACCTCCTCCTCTGTTTATAAGACATTTAAGAAAACAAATTTTTGTGTCTTTTAACTCAGAAAATGATTATAAAATTCCGATTTACAAACAGTTAAGCCTCTGTCACAAATGGTGAAAAATAAAAGTTATCTATATTTTAAATCGAGCATACTTAAAACTGCGTGAGTGGTTTCCTTTTGATGAGTCTACCAAACATTCCTGTACAATTTTTTGCATGATGATGTCACATTCGAGTTACCTTCCTGAAAAAACGCAGAAGATAATTTGTCGGACACTACAACCACTTGATAACATTAATAATTATTAAACAAACTGCACCGATTTATAAGTATCATTGTTTTTGAATACGTACATGATTCAATTTTGCTAAATTCTTTAATAATAGTCAATGTTATCTAGTGGTCATAGTGTCCGACAAATTCCTTGCTACATTTTTTCAAAACGATAACTCAAGTAGGACGTCATCGTGATCATTTGAAAACGCATTCTTTTCGAAAAAATCGTAGAAGAAAGTTTGGTAGACTCGAGGAAATGAAGTCAATCACGAAGTGTCAAGTTTGTATTCATCATTAAAAAAAAACCGTGGTATTCCACGATCCATAGAGATATTTCCAAAAAATCACGTTTTCTTAGGACCATCTTTAAATCGTGCATATGCATTCTCATTAATGCCTTTTATAAGCAGGTAAAGTGCTTAATACCCCTTATACTTTTAGAAGATCTTATAGTCTAACGCAGAACCAATGCTTTGAATTCCATATATATTCGTATTTATTCATACTTGATCGATTTTATTTATACATGTTACTAAAACATATAAATACAAAAGTTAATGTAGCAACTGATTTAATACCCCTACGGTTATATTATGAATGGGATATCAACTACCAAAATATTATACAATTTGTAAATGGAAATTTTATCGCTATCACAGTTTCAACATATAATTTATAATAAAATAGATGGATTCATACCTACTCGTAGTATTACATCACCAACAAACACTCACCAATGTATTAAAGTACGTCAGAATTAAATATTCAAATTTTACCACCATTCATGGATGAGTCGAGTGTATATATTTGTTGTTAAGTGTGTCGAGATTTATATAGGGTCTAATAAGTTTACAAGGGACATGTTAGTTTGAAATATTATACAGTCGTTCAGGTAGTACAACTGTTATTCGTTGTGTGCGTAGTCTTGGTAGGGACAATAAAATCCATGCCAGCGTTTCCAGTAAAAAATTTTGGCGATAAAGGAGGCTATTATGACTAATTTGCAATTCTTTACATGTTAATGTTATAGAAAATGTCAAATTAAAATGACTGAAAAACACTAATTAATTAAACTTAACTTACGACAAATTAGCATAAGACAAATTATTAACATTATCATATTATCATTAAATCCGGACATACAATAATTAATAATTCCAGGCCTTTGTCCTCTGAAGAATAAAAAAAGATCCGCTAGATGGCAACACTAGGAGGGGTACAAATATATCCTGCCATCTTTTTTAATCTTCAGATGAACAAATGAAAACAAACAATTGACTGAGTTAATTGTTGAAATACCATGCTTAGTCAATGTTGATTTCTTTATCACATTACACATACAAACATGTGACACATACATAACTGATAATCAAGTATAGTACATACTATAAAATTTCCGCCTAATTGGCGCCCTCACGGGTAAACAGTGATGTTTACGAAAAAATGTTTCAAACAAAAGTTGTTTAGTTTTTGATAAGGAACATTTTTTACATTTTAACTTTTGTTCTATCTCTAACGGTTTACAAGATGGGTCCTACGGACCCAAGACTCAATTGACCTATGATGCTCATTTACGAACTTGACCTCACTTTTTACGTCCTGAGTACGCTGTAAAAATTTCAGCTCGATATCTTTTTTCGTTTTTGAGTTATCGTGTCCACAGACGGACGGACGGACGGACGGACAACTGGAAATGGGCTAACTAGGTGATTTTATGAACACCTATGACAAAATTTTTTTTCCTAGCATCATTATTTTTAAGCGTTACAAACTTGGGACTAAACTTAATATACTATGTATATTTCATGTATTCGCTCCGTGCGTGAGTTTCGTTTCCATGGTAACGACACACTGCTTTAATTATAGAATTGTATGAATGCATATATAATTGTATGGATTGCATTTAAGACTTACATTTAAAATTTAATATTCTTGTCTCACAAATTTAAATAAATAATTATGATAATTTATATTTGAAAAATGATATTTGTGCAATTTGATTTCTTATTTTCACAATTTTTAATGCATTAAGTTTAATTAATTAGTGTTTTTCAATAATTTTAATTTGACATTTCTATTACATTAACATGTAAAGAATTGCAAATTAGTCATAACAGCCCCCTTTAACTCCAAAATTTTTCACTTAAAGCGCTGGCATCGATTTTATTGTCCCTACCATGACTACGCACACAACGAATACATGGTATAAAGAGGCTAATTAAAGTAGTGTATCGTTACCATGGAAACTCCTCCTATAAAACTCACACATGGTGTGAATAGGCATATCCATAAAAACATGCTCTTTTATTCGTGCATTATTTTTGACTATATTGTACAATACTACGACATTCCATCTAAACATATTCAAATTATATTAAGGTAGCATGAGCGATTAAGACTCAGGATTGAAATTCTTTATACCTTATCAACTTTGATGAGAAATTTTTCAATAACTTCATGAATATAGACGAAAATAGGAATTCAATTTTTAGATATCTGCCTTGGTTTTTGAAATATCGAACACTAATTAATTAAACCAAATTTTCAATTTTTCATTTTTTGAAAATTACTCCAGATATCGAAAAATTTTATTCTTACTTTTCGTCTTATATTATCAAGTTCTATCATAATACACCACCAACATTGAAAATATTTATTTTTTTAAATTTTTGTCACACTACCGAGTTTTAAAAAAAATTATTTATTAACGTTTTTACTTTTGAAGTCATTTATTTATTTAAATATTCGGGTATACCCAACGCCGGTTTTTACCATAAGACAATTTCTACAAATACCAAGCTAATTTAAAGCTTTAATAAAAATATCTGGATGACCGAGCTTTGCTCGGTATTCTTAAAAAGACACAAATTTTATCACTAGTAGAAGTTTTACATGTCTCCACACAAATACCAATTTGAATGTCCCGGTAATGTATTTTATTTCTTTAACTACGATATACACCAATAGATGTCAGGAAGAGTTATAATTTGCATTGTATTTCATTAACTACGATATACACCAATAGATGTCAGGAAGAGTGAACGAATGAAACGACGTTTTTTTAAAAAGAAACCTTGTTAGATCGACTTATCGCCCAAAAAAACCCCTACATACTCATTTTCATGAAAATCGTTGGATCGTTTCATGAAAAATATTTATATATATATATATATATATATATATATATATATATATATATATATATATATATATATATATATATATATATACATACAAGAATTGCTCGTTTAAATATATAAGATAAAATGGATTTTAAATGCGAAGCAATATAGTGCAATAAATAAGCCGGAAAATGTGGAAAAGTGGTGGAACAGCTCCGATTTCAAAAATTTTTTGTGTGCGTATTCCTTAGACCTCTAGGAACATTCAGCCGCACTAACCTTCGCATTTGAAAAAAAACTGAGAAAGTTAGGGTAGTTTTCCCATCCCCAAAACTCTCCAAATAGTAACAGTGAAAACAAATCAATATTTCAACTCAAAAATCGTCTTCCGAGGGTTTTTGTGGTCGTTGATCATGAATTCAAGGTTAAAAAGCAACTGAATATGGTTGCAACCCCAATAAAACTACCCTTAAAGTGATAGAGACAAAAACTTTATTAAATTCAAAATTTTGTCTCAGAAATCGTGTCTCGTGAAGCTTTTAGGTTCCGTGTTCACAAATTTAAGGTCAAAAAGAAATTCAGGATTGTTTCAACCCCATTAAAACTACCCCTAGAAGTGTCAATGATAAAATAAATTTGAAAATTCTGAATTTCACCTCAGAAATTGTCTCTCTCTGGTTTTAGAAGTCATTGATAATGAATTTGAGGGCAAGAAGCAACTGAATGTAGTCCCAAGCCACCCCTAAAAGCCACCCCTAGAGGTGACAGAGAAAAAATTTAAAATTGTTCCTCGAATATCGTCTTTCGGGGGGGTTTTGTGGCCGCTGATCACGAATCCACGGTCAAAAAGTAACTTGGATGGTTGCAACCCCATTAAAACTAACCCTAGAAATGTCAACGATAAATTTATTTTGAAAATACTGAATTGCACCACAGAAATTGTCTCTCTGCGGTTTTAGGAGTCGCTGATCATGAATTTGAGGTCAAAAAATAACTAAATGTCACAGCATCCTTATAAAAACCTCCCCTAGAAGTGACACAGATAAAATTTTAAATTTGAATTCTCTCCTCGAATATCGTCTTTCGGGTAATTTTGGGCGCTGATTACGAATCAAAGGTCAAAAAGTAGCTGAAAAGGGTTGCAACCCCAAAAAAATTACCCCCAGATGTATAAATGATAAACATTTAAAAAAATTCAAAATTTTCAAATTTTTTTTATCATTTACACTTCTAGGGGTAGTTTTAATAGGGTTGCAACCATTCAAGTTACTTTTTCACCTTGAATTCGTGATCAGCGATGCCAAAAACCCCCCGAAAAAAGATATTCGATTAAAAATTTTAAATTTTATCTCTGTATCTTCTAGGGGTGGCTTTTAGGGGTTGCTTGGAACTACATTCAGTTGCTTCTTACTCTCAAATTCATTATCAACGACTTCAAAAACCGCAGAAAGACAATTTATGAGGTCAAATTCATCTTCAAAATTTTTTAATTATTGACACTTCTAGGGGTAGTATTAATGGGGTTGCAACCATTTTCAGTTGTTTTTAAACCTTGAATTCATGATCAGCGACCTCGAAAACCCTCGGAAGACGATTTTTGAGGTGAAATATTGATTTGTTTTCACTGTTACAATTTGGGGATGGGAAAACTACCCTAACTTTCTCAGTTTTTTTTCAAATGCAAGGGTTAGTGCGGCTCAATGTTCCTAGAGGTCTAAGGAATACGTACACAAAAAATTTTTGAAATCGGAGCTGTTCCACCACTTTTCCACATTTGATGGTAATTTCCGGCTTATTTACTGTAGTAATAGTCAGTGTCGTTTAGCAGGACAACCTTTATGTTATATTGTCAGAGCAAACAAAATGTTCTCTTTTTATTCAATAATAAATATTAATATTTAATAATTGTTATTGGTAGTATTTACTTTAGATTTATGTTGATACAATATTTAATAAAATCAATAAAGCTTTATAAATAGATATGTAAACAAAAAGGCTTATTTTGTAAAATGTAATATCAATAACAAATTAAAAAAACTTATGTAACGAAAATTAATTCTTGTGAATGAAGAGCACATTCACAACGTACGTTGCAAACCATTCACAAAAAAGGTAATGTAATATGTAAAAATCTCGTGTTACGGTGTTTATTTTAAAATTCTTCCAAAACGGCTTCACCGATTTTAATGAAGAGAATAGGTCGTAAAGTATTGTCTCCCTCCTACCCCCTCTATAAGGTAGAGAAAAGGCAAATGATAGTGTGTGCATAAATTTATGGACAAATATGGATCAATGTTGGATAAAATGTTAATGTTACTAAAGTTTTCTTGACTTCTTGTTGTTTATAACATTTACAAAACATAATTCGAATTATTCTTCTCACAAGCAGTATGTTCGAAATGTTTTAAATCGAAAATCGGAAACTAAAAAATATTTTATTTAATATTGTAAATTTTTGTAAATTTTAAAATATATACAATTGGTACTGTAATTGAAAAAAAAAACTATGCATAATTTAAATTTGCAAAGCAAAAGGGACTGATAGTTGATCTAATTGCCCTAGAAAAAGGAGTAAAGTTTGTGTTTGGCTAATCAGGAGGTGGGCAAGCGAATGACTCAACTAGTTTCAATATTTTTTTTACAGTGTATAAACCGCCAAGCAGAAACTATTTTCAAAATATAGATATTACCCTTAAGGATGTATGAGCATGGTAGTGGGTGCACAAATTTAAAAATAGATATTTTCAATTTTGATGATAAATTTATATTATTACTTGACGATATAAGACGAAAAGTAAGAATACAATTTTTCGATATCTGGCTTAATTTTCAAAATATCGAAAATTGAAAATTTTGTTTAATTATTTAGCTTTCGATATTTCGAAAACCAAGACACATATCCAAAAATTTTATTCTTATTTTTCGTCTACATTCATGAAGTTATAACAAAATTCATCATCAAAGTTGAAAATAAGGTAAAAATAATTTCAACCATTAATCTACCCTGCTCTTACATCCCTTATATGGACGGTGACACTTAGTTTTTTTCTTTTCTAATTCATTGCTTATATGTTTACTTTCTATTAAAAAGTTTTTTTTAAATTTGTTTTCATTCATTCCAAATGAAAATTATCAAAAACTTCCAAAATATGTCGTTTTTTGAGATTCCTCCATAAGAGCCAATGTATTTTATATCGATTTTTAATGACTTTTTTCTTAAAAATTTGCACGGATACCTAAGCTGAAATTTTAACCACATATTCTTTGAGTAAAAGACTACCTACAAACAAATTTTGAGCCTTTAAATGAAACATTGTTGTCATGCTCATACATCCTTAACATTGTAAATTTTTGTAAATTTTAAAATATATACAATTGGTACTGTAATTGAAAAAAAAAAAACTATGCATAATTTAAATTTGCAAAGCAAAAGGGACTGGTAGTTGATCTAATTACCCTAGAAAAAGGAGTAAAGTTTGTGTTTGGCTAATCAGGAGGTGGGCAAGCGAATGACTCAAATAGTTTAAATATTTTTTTTAAGTGTATAAACCGCCAAGCAGAAACTATTTTCAAAATATAGATATTTCCCTTTAAAACACAAATTTTTTTCGTAATACTTTCATACTTACTTTTTGCAGCGAATTTCCACAAAGTGATGTTCTATTTTTTAGACGAAAAAAATTTTCCCCTTATAATTTTACGAAAATTGACTCATTGAGTAAAATTTAAATCTTAAATGAAATCAAAAATTCTTAAATATTAAATTCGTTCAATAAAGCCACATTAACAATCTATTCAATTTTCGAACGGAATAAATTGTTCTTACCTCTATTTTTCTTTTCTATATGGTGTAATAAAATAAAATTGTGTCAAAAATTTGGTTTCCTTTATAAATAATTCATTTGTATTATATTCATAAATTCCTTTTTATTATTATTATAAAACCATTTCCTGTATATACTCAATCAATTTCATTTTCAATCATTTCACTGAATATTTTCTGAACTTTCTATGTTGTAACATAGAAAATACTTCATACAGCCCCAGCCTTTCAAGAATGATTGAAAGATTTTATTGATATCGATGTGGTTTAGATTTCAATAACAAATGTATTATTATTATTTAATAATGGCATGGAAAACCAGTTGAAAAATCAATTATGTATTTTTTTGGTTCTTGTTATAATCTTCTGGTGAAGAATGATTTTCATAAGATTGACAGTGAAATTGGAAGGAAGGCAATGCAAGTGAAACACAAAATTTGGAAAGGAAAAACTAGTTGAAAAATCAATTATATAATTTTTTATTTCCGATTATAAAGTTTCTCCCTGATGAGGAAGGATTTCATTAGATTGACTGTGCAATAGGAACGAAGGTAATGAAAGTGATACACAAAATTTGCAATATCATGGTAAATATAGATGAAATACAAATGAACGAAGATAGAAGTAATTTTTTTCATCAGATTACAGCATAAAGGCATTGGATACTCAAGAAAAGGGTATACCTTTCAATAACAATGGAATTTTCGTATAGTAATAGGGTCAAATGCTATATAAATGTCCCGTTTACTCCAAAGAAAAAATGATTGAAATCTTTTTTTGAATGGTTGATTTATTGAGTATAATTTTAATAGAAAACAAGTGAAAACAAACAATTGACTGAGTTAATTGTTGAAATACCATGCATAGTCAGTGTTGATTTCTTTATCACATTACACATACAAACATGTGACACATACATAACTGATAATCAAGTATAGTACATATTATAAAATTTCCGCCTAATTGGCGCCCTCACGGGTAAACAGTGATGTTTACGAAGACCCAATTGACCTATGATGCTCATTTACGAACTTGACCTCACTTTTTACGTCCTGAGTACGCTGTAAAAATTTTAGCTCGATATCTTACTTGTTTTTGAGTTATCGTGTCCACAGACGGACGGACAACCGGAAATGGACTAATTAGGTGATTTAGTGAACACCTATGACAAAATTTTTTACTAGCATCATTATTTTTAAGCGTTACAAACTTGTGACTAAACTTAATATACTATGTATATTTCATATATACATGGTATAAAAATATATATTTACAAATTTTTTCTCCAATAAGACGCAGCTAACTAGATAATCTTATTTTGGAGTTTGTATTTCCAATTCCGATTTCAATAATTATTTTCTATCTCCTGAAAAGATAGTATAAAAGTAATGAACGCCTTGTTATAGCCTACACCTTTTTTGCTCTCGCTTATCCCTTTCCATAACGCTCAATTATGAACTAGGGGTAGGGATTGTCTTACACAGGTAAAATGTATGAAAAGATCTTAATTTCAATGTTGTATAGGCTTGATTCATTGAAAATTTTCTTTATCAAAAATAAACAACTATTGTTTGAAACATTTTTTCTAGAATATGCTTGTTGAACCGCGAAAGTGCAAATTAAGCCAAAACAGTTTCCATTTTCTCCAAAACCATACAAAATAGAAGGTTGAAAATTTATAGATAGCAGAAAAATTTCGAAATGGTTTCTAGAATTTTTTTTTAATTTTTCTAATTTATAAAACATAATTGTTTATTTTCACTTGTTTATTGATAATAATTTTATTTTAAGGAATCTTTTTAAGGGACCCAAAATGGATTTTTATTTAGCTATCAGGAATTTATTTAAATGAAAGAAACCAAAATCAGTTTTGTATCCAACACTTCAAATTGAACTTTATTACACATTAAGCTGCATTTTGGTAAACAAAAAGAAATAAAATTATTATTAACTAAAATATTATTTTCTTTTTGAAAAAAGAAAATTGTCAAAAATAATCCTCAGCGCACATAATAGATTTCAAACACATTTTAAATTGGTTTAGTCAAGTGTAATATACAACGTTGGTAGATATTTTGGATTTAGAAATACCATGGGAAATACCAATGGTAAAGAGTTTTCCATTAAGAGTGATTGAAAAATATTTTTAACATTATGTGTATTTTGTACAATTTTTCGATTATATTCGACCGCAAACTTTTGGTTCGATATTATTTAGATGCTTTCCTTGTATTTCTTGTATTTACTTTAAAGGGTACTCAATCAAACTTCAAGCTTCGACGAGGTTCACGTATTGTATGATTATTAACGTAAGCAATTAATTTAAAATTTCTTGTCAAACTATGAACAATCGACTAATCAACTGATTTAGTACGCGGTGAGTAACTCAAACTGACCACTAATTTTGATAAAAAAAAGTTCAATAACTTGCACTTGCAAAATTACTCTTCAAAAAAGGCATATATCTCACAGATTGCCTGCCCTGAAAAAACTTATATACAAACTACACAAAAATTGTTTGATTTCTACCATTCTCAATAGAAAACCCTTTTGATTTTCCCAAGCATTGCAGCAAGAGTATTTTCATTTTAAGTGTAATAATAAATTTTTCTGTACATAAAATGCAGTAGAAAAACACCTACAAACTAGAAATTTTATGTTATATACTATTTTTTCCAGAAAATATGTTTGAAACTAGATTATACTAAGTTCGTATACACACATTGGTTTTGTTTGTATGTCTCTAAATTGTATTTGATGTAAATAGTTAAATACAGGAAAAGGTAAAAAGGATTTGTTCAAGTAGGAAAGGATTTTTTTTAAGGAAATGTAGTAGAAAATATACGTATAATGAAGTATGTTGGTGAACAATTTCTCTATCAGCTTTTAAATTTGCGTAGGTACACAAAAAAAAAAAAAAAAAAATTATTTATGCCCAAGAATATTAAAAAGTTTTTGGGTCAAGTAATTTTACTAGCTACAAATAAACTTCTTAACGTTCAAATAAATTTTTTTCTTTTTAAATTCATATTTCAAGAAAGCAGTTTTTTCAGTTTTTATTTAAAAATTTCGTTTTCGAATAAAACTGTATAGCTTTTTGAAAACTAGAAGTAAACCAGGTATGTTGGTGCAAAATCAGAAAAGATTTTAAGGGTAGGTACTAAATGGCACGACACAAAATTATTGGGCATCAAGGGAAATATAGTTTTAGTTACATGTTTGTGTGTTTCTAGACGCAAACGATAAAGGGCTTTTACTTCTAAATTAAAAGATAAAATGAAGTAATTTTGAAGAGACGCTTGTTTTACACAATAAATTCCAATTGGAAATTTGTAGCAAGTTTACGTTACGTTGTAAAAAGTTTCTTTTAATAATCATAAGCCGCTTTCTGAGGTTTGGAAGCACGACATTTTTTCAGTGGGCATCAATGTGTCCAAGACTTCTGTCTGAAATATGGCACAATTTTTCTTCAAAATATTTTTTATAAGAAATCATCTCTATTTTATGTTTCAAGGTCCGATAACAAAAAAATAATTCAATAGCTTTATCCTAGTATCCCGACCAGGAACATCAGGATAAATTTCATTTTATATACTTTTAGAATATTATCTTCCATTTTGAAGAGTATTTTCAACGGTCTAAAATATCGATGGTTCCCACTCCTGATGCAGAAGGTCGTGAGGTTGTAATCCATTTTAGTTAATCAAAATTTTTAATGTTACACAAAGAGTACACAATCTTTTACTTAGCAAGACTAAAAAACAAGAAAATAAAATATAGTATAAAAAACTTGTCGATTCCCGATATCTGTCAATTCAGATAAGTTAAAAAAGGAATGTAGAGAGCATCTCACGCTTTGAATTTTACATTACCATTAAAATTATTCTTTTTAATCACTCAAGTCACTCTATCATTTCACTCAAATAATACAATTCATTCGAAAAACTTAACTTTTCCCTTTTTTCTCGACCTTACCACACGTAGTTTAAAATCTCTCAATATACCTCATTTTCTTTATTCATAACTAGCTGTGAACTACCCGCTTTGCTGGGCAACATCCCCACTTGCACCCCGCCTCCACATTTCCTTGCGTGGGATAACAGTTTTGTAATGTACACTTCATGCTCTTTTATTTGATACCCCACTTAGGTATATTTGTAAATATTCGATAATTCCTTCCCACTTTCTCGCTACACCTTTCTACCCTCCGAAGGTTAAAAGTAGATAAAAACAATATATCTTTGAAGCTGGTTGTATATCGTGTCAATATTTGAGCTTAATCGATGCACAACTTTTTTAGTTTTTGAAGCATATCCCTTTCAACCCCTATTTCAACCCCTTACTCTACTATAATATGGATGTATTATACATAAAAACCTTCTTCTTGAATCACTCTATCTATTAAAAAAAACCGCATCAAAATCCGTTGCGTAGTTTCAAAGATTTAAGCGTACAAAGGGACATAGGGACATAGGGACATAGGGACAGAAAAAGCGACTTTGTTTTATACTATGTAGTGATAATCCTGAAATGTTCTGTTTTATACAAAACTAATGTAAACATTGCAATTGAATGTGGTTTGTTAACTATGGTGACATTTGTGGTAACATAATTTTTATAAACATTGTACTATGGTAAACCATATATATGGTATGTATGTATAAAGTATTTATTATTTTTACATTGGTTGGGAAAATACGACAATTGCTTGGGCTGCGCGCATTGGAAGCTTCTGGTTGGAGTAGTATAAGTATATATTTTTCATGTAAAAACTATTGTTGTGTTATTTGTACGTCCGTTTGCTGGGATGTCAGTCTTTTAGTTGGTTGTATGGATAATATGCTATATATAAACAACGTATTTATTCCGGAATGGAAGTGTAAAATATTAGTTACGAAGAAATATCCTTTGCCTAGACAAAAGTCCAGTTGCAAGAAAAGTGATTTAACTTATATTCGAAATAAAATCAAAACAATTTTACATTTATTTCATTGATTGACATGTTTTCGAAATTAGTAGAAGAATTATTCAAATTATTCGAATGTTTAAGACAGTATTCTGGTCTAGAAATTTGAAGAAATTGATTTTTTGCATATTTTCAAAGGTATGAACCTTAAGAATATGTTCTTAAGCGGATTTTTCAAAATTCGAATTGTCTTAGGAAATGCAACGGACTTTCTGGTAACAAAGTTCAAAGTGATCGATCTAAACAGCTCGGTTAGCAGACAAACCTTTGCAAGACAATGCATGTGAAGTAGAAGATTCAATGTATCGATCTGAGATCGCCGAATATTCTAAAGTGAGTTATATTTTTATCCTAGTTACTCTGCCGGAGTTGCCTCTCAAAATTAAAACTACATTTTTCGAGATGGTTGTCATGATATCTCAAGTTCTACTTTACCGATTCCTTTGAAATTTAGTGGGAATCTTCTTTATAAATTTATCGATCGTCATAACTTTGAATTTTTAGATTTTATTACAATTTTAGATATTTTTAAAAAATTGGAAAAGTTTAAAAAAATATATTTTTTGGCTGATTTCCAAACGAAAGCGATATCTTTACTAATTAACATATGTACTGTAATGATTGGATACCAGCAGTTATAATTAAGAGATTGTTTGAAGTTCTGTTAAAGCCGATTATGCTTTATGCGAGTCAGATATGGGGTGTGGATCAAAACGTGCAGAAAATGGAGGTTGTTCGGAACAAATTTTTTAAAGAGATTCTAGGAGTTCAAAAGTCTATACCTAATTGTGCGGTTCTGATAGAATTTGGAGCGCTTCCTCTAAAGCAAGATATAATAAAGAATAGCATTAAATATTTTCTTAAAATAAAAGAAAATGATATTAAGATTATTCAACATGAATGCATTATACATAATACAAATGGTAACTGGAGATGCAAAATGGATGCTGAAATAGACAAATTGGGAATGAGAGAAGTTTTGATAGATGAAACGAAATCAATAGAGAGAAAAATGAAAAAAGTAAAAAATAAATTAGATGAAGAGGGAATCAAGCAATTATTACAAGATGCAAAGGAGAAAGAAACGCTCGGGCTATTCTGTAGATTGGCACATTATGAAAAAGGAGCTACTTACATTAGATACTTCGATAGACAAGCAAGAAGAGAAATTGCAATTTTTAGATTTGGATCCTGGGCTTGGAATAGTAGCAAGGATCAACATGGAAATAAAGTATGCTCTATATGCAGGGGTGGTGAAAGCGCTGAACATGTAATAAATGACTGCCAAGGATTAGAGGAAGAAAGGGATAGGTTGTATGAGAGGACTAGCTTTAAGAACAAAAACATAATTGAAATAATGAATGAAACTAATAGAGATCAAGTGAAAAGTTTATCGATTTATTTAAAAAAATTTCAGGAAAAAAGAAACAGATATCTTTGAACACTAATTACCAATTTTTTGTGAAGTGAAATAATATACTTTTGTACCAACCAACTTAACTGTATACGTATTATAAATGTGTTAACTGTTTAATTTAATTGTATATGTATTATAATTGAAAAGTTCGAAAGAACATATCAAATAAAGATTTTAATTAATAATTACTAATTAACACTTGTTATTGTTTCGAATCACTAAAGGGCCGGAATCGTGTCAACGAGGTTGTCGCGTTTATTTTGTAGCCCCCACTTCACCGTTCATCATGGGTTGGGTAAATCGAAAAAATTTTATTTTATTTTTTCCAATTTTTTTATTATACTTTTTAAATGTTAATAAAATAATGAATCAGACAAATTATTCAAACATGATGGGACTCCGATGATGAAGGGACTATGGAGCTTTTTAAATAAGGTAATACTCCCACATGTCGCCCTATTAGCTCAGTTGGTTAAGGTTTTACCAATTCCGTCTGCGGTATGCTTAGGGTAGCGGGTTTGATTCCCGCCGTCGCAACAAAATTAATTTAATTAATAGCTGTGATGGGCTGATGTAGTGCATGGTATATGCATGAAGGAGGTGCACTCAGCCTCTGAAATTGAGGAGCTGATAAATGAAATTATCATCGGAAAGGTGGTAAAACACATACATGGTATCATGATGGGCTCTTTAGCCTAAGTGTGTCCTTCGTGGACAGCCAATATAACCTAACTTAACCTATACTCCTACAACTAGTTAGTTCTATATACTAAGCCAAACTTAACATTCTTAAAATTTATCTACGCCTTCGATATAAAGTACCTATATAAAGCATTATACATATTTATAAACATTTTCCTGTAGACAATCAGTTTTTTTTTGTCTACAATTGTCTTTTTGTTATGTAAACTTTATTGTTATTTTGTTATTTGTGAAGACAAAAAAAAAAAAACAACCAGTTTGAACTGTTAGTTGAGTTAAATTTTCATTATTTTTATTATTATGATTACTTTTTCTATTTTTCTTTTCTTTTTTCTTATTTTAAGAAATTTGTTAACAGTAAACAAATATAAAAACTTCATTTGTAATTACGAGATACATAAACGATAAATTAAAATTGTGAACATTTTATTTACTGAAGATGGCGACATTTATGTCGTAAAATTTGTTGTTTAGAACACGCTAATTTTATACAGGGTACTTTATTTGACTATTTAAAACTAGGAATACTACTATGGTCATTTTGATGCAAAAAAATGCATACAAGGAGATATGCAAGGATTGAATAATACCAGGGATTTCAATAAAACTTTATAAATACATTTTTCAATTTACAAAGTTTCTAAAAATCACAAAAAATTCCCAGATCTTTTTATTATTATTTTGTCTTTCAAATTTGGCTGAAAAAATGATGAATCATATAGGTTATCCTTTTCAATTGGATATTTCTACATCAACAAATCTAGAGAGTGTGATAAAAAACTATCTAAAATATTTAGACAATCTTGTAGTTTATAATAATATCATAAAAATATAAGGTTGTCCATGATATAAAAACAAAATTTAAATTTAATTTTGAGTTCATCATTTGATGATCAGAGACGACTATAGCTGAAGTATTGATCATTGAAGAGCGATATCTATATTATCAAATTTATACAATATATTATATATTTTTGTAGTTGCGTGATATTGTAAAACCAAAAATAACTCGACTACAAAACATGTATTTGGTTTATATGTATGAATCGTGCAATTAACCAAAACTTTTTCACAATACTGTAGGTTTACAATCACCTTAAACTGTACAACATATCAAACTTATACTATTAACATGATTGTACATAGTAATTACTATACGGTTGAACTATTAAACGGTCAGTTGTACATAGTTTAATAGTTTTATTCATTATCATAGTATAACCCTGTAACTCTGTAACTTTGTATACAATATAAATAAATACCATGTAATAGAGCTGTAATGATAGAACTATAATAGAACTATATAACAGTACAACAGTATATATATTGTTTGGAATATAGAGACAAGTGAAAGAAAGATCATAGTGTCAACTGTTGTTTAATGTTTAACTTAGTCCTACATATACAGCAGAACCTCGACATCGTTAAAACCTCTATAAATTATTAATTTTTTATTCCGTTCCCTCCAAAACCTAAAATACCAAAATGAAATTGTTACACAAAAAAATGTAATTTTGCGAGTCAATAAATGAGTATTTAATACGCCTTCTGTATAAATTCGATTCTCATGTACAGTTTACGATAAATTAATTATTAAAAACCAACCCCTTTTTTCATGGTGGTATATGAAGAAGTCGTAATAAATGTTAGTTTTTTAGTCAATAAGTGCTTTTAAAAATGTTTTACCATTTACATAAAAAACTTTTATTAATATTCTTCAAGTTTTAAGCTTTAAAATCATACCAAAATTAAGAACTGTACAAAAAAAAGAGAATTTTTTTGGGTAAAAACACTGGCTTTGATTGTTAATTTCTTCTAGACCGTACAGAGAATTAGATAAATAAAATTTCAAATCTTTGGTATCATTTTTGCAATTTACGGTATTGAAATATTTTAAAGGCTTGAAATGAAAATAATAACAAAAATGTTGTTTATCAATTAATCATTCTTTTATACATTTTTTGTGAAAAATTCATATCGATTTTCTGTACGGTTTATGAGAAAAGTGTCATTTTTTTGGTTTTTTTCGGTATCGAAATACCTTAACAAACAAAGCTTCTATCATTTAAGGGAATGAGTTTGGTGCTGGACCTCAATAAATTCAAGCAATGTTTTGACAACCTCAATAACTTAAAGCGTCTATATTTTTATCCAAAGCTTGCCTTTTTGTGTATAATAAAGATTAATACATAACAATTTATGTTGAATCAATAAACAAAGAACATAAATAAACCTCTTAAGTTAAATCTTTAATAAGTTAAAAACTTGATAACTCAAATTATCTAACATTTCTCTTGCTTTTTTATATTATCGAGGTTCTACTGTAGTACCATAGTACCACCTCAAACATGAGAGTTTGTGGCACTTAATTAAGTGTAACAACTAGAAAATGAATTTTCTTTCATTTTGACGTACATTTGGTTAAATTCATCTTTTAATCATTCAAATCTGCATAAAAACGAATTTAGTGATGTTGCTCTTAAGCAATAATTGGATTGTTAAACTGTTGTTATTCTTCTTGTATTCTTTTATTGTCTTTCTAGTAGGTCAATTGATTAAAACATTTGTTTTACCAGTTCCGTTTACGGTATTCTCAGGGTAGCGGGTTCGATTCCCATCGTCACAACAAAAATTATTTTAATTAATAGTTTTAGCTACAAAAATGCTATTTAGATTCACAAAATAATCAGTGAAAGAATTGATTAAATACATACAGGAAGCATAGTATGTGGAGGGGACAGCTTTATTGACTGTATCACTGTTATCTTATAAAATTTGCAATAGAACATGCAATTTATTTAAAATATGACTGACTTTTGATTTCTATTTTGATGCTAACATATGATGAATGAAACGTTTTCGGTTTTTTGTTAAAGGTTTTTTTGATCAAGAACGTTCTTGGCTATGTTTAAAGAAAATCTGATTAGCCCTTTGAAGATCAGCTGCTTCTCTTCTAGTTGTTTTCAGATACGGAACTCTAAGTTCGCACTTAAAATATAGCTAAGAAAGTAAGAACACTTTTGATAAAATTACATTTCAAACAAGACAAGAAAAATTTAAATTCGGTTCATCTGTTTAGGAGCTAAGGAACGACAGACAAACACACAGAGACATAAATTTACCGACACGTTAAATTTTTAATATCCCCCTTTGTTAGTCGGGGACTAAAAATATTGCCAAACAGATCAAAAATGTAAATAAAAAATGCATTTTAACAAATATGGTGGAAGCGCACATAACTGCATGGTACATAGTATGAACTCATATACAACAAAACTTAATTGCTATTCCACCATTTATTTTTTGTATTATTATGTGTTGTATGATGATAGCTTTCTAAGTTAGCAGTTGCAAACGAGAGTGGTAAGGATGAATGTATGAATACCACACAAGCTACGTACACTATGGAACACAACCTGTTCCTTAAATGTGGGATTTTTAGTATCAAAAACCTACAAATTTTTACGCCCATGGAGGTAAGAAGAATTTTAAGTATGAAATTTAGATGAAGTTAACTGTTTACTACAGAAAAGGTGCTTCTTATAAACATCGATTATTCTCATGGTGAACTCAAAATTTATGATTTAAAAAAAACAAATAATCCAATGAATTTAAACCAGTGGAACGTGGTGGCCAATTTACGAGGGCATCATCCCAAAAATCATAAAGAAAAAAAAATTTAAAAAAATATACGTATATAATTTTCAAAAATTAATTTTTGTTTCCATCTTGCTGCTACCAAAGATTAAAATTGCAACTTTTGAGTAAGCCATGAGAATAATATATGTTTATGGACAGCTCCTTTTTAACCGACTTCAAACAAAAAAAAGGAGGTTCTCAATTCGACTGTATTTTTTTTTAATGTTTGTTACCTCAGAACTTTTGACTGGGTGAACCGATTTTGGCGATTCTGTATCTATTTGAAAGCTGGTGCTTTCCGTGTGGTCTCATTTCATTTTGGTCTAATTCTGACAACGCCATCCATGAGAAAACCATAAAAGTCTTAAATTTGCATTCATTATGCACGACAAGAGGACGAATAACTCAATATCACGAAACCGATTTCGATGATTCTTTATCTATTTGAAAGCTGGTGCTTCCCGTGTGGTCCCATTTCATTTTGGTCTAGTTCTGACAACGTCATCCATGAGAAAACCATAAAAGTCTTAAATTTGCATTCATTATGCACGACAAGAGGACGAATAACTCAATATCACGTCAACCGATTTCGATGATTCTTTTTAGTGAAAAATTAGTTAGTGTACTTCAGATTCACTAAAAATCGCGAAATAAAAAAATTTCTAACAGAAAGAAAACCGACTTCAAAAAAATTCTTTTCCAAAACAAATTAATATGCACTAGAAAGTAAAAAAATAACGATAATATCATGCAGTTAAAATTATTGTTATTTTTGGAGTCGGTGTCAGCCAAGGAAACAACTCTGGCCCAACCCAACAACAGTTTGCTACACTAGCTTGGCTGACACCGACTCCAAAAATAACAATAATTTTAACTGCATTATATTATCGTTTTTTTTTTACTTTTTAGTGCGTATTAATTTGTTTTGGAAAAGATTTTCTTTTGAAGTCGGTTTTATTTTTGTTAAAAATTTTTTATAGTAAAAAGATAACTTCATCTTAATTCCATACTTAAAATCTTTTATCTCCATGTGCGTTTAAATTAGATATATTTTACCTACCAAAACCTTTTTATGCCCAAGAATTGATATGAGTTGTTATATATGAAAAACTCACTAAACTACACCAAATTTTATCAAAATTACGCTATTTGTTCTAAGATTATTGAAGAAAAACAATTTCCAAATTACAAATTTAAGAGAGTATAGCGCCAAAACGAAACAAATTATACTGGGGCATGTTTAGATTTCGATTAATTTTCATTTAACTGTATATGTGGTTGAACGTTGTAAGGACCACTTTAGTGATACTCTGTATAATAGTAAATAGTTTATTGATTAACATCGTAAAGAATTAACAGCAATAAAAGCTTAAATTTATATTTATTTATTATTTACGAAAGGATAAATATGAATAGCTCCACAGATCTCTAATTAAAAGAAAATATCATCTGAAATATTGTTTAAAACCCTTTGAAGTACAAACCAAGAGTATTGTTTTCATTAAATATAAAGAAACCTTTGTATTATAATTTGTTACAAAATCAACATGATTCATATAATACCCAAATAAAGATATCCTTAAACGCACTCGAACAGGTATTATTTTTAAAAATTGTAAGCAGATAATTTTATTTCATTATCTGTTTCTGTAATGAGTCGTTTGATTTCATCACAACACATTTTTTATCATTACTTAAAAACAGCAAATTATTATAGTTGATCTATTTCTAATGTAGAGGGAGTGAACGCGATATCTTAGAAAGGGAAATAATGTAGTTCATCAAAATAGTAGTTGTATTAATGCAGTAAATCTGCACATAGATAAATTAAACAACGTTGTATATTATTATATACACGGTTATTATATCTTAAGTAAGTAGCTTATTGCATCAATTCTGGATTAGGGTAAATATTACTCAAAAAGTAACCTTTTTGTATTATTTTTTCGTAAACTAAGCAGTCAATTACATCCTTTTTAAGTTCAAAGCATCTCTTATATGTTTATTTACACAGCGTGTCAACTTAAGTTGGCTCCATATCGGAATTATTCTTTATAAAAATCTCTGTTTTCGAAAATATTCACATTCAGCTATTCACTTATGCCATCGAATAAACAGGGTTCCACAAATTGAAAAAGTTCGATAGAAATATTAATGATCCTTTAGAAATGTAAGCCATTAAGAACAGATAATAAGGGAAACGGTTAAAGAAATCACTCCCGAGATGTGTGACAGTGTTTTAAAGAACTTTGTAAACAACCAATTAAACGTATAGAACGTGAAGCTGGCTACATTGAAGTAAAAACGAACTAATGATGAAATGGCCTTTGAATGAGCATGACATGGAATAATTATGATGTATTACGTTTTAGTTCACACATCCCGAAATATTTATTTTGAGAAAAAGAATACATCGATCACAATGGTTTTATCATTGTCATATAAACAGTTTCAAGCATTAGAAACTGGACAAACATATCTAAATTCTGTTCGCTTAAAAGGAAAAAGAAATTCTTGTTGAAAATACATACAGCAATATTTTTATGTTGAATTTATTATCAAGGAAGTAAAATGATATAATATTTATCATGTGCAAAAATAAAAATAAAAGAAATTCTATCCATTTTATTGAAACGTGTATAATAATAATAATAATAATAATAATATATAAAACCCCAATAGATTATATTTTCAATCAATATCATAAAATATATAATATATAATATCTATGAATGTAATAGTCCAGGTGCTAACCATTCTCATTGATACATACATCTCTAGATCGATTTGTGGCGTATGGTGTAAGTATTAACGTCACAAAAAAGTTTACTTCAGATTTCGTTTTGAATATTTATTATACGATGCATATATGAAATATACATAGTATATTAAGTTTAGTCCCAAGTTTGTAACGCTTAAAAATAATGATGCTAGGAAAAAAATTTTGTCATAGCTGTTCATAAAATTACCTAATTAGTCCATTTCCGGTTGTCCGTCCGTCCGTCCGTCCGTCCGTCCGTCCGTCTGTGGACACGATAACTCAAAAACGAAAAAAGATATCGAGCTGAAATTTTTACAGCGTACTCAGGACGTAAAAAGTGAGGTCAAGTTCGTAAATGAGCATCATAGGTCAATTGGGTCTTGGGTCCGTAGGACCCATCTCTTAAACCGTTAGAGATAGAACAAAAATTAAATGTAAAAAATGTTCCTTATAAAAAAATAAAAAACTTTTGTTTGAAACATTTTCTTGTAAACATCACTGTTTACCCACGAGGGCGTTAATTAGGTGC
Organism: Chrysoperla carnea; assembly: GCF_905475395.1. Lineage (NCBI taxonomy): Eukaryota > Metazoa > Arthropoda > Insecta > Neuroptera > Chrysopidae > Chrysoperla > Chrysoperla carnea. The sequence goes on from NC_058337.1 coordinate 130,605,283, forward strand.
AAATTTTATAGTATGCATTAATATAAGTGTATATCAGTGTGTGTGTGTGTTTATTTAAAAGTGAATATCTTTTGTTATTTACGTGACGTCAAAAAAACAAACGATTGCGCATCAACACTGTCTATACATTTTTGTATGTGTTATGTGATAAAGAAATCAACACTGACTATGCATGGTATTTCAACAATTAACTAAGTCAATTGTTTCTTTTCACTTGTTTTATTATAATAATAAGACGGGGGTAAAATGAGAAATGGAATTATTCTCAAATTTTAAGACACAAGTGCAACCTATGAATGAGAACTGCAATTATTGTTCATATAAGAAAGTGAGAAGAAGAAGAAAAAGTGGCGAAGTTTCAAGCTTTGTAACATTCCAATGTGATAACGTCACGTTCTTTTATCAATTCAATCACTGTATTTCTTTTTTTTCAGTAGTGCACATAAATACGGAACCCTGAATGTGTCACTGTCAATTTATGAGAAAGTGGCACTCAAAAAGATTCGTTTCCATTATTCAACAAGTCACAAGTGCACTTGTTGAAAGTGAACTAGTGACTTTTTTAAAAGTTTGGTTTTATACTTGTGGGTAGTACACATTTAAAAAATAAGCTAGTGTAGCGCCACTTTCTCATAAATTGACAATGAGACATTCAGGCTTCCGTATAAAGAAGCTTTAGTTCCAAAAGTTATATCTATCCAACTGAAAACTGACGCGCAATCGAAATCGTTTTAAGCCACGTAAAAGAAATTATTCGAAAAAAATTGTTAGAGTTATCCTTAGTGCCACACATCAATTTCTAGAGGTTTATTTATTAAAGACAATGTATACTGATGGGACCCGGGACTATATACCTTATAGGTATATAATAGAAACAGGTTAAGTGTGAAATGAACTATATAGAATGGTTGTAGCGTACATTAATTTTTATAAAATACGAAAATACTCGAATGATTTACATTTTTCCTGTGTGTATTCACATGTTTTTTTTTATTCCTGTATTATGTTTCTTGGGTCAAAATTTGTAATTGATTTTTCGGTCATTTACTGGCTTCCGATTGAGCTAAAGTATACACATCTTTTGTTCCCATGACAAAGTTTATCACTTCAGGAAAACATCATCCCGGGGAAAAATTCATTGCAACATTATACAAATACTTATATTGTTCCGGCTGTGTTCCTGTGAATCAACCAGGATAATTTAACTGCCATTAAAATCAATAAAAAACGTGGAATCATCCAATTCGTTTTGCAGCTTTTGTTAAAATGGGGAGATAAAAACTATTACAAAAGGCAAGCTTTTATTTTAATAAATGTAAAAAACAAATTTCTTCTCTTTTTTCTCGGAACCAACTCTCTAAGATACAAATACTTATTACCACGCTCAAGCTATTCACACCGTCCATGAGTTTTGTTTCAGAGGTTTCCAATCAGGGGAAAGATATTTACTTCCAAAATTTTAATAATGCAGTTTAAGTCGTAGTCGACACTCGTCTAGTTTAAAATGAGCCGAAAATATTGAATTTTCTAGACACACCCTCCACTTTCTTCATATTTTATCCCATAAAGTTGATATAACATTTGTAGAAATAGTAAAATCGAAATGGAAAAATGTATCTCATAACGATAAGTATATTCTTGATATTTAGAACATTTTTTGATGAGGTTATTTCTAATAATTTTTATGAATTATCTAAAAATGATGAAATATTTTCGACAGTTTCTAATTATTTTGATACGGAATTCTACATCGTAAAAATGGATATCGTTATGTTACAGATTTTGTAAATTTAATTTAATGACTTTTTTATAACCACAGGTATTTTTGAAGTATTTTATGTGAATACATTATGTAATTTGGCATGTTAAAAACATTTTACTGCTTGTATAAAATTTCGAATAGATATATGAAAATGATTGAATAAAAAAACATAAGAACAGCTTCGAAAACTTCGTTATACAAGAGTAATCTCTATCTCTATCTCTATATATTATAAATGCGAAAGTAAGCATGTTTGTTCCTTTGTTTGTTTGTTACGCTTTCACGCTAAAACTAGCGAATGGTTATTAATGAAACTGTACAGTTATAAAGCTGATATATCAGAATAACACATGAGATATAATTTATAAAGATATATCAATAACAAAATAAAAAAAAAATTAAAAATTAATTTAATTTGACATTACCACAAATTACAGACTTCTGTAAAAGTAGTCCTTTGGCATTACCATAAATTACAGATTTCTATAAAAATAGTCAATATAAAATATTTCACGGCCATCTGCTCTGATATACTCAATGAATAATTACTATTATACAATTAAAAAACTAGAAAACCATACATATATTTTACCTGTGTAAAACAATGCTTACCATTATTTAGAGTGTTATAGAAAGGAGATAAGCGAGAGCAATCTTTATCAATCTTTACTTTTGCACCCAGCGAAGCGGGTGGGTATCACTCTAATATTTATATAAACGTTGAGTGATAAATTCAAGCCATTCATTTTTCTTTCGAATTATCCATAGAGAATACATTAGATTTTGACTAAAATGAGAATCTGGTTCGGTAGGAATGGTCGATCTCATCGAAATTAGATAAATAAGGCATCTTTTTATAAGTTGACATATGCTTGATAAAAGAACAACTTTCTAATTTAAAGTGTTCGCTTAATGTTTGTTAGTTATGAACCAGACTGAGTTTTTACTTGAGCCCGAAAACTTAGATCGATTTCAATACCCGTATAAAATGTGTATCTTTGAAACTAACATTTTTCGTTTGAAGCAATTTCCTCGATTAAACTTATTTTTCAAGTTTCAAGTATTTCAAATTTAAAAAATACTCGGTATTTGCTTTCAGTTTATTAATTAATCTTTATTATCTATTTAAGGAAGACACTTTGCTGAAGGATTGATTTTTGGATTGGTTTTCAGTTAACCAGATTTTTAATAAGCCTCTTTAATGTCGTAAATTTTGTAAAAAACTCTTAATACGGTTTGTTCCATGTATTTTTTAATTTAAAATCGAAACTCTTATATAGATCTCCGTGACTTAAGGACGTTCATGCGTCAACGATATTAGTAGAGAAATTAAAAACAATATGATAAAGCGATAGTTTAAATGATTTTCTATGATTTAAAACAGGAAAAATATCCTGTTATCGAATCAATTTCATTAAATTTTAAGTTTAAAAAGTGACTAAAAGTAAGGTTTAACATGAGACTAAATGGAAAATATAAATCGATATTTTTCAAAAATTATATCGATAACCATACTTGAAACTTTTACCAGTTAACTATTATTTAAACTTTTAATAGAATTTCAAAAAAAATTTCTATTTTCTACTAATTTAAAATTCTTTAAAATTTACATACTGTTTCCCTATGAACGCACATAGCAAAACAGGTACACGCATGAACGTCCTTAACATCGACTGATAATGTCGTATAAAGCTTGGATGCGAGGTCTTTATCGAAGCTCGGTACTGATATGCACTCAAACAGAATGAAAAACATGGTCGTAGCCAGATTTTGGCCCAATGAGGACAAAAAAGATTTGTTTACATTAGGTAGGTACACATAAGTTTTTTTGGCAAAACTTTTAAATTCTACAATATTTTGGTTTCATATTTCATAATCAGTCACTGAAATCAATGGTAAATTTAGCTCCAGCGGACTGCACTGATTTGCCATCCCCTCGGTAACCTCTTGAAGAAAAACATTCATTTCTAGCACTGAATTTTTCGTGTCATCACATTTAGATCTAATCTGAATCGAACCGTTTGATAACACTAAAACACTATTAAAACTTATCTCCATAAAACTGAAAAAGCTAAGTGGAAGGTTCAAAAGTTTTCACAAGTCAAGTAAGATAAGTTTTCACAAGATGTAGAATTTATAAGATAAGTTTGCCTTTATTTTTTGAGAAGCATTCGTAATTATGATTTATTATTGTAATCATACAATCAACATTTTCAATGAATTCCCTGTAATTTTAACAACTTACTTTACTAAAATGAAGATTAAATTGAACATTATATGTGATAATGGACTACTAAAAACGATATTTAATCCTTAAATAACAATTTAATGCACCTTTTTTCAATTATAATTCAAAGTAAAAATTTATTATTATAAATGCTGAATAGAAACACAAAAATAGTTTGATAAAAAAAGAATTAAATTGCTACAAATGTACGTTGCTCTATCTGTACCCATATAGCAAGGGCGAGTGTAAAACCAAGGATCAAAAGTTGAAATTAATATGTTTTTAATGATGGAAATAGCCTTTCATTAAGTACATTTTTGAGTATTTTAAGTTTAAGCCGCTATGAGTAAAAGCTTGTAATTTATGGTGAACTATGGTGCATGATGATAATGTATTGAGGATCACTCGATTATGTACTTCGGATCATCTCTATAGATATGTATATACTTGAAGGTCCTCTCTTCAACATTATTTTTTTGCACTTTTTCCTCTTCTCAGAGCGTTCATTAATTGACTATTTTTACTTTTCCTACACTTTATTCTAGCCTATAAAAGAAATAAATTCATGGTAGTCTGTACAAAAAGTAAATTAAATGTAAAATTAGTCACATGACACATTGTTTAAACTTTATCTCTTCAATATGAAATATGGTATAACAAAATTTTTACCAATAACCAGTAATTTAGAGAAATCTTCCCGAAACTTCCAGGCTTCAACCTGTATTTTCATTCTAAATGAAAGCGATTTTCTTTTTCTATTTTCACTGCACTAACATTTGGCAACCAAATATCAAAGGACAAATTTAAGTGTGTTTTCATCACTCTCAATGGTTTATTACGCTGTTTGATTCAAGGTACATGGCGGTAAGTCTTTTCAATCTTTCCCTACTCAAAATATCGACTAAAATAACAAAATATCTACAAAATATCGGTGACTTAGATGGAATATCTATCTAAAAGCAGTGATTTACATTTAAAACACAAAACTTAGTCAACTAATAAATAAGTTAACAGGAAAATTAAATTTTTTTACTTTGATCTAACCAATTTCATTTTATCTCTATTTCACAAATGCATATTGATAAACTTTAAATTTTATTTTCATATCTAGTCGAGAATAATAATAATAATAATAATAATAATAATAATAATAATAATTTCACCTCCATTCTTAATGAACGCATACTCACAACCATAGAACCGGTTTGGCAGATGATATACGAGCAACGCGGCTCCAAACGAGGAATATCAGGTTGCAAAGATAATCTTCTTGTTGACAGATGTATCTGTCAAGACGCTCGTCAGTATCAACGTGACCTGAGTATGGCCTGGGTGGATTATAGGAAAGCATTTGACACTACCTCTCACCAACTCATATTGGTGCTGCTCAAATGTTTGAAAATTCACCCCGATATCATCAGATGCATCGAAGAGCTGTTACCTTTGTGGAAGACCAAGTTTACCATTAGATGTGGTAAACGTACTGTCTCAACAGATCTGGTAACGTATAAGCGTGGTGTCTATCAAGGCGACAGCCTTAGCCCGCTTTTATTCTGCATCTCCCTTATGCCCCTTTCCTTGCGCTTGCGAGAAGAAACTGGTTACCGTTGTGGCCCTCCGACAGATAGGAAGCATCAGGTAACTCATCTATTCTATATGGATGACCTGAAACTTTATGCTTCTTCTGAGAGCAGTCTATCTCAAGCTCTCAAAGCTGTCCATCAGTACACGAAGGCTATTGGCATGGAATTCGGACTCGATAAATGTGCCGTCATTCATTGTAAGCGGGGTCGTGTCCCTGATTACGATGCAGACGTGCAGCTCACAGATGGAAGCATCGTGACATCTCGATGAAGAAGAGCTCTACACATATTTGGGTGTCGGTGAAAACCACATTGAAAGTGTGTCTACTGTCAAGGAAGCTCTTCGCGGCAGGTAAAGGCACCGTCTTCGACAAATCTGGCAATCAGAATTGTCTGGGGTCCATAAGATCCGTGCTACTAATATGCTTGCAATACCCATCCTTCTCTATTCTTTTGGTTCCATCAAATGGACAATAGAGGAGCTGAAGGAATTTGATAGAGGGACTCGCAAACTCATGAAAGTCAATCGTAGTTTGCACCCACGTGCTTCTGTACCCCGTAATTACCTCCCACGCCAGCAAGAAGGTAGAGGTCTCCCATCCGTTGAATGTCTGCATGATAGGGTAGTATTAGGAATAGCTTGTCAGGTCATAAATAGTTCTGACCCTCTTATGGAACTCGTGCGCGATCACGAGTTACAGGGTAAAGGAGCATTCTTGTTCTCTGCAGCACAACATGCAGCGTCTAAATTGGGCCTTGCTTTTGATCCGTCTAATCGTGATCTTGATGATAACGTGGTCCTTCTCTCCAAATCTCGACTTCGTTCAGCTTTGAAACGAGCTGAAATACGCTCCCTCTTTGAAGATCGTCGGAATCGTGACCATCAGGGAATGTTTTACCGTCATCTAGACACCTGTAGTCTTTCCGTTGATCTTACGTTCTCTTTTCTGCGATCAGCTGGACTCAAGTCCGAAACAGAAGGCTTTATCATCGCTGCCCAAGATGGTGTGATAACTCACCAAAAGTATGTATGTAAGAAAGCAGTCTCCACCACTATGTGCAGAGCGTGCAAATCTCAGCCGAAGACGCTGATGCACCTCATCTCGGCATGTCCTTCTTATGCCACGAACACCTACATACATCGCCATAACGCTGCCCTCCGCGTGCTCTACTACTTCTTGAGACACAAGTATGAAGTGGACTCTATGCCAGTCCTACCATATGCTCCAGGCGAGATCGAGTCCGTCGTCAAGAACGAGAAATGCATTATCTTCTGGAATTTCTCGTTCCCAACTACCAGGCAGCTCTCTGCTACTAAGCCTGATATAGTGCTCCAGGATATCTCATCTAAGACTATGTACGTCATCGAGTTCTCTGCGCCTGCAGAAACGAACATAGTCACGAAGGAGGAGCAAAAACGGACTAAATATTTTGATCTCTTACAAGAACTACGACAACTACACCCTGGCTACTCAGTCAAAATGGCTGTCCTCATTATCGGTTGTCTAGGCGGAATTCGTCCCACTCTCGAGACGAATCTATCTCAAATTCCGGTCTGCAGGTCTCATCTTCGTCACCTTATCTCTTCCATGCAGAAGGCTGTCATTATAGGCACCCTTCGTACATTGAGATCGCATCAGACTGTCTTCAAGTAACAGCCCTTGAAGTTTTTTTTTTCTCTTTTTTTTCTTTCTTTTAGTAGGTTCCACATCGCTACGGTGCAGGGACGTAGCCTGCTTGACCAGGACACTAGACAGACTTACGTACCACCGACTCGGAAAACAGACGGACCAACGAACGTCGCGTGGACTGACGGACGTACAGACTACACGGCCACAAGTCAGTGAACTTTCTTCAAAAGACGTAGCTGACTTGTGAAGATTTATGTCTCTCAAGGAGATGGGAGGCTCTGGGGTGTAAATCCTGTATTCTCTCTCCCTCCTTGGCAGGCATGAATTCGTTAATATCAAATTTTAAATAATAATACGTAAAAGGAGTGTCGAAAATAGAATGACAGACTCACGTGAAAGGGGAGATTAAAACGACCCATATCTTGTCAACGAATCCGCTGCCTCGTTCCCCTTAACGCCAGATTGGTCGCGTACCCAGATCAGATCTGACTGTATTATTCTGTTCAAGCACTCACAGTTATCCTCAATTGCAATTTTCACGCCTAAAAGGCGACCAAAGTGCGACCTGACTGTCTGAGTCCTTCCCGAGAAACTATAAATTGATTCATGGTACATTATATCCGGGGTACTACACATTAGCGTTCAGTATACACACTTAATAAAAAGAAGGGAAAATCTTTTCACTCGTAATATTATATTGTACAATACAATAAAATTGTAATGTCATCATTTTCCAATGTATGTACTTATGCAGTAATAATGAATGAAAAATGGGTCACTAAAAAATAAAAAATAAGAAGATTTTATAATGTTATTTTATCTATTTATATATACAGGTGTTTAGTTTCTAAAATAACACAGAAAAAAATTTGCAATATTCCACTGATGTTCTTATGATATTTATTTATAATTAAATAAATTACATTTTTCGACCAAAACGGCCAGCTTCAGACAGTTAAGCTCACAAGGCATATATACCTACATTTATACTAAATTTAAAATGAACAAAATAGAACAGGAGCTTGATAGACTTGAATGTCCAAAAATCGAAGATCGATCGCATTTTTTCAATTGATTATTGTTCAGAAAAGCATGTAGATTAGTATTTCGGATGTTGCCAGAAACCTTATTGGTCCAAATTTTTGTATATCCCTCCTTGCCACATAAACAGTCAATTATCAATTTTTTGAAATAAGTAAAGCTACCCAAGGTTTTTTGGTTAATTTTACGTACGCTTGGGCATGTTTTCTTAAAGTTCACCGTTTTCGAATTAATTATTAACAGTTTAATGTATTTTGGAGTACCAACCATCTTAAGGTTTAACCTTGGAATCTAACGGAAATAGCTGACTTTTAGTACAAACCTTTCTTTTGGTAGTAGAAATATTGCGTAAAACATCACATATGGTCACGCATGCGCGTCCTTAGATATTTAAGGTCAAAGGTCGCGAAAATCAGTTTTTTGTGAATATCTAATATATAATATTTGGAAAAAGTCCAGAAAAGTTATTTTCAAAGCTGAAAATTAATGAAAATAAATGAAATTAAGTTTTTTAAAGTCTTAAAATATTTGAACATCTTTTATAAAGTTTTGAAGAGTAATTACAGATTGTTTGATTTTAAAGCGTCAATTTTTAAATTAAAAAAGTGATTTCGATTAAAAACGGTTAAAATGATTCGTTAACAAAACAACGATTGAAAAAAAGGAAAAATAAAAATGTATTAGTTTATCATACTTAAGAATACTACGCTTGCGTTCTTTTATAATTGCCAGTCATGCCTTCAATGTTTGTGTTCTTATATCAAAATCACTTCCAAGATGTCAAGCAGTCAATATGGCTGTCTTAAATACGTTTAAATCTTAAATAAATAAATAAAACAGGTGAATTATTGTTGTAAATTACTATGGTTTCTTAATATACATTTATTTATTGAACGTTAGGTTAAATCCAGTTTAAATCAATTATTGTAATTTTATTTTAAGCCACTTGTAGAAAGATTTCTCCATATTTTATATCGAAAGACGTCTAAAACCGACTTACTTCTGGATGGGAATGGATTATAGAGTACGTTTAAGTCCTAGCCCCAATAGATGTAGATAATTAATTTAGGACATACATAGATTTCTTCATCACATATTATAATTAGTTCAGAAATTAATCTTTTCGACTAAATTTAACTTAATCGTCTATAAATAAAAAAAGAAAAACAAGACCATACAAGTGCTTTGACTCCATTCTCATTCCTCAATAAGTTATGGGAGGAAACTGATAGTCTATGAAATACTAAAATTGAGTAGAATGTAGGTATGTATGTGAATTTATGTGTTCTATATAGAACTTGAAAATTTAGTAACGATTCAATTATTCAGCGAATGTTTCTATATAGCCTAGAGTCTAATACAGGGTATTTCAAAGTTAAATTACTTAAAAGTTACTAAAGTAAGACCACAAAAGTACAGTTTACGAATACGGAATTAATTGTCACATTTATACTATATTTCACTGTTGCGGAAATGAAAACGTTACACAATTTTTACGCGCAATATTAAGTAATGATAAAAAAATAACAATTTTTCGATTTTTCCCCAATTTTCTAAATCTATTTGGTAATTTGGTGACGGTCTGCACGGTTTTTGTGTACTGTTTACACTGTTCCAAGTATCTAACTCTATCTGACGTCAGCCAATCAGCTTTGATTCGGTGCCAAGTGTTTGGCCAATTGATCTTTTTACAAAAATCCCTAAGCATGGAGCATTGTTATTCCATGTATAAATGAAATATATCAAGGTATATTAAGGTTAGTCCCAAGCTTGTAATGCTTAAAAACGCTTAAAAATAATAATGCTACGAACAAAATTTCCTAATTAGTCCATTTTCAGTTGTGCGTCCGGTTGCAGACGGTTGCCCGCTTGTGGACACGATAAATCAAAAACGAAAAGAAACATCAAGCACAAATTCTTATTGCGTGTTTAAGACGGAAAATGTGAGGCAAGTTGAACAACATAGGACAATTTGATCTTGGGTCTGTAGGATCTATCTTGTAAGCCAATAGACATAGAACAAAAGTTTAAATGTAAAAAATGTTCCTTATAAAAAAAAATTAACAACTTTTGATTGAATCATTTTTTCGTTAACATCACTGATTGCCCGTGAGTTTTCAAAACCAAAATGTTGATGGTGGCACACCCGTTTTCTATTAGACTTAAATCATGAAAGATCCTTAGATCATACTGTCAAAATTTCTTGTAAATAAAACCTTTTACCTTAAAATTTTTTCTTAAACACTTGGTACTTGTTTCAATTATACAAACAAATTGATTTTGAAACTATTTGGTACAATAATTATTACTATGTGTTATGTTGCTTCATTATTCTATTCAAATATTTTCTCATAAACTGTTTGTTGTTCACTCCACCCACATCATTAGTGATTCTAACTATAGTTAATTTATTATATATACAAAACAATCAACAAAAACTGTTATTGTTCATTAATTTTATATTTCATATTCATTTGTGTTTATATGAGGTTTTATTGGTTTCCACCAACGCATCGCCAATTTATTCGTAGACTCTACTACACCTACTAGTTCTTCACCCGGAAAATTTGTTATTCGTGATGAGTTTTTAAACGGCTTAACAACCATTAATATCTTTAAATAATAATTATAATAAATCAGTATAATTCGAAATTTATAATTCGAAAATAAATAAAATTATATGCAGATAGAAAATGTTTTAAGCAGAAAAATAGAAGTTATTTGTGTTTTAAATTGAGCGTGAGTAAAATGCACATAACGCAAATACAAGTTAATTATTATTAAATACAATTAATATTTTGTATCCACACAAAAGAGTAAATAATTTCAAAAATAAATTAAAAATTTTAATCTATTCTCTTTGTAGAACAATTTTAACTCGCTCATTGTTAGTGATGAAAAATGAAATTGGATTTAATTATATACACTATAATAAATGCAAACGTAAATATTCCAAGGATTGGCCGTTATTTAATTTTTTTTTTTAAATATTCAAATTTTTTTTAAGTGCTTGCAATTGGAAAAGATTTTCTGATGTCTCTGAATCTAGTTAATGGAATAATTAAAGCTTTTAAATACTCTCATGTTTTTAAAAAAATTTAAAAGGTTTTCCTCACAGTGAAATCAATGAAACGAATAATAAAACGAGTTCGACGCTATAAATATTTTCAAGTAATTGTAACGATATTGTAAATAAATTTTGTGGAAAAATTTAAAAAGCATTTGTTTCAATTTTCCTCTCGAAATATATTCGTTTATTATGTTTTTAGGGCCCGTTCATAGGACAGTTCAAAAAAAACTTTTTCAAAGATCGATCAAAATTTGTGAAAATTGCTCAAATCGACGAAAATCGATTTTTTTTTGCATTTTTGTTGTTGTTGTTATTACTTTCTATTTTCTATGGTCATATTATGGCTCCCACTCAAGAAAAGCTTGTGAGGATGCCATACCAAGAAGGTCTTAACAGATTAGGAGATAATCGGAAAAACCAACAATTAAAGGCATGGACCAGCTACGAGGGAGGGCGAATCGCCAAAAGCCTGTTGGGTGAAGAAAACTCGCTCGGTAACAGAGCCGAGGGGACCATGAAACTAAACATAGTTGATATTAGAGTCATCGTAGAGTTACTCACAGGGCATGATAACCTGAACGGAGAAAATAATAATAACGGATGCGGAGAAAATTGAGAAGAAATATCGATCCACTTTCTCTGTTACTGCCCGGCGCTCATACAGCAGCGAAGGAAATGGTTTGGTCCGGCCATAGTCGAACCAGAAGAAATTAGGAAACTCAGCGCTAGGCAAATCCTGGGTTTCAGTACATCAGTTGGTTATAATAGCCACTGAAAAGTGTAGCGGGGATGGAGTACAAGGGTCTATTTGGCTAGGTGCTCTGAACCATTGCTTCGAGGCGCGATGCCCGAGCATGGCCCGCTAACCTCCACACCATACCATACCATACCATACTATTTTCTACAATAAAAATTATTAAGATCCCAAAAATTTCAAGGCGATATTTTGATGTTTAAAGGTCTGAATTTTTTTTTAATTTCCAACTAGAGTACAATTAGATTTAAATTATTCAACTAGGTTCAAAGCCACGAAACAATAGCAAATCGATGACACGACCTATTGGTATCAGGTGTGAGGTGAATTGCAAAATGGCACAGTTTTGAAGAAACTTATTGCTGCGCAGTTCATATGGTATACTTACTGTTTTACAGTGTTGAGTATGGACAGTTGATACGAACAGTTCAGTGCGAAGAGTTCCTAAGAATACATTGGTTTTCAAAGAATTCACCCAGCGGTGATTTTATTGTGATTTCTTTTGTTTACTAAATTTTGTATCTTATCTTATATATTTAAACGAGCAATTCTTGTATATATATATATATATATATATATATATATATATCAATGATCTTGGAAATGGCTCCAACGATTTTCATGAAAATGAGTATGTAGGGGTTTTTTGGGGCGATAAGCCGATCTAACAAGGTTTCATTTATCAGAAATGTCGTTTTATCCGTCTTTTCATGAAAAACAGAAACATACAATGTAAAATAGGACTGTTGCTGACATCTATTGGTGTACCAAGGGATTCAAATTGGTAGTTATGTGGAGTTTTAAACGGTTCTTATGAAATTTGTCTTTTTAAGTAAAAAAACACCGAGCAAAGCTCGGTCATCCAGATATTACAATTTTAAACGTCAAAGCCTATCGGTTATATTGCATGTTTATTTGGTGGATAATTAGAGCATTAACTAAGGTAATTAAATTGTATTATTTCATTTATTAACTAGCTTAAGAGTTCCTAAGAATACATAGGTTTCAAAGAATTTACCCAGCGGTGATTTTATTGTGATTTTATTTTATTGATAGAAAAGAGGAAAAATTGACGATAGGAATTAAATAGATTACATACGGCCACAGTTTGTTCAAATCTTGACCAGTTATTTCTTTTGTAATAAATCTTGTATAAAATTTTAAACGTCAAAGCCTTTCGGTTATATTGAATGTTTATATGATACAACGGCGTAAACTATAAAGACAATTAACTTGTCAAGTAATCTAAATTAAAGAGAATTGTCAATTAGTCTTAATAACGTGGCATTAAATAAAGCAACTGGGTAAAATAAAGAGAATTGAAAAAAATACATTCCCAATTATCCATTAATCAAAGAGGTCCGGGTTCAAATCCCGGTGCGAGTGTATTTTTTTCAATTCTCTTTAACTTACCCAGTTTCTTTATCTAATACCACGTTATTCATGATAGATAAATAAAACTTCTGCTGTCAAATACATAGTTTACGTACATTTGCTGGCTTACAAGTATTGGTTAGGTATATTTGTAAATTTTGACTCTGTCATAATATTTGATTTGTAATGTGTGAATATATAAATAATATATATTGAACACACTTCATTACAAACATACATGAATAAAAATAAACAGTAAGTACTTTTCAATCAATTCTCAATAATAATATGCATTTTTTTTCCTGTTCTTTTTCACGAACATTTTTCCCTACACAATACCTACCTACAATATATAATAATCTATTGAAAATATTTGTTGTATAAGTATTTTTATTGTTTTGTTTAATGATGTACGATGTACGATGAACGATGAAACGGTATTATTATAAAATTTTCAAGTATAATGCATTCATACGTCAAACATATTTATTCAATGTCAATATTTTACATGAACTATATACTAAATTATTAAAAACATTGTATGACGACGGTGAATATGTTAACCTTCATGAGGCCTTAGCTTAGACAAAGCTTCACTGGTATAAATCTTATAGCACAACAAAATTAAATTAAATATTTAAGTAATAAAGAAAGAATGTTAGTAGAATTATACACTTGGTTGATCAAAATAGCATAAAATTTGGATGTGATAGAGTGAAATTAAATTTTTTGAATTTTGATGACGTCATTAAGCTTAAAAAATCTATTTTTTTGATAACATAGGCAAATTTGATCCGATCTTATTGGAATTTTTTTTGAAACCCACTAATTTTGGGTCAAACGTTTCATCTGTGATGTTAGATTTGATCCAATCAAATGCAAATTTGATCATATCTTATTGGATTTTTTTTGAAACCCACTAATTTTGGGCCAAACTTTTCATCTCTGATGTTAGTTTTTCGCTACCATCCCCCCTGTCCTAAATACTGGGGCCAGGATCCGTTTTTTTAAATCAATTAAAATTTTAACGACAAATTTGAAAAGTTTACCCCAATTTTAGTAGAATTCTATAATTGGTTGATCAAAATAGGATAACGTTTGGATGTGATAGAGCGAAATTAAATTTTTTGGCTTAGAAAGTACAGAATATTTCGAAAACCGTGAGGTTTAAGTGAGGTAAACTCGATGGAAAACACCTTTATTTCGATCGTAGTATCGGAAAATGAACTAATAAATAATGTGTTCCATTTATAAAGTACAACTTTTCTATATACTCTCCATATATTCCAAAATTTCTTTTTTCCGATTATTATACTCTAACTATCCTTTAAAATAGTATGTCAAAGAAATTATAATTATTAATATCAATTTTTTTTTAATTACAGATATTTGCAGTGGATTATTGGGGCATTAACTAAGGTAATTACATTTTATTATTTCATTTATTAACTAGGCGTTACCCACCCGTACCGATGGACAATTTCTACTTTGAATAAAATCTTGCCACTCAATTTTAAAACAGATATCTTCAGCCAATTGAGCGGAAATTTTGCATACACTTTTAGTTTAGATGACAAGGTATGATTAGTTTTGAATGACAAATGACGTCGTTCTAAATCGAATATGACGAACCAATTATTTTTTAATGCATTCGCGTTTGTTTGTTTGTTGAGAAAAATACGAATTACATATGTATGTAAATCGGATGACAGTACATTTTCATGGTAAGTAGTTCCCATTGCATTTGATGGTATCAAATTTAAAATTTATCCTTATATGACTTTAAATTAAAAATTTAAATCAAAATTTTTTATTTGAGTAAAAACTATTTCTATAAAGCTATTTCTATAAAGTACAACTTCATTAAAATAAATTATTTTATATTGCTTTACTTGATATATAAATTTCATCGAGGAAATTACTTCAAACGAAAAATGTTAGTTTCAAAATGGCACAAATCTTATACTGGTATCGAATACGATACCATACCTAAATTTTCTGGTTCTATTCAAACCTCACTCTAATTCATAACTGACAAACATTAGATGAACGCTTTACATTACAAAGTTATTCTTTATAAATACGTTAACATTTTTTTTTTAAAGCGAACAGCTTAGACAGTGATTGATAGCTTTTTGTGCGTTTTTTTATTCTATTTAAACAAAAATGGTCTTTATAGAAAAAGGAATCACTTTTAATGGATTTATTGGCTCATTTTTTTCGAAGAGTGTCTAGATTTCGCAGAAATAATTATTTTGATACGAAAAAACAATTTTTTCATAATAATAACCACTAATGAAGTAGAGTGTGTTTTTCATTGAGCTTGAAAACCTAGGTCATGTTTAATACCTGCCTAAGATGTGCGCCTGCACATACCCAATATTTTTTGTTTATAGCATTTTTATAGATAAAATTTATTTTTTGTGTTTCAAGCATATGTCAGCTTAAACAAGACACTCTGTATATATATTTGTATTGATTTATAATACTAAAGCCTTTTACCGATACGAAAGCTGATACAATAAAAAAAGGCGAAAATTTGATATGCTTTGAATATGTTATAAAAGTACGTCTATACCTCTGTCAGATATAGTTCAAGCATGCGATTACTTCACACAAAGCAGAAAATTTACTCGAAAATAAAAAAATAACGATGGTTATTTTTATTTCCTTTTTTTACCGTATGAGTGAGGGGCGTTGATCCGTGGAATACTTTACGACTTCTTTCGTTTTTTTAAAGATGTACTAGCACCATGGCAATTTTGGATTGGAAAAGCTTGATTTTTTCTTAAATGAAGTTGGACCTAAGTCTATATCAATTTAGAAAATTTTAGTCATATTTAAAAGTAGGCATATTAAACATTGGTTTTATGATAAAACGGTAGATGGATGGCATGTTTTACAGATTTCTCCAAAACTAGTCAGTGGAAATTATGAAAAGAAACTATTTAAATTTAAGTTAAAACCTTAATAAATTTTTGAAATATAAACCCGTTGTGCTCGACTAATTGAGGGATATATAAGAACGGTAATGGGGACACATATATTTTTGGGGAAAAAATATATTTTTTCAAATTTGATGTTGAATTATGTAATAACTTGACTAAGATAAGACAAAAAGTAAGAATAAAATTTTTCGATATTTGAAGTAATTTCCAAAATATCGCAAATTGAAATTTTTTTAAAATTATTTAGCTTTCAATATTTCGAAAATCAGGGCATACATCAAACCAGTCTAAATCTAAAATTGGCTTGATGATCGTATTACTTTCAGATCGACATTTAATGTAGGTAATTTTGATTAAACTGGGCCATAAAAAACTTAATCCTATTTCAATTCTGAGTAAGTTTTATGTATATTTAGATTTGACTTGAATTTCATTGTTTTTGGTTGGGAATAAACAGATACGATACAAAAGATACAAACAATAATAAAGTAAATTTGATTGGATTAAGTATATAAATGGAACTTAAATCTTTGTACATTAATCTTGTTTCCCTAATGAAAACCCAACAAACAATTCATTTAAAACACCATACTACGTGATTCATTTTATTGACACAAATGCACGAGTACTGAGTGTAACAAGAGTAAAAAAACATGGGGGAAAAATAGTGAAGTTAATAAATTTTAACCAGCCAAAGAATGTAGAATTGGCGTTACTGCTTAAATGATATATAATATAATAATAATAATAATAATGGGGTCTTAACCTCCGTTTCTCTGACATATACGCCTATAACAGAGGCCACCCACATCATTATTTGTTAATCTTTATTTATTTAATTACAAACATATTTACAATTACATTTTGACGTGGGTGGAGTCGGTTACTTCGTTCTTATCCAAGCGACGACAATGGGATCAATTCTGCACTCCCATTAATTATAAATTGTTCACACTGCCGCTGCCTGGATGCGAACCCGCAACCTAAGTCTAAATGGACAAACAGTCGAAGACAAACGTCTTAGACCGCTCGGCCATTTAGGCTCTTGATATAATAAGTGCGTAATATCTGTTTGGGTGGCCTTTCTCTCTTTTTGATTGCTCATAAATTCACTCCTAGATATTCTTTGACTGTCTGCTAAAGGCAGTCCTCCACTGGATATTCTTTTGCAGTGCCGGTTCCATCAAAGATCTGACGAGCTGGTTTGTTTTAGCAGCGTTGTTGGATATATCCAACTGTTACATCTGGGAAATTGCTCTGTCTACGAATACTTCACACACATTATAGGCCTCAAAGAGGTAATAAATTAGTTCAGTTTGTAGATTTTGTAAGTTCTCAAACTAGAATAACACGGAAGCACATCAGTGCAGTAACAAAATGTCAGCACGATATCCCTTTTCGTTTTTTATGTTAATAATTTCCTACTCGGAAATATAAAAAGATATACAAACTTGTGGATTAAATTATGTATTTATGCCTCGTATCCATAAACAAGAACAGTTTTGGTATGTACAGTTTTTAGTATGCATAAAACGTCACATTGTGACATGTACATGGTAGTAAAAACTATGTTGAATTTTTAGAATATCAAATAAATTTTTAACATAAAACTTGTTTGAAAACTACTTCCTGTGGGAAAATGTAAGTAAACTTTTGATAAAAATCAAACTTGATTCTTTGACGACAGGGCATGGGATAGTCTAACATTATATGTATTCAGTATTTTTATATTTTATAAAACGGATAAAGTCGGTTTATTTTATCTTGATTTTAATTTGCCTTTAGGGACTTATTTTCTCTTTGCAATAACTAATAATTAATGTTCTTTATAGTTTAAAAAATAAAAAATCAAGTGACTTGAAATTTGAATGATTATTTGTGCGTTTCCTTTCAAAAATATGGTGATTATTTAATTAGGTAGCTTTTAAAATAACGCTTATGGGTAACGTTTAATGGGTAGCTCTTTTAACGCTCAATGGGTAGCTCTTTTAATGGCCAATCGATTCAAATATTTCATACATCAAAACATAGCGCTTTTGATATCCAGGAATATAGATAAGAATTTTATAGAACAAAAATGCTGCGTCAAAAAATCGTTCTCTAATCTAAGGCGAAAAATGTATCTCGAAATTTTCTAAGGGAATTGATTTGGAATGGTGTAACGAGGAAATTTTTGGTGGCACAAAAACAATAAATCTACTTAAAACGAAAATATATAGTGTAATGCGTATAGCAAAGAGCAAACCTTTGCAATATACTAAACAAAACTCAACCAGGCCTGATTTTAACGTGTTGGAGGCGTGCTTTGCTTTGCGTTTCATACTCTTTGATTTCTCATTATCAAGATGTGAGCATACTTGCAATCTTCATTTTTCTCCGATTTCTGTCAAGGATACTTTGATGAGATATCGTTACAAAGATATGATTTCGTAATGTGAATATTTTCGGCGAAATGTCGGGACATTTAAATTTGAGTATATACTGAATCACCGCTTACGTAATCACTCATAAAAATTCCAAACACAAAACTGTCGCGTTTTTTCCACATACATTACCTATCGATAAATTCCAAGGCCACGATCAAAATTTGCTGGGCTGGCTAATAATTCATAACTTAAAAAGTTTCAAAAGCAATCATTCCTAGCTTCCTAAATTGCATTCAATTTCAACTCTGTTACATTTTGTAAGGTTTATGTGAATAAACAAACTAAAATGAAAGAATTTAACTAGTCCCATTAGAATTTTACTATTATTATTCAAGTTCAAATATTGCTTCCCAATTTTTCAAACGTATTGGGAATATGTTTCTTTTGAATATTTACGTTTTAAAAACCACACAATACAAACATTTATCTCAAAATTGTTAAACTATCATCGACCAGTATGAATGTGCAGGAAGGATTTCTAGATATTATTTACTTTTGTCATTTCATAGTAAAGGCTAGGTTAGGTTATATTGGCTGTCCACGAAGGACACACTTAGGTTATAAAGCCCATTGTGATACCATATATGTGTTTTACCACCTTTCAGGTGATAATTTCATTTATCAGCTCCTCAATTTCAGAGGCTGAGTGCACCCCCTTCATGCATATACCATGCATAACACCAGCGCACCACAACAATTAATTAAATTAATTTTGTTGCGACGGTGAGACTCGAACTCGCTACCCTAAGCATACCGCGGACGGAATTGGTTACACCTTAACCAATTGAGCTAATAGGCAAACAGTGCTGGATTACCCATTAGGCCGGACTAGGCCATGGCCTAGGGCCCCCGACGGGCAGGGGCCCCCACGAAAATCTGATATGATTATTTTTGAACAAAATTTTTCAATTTCAAGTTTTTTTTCTTTTTTCAACCAATTTATTTCATGATAATATGTATTTTGAAACTCAAAATATTCAAAAATGTTTATTCACTTATTCTTTTAATTCTTTTATTCTTGTACGAATGCTATGAACACACAAATAACGATTAATTTTACAATTATTCAAAAAAGGGGGTCCCAAAATTTTATTGACCTAGGGCCCCCGATGGGCTTAATCCGGCACTGTAGGAAAATGAAAAATGATGTCATCCAAATGGCTGCCTCTGGACTTTCAGCAGCAGTTTATTCGTATGATGTATTTTCCTGTGACTTTTCGCAAGTTTCGAAAGGTTATTTCGACTATAACTTGGCGGATATTTAATTTAAGATTGTGTTATTCCAAATTAAAGCACTTTGTAAGCTAAATCATTCATTACATTTCAAAACACCAAAGCATTTTTAGACAGAAATTTTTATGCCTCTGAAAATATACCCTCAAACACTTAGTTTTGAAGCTTAAAAGCGCAACCTATTTCAAGCTTTGGACTTGCAAACACATAGGCCTAAAAAATGATTTCAAATATTTTCCCAATTCTTAAAATATTTCGGCCGACAGGCCAATAGCATACGGTTTGAGCATACGGTTCTCTCTGGTTCCGGGTTGTATAAATCATTATTTATCATCTTTCTATACTACATAAATAATTCTAATGTTACCATTTTATCCATAAACCACGCTCAGATTCGTTTAGAATTACATTATGTAAATTATTATTTTCACTTCATGATTTTCCAACTAGTATAATATTTCAATTCGAGATAAAATATAGATTATACATTTAGTGAAAATTTTCTGGGTAATTTTTAGTACCTCAGGTCATTTTTACCATAAATTCCATGTGAAGTCAAAGTTTACTGAATAAAAGGCAAAAAATCGAGGGAATTCTTAACCTTATGCATTTGTTTTCGGGTGAAATAAAATTTTTCAGCATTTTTAGTGCTTTGATTATGTAAAATAAGAAGCCTCATCCGTGCCAAATGAATAAAAAAAAACTTGTAGTGTGTTCAATGATTTAATCAAAAACAATGAATGCTACTGCTTCTTAAAGGAAACTGGGAAGGTCAAAGAGGGAAAGTACATTCCATTAGGGTGACTCAAGATACATTAGGATACCATATGCGGTACATTATGTTGTTATACCATGGATTATAAATCATGTACCATGAATCACAAGTTTTATCGAAAAATTTTAGATGATCAAGTTCTCGAATACAGTACTTTGTAAAAATACTAATGCCATAAGGAGAGACTATTTTTGTTTTTGTTTTTTTTTTTTTTTTTAACGACATAAATGAATTTTGATTCTTGGTACTACATATTCCCCTACATTTAGTGAGAATTTTCTATCGATACCAATATTAACTACATATTTCTCTTTATAATTAGAAACGTCGAGTAAATTCTAGTTAATTTATGAAAATTAATACGTTCGCTCGTCAAATCTAAACGTCATAAAATCAATAACATTCATTAAGTTTCACACAGTGTTTATTCGCATTTTCATTAATTATAAACGAGTAGGTGGTAACAAATTATAGATTTTAATGTTAATTGTTTGATTGATAATAATTAGTAGCCTCTTGGCCATTGTTGTTAAAGCCATCCGGATGTAATTAGAGGCACAGTGTGGTCCAAAACTGTCTGTTTTTTTCTTTTAAATTAGATGCATGTATTAGTTGTTTTTCCTTCCATTTTTCATTTCAACTAACAAAATTCGAGTTTATCAAAATCTTCCTTTGTTTGTTTCAAAATTGGATTTTTCATTTTATCGTTTCTGGTCATTGGGGAATTAACGCAGTTTTGTACAAGAATGGATTTCTTAAGGGGAAAAAATCTGAATAATTAAATTCATTTTAACTTATACCATTATATTTCATTAGAGCCTAAATGGCCGAGCGGTCTAAGGCGTTTGCCTTGGACTGTTTGTCCATTTAGACTTAGGTTGCGAGTTCGAATCCAGGCAGCGGCAGTGTGAACAATTTATAATTAATGGGAGTGCAGAATTGATCACATTCAGTAATTGTAAATATGTTTGTAATTAAATAAATAAAGATTAACAAATAATGATGTGGGTGGCCTCTGTTATAGGCGTATATGTCAGAGAAACGGAGGTTAAACCACATTATTATTATATATATTTCATTACATTACAATTTTTTTTAATTTACTGAGTTCGACTTACAGTAACCTAACAAAAGTACACGAACAGGCCCGAAATTTAGTTTATTTTTCTTATTTAAAAAAACTATAAGTTTGAAAAATCAAAATTATTTATGTTTTAAATCCAGCGCGCGTGAGCAAAATAATTAATAAAACATTGAATTCGATATTCAATGGATCCGTGGATTCATGAGAATTTTATTTTCAAAATAGGTGGTAAGATTTTTGATACCACATTTCAAAATATATGGACAATATTTTCCCAATACACACGAAAAAACGATCATCTGATTATTCTTTTTATTTTTTTTTATTTTGTACAAATATATAAGATTATAATGCATAATTGAGTATAAATTGTTATTAAATAAAAAGAAAAGCCTTTTTATGTGGGATGAATCACACATGCTACACGAAAACCTTTTTGTTTCCTTCAGTTAAATTTAACACATTATTATATCGTAATCATTTCGTGAAAGGGTAGTATTAAAAATAAAATAGAAAAACTTAAATTCTGTACAATAAAAAAAAAAAACAGATAATATATAGGATATTCAATTTATTTATACTTTTGTTGATATTATTTTTAGGTTAAATTCTTAAAAATTTTGCAGTTCTAATAAATTTTTATTGTGTTTGAATTGTTTTGCTAACAAATAATGATGCCCACTTTTATCCTCATAATAATCGGTTAACTGTATATACAAGGTTTTTCCAAAGTATGTTTACAATTCAGTATTACAACTGACGATGGTAGAGCAAAAGTGATCCAAGTATCATTTTTCATATAGCTATAATTTTAGCTTGTGGGCACGATCAAAAGGTAATTCTTCCATGTCACGTTAATCCAAATGCCATTTGTTATCAATTTATCCAAGAAATCCAACTTCTTTCATCAAGTCGTATTGATTTTTTTATGTGTTAAAAATAATTTTATTATTTTTACACCATAACCACAAGACCATGACCTTTTCGAGAATACGATTAATATTTCAAGATAATAAACTATTATTGGGTGTCGATCGCTCAGTCGATGCCGGACACTTGTTTGTCTAGCCTCCAACGCGCGATAAAGAACAAAGTTCCAAAATATATGATTAAAAACCGCAACCGGAAGTTATTGATAAGCTATAGCTAAACCTGTAAAACAACTTACGGTATATTTCTAGTAAAGGGACTATTAATAGATTAAAATCAAGAAGTCAATACATTAACAGTTCTAGTCGTTCGACACTCTGTATATATTGAAGAGTAGTAAGACGTGACGTTACATTTGTTTTATTAAATTTCGATATGTTCGAGCAAATATTGATGCGATGATGCACGGTTGATAATTCATCACTTTTGTCTTTATCTAGTCATCACATTTCGATATTAACTATACACATGTATGCATATTTATCTTTGTCTGTTCTATTGAACTTTATAGAGTAGTCTAGAGCAGGAGACTATCGTTTCAATTTTAAACTGTTCCTGAATAAGATAAAAACGTATGTTAAGAAAAGGTTTAGTTTGAAAAAGCTGTAATAGTCCGCCCAAACTATCTATCAAATCCGAGACAAGCTTCTTAAAAGAAAGGGAAAAATTAGTCTGGCAGGGAGCATACATATCATTATCCCGCCAGTACTCGCGTAGTACGCTTTTTGTGCACGCTCGATTAAATCATAAATAATATCTACAGGTTTAAAAAAATATATTTTTGGAAGTCCTTCAGTATGATTGTGTGAATTTCTCTCATCACGAGAGCCGTTGTGTAAGAAAAAGAAATCAACTTTCGGAAATTTTCGGTTCTATTCGTGTACTTTCGTTAGTTTAATATAAGTCGTATTCAGTAAATTAAACAATATTGTGATAGAAATATGGTGAAATTAGTTAAAATGAATTGAATTATTTAAGTTATGTATTGTTTTTTTTTATTTTTTAAATGTATATTAGTTATAATTATTCATTGAGTATATCAGAAATGATGCCCGTGGAATATTTTATATTGACTAGAAATCTGTAATTTATGGTAATATCAAATGACTACTTTTACAGAAATCTGTAATTTATGGTAATGTCAAATGACTACTTTTACAGAAATCTGTAATTTATGATAATGTCAAATTAAATTAATTTTTAAATTTTTTATATTTTTTTATTAATATATTTTTATAAATTATAACTCATGTGTTATTCTGAAGTATGAGCCATATTGCTGTACAGTTTCATTAAAAACCATTCGCTAGTTTTAGCGTGAAAGCGTAACAAACAAACAAACAAACAAATATGCTTACTTTCGCATTTATAATATATAGAGATGATAAGTTATGATTTTATGATAAGAATATTTAACGTGCGAAATATTTGAAGCATGTCCAGAATGGGTGATCGAATCGTGAGTGCTTACGTGTGAAATAAGATACAATGACCTTCTGCCCCACAACCTATCAACAGCCATCAATCTATCCATGTTCGTTGCTATGCTGATAATATATGCATGCATGTATGTGCATCATGCATCAAATAAAATTTTACAAGAAATAAATTTATGATAGTGCTGATAAATGATTACTTCCACTAAAATAAATTCTTATCGTGTTTGTGAATTTAATATAAAGTACATTATGTAAAGCCTACGTTGTCTCGCACGTATTTGTACCCAATTGAGATCAATTGAATCCTGACAATGAAAAATTTTAAAAGGATTTGGTTTAAGTTTAATAACTTTTCAATGACTCTGACAAATTTTTCAAGAATCGAATATGAACATTGAAGTTGTAGGCCTGTGAGCAATAACTTTGTACAAACAAAGGAGTGTCATATAAAATTTTAGATAGAATATATAGAAAAAGAAAGTTCATACTAGAAAATATGACGTCTGTTGTACTCGTTATTTTTATACCTGTAGATATAAAATATATATCAATGTATACTAATTTTAGTCAGAAGTTTCCAGCGCTTAGAAATATTAATGATTCGAACAAAATTTTGGTAAAGGTGTTCATAAGATCACCTTGTTAGTCCATTTTCATTTGTCAGTCGCTCAACACGATAACGCCAAAACCGAAAGATATACCAATCTGAAATTTTAATGAAATTTCAATTGAAATTTAACGTGCTCCGGACGTTAAAAGGGTTTAAGTTCGTAAAGGAGCAACGTAGGTCAAACTTTTCTCATCTTGTAAACCGTTAGAGATAGAACAAAAATTTTGAACTATAAAAGATAACTCCAAAACTATAAAAGATAGGGAGTTTAAAAATTTGCAGGTAGCTTCAACTAGTGGTTTTAGGAAAGGCAGCTATAATTTTGTTGGTTTTTTAAACTCTTCTTATTCATAAAAAAAAATAGGAGCACTGCCATTCAACACTTTCGACACTGAGTATTTCTACAATTAACTCATTCCATCGTTTGTTTTCACTTGTTTATATTGTAACCATAATTTTTTACACAGTACCTTATGGAATAATTCACAATAATGTTAATTGTACAAAAATTAATCGGTGATTGAGCTTCGAAAAAAGTTTTCAACATGACGAAAATTTATCACAGATTCTGTTTATGCAAAAAAACTTTACCATACGGCGCTTTCTAAAAAGAAAACACAAAAAAACTTTGGTTTTTGACGCTTTAACGATATTTTTAGAGCATTTTATTATATTTACGTCATACTAATTGCCTAGTTTATGATATTTTTAGAGCATTTTATTACATTTACGTCATACAAATTGCCAAGTTGACTATACATGAGTTGTTTTATCGAGGCCTTAATTTAAGTAGTTTGATCTTTTAATTCTATTTAAAATAACTTAGATTTAGCAAAAAATGACTAGTCACGTAACGTCTGGAATACTTTAAAAATAAAAATTTTCTCACAAATTTTTAATTATATTTTCTAAAAATCCCTTAAAATAAATAATACAATTTTTAATATTGAATATAAAAGTATAAAAATAATAAACTTAATCTCATTATCCATTAAAAATTCATTTATAAAATAATATTATTTTCAAGAATTTTATTTTACCGTGTTACAAACACTTTTCTTAAAATCTAAAAACTCCTACATAAAATAACAACATAAACATATTTTCCGTTCCCTTAAAGAATTTTCTTTTTATAATTGAAAAATTAAAACATCATTCAGAAAATATACGTTTTTACGTTAATATATTTTCATCCATCTCGACAATATTATGCGCATGAGAAAAATATTATATAGAAAAGTTTACATTACGATTATTATTTTTGTAACAAGTTATTTTACATATTTTGAATATAAAATTTTGTTTACACAAACTGAATTTTTACGTCCATATACAGGTAGTACACTGCGAGAATTTGATGGGGGGGGGGGCATCATGTTCTGAAATCAGATTGGGCTTAGGTCTTCGGGATTCTTTAATAGACAATTTATATCCTAAGCGGTAAGAGGTAGAATGCATTTGAAATTAGAAAGTTGATCCCCTTAAAAACCTCACAATTTTTATTGAAACATTTTTGCCAAAAACGTTAACTTTCGGTTGAAATGCGACTTAAAAATAAAGCATTGTTGCTCAAGATCGAAAGAAAACACGCAATCTACAGGAAAAAGCTTTAGTCAAAAGTTGTCAAGGGCAATTGAGGACACTCGCCTGGGTCGAAAGAAAACAAATTGTTAGTTTATTTATGAGGACCAACTTTCTAAGTTAAAGTGTTATTCTATCTCTTACCGTTTAGGATCTAAATTGGCTACTAAAGAAACTCGAAGAACTAGGTCCGATCTGATGCCAGAACATGATGCCCTCCATCAAACTCTACAACTTTTGTATAGGTTATTTTCATTGGTTAGCTACAAAACGAGATATTTAAGTGTATATATTAAAGCGGCCAACTCTTTGTATTCCAAACAGATGACGTTACCATAGCCTTTTGGCAAGTTTCAGAACAGCTACCAAATTTATCATGGAGTTTAGCCGTCAAGCTCGATGAATTATTACTATCATTCCATCGATATTCCTAATTTAAAAATAAATCAGCAGTTGAAGCTTCAAGTAGGAAATGAAGATAATGATGCATTAATTTCATTGAAATTCAGGGAATGCTTAGTAATTAATATATTCATATTAATTTTGTCCACATAAATTATTAAAAAAAGTATATTTACGTGGAGATAACGCGTGATTATTTAACACCTAATTTTTCATAAGATGTAAGAAAAATTTCCATGTAAAAATATCTTCAAGAATATATTTGCAATGAAAATTGAATAAACACTGATAGGAATTGAAATGAAAAGTATACCATGTATTTTTTAGGTATATAATAATAATAATAATAATAATGGGGTCTTAACCTCCGTTTTTGCGACGCATGTCTAATCACAGAGGCCACCCACATCATTATTTGTTAATCTTTGTTTATTAAAGTACAAACATATTTACAATTACATTTTTGATGTGGGTGGAGTCGGTTACTTCGTTCTTATCCAAGCGATGACAATGTGATCAATTCTGCACTCCCATTAATTATAAATTGTTCACACTGCCGCTGCCTGGATTCCTAAGGTATATCAAGGTATACTAAGTTTGTACGCAAAAAATTTTGATGCTACGAACAAAATTTTGTTTTCACTTGTTTATCAAAACTTTAATGACAAAAATTTTGAAAGTAGTATTGATACAACCTTGGATATTTTGTTGTGAAGCAGTTTTTGGCCAATTTGGTACTTTTGGATGAGTGCTAAGAAATCGATCGTTTAGGTACACTGCCGAGAAGTAACATGAAGTCAGTTCTGTCCTCACCTCGCCTTACCTGACTTCGCTAAAAAGCGGTTTTTTGTAGGCAAGTCAAAGAAAACACGAGACATCCACGCGAGTAGAAGCGAGAATCATATCCACTTTCTCGTGTACCTGTGTTGCTTAGTCCAAAAGTTTTGAAATAACGCATAGAGAGCTACAGACTTTTTTTTACATAAAATCTATCGTAGCTTTTTAAAAAATATGCAACTGCAAAGCTTAGCGTAACTGTAATTTAACGTCATTTTTCCATTTATAAACAATCGTTGATCAACTGATGGCGCATCTTGTAAATTCGAAATATTAAACGTTCAATTTCTCGATAATGAATTTATAAACAGGTTTAGAATAACAAAATAAATCATATTTTTTTCACTCATTAAATGCAGACATGTCTGCAGATATAATGTCTTCGGTATTCCCAGGCTTTTATGGTCATTGTAGCTTGAAATTTGTTTTGAAATATTAGTAATGTCAACTTTGTGAACCATGTCTATAGTGTCTATGATATGCCTGTCAGACTGTCTGACTACAATATTTTCTAATAAATATTTTCCCACAACTCTTTCTAAGAATTCATTACAAAAAAATTCCTAATAAGCACAAGATAAAATGGTGTAGACGTTTGGCAAAAATTTTGTCAAAAGAGAGGAATAGCCTAAATAGTGTCGCCCGAGAATCGTCTAGACTAAGCTGTGATTATTATTTCTTCAAGTTATTTCTGTTTGAAGGCGACTTATGTTGCACACTCCGTGACCACAAATCGGGAAAATCGGAAACTATAAGGGAATATGACACACCAAGAATTGTTATGGACATTTGAAAAGCCTGAAAAGTACCACACTTTTGGAAAGTATCCAAAAATGAAAAAGGTTTTTCTGTTTTTCGAGTATTACCTGAGACAATAATATTTATCCAAACGATGATTGAACCAGAATAATTCAAGTATAATTTTTCTTTAAATATTTTGGTATGTGGGCCCGAAGAAAAGTAATTTTCTATTTTTTTCAATACTTTTTTTGACTGGGTAAAATAATCTTTGAAAGACAAAGAAAAAGCAAAAGCTTGAAAATCGATCGTCATATATTTAAAAGCATTTGATTTTTGTAAATAACGGATAAAAATAGTCCTAGAAAATGATTTTTAAAATCGGGAATATAAATACTTTTGAAAAGTTCGCAAATCGCCAAAATTCTGAACAGTTTAATTCCGATTGAGATAAAAACTTGGTTTTTGACTAATTTGGACCCGACAAAAACGATGCCACTTAGTAAAATGCGATCCGATTTAAAGTCTTCAAGATATCAACGTCATAACTCTGAATTCCAAAAATTTGAAGCTGCAATACCTTTAAATCCTTGCATCAGATGTTAAAATAGATCTAATTTTCGTATTATGACTAGGCATGGGCTTAATAACTTTTGTAAATATTTTGAGCGAATGTTTTTCATCAATCGATGACGCTTTCGACATATTCGATTTATATATAACAAATTCTCTGAAACAATAATAATATAATAACATAAAAATATTTTCAAACAAAGAAAAAATTTTTTCCTATACATACAAAACAAATGAAAATAAATATATGTATTTTCAAAGGAAAATTAATGAGCAGTAATGAAATTTATTTGTCTCGGTATATTTGTTTTTATCTCATTTAACAGCCATTATTATCATTTGTCGATACGAATAGCCCGTTGAAAACATAACCGTTTTATACTTCGAAGCCAGATAGATACAGCTGAATAGAAAATTATATGATTATTATTGCAGTAGGTATGCTTTTCAGAAGATTTTTTAAGATAAGATTTCTAAATGAAGAAAATTTAGATTTAAACGAAGAGTCGTATTTCATATATAATGAAAGAGTCAAATTTTGTGCTTTGACCTGATGGATAAAATCATTATTCAAAGAAAATCATTGGCAAAATAGTTCGACTTTATTGACGTATTACGTTGGTTGTCAACAAACTTCTTTTAACGCCAAAAAAGGGAAAAATAACTCAGGGTCTGTAAATGTAATAACACCAAAGGTAAAAATTATGTTGGAGAATCTGGGTATCATAAAATGGAAAATATTTATTTTTTAAATTTATGTCCCCACTACCGTGCTCATAAATCCTTAATTAGACGGGCACGACGGGTTTTTTTTTGTTTTCAATAATTTGTTAAGGTTTTAACTTAAATGGTTTTTTTTTTAATTTTCCTCGACTAGTTTTGGAGAAATCTATGAAAACATAGAAAACATACATCGACCTTTTTCCCATAAGAAATGATGTTAAAGAAGCCCACTTTTGAAGTCATTTAGACTTAGTCTTAGAATTTAGACTTAGAATTGATTTAGACTTAGTCCAACTTCATATAAAAAAATCAAACCGTTAATCCAAAATTTCCCTGGCGCTCGTATAAATCATAAATCAAATATTTTTGTTTTTCAAAAAGTAATTTTTCCTAAAATTTATTACAGAATATCCCGTACGTCTCTTTTACTCATTCTTATAGGATATTGTACATTTTATCTTCAAAACAATCGTTTAGGATATTATTATATTTATTATAATAAGTATATACAGTGAAACCTGTTTATTTACTTGGATTAATAATATAAATAATATTTTATATATTTATATTTGTATTTGTCAAAGCAAATCAATTCTCTTTAGTTTTCTTTCCAAGGCTATTTTGGGAGGATTAGGTAATAAAAACATTTTTATTGTACAAAAACAAATGAATTTGAAAGAAGATGAGTTGTTTGTTTGTTTTATCTTAGGTATCGTAAAAAAATTGCGGTAGCAACAACAAAAATTTTTTTTTTTGTTTTTACATAAATTTAAGATTGTTTTTACATAAATTTAAGATTGTTTTTCACATAAACGTTTTAGATAAAAAAGTTGTTTTTTGCTATTTTTATTTTTTTATTTTTTTGTAAATTTTGTTTATCTTGATACTGTCAAGTCGTGTTGATAAGTAATTTTCCGGTTTGTAGGTAATAATTTCAATGGTATTTGAAAATTTATTGTACCTTTTGTACCGTTAAAAAGTATAAAAGAAAAATTTTGTTTGAGACGAAAAATATATTTGAAGGGATATCTTTTAATAAACATTTTAGTAGGTTTGAGCTCGTGTAATTTAAAGAACTTCTTTTTTCCACCGCTATCTCTATATATTATAAATGCGAAATTAAGCATGTTTGTTTGTTTGTTACGCTTTCACGATAAAACTAACGAATAGTTTTTAATGAAATTGTACAGCAATATAGCTCATACTTCAGAATAACACATGAGATATAATTTATAAAGATATAATAACAAAAAAAAAATTAAATTAATTTAATTTGACATTACCATAAACTACATATTTTTGTAAAAGTAGTCATTTGACATTACCATAAAT
Organism: Chrysoperla carnea; assembly: GCF_905475395.1. NCBI lineage: Eukaryota > Metazoa > Arthropoda > Insecta > Neuroptera > Chrysopidae > Chrysoperla > Chrysoperla carnea. The sequence goes on from NC_058337.1 coordinate 130,636,356, forward strand.
TACAGATTTCTGTAAAAATAGTCAATATAAAATATTTCACGGCCATCTTTTCTGATATATTCATGAATAATTACGACTATGATACATTTAAAAAAAATAGAAAACCATACATATATTTTACCTGTGTAAAACAATCCTTACGATTATTTCGAATGTTATAGAAGGAAGGGGATAAGCGAGAGCAATCTTTATTAATCTTTACCTTTAAACCCAGCGAAGCGGGTTGGTATCTACTCTAGTAACAAAATATTTCTTTTACTATGAGAAGCTTCTCAGGAAAGTTTTTGATAGATATTGTGTTTTAACATTTAATCAAGAATGAAACACCTATTATTTCTCTTGAATTCACTGACAAATTCTGTAGTAAAGACATAAGAGTTAGTAATAATAACAAAATTAATTTTTACATGTATTTCTTGGCTGAACGCATGATTTACAGGCTTTACTCTATCTTCAATGCTTACAGTTACCTCGAACTTTTACACAATGATGCTAGTTGTCTGCTCACTAGGACGACTAAATGAATAATAATTTTCCCGTAAAAGTCAATAAAATGCTCTCACAGAATTGTTATTTTTCTAGAACAAGTAAACAATTTGAGCCTTGAGCATTGTTAAGCGTTAGTAAAACAATTCCTATCGTAAATGGAATGTTTCAAATTACTATTTGACGTTTGAAAGTATTCACAGTCTTTATTATAAACACGCAGTTCAACTACAGATGTGTTCATCTTCTGTATATTTTTAATTATTTCTGTCGTATATTTGAAAATATTTCATCAATAATTGTACTTTATTTAATGGATTACTCTACTAGCAAAAAAATAAAAACTATAAAAAACATAATTAGTTTTAAAATTATTTTGCAGGTATATCTACAAAAATAAAAGTAATAAAACACAAAAATCAATACTAAAACTAAATATTTTTATGAAAATTTACAAACCATAAAATTATTACTTTCCATGTTTTACTCAATTAAATTTTTAATAGGTAGGATAATGTGTAGTACCTAGGAAACAATTTATTTGGAATCATACTATATTTTCATGACAAATTTTATATGAGATAGAGAATATATAAAACCAAAATTTACTTTCCTACTAGAATGGTAAGCAACCGCAAGGTTAATTGATCCATGTACATTTGTTTATAAGTAATCTAGTTCCCAATTTTTTGGGTTCAGATGGACAACCGAAAAATAATATAGTGAATAGCTACACCAAAATTTTGTTCGTAGCATCAATATTTTTAAGCGTTACATACTTGAGACTAAGCTTAGTATACCTTTGATATATTTCATATACACATGGTTTAAAAGAGAATTTTTTTATTCATATTAGATTAGAATGTGATCCATTGTTAACTACAATCTTGTACCATGGCACACACATCTTTTACCATGCATCACCAGCTTGTATTTTCAAAAATACATAATATGTATGAATAAACGTGCTATAAATACAGGCTAGTGTCCTTTTTAACCCCCGAACTAAAAAAAGGGGTGTTATAAGTTTGATCGCTACGCGTGTGTGTGTGTGTGTGTGTGTGTGTGTGTCTGTCTGTATGTCTGTCTGTGGGATCGTAGTGCCTAAACGGATGAAACGATGTTGATTGTTTTGGTTTTTTTAAGGGTAATTTAATGAAAAGTGTTCTAAGCTATGTTTTAAGCACAAGTTAAGGGTTCCGTACCCGAAAAAATAACTAAAATCTGGCAACGATCTTTAAAATCGACTCAATTTGGAAAAAGCTTTCAGGAAAAAGGCAATTTATTGCAAATGCGAGTTTAGGGTTCCGTACCCGAAAAATTTGCAGGGTTTTTTTAAAATTTCACTTGTTATACTTTCAAAAGCATACAGGTGTAAATTTTGATCTCTGGTACGACACTCTCTCCTAGTGTGTGGTCGTATAGGTAGGTACTTTGTTTTAATAAATAAACTTTTTAAATTAAAATTTGTTTTTTAAATTAAATTGACTGTATCAATTAGTGTGTGTGTGTGGAGTAATTTTTAATATTTATTATGTTTTAGTAATTAATCTAATTATTTTGAAAAAAAAAAAAAAACAAAAACAAAACAAAAATAAATTCTCATAATTACGTTAAGATTTATTAGATATGATTTGGAAATTTTTTAGGTAAGTGGTTTTCATGGAATCGTGATAAACCTCTCCCCAACTTCAGTTCGGTATTACTTCCGAAAGCTTTGCTAAGGCATCTTTGAAACGTTTTATTTCATTCCGAAAAAAAATACTCTTTTTTTTGTTTATCTTTTTGAAAATTCAAAAAATCGAGAAAAAGATTTGATCTTCGAAATTTCTAAAATTTGTGCTAGTCTTATTGTACAGTTAAGAAGAAATCAGATGAAAAATCTTTAAATCAGAATGCCTCTGTTGAAACCCACGTATTTGTTAATACTACAAGATCTTGCTCGGTGTCGATAATAATAATTTTTAACATTGAATTGTTACCCAACGTCGAAATATGTTTTAAATGTTCGAATCGATGCTGTTGTAAGATATTGTTATTCATGAAAAAACAAGTGAAAACAAACAATTGCAAATTGGCTGAGTTAATTTTGAAATACCATGCATAAACAGTGTTGATTACTTTATCACATTACACATACATACATGTCACACATTTATAACTGATATCCCCATATATAATACATACTTTACAATTTATGTGATATTACAGTGATGTTTACGAAAAAATGTATCAAAGAAAAGTTCTTTTGTTTTTTATAAGGAATATTTTGTACATTTAAACTTTTGTTCTATCTCTAACGATTTACAAGATGGGTGCTGCAAACTCAAGAGCCAATTGATCTATGATGCTCATTAAAAATTTCAACTTGATATCTTTTTTCGTTTTTGAGTTATCGTGATGACAGACGTACAGACGGGCAGACAGACGGACAACCAGAAATGGACCAATTCATCTTGATATCTCCTTTCGTTTTTGAGTTACCGTGTTGGCAGACAGACGGACAGACAACCAGAAATGTACTAATTAGGTGATTCTATGAACACCTATAACAAAATTTTGTTGGTAGCATCAATATTTTTAGGCGTTACAAACTTGGGACTAAACTTATTATACCTTGTATATTACATATATACATGGTATTATAAATTGTTAAACTATTTTTAATTGAATATTTACAGCATTTATCCTTTGTGTAGAGTTTAAAGTTTTAAATAATATTGTTCGATTTATATATGATTGATAATAACTTTTTGATTGATAATTTTATCGTTAAATTTTACATTATTATGACATTTCATGAACAATATCTAAAGTTAATTTCCTTCCTTTTTAACTCTAAATTATTACCAATACTCTCTAAGTCTTTTATAACTATAAGATCATTAAACATTTATTATGATAGGTAGTAAGTAAAATTATATGACACTTTAAACTTTTTATGGATTTGCTTAGAATATTAGAAAACGAATTTTATGGGATAATAATTCATATAATATGTTAATATCCTAGGCATTGTTCAAGTATTTTAATATACTTCTTCATAGAGTAGAATATCGAGAAATATCTAATATTTATTTACGATACAAGTGTGCTAAGAGCATCATTAACGTACGCCACCGAAATGTGCATAACGAGTGCGTAACACGTAATCACACGTATCTCGCACAAAACTTAATCTATACGCCTCTAAAATGTGAAAATAAAAAAGTGAAAACAAACAATTGACTGAGTTAATTGTTGAAATACCATGTACAGACAGTGTTGATGAAGCAATCGTTTGTTTTTTGACGTCACGTTAATAAAAAAAGATATCCACTTTTAAATAGCTACACACACACACTGATATTCCCATATTAATGCATACTATAAAATTTGCACCTAATAAGCGCCCTCGTGGGTAAACACTGAAGTTTACAAAAAAATTTTTAAAAAGTTTACAAAAAAACAAAAGTTGTTTATTTTTTTATAAAGAACATTTTTTACATTTAAACTTTTGTTCTATCTCTAACGGTTTACAAGACCCAATTGACCCATATTGCTCATTTACGAACTTGACCTCAGTTTTTAGGTCCTGAGTACGCTATAAAAATTTCATCTTGATATCTCTTTTCGTTTTTGAGTTATCGTGTCCACAGACGGACGGACGGACGGACGGACAACCGGAAATGGACTAATTAGGTGATTCTATGAACACCTATACCAAAATTTTTTTCGTAGCATGAATATTTTTAGGCGTTACAAACTTTGGACTAAACTTAATATACTATGTATATTTCATATATACATGGTATAACAATAATAATTATTGAAAATTTGTCAATTATTATTTAAAAATTGCCATGGCTTATTGAGAAAAATTGAAAATTATAAAAGTTACTAAAGTAGCTGAATTCATTACCGCAATCTAAACTGAATCTTATTTATTTATTGTACATAGATACATAAGGGCTGACTGACCAGCCCTGTTTTAACTTTTGACTGGCTGACTGTTATTTATATGCAATATACAATCTGATTTACATTTTTCAGCTTTAATAAATCCATTTAAATACCACATCAATCATAACTGAATCTTATTTATTGATTGTACATTCATAAGGGTGAACGGACCAGCCCTGTTTTAACATTTTACTGCCTGACAGTCATAACTGTTATTTATATGCATATTACAATCTGTATAACAATTTTCAGCTTTAGTAAGTTCATTTGAATACCACAAAAATCATATCCGTTTCGATAGGATATATCTGACCCATGTTTTATCGTTCGCTTTACTGACCGCAGTATGTGTGTGTACACAACTACTATAACCAATTCCCAAATGATCAGCTTTAGTAATATTAGCCATAATAGGATAATAGGATAAGTAACCTCTGTGCTGTTTTCTCTGAGGAATACAAAACGTACAATCGCCATTGTAGAAAAATACAGTGTCGTTAAAATAAAATTATATGTTAAAAACATTATCACAATATTTTTTTTATAAATTAAGGATTGTTAAATGCACACAATAACTATGTCAGTTAAAAAAAATCATTTTAATTTCCTGTAGGAAATAGAAAAAACAACCATATCACATGCAAAGGTATACCATATATGATTTAACAGTGAAAACCATTGAAGTTGCTTACACAAAACCGTATCATTATGAGAAAAAAAATTCGTTACGCAGAAGCTACATAAACTAAGCGAATCCCCAAAAATTGCTACTTGTTGCGACCTGTAAAACAATAATTACTATAGCTTACTTAAAATATAATTTTGAAAAAGAACAAGGAAGTCCTGTTTCTAACCCCCGACTGAAAATAGGGGTAATGATTCTCCGTAGTTGTGTCCATAGACAACCAATTATAATAATAAAAATATTTATTATCTATGGTTGTGTCTTAGAGAATGAACCGATTTTGATTTTGATTTTTTTGTATGAAAGGCAATTTGATCGAGGTAATTTCGATTTTAGGATTCCGTACCTGATAAAAACCAGAAAAGAGTTGATCTCCAAACGGCTGAGCAAAACATTTATACTGGACTCACCTTAATAATCCTACAAATTAAATTCTAATTTTTTAATATTCCAATAAATGAAGTTTTGTTGATGTATATACAGGGTGTTAGTTTTACTTGACATTTACTTGACTTAAAAAGGTACCAAAATATACCTCATCCTATTAGGAAAATCGCTTTGCCATACGACAACCAGTGTCCTTATATATAACTACGATAACAGATTGAACTGGATTTCAACAGGTTGTTAATAAATAGATGGATGCTAAGAAACCACAGTAATTTAGAACAATACTGTTTAAATGTTTAAATGTGAATTAATTAAAAATGAATGAATTAATTAAATGTGTTATAAAAATAGACCACTCTTTTAATGGTCTAGTAATTCCATAGCCCACTGCTGTTTTTCAAGCTCAAAGCCTGCTTATATATTCCATGTTGATGTGATTGGTGATTTTCCCAATATTTACTTCATCATTTTTGACATCCAATGGGGTAGGATCAATGGACATTTTGTAAAATACCATCGTCGGTACAAAATCAATAGCTCATTTTCTTTGAAAAGGAAATTCCCTAAAAAAAAAAAAAACAGTAGCTCGGTTTTTTTAATATAAGAGCTTGTTTTTGTTTGTAATAGTCAAAAAAAAAGTTTCAATTTCAATTTATTTCTGTCTTTATCATTTTACACAATTTTTATGTGTGTCTGTTGTTCTTTTGTTGTTTCCTACTCTTTCTTTTTTTCTGTTTTCATTTTTATAAATTCATCATCCACATCTATCCAGAAAAAATATGTAATTCAATTGTTTTTTACACATATAAATAAAAATAGCCTGTAAAACAAAACATTTATAAGTCAATAATGGGAAATTACAGGATGTTATATTTTATATTTTTGATATTTTAGCCGAGTTCAAATAAAATGGAAGTCGTGCAAACTATATCGTTCACCACCTAAAAATAGTGGTAATCCAAACAAATTTTCAATTGGTTTTTTCGTACAAACTGTTTCGCTCATCACCGTATATAAATTCAGTGCCGGATTTACCTCTGACGGGGCCCCAAGCAACCTCAGGTTTTTGGGGCCCTCATTGTAAAATACCCCCCCCTTTTGAGACTGAGAAAAATGTAATTTATCATCATTTTGCTTCAGAAACTCACAACTTCTTACATTTTGAAGAATTTAGTTCTAAATATGTAAAATCGAATACTATTCTTTTATATGGAAAAACATTATCAAATATAGTTTTTCCATTATTTCAACAATGACAATTTTTATAAATATTAACCCATTAAAAGCATAAATTTCCTTAAAACTTAAAAACACATTTTCCTTATATCTTCATAAAAAAAAAGTACAAATATTACTTGAATCACTATGGCGCTAACGATCCTATTTATTTTATATGGTTGAATTTTATATTTTATATATTACATGATTCAACCTGGTACACTTATCAAAATGGACCACTTTGTAGAAAATAAACTTTTCCCATTTTTTTCTGTTATTGTAGTACCTAAGCACAATCATTAATAACCGTTGTGAAAAACCTTTTGCAGGGAACAAAATAGACATTGAAAATCATATCATGAATACTTTTTGTTGAGGCCCTAGCGTAGTACACTGAAGGCAAAAAGAAAGCGAGACACCTTTTATAAGAAAAGTAACAAAAATAAATTGATAAGTATCAAGTATCATAAAAAGTCCTTCTGCCTTATCTGTCCATTTATGCGCTAATGACTCGTTAATGACTCGCTAATCTGAATCCTGATCCTCAAGAACGATCCCGCCTGTTAAAATGCGATTCGATTTATTATTTTCAAAATATAGACCCAAGGATTCTGAAATTCGGACGCTAAAATGAAAACCATTTGTCGGACGTTTAAATGAATACGAATTTCGTTAATTTTGGGTCAGATTTGGGGAAAAGTAGACCGGGGAAAATAGACGCGGAAAAAAATTTACAAGAAAAGAATTCTGTATAAGAGTCCCAATTTTTGAGCTCAAAGGCTAATACATGCCAACCAACTCGTAATTACAACAATACTCCGGGACTATAAAATTTTTTCTATGTCTATTTTTCGAGTTTTTTTTTTACCGGGTGTATTTTTTCCGTTTACTTTTCGGGTCAAAGTGTTTTTTAAGAAACAGTTCGCAAAAGTTTTTTGTCATCTATTTGGATAAAAATATGTTTCTAAGTTTATCTGAAGTCGATCGAAAACAATCTCGCCTATTACAATGCGGTTAAATTTTTAATTTATCGTTTACAAGATTTCAGCTCAACGGTTCTGAAATTCAAAACATTATGAAAAGAGGCTCATAATATGCCCATCATTCAGATCTTGAAAAGAATACGATTCTATCTTTCCTTAAAATGTGGTAAAAAACTGATACAATTTATTTCTAATGCAATATACCCTAATAATATGAAACAAAACAAAAAACAAAATCGGTCCATTCTTTTAGGAGCTACGATGCCACATACAGGCAGACAGGTTAAAATTTTATTAGTTCAAAAGATTGTAACATCGACTTGCGTTGTTAAGTATATAAATGTCATCATAGCGATGAGAGAAAATAAAATATGTGTCACTGAAAAACGCAATTACTTTTTCAAAGCTAAAATAAGCAAACAAAATTTTTCAATCTTGAATACTATTTTACGGCAGAAAGAAGAAGTTTTAAAGAAAGTTTTAAACAATTTTATATATAAAATGTCCAAAACTGAAGCACATAATACCTTTTAAATTTTATATATATATATATATTATATATATATATATATATATATATATATATTTTATATATATATATATGTTTTGATATGGCCCAAATATGTCAATTTATATTTTGAATATTAGAGATAAAATTCTATTGACATACATTTCACAAATAGCACACAAAACTAAAGTTATCAAAATTGGTATGGTGATCGTGTCTGAAGAGCTATCAACCATTCATTCGAACTAAAACTAATACTGGAGTAAATCTAAGCAAAAAAAGGCTGTTATATGGATTAAAAGTTCGAGCAGCGAAACTTTGGGGTTTTTCTTTTCACATCAAAATAAGTATTTTTTGAAATTTTTTACTTTCCCGGAGTGGTGCAACATGTTTAAAAAACAAAATGGCGTCAAAAATGAAATTTTTTTCAGAAATTTTATCATTTTTATTTTATATTCGCAAAAGGAGGCATCGGTGCATATCCAAATTTGGTAGGTTTGTAGTCCATGTTAAGAACTACTCCTCATAATTCAAATCAGCATCCTCATAATTCCTCATTCCTCATAATCAGCGACCCCCAAAACCCCTTTATACGTCATAAAAATTTTGAATTTGCAAAAAATATGAAAGCGGGAGGGGAAGATTGATTTTAATGAAACTAATATCAACAGTAGGTTTTATTACTTAAAACTTTCGGTTAAAATTTTAGCGAAATCCGTTAAATAGTTCGGCCAAAATTTCTAATTTATTGAATTGTTTAAAATGGCTGCCATTTTATGCCATTTTGCCCTACGAGGTTAAATTTTTTTTCAATTGTAGCTTTTTTTATTATCTTTCGATTTTATAATAAGTGGCTTACCCGTAAAATGAATCCTTGATCCATATTTTTGCGAAAAACGGAAAATTTAACACTTTCTGGAAATAATTGTTTGGGGGGTGTATGGACTGACTTTGAGGGGTGTTTTTTGCTTTGGCATGAGAAAACTATTTTTAAAAGAGGTCTATATGGTTTAAAGCAAAATTTTTAAGTTTTAACCCCCGCGCTGTAAGGGGGAAGGGGTGTATGAAATAAATGTATCTTAAAAGGTTTTAAAAAGAGGTCAAAATAGTTTAAAATGCTAAAGCAACCCAAAATTTTAGATGCTTTTATTAATATAGCACTTTTTACAACATCCACCCCTTCCCCTCCCGCTTTCATATTTTTTGCAAATTCAAAATTTTTATGACGTATAAAGGGGTTTTGGGGGTCGCTGATTATGAGGAATGAGGAATTATGAGGATGCTGATTTGAATTATGAGGAGTAGTTCTTAACATGGACTACAAACCTACCAAATTTGGATACGCACCGATGCCTCCTTTTGCGAATATAAAATAAAAATGATAAAATTTCTGAAAAAAATTACATTTTTGAAGCCATTTTGTTTTTTAAACATGTTGCACCACTCCGGGAAAGTAAAAAATTTCAAAAAATACTTATTTTGATGTGAAAAGAAAAACCCCAAAGTTTCACTGCTCGAACTTTTAATCCATACACAAGGCGTAATTTCACTCTACTATAACATATCATATGTGACTTATGAATTAATGAAATGAAAACATGAAATAGATGTATGGATGGATATATGTAGTAGGTATGCATTCTAATTTGTTACCTACTGTCTGTAACCGAACTTATCTCAAAAGATGGAAAATGTTAACGAAGTGCTATCGTAGGGGCCATTTTGGACAAAGGGCTTGATTTTATTATACCCTGTATATATGGAATATATAAAAGGTATATTAAGATTAGTCCCAAGTTTGTAACGCTTATAAATATTGATGCTACTAACAAAATTTTGGTATCGATGTTTATAAAATCACTTCATAAGTTCACTTCCGTCTGTCTGTCTGTCTGTCGTCTGTCCGCCTGTCCTTACGATTACTAAAAAACGAAAAGTGAGGTCAAGTTCGTAAATGGGCAACATAGGTCAGTTGGGTCTTGGGTCCGTAGGACCCATCTTGTAAACCGTAAGAGATAGAACAAAAGTTTAAATTTAAAAAATGTTCTTTATAAAAAAATAAACAACTTTTGTTTGAAATATTTTTTTCTAAACATCACTGTGTACCCGCGAGGGAGCAAATTAGCCGCAAATTGTATAGTATGTATTATATATGGGAATATCAGTTATGTATGTGTGGCATGTATGTATGTGTAATGTGACAGTGTAATCAACACAGTCTATACATTGTATTTCAATAATTAACTCAGTTAATTGTTTGTTTTCACTTGTTTTTATATGAAGTTATGATAAGCCTAAATCAATGCTGATAATTTAAGTAGCGGTTGTCCAATTATTTTTATTCGATTTTGATGGTGAATTATGTTATAACTTGATAATATAAGACGAAAAGTAAGAATAAAATTTTTGGATACCTGGAGTAATTTTCAAAATATCGAAAATTTTTTTAATTATAGTTTTCGATACTTCGAAAACCAAGACAGATATCAAAAATTTTTATTATTATCTTTTGTTTATATTCATGAAGTTATAACGAAATTTATCATCAAAGTTAAAAACAAGGTACTAATAATTTCAACCACAAGTCAAAACTTCCTTTGACGCTGGTACTACCTTAAAGAGTGATCCAAATTGAGTTTCCAAGCTTTAATTTATCTCAATTATATTTTTATTAATGGAAAATTAAGTATACTTCATTTAGTATGAAAAATGATTGGGTCTTAGTTAGAAAAATGGGCGCCTCTGGACCTTCGACAGCATTTTAGTTGTTCGAGGTAATTTTCTATAACTTTTCGTTTGTTTTGGGGAATTATATCTGCGATACCTAGGTAGATATTAGCTTTTGTGTTCTCCAACGTTGCGGGTGTGTTGACATAGACGTGACTTTTAAGAAAACCGCACAAAATAAATTTAATGGAGTTTCTTGGCTGAACGCACGCTACAATTATGTACCCGTCTTACTCTGTCTTCAATGATTACACTTTCCTCATACTTTTTTAGAATGGTGCAATTTGAGATTTAAGCGTTGCTGAGAAATGGAATGTTTCAAACTTACATTTGATGTTTGAAACAAGCAAAAGTTTTCACAGCATTCTAATTTACAAAGTTGCAAACACAGAAAACTGAAATTGATCGAGCTTGAAACATATTAAGGAACACTCTCGATCAAATAACCTCAAATCAAAACAAAATCTTAATCGGTACATCCGTTACAAGGCTCCGATACCACAGACAGACACACAGATACACAGACACCTTAAACTTAGAACACTCTTACTTGTAGGTCGGAGTTTCAAAAGACTTCTAAGTGAATGCATACGATAAAATCGATTACTCATTCTTTTTAAATTCATTGAATTAAAAATATTTCGGACCTTTGCTATCATTATCTTGCGCTAAATAACCCAATAAATTTTAGAATTTACTGGAATACGAAGTATCTAGAATGCCATTTATGTTATAGAGGTATTTAATGTATCTTTCTGATATCTCTCTCCTAATAATAGTTGACTTTATTCCGTAATTAAAATGTAATTAGAAGTGAACAGGTAAAATACAAATTTACCTGTTGGATATACTTACCAAATTATTAATCAATAATGACATACTTTGACCTTAGAATTTAATGGAATATTCTAGTAATGGCTATTGTATTGTGGTAATAATTACAAAAATTATTTATGCAAATGGTCCAAATATAGCAAAGAACACTGACAATTGGACAGATTAATTCATTGAAATGATTTGTAACTTCAAGGTAATTTTGTAAATTAACAAATTTGATTTAAAATATAAATAAGTTTTCCAGAGATTACCCAGAAATTGTAAGAATTTTTCTCAACACGAGAGTAAAGGTGCAAGCAAAAGAAATATTGACTTTGCAAATCTTTGGGAATGTTTGAGTGTTTGGGTCAGTACTTTCCTTAGATGAATATAATTCTTAATCAGTAAATTAAAATAGCTAAAAAAAAAAAAAAAAAACAAGAAAATTACCGTATAACGTGAGTTTTATCCAAATTGGAAACGAAAAAATTTTTCTCGATTTTTTGTAATTTTTCTAAGAGTACCCCTTAGAAAAAATCGAAAAATTCACAAAAAAATTTTTGTTTCGGAATTTGATGAATCTTAGTTTTTAAGGTAATTTTGACCCAAAAAATTCTAAAATTGGGTTTTTTTCTCGATTGAGGTGGTTAGTAGTTTCTAAGAAAAACGATATCTTAGATCTATTTTTGATGTTATCTCGAAAACTTATCGTTAAAATGTTAAATGAACCCGATTTTTGGATTTTCTGGATCAAAATAACCTTATAACGTGAGTTTTATCAAAATTGAAAACGAACAATATTTCTCGATTTTTTGTAATTTTTCTAAGAGATTTTTTGTAATTTTTCTACCCTTTAGAAAAAATTGAAAAATTCAAAAAAAAAAAAAATTTGTTTCGGAGTTTGATGAAACTCAGTTTATAAGGTAATTTTGACCCAAAAAATTCAAAAATTGGGTTTATTTCTCGATTGAGGTAGTAGTTTTTAAGAAAAACGATATCTTGGATCTATTTTTGATGTTATCTCGAAAACTAATCGTTAAAATGTTAAATAAACCCGATTTTTTGATTTTCTGAGTCAAAATAACCTTATAACGTGAGTTTTATCCAAATTGGAAACGAACAATATTTCTCGATTTTTTGTAATTTTTCTAAGGGGTACTACCCCTTACAAAAATCGAAAAATTTCAGAAAAAATAATTTGTTTCGGAATTTGATGAAACTCAGTTTATAAAGTAATTTTGACTCAAAAATTGGGTTTATTTGTCGATAGAGGTAATAGTTTCTAATAAAAACGATATCTTGGATCTATTTCTGATGTTATCTCGAAAACTAATCGTTAAAAAGTTGAATGAATCCGATTTTTGAAGTTTCTGAGTCAAAATAACCTTATAACGTGAGTTTTATTCAAATTCGAAACGCACAATATTTCTCGAATTTTTGAAATTTTTCTAAGGAGTATCCCTTAGAAAAAATTGAAAAAATCACAAAAAAATTTTATTTTCGGAATTTGATTCGATAGAGGTAATAGTTTCTAAGAAAAACGATAATTTGGATCGATTTTTTATGTTATCTCGAAAACAAAAATCGAACCCGATTTTTGGATTTTCTGGGTCAAAATAACCTTTTTTACGTGAGTTTTATCCAAATTGGAAACGAAAAATATATTTCGATTTTTGTAGTTTTTCTAAGGGGTACCCCTTGGAATTTTGTTTCGGTAAACGGTATCTTGGATCTAGTTTTGACGGTTTTTCGAAAACTAATCCTTAAAATATTAAATGAAGACGATTTTTGGGTGAAAATTACCATAACGTGAGTTTTATCCAAATCGAAAACGAAAAATTTTTATCGATTTTTTAAATATTCCAAGACATATCCAAAGAGCTTTACTCAAAATTCATTTATAGAATGCAATAAAAATAATATTATACATGTTTCTACCTGTTATATTATATGTATAATATAATTGTCAATATAATTTATTACACTTATTATACATAACCAAATAGAAAGGTATGTTTTATTTATTATTATATCAACAGTAGTCATCAAAAATGATCAATCGATTTTGATGTCAACGCAAAATATTATTAACAACCTGTTAACAAAAGCACATGCTTTATAATACATAACTATAAGAGTTTGTTATATTCATAGAACAATGATATATTGTTGACAATAAACTTTAATCGGTAATAACAGACCTACCTACTTTTTTAATAGACTTTAAATAAAACTATGATAGCCTCTCTATAGATAGATTATATCGTTTAACGATATTTTAATAGCTTTTTTATTATACAATTTTTCTCGAAAATTTATTGTTTAGAAAGCTTGAATTTGTGAAAATCCATTAATTGTTATGATAAAAATAAAATTTACTTCAATTTCACAAATTCTTTTTCATTTGCTTTACATACGTGTTACATTTTTAATATGTGACATGTTTGGGGCTATGAATCCATTTTTATACTGTTCCGGATACTTACAATTATTGTTTCCTCATATTTAATTCAACAATAAGTTCTTGTTCTTGTAAGATATAAAAATAATTTCAACAGCAAAATAGAAAAAAGTGTAAAACTTATGTCATTTTTTTTTTTTTTTTAGTATTTCACAAAAAAACAATTTACAATCTTGATTTTCAAAAATATTCACAATCAATAAATAAGACATTTATAATTATTATTCAACAACTATCTTATTACTGAACTGTAATAGCACCCGTCCACAATGACTTTCCGTCGGGAACTGATATGCTGTTTACACAGTACCCATTGCCAAAGATTTTCATGTATGTCGTTTTCATGGAATCTATGTTTGTTTATGTTATTTCACATCCTTAAAATCAACTTAACCTCTAACCTAAATGTCAAACCTAATGCCGTTGTCTTCTCGAAAAGACCCTTCCACAGCCACTCACGATATCAGGCTCGTTAAAATACGATTATTTCTATCACAAAAACGCAACAGTGTTTAATTGAAAAATAATTCTTTAGAAAAATTATTGGAAAAATCATTAAAGACGTCAAGCAACCAATATAGTAGTCATAGAATGACTAGACCATTAAAAAATGGACTATCTTTTGCTAGGCGGCTCATTCACACATTTGAACAGTATTATTGTAAGTTACTACAGTTTTTTAATATTCATCTATTTATTCAACATCTGTTGAAACCTAGTATAAGCCTCTTACCGTAGTTCTATTTAAGAGCACCGCAAAATTTTCCCAATATTTGACTTGAACTGTACTAATTATTTTTAACCCCCGAAGATCAAGGAGGGGTGTTATAATGTATCAGCGTGTCTACCAGTGTCATCGTTACTCTTAAACGAGTGAACCTTTTTTTTGATTTTACTTTTTTTGTTTGAAAGATTATTTAATCCAGAGAGTTCTTAGCAACTGTGAGTTTAGAGT
Organism: Chrysoperla carnea; assembly: GCF_905475395.1. Classification (NCBI taxonomy): domain Eukaryota; kingdom Metazoa; phylum Arthropoda; class Insecta; order Neuroptera; family Chrysopidae; genus Chrysoperla; species Chrysoperla carnea. The sequence goes on from NC_058337.1 coordinate 130,651,527, forward strand.
TCCGTACCCGATAACAAATAGAAAAAGGGTGAGGATCTTCAAAATTCCGAACAGATTCTCTTGAAACATGCTTATACAACACTCTCGACTAAATTTCCTTTAAAAAAATAAAATCAAAATCATTTCTTCCGTTTAAAAGGTACGGTGCCGCAGGCGAATCGATCATATCTGATTTTATGTCGGAGGTTTCTTATAATTTTTAATTGCTGTGTTTTTTGTGTATAAAGTAAATTCTTCTGCTATTTATTTTGCAACGAGTATTTTTTCAAGTTATTCATTATTATTTATAAAAGGAACAAATTTCTTTTGAAATTTCATGCGAAATATTTAAAAGATGAATTGAACTGTGTGTAATAAATAAGAAAACTTCTTACCTTCTATTGTTTTCTATTCATGTTATAATATTTGCCTCCGAGGCTATTATAAAAATCAATAAGTCCTTTTATTTTACATCCTTTGCTTCATTTTTTTTTTAAACATGACAGTTTATAAAAAAGGATACTTGATAATACTCATAAATGTATTGATTTTATAGCAACAACTTTAAAAATATATTGCGGGTTCATGCAAGATGTACAAGCATGCTCCATTAAAGAATTGTAACTAAACATTCAAATAAGTTAGGATTCAGCATCTTCTCGGATGGGACTTACTGAAGAAGTGCTACCCTCCATTGACATCAACAGATTTATTATTCCTTCAGGATTCTTATAGAAAAAACTTCACTGTGAAGAAGGAAATGAGTCAAGACTTCTTCCTCCTTTCTTCCTTTAGTCCTGCTGCACTGTAAAGCTTGAGTGCTCAGCCTGGGGACAAAATGGACACTAGGACCACCTAATAACAATAAAAAATTTTCTTCGAAAAAAATACTGCACCGATTAGTATGTCTACCACCTCGAACGTGCCGTACTTAAGTACTTTTGTTTTTGAATACTTACATGGCTCACTTTTGCTGAATTTCTTAATAATTATTAATGTTGTCAAGATATAATAGGACCTGGCAAATTTCCTGCTGGGTTTTTCCAGCTCGATAGCATAATTACGACGTTATCATGCTCGTTTAAGAACAAAGCCATTTGATAGAGAGGACTTTGGTAGACTCGCCCAAAGGAAGCCACTCGCGAAGTTTTAAGTATGTATTAATCATTTAACATAGCACCCTTTCTGTCCGACGGTCTGTAGAGTTATACGTTTAAAACAAGTGAAATTTACAGAATTAAAAAAACCACCGACAAATTTTTCGGGTACGGAATCTTAAACTCGCACTTAAAACATAGCTAAGAACACTCTCCATTAAATCATCTTTCAAACAAAAATCAAAATCAGTTTATCCGTTTATGAGCTACGATGTCACTGGCACACAGACACATATAGCTGTCAAACTTATAACATCTCTCTTTTTGATTCGGGAGTTGTTAAGTCTAAAAAAATTGAAATTGGTTCATCAAATAGTTTCAATGAAGAATTGAAAATAATCACACAGTTAGACAATTTAGCATTCGAGCATTGTGGTTGTAACAGAAACAAATTTTGCAGAATTATTGTAAACAACTGGTGAAACAATGAGTATTGTATGTGTGAAGCCTCCGATATAGTATTAGACAAAAACTATACCTAATTTCACTTCAAACTCATTTACTCTTACCGTACATATAATCAAAAACTTTTTAACAATATTGTAACATAGAACATCTTTAAAGTGTCTTTTGACGAAGTTTTTCAAAATGTTTCGTATATATTATTATTCAGAAATCGAGCTGGACACCCCGTAGATTTCACAAAGAAAGCAAAAAAAACCAGTATATCTACAGAACATATTTATTTTCTTTTGAAGTATGTAGAATACTAGAAAATGAATTGTAAAAAAATTTAATATTTGCAATTGTGTTTACAGGTATCAAGAGATTCGATTGTCAATGTTCCAGAATAAATTATGTAGGAGAGGGTGTAGTTCCAAGAATGTACCTTACTGTCTATAAGAGAGCAATTATGAAGATATAGTTTAGTTACTATATAGTTTAGTTAATACTACTTCTAAAATATCTGAAAAAGCACCTCACGCTTTTCTACGATACAATGATTTTTTTGTAATCTCTTTATTTGCTTTTTTGAACATATAGAAATTATTTTCTATTTTTTAGTTCAGTCAGTAACAAAAGCGTGTTTCTTTTTGTAAACTGTTACATATTTATTTTAAGCCTCTTAGTTTGCGTGCTTTCCGATATGGAAAAAATCGTTAATTCTGAAGATCCTAATCAGGATAATCTGACAAATTGATTAAATAATTGTAATTGTCATCATTCCTTAATAAGTGTGCGAAGTACAAAATTTAATCAATTCAATCCGAAGTTTTGAAGTGAGTGAAAATCACGTTCAAAAATTCCTCTCCATTATGAAAATTTTATCCCCTGGTACAACATCTTCTCCTATATACTCCCATCGACAAATTTTATTGTAACGTGTTTTACTTATAAACTGATTGTTATTCAAGGATTGTACCATTCAACAATGTTCAAAGTTATCGGTTTTTATTGTTCTATTTATCTGCAGAGAGAAATTCTAAACAAACCTGTCATCAATATTCAATTGTTTTCTTCATATTACCGTTACCAAAATCATAACTACATTAGAATAAGTTTGGTACAATAACAATAACATAAACATTTTATGCAAGTTTCATTTAATCGAAATCAATAAAAAATAATGTCTCATAGATATTTTAAAAATAATTCGTACACTCGAAGCTGGCAAACCGTACTTAAACTAGAAAAAATATATTATACAGAGTCATGAGAAGAGTCGATAGAAGTGAAAGCTTAAAAATTTGGAGTAAATAAAAGTTCATAAGTTGAAACTTAAAATTATTAATCTGTTTACAATGGGTATAAAAAACTATTATATATAATAAAAAGGCAACAACTAAACAAGTTTTCACTTCAAAAAGAGAAAGTACCAAATGGTCGACAGTATGAAACATTCTACATGGTAACTAAAACAGATTAACCACATTTTGAAGATAGTAATTTTAAAGTTTACTATTTTTACAAAAAGCTTTATGGATTTTCACGTCGAAAACAACCACATATCTATGATTTATAGAAGGAAAAATATTTTTCCCATTTTTGTGGGGCTGCAGCGTCTTCAATTTTTTGAAAAACCCACAAAAGGGTAGTTTTAAGTGCGTTTTTCCTATTTTCGTGGATTTAAGATCTAGATAATAAAATAATGATAAAAATAGAAATTAGCCTATGCCCTACTCTGATAAATACTGTGAATAACTTAGCCACAACTTGAGAAATGATTGGTTCTCTATAGAAGCTTTCATCTTTTATTTCACCTTCATTTTTTTATTTTCACGACAAAAAGTACCTTTTGCTTTTTCTCATCTGTCTCCAAATCGAAACTCATCAAAATTATCAATGGTTTAGGCGTGAAAGCGTAATAGACAGAGAGACAGAGTACTTTCACAAATATAAAATTAGTTATGATGTAAAAAGTCGAAAGTTGGATGGATCGAAAAGATGCCGATAGTAAACATTTGATACGAAAAATCTACTTTGTTTGTCTACATGACTTTTGTTTTCTTTCCACTTGATTTGTTTAATCCTATATAATCATTTCATCAAAAAATATTGTTATTAAAAATGAAAATGTCTCGAAAATTTCTTAGAAAATCTAATGAGATGCTTAATCGAGCAAAAACTAGAAATAATTATGCTTTTTCGAAGAATTCTGTATTAAATGTAAAAAAATATGTCACTATAATGTTTTATGCATAGTTATTGACCAGAAAAATAGAAGAAAAATTTATCGTCTTACTTGTGTTTTCCTTGCGTGGAAAAATGACGGTATTACAAAATAGGACGTGTGAGTACTGTTGGGAGCTAAGAAGTTAATATATGACGTTATTTATGAATGCGTCAAAAGAACAGAAAACTTTATGTAGAGGTTCAAAGTTTCTAGGAAAAGAAAAACTGCATAAATATAGCAAATATTTTCAAGAATTACATGATATGAACATTTTTCATAATCAACTATTTCTATTCTTTACATGAAATGAACAATTTTATAACAACAAATGAGGAATATAATACATCCACTGTAGACTATCAAATATACTGTGACTTTTGCTCCGTCAGCTATCGCATCTTTATGTGACCGTGTGGCATCTGTTGTATTGTATAGCAGCAATACGAAGAATCACTACTACACTTTGTTGCTCCTGGTCGTATAAAAGCGGTATCGTAGTGGTACATAAAGCTCCTAGGTAAAACACATACATACATACATACATACAAACACTACCACTAAGGCATTGACTCTCTCACAAAATGATGTAAATGCTACTGGTGATGTTGGCTATAGAAAATTATAATACCATATTCTATGTATGAAAGAAAATAGTATATGCTGGAGTAGAGTTTCTGCAGAAAAATGAGAGTCCAGTTGAAAGAATTAAGTACTGTAGAAGCATTGATTGCCTCTGTTGTAGAAGCATTAAGCTGCTTTTTTCCAAAGGTAGTTTCTAACGACATAAAAAATGAAAAAAATTTTAGGAGCATTGACTGCCTCTTTTGTAGAAGCATTGAGCTGCTATAAATTTTCAAAATTGTCGATATTTAATACATAAGAGATAGCAATCCATGCTATGTAGAGGACATTTTCGAAAATTTTTAGTTTACGGTTTCGCTACAGAAAGTAACTTAGAAAGAAAACTTGATATATGTAAATTAACAAATTAGAGATGCTTTAAGCCTAAATAAAATGTAATTGATCGTTTAGTTTACGGAAAAACAATAAACAAATAATAACTTTTGACGAATATTTAGTCTGCTCCAGAAGTGAATGGAACAAGCGACAACGTTGTCCACTTTACCTGCTGGCTGACACTATTGTGCTACTTAGTATACTATGAGCACAGATGAGTAATATATGGGAATAGTCGTTGTAGCGTTGACAGATTTACTGCACTAATACAACTACTATTTAGAGAACTATACTTTTTCTCTTTCTTAGATATCGCTTTCTCTCTCACTCCGAGAAAAATATCTTAATAGCGATATACAAATAACTTTTACGAGGGTAATTTTCGACTTCTAATAGGTAAGATTAAACAGAATGAAAATGAAATCTGCTAGGTTTTGTGGTATTCGAAAGTTTATTATCTAACGAACTCGATTCTTTTAATTAAATTTGGGACCATTAAGATAATATTAAGTCTATAGTCTATATAAGTTAAGTCTATATATTTGTTACCGCTGAAGTTTTAGAAAAGCTCCCTTCACCTCAGGAAGCCTTAGAAAAATTTCACAAAATTACTCCCAAAGAAAAAATTATTTTTTTTAGAATATGGACGAAATTTTCAAACAGCGTAAGAAAAACGTAGAAAAAATCATTCACACCTACAATTTTCCTAAATTTTTTCAAAAGTGGACTCAAAATTCACTCTCCAAGCTCTACATAAGTCAGTCCTCAACGGTGTAACAACATACAACGATATAACACACCCATCCTTTTCTATTGATTTTTGTGTTTGCAAGTATTACAAACACATTCATATAAAGCTCACATATAAAGCTCAATACAACATATATAAAAGCACATTTACAATACGTTTAATTGTAAATGGTATTGTCACCTTTATACTCAGAGCTATACAGCTGTTGTTTTCAATTTCATTCATAAAAAAATTTACAAAGAATGGTGGTATAGCTCTGTGTAAAGAAACATACATGTTTAAATGTTTCAAAAGGAACTTTAGAAAAAATTTGCTTACTCAAAATAAAAAAATTGTTCTTCTGTGCTTTCTTTTTGGTCTTTCTTTCTCAAGAGTTGGGAATAAGATTTTTTTTAATTTTTATTTGAATGTATTTATTTAATTAATTATTTTAGATGAAGTTCTGAACTTTATATACCCCTTGTATACGTAATGTGTATAAAAGATAAAAGTTTTTGATCTTATGGCTGTTTGAATACAACATTTTTGCCAAAAACCGAAAAAGTTAAGCTGATTATAATTTAAGAAAAATTGTGTTATTTCTCTGAGCTTCCTGAAATATAATACATTTTATGGAACTTTTTGATGTTTTTGTTATAGTTCGTTCGTTTTTTGGTTATTAGTGCAGTTTTCATTTTTGTAATTCAGCAAAATCCTAATGTATTCTTAAGGAAGAAAAATCCAAAAAAAGCTCTGATGAAAGGGGGTGTATAACTGATATTTGGAAATGAGTGTTCAAATTGATTAAATAAACAATAAAAAAATAATGCAGTCAAGTTTGACCTTTGCCTAAAATGATTGAGAATATTACAAAAAACCTATTGAGTGAAAGAAAAAGGATTTTGTTTTTCCAGAATTACATTTCCGGAGAGTTCATATTCCTAATACTTCGACAAAACTATCCCATTTATCACCGAATCGAGACTCGTGGAAGGTTTTATGGCTTAGTCAAGACCTTCCTACCGATGAGCCGATGAACTCGGTTGCTTTCTCGTGTACAGTCAAAATGAATTATGAAGATGACTCTTTAAGTGAGGAAACAAAAAATCGGAAACTCAAAATGCTCTGACTATCATAATGAGGTAATCTATAAATTACATCTCTGATAAAGGGGTGGAGGGTCAAAGAAATGTGAAATTGCGTGACAAAGGGCAGCGAGGGTCAAAATCTTTGTGATATCAACATCTGAAATGTTAAAACACCAAACTTTTACGTAAACAACAAAACTGAAGACTATATTATCATATTTACTTGATCTATTTTTATAAGGCTTGTATCAATAATTGAAAAATTTGTGACGTTACACCTGAAGGGAGGTTGTTTCACAAATGTTACCACCTGTCTCAAAAATGGGCGGAGTAAAAAATCGGTCAAAAATCATAAAAATTTGTGTAACGTAATTTAAAAATGATTGATCTAATTATCACATCTGGGTATCACTAGAGTCAAGGCGACATGCAAGGATTGAATAATACTAAGTATGAATAAAACTTTATAAATATATTTGTTTATTAACAAAGTTTCCAAAAATCACAAAAAAATCCTGGGTCATCGGACTTTTTATTAATATTTTATCGTTCAAAGTTGGCTACAAAAAACTATCTAAAATATTTAGACAATTTTGTAGTTTATAATAATACCATAAAAATATATGGTTGCCGATGATATAAAAACAAAATTTTAATTTAATTATGAGTTAATCGAAGATCCATCGTTTGATGAACAGAGAGGACTATAATTAGAGTATTGATGATTGAAGAGAGATATCTATATTATAAAATATCAAACAGCACTTGCACACAATATAATATATATTTTTGTTGTTGCGTAGTATTGTAAAGCTAAAAATAACTCATTACTTTACTACAAAGCACGTATTTGATTTATAGGTATGTACCGTGCAATAAACCAAAACTCTTTTACAATACTATAGGTTTACAATCACCTTAAGTGTCTTAAATTTAGACTTAAAACAGCTTTTCCAATTTACTCTAAACGAAATCTGGACTATGAGATTATTCATGGGGTACATAAACTTTTCCTGCTTGATTTTAGTTTTAATTATATCACCATTTGTTACTTTTATTTATAATGTTGTCATGATTTTATGGTGTTGTTGATTTGATTAAAAGTGTTTTTGTATTGTGTAAATAAAAACACTTTATGCGAACTATCATTTTAATGACATTTAATTTTAAATTGAATCTACTGCACTGCTGTTTTTTAGTTTATTGCAATTAAATCTATTCTATTTTATTATAGTTTATAATTTAATTGAATAAAATTACACAGAGTGATATTTAAAAAAGTTTCCAGATAATTTATGAAAAACAGATTGGAATATCAAAAATATGAATTTAAAAAATCTCCGAGATAAAAACAGATCTTATCCGTTTGTGGTATCCTAGGTCCTAAAAGAGCTTGTTTACTTTTTTTGGATTGAAGGTAATTTGATCGAGAGTGTTCTTCGCTATGCAACAAGAAAATCTGCTCAGCCATTTGAAGATCATCACCTATTTTTTAGTTGTTTTTGGGTACGGAGCCCTAAACTTAATAACACTTGAAAAAAAATTTAAAACACTCTCGACCAAAATACCTTTTAAACAAAAAAAAAAAATTAAAATTTGTTCGTCCGCTTAAGAGCTACGATGCTGAGGACAGACGCATAGAAACACAGTTACTCAGACACGTTTAACTTATGACACCCCTATTTGTGAGCCGAGAGTTAAAACGACAAAATCTTGGTCTTTTTATTTCTGGGAGGAATGAAAACAATATTGTTTTTTTAAATGTAACTACTTATTTTTGTGTTAGTTTCTGATTCTTGGCCGTAGAAAATAAACTTTTGCCTAAAGAATTATTTTCCAAGACCTCAATTTTTTGGCAACTGATTTCAGGTATTTTTTAGAAAGTTTCCCCAAGAATAACAATTTTTAGTACAAATTTTGATTTTTTACAAAAAAATTTGTTTTTTACATAATAAATGCTGAATCAAGTTCCCAAAATTAAACAAAAATGGTATTTTTTTGTTTGCAAGGAATCAAAATCTGCAACAAAAATAGGCAGTTTATTTTAAAATAACAAGAAATTGACCGGTATTTGTCTCGGAAGGCGTTCACGGTGAGTAAAACTATATTCAATTTTTAACCGTTTTTTTGATTATCCATACTGTTTTTGAAAATTTTAGCTGGAAACTTTTGTAAAAATCACCCGGTGTATGTAGCCTTCTAAAGATATTGTCATAAACTTTAGCTTTACGGTTAGTAACCACTTTATGACTGACAAAGGATAATTTATATAATGTTGATCCTAATTATATAAGTAACATATTTTATCATATGGGATTTGTGATGATCATGTGAAGGAACAAATTTTCTTTCTTTGAAGAAACAAAATCATCGGACCGTTATCTACAAAATGTATCGTAGCAACTTTACGACCCTCGTAAGATGAAATAACTTGTATTGAATAAATCAATTTCAATATCATTTACAGTAATTTAGGGACTTTTAAAATAATTGAGATATTTTACTCATTATAGATCAGGTCCATAAAAAAATTGTCTTATATTCGTACAAAACATAAGAGCATTATATCTATACTTTTTCCAATTATTAAACTGTTAATGCCTCGAAAGCGGTGAAGGTAAATGACTATAAGTCATATGATAATTAATCAGGGCATTCAGTTTTGTATTAAAATTTATAATTCTTTGATTGAATTCGTAACCACTCCCTTCAACTGACCGATAATCGTAAGTGGCGTAATGAGAATTTTTCTCTTGCGTTCTACACATGTGTCAAAAATTTTTTAGTTTTCTTAATATGAATTTAAATAAACGAATAATTTCAGTACAAAAATCGAAATAATCTTTATCATATTCATTAATTATACTGTAAATATTTACTGAAATAATTTTTAGCATATTAAAACGACGATTTTATATAGAAAATAAATATACTTATAGGTTATGTAACAGTAAGAATACTTTCAATAAAAATTAAATTGTAAATAAATCAAAAAAAATGTTACCTCCTACAACGTAATCTTTATTTATTAAACTTATTACTAATTTACAAGTGAAAAGAAACAATTGACTGAGTTAATTGTTGAAATACCATGCATAGTCAATGTTGATTTCTGTATCACATAACACATACAAAAATGTATAGACAGTGTTGATGCGCAATCGTTTGTTTTTTTAACGTCACGTAAATAACAAAAGATATTCACTTTTAAATAAACACACACACAACTGATATTCCTATATTAATACTTACTATAAAATTTGCACCTAATTAACGCCCTCGTGGGTAAACAGTGAAGTTTACAAAAAAATGTTTCAAACAAAAGTTTTTTATTTTTTTTATAAGGAACATTTTTTACATTAAAACTTTTGTTCTATCTCTAACGGTTTACAAGATGGGTCCTACGGACCCAAGACCCAATTGACCTATGATGCTCATTTACGAACTTGACCTCACTTTTTACGTCCTGAGTACGCTGTAAAAATTTCAGCTCGATATCATTTTTCGTTTTTGAGTTATCGTGTCCACAGACGGACGGACGGACGGACAACCGGAAATGAACTAATTAGGTGATTTTATGAACAGCTATGACAAAATTTTTTTCCTAGCATCATTATTTTTAAGCGTTACAAACTTGGAACTAAACTTAATATACTATGTATATTTCATATATGCATGGTATAATTATAACCATAATTATTATAACAATTATTACACAATTAATGTCGTACTTTAGTGTCGTTATTAGAGAAATTCTCACCATTTCTGAAGGGCTTGGAAAAAATATATGTTATTAAACTGCAGACAGATTGAAAATCTGATTCGAAGAGAGATAAAATCATATGAAGATAAAATAAGTTTCAACCACTTATAAAATTTGACAAGTAAACCTCATTTATATTTTAAATTAAGAGTGAGCAAACAAAATTCAACTTAATCAGTTTCATTTTGAAGTAATCGTGAATAGATTTTATTGGAGCTGGCTTGAATTGTTTTCGAAAAAATTATAAAAATTGAATTATGAGAATCGGACCCCTTGCTCATTTTAGGGCTAGAAATTAATATAAATCCATTTTATTGAGAAATTATGAACAGTTATGAAAATTCAAAGAAACGACAAACCTTTTTAGGTAGATACCTAAAGATCATCCCATAAAGATAAACTAAACAAAATTAAAACACTAAAGTTCAGACAAGAAGGCATAATCATCATCAGGACAAAATAAGATTTAAAAAAAAAGTGAAGTAAAGTTTATCGTAGTCGTATCTATAATCTGCTCTGTATAATATCAAGTATTAAAATTTATGGAAGTTTTTTCTAATATGTTTTATTAAAACTGAAGGATATGTAGGTATAGAAATAGAAGAAGAGACTTTCTGCCAAAGAAGTAAACCTGGACTTTATCAACTTAAAGTTTTTAAACATATGTGATATCTATGTTTTTATTCAGACTGACTACTATCTTCTTCTTGCATGTATAAGGTGATGCACATGAAATAAAGAGTGAACCAATTTAATGTTTTCTTTTTTGAAACTCTGAAAACCAAATGCAACGCATTCTTATTGAAACAGTAAGACGTTAAACCTCCTAATAAATTGGCTTAAACATGTCAACAATATCACAATGGTCTTTGTTAATAACGCATTCCGCATTGATCACAATAAGATCTCGCAAAAGACCTCGCAAAAATTAGATGTGATTTTCATTTCGGTCAAACTTTTCAAATTTTGGGAAATGATAGTTTAAGTCATTCTCAAGAAAGGTTCCAGTAGTCAGAAGTCATGAAAATGAGAGGATTTCATATTATAGGTAAATTGAAGTTGGAAAATGTACTCATTTGTATAATATGTGCCTATGTGTGTATAGGCAAATACATATAAAGATATGTATAACTACATGCATACGTATCTTTTTTAATGTAAGAGTGTTGTTTTTATACAATGTATGTGAAATATACATAGTATATTAAGTTTAGTCTTAAGTTTGTAACGCTTAAAAATATTGATGCTACGAAAAAAATTGTGGTTTAGGTGTTCATAGAATCACCTAATTAGTCCATTTCCGTATGTCTGTCTGTCGTCTGTCGTCTGTCGTCTGTCGTCTGTCGTCTGTCGTCTGTCGTCTGTCGTCTGTCGTCTGTCGTCTGTCGTCTGTCCGTCTGTCCGTCTGTCATCACGATTACTCAAAAACGAAAAGAGATATCAAGCTGAAATTTTTACAGCGTACTTAGGACGTAAAAAGTGAGGTCGAGTTCGTAAATGAGCAACATAGATCAATTGGCAATTGGGTCTTGGATCCGTAGGACCCATCTTGTAAACCGTTAGAGATAGAACAAATGTTTAAATGTAAAAAATGTTTCTTTTAAAAAAATAAACAACTTTTGTTTGAAACATTTTCTTGTAAACATCACTGTTTACCCACGAGGGCGCTAATTAGGTGAAAATTTTGTAGTATGTATTAATATGGGAATATCAGTTATGTGTGTGTGGCTATTTAAAAGTGGAAATCTTTCTTTATTTACGTGACGAAAAAACAAACGATTGCGTCATTAAAACTGTCTATACATGGTATTTCAACAATTAACTCAGTCAACTGTTAGTTTTCAATTGTTTAATTCTTGTTTTTTTGAAGAATATGTTACGAAATTCAAAGAAGAAACAGTGTTAAATGTTCAGTGGATCAATAATATGAAGATCAATATTTTTAGCTACATATATACCTATATGATTTGACAATTAAATTACAATCATTTTTGTATACAAATGAGTACATTTTCTCACTTTTACTTTAAACTAACATTTCCCAAAATTTGATCGAAATGCAGATTACATCTAATTTGTGTGAGGTCTTTTCTGATGAATTTTTTAAAACTTGACAATAGTACCCAATTGACCATTTAATATACCCCATGGGACATTCTGTGCTATACAAACTGCTTATACTTGTGTTTTGTAAGAAACCTCTATAAAAATTAATAAAACATAAAATAAGTTTTTGTGAAAATAAATTATACGAAAGATAGAGAAAATGTTTTTCATACTTAGTTACTTACTTTGTGCTAGCATAAGATAAAGTTTTCTGCCATTCGAATTCTGAGGGAAATAATTTTATTGATTTTTAAATAACATTTAAAGTTGTTTTGTTTCTGTTTGCTTTTTATTTTTATTTTTAAGAGTTCGAAGAAGTAGAAACACAGAATACAATATGTTTGACATTGTGATTTATTGTTATAAATTGGTTATCAACAAATGTTAGTTGCATTTTTACAACACAGCTGAAATATTTACTTTTAGAGGAAGTCTAATTCTATAAATAAAACTGGTACGTTGCCCATCATGGTTTTGTATTTGTCATTATTATGTGAAATACATAGTAATGATAAAGAGCAACCAGCATGATGGGTTTGTATTTAAGAATAGATCTAAAATAATGCAGTTATACAAATGTTTAAAAAATTGTACATTTATTGTAAATTTAGAAATCATGACTTTGTAGCCTGGAAATCTGCTAGGAATATAGGGTGTATTTTCTCGATCCTGTCCCGATGTATTCTAAATGTGAAATTTTGTGACGATGTATGGATGTATCCAAATTCTTTATAACTACTAAGTGATAGGGATATATTTTAAACACTTAGGAACATGTAAAATTTAAAAGTTACAACAATCCGGTAATTTTTATACCATGTATATATGAAATATACATAGTATATTAAGTTTAGTCCAAAGTTTGTAACGCCTAAAAATATTCATGCTACGAAAAAAATTTTGGTATTGGTGTTCATAGAATCACCTAATTAGTCCATTTCCGGCTGTCCGCCCGCCCGTCCGTCTGTGGACACGATAACTCAAAAACGAAAAGAGATATCAAGATGAAATTTTTATAACGTACTCAGGACCTAAAAACTGAGGTCGAGTTCGTAAATGAGCAATATGGGTCCATTGGGTCTTGGGTCCGTAGGACCCATCTTGTAAACCGTTAGAGATAGAACAAAAGTTTAAATGTAAAAAATTTTCTTTATAAAAACTAAACAACTTTTGTTTGAAACATTTTTTTGTAAACATCACTGTTTACCCACGAGGGCGCTTATAAGGTGCAAATTTTATAGTATGCATTAATATGGGAATATCAGTGTGTGTGTAGCTATTTAAAAGTGGATATCTTTTTTTATTAACGTGTCGTCAAAAAACAAACGATTGCTTCATCGACACTGTCTATACATGGTATTTCAACAATTAACTCAGTCAATTGTTTGTTTTCACTTGTTTTCTTTAAATTCTGAACTATTTTCTCAAAATCCCGATTATATACTGGCCATGCTTGCATTTAACACATAATTTAACGGGTTGTTTTAAACAATCTAACCAATTCCTATCCCTATATATTTTATATGTTTCATGCACAAACTACTGAATGGATTTGAATGAAACTCTATAATAATATAGTTCATACATCAGAATAACAATTGACCTATAATTTACTCTGACATTTCACTGCGCCTTCTATTGCTATCATTTCGAACCATAAATTACAGATTTCTGTAAAACATGGTAAACAAGATACAATTCATGGCCATCTGTTCTGATATACTCAATAAATTATGACAATTTTACGATTAAATAAAAATGTTTTAACTGTACTTATATTTTACCTGTGTGATACAATCCCTACCCCTATTTTGAGTGTTATTAAAGAGATATAAGCAAGAGCAAGTCAAAAAAAATATTTTCCTTTAAAGAAATTTATAACACTCGTCAATCGTTTTTACATAAATTACATTTGAAGTGATAAAATGAATAGCATTATATCTTTAATCTGTTATTTTATCGAGATATTTATTTAGGCATGAATATTCCAAAAGCTATGGTACATCTCGAAAAATTGTACTTTCAATTTTTGTCTAATTTTTCCAAGTTCCAACAGATTCCATCATCAAAATCTGAAAAGTAAGCCTCAAATATTGCCATACACTCATTTTTTTTGGGATCGTCGTTAAGTAAGTTAAAATTTTATTGGCTTTTATTTAAAGTATAAAGTAGAACCAACCATCTTCTAACTGTATTACATTGGCATTTTACAATATAATCTACTTTAATAAAATGTAAAATTGCATTTGAAGTAATAATTTATTCATATAAATAATTTTATTATATTTTTAACCGACTTCAAACAAAAACGGCGGAGGTTATCAATTCGACTGTATTTTTTTTTTATGTTTGTTACCTCAGAACTTTTGACTGGGTGAACCGATTTTGATGATTCTTTATCTGTTGTGGTGCTTCCCGTTTGGTCCCATTTCATTTTGGTACAGTTTTAACAACGGCATCCATGAGAAATCCATAAAAGTCTTAAATTTGCATTAATTATGCACGACAAGAGGACGAATAACTCAATATCACTTCTTTTTTTAGTGACAAGTTAGTGAGTGTACTTCAGATTCACTAAAAATCACAACAACAAAATGAACTTTTAACAAAAAGAAAACCGACTTCAAAAGGAAAACTTTTCCAAAATATATTAAAATGCACTAAAAAGTAAAAAATTAACTATAATATAATGTAGTTTAAATTATTGTGATTTTTGGAGTCGTTGTCAGCCAAGGAAACAACTCCGACAGAACAGTTTTCTTCATTAGCTTGGCTGACACCGACTCCAAAAATCACAATAATTTAAACTACATTATATTATCGTTATTTTTTTTACTTTTTAGTGCATTTTAATATATTTTGGAAAAGTTTTCCTTTTGAAGTCGGTTTTCTTTTTGTTTGAAGTTTTTTTAATGATAATTTAAGTTTTAAGTTTATGCAACGATGGCGATGTTGATGCCTTTATAATCTAAAGGTTATATATATTACAATAAAATTTAAAACATATGCATATCTACCTACCGAGAGGTTTAAAAATATTGAAGGAGGATATTTAAAATGTCGGAATACATGTGCATATAATATGCTGCGTGTTTATAACGCTAAGCATTATGATTACGATGTGAAAACGTTTTATCTAACACAATTTTGTAGTACTTAATGAAAAACCGAATGCAATAAGAAGTAGTTAAAATCGTATAAGGAATAATACGGCATGTCATAAATAACTTCAGGACTCACCCGCAAAAGTGTCTATGCCTAAACGAACAGCTTATTGAAGTTAAAACTTATGGAATATAACTATATCTACTAAATTAACTGAATTAACTCAAAAGCAAGATACAGTACCTACTTAATATACAGGATAAATACCATTTGTGTGGACCATCCATTTTAATCTATAATGGCAAATAGCTCGCTTTGTAGCTAACCCACCAAAAAATTCCTAGAATAAAAGTTGCTGAGTATGATGGGGGATACCATGTTGTAACATTATATTTTTTTATTTTTTTGAAAATTGTTAACTTTCGGAGGAAATGTGAATTGAAAATATGCCATATTTGAATTTAATCTATATGTAGCTAGTAGTGTGTTTTCTTTCGATTAAATGCAATAATGACATATTTTTAAGTCACATTTCCTTCGAAAGATAACGGTTTTTGAAAAAATGCTTTGAATAAGAAAAAGTTAATCTTTTTATTATTAAAGCAACTCGAAGAACTAGATCCAATTCTATGCCTGAACAAGATCTCCCCCATCTAAATCTGCAACTATTGTTTAAGTTATTGTTTGATTGGTTAAGTACAAAACGGGCTATTACCCTTAATGGTTTCATTGGTCCACCCTGTATTCTTAAAGCCTTTTCATGGCAGTTTAAGATGATAAAAAGGTCATTTGGGAAAATAGATGAGTTTCTGATTCTCTTTCTGGAGATTTCTGAAACGTTCTGTCGTTTCGAATATATTTAACCCACATATATTTTGTGTAATGATGATATTTATTAAGCATAGTCATAAACTATTCTGAACATATCCACAGAACAAAATACGAGAACAAGAAATTGTTGTTATTTTATGATAAGACAATTATCATAAGACAATAGCTAAAAACATAATATGATAATAAATAGAGACCTTAAACCTATAATGAAGCAAAATTTCTATGACTCTTTTTGTCTGCCATTTGAAAAATGGTTAAAAGAAAGTTTGGTTGCAACGAAAATTATGGCACATTTGTCGCATTTATGAAAATCGGGTTTTTCGCTTTTCACTTTTTGTCTAGCATATGTGCTATTAAGGTGTTAATAAGGCGAAATTTTGTATAATAATTAATTTTGTCAATTAATGAGTTTCAATTACTGAGTATATAATACGCCTTCTGTTTATATTTCAAGTCGATTCTCTGTACGGTTTACGATAAAATAAATATTAAAAACGACCCTTTGTACATGGTTGCATATGTATTCATAAATATTCATAAATTTTATATGAGTTAAAATTATGAATCATAAGAATTTGATGTTCTTATAGACTCACGGTCTAAAAGTTTGTTATTTACTTTATATATTTTAATCATTGAGGAAAACCATGTCAAAAGTGTTTTCTTTTACAAAATTTAACTTCGAACAAGTGAAAACAAACAATTGACTGAGTCAATTGTTGAAATACCATGCATAGTCAGTGTTGATTTCTTTATCACATTACACATACAAACATGTGACACATACATAACTGTTAATCAAGTATAGTACATAATATAATATTTCCGCATAATTGGCGCCCTCACTACTGAATGGATTTACACTACTGAATGGCGCCCTCACGGGTAAACAGTGATGTTTACGAAAAAATGTTTCAAACAAAAGTTCTTTAATTTTTGATAAGGAACATTTTTTACATTTAAACTTTTGTTCTATCTCTAACGGTTTACAAGATGGGTCCTACGGACCCAAGACCCAATTGACCTATGATGCTCATTTACGAACTTGACCTCACTTTTTACGTCCTGAGTACGCTGTAAAAATTTCAGCTCGATATCTTTTTTCGTTTTTGAGTTATCGTGTCCACAGACGGGCGGACGGGCGGACGGACAACCGGAAATGGACTAATTAGGTGATTTTATGAACACCTATGACAAAATTTTTTTCCTAGCATCATTATTTTTAAGCGTTACAAACTTGGGACTAAACTTAATATACTATGTATATTTCATATATACATGGTATAAAAATTAAGAAAAGTTAATGAATATATAAACTTGACTTTTTTAAGGTAAGATTTTTTTTTGGGTTTAGGTTTTAGGCTAACTTTTTTAGGCTTTGTTTTGCTAAAAAGTGGCGGGCAATGGT
Source organism: Chrysoperla carnea (assembly GCF_905475395.1). Taxonomy (NCBI): domain Eukaryota; kingdom Metazoa; phylum Arthropoda; class Insecta; order Neuroptera; family Chrysopidae; genus Chrysoperla; species Chrysoperla carnea. The sequence goes on from NC_058337.1 coordinate 130,669,268, forward strand.
ATCAGTCTCGTTTAACATTTTAATGGGTAATATGGCCAATCCGACGTCGGGACTATCCCCTATTGTAGTTGAAGAGTGTTAGCTACATTAAATGAATTTTAAAGAAACCTTTGTCGATCATATATTGTATCATAAACAGTTGATTGGTAGAGTAGATATAAAAATTACACACTATTTTACTACAAGATCATATACTCTTATCGTGCATACCGTGTATAATCTGAATCTTTTTTTAAAATTCTGCGGGATGACGTACTTAAAGATGGCTAAAACTTTCCCAATTTAATTTTTTAACTTATTCTCCCAACCAGTAGCTATCGTTATTTCAACATATAAAACTATATGGTTCTATCTAAATGTTATAATATATGCATCTAAAAATGTGGTTGAGTTATAAATGAGGTGCCCGCTTTATTATAAACTTTATGCAAAATCATAATATTTTATTGGCGAACAACTCCGTGCAATATATTTTATACGTGCCGAGTAAGTCATGTAAAATATATTGTGTACATATATAATAAAAAATTATTCGATAAGTATGAGATAAACTCTCCTAAAAGTTCAGTATTGCAAAAGAATTATAAGTAAAAACGTTCGTAATTTGTATAGAGAAAATTTTTTTTACAAGTTTCTTCCCATAAAAGTTTAGAAGTACATGATATTGCATAAAACGTTAGTAATTTGTATTAGTTGTGTGCGTAGTCATGGTAGGGACAATAAAATCGATGCCAACGCTTCCAGTAAAAAATTTTGGCATTAAAGGAGGCTGTTATGACTAATTTGTAATTCTTTACATGTTAATGTTATAGAAAATGTCAAATTAAATTTATTGAAAAATACTAATTAATTAATGCATTAAAAATTGTGAAAATAAGAAATCAAATTACACAAATATTATTTTTCAAATGTACAAATGTAAATTATCATAATTATTTATTTAAATTTGTGAGACAATAATATTAAATTTTCAATGTAATTCATAAATGCAATCCATACTATTATTATATATGCATCCATACAATTCTATAATTAAATTAGTGTATCGTTACCATGGAAACGCCTACAAAAAAACTCACGCACGGTGTGAATGGAGCAAATTTTTTGTTTTTAAGTTCTATTCATTTTATTAAACCCTTCAGCAATCTCGTTATGACCATTTTGCTCTCACTAGATTTCAAACATAAATAACTTTTATTTTTCAAATTTTCAAATAGGGTTGAAACTTATAAATATTTTTGTCAGGTTCTTCAGAAATTGTGAGAATTTCTCTCAAAAACAAGAGTAAAGGTGTAAGCAAAAACAACGTACTTTCGTTAGTCGTACTCAGTAAATAGAAAAAACTTGTGAACGAATTATTTAGATTATTTCTCAGTCCTATATTAGAAATGTAAATGTTTGTTAATTATGAATCAGATTGTATCCACGATTAAGAAAATAGGGGATCGGATTACATTTTGTTTAGCACTTCAGATGAAGAATTCTCATTTCACGAATAGCGAATAAGCGATGTTATACGTGGGAATCGCCATAGAGATTGCATATAAAACTTTGTTTTGCTAATCTTAGATTTCTTATAACTTCTTCGTGTCCCGTCCATATCGGGAATTATGCCCGGTGTTCACGGTGTTAATTTACAGTCGGTAAAAGTTGAACACCCTTATGCTAACGCCTAGTGGGAAGTGTGTGATCCAGAATCAAACTGAGAGAGTAAGTCATTGATAATGCTTGGAAATCGAATACGGTTTCCTAAACAAATATTTTCTATAGAATTATAAGACCAACTGCATAATCGCCATAAAAGTTTATACAATGAGTTCGTAAAACATAGAAAACCATTTTTTCCCATGATTTATTTGTAATAATGATGTATCTGCTTTAATATCTATTTCATGAAATTGAAATTTTCGATACTTCGTAAAAATTACCTATTTTTAGGAGCAAAATCAACAAAAGCATTTATTTTAAATCTTCTTGTTGAGGTAGGATAAAAACATAAAATGCTGGTTCTGTATCCGAATTTTTCGGGGTTTTTTTATATTTTGTAAATTTCACTTATTAAGGATGTATGAGCATGGTAGTGGGGGCGCAAATTTAAAAATAGATATTTTCAATTTTGATGATAAATTTATATTATTACTTGACGATATAAGACGAAAAGTAAGAATAAAATTCTTCCATATCTGGCTTAATTTTCAAAATATCGAAAATTGAAAATTTTCTTTAATTATTTAGCTTTCGATATTTCGAAAACCAAGACACATATCGAAAAATTTTATTCTTATTTTTCATCTACATTCATGAAGTTATAACAAAATTCATCATCAAAGTTGAAAATAAGATAAAAATAATTTCAACCCTTAATCTACCCTGCTCTTACATCCCTTATATGGACGGTGACACTTAGTTTTTTTCTTTTCTAATTCATTGCTAATATGTTTACTTTCTATTAAAAAGTTTTTTTTTAATTTGTTTTCATTCATTCCAAATGAAAATTATCAAAAACTTCCAAAATATGTCGTTTTTTGAGATTCCTCCATAAGAGCCAATGTATTTTATATCGATTTTTAATGACTTTTTTCTTAAAAATTTGCATGGATACCTAAGCTGAAATTTTAACCACATATTCTTTGAGTAAAAGACTACCTACAAACAAATTTTGAGCCTTTAAATCAAACATTGTTGTCATGCTAATACATCCTTAATACTTTTACCTTTTAAATTTTTTTGAGAGTCAATGCACTAATTTATCGTATGCGTAGGTACGAAGGGAAAGAGTGAGTAATTTTTACCCTAGTAAATACTTTTGGCTACGTCAATGATGACTTGTTTTAAGAGGGTAAAAGCTAAAAAAAGTTTTGCAAATGGCCACAATGCAAAACAACGTAGCTACATATTTATAAATTTTCATAATCTATTATGGAAGTTACAAAGTTTCAAACAAATAACGGTTGCCATTTCAGAATCAAAAAAGCGTTATTTTATCCATTTAGACCTGTAATTTCACGTAATAGAGAACACTATATATTTGGAAATAGTTTCAAAAGTAACGCCATTTTCTTGGCTAGCAAACAATCGCAATGTAAATGCGAAAAAAGACATAAAAATATGTTGTTTAGATTTATATTTCGAAAAAATTCACAAAAGTTGTATTTGCAGAAAGATGAAATATTCAATAAGATAGTTAGTTGTCTGTGTGGTTAAGAATTTTAATAAAATATATATATATATATATATATATATATATATATAGCATTTTAATAAAATATATTATTAAAATTTTTAGTATATTTTCACTGTATAAATTATTAAACTCCTTATTTTATTTCCAACATCTTTATCTTTTAATATTTTTAAAGCTGCCCATACAATAAGTTTATTAAAGTTTAAATAGTAGATACGTATATACCTATTAAAGTTTTATAATATTTTGAAATAGATATAGGTAACAAATGCATATATTTTGGTTTTATATACATATACATACAGATTGAGACATAAGAAGATTTACAGTTATAAAAAGTATGAGCGATGTTAGTATTAGATTGATTGTACTGAGCTTTGAAAACCGCTTAGTGGCGGCTGATAAACATCTATCGAAAAATTGTATTTTTTTTACCGATATTTATACCAACTATTTGATTAACTCCTGCTGTTAGAATATCAGATTTCGATGATTTTTGTGTGTGCTTTTTTGCGATTATTATTAAATAAGGCAACTGTGACAGTATTATATTGACATAACCCGCCACCAATCGCGTTGTGAGCATTTACATCACGTTTTATTTAAAAGATGAATAACTAGTATTTTTCAAATGATATGTGATTGAAACTTTTGCTGTCTTCATAAAATTTTATCTTTTTTCGAAATTATTTAGATTTTTCAACCTATCTACAGTTTTTTTTAAATTTATCTTTTCAAGCCCTTTAGAAATTATGAGAATTGCCGTCATCACGAGAATAAGAGTGTCATTAATGCCAGTAAAAAACTATTAACTTTTTAAAAAATTTTTAAATCTATTCGTGTACTTTCTTTAAGTTGATATAAGTCGTACTCAGTAAATGAAAAAAAAACTTGTGGTAGAGTTCGTACAAAACGAAGTGGCACCGAGCAAGAGAGAGTGTAGATACGAGTGCACATACATATACATCATACACTCTCTCTTGCTCGGTGCCACTTCGTTTTGTACGAACTCTAGTAATATGATGAAATTAGTTAAGTCCGTGAAAAAAGAAATACTTTTCTCACTCAGTATGCGTGGGAAAAATAGTTCATTACCCGTAGTGTGATAATGAATTACTTCCCGCAATAGGGCGGTAATGCATTCAGTTACTATAGTAACTATGTTAATTCTCAACAAGCCATGACAAATTTTTAACCGCCCGAACTAAAAAAAGGAGTGTCATAAATTTAAACGCTAGGTGTGTGTGTCTGTTTGTGTGTATCTGTCTGTGGCATCGTAGCGCCTAAACGGGTGAACCGATTTTGATTATTTGGGTTTCGTTTGAAAGACAGTTTGATGTTCTTCAAAATTGGTTCAATTTGGAAAAGGCTTTAAGGAAAACTGTAATTTAATAAGAGAGTCTTCATAGATATGTTTCAAGTGCGAGTTTTCTCAAAAATTTGTTCCGTAACTGAAAAATTTGTAAATTTTAAATGCGTAGTTGAAGTTTTGTACGATATACGTGTGATACCGCATTTTTAACGTACTTCTGTGATTGTCCAACTCGTGCTACACACTCGTTGGCCAAGTTTCGCAAGCGTACGTTAATAAAATGAAATTAATTATATATAGATTATTTCGTTGCTCTAATATTTTCACTCTGAAACATCATTCCGTATATTCACTTACGCTTCACTGTGTATACTACATTATTATATAGCACAAAGAATACCTAGCTCTAACCAGAGTTCTTGCTACCTTTTTATGATCGTTAGCTTGTATAAAGTTTTACCTACTATAACTACTCGTAGGATACGAGTACCCTTACAATAAGTAAATCAGATTATGAACATTCATTATTTAAGTAATTTTAATATAAATTTTATTAATACTGCATCATATAAAAATAAAATATTATGTTATTATTTACAACATATTATGTTCGTCTATTGTTTGTTATCTTTGTTATAAGAGAATAAATTAATAATATTCTAAAGGTTGTTGGGGTTTATATTGTGTTGGTTGCAGGATAAAATGATAAACAATAGGAGATACACAATGGGAGGATGATAAAATGGGTAAGATAAAATTAATAACTGGCTTCGAATATATACTATGGATACAAAATTGTGTTTTGTGAAACTATAAACTTTTGTACCTTTTTTACAATTCAGATTTTCATAATTTTTGGTCCATAATCATTCTAGAAATGGTATTTTTTTTTATAAAATAGATAATTGTTCTCTTATTTTTTACCCGATTGCGCGATGCAAATGAGGGGTAATGTGTTTATCAGTCTATATATGGAACACTAGAGACTAAACGCCTGGCCAAATCTTGATGATTCTAACGTCAATCGATTTGTATATTTTATTGCGAGCATCACTGAAGATATGTCAATAACGATATTCAATATGGCGGCCAATCGACGCTATATTGTGAAAAAATAGTAATAAAATTCGATATAGACAAATCGATTGACGTAAGAATCATTAAAATCGATTAAGGACCAAACATGGAACTGGAAATGAAAGTCGACGAACTAAAGTAAGTGGGTTATCATTGAATTAGTATTTGAAAATCCTAACTAAAAAGCGTAAAATTAAAAAAAATAACCAAGAAAATCAAAACAATTCCAGTAGTTTACATAACGACTAGACAGTCGAGGTCCATTTAAATCTTGACCGGTTGAAATTTTCTCAATAAAGATCCCCGGTGGTCACGACGAAATCTAAACTACTGGACTGGTCTTTTTCTTTTCAGTTTTTATTTAACGCAGTCGGATTTTTTTTATTTTTCAAGTTAATTTGTTTATTACTAAAAAATTCGATCAAAAATTATTATCTTCAATTTTTAAAAAAAGATTTTAGATTAATTTGGCCACAGTGAAAACATAAGTATTGGTAAAACTTCGGTGAAATTCGTTGTTCTTAAGATATTAGCTTCTCTGTAGTTAATTTCTACTATTTTCACAAAAGTTTGGTTAAAGACTAATTAAACCTTGGCAAAAACAACTACACTTGTTAAAATACGATCAAATTTATGGTTTTCATGATTTCCGCTCCTTGGTAGTAATATTTCCAAATGATGAGAATTAAAAACTGAATATCTTGAAAATCTTTTTGAGTCAAAATTTTTCTCTGAAAAAATCGTAAAAATCGATTTTGACAGAAATTTGGGCTTACGCTTTGATTTGAGCTCATTAAAACAACGGAAATGGTTAAAATACGATCAAATTTATGGTTTCTAAGAAACCAGGTCTTTGGCAATACAATTCAAAATTCCGAGACTTGAAAACCTAATATCATGAGAGGTGTAATTTGGATGCTAATTTGAATCAGATTTTCATAATTATTGTGCCAAAATTATCCAAGAAAATCTATTTATGTTAAAATTGAAGTTTGGTTCCAGTCGATCTTGTTGTTATTGCAAGCTTTCAAAATCAACTTAAGAGAGACACTTCTTCTTCAAATGAATGTCTTTTAACTTTTACGATATCATTTGACAGCATAGTATATTCGGAATTGTTCAAAGCTTATTGAATATTGAAGAAAATGGTTCATAAAGATATCGAAAATCAAATTGATAGTAACATTTGAATTTCTCTTTCGCATTCAATCAAGACAATAAATTAATAAATTATATATATTGATTGAAATAATTACTCAAGCTGAACATTCAATTACATTCAAGTGGCCCTTTACTCAACTGTATAAACAAAAACATAATTATTTATAATAATGGATAGTAATTAACGACTTTGTTTATGTTGTTGCTATAATTATTAATAACAATAACATCTTAAACTTACAATACACAAAACAATGAATAAGGTATTGGAGAGATGACCTTAAAGCTACAGAACAATGAATTTCTGACTTAGAAAACTTGATCTATGGCCATGGCATAATAAGTATTTGGCAATCGTTTCAGAATAGGTGAAAGTAAATTTAAGAAGGGGATGACCATAAATTTTTCTCCTGCGAAAATTTTACAGTGATTCCTCTTTCAAACGACGTAGTATTCTGCTTCAGCGGTTCAACGTATAGCGGTTGCAGACAAAATTTGTAGAAAATTTTACCCTCTAGAACTTTTATAGTAAATGTAAATACGATTGTAGGGAAACGAGATATTCTCAACAAACTGATTTTTACGACCTTTGACTAAGAAGATTGGATTAATGGTCTCCTCGATCAGGAAACAAAAGCTGCCCAACCCAAAAAAAAAAAAAAACAATTATGTTTCTTATTCCTTCAAAATTCCCATGTTTATAAAGCCAACCCCATCCTTGCTTTAAATTTCCAATGGAAAAGAAGAATTTCGCTGGTTTTGTTGTGCTTTAATGAAAGGTCACTCATGTTAAACAAACAGTAAATAGAGAAAAATTGTTTTTCGAATAACTATAAAAATAGTCGAGATAAAATCCATCAAAGATTGGTACCTCTTTCTGGTAAAATAGCATTTAGCGAGGAGTTCGTATGGCAAACATACTATAAAACGTCAACTATTTTGTCCGACATCTCTGTCTAATATATGTCTAATAGTAGTTAAAAATGTTTCTTATGGGCTGGTTAAGGGCATGGTTATATACCATGCATGAAGGAGGTGCACTCAGCCTCTAAAAATGAGGAGCTGATAACTGAAATTATAAGCGAAAAGCAGGTAAAACAAATCACAATGGGCTCTATAGCCTAAGTGTGTCCTTCGTGGACAGCCAATATAATCTAACCTAACCTAACCTAACCTATATCACTTCTTGGCTGATTTTAATTTTAATTGCACTTTTTGTCATATCTTTTACGGTATTTTCATATTTTGTTAAGAAATGCGAAATTCCCCATTTAGTCTAGTAAACATCCACGATTTTTTCTAACTTTTTTGTATATTCTCCGAAAATTACGAAATAGGTGTCATTCGATTAGTAATTTTATGTAGAAAGTTTACTGAAAAGAATGAAATGGCGCTAAAAAAAATTGCAAAAGTTATAAACAATTAAGTGAAAAATAAAATAGGGGGTTCAGTTTTTTTTGAATAACTCAAAAAATATTGAAAATTTTCGAAATCTGAAAAAAGATCCAAAAAGATGAAGAAATTTCCTAAAATAAAGTTTGTACTGCCGAAGTTGTATCTCTAATATTTATAATTTTTACAGAGCCTTGAAAATAGCGCAAAATATGACAAGTTTGGCTCTCGCGCGCGGTCTGTCTTTGAGACCTACTAACATAAAAAATTATTTAAACATATAAAATATGAATATTAATAAATAAAAAAATTAATGTAGTTTTTAGATACATGAATAAACAATAATCCGTGGTTGAAAATTTTTTTTGTTAATTTTTGCATTAGTTATGTAATTGTTAACTAACAATTTTTTCTATATAGAATGTTAACATAAAATCTCCGATAATTATTAAATTAAAACCCCAGAATTTTTTTCCCTCCGTGAAGTTATTCTTATTAAGCTTACAAATAAATTACCGTTTTTAAAATTTTAAAATTTTGATTTTTCAAATTGTTATTAACATTTGAATATTAACAAATGAAAAAAAGTAATGAAAGAAAATATTTTTTTTTAAATTTTTTTATTGTTTTAATTTTTTCTAATCAAAAGCCACATAAAAATAATTTTTTGAAATTTTTTACAATTGTTTTTTAAAAAATTGTTATAAACAAATACATTGTTTATGAGTAAATCGAAATTATGTTTATTCATGTATCTCAAAACTACATTAATTTTTTTATTTATTAATATTCATATTTTATATGTTTAAATAATTTTTTATGTTAGTAGGTCTCAAAGACAGACCGCGCGCGAGAGCCAAACTTGTCATATTTTGCGCTATTTTCAAGGCTCTGTAAAAATTATAAATATTAGAGATACAACTTCGGCAGTACAAACTTTATTTTAGGAAATTTCTTCATCTTTTTGGATCTTTTTTCAGATTTCGAAAATTTTCAATATTTTTTGAGTTATTCAAAAAAAACTGAACCCCCTATTTTATTTTTCACTTAATTGTTTATAACTTTTGCAATTTTTTTTAGCGCCATTTCATTCTTTTCAGTAAACTTTCTACATAAAATTACGAATCGAATGACACCTATTTCGTAATTTTCGGAGAATATACAAAAAAGTTAGAAAAAATCGTGGATGTTTACTAGACTAATTGTTTCGGTAACTAAAGAGAGGCAAAAAGATGTATAAACACATATCTTAAATAAAAGTGTTTTAACAGAATCAATTTCTAGGAGAAACTAGACACTTTTTATCAGATAATTGATAGATACTTGTATAAGAAAAGCAAATTTTAACTTAATAAACAATAATAATTATCAGATATTTGTTATATGTTTCCGACAATAAATTAATGACTTTATATGAATATCTATCTGCAGGTAGATACACGTACTTTATCAATGCTTACATATGCTTGGTAGTATAGCTATATAATATGCTCAACAATGTAGACAAAAGCATTATATTTGAACGTAGAGAGAGCATGAATAAGTCTATAAATTTGTATTCAAATTGTACCAGTAACAAATATTATTATTGTTATTATCTTGCTAATTTTAATTATAACTTATGTACAAAGTGTTAAAAAAATCAGTGGTATTATATAACAGACTGACCAAAGTGTAGAAGAATTCTTTCTCTTGTATAGCCAACAAAATTAGGCTAATTATCAAAAAACCAATAAACAAACAAAGCCAACAAGATGGGAAAAGAAGCTGTCATTAAAATATGCTTAAAGTATTTTTATTTTACAAGCTTTTATTTAACTTTCAAATGTACGTTTATTTGGCTTGAATTTTGAAGCAGATATATCTTGCAGATAAAACCGATTGTGCTTAACTTTTTATACATATTTAGTTTTGAAGACAATGCATTTTATGGTAAGCATGACTTGATTTTCCCATCAATGCTACCATATTTATTAAAAATTTGAATAAAAAATACTATTTTAGGGACAAGCTTTAAATGTACTAAAAAGTACAAAATAACTTTTATTGTGGGTCATTCTAACATGAATTCTTTATCATTTATCATCGCCCTCACCAAACATTCTATTGGCTCACATTCGTCCCATTACTTTCAACACTTCTCAAGTTCATATTCTGTACCGTTTAGAAACTACCGTATAGTTATCGAAAAATGAGAAATGATTTGTAAAAGTTATTTGTTTTTTATTTAACATAATTTTATTTTTTGTTTTAGATATTCAAAACTCCACAAATTCCGGTAAGTTTTCAATTAAAACTTCGAGTTAAAGCTCGATTTATGCTTCTCATATGCTTAAAACGAAATGGATAACATTTATCTGGAATAGGCAACCACAAAAATTGTATGGATCGGGGGATCTACTCGCAAGTGAAACGTTACTCGCTATATATCGAAACAAAATTCATATAAATTTTAAATATTTATAATTGATTATGTAAAATGGCAATAAACTGCCATCTTTGAAAGGCAAATAAAGCTATTGCTAAATTTTAGTACTAGAGCGCTTTCTGTAATTAGGAAGTGAGAAGAAGAGTCGGAGTTTTAAGTTATATATTTAAGCAAGGCGTCATAGTACAATGTGATGACGTCATGTACCTATTTTTTAATGATTCACTCTATATTTCGTTTTTGATAGGAACACGTATAAAATTTTAACTTAAAAAACTATTGCTAAAATAAACTTCAGATTTGGAGCAAATTTATTACAAAAATAAGAAGAAAAAGGAAAAAAATGGTTTAAAATCATTTAGCTGAATTGTTTATTCAAGTAAACATTTATAAAATTCCTTGAAAGCTTCCAGCCTTGTGATCGTCGCTCTTTGTCACCGTTCTAAATCGAAAATCTATTACGAAAATCAATGATCTTACAAAGACATTGTATCCATGCTGTTATATACGTATAAAAACATTCATAGTAGTACAACGATGATTTCAAATAAGTACTACAGATATTATATGAATAGCTAATATTGAAATGTATGTATAATAACTAATTAAATTGAAACTTAATATAAGTGTACTTCGTAGAACTAACTTCACAATCATCAGAGCTTCATCATATTTTACGTAGCTACAAATATTATATGAATGAGAGACACGGTGTCTCAAAAGTTGTAAATTGCCGGGAATAAGGTGGGCAGAGGATGAAATCCGAAGTAAGAATTTCTGTTGGCATATTTTTCGTTTTTTGTTGAAAGACAATTCGATCGAGAGTGTTTTTAGCTATGTTTCAAGAAACGGTTCAGCCGTTTAAAGATCGTCACCTCAGTTCCAGTTCTTATCGGAAAAGGGATCCTAATCTCGAACTTGAAACATATTTAAGAACACTGTCGATTCAATTGTCTTTCAAAAAAAAAAAAAGTAATAAATATAAAAATCGGTTCAGTCGTTTGAGAGCTACAATGCTACAGATAGTCATACACAGTATTTAAAGGTTATATTAAAATTTAAGGAAAATAATAACAGAGAAATTCTCAATAAAATGAAGCGATAGTCATCCAATCCCTATCCCGCTAATGGTTGTAAAAATTATAAGTAAAGAATCATGTTCATTATTTTTTATCTTCTGCTCTAATGCAATAGCTTTGGAACACCCTGTAAGTAACTGAACTTGATGTCTTTTATTCATATAATATTCAAACAAGCCTGTGTGTCATTATTCTAAGTGTATTCATCAAAATTACATATTAAATTCATGATGAATAAACATTTGTTGTAAGCATTTGCAAAAAAAAAAAATAAAAAAAAAAAAAATATAATAAACCTACTTATATACTCAGAAAACATATTAAAGGAACAATTATTCAACACTTATATTCACAAACATTTCTAATAGCCGTATCTCTACGAAAAAACATCGAATCCTAATGGCTCTTTTGATAACTTGTATACTTTCTAGTTTTGGAGTCTATAGTTAAAAAATCACCACTTCCCGCTATGTATGGAAGATCGAAAGGTTGAAAAAAATAGATGATATGTTTTCATACATTTTTCCAAAACTAGTCGGTGGAAATTAAAAAAAAACTATGTTAATTAAAGTAAAAATTATTGAAAACAAAAAAACCCATGCCGTGCCGGACTAATTAAGGATGTATAAGCACGGTAGTGGGGATAAAAATTTAATTTTGATGGTGAATTATGTTATAACTTGACAATATAAAACGAAAAGTAAGAATACAATTTTTCGATATCTGGAGTAATTTTCAAAATATGGAATATTGAAAATGTTGAAAATTTATTTAGCTTTCGATAATTCGAAAACCAAGGCAGATATGGGAAAATTTTATTGTTATTTTTCGTCTACATTCATGAAGTTGTAATCAAATTTATCATCAAAATTGAAAATAAGGTCTAAACTTGACTTGACGCTCGTACTACCTTAAATGATCAGTAAGAAAGTTTTTGTTTAGTGAAAATCTTCTCTAGGGAACTTCGCTTTAATCTACAATAAAACTTTGAAATCACGTACACCCATTATAAATTTTTCCAAAATAAAAATATTTATACCAACATACAAACTAAATACCTAACATTTAATAGTTTTTCAACATCTTTCGGGAAAACCCACAAAATTAAAACAATAAGCAAAAATCATAAATAATATGAAAACAAGTGAAAACAAACAATCGACTGAGTTAATTGTTGAAATACCATGCATAGTCAGTGTTGATTTCTTTATCACATTACACATACAAACATGTGACACATTTAAAACTGATAATCAAGTATAGTACATATTATAAAATTTCCGCCTAATTGGCGCCCTCACGGGTAAACAGTGATGTTTACGAAAAAATGTTTTAAACAAAAGTTGTTTAATTTTTGATAAGGAACATTTTTTACATTTAAACTTTTGTTCTATCTCTAACGGTTTACAAGATGGGTCCTACGGACCCAAGACCCAATTGACCTATGATGCTCATTTACGAACTTGACCTCACTTTTTACGTCCTGAGTACCCTGTAAAAATTTCAGCTCGATATCTTTTTTCGTTTTTGAGTTATCGTGTCCACAGACGGACGGACGGACGGACGGACAACCGGAAATGGACTAATTAGGTGATTTTATGAACACCTATGACAAAATTTTTTTCCTAGCATCATTATTTTTAAGCGTTACAAGCTTGGGACTAAACTTAATATACTATGTATATTTCATATATACCTACATGGTATAAAAATAACAAGTGAAAACAAACAATTAACTGAGTTAATTGTTGAAATACTATGCATAGACAGTGTTGATTACTCTATCACATTACACATAAATACATGTCACACATAACTGATATACCCATATAATACTACAATTTGCGCATAATATACGCTCTCACGGGTAAACAGTGATGTTAACGAAAAAATGTTTCAAACAAAAACTGTTTAATTTTTTAGAAGGAACATATTTTTACCTTTAAACTTTTGTTCTATCTCTAAGGGTTTACAAGATGAGTAGTCCTACGGAACTAAGACCCAATTGACTTATGTTGCTCATGTACGAACTCGACCTCATTTTTTACGTCCTAAGCACGCTATAATAAATTTCAGCTTGATATCTCTTTTCTTTTTTGAGTAACGGTAATGACAGATGGTCAGACGGACAGACGACAGACGACAGACAGACAACCGGAAATGGACTAATTAGGTGATTTTTTGAACACCTATACCAAAATTTTGTTCCTCGTATCAATATTTTTAAGCGTTACAAACTTGGGACTAAACTTAGCATACCTTGGTATATTTCATATACATGGTATAAAAGATAAATAGAAAAGAAGAAGCAAAATACAAAACCATTCAGTACAGTTAAAGAGTGTGTACAAATAATATAAAACGTGTTATAAAAAGAAATCTACCTAATTTATTATCTTAATGGTTTTTTAACAATGATATAAAGTGTTATATAAATTCTATACTAACTTAATAAACCAGAGAGATTATGATAAGAATAATAAACAAAACGGAGGAAGAATTATTCGCCAAGAACAAGCCCACCAAACCGATGTAATAAAGGATGATTAGTTTCTTGAGTTTCCTAGTTTTAATCTCTATTTGCCTTGTTCATCGCATCACACGTGAACGAATGGAACAATTTCGCGAATTGTTTTCTTGTTGTGTCAACTATTATGAAGAGAAAGTTTTATGGAAGAAATTAGGGAAATTGAGGGGAACATTAGCAAATTTAAAACAAAATATTAAATACAATAAATGGTGGAAACGAAAATAAATAGTGCAAGATATTACTTTACTATATACTAATGTATTTATTTGCGCTCCCACCATATTTATCTAATGGTGAATTCGCACCGTGTGCGCGTTTTCCATGGTAACGATACACTGCATTAATTAAAGAATTGTATGGATGCATATATAATTGTATGGATTGCATTTATCACTTACATTGAAAATTTAATATTATTGTCTCACAAATTTAAAAAATAATTATGATAATTTACATTTAAAAAATAATATTTATGCAATTTGATTTCTTATTTTCACAATTTTTAATGCATTAAGTTTAATTAATTAGTGTTTTTCAATAATTTTAATTTGACATTTTCTATAATCGATTTTATTGTCCCTACCGAGACTACACACACAACGAATTGAGGTATTATTTATTATTATGAGAGCTTTATGGAAGCGCAGCGAGCTCTTCTACCGAAGGCTTAAGATGTCCAAGATAGTAAAGTTTGTGTTTAGCGGGCGGGCTGACGATTGAATTCAGATAAAGTATTAACATTATTCTAATTAACAGAGTTGCTGGCATAGGAAACTGAAACTGGATCATCCTTTATAATAATTGAATGGCGAAGAAAAAATAATAATAAAAGAAAATAGAAAAACATCATCACACCTACAATATTTTGTTGTTAAACATAAAGAAGAAAAATTATAAAAATATATGATATTCGTTTTTACAAAATAAGTATAACAAGATGTTATTACTGGAGAAAACCTGTTGAAAAAACTACGGTACAATCACTAAGTGGTATAAATTCAGATCAGGGCAATTTAACAGAAAAAAATTAATGGAAATATTTTGCTTCCCTGTATTGCATATTATTTTCTGTTCAAATTGCTCCATCGAAAGAAAAAATGTATTATTGTTACTAATTTATTATTGTAACAAATAACCGAGAAATATGAGCTCCGAGTATTCGATTTCCATATAAGACAACATCTCGCGTATTCATACCTTTCGTTCCTGTATCATTACTTATTTTTCATCTTCCCCAAATTTAAGGTGCACGAATATTGTTTTTCTAGACATTGCATACCAAACAACGCCTATACAACAAAATTATTAAAGTATTTACTTACTGCTGTGCTTAAATAAATGACTTTTTATATTTGATGTGCTTTCTTGATCTGAACAAGTTGAGGAAATTGAGTACAAATTTTTATTCATTACACTCTTATGGCTTACCATATTTTTGCTGTGAAAACATTTAATTTTTATTCATATTATAAATATTAAATTAAAAATTAAATAAAATTGTGTCTTCGTTGCTCTTAAACGGGTGGACCGATTTGGATATTTGTTTGTTTGTTTGCAAGGTAATTTGATTAAAAGTGTTTTCGCTATGTTTAAAGAAATCTACTCAGCTAGAGCTACAGTGTAATAGGAACTAAGCTCCTAAGTGGATGGACCGATATTGATTTTTTGTTTGTTTGAAAGGTATCGAGAGTTTTTTGGCTATGCTAATAAAATGCTATTACTTATAACAAGATTGTCTACAGCAAAACAAAATATAAAGACGGTTCAGTTACAGAAAGATCTTAAAAAAGTTTAGACTAACATCGATGCCATTTATTTATGAGGAACTGTAACTATAAATAAATTATTTTATGGAAAATTATTTAAATCCATGAATTCAACTATTTCTAATTCTTTGAATAAATACAATTACACAAATAATTGGAATTGATTTTATTGATCAATAAAAATAACTCTAAATTGTTTGATTAAATTATTAAATTGAATAAAAATAAATAAATTAAAAGCTTTTCATAATTTTTCAATAATATGCATACACTGAAAAAAAGTTCGAGATGCAAGATGATATGTTCTAAATGACATTGATTCATGACATTTGTAGATCAATTATAGAAAAAATATGATAACATAAAAGTATACAGACTTTGAATGATTAGAAGAAAAAAAAACTATAATGTTGACGAATTAATTTCGTTGAATTGTATTTATAATTTTAGTCACCCTATTAGCTCAGTTGGCTAAGGCGTAACCAATTCCGTCAGCGGTATGCTTAGGGTTGCGGGCTCGATTCACGCCGTCGCAACAAAATTAATTTAATTAATAGTTGTGATAGGCTGATGTAGTGCATGGTATATGCAAGAAGGAGATGCACTCTGCCTCTGAAATTGAGGAGCTAATAAATAAAATTATCAGCGAAAAAGTGCTTAAAGGCATATATGGTATCATAATGGACTCTATATCCTAAATGTGTTCTTCATGGACAGCCTATATAACCTAACCTTATTATAATTTTAAGTTTAAAAAGTGACAAAAAGCAAGGTTTAACATGGAATTAAATGGAAAATATAAGCGATAACTATACTTAAGCTTTTATCGGTTAATAATTATTTAAACTTCAGAATTTCAACCCAGTAATTTTTTTACTGTGTATCGCCTTGGGGAAAACATAAAATTTAAAACCTTGAAATATTTTTAAAGTAAGTAGCCGAGGGATATTCATAACCTTGGAAAATTATTTTATAGGTGGACAAAAAATTATCTATCATTGAAATAAATTCTTTTCTTTTTGTCATAGAATTGTAATACTTATACTTCGATGTTTTTAGTTCGGAAAATGAGATTGGATGAATTAAAATAAACTAAAAGACACAATTTGCTACTTGGCACGAAATTTGGTACGAAGGTAAAGAAGATTTTCTTGTAATTAATTTTAAACAAGTAATTACAACTACTCGAAGAAAATGGAATATCAAATTGAAGTATCATTGTTAAATAACTGTTTTTCCTAACTTTTGTAACCATATATTCGGACTTCGACTATTAACATTAATACTCCGAAGAGACAGGTACTCATAAATCTTAAGAAACACACTAAAACTATCTTAATTTGTTTTGTTGGTATACAAAGTAAACTTTAAACACTCTAAAATTACAACTAAATGTTGTCAATGTTTGAAACGTGTAAAGTTTAATGTTACAAAACAAAGATTTATGTAAACATGAATGGGTAGCTACCTGTTTTAATTTCATTTTGAAAATGTTTTAATATTAACTTTATTATTATTAAGTATATAAAATATAATATAGGGTGAACCAAAAGGAATCTCTTAACATTATTTTTTTTTTAAGGTAGTACCTACACGAAAGTGATATTCCAAGAATTTCTCAAAACTCAGAATATAAAATATTTAATTGCCATACATGAGATATTAGCAATTAAAAGTGACGCAATTTGTACGTGTACATGGGAGAAGTGTATAAAAATACACAAATTTACAAATATTATATTTATTTACCAATGAATGACGTCCACCATCTCTATGAAAAACTAATATAATGTAGAATACTATATTTAGAAAATATATAAATAAAAATAAAAATTATTTACCATATAGTTTCGATAAAAAACTTAAATAAATAACTCGTTTTAGCGATGATTTTTGTGGAAAAGATATGAAGACTAATGTTAAAGGCATATGTCATAGTGTGTGTGTTTATATGTATACTAGAATCAGTAGTGAGGAACTACAGTCTTTTGAAAATAATATATGGTATATGTATAATAGTCATAGCACAGTTAATGCACTGAATGATAGTATTAGTCCAAAACTTTTTGACTGGACGGTCGCGGAGGAACTACCTTAAACACATAAAATGTAATATAACCGCAGTTAAATTTTTATTCATCGAATATTTGGTATTTTCCATTTAATCTTATATATTTAAACGAGCAATTTTTGTATACATTAAACCTAGTTAGACCAATTTTTATACCATGCATATAATATGTATTATGCAAGGTATACTAAGTTTAGTCCCAAGTTTGTAACGCTTAAAAATATTAATTCTATGAACCAAATTTTGGTATAGGTGTTAAAAATAAAATCACCTAATTAGCCCATTTTCGGTTGTCTGTCTGTCTGTCCGTCTGTCCGCCAACACGATAACTCAAAAACGAAAAAAGATATCAAGTTCGTAAATGAGCAACATTGGTCAATTGGGTCTTGACCTATGGGACCCATCTTGTAAACCGTTAGAGATAGAACGAAAGTTTAAATATAAAAAAATGTTTCTTATAAAAAATAAACAACTTTTGTTTGAAACATTTTTCATCACTGCGTTTTATGCGTGCTAAGGAATAAGAAGTGATGTCGAGTTCGTAAATGAGCAACATAGGTCAATTGGATCTTGGGTCCGTAGGACCCATCTTGTAAACCGTTAGAGATAGAACAAAAGTTTAAATATAAAAAAATGTTTCTTATAAAAAATAAACAACTTTTGTTTGAAACATTTTTTCGTAAACATCACTGTTTACCCGTGAGGGCGCAAATTAGTCGTAAATTGTATTGTGTCATATGGTAATATCAGTTTGTATGTGGGACAAGTATGTATGTGTAATGTTACAGAGTAATCAACACTGTCTATGCATGGTATTTCAACAATTAACTCAGTCAATTTGTTGTTTTCACTTGTTCGACCCTAAAACCCATCAGCAATCATCAGCAATCTCGGAAACGGCTCCAACGATTTTCATGAAAACTAGTATACAGGGAGTTTTCGGGTCGAAAAAACAATCTAGTTAGGTTTCAATTTAAGAAAATGTTGATTTATCCGTGTTTTCAGAAAAAACTGTAACATTGACTGCAAAATATGACTCTTCCTGACATCTTTTGGCGACGAAATAAAGTACATTACCGGGACATTCAAATTGGTCTTTCTGTAGAGACATTTTAAATGGTTCTTATATTAGTGATAAAATTTGTGCGTTTTTAACTCAAAATTACTGAGTAAAGCTCGGTCATCCAGGTGCTATGGAATTAAAACTTAATATTAATATAACATTAGTTATATTTTTATTAATCGAATATTAGATTTTTTCCATTTAAATTATATGAAGATAGAGAAAGTTTCAACTCAAACAAAATAACATAACACGAGTACTGACGGGTTAAAAAGTATAACTTTATCATGGAAGAAGCTGTGATTGAGGCGTTAATTTTTAACTAGTTGCTTCGTCTGTATTTTATATAAAAGTGGGGGGACAATATGATGAATCAAAATATATAAGGAAGATATTTTTAAAGAGAAACAAGTGGTTCATTATTTGTCGTAGCTATTACTGACTTGTATAAAATTGCTACTTATACTATTTTGGTTTTGGATAATTTAATTCAATGTTTTCGTATGAAATACCATCGGAAGTTAAGTATCAACAAGTAATGGTATAATATTCTTAGCAAATGCCAAAAATATTTTTTATACCATGCATATATGTAATATGCAAGGTATATCAGTTTAGTTCCAAGTTTGTAACGCTTAAAAATATTGATGCTATGAACAAAATTTTGCTATAGGTGTTCATAGAATCACCTAATTAGTCCATTTCTGGTTGTCCGTCCGTCCGTCCGTCTGTGGACACGATAACTCAAAAACGAAGAAAGGTATCGAGCTCGATTTTTACAGCGTACTCAGGACGTAAAAAGTGAGGACGAGTTCGTAAATGAGCATCATAGGTCAATTGGGTCTTGGGTCCGTAAGATCCATCTTGTAAACCGTTAGAGATAGAACAAAACTTTAAATGTAAAAAATGTTCCTTATCAAAAAATAAACAACTTTTGCTTGAAACATTTTTTCGTAAACATCACTGTTTACCCGTGAGGGCGCCAATTAGGCGGAAATCTTATAGTATGTACCATACTTGAATATCAGTTATGTATGTGTCACATGTTTGTATGTGTAATGTGATGAAGAAATCAACACTGACTATGCATGGTATTTCAACAATTAATTAAGTCAATTGTTTGTTTTCACTTGTTTTAAATTTAATATTGCACTACAGATCTACAAAATTGGCAGAATCTCACATAATTGTTCAAATAATTGATCTTATCTTTGTGAAAACAAAAAAAACGCATACTATATATTTAATGGATCTCCAATATGGGATTTCGTAACTATGTTCCTTTACGCGCGTATGACCAATGGGTGTTAGACCAAAAAGCTGACCAAGAAAGATCTTCCAACACTTTCTTAGAGTTCATTATCTTGAAATATGAATAAAATTCTCAATGATTCCTTGGTCTTGTGATTGCGATGGCTGCTTTTCATCCCGAAGGTCGTCAGATCAATCCCTATCTTTGTCAATAAATTATTTTTAATTTTTATTAAAATTTAAAATATTTTAAATTAAAAATACATAAATTATTGCAAAAAGAATATAGTTCCTACCGAGTGGCCCCGACATCTCTCGTTCCTTTTTGTAGTTTTTCTACGTTTGTTATACTTTATGAATAACAAAGTCGTTTTATTTGCAAGCTAAATTCAGACACTTTCAGGTCAACATTACAATATACTTTTAATATGTCATTTTTTGGAAATTTCTGATATATCACTACGTCACGAATATATGATAACTGATGGGTGATGGATTCATAATTTAATTAATTAAAAACAAATCATGCAAATAGTAAAAAATGACATATTTGTTTTCATGGGTTCGTTATTTCTGCTTTGCTACAAAATAACGACCTGTTTTTCCTAATGGTACAAAGTATCAAATAATTTTTTAAAAGACAAATAAATTGATGTGTCCATCAACGGAATAATTATTATCGTGTTTACACTTGGGGGCAAAGAAATTGGTCATGAAAGTTTTTAATATACGTCAGGAGCCACTTTTACCATTTTAAAAAACTCATCTGATAGGAAAGGCGAAAATATTCATACACCTACTTTTTATTTTCGGGAAATGTCATGATACGCAGAATTTGAAATACTTTAACTTACATGAAATATAATATAAAAAATGATAGCTTTTTACTTTTTCACGAATTTAAAGGCAAGCTTTTTTTAATTCAATGCGGCGATGTTTTGTGAGAAAAAAGTATGTATATTAATAATCCAATGTTTTTTTTGTTCACGAGTGTATGAGGTACTATTATTCACTCATCAATCAGAATTGCATGCAAAACATTTGTCAAAATTTCACATGCATTTAAAATAGCATTTTAAACAATCCTCCACGTTTAAAACCCTTGAATATCGGACCATTATTTTCCCGATTCAGTTAATCAATTTCATTGGTATTTTTACAGTTGGTAGGGAGAAATATTATCATTTTACTAATCGATTTTTCCGTTTTAACCTTCTAAATAGTTAGTATATTTCGAGCTCTTTTTCTCGAGAGTACAATGTAGTCCCACTGCTTGTTACCAGTCCAGACACACTTTAGAGTATATATTTTTTAGAGCCCATGTACTATTTATGCGAGCTAGCTATTTCGAAGTGGGTAAAAATCACGTGCAAGCAGCGTCTACCAAGCATCTTACCTTGGTCATAAGAGTTTCTTGCCGCTCGATACGCATGGATTTTTGAGTGTAAACTTCTTTAGCCACGTTAGAAAATTTTTTAAATAACTTTTGGATTGGTAAAATCTAATGAGATCGCTTCACTGTCTGACATGCCATAATAGCATAATTTACAAAAAAGTTTAACTAGCAACATTGAGAATCGAGCGCGGATTTATTTTTAAGATAATTCGAATCGAAACTAACTGATCCAATTAATTCATTATTGAGTAAGTTTTTTAAAATACAAAGTTCAACCACCATAATTTTTTATTTCAATTTTCTGAATGAACAGAATAACTTTTTATCAGAAAGTTAAAAACCATCAATGTTTTTTCCTCTATAATTTTCGATTGAAAATATCTATCAATTTCCTGTGTATAAATTAAATTTGAAAAACTAGTTAAAAAAAAAAAAAATTTTTTTGCATACAAACAGTTACATTTGTAACAGACAATAAATCATTTTAAAAGCAATATCTATGGCATAAATTCTATGCACAGTACAAAATGTAATGTATTTATGGTTTTTATATATATATATTTGCAAATGTCACCCGTCAAACAAATACCTTCGAGCTGTAATCTTCCATATATATTTATTTTAAAACTAGAATCAACCAAGTATACAAAACTATCCATCTATTTTGTAAATTACGGATCATCAAAAAAGAACTAATAAAATTGAAAATTAAAATGGTTAATGAAGTTAATTGATATTTAAATAGTACCCACAGTGACTTAGTTGGTTATAACATAACCAGTTTTGTACGCGGTGTGGGTTGCGGGCAATTTTCCTCTTCCAAATATTGGAGATGCTAATATAATCTCGTAGAAAGCCTACATAAATATTAACCTTAACTAAGTTAGTACCCGTAGATTGGTCAGGTAAGTAATACACCACTAACGGTTTTCTAAAACCCCTGATTCGGCAGTACATCTTCGACATATAAATATAGAACTCACTTATCTAACACCCCACATCTTCTGGGGTCGTCAAATTACAAGTTACATTCTTTTTACTAAAGACTATGACTGTCAATTTTTTTCATTTTACGAAACAAACTACACGCCTTTTGGACGAAATTTGGAGTATACACATTGTATCTATATCATTTCTATATTAATTAATTTCAGCAAGAATATGTTGACCGCCTCGCTGCCGAGATTAAATGGGAGTAAAAAAGATCCCGATCAGCGGGTACTACTCCTGATCAAAAAGGCGCAAAGGTCGGTAAATAATGGCTGCCGCAAATTGTCAGGCTTCCCAAAGTAATAGACAACTGGTAGAGAGATGGGTCGTCGTTTCTTGACCCTTCTTACTGTGATAACTTTTACGGTAGACTTGGTGCATTGTTAAGCCCATGTATTTAGTATATTTGCTTTTATTCTGCTAGTATATTCTGGATAGAAGCCATTAGAAGAGAGATAGTACAAGAGACGGTATAAGGTCGATCATCACCCATCTGATAATTAGATGTGACCTTTGTTTATAAAGTTTTATACGTTTTTAAACACTCCTATCATAGTTTTTCTATCGAAAAGTGTTCATGGCTATTTTTAATTATATTAATCAATTTTTTCCATGAACGGTTTTTTGCAGGCAAGCTTATAATATTATTTTAAATAACTGTGTCTCAACTCGAAGTCAACAAAAATTCATCCTTCTTTCTTATCCCCATTTCGATTCAATCGAAATTGGTATCAAAAGATAGAGTGTTGCATAAAATAAATGATAATAACGAGTCTTTTTAAGAATAGTTCAATTTTTTACAAGCTCATATGTACTGAAATGTAACATTCAAAAACCAAAGAGCTACATACTAAATTGTGTCTATAATATATATTAAACAATAAAACATAAAATGGTTTGTGTATTTACTATAAACCAACGATCTATAGCTCCATGCTTCCATAACAAGAACGAACAAATTATTTTATACAACAGAGTTTAAAATGGTATTTAATTTATGTGGAAAATGTGCGATAGATTGTTATTTATTTTGAATAAAATAATAGCGGTTTTGTATTAAAGTTTGATTGGAAAATACCATATTCATTCATTTTAGAACGGTTGAAACATGTGAAATTTTCTCAATGTCAGACTATAGGCACGTTACTTTGTAGAATAGTGGACAAAAATTGATGATATTGGAGAGGCGTTTGTCTTCTTATTAGAATGAGCAATTTTAAACCGGCAGTGAAAAATTTGCCGTGCTCAGAACTTAAAAAGAGCAGCTATATTCACAAAAATGTTTTACTCACGAGGAAAGCTACTGTACTGTGGACTATAAATGAAAACTACCATGTACTGTGAACTAAAAATATAAAGCTTGAAGAAATAATTTTGATTTTAATTTTACGTAATTTACGTGTAATTATGTTAACACATTTAATATTTATTCATGAATATAACCAGATATAATTATTAGTAAAATATTGTTTTATGCTTGAATAAATATTGTTTACGATTGAAATAATTTTAATTTTTCATTTGCATGGTGCTCCAAAATCATCGGAGCGAACAGATTTCGATTCCTATTTATGCATTATGAAACTCTAATAAGTAAAGAGCTTTGGTGTGTCAGACCATTTGTTTTCCCAACAAATTTAATATTTACGGAAAAATATATATTCCTATTTATGATTGATAATTTCCTAGTATCAGATGACTAAATTTTTCCTATTACTTCTTAAATTATTTTCTAATTATATTATTTTTCTTTTATTTATTTATTTATTTTTTTTAATAATTTTTTTTTAAATCTAAGTTGGTATAATTTTCTGAAAACAAGAAAAAAGTTTTAAACAAGTGAAAACAAACAATTGACTGAGTTAATTGTTGAAATACCATGCATAGTCAGTGTTGATTTCTTTATCACATTACACATACAAACATGTGACACATACATAACTGATAATCAAGTATAGTACATATTATAAAATTTCCGCCTAATTAGCGCCCACACGGGTAATCAGTGATGTTTACGAAAAAATGTTTCAAACAAAAGTTGTTTAATTTTTGATAAGGGACATTTTTACATTTAAACTTTTGTTTTATCTCTAACGGCTTACAAGATGGGTCCTACGGACCCAAGACCCAATTGACCTATGATGCTCATTTACGAACTTGACCTCACTTTTTACGTCCTGAGTACGCTGTTCGATATCTTTTTTCGTTTTTGAGTTATCGTGTCCACAGACGGACGGACGGACGGACGGACGGACGGACATCCGGAAATGGACTAATTAGGTAATTTTATGAACACCTATGACAAAATTTTTTTCCTAGCATCATTATTTTTAAGCGTTACAAACTTGGGACTAAACTTAATATACTATGTATATTTCATATATGCATGGTATAAAAAGAAGGATGTGAACAAGTTTTTAGGAGGAGGGCTTGCATATAGAAGAAGGGCCACAGGTTGATTTTCGAAGACTTAAAAAAAAAAAAAAACCTGGAAAAGTGTACAAATAGAAGTAAAGAAGAAGGAAGTAGGCAAATTTTGGATCAAACGGTCTTCGTACGGGCTCCAGGTAGATTAACGAGGACTTAAATAAACAGAGTGGCAGTCAACAGCGGTGTAATCATATCAGTCGAGAAATTTTTTAAATTAGCAATAACTAAGGAAACCTTGATTACTAATGATACGCCAGATCGAAAAGCGCCAAAAGACCTTTCACCTAACAGTTTAGTAAATAGTTCTTAGATTCTGTTTAATCCGGCGATTTAGGGACAACCTATATAAATATAATTATTATTTATAATATAAATAATTATAATTATAATTATTGTATCTTAAAATATGTTGAATATAATTAATTATATATTAAGTAATATTAAGCATGTAAAAAATTAATTTTCTTTGAATACATATTAATATTTTATTAATATTATTGTATTTACAATTATTATTGTATACAATTAAATAATTTTAAACATTTTCATTAACGTTAAATAAGGTTTAAAATGAAAAATCACTTTAGTCAAAACTGAAATATTTCTCCTTCCGAAGCAAAAAGACCTTAAATCTGTCAACATCTTACTGTCTATATTAAATCAATTCATTTAAAACATAATATAGTACCTTTATAGTTAAATGAAACTTGAATTTTTATGTAGTTTCTATATAGATATTATTACTAGAAAATATTTGCTTAGATATGAGTGTATTTCATCAAAATGCAGGTAGGCTGAAAATAGTTGTCAATATGGTTTTATTTTGGAAAAACAAAAAGTTAATTTGTTTGTCGGAAAGAAGTAAAAGTTTTGATTCTTTTTACTGTTTATTTAGTTACAAACAGTGGCGGATTTAGGGTTGTCGCCGCCCTTTTCGATAGAATGAATTTCCTTAATTTTGATCCAGTTTGTTATTTTAAAGTAACTTAATTTATTGAAATATAATTTTTTAAATATTACTGATAAACAAGACATATAAATATATATATATATATATATATATATATATATATATATATATATATATATATATATATATATATATATATATAAACTTTAGACAGATTATTCATATTTCTTTTAATATTAATCAATTTGAAAATTTCTTTTTCCTGGCTTTGGTCTGTGCAAAAACGTCAATTATGTCGTCGTAATTAATTTCTTGGACTAGTTGGGCTTCAATAGACAGTAATGCAAGTGCATTAAGTCTATCTTGGCCCATGCTTGCGCGTAAATAGGTTTCTACCCTTTTAAGAGTAGAAAAAGATCTTTCTCCTGAACAATTTGTAGCCGGGTTACTCAAAAAAAATACAGAGAGCAATGTCCACATTCGGATAAACATCTCGAAGATTCCGTGAATGCAATACATATTGCATATTTTTTGTGCAGAGCGTACATCTTCCATATTTGCCAAGGAATCTTTGAATGTAAATGAATGCATTCATTGCCTAACGTCTCTTCCAAATCATCAGGATACTTACTGATTAGTTTATTGGCAAGATTTTTTAATTCATTCGTGTCTATTTCAGATAAATTATCAAAAAAATTGAAATTTTCATAAAGTTTTTCATATGCACTTTTACGCTTGGCCAATTGTACACTGAGAGTATCTAGAATAGGATAATTAATACACATTTGTACGAAAATACTAGAGGAAGAGAAAGTACTTTTTTACCTCCCAACCAGCAAACAAATCAGAACGATAACGAGTGATAATGAAGATTTTGGAAAGTGCTCTTAACTAGGTACAACACCTTTCCGTAGTTGATCAATTTATATAAGATATTGATTATAATACATACATGACATTTACAGATTATAAAAAGTAATAATAAATTATTTTAAAATTAATTATTTATACATAAATGGTAAAAATGAAGTTAATTATAGAGAATGCCAACAGATAAAATTCATTACTGTATCGTCGTGCCAAAACTTTATCCCACAATATTTGTTGATCATCTCAACATACAGAATGTTCGATTTACATCTAGGCATATAAATATCACGAGTATGACAGAATACATGCGTTAAGCAATGCGTTAAGCAAAGTGACAGGTATTATATACATGTGTTGAAGCTTCGATATGCGTTGAGATAGTTGTAAGACGTTTGGAGAGTGGGAGTTGAACTACAACAGATAAGTCACGATACAAGTCACTTTTGAACACCTATAATACCTCCTACTTAGATGTATTGCTTAACGCATGTACTCTGTCATACACGTGATATTTATATGCCTAGATGTAAATTGAACATTCTGTATATTGCAGTTATATTGCTAAAATCTTTCATCAATTTATTGTTTTTATTAGGTTTAATTTAATGTCAAACACAATATTTCGGTGTATGGTTTTGATTATAAATGAAAATAATTATGTTGGTTTTGTGGTTAAGTATCCTAAACACAAATACACAATTTATCATCGATATTGTGTTGGTTCTATTTTTTTTTCGGAAAAAAAAAATTGGCAGTGTGCCAGAATCCTATTATTTCATAACTGGTGTGCAATCTTTTATATTCTCTTCATATAACAATATAATTATCTAATAGTTTAACAGCCGTATTAGTTGATACCAGATGATGCAAATTGTGTATATCGAATTCTTCTGTTAAGAGCTCGTATACGTATAGTGGGGTGTACTGTGAAAATCCACATTTACGGCTGCCGGATCACTGTAGTGTGTATCAACTTGGAGTAAATGAGGTACCCGATTGAGCTCGGTCTACCAAATCGCAAAGGTATCCCAGGAATTGTTCTAGAAATGCCTCAAAACTGTCAGATACAAGCATCAATAGGCAACTAGGATTTTCATTTCTGAACTGCTCTTCAATGATGATATCTTAAAAAAGGCCACTTGTGGTACTATTAGACAGATATGTTTGGAGTACAATCGTAGGTGCTCCACAGGCCTTATATGTGACGCTTTAAAAGGTGACTATGAGCAAAGTTGCTGTTGCTATTACAGAACACTGACTAGGTGACAAGCAAGCTGAACTACTGGGCGTTCCAGTGCATCACGATTATTGCAGGAGCGACAACAATGGGAATATAGAGGAAACGATGTTTTATCTACTCTGCCACTGTTCAGCTCTTGTCATGAAGAAATGGGCCTATTTGGATAAGCCATTCCTTGACGAGTCACTATAACCTTACCTAGCCAAACAATTATGGGGATTGGAGGTTTAATTTGACCCTAAAACATTTGACAAATAAGCTAGTGAACTTTGCTGCTGGAACATGCTGTCGATAACGGCTATTGAATATAATTATTTATAATCTTCCGTTCTTGTTAAATTTATTAAAACAAATGTTGTTGACATTTAATTCATTTTCTATTGAAATATTTATTATCTAATAAGAAAACCAGTTATACCAACTATATCGTAAATACATTAATTTTCCATTTTTCTCAATTCATTTTCAATTATTATCCTTTATATACAGGCTGGGTCAAAAGTTGCTTCTCAATGAAAACATACTCTTGTTTAAAGTACTTTTTTTTTTTAAGTGAAAACTTTTTTTAGCGCGTTGGGCACTTTTGTGATGGGGAAAAGTTCTGAATTTACGTGATTGCCACGAAGTCACAGATTGTGGCATTTGTCGTAAGTGAGGTATCTGTAATCTAGTGAAAAGCACAAAGACCAATATGACAGTCTTTATCTTACACACTTGGGCTTGAACTTAGCTCTGTGTTTTATACAATGGTCTTGATCCTGTTGCCATTAGCTGCTCCTGTCTAGGATACTTTGCGTTGTACTTTGATCATGCTCTTCTGCAAGACCAAACAAGACCACTTGTAAGATCAACACCAATGAGTAGGAAAAAGATGCAAAAACCAATACACTAAATTGTCCAATGCCCAATTGCAATGCCCAACATGATTCCCCTTCGATAAGAAAGATCACTCAGATGCCCAGTTAGAACGCCACAACTTCGAGCTTGTCTTCCATCTTGGCTACAAAAGTCCCTAGCAGGCCAGGGCCATTACCTTGATATCACGGAGTGGCAATCGAAAATAACCGCTATAAATTCCATCTGAATTCAACTTAGATGGTGGATCAGTAATATCATTGCTGGACTGCCATTGCCAGCCATTTCCAGTTAACATTGTCATTCAGTGGAGAATTCTATGGAAAATTTTTGTGGAGATAAAAATAATTAGGTTAGGGTTTGGCAATACCCTCATAAATTTCTACCCTTTCTAAAATGAGTTGACGAAATGTAATCTAGCCTAAGATCTGAACGATTGGGATGGTGACATTTTATTAGTGCTTTTCGTGGTATGAAACAATTAAAGCAACCTGTATATATTCTATTATTTTTCATATTTGAATAGTTTATTAACTTATTGTCGTTGCATGTAAACGAAAGATGTAGATTATAACTTTTCAATTATCATATTCTAGAAATAAAAAAATGTTTTTTTAAAATGAATGGAAATTTAAATTCATTCAAGAGATTTAATCTGAAATAAATCAAATTTATTATATAGATACAAGATGTCTTCTTGACTAAAAAAAATAGTCATTTTATAGACAACTTTATTCTCTCGAAATTGGAACAAGTTCTCCAGGTTGCTTTAATTGTCAATTTAAATTCTATACGGTTTAGAAGAGATAGAATAACACTTTAAAAGTAAGTAACTTAATATCTCAGATATTAATGAGATCTGAGACATTCTTTACTTGTTCTCGTGTTGTATATGTAATTTTTCTACTACCAAAATTCAATTGGTTATCGGATTAGCGCAGTTCATACCATATGGACAGTTAAGTCAATAAAGGTAACTAAACCGATATCTTAACCAATCAACATTAGTATCAGAAGGAAGATAATTTAATTACGAAAATGATGGTATAGGATTGCCTTCAATAAACCTTTCATGGAAATAGTTGATTAAAATTAATTTAATTTTTTTTACACATGAACACTTTTTGATAGAATAACTATGAAAGGAGTGTTTAAAAATCAATAAAATATGACCCATCTGGTTATCAGATATTTGTGAAGTTCGAACTTATACCGTCTCTTAGACCATCAAAAAAAGGTCAATCACTGAATCCAACGTATTAAGCTTAATATTTGTACGTACTAAGCTTAAAGTACATATTAAGCTAAATATTATTTTGAGAGTACAAATTTTGTCTCAAAAGTCACATGATCACGTATCTTTAGATGTTTAAGGTATGGGTATGGGTGTGGGTATGGAGGTTAGCGGGACAAGCTCGAGCATCGGGCCTCGAAGCATTGGTTCAGAGCACCTAGCCAAATAGACCCTTGTACTCTATCCCCGCTACGCTTTTCAGTGGCTATTATAACCATCTGATGTACTGAAACCCAGGATCTGCCTAGTGCTGAGTTTCCTAATTTCTTCTGGTTCGACTATGGCCGGACCAAACCATTTCCTTCGCTGCTGTATGAGCGCCGAGCAGTAACAGAGAAAGTGGATCGATGTTTCTTCTGAATTTTCTCCGCATCTGTTACACGCGGGAGATTGTGTTTTTCCAATCTGATGTTGGAACTTGTTCAGGTTATCATGCCTTGTGAGTAACTCTACGATGACTCTTATATCAGCTCTGTTTAGTTTCAAGATCTCCTCGGCTCTGTTACCGAGCGAGTTTCCTTCGCTCAACAGACTTTTGGCGATTCGCCCTCCCTCGTAGCTGGTCCATGCCTTTAATTTTTGGTTTTTCAGATTATCTCCTAATCTGTTAAGACCTTCTTGGTATAGCATCCTCGCAATCTTTTCTTGAGTGGGAGCCATATTTAAGGTAAAAGGTTACAAAAATCAGTTTTTCAAAAATAATAAAGTTTGATGGAATAATTTTTAGTAAATTTTTATTTGGTATAAGCTGTTTTTTTTTTTTTTGTGTACAATTTTTATTTTTTAAAACATTTTCTTAACTTGGGTAGAGCATCTAAACATTCTCTCAATCTACCGGGGTATTCGGGTTGTTGTTGACCCCATTCTTGCCTTCTATATTTTTTTACTTTATATATCCTTTTTGCACAATTCACCGATTCTGCAATATCATCTGAACGTAGTGCTAAAAAAAATTCGAGGAATGAAAATAAAATAATTAAAAATTAAAATTATCATCGTAGAAAAGGCGAATATTCTATGAAAATGCGATAAAATGTTGTAATATAATTACCTGAACATGGGATCTTGCAAAGAGTTTTTTCAGGTTTAGGATCCCATGAATTTTCTTCACTACACCAGGCATTGTGTATTCGAAAAATTCCACTAAATGAATCATCTGTATCACTTTCTATAAGTCCTTTTGAATCCAGTTTACCACCTCCCGCTGGATAATGACTTGCTAGACAAACCCCTAATAATTAAACGACAGTATATTAAAGTTTTTAAAATATGTAGCAAGTTTTTTGGTACTTACATCTTTGAATTTCTCTGTATTTCATACCAAATCTGTCAGATAGTTCTCTAGCTAATTCACATTCTGTATATAGTTTTCCCAAACTTAAATCTAAGCTAAATAGAATGAATATTGTAATTACAATCTTCATTTTTTCAGCAATTTTTTAAGAGCTCTTGACTTTACAAAACAATTTTAGTTTGCTAAATAATATCTGTGTACGTTTTTTACTCATTTATATATGTCTTAACATTGTCTTATCTTTGTTTTATAAAAATATTCAAAATGTTTCCTTAAAATTTTACAAAAATTTACTGTTTATCTATGGGAATTTATAAGGAAATTAAAGAAAAATAAATTTGATAAGAAATTGAAATTTATAAAACAACAAAATTATTAAAAATTGATTAAAATTTATTTAAGCCATGTTTCATTGGATGGCAAGAAATGGTAAAAACATTTTCTGGCGACCAAATTATATGAAAAAACATAAATAAACAAGTGAAAACAAATAACTGACTGAGTTAATGGTTGAAATATAACCTGTAGTGGCCTACATCACTGTACACATCGGTGGCCTATCGAATATCATTAAACGAGTGAGCTATTTTTTATTAGACAGTTCGAATTTACATTTGAACAGTGCTGTTGTAAATTACGATGGTTTCTTTCAACCAATCTATTTTGCTATCGCCTGCTCAAGCATGTTGGTAGGTACTTTCAGATTGGAATTTCTTTATTTTTCATTCCAAATTTGTAAGATATATCTTTGGCTAATTATCAGTTAAAAGGTAAAGTTTTCTTAAACTTAAATCTAAGCTGAATATAATTAATAATAATAATAATAATAAGTTTCATGTTTGTACATTACAAACGTTGACCAACATGCTCCTCCATTTAGCTCGATCGTATGCCAGATGAATAATTTGATTGGCGTTTGCGTTTTCACACGGCAGGCTATCTAGGTACCTTAATCGCCTTCTCCTTCGTTTCTTACACCCTTCTATCTTTCTGAATATAATTAAGATTGTTAAAGTAAACAGCAGATTAGCGCTTTCGTTTCGATTAATTTTAACAAATCTGAAACTTTTGCAGAGTTGTTTTTTTCACTCTTTCTATTTGACGGATAGTTGATAACATGTCAATATCAAACGCTTAAAAATTTCTTGGCCTTTGAAAATGCGTATCAAAATGCGTTTGAAAATGCAAACCACAAAATAAATGGTTTGATTTTGTTTGATTTTGTTTGATTTGGTTTGATTTTGGTGTAAGATTATGTTCACACTTATTAAGCGCAAATTCAGAAAATTTTACGAGACGGGAATGGAAAGTATTGCTCCTACAGTGAGAAGTTACAAAATATAATATACTAGAGTGATAAAAGTAAAGATTGATAAAGATTGCTCTCCCTTATCCCCTTTCCATAACACTCGAAATAATGGTAAGGATTGTGTTACACAGGTAAAATATATGTATGGTTTTCTATTTTTTTAAATGTATAATAGTCGCAATTATTCATTGAGTATATCAGAAAAGATGGCCGTGAAATATTTTATATTGACTATTTTTATACAAATCTGTAATTTATGGTAATGTCAAATGACTACTTTTACAGAAATTTGTAATTTATGGTAATGTCAAAATAAATTTTATGATTTATTTTTTATTAATATATCTATCTTTATAAATTATATCTCATGTGTTATTCTAAAGTATGAGCTATATTGCTGTACAGTCTCATTAAAAACCCTTCGCTAGTTTTATAGCGTGAAAGCGTAACAAACAAACAAACTTTCGCATTTATAATATATAGAGATAGAGATAGGTAATGGTTAAATTTTATAGAAACAGTCACAAACATTTTATTTTTAAGTTTTCAATTTTTTTTATTCCGTTTTTGTTTTTTAAAACATTTTTTTAATTTTGGTAAATTATTTTTACATTGTGGATAATTGAAAAACTGTTTATTTCTATATTTTCTTATTTTGTAAATTTTTTTCGCACACTTCACAGATGCTGTTATATCGTCTGAACGTAGAGCTAAAAAATAAAAAAAATAAAAAAAAACATTAAAAATTGGAGCATCAACATTAAATTAAGTACAAAATTAAATGTAGTTAAAATTATTGTTGGTTTTGGAGTCGGTGACAGCCAAGGAAACGACTCTGACAGAACATTAGCTTGGCTGACACCGACTCCAAAAATAACAATTATTTTAACTCCTCTATATTATCGTTATTTTTTTTCTTTTTAGTACCTACATATTAATTTGTTTTGGAAAAGTTTTTCTTTTGAAGTCGGTTTTCTTTTTTTAAAGTGTTTTTTATTTTGTGATTTTTAGTGAATCTGAAGTACACTAACTAACTTGTCACTAAAAAAAGAATCATCGAAATAGATTGGCGTGATATTGAGTAATTCGTCCTCTTGCCGTGCATACTAAATGCAAATTTAAGACTTTTATGGTTTTCTCATGGATGCCGTTGTCAGAACTGGACCAAATGAAATGGAACCACACTGGAAGCACCAGCTTTCAAATAGATAAAATCATCAAAATTGGTTCACCCAGTCGGAAGTTCTTAGGTAACACACATAAGAAAAAATACAGTCGAATATATAACCTCCTCCTTTTTTGTTTGAACTCGGTTAAAAATTTGAATTAGATTTTCGAACTCATTACAATAACTTTCGTATGGGAAGTTAAAAAAATTCACAGATTTCTGTATATTATTCTGGATAGATTTCTTGGGAAGTTTTTCTTCTAAATATTTTAATGCATCATAAAATTATTATACCTGAACACGAGATTCCACAAAGATTTTCTCCTGGTTTCGGATGTCTTTTATCTTCTATAAGACACCAATAATTGTCTATCTGAAATATTCCATGCCATTCAATATCCGAATCGCTGATCATATGTCGAAATGAGGACATTTTCAATGTTTCACCCTCTTCAAATCCAGAAACCCCAGCAAGACTTGCAAGGCAAACAACTAAACACAAACAATATTCAGAAATGCGTTATAAATTTTTTTTCTTTAATTTCAATACTTACACATTTGTACATCTTTGTATTTCATATCAAATTTTTCAGATAATTCTTTAGCTAATTCACATTGTGTATAAAGTTTTCCTAAACTTAAATCTAAGCTGAATAGAGTTAATATTGTAACTGTTAATTTCATTTTGAAGCAAATTGTTTAATGATTTGCGTACTTTGTAAACAAATTTAGTTGACTAAATAATTGTATATTTTTCATTTATTTATATAGATTATTTTTCTTATCTTTATTTTCTTCATGTATTTATGACCTTTCCTTAAAATTTCCCAAAGGTCTTAATGATTTACCAAATTTATTTTCAGATTTAATTTTTAAACTGATTTAAAAAAAAAATAAACAAATAACTTACGAGAAAATCTGTTAAACTATAATAACACGTTCTAAATGCCGTGCAAACTTGAATCTAAGCTGAATAAAATTAATAGGTAAGCGACTCCAACTACACCATAAAAGTTAATTGTATCTATGGATAGAGTTTAAAATAAAATTAAAAATAATTATGTGGGTGGCCTCTGTTAAAAATGGGAATAGATGGATAAAGGAGGCTAAACCCCCCCTTTTTATACCATGTATATATGAAATATACCTAGTATATTAAGTTTAGTCCCAAGTTTGTAACGCTTAAAAATAATGATGCTAGGAAAAAAATTTTGTCATAGGTGTTCATAAAATCACCTAATTAGTCCATTTCCGGTTGTCCGTCCGTCCGTCCGTCTGTGGACACGATAACTCAAAAACGAAAAAAGATATCGAGCTGAAATTTTACAGCATACTCAGGACGTAAAAAGTGAAGTCAAGTTCGTAAATGAGCATCATAGGTCAATTGGGTCTTGGGTCCTACGGACCCATCTTGTAAACCGTTAGAGATAGATCAAAAGTTTAAATGTAAAAAAGTTCCTTATCAAAAATTAAACAACTTTTGTTTGAAACATTTTTTCGTAAACATCACTGTTTATCCGTGAGGGCGCCAATTAGGCGGAAATTTTATAATAAATGTACTAAACTTGATTATCAGTTATGTATGTGTCACATGTTTGTATGTGTAATGTGATGAAGATTTCAACACTGACTATGCATAGTATTTCAACAATTAACTCAGTCAATTGTTTGTTTTCACTTGATTAATATTATTAATGTTCTTAGCTGGAAAACACCCTATTGGGAAGTTTAAAAATAAAAAGATTTAAACAAGTTTCACTGTACTAAAGTACCAACTATTAAAAACTTTTATGAACGTATGTTCAACATTGTAAAACAAACTTATGTTCTAAAAATTAATTACAACAGATAATGTATAAAATAAATTAAAGAAATCCCTCGAATGTTTCTATGTGAAAAAAAAAACTTTAATTTTTTATTTTCACTCGACACATATTAAGTTTTATTCGGATATTTATTCAATTTATTCATTCGTGTTTAAGTTACTGTAACATGGGAACAGAACGGGTGTTCTAAAAGTTCGCAACCCCACTGAATTTTAGAAAATTATAACTGAAAAAAAATGAACAAAGATTATGAATGATTTTTACATTGAGATAAGAGAAAATAAGTAAACTTTAAGGATGTATGAGCATGGTAGTGGGGGCACAAATTTAAAAATAGATATTTTCAATTTTGATGATAAATTTATATTATTACTTGACGATATAAGACGAAAAGTAAGAATAAAATTTTTCGATATCTGGCTTAATTTTCAAAATATCGAAAATTGAAAATTTTGTTTAATTATTTAGCTTTCGATATTTCGAAAACCAAGACACATATCGAAAAATTTTATTCTTATTTTTCGTCTACATTCATGAAGTTATAACAAAATTCATCATCAAAGTTGAAAATAAGATAAAAATAATTTCAACACTTAATCTACCCTGCTCTTACATCCCTTATATGGACGGAGACACTTAGTTTTTTTCTTTTCTAATTCATTGCTAATATGTTTACTTTCTATTAAAAAGTTTTTTTTAAATTTTTTTTCATTCATTCCAAATGAAAATTATCAAAAACTTCCAAAATATGTCGTTTTTTGAGATTCCTCCATAAGAGCCAATGTATTTTATATCGGTTTTCAATGACTTTTTTCTTAAAAATTTGCACGGTTACCTAAGCTGAAATTTTAACCACATATTCTTTGAGTAAAAGACTACCTACAAACAAATTTTGAGCCTTTAAATCAAACATTGTTGTCATGCTCATACATCCTTAAAGTTAAATAAAGTTATTTTTTCACGCCACGCCACATCGGACTTGTATTTTCGTGTTGTTTTTCATTAAATTCATGAAAAATTCGGTGAAAATTATT
Organism: Chrysoperla carnea; assembly: GCF_905475395.1. Classification (NCBI taxonomy): domain Eukaryota; kingdom Metazoa; phylum Arthropoda; class Insecta; order Neuroptera; family Chrysopidae; genus Chrysoperla; species Chrysoperla carnea. The sequence goes on from NC_058337.1 coordinate 130,706,198, forward strand.
ACAATCAAGAATTGAATACATAATCATTTTATAAATAAAAAAATTAATTTGACCTTGAAATAACATTCATAGTCAAGGTTTAGTTTAAATTCAAGGTTACCATTAGATTGTACTAGTGAAATATTACAACTTTCATTCAGGTTATCTTTCTCAATCATTATTTTGTAAAATTTAAGGGGTCTTGAACTTTTTGAACGCCTTGTATACATGTTTAATGAGCATTTTCGTACTTTTACCAATATAAATGTCTGTAGGCGAATAAAATAGGTGGTCAGGTTACTAAATTATATAGAACGTGTTCAGTCCAGTCCAAATAACATCATCAAACATGCTGATGAAATATACAGATGAAATCGTTTTAATTTTTATTTTTACATTAGGACAATATTCCCAACAGGATATAGATCCCAATGGATTTGCGTGTAATATAATGTACACTATATTATGATATATCATTATATCAGAATGAATACCTTTATACAACATTTTATGGAGTGTTTCATAAATAAACGATGATCCAAATTGAATTTGTTAACTTTAATTTATAAAAAAACACACGCGTAATATTTTGTAGGTTATATTTTTTTAATCGAATATTAATTATACTTCATTTAATATGAAAAACGATGTCAGCCTAAAAACCACATTTTAATCTTTTGCAGCAGTTTGTTTGTTCGAAATAATTTTCTATAATTTAAGTTTTCGCAAGGCAGATGTTAGCTTTTAGGTACTCGAAAGAAGCAGGTTTGTGGATATAGACTCTTAAGAAAAACTCACAGAATCCGAATGAAAAAAATTCAAATTCGATTATTTCATATTGCGTTCTAGGCCATGCAGGATTTTTAGAAATAAGTTTTCGAAATGGTGCTGACCTACTTGGACACACTGTACATTTGCAGTAGTCGTTATTATAGATAAAGTACTACACATACTAGGCGATTTCTCTTACTGGGTGAGTTTTCAAAAAGAATACTGTGGGAGATGCGTCAAATAAAAATTAATGGGTAAATAAATATAATTTTATGTTTTTGGTTTCTAACCACTTTTTCTCTGAGTTAATTATCTCGACCAAGAACTTCTCTTTGTTTGATTTGATACGTAAATAAGACGATAATTCAGTAAGAGTCCGTTATCCGATATCCTAAAAATTACTCCAAAAATAACTAATAATTATTTTTTCTATCTTTACAGGTTATTAACAACTCGGCGTTAAAAAGAAGCTGGACTAACAATAAAGTTCATAAGGTAAGATATGGTTCATCACAAAATCTAATTCTAGAAACAGTGGAAGTGCAGGGTAGTAAAGTTTTATAACTTATCATGATATAAATCAAAATCAAACTATTCAGAGATTTCATTGTAACTTGTAGTTTATAATTAAAACGATCTCAATTAATCCTGAAGGAAAATGCTATTGGGCCAAAAAGTTGATTTTTCCAAGCTGACCAAAAGCTTTAAAATGTTTGTGAAATATTTAAAGTCAGTTGTCTTTACCTCTCTGCGAAGTCAATGTAAGTATTTTCACGTTGCCTGAGCTAGTTTCTACAAAATGAGTGAATAGATTGCTTCAAAATTTGACCATTTTAAAGACAGAAATATTGTCCAAACAATTGTATAACTTGAAAATCTCCAAAATTAACGAGGCTTATTGGTACTATAGTTGAGAATGCTACCATAACGATCATACGGGATCCTTTCGAAATTCCTTTCTGCATCCACGCGGTGAATCTTCGTAAAAAAGTTGGTAATAAAAGTAGGTATAGGTATAAGCATCAAACTCAATAAAAATGCATGTCATATATTTTTATTCATAAATAATTATACTATGACAGAAGTATCCCCTTTTTTTAAAAAGAAAAATTACTTTCTTTTTTTGTAATTTAATTTTGTAACATAATAACAAGAAAAAAATTGTTTTTTTTTTATTATTAGACTTATTTTATGGAAAATTTTTCAATGGAATATTTTGAAACGAATTTTATAATAATGTAAAAAAGAGGTTTCGCAAAAACCAAGGATGGATATTCCGCTTAAAAGAAAGACCTCACCATCATCCTCAAGAAAAACTATCCCCTCTAACTTTTGAGAATGCTCTCTCTACAAGACATATGTCTCGAAATACCAATCACTCAAGAGTTTGGAACAAGAATGACTTCAAGCTTATCGGCCTAGTATATATGGTTCAAAAATCCTTCCTCAAGTTCTGCCAAGGGGAAGTCTAGATGCTTTCTTAGAAGCTTGTAAGAGGGCGAATTCTGCCATGCCGTCGCACAATTTGCTCTACATAATTTTTCTTATTGCCATGACAACATACGCGTAAGGACAACCTCTACTTTGCTTATTCGAGAGAACCATGTTTTTTAGTATGTAATATGTTCTTCTCTACTCTAGTGACAGAAAGACTTGGCGTTTTAATTTATTCACAAAATTCTGTCAATAAGTCTCGTTTCGAATTATTTCTGAGTAAATAACACGTTAACACTTCAGTAAATCAGAAATGTTTCAGAAAATCACTGATTGGAAGTGGTAATGTTTTGAATAAATTTATTTTTTGATGGTGATTTTTCAACAATTCAGCAGTCAACGTCTTCTGTGTACAAAAACATTTTCGTGTACAAAGTAATCTACAAAGATAATTATTCATCGTCATTTTTGAATAAAAATTCATAATGGAAAATATCCGCTATGTTAAATATCATCAGCGAAGCTGTTTGCTGTTACCTATAAATTAATATAATCACTTTCTCCTTTCGGTGTTTATAAACTCCTCTGTACTTGTAAATATAATTTAGTTTAAAAAGAAAAGTTTTGTTTGGTAACAAATAAAATGGAAACATAAAAAAAATACATTCTTCACACTAATAAAATATTTTTCGTAAAGAAAATTTGTACCCAAGAAAATATAACTATCTTGTAGGTATTTTGTTTTATTATATATAAAAAAAAAAAAAAACATTAATAAATACTTTCAGAATTTGTATAAAAGGAAAAACTTCAACCTCAACCAATGTAGAAAAAAGTTTTTGGAACGTAACATGCGTTTAATCGCGAAAATATCTGTATTCGAAAAATGTAAAATATGATTAGTTTTTTAGCTTATTTTTATACACTGTATACAGTTTGGCAACCATTTCGTTAGCCATTTAAAATACATGAGGTAAGAAGAGTTTTTATGCACGTTCTTATGTATAAGACAAAGAAAAAGTCTTCAGACAATGTATTGAATGTGATGCACGTAATTATATCATTTGTTCTGTAGTATATGTGTATACATGATCACAGCTGATCAGTCTCATCACCCTTTGATTCACTCTTTGTTATATACATAAGAACTATTCATAAAAACTCTTCCTACTTCATATATTTTAAATTGCTAACGAGATGGTTGCCAGACTGCCAATGTATGGAATGTGTTAGGATATTATAAGCTAAGTCCCATGTTAGATAAACTTTTGTTTATGACGATTTAACCACAAATAAGATTTGATTGTTTTTCTCTTACTCAATAACTCCAAAACAAAATGAAATTAGAAAATGATTTTTCTAAAACTAATTTTAACTTTTTAATCTAACCTATAATAAAAAAAAAACTTTTTGTAAAAAAAGCTTTGATTGGAAAAATTATTTCAATTATTAAATTCGATTAAAGTATTTACTTTGATAAAAATTCAATTAAATTATTTTTCTAATTTTCACTAAAAACTTTCCATACAATTTAATTCAATTTCATTTTATATCATCGTGTTTATACAATTTCTATTTCTTTTTTATACGAAAACATCGTGAAGAAGCAATCCACTTAATACGATATCGGCGAAAACAAATTTTTTTTCTTCTAAATAGCTGGGAAGCAAAAATAAATTTATTGGATAAAGAATATTTAATTAGTACGAGCACCAAGGCAGATTTAGACTTGTGGTTAAAATTAATTGTACCTTTTTTCAACTTTGATTATGAATTTTGTTATAGCTTCACGAATGTAAAAGAAAAATAAGAATAAAATTTTTCGATATCTGCCTTGCTTTTCGAAATATCGAAAGCTAAATAATTAAAAAAAATGTTCAATTTTCGATATTTTGAAAATTACTCCAAATATCGAAAAATTTTATTCTGACTTTTCGTCTTATATTGTAAAGTTATAACATAATTCACCATCAAAATTGAAAATATATATTTGTTTTTTCAATTTATGTCCCCATGGTAGTGAGGATGTTGACGTTCGCGTTGTTTTACACGCTTTAGTAAACAACTTATAGCATATCAAAAGTTCAAATTTTATCGATGTACGTCGCTTTAATGTCCGATCAACCTTAACTTTTCTTCTCACATACGGTGATGTACAAGAAAATAAATTTTCAAAAAAGAAAATTATACGAAAACTGTTTTTATTCCTTTATATGGATAAAGCACGAATATAGCTACATATGAATGAGCATTATTATTATACTGCATACTAAAAGTACAAGATGTTCAAATAAATATTAGCTAAATTAAAGCGAATTGAAAAAAAAAAATACAAACATTCTAGGAGTTAAAGCTAGAATTGAATTCATGCCAAGCGTCTTAACCAACTGAACTGTACTTGTTACAAGCAAAATGATTATTTTATTCAACTCAACGAGTTTAATTTTGGCTTTTTTAGTCAAACAGTATGCGTAGACCATTAGCATCAATTCAAAAGACTCGGGTTCGACTCTTTGTCTTTATAGTTTACGCTATTTTATCATAAAAAATAATAATCAACAAGTGAAAACAGTGTTGATTACTCTATCACATTTCACATAAATACATGTCACACATACATAACTAAAATAACTGATAATCCCATATAACATATACTACGCAATTTACGCCAAATTTGCGCCCTCACGGGTAAACAGTGATGTTTACGAAAAAATGTTTCAAACAAAAGTTGTTTATTTTTTTATAAGGAACATTTAAACATTTTTACATTTAAACTTTTGTTCTATCTCTAATGGTATACAAGATTTTACTTTAGGTAGGTATTTCAAATAAAAAACTTAATTTTCTTCGATGCCAAGATCAATTTTTTGTATTATAAATACGTATTTCAACTACAATGTCAGTATGAATTAAAATGATAGTAGTAATTATTATCCTGAAAAATATATGGTACTTGTTGCCAAGTAAGGTGGTTTTGAAGCTGTCAAGAAATTAGCGACTTATAGTAGACAGAATCACCACGTTTTTTTTTAAATATTGAACAAGTGAAAACAAACCATTGACTGAGTTAATTGTTGAAATACCATGCATAGTCAGTGTTGATTTCTTTATCACATAACACATACATACATGTGACACATACAAAACTGATATTCAAGTATGGTACATACTTGAAAATGTCCGCCTAATCGACGCCCTCACGGGTAAACAGTGATGTTTACGAAAAAATGTTTCAAACAAAAGTTGTTTATTTTTTTATAAGGAATATTTTTTACATTTAAACTTTTGTTCAATCTCTAACGGTTTTCAAGATGGGTCCTACGGACTAAAGACCCAATTGACCTATGATGCTCATTTACGAACTCGACCTCACTTTTTACGTCCTGAGTACGCTGTAAAAATTTCTTTTTTCGTTTTTGAGTTATCGTGTCCACAGACGGACGGGCGGGCGGACGGACAACCGGAAATGGACTAATTAGGTGATTTTATGAACACCTAAACTTGGGACTAAACTTAGTATACCTTGCATATTACATATATGCATGGTATAAAAATACTTGACTACCACTGCTTCCTTTTGACGAGCCTACCATATTTTCCAGTACGATTTTTTTTCGAAAAAGCTGCTTTTTCAAATGAGCATGTTGACGTCATATTTGAGTTATCGTTCTGAAAAAACGCATCAGAGAATTTGTCAGACACTGTGACCACTTGATAACATTAATAATATGTATTTATCAAAAAACCCGTGGCTTCCAACGATCTAAAGCATATCTCTCATAGAAATAATTAGTCATGTATGAGTCACGAAAAGAAATAATTATTTTCTACTTTTTAGTACAATAAAAGCTTGTTTTTTAAAAACAATTTTTTGGTAAAATTTTTTTTCGTTTTGATACATTCGGTACATAATAACAATAATGTTTGTCTTTCATTGTTATAACCTCTCTATATTCATTCATATAATATTTAACTATGAAGAGAAAAATTTATATATAAATGAAGAAAGAGTTTTTTTTTTTTTTTGTTATTGTTTTTTTTTTTTTTTTTTCGTTTAGTATACCTTGTTGTTTTTTTTCTGTTTCCTCTAAAACAACAGAAACAAAGAAACAATAGTAATAACAATTCTTCAATATATATATAGTTTTATCATATCATTTATGAAAATACACAACAATACACATCATCAGTGCAATTATTACAATGGTAGAAAAATCTGTAACGTTTTCAGATATTTTTATACCATGTACATTTGAAATACAGGATGTTCTGTTATTGAAAGCAGAAAATTGTACCACTAAATTAAGCTTGTCAAGACAAATGGAAAAGCTTTATACCAAATTTCCATTTGAGGTCTGATGCGGAAGATGTGACTACAGGAAAATAGAAAGATTTATGAATTCACAGACCTATCAAATTCATTAAATTAGTAGGTGTCACTTAGGGGAGACTATCATAAACCAATAATTGATTGTAAATTGATTTAATTGGGTAGTGAATACTTAAAAAAAAATATTTTGTTGTTATTATTTATAAAGACAACAAAAATATGATTCACCAATATAATTGGATGTGGGAGGTATCAAATTATATATTATAATAGGTCCGGGATAGGGGGAATAAATTGCGTAATACAGAACACAAAATCTTAAACATTGTCTCACTTTACAACGTCAACACACAACATACATTATTTGATTTGTCTCGAAGTATATGTATCTAAGCATAAATTTACCAGTCCGTTTTGCTAAATTAATGCTTACGGTATGTGATATCGCACGATAGGTTGCGTACAACACTTAATTTAGAAAGAAAAGCAGTGTAGGTTTTAATGGGTTAGTTTTTATAATAACAAAAGTAGCTAAATAGAGTTTTTTTGTAATAATTTTGCATTAAGAGACGCCTTCCATTATGATAAAACACATCCTCTCTTTAAGTAGTGTTTTATTGGTTTCATTCAAAATGTTATTGAACTGTGATTCGATAAAGATATATTAATTTATTTTTTTAATTATCTCGCAAAGTTAATTATCAGGCTTCAGATTCAAAAGTGGAAAATAACTTTTTCCTTCGTCGTTATGAGCTTATTCTGCAGGATAACGATCTGCAGTAACAGAACGCCATGTATATCAAGTTTTTATATCTTGTGTACTGGGTGTTCTATGATTGACTGCAGACATCTTCACTTTCTGAAAAAGATGAAAAAAAAATAAAGAAATTGCTTTGAATAAATTGCGATCTGAGGCCTAATTTGCGAGATATGGATATAGTAAAAAATTGAAAAATTTGTTCATTCATAACACCAATGATAGTGAGTAGATTGTAGTAGGTATCACAATTACGAAACTATGGGAGGGACTTTAAAATGATTTAATTGGTTTAATTTCTTTTCTTTTTTTAATTATAAAATAATCCCACTTTTTTCGATTTTTATTATATTATTTTGAGAACACACATGTTTTAAACAACATTCCTTCCTTCGTATATCAGGAGAGTGTGGACTACGTTTTGCCACTTGTATCTTGTATAGAAAATTTTTAAGATTATATTTTGAATGCTACCAGAAAATCTATTGCTCCAATTTTTGTATACCCTTTCCCATTTTTTCCTTGTCCCTCGAGGGGACAGCTAAATCGACCGTAGCGGTGTTATCTTATAAAATTTGCAATAAATCATGAAGAATTCTCACTAGACGTGCAGAAAAGTGAAGTTGATTTTTAAAAATCTTGACTAGCATGCAAAACATGAACGTTTAAAATTCCTAACTAAACAAAGCGGAAGACACCGGGTGGTGACATCATACGCGGATATCACCATAAAGACTGCATAAAAAACTTAGTTTTGCTAAAAGGAAATGGGCAATCAATTTTAATTTCACTTTCAAATTTTGTCATGGTTTCAAGTCTAGTTTAACATTTTTATGGGTAACATGGCAAATTCGACATCAGAATTATCCCCTATTGCTGTCATGTAAATGGTATAGTAAATGGCAATTTTAAATTATTGAAAAATAAGAATTAATTAAACTTGTTGCATTACAAATTTTGAAAATAAGATATAAAATTGCATAAACAATATTTTTTAAATGTAATTTAACATGATTACTTGTTTAAATTTGTTACAAAAGACTATTAAATTGATGTGTTTTTGAAACAGAAAGTAACTTTGAAAACAAAACTAAATTTGTGGAGTGTATTTTCGCCTTTCTTAAGAGAGTTGGCAATAATTTTCTCAAAGAAGTTTAGGCAGCCCTAGTTTCAATTGTGGCTCGATTATTGAATTTATGGAAAAAGAGTTTTACGGTTTGTGGTCTTTTATTTTTTTGTATTTCGATTATTTTCCGTAAAAACAATGGCAAGAACTTTTGAATTTTCTAAAGATTTGAAAAATCATTTCACAAACTTGGAAATTTCCACTCCAATTTTCATTTGCTTGTCATTTGTTTCTGGGTATTAAAACAATGATTCTCTTTTATTATAAATGATTGAAAAATTATTATAAACATTGAAAAATTGCCGAAAGCGAATTTCAAAAATTCGACACTCGAGCAACATTGTTTTTATTACCTTTATTTAGCCATTCTCCTCTTAATAGAAGGGCAAAAAGACTCATAGAAACTTCGGTCCACCATGGACTTTCACAGTTTAATTAAATTTTCAGTGTAATTCATATATGCAAACCATAAACTTATATGTCCATTCATAAAATCATATAGAAACACCCAGAAATAAAACTCATGCACCATGCTAATATATCTGCAAAACACAGTTCAAGTATTACAAAAATTTATTACTTTCCATTACTCTTGTATACTTTTGAAGTATATTTCCCATTTTCAACCTATTTAAATTTTGTTATTGATGGGTTAAATTTAATTTCCTATATGATATGATAACCCGTTTAAACTAACCAACCGTACTCAGGTTAAAATAATATAAAAAAGAGGCATTTATAATGTTCAAGACGGTAAGAAGATGAAGTTTGCTTTTTTTTTCTATATAAAAATTGTTTTTATTTAGTCCTATCAACATTTACGAAAGAAAAAAAATTCTTAGAATAGATTTTACAAAAATGTTCAGTTTTACAGAGTATGTCAACAAAATTATCCCCAGTATAAATGCTCAGTATAAATGCTGTTTTATACAGCGTGTCAACTTAATTTGTTTCCATATAGAAAACATTTTTATTATAAGGTTTACGAAAAAAAAGTTATTCTGTACAATAATCTCTGCTTACGAAAATATTAGCATTTAGCTATTCAATTTTGACATCGAATGTACAGAGTGGAGTTGAGAAAGTGAATGTTAATGGTCCTTTAGAAATATAGACCATTTTGAACAGATAATGAAGGAAACGAAATCACTCGTGAGATATGTAGGAGTGTATTTAAGGAATTTGGTAAAATAATAATTACATGTATGGAACGCAAAGTTGGATACGTTAAGGCAAAAACGAATCGGAGATAACTGTTTAGGAATGAACTGTTAACGATGAGAATATTTTTCGACTTCAATTTTAAATTGAATTTTGCAAATCTTACTTGTAAAACACGTTATCTGTTATCCTAATTAACTAGTCATCGTATTCCAAATATTGATTGGCATGGTGAGCAAACCGGCAAAAACCGTCACGTAACAAAGTGAGATATGCTTTGTGTGTGTGTGTGTGCCATATCCATGGAAATCACGATATGTTATCTTACTTTGTATTATTTTTATGTATTATAGTACCTACCCGAATTTTGCGTTTTTGTACTATTTATATCCAAAACTAGTTTTGGATGTAAAGAAGTACAAAAATGTCTACTTGACACTACAGATTGAACAGATATAACTTATATGTATTTATTTCAAGTTTACATTTGTTTCTGTACAGCTTCAGAAGGAACTTCATTCCTAACGGGGGTACCACGATCGTAATTTTTTTACTGATTTGACACATTTAATGAATGACATTTCACAAAATAATTAATACGGAACATCAATTTTTCATACATTACATTACAAATTACAGTTATATTCAGTTCATTTTTGCCTCAAGGTATCCACCTTCAAGTTTAATTAACCTAATATGTGTTCAGATCCGACTCCCCAGATCCCGAGCAATTACTATGAAGGTAATAACTGTTTTGGGTTATAACTTTTACATGGACCATATTGTAATCTAACATTATATTCTTACATAACTCCTTTTTATAATAACCATTTATCATAGTAATTCAACAAGGGATTATATAAGGATAATTCCCAGTTGAATACCTCTTCAATCTTATATATATATATATATATATCAGTGAAGAAGATACTAACTGAATCATATTATATCCAGAATACATATATCCAGTTACCAATATAAACAAATTCAAAAAGTCCAAGAGTCTAGTACTATAATACATTTTAAAAAGTTTTTCAAATATTTGAACAGTTTTATTATACCATGCATATATGAAATATACATAGTATATTAAGTTTAGTCCCAAGTTTGTAACGCCTAAAAATAATGATGCTAGGAAAAAAATTTTGTCATAGGTGTTCATAAAATCACCTAATTAGTCCATTTCCGGCTGTCCGTCCGTCCGTCCGTCAGTCCGTCTGTGGATACGATAACTCAAAAACGAAAAAATATATCGAGCTGAAATTTTTACAGCGTACTCAGGACGTAAAAAGTGAGGTCAAGTTCGTAAATGAGTATCATAGGTCAACTGGGTCTTGGGTCCGTGGGACCCATCTGGTAAACCGTTAGAGATAGAACAAAAGTTTATGTAAAAAATGTTCCTTATCAAAAATAAAACAACTTTTGTTTGAAACATTTTTTCGTAAACATCACTGTTTACCCGTGAGGGCGCCAATTAGGCGGAAATTTTATAATATGTACTATACTTGATTATCAGTTATGTATGTGTCACATGTTTGTATGTGTAATGTGATAAAGAAATCAACACTGACTATGCATGGTATTTCAACAATTAACTCAGTCAATTGTTTGTTTTCACTTGTTTTTAAAATAAATTCAATTTTATTTGTGGTATAATTCGATTTATTTTTACAAAAAAAAAAAAAGAAATGAAAATTTTACTGAACAAGTGAAAACAAACAATTGAGTGAGTTAATTTTTGAAATACCATGACAGTGTTGATTACGTAATCGTTTTTTTTTTCATGATGCAAGAAAAGAAAGGTAGCCACTCTTAGATAGCCACACATACATATCACGTACACATAACTGATATTCCCATATAATACATATTATAAAATTTTCGCCTGCACGGGTAAACAGTGTTGTTTTGCGAAAAAATGTTTCAAACAAAAGTTGTTTATTTTTTTATCAATAACATTTTTTATATATAAACTTTTGTTCTATCTCTAACGGACCCAAGACTTACAATTGACCTATGTTGCTCATTTATTAACTCAAACTCGTTTCGATTTTAAGTTACCGTGGCAGACATACAGACATACATTAAGTCAGACAACCGGAAAGGGATTTTATATACTCCTATACCAAAATTGAATGATGTCACCTCGCTAACCATGACGTCAATCCGCTAACCATGCACAAAGGTATGCAAAATATCAACTCAATTGGTTGAGGATAACTGCGGACGCAATTATTTTATTTCTAGTCTCATGTTTGAAGGATCATTTTTTGGGGGATAATTGGACATTGGGATACAAATTGATTTGATTACTTTTTCATCATTTGCTATTTTATAATCATTCTAAAATACTTTCTTCTAATTAAAAATAAAATTGACGGGTGGAAGTAAATTGCTACTCACGTTTTATTCGAAATTGAAATATATCTTCCACTTAACTTGCTGCAAAAAATGACTTTTTGATATATTTCATTAAACAGCGAAAATATTAATAATAATACGGTAGGTGCCTCATGGCAAATTTGGGAATATTACGCAAGAAAATGAAAAACTAGACTTGATACTATGACATAATTTGAAAGTGAAATTAAAATTGATTAAAGAAAGAAGTTATAAGCAATCAAAGATTGTTGTCCATCTCTTTTTAGCAAAACAAAGTTTTATATGTGATGGTGATATCGTACAAAAACGTCACTAATTAATATCTTCCTCTTTGTTTAATTAGGAATTTTAAACGTTCATATTTTGCGTACTTCTAAAGATTATCAAAAACCAACTTTTCTGGCCCTGTCGTGAGAATTCTTCACGTGAAGCGATAAAAAAATTTAGCCAACATGACTATTTATTAAAAAGAAATTTGTTGTAATTCATATTTTATAAAATATAACTCAGATTGATATACCGATGCTTTAAGGCATAGAGGTACGATTATGGCAACTCTCCCCAACCCAACTTGTTCTTGCAGCTACTAGAAATATTTAATGGATATATAATTATTTCCATGTTCATTAATTTTATATCAAAATAATTATTTTAATTGAAAATATACATTTGTCATCATCCATAATTACCACCGTAATTAAATTTTTTTTCAATAAAAATTTTCTTAAATTAGGTACTTTTAGTTCATAATAAAAATCAATATAGATTACATTTTTAATGAACTCTAATGTAAACAAGTGAAAAGAAACAATTGACTGAGTTAATTGTTGAAATACCATGCATAGTCAGTGTTGATTTCTTTATCACATAACACATACAAAAATGTATAGACAGTGTTGATGCGCAATCGTTTGTTTTTTTGACGTCACGTAAATAACAAAAGATATTCACTTTTAAATAGACACACACACAACTGATATTCCTATATTAATACATACTATAAAATTTGCACCTAATTAACGCCCTCGTGGGTAAACAGTGATGTTTACAAAAAAATGTTTCAAACAAGTTTTTTATTTTTTTATAAGAAACATTTTTTACATTTAAACTTTTGTTCTATCTCTAACGGTTTACAAGATGGGTTCTTTAAAAATTTCAGCTCGATATCTTTTTTCGTTTTTGAGTTATCGTGTCCACAGACGGACGGACGGACAACCGGAAATGGACTAATTAGGTGATTTTATGAAGAGCTATGACAAAATTTTTTTCCTAGCATCATTATTTTTAAGCGTTACAAACTTGGGACTAAACTTAATATACTATGTATATTTCATATATGCATGGTATAAAAATAGTAATAACAATAAAAGCAATACATGTATCATATTATATAGATTGCACATATCATTTATATATAATTTCCTTGAATATAATCTGTACGATGCACAACGTTCTTCAGGGAATATCGATGATTTCTTTTTTGCTCTTACAAAAGGTCATTTATGTACCAAACAGCTGAGAAAAATTTTTTTTCGAATAACTATAAAATTTAAATCCTTTTATTCTTCGTGTTTCTTGATTTTAATTACAATTTCACTTTTTGTCATGTTACGGTATTTTCATTATTTGTTACGAAATGCGATAAAAAAAATCATCGATATGCATAGTACCGTGAATGAAAATTTACATTCATGTGTTTTCAAACACATTTTATAAAATTAATTGGAATATTTTCTTCTTTGGGCACTATTGTTCCTACACACTTTGTATTTTCTCAGAATAAAGTTATTAAACAACCATGGATTAAAAGATGTGATCCATGATATATGTTGTGTGTTCCATGGAACAAAGACATAATGTACCATGAAACACATCTTAATTTTATTTGGTTCAACCGATTATATCATAAAGAAGCTTCGACTCGTAACCTTTATAGATTATTCTGACAAAATGCAATAAATATTTGTAAGAGCTTCGACTGGTATTTGTAATAAATCGGGGGGTAAATGAAACTTATTTTTCCCATTAATACTTCACTATTCACCGCACGGTAGCCCATTAAAAACACCCGATTAAAATTTTTAAATTTAGTGCATACATACTACTTACCATGTATCAATCGTAAAATATGCTGTTATATTCAAGGTTCACCACTTTACGTATTTGAAACTTTAGCATCTTAAAATTTAACGTTTAATGTGTAAAACTGGAATTATATTATCACAACTAACTCACCACTAACTAAAGATTTACGTTGAGCATGATTTATAAAACTATAAGCAATCGTTATAGCTTGTAAATAGACAATCAGAAGAATCAAATTATTATTTTTTCTTTTTTCGCAACAAATTTTGTTTTTAGTTTACTCGAAAACAAAGTCACGATGACAATCAGACTTCAGCCTACCAAATAATCCGATCCAAATAAATATCGTTTTTCTTTCAACATGTTTTTCATTCCATAGTACAGTTATGATATTGAAACTATTATTAATTATTAATCAAAACCAATAAATTGATTTTATTTATAGGTATATTATTCCATGACCTACAGTAAATTTTCAAGGTTACAAGGAGACATTTAATAATATCAATATATTAAATCATCATCTATCTGGTTTGATTGAATTTAATTATACATGGCATATACATGTCGAGCTATATTAATACATCGAACATATATGAATAATTAGGTAGTAGCGAAAGAATAATTTTCCATTAATTAATAATCTAATTTAAAGTGTTATTTAGAAATATATGTTATTTGAAATTACATCTGCATCTATGCAATGGGATAGGTTAAGAAATGAATCATTCGTCGCCCTATTAGCTCACTCTATCAAGGCGTAACCAATTCCGTTCGCGGAATGCTCAGGGTAACGGGTTCCATTCCTGCCGTCGCAACAAAATTAATTTTATTAATAGTTGTGATGGGCTGGTGTAGTGCATGGTATATGCATGAAGGAGATGCACTCAGCCTCTGAAATTGAAGAGCTGATAAATGAAATTATCAGCGGAAAGGTGGTAAAACACATATATGGTATCACAATGGTCTCTATAGCCTAAGTGTGTCCTTCGTGGACAGCCAATATAACCTAACCCAACCTAAATGAATTATTCAGTTCAAACGACATATTTCTGCTATAAGCTTTTCAATCGTTTTCGATATTTAACAGGCAAAGGATAGGAATCCGGTTACGGTTTAAAGGACAGTTTTGAACATTTTTTGTTCGTGTTTTTGAAACAGAAAGTAACTTTGAAAACAAAACTAAATTTGTGGAGTGTATTTTTTTCGCCTTTCTTTATGGAAAAAGAGTTTTACGGTTTGTGGTCTTTTATTTTTTCGTATTTCGATTATTTTCCATAAAAACAATGGCAAGAACTTTTGAATTGTCTAAAGATTTGAAAAATCATTTCAAAAACTAGGAAATTTCCACTCCATTTTTCATTTGCTTGTCATTTGTTTCTGGGTATTAAGACAATGATTCTCTTTTATTATAAATGATTGAAAAATTATTATAAACATTGAAAAATTGCCAAAAGCGAATTTCAAAAATTCGACACTCGAGCAACATTGTTTTTATTACCTTTATTTAGCCATTCTCCTCTTAATAGAAGGGCAAAAAGACTCATAGAAACTTCGGTCCACCATGGACTCTCACAGTTTAAAAAACTTTTAAAAATTTGTCGTTAAATTCAAACTATAAAGAAAAAAAATCAATTTTTTGGTAAATTTCGACATGGCATACGCTTTTAATTACGCTAACACATGATTATTTATTATTATTTGAAATTTGGTATTATAGAAATTTGATTGGCTTGAATTGAGCAACACCTGGTGCTAATTAAAAATATTTATTAATAATATTTATTAATAATATTTATTATTAATTTATAAATAAATGTGTGGTGATATGTTTCGTAGTAATTATATTAATTTATTTGCGTGTAAAAACATGTCATTAACATCAAATGTTATTTTATTAATTAACATTTAATAAATAACTCACTGTATGTGATGACAGACATTTAAATATAATTTTATTATAAATATATGACGGTGATTCTCTGGAAGGGGGACGAACACAAAAATATGCGATATTTATACTTGATGCGTTTTATCAAGGCCAATTTTCATAAAAATCATTATTTAAGGTATTTTTTACTCATAGATTACGAAAATCGCGTTTATTTGATCGTATTGTCTTTCATTTTCGAGATATGACGTTGTCGATTCCTAACATTTTAAAGTGAAAACCTGGGATACCAATATCTCGAAGACAATAATTCTGATTGGATTTTAACTGGCACCATTGTTTTCGCTACATAAAAATTAGCTTAAAATAGAGTTTTTGTTTAATCGAAGACAGTTATTGTTTCTCAAATTTTTGCGATTTTCTTCGAAAAATTCGAAAAAATTTAATTTTACGGACGAGTTAAGCTTGATTGAATTGATTTTGAATGTTTCAACGTTTGTATTATTAACTTAATTAAAATTATAAAGGAATAAGTTTTCTAATTATTTTCGAATAAAAAAAAAAAACAAAACAAAAAAAATAAATTAATTATTCATATCTTGTAAAATTTAAATTGGATCTATGCATGCAATTAAAAAAGCTACTAATTGCAACTTCTAGATAATTTTAGAAACTAAGTTTATCGTTAATAATATGCTGATAAACTATGTTTTAAGGGGACTCATCACTGTGTTTGTGACTCGAAAAAATTGAAATCTTTGAGTTTAAATTTAAAATAGAATAGAATAGTTATATATAGTCTTCTTTTTTTTACTATTTTTGACCGATTTTGTCGTCATATTTTTACTCTAAAGGTTGCCAAAAAAATATTTTTGCAGCTACTGCCCTAATATCTCGATTTCGGATTGTATAAAAGCAAAAAATCAAAAATCATCTTAAATTACTCGTTATTTTACAAGTAATAACTGGTCAAATTTTTTTAAAATTTAAAAGAAACAAGTGAAAACAAACACTTGACTGAGTTAATTGTTTAAATACCATGTATAGACAGTGTTGATTACTGTATCACATTGGGTTGGGTTGACTGTTGGGTTGGGTTGGGTGGTATTGGATGGACCCTCACGGGTAAACAGTGATGTTTATGAAAAAAAGTTCCAAACAAAAGTTGTATATTTTTTGATAAGGAACATTTTTTACATTTAAACTTTTGTTCTATCTCTAACGGTTTACAAAATAGGTACTACGGACCCAAAACCCAATTGACCTATGTTGCCCATTTACAAACTCGACCTCACTTTTTAAGCCCTGAGTACGCTGTAAAAATTTCAGCTTGATATCTTTTGTCGTTCTTGAGTTATCGAGTTGAGAGACGGACGGACTTACAACCGCAAGTGGAGGATTATTATTAGAGGATTAAAATTAGAGGATTCTATTTTTAAGCGTTACAAACTTGGAACTAAACTTAGTATCTATACCTTGATATATATTTCATATATACATGGTATAAAAAGTTACGATACACATTTTTCTTGTTTGTTTGTTTTTTTTGTTTTTGAAAATTGACTTCAAAATGCTATAAAATAAAACAAAACAAAATTTTGACCAAAATAAGATCAAGTAAAACAAATCGATAACCTTGGTAACCAGTTATCAGAGCAACAATTTTGAAAAACTTGAATATGAATAATATACAACAAATTACTCAAAAATATATTATTTTTGCTTAACTTTTGGGTAATAATCTAAAAGTTTAACGGTATTTATGTAAAAAAAAATCAATTTCAAAAAAATCCCAAGGTGATAAGTTCCCTTAATGTTGTAATTAAATATATTAGCATATTTATTGTTTTTTTTTAGCATTTTGCTATTATATAATTAGCATATTATTATATAATGGTGGAATTTATTGCCTGCGGTTATTATTTCTTCACTTGAATAGAATAATACTCTTTATACTAACAATTTTTAAAATATAAATCATGGCCAAGTTTTACCGGAAGGACTTCATCAAAAGTAAATAACGCTAAAATAATGAAAAGCGTCCTTTTCTAAGTATAAGCTATTGAAACTTTGGGAAAAAAGGATATTTTTGTAAATATTTCCAAAACTCCTGCTTAAAAAAATTTGAAACTTGACAGAAACTTGACTTGAAAAACTCAAACGCCACTGACTTTACGGCAATAAGTACTATAACGTTATGCAATACCTCATGCTTTGGACATTTTCTGCCAATTTTTATACGAAATCATTTTTACAAGGCAATTCGAAAAAAAACTAAAATTTCAACAACATATATCTAATGCAGAACGCGTTTCCTAACTCCAGACAATCGGGCGATCGTACGAAGGAAAATGGTCTAGTTAGATGATTTTATGAACATCTTTACCAAAATTTTGTTCGTATCATCAATATTTCTAAGAGTTACAAAATAAAATTAGAATACCATGGTTGATACATATATTTCCTATATACAAGGTATATATAATACTAGCGACCCGCCCCGGCTTCGCACCGGTCCAATGCTGATACTAAATACACTACAGAAAAACTGTGAACGTTGTATATAAAAACATAGCGGCCCGCTCTGGCTTCGCACGGGTATAAAATATATAGCCTATGTGATTAAAATCGATCCAGTAGTTTTGATTTATTCATTACTGCCCGTGGCCCGCACGCGTTAAATTTGGAGTAAAACAATCAAGCTTTCCCTATACCATGAAGATTTCCTGCTATCTTTGGAATATCTAAATTCATACACTACATTTTTACTTATTTACTTTTTACATTTTTAACTATTAACCTCAAAAATAGCAATACTCCACTATTTAATGGATGTTATTATACATATAAACCTTCCTCTTTAATCACTCTATATATTAAAAAAAAACATCATCAAAATCCGTTACGTAGTTTCAAAGATTTAAGCATACAAAGGGACATAGGGACATAGGGACAGAGAAAGCGACTTTGTTTTATATGTACTATGTAGTGATATAATTGAATAATTATATGTTAAAACGATTATCTATGATATTGGTCTATAAGTTAATAAATTATATTACTTTCTGTAATGGGTTTAAGTACCACTTATGTATCTGTGTATGTATAAAAGAAATAATTTTTTTGTTTTGTTAAAAGATAAAATTTATTACATAAATTTAATTAAGAAGCATCGATTCAGAATTATTTATTGTTTTTATATTTATTTAATATAGATAAAAATACTAATAATTCAATAAATTTACTTTCATATGTTTAAAGTATTTTTGGATGTTTTTAAAAATTGTTAAAAATATGTTTGACTTTTGAAAATAAGTTTGTTTCTTCAAAATATAAAGTATCGTCTTAGATATTTACGAAGCAAGTTAAGTTTTTAATGCCACGACATAAAACAGTTAAACTATGTCTTAACTATGTAGGGTAAAACAACTAAATACGCTATAATGCCACGCCGGCAGTCAGATTAAATGCAAGAAGGGATAATCCTGATAGTCGAATTGGCCATATTACCCATAAAAACATAAAACTTGATAGTAAAATTGATTAAAAAAAGACGAATTTATAAGCAATCAAAGATTGCATTCAAAGGTTGCCAATCTCAATTTAGCAAAACAAACTTGTATATGTAATCTCTACGACGATACCCACGTATGACGTCACTAGTTTGTACCTTCTCTTTGTTTAATTAGCAATTTTAAACGATCATATCTTGCATAATAGTTAAGATTTTAAAAAACAAACTTCCCTTTTTCACTCGTGAAGTGGAAATTCTTCATCTGAAGTCATAAAAAAAATTTAGTCCGATCCCCGATTTTTAATAAGCAAAACAATATCGATGGGAGCGCTATTTATCTTTGTCTTTATACATACACCGTGCTCAAAAAATTCGAGACCACTTTCCAGAATTTTCGAAAATAACGGTGACCTTGCATTTGACATTAGACTTGAACATGAAGGTCACTTTAAGGTCTCTTCAGGGTGCTCTTTGGATCTTCCTGTATAACTAATTCGTTTTTACAGGTAAGTATATGAATGTGAAGTATGATGATTTCAAAAAAAAACTTTAAAAAATTTTTTTTTCAATAAATAGTTCAATGTACTGTCAAATAACGGTATAAATAGCTTAAACACACATTATTTATAATATTTTTAACAATGGCACTAATTGGTACCAATAATTTTTATATATAATATATTTCAAAACTGCTTTCCTTGCCTTCAAAAGTTCCCTTTTAAAAAAAATATTGTAGATTCGATATACATATTTATTTAATTTTTTTTATCAAGATTAAAGCAAAATGACGCATTGCTGAGAAGTTATTCTTCTTTTGTTGAATCAAAAATATTCCTAAATTATGTTGTAGGAGAGAAGACGTGTTTACAGTTAATGTATTCATATAATATAGCGATATCTATACACAGTGTACCGGGTGTGCCAAAATAAAACAAGTAACAAAAGAACGCATACGTAAAATTCTCCAATTAAGGAACTTCTAACGACATGAGAGAGAAATAGGCATTTTACACGAATCATCATAATTTGAGATGTCGTGGGGCACCCGGTAGGAACTATGTTCTTTTCGTACCTCCGTACATTATAAATGTAGAGCTTAATTTTTTATTTACAAGATATTTTTTTGAAAATTTAAGGTATTAATTTTAGAGCACAAATAATTGGTTTATTACTTAAGGTAGTTCCTCCGCGACAGTCCAGTCAAAAAGTTTTGGACTAATACTATCATTCAGCGTATTAACTGTGCTATGACTACTATGACTATACCATATATTATTTTCACAAGACTGTAGTTCCTCACTACTGTTTCTCCTATACATATAAACACACATACTATGATATATAACTTTAACATTAGTCTTCATATCCTTTCCACAAAAAAATATCGCTAAAACGAGTTATTTATTTAAGTTTTTTATCGAAACTATATGGTAAATAATTTTTATTTTTTTAAATATATTTTCTACATATAGTATTCTACATTATATTAGTTTTTCATAGAGATGGTGGACGTCATTCATTGATAAATAAATATAATATTTGTAAATTTGTGTATTTTTATACGCTTCTCCCATGTACACGTACAAATTGCGTCACTTTTAATTGCTAATATCTCATGTATGACATGGTAAATCATCTTCTAATTTTAACAGCATGTGTATTATGAATTAAATATTTTATATTCTGAGTTTTGAGAAATTCTTGAAATATCACTTTCGTGTAGGTACTACCTTAACGAATTTAACTTTATAGCTACTTTTACTTTTTAATATTAGTTTCAAAAAGACAAACTTCTGATTTAGTAGTTAACCCAATAAGTATGTGAGTATATTACATTTGGTTTGATCAGGATATTTATTATCACATAGCCTAAAATTTCCTTGTTTTTTTATGAAAAAGCCTAAAATATCGTAGAAAAATACAAATTGATAAATTTTAAAAATATTTTTGCATATTCTCAAAATTCATGGCCAGCTGAATCGATTGGAATGTTTTAGTTTCCTAGATGACTCAGGTGAAAATAGTCAGTTTTTGGTGTAGTTTTTTTTTTTTTTTTTAAATCTTTTTGTTTTTACCTCCCAATCCGCAAACAAATCAACTTTTCTTTTCAAAATAATCTTGGTTGTAAATTCAATATGATTTATAGCCCTATAATTTAAGAATGTAGTTTTACAGCCACAAATTGGCTATTCGGTTATTATACGCTAGCGCGCATTGCACGTTTCTTAATGCAACCGCTCTCAGGTTGCAAGACGTATTTCATGCATAACTAGATTCAGTAAGGAAGGAATTTTCGAAAGTCGCTGTTTTAGAATAATCTATCGAAAACGTAATCAGATATCGTACCATATCTCTCAGAAATGATATTCATTTAAGTAAAGTAATTATTACACGATTTTCGTTACATACTGTAAATATGTATAGAGCATAACACAAAAAAGATGACAGTTTCATGTAAATGTAAGTTGGGGTTACAGGAAATGAATAAGTAAAAAAGTTTCTATTCTTAGTAGAATAATAAAACTTCGAGGATGACAATGTTACTGGTTATTCAATAATCATAAATCGGATGTTATGTCGGTATATATTGTTAAAAAAATTGACGTCATTATATCTGTTTACCTGTTTTTCATTAAATATTTTTTTACGACTACAAAGTTACAAAAAATAATTCTTGAAATTTTTTCTGCAACCATCTTTGTTTGAAAATAGCATTTCACTTGAAGAAACTCCTCGACTTCGAAAATTGAAGAACCGGCTTGATACATTTTTTCAACTATAATAAAGTGATGCTGGAAAAGAAAGTGAACGGTGTTACTGGTACAGCCCAAGATCGTTTCCGGACAGGTGTTAAAATATCATTTTTTTCCAGAACCAAAAATTTTAAAAATATTAGCAAAAATTTTCACACCAGGGTTTTTGATTCCTCGTTATTTAAAAAAAATCCAGAATTGCATGTTATTGGTAGACTTCCATTTTTATTTTATAATTTAACACGCGTTTAAAAAAAATCAAAAATTAATCGGCATGGTTAAAAATAAAATTGAATTCGAACAGGTTAAACTTGGCCAGCATTTTTTCTTGACCTAGAACAATCCAGCACGCACGTGGGTGACAACTCAGACATTTCATTTTGAATGCAAACTACTTATTTAATCAAAGTCAAATACTTTAATTCACCAAAGTAAAATAACGATTTAACCTTAAAGATAGACATGTTTTACATAGTTCATGAACTTTTACAATCAACTATTATTGAAAAGGTTTAAAATTATAAACTAACAAGTGAAAGCAAACAATTGACTGAGTTAATTGTTGAAATACCATGCATAGTCAGTGTTGATTTCTTTATCACATTACACATACAAACATGTGACACATGCATAACTGAAAATCAAGTATAGTACATATTATAAAATTTTCGCCTAATTGGCGCCCTCACGGGTAAACAGTGATGTTTACGGAAAAATGTTTCAAACAAAAGTTGTGATTGATAAGGATTGATTTTTGATAAGGAACATTTTTTACATTTAAACTTTTGTTCTATCTCTAACGGTTTACAAGATGGGTCCTACGGACCCAATACCCAATTGACCTATGATGCTCATTTACGAACTTAACCTCACTTTTTACGTCCTGAGTACGCTGTAAAAATTTCAGCTCGATATCTTTTTTCGTTTTTGAGTTATCGTGTCCACAGACGGACGGACGGACAACCGGAAATGGACTAATTAGGTGATTTATGAACACCTATGACAAAATTGTTTTCCTAGCATAATTATTTTTAAGCGTTACAAACTTGGGACTAAACTTAATATACTATGTATATTTCATATATACATGGTATAATAATTTATATCTAACTAACAGATTTATTATTCTATGAAGGTGACAAAAATGTGCAAAAAACTTGTTTTTCAAGATTTTATAAATTTTTATTTTTTTATATTTTTATTAGGAAGTGACTGTGTTGCCAGCAGAGCGTGAAATGATTTTATTTTACATAAATAAACAATTCATAGTTCAAATTATACTGGTGCAAAAATTTATATATGAAAAATTAAGTATCTTAAAATAGAGATATATCTACAGGTGATTTTTATACCATGCACATATGTAATATGCAAGGTATACTAAGTTTAGTCCCAAGTTTGTAACGCTTAAAAATATTGATGTTACCAACAAAATTTTGGTATAGGTGTTCATATAATCACCTAATTAGTCCATTTCCGGTTGTCCGTCCGTCCGTCCGTCTGTGGGCACGATAACACAAAAACGAAAAAAGATATCAAACTGAAATTTTTACAGCGTACTCAGGACGTAAAAAGTGAGGTCAAGTTCGTAAATAAGCAACATAGGTCAATTGGGTCTTGACCTATCGGTCCGTAGGGTCCATCTTGTAAACCGTTAGAGATAGAACAAAAGTTTAAATCTAAAATGTTCCTTATCAAAAAATAAACAACTTTTGTTAGAAACATTTTTTCGTAAACATCACTGTTTACCCGTGAGGGCTCAAATTAGGCGTAAATTGTATAGTATGTATTTTATAAATTGTATATGTATGTGCGATATGATAGAGTAATCAACACTATTTATGCATGGTATTTCAACAATTAACTCAGTCAATTGTTTGTTTTCACTTATTTTCAAAAGTTTCTGTCCTTAAATTTCGAAAGTGAAATGGAACATCAAAAACTTGAATTGAAAACATTTCTCTTTTGAGGGAGAAGACAATACAGCAGTTTTCAGTACGGGGACGTCTTCACGGTAAACCAAGTTTGTACATTATCCATTTTTGCCAATTTGCAAGCTTGCAAGATGAGACGAAGTGCTTTGTGCTGATCATCTTAGAATTTTTAACGTTCTAACCTTTCTTGGACAAGAATTTAGTTGTTGGATGATCGGTTACAAGTTTCTTTTTAACAAACTTTAATTTAACTTGCAATGTTTGTATGCATGTATGTAGGTTCGGGTCAAATCCATTGGTCATCCGATTAGGTTGACCGAAATTCATACAGGTTTAGTTTGGATGAGAATGCACGGTTAGCTAAGTGACGTCATTCTAAATCCAATATGGTAGGCAAGATGGCGAACTAGTTATTTCTTATGCACTCCTATGACATATATATCAAATAAAAGAGTTTGCTGAGAAACATTTTTTTTGGTAAGCATGGCCTGTTTTTCCCATCGCTTTCAACAAATTCGATATACAGGGTGGGACATTTTAATCTATACATCTAAATATATCGTTTTGCAGTCAACCAATAAAAAAATAACCTCATAAAAGGTGCAAAGTGTGATAGGGGACATCATGTTCCGACATCAGATTAGACCTAGTTCTTCGGATATCTTTAATAGCCAATTTAGATTTTAAACCATAAGGGATAGAATAACACTTTAAATTAGAAAGTTGATCCTCACGAAAAACTAACAATTTTTTTCTAATCATTTTTCTTTAAACTTTAGCTTTCGGAGGAAATGCGACTTAATGAGACAGCCAAAAGTTGCCAAGGGCAATAGAGGACCGTCTGTGTCCATGCCCAATTATCTAGCAACTTTCTTTCGATTAAATATAATAATGACATATTTTTAGGTCGCATTTCGTCCGAAAGTTAACGTTTTTCGAAAAAATGTTTTGAACAAAAATTGTTACTTTTTTGTGAGGACCAACTTTCAAACTTTTAAAAGTTTTATTTTAAATTTTAAATTGAGCGTTTCCAGTTTTTTACAAATAGTCATGTATGCTGAGTGACATAGAAATAATTAATTTCTACTTCTTAGTAAAATAAAAGCTTGTCCATAAAAATTAACATTTGAGCTATTGTAACTTTTTACTTATTCATTTCCTGTAACCCCAACTTACATTTACATGAAACTGTCATCTTTTTTGTGTTATGCTCTATACATGTTTACAGTATGTAACGAAAATCGTGTAATGATTACTTTACTTAAATTATTATCATTTCTGAGAGATATGGTACGATATCTGATTACGTTTTCGATAGATTATTCTAAAACGGCTGACTTTCGAAAATTCCTTCCTTACTGAATCTAGTTATGCATGAAATACGTCTTGCAACCTGAGAGCGGTTGCGTTAATAAACGTGGAATGCGCGCTAGCGTATAATAACCGAATTTGTGGCTGAACTAAAACTACATTTTTAAATTATAAGACTAAATGATATTGAATTTACAACCAAAATTATTTCGAAAAGTTGATTTGTTTGCGGATTGGGAGGTAATAACAAAAAGATTTTAACAAAAAAAAAAAAAAAAAAAAAAAAACTACACCAAAAACTGACCATTTTCAACTGAGTCATCTAGGAAACTAAAACATTCCAATCGATTCAGCTGGCCATGAATTTTGAGAATATGCAAAAATATTTTTAAAATTTATCAATTTGTATTTTTCTACGATATTTTAGGATTTTTCATAAAAAAATGAGTTGTGAAAGTGAGTTATCAGAAGTGATAGATAACAGAGATAATAAAATAATAGAGAAGTTAAAGATAAAGTAATTGTACAAGGAAATTTTAGCTTATGTCATAATAAATATCCTGATCAAACCAAATGTAATATACTTACATACTTATTGGGTTGACTACTAAATCAGAAGTTTGTATTTTTTAAACTAATATTAAAAAGTAAAAGTAGCTATAAACTTAAATTCGTTAAGTAATAAAACAATTATTTGTGCTCTAAAATTATAGACATCGTAGTCGTAAAACCATAATGGAAAATTGATTTCCAGCGTTGGTAATTGAGACTATTTTTATCATTTTAAAGTAATTAAAGTGGTGTAAAGAAAATAATGTTAGTTTCCTCTATAAAAATAGGAAATAACCTACTTTAGTTTACATATCAATATTATAAATCTTAATTTTGCGGTAATAAAAATTTATTTTATTAGTAAGGAATGTATGTTAATTATATTTATTACTGCAGTAAAAAAGATGCATCATTTTTTTTTTTAATCTTAATTCAATAGTTTTGTTAATTGAAGGACATGCGTGTAGTATACGACCTGTAAAACTGAATACATGTACAATATGATATAACTTCCGACAGAAAGATAATGTTTTAATCCAGAAAATCGAAATTAAGAATTAAATGCGAGCTTTGGGTTTGGGGGGGGGGGGTATTTTTCCGATTTTTTTCAACTTTTTCAAGAAGATCTAACGCGCGAACTTATTAAATTTAAACTTTGAAATTTTTTTTAAATTCGAATTTGGAGTCCCTTATCCAAGTTAGTTCATTCTTTCGTTTCGTTCCAATTTTTGAATGTAAATGCTTTGAAAGCCATCTATAATTCGGTACGATTGGGTACTGCTCTTAAAGTTTTTAATGGGATTTTTTGATTTAGGTATTTATCATTTTCGATAACGCAATTTTGGATAAAAGGCTTGATTTTATTAAATATGAATCTGGACTAAATCTAAATAAATTCTGAAAATTTTAGGGGAGAGCGGTGTTATTAGTTAAATAAATGAATAACTTCAAAAGTAGGCTTATTTAACATTCGTCTTATCGGAAAACGATAGATGGATGACATGTTTTCATAGATTTCTCCAAAACTAGTCGGTGGAAATTAAAAAAAAAAAAATCAATTAAATTAAAGCTAAAACCTTAATAAATTTTTGAAAAAAACTTGTTGCCCCCGACTAATTAAGGATGTATGATCATGGTAGAGGGAACACAAAATAAAAAAAAATTTATTTTTTCAATTTTGATGGTGAATGATGTAATAACTTGACAATATAAGACGAAAAGTAAGAATAAAATTTTTCGATAATTGGAGTAAATATCGAAAATTGCAAATTTTGTTTAATTGTTTAGCATTCGATATTTCGAAAACCAAGGCAGAAATCGAAAAATTTTACTCTCATTTTTCGTCTACATTCATGAAGCCATAACAAAATTCATCCTCAAATTTGAAAATAAGTTACAAATAATTTCAACCCAGTAAGTGTATAAAATTGCCTTTGTGCTCGAATTATCTTAAGTGCCAGAAAGCTATTCACCTACTCTCCAAGAATCACTTTATCTCGCCTTCTTTGAATTCCAACTTTTTATATAACTAAATATTTCAACTTTGTAATAATTTCGAAAAAATAATTAATTCAATCAGAAAAATTCAATAAAATAGAATATGTCATAACGATAACTTCTCTTTCAAATATATATTTGTCAGATATGTTAGTGAACAACGTCAGAGAAAACAAAAGAAAATATGTGAAATTTTTAATGTCAAAATGGTAGATATGGAAAACTAGGTCAAATTATTCATTTATAATTGAAGAGAGAGACATATATGAAAATTATTAAAGTGTTGTAAAGAGTTTAATTAGAGTACATATTTAATGACACATTAATAATTAAACGTTTTTAAAAAAGTTTGCTTTTTCATTGAAAAGTATACTTTTTACATATATTTTTAACCGACTTCAAACAAAAGCGGAGGAGCTTATCAATTCGACTGTATGTTTTTTTTTATGTTTGCTACATCAGAACTTTCGACTGGGTGAACCGATTTTGATGATTCTTTATCTTTTGGAAGCTCATTTGACCGCATGGTCCCATATTATTTTGGTCCAGTTCTGACAACGGCATCCATGAGAAAACCGTAAAAATCTTAAATTTGCATTAAGTATGAACGACAAGAAGACGAATAACTCCTAATCACGCTAACCGATTTCGCTGATTCTTTTTTAAGTGACAAATTAGTTAGTGTACTTCGGATTCACTAATAATCACTAAAAAAAAATTTAACAAAAAGAAAACCGGCTTCAAAAGAAAAACTTTTCCAAAACAAATTAATATGCACTAAAAAGTAAAAAAATAATTTATAATATAATGTAGTTAAAATTATTGTTATTTTTGGAGTCGGTGTCAGCCAAGGAAACAACTCTGACAGAACAGTTTGGTACATTAGCTTGGCTGACACCGACTCCAAAAATAACAATAATTTTAACTACATTATATTATAAATTATTTTTTTACTTTTTAGTGCATATTAATTTATTTTGGAAAAGATTTTCTTTTGAAGTCGGTTTTCTTTTTGTTAAAAGTTTTTTTTTTATATTATGAGGAAGTTAAAAAATATTCAATATATTTTTATGAGAATAATTGGTACATTTGTCTGAAATAAAATTCCAACCAAAACTTCAATTAAACATTTCTCATTCAGGATGTATGAGCGCGTATGATCAATTAATTTCTAAAAGTATGATTATCTTTTTCGACATCAGGCGCAATTTTCAAAATATTGAAAATTAAAAGTTTTGTTTTAATTATTCATCTATCGATATTTATAAAAACCAAGACAGATACTGAAAAATTTTATTCTTATTTTTTGTCTACATTCATCATGAAGTTATAATAAAATTCATCGTCAAAGTTGAAAATAATATAACAATAATTTCAGCCGTAAATCTATCCGATTTGCACATCCCTTAAATGGATGGAAACACTCGGTTTTTTTTCTTTTCTATGTCATTGCTAATATGTTTACTTTCTATTAAAAAAATTTTTTTTTCATTTGTTCCAAGTTAAAATTATCAAAAAATTTCAATATATGCCGATTTTTTTCATAAGAGCAATGTATTTTATATCGATTTTTAATGAGTTTTTCTTAAAAATTTACGTGGATACCTAAGTTTAAATTTTAACCACATATTCTTCTGTGTAAAAAGTCAATCTATTAAAAATTTTTAGTCTTTAAATCAAACATTGTTGTCATGTTCAAACATCCTTAATTAAAGAGAAAAAAATACACATATGATAGAATTCGAGCCCGGATCTCTTGAATTCATGGCAAGCTCCTGTACCAAGTGGACCATATGTGCTCTAGTCACAATGTGTAATTTTTCTCAACCTACTTTTTTGTAAGTAAACATTAACTTATTTATTTATTTTTTAAGTTTGTTTACTAAATTTTGTATACAAATTTAAACGTCAAAGTCTTTTGATCATATTTTTAAAAGCATCAAATTTTTTCCCTGCCAAATTTGATACGATGAAACTAAGGACTCTCCAGAATTCTGGGAAGTTTATTCTTATTAATCCTGAAGTCAGAAGTCAATCGTGCTGAAACGGCTTACTCGATTGAGTTGAAATTTGGCACACAAATAGTTAGTTAATAATCTGGATTAACACAAAGAATACTTTATTTCTTCTTGGACTCCATTCTGAATTTCATGCAGGCAGACATGTTTATTTGCCACTTGATTTCTTGCAAATTACCATAAATCTATAAAATTTTAAATTATTTTCGCTGTTCTAACATAAGCTAAAAGCTACGAGGCGTTGCACTCTAGATAATAGACCGAATTTCGAAAATAAAATATACAAAAAATTTCAAATCAAAATCAGGCTTATTCTTCAGATCGTATAGAGCAACCCATAATGGGGAAGTTTTAAAAAATATTGAATAATATTTATTATAGATATGCATAAATAGGTACATTCACCTTACAATAAGCTAATAACATTTATACCTATTGGGTTGATAAATAATAAAACCTTCATTAGAATTATCAATATTTATAATTTATTTTTATTTTTTTTAATTAATATACATGACTTTGTTTATGATTTAATCTTGACATAGAAATAATAACATATTTCTGTATTAATATTATAACTATGTCTATAATTCATTCACTTTTTAAATGTTTTTATTACCATATAATACTATTATGTCTATATAATTTATTTATTATAGTACATTCAAAGATGTATCAGATTTAGGAAAATTCAATAAAGAGCTCAGTTTTATTATTTGTTAAGGTAGTACCGGCACCAAGGCAACTTTGGGATAAAATTATTTGTACCTAATTTTCAACTTTGATGATGAATTTTGTTATAATTTCATGAATGTAGACGATAAATAAGAATAAATTTTTCGTCTTATATTGCCAAGTTGTAACATAATTCTCAATCAAAATTGAAAAATTATAGTCGTGCACAACGGGTTCTTTTAGTTATCAATAATTTATAAAAGTTTTAACTTTAATTTAAGTTGTCTATTTTTTAATTTCCAACGACTAGTTTTGGAAAAATCGATGAAAACATATAATCCATTTACCGTCTTACCATAAGACCAATGTTTAAATATGCCTACTTTCGAAGTCATTTATTTATTTAGGTAATTGGGCAACCCTCACAAAAATTTTCAGAATGGATTTAGATTTAGTCCATCTTCATGTATAAAAAAAATCAAGCTTTTATTTAAAATTGCCTGCCTTGACAACAAATTTTCAATAAACAACAAATTTTTAATTGAATGAAACAGTCCACACAAAAGTATAAATTAAAAAAATTAATAACTAGGCAACTTGGTTTACGTATATTTTTCTTATAGCTGACTGTTGGTTAATCATTCGAAAAACTTTTATACATGTATAACATATACGTAATACAAGTTGCCTACTTATGGAATTTTTAAGTCAACTTTACATGAACCGTTTCATTTAATTAAAAATTTATTGCTTATTAGCAAATAAAGACATTTGCGCATTCAATTCATGGCTTGCGAATGATATTTGACATCTAAGAAATATATTCCACCAGATTTTACTAAAAAGTTCGCGGTTTATCTCATTTTTCTTTTTTAACCAATTTTTGTAACAACTTTGTAACAGACCTGAAACATTTGAAATTGACTTAATGTCATATTCTTTCACTCTAGATGTGTACCGACTGTATCGGGACAAATGGTCGATATTCGAGTGTCTTATAGAGTGTGCCATAAAAAGCATTTTGATATAATAAACGTGTGTCCAGAAACGGAGCTTTTAGTTAAACATCTGTGTTTTCGATCTAAATAACTTGCCTTAATTTTGAGACACTCTTCTTTATAAGCGAACAATCGTTTAATTGAAAATAGTTTTACTAAAACTCTAAAAATAAATGCCCTTAAAGATTATAATATTTTTCTATATGAAAACTTTAAGATTGATCGAATTTTACTGCATTTACGTTGTTAATAAGCTAATCAGAAATATGATATTTATATTTTATTTCATAAATGTCAAGGCCATTTTTTCTATAAGATATATGTTTCCCTTTTTTTTTTCTTGTATTATTTTTTCATAACACAAAATACCTGTAGAATGGGTAAGGAAAATAGTTTAAGGTAAATCAAACTAAATACCGGAACAATATTTTTGCACAATTACTACACGCAAACATAACCTATGTTATTACTATAATTCTAAATAGATTTTTCATTATAATATTATTAGTATTAAAATATGCGATAATAACAATAAAATATTGTTATTATTAATATGCGAAAATTATCGAAAAATCACACTTTTAATGTTAAAATTATTCATTCGCGCGTGTTATGTGTTTAAGGTAGTACCAGCATGAAATCACTTTTCGACAGATTTGGCCGAATTTTTTTTCTCGGGTTTATAATAGCTTTATTTATGAATTCCTAAAATTTCATAATTTTTGACCGTTTAGATCGCGAGATATTTAAAGACAAAGTTCGCGATTTTGAGGGTCATGTCCCATTTAAAGCATGTAATATGTCCGGTCTCTCCAACTATTTTTTATGATATTATTATATATTGAAGAAAAAGTAGAAAAAAATGTTTATACAATACAATTCTAAAAAAAAAATTTAGAAATTAATTTTCACTTTCGAGATATTAATTTTGACGTAAATTGATCGAAATTGGGACGTTGGCATGATTATTTCCCATTTTAAACGGTCAAAATTTCTGAAACTTTGGGAATTAATAGTAAGCATTATTAAATTCTTAAATTTAATTTTTCGTTAAATTCTGTCGAAAAAAAAATTGTACCATTGCTTTAACATAGAAACTGCAAATACCATGCTGGAACATCCTTAATGCAAAAGATTTCAATGCCACGTGATATGCATTTATTTTTTACTTTATGGTAAAAAATAATTCTTGACTTCCTGAAAGTGGATATAAAGAAACTTTGCAAATGATTCCATGAGATTCTAATTGTCGTGTTGCATGGGTTTTCACACAAATTTTTTTGGACTTAAGGGGGTATTCTGGTTTAGAATCCTAAATTGTAGGCATTTTTCAAACTTACATTTTTGTAGCTTTTTTTCATATCATATTTATAAAAATATAATAAAATAATGGAAAACAAAACTTTAAAATTAAAACAACTACACATCCAATTACAGACTGGTATAGTGGATAAAAAAACACGGCACTCTGGTTGACACGAATTCAGTTCTTGTAGTGATCCGAAACAAAAACATTTGAAAAATTCTTAATTAGTAAAGATGTCGTTTTTAAAATCCATTTTTTACCTTTTCGAATGTTTTAAAAATACTCAAAATTGAAATTTGTTTAATCCAAGTTTCAGACGGACGATAGACAGATTTATAAAGAAGATTCTCACCAAATTTCAAAGGAAGTGGTGGAGTAGAACTTAGAGATATCATGCTAACCACCTCGAAAAATGTAGTTTCAAGACGCGTTTAAGTTTGAGAGAAAATTCAGGCAGAGTAACTCGTATAATATTATAACAGATCCATACATTGGGCCTTTTTCTCCTTCGCGTACAATGTCATGCAAAGTTATTTCTACGATCCGAACTGTTTAGCCTTCTTTTGAAGCACCAGAAGCTCGTAGTACAAAGCGATCAATTCGAACTTCGTTTCCAAAAAATCCGATATATCTCCGAAAATATTCGAATTTTGAAAAATCTGTTTAATTCCATATTCTTAAGAATGTAACCTTTAAAAATATCCAAAGAAAAACATCGTATCTTCAAATTTCCAGACCACAATACTGATGTTAGCCCAAAACTGTGAAAAACATCTTTCAAAAAACAAATCCCCATGTCATATAAACCATATAAGAAAGCGTATTTTTTATTTAGCCAAAAAAATTTCGAAACTAGTTAATATCCTCGAGGGGAGATCATTGTGCCAGATCTCCACAAGACTGCTCCATTTATGTCGGGCTATTTGTTTACCCATATATTTTTAAAACTACAAAGCGATAATATTTTGATTGATGTATGAAAAACTTTTTAATAAAAATCATGTAGGTGAAGTTACAGAGCGCAGAAGCCTTACAGATAATCCACCTCTGATCCACGTGGATGTTTTTTTTGTTGTAATTATGGACAATTTGAGTAAAATAATTTCTTATTTATATGATTCTCAACGTTTAATTCTCAAATAATAGAAAACAAGAATGAAAATAAATAAAGGTAAATGTCAGATATCATTATGTTCATTAGACGACACACGAAAGTCACATACAGTCACATATAGTAAGTAATTGATGATAAAACTACGGATGCTGTTGGCTGCTGTTTACTGAATGATCAATTATCATTACGAATTATGTAATTAGATAATTACTATTGAAGTACATCCTAATATGATGTAATAATAATAATAATAATAATGGGGGTTTACAATTACATTATTGATGTGGGTGGAGTCGATTGCTTCGTTCTTATCCAAGTGACGACAATGTGATCAACTCTGCACTCCCATTAATTATAAATTGTTCACACTGCCGCTGCCTGGATTCGAACCCGCAACCTAAGTCTAAATAGTCTAACGTTCTAAAACTAGCGCCTTAGACCGCTCGGCCATTTAGGCTCTTCGTACTTCAATAGTAATTCACGGACGTCTAACATTGCAAAAGAAAAGTTTACCAAGATGCTCGCATCAAATTTAGGTCTTGCTCCACCACTGGACATAAAAATTTTTTAAATATCTCCCTGTTATATAGGAAAATTTTTGTCTAACAAAATAATTCAACAGTTGACTGTGTTAAATCTTTGACAACCTTCTAGTTTCTTTGACAGCGTTAATATTGTCGACTAGGTTTGGTATGAAATTATAATCAATAGATTCACTATTAGAAATAACCTATCAATTATAAAATCCCCGACATAACAAGCTATGAGAACCTACAAATTATGTAAGCCTTGATGTTAATTGGCCTAGTTTCAAGCGTATCACATGATCTTCTTTAAATCAGTGGACAAAATTGTGTAGAAGATCGATAGAAATGGCAGAAAGCTAACGAGCTCAGGTATAACTAAGCATCAGGAAGTACCTCTTCTAAACTGCAAGCTACACCTTAAGGCAACATCGAAAAATGACCAACATTAAATGTAGACAGTAACATGTTTTTATTAACATGAGACAGGTATGGACGCAATAAAATCCGATACGAACGAATAATGAAATATGGAATACTTTTTAACATTGTGATCCTTTTTTATAGAAGATGAACTCTTTTGGCCTACTGTCTCTCTTAACATAGTGTGAGGACGAAAAATGAAAAGGTGGCGATAACTCAACTATACTGTAAGTGCTCAGTTCTTGCTATGAACAAATTATGTTGCCCATAATTTGACGTCCTGATTTGATTCCGTTGACGTTCAATTACTTCGGTTTCTCTCAATAGCTCCAGTTAGATCAGGGAGAAATCAGAGTAATTGAGCTACAACCTATATGACCTAATAACCGGCTAATCTAGATTTATTTCACTCTAGATTAGCCACTAGTGTCTAAACGTATGTACGTGATTCAGGTTTCAACCTTCAGGCGTCAAAGTTGGCCATGCCATAGTACAAAATTACAAAATGGTAATCCAAAATTTAAATCAATTTTTTTACTACGTGCCTCAAAACATCAAGAATTTAAACTAGTTTTTATACCATGCATATATGTAATATGCATGGTATACTAAGTTTGTAACGCTTAAAAATATTGATGCCACGCACAAAATTTTGCTATAGGTGTTCATAGAATCACCTAATATGTCCATTTCCGGATGTCTGTCCGTCTGTGGACACGATAACTCAAAAACGAAAAAAGATATCAAGCTGAAATTACAGCATATTCAGGACTTAAAAAGTGAGGTCGAGTTCGTAAATGAGCATCATAGGTCAATTGGATCTTGAGTCCGTAGGATCCATCTTTTAAACCGTTAGAGATAGAACAAAAGTTTAAATGTAAAAAATGTTCCTTATCAAAAAATCAACAACTTTTGCTTGAAACATTTTTTCGTAAATATCACTGTTTACCCGTGAGGGCGCCAATTAGGCGGAAATTTTATAGTATGTACCATACTTGAATATCAGTTATGTATGTGTCACATGTATGTATGTGTTATGTGATAAAGAAATCAACACTGACTGTGCATGGTATTTCAACAATTAATTCAGTCAATTGTTTGTTTTCACTTGTTTTACTCTCCATTGTGTAGAGTTATTGACATTAACATCGTTTTTTTACACAACATGTTTATGAAATTTACATTCTGTATTGAAACATCTATTTCATCTAGCAAATGTAATTACTGTTTGGGTTGACTGGTTGACTGGAAGACAAGTAAATAAATTGCTTTGTATATACAGATACACAATAATATTTGTCTAGTAAAGAAGATAGCATGCGGTAGTATATTTTCTAAAACATTATCTAAATTTAAAATTATATGGAAAATACTGTTTTAAAATATTCTATATCGAATAAATATTTAGACAATATAGGTCACATTCTGTTCAAATATTTCTCTTTAATCGATTATATTTTTCGGAAATTGAGAAACAAAAAGATACACTTGTTTCTATTAACTTTTAGCGTATTGGATAGAACTTATGTTTCATGAAAAATAAAGTGGTAAGATGGCAATTTTCAATTAAAAAACTATCTGATTCAAGGGTTCCGTACCCAAAAACAACTAGAAAAGAGGGTGATGATCTCCAAACGGTTGGGCAGATTTTCTTGAAACATAGATAACACTCTCGATCGAATTATCTTTCAAACAAATAAATCATCAAAATCGATTGGACTTTTTTGCACACACGCAGGTAGTGGTTGCGGATTGCTCGCTAATAAGCTGTAAACTAAGCGTAAACAACGCTGTAAATTAAATTGCCGATTCCTTAGTATCGGATAACCAGCTAGCCGGCTAATCGGCCACAGTGCTCATACTCGGCACATCCCTAACATTTTTTGTAATACTAAGCAATTGTTTTAAAACTGATTAATTATTTATTATTAAAAATGTTTCCATAAATAATTATATATTTCTGTGAAACAATGAATCTTAGAAACAGGAAAATTTATTTACAAAAATACTTCAGTCAAGGCAATTTAATTATCACTTTAAAGGCTGATCCCCTATATGACAAAGTTTAAAACTAGATGATAGCCTTGGAGTAAAGTGACTGATCAGTTTTTGGTAACTACAAATCGACAAAAACACAAACGACCTCGTACGATTTTTCAAAAGCTCTTGCACCCAAAAAATTTTTTAACGAGTAGTTTTTGAGCTACGATCAAAGCTACACATTTATTACATAGTATATGACAACCGTCTTAAAAAGACAATACAATTTAAAACACCTATACAGAAACACACACACATCACACACATGGTAGTCATATACTATACCTATAATATTTGTGTAGCTCGTAAACTACTCGTTAAAAAATTTTTGTGGATGTGAGAGCTTTTGAGCAGAACGATCTGAAGAACATTTTGGGGGTGGTTTCACAGAAAAGTTTCACAGAAAGTCATTTTCTTAGCTAATCATGCAGAGTCCTTTTATTCGTTATTGATTGGAACTCAATCGTGAAATACAAAGAAAAGAATTTCTTAAGTCAAATTAAATTTTATGTTCATCAAAAGTATAGTAAATTATAATTACAGTAATTTATGGCCGTCTTAGCAAATTTTATTTTCTAAAGTATAAAGTTAGAAATTTTTAAACACAGAGAAACTTTTTTTCCCAGAGCTCACTAAACTTACAACGTGTAGGCTGTAGTTGAGAATGAAAAATACAAATTATCTAAATTTACCAAGTTTATCAGAACTAAAGTCCACATAAATATTGGAAATCATTATTGCAAAAGTTCAATAACATTTTTATTTTATAAAAAAATTTGTAAATATTTATATGATTTGAAAAAAATTTTTCTATTCTTATTACAAAACATTTTTTGTTAAAACAATTTGCAACCTTGAAATTTTTTTCTCTGAAATTGATTGTTTTTAAATAGTTTTTGTTACAACATTTAAAGAGTCTTAAGTTTGAGTGGCGTCTTCAACGGGAGCAATTTAAATATTAAGCTAATTCTTAGTTTTATTGTAAACGATGTTATATTTTTATAAATCGAATGTTAAATATACATATATGAAAAATTATGGCCGCCTCTGAACCTTCTGCAACATTTTCTTCGTTCAAGATAATTTGGGAGGTTATTTCGGGTATAGTTTGGCGGTTGTTAGCTTGTGGAGCTCCAACAATGCAGGTTTGTTGATATAGATGCAACATTCATCATGCGACTTACACTATTCCCAATGCTTACAGTTTCTATGAATTTTTAATCAATGATGCGAGTTGTTTGCTCATACTAAGACGAGTAAATTGACTCTATAATCTTTCCGTATAGGTCTATACTGATTCAGTCAATATAGACGAAAAAAAGGCCGGACCTGGAAAAAATTACAATGGTGACTCTGAGGTTATAGATCGTTCCGCTGTTTTTGAGAAAATCCAAAAAAATGGGAAAAAAATTTTGAATGCGTTTTTCTCGGAATCTATTGGTTTAAGGGAAAAGTTTTTCAAATAAAAAATGTAGAAGACATTGTCAGTTACATTTTATGTCATTGAAGCAACGTCATACGAGTTAAATTACAAAAAGTAGGTGGCGTTAAAGTATTCAAAAAAAGGGTTTTTCACGATTTTCATTAAGAAAAAATGATGTTTTTGTAAAAGTGTAAATGAGAAAGTTGTTTGACTCAAAATTAGCTTCAACTTTTATTTAAACAATTTTTATGAAAAACTTACCGTTTCCGAGCTATAGGCCAAAAATGCAACGCACAATGTATGTTTAAAATAAACCAAGAAAATAAAAAGGAAATCAAGTACTCCTTTTCAAAATTTTAAAAAACTTAACTCTCAGATTTTTTAGCAAGCTGTATTTCAAAAACGGTAAGTTTTACAAAAAAATTGTTTAAATAAAAGTTGAAGCTAATTTTGAGTCAAACAACTTTTTCATTTACACTTTTACAAAAAAATCATTTTTTCTTAATGAAAACCGTGGAAAACCCTTTTTTTGATACTTTAACGCCACCTACTTTTTGTAATTTAACTCGTATGACGTTGCTTCAATGACATAAAATGTAACTGACAATGTCTTCTACATTTTTTATTTGAAAAACTTTTCCCTTAAACCAATAGATTCCGAGAAAAACGCATTCCAAATTTTTTTCCCCCATTTTTTTGGATTTTCTCAAAAACAGCGGAACGAAAAATTCTCTTAATTTTTTTTAAAGTTATTTACATGCCCCCCTAACGATCTATAACCTCAGAGTCATCATTGTAATTTTTTCCAGTCAAAATGCCAGATTTACTGTACACAGTTCTTACAAAACTGTTGTTTCTGTAGAAAAGGTGAACAATTTTAGGGTTGAGAGTTTTTTAGCGATAGTTTAACGATTTATACCTTAAATGGAATGTCTTAAAATAACATTTGACGTTTGAAACAAGCTAAAATGTACACAGCATTCTATTTTATAGAGTTGCAAACATAGGATACTGAAACATAAAATATTTAAAAAATAGAAGCTCTCCTGATGAAAGTGCGCGATCACTGTCCGACTGTCGATTCCACAGTCCCGGCTATCGAAAACCCTACAAGGTAACCCTCAAAACGCATTATATTCTGGTCGGGCGTACAGCCGGGTTGGTTTGTCGAGCCCTGATATCAAACCGGGCAAATTGAACGAAACCCTGTCAGGCGCCCAGAATCGTTTCTACCAGGGTCAATGATGGATTTTGCCAGGTCTATGTAATAAAAAGCACACCAATGGAATGTTAATGGTTGATTCCAACACATATTATATTTTCATTGATTGTTCACATTAAATATTACCTTAAATATGATATGATTTAGAACACTTGAGAATTTATTAAATATAAAAATATATAATTATTATTAATTTAATTAATTTAAAATTTATATATATATTTATAATAATTATTTTGAAAATTGATATTTATTATAATAAATGGAAATTTTCATTGTTTATAATTAATACAATTTATGATAAATTTTAAATCGAATTTATTTTATTAATAATTTTATGAAATATAATATTTATGTTTAATAGTATTTATTATACGCATAGAAAAAAATTATTTAATATTTAATAGTTACTGATAATTTTATAAATAAATAAAAATTGACAGTTTGTTTTTAAGTAATTGTTTAAACATCTTTTGATTAAATTAAAATAAACAAGTGAAAACAAACAATTGACTGAGTTAATTGTTGAAATACCATGCATAGTCAGTGTTGATTTCTTTATCACATTACACATACAAACATGTGACACATACATAACTGATAATCAAGTATAGTACATATTATAAAATTTCCGCCTAATTGGCGCCCTCACGGGTAAACAGTGATGTTTACGAAAAAATGTTTCAAACAAAACTTTTGCTCTATCTCTAACGGTTTACAAGATGGATCCTACGGACCCAAGACCCAATTGACCTATGATGCTCATTTACGAACTTGACCTCACTTTTTACGTCTTGAGTACGCTGTAAAAATTTCAGCTCGATATCTTTTTTCGTTTTTGAGTTATCGTGTCCACAGACGGACGGACGGACAACCAGAAATGGACTAATTAGGTGATTTTATGAACACCTATGACAAAATTTTTTTCCAAGCATCATTATTTTCAAGCGTTACAAACTTGGGACTAAACTTAATATACTATGTATATACTATACATGGTATAAATATACTATACATGGTATAAAAAGTGTTAAAGTAATATTACCAATTTTCTTTGGTATCCAATACTTTCTCCACTTTTCTCCAAAATTCTCTTAATTTTCCTAAAAAACACACAAAATGTAATATATAAGTTTAATTTTTATTAATCGAATATAAAATATACTCCATTTAATATGGAAAATGTTGTCATCCAAATGGCCGCTCCTGAACCTTCTACAGTAATTTATCGTTCGAGTAAGTTTTCTATGATTTTTTGAAAATTTCAGGAGGTTAGCTCGGCTATAACTTGTCGGTTGGTAGCTTTAAGATGATCCGACATCGCATATTTATTGATTTGCGAATTTTTCGAATTTCGGCGTAGTCATAATCTTCTCGTAAAATTCTATACACAGTTCTTAAAAAATTGTCATTTCTGTAAAACAAGTGAACAATTTGAGCGTTGTTTAGCGTCAGTTTAAAGACTAATCTCATTTCAAACTTATATTTGACGCTTGCAATAAGCGAAAGCTTTCTAATTAACAGAGTTGCAAATAAAGGAAACGGGAATAGGATCATTATTATATCTAATGAATAATATGAAATAAATTTCGAAGGACAACCTAAATTATTTACTGCTTTGAAAAATGTTGAGTATATTCTGAAATTTTATTTAGCTTTGTTTTATCACTTATAGGAAATTAAGTAGATAAGGGCCATTTTAAGCCAATTTTTTTAACTTACGAATTAATTTTTTACACAAAATTAAACATCAGTAAAATTATGATTTACACAACTTTTACATAACTATAGAACTAAAATTTACGGTAACAGAAGAGCAGCTAATTATTTTTTTTTTTTCTTAAATGCAATTATTAACATGCAAAGAAACACCTTGGATAATATGAAAGATTGAAATTTTTTGAGAAATGCAAATCAGTTGACAGGAAAAAAACAAAAAATAACCCGATCATCTTAGTCAAAAAAGTGGTCAATCTCGGAATAAGCTGAATTTTTGTACAAACGTTTATTTTGACTGTACAAATGTTGTCCTAAAAATCACATGTGGTCACGTATGCGCGTCCATAGATATTCAAGATCAAAGGTCTCAAAAATCAGTTTTTTTGAGAATATCCCCTTTCATTTGCCTTCAATCGTATTATTTTTTATTATAAAAGTTGTAAAAGATAAAATTCTCTACAAATTTTATCTGAAACCTTTTTTAAAATAGAGAACGCAGAAGATGCAGCGCTGAGCTATACATACCATAGTGCAGAGTCAATATTTATAAATATGAGGTATTAAATAATTATGAATGTTGTATTTAATGAATTATTATGTGAAAGAAGTCACATAATAAACCGCGATTCACAATTGAATTTGTCTATTATACGGTTTTTTACTTAGTTATTCCTTCAATACTACTTTAAGGTGAGCGCGCCATTTTCGGCACCTTTTCTGTTTCAAAAATGGTTCGACGAACAAAAACAAGTTTCGGCTAAATTTGTAGAAAATTTTGTCTTCTACAACTTTTATTGTGAATGTTAATACGCTTGACGGCAAAGGAAACGAGATATTATCAAAAAACTGAATTTTACGACCATTGACCTTGAATATAGAAGCGCACACGTGACCATATGTGACTTTGGGACAAAATTTATACTATCAAAATAAAGATTTGTAAGAAAATTCAGCTTATTCAGGTAGATTCCCTAGGTGAAACCCTAAGATGATTGGAGTAAAAATAAAATAAAGCTTTTCAGACAAATAAAGCCAAGCAGCACTTTTTGTAAGCTTACCTTTTTGTAAGCTAAAAAAATATGGGTTAAAATATATTTTTTATTCAAAAATTGAAAAAAAAATTATTTGCATAATTATCGTCCTATAATTAAATATGCAAATGAATTGAAATTTAATAAAAAACAAAAAATAATTAATTTGTATTTATTTATAAGTTCAATATCAAACGTATCATAATGATAAATACTTATAGGTATTATTTACCTCCAATTTTAAAGGTTCTCAACTTATCAAGGTAGAGAAAAATTGCAAATTATTGATAAAATAAATTTGTCACATGGGAACTGTGATATTAGGGTATTATAGTTAGTCAAAAATAAATCATGAAATTTGAAAAAAGTTAAAATTTATGTAAAAATATACTGAAATATTCTGATTTCGAGTCATAAAAGTACATTTTTCTTTTAAAATATTAAAATTAAAATTCGTAATTTTTAAACTGTGTATCACGTGACCTAAAACGCGGGTAAGCCCTGCTGTGATGTCATAGCGGTATGAGTCATAGACCCTCAGTTAGTTCAGTGTAGACAGTTGGGTATACATCTGTCAAAATTATTTGTGTTATTTCGTATAGTGATACCCATGTTACGTCATCAAATTGGATGCCCGCGTTTTTGACAGTTTTAAAAAGGTTTAAAATTTAATTTAAGTTTTTGGCAAGAAAGCGTGTGTATTTTTCCGAAATAAATAGTTGGTGGCTTTTTATCAGCAAAATCAACATTTTGAAGTACTTTTTCAAAAATAGTGGAATACCCTATTGAAACTAAGTTTAAATGAAAACTAAGAATCTTCAGTTGACCAAATCGTCACACCATCATAGATAATTTTCTTTAAAAGGAAAAAATCAAATTAAATAATTATTCATCACTTTTTGTTATTTAAGAAAAAAAAAATAATTAGAACAAATTCGAATATATCTAAAAATTATTAGGTATAGGTACATTGAAAATATTTCATGCTAAGATATTGAAAAATACATATTTAATAAATCTTAGTGGGGGATTATTTAATGCAACTAAGTGCCACTACCTTTTTTGTATATAAGAACGGTTAATTCAATGGCAGAAATCAGAAAAACTTATTGGTTACAATAAGAAACATTTATTATTTCTATTGAATAATTTCCAAAAAAAACAAATTTTAACAATGAAATATTTCATTGCATTGTGTGTAATTGCAGCTTTGTGCATTGTTCAAAATGAGGTAAGTTTTCAATTATTAATAATTTATTTTTTTTAAGAGTTTTTAATTGTACTTTTTTTGAATCCAATTTCCAAAAAATTGAAAAAAATTATTAAGAAATATTTTGATAAAAGATTTTCGTAAAATTCAAATTTTTTTTATAGTGAAAATTTTCAATACTTACAAATAACGATCGAGCCATCATTTCGAAAATTATCCTCGCAATTCGATAATTTTATTAGATATTTCCACTTCGAAACCAGTATTTTTAAACAGTTAAATGCACTTCCATTCAATAGATAAATTTGTGACGAAAATTTATTAAAAAGAAATTTCGTAGTAACTCAATTGAAACGATTAATCTTTGTTAAGAGACTCTAAAAAGAGATCAAAATTTCTAGACGTCCTGAATCAAGAAATATGCACCTTTTTTTAAATAATCCATTGGGTTATCAAGTAATTTTCACCTTTTTACCATAAATTGGAATAGTTTCCAAGAAAAAGACTCTTATAAATTTAACATTTTTTTTCTAGGCTAAAAAATTATCTGCTGACCAACAAAAACAGTTAAAAGAAAAATCCGAAGAATGTAAGAAAGAAACAAAAGTCGATCCACAATTAATTGAAAATGCAAAAAAAGGTGAACCCGTAAGTGGCGATGATTTCAAAGCGTACGCAGTCTGTTTAACAAAACGTTTAGGTTTATTAAATGATGCTGGTGATGTTAACATCGAAAAAGCTTTAGCATTTTTACCACCAGGCGAAGATAAAGCTGCTGCGAAAAAATCATTAGATAGTTGTCAAAATATTAAAGTTGATGAGGCTATTAATACCAAATTCTTACGATCCTTATGTATTTATAAGGAATTCAAAGGAATTTTGTAAATTAAATTTCAATTCATCTTTCTATCTCTAGAAAGCAATACGCAAACATAAACATTTATTAGAGTTTTTTTTTTCGAAAATATGTTCCTAGAATTAAAATTACGTTTTTAATATCAAAAAAGAAGTTTATTTAAAAATTTTTCAAAGAAAATTCATTCGTCTAATAATATTGTTTATGTTTAAATTGTGATTAATATTTAATATTTATAGATTTTAGAAATAATAAAACTTATTTTATTGTGAAAGCCATTATTGTATTAAATGTGTGTCTAATGTCTGTGTTAAATTGAATGTATATTTTAATTTATTCAATAAATAAAAAATTTTTAAACATATTTAAATTATTTGAATTATTTTTAATTCCAAAACATATTCCTTAATTTCCAAATATAATCGAATTTTTATACCATGTATATATGAAATATACATAGTATATTAAGTTTAGTCCCAAGTTTGTAACGCTTAAAAAAAATGATGCTAGGAAAAAATTTTTATCATAGGTGTTCATAAAATCACCTAATTAGTCCATTTCCGGTTGTCCGTCCGTCCGTCTGTGGACACGATAACTCAAAAACGAAAAAAGATATCGAGCTGAAATTTTTACAGCGTA
The DNA here is from genome assembly GCF_905475395.1 of Chrysoperla carnea. Lineage (NCBI taxonomy): Eukaryota > Metazoa > Arthropoda > Insecta > Neuroptera > Chrysopidae > Chrysoperla > Chrysoperla carnea. The sequence goes on from NC_058337.1 coordinate 130,750,873, forward strand.
CTCAGGACGTAAAAAGTGAGGTCAAGTTCGTAAACGAGTCATCTTGTAAACCGTTAGAGATAGAACAATGTTCCTTATCAAAAATTAAACAACTTTTGTTTGAAACATTTTTTCGTAAACATCACTGTTTACCCGTGAGAGCGCCAATTAGGCGGAAATTTTATAATATGTACTATACTTGATTATCAGTTATGTATGTGTCACATGTTTGTATGTGTAATGTGATAAAGAAATCAACACTGACTATGCATAGTATTTCAACAATTAACTCAGTCAATTGTTTGTTTTCACTTGTTATTATAAAATTTACGATCAATTTTAAAAAACCTTTAAATATAGATATAAATATTTTTAATATAAATACAATTATTTTGACCATATATTTATTTATAGTAATATTTCAACTTTAAAAATATGTTATATGTAAAGTTTACTGACTTTTTTTTTCATTAAATAAATGGATTTTTTCTAGTAATTTATTAAAATTTTATAACATATTGTATTTATTGTACGCTGTATTCAAAATTTATTGAAATTATATACCAAAAATATTGTTTAACAAATTTTATCTATAAATAACTAGGTATATAAATATTTCCATTTTACGATGTCTTCTTGTTAAATCATAAGATGATAGATAATAGGCTTTTTGATATCGAGAAATTATTTTATAATACCTTTGGATATTTCTTTAGTTATCGAACTTTGGTACTGAAGTTCCAATTTCAACTACACTTAAGTAATTTGAATTAGATTTTTTAATTGAGATTTTGAACAAAAATGGAAAGATATTTAAGTTTTATAACAAAACTGTTTTATTTTTTATTTTTTCATGATAATTTTAAAGATAGGTACAGGCAGTTTTAACAGAACTTTTCAAAAGAGAAACGAAAACGCCTGTTAAAAATGTTCGTAAAACATCGTTGTGACGTAATAATGTTAATTGAATAGGTACAAATATTAATTAACATTATGACGTAACACGATCTTTTACGAACATTTTTTTGTCGGGCGTTTTCTGTTCTCTTTTGAAAAGTTCTTTTAAAACGTCTGTAACTTGAAAATTATCTTGAAAAAATTTAAAACAACAGTTTTGCTATCAAAATTATGTATGACCTTTCCATTTTTGTCAAAAAAAATGAAAAAAAATTTGTTTTTTCAAAATCCCAATTATTAAAATAATATCTGTCGCTATGTTAGCAACAGCAAACATTTCTGGTGGTTAAATTTATATTACTAAAAGAACAAGAAATATGAATTTCTTAAAATTATTTATTTTTTATTTAATTTTTTTTTTTTTTTTTTTTTGCGCCGGATATAATTTATATAATATTTACCGTTTGAAGCTTTTTTTTAAATGTCGAATATGCGCTTAGAAAAATTTTTATTGCAAGTATTGTGAGGATAATATACAGAAATGTTAGTTTTCTAAATTTTCATTCTTCATGCCAATGTAAACTTGCATGTTTTCGATTGGCAGTTCTCATTGTATTCAAATTTATAGATATTTCTCAACCTCCTTCGAAGCCAATGCAAAAATTTAAGAATTTTTAAATAAAGAAATAAAACAATAAAAAAATACTTTTCCCGGTTAATTATATTTAAAAAAAAAATACAAATTTGCTTCAGGTTGTTCAACTCAGATTTTATTCTAGAAAACTTTATATAGAAAATCTAAAGAATTTCTATTCTTAAAACAATAAACATAAGAAATTTACTACAAGGTCTCACATAAAAATTCATTTTATTTTTCCATCAATACTTATGAAGTTAACAACACACATAAATATAAACACGCTAAGTTTTTTTTATTCGATTCCAAATAAACACAAAAACAAAACAAAAAATGTTTGCCAAAAAAATGAAATAAAATAATATTTTTTATGAACTTGGTACAATAGTAATATGCAGCTCGTATTGAAAAAATATAAAAAAAAAAAAAAAACCATAAAAAAATTGGAAAAGTTATGACTCCGAAAATAAGATCATGTATCGAGTATTTATCCTTAAATTAGATATGCAACTTGTGAAACATAAACGTATAAAAATCAAAAGATATAAAAACAAGTGAAAACAAACAATTGACTGAGTTAATTGTTGAAATACCATGCATAGTCAGTGTTGATTTCTTTATCACATTACACATACAAACATGTGACACATACATAACTGATAATCAAGTATAGTACATATTATAAAATTTCCGCCTAATTGGCGCCCTCACGGGTAAACAGTGATGTTTACGAAAAAATGTTTCAAACAAAAATTGTTTAATTTTTGATAAGGAACATTTTTTACATTTAAACTTTTGTTCTATCTCTAACGGTTTACAAGATGGGTCCTACGGACCCAAGATCCAATTGACCTATGATGCTCATTTACGAACTTGACCTCACTTTTTACGTCCTGAGTACGCTGTAAAAATTTCAGCTCAATATCTTTTTTCGTTTTTGAGTTATCATGTCCACAGACGGACGGACGGACGGACGGACAACCGGAAATGGACTAATTAGATAATTTTATGAACACCTATGACAAAATTTTTTTCCTAGCATCATTATTTTTAAGCGTTACAAACTTGGGACTAAACTTAATATACTATGTATATTTCATATATACATGGTATAAAAACTAAGGCCGAACAAGAAGAAAAAAAACACAAGTTCAATTCGAAGTCATTTCAATATGTTTTACACACAGGGAGTTCATCGAATTCTAGTTTATATCTTTAATCCAGACTACTCCATATAAGAACTATAACCATAAGAACTAATTAAAGTGCTTTATTTTCAAAAAAAAAAAAAAACCTTATTTGTCTCTCAACACAAAAGCCAGAATATAGTGCTAAAATGTGCGGAAATTTACACGTGAATCGAGAATTATGTTTAGGTTTTTCGTCAAACCTAAACAGAATCAGGTTGAAAATGATGGGTGAATCATGGAATTTGATAAAGGAATATGGAATGATATGATCTTACTTTACCATCCTCAAGACTTATGCCGATATTATTACTGTAACTCTTTGATATCTTTGTTTGACAGATCATCTAAAAATTGGTACGATTCCCTATAAAATCAGATGATCAAGTCCACACTTTTGTGGCTTGCAGTCCTAGTGCAAATCGTAATCTACCAAAATCATGGTTGTTTCGAAAAAACGGAACATGCATTTTTCGATATGTTATACGCTTTGATCGCAAGTTCTCCTCACATTATTCAATACTGGCTTATTTTTTGAATACCCAACGAAACAGAAATTGCTTGAAATTGAAGCATCCCGATTTATCTTGACCCAAAGTGCGTCAATTTAATGAATTCAAACGTCAATATCATTGATCAAAATGTCTTTTTAACTGTCCTTTTATTCTGGATACAGGACTTCTTGATATTGCAAAGTCATCTCTCAATAATCAGCTTTACTCCTTAACGAAATTTCTTATCTTAAGCATTGAAATACTTAATGCCTAGACAGGAAAATTTATTGAATCAAGTGAGGGTGTACTGAGATATTGGAAACAAACAACGGGGTAAAAACAACTTTCTATCCTTTAAAACTACCTTTTTTAACCGACTTCAAACAAAAAAGGAGGAGGTTATCAATTCGACTGTATTTTTTTTTTTTTTTATGTTTGTTACTTCAGAACTTTCGACTGGGTGAACCGATTTTGATAATTCTTTATATATTTAAAAACTAGTGCTTCCTGTGTAGTCCCATTTCATTTTGGTCGAGTTCTGATAAGGGTATCCATGAGAAAGTCATAAAAGTCTTAAATTTGCATTAAGTATGCACGATAAGAGGACGAATAACTCAATATCACGCCAATCGATTTCAATGATTCTTTTTCTAGTGATAAATTTGTCAATTCACTAAAAATCACAAAGTAAAAAAAAACTTTTAACAAAAAGAAAACCGACTTCAAAAGAAAAACTTTTCCAAAAGAAATTAAAATGCACTAAAAAGTAAAAAATAACGATAATATAATGTAGTTAAAATTATTGTTATTTTTGGAGTCGGTGTTAGCCAAGGAAACAACTCTGACAGAACAGTTTGCTACAATAGCTTGGCTGACACCGACTCCAAAAATAACAATAATTTTAACTACATTATATTATAAATTTTTTTTTTACTTTTGAGTGCATTTTAATTTGTTTTGGAAAAGTTTTTCTTTTGAAGTCGGTTTTTTAAAATCCAACTTCACTTTTCTATTCGTGAAGTGAAAATTCTTAATCTGAAGTGATAAAAAAATTTTTTCCGATCCCCTTTTGTGAAATAATCTTTTATCAGATATTCCCTCAATATGTTACAATCTCCCGCTATATTTCATAACAAAATACATATAATCAAACAAAAATAAAAAAAAGAACAAAATAGACATTTTTAATATTAAATATAAATTTTGTTTCCCATTTTTATTTATTTATTTTTCCATACCTTCGACTCTAACAACCAAAAAAGAAAAATATTTATTTTATATATAATATCCAATATTTCATATTTTTTATATATCCATTTTTTTTTCTTTATAGGCACTAAAAGTTACTCAAATTTGCCATTATATCCAAATATATATAAATATTTAACGGAAAGAAGAAACAAATATGGCATCAACAGCTGCAACAAATGTATCGTTAAGTAAGAATGGTTTACCATCTACAGACGGTACAGGAAAACCCCACGTTGGTGAAGTGAAAAGCTCATCGAATGCATCCAGTATGGATGTTGATGGTCCATCATCAGCAGCGAAAAAATTAAATTTGGAGAAAGCAACAAACTTTATGCGACAATATCGTGATCCACAAAGTAGAGAATTACGTAAATTATCAGCGAATCAATTTATGGAAGTATGGAGTCATTATGATAAAGATGGTATGAAAAACTTTCTTTTTAATTTCTACTTAATTTAAGTGCAATTAAAGATATACAAAAAAAGGAAAATTAAAGAAACCGCTTGCATTTTGCTAAAACCACATGGAATGTTTTTATTTGTTAATCAACAAGTTAAAGTTGACTTACAAAATTAATAAATATGCAACTTGAATTGCTTATACGTTATACTTGCGTAACAGTTTTTGATTATTTGACAAACACATTTATGTCACACAAGTTGCCTATTTCTAAATTTTGTTGACATTATCCGCTCCATTGAATTAAAACTTTATTATACCATGCATATATGTAATATGCAAGGTATACTAAGTTTAGTCCCAAGTTTGTAACGCTTAAAACTATTGATGCCACGCACAAAATTTTACTATAGGTGTTCATAAAATCACCTAATTAGTCCATTTCCGGTTGTCCGTCCGTCCGTCCGTCTGTGGACACGATAACTCAAAAACGAAAAAAGATATCGAGCTGAAATTTTTACAGCGTATTCAGGACGTAAAAAGTGAGGTCGAGTTCGTAAATGAGCATCATAGGTCAATTGGGTCTTGGGTCCGTAGGATCCATCTTGTAAACCGTTAGAGATAGAACAAAAGAATGTAAATTTTTAAATATAAAAATGTTCCTTATCAAAAACTAAACAACTTTTGCTTGAAACATTTTTTCGTAAACATCAATGTTTACCCGTGAGGGCGACAATTAGGCGGAAATTTTATAGTATGTACCATACTTGAATATCAGTTATGTGTGTGTCACATGTATGTATGTGTTATGTGATAAAGACATCAACACTGACTATGCATGGTATTTCAACAATTAATTCAGTCAATTGTTTGTTTTCACTTGTTGTTTATTAACAAAAAGAAACAATACTACCACTTACTCGTGCATTACTAATGATATCTGACACCTAAGAAACACATTCTATGAGGTTTTAGCAAAATACGAGCGATTGCTATCCTATTTTTTTATAAGCTGATTTTTGTAACATCTTTTACTGTACCAATTATTCACCAATAATACCAAAATAACTCAACCTTAATTTTAAAATTACAGGAAATGGTTACATCGAAGGTACAGAATTAGATGGATTTTTACGGGAATTTGTATCAAGTGCAAATGTAACAGATATCAGTCCAGAGGTAAACTTTATTTATTTTTTATACAATTTTCTATAACATTTTTTCAATGCATTTTCAAAGATGATTTTCCGCCAGTTAGAATTACTATACCGTAAAATGAGATCAGCTTGACGTTGATAATATAGATTTCCTTTTGTTATAAAAATCAGAAATGAACTACGTTCATGACTAGATTGAGAAGAATACCTTCTCCTTTTTCTTAAATATAATTCAGCCCATTTTTCTGAAAAAAATATTTTATTATCGAATTGTGTTTTCACAAATTGTATTTTCATAAAAACACACGCATGTTCATCGTTATCCACTATAAAAATTAAGTCCTAAAACTTTAATTTTGCGATCACATCCAAATTTTTTCCAATTTTGATAAACCAAGTATGTAATCCTACTAAATTTGGATCATAATTAACCTAGCTGTAATAGACTTCAAGAATCGTCGAGTCGTGGTCGCGGAATTCAGCACATAAGTGATAGCTAGCGAAAAATTGACATCACAGCTGAAAAGAATGACTCAAAATTAGTGGGTTTAAAAAAAAATCCAATAAGATCGGATCAAATTTGCCTGTAATATCAAAAAAATCGAATTTTTTAACTTTATGACGTCATCAGAATCCAAAAAATTTAATTTTGCTCTATCACATCCAAATTTTAACCAATTTTGATAAATCAAGTGTGTAATCCTATTAAATTTGGGTCATACTTTTCAAATTTGTGATCAAAATTAACCTAGCTCTAATAGGCTTCAAGAATGTAGAGTCGTTATCGCTGAAATAAGCACATAAGTGACAGCTAGCGAAAAGCTGACATCACAGCTAAAAAGAATGATCCAAAATTAGTGGTTTTCAAAAAAAATTCCAATAAGATCGGATCAAATTTGCCTGTGATATCAAAAAAATCGAATTTTTTAACTTTATGACGGCAGCAGAATTCAAAAAATTTAATTTTGCCCCATAGTACAGTCAATAACGTTTCAAAAATGAGGTAATAAAGGAAAAAGAACCCCTTAAGTATTACTAGATATCAAATATCAATTGTCCACGATGAGTTAGTGAAAAAGCTACCATGCAAAAACTCTAATCTTATACATGTATAAAATACGTAATACAAGTTGCCTATTTGTTAATTTTTATGTCAACTTTTTTAACTTTGATACATGGGCTCTTTCATGAATTAACAATTGTTTGTTTCATAAATAAAATCATTCGCACAACTAACTCGTGGGGGGGGGGGGCGAATGATATTTGACACCTACCCAACCCATTTTAACAGTTTTAAGCAAAAAAATGACCGGTTTATATCATTTTCCTTTATTTTGTTACATTTTTTACTATACTAATATGAAAAATTGATGCATAAAACCGTCCGACATTCATTTATAACCTCAAGCATTGCAAATAAATCAAGCTGAGAATAAAAAAAAAAAAACGATAAAAATATACATAATGTTGATTTAGCTTTTTAAAGCACTCTCATAAAACTTTCAAAATCATATCTCAGTACGTTAGATTGTTTTGTTGGTTTTAAAAATATAATTTAAATGTAAAAAAAAAAAAAATCAAGTCATAATTTTAAAAATATTCTAAATTATATTGCAGAAAACAAGTACAATTATGATATTTTATTAAAATATTGTATGTTATTCTATTATGAAAACGAATGTTTCTGTCAGCAATTAAATAACTGAAATTTTTTATATGCAGAGAAAAACTATATTTTTTTTATTTTATTTTAAAACACTTCATAGTGTTACTGCAATAAATATGTTCAATATAGACGATCTAATTTATTAATATGTGATTCAGATCTAGAATAGCCCGAAATCTTAATGCGACAAATACAACGATACTTTCAAAATCGAGGTGTAGTGAATTTTGCTTGCTGAGTCGCAAAAATGTTTGAAAAGGCATATGATTGCACTGGTTCATCAGGTATACGGCCTCACAATTGGTTGAAACTATGGAAAATATCAAAAGCGTTCTCGATATTTTCCAGAGTCTCTCGATATTTCCTTCGAGAGACGTTAAAAAATGGGATATAAACGCTGAAAACTTGGCTGAGTTCAAATACTTCCTTCTTTTTGTCGTTGCTCATTTAGCATTTTGAATATCTAATACTTGTAAACCTTCGAATAAGTTTAAATTTTGCGCTCATGTTTCGTTAGTGTCATAAATAAAACTGGAAGTTTTATATCAAAGATAGGAAACTGCTGTCTTTTTAGAGGTTGACAGTTTCCTTATAAAAAAAAATATTTTTTATTTAAAACACTTTTTCGAAAATCATTAGCTTTCGGAGGAAATGGTAATGGTATTGGAAAAAGGAAATTCGTTTGTGTTTTATAACTTTTAGGCCTAGTTAATTTTCCAACAGCATTTGAAGATCAAGGTCAAATGACCTTGAAAATAAAATTTAAGGTCATGGGAACAGGCAAATATCCTCTGTTACCCTTGACAACTTTTGGCTAAAGCATTTTTCTGTAGCTAGTTTCCTTCTATTAAATGCAATAATGATAGATTTTAAAGTCGCATTTCCTCCAAACACTAACGATTTCAAAAATATCTTTTAAGGTGTTATTCTATTTCTTACCTTTTAGGATCTAAATTGATTTTGAAAGCAATCCGGAGCCCTTGGTTCAATCATATATCAGAACATAATGTCCTCCATCATAATCTACAGCTTTTATTTTAATAAGTTTTAAGTTATTTTTTAAAACAGCCGTAATAGCCTAAATTAGTAGTCCATCCTGTACACTCTTTCGATTTAGAACAACAATATTCTAGTCGAGCCAGAAATTTAAACAGATGAACAAAATTGTATAAATTCTAAGGCGGGTCACGCATGAAGAGAAATTCTGGTTGGCGCGTTACGAGAAAGCCTGTTTTACATAAAGATCTAAATCTTGGTATACACTGTTTTACAGGCAATATTATCAGTCTAGGTGTTGTTGTATTTTTAGATCGTATAAATTGAACTTTATTTCATTAAACATTTTTCGTACATTTTTATATACAGACCTCACAACAAGTATGTAAACACAGTTGCATATAAAACAAAACAATCACACGTAGTAAATAATATTTTCATGATTATTACATTTTATGCAAATTTATTATATTTTACTGTTTTTTTTCTTCACATGCAGGCGGTGTCGGATGCAATGTTAGTGGAATTAAAAGCATGCTTTATGGAAGCATACGATGATAATCAAGATGGTAAAATCGATATTCGAGAGGTTTGTTAGTTTTTGTTTTTGTTTTTTTTTAGTTTAGTGTTACATCATCATATGGAGTCGAGTATTGTAACAAAAAAAAAAAAAAAAAAAACAAAAAAATTATTTAAAATTCATTTCACGTTTTGTAATTTTCTCATTTTATTTTTGTTTCTGTCGAGTTTTTAGTTTTGTGTCCGTTTGAGTTTTATTTTACAACTGTGATACTGAAAAAAGTTTTTTTTTTATATATAATATTCTTCTCCATTCTTCATATTTAATGAATTTTATTATTATAAAAATTTTTAAAGCTCGCACAATTATTACCGATGGAAGAAAACTTTTTATTACTGTTTCGATTCGATAATCCATTAGAATCAAGTGTTGAATTTATGAAGGTAATTATGAAATAATTTATTATAAAAATTTTTTTTATTTTTAATCGTTATTATTTTATACCCTGTGTGTTTTTTACAACAAAACACAAAACCCTGGGGGTGTAAAACTTTTGGACCTATAATAGGTTCATAAAATAAGAAAACTTTCTTTTATGTTTCAATATGAACAATTGTTTCTGGTTACAAACTAAAAACTGAAACTAACCTATGTATAGAATACAGATGCCTGGCAGAGAGCAATGAAACCATCAAATTAGGTGATTTTTAAACCGTTATTCTCTCGACCCATTGTGTAAAATTGCATGCCTTAAACTTTGGCAATGTTGTATAATGTATGTAGCACTGAGACTATTGGATTTTAACTCTAAGATGTCAGCGCCACGAGTAACAAAAATGTAAACCATACCTGTTAGACTCAGCTGATTTTTTCATGAAATGAAAAGCCAAAAGATTCCTACTTCATTTTCAATTTTAATGTCCATATCCATATTTACTTTTTTATATAAACTTTGTAGTTTGTGTTGTTATACAAATTTTTTACATAGAATTTGATACTTTTCTAACCAAGTTAGGTCATTCCGAGCATTAAATTTTATAATTTAATGCTCGGAATTTTTAGTTTTGCCAATTCTATTAATCATTTTAACTCCCATTTTTATTTCCTGGCTATAATTCGGAAATTTATAAAAACTTAAGTTGCTATCTTTTTGTTGTCAAAATTGTTACATTAACCTCTTTTTTATGTGTATGGTTTACAAGGTTGTATAAAACATTTCCGTTAAATATTACATATCTATGAGAACTAACACCTATAGTTTTTTTTCTATCGCTAGATAGAGTCTTTCTTAGTGTTAAAATCCAATAGAAACTAGAAAATCACACAGGGTATATGAGAAAACAAATAGAGCCAGTTATAATAATAAATAAGAAAGGATCATGGACACAACCTATAGTGGCCTCACGACCCTGTAGATAGCTGAATCATGGTTCTTGAACTTCTATCCTGACTCCTGAATAGATCAATCGGGGAGATTTTACATTTGATACTCAATATCATGAATACAGTTTTCATATGAACTTGGTTATTTTATTTACTTATTGTTGGTAAAAGTTGAGTATTATTTCCAAGATTAATAAGGCATTTCTTCACGATTGTCGAAAGAGAAAATCGGAGCGGCTCGTGAAATAGAATTATCTTAAATATCCAAAGATTTTATAACAGCATATGCACCATTTTTGCCATCTTAGTTTATTACTCTTAAATTTTTTAATTTTTGTTCACTTATAATGTAAAACTTTTATTTAAATGAAAATTATTAATCAGATTTGGCGAGAATATGACACTGATGGAAGCGGATACATTGAGGCTGATGAATTAAAGGTAGGTTAAAAAATTTAACAGTAATTTTTACTTTGCTTTTCTGAGGAATTCATCTCGAACACATATAAGAACACTCGATATTTACCAAAACATTGATATAGTAATGATAATAAAACAAAGGTATATGATTATACCAATGAAATGGAAACTTCTTGTAAGTGTTGATGCAAGGCTCATGAATATGCGAATTACGAATGGTACAAACAAAGAAATAAAATTAATTTAATCCAGAAGTACAGAAGATAGTTAATTACACACAAATGTAGGCAAGCGTACAGTGTCTTTATTTAATATTAGTCGAAAACAATAGATAGTCTCATCATTATTAGTCCTCGGCGGTTTGTGGCTATCTAATTTTGTATCATATTCAGTTCCGCATTTACCATTTAGGCAGCCGAGTTCGAAAGTATTGCGTTTTCAAATGAGTATAATAACAGCATATTTAAGCTATCGGTCTGAAAAAACACAGCAAGGAGTTTGTCGGACACAAGAGGGGGTGGGGGGTGTTGAAAATTTAATAATTTAATCATAAATTTAAGATCAGAAACTTTAAAAAACCCTCTTAGATGCCCTAAAAAGGCTAAAATTTTCAAAAAACAAACAAATGAAACATTTTGATTGAAAATTCGAAAAGCGTGACCGCAAAATCCCCTTATACGTCATTAAAAGTCTTAACTTGTAAAATAATGGTCTATAACATTTTGAGAGTCTTTCAGACCCCCGAAAGAGAGGGGGAGCTTTAGCATTTTGACCTTTTTACAATCTTTTAAAAGTTATCTGATTTACTTTACGATATAAAACCCTTTCACTCCAATGGTGATAAACTAAAAATGTTCCCCTTTAAACCATATAGACTTTTTTCTGAAGCCAATGCAAAGAAGAATCAAAAAATTCTAGGTTCAAAAAATGTAGGAGTGGAAAAATTCGATTACTTTCGATTTTTCATTTTTGTCCAAAGATAAATTTTTATTTTTAGACCCTGTAGGATTCATTAAAGGAATATGGGACATTATACATTACAATGCTACTATGACCATGCATAATAATAATAATAATAATAATAATAATAATAAAACAAACTCATGCTCTAACTCATATACATGAGTTAGAGCTACAATGTTTTACATCTAATGATAAATGAATTTGCATATTACGTGTTACAGAATTTTCTACGAGATTTATTAAAAGAAGCAAAGAAGATTAATGATGTATCAGAGGATAAACTTATCGAATATACTGACACAATGGTAAGTAAAGAACATTTTTAATTGTACAGTTTTTTTTTATTTCTTCATTATTTTGTGAAAAAACAAAGTTTTTTTCAGTAAAAAAGTTTTTTTTGTTAAAATTTATATAGGTATTGAAAATTTCGGTGATATGTAAGTTTCGCACAAATGTTAAGGATTAAATGGTGTAGTGGCAATGGTGCCCGCTCCTTGTGTGGAAGATCATTTGTTCGAAGTCCATTCATTCCAATAGATTTTTATACCATGTATATATGAAATATACATAGTATATTTAGTCCCAAGTTTGTATACCTTAAAAATATTCGTGCTACGAAAAAAATTTTGGTATAGGTGTTTATAGAATCACCTAATTAGTCTATTTCCGGTTGTCTGTCCGTCTGTCCGTCTGTCCATCTGTCTGTCAACACGATAACTCAAAAACGAAAAGAGATATCAAGCTGAAATTTTTATAGCGTACTCAAGTCGTAAAAAGTTCGTAAATGAGCAATATAGGTCAATTGAGTCATAGGTTCGAAGGATCCATCTTGTAAACCGTTAGAGATAGAACAAAAGTTTAAATGTAAAAAATGTTCCTTATAAAAAAATAAACAACTTTTGTTTGAAACATTTTCTTGTAAACATCACTGTTTACCCACGAGGGTGCTAATTAAGTGCAAATATAGTATGTATTAATATGGGAATATCAAATATGTGTGTGTGGCTATTTGAAAGTGGATATCTTTTTTTATTTACGTGACATCCAAAAACAATCGATTGCGTCATCAACACTGTCTATACATGGTATTTTAACAATTAACTCAGTCAATTGTTTGTTTTCACTTGTTTTTATTCCATTTAGTTACAGAAAGAGTTCTCATGTCAAAGGTGCTTAATAATTTGCGGATAATAATTTTAATTGTAATGTAATATTCAAAGCGTGAGGTGCTTGGTATATGTCATATCACCCTATTTAAAGAATGAGTATAGAAAGAGTACCCCACTCTTTTAATTTTACATGAAAGTCGAAATTCTTATCCTCTTTTTATGCAATAAAGAGTATTTTTTAGTTTTTTAAACTTTATATTGTGTAATCTTTTAGCAACAAAGTATATTAAAACAATATATTAGCATGGATTCGACCCCACGACCTTCCGCATGATGAGTGGGTACCATCGTCACTACACCTAAATTTATTGACTGTAAGAGAGCAAAGTTTGTCTCAGAGAGACTGAAAAATGATTCGTTGTTGGGAATTTAAATGGGCAACATATATAACCGATTTTCTAGACCCTTAATCTTACTTCGCAAACCTTATACCATTTATTTTTTGTAACTCTCATATTTTGCATATTTACACTTTCAATTGGCAAGAACGCTTCTAAAACGCAGAAAATTTTCCCCAAAAGATAAAACTGTGTCTCTTCAGATTCTAGGGGGGTTCCACACTTTCCAAAACCCCTATATATGACTCCCTAAAGATTCCATTATCCGAAGGAAAAGTTACTTACTTATTAAAATAAACTTTTTAATAAATTTTATGTGAAATATAAAAATCACATACCTAGGTATTCAATTTTGGTCTAAAAACATACCACTCACAAATAGGAGGGATATTCCTTTTGTGTATGTATTTAACACTCGGAATAAATAGAAAAGGATAATGCTAACTAGTATTATAAAGAGTGTCTCAAAATTAACGCAACAAGTGACATAGTTTTAAGACGCATTTACTCCGAACTAACGATTTGCGAAAAAAAAAATTTCAATAAAAATTGTTAGTTTATTTATAAGGATCAACTTTTTACTCTAAAATTTTATTCTATCTTTTACTTTTTAGGATCTTAATTGACTATTAAAGCAACCCAGACAATTAAGTCCACTGTGATGTCAGAACATGATGCCCCTACTAAACTATACTTTTTATTGCCAAACTACAAAACGAACTATTAGCCATAATAGATTAAAATGGTCTTCCCTGTATGTGGAATAACACATATCTGATAAAAATTATAGCCTATCGGTTAAAAAAAAAGCTTTTATTTGCAGAAATAAAGTTGTTAGTCGAAGTTTTCGGAGGGCATTTTGCATCAATGTGGTTTTATTTGGTTAATACAGCTTTAAATTTGCTTTCCATATTCGTACGTTGGGAACTTGGTTTTATTCTCTAATTTTTTTGAAGTGAAAATACCTTACGCGTACCACTCAAAAAAAATAATACAGAGAGTAAATCGGTTAAAAAAAAACGTGACGTTATCACATTGAAATGAATAAACCAAGCTCGACTGTGAAAACGCATTGTTTTTTTGTGTAGCACTCAATTTTTAAAAACTCTAAACGTTCAGCTACGATTTTGTCCTTGTGTTTTCGTTTTAAGCACTTGCCAAATCAATTCTTGCAATATTGCGTTAATATTGGGATACCCTTTATCTTTATTATACATTTTGGGAGTATCCTTTTCTATTTACAACGAGTGTAAAAATTGTATGACAAAAGTACATCCCTACGGTACAAATACTGATAATAGTAAGTAATTTAGTAGAGTAATTTAAACCAAAAAGTTTATAATCCAACATTATTTTGTTTTAAAGTTTATACTTGAACAAACTAACTAATAAAATCCACAATTTGTTACTATGACTTGTACGAATACGTGTAGAATGAATATAGTTGCGGAAACGAAGCACAGAAGTTCGAAAAGTTTGAACAGAAAGACGAATTTGACAGCGGTTTTCTGCATTCGATGCGATAGAATGTCAGTTAATTAGCTTTGTGACCTAAATACATAAATAATATACATTTTATAATCGCATTTAAAATTAACCGTAAATATACTAAATTCACAATTCGGTTAATAATGATAAAAATTATTATATACTCGTTACTTGACGGTTTGTGGATTCGCTGAAAAGGAATATCGTGACAGAATTGGTCTCCTAGGTAGGTACATGGTGCCCAGGATGAACGGTATACTCATCGTCTCCTACAGTTTTCGGGAAAATCGTTTTATAATCAGTTCAAACTCGTTACATGGAGGTTTTTGACAGAATCGGTCTCCGAGGTTCTTGGTGGCCGAGTGAATGGTATCCGCGTTGTCCCCTTAAATAAATGTTATTATTACGTGATTTTTACCAATACTTTGTAAATGCTTCTTAATTATTTTTAATTTTCGTATTATAAAAAAGATGCAGATTCAAACAACACATCGATTAGTATGTATGACTCCATAGTGACCTCGAAAACCCCCGAGTTTGGAATCATTTTCATCACTATTTAGGTCACAAAATTTTCTGAAGCTTTAACCGCATTCAAATTCGTTTTACTGTTCAAATTTTTCGAACTTTGACCGTTTTTTAGTGCTTCTTTTCCGCGACTAATGAGAAAGTCAGTTTGAGTTAGTATAGTTAGCATAGTTATTTAGAATGAAATTTTCTAAGCTAATGTTATTTTACCCACTGTTTGAATTTCAAATATTTTGAATATTTTTCCTATTCATTCTTCTCATAATATGTTTAAAATTTTATCTATCTCATGTTATGTAAAACTTACAGGCATACCAAAAAACTTTGTGTATCAGGGCTGACCTATATACATACACGCTTCGGTGAACAATAGCAAATATCGATTTTATCTTTGCATTTCTTAACAAAATATGAAAATACCGTAAAAGAAATGACAAAAAGTGAAATTAAAATTTTAATTGGTCAAGAAAAGCAGATTGACTTAATTTCTTTTCGCTTTCTTTTTATCCAGGAGGAGATCTTTTTATTTGCGCAAAAGTTTTATCATTTTTTGCGGATAATTTGTTATTTTTCGACCTCATTTTGTGAAGTTCTAGAGATTAGTTTCCTCAGAAAAATATAGCACCAGATTAAGCTCCCAAAATCGTGTATTAGTGCCTGTGGTTGTAATTTGACCGCCTCATATCTAAAAAACACGTGGCAGCTGAATTTTGCAGTCATGAGTTTTTTGAGATTGGAAATTACTGTAATTATAGTCAATTCGACACGGTTGCAGTATCATTTTTAAACTGCGTGTCTGGAAATTTAAAACAAAAATAATTTTTGTTGAGACTAGTTTTTATTGTGCTAAAAAGTAAAAAGAAATTTTTCTTGTATGCCACTCACACATGACTACTTGAAAAAGCTGGACATGCTCAATTTAAAAAAGAAGGTTGATTCTTAGCAACCCAAACTTTTACAAATAGTCGTGTTCTTATGAGTAATTCATAAGAACAATTATTTGCTAGTTTTTACTACAATGAAGCTTGTCCCTAAAAAAGAATTTTTTTCATAAACCTAAAAAAGTTTTGTATATCAAATATGGTGGAGGCGTGTAAAAATCAATTAAAACTGGGAAGTGGGTCAAATTTAGCTTTCAAGATTTGATTACAAAAAATGGACTGATGAAACTAAATACAAGCTTGTAATATACAGTATTGTTGGCAAAATTAGTTAGGGAAACCGATTTTTGCTCACAAATATGGCTTTTTTGTACTTTGTGTCATCATTCGCAAACTTCATCGAATTTTAATAAACCAAGTATACTTTATGGTAATGTTCCTAATTTTGCTTCATTCTGGTCGTTTTTTTTTAAATTTTTCCTTACATTTGTTATTCCGGATCAAATTAGCTGGTTTAATAATCCAACAAATTGATACATACTTTTTGTAAATCTGTATAATAATATTTTTACTTTCCCTGTAGAGATTAATACATGATACGTGTTAATTATTGTAAATATAAATGTTCATACCACATATTTAACACCCTTAGGGATGCCTAACCCTCTTTCCTATACTTTAGTGTAAAATTGTGATATTTTTGTTTGGCAACAAACATAATATACTTCCATGGAAAAAATTTATTGAATCGTAAAGATGAAAACTGTCTCTTAAGAATTTATATTACAAGAAAATAGAATTTCATTAAAAAAGAAACACGTATAGCACTGGAAACAATTTTCGTAACCTTCATAAAAGTTTGTTTAAAAAAATTTTCAACATTCGACAAAAAAAACAACATTTACGATATGTACTATTCGTTGAGCTAACGCAGAACC
The DNA here is from genome assembly GCF_905475395.1 of Chrysoperla carnea. Taxonomy (NCBI): domain Eukaryota; kingdom Metazoa; phylum Arthropoda; class Insecta; order Neuroptera; family Chrysopidae; genus Chrysoperla; species Chrysoperla carnea. Next base: position 130,768,165 of record NC_058337.1, read on the forward strand.
AGGCATGTCGTGCGGATAAATAGTTAAGATGCCTGACTGACCCTACACATCGGTCCCAATGATCCGACATCGGAACCGATTCACCAACGACATTTCAATTGAACTAAATTCTTAATTTCGTTCTTTTGATTTTTAATATCATATAATTTCATCGCTTACAATCATATAAAAAACAGATTAAGCTTGCATTCCAATGAACAATTGAACAATTCTCGTGAATTTTGCTACAATTAAGAACCCTACAAATCAGATCCGATAAATCCTGTCATCAGGATACCAGATCTAACTTGCAGGACCAAGACCCCCACAAAAACCTCTTAAATGTCTCAGCCTTATATTATTTCTTTACCGATATAGGGTAAATTTTAACAAATGAAAGTATAACTATATCTTCTTATGGAAGTTTAAAAATGAAAAAATTTAAAAATGAAAAATCGATTAATTTATTCTTTCCCATCGACATACATATGGAAATGATGTTTTAATGAGTTTACCTAAAATATTAAAATACCCCATTTTCTTCTCGATTTCAAATAAATTATGTTTACTAATTTCCAATTATTTTTTATATCGATTTTATTTATAAACTTTTTGCGGTATTTACTTTTAATCTATACATATAAAAAGCTTTGTCCTGAATGACTGATTGACTAACTGACTGACGGATCAACACAGAGCGTAAACCGCTGATCGTAGAGACCTGAAACTTAGAAAACACACTCTTTGTATGACGACGGTATCCGTTAAGAAAAGATTCTCCGAAATTCTAAAGGGGGTAAAAAACGAGGAAAAACTTTGTGTGGGTCAACGTGATTCCTTGATCTACTTCAAATTTTGGATAAACATTTCATCTATTTCATCTAGAAAGTTAAAATATCAGCAAGTTTCATGGGCTAAATTTTATTTGTGAACAAAAGGGAGAATACGTGAAGTCAAGGAAAGTGAGGGCTATAACACGGTAACCTTTGTTTTCAAGTTGAAATTGTCCAGCAAAGCGGGCGGGTATCTGCTTGTAATATTAATAATAATAATCATAATCCTATATAATATACAATTTTTATGAAAAATTCATACCGAACTCTATCCCAAAAGCCTCATTTCCTTCGGAAATTCAGTTTAAATGAGTTTTTCGTATTGAATCATTTATTTAGAAAGAAAAAAGTGGTATCGTAAATACACCATTTTCCAAAAGATACTTATTGAGAAACTGTCCCTTGTCAACAAACTACATCTTAATCGTAATAAATTTTCTACACGCATTCACTACTTTCACAGGATGCTTCAAGAAGGTTGGACTTATAAATATAATGCATTGTATTGAGCATATCAAAGACTTCACACTGCGATTTTCGCTTTTATTTTACACTTGGGGATTGAACGCTTAAACTCTTCTGAAAAAGTATCTCGTTCTTCGAGTACAAAGGATCTAGAGGCTAAGTTTATTTCTGTTTTTATATCTTAAAGTATTTGGATGATCGAGATGCTCGGTATTATTATTATTTTTTTTTTTTTGTGGTAAATCGAGTGTTCTTAATAACGCCATCTGCAGAAACCTAGCATTAGTGTTGCAGTGCCAGTAAAACAGTTAGTTGCTCCCAATTAAAAAAATAATTGTGTCAGGACAAGTCATATTTTTCAGTTTCTGTTTCAGTTTTTCCTGAAAACGCGGATAAAACGACGTTTTCTAAAAAAAAAACCTTGCTATATCAATTTTTCGTCTCGAAAACCTCCTGCATACTAAATACTTTCACACAAATATGTTAAATGTGACTGACAGACAATGATTTATCAAAAAAAAAATAGTTTTAGGTGCAATAATATGACCTAAAAAACCTGGTTGGGGGTTTAAGGTAGTACCAGCATGAAATCACTTTTCGACAGATTTGGCCGAATTTTTTTTCTCGGGTTTATAATAGCTTTATTTATGAATTCCTAAAATTTCATAATTTTTGACCGTTTAGATCGCGAGATATTTAAAGACAAAGTTCGCGATTTTGAGGGTCATGTCCCATTTAAAGCATGTAAAATGTCCGGTCTCTCCAACTATTTTTTATGATATTATTATATATTGAAGAAAAAGTAGAAAAAAATGTTTATACAATAAAATTCTAAAAAAAAAATTTAGAAATTAATTTTCACTTTCGAGATATTAATTTTGACGTAAATTGATCGAAATTGGGACGTTGGCATAATTATTTCCCATTTTAAACGGTCAAAATTTCTGAAACTTTGGGAATTAATAGTAAGCATTATTAAATTCTTAAATTTAATTTTTCGTTAAATTCTGTCGAAAAAAAAATTGTACCATTGCTTTAACATAGAAACTGCAAATACCATGCTGGAACATCCTTAACTGGCATTTTGTGGTTAAAATAATACTTATACCACATATTTGAATCATTTTCTTTCAAGAATTAGTTGTAAAAAGGAGGATTCTCCTTTGCTTGCCGTCGAAAATTTACGCACTATTTCGTAACATTCTGTAAAAAATATTACTCTGAAAGGTATCATTTTCACTATATATACAGGACGATTTTTTAAAGGTGTTCATCCAGATATTTCAAAAACGGGATGGAAAATCAGCAAACGAAAAAAAGCGTATCGGTTTATTTTTTGCCGCAAAAAAGCCATCTTTGTTTGAAAAACTTAGCTTAGGCATCTAGCCGGTTCCTGATGCTTCGGTGTTTTAAGGCTAAAAACTGTAAAAATAACTAAACGTACCGATCAAAATTTTATTGATAAGAGTAACTTGTTTTTCGATAAAGAGTTAGAATCTTTAGAAAACATTATTTTGAGAATAGACCGATTTAACTTTCCTTAATGAGTTAATGGAAATCTGAAATACCTGAAATCGGATGTCAAAGAATTTGCTACAAAAAATTCCATTTTTAAATGAAAATAAAGTTGACTCATGTGTAACCATGAAGATGTCACCACCGACTGTGTATTATCATTACCCCTTCAAATGAGCCGATACCTTCTGTTATTTAATTTTCTATTCCGTGCTCGAAATACAATAATGGAAATCAATCACCTGTATATACTTGTAGCTATACTATCGTCGGTTTACTATACTGATAGTAAATTGATTACACGTTCCTATGATATAAAAGAAAAGCAGTTTCATGCGTGGATAAGTTTCACAATATACAACAATATATATATACAACAATAGTAACCGTAATATGAAAGAATTACGAACCAAAATGAAATCAATTTTGTTATACTTCATGGAATTCCATTATTATCGACGATAAATAATAATATTTTTTGTTTAAGTTTTACCTTTTTCAATATAGATTGTTTCTCTTCGAAGTTTTCCAATAAAAAGTAATATACCTAATATGTACAATTTCGTTAGACTTCCATAGAAATACACTACAAAAAAAAATTACTGGATAAAAATATACGTTATCTTGGCTGTTGATGTTTTTGTAACAAGTAGTGAACGATCTCAATACTTAAGGCTGTTCATGTTTTTGTAACAAGTAAATATTCCTTAAGGTAGTACTATCGGTAATAGACTTTGCATTCAGAATTTAATGAAACTTGACATAATTGTCCATTATTATATCATAATTAACCAGTTAAATTTTTAGAGGCCTTCAGAGAACTGAATATCTGCAGAACGTCTAGTTTTTTGAAATAAATAAAATTTGTGATTTCCTAAAAGGATCAATGTTAAAATATATTTTTTTTCAGTTCTCTGAAGGCCCCTAAAAATTTAACTGGTTAATTATGATATAACAATGGACAACGATGCCAAGTTTCATTAAATTCTGAATGCAAAGTCTATTACTGATAGTACTACCTTAAGTGAACGATCTCAATACTTAATTCAAGAACCTAAGTATTTGGCTAAAAATATTTTCTTGCTTCTATGTTAAGAACATTTTCTACCTGTTAGCACTTTTTTACAGTGTACAATAAAATTAAACTCGATATTCATAATGTGGGCAACTTTTGTTGATTTAAGAAGCGCCAAATCGTTAGCCTAGACCTAAGAGTGAGGGAGGGTGCAAATCGAGGCACTTGTCCCGGAAATCATGATACAGCGTGTTTGAAACAAAGATTTGAAAAAGACCAGTTCTTCAACACATCTTAAATTGAACTATGATCATATCCCATTTTGGATCTAAAATTCACCAGATAAATAGAGCCAATCGAACACGAGAATATTCAACAGACTTGAAGGCAGTTAATTTTTGCCAAGAACTTGCAGTATTTAAAGAGCTAGAGTAATCGAAATTAATGAAAAATTAAGTGAATTCGATCTATTACAACATCTTTGCAATCATAAATTGTAAGAAGCGAGTCCCAATGTTCGCATTGCTTTAAGAAAATACTGCACATTACCAACGATGACATCTGCAAGCTGTGAGCAAAGCTTCAGCAAACTGAAAATAATTAAAACCTACCTGCGTTCATCGATGAGTCAGTATAGCTAGTGAGTAGTAACTAGCAATGAACTAAAAATATGCCTTTGAAACGGATTTTAGTGTGCGAATGGGTTCAGAGCTAGAGACAAAAGCACGCCGGATTAAAATTCTAGAGGAAAAAATGACGGATCCTAAATACTAAAGAAATATCTTGATTGTCGGTTGTCTTTCCTGATTAAATGTTTTCTGTGTTTAATTTTATGTCACATAACGTAAAATTATTAGCAAAAAATATATAGAGTGCTAGTTTATAAGAGCGTTTTTATTTTCCCACAAAAATGCCACCCATTATTTTATTTGCGAGTTTTTTTTCTCAACTGGCTATCACTGTTATCAAGTTTTTGCTCCGATTTAAAAAAAAATATATAGATCGGGGGCTGAAAATCATAAACTCGCGACCCACTCGCATCACAAATTCTTCCGAAAGTAGATTAATTAAAAGCAAAAAGATTTAAAAGTATTTTTTAGCGGCACACTCTGTAAATTATCTAATTAAAAAGTATTCTGTTATTTTCAATATGAAATTGTTAACAAAAATGCTTTTGGCATTTTAAAATTTATTTTAAATTGAAATAATGATATTTTATTCATGCAAAAATTGATTAAATACATTAACGAATTGAACCATCTCCCCCCGAGGCGAAATAAATAACGACTTGAATTTAATGAATTTATATAAACTTATATTTTACTTTATTTTTCAGCTACAAGTGTTCGATTCAAACAAAGATGGTCGCCTACAATTATCCGAGATGGCAAAGTATGTACTAAAATTTTTGTTCATTTTTCAACAACTTAAATTTGCATTACTAAATATTTGGTTTAAATTTTTTTTCTGTTTAGACTTTTACCGGTGAAGGAAAACTTTTTGTGTAGGCAAGTCTTCAAGGTGAGCAAGGTATACATGAGCAAACACATTAACATTACGTCAAAAAATGAAAATGTATATGTCAATACATGTGTTTTACCACCAAAAAATCAATATATTTTCCACCACATTTTTCATTATTCATATAATACAAAATGAAAAACTAACAAATTATATACAGAAAATTATAGAGAATTACGAAAATATATTATAATGTTTTTTGCTTGAAAATGGATAATTTATTAACTATTTTACTATAATAATTTTCTCGGAGAAAACTTGAATAGTCGAAGGTGGTAGCAATTATTTCGAGGATCTACCGATTTTCATGTTATATAAATATTGTTAGTAAAAACTAAGTTTAGTAATTCTGGATAGGTTGGAAATAAAAATCACTGTGAAAGAACATAAAAGGCACTGGACCAGGGCACCACGGGCAAAAGTGAAACTTCACTCGCTTTATATTGAAGCAAAATTTAATAATAAATTATGAATAATATTAATTGATTATGTAGAATGGCAATAAACTGCCATCTGTGAATGTCATATAGAACCATTAATAAATTTTAATACACGAGCACCACCTGTGAATAGAAAATAGAACTATTGTTAAATTTTAGAACACGAGCGGCATCTGTGAATGAGAAATTTAATTATTATTCTTATTATTAGACAATGAGAAGAAGAAAAAGGGGCGGAGTTTCAAGTTTTGTAACATTTCAATGTGATGACGTCACGTTTTTTTTTTCCGATTCACTCTCTGTACTCTTTTTTTCAGTGAAAATTAGATTGGATAGACTCGCGAGGTGAAAAATGATGCTGAATCCAGCACTCATAGAAAATTATGTATTTCGGGCGAAATTATAAATCGGGGAATAAATTACAAGCATTTAGTTAATTTTTTCAAGTCTTTAAGAGGAGCAAATTCACATCTTCGGCTATGTTCATGCTTCTGAACGGCTTTCATCGCCACCTAATCCTTAATTATTTGCTGTTTTTTAATTGGATTGTAAAATAAAATTTCCAAAATATGTAAACAGTAAAATAGTTAATAAAATTTATTTAGCTGTATTTTTTAACCAATCTGCACTTCCTAATTTATTTGGAAAATAAAAAATAAAATAACTAAAACTTAAAATTTAATTACTAAAAATTAAAAAATCTGCTTATATTAGCAAATAAAAATTTACTAAAATTAATAAATATATGGACGCTGATTATTCAACCGGGATCATATGACATTCATTTTTCATTCGAGAGAGAATTTTCGCACACTGAGACAAATTCTAGAAAAATAATTTTAAAATTTCAGTTTCTTAGTGATTGTCTAAGTTATAAGTAGATGAATTAAATAGTGGCAAGTTAATACACATTTCTTCGCTTTTTAACCCCCTCTTAGCTTAATTAAATGTGCACACGCTCCAGAAATTTTCCCTTCACATTTTCGTGACTTCTCAGTGTGAGAAAATCAACCAAAAATTATCATTCAAATCAAAATCAGATTTCTTTAATAATATTTCGTATTTTTTATGGATGAAATAAAATTGAACCAAAATATTTTGGAAGTTATAGTGAAATCAATAAAATAATCTACATAAGCGCTTTCGATTCGCTGACTCGCCGAAAAACTTATCAATTTGGTTTGCTTTTATTGTCTGAAATAAAACCATACTCGTTTAATTCGTGGGTATGTATTTATATTATCGCAAAATCACTAGTATAGGTAATAAATTATAACGTTGATTAATATAACAAAATGTTTTTTTATTTTAGTATTGCCCACGATATAATATTTTACCTATACCAATCAATTTTTCAATTCATAAATCGGCGTCTATATCAATAAATAAAATTAAAATAATGTACATTATTTTTCGAAAAAACATTTTCATCAATTTTCTCAAATACAAATCATCATTTTTTTTGGCAAATAATGTACAAAAATCGATTAAAAAATATATACAAAGTGTTTCGAGGGCATGGTATTGTAGTAATAGACTTGACTATATCCTTGACTATCATAAAGAATTCACCAGTTTCTATTTGGTTCGGTGATTTTTCATCCAGTAAATTTCTACAATAAAAACCCTTGATACATGCTGTATAGTCAAAAATTATTTTTGAAATTTGGAATGTTTCTATGCGCAAAATTTTTGATCTATGTGTGTTTTTATTTATAATAGTGGTCATGTTGCATATTACATAGAACTCTATCCTCTCTCTCTTTTTCATTTACCATTTATTATCACCTAATTTTTCATGCGAAATCACCCAATTTCTATCAAATCAATTTTGTCTTTTGTCAATTTTGTATTTTTTTTCCTACACTTTGTTTTTGTTGTCTGTTGCCTGATTGATTTTGAACCCAAAAAGGAAGGAATAGAAGTAAGTAACCTAAACCTACTCAAAACAATATGTTAAGGTATTTCTGACGATATGAGAGGCAAAGAACTTCTGCATAGTTTTCAACAACATAAACGTACAAATTAGGGATGAAGGAAGTCGTCATTAACCATTTAGTTTACGAAAAAACAATAAACAAAGATTACTTTTTGTCAAATATTTAGTTTATTCCAGAAATGAATTGTATAAGCGGCAACATTGTTCAATTAACCTAAGTGTTATGATCATGTGCTGCTTGCTTTACTGTTTGCACAGAGGAGCAATAAATGAAAGTGTTCATTGTAGCGTTGACAGATTTACTACTCTAATACAAATACTATTAAGATAAAAATATATTTTCTCTCTCTAATATATCGCGTTCTTTCTCACTCCGTTAGAAATACCTTAAACTTTTAAAAATCGAAATCAAAATATTTTAATAATACAAGATCAAAATATTTTTGGGGAACGAATTCAATGGTGGCTTTTATGGTTTTTCTTTGATTATAATTAACGTAATTTTTCCGTTTCACGGAGCACAAAATTTTAGATTTTAGTTTTTAATCTTTACCTAAACTAAAATCAAAGCATTGCAATTTGAAGCTCAAAAAAAATAAGACAACCATACAAATTTTAGCGAAATTTCATAACAATCGATTCGACAATGTTTTCGCGAAGAAGAACATAATGAGCACTCAAATAAAATGAATTCAGTTCTAACTTCCTAAAGAATATTTTGATCCGATATTTTCTTAAATATAAGATCCTTTATTTTCTTTTCTTAAATAGCCTTCGAAGAAATCTGCTTTGCAAATTAATATTCTGCTTAGATTTTTTTTCTAGTATACTTTTTCTAATTAACCTAATACCTTTTTAGAAACAATAAAAACTTATAATATAGAAACAGCAAAGCATTTGTATTAATATTATAGGTATAAAAGCTCGAATTTTCTAAAATACTGTGGGCCCTATATATTCTTGCAATATCTCTAGAGATAAACGCTTTATTGTCTTAAACAATTAATTTTGCAAATTGTTTGTGGATGCATGCTAAATTTGATGCAAGAGAAAATATAAACTCGTACTAATAAATACATATTTTATCAGAATAAAAAATACTTTACACAAATTCGGGGGGAGATAAATGTCTGTTTATAAATGTTCGAAAAGTAGATTTTTTAACAATATATGTTTTTACATGTACAGGGAGCCACAAAGTTAACCAAAGTTGATATCGAACGAGTCTTTTCACTTTATGATCGAGTAAGTATGCCTTCAATTTTTTTACAAAATAACTTAAATGTAAAGCTTTAAGGATGTACAAAGATGTTTATGAAATTGGACTAAGTCTAAATCAATTCTAAAAATTTTAGGGGGGCTACCCGATTATTTAAATAAATAAATGACCTAAAAAGTAGGCATATTTAACATTACCCTGGTGGAAAAAATATTTGTAGTAAGAATAAGAAATTCTGAAAAAGTCTTAGGAACTTTGAATTTCTCAACGTTTTCGGACTAGTCTAATTCAGAGTTATTCAGAGTTCTTAATACTTTTTTAAAGTTTCTAAGACTTTTTCAAAGTTTCCTAAGACTTATTCTTTTTTCAAATATTTTTTCCACTAGGGTAGTCTTATGGGAAAACAAAAGATGGATAGATGGTAGATGGTTGTCATGTTTTCATTGATTTCTCCAAAACTAGTCGGTGAAAATAAAAAAAAAAAAAAAAAAAAAAAAAAAAAAAAAACTATTTAATTTAAAGTTAAAATTTAATAAAATTTCTTTCAGTTTAGAAGAATCCATTATCAACAATTTTTTGTTTATTTTCAGGATAATAATGGAACCATTGAAAATGAGGAGCTTCGTGGGTTCTTAAAAGATTTACTAGAACTCGTCAAAAAAGTAAGTAATCGCCGCAATAAAAGATAGCATCTCGTGGTAACAATAAAGCTATTTTCTTAATCCAAAAATATGGTCCATTCACACTTCCATACCATTAACGACTACTAGTAATTTTTGTAAACGTAAACATGAGTATAAAACATAACTCTTAATTCCAAAGCGCCAATTTTGCTTGTTCACGAAAGTCAATGGATTTTTTAAGCCGTCAGCTCTCGCGTTATGAGCACTTTGCTCTCGTACGATTGAAAACATTTTTCAAATGTTATTTAAACTTTTCCTATTTTCATATAATTCTATCTATTTTCGAATTATGAATTATTTTTTCAACCTATCCTATGAGTCCTTCAGAAATTGTGAAAAATTCATTTCATTTCATCACGAGAGTTAAAATGTAAGCAAACGGGTATTAACTTCGGAAATTTTCGGGCCGGTTCGTGTAATTTCATAAGCTTAATATAAGTCGTATTCAGTAAATTAACAAATTATACTCAAAAAACTTATATTTTCACTCTCAAACATTAATCAATAATAAATATATCTTTTGAACAATATTTAACACGGGAAATATTTGGCGCATGTGCAGAACGCGTGAGCAACTCTCTCATCACGATACTAAAAATTGCCGAACGGTTGACGCGAGTGCTGACGTTTTAATAAAATAATGAATATACTGGAACACAGGAATTTCCAATTTTGTGAAAAGCCAACATGTTTCTCTACGCTTTAAACCCATATGATCATGTTTACTACACCAAGAAAAAATTGGATTGTATATTTATGAAAATGAAAATTGCCCCATTTCATTTCGATATATTTTACCGTATATCATTTTGATATCTTTTACCGTATTGTTTTTATTAGATACGATATTGATCACCCTTTATATTACAATAAAAAATTTATTAAAAAATTATCAAATTTTTTTTAGGATTATGATGCTCAAGATTTATTGGACTTTGAAGAAACAATATTACGTGGTGTTGATTACAATCAAGATGGTAAAATTAATAAGAAAGAATTGACAATGATTTTACTTGCGCTTGCAAAACATAATCAAGAAGATGAAAGCTCAGCTTAAATATCATAATATTAAATTTAAACAATTTATATTATGAATATATTTTTAGTTATAATTTTTTATATATAGTTTTTTTAAATAAATAGTAACCTAAAACCTGTATATAGATTTGTTCCATTGAGCATTATTCTATCCAATTAGTTTTTGAGAAATTATCATAGCTCAATATACATTTTAAGCTTTTATAAATTATTATGTCAATGGAATTCAATCTATATATGAGTCTTCCAAACATCTGAAAATTTATCCTTTTTGAAATGGAAAAATTATAATCAAACGTCAAGGTTTTTGATAGGATGTCAATGAGTTTGATTTCGAATATGATCAAAAAAGTGGTGAAGGAGAGAAAAACTTGAAAATTTTGGCAATAAAACAATTTATATTTGACATTTTCAATCCGGAAATAGTTTATTCGGTGAACATCGCACAGTAGGTGATAAAAATTCTAGGAAAAAGGACGAGTTTGAAGCAATATTATTCAAAAAGAATGTCAAAAATATATGCATTTATCAGAAACAAAGTTTATTTTCAAATAGGCTTTTGTCCACTAAGAATAAATCGGTTAAATAAAAGATTCTACCGATCAAAAAACAAAATTATTTTTCATAAAAAATAAGGATTATTATTATTTTTATAACATAATTTTAGTAAAATTTGGTGACAAACGTGACAGGCAACACCAATCAGAAATTATTGAAAATATTACGTCACACCATGACAAACACTATGCAAACAACAATACATTTTAATATAACGAAGCAATTTATTTGATTACAACTGCTTAAACTTGCATATACAAAAATGATTGTATGTCAAGTCGTGATGTCATTTAAGACGCCATGACAAACTCTACATTGTTTTCGAAGTAAATTTGAATTGGTTTTGAAATAGCAAAATACATAGTGCAAATAGCTTTTTTTTTAAAAAAACACTTTTTTGGTGTAAATCAGATACAAATGTTTCGTATAAACCTATTTTTCATATTAAGGAGTAAAGCCTATTCTTAATACAATGATTGTAATCCTGCAAAAGCAAGCCATGTGTCCGTGAAATCTAATCCGTTTACTTAGACTCATCATATTCCATCAAAGATTTTTTGTAAATACTCGCTTATTGATCATCGAATGACGTGATTTATTAAGTGGCCACGAGACGGAATTTAATTGGGCTTACGGCTCGATTAGGTTAAAGGAAACTCGCAAGAATTACACAGATTTTGTTATGAGTAAGATAATGATTCTCTTTCTGTAAATGATTTACAATGATCGAGCAATGTTGTAAATTTAGGAAGAAAATGGTGATTTAGGACATTGTACCCAAATATCTATCGGAAACCTTGAAGAGAAATACGATTATATTTTTTTCCAAAGTTTGGAATACTAAATATTTTTAAAAATTTATATTTATATATATTTTTTTCTAAAATTTATATTTTTAAATTATTGCAAAAAAACAATTGCCAAAAATTACACCAATTTTATTAATAAAAAAATAAATAAATAAATAAAAGAAATTTTAATATATATAAAAATAATAAATAATAATTTTAGAATAACAATTTGCACAATTTAAAAAATAAATAAAAAATAAAATATATTTATTACGATTGTATTTTAATGATGAATTCATTCGATGTGGCATCGACTATAAAATAAATTATATATGGTAAATTTTCAATAAAACAATATTAAATGCTTTACGACAGTTTCTAAATAGAAAAAATATTAGAAAAAATATTAATATTATACCTATGGAAATTTACAATATAAATAACCCCATTATTTGACTGTAATAACTACATAACGGCCTGTGTTCTTTCGAACTGAACATTCGCACTCTACTTTTCTCTTGTGTTTGGGAATTGAAGGTAAAAAATATTTATAACACTCAAAAAAATATTTATCACAAATACATAATTATTTTTACCCACACATTCATATAAATCCAAATATAAACATTTCTTTTTACCTACATTAACGACTAAAATTTCTGATAGCTTCGTTTAGTTCATTCACAGATGACGAGACTGTTATTCTCAATATACTTTAGGATATATGAGTGTCAGCGAAAGTTCAGTTCGGGTGAACGCAGCCAATAATCGTTAATATAAAAATATTTTTATTTAATAGATTTTTAATAAATTTTAATTATTGTCAATATTTTTTATTTAAAAATATTTTGAATCGAGTGTTTTTATAGCAAGTTGGGTCTGTAAAAAAAAAGATAAAAATTGAAGAAAAATAATTAAAAAATTCCGTTTTCGCCTTTCTATTTTGAGGTATTTAATTTAAAACATGAAATATTATTTTGCCGTTCAATAATTATTTTGGCCACAAAATGCAAGTAAAACCTTCAACAAGGTTTTTTAAGCCCTTCTTGCAACTTAATCGTGTTCAAGCAACTTTGAACATTTTTAGACTATATTCAATATATTTCTGTATCAAAATTGCCTATATTTAAAAACTATTAAGATACAAAAAATTATCTGTGAATACAAAATTTATGGGTCTTGTTGAGGGTTTTACTGGTATTTAGAGGTTAAAATAATACTGGAACTGCATATTTATATTATTTTTTCCCATAATTTAATTTCGTATTAGATATTATTTACGGGTACCGAAAACCTTGTTTAAACATTAATAACTTAAAACTTCCATAAATTTTATCGATACTATATCAAATTTTGATTCTTTTCGACTCTTCAATTATTCGTCCAATTATGTACACTCCTAACTTGTAACGAAACGAGAATAAAAACAAATTTTTTGCACAATTGACAAACATTTTTGAAAAAAGTTTCTTATTGTACATAGAAATTAATTAAGTTAAAATAATAATTTATTTTTTGTATCAATGTAAAAAAAGTTTATTAAACATTGAAGGTTGAATATTATCAGATGATTTTTAATTATATATATTCGTATAAAAGATTGCAAGGAGACTAGACATATCCCAAATGGAAAGGTACTAACCATTTGTTTTTTAATTTTAGTAAAACATTTTTTAATACGATCATTTTATACGCTAATTTTAATGAAGCTGGGTAACCCAAAAAATCATCTCTTCAGAGTAACGAAAATTTTTTCTTTCTACCGTTCATCTAGAACCCAACCCAACTCTAAATTTGTAATATTTACAAAAAGGGGGCCGATGAAAATCCTTTCTTCAGTATTTTGTAAACTTTTATTATAGTGAAACAAAAATTCTCAAAATGAAGAAAAAACAGCTTTTTATTCTGAAAACAACTAACTATTTAGAAAGAATTTTAAAAATGCTATAAATGTGTATATGTTTATCTATATATATATTTATTAATATCAAACAAAAAAAAAAAAACGAAACAAATCAAGTGTCAAATTCTAATTTTTAGAAACAAAAACGAATTTTTAAAACCAAAAAAAAAAAAATAGATATAAAAAAATATATTTCTTAGAATTACAATTGTTCTGAAAAAAGTAATTTTTTAAATCAATTATGAAAAAAAAATTATATTCACACATCATTATGACGTTTTATTATGCTGCAATAGTTCCTAACAAAATTTTAAAAAGAAAAACATTTCAAAATTGCAAAAAAATTCATCTTAATGTCTTCGAAAATTATTCTTAACACTTTAAAAAAAAAATTTCTATTGAATTTTTTTGCGTTCAAAATCAAAAAATAATTTAAAAAAAAAAAAAAAATATTAGAAAAAATTTTATTAGAAATCGAATTTGCTCAAAATTTTTAAAATATCTTACTTTAGTATTTAGATATTACATATTACCTACAAAAAAAAATTCCTATTTTCGAAAAATTGCATTAAAAGTGTTAAAAATCAAATTTTAGTCGACATTTTATTTAAAAAAAAAAAAAAAACTATAAATAATCATACAAAAAACTCTTGTCACTTAGTGGCAAATCAAAAAAAAAAAATAAAATTGTATAACATAATTTCATACGTCCAAAAAAAGCATATCTGTGTTCCCTAAGTAGACAAAAATTTCAAAAATGATCAATGTTCTTTATTAGTTTAGCAAAAAAATATTCTATATTTATCAACAAAAAAAACTTTCTAACAAAAACAAAAATCTTCTATATATATCGTTATCAATACGCTTGTTGCAAATACTAAAAAAATGTTGCAAAAATTATCTTTAAAAAGAAAATATATTTAAAAAAAATTTAAAAGACTTATTTATTTTTTTGAATTTTAGCATCAAAGTTTATTAAATAGTATTTTAAAAAATTTAAAGAAATTATATATTTTGAAATAAAGAAAAACTGATGTTTTATCCATGAACACAGCGATTTTTAAGTCAATATATCTATCAAGTTGAAAAAGAAATTAAGAATTGATTCTTTCAGTTTTTTTGATTCAAGTCAAAAATAACTAATGAGCAGCAGAGCTCCATCACTAAGGTAGGTTAGGTTAGAGTGGCTATCTTGGGGTGGGACACACTTAGATCATTGGGTCCGTTGTGATACAGAAAAAAGGGTTGATTCATCTCCGGCCACTATTCCATGAACAATTTGGATGTATTTTAAAACAGCAGGAGTACTTTGACGTCAACGGACTTCAGGTCGAAAAGGTCATCAAAAAGAGGTTGGCTCAAATAGATCCATCTCCTCGTGGCAAGAGATGAACAGTGGCAGAGATGTTGAGACATAATTTCTTCTACCTCCCCGCTGTAGCAATTCCCACAATAGTTCTAATACACAATTTTGCTAATAGAGACTCTTGGAAGTGATATAAGATCTTCGGAACGCCTACGATTGTAGTCAGACCATATCTGTCTTGTAGTACCACAAGTATGTTCCTCCCTTCATCTAAAATTTACCTTTTTGATACATTTTCTTGAAGGAGCAGTTTACAATTCAAAGTCAAATTAATTTATATACCTAAACTAAACTAATTTGTATTTCCTAAAAATAGGTATTAGGTTCAACTTATGAATTATAAAAACTTAATATGAGAAAAATGATGTAATAAATTGAAGAAAAATAAAATTATTGCTGATTTGACAAGAGTGATATAATTTTGTTACGGCGATACTACCTTAATTAGTAACTACACTACCTTAACTCAGTGATGATTATTTGTTGGACACTTCTTGGAACAAGGGGAAGTACATAATATATTTCATATTCTAAATAGGTACAATTTCTGAAAAAGATCAATTCTTGAATTTTTTTCCATTTACAAATCTACTGGTTAATTAATTAATTGTCAATTCAGAGTAATTATTTTTAAGTGTTAAATAAATCTCTATAGAAAAACATGTTTTAAAAAAAGAAAATTGCATATATGTATATCTTTAAACCTAATCGATAAGCAAAAAAAAAATATCTGTTCTCAAAAAAAAAAAAATATCTGTTAAAATATATCTCTCTCAGTGAAAAAGAATTATTTTCTGTACAGAGACAATAAACATTTCAAAAGTATGGCTAATTTGCTTGAAAATATTCAACAACGATATATTCTTTTTTATTTAAATATGACTTTTTCACTGTGGACACTGAATTCATGTAAAATCTGTAATAGCTAACCGAGAATAAATTTTTGTGTAAAAAAAATGGATTTATTGTGAGTTTAAAAAAAAAATTATATAAAAAAAGAAAAAAAAACTTTAAATAAATGTTGAATTAAAAAAATATTTTTTATTTTTATTTACTATACCGCTTTCATCATTAATCAATAGAACTTTTCCAAAAATGATCCAATCGTAACAAGGAATTCAGACAATTCTATGGCCATTAACCGTTTCTGTTGGCTGCTATAAATTCCCAAAATTGTCGATATTTAACCAACTGTTTCATACTAGAACAGGCGCTAGATAAAGTTGAGTGTACAAAATTCGAGGGCCACATTTTGTCAATTGATTCTTGTTCGGAAAAGCTTTTAGATTAATATTCCGGATGTTGCCCTCAACAGTATTGGTCAAATCTTTGTATATCCCTCCCCGTCCCAGAAACAGTTAAATGCCAATTTTTCGACCCAAATAAAGCTACCCGAAGTTTTTTGGATAATTTTACGTCAAACAGGTAGGTACCTTGTGATTTTTTCACTAAAATTCATCTTTATCTAGCGCCTGCTCTATAATGATCAATTGCCTTGTGATTATTTTTAGCTGGCGACTAAACGGGGGAGAGTTATAAGTTAAACGTTAAAGAGGCGATGATCCTTAACGTTAAAGAGGCGCCTGAGTAGATTTCCTAAAAAAACTCTCGATCAAATTACCTTCCAAACAAAAAAAGAAAAATCCAAATCAGTTCAACTGTTTAAGAGCTACGATGCCACAAACGAATTGATCAGACTTGATTTTATGCCGGGGATTTCTTTAAATTTGTAATTCAATACAATTTGATTTTGATTGGTCACACCGACCAATTGTCTCTGTAGGTGATTATTAAACTTCTATTTTGTAAATACCCCGCTAATAATCATAAGAAAATAAGTAAAAAAAAATCACTTAGAAAGACGATATATAAGATTATGTTTATGAATCAGTTAGTTGACCTTGTGTGGTTTTCTTCTCTTATCTCTCTTCTCTTTATTCATTTTAATTTATAATTTTTGTAAACAGTGATTTGCATACAGTTTCGTTTAAACGATGATTGTGAATATGTCAAAATTTTTTATCATAATTACCGGTAAGAATGTTATTTTTCAATTATCTTATCTCTTGTAGTGAAAGGTGATCCAATTTCCGTTTCCTATGTTCGAATCGCAAAATTAGAATGCTGTGAATAGTTTCGCTTGTTTCAAATGTTAGTTTGAAACGTTCCATTTACGATATGAACCGTTTCACTATGACGGTCAACAAAGCTTAACGCTTAAATTGTTCACTCGTTCTACAGAAATAACAATTTTGTAAGAACTGTGTATTTACGCCATTACTTAGATTTCTTTTTGTTGGGTTTATAAAGATTCAATTCTATATCAACAAACCAACAACGTTGTAGCAACTAAAAGCTAACATCCGCCAAGTTATAGCCGACATAATTCCCCGCCGAAACTTGCGAAAAGTTATAGAAAATTACCTCGAAACGAATAAACTGTAGCAGAAAATCATTGGGACGGAATCATTTTTCATTTTTAATGGAGTATACTTAATATTAGATTAATAAAAATACGACTTTTTTAAATTAAAGTTAGGAAACTTTATTGGGATCATCCTTTATAATTTCGATTAAAAAAGTTCGGAATGTATTAAAGAAATGCATCAAAAAAGGGTTTCATATCCACAGCCTTAATATTTTTTAAATTTTTACTAAAAAACGTAATAGAGAAACGACCTAGGCTAGGAAATCTTTCATTTTTTAAAATATCAACTATTACTTAATAACTTTTTGTGATATTTTAGTTCAATTAATAATTGTGGTCACATTATGCCAATGCCAGAAAATTAATGATACTCAATTATGCAGGTAATGTATGACCATGAATTCCAAAAAATTTTTGTCTTCAGTCTTAATCATTTTCTAAATCTTCACCCATTTATTGGCCACCTTTCATCAAGCACCAAAAATTCAAACATATCTAAATTTTAACAAAAATATTAAATACAAAGAAAGTTGAGTTTGTGGATTTGAAAATTAATTACTAGAGAGAAAGATTATACGAGATTTGCTCAGATACCTCAATTTGTGGTAGTTCAATTCAGTTATCATTTTGATTTTTAAGCTAAGTAGTATGAATCTTAAATACAAGTGAAATTTACAAAATTCAAAAACCCTCGAAAAAAAGTTCGGGTACGGAACCCTAAACTCGCACTTGAAACATAGCTAAGAACACTCGCCTATAAATTACCTTTCA
Source organism: Chrysoperla carnea (assembly GCF_905475395.1). Lineage (NCBI taxonomy): Eukaryota > Metazoa > Arthropoda > Insecta > Neuroptera > Chrysopidae > Chrysoperla > Chrysoperla carnea. Next base: position 130,786,629 of record NC_058337.1, read on the forward strand.
AACGAAACCAAAAAACATTAAAATCGGTTCTTCTGTTTAGGCGCTTTGATGCACAAGACAGATAGACAGACAGACACACATAGCGGTCAAACTTATAACACCCCTTTTTTAGTTCGGGGGCTAATAAAGACATCATTTTATGAAAGTTTTGTCACATTTACGCTTTAAAAATTTTATGTTAATAATAATAAAGTCTTTATTTCTAGAAAATTAAACTTACAGAATATTTATACTTTCAAAAAATGGTACTCATTTTCAAATCCAAACCGTTTTAGATTTTAGATTTAGGTTTATGGTGGAAGTAATGGGAAATTTGAGTCACATACCATACTTGTACATGGCATCGATCGATAATCGATAATTTAAGTGTTTTATAAAAGATTAATTCGTTAAGACTAGGATTTTTTTTGAAATGCAATGAACCTTTAAAGATAATGATAAACTATAATTTTTAGTGATAACGAATTCAATTGTAATAATACACAATGTATTTTAAAAACACAAGTTTGTGATGGCAAATACGATTGTAGGAATAGAAATGATGAAACTTATGAACTTTGTGAAAATAAAAAGTAAGTAATTTTTGTTTTATTCTTTGATTACCGTTCTGAGAATATTGGACAGTTTATTTTAAGACGTCTGAATATGGAGTGTTGTCAGCAACGGAAAAACTGTCTGGCAACTATAATTTATATTGCTAAAAGGACATTTCCTTGGAAAGGTCTCATGAATAATATTGATTTGTGTACCATTTTCTTTACCGAGTATATTATCTAAGGCGAAAATAATTTTCAAATATTTTTTTTCTAGATGTAAAATTGATGAATTTTCTTGTTCAAATGGGGCTTGTGTGCCAATTAAATCCGTATGTAATAGAGTTAATGATTGCGCAGATGGATCAGATGAAGCTGATTGTAATCCTAAAACGGTAAAATGCGAGTAAGTACATCAAAAAATTGTTAATATTTAACTATATTCGTATGCAGGTTTCGTAAATAGCTATGGATTCAAAATTAAATTTTAAGCTAGAGTTTCATATTTAAACACCTACTGATTACCTAAAGCAAGGAATGTATAGCGTTCCAAACCCTATCGTCAGTCTTTCTACAACGATGTAACTTCAATGATTATCTGTTTGGACGATATAAAATGGTCCCAACTTTTGATACATTTATGAAAAAAATGTCTTGAAACTGTTAACTGTAATGATATTTGAAAAATACTTCTTTAAAAATAATTCCTATTTCAGAAATCAATGGATGAAGGCTTGTTTATCAGGTGATTGCATTTCACTTGATAAAATTTGTGACGGATTCAAAGATTGCCCTGATAATTCTGATGAAACTTATTCGGTCTGTTCGAATTTTACGTAAGTAAAAAAATCTTGCCAAACTTAAAAAAACTCGTAATTTACTGTAGATTCCATATATTTTCATTCCTTTCACAAAAGTTAAAAAAAGTTCATATAAACATCTGAACATTTCATTTACGAAATACATAGTAATATGACTTTTTATACCATGTATATATGAAATATACATAGTATTATAAGTTTAGTCCCAAGTTTGTAACGCCTAAAAATATTGATGCTACAAAAAAAAATTGGTATAGGTGTTCATAAAATCACCTAATTAATCCATTTCCGGTTGTCCGTCCGTCCGTCCGTCCGTCTGTGGACACGATTACTCAAAAACGAAAAGAGATATCAAGCTGAAATTTACAGCGTGCTTAGGACGTAAAAAGTGAGGTCAAGTTCGTAAATGAGCAACATGGGTCAATTGGGTCATGGGTCCGTAGTACCCATCTTGTAAACCGTTAGAGATAGAATAAAAGTTTAAATCTAAAAAATGTTCCTTACAAAAAAATAAACAACTTTTGTTTGAAATATTTTTTTGTAAAGATTATTGTTTACCCGCGACAGCGCAAATTAGTTCAGAACATAATTGATATGTTAACACATAACACATAGTATCAATTATTTGCATAGCAACAGCATTGTATATTTAAAACATATACGTCATTTATAACATTGTATTATTTGTTTGTGTATAACATATACACTATAGTAACTGATGAAGTGAGAAGAAAGATACACGTGCTAGGTACTTAGTGTAGTAAAGTGACAATCTGTCTTTACTTGCATAACGTAAAAACAAATATACAATACTTTAAACTTATTACCTTATGTATATAATAACGTGAGTCAATGTGATTCAATTCCATTAAAACAAATATACTTTTGATCTAAGATCTAACCAATCTATTATATATTATATATTAAGTTTAGTCCCAAGTTTGTAACGCTTAAAAATAATGATGCTAGGAATAAAATTTTGTCATAGGTGTTCATAAAATCACCTAATTAGTCCATTTACGGTTGTCCGTCCGTCCGTCCGTCTGTGGACACAATAACTCAAAAACAAAAAAAGATATCGAGCTGAAATTTTTACAGCGTACTCAGGACGTGAAAAGTGAGGTCAAGTTCGTAAATGAGCATCATAGGTCAATTGGGTCTTGGGTCCGTAGGACCCATTTTGTAAACCGTTAGAGATAGAACAAAAGTTTAAACGTAAAAAATTTTCCTTATCAAAAAATAAACAACTTTTGTTTGAAACATTTTTTCGTAAACATCACTGTTTACCCGTGAGGGCGACAATTAGGGCGGAAATTTTATAATATGTACTATACTTGATTATCAGTTATGTATGTGTCACATGTTGGTATATGTAATGTGATAAAGAAATCAACACTGACTATACATTATAGGTATTTCAACAATTAACTCAGTCAATTGTTTGTTTTCATTTGTTTTTTAAAATTCAACAGATAATTTTCATTCTATTTGAATCTTTTTTTTTCGAAACTTTTTCAATGTATACCTTACAAATTTTTTTATTTTTGAATAGATGCCCAGGGTATTTGTTTACATGTAAATATGGAGCATGTGTAGACCCAAGTAGTCGTTGCAATGGGGTACCCGACTGCATAGATTACTCAGATGAAATTAATTGTGGACATGATATTGATATCACAAAGGCAATTTGTGGGTAAGAAATGTTACTTAATAAGAATAAAATTCCAAGCTGAAAAATTCTAACGAAAACAACTTTTAGAGTCGAATCCAAAAAATTTAATTTTGATCTATCACATCCAAATTTTATCCAATTTTGATAAACCAAGTATGTAATCCTAATAAATTTATGTCATACTTTTCAAATTTGTGATCAAAATTAACCTAGCTCCAATAGGTTTGCAGAATGTGGAGTCCTGGTCTCGGAATTAAACACATAAGTGATAGCTAGCGAAAAACTGATATCACAGCTGAAAAGAATGACCCAAAATTAGTGGGTTTCAAGCAAAATGCCAATAAGATCGGATCAAATTTGTCTGTGTTATCAAAAAAATTGAATTTTTTACATGATGACGTCATGAGAATCCAAAAAATTGAATTTTGTGCTATCACATCCAAATTTTATCCAATTTTGATAAACCAAGTAAGTAATCCTACTAAATTTGGGTCATACTTTTCAAATTTATAATCAAAATTAACCTAGCTCTAATAAGTAAGATTTCGTTCTGGTTAATTTTTTTATTTTTTACTTTTATCATAGGGAAAATCATTTTCAATGTAACAGCGGTTTATGCATAAAAAAGGAAAATCTTTGTAACGGAATTCGAGATTGTGATGATGGTTCGGATGAAACATACCGGCAATGTAAGAACACCATATGCGCTCCAAAAATACACCGTTGTAAATATGGGGCCTGTGCAGATCAATTTAAATGTGTTAATTCTGTCCAGCCACAGCACATAATACCAATGTAAATACGATCTCTATCCATGTATATTGCTTCCATACAAAATTTTGTTTGTTTTTCAAGAATTCCTTTAATGGATTGTTTGTTCCCACAACAACCAGCAAATGGAGTTATGAAAACCAGTAATGGTAAAACATATAATTTGAATGAAATTGTACCAGAATGGACAATTTTAACTTATTCATGTAATGAAGGATATTCCTTAGGAACAGATCAGGCAGTGATTGTTTGTGCTAATAAAAAATGGACTAATCCATTCCCAACATGTAAAAGTAAGTTGTGTTAAATTGATTTGCCAAATTAATATTTCTTTATTTCGACACTCGTCTTCGGAATCTTGACTTCGATGCACCTTTTCAAACCTGCCACTCAAGCAGATGACAGATTTCTCTCAAACTGCCCAACCTCACTCTGTCATTAAACCAGCATTATTAGCCAAGCAGGCCAATAAGCTTCTAAGACTTTCATTCTTATCCATAGTTTCAAACCCTTCCGTAGTCACATATAGTTCAAATTATAATCCCAATTACATTCTGATTTTATTTGCCATTTACTTTTGATTTTTGGAATTTAAAAATGCAAAATTTATGTTTCACTGCGACAAAATTATTCAGAGAATAAATTATCAAAATTGGTGCAACGTCATATATTCATGCCTAGTCATTTTCAAATTGATCTTTTGATTTTCGATTAATTGTTTCGATGATTTTGTAGAAATTTGTCCACCTTTAAGTACAAGAAGTCATGAAATTGAATGTCATTATCGGCAAACACCAGTGCCATGCAATGAATCATACACTGGGACAATTGCGAATGTCAAATGTAAAGATTCATTTGAGCTAAAAGATTTTATTTATCAACCCTACAATGGAATAGAATGTGGTTATGATGGTACCTGGAGTGATAAATTGTACGATTGTAATCCAAGTAAGTTATATTGCTTTTAACGAATACCATTTTCTACACCCATCACGTAGCCTCATGAGTGCTGAATTTACAACCATCATGGCTCCCAGGCAAATCTTTTGTTTAGATTCGGTTTTTTTCTCGGTCATGGTAAATTTACCTAAGATCCTAGTCGTAGCTCTTTAACCAAAAAATTTCCTACCTCGTTTCACTTTCCTTCTATAGGTCCTCGCAAACTTACCTGGGGCCTCACGGAAGCCCTTTCATTTTTGGTGGACCCGTGTAGTGGCATGTTTAGCCACCTAAGTTGGCCACCATAACTCAAGTTCAGTTAGTAAATGCATTACCGGAAATATCCTCGAGTGATTCAATATAAATCTAAATGAACCTATTCTCCTGAGATGTACAATCTAACGTCGGGAAACAAACCCTCCTTTGTTGCTTACTGAGCCCTCTGTTCAAAAATTATTAACCTAGCAAAAAGTGACTGAATTCATACAATGCCCCAGTCACCGATTCAACAACTGAAATCGATATCCTTTGAGATGATGAATTATAGATTCTTATGACATCCCCCCCCCCCCCCACAAATTATTATAGTAGACTAGAAATATTAAAATTTTAATAAAATTAACCAATTTTGTGAATAGTTTGTGGTACTTTAACACCGAAAGGACAACCATTAGTTGTAAATGGATTTACTGCATTAAAAGGTGAATTTCCATGGCATGCCGGACTTTATTTTAGAGAAACGAAAAAAGACAATTATGAACAACGATGTGGAGGTACAATAATTACGGAAAATATTATATTATCTGCTGCACATTGTTTCTGGGATTTTCAAAATGACAAACCAAATCTACAAATAAAAAAGTGGGCAGTGGCAGTTGGTAAATTATATCGAGATTGGTATCACAATAAAGATCGTGGCCAAAAATATCAGGTATTAAGGAGAATTTCTTTCTTATAAAAATAGTCAAACCTGCAATTTTTCTATTTATATTAAGAAACTGGAAATGTTAATAATTAGGAAAGTTGCAATGCAATTAAAATATTTCCTATTTTTTTTTTTTTTTTTTTTGGCAGATTAAACAAGTTATTTTACCAAAGAAATTCCAAGCTGCGGATAGTAATTTTGCTTATGATATTGCTATTATAATATTAAAGAAAACAATCAAATTATCACCTTTTGTACGTCCAGCTTGCATCGATTGGAGTAAAGAATTGTATCAAAGTATATTTGTCAATGGATCACTTGGTTTGGTATGTTAAATTAGTCAATATAACCCAGGAGCTCATGACAAAAAAGATCGATATTTGGATGCTTGTTAATGGATGGAAAGCCTTTTAGTAGAGACAGCTCCGGGACTAGGAAAGGGGGCAAACCGGTTTAAAAAAAAGTGGATCTGAGACTGAGTATAGGGAGTTATTTTAAATCATTTTGTATTTATCTCACAATCACTACCAGCAGGAGCAACACATTTTACTCCAAAAGCTCTTATAACGTCGACCTTATTTGTCGTCGAATCCTGGGCTAAAATAAATTTCGTATGATTAAGAGACGCAATAGATAACATTTCATTTCAGGAAAAATAGATTCCTATACACATAATTTACATATATTTCAGATGGCTGGTTGGGGCTCAACAGAAGAATTTGGGCCACCAGCTGAAATTTTAAAAGCAGTAAAACTACCGTATATCGACTATGAAACTTGTTTTCAACAAGTACCAGAAACTTTCCGTCCATTCATAACTTTTGATACAATTTGTGCAGGTTATCGAAATGGTTAGTTTGTGTCGGTTATTGAAAAATTAATTCATTCGGATTTTAAGAATATTCCTTCTATTTTAGGAACGAGCAGTTGTACGGGTGATAGTGGCGGTGGACTTGCATTTAAAAAGTATAATAGATATTTTATCGGAGCAGTTGTAAGCGCAAATCCAGGGAAAGGTGGTAGAACTTGTGATTCATATCAATATGGGACATTTACAAGTGTTCCTCAACATTTAAGTTTTATCATGGAAGCCGAACGAGAAAATAGATTATAAAACAAATTTTTTTATTAGCCATATCAAATTAACCGATAAAAGCAATTTCAATCGCTTGGCAGATAAAAATGAATGACTTGAATTTCGTTTAGCTTTAGGCAAACGCCAACTGTAGTCATTATTAACTAAGGACCAATCCAAGATATTAATCTTTGCGGAAGTAAAGTGTAAAATATTTTTAAGAATAGTGGCAGCGCCCTATGCTTAAAAAGAGAATGTTTATGAACTTTGTAGACAAATCGAAGAAAGCATTAAATAAACATTTTCATTAAATTTATACGCTTTTATATTTATCAATACATATTTGTAATACAAATTGCCTATAACTGTCTTAAAGTAAGATTTATAATAAAATGGTATGTTTATTAAAACCTATTGCATTTTATATACTATCCCAGAAATCGCTTTTAGCGTCATTATTTTTTTATGTCAAATTTTGTTTAAGTTAAAGATTTTTGGTAAAATTATGGATTAAATCTCAAAATCTTGAAAAAAAAAATACTCCGATCTGTAATGCAGAAACATTTATACTTTGCCGGATTAAAGAAGGAGAGAGATTGTAAACCGGTGCATAATATTCAAAAAACTTGAATGCAGTTTATTTTTACTAAAAACTTGCCGTATTTAAAGAGCTAGTAACCAAAATTATTGAAAAATCAAGTTCCTTTTGAAACTGTGAGCGAAGGTACACCAAACTAAAAATAGGTTAAACCTATCTGCGTTCAAGGATACGTCAGGAACTTTTATCTGGTCTCGCGATCTTAGCCATTGAATATAAAACTGCCTTTGAGACGGACTTATATGAGCTAATTGGTTCTTTCACAGAGACAAAAACACACAGTGTAAGGCTGTAGTAAGATTATTCGAGTGGAAGAAAAAATGGCGAGCCCTAGAGTTTAAAGAAATGTCTTGATTGCCAGTTGTCTTTCTTGGTTATATGTTTTTCAAAGTAATTAGCAAATAGATAATAAAGAGTGCTAATTTATTATTTTATTATCCCACAAAAAATGTCATTATTATATTTATGTATTTTTTTTTTTTACCACTTATCTCAAACTCTGAAGAGAGGTAACACTACCTTCAAGTTCCCGTCCCGGTAGATCCGGGCTGCACTCATATAATGATATTTTGAAGTTTAGAAGCTATCAATGTTTACAAAATAAAAATGCTAATTACTTTTTTATAATCAATATTATAAGATATAGGTAAAATAAACAAAAAATATTTTATATGCCGGTAAATTATTATACCTTTTATAATCAAAATATTATCATTATCAAGAATTATTGCTTTTATTAAAAATTACACAAGCAATAAATTAAAATTACCTATATTATAATAATATGTATTACTTATAACTAGTACTGTTAAGATAAAACATTGTTTGTACAGTGGCGGATCCTAACTCTCAATTAGGAGGATTTCAAAAATACTAAAAAGATGAAGAACAGCGATTTGAGAAACAGGAAGATGCTAATGAGAGCTTATTTCGCTTAGTTATATATGTTAAAAACGGTTCCTGCGATTCTGAAAAATTATTTCACCTATGAAGTTACATCTTTGTGTAACTTGTTGAGAAAAACTAAAGACAGTCTCCAAATGTCCAAAATATGTAAAAAAAATAAATAATTTTATAGTTTTTTCTTTTGTTTCTGACTACCGAAACCGATTTTTCATGAGCTATCACAATCAACGTGTTGCAAGCACTTGTTTTTTGTCGAAAAAAATTAATAAATTTTTCCAAACAAACAAATTTTTTTGTCTAAAATATAAAAATTGACAATGTCAATATTTGGAAAAATATAAAATTAGATTTTAAAATGTATGCCAAATATATTGTGTAAATTAAGCATAAAAAATGATTTTATTGACAAATTAATTCTATCAAGGCTTTTTTCATTATCAGACCTATCCAATTATTTAGTCTAATTATTTTTGGACACGAATTACATTAATTACCATAAAAAATAGAATTAATTATTTCTAATAAAGGATTTTATTTTCTTGCAAAATATTTTTGAAAAAAAATATATAAGCAAAATTTTTTATAACACGCACATGATAAAAATTAAAATCACTAATAAAACCGCAGCAAGACCCTACCGCTGGTGACAAATATTAATTCCATTATTACAATACATTTCAATTGTACAAGATGTCCCAAAATAAAGGTAATCTAAATTGAGTTTACCAACTTTAATTTTTTTTAAAAACACAAAAATTAGCGGGTTTCCAAAAATTGTATCCAATTTTGATAATCCAAGTTTGTAATCCTACTAAATTTGGGTCATACTTTTCAAATTTGAGACCAAAATTAACCTAGCTCTAATAGGATTCAAGAATGTAAAGCCCTGGTCTCGGAATTAAGCACATAATTGATAGCTAGCAAAAAACTAACATCACAGATGAAAAGAATGACCCAAAATTAGTGGGTTTCAAAAAAAATTCCTATTAGATCGGATCAAAGTCTTTGTTATCCAAAAATCGAATTTTTTCACTTTATGACGTCATCAGAATCCAAAAAATTTAACTTAGCTTTATCACATCCAAATTTTAACCAATTTTGATAAACCAAGTATGTAATCATACTAAATTTGAGTCATACTTTCCAAATTTGTGATCAAAATTAACCTAGCTCTATAGGATTCTAGAATGTGACGACCCGGTCCCGGAAATAAGCACATAATTGATAGCTAGCGAAAAACTGACATCACAGCTGAAAATAATGACCCAAAATGAGTGGGTTTCAAAAAAATTCTAATTAGATCGGATCAAATTTGCCTTTGTTATCAAACAATCGAATATTTTTAACTTGATGACGTCATCAGAATCCAAAAAATTTAATTTTGCACTATCACATCCAAATTTTATCTAATTTTGATAAACCAAGCATGTAATCCTACTAAATTTGGGTCTTACTTTTCAAATTTGGGATCCAAATTAACCTAGCTCTAATAGGATTCAAGAATGTCGAGTCATTAACGATGGTAAATCTTTGTTCACGAATTTTGAAGCACCTTGTATTATATTACAATAATTGAAGCATAATATATTACTACAGTAAATAAGCCGGAAAATACCATCAAATGTGAAAAGTGGTGGAACAGCTCCGATTTCAAAAATTTTTTGTGTACGTGTTTCTTAGACCTCTAGGAACATTCAGCCGCACTAACCTTGGCATTGGAAAAAAAACTGAGAAAGTTAGGGTAGTTTTCCCATCCCCAAATAGTAACAGTGAAAACCAATCAATATTTCACCTCAAAAATCGTCTTCCGAGGGTTTTCGAGGTCACTGATCATGAATTCAAGGTTTAAAAACAACTGAAAATGGTTGCAACCCCATTAAAACTACCCCTAGAAGTGTCAATATTTAAAAAATTTTGAAAATTTTGAATTTGACCTCAGAAATTGTCTTTCTGCGGTTTTTGAAGTCGTTGATAATGAATTTGAGGGTAAGAAGCAACTGAATGTAGTTCCAAGCCACCCCTAAAAGCCACCCCTAGAAGAAACAGAGATAAAATTTTAAATTTTTTATCGAATATCGTCTTTCGGGGGGTTTATGGCATCGCTGATCACGAATTCAAGGTCAAAAAGTAACTTGGATGGTTGCAACCTCATAAAACTACCCGTTGAAGTGTCAATGATAAACAAGTTTAGAAAATTCTGAATTTCACCTCAGAAATGGCCTCTTTGTGGTTTTCGTAGTCGCTGATCATGAATTTGAGTCAAAAAGCTACCGAATGTCGCTCCATTCCCATTAAAACCACCCTTATAAGTGAAAGAAAAAAAATTTTAAATTTAAAATTTCTCTTCGGTTATCGTCTTTTGAGGGATTTTTGGCGTCGCTGATCACGAATTCGGGGATAAAAAGTAATTGAAGAGGGTTGCAACTTCATTGAGACCAACCCTAGAAGCGACAATGAAGTTATTTTAGAAAATTCTAAATTTCATCTCGAAATCGTGTCTTGCTGGTTTTCGGGTCCGTTGAATCAAAACACTACATTGAATCAAAAAATCTCACGCAAATCATATTGGACGTTGAAATTTTTCAAATTATACCCCGGATTCGTGATCAGCGACCCCGAAAACCCTCAAGAGACGCTTTTCAAGGCAAAATTTTAAATTTTTTTAAATGTTTAACATTTTCACATCTGGGGGTAGTTTTTTTGGGGTTGCAACCCTCTTCAGCTACTTTTTGACCTTGGATTCGTAATCAGCGCCCCCAAAATTACCCGAAAGTCGATATTCGAGGAGAGAATTCAAATTTAAAATTTTATCTCTGTCACTTCTAGGGGAGGTTTTAATAAGGATGCTGTGACATTCAGTTACTTTTTGACCTCAAATTCATGATCAGCGACTCTTAAAACCGCAGAGAGGCAATTTCTGTGGTGAAATTCAGTTTTTTTCAAAATTTATTTATCATTGACATTTCTAGGGGTAGTTTTAATGGGGTTGCAACCATCCAAGTTACTTTTTGACCTTGGATTCGCGATCAGCGGCCCCTTAAACCCCCCGAAAGACGATATTCGAGGAACAATTTTAAATTTTTTCTCTGTAACTTCTAGGGGTGGCCTTTAGGGGTGGCTTGGGACTACATTCAGTTGCTTCTTGCCCTCAAATTCATTATCAATGACTTCTAAAACCAGAGAGAGACAATTTCTGAGGTGAAATTCAGAATTTTCAATTTTTTTTTATCATTGACACTTCTAAGGGTACTTTTGATGGGGTTGAAACAATCCTCAATTGCTTTTTGACCTTAAATTTTTGAACATCTTACCTAAAAACTCCACGAGACACGATTTCTGAGGCAAAATTTTGAATTTAATAAAGTTTTTGTCTCTATCACTTTAAGGGTAATTTTAATGGGGTTGAAACCATATTCAGTTGCTTTTTAACCTTGAATTCATGATCAACGACCTCAAAAACCCTCGGAAGACGATTTTTGAGTTAAAATATTGATTTGTTTTCACTGCTACTATTTAGAGAGTTTTGGGGATGGGAAAACTACCCTAACTTTCTCAGTTTTTTTTCCAATGCCAAGGTTAGTGCGGCTGAATGTTCCTAGAGGTCTAAGGAATACGTACACAAAAAATTTTTGAAATCGGAGCTGTTCCACCACTTTTCCACATTTTCCGGCTTATTTATTGCACTATATATAAACATTGACGCAATGAATTAATATTTAAAAACATTTCCATACGACATTATTTCATAAATTAAAATCAATCTGGAAAATTCGTTAAATATATTTTATACACCAATTAGAAAATAAATCTTGATGATCATTTTTTTCTTTTTTTTTTCATATAACAAACGAATACTTACAAGTATTTCATTTTCGTTACTGCGATTTGATAGACAACAGCAGCGCGGTCATATGAATTCGTTTACAATAATGAGTGTCTCAGTGTGGTGACTGACGTAGATTTTCGTCTTCGTTTATTTCGAAAATTTACTAATATTTGTGCCAAGTTTTGTAACATGACTTCGTTTATGTGATCATACGACCGCTTACGTTTTTAATTTTTTTTTTTACCTATTAAAAATAAATATTTGAAATCACAAATGTTGTCACCGAGTGTCGTTTTAAATGCATTGGTTTATTATTTTTATTTATTTAGTATTATAAATATTTATTTGGTAAACTTTTAACTTAATTTTCATTTTATTTTCTATTATCTTCTATTTCTAGTCTTCTTTTAGTAAAAAAAAATTTATATAAATACACAGTAAGTTTAATAATTAATTTTAAATAGTTTATATTTTAAAATTTGTTGCGCTTTTTTTTTGTGTGTTACATAACATTTTTTGGTGTTTTACGCATAGTACCTACATAACAATCTCCTTAAATCAAATAAGTCTTATGATTCCAAATAAACAAATCAATATTAATTTATTTTTCATTAATTTTTTTTTTTTTGGCTTACAAAATTTAATGCATTTCCCGAAATGATACGATTTATTTCGAGTGCAATATCAGATGCCCACCCATAAGCAGATCAATAATAATTTTTTTTCACTTTCAAATCATGATTGCATTTAAACATTTGATCTTCAAAATTTAATGCATTTCCGAAATTATACGAATTATTTCGAGTGCATTGTTATGCTTTCATTTTTATTTCAGGCAGAAAATTTTATTTAGAAAGTTTTAATTGAGGTCCTGTTTTGCAACGTTAATATTTCTTTCAAATCGATCAATTATCCCTTCCCTTTAAAAGTATTTAACGAGACCAGACTTCTCAGGTCTCGTGGCTAGCGATTTTATCACTAAGTGATTACAGTTTCTGTAATTCTAAGCAATAAAATTAGTCGGTCGGCTCAATTTCGGATCCCTTAAGTTCAATAAGAGGAAAAAAATCAGAAATTAAGGCGACCTGCTAATTTTATCTACTTTTATTGCCTAGAATTTGCAGAAGCTAAAATCACTTAATGATAAAATTGCTAGGCACGTGACAAGAAGCAGTCTGGTCACGTTTAATATGTTTAAGAGAAGGGATCGTACTCGATGGCTAGTTCGCTACTGCAATAAATAAACATCGATGTCTAATTCCGCATTCAGAAAATTTTAATTTTATGTTTAATCAAACATAATCAATCTTTACCCCCGAAATATCTTCACTCTTCTCCCTGATTTTACCCCGTCTCCTTAAAACAAATAAGCATAACCTTGCCCTTGTGAATATTAAATATATGTAGATGTTAAAAAAAGTATTAGGATATAATTAACCAATTTAAAATGGTATTGAAGTAAATTCTAGGCTGGCACGAATAATAAATTAGTACTCATTAATTAGAAAATAAACAAAGGCGTTCCATCGTAAAATAGATTTAACGCCCACATACTTTATCCATAATCCATATACTCTCCTGCGTTAAAGTTATTGCCATATTAAACAAGTGAAAACAAACAATTGACTGAGTTAATTGTTGAAATACCATGCATAGTCAGTGTTGATTTCTTTATCACATTACACATACAAACATGTGACACATACATAACTGATAATCAAGTATAGTACATATTATAAAATTTCCGCCTAATTAGCGCCCTCACGAGTAAACAGTGATGTTTACGAAAAAATGTTTCAAACAAAAGTTGTTTAATTTTTGATAAGGAACATTTTTTACATTTAAACTTTTGTTCTATCTCTAATGGTTTATAAGATGGGTCCTACGGACAAAAGACCCAATTGACCTATGATGCTCATTTACGAACTTGACCTCACTTTTTACGTCCTGAGTACGCTGTAAAAATTTCAGCTCTATATATTTTTTCGTTTTTGAGTTATCGTGTCCACAGACGGACGGACGGGCAACCGGAAATGGACTAATTAGGTGATTTAATGAACACCTATGACAAAATTTTTTTCCTAGCATCATTATTTTTAAGCGTTACAAACTTGGGACTAAACTTAATATACTATGTATATTTCATATATATACATGGTATAATAAGTAATTGATGTTTTGTACTTGTTATACACGGAGTTTTAAAATATTGAAGGTGGAATTATATCAAATTTGCAGTTGGTACGAAATGTAGCAATTCTTCGTGAGTTTATTTTAAAGAAGCTAAATTTTGAATATTTCTATCCTTTAAATACGATTTTAAATACGAATGAAGTAAGTTTTGCATCTGAGAGCGGTTGCGTTAATTAACGATGGATGGTAATTTCTGTCTTGCAAATCAAAATTACATTCTTTACTTATAAAACTAAATTATATTAAAACTAGTAGCCCGCCCAGGCTCCGCACGGGAAACTTGATGACTTTCCATTCCCACTGTTATAATATGAAGAAAAAAAAGTTGATTTAACCTTCAATATTTTAGAAACTCTCTACACATTAATGCAATGTAACATTATAAACGTTTTGTATCTTCGTGTAAAATAAATACGAAAATTATTGCGCCTTTGCACGAATATGCTTTTTCATTTTATGTATGTTTATTTCAAAAAACTCGACTACTGATTTATATTTCACTGTAAAAATAATGCAGAAAACTAACCGAATTACTTCAAGCTTTGGCCTGTTGAACATCATACCATGTTAGATAAAAAATTATCTTTAGAAAATCTGTTTAATGTTGTTAAAAAAGGGAACTTACTCCCCCTCCTTTCCATTAGGAAGTTACTCTCAATCTTTAAAACCTTAATCCAAGTAATGTTGAGCAGATCTGGTTCAACAATCTTCAATCTCTGGCACAAATGGCAGTAGCTATGGTAGTAAAAACGCGTTTTTCACGACGGATCACTTGAATTCTATTTAGAACTTTGAAATTCTAAGTATAAAGTAAAAAATTAGTAGTAGAGTCATTTGAAGAACAAAAAATTTATTCCATTATTTAAATTGTAATTTGTAATCGATATATTATTTTTCTGTTTTAGGTATTAATGTTTAAGCATCAAGGTACTCAATGTTTAAATTCCATTTTTTATTTAGCTTTTATAACGTCTGTAGCTATTGAATTAGCTTATACAGCTCCCCATGTTGATTCACCGGTCGTTAGTATGCTGGTACGAAATTTTTAGAATTATTTCAGAAAATACGATCGTGGATTCTGGTGGAAAATTTCTATCGCATAATAATAAAAGTGGTTTTTGTAAACTTTCAAAATTAATTCATTTATGCCTAATTTACCCATTCAAGCCGGATACCGAGATCGTATTTGATTATACTTCAGTCAATGAATGCTCAAACAAAATGTCCTTGCCAGAAATTTTTCAAAGCTTTTGTAGGATTAGCTAAATAGAGATGTTTAAATTGATATTTCACAATTGAAAATGGTTTTTCTAAACAGTAAAATCGAACGTTATGAAATTCCAAGTCTATTACTTTGCCTCTATTTTAAAAATGAGACAATTTTCAACCGTTTACCTTTAAGCTAGTCCAAATACGTCCCTGAAATAAACTCTTATCGTGCCATCATTTCTGTCTGCAATCCGTTGAATCCGTTTCTTGACTGAACTATACTTATAATCTAAAATAATATTTTTTATAACTGTTGTTTTTTTTCCCGTAAAGGAATACAATGCCGGTGAAACGGCGGTATTAAATTGCGATAGTAATGATGACAAGCATATATTTCGATTTTGGCAATTTACGGGTAATGATTTAATCATTGGACCTGGAAATGATTTTGACAAAGACAAATATAAATATGATATACTCACTGGGAAATTGTATATAAAAGTAAGCATAATAAATTTAAAACAAATTAACGCATCCGGAGAAATTAGACAATCCATAAATCCAATTTTTATTTACCGAAAATCAATTTACTAAATATTTTATTTAAAAAAAATTTGGAAAACGGTTGACCCTGCAGGTCATCCCTATAACAATTCCCGCTAAGTATTGACTCATAACGTGTAAAAATTTTTATCTATTCTGATGTTATATCCACATTCTTGGATAACTTGAAGCTTCATGAGGAATCTTTAAGTTTCAATTGATAGAACAAAAAATTTTGAGGTTATTCCGAAAAAACGCTTTTTTGGGTTTTCTTTCGTCAACGATAACTCACGAACGAATCAACCGATTTTGACCGGACTGGTGGTGATCGACGTGGTTTTTGATGTTGAGAGCTGATTAGTTTTTGGAATTGATCGATACAGCCGTTTAAAAGTTATTCAAAAAAAAACCACTTTAAAAAAATATTTTTTTGCAGTTTTTTTGAGATTTCTCGAAATCTATCGGTCCTCAAAATCTAAGTTTGGTCAAGCCCTTTCGAATGGCACCACCCGCGATCAAATCGGACAAGCCGTTCAAAAGTTATGAGAGGTTTACATACATCCACACACACACACACACACACACACACACACACACACACACACACACACACACACACACACACACACACTCATACATACATACAGCATACAGACACCCTCGCGGAAGTAGTCAGGGAAGCTTCCTGACACCTTAAAACGTCGAGATCTGATGAAAACTCGATTTTGGCAAAACGGGGTGAAAACAATAACTTCCCTATTTTCTTAGCGGGAAGTTAAGAAATACTTTTTGTTGCATGTCGTTATAGAAATATCCTATCACTTACTGTCTAATTTCTCTGAGGCAGAAATTCGATTAATCGATAAATTCAACCGAATATATTTTAAACTTTGAATATTATGACAGAATGTATCGCCAAAAGAAACAGGACTGTACAAATGTTACTCGAGGGGCGTATATAACAAGGATTTTTATATTAAAAATGTCGAGTTAGTTGTGGAGAAAGATTGGAAAGTGGTTAATGAAGATAATACAGACGTAAGAATCTTTAATTTAGTTATTTTAGAATTCCAAAAACTCTGATTAAAAAAATATTTTTAATTTTAACATTAATGTCTGATATGTAGAAACATACATCAGTGCGGGAATCGATCCCAAGATCTCTGAAAATAGTCCAATCACCTTAATATAGTCTCTTCACTACCTTGATGTCTTATTTTTGAGAATATTCTTTCTAGGGATCCATAAAGTCCCGATGCCGAATCATATGCATAGTTATAATTAAAACAAAAATTTTTTTCAGTTAAATTTATTAAGAGCGTTAATGGGTACAACTGTATTATTAATATTCCTTGGAGCCGGCTATGTTATATTAAGAGTTAGTCGTAGGCGAATACCTCACATGTATTTGGGTAAATAATTTTTTTGCAAAACTGAACTCTTTTAGTTTCTCTGAAAAAAGCTAGGATTTCGCGTTTTATCACGGTCGTCAAGTTTTTTTATAGCGATTCTATAATATATATACAGGGTGTTCTTTAATTGAACTTGGAAAACTATTCTACAAGATTAAGCTCATCAAGACGAACGAAAAAGGTTTTTACCAAATTTCAATCGGGTGCGTAATTTTCGAGATATCTCGGAGTATCTCGAAAATTACAAATTTGGTAAAAACCATTTTCGTTCATCTTGATGACCATAATCTCGTAGAGAGTCTCCAGGGTCAGTTAAAGGACACCTTGAATACAATAATTATTTAGTTCTCCTAGCTTTTCTTAGAGAAGACAGACAAGCAAATATACAAGCAAAATTCAAGTAATTACTTCATTTTATAATAATTGAAAAATATTTTACTCCTTACTAATATACGGAGGTGATCTATAATTTAGACGAACGAAAAAGTTCCCAACAAATTTCGATATGAGGCCTAATTTCCGAGATAATTAACCAAATCAATTAATAAATTTATCCAATTACAGAGCACTTAGAAATATAAGAATGTCTTTATCATTGCAATTAATTGATCTCCGAAATTAGGCCTCAGATCCAGAAAGTCAAAAGTTCTGCAGTCAATTCTAGAACACCTTGTATATATAAACTTTTCATGAACATTTTTTGTTTAATATGTATTTTTATACTTTTCATGCTATGGCCTTTTAGTTTTTTTTTTTTTTTTTGGAGCTAGAACTTTTTCTGATTCTTTCGATCTGGGTCCGCGCTTTTTTGCCTGGGGTTGCATGAAACCTAAGCTCAAATAAGCATGATAATTTTATAGATAAATCCGATGCTTTTTTAGAGTATTTTTGCAAATGTATTAAAATCATTTGAGGAAATAAAACTGCTATTAATATTCATTAATAATGCCCGTCGAAAAAGCAAAACATGTAAAGCGACAAAATTATAGATAAGAATAAAAAAATTTCTCATTTATGACTTGAATCAAGCATGTATTTTATGAATCCATTTTCATCATTTTTTACTCTTAAATTGGCAATCATAAAACATTTGTCAATCCTTTAATTATTTTGTTTAAATATTTATTTTACGGATATACGAAACTTTTCAGATACTAAAGGACTTAAAAAAGATTTACTACTTGCTACAGGTATTTAAAGATTCCCAAGTTTGTAATTATACCATTCTAGATTTAGAAAAATGCATTGCCTGTATTTCCCTGAGATCCATACATTTTTTTGCCTGAAACATTACCGCTTTCATACTTTCCATTTACCTTACGCTTATTTTTAAAATACGGATAACAGAAACTATCGCAAAATAATATTAATTTTTTGTTTATAGAATCATCAGATGAGGAAGATAGTGCCGAAGAAGTATTTACATCACCTAGACCAAGCACTTCAAAAGCCAGTAACGAATATCAGAATGTAGTGTTAGATAAAGCTAATACAAGTCTAAATGGACTGAAAGAATCATCAGGTAGAAAAAATACTGATATTGAGACTGATTTTCAAGCTGTATTTGCTGCCATAGCACCACAAAAATAAATCAATTTTATTTAGAATTTTTAGTCAATATTATTTTAAACTATAATAAATATTTTTTTAAATTATTTGTTTGTAATTATTTCAAATTGCATTAGAAATAAGTTTTAAAAGTTTTTCACATTTTAAAGAATGACGAATTAAGTTTACCAAAAAAAAAAAATTATTTATCGCATAGCAACCTACATTACCGAATAAGATTAGAGACAACTTCGTTTATTTTACTCACAGATGGCGAGACTATATTTCGCGATATATTTTTAGTATCTAAATAAATCAAGTTAGAATACAATGAAAACTCCGAAAAGATTCCTACTCTTTTATTAGTCTTCGAAACGGTATATTTATTGAAGACTGTATTCCTGATTATTCCACAAAATCTAGAAAAATTTGAGGAACTATAAAAAAAAAAACTTTTTTATGATTTGGAGTACGTACTTAGAGTAATTTTATTTACAAATTTTTATACAAAATAACAAAATCAATTAAGAATCACAGTTTACTTCGATTTTCAAAATATCCCCAATTACCAAACGATTTGCATAAAGAGTTGTCCATATTTTGGTTCGTTTTAGCTAATGATTAACGTTGTCAATTGAAGCTCTAAGATCTTAAAAGGGGCAAAAATTCAGTATTATTTTCCCTGAATTTTATTTGAAGTTCCTTGACTTTTCCACTATAAAAACAATAATTCCCTGACCGTTTTTAAAATATCATAATTTGAAATTTCCCTATTCGACCTTTCTTTTTTCTTAACTATGGAAACTATGATCTTTTCGATAAATTAGTCAACTGTCACACTCGATACTTCTACTGGAATTACGTTTTTACTTTTTACTGGAATTACCGCTTCAGAAACGAAATAATCTGACAACCCTGACCAAAACCGAAGATTTTGTAGTGAAAACTGATTAAGAATATATACGCCATTCCAAGATATCGATGCAGAATCAGTTCTATAGAATACAATTCTAGAGACCGGCTATTTTCTTAGCATTTTCCTTGACCTATACTATAATTCCCTGACTTTTTCAGAGTTTCAAAATTCCCTGACATTTAAAGGTTTTTCCAGATTGATCACCACCACTATTAAAAGCGAACTAAAATCTGGACAACACAATATATGTATTATGATCTAAAAAATACAATATCAAATAAGAAAAACCAATTACTCAACCATTACTTCCGGATTTTCCTGTATACTATTATCACTTTCCTTAGCTGTACTTGCAGTTACATCCACCTCTTCTTCCTCATCTTCTTCGTCAACATCCATTTCATATAAACAACACGTACGTAAATTTTGCATTAATATCACCGATACTTTTCGACTGCCAGATACCGAAAATTTAGCAGCTGTAAATCCATCCAACACACGTAACGTAGTCGATATCGGAGCATCACAAGCATTAATTCGCGTTAAATTACCGATCGAATCAATTACATTTTTATCAACTACCATGAGCGATTGACGAGCTAAAGTTACAGGAAATTGTGCAAAAACGGCTGTACGTTGTTGATTATCAATTTCCAAGAGAACAGATAACACATTTACGGTATAAAATTGAATATCGATTATTTTTAACGGTTGGGAGAGACTATCGTTAAAATTTTCTACTGATTGAAAATAGAAAAATTCACATTTCACTTGTGTTTCATTTGAGCTATCAATTTCTATAAAATATATTCCATCCGGTTCGGTTACATTTACAATCGCCATAAATGTAATATCTCGATTGAAATTAATTAACGACAATCGAATATCATTATAATTATCGACCTTAATAATATTCAAAATTTGATATAATTGTAATTCATTACCAATTTGTTTTTTGGGTTCATTAAAAACATCCCCAATCGATGATATTAAATGTTTATGTTCTTGGAGTAAAGACATTTCATGATGATGTTTAATAATTAAATCATTATCGAATAAACCCGGATGATTCGATAAAAAAACATCCCAAGGATTTAACGTTGTATCTAATGGTATAACTAAATTCGAATCAACTAAATACTGCCCTAAACGTTCTAAATTAAAATATTTACTACGTCCCGCTTGTTTTGAATCACCGGGTAACGAATCGAAATTTTTTAGAAATTCCCCAATAAATATTATATCTCGTTGAGATACTTTACTAACTTCGATCGGGACATGTTCTTCATTCTCTCGTAAAATAACGACATACAGCCAACGAAAGAATGCTTTATAATTCCTCATAGAATGATCGATAACTTGTTGAACTTCAGCACCTTTAACTAAAAACGATCCACTTGCCGATATTGCTTTCGTCACTGCACTCTCCTGTAATCCTAAAATTTTATATCGAAATTCCATACGTGCCATGCCGCGTAATTCGGATAAATAATATGCAATATTTTGTGCAACTTTTGTTAAATGTTTAAGTACAAGTTTTTGGATATTCGAGTAACTACATTCAATCGAATGACCTAATTTTCGAAGGCCTTTTTCAGTTAAATCTTGTGATAAAAATAAATCTAATTCGTATGAAGGGAATCCGAACAGTAATAAATCAAGAAAATCCGCTGCCACCGCACCTTCCGGAACTGATGACGCAAATGATGCCAACTTTGAATCCATTTCCATCAAAATAATTTCCCAAGCGGCTTCAATTGAGGAAATTGTCCCTTCTAAATAATTCAGCAAAGATATAATCTTTCCATGTTTATATGCAATCATATGTAGCTCTGTGGAATGCGTTTTAAATATTTCAGTTTGTAGAGTGATCACTTTTACTAGGCCCGATTTAGTTAGGACTATCGCATATAAATAACTTAAATTATTTGCCATATGAACAGATAAAACTGTACATTTTTCATCGATTAATTTATTTAAATCGATTATCGCACATTCGAATAATCCAAAAATACTAATGTGTAGCATTCCATGTGTGGTTCCAACCAAAAGAACATTAATTACCTTAAAATCTACAAGATTTTCATCAGATATTTTTTTATTTGCTGATCCCGTATCCCATGCTAAATCAGGTAAATCTGATAAAAATAATGAGGAATCATCCTAAAAAACAAATAAAAAAAATCCGTCATTAGTCAATAAAAAAAAAAACATTCCCACCTCCAAAATCGTACTCAAAAGTAATTATTGGCACATATTTCTTTCTGTTCGGGGTCTTATCAGGCGAGCGAAGCGAGCCTCTACTAGGTTAAAATGTAACTTTTTGGTGGTAAACTTTACAAAAAAAATACAAAAGATTTAGACATGAAATGAAATGTTGTAGTTCCATATTTATGTCTAGATGTGTTATCAATTATTATTTTTAGAAAAAATTATATAAATAATAAAAAACAACCGTATTTTTTATTTATTACAATGTATATATCAATATATATGCAGAGACAGTGGCACCATCTATGAATTGAATATTTTCACAGCGCATAATAACATGAATCCTGGTTTACAAACTGATGTTTTAAAGAAATTAACGTTTGTTGAGGAACAATTAAATTAAAAATATTTGTCAATAATTGTATAATTTTATTTTAGAAATATCTATTTTATATGATACCATTCGCGAGCCATTACAAAGTTATACTTTTAGCTAGTCATAATATGTGCCGGAAAAAAAGCATTGATCGTTTTGGAAATACTTAAATTTCACTACTCATTAGAATATCATTACACTACTTACTTCAATCGGAGAATCAACTCCCAAATCCGGTGCATTAAACCAAATTACACAGCTAATTGATGAAAATCTTTGAGTGTATAATATCCGTTTCGTTTCTACATCCACAAGCAAAAGTGTTCCTAAAATACATCAAAAATTGGTAAATCTTAGAAGCTGGATTATGTTTTAAATATAAAATTACCGTTGCTATAACCAATAGCGATTACTTTTCCATCGGGTCGCCAAGCCATACCACTAACCGTATAATCAACATCGGATGGCTGTAAACTCCAAACTCTTTGCCAATTTAATCTATGTAACGATACTTCTCCTATTCCAAAGCAAAATTACGGATTAATAATATTTTTTGGTATTATAATTATTATATTAAGTTTATACCTCGAACATTTGCAATTGCTAACAAATCCATACGATCACACCATAATAAAAATTTTATTTCTTGGCTTGTATGTCGTTCTTCTAATTGCTTCATGGCACACATTTTTATCAAAAAATTTATTCAGAAAATTTACGTTAAATAATCCGCGGTTTGTGTTTGTAAATTATCTGTCAAATAACCGGTATGGCATATCCTATCTATGGTTTTTTTTTCTAAAGAAAGTTTTATTCTCTATAACCCAGGAATAAAATATATTGATGCAACAGAATGACGTTTTGTGGTGGTTGATCATAGACATTTCGAATAAATATAGACTGCTAGTATAATTCACCGAAATTTATAAATCACAGATTATAGTTTTAATTTAAAACAGATCTGCAACTCCCTGTAGAATTTTTACTATTTCGGTTCTCTAAAGGTGCCTTTCACCAGGTGGCTCTACATGTTATATTCGTGTAGGGCCATCTATTAGTTTTGATAATAATTTCCATTTCAATGGTTTTTGGGGAAACAATATTTTATATATTTTTAAATAGATAAACAATACGTCTTTCAAAATTCGTTTGCATTACATTAAAATTCGTTAAATTTCTTTGTGTGTATTCTCAATTGATTTTCTTTATTAATATTTTGTGGATTATTTGTATAGTGACATTATTTAAGTATTTTGGTCATTTTCATTATGCCCCTGTTCATAAACCCATAGTACTTCTTTTATGAAGTAATGTCAAATGACTACTTTTACAGAAATCTATAATTTATGGTAATGTCAAATGTCAAATTCAATTAATTTTTAAATTTTTGATTAATATATCTTTATAAATTATATCTCATGTGTTATTCTGAAGTATTAGTTATATTGCTGTACAGTTTCATTAAAAACCATTCGCTAATTTTAGCGTGAAAGCGTAACAAACAAACAAACAAACATGCATACTTTCGCATTTATAATATATAGAGATATTCAGATTTATAAAAATAAAGTAGATAACTGAATTATAGAGTCGCTTTCATGATACTTATGCCTGGCTAAAACTAAAATAATTTACTTGACAGCAGGCATAGGAGAGTTATTTTAAGTGGAAGTCACCATTGTTATAACTTAATTCTAATTGCTCATAGAGGAGGAAGCGAGACGGGTATACAACTCTTCTGCGTATCTCAGTTTCTCTAATAGTAATGAGATTGGTAGAAAAAAAGCAGGTAAAAAATCCTTGGGACTTCTCTATAGTCCCGTTTGCCAATGCTTGCTTTACACTTCACATTTGAGTTTACATTAAAGTTAAACAGATTCTGGTATTTCCGAACAAAATTAATACAATAACTAACACGACCCGTTCAACACAAACATATAATTTCGTAGAAAAGTGGTAAAAAAAAAAACAAAATTTCTTAAATTAATACTAATTAAAAGAACATGTATTTAAATTAGTAATTATATGTCTAGAGTATTAGGAGAGCATCTGTAAAAACTTACATGTTTTCCTAATAAACCTATTATTTAAATTTATGATATTTTTTTAAAAACTTTTTTAACTGGACTACGCTTTTATAAGGAATAAAAAATGACAAGGAGATGCAAGCAATTTAAATTTTTAATTTTAAAGGTATTCGTAAAATTTCTGTTGTCAATGAGTATAAATTATAAAATTTTATAAAACGTAGTTTTAAAATGATGTTCCTTCATTTGAACTAGACTTTAGTTTTGTTAAATTCATTTTTAGACTAGTGGCATTATTTTAAAATTTTCAACTCTCGAATAACAAAGACGAATGTTATAAGTATATAACATTCTGTGACATTGCAGCTTCTAAACGGATGAATCGTAATATGATGAAACCGAATGAAAGGTAATATGATCGAGAGTGTTCTTAGTAATTTTTTAAGTTCGAGGTTTCGTAACAACTAGAAAAGAGGTGATGATATTCCAATGACTGAGCAGATCTTCTTGAACGATGCTATCTCAATATAAAGAAGCCAGGCGTTCATAAAAATGATTGCACAAAAATTTTCGGCAAGCTTTTTTGCAGTAACGGCGTACAAACTCGCCTTCACTATTCAAAAAAACTATACAGAATTTACCAAATACCTGCGTTATCCAATATCTGCCATATACATAAAATTGCTTCACGTGACCTCACCAAACTATGTCACAATTTGCGACCATTCTAAAATAATTGGTGGTGGTATAATGGGAAAGAAATAATTATTCCAACTCAATCAGTATCAGTTCATTGCGGTTTTCTGATATTGAAAATAATTTGTTTCGTCATTTTTGATCAAAATCTATCGATTCCACAAATTATTTCAAAAAAAAGTCTTGGGGTATCTCAATTCCAGTAAAGTGGTAATTTTGTTTCTTCTGTTCTTAATGTACTCAATTAATTATTTTGCTTTTTAGATGGAGCAAAATAAAACTTCAATGAATTTAATCTGTTCGTACTCCAAATTACCAGATACTTTACCAGCTTCAAACCCAAAAAATTTTGAACAATTTGAAACAAAAATTGAACATAATAAAAAGGAAAGTTTTCTATCTACCAAAAATTTGATGCCAATTGAAATAGATACATCTTTTGAAGATGGACAAAATCATATGGACTCAAATATTTGGTCAGAGAAATCGTGGTTTTCCAGACAATTTTTGATACAGTTTGGAATTATATATGTTGGTATGTAAAAAAAAATTAAAAGAAATCGATTATATAATTAACATAGTTATTTTTTGAAATATCCTGAATATATTGTCTTGTGTGCCTTCCTTGAGAACATCTCGAAACCCGGATGCTGTTATAACCAAATGAAACAATAAAATTCTATTGAAACAAGAAACCAGATTCTCAAAACTCCAAATTGCTACAAAACATAAATCTTTTCTCTTGTCCTACCCACTTCTCGATTCGTGATATTACAGAGCATCTTGATATATGAATCTCATGCTTTAATTTATTATGTTTTAGCAAGTTTGTTAATGTTCATTACTGGAATGCATACTGGCTGGGTAGGACCAACAATCTTAAAGTTATCGTCAAATGATTCAGACATACCACTCACATCAACAGAAATATCCTGGTTAGCTTCAATGGTACCATTTGGTGGTGGAATTGGTCCAATATTTGGTGCAATATTAGCGAATAAAATTGGACGTAAAAAGACAATTTTGCTCATAGCTATACCAGAAATATTTACATGGATTGCAGTTATATTGGCAAAAGATATTTATTGCTTATGCGCAGCACAATTTGTTAGGGGTATAACTGGTGGAGCTGCATTTGCTGTTATACCGATGTATGTAGGTGAAATATCGTCACCAAAATTTCGTGGAGTTTTGGGAATAGTTTTTATTCTACAATATCATGCTGGTTTCGTGCTCGAAATAGCACTTGTACCATTTGTTTCAGTATCAGCAAACGCATGGATTGCATTATCGATTCTCACGTTTTTGGTTTTAGTTTTTATTTGGATGCCAGAATCACCGTACTATTTTATATTGAAAAATCAAGCATCAAATGCGGGGAAATCTTTGCGAATTTTAAATCAAAACGATGAAATTGACAAACATTTGGAAAAGTTGAAGAGAATAGTACAAGCTGAACAAAATGAGGTGCATAGTTTCACCGAAATATTTCGCACCAGAAATAATCGAGTTAGCTTTATTCTATGCTTAGGAGTTATGTCAATACAACCTTTAACTGGATTCGTTCCTGTACTTGCTTACACTCAACTTACATTAGAAAAGTCAAATTCATTTATCGATCCCAATATAAGTGGAATTATAATTGGAAGTTTTGGATTGATATTTCTTTTTTTGGGATGTTTTTTTGTCGATTCGTATGGTCGAAGACCAATATTACTTTGTTCCACTTTTGGAACAACCATTCCATTTCTATTAATCGCGGTATATTTTCATTTGGATTACCTCAACTACGAATATATAAGATCTTTTACTCTTTTGCCACTTATTGGATTGATTTTGCATCAAGTAACTTCATTATTTGGAATTTGTCCAATACCATACGTTTATATAAGCGAATCATTTTCGACAAATATAAAAAGTTTCGCTTCATTGTTTATTATTTGTTATGGATCTATAATGAGTAGCGTTTGCAGCAAAATTTATCCAGATTTGTGTGCTCTTATGGGGATCCATAATGTTTATTATTTGCTTGTTTGTGGATGTATTTTAAGTGGTATTGGTACGTATTTTTTTGTGCCAGAAACAAAAGGAAAAACTTTACATGAAATCCAAAAATTTTTAAGGGAATATTAAATGGGTCCACGATCCTTGTGTATGGCAAAGTAATATAACTGAAAATTTTCGGCAGCATTTTCAAATTTTAACAAAGTACAAGCTTTGGTTTTGTATTACCGCTAGTTGCTCCTACCTGCTCCCGCCTTTCGTCTCATTTTACGTATTTTGATAGTTGGCAAATCGTAAAAAAAATATAATACTAAAGCTTTATAAGTTTGGCACGTGATTCTATAAGGCACGAGTTGATATGCCTCCCTTTTTGCTTTTTGAGGGAGTGATTATTCTTACTTTTTTTTTTGGTATCCTAATCCTAATATTCTATTATAAATTCTTAAAGGACTGATTATTGAAATTAAAAATCTAATTTTCAAATTAAATATAATTTCAAATGTAAATTATAAACTTGAATATAATTTTTCATTAATAAATAATTAACTTTTTATTTAAATAATCCCTTATAGAATCACTTTCTTCTTCCTGGCTTTGGTTTGCGCAAAATAACGTCGATTACTACGGATTAGACCCATTTTGTAAATTGTTAGAGATTTAAAAAGAAAATTTAAATGTAAAAAATGAACCTTAAAAACTTTTTCTATTATTTGCAATTTTTAAGGTAGACGAAATAGATAATTTTCTATGGTATTGCTAGAAGTCTTATATTTGAAGAAACCCCTTAAAATAGTGGTAGAGCGTAAGAATGAAGAAAAAAGCATGAGATCTAACACCAGAAGTGCCAAAACAAGTTGCAGACTATTTTACAAATGTAAAATTATTGCATAATTTACCATGCACCGATAAATTGATATTGGAAAAAGAGTAATTATTACAAATGAGCAAAAAAAAAAACTTTTTTTAACTGGACTACGCTTTTATAAGGAATAAAAAATGTGAAGGAGAAGCAAGCAATTAAAATTTTTTATTTTAAATGTATTCGTGAAATTTCCGTTGTCAATGAACACGAATTACAATATTTTATAAAACGTTCATTAAGTTCCTTCTTTTGAACTAGACTTTAGTTTTGTTAAATTCATTTTTACACTGGTGACATTATTTTAAATTTTTAACTCCTGAATAACAAAAACGGATGTTATAAGTATAACGTGTCTGTGTGTCTGTCTGTGGCATCGTAGCTTCTAAACGGATGAATCGTTATACGATGAAATCGGATGAAACGTAATATGATTGAGAGAAATCCACTGTCTGCCATATAAATAAAACTGCTTCACGTGACCTCACCAAACTGTGCCTTAATTTGCGAACATTCTTAAATAATTGATGGGAGCAACCAGTCTCAACTAAATGTGGTTTTCCGAACTTGAAAATTATTTGTATCGTCATTTTTGATCAAAATCTATCGAATCCACAAATTATTTCAAAAAAAATCAGAGAGTATCACTATTCCAGTTAAGTTGCAATTTTGCTTCTTCTCTTCTCAATGTACTCAATTAATCATTTTGTTTTTTAGATGGAGCAAAATAAAACTTCAATGAATTTAATCTATTCATACTCAAAATTATCAGAAACTTTATCAGCTTCAAATCCAAAAAATATTGAACAATTGAAAACAAAAATTGAACATAATAAAAAGGAAAGCTTCTTATCTACCAAAAAATTGACGCCATTTGAAATAGATAAAACTTTTGAAGATGAACAAAATCATATGGACTCAAATATTTGGTCAGAGAAATCGTGGTTTTCCAGACAATTTTTGATTCAGTTTGGAATTATATATGTTGGTATGTATAAAAAAATTAAAAGAAATCGATAATATAATTAACATAGTTATTGAAATATCTTGTAAATATTGTGTTGTGTGCCTTCCTTGAGAACATCTCGAAATCCGGAGGTACAGATGTCTCTCGGGGGAAAAATGATAACCAAATGAAACTATACGATTCTATTGAAACAAGAGAACATACGGTTTCAGTTGTAAATAACATGAATAGAGGCTCTTTATATCATTATTCTTCACTCTCCCGCCTATGAATCATCTGTGTTCCGGGACCCGGCGCGGCATAAGCAAGCAAGCACTCCGCTTTGACACTCCCCGAAACTATTGACTACCCTCAAATGGAATCCTGAAGCCTTCATTCGAATTTTTAATTTATTATGTTTTAGCAAGTTTGCTAATGTTCATTACTGGAATGCATACTGGCTGGGTAGGACCAACGATCTTAAAGTTATCGTCAAATAATTCAGACATACCACTCACATCAACAGAAATATCTTGGTTAGCTTCAATGGTACCATTTGGTGGTGGAATTGGTCCAATATTTGGTGCAATATTAGCGAATAAAATTGGACGTAAAAAGACAATTTTGCTCATAGCTATACCAGAAATATTTACATGGATTGCAGTTATATTGGCAAAAGATATTTATTGCTTATGCGCAGCACAATTTGTTAGGGGTATAACTGGTGGGGCTGTATTTGCTGTTATACCGATGTATGTAGGTGAAATATCGTCACCAAAATTTCGTGGAGTTATGGGAATGCTTTCTATTCTACAACATCATGCTGGATTAGTGCTCGAAACAGCGCTTGTGCCATATGTTTCAATATCGTCAAACGCATGGATTGCATTAACAATACCCACATTTTTAGTTTTGGTTTTTATTTGGATGCCAGAATCACCGTACTATTTTTTAATAAAAAATCAATCAACAAATGCCGGGAAATCTTTACGAATTTTAAATCAAAACAATGAAATTGAGAAACATTTGGAAAAATTGAAGAGAATAGTTCAAGCTGAACAAAATGAGGTGCATAGTTTCACCGAAATATTTCGCACTAGAAATAATAGAGTTAGCTTTATTCTATGTTTAGGAGTTATGTCAATACAACATCTAACTGGAGTCGTTCCTGTACTCGTTTATGCTCAACTTACATTAGAAAAGTCAAACTCATTTATCGATCCCAATGTAAGTGGAATTATAATTCAGAGTATTGGTTTGATGTTTCTTTTTTTGGGATGTTTTTTTGTCGATTCGTATGGTCGAAGGCCAATATTACTTTGTTCCACTTTTGGAACAACCATTCCATTTTTATTAATCGCGGTATATTTTCATATGGATTACCTCAACTACGAATATATAAGTTCTTTTTCTCTTTTGCCACTTATTGGATTGATTTTGCATCAAGTAACAGCATTATTTGGAATTTGTCCAATACCATACGTTTATATAAGCGAATCATTTTCGACAAATATAAAAAGTTTCGCTTCATTGTTTATTATTTGTTATGGATCTATAATGAGTAGCGTTTGTAGCAAAATTTATCCAGATTTATGTGCTCTCATGGGGATCCATAATGTTTATTATTTGCTTGTTTGTGGATGTATTTTAAGTGGTATTGGTACGTATTTTTTTGTACCAGAAACAAAAGGAAAAACTTTACATGAAATCCAAAAATTTTTAAGGGAATATTAAATGGATGCATGATACTGAGAGTGTATGTGATCCTCCTGAAATGCGACTTGTAATAGAACCTATAATTTTCGGCAGCATATTTCAAGAATTTGATACTAGAAACTTCGAAAATCAATCAAAAAACCTTTTATAGCTTGAATTTGAATTAAAATTTTATTATAACAAGTGAAAATAAAAAATTGACTGAGTTAATTGTTGAAATACTTTGCATAGGTTGGATATCAGTAATTTCATTGTTTTTTTTATAAACTAAAACATTTATATGGGATAAAATGGCAATACTTTTTGGTTACTATTTTCTTCCGAAAATTTTCGCCTGGGAAAGAGTTGAAAGTAAAAATTAAAAAAAAAAAGTTTCTAAGCAAAAATAAAATAATTTATAGCTTTTTTTTTTTTAAATAAAAATTTATTATGAAAACAATTAATTGAATAACATTTAAATTTACGAAAAAAATAATAAAAACAAAACCTATTTTATCATCAATTCCTAAAAAAAATAAATATTTAGGAAAACATTTTGGTAAATTAATAAAATAAGCGGGGAGCCCGTGACAGTAAAAAATGCACTTACACTGGCAGCAAAAATAAATTAAATAATAATAAATTTTTATATTTTTAATAATTGCACTTTCATGGAAATTAAGAGACAATTTTATTGCAAATTTTATCTATTTTATCAGGAAAATTTGGTGTGACAACCTCTTATCGTGATAAAAAGTTCTGTCATACCGATTTTTAATATATAAAGCCAATATATTTTACCCTTATCGCGGAATTACTTTTTTTTTTGTTCGTTATGAGTTCCACTTTCGAAACTTGACAAAAATATCTGCCACACCGTTAAAAAATAAAAAATATTGATGCCATGATAAACCCTGGCATACTTAGTCCATATTGTACCTATCGTTAAATAGTATTGATTCATATACGAAATTTTTAAATCCGTGTAAGTACAGTTTTTAACCGTCTTCAAACAAAAAAGAAAGAAGTTCACAATTCGTCTGTATTTTTTTTTTTCCTTATGTTTGTTACCTTAGAACTTTTGACAGGGTGAACCGATTTTGATGATGTTTTATCTATTTGAAAGCTAGTGCTTCCCGTGTGGTCCTATTTCAATTTGGTCCAGTTCTCTTCAAATGGACGAATAACTCAGTATCACGCCAACCGATTTCGATGATTCTTTTTTTAGTGATAAATTAGTTAGTGTACTTCACTAAAAATCATAAAATAAAACAAAAAACAAACCGACTTAAAAAAACAAACAATTCGAAAACAAATAAATATGCACTAAAAAGTAAAAAATAACAAAAATATAATGTAGTTATTAATTATTGTTATTTTTGGAGTCGGTGTCAGCCAAATCAGCCAAGTTAATTTTACAAACTGTTCTGTCACAGATGTTTCCTTGGCTGACACCGACTCCAAAAATAACAATAATTGTAACTACATTATATTTTTGTTATTTTTTACTTTTTAGTGCATATTTATTTGTTTTAGAATTGTTTGTTTTATGAAGTCGGTTTTTTTTTTGTTAAAAGTTTTTTTTATTATGTCTCAGGCTCCAGAGCTATTAATGTATTGAAATCTGAAATAGTAAAATTTATCTAAATAAAAAATCAATTTGTATCTTGAATTAAAATTTTATTATAAAAATAAATTAATACATTAAAATTAAAAATTATATATCAAACATTTTTAGTTAATTATATTAAAATTAAAAAAAAAAAAAAGATACCTAAAAAACATCAGACGAGGATGATTGGTTGTTATCTTTTTTAATTTTGGGAGCTTTCTTAGCCGATGGCGGTTTATTTTCTTTGCCAACTTTTTTTGGTGATGTTTTATGTGGTTGTTCTTCAACATTTTTCTTTTTTGATTTTTCCACTTTTTTGTCATCTTTTGTATCACTTTTTTTTTCTTTTGATTTTTTATTAAGCATTGCTGATGGTACAGATGAACGCCTCTTTACGTTTAAAGTTGCTTTCTTTTTCTTGCCATTATTCGAGTCGACACTTGATTGTTTTATTATTACCTTTTTTTTTGGTTTTTTTTCACTTGCTTCTGTTGGTTCGGGATCTTTTTCATTACTCTCACTATTTTCATTTTTTTTCGCTTTTTTTGGTTTATCTTTTGGTAATTTATAAGATCCTTTAATTTGTATAATTTCACCGTTTTTTACAGCTTTATCCAAATAACTATTGATGAATCGTTTATATTTTTCAATGTCAATCAGATATTTTGCACCGATGTGTGTTTTAATGGCGTGCAATGATTGACCTTTCCTACGTTTTTCCAATGAATTTAAGGCATCCAAAACCATTTGAGACGTAGAAGGATGACTTGATGTTGCATTTTTTTTTACTGATTCTTTTTTCTCTTCGGATTCTTTTTTCTCTTCTGATACTTTTTTCTCGTCTGTTGCTTTAGTTTTTTTAATTTTTTTTGTTTCAATTTTTTTTGTCGTCTCGTCCTCACTATTTTTTTCTTGATCCGACATTTTTTATTACAAATATATTTAACAAGTTTTTTGCGCGATGTAGCTAAATGAACTAAATTTCAGAAGTGAAATTTTTAAAATAATATATTTTTGTGTTGAATTGAGACGAATAAATGTTTTTTTTTTTTTAAATTTACGTAATCAAAAGTCTTTAATTGTAAATATTTTTTGAAAATTATTTAACAGGTTCGGATTTGTTGTGCCCGAGCAATTAAGGATGTATGATGTACGGTAGTGGGGACACAAATGAAAAAAGAAAATATATTTTCAATTTTGATTATGAATTTTTGTTTTAACTTGACAATATAAGACGAAAAGTAAGAATAAAATTTTACGATATTTGGAGTATTTCAAAATATCGAAAATTTTGTATTAATTATTTAGCTTTCGATATATCGAAAACCAAGACAGATATCGAAAAATTTTATTCTTATTTTTCTTCTACATTCATGAAGTTATAACAAAATTCTTCATCAAAGTTGAAAATAAGGTACAAATAATTTCAACCACAAGTCTAAACTTTCCTTGGTGCTCGTACTACCTTAGTACTTAACACTTAAGGCTTCTTCGTTTCAAATTTCGAATCAAGCGCCCTTTTTTCCTAGTTACAACTCTGTAATTTTTAAAATCATTACATAAGTTAAAATAAACATTTTTACCAAAAAGTTCATAAACAAGTAGGTATACATACTGTGAGTTTGTAAAATATTAACATTTCAAGGCAATTTTGATTGTCCCGAATAAAATTTATAGAGAGAATTTGTGATTAAGGTATTTCCAGCTTGAATTCACTTGTCGACATATTGGGCCTATTTGATTTTTCACAGACTCAGAATAATGTTAGCTGTGAGATCCCGAAGTTGCAGAATTTTTGATTCCGAAATAATCAACTGCAAAGTTCGTGATTTATCCATTAAAAACATGTAAAACTCACTGTTCTCCCAGTTATTTGAGGAAGGAAATGAGGAAGGAAAACTTGATACCTCTCTTGCTTGACACTAATCAAACCTTCACATCGATTTTCCACCCTCTAGATTTTGAAGGGCTGCAAAGATAAGCAAAGCTATAAAAACGTCGAAAAAAAGGGTTTTTCTCTTGGAAAGTAATAAAATTTCAGGTTTCAATTTAATTTGATAAGAAAACATAATATTTAATGGAGATGATGACTAAATTTTTTTAAATTACTTCAGGTGAACAATTCTCACTGCACGAATAGATCACCAGGGACCAAGTTCTCTCTTCTTCGTGCATAGGTTTTTGAAAATCTATGCACGTACGCAAAATATGAACGTTTAAAATTCCTAATTAAACAATGAAGAAGATACTTACTTTTAAAAGTATGAGTATCGCCATAGAAATTACTCTGTTTTGCAAGAAAAAGACAGACTTCTAACTTCTTCATTTTATGATCAATTTTATTTTAACTTTCAAATTTTGATATGGTATCAAGTTTACTTTTACATTTTTCTGGGTAATATAACAAATTCGATATCAGTCATCTACAAATATTTTTAAAATTTTATGTCCATATTCTTGTTAAAAGATAATATGTTACATTTTGATTGGTTGAAAATAAATCATATACACATATTTATAAAAAAAAAGTCATCGTTTATTTAAACATGTATAAAATTTTGTAAAAAATCATACAAAAATATTAATTATCACTTATTAATTCACACCACACATCATGCGTTTTTTCCAAGAGCAAATGGTGATTTTGCTGCTGTATTAACTTGATATACTCCACTATTGCTGCGAAAAATAAAATAATATATTTTTTGATTATAATAAGAATTAAATTATGAACCGATCTATTTATATTAATAGGCAACTTGTATTACAGGTAAGTAAGAATATAACATAATATAGCAATATGTAACATATAAGAATAAATACCATAATATAAGATAATTTCCAACAAGCTGGAAATCGTTTTAATACCTTCATTGGGTTCTAAATGCGTGTAATCCTAGGTTTCCCAATCACAAGACATGTGCATTACTTTTGAGAGCCAAATAACTGCAAAATTTTTGCACTTTTCTCAGTTATTTGGCTCCCAAAAGTTATGTACACCTCCTGTTATTGGGCAAACTCGGATTACCCGCATTTAGAAGTCTTAGAACCAAATGAAGGCATTAAGAAGCTTCCTGGAAATTAATTCCTCAAAAAGCTTTTTTATGGATTCTATTCGATTAGCTTTTTATGCCGTGCTTGTTATTAGATACATACCCACAAAATGTATGATAACCAGCCGGTACAGTTGTTTCTTCAGCACAATTTACTAGCGGCAAATCATCTTTAAATTCACATTCATGCCCATCAAATCCAACCTTTGAATTAACACTTTCAGCAAAATATTCGAATGATCGTTTATGACTACATATATGTGGATTATCTATATGGAAAAAAAAACAAGAAATTTAATAATTGAGTTAATTGTTTGTATACTCTGTACACATTGTCTGTAGACTCGAGTTCTACAGGCTGGATTATTATAATGTAATGTTTAACAAAACAAATTTTAAAGCCATTACCTTCATTTTGATCGCCTTTTTTGCAACCCGGTTGATCCTGGGCGTCATTCATATAAAAGTCAATAGTTCCAGATGGTACAATTTGACCTCTAATACCGGCTGCTGTATGAATTACATCAACACAAACTCCATCGGATGCGTCTAAACGTTGAGATAAATCTGTTGTATTGAAATGAGGTAAAGTTGGATCCAAACCTATTTTGAAAAGAAAATTATAACTCATTTTTTAAGTATTTGTTTCGGGTGTATGAATCAGGTGGATTAAATTGTAAGGCATGAGTTAGTGGTGCAAAAGTTTTTATTTCTTAATAAACAATAAATTGTTAATTCAATGGAATGGTTAAAATTGCCTTACAAAATTAATAAATAGGCAACTTGATTAACGTATAGGTTATGCATATATAATAGTTTTCGATTATTTGACAACACTTAACATTTACGTCATACAAGTTGCCTAATTTCTCATTTTTCTAGAATAATTGTTAATCTTACCCGTAACTCTATATACTTTCTTTCCATCTTTTAAATTTGGCGTAACAAATCCCGCAGTTTGAGCGCCTAAACTAAATCCAATAACGTGAATATTTTCTAATGAAATACCATGTTGTAAAATTTTCTCAATGAAATTCGCTGTACAATTACCAACGACACGTGTATTTAATGAGCTTGTTTCACGGCAACCATTTTGTGTAAGTGGTGTCCAATTTACGGATATTACGTAGAAATCGTCTAATTGAAAGAGTGCTAGAAAAACAATTATATTTATAAAAATTTTTGCTAAATGAGTATTTTCAAAATTTTTCGATTCATCAAAATTAGGTTTATTTTTCTCCAAAACGGTGAGTTTTAAGAAAAAATTCCACAATCCAAAAAATTCTTAAAATAGTCCAAAATATAAGGTCCATTTGGTTTTTTCCTCATATTTCATGATTTTTTTTTTTTTTTTTTTTTTTTTTTGCAGAATTAGCTTAGGCAAATTTTTAGACGAATGCAAAAGCACACTTTCAAAGCAATATGACTTTGTTCTACACACTCATACACATATTTTGAGACGAGTCCCGTAAAAATCTTCGTTTCTTAGACTTAGAATTATTTGCTCCATTTGCTCAAGTATTAGAAATGAAAACAAATGGAAAGACCTAAAATTTTTGTCTTGTTAATTCACTCATCTCTGAGGCAACCGGTTTTTGAATACTCGTAACCGGCTATGACCAATGTATATTCATCTCATGAGAGGACGAACCTATGTGAGATCATATATGTTTATAAAAAAATTAATTGAGATAATATTTATTTTTACCAAAAAAGTTTGAAGGTCAATTATTTTTAAAACAAAAAAAGTGTAATACCTTTACGTGTTTCCATATTAAAAGCATCATTTCGATTCGATCTAAAGCCATGAATTAAAATTTTTATCCTTTTGTCTTTGTCTAGCAATTGTTTATTTAAATTTTTAAAATTGTGTATATCTATTTCTTTACCATTTTGTTCATTCCTGAAATTAACAATAATAATTAGAAAATCACATACGGGAAAGCTAAATTAAAAGCTAAAACAGAATTTAAGTAAAAAAACTTTTCAAAGTTGACGCTTTTATGAAAAAAAATTTTTTCCTATGAGATACAAAACGAAATTTTGTAGCATATACTTTGAAAAGTGTTTATTTATTTGTTAAAATTTTAAAATTTAAGGCTCTAAAAAGGGTGTACATCAATTTATTTTTACAACGTTTCCACCATGTTTACATTATTTCTTTCTGCCGAATTTCTATTACCAAATTCATCATCCCCTACGATGTTTTTAAAAGCGTTTATTTAACGCTTTACTTGCATGTCCTGAAATTTTGCAATCAAAATTTCACCCACGTCATAATAAATATCCTGACCAAACAAAATGTAAACTGCGTACATATTGGGTTGACTCACTAAATCAGAAGTATGTCTTTTTTAAACTAATATTAGAATTAATTCATAAAGTATCGAGTTAAAGTAGCTATAATATTTAATTGTTTAAACAATAAAACAAGTATTTGACTTCTTAAATTAATACTTTAAATTTTCAGAGTTACCAATGCACAGATATGCAAACAGTATCGTGCAAGAAAAAATGAAAAAATAAAAAACAAATTAAGCGTAAAATTACCAACGCACAGAAATGCAAAAAGTATCGAGGGAGAAAAAATAAAAAAACCTGCAAGTAAGCGTACCACAAAGCTTATATTTATAATTAATTACTAATACAGTTATTTGTACGAAAGGGGCATAGCTCCTACCGGGTGTGCCACGATACCTCTCATTCTTTTTTTCAATTTAAATTTTTTTCAGCTCTCTAAATATTTTTAAAGAACCAAAACGTGTACAAATATTTTTTTACCTTTAAAAGGGTTTATTTTTACGAACAGAAAGGCATTGAATTTTTTTTTCTTGTGTATACACCTGCCCAACGATATCTGCAATTTCATCAACACACGAACGGACGGACATGACGTAACTATAAGTTTCCTATATTTGCCACTTCCGTTGAACGTAATTTTAACGCAAAATGATTATATTATTGTTAGAAGTAGGAAATATTTGTACAAGAATAAGAACATAATAATTCAAAAACTTACCTTGTATATAGCCAAAATGTTACATTTTCATTGGGACAAACATTTGGCGCTTTGAAGCATTCGTCACTTTGAACATTATTTATTAAAACTATTAAACTAATAATTGTTAAAAATAATTTTAAAAACGTATTTGTATACATTTTAATATGTGTTTTTTACTACACAAAATTATGTAGTTATTTATTTTATGTGGGGGTCGTCGAGTTAGTAATATTAAAAATAAAAATATAATAATGATTTCGATTTCAGTTTTTATAGATTTCAAAATATTATGTTTTGTTTATATTAAAAGGAAAGAATGGAAAAAAAAGCAACCAATTAAAATCTCATTAGAGATAGTGAATGATAGACGACATATCGTACGTATGCACAGAATGTCTCAAAAAAAAAAGGTATACAGAATGTTCGATTTACATCTAGGCATATAAATATCACGAGTATGACAGAATACATGCGTTAAGCAATGTTTCTAAGCGAGATTTTTTATATACATGTGTTGAAGCTTCGATATGCGTTGGGATAGTTGTAAGACGCTTGGATAGTGAGAGTTTCTTAGTTGAATAGATGAACTACAACAGATATAAGCCACGATAAAAGTCACTTTTGTAATTTCTTATAACACCTATAATACCTCTTACTTAGATGCATTGCATAACGCATGTACTCTTTTCATACTCGTGATATTTATATGCGTAGATGTAAATCGAACTTTCTGTATATTCGTTTTTTTATGCCAATAAAAAAACACCAACGATTATTATGATACGGACAAATTTCCAAAATTAAAATAAAGTGAACAATTGAGGAGATGGGTGAATTAACGGCGTTAATAAAGATCAAAAAGATATTTTGAGACAATTAAAGTAGGTCAGTCAATTTCTACATTAAAATCGCAAATGTAAAGCTGCTTTTTTGGTATGTTATTTGGACTCCTTGTGGAAGTGTGAAAATACAATTTGCAAAAAAAAAAAAGTTGTGCTCTAAATTTTTCGGAACTTTTTCAGTTTTCGCCTATTACGCAGGTAGCTCAACTTTTCTTTTGTCCCACAAAAAAGTCATTTACCGAGTACATTGTTTAGGAGATTATTGATACCTTATGATCACATACCTTTGTCTTGTAGAATCGGTGGATGATCGTTCTCTTCAGGAATGGTTTTTCCGACCATTCTGGCGATTTTATCCTTCCTCAAACTGATCTCACTGTAAATGAGTAATTGTGACTTTTGTAATTGCGTTTGACTTGCGTGTATTTCTTTGAAACTTCATCAATACAGGTATACATTTTTTTAGGACACTGTGTATTTATAAATTTTACCTCAAACCAGTATCTATAGATAATACAGTATGAAACGGTGCTACTATACTCTGACTATCGTCGGACACGAATTTCTTTGTGGATATGCATATGAGCCAGGATTAGATTTAGCCTGTAGCGAACAAATGCCAAAAAACAGTGTGTTCACCGATGGGGTAACTTACATTCGATAAGACGGAAAAATACAATTTTTCGATAGAAAAGTAAGTCATTATTTATAGAAGTATTTAATTGTCGAGAAAGTAAGATGAGGCAGCTAATGAGCATATCAGAGATTTCTCCCTGAATTTCGTCTTATTAGGAAGGACTTGATATACAATTAAATATGTTCCTCCAATAGCTGGGCTAAGGGCTTGGGGTCTTGATCTTCTAATATCAGCCCCAGAAGAAATCTTGTAAAAGACTTAATCATTGATATAAAAAAAATTCTTAAACCAATTTCTTGTCGAATTTGAAAGTTATTGTCCATAAAGTGCCAATGTTGGGAAGGCAATCAGAAAATAATCTGAAAAACACTCGAAGCCTTTTCTAGCCCTTCTATAAAACAATGAGAATAAATTTTTTAATAAAAAGTAGATACTCAATTTGAGCAAGATTTTATTACACTAAAAAGGAAAAAATAATTTTTCCTATAAGGCGCTCCGAATCATCCTTGATATTTTAAATTGAGTGCCTCCAGCTTTTACAAACGATGGAAAAACATTTTTCCTTTTCCAAAACTCACAGGAAAAAAGTATTTTTTACAATTTTCTATCAAACTTTTTCTTAAAAAGTTTTCTCTTTATTTTTCCTTAAAAAGTAATCTTTTCCTTTTATTTAAATTAAAAACTAAAAAACGATGGGAAAAGCGATGGAAAAAACGGGGTTGAAATGATGGGAAAATCACGTCGTGTTTGCCATGAAAACGCATTGTCGTCCGATTTACATATGCATGCAAAATTTCAGCTCAATCATAAACCGGGAAGTGGGTAAAAATTTCAGGGCACATTTCCAGTTTTTTATGGCTTCTACGCAAAATAAGTAATAAAAATTTATGAGGACAATTTTCTTATAAATTTTTCGACATGTTTTCAGGACGTCCTAGCCGTCTTATATTATAGGTGCGTATATCAATTCGACCCAACAGTATCCTTAAATATTATATTTTTAGTCATATAGATAAAATTTTTGGTATTACTTTTTTTAAGGTTCCGTACCGTTTTTTGCAAAATTCGAGTATTATTTAGAAATCCATCCAAATAAAATGATTATATCTGCTAAAGGTTTAAGAATTTTTAAATGCAGGGTATTTGTCCTACACTACTTGTTTATTCGAGAAATTTTCGGTTTTTTTTTTTAGGTTCTAAACTGTATTCGTCATTTGTGTTCCCGGTCATTCTTTTGCTTTCTTCCTAACAAGTATTTACAGAATTCCAATACTTTGTATAATATAGAATTTATTTCGAAAATTACTACAGAGTAATCTTAAATGTTAAAAAAAATTTTAGAATATGGATAAATTTAAACTTAATTTACTCTTTCTTCCTTTTTTATCCCCTCTACTAATAATATTTCTGTCATATTTTAAGCGTAATAAATTGTAAAAAAAATGTAATTAATATTTCTGTATTTGACTTTAATTATGATATTATTATGTATTTTTTTAAAATGCTATCATAATTATATTTTTGTTTCAATTAAAAATAAGATTAAAAATTGATTTATGTAAAATTATTCAAAAACAAACATACTGGGGGGTCGGAATTGAACCATAGCTTGGCTTGATAACACACCAATCTAATAAAAGAGCTAATGACCCGTTGATAAAGTGTTAACATGTTTTAACCAGCCATCACTCGCGTCAACATTCCGGTAATCTTTACACGCGTAATAAGATATTTGCTCACGTGCTCTGTACATGCGTCAAATATTTCGCTCGCTAAATATTCTTAAACTTTGTAAATCATAACCTCTACATAATTTTATATAAATTTATTTCTTAATGCACTAGCTAATTAAAAATTGTTTCATTTCGTGATTATTGAATGATGTTTAGAGAGTGAAAATATTAGAGCAGAGAAATAATTTAAATAAAGAAATTCATTTTAACGAATTTCACCATCTTTCTTTCACAAGTTTTTACGTACGAGTACGACTTATATTAAACTAACGAAAGTACACAAACTGGCCCGTTTTCCGGAGTTAATATTTTTTTGCTTACACCTTTGCCGAAATTCTCACAATTTCAGAAGGACTAGAAACAAATATATATAAAAAAATTGTTGATGGGTTGAAAAAATTCTTAAAAATTCAAAATTCGAAAAAAAACAAAATATGAAGGTAGAAAAAGTTTCAACCACATACATGTACCATTTGAAAAATAAAAGTTATTTATGTTTTAAATTGAGCAAAACTGTTTACTTAAAGTTTTTTTATTCTTTGCTAATCAATTAATTTTATTAGTGCTATTATGATCAACCTTTTGAAATCCTTTTCGAATTGAGGAAGGAACCATTAGGTATGCGGGAATATGTCGCACTTAATAAAGTTTAAGTTGATTTAAAAAAAGTTATCTTGTTATTATTATTGCTCAAGGTTAATTGCCTAAAACTATTTTTATTTCAAAAATTGCAGATAAAAAACATTTATTGCAATTATAAACTTAAAAATTTATCAAAGTTAAAATTTGTTATCCTGAGAGGATATTTTTTCATTGATTTCCATGGTC
This sequence comes from Chrysoperla carnea, assembly GCF_905475395.1. Classification (NCBI taxonomy): domain Eukaryota; kingdom Metazoa; phylum Arthropoda; class Insecta; order Neuroptera; family Chrysopidae; genus Chrysoperla; species Chrysoperla carnea. Next base: position 130,829,036 of record NC_058337.1, read on the forward strand.
AATGCAGTGAATAAAACTAATTTTGAACACATTTTTATTCTCTTGAAACAATTTGAATCCATGGTGCGATATCAAATTGTTTGCTGTAGCATCCAAGCTATAGGGCAAACGATTCTTGGGTTTGTATAATGGAATGAAACGATCATAGAAATTGACTCTTCTTACAGAATTATATTACATAATTACCGTTTTGGAATCTATATGCACAATGGAATCCATACGTGTGCTCATATTCCAGAAAACTGCTCTCAAAATTGTTCGCTAAGATTTACCTACTATTATATTTATCTATTCGCTTTGCCGATGTCTCAACAGCGCAGATATTAGAGTTATAGCTTCTTCACTCGACATATTAAATTTATAGGACCATCAAATCCTATGGATTCCAAGTGTGTAATTAAGGGTTAAAATTATAAAATTATTATTATAGATAGTTGGCATTAAAAGGGTTTAATAATGATTTCCAAATTGCTATCTTACAAGGTAAATTTTAAATACTCCGTAGGAATTAGTGTCAATTATTTCATAACCATTTTTAATGCTTGATTAAGACGTATTCATATTTTAAATATTTGTATTTAATAATTGCTACGTTTATTAATAGATATAAAGCTACGTTTATGAATAAACTAGCAGATACCCGCGTGCTTTGCTGGAAAATTTATCCTTTAAAAACAAAGACTATCAAGTAATGGCCCTCACTTATCCTTTTTTTTGTTCACAATTTTATGGATTTCAATTTTTTGGTGGGGAACTCTAACTTTTTTGAAAATGAAGTTTTCCCCATGATACTCGCTGACATTGAAACTTTCTATAGGTCCAATCATTAAATTAACCTGATTTTTATACTTTTTGGATCAAAATTAACCCATCCAATTTTCTCCTTAATATTACCCACTTAAAAAATTGCAAAAAATTATTCTTTATCTCTAATTTCGATAAAACTCAGTACCTAATATATATATAAGGTAATTTTGACCCAAAAAGTACAAAAATCGGGTGCATTTGATGAATGGTCGAATAGTTTTTGAGACACGGACATAAATCGATCCAAATATTGCGATATTTCAGGAACTCTGCATCCAATCATTAAATTAACCTGATTTAGAAGAACCCGATTCTTAGGGGAAGAATTTCCAAAAAATCCTTCTTAGTGCTCACTTACATTATATTTAAGGAACGTGTGTACAAAATTTCAGGCTTCTACATCCAACGGTTTCAGCTGTGCGTTGATCGATCAGTCAGCTTCAGTCAGTAGCCTAACGAGTCAAGTCCTTTGTGACTTAGCTAGCGCGGCTACTGAACCATATTTTAATATTAAGCATAATAAAAATACCGTTTCAAATTGTTAGAAATTTAACCTTTTTTTAAAATAAATTATATAATTTTTGATGAAAAACCAGTCCTTACAGGTAAAAATCGGTAATAACTGATATAATGTCAAAATTTTTGAGGTTTTTCTTATGTTTCTATGAGTTATGGTTCGTTTGCCGAGGTCGAAAACTTGGTTTTACATTGTCTTTACATTGCTCATGCTTTACACTCATGCCTAGTTTTAGCTTTTTACCTGTAGAATAAAAATTTTCATATGCGCGGCGAAAAAAATATGATTTCGGAAAAACATCAATTTTCTACGTTTTTTCATAATTTTTTTGGAATTTACTCGAAAATTATACATTTTAGAGAGTACAGTCAGTTTAAACTCATCGGGCTTAAAATTTTCGATCGATTTGTATATATAAACAACATTTCTTATCTTTTATATTTTCTGAAAAATCTAGATCATTGTAAAATTATCCGTGTTTGTGGCAAATTATAAGTTCTTTAATTTTTCTTAAAAACTGTGCATACATACATACATACACTCGAAAAACATAACCCTCCATTACAAATTTTTCTAACATTCAAGAAGATAAACTGGTGACTATATTTTGCCTACAACTCTTCATGATTATTACACAATCAATTTGTATAGGAAATTGTCTTAATATTTGAAGGTTGATGATTTAATCGTCTTATTTTCCACGACAGATGTCCAACGAAATAGAGACATATTTCATGACGAAGTTTTGTTGTATTAATCAAAATTCAAGAATTTATAAATTAATTATTTTTATTATTTATCCCTGATCACCCTATTAACCTTTTGCCAGTTTTCTGGGCTAATATGTATAGAATCTTAATTTTTCGGGAGCTTAACGTTAAATTTTTCTGTTAAGTCATTCGTCCACCGAAGAATGCGTTAATCAACGAAAAGTCAAAATATTAAATCTAGTTGTTTGAATTTAAAGAGCAAATAAGTTCTTTTTTAAAGCCAATTGAAAAGACCTAATGCGCAGGGTTGCGAAACACAAAATTATTATAAAAACATTAAGGAAATAAAAAATTATTCTGATTAAAATAGAAAATTTAAATTTCAATACAACATAACATTTATAATTTAAAAATTTCACGAACTTTCATTTTAAAATTACGCGAGAAGGCTGATAAATCGGAGGGAGAAGCGGTTTCATATCTACCTCACATCAGACACAAATAAACAAAAATTGTGATTTATACATTCTTTTGTACATTCTGTAAACTTAAATCATTTCTTAATTACAACAACAATTTATTATAATTTAATTGGGAAATTTTTTTTTGTGAATTTATTTTGATTCATTATTTGTACGCGAATATAACTTCATTTCAAAATTCAAAATTATTAAGGAAAAAATGAATTTTCAATTTATAATAATATTTTTTTATTTGTTTAATAAATCGATATTATGCGAAATTCAATCGTTACCAAAGCTAACGAATTTAGCAATGATAAAACGTTTAATTGAATTTTATACTTTACAATCAGAATCAAATCGCAGTGAATTATGTGCAAATCAAACAAAATTATTATACCATGCTGTATATAATTCAGAATTGTGGGCAGAACGCAGTAAGTAGATTTTGTTATTTTATACTAATTCAATTTTCACCCGCTAGAAAATTTAAATTTTCTAACTGTTAGAGAAGGAAAACAGATGGAGAATAAAAAAATGACTTTTTTCTTTGCAACTTTTTTGAATTTGTTTCATTTTTTGCATAATATAGAAGAGAGATGAATCAAAATTGTTGAGACGGAATATCCGGAGAATGGTTGCTTTTTAAACAAGACATGAATAAGCCATTTACTTTCAAGCACAGGAATTTTACTAGGTGGGGGTGGCACAAGTGTAGAAAAATTGCCGGCCTTTTTTGAGCCGAATGTTTTATGTTTTTATTCGATTTTAGCTGAATTGGTTATTCAGTTGAAATACTAGAATTTATCAGATACTTGAAAAAAAGGTGGCTTCCCAGTTCCCAAATGCCTTAAATTGTAATAATGACAATGATTTTGAATTATGCTTTTATAGTTATTGATGCATCGGCAAAATTTCCAAATGGCATCACTAAATTCCATTTATGGGATTTTGGATACTTTGATGAATGTATCCAAGTAAATGAGCCAACTGTGTCTATTAAAGGAAAATATTGTTTGACAACAGTGACTATTCCTGAAAATGATTTTGAAAAGCAAACCATCTTAAAAAATAAAGAAATTTCAACAGTAAGTAGTTTTTACAAGTAACCCATCCGCTTCACTTATTGAGACAGGCAGGTTTGCCTTGACTCTGTACTTTGTAGTCATATTGTCATTAAATACAACTTATAACGATCCATGGATTGTAATAAAGAAATGTATTTAGTGAAATTTACAAAGCTTTAAATTCCCCGGTAATGATTATCAATATCTTTGTAATATTTAGAAAAATCTTGTTATTCTCAAGTCGAATAATTTTTTGTGTGATAGGTTGATCTCGGTAGTTACGAAGCATGTTACTATTTTTAGGTATTCGATGTTATCAAACAAATTTCTATTTTTTTAGTTTGCAGAAAAAATAATGGCAAATAATAATAATTCATTTACGAATATAATGAATGTAATGTGGGCAATCTGTGTGCCAGATGGTTGCACTGCGAAAGAAGTTGAAGATCATTTAAATACATTTGCAGGCATCGATATTTTTAAATTAGATGAAACAGAATGTCAAACAATCGATACATATAGATCCAAATTAAATACTGGCGATTGGCTGGTTATGTAAGTTTGTATTAACCATAAAGGACCCCGCACCCAATGCATTGATTTTTGTTTCGGTCAAAATTTTTTGAAAACTATGGATTAAGGTAGTTTTGATCATGCTGATCAAAAGTTCTTAAGGACTCAACCCTCAAAAACCCTTTTTCTTCCGAGCTACGGCTCTTCAAACGACTCTTCAAAGCTCTAGATTTCCATACTTGTCCACACATAGTTGTGTGTTACAAATGTTGCCCATGTTTCGTAAGTATGAATATGTCAAGACCCTGTATACTCAACCCTTGAATACCCGTTCCATCCGAGAGATAGGACTTTGTAGGACTGTTAATCGAATTTTGGAATTCATATAAACAATTTTTTTATTTTAAGACAGAGCGATTTTTACAATTTTGTGTATAATAATGCTTGTAAGCACCATCTATGATGTATATTTGTACTACGCTAAAAAAGGTAAGTAAAAATACACTCATGGGCAAAGAAATCGTACGTGAAACGGGATATCTCCTTAAAAATTATAATTTCTTTGCTCCCAATCTATTTTACTTAATTAATAAATATTAACAAATCAAATTCATTGTAGAAAAATATCATCCGATATTTATTGCATTTTCATGGTTTACCAATTTCCAAAAACTAACTGAAATAAGCCACAATCCAGATATTTTACCTTGTTTAAATGGAATTCGATTTCTAAGTATGTTATGGATAATTTATGGACATCAGACCGAACAAATGTTTTCACCTTTTACTGCTAACTTACTGGATTTCTATCAGGTAAGATTTAAATGGTTAATTTAGATTGATATTTCAAGTTTGTTTGATATAATTATAAAATATTTTGATCCCAAATTTAATTATCTAATGTGCAAAATATAATTTTATGTTTTTGATTTTTAGTGGCGTGCCAAATTTTTTTCAATGCTCCTTATTGGTTTCTCAGTTTCGGTTGATTCATTTTTCTTATTGAGTGGATGTTTAGTAATGTATGGGTTTTTAAAAATGCAAGCGAAAAAAATACCCTTTAATATACCAGTTTTTTATTTACATCGTTATATACGGTATGCATATCATGTATCCTGAGAAAGGTCCACAAATGCTCCCGAAAAAAATTTCAAAATTATTCGAAAACCTTTAATCGATTTGAATGACGATTTGAATTTGATATTTTGTTTTAGGTTGACACCCTCTTACGCTGCGACAATCGTTTTTATGGTAACATTTTACAGATTTTTGGGCTCAGGTCCCTATTGGGATCCCGAAAATTCCGATGAATATTGTAAAACATTATGGTGGGCTGCTTTATTATATATTCAAAATTATGTATACGATGTTGATCTGGTAATCACTAGCTTTATACTTATTAATACTAGCTTTATACTCGTCTGCTTCACTGGGCATAAAAGTAACAATCACCGCTTTATAGCCTCCACATTAAAGAAAATGTGTATAGAATTCCCACTAGTCCCTCAACTAGCTTCTACCTATGACTTCATCTATATTATGCCTTAAAGGCGTTACAATTTTGATTTTAGTGTGTTCCCGTCAGTTGGTATTTACAAGTGGATATGCAGTTTTATATTTTAGCACCAATGTTACTGGTACCAATTTCAAAATGGCCAAAAATAACAAATTATCTATTGTCATCTTTAGTAATCATTTTTGTTATAATTCCAACAGCAGTTGCATGGCAATATAGATTTCCGGCTCTTGAGTAAGTACACGTAATTACTTATTCATGGAATCACCTTTGCATTGATTGTAGCTTTTAAAAATTGTTGCTAAAATATCTCACCTATGACAGAGCTGAGGGAAGTTGTCTATATTCTAAAGATACAAAATTGGATATAAGGGTTGCTGTACAAACTCAGAGTCAGAATTCGATTCAACATTTTTTGAGCATCATATACTTTCAAAATTCAATCTATTATCAAGAAAGAAATGTCCTTTAGTCTGTCTTAAGTGGAACAGTCAAAATAATTTATAATTTGATAAGATTCATGGCCTTCAGAATTGGGCCCAGGAAGAAATAAAGTATTAGAACTTTTAAATAGTAAAAAAAAACAAAAAAAAAAAACATCGATTTAAATCATTAAACAAAATTTAAGCAGAACAATGTCTTCGTGTAAGCAATTTAAATATCAAAACGTTAAAATTACCCATATTATATATGTATTTCTCAAGTTAATAACTTACCAGGATTCGGAAAACTCGACTGATTTGGACGACTTCCTCTACAGATTGTGCCAGGCTGACGAAATAACACGCTAGGACAAGAAAAATAAGCTTTTTTCGTAAGTAAAATTGGCTCAGCTGAGAGACAATTTTGCCTGGCGTATAGGATACTGAATATTCGCTTGATTTACATTCAGGAGTATCCTCAGATTAAACCCTAGGGATAAAATCTGGAAAGATATTATTTAAAAATATATTTTGGTAAAATAATGTCTTCCTATGAGGATTATCATAGAAATTCTTATAAATTTCGTGATTTCTACATAATTTTGAGATTATATTACAGAAAAGTTTACGGAGGTATAGATCCTGTGTACGATCATATCTATTACACACAACCATATACACGTGCAGCTCCTTGGATCTTGGGATTACTTTTGGGTCATATCTTATTCAACAACAAAAATAAGAAAATTATTATAAATAAAGTAAGTAGGAAATTTAATCTACTTCATCCCGCCATTAGAGATTTTAAAATAGCTTCAACCTTGCAAACGATAAAGGCTATAAAATTGAGGTCGAATTTGAGTATCACTATCTTATTGACTGGAACAGTTGGAAAAAATAGAATAATAATTTAATAAGAAAAGTTTTATGTTTTTAGCTGCTAGTCACTTTGCTGTGGATTCTCTCGATTGCTATAATGTTGTACACGATATTTGGATTTTATCATGAAACTCATCCTGATTATGAATACGATCGTGTATTTAATTCATTATTTATTGGCTTACATCGTGTTGCATGGGCTGCTGGACTCTCTTGGATTATATTTGCCTGTGTACATGGTTATGGTGGCCCAGTGAATTGGTTTTTGTCGTTACCAATGTTCCAAGTTTTGGCTAGATTAACATATTCAATATATTTGACACATTATTGGTTACAAAATGTTCATAAAAGTTCGATACAAATGCCGTATACTTTTTCAAATTTGCATCTTGTAAGAAGATTATAATAAGCAAATAACAGGACACTTTGTTACTTTGATAGATGAAAGGAGAAATATGTCAAATTTCCAAAGCTATTAAGCATTTTGTTTTTGTGGACATAGTCAAATATCAAAGAGGGGTAAATGAAAGAGGTCGGTATATACTAATCTGCTTGACCATGGGAACGTTTTCTTACCGAGGTTTCAAATGCGTTAGAAAAACATACAATGGTAGAAAAAATGATCCTTGAATATAGGATAATCGATCTATTATGGTTCTTTTGCTTTTTCTTCAATATTTATCGAAATGAGAACCGTTTGTGTTGGATATAGAAATCCAAACCTGTCACAATCCTTCGAAGTAATAATGTGTCGTGTAGTTTGATTTGTATTTAATTTTGTAAAAAAATTATTTTTATATAATTTTTATTTCAGTGGTATTTGGTTTGCGGCAATTTACTAACCACGTTAATTGTTTCGGTATTTTGGACGCTTACATTTGAAACACCATTTTTGGTTTTAGACACTTTGCTAATAAAATCAAGTAAGAAATGTTTTCCATTCACTAAATTACGCAGTATACGATTTAAAATTAGTTGAAATTAGTTACCACAAAAATTTTTACCAGTAATTGAATGTAAGTGAGTATTTTATGAACTGTTGAATGTTTTTTAGTTGGCGATTTATGTTCAAAAAGAAGTACAAATAAGAATGAAAATTTTGTAAATACGCAGGAAATGGGATTATCAAATTTAAATTTAACAAAAACTGAAGATTTGACGAGTAAGTTTTGAATTAATAAAATATTTTTACACGGCTTTAATTTTGTTTTTTATAACCTTTTTCCTTCTTCAACTCTAAAAGCTAACCCACAAGATCAATATTATTAGGAAAAATTTAGGGAAATCAGATCAGAAAAACGCGTACTCCAGTACAAATCTAAGGAAAGCGAGCAACTACCGCTTAATCCATTGAGGCCGACTCGGGGTTGTCCCGTTAAACGGAACATGACGATTCGGGAACGGTGACTACATTGTGGTTATGTCTTCCGCGACTATACATCAGATAGCTATAGTAACGTTTGATTTAAGTAGAGCAAAACAGGAATTTTCAACCTAGAGGGAGCTGGAAATTTTGGTCTAAAAATTTCATGAATTTAACAGTATTTTTTGCAAAAACACATACTTGTCTGTGATTAATAACTTTTAACTTCCAAAAACTTTATTTGATATCAATAAATTTCAAAATTTTTCTCCGTAATCTACAGACGAAGATCGTAATAAAAATGGCTTACAAATAGATATATTTTTAACAAGTTTATTTGGCCCACAATCTCTATATACAGGATAATCGTTATTTAATTAGTCTCGAAATATTTGAGTAACATCTTGTTTCTTTGTTGGTTTCGGATATTTACTAAGCCATTTCTACCACCTATACGGGTAAACTCGCACTTGAGACGGAACTTTCTCGATCAAATTACTTTTTAAATAATAGTTGTAAGACATAATAATAATTGTAGTGAGATAGGTTCGTTGTATAAATATATTATTTGATTTGTAAATTAATTAATTTTTATTAAACTAATAAAACGATGACAAGCGTTATTACTCACTTTATTCATAGTGGAGGAAACGTACACTGAAATTGGAAAATTTGAACAGTAAGACGGATTTGAATGCGGTTTTCTGCCTTCGATTCGTTAGATTCGAGCGTCAGGAAATTTGAGACCTAAATTGATTTATAAGTAAATTAATTTAGTTTAAGGATCAGAAACAAAAAAATTTAATATTGCTCTACCACATCAAAATTTAATCCAATTTTGATAAACCAAGTATGTAATCCTACTAAATTTGGGTCATACTTTTCAAATTTGTGATTAAAATTAACCTAGCTCTAATAGGTTTCAAGGATTTGGAGTCCTGCTCAAGGAATTAAGCACATAAGTGATAGCGAGCAAAAAACTGACATCGCAGCTGAATAGAATAACCCAAAATTAGTGGGTTTCAAAAAAAATTCCAATAAGATCGGATCAAATTTGCCTGTGTTATCAAAAAAATCGAATTTTTTAACTTTATGACGTCATCAGAATCCAAAATATTTAATTTTACTCGATCACATCCAAATTTTATCCAATTTTGATAAACCAAGCATGTAATCCTACTAAATTTAGGTCATACTTTTCCAATTTGTGATCTAAATTAACCGAGCTCTAATAGGTTTCAACAATGTGGAGCTCTGGTTCCGGTATTAAGCACATAAGTGAGTCAACTCTTACTGGAGAATCAACTTTTCATGTAACATATACATTACATGAGAAGTATTGAATAACGGGATGATGCACTGTTTATAATATATACACGTGCTTTATGACAATCTAGAATGTTCTAGAAAAATCTATACATGCATTTGATAATGTTTTCCTTTTCTAATATAAACATGTTGCACCGTATCGTTCAACCGTTGCACCATTCGTGCATATTATACAATATTCTTTAATAGCAATAACTACACCGCTAAGTATAATGATTTTTCCATCAACTATACCTACAAAAACAATTTAGTTCAATTAATTGTGAAATTTGTTTGTGCATATATTTTTACACATTATTCGTATGCTAATATAATTTCATTCCAAAAATCAAAATTATTATAGAAAAAAAAAATGAATTTTCAATTAATCATAATATTTTTGTACTTGTTTAATAAATCGATAGTTTGTGAATTGCAAAGGTCACCAAAGTTAATGAATTTTGCAATGATGAAACGTTTAATTGAATTTTATACTTTACAATCAGAATCAAATCGTAGTGAATTATGTGCAAATCAAACAAAATTATTATACCATGCTGTATATAATTCGGAATTATGGGCAGAGCGCAGTAAGTAGATATTTTGTATTATATATTAATAGAACAGTAAAAAATGTCACAAAAATCGGCTAATAAAGGAAAATTGAAAAAACAGCTCGAATTTTGCTTAAACCTCATGAAATGTGTTTCCTAGGTGTTAAATATCATTACAACGCATGAGTTAGTGACGCAAATGTTTCTATTAGTTAACAATTAATTTTTAATTCAATGAAACGATCAATGTTAAAGTTCACTGAAAAAGTAATTAGGCAACTTGTATGACGTAAATATTAAGTGTCAAATAATGGAAAACTATTATACCATGAATAACGTATACGTAATTCAAGTTGCCTATTTATAAATTTTTTAAATCAACTTTGATATTAATCGTTCCATTGAATTAACAATTTATTGACCACTAACTCATGCGTTACTAATGATATTTGACACCTATGAAACACATACCATTTGGTTTTAGCAACACGCGGGCGGTTTTTTTCATGTGCCTTTATTTGTAACATCTTTAACTGTACAATCCAATTTCTCCATGCTATAAAGCTTTAATTTTGAAAACTGTCAGAGAAAGAAAACAGACGACAATTATAAGGCTTTTTTCTTTATAATTTTTTTGAACATTTTTTATTTTTCATATTTGGTATACCTAGTCTCGCATAATATAGAAGAGAATCAAAAAGAGAAAAGATGAATCAAAAAAACGGAAATATCCGAAGAATGGATGCTTTTATTAAAAAAATATTAATAAGCCAGCCGTTTTCAAGCACATAAGCTTATTTATTAGGTGGCAGTGGAGCATGTGTAGAAATATTCCTGGACTGCTTTGAGCCTACAGTTTTGTTTTTTTTTTTATTCGATTTTATAGTAGAATTGGTAATTTTGTAGAACTATTCGAATTTTTTTGATAATTGAAAAAGTTGGCTTCCCTTACCTTAAAGACACCTTAAATTGTAAAAATGACATTGATTTTGAATTATGATTTTATAGTTATTGATGCATCGTCAAAATTACCAAATGGAATCACAAAATTCCATTTATGGGATTTTGGATACTTTGATGAATGTATTCAAGTGAATGAGCCAACAGTGTCTATTAAAGGAAAATATTGTTTGACGAGAGTAAATATTCCTGAAAATGATTTTGTAAAGCAAACCATCTTAAAAAATAAAGAAATTTCAATGGTAAGTAGTTTATTATTACCTACATGTTACCCATCCGCTTCGCTGGACAATTCCGGCCTGTAAATTTATTGAGACTGAAAGATTTGCCTTGCATCTGTACTCTGTAGTCATATTGCCATTAAATATAACTTAAAATGGTCAATGAATTATTATAAAGAAATTAAACAACTAAACTTTATAAAGCTTAAAATTCCCAGATACTAATTATATCATGTAATATTTAGATAAAGCTGGTATTCTCAAGCCCATTAATTTTTTTGTGAGATGGGTTAAAATGCTGCATCTCGATTGATACGAAGCATGTTACGATTTTATGATAATCGTTACCAGTGGCGGATTTAGAGATTTGCCGCCCGTAGGCTATTCAATTTTTGCCGCCTCTAAATTTTGATATCTTAGTTCACAATCATATCAATTATCTATCAATAAAATTGCAACTTTATGATTTGTGCTCCATTATCCTCATTACATCAACTTTTCCCGTATGGTTAGTATCATCGAGAACTATGGTACCGTGTTAGATCCTTGATTATTTTTACAGCAAAGAATTATCAAAAAACAATATTTTATGCAAAAAATATCTCAAACATGTACCAATTTTAAAGTAAGTTAAGGTATGTGTTAAAACTATACAATACTTATGTAGAGTTCGTACAAAACAAAGTGGCACTGAACAAGAGAGAGTGTAGATACGAGTGCACATACATATACATCATACACTCTCTCTTGCTCGGTGCCACTTTGTTTTGTACGAACTCTAATAGGAATAAGGCTTTGTGAAAAAGTTAACAAATGTAAACATTCAATTTAAATAATTCGTGTACGACATAAGCGCTTAAGGCATGATCATTTGGATTTTCCAAACTTTTTCTTACTACAAATAAAATAATTAACTGATAAAATGTATCCATTTTCTAATCCGCAAATTGTCTAACTTCATATTTAGTAGAGGGAATTTTTTTATTGTCATGTTGCAATCGTTCAAATATCAGTTATTCGATTGATTTAAACAAAAAGACTATACTTATTCTGAATCTCTATAAGATATCGAACTAGTTTTTTATTTAATAAAAATTAGTCAGTATTTTTTACGCATAAAGAAATAACTTTCTGGAATAGAATTTGACAATTTGCAAACTTGCTGCAGCAATCATGATTAGATCATCGATATTGTATCAAGATTGAATTGTGTAAGGAGATCTCATAATTATTAGGTACACGGAGAAAAAATTATAGTAATTATCAGTGAAGAAAATATGTAAAAATAACTAAATTTCGACTATAATATGGAATCGCTATGGCGATATTCTAAAAATTCATGATCATTACATTATAATCAAAAGCGTTTAGCGGTTTAGCAATTGTTTATGCAGAGATTTTGAGATATTTATTATTTAGCACTGTATATAGGACTATATTTCGGTTTTTGTTGAATATTTTAATTCCTCTATAATTTTTGAAATTCGTATTTTGTGTGTGTATTATAATTTTTTCTAAATTTTGTCAATCGAAATAAAAAATTTATGAACTAAATTTGCCGCCCCTTAAAATTTGCCGCCCTAGGCTCCAGCCTACTCAGCCTGCTGGTAAATCCGCCACTGATCGTTACTGTTAAAACTTTCTTTTTTTTATAGTATGCAGAAGAATTAATGAAAAATAGTAATAATTCGTTTATGGATATAATGAAAATAAATTGGGCAATCTGTGTGCCAGATGGTTGCACTGCAAAAGACGTTGAAGATCATTTAAATACATTTGCAGGCATCGATATTTTTAAATTAGATGAAACAAAATGTCAAACAATCGATACATATAGATCCAAATTAAATGCTGGTGATTGGTTGGTTATGTAAGTTGGTACTTACCATAAATTTCTAAATCGATAATAAAAGGTTCAAGAATAGTTTATTTCGGTAGTAATTAAACAATTTTTTTGTGTGTAATTTACCGGGAATCGAACTTGGACCTAGTTTAAACTTTGAATTGAATTTATTATTCTGTTTTCCTTTGCAGAAGCTAGTTGCAAATATAGCCATGTTTCACCAGTATGGTCAAGTAAAATGCACTATGATAACAGTCATGTTATTGTACATAATACTTAGACATAGCGTGTATACATATACTCAATACACACTCCCAACTGTATATTTATAAGCTGTTTAAAGTTTTCACTAATTTGATTAAAAAAAAGATTTTCATTTATAAATTTGCCTTGTTCTTTGTTTTATTCAGTATTAGCTTTTCAAAGCATTCCTAGAATCGATTTTTTAAGATATACCGCGGAACTATGTCTTTTCTAAACTTAATCGATCCGTTGCAATTATTTGCTCTTTAATAATAAATATTTCTTTCACAATCGATTGACAAATTTTATTTTTATTTTTTCGGTCAAATTAAATAAACTTAGATCAGCATTAATTATAATTTCGTGAAATTGTAAAGAATAGTGGGCTTAAGGTCAATCTTTCTTAATTGAATGTTGAAATTCATACAAATAATAATTTTTTTGATTTAAGACAGAGCGATTTGTACAATTTTGTGTATAATAATAATTGGAAGCACCATCTATGATGTATATTTGTACTACGCCAAAAAAGGTAAGTATTAAAAATACATTCACAGGCAAAGAAATTGTACGTAAAACGGAATATCTCCTTAAAAATTATAATTTCTTTGCTCCCAATCTATTTTACTTAATTAATAAATATTAACAAATCAAATTCATTGTAGAAAAACATCACCCGATATTTATTGCATTTTCATGGTTTACAAATTTCCAAAAATTAACTGAAATAAGCAACAGTCCAGATATGTTACCTTGTTTAAATGGTATTCGATTTCTAAGTATGTTATGGATAATTTATGGACATCAGGCTGAACATATGTTATTGTATTCCAACGTTAATTTACTAGATTTCTATCAGGTAAGTTTTAAATGGTTAAGTTAGAGAGACATTTCGAGTTCTTTCCTGCCTTAAAATTCGCTCAATATGGGACTATTAAATTTGCCATAATATTCACAGCATTCCTATTTACCAAGTTGCAAACATAGGAAACTGAAAATGGATCACCTTTATATAACTTTGTCTTAATATAATTAATTTCTAAATTATTGGAAAAATTGATTTAGGACTATCTAAATTTTTGAAAAAAATGATTTTATTTTTCTGTTTTTTAGTGGCATACTAAATTTTTTTCAATGCTCCTAATTGGTTTCTCAGTTTCGGTTGATTCATTTTTCTTATTGAGTGGATGTTTGTTAATGTATGGGTTTTTAAAAATGCAAGCGAAAAAAATACCTTTTAATATACCGACTTTTTATTTACATCGTTATATACGGTAAGTAAATATTTTTAACTTATCTTTTTTTTACCCTGTTTTTGGTAAAGAACACAAATATTCTCAAAAAAATCGCAAAAATAACTCGTTTTAAATATCCTTTCGACTTATTTTTTCTCTTATTTTGCTGTAATTTTGTTATATTTTTTAGGTTGACACCTTCCTACGCTGCGACAATCGTTTTTATGTTAACATTCTATCGATTTATGGGCTCAGGGCCCTTGTGGGATCCCGAAAATTCGAATGAAAATTGTAAGACATATTGGTGGGCTGCTTTATTATATATTCAAAATTATGTAGCTGCTAAGCCGGTAATTGTTCTATTATAGATGCTCTAGAACCGTAAAAAATGGAAAAAACTCAGTGGGCCATTGAATGTTTCTTTTTAAAATACTTTCTCTTTACCCGAATGCACAACGCAAAGGAGTGGTAATGTGATTATCGACCTATGAATGTATGTATGTATAAAGCATGTATGTGTGTATGTTGGTCCCTTAACAACATTTCGTCTTTTTACGTCTATCGATTTTCTTTAAACTTGCGAGTATCACTAAAGACATGGCACTAACCCGACATGACACTAATCATAAAATAAAAGAAGTAAATAAAAAATAAACCCGGAAAAAATAGGCCCGAAAACAATAAACCTAGAAATTTATAGGATCGGAGTATTGTTCTAGTTACGAGTTAGTTTAGTTGAGTTTGTGGGCTATAGAGAAGTGGGTTGAAATTTGAATTTTTTAGCCATTGCATTCAAAAAGGGGACACTACTACAGAAATGTTTTTTGGTCTATTTTTTCCTAAATCCTCTACTATGCCTTAATGGCGTTAAAATTTTGATTTTAGTGTGTTCAAGTTAGTTGGTATTTACAAGTGGATATGCAGTTTTATATTTTTGCACCAATGTTACTGGTACCAATTGCAAAATGGCCAAAAATAACAAATTACTTATTGTCATCTTTAGTAATCATTTTTGTTATTATTCCAACAATGGTTGCATGGAAATATAGTTTTTTGGCTCTCGAGTAAGTAAACGTAATTGCTAGTTCATGGAATTAATTTACCCTTAAAATTATTGCTAATGACTTCATCTCATAACTAAGTACGAGGCAGGGAAGTTGTATATATTTCAAAGACAAAAATTTGATATAAAGGCTCTTCTGCAAACTAAGGAAGAAGAAAATAAGTGTGATTTCGGCTCAACATTTTTTTTCACATTTTAGTTACGAAATTCAATCCATTATCAAGAATGCTACGTCTTTTAGCATTAAGAATTAGGAATTCAAGCGGCAGAAAACTGAAAGTGCCTATCTGCATGAACTTCAAAATTAGGTCCAGGTAAAAATAAAGTATTCCATGTGTGTTTATACAGATTATAATTTATTTGTCTGCCAAATTGCATCCCAATCCATTCAACCCTTTCAGCATGATTGAGTAGCACACCCAAGCAATATTTTAGTATAAATTTCTCAGGATTCTGGATAGTTCTGAGTATCGTCATCTTATATGTAATTTAACAAAATTTATAAGCAAAAATTAAGCAAAATTATGCGTGCAAGCAACTTATTTATCAAAACGGTAAAATTGAATACATAAAAACTTGGAATATGTTACAGAAAAGTTCAATTCAACGGAGACTTCGATCCTGTCTACGATCATATCTATTACCGACAACCATATACACGAGCAGCTCCTTGGTTATTGGGATTACTTTTGGGTCATATCTTATTCAACAACAAAAATAAGAAAATTATTATAAATAAAGTAAGTAGGAAATTTTATCTTTTCATCCAGTCAGTAAAGATTTGAAAATAGCCTCACCTTGCAAAAGATAAAGACTATAAAAATGAGGTCGAATTTGAGTATCACTGTCTTATTGACTGGAATTACAGCTTGAAAAATAATAATTTAATAAAAAAAGTGTTACGTTTTTAGATGTTAGTCACTTTTCTGTGGATTATCTCGATTGGCATAATGTTGTACACGATATTTGGATTTTATCATGAAGCTCAACCTGATTATGAATACGATCGTGTATTTAATTCGTTATTTATTGGCTTACATCGTGTTGCATGGGCTGCTGGACTCTCTTGGATTATATTTGCCTGTATACATGGTTATGGAGGCCCAGTGAATTGGTTTTTGTCGTTACCATTATTTCAAGTTTTGTCAAGATTAACATATTCAATATTTTTGACGCATTTTTGGTTACAAATTGCTCATAAAAATTCTACTCAAATGCCGTATATTTTTTCGAATATGCATCTTGTAAGAATATTATAATAAGCAAATTATACGACATTTGTTACTTTACTAGATGAAAGGAGAAATGTGTCATATTTCCAATACGAAAAAAGCTATTCAGCACTTAATTTTTCTGGACACGGCCAAATATTAAAGAAGGGCCAAATAAAAGAGGTCGGTATAAACTGATCCCATTAATATGGGAACATTTTGGTAAACTTTTTTGAGTAACAAAAGTTATGATTTGACCCGGCTAAATATTTCTGACCGATGCTACATACGTGGTAATTAACCCTTTATAAATATACATTTGACATTGACAGAAAATAATTCCCTTAGAGGATAATCGAATTTTTATTGTTCTCTTTCTCCTTCTTCGCCATTTTCGAGATCAAAACCATTTTGCTGGATATATTTACTGATAATATTCATGGCTGCCAAATAAAAACGATAAATTACACGGAGTAGCTCAGAAAAATTCAAAACTCTGACAAATCATCAAAGTAATGTGTCGTATCGTTTGATTATTTCTATTTAATTTTGCAAAAGTATAATTTTTTTAATCCAATTTTTATTTCAGTGGTATTTGGTTTGTGGAAATTTACTTACCACATTAATAATTTCGGTGTTTTGGACGCTGACATTTGAGGCACCTTTCGTGGTTTTAGACAACTTGTTAATAAAATCAAGTAAGAAATGTATAAAAACAGGGGGGTTTACCAAAATTGTTATATGCAGGATGTTCCGTGGTCTGATGTACATAGCCTAAGAGTGTATTCGTTGGACAATTGTTAGTTGAAAGTATCTTATATACTTTTGTCCAAAGCCCAATAGTTTAAGAGTTATTAGCACTTTTAAATTTAACCAATAAATTAAACACATTGTTGGGTAAAGTAGTTTTATGTTTTATTAACTTTCAATTTTCCTCCGAAAACTACTAGAGGGACTATCTTCGATCATTAAGAATATCTTCTTCGTCGGAAAGTTCTTGCTGACAGCAAAAACCAATCAGGTGTACTTTCACAAATACAAAAACATGTAAACTTGCAAATACTTGTAAACTTGCATAAGTATACAAAAATGATTGTATGTCACGGTTTGATGTCACTCAAGTCATCATGACACTCTAAACGGTTATAGAAATAACTAGCTGTTAAACCCGCTTCGCTGGGTTGTTTTTGCACATTTAAATATCAAAATTGTTAAATGAAAGACTTTTTTTTTAATTCTCTCTGTGTGTACGGAACAGTAAGATTTTTTTGGCCGATCCCAATATTATGTCTACACTCTCTGTGTGTACGGAAAAGTAAGGGAAAGATCGATAGAAACCCATGGAACATTCCAGAATATTCGAGAAAGTTCTAGAAAATTCGATAGAAATCCATAGAACATTCCAGAATGTTCGAGAAAAATCGAAAGACATTTGCGCCAGTAGCGCCATCTAGTGAAAATTGTACTATTGACAGTGGGGCCTATTGTACTATTAGAACTATTTTTTTAATCTATTTTCTATGAATTTCTAGATCATTTTTAATTCCACCCCCACCAAACTCCCTTATTCACAATGGGAGCCTAAGGGCTACCCAATGACATAATCCCCTACCGAAGGTCAATGGTTAGTTTTAGGGAAAATCGGGGACATACAAACAAACACTCTCTTTTTATATATATAGATTAACACTAATTTCCTAGCATTCCTGGATAATTTATCTGTCGCCTAAAAAAAAATAGTTAACTAAATACGCAATGCATTAAATTTTTTATGTATTTCAGTTGGAGATTTTTGTTCGAACAAGCACAAACAAGAATGAAAATTTTGTAAATACGCAACAAATGAAGATATCAAATTTAAATTTAATAAAATAGTTGTCATGGCTTTAATTTTGTTTTCTATATTCCTTGTCCTTTTTTCATCTCTCTAAGCTAGACTCATATAGTCAATATTATTGAGCCTGCAGTACCAATATTGAACTATATTTTGATCGTCTGATGAGTATCCAATTATTAATTTAACAAAATATTTTTGTCGGGCTTCACCGATCAGGAAATAAAGCATATTGCTACCACTAGAAGTAAGTTAATCAACTATTACACAATCACTTTGTAATTGTCTTACAAGTACATGGAAGTTTTGAAGGTTGATGATTTCATCTTCTTATTTACTACAATAAGATGTCCAACGAATTAGGGGCATATTTTGTAAGAAAGGTTCGTTACATAAATATATTATTTCAATTATAAATTAATTATTTTTATTACTTTATACACTTCATGTATTCAAACTAATGTTTAACCCATTATCACCCCTAGTACAGTAAAAAATGTTACAAAAATCGGATAATAAAGGAAAATGGATGAAATCGCACGCATTTTGCTAAAACCTCATGGAATGCATTTCTTTGGTGTCAATAGTAACGCATGAGCTAGTGGCGGAAATGTTTCCATTTGTTAATAAACAATAAATAGTTAATTCAATGGAATTATCAATGTTCAATATATCTTAAGAAATTAGTAATTAGGCAACTTGTCTGACGTAAATGTTAAGTGCTCGAAATTGAAGATGCCTATTTATTAATTTTTTTTGTAAGCCAACTTTAACATATATATATATATATATATATATATATATATAAATCACTTTCGATAACATATCTATGAGTTAAAAAAGAGGTACGTGCCTACCTCACATCAAAAACAAATAAACAGCATAAGTTGCGATGTATAATATGTGGCTAAAACATAATACTTTCGCACATTCTGTATTCTTAATGATTTCTTAATTACAATAACAATTTAATACAATTTAGTATGAATTTTTTTGTGGATTTACTTTTACGCATTATTTGTATGATAATATAATTTCAATTCAAAATTCTAAATTATCAAAGAAAAAATGAATTTTCAATTATTCATAATAGCTTTTTATTTCTTTAATAAATCGATATTATGTGAATTTCAATCGTTACCAAAGTTAACAAATTTAGCAATGATAAAACGTTTAATTGAATTTTATACTTTACAATCAGAATCAAATCGCAGTGAATTATGTGCAAATCAAACAAAATTATTATACCATGCTGTATATAATTCAGAATTATGGGCAGAACGCAGTAAGTAGATTTTTCTAATATTACTATTACAATATCTTTGGCTATTATATACTAATTCAATTTCCCCCTCTCTTATAAAATTTTAATTTTGAAAACTGTTCGAAAAAACAAACAAACAGATAGATGAAAAGTAGGCAAAAAAATTGCTTTTATCTTTGAAACTTTTTTGCACATGTTCCATTTTTGGAATAATATAGAAGCGAGATGAATCAAAATTGTTGATACGGAAATATCTGGAGAATGGTTGCTTTTGTTAAAAAAAAAAAATACTGAGCCAGCTGCATTCCAAGGCACCCTAATTTATCAGGTGGGAGCGGAACAGGTGTAGAAATATAAATGGGCATTTTTGAGTCTACTGCTTTGGGTTTTTAATCGATTTTAGCTGAATTGGTTAGTCTGTTTCACTACGTGAATTTGTTAGATACTTGAAAAAATTGGCTTCCCAGTTCCTAAATGGTTTAAGTTGAGATAATGTTATAGTGATTTTGAATTGTGATTTTATAGTTATTGATGCATCGGCAAAATTTCCAAATGGTATCACTAAATTCCATTTATGGGATTTTGGATACTTTGATGAATGTATTCAAGTGAATGAGCCAACTGTGTCGATTAAAGGAAAATATTGTTTGACGACAGTGACTGTTCCTGAAAATGATTTTGAAAAGCAAACAATCTTAAAAAATAAAGAAATTTCAACAGTAAGTAGGTTATTATTAACGCTTCGTTGGACAATTCCAGCAAGAAAAAATTTTTGATACAGGCAGTTTTGCCCCGATTCTGTACTCTATAGTGATATTGTCATTAAATACAACCTAAAATGGTTGATGGATTGTTATAATGAAATTAAACAAGTTAAATTTACAAAGCTTAAAATATCTCTATAATAATTATATCTTTGCTAAGAAAAAGCTCAAGCCGAATAATTTTTTTTTATGTGATGGGCTAAAATGCCGTATCTCGATAAATACGAAGCATGTTAAAATTTGAAAGATATTCGTTAGTGTTAAAAAATTTCTATTTTTTATAGTATGCAGAAAAAATATTGGAAAACAGTAATAATTCATTAGCGAATATAATGAAAATAATGTGGGCAATCTGTGTGCCAGATGGTTGCACTGGAAAAGACGTTGAAGATCATTTAAATACATTTGCAGGCATCGATATTTTTAAATTAGACGAAACAAAATGTCAAACAATCGATACATATAGATCCAAATTAAATGCTGGTGATTGGCTGGTTATGTAAGTTGGTATTAACAACTAATAAAATCGACACTCAAAGTTTCATGAACAAATATTTCGGCATTAATCAAACATTACTACCGAAAGATGAACAAATTATGTTAATTATAAAACTACGAATAATCAAAAAATTAACAAATTTTAAAAAAATTTCTGGGAATCGAACTTGGACCTAGTGTAAATTGTATATAATTATTGGATTTTCCTTTGTAGAAGCTAGTTGCGAATATTGTTAATTTTGGCCGGTGTAGTCAAATTCATAAAACATTCTCATATATAGGTGCACTGTGATTACAGTCACGTTTAAGTACGTGATACTTAGACGATGTGTCTATACATATACTCAAAGTAAACACACTATACTGCATATTTATAAGTTTTTTAATCAATCGAAAAAAAAAATGATTTTCATTTATTTTGCCTAATTCTTTTATTTATTAAATAGTTTTTCAGAGCATTTCCGAAGACGGTTTTTAAGATATACCACGGAACTATGTCTTTTCTATACTTTATCGACCCGTTGCAATTATTTGCACTTAAATTAAAAATTATCTTCAAAATCGATTTAAAAATTTTATTTTATTTTATTTTTTTTAAAGGTAAAAATTAGCAGTGCAAAATCGGCGAAAATAAAAAAAAAAACGCCAAAATTTGTTGCTTTTTAGTTGCTAATTAGTTGCCGAAGAAACGATTTTGTTGCTCAAACCGATCAAAAAAAATCGGCAACAAATCTAGCTTAACGTTAAGTTAGCGTGAAAAAATTAATAAAGGTGTGGTATATTGCTTGATTGCAAGTCAATTTGTTGCTAATTTGTTGCTTTGAAATAAATTTGGAAAAATTGAATTTTTCCATTTTTGTAAAATTTAATACTGTCCACGCCATATAAATTGCGTGGACTTAACTCCCGATTTTTCCGGGTTAATTTTGATCAAATAATTTGTTGCTGCTCCTGAGGTGACTTCTCAAGGTGTGTAGAGTCAGTAACAAAATATAAACCGGAAGTCGGGAAAGTTTAGACACCGGTTAGTTCACAAACCGGTCACGCCAGCTTAACTCCCAATTTTTCCGGGTCAAATTTGATCAAATAAATTGTTGCTGCTCACAGCTTTAATTGCTATGGTGCATATAGTCAGCAACAAAATATAAACCGGAAGTCGGGAAAGTTTGGACACCGGTTAGTTCACAAACCGGTCACGCCAGCTTAACTATCGATTTTTCCGGGTTAATTTTGATCAAATAATTTGTTGCTGCTCCTGAGGTGACTTCGCAAGGTGTGTAGAGTCAGCAACAAAATATAAACCGGAAGTCGGGAAAGTTTGGACACCGGTTAGTTCTCAAACCGGTCACGCCAGCTTAACTCCCGATTTTTTCGGGTTAATTTTGATCAAATAATTTGTTGCTGCTCCTGAAGTGACTTCTCAAGGTGTGTAGAGTCAGCAACAAAATATAAACCGGAAGTTGGGAAAGTTTAGACACCGGTTAGTTCACAAACCGGTCACGCCAGCTTAACTCCCGATTTTTCCGGGTTAATTTTGATCAAATAATTTGTTGCTGCTCCTGAGGTGACTTCTCAAGGTGTGTAGAGTCAGTAACAAAATATAAACCGGAAGTCGGGAAAGTTTAGACACCGGTTAGTTCACAAACCGGTCACGCCAGCTTAACTCCCAATTTTTCCGGGTCAAATTTGATCAAATAAATTGTTGCTGCTCACAGCTTTAATTGCTATGGTGCATATAGTCAGCAACAAAATATAAACCGGAAGTCGGGAAAGTTTGGACACCGGTTAGTTCACAAACCGGTCACGCCAGCTTAACTATCGATTTTTCCGGGTTAATTTTGATCAAATAATTTGTTGCTGCTCCTGAGGTGACTTCTCAAGGTGTGTAGAGTCAGCAACAAAATATAAACCGGAAGTCGGAAAAGTTTGGACACCGGTTAGTTCTCAAACCGGTCACGCCAGCTGAACTCCCGATTTTTTCGGGTTAATTTTGATCAAATAATTTGTTGCTGCTCCTGAAGTGACTTCTCAAGGTGTGTAGAGTCAGCAACAAAATATAAATCGGAAGTCGGGAAAGTTTGGACACCGGTTAGTTCACAAACCGGTCACGCCAGCTTAACTATCGATTTTCCCGGGTTAATTTTGATTAAATTAAAAGTAAAAGAAAACAATGAATAGGAGACTATTCTAAAATTTTTGTAATTCACCACGATGATAACTTATGAAGTTTAATAAATAGGATTTCTCAATGATAACTTTCTTAGAATTTAATTAACACTCGAACATTAAAATAAGAAATTCACTATCATCAGCTATTTCTTAGTACGATTGCGATGTGTTCTGTTAGTTTTACTTATGGATGGACAACAAAATATTTAGAACAGTTTTCGTAAGATATTTCAGGTTGTACAAGTTTCAGAAGAATGTTCATTTTTTTATCATTCAACATCATATTGACTCTATTGTAGTGTATGTTTTATGATACAGGTGGACTATACAGTGGTTGAGTCTGATACTAGTCAATACTATATTATTTAATACCATGTTTAACCTTATCTAACTTTATTAAATCATAATTTGTGATTTAGATTCACGATTTCCTTGACTTTTAACAATTAATTTACCAATATCGTGGCAATAGCCACTTATAAGAACTGAATAGTGTATATCAGTGTAATCAGACTTTACCACCATGCATCTCACATTGACAAAGGCTATAGATCTAAACACATATCGTTGCATTTATAAACATTTTTATACTGCTCGAAGTTTTTATAATCTGTCATCACTTTCCTTATTCACTTGATCCTGGTTCACTATACTAATTTCATGTTACCTGTTGTCAGTT
Organism: Chrysoperla carnea; assembly: GCF_905475395.1. NCBI lineage: Eukaryota > Metazoa > Arthropoda > Insecta > Neuroptera > Chrysopidae > Chrysoperla > Chrysoperla carnea. The sequence goes on from NC_058337.1 coordinate 130,853,137, forward strand.
GTAAGATTGAGATGTCACTGTTTACAGTATGAATTTGGGAGTCAATTCTTTGAGATTTTTATAATAACTAAAAAAATCATCTTTTCCAGTTGTACCTCTACGTTGATATTTTTCAAGAGTTCATTAAACAATAATAAATACCAGTGAGGCCGATGTCTAGATTATTTTAAAAATTCTTGATGGCTTTTTTCTGTAAATTTTCCTTGATTGTATTACCTAAATATATCAATATCTTTCTGTTGATTCATAACTTTATATTGTTACTTCGAGTCTGCGATTGCAATAACAATTATTCCTTCAATCGTAGCACAGAGTACACCAAGTATCACGATATTTTTTGCATTTTCTTGAGCAAGTGGAGATTTTAACTCTTAGAAAACTTTTCAAATCTTTGTGAAAAGCTGTCAATTTTAGAGGAGTTTTCATCGAGAGATCTTAGATGATAAACGAAATTAGAGCAAACCAATTTACATTTTGAGAGTTCAAGTAGATGGTCAACTATCCAGCGCAACTGACGTTTCACAAGGTGTACTGCAGGGTGAAGTGCTGAGCCCTCTGTTGTTCATTTTATATCTATCAGACCTCATCTCATTTTTCGAAGACCAGCACTTAGAGGGCATCAATCTGTGCAACGCAAAATCAATGCTTTTTTTATTATACGCTGATGACATCGCGATGCTTTTGCGGACTGCTGGACAAATACAAAGAGACTTGAGATTATTAGAAGAATACTGCAATATCAATGATCTGCAAGTTAATACTTCCAAGACCAAAGCTCTAAGAGTCAGTGCAAGTGGAAAGTGCCGGAAGAAATGTTCAGTATTTAAATTCAACGGTGAGACCATTGAAATAGTAAAAATATATATTCATACCTTGGAGTATTATTTACTTCCAGTGTTGTGGGACTTGACTTTGTTAAGCACGCTATTAGTCGCAGCAAAGTTGCTTCAGGCACTGCTCTTGTCACTCTAGCCAAATTAAAAGCTGACTCCTGGATTGGGAAAACTAAGTTGAATAATAGTCTGATACGTAGCACGTTACTCTACCAAGCTCACCTATGGTGCATTAGACCCGATTATATTGAGATGCTGGAATCTGCTCACTTTTATTTCTTTAAAAAACTTCTGTCACTCCCTAAATGTACTCCATGATACGCTATTAGAATCGAGCTAAATATCGAACACTTTGCAGTTACCTTGCTACAAGCATCTATTATCTGGATCATAAAAGTATGAAAACTAGAAGACCATCGCATTCCAAAAATCTGTCTCCAACAATTAACCAAACAGCACAATACGGCCTGCAGATCAGGAGTTCTCAGCTGGATTCAGCAGCTCAGGGGCCTACTCAAACTTATTAGCGAAGATCACATGCTAGACAACTTGGACTCTGAAATGTGGGCTGGCCGTAAAGAGACAATCCTAAAAAAATTTTGGTGCCACCTAGCTCTCGTTGATTGTGAGCGTTACTTTCGCTCTAAAGCTTGCCAAATAATCCTGCCTACACCACTATTCGAAATTATGCCTGAACTTAAAGCCAGAATTCCACAACACTCGATCAAGCCCATAGTTCAATTGAGAGTAGCCTCTAACTACTCTTGCATAATTTCCATCGGTAGTGAAATAATCCATTTATCATCGCTCAAAACTTGCGTGTTCTGTGGCTTCAGAAGCAACGAAAGAATCCTATATTTCCTAGTCCAATGTACATTTTATGCAAGTCTGAGAGAAGTCTACTGGAGAACCGAAGTCATGAACGGTTCTGATTACGAAATTCTGGGAAAAATGCTAGGTGTCTCTGAAAAACTCGAAAATATATTCGTTTTGTTATTTTGAGCTCTTCAAACTCAAAAAATAGCTGTTCTATGCTTTTAAGCTCTTAAGGCTCGAAAGCTTAATGAAAATTTGATAAAACACTTTGTTTCATCTTCAAACTACCATAACTTTTCAATGAGCACCATAGCAATTAAAGCTGTGAGCAGCAACAATTTATTTGATCAAATTTGACCCGGAAAAATCGGGAGTTAAGCTGGCGTGACCGGTTTGTGAACTAACCGGTGTCCAAACTTTCCCGACTTCCGGTTTATATTTTGTTGCTGACTCTACACACCTTGAGAAGTCACCTCAGGAGCAGCAAAAAATTATTTGATCAAAAATAACCCGGAAAAATCGATAGTTAAGCTGGCGTGACCGGTTTGTGAACTAACCGGTGTCCAAACTTTCCCGGCTTCCGGTTTATATTTTGTTGCTGACTCTACACACCTTGAGAAGTCACCTCAGGAGCAGCAACAAATTATTTGATCAAAATTAACCCGGAAAAATCGGGAGTTAAGCTGGCGTGACCGGTTTGTGAACTAACCGGTGTCCAAACTTTCCCGACTTCCGGTTTATATTTTGTTGCTGACTATATGCACCTTGAGAAGTCACCTCAGGAGCAGCAACAAATTATTTGATCAAAATTAACCCGGAAAAATCGGGAGTTAAGCTGGCGTGACCGGTTTGTGAACTAACCGGTGTCTAAACTTTCCCAACTTCCGGTTTATATTTTGTTGCTGACTCTACACACCTTGAGAAGTCACTTCAGGAGCAGCAACAAATTATTTGATCAAAATTAACCCGAAAAAATCGGGAGTTAAGCTGGCGTGACCGGTTTGAGAACTAACCGGTGTCCAAACTTTCCCGACTTCCGGTTTATATTTTGTTGCTGACTCTACACACCTTGAGAAGTCACCTCAGGAGCAGCAACAAATTATTTGATCAAAATTAACCTGGAAAAATTGGGAGTTAAGCTGGCGTGGACAGTATTAAATTTTACAAAAATGGAAAAATTCAATTTTTCCAAATTTATTTCAAAGCAACAAATTAGCAACAAATTGACTTGCAATCAAGCAATATACCACACCTTTATTAATTTTTTCACGCTAACTTAACGTTAAGCTAGATTTGTTGCCGATTTTTTTTGATCGGTTTGAGCAACAAAATCGTTTCTTCGGCAACTAATTAGCAACTAAAAAGCAACAAATTTTGGCGTTTTTTTTTTTTATTTTCGCCGATTTTGCACTGCTAATTTTACGGACCTATGTTTTTGTCAAATTAATAATTTTTATTTATTTTAAGAGCTGTTTGTACAATTTTGTGTATAATAATGCTTGTAAGCACCATCTATGATGTATATTTGTACTACGCTAAAAAAGGTAAGTAATAAAAATACATTCACGGGCAAAGAAATCTAACGTAAAAAGGGATATCTACTTAAAAATTATAATTTCTTTACCCCCAATGTATTTTAGCAGTTTAATGAATAATAACAAATTAAATTCATTGTAGAAAAACATCACCCGATATTTATTGCTTTTTCATGGTTTACAAATTTCCAAAAATTAACTGAGATAAGTCACAATCCAGATATTTTACCTTGTTTAAATGGTATCCGATTTCTAAGTATGTTATGGATAATTTATGGACATCAGACCGAACAAATATATTCACCTTTTACTGCTAACTTACTGGATTTCTATCAGGTAAGATTTAAATTGGTTAATTTAGATTGATATTTCTATTTCTACAGTTCGTTTGATATAATTATAAAATATTTTGGTTGCTGTTTATTCCGAAATTTAATTATCTAATGTGAAAAACATAATTTTATGTTTTTGATTTTTAGTGGCGTACAAAATTTTTTTCCATGCTCCTAATTGGTTTCTCTGTTTCGGTTGATTCATTTTTCTTATTGAGTGGATGTTTGTTAATGTATGGGTTTTTAAAAATGCAAGCGAAAAAAATTCCTTTTAATATACCGGTTTTTTATTTACATCGTTATATACGGTACGTACCTTTTTTTAAATTTTTTTTTTTTTTGATCCAGTTTTTTAAAAATGATCCACGAATGCTCTCGAAAAAAAATCTCTAATGATACAAAAAATTTCAATCGATTTGAATATTATCTGAGTTAATGAAATCTTGTTTTAGGCTGACACCGTCTTACGCTGCGACAATTGTTTTTATGGTAACATTTTACAGATTTTTGGGCTCAGGACCCTTATGGGATCCTGAAAATTCGAATGAAGATTGCAAAACATTTTGGTGGGCTGCTTTATTATATATTCAAAATTATGTTACTGTTGATCCGGTAATTATAGTACCTATAATCTATATAGTACAGATTCTTTAGAACCATTAAAGATAGAAAAATGGTCTTTAAACCATTTAAATCTAAATAGATGAATACTCTTGGCAATATTCGAATTTTGTGCTCCCCAAAACCTATTTTGTAGAAAAAAGAACAATACAAAAATTTGAAGTGTAATGCATCCAGTAAAAAAGGGACTAGTTAATATTTTCTCTTGATTCAAGAAAATATTTACTTGCTATATAATTTATAAGCAGTGAAATACTTATTATCATGAATTAAATATTGAGATCTTGACCTGAGGCCCATCAACAGCGTTTTATCCACGAATTTATTTAACTATCTATAAGTTATACATTCAAGAAAATGGGTATAGAATTCACACTGCTCCTTGAACTAGCGCCTAGCTATGATTTCAACTATTATGCCTAAATTTTGATTTTAGTGTGTTCCAGTCAGTTGGTATTTACAAGTGGATATGCAGTTTTATATTTTAGCACCATTGTTACTCGTACCAATTGCAAAATGGCCAAAAATAACAAATTACCTTTTGTCATCTTTAATCATCATTTTTGTTATAATTCCAACAATGGTTGCATGGCAATATAGATTTCCGGCTCTTGAGTAAGTACACGTAATTACTAATTCATGGAATCACCTTTGCATTGATTGTAGCTTTTAAAAATTGTTGTTAATATCTCACCTATGACAGAGCTGAGGGTAAGCTGTCCATAGTCAAAAGATACAAAATTGGATATAAAGATTGCTTTACATGCTATGAAAAAAAATAAGTCTGATTTTGGTTCAACATTTTTTTAGTGGAACAGTTAAAATATTTTAGCGATGCCGAAAATGTATTAGTTTGTTCAACTTCCCATACTTTAATATCTCGATTCTGAGAATTATCACAAACATTCTTAATAACTTCATGATATGGTAGATTCCGAAATAGCTTTGAGAATATGTTACAGAAAAGTTCCATTCTACGGAGGTGTAGATCCAGTGTACGATCATATCTATTACACACAACCATATACACGTGCAGCTCCTTGGATCTTGGGATTACTTTTGGGTCATATCTTATTTAACAACAAAAATAAGAAAATTGTTATTAATAAAGTAAGTAGGAAATTTAATCTACTTCATCCCGCCATTAGAGATTTTAAAATAGCTTCAACCTTGCAAACGATAAAGGCTATAAAATTGAGGTGGAATTTGAGTATCACTGTCTGATTGAGTAGAACAGTTTGAAAAAACAGAATAATAATCTATATATATATAAAAAGAGAGTGTTTGTTTGTATGTCCCCGATTTTCCCTAAAACTAACCATTGACCTTCGGTAGGGGATTATGTCATTGGGTAGCCCTTAGGCTCCCATTGTGAATAAGGGAGTTTGGTGGGGGTGGAATTAAAAATGATCTAGGAATTCATAGAAAATAGATTAAAAAAATAGTTCTAATAATTTTCAATAGATGACGCCACTGTCAATAGTACAATTTTCACTAGATGGCGCTATTGGAGCAAATGTCTTTCGATTTTTTAGTTCTTATAATTTTCAATAGATGGCGCCACTGTCAATAGTACAATTTTCACTAGATGGCGCTACTGGCGCAAATGTCTTTCGATTTTTCTCGAAAATTCTGGAATGTTCTATGGATTTCTATCGAATTTTCTAGAACTTTCTCGAATATTCTCGAATGTTGTATGGATTTTTATTGAATTTTATCAAACTTTCTCGAACAATCTGGAATGTTCCATGGGTTTCTGTCGAATTTTCTAGAATTTTCTCGAACATTCTGGAATGTTCTATGGATTTCTATCGAATTTTCTAGAATTTTCTCGAACAATCTGGAATGTTCTATGGATTTCTATCGAATTTTCTAGAACTTTCTCGAATATTCTGGAATGTTCCATGGGTTTCTATCGATCTTTCCCTTACTTTTCCGTACACACAGAGAGTGTAGACATAATATTGGGATCGGCCAAAAAAATCTTACTGTTCCGTACACACAGAGAGAATTAAAAAAAAAGTCTTTCATTTAACAATTTTGATATTTAAATGTGCAAAAACAACCCAGCGAAGCGGGTTTAACAGCTAGTTTATTAATAAAAATTTTTACGTTTTTAGATGTTAGTCTATCCACTTTTCTGTGGATTATCTCGATTGGCATAATGTTGTACACGATATTTGGATTTTATCATGAAACTCAACCTGATTATGAATACGATCGTGTATTTAATTCATTATTTATTGGATTACATCGTGTTGCATGGGCTGCTGGACTCTCTTGGATTATATTTGCTTGTATACATGGTTATGGTGGCCCAGTGAATTGGTTTTTGTCGTTACCAATATTCCAAGTTTTGGCTAGATTAACATATTCAATATATTTGACACATTTTTGGATACAAAACGTTCATAAAAGTTCGGAACAAATGCCGTATATTTTTTCGAATATGCATCTTGTAAGAATATTAAAATAAGCAAATAACAGGACACTTGTTACTTTGATAGATGAAAAGAGAAAGAATGTCAAATTTCAAAAGCTATTAACATTTTATTTTTCTGGACATGGCCAAATATCGAAGATGAGCGTTTGTGAGTATTGAAATTTACGATTTGCCTGGCTAAAAATTTCTTGCCGATGTTAAATACGCGTTATTTGACTCTTTATAAATCTTTAGACAATGTCATACAAAAATTCCCTTTAAGAAGATAACAGAACTAATATGGTTCTTTTGCGCTGTCTTCAATATTTGTCAAAATGAGAACCGTTTGTGCTGGATATAGAAATCCAAAACTCTGACAAATCATCGAAGTAATAATGTGTCGTGTCGTTTGATTTGTATTTAATTTTGTAAAAAAATAATTTTTATTTAATTTTTATTTCAGTGGTATTTGGTTTGTGGCAATTTACTAACCACGTTAATCGTTTCGGTGTTTTGGACGCTAACATTTGAAACACCGTTTTCGGTTTTAGACACTTTGCTAATAAAATCAAGTAAGAAACGTAATTTTTCTGAAACTTAAAAAGGAATTGAATTTGGTTATAATTGTGTGTTGAGAATGAGATATGTATTAAAAAATAAATATTTAAGATACTTTTTTCTAATAAAAATTTAATCATCTGTTACAACAATTGGTAAAACAATCAAGGGCTCTGATTTTTGTGGATTGTCAGCATAAATTGTCCAAGTTCGTTTAATACAATCAAAAATACCTATAAAGAAAAATTCTATTAAAGTAGTCCGGCCGTCACGTGACTAGCCATCTATATAGTCAACTAGGCAATTTTTATGACGTAAATGTAATAAAAAGCTCTAAAAATATCGTAAACTAGGTAATTTGTATAACGTAATTGTAATAAAATGCTCCAAAAATATAGTATAAGCGTCAAAAAGTAAAAAGTTGGAAGTGCGGTAAAATTTTGTTCGCATAAACATAACCTGTGATAAATGTTCTTCATGAAAATTTTTTGAAGCTCAATTACCGATTAATTTTTGAACAATTATTGGGAGTTCTTGTGAGTACTGTGTTAAAAATCACTATTTGAAAATGAAATAATTCAAAATTTGGTGCCCCGCAAGAGGCACCAAAACTGTGTTTATTGCTATCAATTTGTTCCCGTAATCAATAGGCGATGATTATAATGAAAATGGCTTACCAACAGCAATAGTTTTAACAAGTTTATTTGGTCCACAATCTCTAAATACTGGATAAATGAAATTTGATTGATCTCCTAACATTTGAGTAACATCTTGTTTCTTTGTTGGTTTCGGATATTTATTGAACGCTTCCATTCGAGCGATACTACTTTTAAGTCTCGATCCTCCATCTTCCATTGTTGTTAAACGTAAATACCTACAAACATTAATATTTATAAGTTCCGCTTAGTCTTGAAAAGAGATATCCTCTCTTTAGAGAAACTTACTTATTACAGTGAAAGTAATTTTCACCAGGACCTGTTGTTAATATATTCAGCTGTGATTTATTAGTTTCAGGTAAAGCTGGTGCTATTTCAACATTATGAAATAGACGATCACCTTTTTGTTTTAAAAATGTCATATTCACGGAACAACCCCCAGTCATACCAGCTCCACATCCATTATCGAGTAATATTTGCTGAGCTTGATCAAAATTTTCAGCTACTAATAATGCTCGTAGTATGAAATAAAGAGCTATAGTGCACAAAAAAAAACATAAATACTCTTACATGTTATACTGCTTTTTAACAGGGTTGTCCAATAACATGTTACCAAGAAAATGGGAGAAATTGCTTGGTAAAGAAGTAAATACAATTAAATACATACAATGTAAATACAACAAAACGCCAACGATCTCAGGTGCCAAGCGTACATCATCCCTACCAAATTTCAATTAGAAAAGATATTTCCAAAATTCAGCCGTCTTGAAGTAAATTTTTTCGTGGCGTCCTACTTAACCCATAATAATATTTTTTTTTGGTAACTTACGCGTTTTAACAGTTTTTGTAGGATGTGGACATAAAGTATTCATGCTAAATACAAGACCATGATGATTATAACTCATTGTAAAACCAGGCAAATGTCCTGCATAGCATAGCGATGTAAATTTTTCCTCTTTGATTTTCCAACGTCCTTCAGGTTTATCGGAAATTATATGAGCTGAGACTAGATAAAAATGATTTAATAATTCAGCGTATGTATCTTCATTATGCCCTAAAATTTCCTATAAAAATATCAATTTGACATTAATGAAAAAATAGTGAACGATATAAATTACTTCTCCAGGTTGATTAATCCATATTGTCGAACAGCCAATTGGTTGATCATTTCCTGGACGATTTTGTACCATCGGAGTCATATCGTCCATATGTAGTAAAAATAACTGCAAAAATATAGAATATTATTAATAATTTGCCTTGATTTTTAAAAATATGTATATTATGTTTCTTTTATTGCACATATAGGCAATTTATTGTAAATAACGTAGTGTAAGTAGCCTATATTAATTGAAGTTGTCTTTTTTACTCCATTCAGTTTCGTACACTGAGTATTTTATAACGATTTTCAATGATTTTTTTCTTAAGCATTTGCATTGATATTTAAGTTGAACCTTTAACCACATATTCTTTGAGTAAAAGTCTACCTATACAAAAATTTTGAGCTTTTAAATCATGCTCATACATCCTTCAAGTAACGAAAAGCATTTTGCAATATACCTAAGTATATAAGAAAGTTTCTTGAATTATGAAGTGACAAAAATGCAAATAAATGATTCCTATTTTTTTGAAATTATTTTACCTTATAAAACGGAACTTGAGCTCCATTCGCAATTCCTTCTATTTCTCGTACATATTGCGGAAAATTCTTCTTGACACATTCTAAAGTTTCATCGAAAATTTGACGGCCTTCTTTTGTCTCGTAAATTGGTAAACATTCTTCATTTAATGTTCGTGATAATTCCAAAAATTCTTTAATCATGGAACGAAAAGTTCTTCCCTATACAAATAATTTTCAAATTGATTTTTAAAAGAAAAACAAGTAAAGTTCTTCTCTTAACATTCTTCAAAAAATGACATTAAAAACAAAATATGTTTTAAAAAACAAAGGCTAAAAATATTTTTGGTTTGTTTAATAACTTACAATATCAAATCCAACTTCGTAATGAGTTCCTCGGGTATGTATTATTGGAATACATTGACGGCGTCCAATATCTTCCATTTTTTTTATTCAACTCGAGACAAAAATAAAATTAACTTCACTTAGTAGTCTGCTTAATTAATTAACACTTCTCTAATAATTCTTAATATTGTTCTAAAAATGGTTCTAATTAAAATTAATTAAAGTATAACAGAGACATTACATTAGCTTGATAAATGTTATCAAATTGTGTGTGCAATCGACATGAAGTTTTATTTACACAATTTTCAAGATTAATAAATAATTTTTATCTAATATTTTCAAAAATGAATTGATTTTTAACAAAATCGATTCTGATCAAAATTATTTACATATTTTCTTAAAAATATTTGATAGTTTATCTAATATTGTGCAATATCTAATATTTCGCAATATAATTGATCTTCTATGAATAGGGGAAAGTGTTGTAGTATCTAGAATTTTAAAGCCATGCATTAAAATATCGCAATGAAAATTGTCTGTGTGTAGAATAATGTTATTCCTCAACACTATGTATATACTTTTCTTTAATTTATCATCATGTACCATGAATCATAACCTAAGCACCTAAATTTTAACTGAGGATAGCGCTTTTTTTAAAGTCTAATAATCGTTAAATCTAGTTCACTTTAGGCAACTGTATCGGAAAATTCTACGCACTTCTCATTCAGGAATCCACGACTTTGAGCGCCGAACAACTTCATCTACTGGTGTTTTTTTGTGATTCGGAGTCACTGAAGCTTCTTTTTTTCCCACTTTATAAATAAAACCAACTTAATAAACTTTACCTCCTCACGTTTAAAACTGGTATAAGGTATAACCTGTCAGGTAAAAAATATACGTTCAGTAAGGTTTATTAACCATATTGCAATGGGTAATTTGTAAATAGACAGTAGAATCAAATTTTTTAAGTTATTTTCTAAAAAATATCTTCATTTTAGTTTATACCAAAACTAAACCGCATCTACAATCAGTCTTCAGCCTACCAAAATGAATATAAAATACCCTCATGTTAATACAAATACTGACCAGTAAATAACAATGTATGCCGAAAAACCATATTTTACTTTTATTTAAGGCTGTTCAAAAAGTGTTTAAATATGGTACATTTAATTCATTTCACTTTTCCTAAAACTTCCTTTGGATCATTAGTTAAAATTATAATCATTAGATTTACCACTGTATTCGGGAAATTCGTGTTTGGAAAATATAGTGATAATAATAAGGTTAAAAGTACGAAAAATCGTGAAAAAATAACAATTTACATATTTTATAGAACTTTTTATTTTTTACTATTCAAATTTTATGAAAAAGTTTCAAGCTTTTTATATTTTTGAAACTATGAATTCTCCAAATATGCACTCCTACTCCGTGTCAAAACTAATATCTAATGAAAGGGTTGTCGCATTTGGCACCCTAGACCATTAAATTTCTCGTGACGTCATCCACGAAAAGAAATGCAAATGAAAAATATATTTTACAAAATAAAAAAAAAGTTGTTATCATAAAAAGATGTTCATTTACTTGAAATCATTTTTAAATAAAAACTCCATGATCCAATATCTAAAATTAACATAATCCTTACCGTTTTGCTTTTATTCCAAATAAAAAATGTATAAATCGAATTTGATCACTCAAAGCGGTAGATTAAGAAAAATTATAAACAGTGGAAGAAGCATTAATAAAAAAACGTGATATCTACCGCCATAATATGAGATCTGGCTACCGCTATTATAACTTAAGATCGGCTCTGATAAGTTACGTATTACGGCACTTAAATCTGACGTGACGACTCGATAAATTCCAGTTGAACTGAAAAACAAAATAATTATTAATAATTCGAATAAACCCTTTGAATACTTTGAGTTTTCATGCAAAAGAATCTAACATTTTTTGTAACATAAATTAAATAAAGAAGTTGTCCTACATGATGATCCGCCTAAGAAAAAAATATAATTAATAGCCAAACTATCATCGAAATATTTGGGTTTCTTTATTATTCAAGTGTTACTCCCAAGCCAATTTCTTTTGATTTGTTCAAACTTTTATAGCAATTCATTATTTCTCAAAAGGGATCATTTTATCGACCTTGTAAAGATATTCAAGAACCGCCACATGAAAGCGGGATCATTTTACCTATTATAATTTTACTCACAAAATAGGGATCATTTTAACGTATATAAAGGAGATCATTTTTACCTGTAACGACATATTCGAATATTGTCATAAAAACTGACCTTAAAATTTATTATCCGCCTATAAAAATGTGTAATAATATTATTTAAAGTCAATATAGGAGCTAAGAGTAGCCGGTGAAAACTACACAACCAAATAGCTTGGGTATACATCGCCATTGACTTTGTTCAACGATTAATTTGACCGTCCCATCGAAGCCATCTATCTATAAATATACTAGATGGCTTTAATGGTTCACTTAAAACAACGAGGGGTCATTTTACCCTAAAGGATCATTATGTAACACTTTCCCCGATACCTCGATGGAATAGGGTAGTGAAAAATAAAGTCATCGAAAGAAGAATTTAAAAAAATGATTAGGTTTTCTCACCTTTGTGGAACAGGATAACCAGCTCTGATAATTGTTTCGTTATTACAATTTTTTAAAGGTAAATTACCCTCGAATTCACATTTTTCACCATAAAATTCGATGCCGGGATATAAACTTAGATAGTAATATTCGAATGCTCTATTATGGCTGCATGAGTGATCGTTTCCAGGAGAAGCTAAAACAGAGAAATTACTCCAGGAGAAGCTAAAAAAATACAATAACTACAAAAAAGATACTACTATTGGATGCTCTCACGTATAAAACAAAGAAGTTAGTTATTTTAAATAAGGAACAACGGTATTAGCTTACTTTCAATTTGATCCAACTCTTCACATCCCGGTTGATTTTTACCGTCATTCCAATAAAAATCGATATGCCCAACTGGATCAATAAAGCTGTGAGAATCTGCCGATGTATGATATACTTCAACCCATTTTCCATCTGTTGGATCTAATCGTTGGGATAAATCGGACGTTTCAAAACTAGACAATGCTGGATCCAGTGCTAAAAATTTAACAAAATATTTTAATGGTACTTCAATGATTGGATAAATGAAATATTTTGAACCTTCTCTATTAAAGATTAGGAATTTTCTCTATTAAAGATTACGCTAGATAGCGTTAGCAGTGATCGACTAATTAGCAAAATATAAATTTTCCTTACACGTTATATGGCTGACTTTCTCCCCATCTTTCAATGAGATAAATGCAACAGCTTGTCCTCCTAAACTATGTCCTATAACGTGAATATCTTCCAATTTAATGCCAATGGAATGCGTCATCTTATCAATTAAATTTGCCGTACAATTTCCTACTACACGGCAATTTTTTGCACTTGTCAAAGCACAGCCAGGTACTGATATCTTTGACCAATCCACTGATATAACACAGAAATTTCCAAATTGGAAAAATGCTAGAAATAAAATTAATCGATATCAAATAATTATATACACAATTTCAAAAATGTTTTTTCTTTATCCACGACCAAAAGTACGTACTTGCTGCTTCTGTTGAGAGGCAGACAAAACTCTCCTTTACTTTTGGGATTCTTTCAAAAATATTTTATAGCCAATCCCGAAAATTTTGATTCACGTTTACTTTGAAATATTGTGGTTTGAGATTTTTCCCAAAAATTCTTATTTTTCGATGTAAGCTTGAATCAGAAATATGGGAGTTGGCTGGAAATATATTGGACAGGTTATTCGCAACCCCAACCCAGTTTTGGTGCCAAATATCGGTTAATAAGTACCTTTGCGCATTGGAATATTTAAGGTGTCATTTCGATTTCCAGTATAACCATGAACTATAATTTTTATTTGCTTGTCCTTACATGGTAATAATTGTTGGCTCAAATCTGTATTGTTTTGAAGATTCAATTCTGTTCCAATTTGTTGATCATTTCTTGAAATAAAGAACATACAAAATTTGAAATAAAGAACGAAAATAAAATATAAAACATAAAAAGTTTTTTAACTTCCCGCTAAGAAAATAGGGAAGTTATTGTTTTCACCACGTTTTGCCAAAATCGAGTTTTCATCAGATCTCGACGTTTTAAGGTGTCAGGAAGCTTCCCTGACTACTTCCGCGAGGGTGTCTGTATGGCTGTATGTATGTATGAGTGTGTGTGTGTGTGTGTGGATGTATGTAAACCTCTCATAACTTTTGAGCTGCTTGTCCGATTTGATCGCGGTTGGTGCCATGCCATTCGAAAGAGCTTGACCAAACTTAGATTTTGAGGCCTATTCGAACCGATAGATTTCAAGAAATCTCAAAAAACTGCAAAAAAAAATTTTTTTTTTAAGTGGTTTTTTTTTAATAACTTTTAAACGGCTGTATCGATCAATTCCAAAAACTAATCAGCTCTCAACATCAAAAAACCACGTCGATCACCACCAGTCCGGTCAAAATCGGTTGATTCGTTCGTGAGTTATCGTTGTCGAAAGAAAACCCAAAAAAGCGTTTTTTCGGATTAACCTCAAAATTTTTTGTTCTATCAATTGAAACTTAAAGATTCTTCATGAAGCTTCAAAAACTACGTCGAATGTCACCAATCGCGTGAAAATCGGTTTATTCATTCTAAAGTTATCGCGATTTGAAAATTTAAAAAATAGTGTTTTATCAAACGTCTATGAAATTTTTGAGCTAGAAGCTCAAAAGCATCGAACATCTTCATTTTTGAGCTCAGAGAACTACCTATGTAATATAATTTAATAAAACAGTAATCTATCACATTTCTACACAAGTTTTATTATCTTATTCCCTCTATTTCCAATACTCCGTTCAAAAATTTTAGTATGATTGTAAAAATTTAATCAGATTTTAGTCTAAGATCACATCTAATTACAATAAAATGCGAGTGGATATAACATCAGAATAGATAAAATTTTTTACACGTTATGAGTCAATACTTAGCGGGAAGTTACAGGGATGACCTGCAGGGTCAACCGTTTTTCAAATTTTTTTTTAATGTTTTTATTGTTTTTATGTTTTTATTGCAAGGTCAGTATTTCCAACTATTGGAAAATGGTGTGGAAATGCTCAAATTATGATTAACTTGAACGCCAAATTGGATTAATCTAGCTCCATACAATCCAATAATGAAAATGGTAGTTTTGAAATCAAATGACTTTAAAATGTGAAATTCCTTAGCAAAGCTCACGAAAAGGGAACAAAAATAATAAATCGCTTACCTTGTATAAAGCCAATATTGAATATTTTCATTTGGGCAAACATTTGGAGCTTGAAAACAATTTGTTTTCGCGTCAATTGGAGCAACTCGACTTTCAACATTCCTAAAAACTAAAATTTTACATTAAACAAGCGAAGATACCAAATTAATAGAATCAAAAAATTGTTGATTCTGGAATCGAAAAAACTATAGTGTCCGGTCGAAACCACATTTTCAAGCGACATAGAAGTATTGAGTTTTTCTCTGGTATCGGATAAAATCGAAAAATATATTAATTTTTTTAATTTACATTAAATCCTAGCCCAGATTTAGGAGCCTCACTTTTATTTAACTACAACATTCGGTCTAAATCACCAGAATACAGAAGTTTTATCACAAAACTTTTCACAAAAACATATTTGTGTTATTAGATGCCGTACTAGCCGATTTGAAATTTCGAAAAAAACCAAAATTGCAACCAAAGTAAGTCGAAACCGAATCTTCGGACACTAAAAAATTGTTTGATTCAGGATATCAAAGGATTCCGGGTATTTATTTTAAAACAAAGAATTAAAATTTTTGCATACTTAAAAATAATGAGAAAAATAATATAAAGATAAATTGCATTGCACAGGTTATGCGGTTCAAAAACTGAAAACAAATAATTTGTAAATTAAATAAAATTAAATATGGTGGATTTAAATTTATTTTATTATTCTACTTGATAAGAAAAATTTTTTAACAAAAAATAGAATCAATTTAAAAAAATTGAGTTTTAAAGAATGTAAGTATGAGCATGACCACAATGTTTTATTTAAAGCATGGGTATTCGTTGTGTGCGTAGTCATGGTGGGGATAATAAAATCGATGCCAGCGCTTTAAGTGAAAAATTTTGGAGATAAAGTGGGCTGTTATGACTAATTTGCAATTATTTACATGTTAATGATATAGAAACTGTCAAATTAAAATGATTGAAAAACACTAATTAATTAAACTTAATGCATTAAAAATTGTGAAAATAAGAAATCAAATTGTACAAATATTATTTTTCAAATGTTAATTATCGTAATTATTTATTTAAATTTGTGAAACAAGAATATTAAATTTTAAATGTAAGTTTTCAATGCAATCCACACAATTATATATGCATCCATTAATTCTATAATTAAAGTAGTGTATCGTTGTCATGGAAACGAAATTCACGCTCGGAGCGAATAGGAATATTTTAAAAATTTAAAGACTCAAAATTTTTTGATTCGCACCGTGCGTGAGTTTTATTGGAGCCTTTTCCATGGTAACGATACACTACTTTAATTATAGAATTGTATGGATGCATATATAAGTTTATGGATTGCATTTATGACATTAAAAATTTAATATTATTGTCTCACAAATTTAAATAAATAATATTATGATAATTTACATTTGAAAAATAATATTTATGCAATTTGAATTCCTATTTTCACAATTTTTAATGAATTAAGTTTAATTAATTAGTGTTTTTCAATAATTTTAATTTTACATTTTCTATAACATTAACATGTAAAGAACTGCAAATTAGTCATAACAGCATCCTTTATCGCTAATATTTTTTAAAAAATTTTCCTTATGGGTCTATTTTTTGAGTTTATGCAGCTTCTACGCGGCGAACTTTTGTTGTTATAATAATATAATTTTGTCATAATAAGAGATAAAAGGTGATTTTTTTATTAAATAATAATTAACAAATGCCTACTTATCTTTTTCGCATGTGTTTTGGCCTCTTAGTTGCATTAATAAAAATAATTTTACCTTCGGACTACGCTTCCTAATACTATAATCTACTACAATAAAAGCTTGCTCTTGGATTTTTTTTTAATAGTATAACTTTGAGATAAACAGGTGATTATTTTATTAAAATAATACCTACCTCTTTATCTTTGTCGGACGTGTTTTGGTTTCATTACTAAAAATAATTTGACCTTCTGACTACGCATCTAACTATTATAATCTACTTAAATAAAACCTTCTATCAAAAGTATTTTTTATTTAAGCACGGACAAAAGAGCACAAGAAGAACCTTATCTCATGGTCAAAAAATTTTTAATTTCTGTCAAATCTTTTCATATTTTATATTTCAAAAAAAAAAAAAAAAAAAATTGTTTCGAACAAAAAGAATTAAAAAATCTGCCTAATTTAAGTTTATAATTTATGTCCAAATTCTTGCGAGATCAATTCATTTACAGATAATAATTATAATAATTAGTAATTAATAATAATAAATAGTAATAATTAGTAATAAATTATAATAAATAATAACAAATAATAATAAATATTAATAAATAATGTATGTATAAATTTAAATAATTAAATAATAAATTATCATAAACTAGGCTACTGTAAATCAAAAGCCATATGAAAAGCCATGAACGTTGTTTCGATTTAACCCACTTTTAGGATTTTCTTCTCTATGCATAATAGGGAGAAAGCTACATCAATAGAAGTAATATTTTTATCCAATTTTATGCCTATTAACATAATACAGTGCGGTTCATTTGATTTATCAAATTTTGCGGCATTAATGCTGTGGAGACATTATACTGTCCCACCGTTCTGGAAATGAATATAGTAAGTTTAAATATATCATAAAATAGTCGTTAAGGATGTACGAGGGCCAAGGCAATTTTGGATAAAAGGCTTTATTTTTTTTTTTATATATTAAGTTGAACTAAGTGTAAATCAATTCTGAAAATTTTGTTGGGGGTAGAAGGCTAAAGCTTAAAGACATTCTTTTCATGAACTTACCCATTTGGCATAAACCAACCAGCTCTGACTGTTTCAGTAGTACAATTCTCCAATGGCAAACCATCATCATATTCACATTTTCTTCCCAAAAAAGGATAGTTGTAACTCGACCAATAATATTCATACCCAACGACATGACTACATGCGTGATCATAGACTAAAATATAATTAGAATAATTCATCATTGCTTAATTAAAAAAACTTGTCAATGTTGACACCAGAGTTTCCGCTCCTTTGATATTTTCCACAAACAAATAGATTTCGTGCGATACTTATCGAAGGTTGAAGGGCATGCATCTGACTATCTCTCTAAAGGAGTTATCTATTCAAAAATTACCTCAACAAAAATTGTATAGTTTGATGGAGGATATTATCTTCTGACATCGGATTTGAACTAGTTCTTCGGGTTTCTTTAATAGCCAATTTAGATCCTAAACGGTAAGAGATAGAACAATTTTTCTATAAAAATTTTTTGAAAAACGTTACTTTTCGTAGAAAATGCTACTTAAAAGTATGTCATAATTGAATTTAATCGACAGAAAATACGCTTAAAGTTTATCGATAAGTGTAGGTCAAAATCATGGGCACAGACGAATGTACTTTATTGCTCTTGACATCTTTTGTCTAAAGCATTTTCCCGTAGTTTGAGGACGATTTTCCAAGAAATGGTTTAGTTGTAAAATATTAGTTTTTTATGAGGATCAACTTTCAAATTTAAAATGTTATTCTATCTCTTGTCTTTTAGAATCTAAATTGGATAATATAGCACATCCGGAGAGCTAGGTCCATGCTTATGTCAGAATATGATGTCCCATCAAACTCTGCAACTTTTGTTTAAGTCATTTTTTGATTGGTTCACTACAAAACCAGGTATTATAGCCATTATAGATTAAAATAGATATATCGACGAATTTCATAAGTCGTCGCGTCAGTTAAATTTTAGTAAGTACTCTTTAAATGATGCTTAAGCTGACTAAAAGTAAATTTTTTCATGACGATGCTAGCTTTTGAACCATATACTTACTTTCGAAATCTACTACGTATGGAAAATATTAATTGTCGAATGTTATTCCAAAAGTATTTCTTTTGTTGATAATTAAACAAGGCTAAAAGAATTAACTATTTCTATAAGATTTGATACTTACATGCATTATTGTCTAGTCCGGCACAGATAGGTTGAGATTGTCCATTGTTCCAGTAACAATCAGCGTGTCCACATGGTTCTATTTGGCTTCTAAATCCCGACGCTGTGTGATGACAATCAACCCATTTTGCATCTGTTGAATTTTGTTGTGACGAACTATCTTGCGGAACGAAAGAATCTCCAGGAAAACGTTTACTTGGCTCTATTTCTATGAAAACAAAGCAAAGCCATATTGATAGGATTTTGAACCTGAAAAGCTTTATAAGTGACATCTAGCGGATATCTTTTGGTCGGATGTAAAAGAAATCATTCGTTTAGCACAAAATATATGAAAACTAGCTATTGCTTACGGCTTCGAAATCATTGATTCATTTAGAGAACCTACGTTTACTTAACTTATCCCCTCTATATACTACTCGCAATATAAACAGAAGAATCCCGTGCTATCCTTCAATTATCCGCTTGTCCTCGCCTAGCCTGTTCCATAAACATCACCTATAACTTACATCCCTTTGGAAAATAACGCGACATTCGGTTATGGAGTTCCCTGCACTCCCTTAAAGAATGAAATAAAAGAGTTATATAATAACTGTTGTCTCAAACTTTACCCTTACTACTTCTATTATCCTTCTCTACTATTCATTTCCCTCTGGGGAAAAAGGATTTTTTATTTAGAATTTTACCAATTATTTTTCTTGTCAAAAATAAAATTTACATTTA
Source organism: Chrysoperla carnea (assembly GCF_905475395.1). Classification (NCBI taxonomy): domain Eukaryota; kingdom Metazoa; phylum Arthropoda; class Insecta; order Neuroptera; family Chrysopidae; genus Chrysoperla; species Chrysoperla carnea. Next base: position 130,872,808 of record NC_058337.1, read on the forward strand.
AATTCCCATACTTGTCATGCGTTCCAGTTTTATTCCATTTGGTTTCAAACGTTGTGCAACCCATTCACATATGCGTGCTCCAAAACTAAATCCCTTTACATTGAACTGATCGCTTGATATACTTGTACATGACATGATTGTAACTATTAAATTTGCGGTACAGTTACCCACTACAGGTGTGTTTCTTGCACTTTGATTAAAGCAATTAGTTGGAGTTAATGCCGACCAGTCTACTGATATAACACAATTGTCACCAGCATCCAGACATACTATAAATAAATAAATAAATTTCCAAACATTTGCTGCGCATTGCATAAAGTTTTCTATAAAGATTATCCTTCGAAGGTAAATCCAAGATCAATGATTTTCTGGTAAATCTTTAATTATTATTTCGTAAGGTAAATAGTGAAGTAAATAATGCCCAGAGAGTAAGAAGGCTTACATTTGAAATTTTGCGGTAATACAATGTCTTCACACTCCTACACTAAGTTGGTGTAAGCGCTACGGTATTGGTCCTCTCTCTCTTCTAAGATTGTATTATACGCCACAAGCACATGCTGGAATTTTTCGGGTGACATGACCCACCCGGAAACATGTTGAAAAAGATTCTCCTATATGTAAAAGTAAGTTTAAGCACCATGGCGTTAGTTTTGCTCGGTACAGGTGGGTACAAAGTGATAATATGGATGTCACACCCCTTTGTAACAAACCCCTGCACCAACAAATACTCTGCTGGATTTCGAAGCAAATTAAATAAATGCCGTACAAGAAATAAATCCGCTAACTTCGGTACCGAAAGTTTAAAAAATTTTTGGTGAGATACTAAGGAATGTGGCATTTATATTTTCACCTATACTCACCTGTACCGTGCAAAACTGATACCAATGTGCTTAAACTTTCTTTTACATATATGAGCATCTTTCTCAACATGTTTCCTGGTGGATCATTTCACCCGAAAAATTTCAGTATGGGTTTGTGGTAGAGTTTAAGACCAGAACTTATTTATTTCTTTCAAGAAAATCATTTTCTTGGATTCCAGTAGACAAAATAATTTAAAACAACGAAATATTTTCATAATTCAAGGTTTTTTCTTCTTTTGAAACAACGAAAAAATTAAAAATAGATACCATTTCGCCCTTTAGAATTAAATTGATCATTATGATCTCCCATGTTGCCATGTATCAAAATATAAATCCTTTTTCCAATACATTCTCTTAATTGTTGTTTTAATTGTGTACAATTGCCAAGATTCAATTCAGTGCCAGTTATTGGATCATTCCTTTAAATAGAAGAAATTTTTTAAGTTATTTTTTAACGAAAAAAAAAGTCATTCGATTCGATGTGTCTAATGAAAGAATATATTTTTAGGAAAAAAAACTACAATTAATATGTAGGACGCCAAACTTTAGCTCAACTGTAATTTTTGCTCAAAATGTTACATTTTCAGTAGCATTTCAACTTTTTTTACCGGTCCCGACTCCCGGAGTTAAAGGCGACTGAGAATATCGTTATTTCCGATGGGGCATCAATAAAATTTTTTGTTAAGAAACACTTGAAGATAAATTTCTTGCTGTTCAATTCTCTCTTCTAACTATAAAGATTGATGCAGTTATCGAAAAGCCTTAATTACTAAATTTTGTTAAGTTTTTCATATTATTTGAATCGTGTAGCTTGATATGGTAATCTTATTATTATCCTGGTATGCTAGTCTTAGTCCAATTTTCGAAGTTAACAACTATATTCTAATTGGGATTTTGAAAAAAAATTATTTTTTTAGTTTTTATTTTTTTGACAAAAGTGGAAAGATCATTTATAAGTTTTATAGCAAAACTGTTTTTATTTTTTCTTGATAGTTTTAAAGTTACAGGCAGTTTTAATAGAACTTTCCAAACAAGAAACGAAAACGCCCGACAAAAACATTTTCGTAAAAGATCGTATACCGTCATAATGATAATTAATAATTGTATACAGTGTATACAATTCAATTAACATTATTACGTCACCAACATATTTTACGACCATTTGTTTTATCGGGCGTTTTTGTTTCTCTTTTGGAAAGTTATTTTAAAACTGCCTGTAACTATAAAATTGTCGTGAACAAATAAAAACATTACATATGATCTTTCCATTTTTGTCAAAAAAAATTTGGTTCCAAATCCCAATTGAATATAATTGTAACTTAATTTATAAACTCAAACATCTTACCTTGAGTATACATAAAATTCAATATCAGGATTCGGACAATAATCTTCAGCTATTTTACAGTTAGTACCAGAGCTACTTTGAGCATATCCAAAATCTGAAATATCAAATTTAAAAAGAATAAAAAATCAATAAAATCGAATTATTGCGCTTAAATAAATAAAAGTCAGAGAATTTTTCGTAGTAAGAAAAGATCAGTAAAGAAAGGGTGCTTTCACGAAAATCACGCATCCCATGATAAAAATTTCAAATAAATTCCCAATAGCGTTTTGAACAGACATAGGGAAATCTTCACACTTTCGGCATTTTATTTTAGTTTTCACTACTTAAAAGTTCATTAGTTTTTAGTTGAGTTAACATACGTAATAAAAATGTTGCAAAAATTAGAGTGAAAATTAATTTTAATAACATTTTATAAATATTTTAAAATTCAATATGGACAACATAGACTTTTTCTTCAATAATTAAAACGTTTCTCGTTCAAAGTTAAGGTTACACGATTTATATAAAAAATTATAATAAATTGTTTAAATATTTAAAGATAATATTTAAAAATTTATATAAGATTGCAAAAATCTTATCTTTTATTTCAAGATATTAAAATAATAATTTTAAAATTATTTATTATAGCAAGCAAAATGCATTTTGTATCTATGAGCACAAAGCCGAAATAGCTCAGTTGGGAGATCTATAGGTCCTTGATTCGATCTCTGGTTTCGACATTAAAATTTTCGTAAATATGAAGTAAAATTTTATAAGGAAAAGTGTTAAATTCTTTATGAATTATTGGGATTATTACTAATGACGTCAAATAGTCAATAAGGCAGACAAAGCAGTCATATTTTAAAAAGACGGTCTATGGAATGACTGGATCATTTCGCGAATTAAAGTTCGATTTTTTTCCATAATTTCCTGGATCAATTTTTGTACTACATAAATACGTATTTCGACTACCATGTAGTCATCATCACTATGAGTTGTCATTACCCTTATGGTGTATTTGGTGACGGTCTGCAATGTTTGGCTCCGGTTGCGTGATAAAGTTAGCCAACAGCTTAATTTGATTCTATTTTTTGTTAAAATGTAAAAATAATATTTCATTACAATTCATTAAATTGATTTTTAATTAAATCAGTTTAAAAATACAAAATAGAAAATAAATATTAGGTATATAATATTATAAGTATTTGATGGCTACTTGGGCACAATTGTTTTCTGTAGCTGGCCCAATTCATTGATTGTAGCAAATCTTATGGTATTAATATTATGCTTGACATGTCTTTCACAACTTTCGATCACTGCCTCTCCTCTTATGAAGCCGACGGATGCTTATGGTCTTCCGGATAAGTTTTTCAAGACATTCCAAGCAGTTGCTTCCTCTTCAATCTTATCTTACTAATGAGTAATTATGTTTTGTGATTGTGATGTTGCGTTGCCTTTGTACATCTGGTTAAAATTGCATCGGGCATCGGTATATACATTTGTTTCGAACACCCGATGTTTAATTGGATTCAGTTGGACTATCGAGTGATACTTGATAAACTCCAGCCGTACTGTAAATAAATAAAAACCCATAAAAAAGTTAACCTAGTCTAAATTGGAACTACTGTAAAAACGGTCCTGTTTTAATTAATACGAATTTTTATCGTCAGTTTGCGGGATTTATCTGATTTGATTTAGAATATTTTGATTGGCCTTTAAAAATGGTAAAAACAAGTATTGCTCTGTGGTAGTCCAAATTTAATCTACTGAAATCGACCTAATTCTGACCCTCTGTGTCCACGCGAGACATTTCTTTGTTTAGTAATGACATATCTAAAATTAAAATTTCAAATACATATTATGGCATTATTGACACTACTATTTGATACCTATACAGGAAAAAAAGGTCGCTTTTCCCGAAATAATTGAATTGAGAAATCGTTATTACTTAACGGTATCTACCCCCTTTGATGAAGTCTTGCCGTTATAATACTTTGATCACCCTTTTAATTCTAATCCTTAAAACTTACCCAAAAGGCACTGGCCAACCAGCTGGGAAATACTTTTTACTACTGCAATTAACCAGTGGTAAATTACCATTATATTGACATTTTCGTGCCCTATAACGTCCGCTGAAGCTACGAGGGTAATATTCAAGTATGCTTAGATGGCTGCATAAGTAAGGGTAAACTGAAATGTAATTGAAATAATACATTATTGTTAAATTTAAAATAAAACGGCAATTATGATACAAAATTTCTATATTATGTGCTCATTCCGAACTTAATACCTGCATTTCCTTATTAATTTATCAGAGGTTGTCATGAATATATTAAGTCACTATGCTAATGGGCGTTCCTATATTTTGACTCCAGAAGGGTGCAAATCAGAAATTGTTTACTTAAAATTTCATAAATTATAAACAGTATTTTAGTTTGTCATACTTAGTCAATTAAATCAATGATGAATTCACATTCAAAGCGGGGGGCGGGTCTGCTGCCCCGACCTGCGCTCCTCTTGGTATGCCCATTAATATATTTTCATGGAGTTATTAGTCCCTTTACAAAGACCAATCTTAAATGGAGGGAGGAATGTACTTGTGGTACTACAAGATATGGTCTGAGTACAATCGTAGGCGTTCCGAAGATCTTATATCACTTCCAAGGGAGCTATCACAGTGAGGATGAGGAAGAAATCATGTCTCATCTTCGATCTCACTGTCCAGCTCTTGCCACGAGGAGTTGGACTCACTTGAAGCAGCCTTTCTTTGACGATCTCTCCGACCTGAAATCCGTTGGCGTCAAATCACTCCTGCTGTTCCTAAACAGCTCCAAATGGTACATTTAGAAGTAGCCACCCCAGGTCAGCCGCTCTTACCTAGCCTAGTCCCTTCGCACATAATTATGAAAATAAGGACATTGCAACAAAATAAACACTTTTCCACTACAGTCAATCTACTCATAAGTATACAGATAAATTTTCTTCCAAAAATATTGCCTTCGCTAATAACCAAACAACTTATCTAGAATTCACTACTCCTTAAATTTTACAATACATACAAATATTTAGATCAATTAGACCACATCCAGGTTGCTCTTGGCCATTGTCCCAATAAAAATCACTGTGTCCACGTGGTTCTATCTGGCTTCTGTTTCCCGCCGCTGTATGATGAACATCAACCCATTTCGCATCAGATGGATCTAATTGTTGAGATAAATCTGACGTACCGAAAAGTTCAAGAGGAAAAAGGCTTGGGTCTAATGCTATTAAATAAAAAAAAAAATTATTATGCATTTAACAGCATTCCAAGTTAAAAAAAGTTCAAATTTCCATACCAACTATACTTTCTACTTCTTCTCCTGTTTTTAAATTTTGTTGAACAAATGCAGTTGCTTGTGCTCCGGAACTATATCCAATAAGATTAGCTGTTTTATTCAGTGGTATCTTTGCACATTGAACTATTTGATCTATTGTATAAGCGGTACAATTACCAACCACATGGGTGTTTCTTGCGCTAAAGTTGAAACAATTAACTTGGGATAGTGGTGACCAATCTACCGATACAATACAATAATCACCAGCTTTTAGAAGTGCTACAAATAAAAATTACAATATGTTATTATTATTCTCATTTCGATTCCGTCAATTCCGTGTTTTGTTTCCGCGACTATTGTATTTCTTGGCCCCACTTTGATTATCAAGTCAGCACTCGCGTCAATCGTTCGATAATCTTTAGTCGCGTGATAAAAGATATGCTCATGCTTTGACAAATTTTGGACTCGTGCGGAAAATTGCTTTGAACTATAGGAAAAACAAACGAAAATCAGTACCTGATCTCATTTCCGTATTAAATTCATCATGTCTATATCCTACGTCTCCATGTACTAAAAATTTAAACATTTTATCTTTACATTCTTGCAATTGCCGCTTTAGTTCATTACAATTTGCAACATTTAATTCGATGCCATCTGTTGGATAATTCCTTCAAATTAAAGAAAACATTGGATTTAATTTTGTGAGATTAAAACAATAAAATAGTATAAGATAGGTAAGAGGCTGATTAGAGATTATGCTGACTGATTTTTTCGCTTCTATCAAACAGATGTCTGTAAATTATTTCAAAGAGATTTTTACGAGAGTAGATAATAAAAAATTCTATGTTCCATTCTTAAGACGCCATTCGCCATCCACGGATATATGGCCAATATTTTTTGATGAAAATGAAACTTCCGAAACGAAAATCGCTCATTTACAAACTTATATCTTTTATTAAACTCTTGTATCTCTTGCAACCCAAGAGTTGAGAAAAATTAACCCCTAAAAACCAAGTTTTAATTATATTCTCTCTCTTTTTGCTTAAATTTTTTAAGCGAATTTTTTTAATTTAAATTTTTATCTTTACCACTGCCTGCAAAGTCATGATTAGATCACGAGAAAAGGATTAAAAATCGTTTGAAAGTTTCTTTATATTCTAATAGAATTTAATTTGCATTACTCCGAAAATCTTATTAATCACGCAAATCGCAAGATTCAAGAATAAACACGTGGCTTTTAAAGTAACTATATTTTAAAAATTCAAACATCTTACCTTGTGTATAAATAAAATTTAATATCGTGATTCGGACAAATATTTTGAGCTACTTTACAGTTAAGACCAGAGCTACTTTGAGCATAACCAAAATCTAAAATATCAAATTAAAAAAAATTAAAAATAAATAAAATCGAATTATTGCACTTTAACAAATAAAAGGCAGATAATTTTTCATAGTAAGAAAAGATCAGTAAAAAAAGTGTGCTTTCAAGAAAATCACGCATCTCATTAAAAAAAAAAATTCAAATAAATTCCTAATAGCGCTATGGGCAAATAGGAATACTTTACACTTTTGGCATTTTATTTTGTTTTTCACTAATTAAAAGTACACTAACTATTAATTAAGAAAACATACGTAATAAAAATGTTGCAAAAATTAAAGTAAAAATTAATTTTAATAACATTCTTAAAAATACTTTAAATCCAATAAGTATCGATAACACAGACTGTTCTTCAATAATTAAAACGTTTCTCGTTCAAAGTGAAGGTACATATTGTGATTAATATAAATAGGTAAATACGAAATAAACAATTGAAATCATCAATTGATTGAGTTATTTGTTGAAATACCATGTATAGAGAGTGTTGGTCACGCAATCGTTTGTTTTTTTACGCCATGTAAGTAAAAAACGATGGCCACTCTTAGATAGCCACACATTCATACATGCCAAACAAACAACTCTGATATTCCCATAAAACACATACTATATAACTTACGCATAATTTGCGCTCTAACGAGTAAACAGTGATATTTACGAAGAAATGTTTCAAATTAAAGTTGTTTATTTTTTTAAAAGGAACATTTTTTACATTTAAACTTTTTTTCTATATCTAACGGTTTACAAGATGGGTCCTACGGACCCAAGACGCAATTGATCTAGGTTGCTCGTTTATGAATTCAAGCTCACTTTTTACATCCTAACCACGCTATTAAATTTCAGCATGAAATCTATTTTCTTTTCTGAGTAATCATGTTGACAGGCGGACAGACAGAAAACCGGAAATGGGCTAATTAGGTGATTTTATGAACACCTATACCAAAATTTTGTTTGTAGTATCAATATTTTTAAGCGTTACAAACTTGGCACAAAACTTAGTATACCTTGATATCTTTTATATACATGGTATAAAAAATATAATAAATTTTTTAAATATTTAAAGTTAATATTTACCAAATTTAAAAATATTTATATTTATAAAATTGCAAAAATCTTATCTTTTTTTTTCAAAATATTAAAATAATAATTTTAAAATTATTTATTATATAGAAAGCAAAATGCATTTTGTATCTATGAGCACAAAGCCGAAATGGCTCAGCTGGAAGATCTAAAGGTCCCTGATTCGATCTCTGGTTTCGACATTAAAATTTTTGTAATTATGGCGTAAAATTTCATAAGGAAAAGTGTTGGACTTTAAACGAATTAAAGTTAGATTTTTCCACAATTTCTTAGATCAATTATTGTACAACATAAATACGTATTTCGACTACCATGTAGTCTTCATCAGCATGAATTGTCATATGACTCTTATAGTGATGTTACTCGTTGCTAATTTGGTGACTGTCTGCAATTTGCTAATTTAACTCTGGTTGCATGGCTAAGATAGTCATCAGCCTTTCAATTAAAAAACAGTCACTTGGAAGTCCTTCAAAACTCTTGTTAAAAATGAATGATATGTGGATGTATAAATAAATTTTTTACGGATGTCATTAAATTTACTACTAATTTTTTGGTAAAATGCGTACTTATAGCGTTTATAAAGCTCAATGATTTAATGAAAACATATATTAATGTAAAAATAAAATTTCATTACAATTTATTAAATTGTTTTTAATTAAATCCATTCAAAAATACAAAATAATAAATAATAATTGGATAATATTATATTTGATTGAAGAGTACTATGGGCACAATGCTTGACATATAAAAACTTTATAACCTTTGTAGTATGTATTCAACAGAAAAACGTAATTTTAGGGGTTATTTTTACAATTTTCCCATCTTTCTAGCATGTATAAACTATAAAAATGGCAATTTTGGAGGATGTTTTTTTCAATATTTCCAGTGGTTGCGATGTTTTCAATGATATTTTTCGATGCATTCAGTTGACTTTATTTAGAGTCGATTGGTGAAAATGCAATCTTTCTAGGATGTATTGAACAAAAAATCGTTATTTCGTAGTGATTTTTTTGGGGTGACCACTTTCTACGAAATTTGTTATTGTTGCTTTTAGCCACGGGTTACAGTGACTACGGTACCATTAGTATCAATTTAATAAAATCTCGGAGATTAAATTATATGAGTTTATAAGTTTGATAAAACGATTAAAATGGTTCAAGAATGAATGTCAGGGTTCAGGAAATGACGAATTTTCTTTTTCATTCAACTTTTCTGAATAGAATTTGTTGAAATAAATAAAAAAATCAAATATATTTTTAAAATTAATGTTTTTATTATATAATGTATACAAAATTATTTCTAAATAAAAATAAAATTACACTTATTATTTTTCAACCTTTTCAAGTTGGTAATGAATTGTCTTCATTATTTTTTAAGGATGAAAATACTTCATCGGTATCGAATGTAGAGAGATTTCATCGTTTTTTTGTTTTTTTAACTTCCCGCTAAGAAAATAGGGAAGTTATTGTTTTCACCCCGTTTTGCCAAAATCGAGTTTTCATCAGATCTCGACGTTTTAAGGTGTCAGGAAGCTTCCCTGACTACTTCCGCGAGGGTGTCTGTATGGCTGTATGTATGTATGAGTGTGTGTGTGTGTGTGTGTGTGGATGCATGTAAACCTCTCATAACTTTTGAACGGCTTATCCGATTTGATCGCGGTTGGTGCCATTCGAAAGGGCTTGACCCAAACTATTTTGAGACCTATTTGGACCGATTCGAACCGATAGATTTCGAGAAATCTCAAAAAAACTGCAAAAAAAAATTTTTTTTAAGTGTTTTTTTTTTTAATAACTTTTAAACGGCTGTATCGATCAATTCCAAAAACTAATCAGCTCTCAACATCAAAAAACCACGTCGATCACCACCAGTCCGGTCAAAATCGGTTGATTCGTTCGTGAGTTATCGTTGACGAAAGAAAACCCAAAAAAGCGTTTTTTCGGAATAACCTCAAAATTTTTTTGTTCTATCAATTGAAACTTGAAGATTCTTCATGAAGCTTCAAAAACTGCGTCGAATGTCACCAACCGCGTGAAAATCGGTTTATTCATTCTAAAGTTATCGCGATTTGAAAATTTAAAAAATAGTGTTTTATCAAACGTCTATGAAATTTTTGAGCTAGAAGCTCAAAAGCTTCGAACATCTTCATTTTTGAGCTCAGAGAACTATCGATCGATTTCAAAAACTAATCAGCTCTCAACGTGTAAAAACTACATCGATCGCCACCAAGTCGGTCGTAATCGGTTTGATCAGATTTAATCAGATTTTAGTCTAAGATCACATCTAATTACAATAAAATGCGAGTGGATATAACATCAGAATAGATAAAATTTTTTACACGTTATGAGTCAATACTTAGCGGGAAGTTACAGGGATGACCTGCAGGGTCAACCGTTTTCCAAATTTTTTTACTTAGGCTGCTCTTTAAGTTGCGCTAACTGTTTCACGACATCATCATCGTTTACATTTAGTTTTTCGTTTGTATAATTTGTTGTGATGACTCGAAATACTCCACTTGTACTGTAAATAAATTAAAACTTTTATTTTTGAAGTGAAAACATCTTATGGCTTCGCGTCATCATGTTATAAATATACCGTAACCCAGGAAAATAAAACTTTTTTTCTATCAAAAAAACGACACCTATGTAATTATAATTAAAGCTCAATTAAATATTTTAACACTAAGTAATTCTGATCTTTGGTAACTTCTGATTACTGTTCATAGATGGCACAATTTGCTCATAATCGAACATAGGAGCAAATTGTGCCATCTATGAACATAATCGGGCACAATTTACTGATGCGCATTTGAATGTCTCCTCTCCAAGTTTTAAAAGGCAAAATGTTTATTCGTCTTAATATTACTGTTTCATTCTTCATGGGTCTCTAGTTGTGTTCGCACAAGGGAAATAATTGACCTTATTTATGTCTAGAGATTAAAAGAAATCTTAGCAACTTAAGAAACTTACCCATAAGGTACATAATAACCCGCTCGGATGTCTGTTACGGGATTACATTTATGCAACGGTAAACCGCCACATCTTTCGACCCATAATTTGTGGGTAACACTTCCAGCATAATATTTAAATGATCGTTCATGGCTGCATAAATGACGATAGGCTAAAAATAATAAATTAGAATAATTACATACCATAGACTTTAAGTGAATTATTTTTGAGAATATATGTAAGGAACGGGTCTTACTTTGATCCAGGTCAAGTTTTCTACATCCAGGTTGATTTTGACCATCGTTGAAGTAAAAAGCACAGTGACCAACTCGTTTAATTTGACTTCTATATCCTATCGCTGCATGATAAACATCTACGTAATCTGCGTCCGTTTGATCTAACTGCTGGGATTTGTCTGGTGTATCGAAATATTGTAACGATGGATCTAGACCTATATTTTCAAAAAATAAGAATTAGTTTAAAGTTTTAAAATAAGTATAAATAAAGTTTTCTTAAATATATATTTTTCGAGACCTTCAGAAGTTTTGAGAATTTCTCTCATCATGAGAATAAAGATTACCGAACGTTTGACGCGAGTGCCGAGTCAATTACGAGATTTTTTGATTAATTCTAAGAAAAAAGTGCTTTTGCCATTTACAAGACTTCACATGAAAATTCGTAAAAGTAAAAAGTTGGTATTTTCGTGACCACAGCGGTTAAATAAACATCGGAACAAGAACAAATCCAATTTTAATTTGAAATGGACTTTTTCATGATATTGGCAGCTCTTTGTGTTGTCTCTCTCTACTTTAGAATAAAAATTAACTGCTTTACCAGATATCCATGCCAATTTCTTTCCACATTTCAAATTTGGTGAAATAAATCCGGCTGTTTGTGCACCATAACTGAATCCAATTACATGAATCTTTTCCAATAAAATTCTGGCATTTCCAATTAATTTATCGATTAAATTTGCAATACAGTTACCAACAACTCGTGTATTTCTTGCACTAGTTAACGTGCAATTAACTTGCGTTAATGGAGACCAATCAACTGATATTACATAAGGATCGTCAAGTTTGAAAATTGCTAAAAATGAAATTATATGCAGTCGGGTCTTATTTACAATTTAAAATTTAGAAACGGATAAAAAGTACTTACCTTCTCGTGTAACGTTATTAAAGGTATCGTTTTTACCACCTAAATAGCCATGGATTAAAATTTTTATTGGTTTTTCTTTAGACGGTAACTGATTGTTTAATTTTTTTCTATTATCGATATCCAATTGTATACCATTTTGTTGGTTATCCCTTCAATTCCAGGAAAAAAAAACGAAAATATTTCATTAATTTTGACATCATGTCTATTACAACTAGTGTCCGACCGAAGCTTCGACTTCGGCTTCGGCCACCTTCGGCCAAAAAAAACCACCTTCGGTCAAACATTCGGCTTCGGCCTGAATTCAGGCCGATGCCGAAGCTTTGGCCGAATGTTCCTAGCAAACGTCGGAATTGAACGAATTGTTCTAAATGTTATTATTTTGAAATAAATTTCAAGGTAATTTTTTTAATCATCTTTAGATTGACTTCTAGACCAACTTCTAAAGATCATAATCTCTAGATCAACTTCTAGAGATCAACTTTAATATTAAAGTTTTAAATCATGTTTTTAAACCTTCGACTTCGGCTGGGCTTCGGCTTCGGTCGAAGGTTGTGGTGATAGCCGATTAATCGGCTTCGGCTTCGGCTTCGGCCAAAAATCGATCTTCGTCTTTTTATATAATCAGGCATTTCAAAAACTTCCCGATTTATGAACTTAAATGTCCATAGATAGACAAGTTGAAATTTTTGACGATTCTATTCTTAATTTATAACCAGTAGCAGATTAGCCGCAAAAGCTACAGGACTTGCGGACCCAGTGTAAATAAGTGATTGATAAGGGCGTCATTAAAAGAGAGGTTAACGAATATTAAAAAATGGGGGTGAAAAAACGTAAACAATGCAAACGATAATGCAAAGAGTAATCAATCAATTTTTGTAAAGGGCAATCAAATTTCAATTTTTCTAATATTAAACGTTAAATTTTTTCTGATACAAAAATTATAAAGGAACTATCTTTTTAGAACTTTATCTCTAGATCATTATGCTCTCCAAATTCGATAGAGCAACAAAAGCCTGTACTTTTACTTGACTTGAAGTTTGTGAAGATTAACAAAACCTTACAAAAAAGTTACCTTCGTTGCTTTGGTGACAGAATTAACTAAATTACATGAACATTTGAAAGAATTACCAGGTATACAGCCAAAAAGTAATATTTTTATTGGGGCAAACATTTGGAGCGTGAAAACAATTTGACGCCTGATCACCAATTACTTCACCATTTCCAATACCTAAAATTTATAATATTAAGAATAATTATTAACTTGTTATATATAAACTTGACTTATCAAAGCTTTAGACTTACCGATGAAAATTGCAGAAATAATACTTGATACAATTAACTTTGAATACATTTTTTTGGAAACAAATTACTCGAAATATTTTCCAATAAAATGTAATACATACGATTTCTTACTATCGGCTTTTATAGGATTATTATTGTTTTAGCAAATGTGAATTTTTAAAATTTTCTACGTTGATATTTGGCAAATATTGATACGATTAAATCATATAAGAAAATGCCGTAAAATATATCAAATCTTTCATTAAATAGGACGGCAGCTACTCATTGTAGCCTTACTACAAGGCTAACTATACCATCTGAAAAGCCTCCAACCATCTGCCTTTTGTAACAAATTTTAAATTCTTGTCATGTAAAAAGTCGTTTTTCGAAGCGAGTATGAGTTGGTCGTCCAAATGTTTTTATTTGTTAATCAACAATAAATTTCTAATTCAATGAAACGATCAATGGTTCACTTTAAAAGTTCGTAAATAGGCAACTTGTATGACGTAAATGTTAAGTGTTTGTCAAATAATAGAAAAGTATTATACATGTAAAACGTATACGTAATTCAAGTTGCATATTTATTAATTTTGTAAGTCAATTTTAACATTGATCGTTTCATCTAGTTGACAATTTATTGTTTATTACCAAATAGAAACATTTGCGCCACTAACTCATGCGTTGATGCTAAAAATATTTGACATCTAAAAAACACATTCCATGAAGTTTAAGAAAAATGCGAGCGGTTTCTTTCATTTTCCTTTATTGGTAACATCTTTAACTGTACAAGTGGAAACTGAAGTTATGCCCTAAGTTGGAATCTCACCAAAAACAATAAAATTTAGGGAAAAAGTTCCAAACAAAAGCTAAAAATGTACAGTTTATAAGATGCAGAAAGCTTTATTGACATATGTTGCTCATTTAATCGAAATCAAACTCACTTTTTATACCCTGAGTACGCTATAAAAATTTTAGCTCGATATCTCTTTTCGTTTTTGAGTTATCATGATAACAAACGGACATGCAGACAAACAAAAATGAACTAATTATTGATTTCATGAATCTCTATTCCAAAATTTTGTTTATAGCATCAATATTTCTAAGCGTTACAAACTTGGGATTAGTGGTGGTCAGTGGCTTCCGGTCTATAAATAAAATCATAAATCATTTTCCTCTTAAGAGAAATTTGAATTACGATCTAATTACGACAATAAAACTTACCTAAGATCATAAAATTAAATTAATTTTATTTTACAATAATCTGTAATTTTTATGATTTTATATAGATTTATGTATTTTGTGATAACATTGGCTTGTGCCAATATATTACAACTTTATTAAACACTTAATCTTATATCAAGTTGTATATAGTAACATCATTGGTGTAGAGTTCGTACAAAACAAAGTGGCACTGAACAAGAGAGAGTGTAGATACGAGTGCACATACATATACATCATACACTCTCTCTTGCTCGGTGCCACTTTGTTTTGTACGAACTCTACCTAAAAAAGATGACTCCCTCAGAGGTTCGACAAATTTTTACATTTCTTTGATATTTACTCAATTCGCATACAAATTTAAGTAAGAATTATATCTGAGTTTCCAAAATCAACCGTCAACTTTTATAAAATCGTTTCGCCTATAGTATACAATTCTACATATCCAATTTCAGCTCGTTTGAACGAAAAAGAGCCGATGAAGATTCCGAAATTTGGCGGAACAAATAAATATATGACTAAAAATGAAAAATTAGAAAATTAATTTATTTCGTAACAATTTTTAATTCCTTATATTAAACAAGTACAATAATTTGTTGATATATTTATAAAAATTAAATATTATTCAATAATATAATTAAGTAATTTTTTTTTAATTATTACATTTTTTATTTTAATTTTAATGTACTGATAAAAAAAACCAAAAATAAATTAATAAAAAAAAAATCATAAATTTTTTTTTGTAATAATTTGTGACGATGCATTTATGTGAAAAATTTTGTACTAATTGAAGATATAATCACATAATAAAAAATTGTGATAATCATTTCTTCCATGATACAATTAGAAAAGGTAAGTTCTTACGCAGATTCTTTCTCTCACTCTTGGTTGATTTATATATATTGAAATAAATACCACGATACTCGAAATTAAAATGTAAAGTAAGTATGTTTTTAAATCATATTTTTTAATTAAAATTTCTTAATATACAATATTATTTCGAGTATCGTGATATTTATTTCAATAACTATTAAATTGTCGGTTTTTATGGAATTTACTAATTTCAATGGCCTAGATTTACACTAGCCAAAAAGGTTAAAACATTCAAATGTTTTAGACTAGCATTTGTCTGGCAAAAACAATTTTTACAGTTGCACAAGTAAAGTTTCGGTACAAGTTGAGCTAATTAAACTCTCTTCGATAGCGAAGTAAGAAATTTTAATGAACATATAAAAAAACGAAGATTCGTAATTAATTTTTAATCATCATCGGATCCCGATGAAGAAGAACTTGCAGGTTTTTTCTTCTTTTCCGGTGATCCACTTTTTTTACCATCAGATTTTCGTTTCGATGCTTTCTTTTCCTCTTTTTCATTCTGTTTATTTTCATCTGATTCCTTCGATGAATCTTTACCACTTTCATCATCTTCATCCCCACTTTCACCAACTAATTTCTTAACTTTCTCTTCTAAGCTACTTAATGATTTCTTTAATTTCGTTGCTTCAGGACTGTATGCCCATAAAATTAATTCTACATGCTCTTTGGATGGTAAACCATCATCGTCCCAATATGGGACATTATCTTTTGAGTTTAATTCTTTCAGTAGTTTTTTGAGATTTGTGTTTCGTACAATATCCCATGTTGGTTCATCTTTGTTACTTTCAATTGTACGTAATTTTTTATAATCACCTTCAGCGGTTTTTTCGTACGCTTTGATGAACTTTGAATTATCAATATTGTAATGTTTACCTAATGATTTGAATACTTTTACGGTTGTCATGGGTAAATATGCTAAATTCTCTTTGGATAAATTTAATTTTTCGAAATTCTTTAACCAATCATCGAATACACTTAATGCGTCTTTGATATTCTTTAATTTATCTTCAGCTTTTGTAACTGAAACATAAAAACATTCATAAGAAACTTTCTTTCAGAGGATAGAAACAATAATTTCTTAGCAAAAAGTTGAAAGCTAGTGAAAAAGAGTAGAAGAAATTGAAAAATAAGATGTTCCTGTAAAAAAATCATTTATTAGCTTTTTTCAGAGGAATTGGAGAAGAATTAAAATGATGAGAAATCTCGCACACTTACAAAATTCGACCGAAATGATTAATCGAACAATAAATTACTTGCATTTGGTTAACTTTATCAGTTCTTAGGAGGGTGCAGTTGCCCCTCTCAGCCCTCACACTTAACGACGACTTGACTTAGCGCTAACACTTATAGAATCCAATTTTTTATTTAAACTTTGCAAAACTTTGAATTTTTTCAAAATATTTTTGTATTTTTTGATCAGCTTTAAGCAAAAAAGTACTCCTGTGATTTTTTTCTCTAGACGCTTAATTTTGGAAATAAAAATTCTTGAAAAATTAAAAATGGAATATTCGATTTTAAGACAAATGTGTTGTTTTTTTCAACCTCTTTGGGTGTTTGCTTAGCTAACGCAGCTCCTGCGCTGCGATTTTTTTTATTTCTCCCTAAGATACGGACATATGCCAGTAAATGAAATAATTTATTATATTAATTCAATTCAACACAACAACATTGGGCATAAACGCACCCATTTGTTTTAATAAATAAGCAGCTGATGAACTTTCATCAAAGAGCACATGGCGTGCCATGTTTATGCAGATTGTAGATGATTATTTCACCTGCTTAATTTTTTTTTAAAGAATACATCGCAAATATATTTAGTTTACACAAAATTTTCCATAATATGAATATGTGCGGATTGTGGATCCATAGTACAAGCGTTTGGAGAATGAATCTTTTGGTTAAATATTCTCTACACGGAATTTACATATATAAACAAAAAAATTTATGATCCTATACCCTATCGACCTTGACACGAATTTTAAAATTTATTGGTTGGTTGATGAGGTAATAGGTAATAAATTTTGAACACTTATAAAATTTTTAATTATAGCCCACTTGTACATCTACCATTTACAATTAGCATATTTGCAAAATAATTACAAGGTTTTGTTTCAAAGACAAGACACGAATTTTGCTAAAAGATTACTTTAATTTTGTTTTTGAATAAATTGGGTCTTTTTTAAAAAGTGAATAGGTGTGAAACTTTTTTCAAGTGTTACAACTAAGCCCTATTTCCTATACTTTCCGACTTTCTGGTCTATGAACCAATGATTTTTTACAAAATCCAAGAATATAGAATTTCTACATCGATTTTAACCTTAGCTAATACAAGATATTGGATTTTATTTGACAACGATTTCTTGCAAATAATTCAATAATTGAAGATTAGGCATTAAAAAACAGGAATTTAACCAAAGGAATGATATTTTTTTAGATTCGTCGATATAAATCCATGTTTTTGTAGTAATCAAAGAATGCAACAATTAATAATACTTTTCAATACATTAAAATCGGTTTTATGCGGTTTATTGTTGCTAGTTCAGCGCTTCTTTAGATAGATTGTTGACCCAATTAGTTCAAAAAAATTAAAAAACTGGACAATTTTACATAATTTTTTTGTTTATCAGTAATAACCTTGAAGTAGTTTATCACAACAATACGCAATGTTTACAAAAAATAAAATATTTGGTAAATCAAAAATATATTCAAGACACAAACCAAACTACTCAGAAAACTGTAAATGAAGTGTAGATATAATTGCATTATTTTCTAAAAAAAGATTTTTGATTTTACTTACTTGTTAGAACTCTATTTGCGCGTCCAATTAAACCTTTAATTGCTAATTTCTGATAATCGGGATCACGTCCCTCTAATGCTTTAATTGTTTCTAAAGCTTTTTCTTTATCTTTAAATCCTAAATTTGGAACGGTATCGGCTGGTTTATTTTCTGCCATCTAGAAAAACACAAAATTTCAATTTTTTTTTTAAATATTTCACTTAATTTTTTCACGATTTCACTTGTTTAGAATATTTTAAACACTTACTTTTAATTATGTGTTAAAGATTAAGGATTTAGATGAGATTCAGATAAGATATCGGTTTGAAATTAATCGTTATACTAAGTTATAATTTGTGATTTTGTTATAACGTATATTTTATTTTAACACTGAATATACAAATGATCAAATATTCAAATATAAAATAATGTGTTTACGAAATAATACTTTAAGCATTTTATTTAATTATTCAAAACACAATTTGAATAGTGCGGTGATATTTTGTTAATAAATATAAATTTACTTTTTCAGAGTACACTCTCATAATTAATAAATGAATCAACTGAATCATAAATAAATTACTTTTAGACTTTAGTTTTGGGGTAATGAAATAGTCCGCGGGACAACACTTTTTTTGTTAAATGATTATTACATTCTTGTAACTTTGTGAGTATACCAAATTTCTCTCTAAGACTTTTTTCGAAAATGCTGCGTTTTCAAATGAGCATGATAAAGTCATATTTAAGCTACTGGTTTTAAAAAACCCAATATGATCACATTAATAAAAAATAAAATAATTTGCCCTGAAAAATACTGCACTGATGAGCTTGTCTACCACCTCCAACATACTGTACTTCACCTCGCACATACCGTACTTAAGTACAGTATGTTCAAAGTGGTCATAATGTCCCACAAATTCCCTGCTGCGTTTTTTCATATCAATAGCTTAAATAAAACGTTATTATGATCATTTGAAAATGCAGCATTTTCGAAAAAAAGTTCTAGAGAAAAATTTACCTTACTCACCAAAAGTCAGCCACTCATGCAGTTTCAATTATGTGTTGATCACAAACACATTTAAAACCTAACGAAGTATTTCTAGACTACCTTAATTAAAATCATATAAAATTTACCAAAACAATTAAACGATTTCAAACCAAAGTTCGTGATTTGCTCAAAATCAAATTTGACTTGACTAATTTGACATTTTTACCAAAATTCTCGGTTTACTTTGATCAAAAAATATATCTAAGTATTTGTTTCGTACATGAGTTTTATTTCAGGGAATTATCAAAGAGCATAGGATAGAGGAGAAGCAGCCCATATGAGCTAATGTAAAATCGTAGTATACGAGTTTCAGCGCCTCTACCGAGTCAGGCTTTCAAACATAATAGTTAATAGTCACCCCCGCAAAGTAGTTAAACTTAATAGCCATACCCGCAAAGGCCTACAAACTTAATAGTTGATCGCCTCAGACTCCAGATGTCACTTATAATTATACTTCTGCTTCTTGTCTATCCTATAGTCTTTGGGAATTATAGTAACGACACTATACTTTACCCCCCAATGCAATTTTCCCCACCAATGCAGAGTGTGTTCGAACGAATGGTCATGGTTTCAGAATGCGGTGAACATATACATCCGTAGAATGTTAGTTGTGGCTCTTTACGAAGCTACATATTTATCAAAACTTCGTTTCAATTTTGTTTGGATTTGAATTTGTTAGACTTTCAAAAAAATGTTCGAGAACATTGCTCTGTTTTTAGCAAACTATCACGGCAAATCTTGAAGTGATGAAATTGTTTATCACAAAAAGAAATCGCTTAATTTTTCTGATCGTATGTGTATACCCCCTGCTCTTAGTCATTACTTATAGTATGCAAATATAAAAACAAAACAAACAAAAAATGATAAACCACTCTGTTAAAATAATAACGTCCATTAAAAAACGAATACTGTATATCAAAGGAATGAATATATTCTATATTATAAAATTTCTATAAATAGTTTACGATGTCATATACCTAGTTAGATTATTACATCATTTGTAAATAAAATATATACATTTGTTGAGTATATTATTTATTATTTATTAAAAATTATATTGTTAATAACATTGACCAAAAAAAAAAACATTATTGTAGGAAATATAAGAAAGTTTCTTTTCTACACATGTGAGTGTGATACCGGTACATAGTACTTTTTTTTATTGTTTTGCCTTGAAAAGTTTTACTTGAAGATCTTGGGGGTTCAGAGTGTGATGGCTTGTTGAATATTTAAATGAACTGTTTTGTCATTTTTATTTTTAAATAATAATGTAAGTTATAGTGTTGTTAGTATACCGGGTGGTCTGAATAAATCCTACTGTATTTGCCAACGAAGAAAAGGGATGTGATAAAATGCCATTACTGATAAAATGATAGATTAACTGATACATTAAAGTCAAAACTCGGAAGTGAAAAGGTTGTAGTCCAAAAAAATTAAATTCTGTAAGGAGCATTCGGCAAATTATATCGTGTCTGAATGAAATTTTTTCTGAGCCCCACTAATTTTGGAACAAACTTTTCATTTTTGATGTTATTGTTTAGCTAGCATTCACCTTTCTTCGAAATATTGCTATCAAGACCCCTCCATCTCCAAAACTTTTATAGGTAGGTTAAATTTGCCCACAAATTTGAAAAGTATGGCCCAAATTTAGTATAATTTCATACTTGATTTATTGAAATTGGATATAATTTGGATGTATTAGAGCAAAATTAAATTTTTTGGATTTTGATGACGTCATAAAGTTCAAAAAATTCAATTTTTTCATAATACATCCAAATTTTAACCTATTTGAATGGAATTTTTTTTGAACCCCGCTAATTTTGGCCCAAACTTTTCATTTTTGATGTTATTGTTTAGCTAGCATTCACCTTTCCTCGAAATATTGCTATCAAGACCCCTCCATCTCCAAAACTTTTATAGGTAGGTTAAATTTGCCCACAAATTTGAAAATTATGACCAAAATTTAGTAGAATTTCATACTTGGTTTATTAAAATTGGAAATCATTTGGATGTATTAGAGCAAAATTCAATTTTTTGGATTTTTATGACGTCATAAAGTTCAAAAGATTGATTTTTTTCATAATACATCCAAATTTTATCCGATCTGAAAGGAATTTTTTTTGAACCCCACTAATTTTGTGTCAAACTTTTCATTTATGATGTTATTCGCTTCGAATACTTATGCAGAGTTAGTATCCAGCAATGTCGTACATATTTGCCGGTGCAGGGTTGAGATACCAAAGGTGTGACATCCATATTTTCACGTGTTTGCCATGGTGCTTGAACTTATTATTACATAAAGGAGAATCTTTTTCAACATGTTTCCTGGTGTGTCATTTCACCCGCAAAATTTCAGCATGGGCTTATGGTCTATAATAGTTATGGATGAACTATATAACTTTTTTTCTTGACATAATTAAAATGATATTCTTAGATATTAGTTCACGGAAGTAGATTATTAACAAATTATTCATGCGTTAAATTATTCAGACTAATGAAATAAAACACTCTAGCATACGAAAATGTGTTACTTAAAAATACTTGTAATTTACTAAAAATAAATGCAAATTTTCATATACATATTCACATGTTCGATGCAAGCATTGGATAGGTATATTTTTAATACCGTATTTATGACTGTAAAATATACAATTTGTCACGTTTCATTAGACGTAATGTATTCTCCAAAGTCCGAAATGTATACACTTTGAATTATTATAGTCAAAAAATATTTGGCAATCAAGAGCGTCACCATGAGGATGTTAACTTAATAATTTTTATCACTTCAGATGAAGAATTTTCACTCACGAATAGAAAAGTGAAGTTGGTTTTTGAAAATCTTTAGAAATACGCAAAATATTATAACGTTTAAAACACATAATTTTAAACAAAGAGGAAAATATAGACTAGTGACGTCATTGGATGGTATCATAACATGGTAAAATCATAACATAAATCATGAAAACATTGTGTGAAAACTCATATTAATAATATAACAAGTGAAAACAAACAATTGACTGAGTTAATTGTTAAAATACCATGTATAGGCAGTGTTGATAACTCTGTCACATTTCACATACATACATATCTGACATATTTAACTGATATTCTCATATAATGCGCAAGTGTTGATGCGCAGTCGTTTGTTTTTTTGACGTCACGTAAATAACAAAAGATATTCACTTTGATATTCCTATATTCGTACATACTATAAAATTTGCACCTAATTAACGCCCTCGTGGGTAAACAGTGATGTTTACAAAAAAATGTTTCAAACAAAAGTTTTTTATTTTTTTATAAGGAACATTTTTTACATTTAAACTTTTGTTCTATCTCTAACGGTTTACAAGATGGGTCCTACGGACCCAAGACCCAATTGACCTATGGTGCTCATTTACGAACTTGACCTGTCTTTTTACGTCCTGAGTACGCTGTAAAAATTTCAGATCGATATCTTTTTTCGTTTTTGAGTTATCGTGTCCACAGACGGACGGACGGACGGACGGACGGACGGACAACCGGAAATGGATTAATTAGGTGATTCTATGAACACCTATACCAAAATTTTGTTCGTAGCATCAATATTTTTAAGCGTTACAAACTTGGGACGAAACTTAATATACTATGTATATTTCATATATCTTATATATTTAAACGAGCAATTCTTGTATATATATATATATCAACGATCTTGGAAATGGCTCCAACGATTTTCATGAAAATGAGTATGTAGGGGTTTTTTGGGGCGATAAGTCGATCTAGCTAGGTTTCATTTATCAGAAATGTCGATTTATCGGTCTTTTCATGAAAAATTCATCAGACATCTATTGGTGTATAACGTAGTTAATGAAATACAATGCAAATTATAACATAACAAAAAGGAGGCGTTTGAGTAGTCTAAAGTGAAAAAAATTAATCAGACATCTATTGGTGTATAACGTAGTTAATGAAATACAATGCAAATTATAACATAACAAAAAGGAGGCGTTTGAGTAGTCTAAAGTGAAAAAAATTAATCAGACATCTATTGGTGTATAACGTAGTTAATGAAATACAATGCAAATTATAACATAACAAAAAGGAGGCGTTTGAGTAGTCTAAAGTGAAAAATATGACTCTTGCTGACATCTATTGGCGAATAACCGAGCAAAGCTCGGTCATCCAGATATTACATGGTATAATAAGAAGATGTAGAAGTTATAAATATTTCGGTTTTGGACGCATCGAATTAGTAAAGATTATTTCATATTTATTGTAAATAGCCTATGAATGTATGCAATATCAGATTACTGTAATGTATTACAAGTTGCATAACTTATTGATTTTTCGATCTAAACATTTCCTGAAATTAAAAGGATTTTCTTAAATTAAAAATAAAAACACAGAATTAACAAACAAAAAAAAGAAGATTTATTTTCGTTTTTAATAAATTATTAATACAAATAATATGCATTTTTAATACTATTTACAAAAAATCATTTCAAATATTTAAATAACTTAAAAATTATTATAAAATCGTTTATCTCAAAAACTTGACAAAATGAAAAAATAACTTCGAAAATCATTCTGTATAAAAAAATGAGATTCAGTCTAGATAGTAAAAAATACAAAGGAATTATAAAATTATAATTAAATTCAGAATTTTTAATTAGTATAAGAAAAGCTATTGAATACTTTGAGTTTTTGATTTTTTTTTTTATTTCGTAGACACAAAAAATTTGCAGTTAGGGAATGAGAGATTAAGCAATATTTTTAAATTTGCATTTTTAAGGATTAAGAATACAACAATACATTGATCAAGAACATATATATTAAGGATATGAAACCTCATATGTCAAGCTATAAGCGCCCCTGGCTGAATTTAAGGCACCTATCTTGACGGTATCTAGTCATCGACCGTTACGTAGTTTGTACTGCGCATCAGGCTGTCTAAGTGATTGAAAAAATTGAAATTGTTCAATTGATTGAAAAACAAAAAATTAAAATTGAAAGACGTCTGATGCGCAGTACAGAGTACGCAACGATCGAGGACTAAACTTCTCCCAGATAGGCGCCTTTTCCTGCTACTCTCTCTACTCTAGTTTTACGTCCTTAATATATATGTTCTTGACATCGAACTCTTGTGATATTGAGAATCGAAATTTAATTTTATATAGAATAAGTTTAAATTAAAACTTTTCCGATGTGTGTTAATCAATCATTCTAGTATTCAACAGATTTTCTAATAAAAATTATTAATTAAGTAAATTTTTTATCATTTACTTTTAGTTTAATATCAATTACTACGTATGCGGGTTATGAAGACGAATAATTGATTCCCGAATAGTTTTCTATAGTTTTCTACTTTTTCAATACTGCAAAACACTTAAATACTTGTTCAATATATTACTTTTTTTCTTTATAGATTCAATATATTTTGGCATTTTCTATCAAATTATTATTAATATTAATAAATAAACATATAAAGAGCGATTTCTAGACGAAATTTTCATCGTTGACTATTTTGGAAGTGAGGACTTACTTATTAAAGAATGCAAATTTCAGGATAGATAAAAATAAGTCATTCAATCCTCCATGTTGGAAATGCCTAGCCAGCATTGGTTACACCATGGTAGAATTAGACAAGGTATGTTCGTTGGAGGACGAGTTTTGGTTCAGTTCGAACACGTACCCAGTCTTAGCTTGTCCCTTCAAATTTTCATATTAGAAAAAGAAAACTATATTTATCCTGCAAATTTTCGCTGTCTTCTTGGAACACACTCAGAAAGAACGTCTCCAGACAACCATTCACTCAAAAAGATTATATTTAATATAAAACCTATGTTGCTTTTTGGCCTAGAAATTTTTCGCTTTTCATAAATTTATAATTCTGTAGTTTCTAATTTCTTTGGAGTATACATATTCGGTAACGTTTGGTAAACATTTTGGGGCCTATCCAAATCATTATGTAACATTGCACATGGTGGCGTGTCCCCGGCACTTGTAATAACATTTTCATCTAATGAATCACGTTCAGAGGTTTGACTAAAAAACAAAAATTAATAATTCATTATTTTCCCGAAAAACAAACTAACAAAAAATTACAAATTTTGACAAACCTATTATACTCATCAGCTTGTTTATACCATTCATTTGTATACGCTTGTAACCAAATCGGATTACTACCTTCTACGCTATGCTTATTTGTGTTTGGGACTCTACCTCCAAGGCTTCGTATAGCCAAATCAGACTCTGGACCTATAATAAATGTTGACGCTGAAATTTTTATTAAATTTGATTTCACTACGTTCAAAAAAAAACAAAGCTTATAAATTAAAAGAGTGCTTAAAGTTGAAGAGGAAAAGTTAAGTTTTATACGTATTTCATGCAAATTCCAATTTCATTACGAACTATTAATTTTTCTATTCTAGGAAAACAAAAATCAAATTAAAAAGATGGATTTGTTTTGATTATGGTAAAGGTATCGTTATCGTTATGTGATTTCTTTCCATGTGAATAGAATTTTTACATGGAAAGTGTAAATTATATTTACCGGTGTACACTAATTTCCCCGGTAAACGTCATTCAAGGCAGTATTCTGGTCTAGAAATTTGAAGAAATCTTTTTTTTTGTGTGCATATTTTTAAAGGTTATACCCTATAGAGTATGTCCTTAAACAGATTTTTCAAAATTCGAATTATTTTCGGAGATACAGCGGATTTTCTAGTAACGAAGTTTGAATTGATCACTCTGTACTGCGTGCTTCTGCTGCTTCAAAAGAAGGCAAAATAGCTCGATTAGCAGAAATAACTTTGCAAGACTATTGCGGATGATGTAAAAGAAGGCCCTATGTATGGATATGGGATCGCCGATTAATCCAAAGTGAGTAATTAATTTTATCCGAGTTACTCTGCCCAAATTGTTTCTCAAACTTAAAACGCGTTTTTCTTGAAACTACATTTTTGGAGGTGGTTGACATGATATCTCAAGTTTTACTCTACCAATTTCTTTGAAATTGGGTGGAAGTCTTTCTGATAAATCTCTCTATCTTCTGAATCTCGGATTTCAAGAAATTTTCATAGAGTACTCAAGGGATCTTTGAGACAAAATGGTCAACGGAGTAGAACGATAAACAATATATTGTATAACAGGAACAGATCAAAACAAATCCGTCATAAATTTTACTGTTTCCTACACTACAAACAAAAGGGTTAGAAAAGCAAAAGCAAAAAAACTTAAAATCTACTTGTTAGTAATCAAAAACTGTACGAAACTTTTTTTTTACCATAAGCAGTTGCTGTAGCAGCCTTTAATTTTCGTTGATATGTTTGTCGTTGTGTAAAACATAAAGCTAAACATACTAATAATAAAACACCTAAAAATATTGTGCTAGCACCAAGCCATAATGCTGTTTTCGCTTCTTGGAATGGCATTAATGCAGCTTGAACAGTTGCAGGTTGTGTATCGAGTACATTGAAATCCTACAAAAAAAAGTTATATGAATTTCTGCTTTATGACGTCACAAAGCATCCATCCAGTCGACAGGTTGGAAAAATTGGGGCTAGGATGAAAAAGGTCAGAAGTTAATGAAACTTTGGGATGTTTGCAATTTTTTCAAGTTTTTGACCCTGTGCGATAAGAGGAGGTGGGACAGCAAAATTTTCGATCTTCCTCCGGTTTACTTAGGATACTTTACGATTACTATTAGTTTTTGTAGAGCGATAAATTTCTTACAATTTTGACTATTCAAACATGTTTGTACGTGAATTCGTTACCGAGATATAGCGTTTCGAAAATAGGTCTCTTTTTCTAAATTTGCTAAAAAATGCAGAATTTCACCTTATTTCTTCTGTTAAATCCGAATTATGACGAAAGGTTGTCGTAATTATGTTTCTCGGTTACAATCAAAAACTTTAGAGACTCCACCTGGGATATTACTTCTTTTGCCGTAAGAAAAGAAAAACCGGAAGGGGTCGAAAAATTTGAAGTTTCTCCATCTTCTCATTTTACACAGGGCGAACGACATCCCAAAATTTCATTAACTTCCGACCTATTTCTATCTGAAACTACCTGTCAACTTTAGAAATATAGCTGTACCTTAAATAAACCATCCAACTTTTCAATATTTTGATCGACTAGACGTAAGACTTCTGACACTTCTAAAATTGAATGATCTTTCTTATTAACTAAATGTAAATAAAGATCAGTTCTTGTTTTATCCACGGAACCGTCTTGATTTGCGTGAATTTTGAATTCATCGACATTTACAATTGCGCCAGTCACATTACCAAGAATTCTGTAACAGAAAAGAAAGAACCGAATTAGTTTGTGAGGCCAGGAGTATATGTTTGTCGTTGATAAATACTTACTGTCGAAAGAATTCAATTCGATGTCGAATTTCAGTTGGATGTTGTCGTAAAACAAACCGAACACGTTGATCTTCACGTAATAAATATATAAAAACTCTTGCCATATCTTGGAGTCCACCAGTATCGTTTGCCAAAACCTAATAAAAAAGAATATTCAATTAGCCAGATTTTCATTTCTTTTTTATAAATAAAAACCTACCATAAAATCAAAATACCCTTTCATTCCTTGTTGTGGATCAAAATTCAATGATATAACTCCCGTGTCCTTTTCAACTAAAAACGGCGGTTTTTGTAAATTATCTAAACCTTCTGTTAACGTCATCTGAATACGTCCAATTAGATAATATGAAATTTCAGCATTTACCCCATAATCAGCATCAATAGCCTGCAAAATTCAAATTGTTGAGAACTTTCTCACAAGTGGAAAAAGATTTAGGGTATTTCTATCGGAATGAGACCAAACGCGATATGTTAGAAAGAGAAAAAAATAGTTTAACTACTTTTAGGAAATATCTTAATACTGTCGCTGGTAATAAAATAATAAGGGGTCTTTGGTTCGAATCTCGATCGTATGCATGTTGAGGCCCGGGGCATGGTTTATTTTGGAAGGAAACGAGATTGATATATAAGTTTATCATACCTTAACATGCATAAATTGTGTTCCAAAATCAGCAGCCGTTGTAACACCACCCGTAAATACACGATTAATAAATTTTGGAGCATTATCATTGATATCATCCACGAATACTGTCACTTTCAACAATGTGTCATCAGACTCTTCAAAAAAACTTTGATTTGCTGGTAAGTGAACACAATCTTCTGATGCTTTGATTAATAATAAATGAGATTCTTGGACTTCTCGATCTAACGGTGTAGTTACCTGAATATTTTTAAAATTGCGATTATTATGTTGTTTTTTTTTATTTATGGAAGTGGTCCCAAAAGCCATTAGGCTCTAATTTAAATTAATTAATATCTAGCAGTTATCCCCACCCTCGTCGCTGGGCAATTTTAATTGTAAAAATAAAGACTACCGCGTTAGCCTTCACTTTTCTTTAAAAAATTTTATTGCCTTGTGACTTTTGGAACACTGGGTAAATATGTTATTTACAGTTAATTCATGATCAAAAGGATGTACACGAAATAGACCAAGTTCATTTCCGCCAACAATAAAATAACAAACTGGTAATTGTGAACCGTCTAATATATCCAATTCATCACGATCGACAGTGTCCGGAAGTTTTCTTGTTTCTTTTCCTGCTGGTTCGTTTTCTGTGAATTAAGACAATAAATTTTTTAATAAAAATAAAATTTTAAATTGGAGAAATTTTTTTAGTGTGCGTACCTGTAAAATTAACAAAGAAATCGTCCATTGCAAACTGTGGTTCGTATTCATTGACATTGCTGACGTAAATTGTTAAATCCAAGTCTGAACTTAATGCGGTTGGTACTCCCAAATCATAAGCTTCAATACGAATCTGTGTTCCAATTAAAAAATAAAATTTTTTAATAAAATAAAAAATAAAATTTTGAAAAGCAACAAAATATATCAAATTTAACTTACATCGTAAATTTTTTGTAAATCTCGATTCAAAATTCTCCTTAATTCCAAAACACCAGTTTCAGAATTAATTCCAAAAGTACGATAATGCCCAGCTGGATCTGCTTTCAGCCTATAGCGTACGGCTCCATTCATTCCAATATCTTCATCTTCTGCGTGAACTTGAATTAAAGCGCTTCCAATCGTTGTATTCTGTCGGCAAAAATTACGTTTATAAATAACACACACTCGAAAACAGTTATATTCTCCGGAAAATTTCAGAATTGGATGATTCAACCCGAAAATGATTAATTTTTGCCACCTCGTCTAAAGTCGACGCTTTCTCACGCGCTTCAATTTGGTGGTGGTTTCCAAATTGAAAATAACGACCAGAAAATGGAAATTTTTATCGTTTATGCGAGCAAAAAAACTTACCTCTGGAATTTTTAAAGTACTATTTTGAGATGGACTCTTAAATAATGGAGCATGATCATTGAAATCTGTTACGCAAACATTTAGTTTTTCATGCACCGTATTTGGTGGTGATCCAAGATCACGAGCCTTAATTGTTAATGTATAATTTCCATGACGAGCTTGCAACGATTTTGCTGCTATCAGATGCGCAGTCCAGTAATCAGTTTGTTCCAAAATAAATAATTCTGGAAATGATAAATAAATTTGAATTTAAAAAGAAATCTTGAGATATTTTGAACCTGTTACAACTTTGAGGCATGTTCTGATTCAAACATACTTATAGAACCCCGGATCTAAGTTCCTGGGAGGCATGTACTGATTGGAATTTTTCGGATTTGATATAATATTTAAGTTAATTTCGATTGCGGACTAATTGAATTTTGCCTCGAATTTTTATATCTATCAAGAGGATTTTCGAAGCCTCCACCATAGCAAAAGTTCCTACTCACGGTCTTTTGCTCTTTATATCTCAAATTTAACAAGTTCTAAAAACAAAAATTCTTATTCCTTTACCATGATCATTTCCTTCAATAATTTCCATTTCCGTACGTCCATTAGGAGTAAAATTATCATCCTCATCCGATGCTTTAATCATGACTATCGAAGAACCTGGATCATGAAACTCCGTAACACTTGCGCAATCTTTAGGGAATTTCAACTTTGGTGGATTATCATTTACATCCAAGATTGTGATTGGAATTTGTTTAAAAACATTTCGACTTTCACCACTTGTATATCCAAATTGATAATTGTCCCATGCTTCGGCCACAAGTACATACGAACCAACTGTTTCTCGATCTAAACTATCGGCTACTCTTAAAGATCCTGTTACAGGATCCAAACTAAATTTTCCCTAAAATAAATAACAATTTTTAATAATTTTTCGAAAAATTTTGGGTGGCAATTATTAATTTACCTGTGATGCAACATGATCCAATAAATATGTAATTTTTCCATAATCACCAGAATCCGCATCTTTTGCTTCTAAAACTGTGATTTCATATCCTACGGGAGCATCTTCGTGTACGCTTAAATTTGTTGTGTTACTAACAAAATATGGATTATTGTCATTTTCATCCAAAACTTGAATAAAGAGTTCTGTTAAACTGGATCTTGGTGGAATTCCAGAATCGATTGCTCGGACCTAAAATATATTTTTAAAATAATAACTAACTAATAAATTTAAGTTAATAACTAGCATAATTTTCATTTTCAAGGCTTGTGGTACGGAACAAACGAAAAAATAAGAGGTTCTATGAATTCAAGGACCTACAGTGTAAACTAGAAACAGGTATAGAGAATGTTGGGGCTATTTCGTCATTCTGAAACGGTTCCAATTCTTGTGAATCCTAGAGGTCTAGATTCACAAGAATTGGAACCGTCCGGATTCACAAGAACTGAAAAAACCCATTCCAATACAAGCTCAGTGATTTGGTTGATTAATTTTTTCATAGTTTTACATCTGTCTCGTGTACGCCTATAATTTTATAGACAAGATATTTACCGAAAGATTGAGCCATGGATGTTGTTCATGATCAATTTTATTCGCCACAACCAAATCCCCATTATTCGAATCCAAGTGAATCAACTGCCTTAATACTGATGAGCCCTCTAACGAATACGTAATTGTTCGATTTTTATCAGCATCATTTGCAATAACCGAACAAATGTTGACACCATTTTTACTATTTTCAGTCACCGAACATCTGTAGAATGGTTTCTGGAATTTTGGATTGTTATCATTTTCATCCAGAATTACGATGGTTAACAACGCTGAAAAAATAAAATTTGTTTAATCGAAAATTCTTCGCCTAAAATAAAACAAAATGGCAGTAGCCTGAGATGAGCGAAAATCCCTGACAAATTGCTAGAAAAGATTCTAGCCATAATTACTTTTCTTGGCAGAACTGAAATTAATCTTGGACGCTCATTTTAGCTTAGTTGTGATTCGATTCAGAGTTCTTGTGGAACTTAACGAAAGACCTGTAGACGGAGTGTTTAAATCAGTAATTTCCCAAGTGCTCTATATAAATTCTTTGAGTTGGATTTGAAGGCGAAAGAAATCTATTGTAGCGAAAATGAGAATAGGTCTATAAGAATAGAAAGGAAAAGGGGATATTTCGTGGCAGGGGTCTATCTAAATTATAAAAAAACTGGCAAATGGTCTACGAGGAAAAAGTTTGGGAATCACTGGTTTAAATTTATGACACGCCAGTTTTTGTTACGAGTCAGGAATATTGTGCAAAGTAAAATACCTGTTGCAATTTGAGGTTTAATGATGGCACCCAAATCTTCTACGACAACACCCAAACGAATAACTTCCAATTTTTCGCGATCAATTAATTTCGCCACCTTTAGTATACCATCCACTGGATTTAAATCTAATAGCGACAAATAATCCATATCGGTATTTTTAATTAAAGTTCCATCTTCATTTCTCGCTTCAGATGTTGCTGGATCAATACTGTATCGTAAAATTGCTGCTGTATCTAAATCGTTTGCTTTTAATTGTGCAATTTGTGTACCAACTGGTATATTTTCTTTTATTTCGACAATGCCAGGATCGATAAATGTTGGTGGTTTATTGTTGACGTCGTTAATCGTAATATTCACTATAACTGAAGTCTGGAAAAGTAAAAACGATAGATCTTAAAATCTTGTTCACTTCATAGGTCCCAAAATCTCCGCAAAAATATTAAAGATTGATTACCCCGCTATAATGGTCCCTTAGCTTCCCAAAAGTAAAGGACTTTTAATTAAAATAGAATGAGTCTAACTTATTGGGAGCAAAATTCCAAACAAGATTCCCTCATACTTACTTGTTTTTTCGAATCACCAACTCCACCATCGATAGCTAACACTTTTAACGAATAATGTGTTCGTTTAGGTTCAGTTAAATCAGGATCTAAAGATGCACCTTTTGCAATCGAAATAACTCCATTCGTTGCACCAATAACAAATTTATCTGCAGCACCATTTTGAATTCGATACGCAATTTCATTATTCGGTGCTGAACCATCATTATCGATAGCTTTCACTTGTAAAACTGATGTGCCCGACGGTGTATCTTCAGGGATTGTTCGATTATAGAAATTTTTTTCGAACTGTGGAGCATGATCGTTCACGTCTTGTAAATAAACAATCAGTGGTACTTCTGACCATAAACTCGGTGTACCCATATCACGACCTTGAATCATAAAATGTAATGGACGAACATTTCCGATATTTGGTCCAGGTAATTTTTCGAAATCGATTGGATGATTTGGTCGCATGATTCCAGTACGTTTATTTATTGAAAAATTTGCCATTAAAAGTCCTTCTGATATTGAATAAATGACTTGACTGTTCTTCGTTCCATTTAAATCCAAATCTCTTGCCTCAACTTTGAGGGGACTTTCAAAATTAATGTGATTTTCTAATAAAGTTGTTTCGTAACGATTTTGAATAAAAACTGGCACATTATCGTTGACATCTTCGATGTTTACAATTAATTGAGCTGTATTTCGATTTCCACTTCCCAGGTTGTCTCTAGCTTCTACTGTGAGAAAATGGCGTGTTATCACTTCACGATCCCAACTTGCACCTCCAGCTATTTTGACTGTAATAACTCCGCTAACTGGATGAAGGGATAATCTAGAATTTTTAAAATTTTCATTAATAGAATTTGGCTAGGAAAATATTCTTAAGTAAGCAATTGTTATCTTCGGAGAACTTACAAATGAGCAATACTGCCTCCAAGATTTGTATACCGCACACCGCGTGTTCCAAAATTACCAGAATCAACATCTAATGCTTGAACCCAGGCAACAGTTGTACCCGCTTGACAATTTTCTGGTACAGCCACTTCATATAAGCTTTTTGTGAATTCTGGAAAATTATCATTTCGATCACGTATATGTACAGTTACAGGCACTTCAGAACTTTTCACATCATTTTCCACAATTTCACTTGCACCTAAAGTAAAATTCTTTACTTTTATAGATTCATAATCTAATGCTGTCGAATTTTTAACGCGTATCAAAAACGATGCTTCGTTTATTCCCCGTGATGGTGTAACTTCAAACATTCCGTTATCGTCACGTAAATACATTTGAAAAGTTCCATTATTTCCCTAAAAAAATTTGCAAACATCAAAATAAAGTTATTCAGCAAATTGAAACTTTGAAAGTTACCTGATCATGATCGAAAACTTCTGGTACAACATTGCCTAAAAATGTTAATGGTGTATTATTTTGGGCATTTTCATCAATTTCGCATTCGTAATGTGGACTTCGAAATGTTGGCGTTTCATCGTTAATATCTGTCACAATAATCGTTACTTCAGTCACAGCTCGTGGTGCAGGGTTTATGGATCCACCAACTTCAGTTGCCTAGAAAGTCAAATCTTTTAGAACAGAAAAATTTTTATATTAAAGAACAGAAAAATTATTCGAGCATAACAGATGGCTTCAGAGCTATTCTTTTCGAGTAATATTATCCTTTTCGTATGAGACTTTCTCGGGACAGATTCGATTCAAGTAAAAAATGAGTGGACTTTGAGGGAATTTTATTCTCATCTCAAAATTAGATCTTTTTTTGGCCAAAATAGAAATTTATTTTTTAAATGGATGCTCGTGCTTCCTATTCCTATTTCTTTTGATTTTTGTTTCTTCAATATCTAATATTGGTACAACTTTTACCATCGAATTAAAATTCACCGGCTAAAACTTACCATTATATTTAAAATGTATGCACCTCCATTACTAGTAGGATCTTCGCGATCTAAAATACGATCTGTATAAACCACACCTGTTGTTCGGTCTATAATAAATTGTTTTTTCCCAGCGATTTCTTCATCGTTGTTGATAATCGTATATCGAATTTTATTATTAACACCACGGTCGCCATCGACAGCCCTTACTAAAATAGAAAATATGTTAAAAATCTTCTAATTTATTTCAAAAACCGTCCAGCAGTTTTGATAACTCTTACCTTGCAAAACCGAAGTCCCGATTTGTGCATCTTCAGACACTCTTGCTACTGGAGTTACACTTATAAACTCAGGTGGTTGATCTTCGACATCCTCGACGCGCACTAAGAGCGCTGCAGTACCCGTATTTATACGTCCGACTTTAGCTCGATCAACAGCAAGGACGCGTAACTGATAAAGCATTTTTCGTTCATAATCCAATTGTCCAACTAATCTTACGACTCCACGACCATTGATAGTCGATATAGCAAATATATCATCTTCTCCATCTAATTCCTAAATGTTTTTTTTTTTTGAATTATTATTACTCGAGTTCAAAGTTCTAAGATTTTTTTGATTCCTACCTGTAAATGGTATAAGACTTGTCCATAAGCTCCTTCATCCAAATCTTTTGCTTCAAGTGCGGTAATAATACCAGGTTTAGCATCTTCTCGTATTGTAATCGTTGGTGCATATGGTAAAAACATTGGTACATTATCGTTAACATCTTCTACTAATATTAACAAACTTTGGGTTATATAATTGCCTTCGCCTAAACGTCCATCGGTTAATGTTAAAACTAATAAGTATTCATCACGAGTCTACAAAAATTTATAAAAATATTGCTTAGTAAAAATTTCATTTTACATTCTTAGCTAAACTAACTTTTTCCGAATACCTAAACAAAATTTGACCGAAATTTAAACCATATATGATTTATGAAAGGTATTGAATATTTATAATCAGTGTTTAAAAACTAATTTAAACATTGATTAAAATTTTGTAAAATCATGAATGAAATTTAAAATAAAATTGTAACTTCAACCCTTTTTAAGTAATTTTAAAAGTATATTTTTAAAGAAAAACATCATACGACTACAACATACTAAAATGTGTCATAAAGTAGAGTATTTCGCTTTGTATAAATTGAATACTTATTCAACCCCTCTCGTGTTAATTAATTAAATTATTTTAAAGTAAATTAATAATTATTTTAATTTAAATTTGCATACTTTATCCTAACAAAAGGTATTTGATGAAAGAGAATGAAAAGTTTCGCTTTTCACAAAGACATTAGCAACTAATATATAATTAATTTTAAATGGTTTTAACTTTTTATGCAAAAATGAGATTTTAATGGTTTTAAAAAATAGCTTGACCAAAAAGTATTTAATTACATAATTATACAAGATGAAAAATTTTCTTTTTCCATTAAAAAAAAAAAGGAAAAGATTTTTAAAAGAAAGTAAAATTATTAAATTAACAAAAAATTATAATAGGAGATAATTAAAGAAAATTAAATACATACTTCTCGATCTAATTCTTTGGCTAAATATACATTGGCATCTGTTTTTGATATGGTTTTAACTGTAATTACATCACTACCTGGTGTATTTTGTACACCAAATTCTAATTTATCGCCATCAGGATCCGTACCTTGTAGTCGAAATATTAGGCTACCTATAATTAAAAAATCAATATTGTAAAATATTGTCAAATTTTTGAAAAATGTAGCAAGATCATTTAAGGGTATTTATACAGGGTGGTTCAAGATATGATTTCAATACTGTAGGTACTGATGCATTTGACCCAGGAAAAAACTCGTCGCCAGTAGGTTTTTTTTAGGAGCCGGTGGAAATTATTTGTCTGAGTACTCAACAAAATCACTTTCATGCGAGCTTGTGCATTTTGGATTTACGCCCATAAAGTTGGACAAAAGTATCTTACTTCCGAATTCACATTCTCTTTATTTAACATTTAAAAAAACTAATGGATTTTATATTTTGGACGATTCTAAGCATTTCTTGAGCATTGACATTTCCCTAGCACCGTTTTCGAGATATAAGCATTTGAAAAAGTTTTACAAAAAAAATTCTTAGAATTTTTTGACACTTGACAATTTTTATCAAACCTCATTGTTTTCGATATATATAAGCGTTTAAAAAAAAGTATGAGTTTTTTCCGAAAATTCCATATAGACGAAGATTTTTTTGTGATTTGGTCAAAATTTTGATTTGAAAAGCGTCTGATTTTATATTTCGGACCATTCTAAGCACCTTTTGACATTGTTTATCTGACTCGGCTACCGGATTTGATATAAGTACAACCATTTGGATCTAGAATTTTCTACGTTATCTCCTATAATCCGATATAAAGCCCTTCATTTGACAGAGATTTTCGGTTGCATTTCAAAAACTATTCATCTTGACTTCAACGGAACTGTATTTTTGCGTATATGGGTCTTTTTTATTTATCTGAAAAATAGAGATATCTAAAATTTGGGATATCTTGGTATCATTTTAAGCGTATCGGTAACATCTTAAAATTAGGTATCGATAAATCATAAAAGGTTTGTTTGTGATAAAAAATCGCTTTCTAAACTGTAGGGGAGGATAGCCTATTGCGTACCGGCTATTAAAGATATTAAATCAAAGGTACTCCGCGCTCACAAATAGTGTTTTTTTTGCTGCAGTGGTTTTTTAGACAAAAGCTGCAGTTTTTTTCGGCTGTTAAAAGTGAAAAATAAACACTCTTGATTTTTCTCTGATTTCCATTGTAATTTTCAAGTTACTATATTCCCTGATAATTTTCGATAATCCTGGGCTATAATCACTCTACCATCAGATTTACTTTAAACATAACTACTCTGATCAACTTCAGGATTAAAGTTATACTAATTACCCGTATTAGCAATATAATAGTTTCCCATGTTGTTTTGTTCCAATTGAAAAATAAAAATCAACAGCTTTTCCTTACCTGCTGGGGTTTCTTTTCCTTCTTTCAATCTCAACACAATTTCCGTTTGACCATGAATTAAAAATCGTGGCGGATGATTATTACCAAACACATTTTTCACACAACACACCAAAAATAATATTAAAAAATAAATACATTTCGTTGTATTTTTTAAACGCACTTTACGTGTTTTCATTGTCAATTTTTTTCTCCGGCTGCTGCTACACTCCATAATAATTTTATTAACTTCCACATTAATTATTTTTAGCCCATAATTATTTAACAATAATAATTACACATTATTTAATAATTATTTTTAATTTTAAATTGATTGAATATTGATACGTTTGAATTGTTAAAATCATTATTAAAAAAATTATTTTAAATTATTATATCGATTATCTAATCACTAAAACAATTGATTTTTTTAATTGGTTTATTTTAGAAATTTTATTTTTGTTTAGGGTGTTTTTAATAATTTATTTAAAAAACTATGATGCGATTATTTTTAGTCAGCACATTTTCATTTATGTCACGAACCAGTTCTTCGATATGTTTTGCTTTCACTGCAAATAAAAAAAAAAAAAATTATAAATAAAAAAATATGATAATAATAATAATAGAAGCAAAATGGTAAATTATTGTAATATCTTCTGTTTTGTGTTTGTACAATATTTTTATGCATATACAGAGTCTAACAAGAAATTCGTCATCCGTCCCTTCTAGCGATTTTGTAAATTATAATCCGTTGAACGGATGTTTATAAATATTTTGTTTTCAAAAAAGATTTTAATAAATATATCACTGGTAAATTTTGTGTGGTAAAATTTATTAAAAATAACAGTTTGTTTCCACAAATTGACTACCGGAAGGAATAAGGATGTAATTTCAGGTATCAATAAATTTTTCTAGAAATATTTTTGACTGATTATAATATATATGCTGACAAGTGTGTTACTAATTATAATTACAATCGTGAAAGTTTAGATGGATGGAACGAATTTGGAAGAAATTTGGCACAGAGATTATAATCTGAAATAGCATATAGGCTAGGCTTTATATTCTGATAAAATGTATAGTTCCCGTGGGATAGATTTGTTTTAATATTTCATAGAGCAAATAGTATTAGTTTAGGGATCAGAAAATGCATAGGTTTTTATCCCGGGAAAATGCATGATTCGTATGAGAGGGAATACAGGGATATTTAGCGCATTTTTCTTCAGAAGGCTTGATTAATTTACACAGTAACGATAACAACTCTCTAAATATCTTTTAATCGCGGGTTAGTCTTATTATATATTTCGAGTCAATTTTTCTGTCAAATGGCGATATTTTCGTTATTCCTTTATCAAAAATCATGATTTACCCCTTATAAGCTGGCTAATGGTTCAAATACTGAACCGATTTTTATACCATGTATATATGAAATATACATAGTATATTAAGTTTAGTCCCAAGTTTGTAACGCTTAAAAATAATGATGCTAGGAAAAAAATTTTGTCATAGGTGTTCATAAAATCACGTAATTATTCCACTTCCGGTTGTCTGTCCGTCCGTCCGTCCGTCTGTGGACACGATAACTCAAAAAAGAAAAAAGATGTCGAGCTGAAATTTTTACGTACCCAGGACGTAAAAAGTGAGGTCAAGTTCGTAAATGAGCATCATAGGTCAATTGGGTCTTGGGTCCATAGGACCCATCTTGTAAACCGTTATAGATAGAACATAAGTTTAAATGTAAAAAATGTTCCTTATAAAAAATTAAACAACTTTTGTTTGAAACATTTTTTCGTAAACATCACTGTTTACCCGTGAGGGCGCCAATTAGGCGGAAATGTTATAATATGTAATATACTTGATTATCAGTTATGTATGTGTCACATGTTTGTATGTGTAATGTGATAAAGAAATCAACACTGACTATGCATGGTATTTCAACAATTAACTCAGTCAATTGTTTGTTTTCACTTGTCTTAAATTTGAGATTTATCTCAAATCCATCCAAGAACCGGACATATTTTCGGAAATTATCCTGTATTTTTTAATTAATAAATTTAGAAAACGTCGTTTTATCCATGTTTTCAGGAAAAACTGACATCTGTTGGCGAGTATATACTCTTGCTGTGACATCTGTTGGCGAGTATGTACATTGTACGTGATTCGTTTCGTATGTACTGTATAGTGTGTAGTCCGTGTGGCTACGTCAGTTTTGGTTGATAAATAGCTGGTATGATATACGTATATCAAAGTTAACGAAATAAAGTACCGAGACATTCAAATTGGTATTTGTGTGGAGACATTTTAAACGGTTCTTATATTAATGATAAAATTTTTACCTTTTTAACTAAAGAAATACTGAGCAAAGCTCGGTCATCCAGATACTAGGAATACTATCTGAGGTAGATAGTATAGGGTTGAATTTATTGCAGACTTTGTACAATGTACCTTAATAAATTACTGAAATTTCAACAACTATGTACAAAATTATTTATAATTACTATTATTCATATAAATATTTAATTTTTTTGTTATAAATAATTAATTTTCACAATTTTTATTCAAAATATAAAAAAAAAATTGAAAATATATGCGTATATTTTAATTACCTACATATTATATACAATAAAATACAATAATAATCATCATTTTTAATAGATTATTGTATATGTAAGTGTAACAAATGTGATTAATTTTTTCAGTTAATTAATTTATTAAAGATCTTTATATCCTGTATTGTTTCATTTTTATACAGGGTTTTCCATTTAGAGTGTCCAAACTTTAAACTTAATGTGTAGCGTTCAAATTATATCCCAGCCAAATGGTAGTTGGGGATCGGGCTAATTTTTTTTATCACTTCAGATGAAGAATTCTCACTTTACGAATAGAAAAATAAAGATGGTTTTTAAAAAAATTTATTTATTTTTTTTTTAAGTTTAATATTTCTAATTAAACAAAGAGGAAGATACCCACTAGTGACTTCATACGTGGGTATCGCCATAGAGATTACATATAAAACTTTGTTTTGCTAAAAGGAAATGGGCAATCTTTGAATGCAATCTTTGATTGCTTATAACTTCTTCGTTTTTAAATCAAATTTAATTTCACTTTCGAATTTTGTCATGTTATCAAGTCTAGTTTTACATTTTTATGGGTAATATGGCCAATTCGACATTAGGATTATCCCCTATTCCAGTTTCGCTGGGCAGCGCTATATAATCAATATTGGATAATTAACAAAAGTAAAATTGACAATTCATGAAAATTAATCAAATTTTTTAAATCTAAATGAGTGCTCAGTTTGAGCTATGTAAGATCTCATCGAGTGTCTTTAGGTTAGGTTAGGTCAGGTTAGAGTGGCTGTCCTGGAGTGGGGCACATTTAGATCGTAGAGTCCGTTGTGATACCGAAAGAGGGTTGGCCATCCCCGGCCATTACTCCATGAACCATTTGTAACTGTTTAAGAACAGCAAGAAGCACTCTGTGACGTCAACGTACTGTAGGTTGAAGAGGTCGTCGAAGAGAGGCTGGCTCAAGTAAGTCCTACTCCTCATGGCAAGAGCTGAGCAGTGACAGGGAAAATGATACATTGTCTTTTCCTCCTCCCTACTGTGACAGCTTCTGCAGTAGTCGTGATACACTGGTCAAGTCCAGGCATTCTCGAGTGCCTTTAAGAGAAAACACAAAAAATATGATCCATAGTATCAATCTAAATCTATGCGATCAAATAATAGAAAAATTGAAGTTTTCAAATGCTCATCTCTCAGCGAAGATGCGCAGATTATAATTGGCACATGTTATTTATTCCACAAATTTTCATAAAGTACCCTTTCAAATAAAAAAAGACTTTTTTTTCATTTCTTTTTTCTTTCATTTCTCATACGTAATTTGTTTAATTTATCTTTTCAATCCGGACATTCTTAATGGAAAACTCTTTATATATATATGATGAAGTATTGTTTGTTGACTAATATATTAAATTATTTTATATAGATATACTTCCTACTAGGAAAAGTATAAGTGTAATTTCTTTTTGTATAGATAATATAAAAGTTTAATGAATTATTAATTACTTTAGGAAAAATTGAATTAATAATTACGTCTTTAATAATAAAGGATTCTTTTTACGATATGAGTGGAATAATAAAGTGAAGAAAAAAATTGAAATAAAAGAGAAAAACTTCATGTGAATCTAGTAACTTTCAAAAGCATTTTGTTTTTAAAAGATATAGTTCCGATAAATAATTGTGAAGAAAAATTACTTTTTTTGCCCATGAATTATTAATTAATAATTTCTTTTGGAAAAATTAATTAATTACTTTCTTTATTAATGAATAGGGAAATGGTCTTCAGAGATTACTAATTATAGCAAATACAATTCTATGAAGAAAAATTCACAGAAGTTATCCGATTCAATGATATTCTATAACATGAACAGTTCTTTGAAATAGTTTCTTTTATAGCACTCATGGATATCAAAAATATCACTATTTTCTATGCAAATGAAAACCTAGCCATCTAAAACATGCCATACGATGTGATTTTTGTAATATTTGGGTCAAAATGACCTTAAAAAATGATTTTTATGACTATCGGAAACTAAAAATTTTCTTGGTTTTTTCTAATATTTCCAAACGGGTTGAAAAATTGAAAAATTCGAAAAATCATTGTTGTCTCCTATTTTCGTAAAAACTTGGATTTTAGTTTATTTTGACCCGGCGAAAACGATGCCATTGCTTAAAATGCGCTCAAATTTATAATTTTGAAAAGATCAGCCCCATAGTTGTGAAACTCGAATTCAGAAAAATTAGCTAACGTAATATTTCGATATATGTAAGTCGTACATTCGAATGGATGTGATTTTTGTAATATTTGGGTCATAATGACCTTAGGAAATGATTTTTATGACTATCGGAAACTAAAATTTTTTTTGGTTTTTTCAGATTTTTCCAAAGGAGTACCCCTTAAAAAAATCGAAAAAGTTCGAAAATTCATTTTTGTCTCCTATTTTCATAAAAACTTGGATTTTAGCTAATTTTGACCCGGCGAAAACGCTTAAAGTGCGCTCAAATTTATAGTTTTGGAAATATCAGCACCATAGTGCTGGTAAAACAATACACACAACTTTTTCCTGAACATAAGAGACGAAATAACAAAGAAATCAGTCCATAAAGAGACATAATAGCCTACAAATTTTGATATCTCTATGATAACCACTTTAGGCACAGTAAATGTGACCCTTGCTCTTTTTTCATAATTCTAGCGCCGAAATGAACTCTTGACCGAAATAATAACAAATTTGTGATTAATTAAGACATAAAATAAATTTTCTTTTTCTAACTTTTATATAATTTTACGATAAATATTATTAATAATGATATTAAATTTATTTTCCCATTTTTTTATCGTTATTTAATTATATATACGAAACACCAACTGCTGAAAGGGCTTTCACTGTGGTCGCTTATCAAATAATGTTTGCAAGCATAAAATTATATGAAATTATATTTAATATGTTAATTTGTTAAAATTTTTATGATATATTTATCACAATTTTACACTTTATGGTAAAGAAAGTGGGATTATTCAAATGAAATTGCTATTGTTTAAGGAAAAGGTGTTGCAAAAGCGAAAAATTTATAATTTATAGGTACTTATTAAAATTTATCATATTTTTAATAAAATTAAAATAATTAAAAATATTTTCGAATTATTAAAAATAAATATTTCAAAATTGAATTAAGAAAGCTAAGTTTATAACTATTAAATAATTGAATAATAATAATGATTAATTATTTAAAAATTTTAAACAGATTTATTTAGTGATATTTCACTAAATTCTTTACAAAAATTAAAATATTAACAAGTGAAAAAAAACAATTGACTCAGTTAATTGTTGAAATACCATGCATAGTCAGTGTTGATTACTCTATCACATTACACATACATACATGTAGCACATACTGATATTCAAGTATGGTACATACTATAAAATTTCCGCCTAATTGGCACCCTCACGGGTAAACAGTGATGTTTACGAATAAATGTTTCAAGCAAAAGTTGTTTATTTTTTGATAAGGAACATTTTTTACATTTAAACTTTTATTCTATCTCTAACGGTTTACAAGATGGATCCTACGGACCCAAGACGCAATTGCCCTATGATGCTCACTTACGAACTAGACCTCACTTTTAACGTCCTGAGTACGCTGTTCAGCTCGATATCTATTTTCGTTTTTGAGTTATCGTGTCCACAGACGGACGGACGGACGGACAACCGGAAATGGTCTAATTAGGTGATTCTGAACACCTATAGCAAAATTTTGTGCGTGGCATCAATATTTTTAAGCGTTACAAACTTGGGACTAAACTTAGTATACCTTGCATATTACATATAGACATGGTATAATAATGTTAACATCAGAATCCTACAAGTGAAATTTACAAAATTAACAAAATCCCCGACAAATTTTTCGGGTACGGAACTCCAAACTTGTACTTGAAACATATCTAAGAACACTCTCCATTTAATTACATTATTTCCTTAAAGCCTTTTCCAAACTCAGCCAATTTTGAAAATTATCGCAAATTTTTTAGTTTTTTTGGGTTTGGAATCCTAAACTCGCACTTGAAACATAGCTAAGGACACTCTTCATAAAATTACCTTTTAAACGAAACAAAAAAATCAAAATGGGTTCATCCGTTTAGACCTACGATGCCACAGACAGACAGGCAGACAGACACGCACACACACATAAAGGCCAAAATTAGAACACCCTTTTTTTAGGTCAGAGGCTAAAAATAAAACACGTACGGGCAAAAAATGAAATTTTGATTCCATAGAAATAATTTACAAATACACTAAAAAATTATATATATATTAACATAAAATATCAAGTAAATACTTTATCGCCGATAAAAATAAGGGATTACGTAAGTTTTAACGCGTAAGTTTTTTACGTGTTTTTATCTGTCATCATCTCCAAATAGATTGATTGATTTTAAGGTAATACCATTCGTAATAGACTTTGCATTCAGAATTCAATGAAACTTGGCATAGTTGTCCATTATTATATCATAATTAACCAGTTAAATTTTTAGGGGCCATCAGAGAACTGAAAATCTGAACATCTAGTTTTGTGAAATAAAATAAAATCTGTGATTTCCCATAAGGATCAATGTTCAAATATCTTTAAAAGATCTTTTTTCAGTTCTCTGATGGCCCCTAAAAATTTAACTGGTTAATTATGATATAATAATGCCAAGTTTGATTAAATTCTGAATGTAAAGTCTATTACCGATAGTACTTTTTTTGAAATCTTTGAAAGTTTAATCGGAATGGATTTTCACTATATTTTATGAAAATATTTTTAGCCTTTTAAAGAATGTCAGCCTTTTACTGATCATTTTAAGCAACTTAACTTAGATGAGAGCACTTTTAAATATTGTAGATTTTCATATTTTCTCTTGTCTTGTTAAATATCGCAGTTTCTGAATATCGGTTGTCGTGAATAAATGTTTATAAAGATTTTTAAAACGGCGTTTAAAAATAAATGTTCTCAATTTTAAGACCATTCAGGTATTCCAATAAATCACAAATTTAGTTCACACAAATCACAAATATAAATGGCTATAAATTGTCAATTAATTATCAAATTATCTCTAATATCATAAATCGCGTTGAAATTATATCG
This sequence comes from Chrysoperla carnea, assembly GCF_905475395.1. Lineage (NCBI taxonomy): Eukaryota > Metazoa > Arthropoda > Insecta > Neuroptera > Chrysopidae > Chrysoperla > Chrysoperla carnea. The sequence goes on from NC_058337.1 coordinate 130,917,800, forward strand.
GATCTATAATATTTAAAAATAAAAATAAACATCTCACAATAAGAGAGCAATATTTCACACAGGAAATTTAAAATTATAGGTTTGAAATCCGATTCTTAAAAATGTATTTAAATAATTATATTTACACAAAGGTATATGTTTAAAAGTAATAATATACGTTGGCTTAAGGCAAACATGTGCATTCTTTATTTAAATATTATAATTTTAAGAAAAAGAACGAATAAGTGTGTTTAAATTGTGGACACGGGACTCTGTAGATTTGATTTCTGACTAAGCCTGTGCAATCCTTTGAGAAAAGCATCTCCCAGTACATTTTAGCCTTCTCTTCGAGTTGACACATAGTTATTGAAATCAAATAATAGTTTAAAAAAACTAAAAAACACGCTTTTGTAATTAGCTGAACTAAAAGGTAGAAAATAATTTCTTTAAATTGTAAATATTTTATAGACAGATATTGATAAAAGTAAAGTCATTATAAAATATCTTTAAAATAACCCCACGTTTTTTTTTTTACGATAAAATGATTTTTTTGAATTTAAAGATATTATTTTCTACCTTTTAGTTCAGTTAGTTACAAAAGAATGTTTTTTAGTTTTTTTTAAACTATTATATATTATATATTTTGTGTTTTTTAGTTTTTTAGACTATGATTTATTCATCAAAAATTCAGTATAACAAGTGAAAACAAACAATTGACTGAGTTAATTGTTGAAATACCATGTATAGACAGTGTTGATGAAGCAATCGTTTGTTTTTTGACGTCACGTTAATAAAAAAAGATATACACTTTTAAATAGCTACACACACACTGATATTCCCATATTAATGCATACTATGAAATTTGCACCTAATAAGCGCCCTCGTGGGTAAACAGTGATGTTTACAAAAAAAAATTTTCAAACAAAAGTTGTTTATTTTTTTATAAAGAACATTTTTTACATTTAAACTTTTGTTCTATCTCTAACGGTTTACAAGATGGGTCCTACGGACCCAAGACCCAATTGACCCATATTGCTCATTTACGAACTTGACCTCAGTTTTTACGTCCTGAGTACGCTATAAAAATTTCATCTTGATATCTCTTTTCGTTTTTGAGTTATCGTGTCCACAGACGGACGGACGGACGGACAACCGGAAATGGACTAATTAGGTGATTCTATGTACACCTATACCAAAATTTTTTCCGTATAATGAATATTTTTAGGCGTTACAAACTTTGGACTAAACTTAATATACTATGTATATTTCATATATACATGGTATAAAAATGGTGGGAGCGCAAATAAATGTATATATTTTTAGATTTTAGTGTCTTATGTCCACTGCAAGCCTTTTCTCAAGCAGTGGGCTCTTGTTATTATTATTTTCAGATATGGAAATCGTTAATCCTGAAAATCCTCAGGTTAATCAAATAAACTTATTAAATTATTGTATTGTCATCGGTCTTTGATAAGTATGCCAAAGTTCGAGTTAATTCGACGTTTTGAAGGAGGTCAAAATCATGTTCAAAGTTTCCGTTACATACTAATATACCAACATATGTATGCAGCTAATAAAAACGTGCTAAAAATACCACGATACTCGAAATAAAATTGTATATTAATAAATTTAATTTTAAAAATATAATTATAAAGTCATACATTTCACTAAATTTCGATATTTAGATTGCAACGCAAGCATCGTCAGTAGCTAAATTTATTCATATAACACATTACAAACATTCTTTACAGAGTTAAAAATAAATATGGAAAACATTACAATAACACTTGACAGTAATTACTCAGGTTTAGATCAATTTAGACCAATTTTTACGGTTCTCTATTAGAAAAATTTGATGAAAATTGAACCTAAAGAACACGAAAACATTTTCATTGGGCGATTCAATCAGCGGTTTTGATTTGATAATATCGGCTGTGAAGCTTTCGACAAATTGTTCACTTTAAAATCCTAATTTAAAAAGAGCAGTGCTTTAAATTTGAAGAGTCTGTCTATCTAGTTATATATAATTCTCTAAAATTACTTCTGTGTGAGCATGCAATTTTTGTTTATTAGTTTTATAAACAATATATATTATGAGTCTTATATTTATAAGAGTTTATTAATCTCATGTGACTTCATTTTAATCATGTGACACATTTAAACCTCTCTCTTTTATACTTTGGAGCAAAACTTCCGCTCCAACCATCCACTCTCTTTTTCAAATCGATAGAAATAAACCAAGTTACAATCAATTATCTCAAAGTAAAGAAATTAAGATTTGCTGACTATTTGATTCGAATTTATTTTGGTACAGAATCCTAATATTTACAAAAATGCATTTTCATGATAAAAATGATAATTTTTTTTTCTAAAATTAAATGCAATTATAAAATGTAGTATCTTTTTAAAGGTATAAGTATATGTATGTCTAAGCAGTAAGCATCCAGGTATAGAGTAAAATTAAAGTTATGGTAGAAGAAATGTCATATCAATACGTGGTGATTATATATTTTTCCACGCTCTCATTCGAATCAACAAAACAATTTCATGGAAATTAATAACCATTTCAATTGTAACAATTTTATATAATCATATGTACATATATAGTTTTAGCTTTATATACTACAAAATGATAAATATTATAATCAGCATTTTTTATCAAGATATAGTTTTAAAGAAGAAATTATTAAATGTAATTGAAATAAATATAGTGAAAATCATTTATTGTGACACATATATGACTGATATATGACTCTCAAGATACCAAGAATACAGTACCAAGGAAGAAAACAAGCTGAGGGGTCGGTCCTTGTATAATAAAGAGTTATTAAAATAAAAAATCTCGACCGACTCAAACGATTCGACTAAATGTTACGAAATTAAATGTTAATACGTTTCGAACGAATCCTCAACGAATTCGATACAATTTTCCGTTCGCGCGATTAGGATTCACACACTCACATACCTTTTCTCAAAATTGGTGTTAATGCCTTGTAGTGACCATGAAATGTAAAGATATGTTGAAAATTTCGATTTCGAAAATCGAACCCATTACAATAAGTTCTTATACTGGGAAGTTAATGTGCATTCTGAATTATCGGGAAAATTTAACCAATTTCGCACATATTTTCGAAAAATGATTATGAAAATGCATTGAAATTTGTTAAATTTGTTTAGAATCAACTTTTTCTAAAACACTCAAAAATCATTTTTTGTACTCGATGACGTCATCGAAATGAAAGAAAATTTGATTTTCTCTAGCACACACAAAACTTTTGATACCCCATAACCCATTTTTGATAAATCATGTATATGTATATGTAATCTGATTTAATTTTGATCATATTTTTTATCAAATAATGCTAAAAATATTCAAAATATTGTTTTTTTGTACCTGATGACGTCATAAAAACCCAAAAATTGAGTTTAATGTACTTCACGCAAAATTTATCGAATTTTTATAAACCCAAAAATGTAATTCGATTTTGTTTGGATCATATTTTTCAAAATTTTTCCTAGTTTTGATTTCCAAATCAAATTTTCCTTAAATTGATTTTACTTTAGCAAACGCAAATTTTAATTAATTTTCTTTTTTAAATGCTTTTTACTTTTTAAATTTCCAATTTTTTTTGGTAAAATTTTCATTAAATCGATTTTTTGTCCCCAAATTTTATCCAATTTTGATAAAGTATGTTTTCTTATTTAATTGAAAAATTTAATTCATAATTTTGTCCATATTGAAATCACTTCTGATATTTAAACTTCACAACAGCTTTCTTCTAATTGTGGCTTTTCTGACGTCTCTATAAAGAAATTCTACTGTATGTTGCTAAGAATAATGTTTTATTGTTTTTTTATCAATTATCGTATCTTATCATATAAATTGTTTTTAAAGGTACCACATACTCTTTTCGTAAAATGGTTCATGTGGAAATCTATTAGATTCGCTACATTTATTTATTTTTTTGGTACCTGTATTAGAATTCACTTGTCTGCGTTGAAATCTAGCCCAAAATAAAAAATGAAATTTAAAATTAATTGAAAACAAAATCTAAACAGACTTAGGTCAATGTTTGTTTAAGCATGTATTTTGAACTCAAACCAAGAACCATTTATTTAAAAAAAAATTAATTTTAATCATTTTCAACCTGTCGCCCTATTAGCTCAGTTGGTTAAGGCGAAACCAATTCCGTCCACGGTGTGCTTAGGGTAGCGGATTCGATTCCCGCCGTCGCACAAAAATTAATTGAATTAATAGTTGTAGTGCATGGTATATGCATGAAGGAGGTGCACTCAGCCTCTGAATTTGAGAGGCTGATAAATGAAATTATCAGCGGAAAGGTGGTAAAACACATATGGTATCACAATGGGCTAGCTCTATAGCCTAAGTGTTTCCTTCGTGAACAGCCAATATAAACTAACATAACAATTTTCAACCTCTCAATTTCTCAATTATTTTCATGGACACGTCTAGCAAAATAAGAGGGCATTTTTATCTTCAAATTCTTGATCATTTTAGTTTCTTTAAATTTAACCTTTTTATATCTTTCTTTTACAGTTCTTTATCTGTTGACAAATTTTTATTAATTTATACAAATCTATAAAAACAACGGCAATTAAAAATTAATTGACAAGATCCAAAAAAAAATACTATTTCTTAATTCATTCACAAAAAAAATTTACTATAAATTGCTTGTAGCATAATTTAAATATCTATTATATTATCTAGATAAGAGGAAATCAAAATTTCGCACTACCTAATGACCCCAATTTCGTTTCCTTTACAATTCGATTAAGAAAAACAAATATTATGATATTTTTAAACTGAATATACTTAAAGCTAATTAAATTAATTAAGAAACTTAATTTATAATATGTTTAACTTAATAACTTCCTAGTAAAATTAATTTTATCTACAAAATTTATTCCGCCTAGATTGCTTATGGTCATTTGTTTTATGCATAAATTAAAATAAGTTTAAGTTATTTAGCAAGATTTTTTTTTTAAATAGATACAGTAAAAAATACAGTTTTGGTAAATTTTTGCAAAGAAGAACCAACTGTGTATTGTAGGTATGTATTTTTCAATGAATCAATGGGAGTTTCGCAACGCTCTAGTGATATCAATGTTGAATTTTTACCTAAATGAGGACGTTTTCTTAAAAATTTATAAATTGGGGAATTTTTAAAATCTCTAAATTGTAATTTTACATCAATTTTCTCTTTGTAGCTTCATATTATGAGATTTGAATTAGGTAAATAAAGACAAGCTTTTATTGTACTAATAAGTAGAAAATAATCATTTCTATGATCACAAAGCTTAAGGCGTTAAATTTTAAAACATAAAGAAACCCTTTCATTTGATACCGATGGGAATGTATAAAAATTATATATAGTCCGCTACGTTGGGACATATTGGATTAAAAATGACACAAATTTCGACACTTAGCGAACAATGCATTATTGTCCAAATTAAACGTGTGTGCAAAATTTCAGCAAATCAACCGGATGATCAAGCATACAAACATTGCAAGTTAAATAAAAGTTAAAAAAATTTTCAAAAAATTTACCATGAAATTTAGTAAAAGTCATACTTGGTACAAATTTGAAATAAATTTGAGTGTGATAAATTTTGGACGAGTTTGCCAAATTTGGTCTCCCTATTAGCTCAGTTGGTGTAGTGCATGGTATATGCATGAAGGAGGTGCACTCAACCTCTCAAAATAATTAAGAAGCTGATAAATGAAATTAACAGCGGAAAGGTGGTAAAGAATATATATGGTATCACAATGAGCTCTATAGCCTAAGTGTGTCCTTCGTGGGCAACCAATGTAACTAACCTAACCAAACCTTGCCAAATTTGATACATAAAATTTAATTAAATAAATGACTCAAGTTTATCAAACTTACATATTAGAAAACTTTCATGTATTTTCACTTTTTATCCTAACAATCTAAAATAACAGCTTAATAATTAAAAAATTGATATTTAATTAATTAATAAAAGAAACTTTTAACAAAAAGAAAACCGACTTCAAAAGAAAAACTTTTCCAAAATTAATATGCACTAAAAAGTAAAAAATAATGATAATATAATGTAGTTAAAATTTTTGTTATATTTGGAGTCGGTGTCAACCAAGGAAACAACTCTGACAAAACAGTTTGGTACATTATCTTGGCTGACACCGTCTCCAAAAATAACAATATTTTTAACTACATTATAATATCGTTATTTTTTTACTTTATAGTGCATATTAATTTGTTTTGGAAAAGTTTTTCTTTTGAAGTCGGTTTTCTTTTTGTTAAAAGTTTTTTTTTATTTAGTGATTTTTAGTGAAGCTGAAATACACTAACTAATTTGTCACTAAAAAAAGAATAATCGAAATCGGTTGGCGTGATATTGAGTTATTCGTCCTCTTGTCGTGCATACTTAATGCAAATTTAAGACTATTATGGTTTACTCATGGATGTCGTTGTTAGAACTGGACCAAAATGAAATGAGCCCACACGGGAAGCACCAGCTTTCAAACAGATAAATAATCATCAAAATCGGTTCGGTTCACCCAGTCAAAAGTTCTGAGATAACAAAAAAAAAAAAAATTACAGTCGAATTGATAACCTCCTCCTTTTTTGTTTGAAGTCGGTTAATAATCCCTTTTAATATACAATAAACATATAAAAATAAATGTCTGTTATTTAAAAATCTATAAATAAATTTGATAGATTTCACGTTCTCTCTCTATAAAAAAAATAAAAAAAAATACTAATAATTTTGAACCCAAGACTTCAAAAGGTTAATAAGTTAATTATATAGCCACAATACATAATAGCCATGCTCTTAAAAATAACTTTATTTAAAAAAATAAATAATAATATTTAATACTTTTTTATTTATAATAATCTTTTAAAACCAGTTAGGAGCGAATGCTGTTTTGTTGTGATGAATTTTATCGACATGACAGGATGAAAATAAAAATAATAAAAATATATATGAATGAAAAATGAAATATATTATATTATTAAAATTAAATTAAGTAGTCAAGATTTTAGAAATTAAAAATAAATTTATAATTCTGGTCTTGGGTGTTGTTAAAACATCTTTTTAACATCCTGATTATTAGTTTAGGCGCTGGCAAGTTGTCTTGTAGATTTTAAAAAGATGAAATCGAAATAGATATTATGTTTCTATCTGTGTTTTCACCTGTAGCATCGATTTTTGATGGATTTTTTAATAAAAATCGATTAAAAGTGCAATAAAATGCGGATGGCAAAAAGCTGACTGATCGGATCAGTCTGAAATCATCAATAATTGAATAAAATCCTGGGAAATAAACTTTATTTTGAGTAAAGGTTTATTCGAGATATTGATTGATTTCTGCAGCGTTTGTTCATGTTTTTTTATATGAAAAATGAATTTTTATGGCTTAAAACTTAAGTGTGCAATCAGTTTCTCGTAATATGTATTTTTATTGGTTTTTATAGCTTTTTAAGGGAAAATGTGGACCGTGGAAAACTTACCAAGCGGATTAGGTTGAAAACATTCAAAATCGACTCAACGAGTACAAAAAATTGTCAGCTATTTTCATAATTAGAAGTCTTATACCTGCGTTGGTACTATACAAGATAGATTGATAATGCTGTAAAGATATTATAACAGTATAATTTTATCAGTTTATACATATAATTTCCCTTTCTCTACAGTAATATATTATAAATTTAAATACTATATTAATTATTTCTCAATATATGAATGGAATATCTGGTTGTTAGTACAATTCTATCCTATAATATAGAAACGCTGTGGAATAAAATGAAAGTATACATTGATTATAGTTAACACATAATTAAAGCAACTCCTCAACTCGAAATGAGTTTGAGACTCAATAAATTGTTAGAAATCCTTAAAAATAGATTTCTATTTCGATAATAGATAATCATAAATTCTTGAAAACTTAAATGATTACTTCAAAATGTAACGATCTAATAATTATTCTTTATTGTCAGTCCGCAAAAAGTGATAATGAATGTTTATACCTCTTTTAGACTTGTTTATACCTCTTTCTAGCAAAACAAAAATTAAGCATGGATATCTTATAGCAAACATAGTATAAGGCGTCGAATACTGAGTTCGATCTTTCTGTTTAATATTCGTTTAATAAGTATTTTAAAACGTTTATATCATTGTCATTTCTTGGCCGATTTTAATTTAAATTTCCCTTTTTGTCATTTCTTTTACGTAGAAATGCGAAAAAAATTTCATGAATACGTTTTACACCAAGAATATCACTCTCAAAAAAGAAACCAATTGGCATCCCCTTTAGTTATGATTAAAGAACGATTTAAAGTTAATCGATTTTTTTTATTTGTAGTGTACCTAGATAAAATATGCATAAAATATAATAATATAATGAGCGACATATAATTGAAATGAACATATAATAAATATGTTCTTAATTTCCGGAATTCTTGAAGTGTTGCTGCAAAGTCTTTCAACATTTTTTTTTTCTTCTATATATCTCTTTAAAATTTCCTCATTCTTGAAATAAATAAGTTAAAGCTATTTAATATAACAGTTCAGTCGGAATATTATAAATTTGCAAAAGTAATTCACAAATACACAATATTAAAATTTCAACTTTAAATATCCTGTAAAACTTCAAAAATACATCAAATATTTAATTTTATTCGAAGCAAACTAATATTTTGACCTGAAGGAATGATTATTTTCCAAATTGAGCTTGATCTTTTGATCTTAGATCTTCTTCACACAGGCAGTAAATTTGGAATAAATATTTAAACTAACTGAATGAAACTAATTACTGCAGAATTGAATTAAGTAATTATAAAATTACAAATTTACGCAAATCAATATAAATTATTTGTTAAAAATATATCGGAAATAGAGAAATGACTTAAATTATGTAAAATAATTAATTTTATTCTTAAAATAAAAAATAAAACATTTAGTATTATAATTAACGTTACGTCTGTATAGAGACAATCAAAAATAGTGGCCAACTGAAACCATTTTTCCAAAATGATTATGTCATGTTTTTTGCTGTGAATCAATCCTATAGTCGCTCTTTCTGAGAAGCTTCGGACTCCATTACCACGATATTCATAAATAATAGGGTACTCGTTTTTATTCTACCCGAAGCTTTTTTTGAAATAACTTAACTTTTCAACAACTTAGAAAAATGAAGGCAATAACTTATTTTTATAGCCTAGCTTAGGGGGTATTCATATCCAACGTGGCTCGGTCAAGAGGGGAAGGGGATATAGTTTTCTTTTAAGACTATGATAAGGGCAGATTAAGGTTTGAAGACGAATATAACGTAGATAAAAATGACAAATTTTTTAATTTTTTTTTTAATTATTGCCAAACAAAAGGTACTTTTGAAATAATTTGGAGCATAAAAATTCCTTCAATATATTTTGGCCAGAATTTTGATATTCCACGGTACGCTACAAGGAGTCACGGCGCTTCCTTATCAGTTCATCCTTCGAATATTATTAAAAAAAGTACCTTGTTCTTCATTTTTTAGAGGCTTATGTTGGCTTGAAATACCATTGATTGAACTCCAGTAGGAAACAGAATATATATCTCAACAATTTTAAAGCATCGAGCTTTTGAGGTTTGTATTGCATTTTGATAGATTTTGTATATAGAAGTTGTGCGGCGTTTACGCAAGATTTGTACTTTTTGATTATGCTCTAATAATCTATCTATTCTACGTAAGTATATACATAAATAAATTATTCATCAACAAAAGATTACTAGAATTAAATTAGGAAATAAACATTAGCAAACGAATACCGTTCACAAGAGAATAAATATTATTTAATAAGTTAAATATAATAATATTATTAAATATATTCACAAATATAAAGTACAAGAAATACGTATAAGAAAATGACCGTGGTGACCATGGACGCGAAACAATATGGACTTCATTTAAATTTTTATTATATCTGTTTCTACTTATTCTTGTACTTAAGTAAAGTATATAGCAGTAAAGAGGAATAATAATAATTATTTATCAACGATGCGAAACTTTTATTTATCATAATCGGTATTTTATTGTAGTTGAATAATTATTATTTAATAATAATACTGTGCCCCCTACCGTGGATTCACCTACTTCTTCCAAAGGACATTGAAAAACTCTGAAATAGTAAGTAATATGACTGGCTTAACTCTTTTCCAAGAATTTGCTGAAGACGATTTTATTTTTTTTTTAGGTAAATATTCGCCCGGCTTCCGTTAATGTTGCTATAACAAAAAACTGGCAAACAATTCAAGGTATACTGCAAACTACAGTATCGCCACCTGTGAGTAAATTAAACGAAGTTATCAGAAATTTTAGTCGGAAATGTAGGTAAAAATAAATCATTAAACATGTATGTAAGTTTGTCCGGCGAAAAATGGATCTAGCTATGTTTCATTTTCAGAAAAAGGATCGTTTTATTCGTGTTTTCAGGAAAAAGTGAAACATTGACTGCAAAATATGAATCTTCCTGACATCTATTAGCGACGAAATAAAGTACTTTACCGAGATATTCAAATTATTGTTTGTGTGGAGATATTTCTCTCTGTCTTTTTAACTCAAAAAATACCGAGTAAAGCTTGGTTTTTCAGGTACTATACCCTTAAGCTATGACCATCGTGCCACGGGACACCCAAAATAATCTATTTTATATCACTTAGAGCTCTAGTTCTTAGAAGAAATTCCCTTTTTTGTTATTTAATTACATGTTCTATGATAATGTTTCTCTTCTGCGATTTTATATTTAAATCAATAGAAATCGGTACAGTATTTTCGGAGTAGCTAATTCTAGGTTTATTATCACAATATTGTAAAAAAAAGGTTGAATGTCCGATAAAATTAACGGTACCCAGATTAAGATCTGATTAAAAGGACAGCAAAAAACTTAATATTTATTCATATAAATTTTACAATATATTAAATAAATACAATTATTTTTTGCAGTCTTGTATTGTAATTTTAAGGTTCAGTTCCTTCATCAACATATTCATACATTATTATAAATTTAAACAAATTATTATTATTCTTGATACGTAACACTGCACTGGCTACAATGGCCTTATGTTTTTTTATCTGATCATAAAATGTAAAATTCGCAAAAGATGAAAAAATTACTATTTTAAAGAAATCATTGATCAAATCCTTAGGAAAGTATTAACTCGATGGTGAAACTAAAACTATAGATCCCTGATGGCAGATTTAATTTAGGGGGATTTATCGGGTGAAATAGGAACAGTTTCCACACTGGACCTTAAAGATAGTTGCCCCCAAGTGTAAGAGCCGCACAAGGAAGTCCTTTTTTTTCCTTAAATCCGTCTCTGCAGACTCCTATTTAAATATATTTCAATTGGCTAAAATTTTTATTTTTATCAATTATACTTATAGTAACGAAAAGATTACGTTTTTCGTAAAGCAACCCTTTGCTATCTACAATTTTGTGTCCATCGGAATTTCAAAAAATTGACTTTGTGTGCTATTCTGAATCGGTTGAATGGATTAGGATGAAATTATTACACAGAGAGTTTTGAATCTGTATTCGCGACTCCAAGATTCCACAGATAGGACTGTAATGACGGTTGAAAAGAGTATTATACCCTCTCCAACCCTCATTACATTGCCATATATGGTATTTTGGAGTCGTGAATTAACACATAGAATAGTTTAATTCTTCCTTGAATCAATTCTGAAGTCCATGCAGACAAATACTCATAGTTTTCTACTCCTTATATTCTTAAAATGGTCTAAATGTCCGAGCGGTCTAAGGCGTTTGTCTTGGTCTGTTTGTCCATTTAGACTTAGGTTGCGGGTTCGAATCCAGGCAGCGGCAGTGTGAACAATTTATAATTAATGGGAGTGCAGAATTGATCACATTCTCCACCCACATCAAAATGTAATTGTAAATATGTTTGTAATTATATAAATAAAGATTAACAAATAATGATGTGGGTGGTCTCTGTTATAGGCGTATACGTCAGAGAAACGGAGGTTAAACCCCATTATTATTATTATACATATAGTCTTAAAAATAGCAATAAATCTAAAATTTTTAAATATTTTGGCGGTTCCATCATAAATTAAAAGGCGTTGTATTCTTTATAATACTTAGATTGAATTTCACAACTGAAATGTATCAAAAATATCGAACCAAAGTCAGTTCCAGTTATGTTCTTAGTTTGTAGAACAACCCATACCACAAAAACATATCATTTTCAGTTCACATTTCCCAACCTAGAAACATAATAGTACGAGATCCCGCTGCAGATTGGTGTGCTCATCGACTTTTTGTTTAAAACCAAATTTTTATGTTTATTTATAGTAAAGAGAATATATATTTACTAGGGTGCCTATCAAAATTTGGCCGCCATTATTTTTAATTAAATTATTTTTAATTGATTTTTGGTAAAAAATTTCCCTTATTTATTTTTTAAATAAAATAACGTCTACATCACGGTAATTAATATGAAGATTCTAAAAAATCACGGTTGCCGTTGCGCACCTGGCCGCACCTCTTTGCAGCCAGGTGTAAACAGGTATGATTTCGATAAATTTATACCCTTATAACCTATTTTTATTAATTATATGTCAAATTGAAGCTAATTTTTTTCTATTAATTATCATATAAAGTTGCTTAATTAAATCTGGCCGCAAATAAGGGTTGCTGGCTGTTAAAGATAATAAATATTTAAGGTAGAGTGAAAGAGAGTTAGCGCGTAACATCATTTGTCAGACGAGGACAGCGATTGCCGGCTGTGTGACGCTTTTAATACTTGAATAAAATCTAATAAAATTTTTGAATAATACTTTCGCAATAAAATTTTCTTTTACTTAAGTCACCTTGGTTTTATTTTTTTATTTTTTAAATTAATATTAAATATCGACGTTCTAATTAGCAAATTATCTAACTCCTTTTTAGAGAATCTTTTATTTGTACGAAAAAAACAATTACTTCAAAATTTATTATCATTTTAAAAAACCATTTATATCTAATAGAGATATAATATTTAAGTTTGAATCATTCAAATAATTTGTAATTGGATTATTGCTTCATCAAAATGTTAAAAAAATCACCCTCTAAAAAATAAGGAGTTAGACAAATTGCTAACTAGACCGTCGATATATCAAATCAATATTAATTTTTTGTTGCAATTTTTAAATTTGTCATTTTGAAAAAAATTACATATTTTTTGGAGTATTTATTATAAGTCGTCTCTATTACTCCCCGGTGGTTGAGAACACTAACGTTCGACGCATGCCCAATGGCTTAAAAGCGTCGCACAGCCGGCAATCGCTGTCCTCGTCTGACAAATGATGTTACGCGCTAACTCTCTTTCACTCTACCTTAAATATTTATTATCTTTAACAGCCAGCAACCCTTATTTGCGGCCAGATTTAATTAAGCAACTTTATATGATAATTAATAGAAAAAAATTAGCTTCAATTTGACATATAATTAATAAAAATAGGTTATAAGGGTATAAATTTATCGAAATCATACCTGTTTACACCTGGCTGCAAAGAGGTGCGGCCAGGTGCGCAACGGCAACCGTGATTTTTTAGAATCTTCATATTAATTACCGTGATGTAGACGTTATTTTATTTAAAAAATAAATAAGGGAAATTTTTTACCAAAAATCAATTAAAAATAATTTAATTAAAAATAATGGCGGCCAAATTTTGATAGGCACCCTAGTAAATATATATTCTCTTTACTATAAATAAACATAAAAATTTGGTTTTAAACAAAAAGTCGATGAGCACACCAATCTGCAGCGGGATCTTAGACTATAATTATTTCTAAAAAAAAAATCATTTATTTGGCATGTTTTTACAAGTGTTATTTATAATTTTACTGTTTTCCCAATAACTAATATATTTCTTCGTTGGTTTATATACTTACTAAAAAACATAATTGGAATCCCACTTCTGAATTAATGAAACAATACAAATTTTTTTTAAGTTAAAACTATTATAAAATAGTTAATTTGTTCATGTCTAATAAATATTGAAAAATAATTTGTTTTTTATTCATTTATTGGAAAACGTAAATAACGGATGACATCATTATATAAAAATATAATATTTATTATTATTAATTTTTTATTATTTTTTTGTATTATTGTATTAATCAGTAATTACTATTTATCCAATGGTTCCGTGCTAGTTTTTTTTTATATATTAAAATAGTAGAATTCCATGGTCTATATACAGGAATGGCTAGTAGTTAACTGAACTTTTATAGTTAACTGAAAAGTTATGAAAAATTCGCGAATCCTTGCCGATAAAGCTACTATATATAAAATGTGAAAAAATAACAAATGCAACAAGTTTGCAGCGAAAAGTATTCTCATATTGTCTTGGATTTTATGAGCTTAAGAACGTTTTTTTAGAGGTTTACATCTTGGAGTTAGTAACATTCTTTTGTTTGATAAACGATTTGACAGCAGACAAGTTGCTTTGTGTTTAATTTGGTTTGCGATTTCATAATGAATAGATTCACGCCAGAGCAACGGTCGCAAATTGCTGAAACCTTTTATTTTTATGAAATTTATTATTAACTTTACATAATGGACCTGTAAGTTAGCCTCCAAGATCATACGTCTGAAAAGAATGATTCTCTTATGGGTAGGTCGAGGTTCCTGTGGAACTTGGCTCCCTGGAAACTGGCCCAGAGTGCCTAATGGGAAAAAGGAGCGTTCTCGTTGTTTGTTGTATTATATTTCCTGAAAGAAAGTTATTGACAACAGAGATTCGTTTAAAAAAACGACAATAAGTAATATGGAAAGGTTTGAAAAATGACTTTTGTTTTAAATTTTCCACTTTTTTCAAACCTTTTGACACTAAACTTCCTGCGATTAGTCTTTTTTTTTTTTTTTTAGGCAATACAAACAATAAGAACATTGCAATCAAACGCCTCTTTACGCTTGATCCAAGGCTTAGACACCTTCCAACATTTGAAGTAAAGTTTCTAGGTTTCGTTAATCATTCCATGCAGAATTTCTGAATCATCCTGTATTAATGATACACAATCAAACACATATCTAACACATAGTACAAACAATAGCTATTATTAATGAATGCGTTAAAATTATCAGTAAATGTATCTAATTTTGTTAAATGTCCAATGCACCATATATGACGTAAGTTGTCTGACGTTGAAAAACTATTCGATATAGAGAATTGAGTTATTCCAAAAAAAAGTTCCGTACGGTAAAGAAGTAAAATTTAAAAACACATACCAATGAGTTTTGAATACTAATGACAATAAGTGATAGTAATGAGGAATTTTGTCCGACAAAACAACGGGTTTGTAGTCCGATACTATGAGAACTAAAGTTGACATCGTCGGAAAGCCGATTAAGAAAGAAAACACATATTCATAAATTTTAAAGTAAAGGTGCAATTTAAAATTTGTCGGGCTCAGAATTTAAAAAGCCTAGCTGTTTTACCAACACCCTTTCTCAGTGTTATTTTGTATCTAAAGGCTTGGACTACACTTTTGCACTTCAAGAATGTAGACGAAAAATAAGAATAAAAATTTTCCATATCTGCCTTGACTTTCAAAATATCGAAAGCTACATTATTAAACAAAACTTTCAATTTTCTATATTATGAAAATTACTCCAGATATCAAAAAATTTTGTTCCTACTTTTCGTCTTAGGTATATATATTGCCAAGTTATAACATAATTGACCATCAAAGTTGAAAATACATAATTTTTTTAATTTATGCCCTCACGACCATGCTCACACATCCTTAAGTAGTCGGGCACAACGGCTTTTTTTTGTTTTAATAATTTATTAAGATTTTAACTTTAATTTAAATAAAATAAAATTTTCAAAATTGATTTAAACTTAGTCCAACTTCATATAAAAACAAAATCGAGCCTTTTATCTAAAATTACCCTGGCGCTCATACATCTTCAATAAAATATGATTAGATTGTATGATTTATTTTTCGACATGTTTCAATTTATACAACTATATAATATAAAATGATAATTCCTTTCTTATATTTAATTTTAAAAAATAATATAAAATATAACAGAACATCTATTTTATATCCGGTCATATAGCGAGCATTCACACATATCCATTTATCTATCCATACGTCATAATAACAGCAAGCAAAGCTATAATACGCTATGAAATACTACAAGAATGATACATAATATAATCAATCTATTTATTGATAAATTGAATATTATTATTGATTTGATTAATAATAATTGATTACCTATGAAGTTACGCGTAATCATTTTTTTATACTTTATATATTATAAATCATTTCAAAGAAATGAGGTTCGCAATTTGACCTGTACATATTTTTTAGTTCTAGTTATAATATGAACAATTTTCTATTCTAATGACTGAACTCAATTTAATGGTTCTTTTTATACTGATGTGTTTTACAGTGGAGGCTCGATCAGGTAAAATTGGAAGAATTTTTTTATATTTGGTGAAATTGCATACTTTTGGTTGAGTTCAACATGGTCAAGATCGGGCTATTTTTCGCGGAGACACAGATATCAGATAGTACGACAATTTTTTGGATAATTCTGTTATTATGGTCGAAATTCTGTGCCTATGAGTGTACTTGACTATGAAGACTATGTGTTTTTATAGCGGACTTCATTTTGGTGGAAGCGCAGGTAAAAGCTTGCGACATATCCATTTGTCACAAACTTAACGGTATTTATACTTGAATTGTTTTATTGAAGCCAATATTTGAAAAAACAAAGTACATTTTTAAAGCACACAGTTTAATTTAAGTAGTTCGATCTTTTAATTCTGATTTAAAATAACTTATATTTAGCAAAAATATAAATTTGAATCAAATAAATTGAACTATTCTTCGGCTCGAAAACACACTTTAAAATTCAAAAAGTTGGCCTCGATAAATCAACTCAAGTATGATAATTCCACCATAGTATATTAAAATTAGTCCCAAGTTTGTAACGCAACAATCAACTTAGAAATATTGATGCTACAAACAAAATTTTGGTATAGGTGTTCATAAAATCACCTAATTAGTCCATTTCCGGTTGTCTCTCTGTCCACCGTTAACATGATAACTCAAAAACGAAAAGAGATATCAAGCTGAAATTTTTATAGCGTGCTTAAGTCATAAATAGTGAGTTCCAGTTCGTAAATGAGCACCATGGGTCAATTGAGTCTTGGGTTCATTGGACCCATCTTGAAAACCTTAGAGATATAACTTTTGTTTGAAATATTTTTTTTGTAAAAACATCACTGTTTACCCACGATGGTGCAAATTAAATGCAAATTTTATAGTATATATTAATATGGAAATATCAGTTATTTGTGTGTGGCTATCTAACATAGCTTGTCATAATTTTATTAATTTTATTCGATGCGTGTAAACATCACTTTTTAGAATCATCAACAAAATTAAATATCATTACATAATAAAATTAATAATAATAATAGTTTTTCAAATCCACAAAACATATAATTTTTCACTATAAAAATGTATACAAATGAATGATTTCAGCAAGGTTTTTGGAAGTGCAGCCGAGGTTAAATTTAAATTTTTGTACATACATACATGTATGTATAATTATTATTGTGGTAACATTTAAATTCAATTATTATATCTATTTAATGGTATTTCATCTTTTGTAGTAAAAAAATATTTTGATATTTAAAAATAATGGTAAAAATATTTGTTGCTATTTTACTACAAAAAAAAAAAAGAATTTATTCTATTATAATAGCAAATAGTTTTTACGCTTTTGTAATGTAAGATTTCGAAATTTTTTTTATTAAAATTAATAGTACGATTTAAAAATATTTTACCATGTGTTCACAGAAAAGTAAGACAAATTGAGTTTATTTATGATTCAGTCAAATTATGCGTGAAAAGCGGGTGAACCTTGCAACAAATCAGGTAGTTTAGTTTTTTTGATATGTTGTTTGCAATATAAAGACATTGTTAAATCCAAATTTCCGACCTCAGCAAACGACCATATATCATGCCGAAAAATAATGTTACGAAAAAATGTTTCAAACAAAAGTTGTTTATTTTTTTATCAGAAATATTTTTTGTATTTAAACTTTTGTTATATCTCTAACGGCTTACAAGATGAAATTTAGCGTAAAATCGTTTAACTTGACAAAATAGACAAACTTTGAAAAGCTGTATCTCCAAAACTATCGATCCTATAAAAACCGGCTTGATCTCAAATTGTTGCAAATTTAATCTTCTTTAATTGTTTTAAAAACTGAAAAAAAAACGTAAACATTTTCGAGGTTTTTCTTATTTTTCGGCATGATTCGATCGTTCTCGAGGTCGAAAACTGGGATTTAACAAATATAATAATCAAAACAACAAAATACCTGATTTGATGCAGGTCCAATGTTTAATTTGATCGAATTATTAGTATTAAAATCAGAAATTTAATTTTTTGTGACATTTGCCTCGGAATCAATTGATTTTACGAGTTTATTTCGTTTTTGGTGAAGCTTTTCTTATAAAAAAGTACGTTTCTTATAGCATTCTTCTATTTCTATTCTTCTCAGTTCAGTTGTCTAATAGACAGTGTTTATATCATGCTTTTTTTCGCACTCAAGGTCTTGACAGATCAAAAAATTTCAAACAAAAACAATAGAATAATAAGTTTTAAAATTTGTTAAAGACTTAACGATAGTGATATATTAACATGCCATCCAATTTAGATGCCAAAATTTGTCACCATCTATTTTTTGAAACAAGATTCGAGTTCTTAGCGATTTAGAACTCCTTTTTTTGAGCGTAATATATATGAAACACTTTGTATAAATGTTAAATGTTTATTAATAGGTGTATAAACATTGCACATAAATTTATTTATATCAGATATTTTGTAGTTGAATATACCTATGATGTTGCAATTTTAATTTATTCATTATATTTAATTATTTATTGTTTTTTTTTATTGCAAAAGTTCATCTAATCTATGATTCGCAATGTCAATAATTTAATTCTTATATAAACACTAGCTGTGAACTACCCGCTTTGCTTGGCAACATCCCCACTTGCACCCCTCCCTCCACATTTCCTTGCGTGGGATAACAGTTTTGTAATGTACACGTCATGCTCTTTTATTTGATACCCCACTTAGGTATATTTGTAAATATTCGATAATTCCTTCCCACTTTCTCGCTACACCTTTCTACTCTCTGAAGGTTAAAAGTAGATAAAAACAATAGATCTTTGAAGCTGGTTGTATATCGTGTCAATATTTGAGCTTAATCGATGCACAACTTTTTTAGTTTTGAAGCATATCCCTTTCAACCCCTATTTCAACCCCTTACTCTACTATAATATGGATGTATTATACATAAAAACCTTCCTCTTGAATCACTCTATCTATTAAAAAAATCCGTTGCGTAGTTTCAAAGATTTAAGCATACAAAGGGACATAGGGACATAGGGACAGAGAAAGCGACTTTGTTTTATACTATGTATTGATACAGCACCGCAGAAATAATAACAATAATAATAAATTGGCGGTGTGGTACTGAAGTCGTGTGAGTGCGATTATTCTTCGAAATAGATTATTCTTCTAACATGTACTGCAGCTTATACTGGAACGATCATTATCTACTTTTCTACTTTCAGATTCTGTTTATTCAATTTTTTCCAGTTTTTTTATTACCATTAAAAAACGGCTGAAATTATTCTGCTGAAAACTCTTTCAGTTCTTAAATATTGTAATTGTTTATCCCCCGTAGGCCGTAGATTTGGTAAAATTAAATACAACTAGGTGAATTCTTTGAAAACTTTGACATACTTTAATATTTAATGCAAAGGTACATTAATTATTCCACACAAAATCCATTTACAATCTATATTTCCAAATATATTTATAAGAACCAATATATTTAATAATAGTTCAACAACTATACTTTAATAGCGTCCGTTCACAACGACTGCCCATCGAGAACTATCCATATCGACTGATTGTGATTTTACAGTACACATAACTACTCTTTTATATGTCAGACTTGATTGTGTTCGTTTAGAAATGACCTTCAAAGTCACCCAGAATACCAGACTCGTTACAGTATTAAAGTTCAAGCTGGTATCCATTTCAGTTTCTTTTAAAACAGAAGCATGAAAAATGAGGCACTGCGGTTTGTTATCAAACAAGTGAATAAATAAAAATTCTTAAAAACACTCTTTTCCTTAAAATTATATTTGGAAAAAAAAAGAAATTATACTTTAAAAAAAGTTATTTTTCATTCATAAAACCTTAAATTTTGATACTTATCCTTAAACTTAATGAATATAATATTAATTTTTTCATAAATTATGTATTTTAGCGCGGAAAAAACCTTAATATAATAATTAATTTCTTTAATAATTTTAAATAGCTTCGTGGTTTGTTTATCATTAACACAAAAGAAGTGTGTTACCTTTTCAAAATAAATATAAGTATTTAAAAAAAAAATGATATATTAGATGTAAAAGAAATTTTAGTAATTCCCACAATATTAATCTGAGGCCATGACCTTCTCAAATATCTTCTTTTTTTTTCCTTTTAAACTTTTTCTACTTTTATATAGACAAAAGGAGAAGCTCTCTGACCACAGATGCAATTGTAGATACCTACCTACTTTCGATTTCAATAAAATATTGATTGCCATTAATTAAATGTTTACAATTAAAACATATTCATAGATTTTTAAAGTTAAAATAAATTGATGAAAAGTCAAAATTTATTCGCAAAATCGATGAATTTGCTTTAATTGTGAACATCTGTTACCTCAATTTTCGGCGATTAAACTACTTTTGTTACAATGTGGATAAAATCATGGCTCAAAAAGTTTTGTAATAATATTGATCGCGATGATTCTTTTTCGTAATTTACTTGGCAAATGAGAGGCCATGAGAATTTAGAGGTGTAAGCATTTGTAAGATTATTCCTCTCTTATCAGGGAAAAAAATCAGCTTTCGGGGAAGCTACTATGAAAAATTCTCGTTGAGAAGCTATGCAAAGCTTCTGTAAAGTTACAGCCGTCTTTGGAACGAAAATCATTTGATAAATTTAAAATATAGACTTGTCCTGAAAACGATTTAAACACTTAAAAAATCCTTGAACGGTCCTGGTCTTCTTAATTGAAAATTTAGAAAATGAATCTGAATTTTTTTTAAATTAGCGTGCTTGATTCATGTATTTCAAATAAATAGTAAGTCTTAGTCAAATGGTAGATAACGTAAAAACAATGGCAATTTCTCAATAGGTACATTTACTTCCGAGAAAGTGACCTTTTCTTGATAATTATTACTTACTGTCGAGAAAAGAAGGATATCAATATGAATATTGCCAAAACGGTCTCTTAAAGTAAGAACAAGTGAATTTTACAAAATTTAAAAAACTCCCTAAATTCGCATTTGAAACATATCTAAGAACACTGTCCATTAAATGGTCTTTTTCCGTAAAGCATTTTCCAAACTGAGCCGATTTGGAAGATCAACGACAATTTTTAGTTTTTTCGGGTACGAAACCCTACATTTGCACTTCAAAATCAATGGCGCTAGAGATTTTTTTCTAGAAACGGTGTCATACTGTCAAGTTTTCATTCTCTCTAAGTATGCGTTTTGCAAAATACAACATTCTGTATTTACAAGAGGGCATTTTCCGGGCTATATAAGTGTATTGTAAAATTGACATTATTTTATGTTCTATTGTTATACTTGGACCAACCTGTATGCCAATCACTCTTCAGAGAAACTTTTTAAAAGAGGGTGAAAATCGAGAATAAGCTTCGAAAGCTTTTATAAACTTTACTAAAAACAACAATAATTTTTGGTAGTATTTCATTCTGTTGTATTTTTTTTGAAATTTTGGCTCAAAATGAAACAAACCATCAATTTTTCAAATGAATGAGAAATTTTATGCTGACTCTTGGTGAGTATAAATAGAAAAATTGATATGACAAGAAGGAAGTTTATTAATTTGACCTATAAAGGTCATACGGACTACGATGGTATGACACATTAGTGGGTAGGACAATCGCCAACGGCTCGTTTTTGTTTTTTTATATTGAAAACCCGTATTCATTACGCTGTTAGTAAAAATAACCTTATATAGATAGATGGTCAATAATAAACAAAATTTCAATTCACTTTCTAAAGAAATTTTTATAAACAAAAAAATTTTTTTTACTTTTAATTTCTTTGATAAAATCGAAAGAAAAAAAATTAATAATTATTATTAATATTTAATATATTCACAAAAATACTTCATAATTAATCATCGTTTGGGATTTATGGCATGTAAGGTTAATTATTTAATTTTACTTGTTAATATGAGCTAAGTTAGAGATGATATGATGTTCATGTAATAAACCTGTATATGGAGAGAGTTGTCTAGGTAGGCCTATCGTAATTTTTTAATTTTACGATCATAAAATGTAATTTTTTTTATTTTGGTTTTTTGTTCTAAAGGGTTGCCCTATTAGCGCAGTTGGTTAAGGCGTAACCAATTTCGTTCGCGGTATGCTTAGGGTAGCGGGTTCGATTCCGGACGTCACAACAAAATTAATTTAATTAATAGTTGTGATGGGCTGATGTAGTGCATGGTATATGCATGAAGGAGGTGCACTTAGCCTCTGAAATTGAGGAGCTGATAAATGAAATTATCAGCGGAAAGGTGGTAAAACACATACATGGTATCACAATGGGCTATATAGCCTAAGTGTGTCCTTCGTGGACAGCCAATATAACTAACCAACCTTGTTCTAAAGGTATAATGAACTTTTATTATTGCCATACAAATTTGGAAAATTTGGGGTTTTCACTCTGTTACATACAAATTAAGGAAAAGGTTTTTTTTAATTTTCAATTTGTGTATGTAAATAAATGGATTATAAATTAGAAAATAAATTTTTTGCTTTTTTCACAGTCATTATTTTAATGCTACATTATCGGACCATCGGAAATCTTTGTACATATTATTTCGGCACACGTTAAAGAAATAAAACCTTCCTGGAATTACTTTTCGGCGATGTTTTAATTATTGATTCAAGCAAATATTTCTTGAATCAAGAAATCCTTTTTGTCTGTGTATAAGCTGTTTATTTTATTTAATAGTGGGTGAGGGGTAATCCTCATGTCAAATTGGCCATATTACCCATAATTGATACTATGACAAAATTTGAAAGTGAAATTAAAATTGATTAAAAAACGAAGAAGTTATAAGGAATCAAAGATTGCATTCAAAGGTTGCCCATCATGATCTCTTTGGCGATACCCACGTATGACATCACTAGTGGGTATCTTCCTCTTTGTTTAATTAGGAAAATTAAACGTTCATATCTTGAATACTAGTAAAGATTTTTAGAAACCAATTTCACTTTCCCATTCAATCATTTCAGCATATAAGTATTTCGTAGGTTTCCTGCGATGCCGCCAATTTAGACGACAAAATGCCAAAACGGAGTAAATTTTTTTAATTTATCAATTTACGCAGAAAAATACGTCTCTGGTGATTGTATATATCGAATTCTTTTTAAAACGAAACTTACATAAGTCATGAGCATATGGTTGACCTTGACAACATTCCCATCTATGATATCATCAATAAAATTTTCGTGATAAAACTAATAACTTTCACTCATAAGGTAAGTACGTACGCACTTGATACTCTGTTCATAACGAAAGTGCGAGAAAGCAAAAAAAGCAAAAAATGAGCAAATTAAACAATCAAATTCACAACAGGTATACTAACTAATAAAAGAAAAAAATTTTAGTCAAAAATTTAATAATATTTTTATTGAATACTTTTTAATATGACCCTAAATTATTAATAATAACTATAATTAAAGAAGTCATTATTTATTTATATTAAAATTATTTTTTTTTATTAAAATTGTAAAAATTCTTCTATTATTATTATGTGTTTTTGTGCATTTTTATTTGTCTCAGAACGTTAAAGTAATAGTTTATTTTTTTTATTTTTTAAATAGCTTTTTTTTCTAAAACTTATCTCAAGTTGGCAATATATATGCTTTAGAAAATTGGCACTCTTGCTTTTAATTTTTCATATTTACCATTTAATTTTCTATCAAAAAATGGCAGGTTGATTGATAGAACTTTTGTGTTTTCGAAAACAATACAAAAGTTCTATCAATCAACCTGTCCTGTGTACCTCTGTCTATATATCGTAAGAACTATGGAACTAAGTGAATCAGAAATCGCCCTATTAGCTCAGTTGGTTCAGGAGTAACCCATTCGGTCCGCGGTATGCTTAGGGTAGCAGGTTCGATTTCCGCCGTCGCAACAAAATTAATTTAATTAATAGTTGTGGTGTAGTGCATGGTATATGCATGAAGGAGGTGCACTCAGGCTCTGAATTTGAGTAGCTCATAAATGAAATTATCAGCGGAAAGGTTGTAAAACACATATATTGTATCACAATGGGCTCTATACCCTAAGTGTGTCCTTCATGGACACATAACCTAACCTAATATAATATAACCCAATATAACCTAACCTAACCTAACCTAAGGACTAAATTCTTTTTTCAAATTTATATGAAACCCTATCCAATTAAAAAAGAATTATTATAATCTAGCTGCTTCTGAGTGGTTGGCTTGAAAACCTCCCCCGTTTTTCCGTCGAAATAAATATCAGTCAAACTACTTGAACTTATTTAGAACAAATTTTAATGATTGTAATTTCTAGGGTCTAAATCAACCTAAGTAAATCCAACGCAGATTTTTACTTTTTTTCTATTTGTTGTTTTTAAGTAGCATATGTATTCCCAGCCTTATAAGTTGATAAAAATTAATTAGATCGTGAAGTTTAACAAAAAAAAGTATCTTAGTGTGTAATTAGGTTCCAACTTCATTTAGAACCTAATATGTTTTAATTATACGTTCATACGTAAAAAATTTAAGCATATGTCGTTTTATTACATAATAATATCATCTACAAAAGAAACGAAAGAAGTAACCGTAGCGCACATACATTTATTGAAAAAAGTCTTTACAATATCGAAACTTTAAGGTAGTTCCTCCGCGACAGTCCAGTCAAAAAGTTTTGGACTAATACTATCATTCAGTGCATTAACTGTGCTATGACTATTATACATATACCATATATTATTTTCACAAGACTGTAGTTACACACTAATTTATCTCCTATACGTATACAGACACACACTATGATATATACGTTTACCATTAGTTTCTATATCCTCTCCACAAAAAAACATCGCTGAAACGAGTTATTTATTTAAGTTTTTTATCGAAACTATATGGTAAATAATTTTTATTTTTATTTATATATTTTCTAAATATAGTATTCTACATTATATTAGTTTTTCATAGAGATGGTGAACGTCATTCATTGATAAATAAATATAATATTTGTAAATTTGTGTATTTTTATACGCTTCTCCCATGTACACGTACAAATTGCGTCACTTTTAATTGCTAATATCTCATGTATGGCATGGTAAATCATCTTCTAATTTTAACAGCAAGTGTATTATGAATTAAATATTTTATATTCTGAGTTTTGAGAAATTCTTGAAATATCACTTTCGTGTAGGTACTACCTTAAAAACCTCAAAAAATTTTCGAATTCGGAGCAAATGCGATAATTTATTGATAGGAAATTAATCGATACTTATTGATATTTACATTATCACATCTTGATTATATGAAAACAAGGAATTTGTCTTTAATGACGCCGGTTTTCATGATAATCCGTTAATTATTATTAATTTCTACCACAGTTTCAAGGAATATTTAAAAAAAAAAAGTCTAATAGAAGTTCATAGCAAAATCATTTTTCAAAAAATTTTCAGAAAATTGATTTTGGGGATATGAGAACAAAATTTTTAAAAAATTTTCTTTTCGAAAGTTTGAACAAACTAAAACTATGAAAATTTTCAGAAAAGTCGCATTTTGGAACAATTTAAGGTATTACGAGTACCAAGACAAGTTTACCCTTGTGGTTGAAATTATTTTTACCTTATTTTCAATTTTGAAGATCAATTTTGTTATAACTTCATGAATGAAAACGATAAATAAGAATAAAATTTTTCAATATCTGCCTTGATTTTCGAAATATCGAAAGCTAAATAACTAAACAAAATTTTCAATTTTTGATCTTATGAAAATTACTTCAGATACCGAAAAACTTTAGTCTTATTTTTCGTCTTATATTAAAATTGAAACAATAAATTTTTTTAAATTTGCGTCCCCATTACCGTGCTTATACATCCTTAATTAGTCGAGCACAACGGGTTTTTTTTTGTTTCAATTTATTAAGGTTTAAAACTTTAATTTAATGTCCACCGATTAGTTTTGGAGAAACATATCATCTATCTACCGTTTTCCCGTAAGATCAACGTTAAATATGCCTACTTAAGTAGCTACTTTCCTGGCCGGGTTCATAGTGATTTGGGTTACTATATTTTGCCACGGTAGGATCCCGATCAGATTTATACACTGGTGTTAACGTTATTTTGCCGGATTGGTTGCCTAGTTGGGTCAATAATAATCGGGGTATCTCGTTCAGATGCTGCGGGTGCCTGTTCGGACTCACGTACCCTGGTTTACTTCAATTTGTCCGGTCAGCTGCTTGGTCGGGTAAACAAATTTTGAATTACGTATATTTAATAACTAAAGGTGCCTGGATTGGTTGATGTAATATGGATCTCCAAATACTACCAAGTTACTTTCCTGACTGGGTTCATAGTGGTCGGGGTTACTATATGTAGCCACAGTGGGTGCCCGATCAAATCGGGTTGGTTGCCTGGTTGAGTCAATAGTAATCAGGGTAGCGCGTTCGGCTATTGCGGTTGCCTGTTCGGGCTCACGTACTCGGGTTCACTTCATTTTATGTTCCCGGTCAGTTGCTCCGGTTGGACTACGATATTCTGGATAGCGATACTAGTTACCTTGCAGGGTTTGCATAAGTTGGGGCTGTATAATTAGCCCCGGTCTGTCACCTTTCATGGCTCACGTCATCGGGCCTTCT
The DNA here is from genome assembly GCF_905475395.1 of Chrysoperla carnea. NCBI lineage: Eukaryota > Metazoa > Arthropoda > Insecta > Neuroptera > Chrysopidae > Chrysoperla > Chrysoperla carnea. The sequence continues at coordinate 130,944,823 of NC_058337.1, forward strand.
TTTCATTCCCTGATCGGGCCCTGGTTGCAAGTCGGGCAGTAATCGGGTACTTTCTACCAGAGTTTTGAAGTCATTTATTTATTTAAATAATCGGGCAACCCCTCCTTAAATTTTCAAAATTGATTTGAAGTTAGACCAAGTTCATATACATATATATCAAGCCTTTTATCCAAAATTGCCCTGGCACTCGTACATCCTTAAACACATTTAATTTTATTTATGCAATGATAATTTTATCGTATTTCCCTATTTTATAATTGAATGACTCCTATATTATATGAATCATCGTGTCTTATTGGTTATGCTTAACGAGTACCAAAGAGTGCTTGGCTTGTTGCTATTTTATTTATTATTTTGGATGGGTGTTGTTTTGTAGGTAAAGTTTAATGAAATTCTGTTTTATTTTTATATAATTTTTATTATCATCTGCTGGTCGTTAACATTACAATCAAAGTTAAATAACCTTATAGAGTAAAAAAAATAACAAATTGTAATTGTATAATTTTATATAAATAAATAAATATATAAACAAAAGCATTCATTAAATGTTCATTTCATTATCAATTTATTGCATTAAATGCGTAAAAATTGGGAAAAAATTAAGAAATATTACCTGAACGCTAAAAAACTGATCTAGCTTTTGCCGATTTTGATTTCCATCTTTAGAAATTTCCAATTATATTATTGAAATGATTTATCGCCAAAATTATTAAAGTATTTTAACCCAAAGCTCGGGGAAACAAATTTCATTACAATTTATGGCCCTTTGAAGCTTTCTATTAATCTAATTTTTAATATTTTTCCTACGATTTTAATATTCTAAAACATTGGAATTTTTCCGCATACGAGATTTTCTGTCCACATTATATTCCTTTCCGACAATAAGAGCCTAAATGGCCGAGCGATCTAAGGCGTTTGCCTTTGACTGTTTGTCCATTTAGACTTAGGTTGCGGGTTCGAATCCAAGCAGCGGCAGTGTGAACAATTTATAAATAATAGGAGTGCAGAATTGATCACATTGTCGTCGCTTGAATAAGAACGAAGTAACCGACTCCACCCACATCAAAATGTAATTATAAATATGTTTGTAATTAAATAAATAAAGATTAACAAATAATGATGTGGGTGGTCTCTTTTATAGGCGTATATGTCAGAGAAATGGAGGTTAAACCTTGTTATTATTATTATTATTATTATTATTATTATATTCCTTTCCGAAAATAGCTGATCACCCAATGTTTGCGGCATTTGCGTGCTCAGGTGCTCTACGTAAATTTTGCTCACTCAATGAATAATACAAAAAAATTGGCAGCCCCGCATTCAAAATGCAGAGTTTGTAACTCGTGCAAATTGTTTGATCCTAACGCGAGCTGCCAAAATTTCGCTCACGTGTTAAAATTCACTCGATCCACAATACATATACTACAGTAAAACTGAATTATTTAGAATAAGCAAAATTTAAAAAAAAAAAAGAATAAGCAAAAATTTATTGTCTTATCTTGTTTTAAGGGTGTATGTAATCTTTGGTGATTTCCATGACCAAGATCAAGACCAAGACTGTTGTTATCTTGGTCTCTATTAGTATTAGTCTTGACGATTTTATCTTGATATTGTTCTTGTATTATTAATTTTAATATTTGCCTTGGTCTTACAAAAATGGGAATTGGTCTTGCAGGGTTAGGTCTCGGTCTTGCAAGTTGTGTCTTGGTCTAAAAATATTGTCAGTATTGGTCTTGGTCAATCTAGTCTTGTTTTGATCTTGCATCAACCATTTTTTGAACTTGTATGTTTTTATTATTTTTAACAATCCAAGTTTGGGAAAAAGTCCTGCCATATGAGTCTTGGAGAGTTCTTCTATCTTGGTCTTGCAAAGCTTGGTTTCGGTATTGCAAAATTGAATCTTAGTCTTGATCTTAATTCATATAGATAGAGATCTTGGTATTGGTCTTGTCGAAGTGATACCAATAATAATTGGTCTTTGTACTGTCCAAAACTTAAAATTGGATATTTCTGCCTTAATATCAGTAAAATGGAAATATTCATTATCAGCGGATTTGTAGAAAATAAATAAAAACTTTGTTTATTTCACGACACGAAGAAGTAAGTAGTTATAAAATAATTAATCGAGGAGACACGTGGAAAATTTTATGCCCGGCTAGGCAGACGTGGCACGTTCCATAAGGGTTGCTCTTTTATAAAGTAAAAGAAAAAATTTACGGATGGTTGGCTAAGTACAGCACATGGTACATACGGGTAATGACTTAAGTAACAATATAAGTTCAAGAAATGTCTCCAAAAACTAAAAAAAACAATTCTTTTTTTTTTTATCAAATGCAAATAGATAAAAACTAAACAAAATATGTAAATATATAATATATAGTTTTTTCATCTATGCGTGAACTTACATCCGGTAATAATTTTGTATATGTACAAATATACACCTGTCTTCCGGTAAATCACCCACCCTATTATAATAATACCCACATATGTGACTGACTGACTCATAGGTAGATAGTAATATGTGTGTTAAAAAACAATATTATAGTAGGTATTTTATATGTAGCATGTAGACATATGGATATCCATTTTTACTATAAAATGCTAAGTGAAATATTACCAAAAATGAAATAAAATAAAACTGATTTCAAAAAAATACGATCAAGTATAAACAACTGTATTGTAGTTAAAGAGCTGACATGCAATTTTATGTAAAAATCCTTATCGTCTGATGGTAGTTTACTTCATATTGGGTAATAAAACAAGACGATTTTATTTCTGGATATGCAGTTTTGGGCTACGGGAAGATATTAAATTTTAACAATTTTGTTTTCCTTCTAAGTCTCATCGAGTACCAAATAAACAGCCACCGTGAAGACAAAAACTTTAATTTTAACCACTTCCAGTAAAACTTTTACCATAAATGATGTTTTTCCCCCAATAAGGGATTAAAAACAAAAATTTGCTTTGACCATGTCATTAAAAGTTTAGTACTCGATAACACTCAGTTAGGAGGTCAGACCAACATTTAACCCCTTCCAGTAGCGAATATCTTTCCACTCAAGAGTAGAAACAAAAGTGTTTTCGTATCAACTTTAAATTCAGCGAACTCTTACACCTTCCAACCGTCAAAAGGTTAGGATTTATACATAAAAATGCAAGTTAGCTCTTTAGCAAATTAGCATTTATATCACTCGTATGAAAAAAATCTTGCTTTCTTTTCCCATAAATATAACGAAATCATATATAAAGAATTCAAAAATTGTTGTATTTTCGAACAATATAAAGAGATCTGCTTGTTTTTAGAAGTCGGTTAAAAAGGTATCACGTTACGCTTCACGTAATTATTCAACATGTCTGTACTATGCTTAAAATGGTCATAATTATATTTTTTGTTTTTGTTGGAGGGTTTTATTTTCAAGGTTATTTTAAAGTAATTGCCACGTTCATTTTACTTTAGCAATCGAAAAGAGTGTTATTATAGTAATATGTAAGCTTCTCATTATTTGGTATTCGAAAAATCCTTTTCAATTTTTAATATCGAAAAAAAGGTTGTTTGGTTGGTTGGTTTTCGCCTAATCGTATTCTTATAATTTCCTTTTGTACCAGATAACTCACAGTTAGAAAATCAGACAAAAATTTTAATTTTACATCTTCTAGCAGCCCAAAACTGAATATCTCGAAAGCACCGCATTTCCCCGTCAAGTGTGGTAACCAAAAGTCTCTTCTTGTCACCATCTATCAAATTTTCAACTATCAGGCGGTTAGGATTTTTATACGCATGTATTAAATGCATGGCAAATCCTACAATTTCTGCAATGTAAATTAAGATTTTCAAATAGAGTGTCTTTTTTAAGCTAACGAAGACATTAAACTTGACCCTGGCTTTCAAGCTCAATAATACGCTGACTCTATTCCATACTTAATAATAGGTAAATGAACAACTTAAATTAGAAAGTTGTTATTGATTAAAAGGATAACATTTTTTGTTCGAAACATTTTTCCACAAACGGTACAGTTTAGGCAAAAAAGGACTAAAATGTTTTACCAAAAATTGTTTTTTCGTATCTTCTTTCGTCTTCTGTGGAATCTAGACACTCTTCGAAAAGAATTTCCAATAAAAGAGGTTTCTTTTTCTATAAAGACCATTTTTGTTCAAATTGAATGAAGAAACGCGTAAAAAGGTAAGTTTTTATAGGGTATTTTTGTTTTAAATTACTGTCTTGACTATTCAGTTTACAAAAAAAAGTGTTCGCTGTTTGTCAGTTATGAATTAGAGGAAGGTTTTAATTGAACTGGAAAACTTAGATTGAATCCAATATTCGTATAAGATGTGTGCCTTTGAAATTATCATTTTTCGTTTGAAGCATTTTCCTCGATTAAACCTATTTTTCGAGTTTCACGTATATGCGAAGTTAAAACACTCTATAGACATTGCCTTAACGTCCGATCAACCTTAACTTCATGTCGAGGGACTGGATTGTTTTCAATAAGGAAGAAATAGTAAATTTTTGTGACATTATTAGCAGGCTTGTTCTTTAGAACAACTTCTCCCATGATAATTACTTGTGACATAATTATACTAAAAAATTTTCGACAATATTATTATTATCTAATAATATCATAAACAAAATAACAATTTTTAACAAAATTATGTAAGAAATTTTACAATAGAATTATGTTTTGTCTGTCTGTTACGATGAGTTTCATCATTTCATACACTAAAAATAAAATTAACACCATGTTAGGTAGAAGAAGATGATGTACTTTCTTTTTATTTTCTTTTGTTTCGACATTTCATTATACAGAAATATCATATATACGTATCTTTTTTTTAAAAGTTTAGCTTGTATGCATTGTTTCCGGATCATTAATAATACAAAACTATAAATTAAAAACGTTTAAATACACAAATTATTATTATTATTTAATAAAACAATAAAAATCTTGTTGTCAGAGTAAACACAATACGATTCGAGATAGTCGTTATGTTTTTTTTTAAGGATTTTTATTTCCGACATGTTTAATCAGTCAAAACTGAAAATCTTAATAACATCAAAAATTGTTTCAGATGCAGAGATATAATTTATTGAATCAATTGGGTTTGGTTCAATAGACACTTTTTTTAACAGATTTAGCATATTCATAGCTATTAGGGATGTATGAGCATGGCAATTATGTTTAATTTAAAGGCTCAAAATTTTGTTATTGGTAGACTTTTACTCAAAGAATATGTATTTATAATTTCAGCTAAAGTATCAATGCAAATTTTTAAGAAAAAGTCATTGAAAATCGATATAAAATACATTGCTCTTATGGCGAAATCTCAAAAACCACATATTTTGAAAGTTTTTGAAAATTTTCACTTGGAATGAATCAAAAAAAAAACTTTTTAACAGAAAGTTAACATATTAGCAATGACATGGAAAAGAAAAAACCAAGTTCTTTTTATCTTATTTTCTACTTTGACGATGAATTTTATTATTATATCTTCATAAATGTAGACGAAAAAGAAGAATAAATTTTGCTATCTGCCTTGGTTTTCGAAATATCGAAAGCTGAATAATAAGAGCAAATTTTCCACTTTCCATATTACGCCAGATATCGAAAAGTTGTTTTCATACTTTTCGTCTTATACTTATCCTCAAGTTATAACATAATTCACTATCAAAATAGAAAATATATATTTTTTTACTTTTTTAATCCTCCCTTAGAGTGAAAAAAAACGGTCATCGCAATTTAAAGAATAAGTAGCGGATGATAAACGGACATCTCTAATTGTTTAAACAACTCCTCTTCTTTTTGGATCCATAGCCACTCCCATGTGAAATGGTAACTTGAGCCCACAATGGAGAATAATCTTAAGAGTTTCTTTAGAGTACATTTCTGACGATAAATGCTCTGTTCGTTTCGTGCCTAAACCTATTTAGCGCCGTTAGCGAAAGTATAAGTTCAATATCGTCTGATTATAATGTTAATTTCAGTTTTCACGCAATAAATTCTTTATTTATATAATAATATTGCCTATGAATACATATTTCGTTATCTAAAAATACAGGCAATATTATTACATTAATGATACAAGCGATGTGTGAAAATAATAAAAATTTGTATACAATGAATGAATTGTGTTCAGAGAAACATGTCTAGCTCCAGGACTCTAATTTTTAGAAGTTAATAGTATTTTTGATAAAAAATTTTCTGCTCACTCGCTCTGAACAAAAACTTTGTCCCCGTGTTTAAAAGTGTAAGCAAAATTTCTTTGAAAGACTCATTCGTTCGTATTTGAATAAGTAAAATTTTCGATTTTGAATTTTTCGAAATTAAGAAAATAATATTTCTAAACCAAGCTTTAGAAATGTGTATCTTTGGCAACCAAAATTCAAAACACTGAAATGTTTATTATTATTTGACAAATATTTTTCCCATGTATATCCGATGCTGACCTTCAATGGTCTTCCTGATATTTTTAAAACATATATTTCAAGATTTAACCATTTTGTCGAAAATTGGAAAAAAAAAAACATTAATTTTTCTTTCTACAAATAAGACAAATCTTAAGAATTTAACCAAATATAACTACTTTCTTCAATGATAGTTAAAACTCATCAAACAAGGAAATATTCGAGATAATTAACACGAAAAACCAGCCAGGTGTACAAGTTGAATAAGCTATCTAACGCATATTTGAATCTAAGGCTATGGGGTCGAACCTTGATGACAAAAATTTTTACACAGGTATTACAAAATTATTAGGTGCGTAGCTTCCTAAAAGTAAAACACAGCTTATTTGCCAATTTAGCCGAATTTTTGTATAGTGTTTAGGTACTCTTAATGATCAAGAGAAATGGCTATTTTCAACGGGCTTCACCTAATATAAAATTTCAACAAACTTCAATTTTATTCTTACCTTGCCTACTTAATGATTTTTTGTTTATACAATTTGATAGCAAAATATATATTTTTCTACGAATTTAATTAAAGGGAGGATTTTAATTATTTTTCAAAATTTATTACGTAATTAAAAAAATAAATATTATTATTTTTTTTACAAAAATAATAAATCACAAATTTATTTTTCAATCAGTTCTTTAAAGATTTTTAACGCACAAACACATTTTGCACTACAAAATGTCTGATTCGTCAACAAAAACAGAAACTTCTGGTCTGGAACCAGAATCATCAATAAAAGAAGACGAACAACAAGAACAAAGCGACACTGAAATAAAACGATCACCGAAAAAGAACAGACATCCAAGTACATCGAAAATGGTAATAAGTGCATTAAAAAATTTAGAGTTACGTCGAAAAGGAATATCGTTGTATGCAATAAAAAAATATATTGCATCGGAATTTTCAATAAATATCCAGAAATATAAACCATATTTAAATAAATATTTGAAAAGAGCTGTTGAAGATGGTGATTTGATTCGAATAAAACAATCGTATAAATTATCACGAAAGCCTATTCGAAAGCAAAAAGTTAAAAAACAACAAATCAAATCAATCAAAAAAGAAAAAATTGTTCCGAAAAGTGAAATTACAGCGAAAAAACAACAACAGCAAATCAATGATTTAATAAAATTTTATTCCGCTTATTTATCACAAATTAAAAAGCAATTATAAAAATTTATAAAAATCACATTCGTTTAAATAAGTTCGAAATATTTAAATAAAATAAAAAGAAATTTAATAATATTTATGGAACTTCGGTCATAGGTAAAAATTTAATAAATATGTGCCAAAAATAAAACGGAACATAAAAAATGGAATAAATTGGAGAAACATCTTCGAAAGCTTGGATTTATAACAAAAATTGTTATATATAAATGGTTATATATTTTCTGTATAATTTATATTGGTTCAATTTATTTATTAATTATATTTGTTTATAAAATATTTTTCATATTATTTTGTTTTTGAATAATTATAAAAATATACTTAAAAGCATTCTAAAAACAAAATATTGATTTTTTCTTTTGGAATTAAAACCTATTTTTAACCAACTTCAAACAGAAAAAGGAGGTTCTCAATTCGGCTGAATTTTATTTTATTTTTTTTTTTTATTGTTTGTTACCGCAGAACTTTCGCCTTGTGAACCGATTTTGATTATTCTTTTTGATCCAGTTGTGACAACGGCATCCATGAGTAAACAATAAAAAAACATAAATTTGCATTAAGTATGCACGGCAAGAGGACGAATAACTCAATATCACACCAACCGACTTCGATGAATCTTTTTATAGTGACAAATTAGTTAATGTACTTTAAATTCACTAAAAATCACAAAATAAAAAAAAATTATGCACTAAAAAATAACGATAATATAATGTAGTTAAAATTATTGTTATTTTTGGAGTCGGTGTCAGCTAAGCTAATATAGCAAACTATCCTGTCAGAGTTGTTTTCTCGGCTGACACCGACTCCAAAAATAACAATAATTTTAACTACATTATGATTTTTAACTACATAATATGATTTAATTTGATACACTCTATACTTCACCATATACAGGATGTCCCGTGACTCGATGGACATAAATTAAGAGCGTATTCTTTGGACAATTTTAAGTTGAAAGTGCCTTATATACTTTTGTCCAAAACGCAATAGTTAAGGTTATATGATCACAATTGAACTTAACCAATAAAGACATATTGTTTAGTAAGGTATTTTAATAGTTTATTCATTAAAAATTTCTCTTCGTTCACAACTAAAGGGACTTTTTTTGACCATGTTAAGGATAGCTTCTTGTTCGACAAGTTTTTGCTGTACGGTCCCTTCTGTAGGAAAATTAACCTTTTTCTGCCAAATGATGAGGCATATTTAATAACACTTGTTTATTAGAATTCTTCGATCTGGCAGCCACCGCAAATATTCCCGCACTGACGGACGCTCTTGCATTCCTATCACAATATCCTTAAATAAAATGAATGTCGACATATTCTTGTTTTGTAAACGTAGCCTTTAAATTAATTTTAAAACTTAAAAAATAAAAAACACAAACATAAACAATAAACTGTTCCCATAACAATAACATGACAAAACAATTACACGGCCTACTAGATTGATTTACTTTTATGTTTACACCTTCCTCATGACTATTATCTTTGTGGACTTTGAAGAGTAGTGTACATAACTCCTTAACTATTGGGTTTTGGACAAAAGTGTATCAGACATTTTCGATTTAAAATTATCCAAAGAATACGCTGTTAAATTATGTTCATCGAGTTACGAGACACCCTGTATATGCATGTTTTACATTTATTTTTTTGTAATATTTTTAATACCCTGACAGGATGTTAGTGTAAATACCATCCATCGTAATATTCTTCTTGCTACCTTTAAAGAAATCAATCATATATGAAAAATAATAAAAATAACATCTGACGGTGTGGTGTCTTAGTGTAGAGTTGTAAATAAATATACACTCAAACACAAACTTGTTTATCAAAGCGGAACTTACAAACGAATTGTCGTTACATATAATTTTTATGTAAAATTATTTTTTATGACTTTTAATAAATTAGAATTAATATAAAATTGTTCTTAAATTATACTTTTTTTTTGTTCTTTGATTTTATTTATTTTAATTGCTGTAAAATTTCGGTAAAATGTATCTAATTTCATGGTCGATTTTTTGAATTAATGCTACCAACAAAATTTTAGTTTAGATGTTCATAAAATCACCTAATTAGTCCATTTCCGGTTGTCCGTCTATCCGTCTGTAAATACGATAACTCAAAAACGAAAAGCAATATATCAAGCGTGCCCAGGACGTAGAAAGTGAGGTCGAGTTCGTAAATGAGCAAGAAGAGATCAAAGAATCTAATTAAAACGCTGTGTAAATAGATAGATATATTATAAGATCTCAATAAAAGAAAAATGAGATATTTTATCCAGACAATAGTCAGACAAAATTAACGCCGATAAAAAAATATATAAAACCCATTGATTAAAATAATAAAAAATGCTTCTCACGTTACCTTTAACTATTTCTCATATAAATAAACAAAAATCGATTAAATTATATTAATAATATGAAGTTAATTACAATTATAACAATTATTACTATATTTTATAATTTTTAATATAAATATTATATTTTTTATTATTAATATATTAAAAATAATAAACAATATAAGTAAATCATTTCTTTAGTTTAGTAGAAATCAAGGGTAATCTTTGTGTTTTTTGAAATAAAAAATGATAAAAAAGAAAAATTCTTTTATTATAAAGAATATTTTATTTACTTAATTATCAGAGGCGTATTTAAAAAGATTCTTTATGATCAGGGAAGGTAATCGGAAAAAATTACCCGAAAATTATATATACCCGATGCTGTAATTACGAGTTGATCGGGTTGTTTGTCGCCTATAGAGAGAGGTGTTAGTTAGGTTCTGGATTTTTTAGTTCAAAAATTGGATACTTTTACAGAAATTTTTTTCGGTTTTTTTTTCCGGGTCTATTTTCAGTCTATTTTTTCTTAAATCCCGAGGAGACGTACGATATTTGTAAAATAAGCAATAAAAAGGAAGTGGTGAGCTTTTACTTGAACCGAAACTGAAAGATCTCGAAGACATGGTTAGAGAATTTATCTCAAAAAAAATGAGTGTATGAAAATAATTGAAACTTACGTTTCAAATTTTGAAGTTGAATTCTGTTAGAACTTGAGATAATTTGACGAAAATAAAAAGTAAAATTTTTCAATATGTACCATAGTTTTTTGAAAGGTTGATGCCTAAAGATTAAGAGAAAATCACTTATAGAAAAAATATCAAACAAATGCCATGAATTTTATCATTTGAAATGTATTTTATGGAAAAACGAATGTCGCTTGTTATAATTTTAGGGGTATTAAAAAAATTATCTGCTTATAAACGGCATTAATGAGAATACATATACACGATTTAAAGATGATCCTAAGAAAACAGGACTTTTGGGAACGTCCTTAAGAGATTTTTATTATAAGGCTCGAATGTGAGCTTGATTTCGTAAATGATAAAGATCCCAAAGACATTTCCATAGTCAACATTTATTCAAAAATTCATGAGAAACTTCTTTAAAAATAAAAAAATTAAATAAATAATGGGGTTTAACCTCCGATTCTCATATCACTTTATTTATTTGTTAACCTACATCTGTATATACAATTAAATTTATGTTGAAGGTGGAGTCGGTTACTTCCTTCTTATCCAAGCGACGATACTTTGGTTTATTTTATCGCCCCATTATTTTTTTGTTCACACTCCCGCTGCCTGGATTCGAACCCGCAACCTCCCAGCCAGTAGTCAAAGCAAGCTCGGCTACTAGCCGGTTTATTCATGAAAAACTACTTTCTTTTGAATAATTTTTTTTCTTCCATAAGCTTTCAATAAGAAAATTTTAATTGAAGAAACACGTACACAATTTTTCAAATATTTTCCTTTTTTTTTCAATAACTGATAAATATCTATTTAATTAGATTTCTTTTTAGATATTTTCTTAGTAGATAACGTAGACAATATGGAGCCGATCCCTCCATATAGAAGGGGTTTATTGTTTTACAAATAAAATAAATACCTTTGTGTAATTTTGGAAGAATTAAAACAAACATTCAAACCAATTATCGAATTAAATACAATTAAATAGAAATCCATAGACATATACAATATATTTTAAATTACTCATATATAGTAATGTAATTACAAGGTTTAAACATTAAGTAGAGAATTAGAAGATGTATATTTTAATTATTTTAAAAAGTCATATGTCAATCAGAAAATAAAATTACAAAACTATTTTAAAAACTGTTTAACAAGTGCAATAAATAATAAACTAAACATGAAACTTTCAAATTTATAACATGGTAAAAAAAAATATAAAAATTACAAGAGCTAGTAATTCCGTCAGAATAAATAATTGTAAATTGATCATATATAGGTAGCGTTTCAATGTTTGTAAAACTAGGCTATGTTTTATCGATAAAACTAAGGTGCTAACATAATTCATCTGAAAATGTATACAGGGTGTTCTGTAATTGGCTGCAAAACTTTCGCTTCCTGAATAAGCTGAGAAAAAAAATGAAGAAATTGTTCTTTACCAAATTTGAATCTGAGGCCTAATTTACGAGATAATTTACAAAATTCAATTAGTAAAAAATGTATTCCTCAAAATGAAATTCATCCAATAAAACATTACTTAAACAAAGGATGTATTTTATCATAGTGTGAAGGAGTAACTGAAATGCAAAATTACTACAAAAAAAAAAACTCTATTTGGATACATATAAAGTTTTATTATACTCCATTTCTTTGAAAATTAAGTTTTGTACGCAATCTTAGCATGTATTTATCAAAATGGACCGTATAATCACAGACAAACTACACTATGTATATTGTGTTGAAGTTGATACGATGTATTGGATTTGGTTAAATTTTTTTTTTTTTTTTTTTTTTTGTAGTAATTTTACTCTTAGACACTCCTTCTACTATGATAAAACATATCCTCTATTTAAATAGAGTTTTATTGGATCAATTTTATTTTGAGGAATGTATTTTTAATTAATTGATTAATATAAGAGTAGATTCATTATCTCGTAAATTAGGCCTCAGATTCAAATTTGATAAAGAACAATTTCGTCTCTTTTTCCTCAGCTTATTCAGAGATCAAAAGTTCTGCAATCAATTTTAGAACACCCTGTAAAAAATATTGCATGATAATCATGTAATAGACATGATGGGTGGTAAATGGTTACGTGCGTCCTATATATGCTCAACAGACAACCCTTCATTGTATTTTAGTTGATATCCACACGAATACCCCAAATAAAAAAGGGTATATTTTTCTTTTGGTATATAGAATTGTTCACGCTAAACGACACTGAAGATTATGGCTAAACGACTTGATGGCGTTCCCAAAAAAAAATGAGTGTACGAAAATATTTGAGACTTACGTTTCAAATTTTGAGTGTGGGTTCTGTTTGAACTTGGGAAAATTAAATTGAAAATTAATCGTAAAATTTTTCGATGTATACCCTATTTTTTGAAATATTGATGCCTAAAGATTTAGAGAAAATCACTTATAGAAGAAATAGCCCACAAATGCTATTTATTTCATCACTTTACATGTATTTTATGGAAAAACTAGTGCCGCTTGTTATAATTTTTTTTTAAAGAAAATATTTTTCATGCTTTAAACTAATTAATATTAGTTTTCCAAATTTTTTTTAAGCCTTTTAACAGCCTTACGCAAACTTTAATATCTCAAATTTATAAATTTAACACCGAAAGGAGTACCTATTAAAACATTTACCTGCTTAAAAAGCTTACTTATTATTATTACTTATTATTGTTGTTCACATTTAATTATGCACACAATATTTACATCATGGTCTGTTTGACTAATTTTGATATATAATATGTTACATTCAATCGTAAACTAATTATTGACAAATGCTTGTCTAGTAATCTTAATTAAAGAGAATTGAAAAAAAATACACTCGAACCAGGACTCGAACCCGGACTTCTTGGATTCATGTCAAGCGCATTACTTATTATTCATTAAAGAAAACGAGACGAGATTTTTACATCCTTCCCGAGGAACGTTCTTCAATCAAAATCTCATATTTTCATTTGCGGGCTCTTGTATCAATAATAACAGTAGATTAAATTAGCAAAATCAGCGGGTTTTAAACTATTAAGAATAATTATCAAAAAAAAATCCAAAATTCATTATATAATGTTGTTTTATTAATAAGAAATTATTATTAAATCATATTATTTTTTTATTTAAATCCTATTTATTAGTTAACAGTTATTTTATGTTTGAAATGATTATTATAGATATTAACACGTAATAATCATTTTTATTAATTTTTCACAATTATATATAATTTTTAGTGTTAAAAATACCTTAATTTATTTTTTTTCAATTATAATCTCTAAAAAATAAATTATAACACGTTTAAAGATTCTTTTTCTCTTGTTAGAAATAAATCCGCTATATAAATTCATTCATTTAATCAAACGCACGTTTTAAAATTTTGTAATAACAAATCAAGAAAAAAAAAATTAATTAGATTTAGTTTATTAGTTAGCAATTATTTATATTGTTAATTATAACTGATTAATAGCAAATGATTTGAAATGATTGATAGTTATGAAACGTAACACGTTATTTTGAAGTACCTGTTAATTTTAGTTGATTATATTCGGCCACGAGCAAACTAAGATATTCAATACGCGCTACTAACCATAACGCGACTCTAATTTTTTAAGAAAATAAGCGGACAAATATATCGGCTCAGAAAAACTATTTCCACAGCCAATTAAGTATCATCCATTTAAAGTTTAGCGCCCACAAATGACTTGTGCCTTAGAACCAATCCAGTAAATAAGCCAAGGTATTACGTTCAACCGGACGGAATTTATTTAAATAAAATGTTTGAGTGAAAAAATAAATCTGTCGTTCAGTTTGAAATTTATCTTGGCCTTTCAGATGAAGTAGGTAATAATTCTCAAAGAGTGCAAGATCTTAGAAAGATCCTAGAAATTTCAACCTATAACTTTTTTTTCAGTGGATTTCACTAGAGGCTAGGGTCGAAATAATAATAATTTCTATTTTTTTTTAGAAAATTTGATTAATAATTGCTTAAGAATAAGCTTAGGTCCCTCGGGTCGATGCATTCGTTCATTTTTCGAAAACTTTCCCTTTCAAATTATTTTTAACATGAGATATCAAACCGAAAACAAGTCTAAATTAAAGTTATTTTTGGAAAAATCTTAAAATCGGCCTTGCTATTACATGATCCACAGAAAAATTATTAGTTTATTATTTTCTACAATTTGGCTCTTTTGATAAATTAGTCCAGGATAGATATTTCCCGAAAAAAAGTCATTTTTAACCCCCCCCCCCCAACCAAGAGGAAGTATTATAAATTTGAGCGCTGTGTGTGTGTATGTCTGCCTGCCTGTCTGTCGGTCTGTCTGTCTGCCTGTGTCATCATAGCGCCTAAACGGATGAACCGATTATGATTTTTTTGATTTCGTTTGAAAGGTAATTTAATGCAGAGTGTTCTTAGTTTCAAGTGTAAGTTTAATTTCCGTACCCGGAACAACTACAAAATAGGCGATGATCTTCAAAATCGTTTCAATTTTGAAAAGGCTCTAACGAAAAATGTAATTTAATGGAAAGTAGTCTTAGATATGTTTCAAGTTCGAGTATAGGGTTCTGTACCCGAAAAATATGCCGGTGGTTTTTTTAATTTTGTAAATTTCACTTGTTTAACTAATTCGAGAATTTTTTATAAACTTTAAACTAGCTTAAATCCATCAACTTTTGTTTAATTTCGAACTTCCGAAAATGAATCGACATATTTTTTTATTATCTACTATGTATAAATGCATTTTGTAAGGGAAAATTGATATTTTTTTATTCATATTGGATTTCCTTTTGTATTCGTAAAAAACAGGATTATTTGGTTGCCTCAACCCGCCGAACTTAATCTCTTACATACCTTAGGAAACTTTATGCTAAAGATCAACTTTGGACGAGAAAGATAAGGTCAAAAATCTTTATTCACTGGATTATAACACTTGCATTATATTCACAAGAGAAAATAACAAAAATGATAAAGATGTTTTCTCATCAATGAAGACAGAATCGATCCCCATAACTTTATAACAAACTCCCACAAATTAATTTTACATTAATAATAAAATATTTAATTTTTTTTTTTTAAATAAAAGTGTGACAATTGTTATAATTATAAAAATATAACAATTCATTCATGAATTACTTACAAAGTTTTTAAAAAATAACAAATAGTCATAAACATTATAAACTTATTCTACTGATGTCATGGTTGACTGATATGTAATTTTAAAGAAAAGATATTATTAAATAGTTTATAACAATATAAAAATAAAAATAACTGTTTATAAATAATTATTGTATTTATTTATTTATAACAATAAATAATATATTAAATAAATAAATCGACTCAATACACCTGTATAGGTATATCTGGTGGATTTTATTGATTGGTTTGAACTTTTAAATAAAGTGCATCGGAACAAAATATATTATTTTTAGTTCTAAATGGAATCGCGAATTTAGCAGAAATAAAATGTTACACCAAACAAAGACGAATACCGCGAGTGATATGAAATACGACACAGGACGAGAAACAATTAGCGAAATTTTAGAATGCTATCGTTGTGATTTAGTTTTACATATTTTGTATTATTTGTAATTGTATTATTTGCAAAGAATAAGTTCGCTCAATCTACCAGTGAGAGATATTCAATGTAAATATTAATAAAATTCATAGCAATTTGAGACTGTGACCATTACTGAAGCCATAGATTCTTATATTAGGTGTTTGAGCCGAGGAGATCCTGAAACTAAACAGAGCTGATATTAGAGTCATCGTAGAGTTACTCACAGGGCATGATAACCCGAACAAGTTCCAACATCAGATTGGAAAAAGACAATCTCCCGCGTGTGACAGATGCGGTGAAAATTCAGAAGGAACATCGATCCAATTTCTCTGTTACTGCCCGGCGCTCATACAGCAGCGAAGGAAATGGTTTGGTTCGGCCATAGTCGAACCAGAAGAAATTAGGAAACTCAGCGCTAGGCAAATTCCTAGGTTTCAGTACATCAGTTGGTTATTAATAGCCACTGAAAAGTGTAGCGGGGATAGAGTACAAGGGTCTATTTGGCTAGGTGCTCTGAACCATTGCTTCGAGACGCGATGCTCAAGCATGGCCCGCTAACCTCCACACCATACCATGTTAGGTGTTTAAATTAATAATACAGAGTTAATCTTATAAATTAATAAGTTTATTTGATTAAAATTTTATATGAAGTAAAATTTACAAAATTTAAAAAACCCCAGACAAAATTTTACGTTTACGAAACTCTAAATTCGCACTTAAAACGTATCTAAGAACACTCCCCATTAAATTATTTTTTTCTTAGAGCTTTGTCCAAAGTGAACCGAATTTGAGCATCATCGCTTATTTTATAGTCATCGCCTATAATCCTATATAGTCAATTAAAATGCTCAAAAACTATAATTTTGTGTCTACATTAACAATTTGTTATTTAGTTTAAAAATTGAGTATTTGATTTCGCAAAAAAAAAACTATCAGTTATGAGAAAACCGCTCGGTACGAGTTAAACAAGAACGCAATAAGCTACTTTCCACTATAATCGACTCACAAAATTACATCCATTATTTGATTTTTGAAGAAATTTCCAATATTTTAATTTTTAATCTCTGTGTATTATTATTATTGTAAACTTGCATTATGAACTCGAAAATTGCATTGGTATTTATAAAAAATAAAATAATAGTAATAACAAGTGAAAACAAACAATTGACTGAGTTCATTGTTGAAATACCATGCATAGTCAGTGTTGATTTCTTTATCACATTACACATACAAACATGTGACACATACATAACTGATAATCAAGTATAGCACATATTATAAAATTTCCGCCTAATTGGCGCCCTCACGGGTAAACAGTGATGTTTACGAAAAAATGTTTCAAACAAAAGTTGTTTAATTTTTGATAAGGAACTTTTTTTACATTTAAACTTTTGTTCTATCTCTAACGGTTTACAAGATGGATCCTACGGACCCAAGACCCAATTGACCTATGATGCTCATTTACGAACTTGACCTCACTTTTTACGTCCTGAGTACGCTGTAAAAATTTCAGCTCGATATCTTTTTTCGTTTTTGAGTTATCGTGTCCACAGACGGACGGACGGACGGACAACCACTAATTAGGTGATTTTATGAACACCTATGACAAAATTTTTTTCCTAGCATTAATATTTTTAAGCGTTACAAACTTGGGACTAAACTTAGTATACTATGTATATTTCATATATACATGGTATAAAAATTAAAATAGATATATATGTAAAATAAATAATATAATTTATAACTTTCCACATCATTAGACTCATTAGAGAAAATGCTTGAAGAGACATATTTAAATAAATATATTTCTATATACAGGATGTTCAAAGTTTGCTAGTGTAAAATTATACTGCAGCCACTAATCTATACGCGCCAATTGAGAAATTTAATAAGTATAGTTCTTTGGCAAATTTAAAGCTTAAACAACCAATGAAATCCCATTCCATAGGATTTTAACCTGTACCTCTTATCAGTTCCGTTCTTTCAGTGGTTAGCTTAAAGTTCGAAAAGTCCAGATTTGCATCATTATAAGGTACCCACAACAATTGAAAATTTCCAATTTTCAATTAAAAAAAAAAAAGTTAAAATTCCTGAATTGTTCAAGCTGTTGTATCAGACTAAAATTTAGTAGCTGTATGTATCAGACTAAAATTTAGTACACTTTTTTATGATCATAAGTTACATCTTTTTAAAAAATTTCAACTCAATTCCTCCATTTTTCGAAAAGATATCAGAGAAAGTAGAAAATATGAGGTTACTAATTTATAACAATGTTTTTTTTTTTTTTAATGGCCTCAATCCAATCATTAGAAACAGAGATATTCAAGAAAACGTCGTTCCGGAACCGGAAAACTCTCTGTTTTTTATAACGAAAGAAACCTATTTAAAAAAAATTAGAATTCTCTCAAAATTTTCCGAATTGATTATCAAAATCCAGTAGATTTACTCCTCTATACTATTATTTTAAAGATTTTTTATCAAATTTTAAATTTTTTATCGTTTAATCTCTAGTAAATATAATATGTAAGTATTTGATTAATTTGTGTATTTTTCATAACACTATCATACTGGAGCACACTGTATATTTGAAAATAGAAAATGTATCGATTATGTAAATAATAATAATAATTTTAATTTCTTTCTTTATTATAAAAATTATATTATTATAAATAAATAAAAATAAATAAATATATTCTTCTAATTTTAAAGTTTAACCTACATTAAAATAGAAATAACATGTTTTTTTTCTTTTATTATACCATGTATATATGAAATATACATAGTATATTAAGTTTAGTCCCAAGTTTGTAACGCTTAAAAATAATGATGCTAGGAAAAAAATTTTGTCATAGGTGTTCACTTAATCATCTAATTAGTCCATTTCCGGTTGTCCGCCCGTCTGTCCTTCCGTCCGTCCGTCTGTGGACACGATAACTCAAAAGCGAAAAAAGATATCGAACTGAAATTTTTACAGCGTACTCAGGATGTAAAAAGTGAGGCCAAGTTCGTAAATGAGCATCATAGGTCAATTGGGTCTTGGGTCCGTAGGATCCATCTTGTAAACCGTTAGAGATAGAACAAAAGTTTAAATGTAAAAAATGTTCCTTATCAAAAATTAAACAACTTTTGTTTGAAACATTTTTTCGTAAACATCACTGTTTACCCGTGAGGGCGCCAATTAGGTGGAAATTTTATAATATGTACTATACTTGACTATCAGTTATGTGTGTGTCACATGTTTGTATGTTTAATGTGATAAAGAAATCAATACTGACTATACATGGTATTTCAACAATTAACTCAGTCAATTGTTTGTTTTCACTTGTTTCTTCTATATTTAAATCCTTACCTATAGTAGTAGCTAAAGGTAGATATTTTTACCCAGAATGTACATAAATAGAGCTATTATCATCTATTATTATTTGTTTTAATAAATTATACATAATTATCTATGCATTTTCTTAAATAAATATAATAGAATAATTATTATATAAATAAAAGAAAAAAGAATTATAATATAGGGTAAAAGTGGTTTTAAAATGGTGACAGATGTCTTCTTTTATGGATTGTTAAGTAGACTATACAGCCTATAGCGCAAATTTATAAGATTTTATATTTCATATCCTAGAAAAAATTGATATAGCATTATAGTCGGAGAGCCGGCTGTGTACAAAACCTATGGATCGAATACATGAACGAGATTGTGTGTGTGAGTAGTACTACTACAGATGTAAACGGAGCCACCGTTAGTTGAAGCTGGTTTTGCCCGCATCACGAAAATTTTACGTCACTTCCGGTTACAATTTTTAGTGTTTTCTTAAGTGATCGAATACATAATGCAGACTTACATAAAATTGTAGGTTTTCATGTGTACAATAAGATTACCATAGGGTGCCAGACTAAATCCACCCGCAACCCTGTGGCACCCCTCATCAAAGATATTTTTTGTGTGTGTCAACCTATGTTATCGAATACATGGATGACTTTATGCTCAAATTAAAGCTTATATTTTATACTTTAAGAAAAAAATAGGCTGCCATGATTATTTTGCCCGCATATACCTGGCTACCTTCTTTAAAGTTATTAATTGAAGTCAGAGCAAATTAAAAGTAAAAAAAAAAATTTTAAGCTTCTTTAAATTTACATTTTTTTCAAAAAAATGATCGTAGTACAAAAATCACCCGGCAGGAACTATGTTCCTTTTGCCATAAATTATGTATTATTGAGTAACAAGCACAGTGAAGAAATGGTAATAAAATTGTTTTCGTTTATCAAGTTATAAAAAGTGAAATTTACAAGATTTAAACATCCCGATAAATTTTTCGGGTTTGAAATTGAAACAATTGAACCTAAATTCGCAATTGAAACATATCTAAGAGCACTTTCCATCAAATTACCTATTTCCATAGAGCTTTCTCTCAATTGAACCTATTTGGAAGATCATTGATTCATTTAGGCGCTAAGATGCCACAGACAGATAAACAGACACACACACATACATAGTGCTCAAACTTATAACACTCCTTTTCTTCGTTCGGGGACTAAAAATAAACATATTTTGTGAATAATTTTGTTTTGATTATTGTTTATATTAATCAAAACAAAAGATATTTTTCTAATTTTATGTCAAAAGCCATCTATGAACGGTAATCAGAAGTTATTAAAAATTGTAGAATTAAAAAAAAAATCTATTGACGTGGATAGGTTTAACCTGACGACCTTTCCCAAGAAAAGCTAGCACCGTAACCACAAGACTAAGGTCTTATTCAGAACACTACTAATATTTCAAGATAATAAACTATACAAAAGTGCCGGTCCTTCGAACATTTTTATACCATGTATATATGAAATATACATAGTATATTAAGTTTCGTCCCAGGTTTGTAACGCTTAAAAATATTGATGCTACGAAAAAAATTTTGGTATAGGTGTTCATAGAATCACCTAATTAATCCATTTCCGGCTGTCCGTCCGTCCGTCTGTGGACACGATAACTCAAAAACGAAAAAAGATATCGAGCTGAAATACAGCGTACTCAGGACGTAAAAAGTGAGGTCAAGTTCGTAAATGAGCATCATAGGTCAATTAGGTCTTGGGCCCGTAGGACCCATCTTGTAAACCGTTTGAGATAGAACAAAAGTTTAAATGTAAAAAATGTTCCTTATCAAAAATTAAACAACTTTTGTTTGAAACATTTTTTTGTAAACATCACTGTTTACCCACGAGGGCGTTAATTAGGTGCAAATTTTATAGTATGTATTAATATAGGAATATCAGTTGTGTGTGTGTGTCTATTTAAAAGTGAATATCTTTTGTTATTTACTTGACGTCAAAAAAACAAACAATTGCGCATCAACACTGTCTATACATGGTATTTCAACAATTAACTCAGTCAATTGTTTGTTTTCACTTGTTTTTATCTAGATTTTTTTAAAATTATTTGTTCACGCTTCTAAATTTTTATAGCTATATTAATTCAAGTATTGGCCATTGCCTATAAACCAATAGTATCCTTCTGTCTAGAATTTTGTGTAACCTTACAAGAAGGTTCATTCTACCATTAATCCCTCTACTACTAAGTTAAATTAATATCAACTACTATAATATACTTATACACACATTGCGTACCATAAATTTCTCTTAATTTGACTCGAGCAAGAGATAATTAAATATTTCATTCATCATTTGACGATATACATTTATTCAGTTCATCCATATTAATAAATTATATGAATAGGTAGATATTTCAACAAGTTCTCATATTTAAAATATATTTATTTGTTTTAAAATGTTTAAATAAATAATTATTTATTTGTGTAAATAAGTATATATGGTTACAAAATTATACTAATTTTAGTTCTAAACATGTCGCCTTAATGTTCATATATTTAGTAATATATTTTATAAACGATTTTTAAATAGTATTTAATGCAATATTACATCAACTTACTTCATTCGATTGGACAGTAAACTATTAAGACATTAAAACCCTTGTAGAATTATCCTTGCATAGATGTCTTCTAGTAAAAAAAAATCTGCGAAAAACTACTTTTTATACCATGCATATATGTAATATGCAAGGTATACTAAGTTTAGTCCCAAGTTTGTAACGCTTAAAAATATTGATGCCACCAACAAGATTTTGGTATAGGTGTTTATAAAATCATCTAATTAGTCCTTCACGACAACTCAAAAACGAAAAAAGATATCATTCTAAAATTTTTATAGCGTGCTCAATACGTAAAAAGTAAGTCATGAGTTTATAAATGAGCAACATAGGTAAATATCATTGTTTTTCCGTGAGGAATCAAATTAATATAAAAAATAGAGAATTGAAAAATTGTAGGTAGCTGTAACTAATGAATCCTGTGAAAGATTTTCGAAAAGCAAAAAAAAAAAATCTTCAAGTAAATACTTCGAAAAAATTTCGAAATTTTCAAAACTAGAATAAATGAAAAACAAACATATTGGGAGGTCACCATAAATATGTTTGTTTTTTTTAACTTCTCTTATTTATTAAAAATAATACAAACTATGGTATTCAACATTGTTTATAGACGGTATTTCAACAATTAATTCCATCAATTGTTTACTCTTGTTTAGTTCTAGATTGTCCGTCTGTAGACTACACACACCGGACATCGTATCTCTCAATTTTAAAAGATTAACTTTTTTCTAGTTAGTTTAAAGATCCTTCATATTGGTGGAAGCGCAAATCAGTGCATTAAACATATCTATTTGGAAGTAATTGTAATATTACTTGCGCTTCCACCAAAATTATATTATAAAAAGTTTTCCATTAAGAATGTCCGAATTTTAAACGTAAATTTAAGAAGTTGTATAGATATTTTGTTTTATTTGAAAGATTATTTTATGCGGTAATTTGTGTGAAATTATGATACAGCCAAATGTCAATAGCAAGATTGCTGTGCTTCGCGCTTATTTTTCGGCATATGCACGCAAAATTTTACCTCAATCGGAGACCGGGCGGACAGTTGGTGGAATTTAACTTTCCAGATTTGATTAAAGACACCAGGACAGATGAAACTAAATATAAGCTTGTAAAAACTTTGTGGTAATGAAATTCATTTCCGTTAAAAGGACTTCCTCTTTAAAACAAATGTTTCATGAAAAGCTTCTTTTCTCGTGTTGACCATCAAAATTATCTCTTAACATAGAATCATGCTTATCCAATTTGGAATCAACCATCCATTTACAACTGATGCGCCACTGATTTAAAACTAAGGTATAATAAGAATCAATTTTATAAAAATTATATTGTAATTTACGGTTTTGTATTTTAATTTGATTGTTTGTGGTTTTGTGTGAATATTTTACGTGTTTGAACCTATCTCTATCTATCTATGAATGAACGTGGATCCAAATACCTATCTTTTGAAAAAAAAAAATAATAAAATGCTTTGTATTATGTTTTTTAGACTCTTTTTCTTTTAAAACGAAGAAGATGTATTTATCAAAGGTTTTTATAAAAAAAAAACTCATAATAAGGTTGGTTTTGTATTATAGTCCAGAATTAAACGGTATTACTGACTGTGTAAATCCAAATACATGCATGTCACACATACATAATTGATATTTCCATATAATACATACCATATAAGTTGCGCATAATTTACTCTCTCGTGGGTAAACAGTGATGTTTACGAAAAAATGTTTCAAACAAAAGTTGTTTACTTTTTTATAAGGAACATTTTTTACATTTAAACTTTTGTTCTATCTCTAACGGTTTACCAAGACCCATTTGACCTATTACGAACTCGACCTCACTTTTTATGTCCTGACCATGCTGTAAAATTTCAGCTTGATATCATTTTTCGTTTTTGAGTTATCGAGTTGACAGGCGGACGGACGGACGGACGGACGGACGGACGGACGGACGGACGGACAATCGGAAATTTACTAATTAGATGATTCTATGAACACTTATACCAAAATTTTGTTCGTAGCATCAATATTTTTAAGCGTTACAAACTCGGGACTAAACTTAATATACTATGTATATTTCATATATACATGGTATAAAAATAAAGGACAACAATCAATACAAAATCTTGTCTAATTTAGACACTCATTGCAGTATTTATATAAGAAAATGTTATGCCGAATCAAAAAAGCACATTGAATCAAATAAGAAATTGCGGGCGTAGAAAGTGCCGCTACTTTTTTATCAAAATTTTATGACATTTCACTATCAAAGTTCTTGAAATTCGACAAATTTTTATAAAATGGGTGATGCTCCATTACTTTGTTGTTAAATTAAGACAATTTTAGTCCTTTATAATCGCTTCGTTTAGCAAAATATAAGTGAATGGAAAAATTTATACATTAATAAATTTGTTTTTTCAATATTTGATAGAGCAATGCTAATCCACACTGGTCTATAATTACTTGGTCAGCATGAATACAAAAAAATATTCTCATTATAAAACTATAAATTCAAATTTAAAAATAAGTGTTTGATTTTTTAATATGATTTTATCCACGTTTTTAAATTTAAAAAACAATCTAATAAATATTAATTTTTCCGTGAACAAGGCAAAAAGCATCAAAATTTTCTTTTGGGTCAGACGAAAATATTTTCGAAAGTACGCTTTGTTTTTCGATATCTTAGAGGATTTTTTATCTCTAGCATTTGTGTAATATTATTTCTCAAAGGTGTTTTTATAGTCGGTATCTTTTGTCTCTCAATTAATACTTCATTAATTTTAATGAATGTGGTGTCATTTTGAAGATGGTTTTCAAAACATGTGACAAAAAATAATATAAAAATTATTTCAAAAAAAAAAAAATTTATTTAAAAAATAAGATGAGACCGATAATTCTTTAATTTTATTACTACTTTTAACATATTTAGTGTAAAAAAATTACCTATATTTAAAAAAAAAAATTTGATATAAAAAATTGTCTGTATTTGGGAGTATACATAAGGTACAATCTTGGTGGTGCCTACTTGGAGACGCAAAAATTTCTTACGGGTCATCTAGTATTTTATATATATATAAACAATATAATTACTTTCCGTTTTCTGCTAAAAATTTTGTCATTAAACTGATACAAAATATCGCTGCAATATGTAAAAATGTATTCAATTTTTTTCCGGTTTTTCTAGTATACTTGCCAACCTGAACCTGGCAGGTTATAAGAAGCACCTTGCACTAAAAGTCTTTAAGAGTAAAATTTTGTTTAGCCCAACACAAAAAGATGATTAAAGTTTTCCAAACCTATTACCACCTTAGCCTCAGTAGTTTTTTAAAGAGAGGCTTGCATAAAGAAGCTAAATGACCTTTTTTCATAGTAGGAAAATTTAGAAAATTTTCAATATTTTCCAAACCGCTCATCATTCTAACTACAGTGAAATCGCCGATTCCTACTATGGTGTGAAAAATGCATCTTTCACATGGAAGTTAGACAGAAGTTTTCTGGAATTCGGAGCCTGGAGTGAATAGTTTCAAAAATTAAAATAAAAACTCTTCTCTAAAATTTTTATTTATTAATTGGTTAAATCTTTGTTTCACTTCAAATATATTTAAGAAAGGGTGAAAAATTTGGAAGTAGATTAGGGGATATAAATTAAAAAGCGTAAAGTAAAAACTCGACCCTGACATTTTCAGTACTAAATTAATTCAAAAGGCGTGCATATTTATAAGGCTTCTGTTTTTACAACCCCTTTAAAATACTTCAATATCTAATTTTAAATTTATATCCAAAAGATTAAAAAAAATTAAATCACTTACCTTTTACTAAATTAAGAATAAAAACATTGTCCAGACATATAAAACCATTCAAAAGTACCAATTCACTTTATCAAAATACAAAAAAAAAAGCACTTAAAACACTTAAAACCTACCCATATACTGCACTTGATTAATTAATTAATAAAACTAAAATAAACCCAATGGCATTGTTGACTATAAAGTAATTGTTGTTAAACCACGTGTACTATTGTAAACAATGTCAATAACATATCGCGTACTATAAGGTAAGTTTATTAAAAACGTCGCTCGCACTGCAACTTAGCACTGTATACAACTTATATGGAATTACAAACTTAATATGTTGATTTTTTTACTAAAACCGTGTATATTATTGTTGATTATTTTTGGCTCCCCCACTAAAAAATGCACCATCGCCGATCGCATCAGTATAGTATTAGTACCTCTAGAGCATTGAACCGTTTCGAATTATTCGTTGTTTTTTTTTTTTTTCGTTTTGTTTTAGACGGTTTTAAACTTATAAATATCGTTTTTAGAATTTTCTTTTATTTCTTTGTTTTCGAATAAAATTCAATCTTTTTTGACGAAATTTGTTTGTTTACAATTTACGGCGAAACTAGGTGTGGCTCCTTTTTTGAAAAAGTGAAATTTACAAAAATTTAGAAAGCGTCTATGATGTAATTGATGAAAATATTTTTATTTTGTCATACAGCAACGCCAGGGTCAAATTAACCATAATAGGTACCCCTTCCAACCCCACATTCCGGTTAGAAATTGGAAAAAATCCAAATAAAATCCCAATATCGAATCCCGTAGAATAATTATTGAAATTTTGGATACGAATCCACTTCTCGAAATAAAATTTTGAATGAAATACTGCATACAGCAGCGATAGTCTCTGCTGTGAAGAATTTGAGTATAACACGCTGGTCATGCAACTATGAAGCAGTTAGAGCCCTCATTTACGGTTATCGTCAGACCCATGCAGTCTTGACGGTGAATACCATGGACGGAAATCAACAGGCTATTGTGAAAAATGGAGCTTCCGGATTAAATCGCTAAATTGGATCGCCTTGAAATTGCAGGCTTTACGAAAATTTGGCATGCCATTTTTAAGAGACTCGATAGGACCAGCCGGCAGCCAATACTTGCAAAGTTCCACGATAGTACTTAATACCGCTGTCAAAGCACTATAGACCTTAAAATCTTTGTCGAGTCGAAAAGGGATCCATTCAAAACGTATGAAAATGGTACAAAGCAATTGGCGAAAATAAAAAACTATGAAACAAATTTAAGATTCCAAATACCGAACGTACGACTTCAGTCGATCGGGTATAGAAAAACATCTTGTGTCCCGTTGTCACCAGTGATAAATTCCGCGTTGTAGCTTTTCTTCCAGTTGTCATAAAAAATAATCGCAGCGTATACAGTTGCTTACGAAAAGTTCGAAATCTTTGATGATCTTCAAATGATTACAACTGAAGAGTTAAGCGCAAAAGCAAAAAAATCTTGTTGATTGTTACTCAGAAGATGTAGAATCGGCTCTTAGCAATGAACTGATTCAACTCACCGAACTAGCAAGGCTCAATAAACAGAAATTCGGAAAATCGGGAGCACAATTTCTTGTGCACTTTTTCATATGTTGATTGTGAGCCAACCAGGCTTCCGTAGGCACTCTTAAATATTGAGAAAACACCGAAAAAAATATTGAGAAAAATTCTGGCACAGCAGTTATTAATAAGTTTTATTTCTTTTCGATTTAAAGAAAAAAATTCCCTATTTGAAAACAAATCTTATTTGAACATTTATTTACATTCAAAGATTTGGACCTTTTTAGCTAAAAAAATAAATTTTTATCTTTGCATCAATAATAATCGCATAATAATTAAAAGATAGTTCCAACGAAAATATTTATTTTAATTGTGGTTTATTTATTTATACAAATGAAATGCTAAGTACTGATAAATAAAATTTTACACAGAAAAACGCTTACAAAAGTAAAAATAACTTTTAAAATACTTTTTTAATGTAAAAACATTATATTTTTACATGTAAACAAATGATGAGTCATTTCAAAATAACGCGGTATACTACTTACCAAACAGATGATAGTCACGTGCTGCCATTGTACAGCAAATATACAAACTATTGTATGTCAGAGTAAATTAGCATAATAAATTGTAAATTATTTTTAAATCTATTTTTTTTTTAAATAAATATTATTATCGCCTTTATGTGATTGTGTCGGAGGGTTGATAATTGTCTCAATTGACATTTTATTATCTACTTTTAAATTATTTATTATTTAATAATTAATTGTTATTAACTTTTTGAATAGTGCATTATGTGATTTGTGAAAGATATTATTTTTATTTTATTTTGAAATGTCCATTTAAGGTTAATGTTAGATGAAAATTTGATTCAAATCTGTTTACAATCTTTTTTTTGTATTTAAAATGTAATCTGTATAATTTCATTTAATTTTTTGTTGTTGTATTTTTAATATATAATTTATTAAAATGACATCTTTACAACCTTTAAATGAGTTAGATAACTCTGCAAGTAAGTGCAAACGAAAATTATTCGAAGGATCATCCAGTTAATCCTGAAAAAAGGCGGGATACGGAATTGTTGATTTCTATTTTGTTTTTTGTTTTTAGTAAGCGAATGTCGCAGTATTACAGATAGTGTAGGAAGTCATAGTGATGTTTCAGGAAATTTATTATTGGGAAATGGTCCCGTGCCAGGAGGTCAATGCTTTAAAGGTACATCACGTATGGATGTTGTATGTGTATTGGATATTAGCCATGGAAGTGGTCAAGAAGAACGTAAAAAAGCTCTTGCTGATGTTAAGCAAGCGTGTAGTTTGGTTGAAGCTGAACTTCATCATATTATTGTAAGTTGATATTTAAAAAAAAAAAACTGCGTCTGCTGGCTAACATATTCAACATTAAAGGATGTATTAACAGATTTAATCATGAGCTAACCGTGTCAAAAAATGAATTATTTGAAATCGCGTTATTTAGTATTTGGTACAGAGATATTTTAAAGTCTTTGCTACTGCTATTAACAGGGCCGGATTAACCCTCAACGGGACCCTAGACAACCATCAATTTGGGGGCCCTTTTTTCACGTCCGTTCCCTTCTTTTTTCGATTAAAAAATACAAACTTATATCTTTCATAAAAATTTAATTGTCACAATGTAATATCAATAAAATTACTATCTACATTTTAAACATGTCGTTTTCTACATTTGTTTTCGACAAATTCATCAATTATATCATCAATATCGATTTTGTTCAATAAATCTGACTCAATGCAAAGTATACCTAACATCTCAAGTCGCTCTTGTCGCGTTATAGCTCTTTCAATAGCTTTGATTCTTTTTAATTACGAGATGGATCGTTCGGCAGAACAATTTGTGATCATTAATGTTAAAAAAATCCGAAGAGCTATTTCTGTGTTAGGAAATACATCGGCTAATTGATCTTCCAATAGAATCTTATACAAATGACTATGAGTTTTTTTCAAAATAAAAACAACCAGGAAGTCTTTCAATATTCGGGGGCCCCAGGCAACTGCCTATTCTGCCTACTTCTTAATCCGGCCCTGGCTATTAAACTCGTAATATCAGTATATTTATTATTTTTGTCCTGGGAATTACGAACTAAAGATGATTTGTATCGACTTATGTCATCCGAAAGAGTTGGCAAGACTTTTTAATTTAAAAGGTCGTATCAACCTGAGATTGGGCAGTATTTAATTGATATTAAACAGTTGATTTTAAATAATGAATATTTTTTATACGGCTAGCTCCAGATTTAAAGCATAAAAATCAAATTAAACGCTTGATTTTAATCATTCTTAGTTACTTTACTAATCAAATACAGGCATTACTGGCATGGTCACGCTTTTTTCACAATTTTTCTGGTGACATAATTTTGAATAAAAGTTTATCTGAAAATAATGTATGTCGAATTGTGGCGTAACAACTGAGCGGCAAGTTTATTGCAGCAAAAAAAATCGTTGTGTCTCCGTATTTCAAATAATTTCAATTGTCTTTCGTCTTCCCTGTTCCAACGGTATTTGCACACTGTTATTACGCCACTTCGACAATGGAATGTGTATTTGTTGTCATGGAAATTAGTTTTTGGGATATTATTGTACAGATTATTTTAAATGGATTACGTTTTTGTTCTTCTGAAAATTTGTTATTGATAACTGCATGATTCTGGGTATATAAAAATTGAACTTGATGAACTAAAAAGGTAATCCTTTAATTTATGTAATATTTTCCGAAATTAATCTTTGTTTTTTGTATATTTAAATGTAATAATTTTTAACATAATAAATTATTAACATATTTTTAAATATTTCTAGTTGTATTATTTGCTTTTTGTTTTGGTTATGGCTTATTATAGTAAAATGTGCTAATAATGTACTACTTATCACAATAGCTATCCACATTTAGGTATGTTCCTTGGTTTGTTTCGCGAAAGAATGAGAATGTCGCCATGCTTGCGATTTAGGAGTTTAAATACACCACTGGGATTGTTGATAATTCAAATTACCCCTTGTTATATCCGAAAATTAGCACTTACCCCAGTGATTTTTTCATAACGTTCAATCCTCCACGAAAGCCTGCAAACTTTCTTTCTGCAGACGGAGAATTCCGCTGTTTCTTGAAATTAATTCTCACTTTAAATTACTTGAGATATGTTTGCAAGTCATAATAGTTAGCGGAGTTGCATAAAGAAATCAAGGTAAACTGGAACGGGAGTAAGAAATTTATCTTATTCCACGTATGCCAAGAATTGATTCAAGTGATCGTTATATTGCTTTATAAATAAATATACAGACTTAGACTGCGTTGAGCCGTATTTTCGTCCATTATAATTGAGCAACATAAAACTCTATTTACGCCATGTGATATACTTTGTAAAAAGTCATATGTCCCATACATACATCATTCAATGAACCCTGAAGGTGTATAATTTAAAATTTGTAACATCAAATTTACATATTTTCATTTATTTACTAAAACGATACAATTTTCCACGCTATTCTGTTGCTCGATATAAAGTGGACCTTGAATAGGATTTAACTGGAGAAGTTTTCATTAATTCTTCGTTAATGATCAAATGCATTAAAAATTTCTGTGTATAACTCAAAATCAAAATGTGAGTCTTAAATTACAAAAGAAAAAATTACATTTCAGTTTGAAAAATTGGATTTTGGCGAAACAAATATACTGGAGATATTTTACAATGCAGATTGTGCCATTGTTGATTTATCATTGCAATTGCAACAGAGTTCGTTATTTTATCATTTAGGGGTTCGCGACAGTTTTGGTATGCGACAAAATATTCTGCTTTTTCATGATAGTGATCCAGAAGCAACATTGAGATTAAAGGTGAGTAAATTTAATAAGACCAATAAACTATCTTAAATGTAAGACTCACCGATAGACTGTTGGTTCGAAATGCCAGAAGTCATGAGTTGATTCCCCCTAAAAATATTATAGAACGCGCCAAAATATAAAATTTTTTCTTTATATCAGATATTAATGCCAGAGATGTTAACAATTATTCATGCATATTACATAAATGTCAAATTAAGTAAATATCGTTACTTCCATTAATAGAATTTCATAACCTTAATAGGTCCTTCAAGAGGAAGAGCATCCACTGAATGCTTCCATTTTGAGCTTTCACTTTACTATGTTTCCATGTTAAGTCCTTACCCTTCGTTTCTTCTTGAACAGTTTTTCTCCATGTACATTTATGGCTCTCCCGTCGACGCCGACTTTTTCCCTGGAGGTTTGAGTTCGATAAGTTCATGATTTGTGCGTCCAAGCATGCCCAATCCAGCACCATTTTCATAGTTTATTTTCAAAAACAATGGATCCTCCAAAATATGTACACTTCTTTATATTCGGTATTGAAAACATGGATGCTACAATTTTTTAGACATATTATTAGACAAATTTTAAACAATAAAATGCTTAAAAGTAAAGGTTATATCACGCCACCTCCTCTAGAATAGAACTACCTTGTAAGCAACATTGTTTATAATTTATAATGGATGAACATCACAAGTCCTTCAGATACGTAGTGAAAAAATGTCGATTTTCTATTCAGTAAATCGCCTCTAGAAATGCTTTTCGAAAAAAATTACAATATAATACGTAACGTCATCCAGTTTTAAAATTTTTATAATAAAATTAAATTTATTTTAGCTATCTTGCGGCAGTTACCAATTAGTTCCTTATAAAGTAATGAGTAGTGGAATATGTGTAGGAAGTGATCAACCCGCTTTCAATGAAGGCTCTCCGGAAGTTCGATTATCAACTTTTTTACGAGGTTTATTATTGGACGTGGAAATAGAAACAAAGTAAATTTCTCGATTATATTTTACAGCGGGTGTAATAACATAATGTGGAACCTTGGAAAATTTTTCTCGAAACTTTTTATTCATTTACTTCAGATTTATTTTATGTCTTAATTTTTGACATCGTAAACCGTTATGTGTTTTCATTTTGAGACATGATGCGATCTATTAGCAATAAACTGATCTGGGCGCCAAGCGTGAGACAAAACCATATGTTGGGTAAAAACCAGATCAAAATGGCATCTCTTATTGGGTTTTCCATTATATTATTACGCCAGTTATCTCATGATTTGATTCTTATTCTTAATAAAATTATGTAACCGTTTTTAGAGCTCATATGAAAGAGAAATTTCTCGCAGATTTACGTAAAGCACGCGAAATGCATACAGGTGATGATTTAGCAAAAGCTTTACATAATATGCGAAAACGTTTAGATGATCCAAATGTTTTATCCGGTGATGTTATCTACAATATGTTAATTTCATTTCGAGAAATTCAAGATTACGATGCCATGGTTCAATTAGTCGACGATTTACGTGCAATACCAACGAAAAGTAAAGTGAAATTACCACCAATATCATATTTATATGCATTCGCTTTGAACAGGTGAATAACATTGAATTAAATGTCTCAAAAAAGTATCCAGGATAATAAAAATATAATTTTTCTTAGACGAAATAAGGAAGGAGACCGTGAAAAAGCATTACGAGTTTGTGAACGTGCCTTAGAGAAAAAAGAAAATCATTATCCAGATATGTTATGCCTATGTGGACGAATTTATAAAGATAAATTTGTTGAATCTGGTCACACAGATAAAGAAAGTTTAATGTCGTCAATTCATTGGTATCGTAAAGGATTTGAAATTCAACCTAATGAATTTGCTGGTATTAATTTGGCTACTTTATTGGTAATTGCTGGAAATGAATTCAGTAAATCGGAGGAACTTCAACATATCGGTAAGAAATTATGATTTTTAAGCAGTTGAGGAAAGGGAAATAACTTGAGTAATATTTTTCTACCTACTGTGATTTACCTTCGATTCGATGTGCTGGACAATTTTTTTAATGGGTTTGGAGGTTGAAAAATGAATCCTGATGACTAGTTACCATCTTTACTATACTTCTACTACTAACAATTATTTAGCACATCGAAATGAACAACCATCAAAAAGTTAGTTAATTTAACCGAGGACCATTTTCCATTTAAAATGTGTATTGTCCCTTCATATATATTATAATAATATATGCAATCATTATTACATGCAAAGTATAATAACTGCCGCAACAACAGAAAATGATTATTATAACGACTAAATCCAAACTCGATCAATTCGTTTAATTGTCGGATTATTTCTCTTTTCTTTAGATAATTCGAATTATCTGATGTTCACAGCTTATTAAAAAAATTGTATTTTATAGGAATGGTATTAAATAATTTAATTGGTAAAAAAGGGAGTCTCTCATCATTAACAGAATATTGGGATGTGGCGACATTTTTCGAAATATCTGTTTTAGCAAATGATCACGCTAAAGCAATACAAGCAGCAGAATGTATGTTCAAATTAAAACCACCAAATTGGTATCTAAAATCAACAATTGGCAATATTACATTAATTGATCGATTTCGTAAGAAACCAGAAGGTGTTGAACCAAGCCCAGAAGAACAAATATTTCAATTTTGGTTGGATTTTTTTGTAGAAGCTATTAAGACTGAACCCGGTGATATTATACGTTTTCCAGTAAGTAAAATTTCTATTTTATTTTTTATTTGAAGTAGTATAGCAGTATCGAGGGTCACAGACAAGTCCTTTGTTTAAAAATTTGATCAAAAGATGATAGTTTCCTTAGATAAGGCGGACTGCTTAAGCGCGCTGAATTCAAATTCTCGAAATTCAATACCTCTATAAATAATAAATAATATTACTTTTTTTCTTTGTGAATTTCAGATTTTAGTTTTGGAACCAACAAAAATTTATTTACCCAGTTATGTAAATGTAAATTTAGGTGCTGAAGAGAAATCAATACAAATGTTAAATTTATGCCTAGATTCGATGCGTGGAACATGTCGACAAGTACACGATTGGTTATTTACGGCAAATTTAATTCGTAGCGTTAGTTTATATAAGCGTGATGAACGTTGTTTATTTCTGTACGTACATCAGAATTCGGATGATTTTCAAATGTTTTTTCCCTCAATGCAATGTCGACAACGGTTTTATGATTTAATTATTGAAATGACTGCCGATCAAGAGGGTATGGTTACACATCTTGATTCTGATTTGGAAGCCGATCAAATGAAGGTAAGAAATTGATTTTCCTATTTCAAAAATGACTTCCAACACATTAAAAATAAATAATGGAAAAGAGGGGTAGCATAAATTGGTCTCTAGAACCAAGGGGTGATAGATGAAGCTATATGATTCTGACGAGGTCAGATGCCGCACAGAAAGTCCAAAACTTCTCCGCCAGGGTTGCTCCCTGGATTGATCGATCCAAGGTTTCGTACCCAAACATTCTATACCTGACGCTCTGTTGGTTTCTACAGGTGCAAATACCATGTATGGAGGTTGCATCGTCCTCCCAACATGCCTTGTAAGTGGGATCATCGGAGATCCCCAAGTTACGAATGTGTTAATTTAATCGACAGTATTCTACGAAGTGTCCCACCATCCTTCTCGACTGTGTTCTAGCGAGTTGACTGTAACGAGCACAGTCGAATTACTTAAGTGTGGCTATGTATCAAGATGGGCTGATCAAAGCCACTCCTTGATTTGGGAAATTACAGATCATCTTGACATGGGAATCCAACAAATTTGATCATTTTTTAATTTTATTAATTTTTTTCAGTATGAATACGAGTTAGACGATCAAAATAAACGAATAATCTTAGGCAAAGGCACATACGGCATCGTATACGCTGCCAGAGACCTAAACACACAAGTGCGTATTGCTGTAAAAGAAATACCAGAAAAGAATCTTGGTGATGTGCAACCATTACACGAGGAAATAAAATTACATTCACAATTACGGCATCGTAATATAGTACAATATTTAGGTTCAGCATCTGAAGATAATTTCTTTAAAATATTTATGGAACAAGTACCTGGTGGCAGTTTATCTGCATTGCTACGATCAAAGTGGGGGCCGCTCAAGGAGAACGAATCTACTATTAGCTATTATACAAAACAAATTTTAGAGGGTTTAAAATATTTACACGATCAAAAAATTGTTCATAGAGATATTAAGGGCGAGTAAAATTTTTATTTCTATTTTCAAAGTGAGAATGAGCCCGGAAATCTTATACACATTTTTTTTTGTAGGCGATAATGTTCTTGTTAATACGTACAGTGGCGTTGTTAAAATCTCAGATTTTGGCACATCTAAACGATTGGCTGGTTTATGTCCAAGTGCTGAAACATTTGCTGGCACCTTACAGTACATGGCTCCAGAAGTTATCGATAAAGGACAGCGTGGCTACGGTGCACCAGTAAGTATCTGAAAATGAATTAAACAAAACTGAAAAATGTGTTTTTTTTTTTATTTCTTTTTTTTTTTTTAGGCTGATATTTGGTCATTGGGTTGTACAATTGTTGAAATGGCAACCGGAAAACCACCTTTCATAGAACTTGGATCACCTCAAGCAGCTATGTTCAAAGTAATTATTTTTATAAATTAAATTAGTGGCGTAATAAGTCCTTGAAATCCTTAGAGAAATTATACGATTGGCAACCGGACAGTTTTTGCAATCGTATACGCTTTCCAAGCTACCCACCTAGGCCTGCTGCCCAAAATTCGATTTATAATTTTTTTCATTCCATTTCTTTAGGTTGGTTATTATAAAACACATCCAGAAATACCCGATGAACTTTCAGATCGTGCAAAAAACTTTATACTACGATGTTTTGAACCCGATGCAGATAGACGAGCGACTGCGTCAGAATTATTAGAGGATGTTTTTCTTTCGGAGTAAGTATACAATTTGATGAACAATAAAATTCTATTAAAATTGTAGAAAATCACGTTTACTCAACAGAAAGAAAAGAGTTGGAAAATTAGCAGCTCCAGTTGATATTTTTGCCCGAAGTATATCAGTACCTGCAAATCGAATGAATCGTGACACAAATCAATCGAACAGTGCTGGCAGTACCGACTCAAAGAATACTCCAACTTCACCAGAAATTGAGTAAGTATAAAGAAAACCGTAAGAGTTGTGTCACTGTAATCGTTAATATCATTTAATTATTTTCTAGTCTTGCATCAACACCTTCCATAGACTTAGAGACTGAAACTGAATCTCAACCGATTACTAGACGTAATTCATCAGGTGTTTTACTCTCACCGGAAATTGAAATTGGATCTGCTGGTAGTCAAGTGAAAACGGAAACAGAACAAGATGGATTCTATCTATTAAAGAAAGATTCACAACGGCGTACAACTTTAAGTCGAGTATTAACGCAAGACGAAAAGAAAATATGCCAAATTTGGATGGAGAGTATTAAGAAATTAGGCGATACTGTGTTAACCATGGTAAGTTTTCAAGTTATTTGAAAATCGAGAAATTTTTTTTATCTCCAATTTCGATAAAACTCAGTATATAGAGTAATTTTGACCCAAAAAGTACAAAAATCGAGTGCATTTGATGACTGATCGAATAGTTTTTCAGATACGGACTAAAATCGATCCAAATATTGCGATATCTCTGAAACTCTGCATCCAAACATTAAATTAACCTGATTCTTATACTTTTTGGATCAAAAAAAACCCCATCCAACGAGTTTCATCAAATTCCAAAACAAATTTTTTTTTTGCGTTTTTCTCGATTTTTTAAAGGGGTTACCTCTTAAGAAAATTACAAAAAATCTCCAATTTCGATTAAACTTAGTATATAAGGCAATTTTGACCCACAAATTGCAAAAATCATTTCGGAGTTATTGTCAAAATTTCCATACGAAAAGCGATTTCTTGAATTGATTTTAGTCAATTCCATCGAAAATATTCTTCTAATAGTAAAATGGATTATATTTTCGTGACTTTTGGTTCTTAATTATTTAAAAAAATTTAAAAAAATGAGTTAACCGACTAAGAAAAAACCGGATGCAAGTAAAAATTTCAAATAAATAATAAAGATATTAAGTGCTGAAAACACTATGATCTGATCAGTTAACGTTCTTTCGAGATATCGCCTGAAGTTCTATGAGAAAACACACCAAAAATCAAATTTATTTGATCAAAAATTCTACCTTCTAATGTAAAAAGAATTTCTAACTAGTTATTTTTATATTTCCAGAGCCATTTGGAATCATTAATGCGTGGAATGCGAGATTACATCATTGATCCAAGTAGTGGTGTTCGTTCTATTGAAACAGCATTAAATGGTTTAAAAGATGCACTAGATTGGGATGCAACAGCTATCAATCAACTACATTTAGCTGTGTACGCATTTAAAGAGGCTGTTAATGATGTACTACGGAATCATTCTATAAAACCACATTGGATGTTCGCTTTGGATAATTTAGTGCGGAATGCTGTTCAAGCTGCCATCACTGTTTTATCGCCAGGTTAGTGGCTCAAGTTGATTTTAAATTAATAATTTTAAGACAATACCAATATCAATAAGGCAATATTCTTAAACACACTTGCCTGTAGAAGGTAAAATTAAATTTTGGATAGTTGTTTAGAATAACCGCCCCAAAGAGACTTGTTAAATTAAAAAATTTTCGACCACCTATTAAAAGAAAAATTCAGTATTAAAATTGGAAATTTTTGCAAGAGTTAAATGTATCAAACCATAGTAATTTACAAAATACTGTTAACATGTATGGATGAACTGCCTAATAAAAAATAGCCCACTATGGCCATCATTTATGTGGTTAATTCCGGGACTAGGACTCCACATTCTTGAAACTTATTAGAGCTAGGTTAATTTTGATCACAAATTTGAAAAGTACGACCCAAATTTAGTAGGATTACATACTTGGTTTATCAAAATTTGATAAAATTTGGATGTGATAGAGTAAAATTAAATTTTTTGGATTCTGATGACGTCATAAAGTTAAAAAATTCGATTTTTTTGTTAACACAGGCAAATTTGATCCGATCTTATTGGAATTTTTTTTGAAACCCACTAATTTTAGGTCATTTTTTTCAGCTGTAATGTCAATTTTTTGCTATCTATCACTTATGTGCTTAATTGCGGGACCAGGACTCTAAATACCTGAAACCTATTAGAGCTAGGTTAATTTTGACCACAAATTTGAAAAGTACGACCCAAATTTAGTAGGATTACATACTTGGTTTATCAAAATTGAATAAAATTTGGATGTGATAGAGCAAAATTAAATTTTTTGGATTTTGATGACGTCATAAAGTTAAAAAATTCGATTTTTTTGATAACAGGCAAATTTGATCCGATTTTATTGGAATTTTTTCTGAAACCCACTAATTTTGGGTCATTCTTTTCAGCTGTCAATTTTTCGCTAGCTATCACTTATGTGCTTAGTTCCAGGACCAGGACTCCACATTCTTGAAACCTAATAGAGCTAGGTTAATTTTGATCACAAATTTGAAAAGTATGACCCAAATTTAGTAGGATTGGGGGATATCATGTTGGACCTTGTTCTTCGGGGTTCTTTAATAGCCAATTTAGATAATCAACGTTAGCCAAAAGTTGTCAAAAGCGATATGCACATTCGGCCGCTCCCATGACTTTGATCTACATTACCTCCGAAAAATGTTTTAAACAAAAATTGTTAGTTTTTTTTTAGGATCAACTTTCTAATTTGAAGTGTTATCTATTTATCTATCTATCTCTTACCGTTTAGGATCTAAATTGGCTATTAAAAAAATCCAAATAACTAAGTCCAATCTGATGTCAGAACACAAGATGTCAGAACTGATGCCCAACAACAAACTCTGCAACTTTTGTTTAAGTTATTTTTTGATTGATTAACTACAAAACGATATATTTAAGTGTATAGACTAAATTGGCCCACCCTGTATATAGATTAGTATAAAACACAAATATTTTGTTTACAAACAAAACTGATTAACATATCAAGCATAATATATTAATTTTGCAAACACCTACAAGTGATATTATCTTACCTTTTATGGTTAAATTAATAATTCAATCATCATTAAAATATAAAACAATTCAATGACTTTTCAATGTTTTTATATCTTGCTTGAAAGTATTCTGAATAAATTATAAAATAAATGATCTCACTTTCCGGTTATGTACAAATGCATCATGCTTTACAGTTTTATGTGTAGCAATAAGTATACCTATCTATCTATATATTTCAACAAATTTCCCAAAAAAAACCTACTTAAGACCAATAAAAGCATTCTAAAAATATCGTATTAATCAACATCCCCTCATTTTATAAAATGTTGTTATGAGTTAATTGACTTTATTTAGATTAATTATTGTTCAACTTTTGTTCATATAATATAGTTTCACATTTCCGGTCAAAAATATTTTGTAAATGAAATAATAACTTTATTTAATTAAATAACATAAATTGTTTCTAATTATTAAATATTTAATGTAGAATATTTAATGTTTAATTAGATTTAAGTGGTATCGGGAAAATCCGCTTTTCAAGGGAAATGAGGATATTTGAAATTACTCCGAGCCAATTAATAATTTTTAGTAGATAATTGTTTAGCAAATATTGCTCTAGGTCTTTAGTTAAGGTTGATCGGATATGTTATTCTTAATTGCTAAAACGCAAACATTTTCGATAATGTTGCTCCACTTTCTTCTATAGATTAAAAAGTTTTTACTTTGATGATTATTTCAGATGATAATGGATTTTAAATTCATTCAATTGTCAATTTTGCTTAGAAAGCGAATATCTTGATCCATAAATGTCGTTCGGGAATTTTTTTATTACTTTTTTTCAAGAAAAATAAACAAGCTTTCGAGTGGGGTTAACAAATTTGTTGTAAAATAATTTTTGAAAGTTTGGTACTCTTCTAAACTTTATATAAAATTAAAGGATAACATTTCTCACTTTTTCAAACAGTCGTGCAAAGCGACAAGGAGTGATAAAAATTTTTGAACAATAGATTCCAAAAGTACAAGTTTTCAAATGAGTTATTGAGGTTCCAAATTCGATGATTTTTCGCAGAGATTACAGCTGTTTGAATTTTAGTTTAAATTTTGTGTAAAAATTGTGTTCCTTTAATAATGTTGGTTTATTGGAAAAGAAGTCCCAAACTAGGTCAAACGATACGGTTTTAGACACAAATCTAGAACTAAATTTTGGAGAAGGTCTTGAGCTAAAATTGGTTTTAAGATTTTAGTGGACTACTATATTTTACAAAATTTTTTATTCAGTTTGGGGGGCGGAGGTCATGACCCTAGGGCCCCCATTAGACTGATTTAAATTTTGTTGAAAATTATGCAAAATTGTTAGTCTAAGACTAACCATGTCTGCCATGAATTTTTGAAAATTAGAAAAAAAATGAAAATTTTTACACATTTAACAGCTAAAATGACAGTATTTCCTTTCAAAGAACGAAACAAAAATTACCATTCCGTTAATTTGGTGGAAAAAATGTGCCACACCAAGGCAAAGTTTATTTGCATTCCTTTCTCAATCAGGATCTAAAAAATAATTCTGAATTGCGTGATATCCAAAACAATTTATACTTAATTATGTATTTAAAAAATTTTCAAAAAAAGCAAAGTTTTAAATTCCTATCCTTTATATTTTTCTATGACCCCTATATAACCTTGAAAAACCCACTAATAAAAACTGAACCTTCATAAGTTCAATTTTTTGCATGATTACTCCATTCGTAAAAAATTAAAATATTGTAAACGATGACAACATTTATTAAAATGGCATCGTAATAGTTAATTTTAAAAGCATATATTTTATGGTGATTAGTAATGTCTTATTATTGGACAAAATATGTGTAAGTATAGTGTAATTATAAAAAAATACGAAATATTTTGTTCAAAAACAATGTTTTAACTCTGGTATACATCATTTAAATAATATTATTCTTAGTACAGTAAAAGATGTTACAAATAAAGGAAATTGAGGGTGAAAATTAGGTGTCAAATATCATTAGTAAGACATGAGTTAGTGGTGCAAATGTTTCTACTTGTTAATAAACAATAATTTTTTAATTCAATGGAACGGTTAATGTTAAAGTTGACTTACAAAATTAATAAATAGGCAACTTGAATTACGTTTACGTTAAACATGTATAATAGTTTTCGATTATTTGACAAACACTTAGCATTTACGTCATACAAATTGCCTATTTACTAATTTTTTAGGTGAACTTTAACATTGATTGTATCATTGAATTAAAAATTTATTGTTTATTAACAAATATGCACATTTGCATTCCATGAGGTTTTAGCGAGGGGTTTCTTTCATTTCCCTTTATTAGTAATATCTTTTACTGTACTATATTAATATTATTATTTTGTAAATTAAAATATAAGAGCGAATATTATGTTTAATATTCATTAATTAATTAGATACAGTAATTAATATAATTATCAGGTCATTCACAGATAAATATTTATTAATATGGGCAAATATTATTTAAATGACTAATAAATAAGTGCAATTTATATAAAATATAAAAAAAAACCCCTGAGGTAAGCCGATGAAATATTTATTTACGATACTAGTGGGATAACAGCATTATTAAAGTACGTCTGCGAAATTTTCACAACGAGTGCGTACCATGCGTTGGACAATCGCAGAGGTATTTTAATAATGCTTAACTTTAATAATATTACATGTGTATCGTACAAAACTTTATATACGCCTCTAAAATGTGAAAATTTGGAGTGTTGTAATGAATTAGCGTTTTTCCTCTGAAGATTAAAAAGAGATCCGCTAGATGGCAGCACTGGAGGGGGGGGGGGGTATATATAAGCTTATGACGTTTCCGATTAAATCAACATATTTAATGTTGATTTAGTGTTGAAGAGAAAAGCTTTTAAATATATACCCCCCCCCCTAGTGCTGCCTTCAAATCTTCAGAGGAAAAAAGCTAATTCATTACGATATAAGTATTGTAGTGAATTCATTACCACACTAGGGCGGTAATATATTATTTTTCCCACGTATACTGAGTGAGAAAAGTACTTCTTATCTCACGGAAGTAGATAAATATTTTTATGTTTTCATGCATAATGATTAATGTACTATTAATATAAGATATTGAGGAGTCAAGTGGGATAAGGGCGTTAATGTCCTATTTACCTACAATAAAAATTTCATTACTATATGACTAAAATTAAGGGTTCTGGTGGTGTTAACTTACCTTTAGAGAATCATAAAGCTGATTCATTGTTTAGTTTCGACTGAATATATACGTATACGCCGCTGATGGTATGTATTTCTCATTCACATTACGTGTTCAAGAAGATGATCTCATCGTTATAATACGTCTTTTTTGCATTGAAATCTTGTTGACATGCAATAAATTTTTCTATACTTTATTTATTACTTATATAAATGTGAAAATCATTGCATACGACATACAGATGTTTTATTGGGTTGTCCTTTTAACTTAATTACAAGCGGATGCCTTAACGTGACTCGACGCGGGCGGCGCTTCAATAGATAGAGCAGAGTATCATGCTCTTTTAAAAAATCTGTCTATCTATCTGATTTACTTTTTATACCATGTATATATGAAATATATCAAGGTACACTAATTTTAGTCCCAAGTTTGTAACGCTTAAAAATATTAATGCTGCGAACAAAATTTTGGTATAATTGTTCAAAAAATCACCTAATTAGTCCATTTCTGGTTGTCTGTCTGTCCGTCTGTCACACTAAAATTTTTATAGCGTACTTAAGACGTAAAAAGTGAGGTCGAGTTTGTAAATAAGCAACATAGGTCAATTGGTCAAGTTAAATATAAAAAATGTATCTTATAGAAAAATAAACAACTTTTGTTTGAAACATTTCTTCGTAAACATCATTGAAAATGAATAAAAACTCTAAATAAATATAATTTGTATGTTTAGTATAGAAATTTAAATATTTTCACCATCTCATTGCTATGTATTGGTACCATTTAGGAAACATCGTACAATTTAAAAAAAATCAAGATAACTTTGATAGTAAATTAAAAATATTGAATTAAATTGATCTTATCAAATAATAAAATAATCGTAATTTTATAAAAATATTGAAACGTTTAGAAAAATATAAATATAGTATTCCTAACAGGTGTTATGATCGCAAATCTCGAAATAGTTTGTATCGTTTGATAAAACAATAAAATAATCAAAAACCTTAAATATTATCGCTGTAAATGGAAAATATAGCAACAATAATATTTCCTATTTTGGAAATTATAACACATATTAATTATAATTCTATTATATTTTGGAAATT
This sequence comes from Chrysoperla carnea, assembly GCF_905475395.1. Taxonomy (NCBI): domain Eukaryota; kingdom Metazoa; phylum Arthropoda; class Insecta; order Neuroptera; family Chrysopidae; genus Chrysoperla; species Chrysoperla carnea. The sequence continues at coordinate 130,988,530 of NC_058337.1, forward strand.
ATAGATTAATTGGAACCAATTAATTAATTCCAAGCTCTTTTGGAATTTTTATCAATTAAATTAAACAATGTAATTAATTTTGTTGTTAAGTATTATGAAAATATTAATTATACATACAAGTCATAAATTTGGTATGCAAATAATTTAATAATAAAGCATAACAGGTTGGCTGATAAGTCCCCGGTCTGACACATAAATGGCGTCGCTAGTATTAAATGCATATTATTTTTATATAGTACCAACCTTCAAATGATTCGTGTCAAAATTTGACGTCTGTAAGTCAATTAGTTTGTGAGATAGAGCGTCTTTTGTGAAGCAACTTTTGTTATTGTGAAAAAAATGGAAAAAATGGAATTTCGTGTTTTGATAAAATACTGTTTTCTGAAGGGAAAAAATACAGAGTCCGGAAACTCATTATCAAGCCAAGTTTTTGCTTCCACTGTATTTTTTCCCTTCAGAAAACAGTATTTTATCAAAACACGAAATTCCTTTTTTTCCATTTTTTTCACAATAACAAAAGTTGCTTCACAAAAGACGCTCTATCTCACAAACTAATTGACTTACAGACGTCAAATTTTGACACGAATCATTTGAAGGTTGGTACTATATAAAAATAATATGCATTTAATACTAGCGACGCCATTTATGTGTCAGACCGGGGACTTATCAGCCAACCTATTATTAAGCGTCTTCGTAATACTCTTAAATATTTTAATTAAGCCGTGTTTGGATGATTATAACAACACATTTTGATACGAAATAGTTTAAGGATTAAACTAAACATGTGCCAATTGTGTGGGTGTTTTGGAAAAATAAAATTAATTTCCCCAACACTTTATTAAAACTGAATTTTAAATAGATGTTGTTTGAGAGTATTCCTCTAAAACAACTCCTTTTTTTAGAGGAATTTTTCACTGTGAGTCAATTGGAAATGGTAATAATAGCCGCGAATCATGTCACATTGCAAAACATAGGTTTTCACAATAATTATTGATTTCAAAAATAAACCTATTCAATACTTTCTACATTTTTTAGTAAATATACTTCGAAAATTAAATTTTACTTACAATTATACTAAAAATTTCTGGTAATAAGTACCGAATAGCACACACACGTGTAAATGATTGAATAACTAATCGCTACTACTGAACTTGATAATAAAAACATTTTAAAGTTTTAGAATATTATTGTTATCATAGAGTTTGTATACCCAGGTATTAATTTAATAAAAAATCAAAAAAAAAAAATCATAATAATTTTAACGATAAAATCTAATATTAAATAAAGGTATAGAAATTGTATTTATTTACCACCTTTCTTATCTTATTGTTATTAATTTTTATTTTTTCTATAAATAATTATGATATAAATTTGACTTTTACTGTAGTTTTATGAACAATTAAAATGAATGATTTAAGGTGATTCGACTTGTTACATACCGTAATTACTTTCGATTAAATGTAATAATGACATATTTTTATGTAGCATTTCCTCCGAAAGTCGATTAAATGATAATATCTGGATGACCGAGCTTTGCTCGGTTATTCGCCAATAGATGTCAGCAAGAGTCATATTTTTCACTTTAGACTACTCAAACGCCTCCTTTTTGTTATGTTATAATTTTCATTGTATTTCATTAACTACGTTATACACCAATAGATGTCTGATGAATTTTTTTCACTTTAGACTACTCAAACGCCTCCTTTTTGTTATGTTATAATTTGCATTGTACTTCATTAACTACGTTATACACCAATAGATGTCTGATGAATTTTTCATGAAAAGACGGATAAATGAAACCTAGCTAGATCGACTTATCGCCCCAAAAAACCCCTACATACTCATTTTCATGAAAATCGTTGGAGCCATTTCCAAGATCGTTGATATATATATATATATATATATATAATATGTATACAAGAATTGCTCGTTTAAATATATAAGATATTGCATATTGCAATAATTCTGACAAAATGCATATTAATTTAGGTTTTTTTTATCTGATTAATTCGATTTAGCTTTTGATTAAATAATTGTTGCCAACAATTAATAAAATAAAATAATCGTTTTAAACTTTTAAATGATGTTTAGAATGATTTTTTAATCAACTATCATATATTATATAATATCCATCATTTACAGAATGTTACAGAAATAATGTTTAAAATGATAAACTGGATTTAAAGCTTCGCTGAACATTTTGATACAATATAGCATTTCATCTCTGTAATGTAAATGATTATAGACATGAAACCCAATCATCGGAATAGTGGAATCCTGCAAGTTCCACTGTTCCGATTTATTGTTTTGATCGCCCCCTCCCGGACCATATCATTATACGCATGGGTGAAAGAATCGGAGATCTATCTAGTGAGGGGGTTTATGCACCTAAAATAAAATAATCGATTCCTCTTGGTCAATATGCGACGGTTTTTCAATCAGAAATCTTCGCTTGACTAGATTTTCACATATGAGCATCTTTTCTTCGAGCCCTTGATGTCGCTATTCGGGTCCTTGAGGCATCAAGCTACGAGGAGCTGAATCGCCTGGCACGGAATAAGACAGTCAGACTGATGTGGGTACCGGGCCAATCTGGCGTTAAAGGGAATGAAGCAGCGGACTCGTTGGTACGAGAAGGGCAGTCTCAAATACCCTTTTCATCTGAGCCTGTTATTATTCCCATAGCAAGATGTTCCTTGAATCCAGCAATTCCGGTGGAGAAGCTGTGTGCTTTCTATGTGGCGTCTAATCTCGGCGGCTAGGTTTTTTCAGGAGGGCATAGAAGACCCCTTGGTCTAGGTCTAGGGACCCATTTGCGACACTAGATCTAGGAACGCCTCGAGAATATGAATAAACGAAAGTGGTTCCTTGCACTGGCTGTCATATGGTTGATAGGAGACTTTTTTTAGAAGCTTTAATGATACTTTATTTCTGTTACACACTGTAAATTTGTGACATCATCTCACATATTTGATATAACGTGTAACAGAAAATGACTAGATGAATTTATCATTATAATTAAGCATAACAGGTTGATAATATATGTTATTACTTTAACACCCTATATAAATATAATTATTATTTATTTTAAATAGTAAACTTATGGAATAATAAAATGAAATGTAAATATAAGATAAGAATTAATAATTATTAATATAAAATAAAATGATGGTGTGCTCAGAGTGCTGTATGCTTTATGCTTTATGCTTGCTGGTGGTGTATGTTTGACTATTCGTTTACTTTCTTTGTCATTATATATTATTATATTTATGTGTATTTTAGGTAGAATGATGTCACTGTTAATAATGTCCAATGATCTCATTTTTTGATGTTTATTATGTTTTTTTTTTTTTTAATTTCTTATGTATTTGTACAGTGTAATTCATCGAAGATGAGTACAGCTGTAGGTAGTGTACAAGAAGATTAATTCAAAACGTCTGACCAATTCAATTTGGTTGAATGTTATACTACCAATCCGTGCTAACTCAACCCAACTTAACATGAATTGAATAGTTCGAATTAGTTTATTTGGTAGCTTGGTTTTTATTCGTTTAAAATTTCATTGCTTTATAAGTTTATAAATTATGATCAACGGGTAATTCGAAAGATTTTATGTGCAGAACAACCCCTTCTAACTACTACGCTTCAATGAATTATTTAAAAAGATTTATCTCTCTTGAATATTTGTTTTTTGATGTAAAACTTCTTTAGAGTAAACTGGAGAATATATGATCAGAATGTTACGAAATTGTGTGATCGTTACGAAAAGTGTGATCAAGTTGAGAGGTAGATATAAGTTAGTGAAGATAGAAAGAGAGATAGTTACGTTCCAACATCAATGTGATAAGTATATAAAATATTATACAATAACACAGAGGCTCAGTAGCTTAGTGGCAGAACACCAGACTCCGATACCGGAGACTAGCTTTCGAAACCAGCTCATGTTTATCAAAACAATTATTTTGTTTTTATTACTCAATAATCTTATAAATAATATTCTATTTGTAACATGCATTTACACTAAATTTACCTAGCATAGAAACAAAAATTAAAAGTATATAATTTTCATATATGCTATTTTAACAGAAAGTACTAAAGAAGTTTTACTTCAGTCGTGTGACTTAAAGCACAGTCGTTTTTAACAAAAATATATATTTTGTTATTTATTTATATCTCATCCAACTGTTTTATCTTAGAAATCAATTTTTTTACACCTGTCTTACTAGCATAGGTGAACACTAGACTAGGAGCTACACTTAATCGAATGAATAGCCCTGTACAAATATACTACATGCGTATGGAAAACGCATTGTACAAAAAAAACACAACAAACTATGCTCTATACTATTATTATTTTTTGTCATAATTGAATTAATTAGAATATTTTAGTTTGAAACGAGCAATTTAAAACAATGCTTTAAATAAAGTCAATTTTTTGTTCGCTAAATTAAACTACTTAAACAATGTTTTATTATTAAATAAAGTTGGAATGGTATTTCTTCTTGTTTTGGCGGTGAAGTTTAATGTATTAGTAGCCTTTGTTGTATTTTTTTTTCAAAAAAAATATGTATTATATATTTTAGTCTAGGACCAGACGTAGAATTTGAATTTTTTTCGTCGTCGAACATAAAAGCGCGCATGAAAAAAGGACTACGGCTACGTGTCGATCGAAGCGTATTAACAGAAAATGAACCGAAAATAATTTTATAACATTCGGTCGAGAATTTAAAAAAAAATTCTTTCCTGATCGATATCGCGCGAACAAAAAATGATATCGACTTCGTTGAGGTGTCGATCGAAGAGTATTATCGGCAATATGATCCGAAAAGAATTTCATTATATTCGGCGAAGGCGTTCGATTCGATAGAGTTTTTATTATTTTTATTTTTTTAAAACCATCATGTTGGGAAGTTATTTGTGTGGAACTCAAAGGTCGCACCAGACCCTACCCACGGCTTGTTTAACTTCAAAATTAATGATTAAAAGTCCCAAAAATCTAAAAAGACAGAGAACACTCGACGCTCTATTAAAACGTAAACAAAGACGTTTCCACATCAACAAGTGGTCATTTTGTCCGACTTTCGCAGAGAAAGAGAAATTCGTTGTCCGATATCTGCAAAGACTGCAAGATGTCGGGTAATCTTGATAATAATCTCTTCAACTCAAAACCATTTTCCAATGATTATCAAATACTACGCGCGAACCTAGACTTAACAATATAATCGTATTTTATAATGAGTCATCCAACTTTAATATAAAATGTTTTTCTTTACTATAGAGTTGTGTTTTAATATATGTTTAATAGTTGAAGTTTTGTGTTAATGATGAATCGACCACTAACTTTAGTTTTCTTACAATTAAATTTTTAGTTTTTTGTTATTATCAAAATGTGATCGTGAAATATTTAAATAGTTTTTTTTTAAAGAAATTGTAGGTGGATTTAATATGATTTTTTTATTATTTTTAAATATTAAATAAAAATTAATAGTGAGATTTTAATAATAAAACAAGCGTGGTTATTTAATAATGATTTGTTTTGAATTTAAACGTTTGCCGGTCTTTTGAAAAATAATGAAATATACTTCTGCAGTTAAAATTTGAAATGTCGTGCAAATACGAAATTATACGCGATTAAAAATAAAACTATTTGAAAAATACAAGAAGTATTAACAAATTTTTCATGATTATGTTCCTGTCTTCTGAAATTAATAAAAAGTTAACTTCACAAAATTTAATAATTTAACGTTTGTTTATTTCAAGCAACCAACTCTTCTGTAGTTGACAAACTCAACCCAACCAACTCGTAATTACAACAATACTTCGGCACTATAAAATTTTCAGTCTATTTTTTCCGATTACCGTTTATTTATTTGGTCCAAGTTACCAATATTCCTCTATATATGTAGGTAAACATATTCCTTCAATAACTGTGAGGTTTTATTAGAGCTAGCCTTAAATTGAGAATTTCTTTTCATTACCTGTATGATAGTTGAAAATCAAATAAAAGTATGCCATAATTATCGAATTTAAGGATTCTAACAATCTGTTGGAAATAAAAGATGCCGTTCCGTAAATACTCGTAAATATCCCCGCAAGCTAAAAAATAGCCCTCACTATATAAGAGGTGTTTTAGTTGGAAAATTTTGTTTATGTACTCCTGTTTAAGATGTTTTGAGCAAATATTTCCATAGGGAGAAACTCTAAAAAGCAGAGTTTTTGTTAAGATTATCTTTAGAGTTCTGAACTTGAAAAAAGAAAAAATAAGAAAGTTTTTATAGTTTAGCGATGAGCTATCTCGCCTTCAGTTTGATTTCCTTCTAGGGTGGAATATTGGTTTTGCAACAGAAAATGTTCTCTTTTCCATGTGCCTGAGTGGCATCATATCCTTGCAAACCGGTCGATCTATTTTATTGAACGATTAAATACTTTGGTCAAGATGATTAGAAGTTTCTCCAGAGTAAATGAAGGAATATCTATATAGGTGGAAGCGCAGGTCACTGGATTCAACATATCTATTTGTAACAAAATATAATATGCCATGCGCTTCCACCATAAATATATAATATTAACTATAATTTTTTTCAAGTATTTGCAACTTTGTATGTCAGTATGTCAAACATTTGTGTCAGCGTAATCTTTTGGTAATCTAACTGTCACTGTACAAGACCACAATTGAGAAAATTGCGCTTTTGTGTAAAAATCTTTTTGTCGACACTCGACACAACGAAAGATAGTTCGATGCCGTAGTTCCGGCACCCTAAAAATTGAAATTTACAGATTATCAGGCAAAGGACTTTCGGTTTGTTGGGCGTTGAACAAAATGATTGCATTTACAACCAATCAACGTACTTAAAAAGCTCGTCTTTCTTAGTAACGCTATCGTTAAATGTTGCTAGACTAGCAAATAAGTCATTGCAAATAATTACAAAAACTTTATGCGAGCTAAAAAAATTAACAAATTTGCATTAATTACGTCAGGGTTTTTTTTTTAATTTTGTGAATACAAAATTTTTTTTTGCCGGCAACGTGGTTTTATTATAATTCAAAACACGGTGATAAACAAAAATATTCAAATAAATTCGATAAAAAAAATTATCCGGATAATTTAATCAAAAAAGTGAATTATCTTTTATTATAAATTTGTAAATCCATTAAAATCATGTAAAAATATAAATAAACAAATAAATCTCAAAAAAATAATCAATTAAAATCGTATGCATTAAGCATTATTATAAACTCGTTATTTAAAATAAATTATTTTGTTTAATTTTAATAAAAATTAAATTAAAAATTATCTATTGAGTATGTTTAAAATTAACAAATGATGTAATGTATATTTTTCATTTTAGGTTTATAAATAAACACTATAACTATTAAAATTAAAATTAAATGACAATTTTAATTTTTTATTAAATGCGATAAAAACAAAAATTTTTTAAATTTCAAAATAATGGTTATAAAAAATCTAAAATTAGACAGTATTTACATAAAAAAAAACTGCATCCGTTTTTAGTTTTTGGTTAAAAAGGCTTTTTTTAAACATTTTTTAATAAGAGAAAATTTGTAGAAAATGTGTAGAAAAGTAATGACGTAAACACATTCATTTTTCAGAGAATTTTTTCTTAAAAATTGTGTATCTTCGCCCAAAAATATTATGTAAAAGTTAAAAATAATTTTTAAGCAATAAAGTACTTATTTTCTTGAATTAAGTATCGAAATTGTTAAGTCAATAAATATTTACTTGTTATAAGGGTATCAATAGCCAAAGTTAAAAATTGTGTAAAATGATAAACAACAAATTTTTCTCTTTTTCCATCACCCTGGGAAATAAAAAAAAGTCGTAGCGCAGGAGTTGTTGTTAGCTAAGATAATTCCCTCAGAGATTGAAAAAAATAACAGCAATAACAAGTCACAGCAAGTACGCATGTAGTAAATTGTAGCTATAGTTCCTCTTAAATTATATAAATAAATAAAGCTCGATTGTCGCTTATAGAGGTATAGATAAGTAGCAGTCTCACATACGGAGGTCCATGAGGGAAAAACGACTCTCTCTTACAGAGGTTTCTGTTTCTCGCTAATAGAGGTTTTGGGAGCTTAAAATGACGGGTCCTGGTTAAGTTTTCTCACTTATCCAGTTCTCACTTACTCAGGTTTGTTTGACTGTATATATAAATTTTAACGATGGTCATTTTTGACATCTATTAGGTAGGATGAACAATTGAATTGGACTCGATTTAATCGAGTTTTTCTATAATCTTATTTGAATCTATTTTCTAAGATTTTTCCGTTGTTCTTCGCATACGTATAATTTTAGGCTTATATCGCTTTTAACAAATTTCTTATTATCAGCGAAAATACGAAAATACACATTTCCAGAATTGTTTCTTAAACAATCTAATGAAAGACTCTGGCGTTCTAATTTAATACTTAAATCGAGACTCGATGAAAAACCTCTTTAAGTTCGATTTTCTCTTGAAAATATGTTTAGAATAATTAAATAAAAAACAATTTAACCAAAAACTAAGATTGATTGCAACTTTTTATATGCAACTAATATTTTTTTTACTAAATCATAATTTTATTTTAATAGGTAAAAAAATTATACAAAAATGTAATAAATAAATAAAAAAAATTCCAAAAATAGTGATATTTTATCTTAAGTTTATGCGTAAGTGAATGAGTGTGTTGAATTAGTCATTAATATAAAATGATAACGTATTTGCCTACAACGACTGAATTAAATCGAACTTATAAATGGAAAAAGTATTTATCATACAATCATAATTATCGAAATAGTGAGTAATCTCTTAAATAAATATTAATTTTACGATTATATTGAGCGTTCATGAAAATGATGTAGGGTAAAACACAAAGGAAGGTGCGTCTAAAGAAAATTATATAGGTGGCTACCAGAAAATGATAAATCATAATAATTATTCTTCAAATTTAAATAAAGCCATGATATGAAAATTCTTTTATTCTGACATAATTATTTTTCGGGCAATATTTGATTTCCGAAGTAAAGTATGCTAAGATCGAAAATTTGGGTACATATTTTTTCTCAATTGACATTAACTGAAAATAGTGTATTGGAATTACTTCGATATAAATTTTTTTATAGAATTTTATTATTTAAGAAGATACAAAGACAATACCCTTATATGTATTCGCTAAAATTAGAAGAGAACTAACATTATTTTCCTTAAGTAATTGTATTTCTAGTCTCATGTATACGAAAATCGAATCAAAGTAACATCAAAATCCATAAAAATTTGACTCTCATATTCGAAAATGAATTTTTTAAATTTGATCATTAAGTTAAATAAAATACAAGAATGAAAAGCTTTATTAATTTTATATAAGTAAAATGTGAAGAAGTTTAAAAGCACCCAAATATTGCACTTGTCAGATTAATAATGACTTGCCACTAGCGTTAGTAAAAGCATGAAATTCTATTGGTGAGAATTCTTACTATTATTATTGGATAAATAGACGAAAAGCTAACAAATTAAAACTCTTTAATAATTGACCACAAAAAATTTAAGACTTCGTGAGATGGAAGAAAAATATGCAGTTACCATAGGATCTGCTGGTTCAATCAACAATATGAAACGAAGTATAATGAGAAAAATGAATTTTCATTTAGAATTGTATTAATTTCTTTTGAATAATTGCCTTGGACAAAAACTAATTGAGACAAGTGAAAACAAACAATTGACTGAGTTAATTGTTGAAATACCATGCATAGTCAGTGTTGAGTTCTTTATCACATTACACATACAAACATGTGACACATACATAACGAATAAAGTATAGTACATATGTAAATGATTTTATAGGTTTCTGCATTACCGACCGACATTTAGTGTATAGTTTGTACACATATTATAAAATTTCCGCCTAATTGGCGCCCTCACGGGTAAACAGTGATGTTTACGAAAAAATGTTTCAAACAAAAGTTGTTTAATTTTTGATTAGGAACATTTTTTACATTTAAACTTTTGTTCTATCTCTAACGGTTTATAAGATGGGTCCTACGGACCCAAGACCCAATTGACCTATGATGCTCATTTACGAACTTGACCTCACTTTTTACGTCCTGAGTACGCTGCAAAAATTTCAGCTCGATATCTTTTTTCGTTTTTGAGTTATCGTGTCCACAGACGGACGGACGGACGTACGGACGGACGGACAGCCGGAAATGGACTAATTAGGTGATTCTATGAACACCTATGACAAAATTTTTTTCCTAGCATCATTATTTTTAAGCGTTACAAACTTGGGACGAAACTTAATATACTATGTATATTTCATATATGCGTGGTATAATACGTTCTAGGGACAAGCTTTTATTGTATCAAAAGTAAAAAATAATTTTTCTTATCACTCATATATGACTATTTTTAAGAGCTGATATATAAATATGGCTTTTGTTATAGTTCACAAATGCCTCCAATATTTGAAAATATCTAGTTTTATAATTAATGTTTTTGTTTGGTTTCAAAATTTCAGAACTTGGTGCTAATCTATTGGGTCAAGAAACAAGTAATGTTCCATGTAAAAATGGTTCAACAACAGATCATCGTAGTGGCAATTGTTCCGGTGTATCTGGTGAAAATGAAGTAGATGGTACAACTTCAGTATCGGCGAGTACCGTTAATTCTGTCAAATCACATAAAACTTTATCAGCGCTGAAATTACGGCAAGATTATAATGAACAAATATCGATTTTACAAGCTGATAACTCTAAGTAAGTATATATATATTTTTTTTGAAGCATTAATAATGCCTTCATGGTAAATAAATCGCCCTTGGTAATTATGTAAAGTCATTGAGACCAAACAATTTGATTCTGAAAAGCAACCCGGGAAAGTTTTCGGTATCGGCAGTTTGTCAGTCATTATTATTCAACCATATTAAGTTGGCCATAGTTCTCCTCAAAATGCGATGGAAATCGCATTGCCTATCTTTTTCTAGCCTTCGATCAATCTCTTTTGCTTTCAAAGTTAGAATTAATAATAATAGAAAAGTAATGAGAAGTTCTGAACTCTCTATATCGACTGACTTGTTATTTTACAGACCCCATAATAACACTTTTACATATAAACCGTTTCTATGGAAACCATAATCTATTTTTGTTATCCACATTTGCCTTAGATTCCAGACTTAATTGTACTCTAAAATCACTCTTAACAATATTATTTCCTTTTTAGATTATTACAAGAACTCCTAGAATCTCAAAGATCATACCAAACCTTACTACGTCAAATACTCGATGAACATCGTGTACAAACGAATGCACTTCGAGAACTCTGCCAACAGTTCACTAGTTCAATATCAACATTATCAACACTATCTTCTAGTCGGGCAATTTCACCATTTAATAACAATAACAATAACATCATAAATCACCATACAAATTCACCATCGATCATCACCAGTGATTATGGTGGATCAACCACCAGCGGTGGTTTCATGAAAAGTAATCATTCATCGAATGAGAACGTGGTATCGGTACCACAATCTACATCACCACAACAAGCACCGAATGTACCAGAAATGGTGGTACCGGCAGCTTCAACACCTTTATCGCCTTTCTTCACGTCAGTGCCTACACCACCACCAAGAAATGTGATACCAAGCGTAACTGTTGATCCGCGTTTAATGCAATGGTTACAAGGTTTAGGGTTAGATGTGAATTCAATTAATAAAATATTAGATGAACAGTATTGTTTGGAGGATTTATTGTATTACGTATCCAGAGGTGATATACGACGGATTAATTTACGGTAAGTGTAATTAGACGCCATATTTTGGAAAAATTGTATATATTAATGCCTGTCCAAAAATTTTTTTTAATAAAAACGGTATAATGTAAATGGTAACAAATAAAAATAGCCCTAGGCGACTTATCGCTAAATTTAAGACCAGCATTCCATCCTATAATCGATTAAAAAAGCATTTCGCGGAAGAAATCGTGGAAAATTTTGCTTTTTTATTTAATACCAAACAACACAATCATTTTACTTTTTTAACAGTTTTCTTTATTTTTTTTTTATGAGAAAAAAATCAATATATAAGTTTATTTAGCGAAAAGTTCTACCTTCTAATGACATTAAACTTTATTGCGGCTTTAACATGTAAGCATTTCTAAAAATCAGGGAACAGTATGATGCTTAGAAGAAAATAGATATTATTCTGAAAAATCGGGAATTATCAGGGGATTTTTTAATTTGATTTTTGTAACCACCATGTAGAAAACATCTTGAATACAATTATAAAAAAAAAAACATATTTTAATTTTTGTTACTTTGATTTTACAGGGGTGGAGTCGAATTAAAATTATGGCGTGCAATATTACAATTACGCCGTGATAATCGACAACAGACACCAGTTGAAAATGATACAAACGAATATTATCGATACAACAATAATACACAAATCCATCAGCATCATTGTAAATGTGTAAACGGTAATACGTCACAACCTCATAACAATAATAACGATATATGATCATTAACGATAATCGATCAACACATATTTTGTATATTTTTCTTCATATTTTGTGCTTATATCTACCAAAAATGGTGGTAACCAAAGAGAATAGAATTGAGCGGAGAGTTCCTATTATAGTAACAATATTTTAGTGCCATCTAGTAGATCAAATCCAATTTACTATTACATCGCAAAGAGATTAACAGCTTTAACGCTTTGATAAGGTGAGAGCGAAGATCCTACGGAGGTTCACATAAAATCCTTACAACTTTCACTTGGCCGAAAAACTATATGAAGATCTGCATATAAAAAGTGTCTACGGAAAGCCGAAAATTGATGGCGCTGCTTTGGCAAAAGTGTAAGTTTTAAAAGAAAGTAAAAAGAGAAAGACAAACAGCTAAACAAGGTGTTAAGAGGAGGATAGAGGAGTTCACATCAAACAACTTTTGCTACGAACTTTTGCAGCGTTATATGACACACCTGTCTCAAATTCTATTCTTTTTGGTGATAAAATAACAGAAAATATGAATTATCGATCAAAAAGCAATTCGAATATATACATTTTTGCCTAAATATAACGCAATACAATTTTTAGTGCCTTTTAATTTCGAAATAAAAAATACTGTAATATTTTGTAAATAATCTCGTTTAAGAAAAAAAAAACTCACAAGTCTAACTCATAAAACTCAAATATTTATCTAAATTTAAAAAACAGTAAGTAAGCATCACTTAAGAAATCCAAATATTGATTTCGATTTGGAAAAAGTTTTGTTAAGCATACTGCATCACATTTTACAAAAGCCATATAAACATACGGGAGTTTTCCAAAAATTCTTTACCAAATAAAGTTGATAAATGGTTCCAAAACATTTCATTTCAAGGTTAATGTGGACTTAAAGGTTTATTGTTTTCTTAAAATTTGTATTAATGAAAACCGGAAAAGTTAAAATCGAGGCTTTGACAGGCGTATTAGTTCCTATTTTTCTGAATATAAAATACTCCTTATATTGGCTATCATTTCGCTAGGTTTTAGAGAAGCGAGATGTTTTAGATTTAAAGTCTTCCATAGAAATAGTTTTGGAACTCTAAGAAAACACGATTTTGACTTGGCAGAGGTACCAAAATTCCAGAAATTATTAACTCCATCTGCAAATATGTTACTTAAAGAAGCGTCATTGACAGATGCTCGAAATCATTCTAAGTTTGAGGCAAAAGAGGCATTTTTCCCGAACCCTTGTCGTATTTTTCTTGTTCCTTTTTTGTTCCTACGAAGGGATTATTAGTTTAAAACAGACTCATTAATTTTCAAGTTTGGCAGATGGGACCTGAGTTTGTCACCCTTGACTATTGGCAGATTGTTCGATTCTTAAACAAACTGCAATTTAAATCATCGTCGTCAAGTTTCAAATGACAGCTAAAAATACACAAATAAACAAATAAAAGTAGACAAAGATGCCGAAATAGGAAATCATTCTCAATGCTTTTGGAAAATTCCTTTTTTTTCTTGTAAACCATTAATTTTAAGGTATATACCATTTGTTTCCTTTAATTGAAAATAAATTAAAATCGCGCCATAATCGAATAACGTCACAATAATGTTTTAGTCCTTAAATAATAAAAGAAAGCTTTAAATAAAAAACAAAATTAAAAATACTATATTTTTGCTTACAAAAAGATAATAGTTTATACTCCGGTTATTTTTCGTTTTTTTTTTTGTTTTTTAGATGTTTAGTCGAAAATAACCCAAATAATTACTAATTTTAAGTGAAAAAAATTTGTTATTATTATATTGTTTGTATTATATATTTATAAAATATATTCTAGTTCTACAAAACTTATATAATATTTAGTTTTTTAATTCAAAATACCCGCCTTCTATTGGTTTTAAAAAATACCTATTTTTACGTAAGTTTTAAGAAAGATTAAGCCCTTGTTGAAAACTATCTCATTATCAGGGCCGGATTAACCATTTTGAGGACTCTAGGCAATGCAAATTTGTCTTTTCTCCCTATTTTTTAGCCTTCGTAAATCAACATGACGCCTCCTTGTGGGGTCTTTCTTATACAAATTTTCCGGGGCACTGCCTAATGGTTAATCTAGCCCTGGATATTATTGAGGCAAACGTTCAAAATGAAAAATTACATGAACCAAATAATTTAGGGAATGTATTTTCGTATGCCAATGGTAAACGCTGAAAAAAGCGACCCAAAATGGAGGAAAACGTATTCCTGTATATTCTCAACGAAGAGTAGCTATAAAGAAAATGAATAACTATGAAGAAAGGGTTAGTGAATGGTTTAAAGAACATATCCTCGATTGAAAGGGCTTAGAGACGACCCATTTCTTAAACCTAAACTAACCCATGAAGAAAAAAAGGAATTACAATTTATGCATTTTGGATCCTTCATATCAAGAGCGATTATTTCATTCAAATTTTCTGGAGATAAAGAAACATCGAATACCTGAATTGATAATCCATCTTGAAAGATGTGAGGCATCACATATCGGGCCAGCTTTTTGATGGATAATTGTGAACTACAATATGAACTATTACAATAAAAAACTTAATATTACGAAACGAAACCAATTAACTTAAGCAATTTTCGAGGAAAAATAACTAAAATAATAGAAAATAATTACCCACATTGCAATTGTAAATTACACAGATAAAAGCGTCACATGAAACGGAAAGGCTAGAAGAGATTTGGGAGGGGGGGGTGGGGTGATGTATTTTTTAAATAAATAAATGGTTCTCCGTTATCATGTTCAGATTGAATAGTGAGTTATTTGTACGCGAAACAAGCTGAAATTTCCTAAATTTAATCCAAAAGAAAAATTTAATATTTTTTATGGTTAAATGCAGAAACCTACTCGTCTTACGAGTACGAGACCTTGCGTTTTTAAGTTATTTTTATCCCAGAAGTGCAGTCAAAAACTATTGATAACTGGGAGTTGCAACCCGCCAACTGGCGATAATAATTTGCACTACTTAAAAAGAGAAGTGGACCCGTTTTTAGTAGTTACTTTTTATACTACTAAATGGCAATATTTGTAATTTTAAGGACTAATTCAAATATTCAAATTCAGATAAGATAAATCCCGCCAACTGGCGATCAAAGATCGAACTAATTAAAACAGTAAGTGGGTCTCTTTCAGTATGTGCTTCTTATTTAGACTACCAGGTTACTAAGCAAATGTAAATAGGTTACAGCCAAGTTTTTCCACTGCTTACTGTAGTATTACTACCACTAATGAATACAATACAAGGAAGAAATGCACATATTTAGTAGGATAAATGGTGAACACTTCTCTTTTATTTAATGATTCGAAATATTCTTCCAAATATATTGGTTTTTTTGCCAAAACGGTAATTCTCTTTCATTGCAAAAACATTAAAATGATTGCCATGTTTTGCGTGGTAAATTATCTTCAAATTTTATCAGAGTATCAACTTTTTCAGCGGAAGTCGTCATTTTTTATGAGTCCTAATTTTTTTAATGAGCTATTTACATAATTTAATTTTTTTTAAATCTCAATCATACTGGTTGTATTAAAAACTATTTAGTAGATATTAGAATTTCATAATCCGGACGAAGCTATGATAATTTTTTATATAAAACAGTAATTTTGTAATTAATATAAAATATAATCAGCATAACACACCTTTTTTGTACGAAAAAATAAAAACACGTGTTGGCCCTAATGATAAACGCAAATATTATGACATACTTAACAAAAATTCTGTTATAAAACAAATTTTTGGTGAATTTTTTTTTTTTTTTTGATAATTTTTATACAAATATTTTTAGACAAAAGAAAATAAAACCTTGAATAATTCATAATCATAATTTGTATTTTCTCTTTTTTGAATTATTATTTATTATTTGAATTGATTGATTTTGGGTCATTCATTTCAGCTGTGATATCAGTTTTTCGCTATGTGCTTAATTAATTAACGAACCAGGAGTCCACATTCTTGAAACATACTAGAGCTAGGTATATTTTGATCACATATTTGAAAAGTATGATCCAATTTAAGTAGGATTACATCCTTGGTTTATCAAAATTGGATAAAATTTGGATGTGATAGAACAACATTAAATTTTTTGGATTCTGATGACGTCATAAAGTTAAAAAATTGGATTTTTTTGATAACACAAGCATATTTGATCCGATCTTATTGGACTTTTTTTGAAACCCACTAATTTTGGGTCATTCTTTTCAGCTGTGATATCAGCTTTTCGCTAGCTAGCACTTATGGGCCTCATTCCGGAACCAGGACTCCACATTCTTGAAACTTGTCAGAGCTAGGTTAATTTTGATCATAAATTTAAAAAGTATGACCCAAATTAAGTAGGATTACATACTTGGTTTATCAAAACTGGATAAAATTTGGATGTGATAGAAAATAATTTAATATTTTGGATTCTGATGACGTCATAAAGTTAAAAAATTAGATTTATTGAAAACACAAGCATATTTGATCCGATCTTATTGGACTTTTTTTTGAACCTCATTAATTTTGGGTCAATCTTTTCAGCTGTGATATCAGTTTTTCGTTCGCTATCACTTATGTGCTTAATTAAGGAACCAGGATTCCACATTCTTGAACTTATTAATGCTAGGTAAATTTTGATCACAAATTTTAAAATGTTTATCAATTAAATGTAGTTTAAGGTAAAATAACACAATTACAATTTTTCCTTAGTTTTATGTTAAAAAATATCCGTATACGATTCATCAAAATCGTTAGAGCCGATCCCGATATATATAAGGCGCAACCTAAATACTTGCCACCAACGCTATGTACCATCGTTACGGTCCTGCTAAAATTTATGCTAGAGGTGTTAAAATAAGGAAAAGAGTTATCATAAACTTTTTCTATGATACTTGGGTCGACCATTCTTTTACAATTTCTCGAACTGAAATCTGTTCACACGTTGGACACTGCCTAAGACAAATCTGTCCAAGATCCTATTGTTCTTGAACAGTTGCAAATGTTTCAAGAATGATTAGATAGGGAAATGTGAGTCTACTGCCATTTTACTTCAACTGCAACATAACCTGAGGTAACCTCACCTTGGAACAGCAAACGTTTAACAACATATTATTTGAACAAAATGCGGGATATTTGCATATAAATTATAATAATTAACTATCAAATCTTTACTAATATAACACATAAATACCGGATCTACAATTAAACAACTATGATTGCTACAAGTGTTTGTGGATGAATGTAATCGAATGCAATTAATTATATTAAAATCCATTAATCAGTGCTTGCGATCTTGATGCTACATAAAATTTTTATCAGACAACCTAAATAATTGCTCGTCCATTAAAAAATAAAAGAAATAAATGAAAAATAAAAAACCAAAATTATGAAATATTTAATTATAAAATTGTATGTATTGGGTTATGTTTGTGTTTACACACATATTATAATTTAATGGATGATTTTAGCGAATTTCTTCTTCAAGAAAAATGGCCTATCCCTTTTGTATCAATCATAAAGTATAGGGCAAGGTGCAGTACTAAATCAAAATTTATATTTAAGAGCTTTTTAAAGATATTCATTAACAGATCACAATGAAAATTGTCTCTGTTTATTGACTATGTATGTAGTCATGATATGAAGAATCAGATCGACGCTTGCGCTACTAGTGGATAATTTTTGCGGTAAAGGAGGCTGTTATGATTAATTTTCAATTGTTTATAAAATAAGAAGCATTGTAAAATAAGAGATCAATTCTAAGGCACTTTAAAACGTGCTAGAAAGATGTGGTTTTCGGCATTCAGAAAATCGGAAAAATACCCAGAAAATTAGGTTTTCTGTTTGATACATGCTAGAAAGGTGAGATTTTCGCCAATCGACCTGATATATCATAAAAAACACGACTAACTACTTTTCTTCTTTACAAGCTAGAAAGATGCGGTTTTTGTATTTCTCATGTAATAAGTTTTTCGTGACGCGAAACCAAGGCCAAAGGCCGTCACGGGTGTCACTCTTTGGTGAGCAAAGCGAGTTCAAGCCATTGACTTATATATCAATCCATACAATTATATTAATAAAGTAGTGTATCCTTAAAATGCAAAATCCTCAAATAACTACCATGGAATCGTTACCATGGAAACTTATGCACGGTACCAATACCTCTGTTAATCCTGAACACTGTATTTTTTTCAAGAATTCAAATATTTAACATCTATCGACAAAAATTTGTGAACCATGGTAAAATATCATAATGTATCATGTTATTTATAATTATTGTTAACAGGAAATTCGCTTAGTTCACGCAGCTACTGCCTGATGATTTATTACAATAATATTTATATGAATAATAATTGAAATTAAAATTAAGAATAATTTTTTGTAATTTGTTTGTATTGTTGATTTAAAATATGATAATGATGTATGTGATGATGACATAAAATTAACTCATTCGGTTTAAAATTTGTGAATCCATTAGGTATATTCCTAATAGGAGAAAACGAATGATAGTTGCATAAATTTATCACGATGCTCGAAAACATCAGTGGGAAAGCTTTTAAAACATTTAAACGAACGACGGTAGTATAAATAAAACAATCCAGAGCGAAAAAATGCTTCCTATTAAGGACGTTCCCAAAAAAAAAATTAGTGTATGAAAATATTTGAGATTTACGCTTAAAATTTTGAGAGTGGATTCTGTTAGAACTTGGGAAAATTAGACGAAAATTATGAGTAAAATTTTTCTATATATACCAAAGTTTTTGAAATATTGATGCCTAAAGATTTAGAGAAAATCACTTATAGAAGAAATAACACACAAATGCCATTCATTTCATCACTTTAAATGTATTTTATGAAAAAACGAGTACCGCTTGTTATAATTTTGATTATAAGAAAATATTTGTCAAGTTTTTAACTAATAAATGTTAGTTTTGCAAATTAATCTTAAGAAAATTAGCCTTTTTAAATAATGGAGCATTCCTTAACAAAACACTCCAATATAGGATTTATATGTTAAAAACGCAAACTTTAACAGCTCAAATTTATAAACACAGCGTAAGAGATATTAAAAAATTTGCCTGTTTGGAAAGGGCATTAATGAGAATGAATATACATGATTTAAAGATGATCCTATTAGAAAACGTGATTAAATGCCGAAGATGTCTATAAAATGATAAATTACAAAACAAAATCGATACTAATCAAGGAATTAAGGAATATAAAGAAAACTTTCAATTCAAAAAACTAAAAGTCATTGGCAAATTGTTTAATGATGAATATTATTATTACAAAATCGTTTTCAGTGACACATAAATAATATATTAATTTTTTTTTTTTTATAAAACGTTGATTAACTATGCGTAAAAAATAGCATAAATTGAATTTTTATTACAAGTAGATATATAATATGTATTTTTCATGTAACGCTAGAATAAGTTTCTGTATAACTACCCATTAATTTATTATAGACACATTATATTACTTATAAAATCATTATTACGCACTTTAATTTTAGGTTTAGAAAATAGAATCGAATAGAAAAATCTTTTTGATATTGATGAAGGAAATTTAGAAAAAAAAAAATTTACCAACGTAAAACAGCAAATTTTTAACTATATTTTATTTTGCATGTTAGGCATGTTTACTAAATTTTTTAACACTTCAGGTGAAGAATTCTCACTACACGGGCAAAAAAGTGAAGTGAAGGTTTTTGAAAATACACATATAAAACTTTGTTTTGCTAAAAGGAGATGGACAACAATCTTTGAATGCTTATAACTTCTTCGTTTTTTAATCAATTTTAATTTCACTTTCAAATTTTGTCATTTTATCAAGTCTAGCTTTCAAGTTACCTGAGTTATCAGGCAAACCGTATTAAGTTTGATTCGATTGATGATGTTATATTGCTATAACTATTAGCGCATGATAATTTTAATGTATTTACAAGTAGATATCGATGAGAGTATCGAAAAATAACACTTTTAAAAATTTTCAAAAATTATAAACTAATCATAAGTTATGAGCTAACAAATTTATTATAAAAACTTAACCGAAAATAAACAATTGACTGAGTTAACTAAAGTGTTGAATGTCAGTGCTTGGATTATTTTTAATAAAATGGAAAAGTTTAAAGTGCCTTTCAAAAGTATTTTCTATAATTTTTTTCGTATTTCAGAAGACCACTAGTCTTTCACAAGAATCTTTCACAAGACCACTGGTTGAAGCTACAAAATTTTCAACTCAATTGGCCTATGTTGCTCATTTACATATCAAACTCATTTCTTGCGTCCTGAGTACGCTATAAAAATTTCAACTTGATGCATCTTTTAGTAAATGAGATATTGTGTCGACAGACGGGCGGAGAGAGGGACGGACAACCGGAAATGGAATAATCAGATAATTTTATGACCACATATATCAAAATTTTCTTTGTATCATCAATATTTGAAACATTACTAACTTTTGGGACTAAAATTGATACACCTTGATATATATTTCATATACAGTGTGTCTACTTAAGTTGGCTACATGTGGATAACTTTTTTATTAATAAGTTTACGAAAAAAAGTTATTCTCTATAAGAATATCTGCTTTCGAAAGTATTAATATTCAGCTATACACTTCTGACATCGAATTTACAAGATGCCCACAAATTGAAAAACTTCGATAGGAATGTTAATGGTTTAGAAATGTAGACCATGATAGAATGGGAAACGATTTAAGAAATCACTCCAGAGATATATAGGAGTGTATTTAAAGAATTTTGTAATTAAAAGAAAGGGAAAGAAAATAGAAAATAAATATTTCTCAAACTTTCAACCGGCTTAGCACCTATACTCAATAAAACCTTAAAAGTATAGGTATTACTAATAAACGCAGCGTATTTTTTGATGTGAATGTGATGAAATATAAGCAAATATTACAAACATAAAAATATAATTATGATGTTATATAGCCTAGCTATATGTGTGTTGACATAATAATCTGAAAAAAATCATCATTTAATCATCCATCATTATTCCTGAGAATTAAATAATTTTTTTTTTATAAACAATAAGAAGATTTTTAGAAATCTTGTATTCATAATTTTATTCTTAGGTTGTACTTAATAATTTTTTTTGTATGTGCTTAAATTATGCCATTATATAATTTCGTTGTCTTTATTTTATTATTTTTGTCTACAAATGTATGTCACAAAATTAGACCTCAAAAATCGTATTTGTTTTTCAATTTTGCAAGTTCGTAGTCAAAATTTTTCAAAAATAAAATTGAACCAGAGAAATAAATATAAAGAGTTGCATGTTTTTTAATTTAATTTTTCCATCGAAAGTTTATTAAAAATTTAAAAAAAAATTTTTAATTGATTTTTCATGTAATTTTACAATTGAAAATGGTTTTTCTAAAAGAATTAATTGGAGAATTGATTAAATAGTGCATTTCTTGAAAATTATTCGACTGGAACAAAAATATCTATGAATAATTTTCCAAGTAAACATGTTAATTGAAATAGAAAAATTTTTCCTTAAAACAATTATTCGTAGAAGAATTTCACAGTGTAAAAATAAAATAAGCAAGTGAAAACAAACAATTGACTGAGTTAATTGTTGAAATACCATGCATAGTCAGTGTTGATTTCTTTATCACATTACACATACAAACATGTGACACATACATAACTGATAATCAAGTATAGTACATATTATAAAAATTCCGCCTACTTGGCGCCCTTACGGGTAAACAGTGATGTTTACGAAAAAAAGTTTCAAACAAAAGTTGTTTAATTTTTGATAAGGAACATTTTTTACATTTAAACTTTTGTTCTATCTCTAACGGTTTACAAGATGGGTCTTACGAACTTGGCCTCACTTTTTACGTCCTGAGTACGCTGTAAAAATTCAGCTCGATATCCTTTTTTCGTTTTTGAGTTATCGTGTCCACAGACGGACGGACGGACGGACGAACAACCGGAAATGGACTAATTAGGTGATTTTATGAACAGCTATGACAAATTTTTTTCCAGCATCATTATTTTTAGGTGTTACAAACTTGGGACTAAACTTAATATACTATGTATATTGCATATATACATGGTATAAAAATAAAGTTTGACCGCAGAATATACCAAATGTCGATTAAAAATTTGCAAACTAATAAATGAATAATATATATTTCAAGTACAAATATTATTATTATATGAAACATATTAAAAATATTTAATCTACGATTAACAAATATATATATTTACCATTTTGTTATATTTATTAAAAAATTATATATTTTTTTTTTTACAATTAAATATTTCAAAATTTATGTACATTATGATAAAATACTATTATAATATCATTTTATTCATTATGACTAAATCAAATAAAATTTAAATATTTTATTACAATAAAATTATATCAGTGAAATATATGTGTGCCAAGTGCGTGACCGATATTTCAAAAGAGATGGGATCTATGTTAAACCTGGATATTTTCGATTCAAAATTAAAAAGATCGAGAAGTGTAGTGGTACACTAGGTAGGACCTATATTCCTTTCGTACCTCTGTACATTATAAATGTAGCGCTTACTTTTTTTATTTACAAGATATTTTTCTGAAAATCGAAGGTATTTGTTTTAGAAATCAAATACTTGATTGATTCTTTAAAGAATTTAATTTTATAGCTAATTATACTTTTTATTGTATGAATTAATTGTAATATTAGTTTGAAAAAGACATACTTTTGATTTAGTAGTCAACCCAATATGTGAGTACATCACGTTTGGTTTGATTAGGATATTTATTATGACATAACATACAAATTGCATTGTACTTACTTTAAATGATCTCTGTTTTCTTTAACTTCTGATAACTTTCACATCTCAATTTTTTTAAATGATAGAACAAGAAATTATGACAAAAAATACAAATTGACAGTTAAAAAAAGATTTTTGAATTTTCTCAAACTTCATGGCAACCTGAATCGATTTCAATTTCAGTTTCCTAGGAAACCTAGATGTCGGTTTTTGGTATCTGTTGCAGTTTTTTTAGTTTTAATTCCCAACCAGCAAATAAATATCGTGCGATAAGGAACATCGGCGCATAAGTACAAAAAGAAAGTTTAAGCGGTCACAGTATTTACTTTCATTTGTACCTACATGGAACTACTTTACAAATATTTATCCAACTCTGTGTCCAACTAAGAATCATTCCGATAAAACGACGCTTAGAATAAATAGATTTTTACGAATGCATTGGACATATATAGAATCATAATTCTGGTGGAAGCGTTGAGCACACTCAATTTTCTAATTAATTTGATATATCCGATGCACTTATTTGCGCTTCCACCAATTTGAAGATCTTTGTGCAAAATAAAAGTGTTTGTAAAATGGACCTGATTTTCCATAGTATTAAAATACGGTGTTTTTTTTTTTTGCAAACCACCTTGTTAGTCTATTTTGCTACCACATTTTCTGAGATACCACAATTAAACAATTATTTCTGCAGGGGATTTGTTATCTATACAAAGAAAAGTGAATCTTCATACGTAACGTATAAATAATTGTATTGAATATTCTCTGTCAAAGCTCCGATGCACAAGGTTCGACGTTTTTCAAATAATTAAAACATCACTTGACATATCAAGGTACCCCCCATGTGCAAAATGTTTCTGCTTACGAAATTTTCGTTTCAAAAGCACAAAATTTTTGAAAAATTTGTTAACCATTCGAAACAGCTACAATTTTATCGGGTATAATGTTTGCTAATTGAATTCTTCGAAAAAATGTTAAGTAAGATGATATGAGATTTTCTATAGAAATACGGCAATTTGCATTTGCAGCATTTTACAATTACAAAATACAATATATCCATTTGGTTCCAATCCAATACAAAAAGTTAGGAGTCCGAAAAAGTGAAAACATTATCCATTTGATTCAATTTCTTCATGTTTGCTTTCACTGGAAAATTTCAAATCTATCACTATTTTATAGAATGTGCAAGTACATATAACTTATCCAATTTCGACAGGTTTTTCTCCATTTTATAGGTAAATAAATATTAGTTAATTTGAAAATAAGTGAATTAATATATATATATATATAAATAACATGAGTAATTGTAGACCGTGAGCTTATAATGAAATGACATTTCTATGATTCTTATTTATAGAGTTCAATTTTGGTTCTAGAAATGGAATTTTTGGACTTTTGTGTTTTATTTTTCTTATTTCAACGATATTTTTATACCTGTCTTTTATGTCTAAAGAAATTTATTGTGCAATGAGGCAAATAATTGAGACTCGAAAAATTGTATTTCATATTCCAGCTCCTTCCACAGGTGCAAATTTTAGGTCATTTTTTTTTTGACTATTGTATTCTGAATTAATTTATTTTTATAAAAATGTCAACCATAAAAAAATCGTCAATATTGTTATTCATTCTTTATATTACTAATTAATTCGTAGGTAAATAGGACTAAAAGAATAAATGAATTAAATTTTAGTTGCTGATTAAATAATAATAAGTTGCTGAGGAAGTTATCAGGCGAGCAAAGCGAGCCTCTACTAGGTTAAAATGTAACTTTTTGGTGGTAAACTTTACAAAAAAATACAAAAGATTTAGACATGAAATGAAATGTTGTAGTTCCATATTTATGTCTAGATGTGTTATCAATCATTATTTTTATAAAAAATTATATAAATAATAAAAAACAACAGTATTTTTTATTTATTACATGAATGTATTATCTATATATATGCAGAGATAGTGGCACCATCTGTGAGCTACATCTAATACTAATATATAATTGGCTACATTTAATATTAATTTTAATTGAGTGGCCATCTGTAGATTCTTTCAAGTATTTAAAAACGTCATAATGAAAAATACAAAAAACGTGATAACAAAACATAAACAATTAATTTTTGCAGTTCTGCAGTAGAATAACTTAAAAATTTAAGTGATATTAATACAAGTAATGAAAAAATTTTAATTATAGTTATTATAAAATGCCACGACGTCCTACGTTGACGGGTCGTAAAAAGCGTGATCGTAATCAATCATTAATGCGTGAACGACGAAAACAAGATCAAGAAGATTTATATCTTTATCGAGATGATATTAATTTTAAAATGTATGCAGAAAATTTTGAGATTGCTCAAAAGAATTTGAATTTTGAAGTATGTAATGCATATCATCGTCGCGTCGTTGGTTTGATTTACAAATTAATAAAGATGGGTTTTGTTGAATTTGTCATAAATTTAAAATTAAAAATGAATTGAATATTTTCATAGCGGATAATAAATAACATGGATCCTGGTTTACAACCTGATGTTTTAAAGAAATTAACGTTTGTTGAGGAACAATTAAATAAAAAATATTTGTCAATAATTGAAGTATAATTTTATTTTAGAAATATCTATTTTATGTGATACCATTCCCGAGCCATTACAAAGTTATACTTTTGGCTAGTAAATAACTTATGAAACGATCAATTAATTCATTTATTTTCCTAGTCCTATTTCCTACGAATTAATTCATACGAAATTTTTTGGGGAAATTTGTATAAAAACGCAACCATAATAAAATCGTCTTTTCATTCTTCGAATTCTTCATTATTTAATTTTATCAACAGTATTTTTAAGATATGAAAATGTATTTTTTGAAGATTTAAGCTGAAAAAGTCCTCTTAACTTTTTTTTATAATCAAAATTATCTTTATCAATTCGCCGAATGGTAGCTAAAAAAAGTTAGAGAAACATTATACACTTACGGTCTCATAAAATGAGTAATAATAAATAAAATTGAGAGTTCTCCCACCTCATTATTTTATATTAATAAACCAAGCTAAACAAATATAGTTATAATAGGTATAATACACCATATTATATCATCATATATACATATAATATAATGAATATTATGTATTATAAATAATTTTATAAAAATCTGTGCCGGCTATAACTTTTGAGACACTTTCACTCTAAGGTTGTTACTAAAAAAACACATAGTCTTATTGTGCATATAACACTGCAGGCTTACTAGTTAGTTAAGCCCCATCCATCCATACTCATTACCTATATATTATTTTATTATTATTAAACTCTTAAAAATTATTTAATTTCATTTTATAAATTTGTAAAAGAGAAATATTGTAAAATTAATCTGTATGAGAATCTTAACATAGATGGTTTAACTTTTTAAATAGCTTGTATTTAAGCTATTTATTCTTTTACGAAGAGATATTTAAGCTTTATTGATTAAAGTCTCTTCGTTTAAGTTGTTTTTAATTTTATTTTGGGGAAATTGTGATTAAAATTTTTTTTTTGAAAAAGTGAAAATAAAAATGTTGATTTTTTTAAGTTTATTCATTATTTCTACGTTTATCACGCAATTAAATGCTGCAAATTTTGTTACGCGTAAGTATTTATTATTAATTTAATTTTTCTAATTTATCTTACTATAATTTTCGAGTTCAAAATAGACAGGAAAAACTCACGTAAAAATTAAAAAATGAAAAATACGGACAAAAATTTTTTTTACAATTTATACGATAAAAAAGTCATGATTTAATTTTTACAGTTAGAATTTTCGAATTTGGATTTATGCAATAGTTTTAGGACTTTAATAGTGTAGAAATTTAAGGTCTTTAAAGAGGGGTAAATTTTAGTGAACGCAGATTCGAAAAAGCTATGTTAGAAAAATTACAAAATTAAAAAAATGTTCATATTAATTTGAGATCCAAAAAAATGCTTTTCCTTTTTTCTCTTTAATAATATTTCGTATATCGAAAATGAAAAATTGTTAGAACTTTGCTCATAAGTATTCGATCCTTATCAATTCTAAACATGTCGAGTTTATTTACGATTCGCGAAAAATTAATTTTTTGCTATACTATTTTCATTCATAAAAATTTGTCTAAAGTTGTTGTTCGCCTATTAAATCATTTGCACTATTTTTCTGGCCAGCTTATATATCACGATAAAAAGGACCTCTTTCAAAAAATGATCGAAAATTGAGTAATTTTTGTTTATTCTCCTACTCTCAAAGGAGTTTTCTTTTTCCAAATTTTATTACATTATTCGATAAATTGCGTTGCTAATAATTTTAAGAGGGGAATTTTTTTGACATAAGAACGAAAAATCATTTTCTGAACTTTATTTTTTGTCTAAATTATTCTTTTAAAGTTCAGGGCACACTGTTTTTGGGAACTAGATTTTTCGAGTAACCTTTATTTTGAACCATTTGAATCATAGTATGCAATTTTTGAAAATGTATGTATACCAATTTATTACACAGGAAAAAGGATTTCTTGACGCAAGAAATTTTTGCTTGAACCAAGAATATTTTATCTAAAAATAAGAATTTTAAAGTTTGAAGCGAGAAAAATTATATGCAGGGTATTTAAACAAATAATGCAGCTATATTTATTTTCGATATGTCAATTAACATTTCAATTTTCAATATTAATTACAGAATCGAATTACTTTTTTTGCATTAGGTTACTTATTGTTTATTTATTTTAATGAAACATTCACCTCTTCAGTCGAGGTCACGTAATAAACTTTTTAGATATCTACTAAAAAGTAATAGTGTGAAGTATACTTTTACTAACACAGAAATGGATAATTTATAATAAAGAATGCAAACATATCCTCAATAATAATTATTTTTAGATATAGTTTAGTGTGGTGCCATTTTTATATAATCAGTACTTTTCTCTAAATCTCTGTAGTATCCAAATTATTTTATTTATAATAATTATTAGAGTACCAAACTTGAATATATTTATTTCTATAAATGTTGTAAGCATAATAAAATTTAGACAAATAGTCGTTTTCTCAACGCAATATTCATGCGTAAAATTTTATTGGACTTTTAATTTATTTTAAAGTGGTATCCCAAAGTCTTAAACTTACCCTTCTTCTGCACCTAATTTATTCAGGTTCGAATCTATCTTTATTGAAAGTCTTTACCGAGTACTGCTGTCAACCATTTCAAATTAGATTCGCACGATTTTAAAGTTAGAAGAAAGGATGCAATTTTAGCATCTTTTGAAGCTTTATATCTTGATACACGTATTTATGAAAATAAAAATTTCAATATTATCAAATTTAACATCGTGTGGCAAAGTTGCAAGGATTTTAAGATATTTGGAGCACAGATGGGCTGGTATTTGGCAAGATATCTAAAAAATAAAATTGGCATAAAGTCGTTAAATCAGGCAGCACTCGCGCCTAGACTCATGGATATTTAGTATCATACAATACCCTTTTCGCCACATTCTGGCGCACTTATAGATACAGTAAAGTGAATTAATTTCGATACTTTGTGAAAGCTTTGCAAAATAAAATACAGGTGGTAGTTTTAAAACTATAAAACGAGATATAGCAATAGATTAAGAAATAAAAAAAGGCAGATCCTTAGAACTAGTAACGAAATAGAGATATTATACAACGAACCGATTAGAGAATTTGTGGCAAAATTTTTAAATATTTTATTGCATTTCCTCTTTTACCGGAAATTAACACTCTTTGTCTTCCTGGAAATATAAAATTTGATAGTTTTTGCATAATCGAGTTTGACTTTTAATTGGGAAAAAGAGTAATCAATAAATTTAAACCAAATTTTAAAGACCTGCGTTGATCCTTACTAGCAAATGGGATACGATAATTTCTAATTAAACGATCTGATAATTTTTATTTTAGCCCTAACTAATTCATAAAACAAAATAATATTATTTAGGAGCTATAAAACATGGAGAATTAATTTATCTTACTCTATGTCTAAAAAAAAGTGATTTGCTTAAACACATCTATGCCTACGACAAAATGTTATACGGATAAATACGTTGTATTTTGTATCATCTTCTTAAAGCTAATTAAAAAATACATATAAAAATATCTTCAAATTAAAACATCGTAAATTTCCGGACATTAAAATATCGTAAAAGTAAAAACAATTGAAAAGTGAAAGTGATTGATGCGATGATGCGTTTTCGACCTCGAAAATTGATTGTTTACAAAATGGTCATGCAATACAGTTTCTAGAATTACTAAATTTTAATAATACTTATTATTAAAACGAAAACAGAACGTGTTTTCACTTTTGTCAAGGCTATAAAATAATAAAGCTCACTCTTTTCGAATAAACGGTGGCTGAATGATTTAACATTCTTGGATTTTTTTCTAAGAAGTTTCTTGAAGTTTGAAGTTTCTTTCACTATTATTCATCTACATTTATGCATAATGATAAAGGAAATTTTTGACAAAAAATATTCTTTGTGCTTTTAAGATCTTGGAATTTTAACTGATACGCTATAAATTTTACCGGATATTGTAAATATACTGCATATACTGCAAAAATTTTGATTTAATAAAAAAATCTACAACTTTTAATTAAAAAACTGTGCTCACTATCAAAATTACTTCTTGCGTTAATTTTGGAACACCCATTATTTAATTTACTAAAATCATTCAAAAATGAAAAACTATTAGTTTCAAAAAAATGATTTAT
Organism: Chrysoperla carnea; assembly: GCF_905475395.1. Lineage (NCBI taxonomy): Eukaryota > Metazoa > Arthropoda > Insecta > Neuroptera > Chrysopidae > Chrysoperla > Chrysoperla carnea. The sequence goes on from NC_058337.1 coordinate 131,018,523, forward strand.
AAATAGATATTTATCTTGATAAAACTAAGCTAAGGACATACAACATATAGTTCTTGAGATAGAATCAGAAATATACAATTAAAGTTTTTCTATAATTATATTTAATTTATCTAAGAATTTGATTTATAAAAATGGTTAAAACAACTTAATGACGAAACAAAAATGTTTCTAAAAAGTACACACCCATAAATAGAGTCTGAGAAATGTTCAATATATAAAGTGTGATTTGAGATTAAAAAGAGAATATGTGATATTATAGTCTAATTCTTAATTAAAAGCAGTTCAATCGTGAAATGGCTATTCTTCAAATTTGGAATTCTATTCTATTATATATTTTATTAGGAATTGAAATATAATATTACTGAAAGTTTTCTGTACTTAATACAAGAAAATTTTTCACCGTCTGGTTAATGAGATAATAACAATCAAAATGTGTCTTATCTCGAAAACGGTTCTTATCATTTGTTCAAAAAGAACGTATTGAAATTAATTGATTTCGAATTTTTTATGTTCCAAGAATAAGGTTCTTGTCCATTATGATAAAAAGATAAATATACAAACCACTTATAAATTTGCAGGTACAATGTCTTAGATTTGTACACTGTTGTTACAAATAGGGCACAAATATAGGGGCATGTTTAAATGGATTTGGTTATATCGATTGTGCTTACCTTAAGTAGATAAAAACTACAGCAATATATTTAAAAAAATAAATTTATAAAATTTACAAAATTTGTAGCATATAATTATGGTGGAAGCATTGAAAATAAGTTATTTTATAACAAATAGATATGTTAAATGCACTGAATTGCGCTCCCACCATAAATGGATATCCTTACAACACCTATAAAAAGTTAATACCTATAATCTTAAGGTGGTTAAATCTGAATGTTTGAATTTTTGAATGGCTGTAAGTCTACAACTCAGTCAAAAAATTTTAATGTGGTAAAACTCTTTGCTAATTTTCATCCACATACATTTTAGAAAAATGAAAATTTCCAGTTTGCTTTGCTTCATCTTGATACTCTATGTTCTAAATATGTTTTCAAGTGCTGATAGAAATGCAACTCAGTTTCGGATTTTTAAGGATACTTAATTTTTTGGAAAATGGGTCAAATAAATAACTATACCCAAATCATATAAGATTAATTCTATTCTAGTAAAATTCTTGAAAAAGGTGACTACTTTTTCTTCAGCAGTACCTAGTTCATACGATGAAGTGGAACAAAATAAAAATGTCCATACCTTACTTTGATGGATTGATAGCCGTCCCTTAACCATTTTTTTCCATTCAAATGCCATTTTGGATTTTTTAAATCTAATCTTGTAAAATTCGAAGACATTTTTTCCTTAGCCTTTTTTTTACAATTTAAAACTAGCGGAGTTATTAACGCTTAACCAACCATAGCCAAACAAAATGCGTTTTGATTGGCTATCTTTAATCGTTAATAATTCTGCAAATTTTTAGTTGGGAAATAAAACATGTCTTTCAATTTTTCAAGGAATATTAAGAGACTTAGAAGACACAAAATATCATTGATAAAAAGATGATTTATTCTTGATCTTCAAAGGGCTTTTTACTTAAAATTGGTCAATTTCCAAGCCTTGTGCTGGCTCACTAACATTTTATTTATTCGCCCCTTAACATTATCAGAATATTCTAAATAAAATCTTTTCAGAATGATCTTTATTATCTTGCACTAAAGTTTAAGAAAACCGAAATACAAGTCTCAAATAATCAGAAAATTTATTGTAAAACGTGACCTACAAAAGGTGTATGTTTTATCAACAAATATTACATCTGTCTGAAAGAGTTTCATCTGTCCATTTAAATATCAATTTAATCATTATGTAATAATTAATTTCATTACATAGTCGTCGTATCATCAGTATTGTCTTTTTATATTTTTTATAATACAAGTGAAATTAATATATTCATACATAATATAAAAATACAATGCAATATGAAGGAAAAAAAAAAGATTTTTATTTCTATAAATCTTTTTATGTTTTTATAATTTATGTAATAGTTTTAAATCTTTTTATTAACTGCTTGTCTGATAGGAAGGTGGTGTATACTCCCCAGTGGTGTAATGACAGTTTCGAGAGTGCCATGGATCATATAAATTCGAACCTGTCATGTCTCTCTATATTTCCCTATACTTTATAATCATGCCACCGATCATTCCCATTAGATTAGTATTTTCATTCATAGTAGCGTTGAATCCAAATACTTCACGGTGTTTCTTCTTGGCACCTACTTTATCTATTCGCCTCTGTTTCGCTTCAAACCACTCTGACTGAGGAATACAGCGTAGATTTTGCTTGAATACCCATCAACATCTTCGATACTGTCATCTTAGGCGCTATAATTTTATTTTTACCTACCGGTTTAAGCAAAGTAACATTTTTGGGTAGTCAAATGTCGAGGTTTATACAAGGAACATCAAAAATTTCTCAATAAATCCTACACCGACACCCTCTCGAGGCTACAAAAGTATCGGTAGATATTGAAGCTTCCTGTTCTTCAGTCACTAAGCCATTTTCTCAGTTGTCTCTTGGTATGTATATGTCCCAGATGGATTGTCGAATCCACTATTTTACAAAACAGTTCTTTTATGCATAAAAAGTGATGAGCTGAACTTTAGTTAAACAAAAGTTTAGACGTAATTCAGAGTGGCTTGTTTGCAAATGCAATAAGCGTTTAGTGTAATAGACGAAGCAATAACGCAATAAAAACGATTCGATTTCTTCAGGGCGCTTACAAACTTTGTGAGCAAACGTGATGAGGGAGAAATGGAAAACTGGAAAAATAGGAAAATTTGGAAGCTAAATTTGATGAATATGAGTCTAATTTGGTTACTAGTGAATTTTTGGAGCCGCTGAATTCGAATATCACAATGAAAAGGGTGGGCCATATACACCTCGTCTCTTGGAATTTTACCAGAATATGTAGCAGGGCGTCTATACCCTGGGCGTCCCCTTTCGCCCACTTTCTGCACAAGGTACCTCAGGACCCATTTTCGTAGTAATATTCGTGTTCAGCGGCCCCGAATACATTCCATAGACACTTTTCCCAAAATTATGTATTACTTTTTTCGATCTCATACTAATCTAAATCTGTAGATCGGTGCCTATCAACATAAAATTTATTAACACTGTCTTAAATTGTTATCTTGTTTCTTCTATTTTAAAAAGCATGATGAAATGACATTTTGGTCGAAAACAGGGTAATGGCTTCTAAAAGTCATAGCCACCACGATTGATTAAAGATTACTGATCGAACATTTAACAATGCATTTCTAATAATAATCAATACATAATATACAATTGTCATTCGATCATCTTAAAATAAATTACATAATTAATTATTAACAATATATAAATGATTTGTTTAGTGACATAAGTATGACTATGATAATATATCTAAAGATGTTGTTAATATGACTGACATAACATATAAATAAAAAAGTAAAATCGAACTTGACCTATATAAAAATTACCAACAAGTATAGATATTTATTAATATTAATAAATATTAATAATATAAAAGGTGTATGTATTGTGTATTGTATTATAAAAATTATTATGTAATTAAAACATATTTAATATATGTATTATTTACTTGTTTCTATATATTATAGGTACATATATGTAGTAATATTATTGTTAAAAAATATTATTTATATATTTACTAAGAATTTATTAACTTTCTCCAGTATACGTACAGTACAGCTGTTAAAGTACTTAAAGAAGTAATATAATATGGAGTTGTATTTCAAAGTCGTATTGCTATAAAACATCTAGCGAAATTTCTGAATTTCTTGCATAAGTATCGGTTAGGTAAGATAGTTACAGATACCTTACAAGAGCCTATTTTTCACTGGTTGCTCTGGGTAAGTGCCCAACGTCTCGCTATTGACGGAGGTCTCGATCTATCCTCAAAAAAAGCATTCGTGGCTTCATTCCAAGCATTAAGGTGCACGATGAAATGGCTAAATAATTGCTTTGCAATACGATTTTCGAAGTTTCCAGCCTCAAACTTATAAAGTATTATTTTTCTTTTATTGGTTTTATATAATATAGGTTCAGTAATATAGGTATAATAAGGTTCAGTTGAACATTGAGAGAAATTTGATTTTCCCACTATCGAATTACGTAAAATGTAATTATCTCACTAATTAAGTCGAAAAACTTATCCGGAGTATAGTAAATGCTAATATTTTGTATTTCGGGACAGAAAACTGCGATGTATGTCAGTAATGACTTGATCATAGGCATAGAAAATGGAGTGCGTACTCAAAATAGCTGCCAAGTAAAGTTTTACAGAAAAAGGGCCCCGTGATCTTTATGTGTCTAGGACTTCCAAAAGGTTAAAGACGGCCCTGGCCCTCAGCTACAGATTTGAATGTTGATGTAATGATATAATGAAAAGCAATTTTCTAATACCTAAAGATATCCACTTTAATAATACATTCGATTGGCAGAACACTACTAAACTTCTTCTAAAATGCAGAAAATTGCACTATTTCACTAGAAAGTCAGTATTATTTCAAGTCTTTTCGTTATATTAACCACACGGAAACTGCGAAAATTTCTTCTCATTCTAGTTAAAAACTGATACATTTTTCAACTTCCTTCGAGATAGAAGCATCTCGATGTGTCGTCATCTTCCGGTTTATTTACGGTCACAGAGGTCGTTTCGGTTTTAAGGAGTTCGAATTATCTTAAAATTAGTGATATACATATATACATCTTTTTATCAAGACAATGTTGATCGGAGCAGAATGTTCATTAGAATATTCGGAAAATTTTACACGTGTAATTGAACAATAAAAACAAAATCTTTCTTGAATATACATAATAGTATAGAAAATTTATTGGCAGCCATTAAAGATACACATCAATTAACCAGTGATTAATGTCAATTAATTATTTTATTTTATTATATTTATGTTTATTACTGTTTTTGTACAAACATTACTTGAATTTTTAAATGCTCATTAAATTTCAAGTGCATAAATTTTAAAAATACAATAACTTACACTTACTACAACCTTGGAATTTATATAAAAATTAAAATCTTCCGTATATTATTATATAAAAAGTCAACCCTAGTAGCTCAGCTGCAGGTTAAGGTGTAGCCAATACCGTTCGCGGAAGGTGTAGCCAATACCGTTCGCGGTATGTCTAGAGTATAGCGGGTTCGATTCGCGCTGTCACAACCAAAATTAATTTAATTAATTGTTGTGATGGACTGATGTAGTGCATGGTATATGCATGAAGGAGATGCACTAAGCCTCTGAAAATAATTGAGGAGCTTGATAAATGAAATTATCAGCGGAAAAAGTGGTAAAACATATATGGTATCATAATGGGCATGTATGAGGTTGCTCATACGTTTTAATACTGAAATGTGGAAAAGAAATAACAACGACTATTTGACGTCTTTATATCCACTTTTTAAGGGCAATTGGTTGTTTGTGTAACCAAAGTAATTTGTACGAGATGGTAACCATGGATCTCATGGATCTTGTGTATCCTTCTTGGACAGCCATTAAAACCTAAACTATAATATAAACACAAACAATTAAGATTATGTTTTAGCGAAGTCGTGTATAAATATAAGCGTCTTCAACTCTCTTTTAATCAGTTTTGACTGTATATTCAAAAACCCGCATATCTTGGTTTTTATATCCTCTACAACCTTGCATTCCTTGTGCATCTCTCATATTCCTTGTATTTCAAAATGACACATATTCTGTTTTTAGGAGTCATCCAACTATTTTGTTTTGTGTAACACACAAAAGATATCACTAAATACTATTTATTAGCAGAATATAATTAATATATATTTCGTAAATTTATTAATTATATTGGAAAGTGTTAAATTATTAATTTAAAAATAAAGAAGAAGAAACCTTTTTGTTATTAATTATATTTACTGACACCATACTATTTTATAAAGAAGGTTATTAGTATAACAATATATAATCAATATATTATTAATTAATCATTAGTGTACTTAGTATTATATTATGTAATACACCGGAATTTAATTAAGTAATATAATTATTATTTATATATTACATATAAATATTTTTAATATAAATATATGATCAAACTACAATTTAACTAAAGAGGAAAAAGACATTAAAAAAATAACTTATAAACTTGGAAACTCATGTAATAATTAAATAACAAATTTTAAATTTTCTATTTAAATTTGGTTTCCTCATTTCTCCTAAGAGTCTCTTTTCTATGATTCTATTGAATTATATAAAGTTGAGTCTCGGTAAGTCTCATCATCTGTCATTTAAATATAGCGAATTATCCCACATTTTTGTGCAAGCTATCGCAAGATTTTTTATTTCTAAAGATAATTCCAAAACTGAACAGGAAGGAAATAGGTATACAGGGTGTCCCGTGACTCGATGGACATAGTTTAAGTGCATACTCTTTGGACAACTTAAAGTCGAAAGTACCTTATACTTTTACCCAAAACCCAATAGTTAAGGAGTTATTACTCAGTATATGAAATATTTCGTCATGAAAAACTTTTATTTGTCTCTGACGTTTCTTTCCGATTCTTTACTGCTCCGATTCTCAGTTTTGATGCACGATAGCCCTTAATTATCGAAAATGGTGGAAGCGCCTGGAAGCCAAGGAAGTTTTACTACATAAAATATAGATATTTAATCATAAAGTACTGCATCATTTTAAGTTATTCCAAACGGGATATCGATGGGTGAATAGAAAAATATGGTGAGAACCATTTCTTAACACATGGGTTTTGTATAAGAAGCTCTAAAATTTTTCCAAATATATTAGAGAATTAGTATAAGTTGTAGCTTTGAGTAGTGAAAATCTGGCAATAAGAATTTTCTTGGAGTTTTGGAGGTCTTCTATAAGCAAAAACGTAACTGCTATTACACTATTGCTTACTCAGCTTTACACACTGAACGACTGGGCAAAACGATGCCCCATATTCCCTGGCCTTTCTTTGATGTGATCCTTTGTTTGATGACTTAAAAGCTGTTGACGTCAAAGCACTCCTTCTATTCTTAAACAGATCCAAATGGGTCAAGTAGAGGACTTCACAACCGACCCTATGGTCAAAGTATGTCTACCCTAGGACAGCCACTCTAATGTAACCTAATCTAGTTTTTTGGGCCTTTGTGAAATTTCTTGAATTTTCGAAAGCATCAAAATCCTGAAAGCTCAAAAATTTTATTATTACTCAAAACCTAAAATAAATCTTCTTTCTCTTTCAATTTAAAATCACTGATACCTACTATTGATAAAAGAGTGAAATTATAGATAACAAGTGAAAACAAACAATTGACTGAGTTAATTGTTGAAATACCATGCATAGTCAGTGTTGATTTCTTTATCACATTACACATACAAACATGTGACACATACATAACTGATATAGTAGTATAGTATAAGTATAGTACATATTATAAAATTTTCGCCTAATTGGCGCCCTCACGGGTAAACAATGATGTTTACGAAAAAATGTTTCAAACAAAAGTTGTTTAATTTAAGTTGATAAGGAACATTTTTTACATTTAAACTTTTGTTCTATCTCTAACGGTTTACAAGATGGGTCCTACGGACCCAAGACCCAATTGACCTATGACGCTCATTTACAAACTTGACCTCACTTTTTACGTCCTGAGTACGCTGTAAAAATTTCAGCTCAATATCTTTTTTCGTTTTTGAGTTATCGTGTCCACAGACGGACGGACGGACGGACAACCGGAAATGGACTAATTAGGTGATTAAGTGAACACCTATGACAAAATTTTTTTCCTAGCATCATTATTTTTAAGCGTGACAAACTTGGGACTAAACTTAATATACTATGTATATTTCATATATACATAGTATAAAAATCAAAAATCATTTTCCATTCAACATTGCCATTAAAATTTTTCACCGTACAATGTTTCAATAATTACATATTTAATTAAATAAATTGGAGAAAGCAATTTATTTTTTTATTTCGTAGTATATCTAGTAAAAAAAAATAGAGAATAATATAATAATAATTATATAATAAGAAATTTTAATAGAGATTTTGTATTTAGAGATTTATAAATATTTAAAATATTATTTTAAATTGGTCAAGTTCACATATTATTAAATAAAGAAATGTAATAGCTATCTGTATAATAGTAATATTTCCATATTATTATTATAATATATTTAAAAGTATTACACAATTTTTGTTAAAAAAAAAAACATATCAAAAAACAATTTTTACCTATAATTTCATTTCCTATTTTAATATAATTATATTACAAGTCTTTGGTATACAGGGTGATTCGTATTTTTAAAAAAAATCAAGACAAGGTTCTATAACTTTCCATTAATAGCGCTCAAGTTTAAACTTAGCAAACTTTAAACAAGTGAAAACAAACAATTGACTGAGTTAATTGTTGAAATACCATGCATAGTCAGTGTTGATTTCTTTATCACATTACACATACAAACATGTGACACATACATAACTGTTAATCAAGTATAGTACATATTATAAAATTTCCGCCTAATTGGCGCCCTCACGGGTAAACAGTGATGTTTACGAAAAAATGTTTCAAACAAAAGTTGTTTAATTTTTGATAAGGAACATTTTTTACATTTAAACTTTTGTTCTATCTCTAACGGTTTACAAGATGGGTCCTACGGACCCAAGACCCAATTGACCTATGATGCTCATTTACGAACATGACCTCACTTTTTACGTCCTGAGTACGCTGTAAAAATTTCAGCTCGATATCTTTTTTCGTTTTTGAGTTATCGTGTCCACAGACGGACGGACGGACGGACGGACAACCGGAAATGGACTAATTAGGTGATTTTATGAACACCTATGACAAAATTTTTTTCCTAGCATCATTATTTTTAAGCGTTACAAACTGGGACTAAACTTAATATACTATGTATATTTCATATATGCATGGTATAATAACACAAGTTGTGTAGGACATATCATCAAAATCATTTTTTAACCCCCGAATCAAAAAAGGGGTGTTATAAGATTCACCGCTTTGTGTGTGTGTCTGTCTGCCTGTTTGTCTGTCTGTGGCATGGTAGCTCCTAAACGAATGGTAGCTCCTAAACGGATCGTAGCTCCTAAACTATTTTGATTTTTTTGTTTCGTTTGAAAGGTAATTTATTGGAGAGTGTTCTTAACTATGTTTCAAGTGCGAGTTTAGGGTTCCGTACCCGGAACAACTAAAAAATAGGATATGATTCTCAAAATCGGTAAATAATGGTATAAATCGAAAAATTTTACTCTTAATTTTCGTCTAATTTTCCCAAGTTCTAACAGAATCTATCCTCAAATTTTTGAAATGTAAGTCTCAAATATTTTCATACACTCATTTTTTTTGGGAACGTCCTTAATTCTTTAAACAACCACTATTACCTTTTTATATTGAAAGAGCGATGGCGAACCTCGCTAAGCTTCAAGAGATCCATTTTTTTGGATAAGTTGGCCGAATTTAATCAGATATGCAAAACTTAAAAATATATTAGAAACTACTGCGCAAATTTAGTATAATTTTTTGCTTGATCTATTAAAATCCGATTAATTTTTCCTGTGGTAGTCAAATTTCAATTATTTATTTATTTTAATAACTTCACCAAGTACAAAAAATCAATTTTTTTCAAAATGACTAAATTTGATCCAATACGTAAAGAAATTTTTGCTAAAGTGAACAAATGGAGATTGCTTCGTATTTCGTGTACTCAGATCCTCCCAAGTTTATTCTTATAGTATATTGACCCACTTATGCATTTTGCGTGGTTTTAGTGGTTTTCAGTGACAGCAGTTATTTTAACAAATAAGAAAATTGATCTTTTTCGTTAAAGAAACAAAACGATTTTGCCAAAAAGATATGAATGCATAATAATGATAAAAGTTTCAATTTCAATAAAAAGTATTTCGTTGATAGCTCGGTATGTTCGGTATGTTCGGTATGTAGGTATTATGGTACAATGAAAACCATTTACATAACAGCTAAATCAATTAGATTAAAACAAGTTTCAAAATCTCTTTCCAGTACTATAAATTTATTATAAATTATGCCGACAAAATATGTGTTATAATATTATATTACTAGGGTTGCCCAATAAATAAAAAATTGTGAAGTGAAATTTATGTTTTGTAACCTACACTACAATTTGTACATACGTTTTCTTAATGTAGATTTTGAAAATGATATACTGTGATAAATGGATTATAAAGCCCCTTGAAATACCCATTTTCAGGCAAGGATTAGAAATTTAGCCTTAACCTTAGTTAATTACCGCCTGTCCTTTTTATCGAAGCTCTCAGCAAAAACTTCAAATATTAACGGATAAAACAAATTTTTTAAGTTTCCACCAAAACTTTCCACCCTTTCCCTCCAATTCTTGCCACTCTTGGCTCATGTCTACAATTCCTTTAGGGTAAATCCGGGCGTGGCAAATTGAATTTGAATAAATAAATCCAACAACTTTCTGCTATTGTGAATTTTTATACCATGTATATATGAAATATACATAGTATATTAAGTTTAGTCCCAAGTTTGTAACGCTTAAAAATAATGATGCTAGGAAAAAAATTGTGTCATAGGTGTTCATAAAATCACCTAATTAGTCCATTTCCGGTTGTCCATCCGTCCGTCCGTCTGTGGACACGATAACTCAAAAACGAAAAAAGATATCGAGCTGAAATTTTTACAGCGTACTCAGGACGTAAAAAGTGAGGTCAAGTTCGTAAATGAGCATCATAGGTCAATTGGGAAAAGTAGAAAGTAGATGATTAGAAACTCAGAAAGTTAATACGAGAGGGCAGCATAGTGAAATTTCAATTTTGGTGGGAACGTTTGAACAGAATAAAATTATCGCAAAATTATGTTGCATACGTTGGATTATCGTACAATTTTGTCACATAACGACACCTCTATGTTTGATCGTACGAAGTGTTAAATTATGTGATGTGTACGATAATTATGTGGTTTATGTGATTAGGTTTTAGACAAGTGAACTAGAAGACAAACTATTAATAATAGTTTGTCTTCTAGATCACTTGTAGATAATAGTCTATTATCTTAATGTAAAGCTTACTAATCGTAGTACTTATTCAGTATATGTCAACAAACTACTAGCGAGAGGTCCAATATAAAATTATTTTCTTTATTAAATGAAAACAGTCTAAATAAAATTTGATTTAATTAGAGACGTGTATATCTTTCAATATCAACGATTATACATAACTTACCATGACGTATATGACCGTTTAACTATATTATAGGAGTCGAGAGGCGAAAATCAGCTTGCCCCCCTCTGGTCAGTAAATAAAGTAAAATTTAATTTTTATGATTCTTTTTATATCTTGTATATATGTAATATATATCCAAGTATTCTAAGTTTAGTCCCAAGTTGGTAACGCTAATCCAGTTGTTTTAATTTAGTCCATTTCCGGCTGTCCGTTCGTCTGTGAACACGTTTACTCAAAAACAAAAAAAAAGATATCAAGTTGAAATTTTTACAGCGTGCTCAGGACGTAAAAAGTGAGGTCGAGTGCATAAATAAGCAACTTAGGTCAATTGGGTCTTGTTTCTATAGAACCCATCTTGTATACCGTTAAAGATAGAACAAAAGTTTAAATGTAAAAAATGTTTCTTATAAAAAATAAACAACTTTTGTTTGAAACATTTTTTCGTAAACATCACTGTTTACCCGTGAGAGCGCACATTATGCGTAAATTGTATACTAAGTATTATATGGGTATATCAGTTATATGTGTGAGACATATATGTATGTGTAATGTGACAGAGTAATCAATATTGTCTATACATGGTATTTCAACAATTAACTCAGTTAATTGTTTGTTTTCACTTGTTTTTAAAGGATTTAATAACGAACTACATCTGCTCTTTCTGAAGAAGATAAAGAGGTTGTTTTTAGAATAAGTACAGTTGAAGAAAATAAATTCTACTTCATTTCAATTTATTAACAATTACAAAGATATTTACGATTTAAATGCTTGAAGTTTGTTAATCATTTTTGAACTACAGGGGAGTAAGTTGATGACAGCTTTAGGATTAAACCAAAATATGAGAAAGACGTTATTATTTGGGAAACCCTAGTTTTTTAGTACCTACATATATTGACTACTTTATAATCAGAAAGTGAAAGTATTGTTTAATTCATAGTTATTAAGTATTTGTATACTTTTATTAAAATCATCATCTTTTATTATATCTTTGTATGTATGTATTTGGGGACAGTAGCCAGGCGGCGAACCCGCTGAACGTTTGGGCTAACTAGTGAATCACAGCCATATTGTAGGGACTGTCACAGCGAGAAAGAAGAAGAAAAAGAAACTATGTCTCATCTTCCCTGTAACTTTTTTGCTCTTGTTATGAGAAGATTGGCTCGCTTGAGTCAGCCTTTCTTTCTCCAATCTAAGGGCCGTTGGCATCAAAGCACTCTTACTGTTTTTAAACAGTTACAAATGGTTGATTGATGTTATTTAGAATATTATCTTTAATTATTAATTTATTGTATTTATTTTGTTTCAGCCGAATACGTCATACCATGTAACAAATCGGATCCAGATATTAATGCATGTATATTAGGTTCATTTAATCATTTGCGGCCATATTTAATACGTGGAATACCTGATATACAAGTACCAAGTATTGAACCAATGATCATACCACGCTTAGTTATGGAGAATAATGCTGGAGCTGTTCGTGTGAAAGCATTATTTGTAAATAATACAATTTTTGGATCCAGTAATTATACAATACAAAGTTTAAAGTAAGTAAAAATATTTTCTAAATATATATAAGCAAAATACCACTCACTGACTGGCTAATTCATCTACGTCAATCTTCGGCGGGAAAGCGTCCTTTTCTAGATACTGGATGTTGAATTTTTGGAAAAATGGAATATTTTTGTGAATATAGCATAAACACCCGCTTAGAAAAATTGGAAACTGAACAGTATGGTCTTAGGATTCTTCTAAAGTTTATGGTGATAAATTACGCAAACCAGCGATAGAGATAAGCCCCATACAATGTTGTACAATGTCCCATGCTTGTAGCAATTGTGCCAGATTTCCAATTTTTCTAAGCAGGCGTAATTTGTCAACAGTCACAGTAATATCCTTTTTTTCTAAAATTTCTACTCGATGTATCTACAAAAACAAAAGGTCGTTTTCCTGGCTATAAATATTGGAAATTATCATTATTTTAACGTTTTATACCATTTGATGAAGTTCTGCTAGGACCACGCTGTACATATCACACAAAATAATATAAAATAAAATTTAAAAGAAAAAAAAAAGTTAAATTAAATTAAAAGGAATGATATATCATATATAACTTGTAATTTAAGATTAAAGTTCGGACATTCTCAGTGAAAAACCCTTTTCAGACATTAAAAATTGTAAAGAGTTTCAATAGTACCTAGCCCTTGGCTCTAATAATATCGAGGGACCCTATATAACACCGAAACTCATCATTTTCCACATAGATTCCTAAAGCGGAAAATTTTTGAATTCACTTATATTATTTTTGCTAATTTAAATTAATTATTCTACTTTATCCCTTGGACGGACCTAGTAAAGGTTTAATTTATTTCTGACTTAAATTCAAAAAGTTTTATTTTATTTATTATTCTTTATATGAATGGTATATAGTATACCTTTTTAAGTTCAAGGTTAATGATACCATTTTAAATTCAATACACTTAAGTGAAATTGTCATTTTACTTTCTTTACTTTCACTTTCATTATCAATGTCAGTGTATTATAATAACAAATAAAATGCATATAAAAATATTTCACATAAAATATTTTTAATACCTACATTTTATTAGGTTGCAATTTTTATTCCGTTTATAAAAATTTTAATTCTTCTCTATTTAATTCTCATTTTACAACTATACAACCAAAAAAAAGCGTGTTGTTTAGTCAACACAGTCAGTGGAAGATGTTTGCGCTACTCCTGCATAGTTAATTTTCTTTCTTTTGACCGTCGTGATTTATTAGAATTACTAATTACATCGACATAAATTTTTAGGTCACTGCCCAATAGATACTTTTAATTTTAATGCTTATAATATTATTTAATTATTATTATAAATATTTCTTCACGGCAATTCAATTATTTCAAACCTCCATTAAAATTAAAGGTTTTTTTTACTGATTTGAAATAAAATATACTTACAGGGTGTCTCAAAAAAGATAATACCTTATTTGGATTGAGAGATTGTAAAAATCGAGACTCCATGGTTTACTCGCGAATATTGCGCTTATACTACACTTTAGATTAGTGAAAATACAAAGTGGAAAATGAAAATCGGGGAAGGGATTTTTTGGTTGAGTATCCATAAACTATATGGCTCAATTCCAACTTCTTTGGGACTTACCCACCCTCCATGTAGCCTACCATAGCCTTTACTATGATTCCCCCTCGCATAGAAGGTAGTTTTTTTTATTATGAAGTCAAGAAGAAATTTTGTATTTTCTGTTCGTAAAATATAAAAGTATACAATATTTGAAATTAAATATCCATATACCGCAACTAAAGCGGCAAATTATTGTCATTGTGTAAAAAAAAAGTATCAAGAAAATTACGTAGCTTGACTTCATTGTCAACCCCTTCTCCCCTTTGAACTAATCTCCTTCCTCTCTTCACCGATCCACGTGGTTTATGGATGCTCCCAAATATAGCATCTATCCCTAATAATAAGTCTGAGTCTTTTACTCAAATAAGTGCTCCATTCCATTCTTTTAAGTGAACATTAAAGGTTAGTACAACGTGAACCGTTGAAATTCTTCTAAAGCGCACATAATTTGCATTTCACCAGTTTATCTAAACGCCCTGTACACGTAAATGTATGTTTAAAAATCGTGAAGTACATTTGCACAATAAAAATATCTTTTTTTTTAAATAAAAATATTATTTATTGAGAATTTTTTTCCAAAAGAATTATTATACAAGTCATTATTATATAATTAAAAACGGTTGCAAAATAACAGAACTATTTAAGTATTATGACTATAATTCGCAGCAATAATCAATTGCATAGGTTTGTGTTTATAGGCGTATTGATAATTAACATCGTACGTATAGAAAAATAAAAGAAACATAAAATATTATACTACAAAAAAATATTTTCTTTTACAGTATTGAAAGGTTGTTAGAATAATTGATACTATAGTCGATTCATAAAATTCTTCTAAATTTACCTAAAGTAAATTCCATCAACATTTATTATTTGAAAGTAATCCGGCTGTTGTATAGTCAACTGTGTAGTCAACTAGGCAATTTGTACGACGTAAATATAACAAAATGCTCTAAAAATATCGTAAACTAGGCAATTTGTATGACATAAATGTATTAAAATGGTCTAAAACTATCGTAAAGCGTCAAAAACCAATGTTTTTTTATGTTTAATGATAAAGACTTTTTTGAAGCTCATTCACCGATTAATTTTTGTACAATTAACATTATTGTGAGTTCTTCGCCATAAGGTACTGTGTTAAAAATAACAATTTTAAAATGAAATAATTCAAAATTTTTGTGATCAAAGGAACTTTGTACTATTATTTACCGCAAAAAAATGAACATTCACCGTACTTACTCAAACAGCCGAGCTACTTTAATTTAAAATTAATAAAAAAAGAAGCCTTTAGGCTTGACAGAATCTTTTATTAGCTATTTTCTTGTAACAGCACATACAGAGAGGCGTTCTACCTAAAAGGGACGAGTTGTTCTCAAAAAGAACACAGAAAACCTTTAGATTACGGTACTCCTCTTGGTACCTATTACGAATATTATTAATAAAAAATTATTATTTAAAATAAAAATGTTTTTTCACTTGAATAAATAAGTAACATTGTAATATTGATAAGTTATTATTTTACGATACTTAATATATTATTATTTAGAAATGTCTTAATTTTAATAAAAGAAAACTTGTTTCTGGAAAGAAAATATATATTATTTTTGAATTTCACTTTATGTTCTGCTGAATTTTATGACTCTGGTACTAATAATTAATTGTTAGTTTTATAACGAACATAGGAGTCAGATTATTGACCTAATAGATATAGTACGGCAAATGGCAGTAAAAATTCTCTTTTCTTGATTTTGCCATCCAATATAAAAGTGGTATAAAGTGCACTTATAAGTCATAGCCAGGCGTCCTATATTTCACGGTGGCCGCTTTTTGCTCTAATATATCTTTTCCATGTCCAATTCTTCAGAAAAATGGAAAGTTTGAATCTCGAAACATGCAAAAATACTCTTAGCTCACATTTTGAAAGTATAGCGGAGAGAGAAAAAGGAATTGTTTTTAGTCAACTTTAAAATTTCGAAGAAAAAATATGTATTCCCTGAGTTTATAAAGGTTAATAAAAAATTAAATAAAAACACTTTTTTAAGATGAAGCTTTTATTAGTAGTAGTCAATTTATAATTTTGTAGTAGTCAATCATTCATGACTATTCGTAAAAGCTTGAGAAGTTCCGAATCATTGTTGATATTTTATATTGAGCTACTCAAGCTTTTACGAATAGTCACATATGAGTGATTCCTACAAAATTATTTTCTACTTTTAGGTCCAATAAAAGCTTATCCTTTAAAAAGTATGTTATATTTAAAAACCAAAAAAACATGTATGTCAAATACGGTGGAAGTGATGGGAAAACCATGTCATTACCATAAAAATGCATTGTCATTCAAACTAAACGTGTATACAAAATTTCAGCTCAATCGGATGAAGACATCTGCTTCAAAATTGAGTTGCAAGATTTGACCCGAACATAGTACATTGCAAGTTAAATACACACATACATTGCAAGTTAAATACAAACTTGTAAAAATACTTGCCTGACATTAGTTAATAAGTTAAACTCGATTAAGGCTTTCTGATACCCGAAATGTTCTTAAAAAGATATTTCACGTGTCTATATATTCGGCGAAAATATGACTAAAAAGAATAAAACAAGCTTAATTATATCCACAATGTCAAAATAAAATATGTTTTTGTTTCAGCGCTGATATTGATACTTGGAGAATAAATATAATATTATCGTTGCCACGAATTGAAGTTAAAGGCAAATATGAAGTAATTGGTCAAATTCTCTTATTCCCTGTACGGTCTAAAGGTGACTTTTGGGCAGCATTTGGTATGTATAATATATATTTACAAATAATTTCGCCCAGGTTACAATTTTGATTGAAATAGTTTTTTTCAATCAAAGCTAGTTTTCATTGCTTATTTTTATGAGCCCCAGAATATCTGATCAACCCAAGGACTCAAGTCTTTCCTGAAATTATCGGGAATGTCATAGAAAATGTAAATCGCTGATTCCACCAACTTTTTAATCAATTAAAATTGATAAAACAAATTTTCAAATTTATTTTATGAATGTTTAAAATTTCTATAATGATACAAATTTTTGGGTAAATCAGGCCAGGATTTCTATTCTGATTTGATCTTTATATGTATTTCAATAATTTTAATTTATCGTAGGTGATGTCAGCGCCAAAGTGGAACTATTTGGAAAAATTGTAAAGAATAAAGAAAATGTACGGTTTATGAAAATTGATAATTTACTCGTTGATTTTAAATTACAAAAATCGAAATTTAAAATTCGAGATCAAGTTAACCACGCAAACGTTATTGGTAAGTTCAATAAATATTATCTGAAAATAGTTTAATCAATTTCAAAAACTTTCGCAAAAGAACTCAAACCTGGGCACAGTGTTTCATACAAAGAAGATTTATCTTTCCTTATAATTAAAGGGATAAATATCTGAAAGAAAAGTCTACAAAAACTTTTTTATCATCAAATTTCATTAAATTTTGATAAGTACATATTTTTCAAGACATTGCAAAAAGGATTGAATTTGATAGATTTACTGATGTTATTTTAACTTTAATATTATGGTAAATGGGACTTGCAACCCCGCACAAGAATACCCCCGCACTAGGTAAAACGTAAAACAAGAAGTGGATTCGTTTTGAGTAATTCCAATTTAGACTACCAGATAGCAATACTTTTACTTACATATTTGAATATTCAAATTCAAATCAGATAAACCCCGCCAACTGGCGATAATAATACGTACTAAATAAAACAGACGTTAAAAGACGATTATTTCTTATTTTTTTTCTTATTTTAACAGTTCTTAGTAATTAAATCATTATATAAACCCGATTATTGATGATGTTAGATACTATCTAATCTTAAATAATTAATTTGCAGATTCAAGTTTTGAATTTCTGTTATAAAAAAATTTAGAGTGTACTGTAAAATTGCAATGTACTAATTTAATTAATATCTATCTATTTTAGGTCAAGCAATGAACCAATTTCTAAATCAAAATGCCAATGAAATTATCCAAGAAATGAAACCAGCAGCGTCTGCAAGTATATCCAGATATTTTAAAGCATTCTTAAACAGTGCATTCTTAAAAATTCCATTAGAAGTTTGGTTACATGGTGCCTAAATTATTCCCTTTATTTTTTATGTCCAGTATTAAACCAAAGTACAATATTATTTTGAAAAGACAAAAAAAAATATATTTTTTTGAAAATAAAGACACATAAAAAATGGGTATGTAATTGCGTGTACCATAAATCACGCGAAAAACAAAGTGGAAAAATATACCACTTCGCTCTAAAATTAACGCTACTCTTCATTAATAATAATAATTATAATTTCATCTCATAGTTATTACACGACGTACATAGGCAAATTTATTGATCGTTTTCAAAGTTTTATCATTAATGTAATAATATTGCCTATATTTTTAATAAATGGGGATTATTTTTTATAGTATGAAGATAGTGCTAACTCTGTTGCTAAGATCTAAGTATTAAGTAACCTAACCTAAAAATTAATTCAATTGCTTATTATTCGAATACCATACCTATTTGTTTATGTGTCTTGATAAAAATCATTCACGAAAAAAGTTAATAAACAAAAAAGAATTACGCCCAAAAATAATGTTCGATTTTGTACCAATTCAGCGAAAAAGTAGAAATTTCTCGTACGTTGCATTGAATTTTGTACTA
This sequence comes from Chrysoperla carnea, assembly GCF_905475395.1. Taxonomy (NCBI): domain Eukaryota; kingdom Metazoa; phylum Arthropoda; class Insecta; order Neuroptera; family Chrysopidae; genus Chrysoperla; species Chrysoperla carnea. The sequence continues at coordinate 131,037,623 of NC_058337.1, forward strand.
TATTAAATATGTTATTTATAAGATTTTTGTACTGATTAATTATTGGCAGAATTAACACTTTTTTTTTTATAAAAAACTTATATGATTTAGTTTTTATTGAATTTAGAACCTAGAAGTCCAAGATTTTGATTTAACTAAACGAATAAACCGATTTAGAGCCGGTTCAGTTTGGAGAAAGCAGAACACTTTTTTTACTATGACCCTTATTTAAGATAATCATCCTTACCTGTATCCTCCACACTCTAACTAAACGCATCTAGGAAGGGGTAATTGGGGGCAATAAATAGTCCCTTCCAGAAAATTAGAAAGCAAAATATTTTGGAGAAAAATGAAAGGACATGAAATAAAATGATGAATATAATGAAAATATTTGTACTTAATTTATTTAGTTCGTACACAATTTTAGTAACGTAAAAAATTATTCCTCCATGATCAAAATAACAATTTTTTTTTCATTATTTTTATAATTTTAGTTAAAAGTAGTCCTTATCAATAATTGTATTTACAAAAAAACAAAATTTTCATCGGATGTAAGTTAAACATGTGGAGAAAATTTAAAATTATGTCTCTTGGGTTCTATTTGAATCGAAAACCAAAGTGTTAAACAAATTCATCTGTAATACAGGAACACCATCGAAAAAAATAACAGACAATTCACGATTGCATCCAGAACACTCAATTTAAGTGTCTCCCCTTTATAAGCAGGGGGGTACTGCCATCTTGATAAGCGATATTGGATAGTACTCCTGTCATAACAAAGATTTTAGAGGATAGTATCCTTCTCTCAGTTCTTCTTTTCTAATCTTAGAATTACCCAATATAAAATGGACCCAAGATTAAATATACCACTGTTTTCCGTAAAAAGGTGAGTAACAGAAACTTAATTTCCCCCCCCCCCCATACTTAAATTTCATCCAATATTCAAGCGAGTTTGTAAACATTTGCAAAAAATTTAAGTGAGATAACGCCTGATAGATTTTTAAACAGAAACGATCGGCAACGCTACCTGTGTCTAGATTGTGTAATTAAGCATTTATTCAACAAGATTTATTAATGTTGTTAGTGAGGTGGTAACGCCCTTGGTAGGTAACGCCTGAAAAAAACTCATCCAAAGTATTTACACACTTCTAAAATCATCAAAACATGATTAGCTGTTGGTATCTATGGTAACTATCAAAATAGTTGTAATTTTTAACCCCCGACATAAGAGAGGGGTATTATTATAATTTTAACGTGTCAGTGTATCTGTATGTCTGTCGATAGCATCGTAGCTCCTAAACGGATAATTCGATTTTGGTTTTTGCAGTAAGTTGATTTTAAATACATTAGGAAAATCACTAATGCAATCAAGAAGTTAATATTGCTCAATATTTGTACAATCCTCTATTTTGATAGTATAAATATTGTCTCAAAAGTCATCTAAGGTCGGTCACGTGTCAGCGACCTTAGACATTCAAGGGCATAGGTCGCAAAAATTAGTTTTTTGAAAGTATAAAAGGAAACGAGATATTCTCCAAAAAACCTTGCGATCTTTGACCTTGAATATCTAATGACGCTGACACGTGACTATATGTGAATTGAAACATCATTTATACTTCCCAAATAAAGGTTTGTACAAATATTTAGCTTATTTCGTTAGATTCCGAGGTGAAATCCTAAGATGATTGAACAAATATATCATTATGTTTAAATAATCACACTGTAATTTTTCACAAATATTTATAAACAATCTCAATGTCAATATCTCCCCCCTTTTTTAACAATTATAATTTGATTTTTTTTATTTATTATTTATTTTATACAATTAACAATTTCAATTGTTTTTCATACTCTTCAATCTCTTTTTCTTTCTGTTTATACTTTTGTTTATATTCGGCTGCTATTCGGCGTGCCTCATTCAATTGTTTTGTAATTGTTTCAATTTTTGCCATTGCATTTAATTTCACTTGTGCCAATTGTATGGCTTTTGGTGACACTGTAATTTTATTTTTTGTCATAACAATACGTTTTAATGGTTTTATTGTCACATCATTTATATTATGTTGCTGTAGTAGTTGATGATGCTGCTGCTGCTGTGTATTGTTGTGATGCGCATGTGTTGTTGTTGATGCTGTTATATTATTATTTAATAGTTTTTTAAACATGTTCGATGGATATTTACCACCGGTTAATGCTAGAAATTGATCACTACGTAATGTTATCACTTTACGTCCTTTTAATTTTAATGCGGCTGCTGTTTTCTCTGATATAGTTTGTGGAGTTGAATCTGGTGATTCTGCTGTTTTTGGTACGTTTAATGTTAGTCGCCCACCATCTATAATATATTAATACAAATTTTGTAATATTTTTTAAAGAAATCTTTACTAATTGAGTTGTTGAACGAAATTTAGTTCTGATTAACGTCACGAACATAGCACACTGTGTCCAAAAAACGTTTATAATCTATGAATTCTCAAAATAATTGAAATAAAATTGAAAAAAAAATTTATTATTATTTTTAATTAAACGACCCAATTGTCTGAAAAAATAGTTTTACATCGATTGAATTTGGTTTTTCTTAAAAATAAACCAATTATATATACCGGGTGGACCAGTAACTATTATTATCACCTGAAGTATATTAAAATATATTCGCTATAACACATAAATTTTTCCAAGCCAATTTTGACATTCTTCCTTAAACTGTGCTGAAGTTTCCTTGATTATAAAAAAAAACCAACTAGGTTTCGTGTGCGTTAAATGGAGAATAAATTATTCATGCGCCGTACACATCCATACTTCCTTTACTTTTGACGCGCCACTCTATATATAAATCTCGAGTTTTGGCAGTTCAATTTCGATTAAAATTTTAGGATTCGTATTTAGTCAGGTCAACGTTTACTGATTTCAATTTTTAAAATCAAATCATGTAAAATCAATTGAAAAAATATATCTATTCACATTTGATGTAGTTAGCTGCTGCATCCGCCAAATCTTACTCTACAGTGAAAACGCTTTGATTTCTATCAGGTAAACCTCTATTTGAAAAAAATGCAAGCTGTCAGCTGTCACGCTGTCTTTGCTTTTTTTGCATTGTCGACACTTTACCTCTCAAATGGCATACAATTCAAATCTTGTGTTAGTTGTGGGATATTCAAGTATTACGTAAGCTAATTTTAAGTGAGGAAAATTGGTATAATTTTCTTACCTGATAATATTAATTGACTTCCATTGGCTAACGTCAATGAAGGATGTTCACTGGGTACCGTAGTTAAACCATGATTTTCTAATATTTTATAGGCATTGTTCATATGACTATCAGTATCCACGTCAATCGGTTCATCCGACGACGATTCTTTTCCCGAATTATTTTCTGTAATTTCTGCAACAAAGATATTTCTCTGAATAAAACAGTCTACCTAGATTTACCCAAAAATTTATCAACTTCCGAAAACAGGCTTTCAAATTTCCTACCGTTCTGAAATGACTGACACCTAAACCTATTTAATAAAATGCATACCTTTATTATTATCTTGCGAGGATGATTCTGAAACATTTAATTCCTCTGTTAAACTCTGTGTGGCTGCTAAAGTTGCTCGTTGTAATTCCATATTTTGAGCACGTTCCGTCATCACTTTCATTGCTAATTGAAGTAATTGTGCTAAATCCATACGATCTTGTTCAATTGCCATCGATAAAGGTGTTTTATCAAATTTACTTACAACATCAACCGCTGCACCATAATTGATTAATAATTTTATACAATATTCGTGTTCATTTTGTACCGCCCAATGTAATGGAGTCATTTTTAACTAAAACCGATAAAATCATTGTCAATTATAATACCTAAAGAAGGCTGACTCTTCTTCAGCCACCATGCTTTGAACCATTTGGAACTATTTAAGAATAGAAAAAGCATTTTTATTTCAACGTATTTTAAACAAGATGCGACTAAAGGAATCATGCAAATAGTATTGCAGAAAGTTTTTGCAAAATCTGCTGTGCTACGATTTTATCAAGAAGTGAAATTTCCCGATTTTAAATTACTTACCATATCTTTTGCATTTACTTCAGCACCATGTTTCAATAACAATTCTACAACTTCTGAATGTCCTTCATACGCCGCCATATGTAAAGGCGTCCTTTCGACTTTAGTACGAGCATCTTTACTAATACCTGCACGAAGTAATACTTCACATGTTTTCACATGATTGCCTTGGGCTGCAAAATGTAACGACGATGTCCCTAACTGTAAACGAAATTAATGAAAAATATAATATTTCTTTTCAATAAAATTTGTTTTTGTAAATATATTACCCAATCAGTACTGAAGGGTGCACCTTTCCCCATTAATTCACGTACAGCTTCGGTATTCCCATCTCTGGAACATTGTAGTAACCGTTTTCCTAATTCCATAACAGGTATTGTATGGGCTCTACTCGTTGTTATCACTTTTGAATTATTCATCTAAAAATATCAATCAATTTTGAAGACGTAAACTTGTTAGTAAGTGATCCCTTCGCTACTATATTAAGGTTGTTAGTGTAATAGAAAAACCGATTTCAGGCGGTTTGGGGTTCTCATTACACTTAAAATTGACTTAAATCGAAAACAGAAACCTTGTAATGTATACGATTTAAATTGCACTCGAATTTTTGTATCACTTTTTTATCTAAAATGACGAAAATATGGTTTATTTGATTCTTAGATAAATATTTTCTATGAAATTGCATGAATTCGAAGCGAGAAATCACTCTTCGTACGGAATTTTTGACAAAATCTCGGAAACTACATCGAATCATCAAACAAACCAAATTTTTAGAAGTTCTTGTCAAAATTACCTTGTATACTGAATTTTATCGAAATTGGATATCAGTGCCGGATTAACACAGGTCAGAGCTCCTGGGCAATTTCGGGGGCTCTTAAGCGGGGGTCCCATTGTGTGCGGTCCTTTTCATACAAATTTGTATCTGCTTAGTACCCGCTTTTGGTACCCTTCTCGTAAAAATTTGGAGAGTGCACGGGGATCCCTTCTCGTACAAGTAACTTATGAGGGGCCCCTAAACCCCTAAGGGTTGCAACCCTTTAATAGTTAAACCGTCACTGTTCGAAATAACAAATTTTTCTCGATTTTCTTTGAAAACATCGGGTAATTTTTAAAGTATCGCCTGAAATCATGCATGAAGCTCTGTATTCTTGAGATATTTGCGTTGGAATTCCGAAAAACTACATCTAGCCAAAAAATGAAGTAAATATTTGTGTTTTTTTTAAATCTTTAAATTAATCCAATCATTCCAAATGTTAAACCAAAACTAATATCGATAAAATCGAAAATATCACAACAATATGTGATCAGCCAAAATAAAAATCTTTGCCTAGAGAAATTAAAATCCAAACGACATAAAAATCTATTTTATTGTTGGACAATTCCCTTGATTTTTTTATACTTGTTAGATTTCCCGGATTCCCATAATAATTCATTATATTCCCTGAGATTGTTTCGATTTTCGACAGTTACTACTTGCTTTTCTTGTCAGAAAAGGTCCACAATTCAAACACTACACCTTCCCCTAACTTACATTTTGTTGAGGTTTCTTGTCATACAGTTTTAAAAAACATTAAGCAAAATGATTATACTTACTGGAATCATTTTGGCATCTATTTTAGTACTGGGGGCAAATTGGATAGATTCACCTAATTCCACCTAAAATTATTCATAAAAAGTTCAAAAATGTATCTCCTGTAGATCAGAATAATTAAAACGATTTGAATTAAAGCTTACGGGAATGAAAGTAGATGTATCGAAACCAAGAACTCCATCGGACAAAATCATTTCGGATGATACTGCTTGCATTCTGCCTTAAATATACTTCAAAACATCCTACGGAATACATAATCGTATAAACAAATATACACTTATTTATTGTTTTTATTTAACTAAATATGGCTGTCAAAGAGGTTATGAAATAAAAAAAATTTTTATCAAAAATAATTATTTAATATATTCTTGAAGGATTTGATCATTTGACAGAAAATTGTTGACATTTTTTTTTTGAAATACGATAAAAACATCAACTCTGCACAGGGCAGGATATTCACAAAATAAATCGCCATCTTCTCCTAGGCTTCCTGTTCCTGTTGTTCGAGAACGGAAGTGTAAAGCACCCATTGTGTATATTTTCTAGTAGGTAAAATTGAGGTAGATAAAACGACGATTGGATATTTGCATATTACTTACATTACATTAATAAATATTTTATTTTCTAAATCTTGTCGAAAAGAATTTTATTCACATAAGATTTCTGCTTCATCACAAAAGACGCCTTCGAAACGTCATCATTTTTTAACTAGAGACATCTATAGCACATGTTTGAATTATTTTTAGCGGGAATTTTTTTTATTGTTTTCAAAAGGTATTTGAAATAAATTTTATTTTATAGAGTAAGATATGATTATTAAGATATTAAACCATTGTCATAACAGGAAAAAAATGTCGAGTTTAATTTATTATGAAAACTACAAATATTCTCCTAGGACAACCCGGGGGCGAGTCATTGATAAATTTTATAAAATAGTTCTCATTTTGAATAAAAATCACCTCTTTTGCGATAATTGTTACAGAGGCATGAAAAATTTTATTATATAACAAGTGAAAACAAACATTTGACTGAGTTAATTGTTGAAATACCATGTATAGACTGTGTTGATGAAGCAATCGTTTGTTTTTTGACGTCACGTAAATAAAAAAAGATATCCACTTTTAAATAGCTATACACACACACTGATATTCTCATATTAATGCATACCCTGGTGGAAAAAATATTTGAAAAAAGAATAAGTCTTAGGAAACTTTGAAAAAGTCTTAGAAACTTTAAAAAAGTATTAAGAATTCTGAATAACTCTGAATTAGACTAGTCCGAAAACGTTGAGAAATTCAAAGTTCCTAAGCTAGACTTTTTCAGCATTTATCTATTAAATTTTAGTTCAAAGCATGTTCAAATTCACGAGCGACTCTTTTTATCAAAATACAAAGTGAATTTTTAATTTTGGAGGTGTTTTAATTTTTAGGGAATCCCATCACGTAAGGGGAGGCTGCCAATGGCATTAAAAAAAATCGGGCGACCTAATATGTATGTGTTTTTGTTTTCATAAAATGTATTTCAAAATATAAAATTTCTTTTCTAGGTTCGAAAATGAGTTTGGATAGTGCAGCTGCAAAAATATTGCAGCGTGCAGTTGCTTTAGAAAATGAGCAGAAATTTACGGAATCGTTGGTTTGTTTTCAAGAAGGGATTGAACTTTTGATGAATTCCCTAAAAGCCGAAAAGAGTGCTGAAAAGAAAAATTATTTACGTGAGAAAATCGATGGGTATATGACACACGCAGAAAAAATCAAACAACATGTTCAACATTTAAAAGATATTGGAAAATTTCATGAACAAATTAAAATTGAAAATAATTCGACATCGCATAGTTATGAGAAAGTATTTGGTCGATTTTTGGAGGATGCTATAATTACGCATATTAAAATTGAGGATCCATATATTCGTAATTTTCATCAAGTAATTATCTTAATAAATTAATATTTTAAAACTTTTCGAAAACCGTATAGATTCGTAGAAACCGCATGCAAAATTGTATAAATAGTTGTAGTTACCCAATACTGCGCTCTTTTTTAAGCAGGACGTGGGATTGTCTCCGTAAATAGATAGTTTATTATAGAAGGAGGGCTTACAGCGCCCACTTACAAACAGCTCATAATATGGGCGAAGTCTTTCTTAACCAAGGACATTTATAGCAGATTCTGGAATGAGATTTGTTGACTGATTCGTACACTTTAAATCTTCAGGAACTCGAAAAACCTATATCGCAAGATTCCAAACTTACTCCCACGTAGCTTTCATTACCCCCACCAATGTTTAGGGTTTTTCCTAATTCGACCTTTGTCGGTAAATTGCATTCCAAATTTTGAAAAAAAAGATCTTTTGCTTGCTAGTTAAATTTTCGAATAAGATGGAACTGCTTTTGTTGACATCTACATTTTAAGATATAAAATTCAATAAAGGAATTTTCAAAGAATTTATACTTCTAGGATTCGATTTTCGATTTATTTTCTCAGGATTTTTATTATAAATTCGTTTCTGTAAAATAATTGATCGAAAATACTTACGCTTTAATGAATTTGGTTTTAGTGTCAAAATTTGTTACGATTTTGTGAATTAGCAGTAAAAAAATGTTCAAACTTGAAGAAAATTATCCTTCTGACTACTGAAGATCCGGATAATACACGAGAACAAGTGGAATGGTTCCATTTGATTGGAAAAGGTCTTCATAAATATAATATAGTTTTTCATCATACATTTTCCGAATCGTTGCATGATCGGCAAATCACGTAAGTTTAATCATTTTTAGATATTGTGCGTCGGCGTCCCGATATTTAAATTGGAAAATCCCTACATGGGATGCTCATTCGTACATGCTAACTCGCGCGATGGCATACAAAATTTGGCTATCTTGCAATACAAACATCTAATGAGACTGAAATAACCGAAAATTGATAGATTTGACCCAATATTTCCCACCATCTCTTATCACAATTTCAATTAAAATAAAATCTTTCGACATTTTGTTACCAAAGTAATTAATTGACTTTGTTAATAATAATATATAATAGCGATTACTAAATTTTGTTGTTGTTAAAATATTGGACTTTAAAGTTAGGGCTCAGTGCAAAAGTGTCAGCTAATATAAACTGGGCTCGCTAAACAAACAGTTGTTTTTCGTTGTTTAATTAGATTGTGCCTCTTGCCAAGTAAGTTTTTGGAAATATTTACCACGAAAATGTCTAAAAACTACCGATTGGTTTTTATTTTAATTTCTAGATGAATATTTTCTAACTACGTGGATGCGTATTCAGATTTTTGCCCAAGGAAAGTGAATAGAAGTATAAATTTTTGGCCTAATATTTTGGCGTACACACGTAGTTAGCCAAATAAATCTATGGTAAATCAGCAAGTCAGCGTCCACCGAAGGCCAGCAGCCTTGCTCTACCCCCCCCTCATATGTTAAGCTAAGACGGGCTAGCTGGATTGACGAATAGAAGAAAGTCAAATCGTAATAAAACTGGTATAAAATCAGCGAAAATTTGACTTTTACGTTCAAAAATTCTTTAATTTTGAAAAATATGTTAATTTTGAAATTTTTATTGAATTTAATTCTTATGGGAGATGAAATAAATACCACGACACTCGAAATAAAATTTATTTGTTATTTGAATAAAACTATACGTGTCTTCAATTTGAAACCAACAATTTTTTATTAAATTTTTGTTTTAGATTGAGTACAGGATGGATAATAAAAATTGGACGTGGTCTTGATTATTTCAAAGCACCTGAGAATAAATTTACATTAGGTGTATTCGATATGGATTTCCGTCCGTGCCATGAAACAAATGTTGATATATTTCATTCCAAAGATGTGAAAATAAGTAGTTGATAGTTCGCGTAAGAATTAAAATTGTTTTTATAAATTGTACGACAACTTAGGAGTCGCTTCGTGATGCACCCCGCCCACCATATGGACATTTGCTGTTATCATTCTCACAATTTCTTATACCTATTTCATATTTATATTTGAATGACTCTCTGAAGTGACATTATCATTAAATACAGCTTATCACACAGCATCTCAATATCTTCAGTAGTTTTTTTCATCATGATACACTAGTTTAAATAACAGACGATGCAAGGCTCGTTGATTATTGTGCTTTTGAAGTTAATTGGCCTAATTTACGAGTTTTTAAAATCTACACAGACAGAAATTTGTTAACAGTACAGTACCAAGCATACTCTAATTCTGTTAATTTGCATCTCCTAGACTTAATATAAAATAAATCGGATATCTTGGAGCTAGACTTGTTCCAAAATACAAGATTTTCGTATCAAATTTTGGGCTATACCCCAAAAACTACTCATCCGATCGTTAAATGTTCTCGATATTTGTACTTTCGCTCAAAATTTCGCATTTTAAAAAAAAGTAGGTACGAGAAAATCGGGAAGGTTATTTTTGTCTCCGATTTGGAAATAAAATCATCTTCTAGAGTAATTTTATGTCAGGACAGTGAAATTTTTGAGATGTTTCCTAAAATCGTATACGAAGGGTAATATCCCGGAGCAATGTCAGCCGATATATCAGAAACGAACCAGATTTTCATGTTTCTGATTCGGGTATAGTTTAATGAAAAAACAGCGAGAAAATTTAGATATTTATGAAATCTGACCCGACGAAACGACGCCTAAGTGAATAATTACCTTAAATGTATTGTTAATGTTTTAAGACAAAGAACAAAAACCAATGTTTTATTTTTATTTAATAAAATTTTATATTTAAAAACAAAAAATATATTACAATCATTTTACAACAAACAAATTTATATTTAAATTAAAATAAATTACAAAATTTTTAAGATTTTTGACACTTTTTGAAATTATAATTTATAATTTGCTTTATTTGGCAGATATTTTGCAAATCTGAGCACGTTAGTTAACTAACCATTAAAAATGCGGTTTATGATATCCAAATTTCTTATTGGATAAAAGATGACATACGTCAAAGCGCAAAATATCTGCTAAAGAAGCTGATTTATTAAAAATATTTCAATATACGCACACTAATCTGAATAAGACGAGGATAATTGGGAAATTTTTTTGTAATTGAGTTCCTTATAGTTCCAGAACGAAGTTTTATGGTTTTTTTGCAAAAAATATTTCTCACAGATCAGGCTTGAGGCAGAACTACAGAAACAAATGCTGTCAAAAATATCATACCAGAAAATTATTTCTGTGGATTTGAAAAAATTCTAAATAGGAACAAATGCTGTTAAAAAAGATGATTATTTGGCAGCACTTATTCCAGATGTCAACCTAAATACATCATCAAGCAGAAGTTGAAAAAAGCTAGTTGCGAATATTTTATATTGGGAATCTAAATTTCGACCGCTAATTCTTCCTGATCCCACCGTGATTAAATAAATTAAATGCCTTACAGATAAAAATAGTAGAATAAAATGTTTTTTTGAATCCGTCAATGGCTTTCTTCATCAATTACAGTTTCTAGAATTTCCGTATTTCGAAAATATTTAAGAAGGCTGTAATCATATTTTATTACTCAAGTCGTTTCAAATTTATTTTGTTATTATTAATGTACATATTTGAATAAATTTTACGAATTTTCTACCAACTTCCTTTTAATAAACTCGCAAAGAAATTGGTTGAAAAATTTTCAATGTATATACTAACTTACGTATCCATCTACATAATTCGTAAGCAATCGTAAGCAATCGCGGTACTCCCTCTTTTATCGAAACGACACTATTTTTAAACAATGAATTTTGATTAAAACAATTTGACAAATATGACAAATTTGTATGGCACGTTAGAGAGTTGTCGTAGATGGATTGCCGAATCAACCATTTTACATAACCGTTAGTTGTATAACACAACAGTTCAGTTATGCAAAACAGTTGGAAAATGTTTAGCGGTTTTTCATAATTATTGAACTTCAACCCGCACCTGATTCGGGTACAGATTAAATTTTCAGCACATGTAAATGCGTCGTTTTTGCACATGTAATTTGCTAGAGAAGTTAAGACAACGCCTTTTATGTTAGGGCAAAAAGATGAGTTTGGGATAAGTTATTATATACATTATTTTTAATAATTTTAATCTCATTTAATTTTTACGATTTAATTGTTTGGGGAATTAAATCGTAAAAACAATTTTAAAATTTGAGGTATATAATTTAAATAATAATAGGATAGGGCACTATTTTATATACACAAAAATTATTTCACGAGGAAAATTACACATAACTTTCATTTTGTGATGAATATGTTAAAAAAGAATCTAATAATCGTGGTTCTACTAATTCCATCGCATCTTGTTCCTTCATAACATTATTTCCACAATTTGATGCAATTTTTCGAAGCGTTGCCTGTAAAAGAACGAAAAAGTAATTAAAATCAGAGAAAATTGCAACAAACAGAGCTAAAAACAAGGATATAAAGAAGCTGACACAACTCATCATGGTTGTTACGTAACCATTTTTACGTAAAAAGGTGAATCATTCTACAACCTTCGTATTATGTAATTATAACATTACATGACGTATTTACGAATAAATTACATAAAAATATTCAACTTACAAGACACGCTACTAATACAGCATCACTGTGACTTCGTTCCCGTTTTTCTTTACAAAGTCGTACTAATTGATTAACACCGCCAAGTTCTACAACTTGTTGGGAAATACTTCGTTCATTACACAATCTGAAATCGTAAAAATGAAAAAAATTAGATTTCTTGTGAATAAGAAATTTAGTTTAAATTTTCTTACCTAGAAAGAGCAATCGCGGATTTTTGTTGTAATCGTAAATTAGCTGCTTGCTCCGATGCACGTGTTTCATCATACACTGTTGGTGGTATTTGTAAAAAGCATAAGAGAGCAGCTACTGCTTTTGCTTCGCCTAGTTGTAATCGTGATTCATTTGCCGCCGACATATTAGCTAATAATGTAGCAACTTGTTCCTTTAGAAATACTGAAATTTTTGGTCCACGTTTTTGTACTGTTGTCAATAGTTTTTCCGCGGTATGACATTGTAATAATGGCCAAACAGTGGATGGTTCCATACACGAGATATTAGCTAATGCCGCAGCACAAAGTAATAAATTCTGGCAACACTGGGACGTTGTTAAGATTCCTGTTAAAATTAGAGCAAAATTTTAGAATTTGGATACATAATTTTTGAAATTGAAGACCACATCGAAGGAGACTAGTTAGGTGCCTGGTTTACCCAGTGTTTTTGCCTGGATACAAGTTTGAGCCTGGGAATGCTTAAATAACGAACTCACCTTATCAACAGTCGTTTAGGCTTCTTCGATGTGGTATTAGCTTAAGGGATTGTGCGATACTTACGTGTTAGAGAATTTATTAAAGACTTCGCATTTTCCTTTAATCCAGAAATTGTATGATTATCTTCAATCCATGGAGCAGTTATTTGAGCAATGACTGCTACTGCTTCAGATAATTCTGGTTCTGGGCGTGAATCTTCTGATAATATATCAGCAATAATTTCAATTCCTCCAGCCTATTAATAACAGAGTTAATTAATTCCTACTCCAAAAAAATTAATGTTATTTCAACTTACTTGTTCAATCTGCCGAATAGCATCACTCGTTGAACAAACTGTCGCTAAAGCTCGAAAAGCTGCCGCTCGTAATGTACTTGCTTTGCTATCCAAACATACTGAGAGCAGAGCTCTGGGAGCGCCACATCGTATTAGCAGATTAGTTGCTCCAGTACATTGTTGAGATGATACCCAGGTTACACCTTGAACTGCGCCTCGTAAAGCTAATTCAGTAGTAGGTTCGTCTATCATATTTATTAATAGCTGGAAAAAAGAACGCCAACAATTAATATCAAAATTATGAAAACGGAAAATCGAAATCAGTCAAGTCAATCCTTTATTTCGTCGCAAAAATATTCGCTCTCATGTTTTTCCTTTAGAAGAGTGGGGTAAACCAAAGATAATATATCAACGTCATAGTGTGATACCCAAGTAAGAAATAAACGCTAAACTTAAGGATGGGACTAAAGTTAAACCAGAATTGGTTTTCCAATCCTGATTCGAGCTTGGAACGATACTATCATTCGATATCATTGAGGCAGTTTTGGTTTTCAAGCTGAACCAAAAAAAGAGGTGTTATAAGTTTTACCGCTATGTTTGTCTGTCTGTGGATTTTGATTTTTTTGGTTTTGTTTGAAAGGTCAAGATGGACTTTAGGGTTCCGTACCCGAAACAACTAAAAAATAGGCTATGATCCTCAAAATCGGTTCAGTTTGGGGAAGGCTCTAGAAAAAAGGTAATACAATGGAGAGTGCTCTTAGATACGTTTCAAATGCGAGTTTAGGGTTCCGTATTCGAAAAATTTCTCGGGGGTTTTATAAATTTTGTAAATTTTACTTGTTGAAATCTTACCTGAATCTGTATAGCCAAAATACCACGTTCCACCTCTCTGAACAAAGCTTTCAACTTTTTCACATTTAATTCTAACTCCTCAATTGAACAATCGGTTGTGGTAGCCGTTCGAAGAAAATCACATAATTGTAAAATTTCTTGGACATCTTGCCCCCGTTCTTCAGTTTTCGTCAAAGAACTAGCTTGTGAATTAATTATATAATTTAAAATAAATTCGGTGATATTTCCATTTAAACTTTGTATCAACGGTGCTAAATGCTCGAATTTATTATTCGATAACTGTCGAAGTATTGTATAAAAATCAGAATAGATAATTTTCGAATGGGCGAATAATGATTTGATTGTTATCGTTGCCTGTGTTGCTGATTCAGCTACTTGTCTTGATAAATGAGCAGCCAGCGATTTACTTTGTAAAGTTACCATACATTCAGCTTCGTATAATTTCGATAATTCTTCTAACCACTTAGCAACGGGTGGGGGTTGAGGTGAACTCTTTGGTGATGCTTCTTTTTTATTTTCGATGATATTATTAAATATTTTCTTCTGTAAACATAAATTCTGCCTCCTTGAAACAGGACCCATGTTATTATTCGGAGTTGATTGATGATTTGGATTTGGTTCGAAATTATCAATTGTTATTGGTAAATTTTGTGAGTCATTCGATAAGGGTGACGCAGTTAAATTTGGCTGGATAACATTCGTTTCTTCAAAAGAGATTTCGTTCGGATCGTATTTTAATTCGTTGCCAGCTGGAGCTGTTTGATTTAATCTATTTGGTTGCCGCTTTTCAGGTAAATAAATGGGTACAGTCCTTGACAGTCTTGGACTGTTATTTGGTGAGATTATCAGCCTTGAATTATCCAAAACTTTTTGTGGTGTCCAATTTAAGTCATCATTTAATTTTGTGATATCTTCCATCGAATTTTCATGACTTGGATAACAACTGAATAAATTTCGATTTACTTTCGGAGAAGATCGACTTGAAGATGATCGACTTCGTCGAAATTTTACGTTTTCAGTTCGAGATTTCGTTGGTAACGGTGATGTTGATAAAGGGGTGGAATTTGATTTGAATGGAATTTTACTGGTTGTGGCCGGACGAGATGTGTAAACTATTTCAAAATTTGATGGAATAATTATATTTGGGGAGTTTTCAATTTGATTTGGATAAATTAATAATGGCTGTTGAATTGTTCGAGTAAACGGTAATGATTGTGTTAAATGTGTTTGGGGTAAGGTAATTTGTTCTGGGGTTGTAGGGGCTGAATGGAATTTTTTCATGCAATTTATTTGGCTGGATATACATTTTTTGGGGGAATATTTCTCTTTATAATTTGTATTTAAATTTTTTATCGGTGTGTTATCAGTTAATTGACAGTCTTTTATAAAATTTCCAGAAATAACTACTGTTTCATTTGGTATACTATTCGATGTTTCAGAATCTGAAAATCCTGAATCTTGACTCTTATGACTATTTGGACTACCAGATGTGTTACGATTTAACCAATCGATATCTTTTTGATTTAATTCTGGTGTATTTTCACGACTGGATGTATTAAAACTTGTAATCCCTTCATATTGATTCATATCAGTGACAACTTCCGTTGCAGGTTCTTCCTCGAATTCTGGGGTTTGTTGTTGCCATTGTTCAAAATTTAATCGATGTGCATTTGGGGATGTGTATTCATTGTTACCCCACCATACTTTACTTGGACTACGGTGAAATTCACTCATTTTCTGGAAAGAAAAAGAAATTATAATTAATAAGACTGCAAATTATTCTATTTTTCTCATAAAATTTCAACATATCCTACGTTTTCTCAAACTATGAGAGTTAAAATTGAAAATTAGTCATAAAATTTCTTTTTAACGCCAAAATTACTCACTGGGAGCGCTGGCATCGTTTTGATTGTCCCCCTCCCTGGCATAATAATAATTATTTTTGCAAAAATGTTTCGGAAGATTTAATGAAATAAATTATTGTTTTAATTAAGACAATTATCCTTTTTTTATCCTTAAAAAAAAAAAAAAAAAAACTATTAATAAAATAAGCTTAATCGAAGGTTTCTTGCATCTTAAAATAATTTACTTAATCAGCATTTAATTGCTATTTTTTTAAAAAATTATTTTGTTGTCGATGCAACAGTAAAAAAATCCTATTAAACTAATTCCTTAAAGATAAATACTTCCTTCTTTTAAAGGCTTCATCACGTAAGCTTTATAGATATTGTTTTAAGTCATTTAATAATATACACATGCAAATAAGGGGTTATCGTTATGCAATTAAATAAAGAAGGTATAATGACTTCATTAGTATTTTTACAAGGTGTTGAGAAGAAAAGGTTCCTTAATCAAAGGAAATGTTCTTTACAGGGGGTTCATTTTTAGAAATCAGTTTAAAAATTAAACTAGACATCACATGGTTTTCTTGTTTGCTTCTGAACTAATCAAAATGAATTCAGCTAGAGTCAAAATGAATTTAGGGGTACTCAAAGTGTTTCCTACTGATATGCAGACAGGATCAAGGTTTTTTAAAACCGGGGAAGGAACTTGAAAGTGGCGACTTGTTTCTCCAGTGTTTGAAATAAATTGTTAAACAAAATTCACAAAATATGTGGCATTTTTTGTGGGAAAATAAAAACCCTTTGCTAAATTATGACTCTTTATTACCTGTTAGCTAATAATTTTAATTTGTAGGGACACAAAATTAAATAAAGCTATACTTGGAAGTCATGCTTTAATAGATGTTGTAACAGTTCGAGTGCACTTGATTTTTCATGAATTTCCGTTATTATCTCTTTAAATACAGCATGTGTTTGGCAAAATCAACTGCATTCAAGTCTATTGAATATTTTCATGCTCAAAACCCAACTAGGCGTTTTAAAACATTTTTTTTCAATACATTATATTATGATTTCCGGGTCAAGTAATCCGGTTTGAACCATGCCCCCCCCCTGTATTCGGGGCTGCTAATATATGATGGAAATTCACAACAAGATGATATAAAAGTCTTAAATCTAAAATTACAAAATTATACAGCTAACGTAAGTTCACATTTATAGACCTTTATTTGAGTGAACTCTTTGACCTCATATTGTCTGCCAAAATGATTATTAATTCTTCTGAATAGAAAAATTACTTCATTTTTGTCGCATTAAACGTTAAAGTAGTTAAATAGGTAAATAAACTGTTTTATAAAATTAAGATGTGGATACAAAAAAAAAATTAATATTCCAAATAAGTGTGCCAGTTTTTAATATAAAATGCGGGTAATAGACCGTAATATTACTTATTATTTGACTAAAATAATAAAAATATCAAAGGTGAATGTTGAAAAAGCTACCAGGTTACACATTTTTTTTAAAACAATAAAATTAATTTTTTTTTATAACCGTTACTATTAGGATTCCGTAACTAGAGGCATCCTAAAATCCTAAAGTTTTTTTTTTATATAAAAATATATATTTCTTATTTAGAAAACTAGAAAAATTCGATAAGAATTGAGTGGAAAACAAACCTAGCAGGAAGAATTTTTTAGTATTAAAATGATTAAATCTGGACCTTTTAAATAATCATAAATCAGATCGAATATTTTTATTCAAAATGGTTCAAAAAATGTTTCCAGAAAGATCCCATAGTCGTATATTAACTATGAGCTATTCAATTCTCCATATACAGAAAATTCAAGATCGTTTTTTTCCAATATTACATAATTTTTAAAATTTCATAATATTAAAAATTATTATCAAAATTTAATCAAAACTATAAAATAAAAAATTTTAACGTATTTAAATTTTTTAATAGTTTTTTAGAATATGATCTCCAGAGGACAGATCAATAGTTTGCTGATTGATTAAAAAACGAAGAAGCTATAAGCATTCAAAGATTGTGGAACATCTCCTTTTAACAAAACAAAGTTTTATATGCATTTCTATGGTGATATCGGACAATGACGTCACTAACCTATATCTTCATCTTTGTTTAATTAGGAATTTTAAACGTTCATATTTTGCGTACTTCTAAAGATTTTCAAAAACCAACTTCACTTTTTTGACCGTGCAGTCAGAATTCTTCACCTGAAGTTATAAAAAAATGTAGTTAACAAGCCTGATCGCTTAAATGATGAATATTACATTTTTAAGTATGAAATTATTTTGTACAACTTTTTTTATGATAAATGTTTCCATTTTACTTAAGTATTAATCGAAAATTCTAAATTGTATTTTACCTCTCTTTTCTGAGACCACTTTTTCTACAGCGCGATTTGACTGCCAATCTAATGGGGCCAAAAATTCAACTACAAATAGACGTAAGATTTCATGAAAATTATTTTTTTCGGGATGAAAACTTAAAACTTTCTATTAGAAAATTAAAAATTTTTATTATTCACTTTCAGATAAAAGAAATTCTTTCCAATAACTTCAAGACGTATTATAACTTTGGAATAATAAAATTTTCCCATAATATTAAAAAAGTTTATACGAACTTTTAACAGTTAGATTTTTATTTGAAAAGGGGTGTATTTATACAATAGGGAAGTACTCTCTTTTTTTTGTATATACCAAACATTAATGCATAGGGTTTAAATACAAATATATGTAATGAGGGGTATATTTTTTTTGTAATAAAATAAAACCAGCTGCTTTGATTTTTGATTCTAGGTGTACATAAATTAAAAATCCTGTGACTGTGATTCTTTTCAATACATTTATTTGTAGTTTTGTATTATTTGAAAATGTTTGGGTGAAGTCAATAAGTGTTGAAAAAGTTCGTTACGAAATAAATATAGAATACTTGTACATTTATAAATATATTGCGTACAGTCAAACCTCTCAATAGTCTCAATAATTCGAGGAAAATTATATTTTTTTATTCAGTTTATAAAATAATTATTAAGAGTTAAGTCAGAGGTATTATATTACCTGTGAGTTTAAAATCGACCGAAAATCATAAAATTTGAATTTTGTTGTTGCTAAATAGCAAGTTGACTAAATTTTTTTATCACTTCAGGTGAAAAATTCTCACGGCACGGACGGAAAAGTGAAATTGGTTTTTGAAAATCTTTAAAAATACGTAAAAAATGAACGTTTAAAATTTCTAATTAAACAAAGAGGAAGATATAAGTTAATGACGTCATTGTCCGATATCACCATAGAGATACATATAAAACTTTGTTTTGCTAAAAAGAGACGGGCAACAATCTTTGAATGCTTATAACTTCTTGATTTTTTAATCAATTTTAATTTCACTTTAAAATTTTGTCCTGATATCAAGTCTAGTCTTACATTTGTATGTGTAATATGGCAAATTCGACATCAGGCAATTATCGTTTTTTTTTTTTTAAAAACATCTATATTCTGTTTGTATTGATAGAAGTATAAACAAGGCACGAGCAGTTTTCATGAAACTGTTTTTTTAAGAATATTTTATTTAAATCTAAGTAAATAGAAACTTAGTTTATAACAAATTTGAATATCGCCGTAAACCAAATGTTACATTTTCATTGTCCGAAACGATATTTTCACCGAATTATAGTTGGTAATACTCTTTTATAAATTGCTAAAAGTTTAATGAAAATCCTCTCATTAAATTAAGACACAGTGTTTTAATATTAATCCTTTGTTTAAATGAAAACCCTAAATAAATTTGTTATCATTTCGTTTCAATTTCGACTCATTGAGATTCTACTGTAATAGGTACTTGTATATATAGATATAATAGAATTTTGATAAAATAAAAAATCTATTATTTAAGAATGTGGGTTAGACTGATAAGAATAGTTTTTTTTATTGATTTCATCGAAGAATTTACATTTCAAAATTCTTGTCATTCTAAAAAAAAAAGTTCCAACAGACAGCTCCTTTCGGATGTTAATAATCATTTAGCACTTCGTGCCGAAGGGTTTAAGAGAAATTGTTTTTTACAGAAAAATCCTGTATATATGAAATACATATCAAATTAGTCCCAAGTTTGTAACGTTTAAAAATAGATATTGATGATACGAACAAAATTTTGCTACAGGCGTTCATAAAACCATTTAATTAATTCATTTCCGTTTGTCCGTTCTTTATCAGGAAACTTTGGTATCCATTTTCTTCAAAACTATAAAAGATAAGAGTGTTGAAAATTTACAGGTGGCTTGAACTCGTGATTTTGTACATTCTCGAAAAACGAAAAAAAATTATAGAAAATACTTTTGAAAACCTCATCATTGTGTTGGCTTTTCTAATTTATTAAAAGTAATGCAAGCACTGTCATTCAACACTTTCTGTACAAGGTATTTCAACAATTAAGTAGTCAATTATTTATTTTCACTTTTTTAACTTTAAAATTATACCAATTCGTTGTGTGTTTAATTTAAACTACCTATATGGTTTCATTGTATTATTAATTTGAGCTTTCACACAATGTTTGTATCATTAATGTAATAATATTGCCTGTATTTATAAATAATGATAATAATTATTTATAGATATAGGCAATATTATTACATAAATGATTAAATCATTGTATGAAAACAAAAATTAATAATATATATAATAATATATATTTGAAATACACTTTTTTACCGAATTTACGTTTGTAGCAAAATTAAAACAAAGTTCTTTGAAATTTCGAAAAAATTACATTCAAAATTTTTGAAGTGTATCTCTTCTTTGTACAGGGCGGATTATTTGTAACAAATACATCTTTTTATAATTGTCGGATATCGGAAGTTCTACCCCGCTGGCATTGAAGTATCTTTTTTTTTTTGAAAAAATATAAATTGTATATGGACTTTTAAACAGAATAGATACCTACCACAATAATGATATAAATGATGTATTGTGTAGGAGTATAAAGCACCCACTGGCACGTGGCTTACTTTTTATTTTATTAAATAGAGAAGGGTTTATTTGCACCTGGACTTTTTATCTAATGTTTGTTATACATTTTATAGTTTATACGAACATTACCTATTTTATTTAGTTTAATTTAAAATTATTGTCTGTTGTGTGATGAATATATGAAAAATATAATATTATTTGATGAAATTAAAAAATCGGTCAAGTGCGTGTAGAACTATTTATAAATTAGGATTCCGTAGCCATGAAAAAGTTCAAAACATTTCATAAATTAAAATTATGAACTTTATGAGTTCATTTAATAAATAACTAAATATTTGATAAAGCAGAAAAAAATGTTAAATGTATGACAGGTAAAACTAAGGCACACTAGGATTCCGTAGACTTGTAAATAATGATTATAATTCAATTTAATTGGGTTGGACTTCCAAATAAATGCCAATTCCAATAAATTGGGTTGAGTTAATGCGGGTTTATTCAGAATGGGTTGAATTTTTCAAGAAGGAAAGGAATGTCCACCCAGTTCTAATGAAATCGCGAATTAATTCCAGGGTTGTATGAGGATGGGTTGATACGAATACTTTCACTAAGATCTTAATTAAAGAATGGAAATTTATCAGATGCATTTGAAACAAAGGCGTTGTTTATCTTAGAAAATTTTTTGTTAAATATTTTTTTTTCTAATTTTCATAACTCGATTTACAAATTAATAACTTGTGGGAGTCATTAATTAGATTGAACTTTTCCTAATAATTATAATTAATTTTTCTATTTAATTATAAAAAACCTACATAATTTATCTGAACTAGATATTTATAATTTTTTTTTATTAAATAAATATTTACATAATTATTATTCATTATTTAAATAAAAACTTAATGATAAAAATGTTTAAAAAAAATTGTAGATAATATTATAAAAAAATTAATTTGTTTAAATAGTGTTTATTTTTTATTTTTTCTAAAGTTATTAGTAAAATTATTTATGATTAGACATATTTTTCATAAAATAAAAAAAATAAAAATACCGCACCAAGTCTTCTTCGTGTGATAATAAAATACCTAATTTATTAAATAAATTCTTTAAAATTATTTTTATAAAAAAAAAATTTATTTATAATAGAAATTCCGGAGATTATATAAATTATAAAAATAATTAATTAATCTTCGCGTTGTTTGATTAATAAATCCAACAATTTTATGATTTATACAAATTTTTAGTGTCTAATTATCGGTCAGACAGGCAGACTTTGGCAAAAAAAAAAAGAAGATGCATGTACTAAACTTTTACCCCACTTTCACACGTTTATAGTAATGTAAATAGTAAAGATTCATTGGACCCTTCATAATTTTCCCTAAATGTTTATTTAAAATAAAAAGTTTTATTAATTCTCCTGAGAAATTTGGTTTATGTATATTTCCCAGGAGAGATAAATTCGATTATAGTTCATTGTACCCATTGGACCAAATGTATTAAAATTATATTCGATTGTTGTTAATCTCGAATATTCGAATACTTAAAAAGATTGAAATAATTTAACAGATGTAAATATACATAGGGAAAATGTCGACATATTTTCCACTTTTTTTATATTCATTATTTATTTTGTACCCTTTATGTAAAAACAGTATATTTAATAAAAATACGGGTCCCGAAAATTATCGAATTTTCCAACTTATTGTTCCAAGTTTTGAAGCTAGTAATCGTGGAAAGCTTTTTATTTTGCTACCGAATTGTAGATTATTTTAAAATAAATTAATTTTGTTATTTAAATGCCCATTACGATTACTTTTAATGCTGTTAAAAAATCAGGCTTAAATTGTAGGTAAAAAAACTTTGTTCTAAGAAGATTGTTTAAAGTTTTTAGATATTTAGTTAAAATATATTAGTGAGCATTAATTTTCCACCACAGCGGAGTTATTTCACAGTCATACTTTCACCGCTCGAACGAGACTGTGCGCATAATTTTCCATACATCGAAAAATAGAATGATTGAATTGTTGAATAAAAAATAATCATCATTGATTGTATTTTATTCCAATTCTCAATCATTAATAATATTGAAATTCACCAAAAAATATGGATAAATAAATGTAAATAGGGATTAATAATTTTTTTTTTAAATATTCAGATTTATAGACACGTTATACATTAGTTTTCTTCGGTCGTTACCGCTATCCGATTTAAAAGTTTTTTAAAAACTGCATGCAACTTTCAAAATTATGAAAAATTAGAAAAACAGTTTTATAAAAACCTAGCTTTTACTCGCGCTTTGGTCCTTAAATAACTCGCAAAGATCATTAAAAAGTAAATAAAATAACATGAAAGAAACAGGGTGAAGCAGATACAATTAATGGACATCTTAAGTATATCTGATAACCTTTTTTGATTAGATATCAATAAAATTTATCTCCTTCTCCTTGACAAATTCAAATCCGTCTAGTAGTTTTTGCGTGAAAGCGTATCAAACAAACAAACATTCTTTTAAAAGAGCGTTTTTATGCAAAAAGTAATAAGTAATAACAATAATATACTTTTAATTAATTAAATATTTTCTTAATTTAATTTACTCACTTCATTTAATTAAAATCCTTTCGTTCAATAAAAAAATAAATCACCCATAAACACAAAAATTTCTACAAAATCACTTTTAATAAGAATTACAAAATTCACTACTAATTAAACTGATTAATTCCAAAGTCTATTATAAACTGATTTAACAAAATAAAAATTACTGCATAAAAATGATGAGTCCTCCGAAATAAAATATATAAAAATTCTTGATAAGAAACTTTATAAACATATATTAAGTATTATTATACACCAGGTGTTAGACTATATAATATACTCTCGCACGGGAGTTTGTCTTCTTGCACGGTGGTTGCATATGTGAATATGTGATAGTTTTTTATAACAAGGGTGGTTTATTGGGATACACTACTACTATATGAGTATATAGAAAAGAGTATAGTGGTGGGGGTAAATTTACACACATGACGAGGTGCGTTACTCTTCGATGAACGGTTGACGCGTGCCATCGAATGGTAACGTACAAAAATGCATCATCGTTATGTGTGTACACATATGTATGTATTTAAAAGAAAAAGGTATAATCATTTAGTCTGGGCAGTGGAAGGAATAAACTTAAGCTATAAGCACAGATCCAGAGAGTAGCAATCGGAGTAATTGCCCTCTCCAAAAGGAAGTAAAATATTTTAAATAATTCACAAATAACTTGCCCTGGCCATAATACCTACATGGAATTGTAGAGATTTTCCTAATTTTTGTCTTTATGAGTATTTTCCGAATGATATAAAAGCTTTTCGTACAAGATTTTAGGCAATATCTCAAAAACTACTCACCTATTTTTGGGTCAAACATATACTATTCACCAAGTTTTATTAAATTACGTTAAACAAATATTTTGTTCCGTTAAATTATCTCGATTTTTCGAAGGTTGTTAAAATCCTCCCCGTTTTGGATAAGAATCATAATATAGAGTAATTTTGACCTAAATAATACAAAAATTGGACCCCTTTTACGATTGAATGAGTAATTTTTGAGATATCAACTGCTTTCGGGTATGAAGAATGATATCCTAGAGTAGTGTCTTTAGTAGATTCCTCAGGAAGCTATTGTTCAATCGCAAACTTATCCTGATCTTGGTGTCTATGAATTATTGAGTAAAGGATTCAAAAATCATAAGGATTCGAAAATCACATTTAACGACTAGGCGATTATTCTTCGAAATACCTCGAAAATTGATTCGAATGAAAGCTTTTAGCACAGGATTTTAGGAGATATCTCAACAACTACCGACCCAGTCATTAAATTAACCCGATTTTTGTATTTTTTAGGTCAATATTGCCTTATAAACCAAACTTCATAAAATTCGGGAAAATTTTTGTTTGCGATTTTCAAAATTTTTACAAAGGGATACTACATAAGAAATATGAAAAAGACGAAAAATTTCTGTTTTTGACTTGATTAAAAATCTTTGTCTATGTTTGCGATTTTCAAAATTTTTACAAAGGGGTACTACATAAGAAATATGAAAAAGACGAAAAATTTCTGTTTTTGACTTGATTAAAAATCTTTGTCTAGAGTTATTTTGAACCTAAAAAGACAAAAAACGGGTCCCTTTTGCGGTTGTATGAGTAATTTTTGTACAGACTAAAATCGTTAAAGAAAGATGACATAACGGAATAATTTCTTCGGCAGATTTTGTTTCCATGGCTTATTTATGGTAATTATATGACCCAAAAAATCCATTTGCCGATCCTACTTGTATATTTTTAGATGTACTCCAAAATTATATATGAACAAGTGAAAACAAACAATTGACTGAGTTAATTGTTGAAATACCATGCATAGTCAGTGTTGATTTCTTTATCATATTACACATACAAACATGTGACACATACATAACTGATAATCAAGTATAGTACATATTATAAAATTTCCGCCTCATTGGCTCCCTCACGGGTAAACAGTGATGTTTACGAAAAAATGTTTCAAACAAAAGTTGTTAAATTTTTGATAAGGAACATTTTTTACACTTAAACTTTTGTTCTATCTCTAACGGTTTACAAGATGGGTCCTACGGACCCAAGACCCAATTGACCTATGATGCTCATTTACGAACTTGACCTCACTTTTTACGTCCTGAGTACGCTGTAAAAATTTCAGCTCGATATCTTTTTTCGTTTTTAAGTTATCGTGTCCACAGACGGACGGACAACCGGAAATGGACTAATTAGGTGATTTTATGAACACCTATGACAAAATTTTTTTCCTAGCATCATTATTTTTAAGCGTTACAAACTTTGGACTAAACTTAATATACTATGTATATTTCATATATACATGGTACAAAAATAACACACTTTGTTTCTGCAAAATCCTTCGAGGAAATTTTTTCTAAATATTAATAAACCAAAATTCTGATCAATAAATTTTAAAGCGATAGAAATAAGACTGATCCATATCGGTTAAGACTTTATTCCTGAAACCTGATACTACTACATTAATTGAGAACCATTTTTATATTCGCCTGAGACGACTGGACTATAATATTAAAGAGAATCTATAATTCTTTGCATATTGAAAAAGCATATGGTCTTGTTTATCTTTTTTTGTGTTTTTGACAAAAGTTGTAATACTAGAGGTGTATATGATATATATTAAGATTCCTCCAGATGGTATTTTGAGTTATAAAGTCGTTATAAAAGAAAACGAAGCCAATAATATACCGACTTCTTCAAATTGTTTATATAGATGAAATACAAATGCATATTTAAACTTTTAAAACAAATACTTATGCAAAACTTGTTAAAAGATTGATGATGTATTTATGCGAGCATTTTTTAAATGATGAAAACAAATGCGAACTAATTTTTGAAACAAAAATTTGTATCAATAATTCAAACGAAGATGAAAATTCCTCTCATATACGCTAAGAAGTCTGATGTGCACATGACATAAATTCTTTGTTTACTTTAAACTTTTCGATACTGCAACATACAAAATAGTGCAAAAAGTAAAAGTGCCCGTGATGTTACAGCAGTCCTTAATCTAAAATTTGGGCCAATAATTTTTGGGCAAAGTCTGAAACGTATATTTGTATGTACAGACTCCACGCAAAAATTAGCCGAAAGGAATTATGATATATGCTCAAAATGGATACTTCTATTGAAAATTGACTTCTTTTTTAGCTTCACAAAAAAATCTGACAGTGACGAAAAAAGCTGCCACGAAAATTATGAAAATTATCTAATTTCTTCAATTTGTTACCGTGTAGCTACCACGATTATTTTCTTAATATTCGATTCCAATTTAATCCAATTTTTAGGGCAAGTGAATTTCACAAGTAAACTCGGAATTGCTCCAAAATTATATAATTATAGAGAAGGTATTTAGATCATATTTGATTATTGATTAAGTACATATTTTACTAAATCATAATTTACATTTCAATCAAATTACACATGTGATCAATTAATCATAATTAAATTATAGGTATTTAAACAAAAAAAAAAACAAAATTAAAATAATATTTTTAATTTTAATAATAAATTACAAAAATCCAGTTTCATATGCTTATATTTTTGAAAATATTATTACATAATTTTATATATTTATACCGTTTTATAAATAAAATTATAAATGAAGAATTATAATCGATGTAGATATAATTATGTAACGTATAACCTGTATATAATATGATAGATATATTATGTATGGATTAAGTAAGTACAATTATCAAGTACATTTTATCAAGTACTTGCTTACAATTACATAACTAATAAAATATAAAGATCATCATTTTAAAAATTATTATTTCATTTCATTTTATAATTATGAAATGCTTTACTTAATTGTTTTTAAAATATTTAGCAGAAAATAAATCAAATTCTATCAAAACTTATTCGCACTGTGTGTGAGTTTTTTTGGAGGCGTTTCCATAGTAACGATACTTTAATTATAGAATTGTATGGATGCCTATATAATTGTATGGATTGTATTTATGACTTACAATGAAAATTTAATATTATTGTCTCACAAATTTAAATAAATAATTATGATAATTTACATTTGAACAAGTGAAAACAAACAATTGACTGAGTTAATTGTTGAAATACCATGCATAGTCAGTGTTGATTTCTTTATCACATTGCACATACATACATGTGACACATACATAACTAATAAAGTATAGTACATAATATATAAATGACTTTATAGGTTTCTGCATTACCGACCGACATTTAGTGTATAGTTTGTACACATATTATAAAATTTCCGCCTAATTGGCGCCCTCACGGGCAAACAGTGATGTTTACGAAAAAATGTTTCAAACAAAAGTTGTTTAATTTTTGATAAGGAACATTTTTTATATTTAAACTTTTGTTCTATCTCTAACGGTTTATAAGATGGGTCCTACGGACCCAAGACCCAATTGACCTATGATGCTCATTTACGAACTTGACCTCACTTTTTACGTCCTGAGTACGCTGTAAAAATTTCAGCTCGATATCTTTTTTCGTTTTTGAGTTATCGTGTCCACAGACGGACGGACGGACGGACAACCGGAAATGGACTATGAAAACTTGGGACTAAACTTAATATACTATGTATATTTCATATGTGCATGGTATAAAAATAATATTTGTGCAATTTGATTTCTTATTTTCACAAATTTTAATGCATTACTTAAGTTTAATTAATTAGTGTTTTTCAATAATTTTAGTTCGACATTTTATATAATATTAACATTGCAAATTAGTCATAACAGCCTCCTTTAACGTCAAAATTTTTCACTGGAAGCCCTGGCATCGATTTTATTGTCCCTACCATGGACTACGCACACAACGAATAGTACAAGAGAAACTTATAGTAAAAGGTCGATTTTCATCCATTTGATACTCGAATGAGACATATTTTTTATGAAATTTTAATTTTTAAACATGCCTATCATAGTTTCCCTATCGAAAAGTGTTCATGGCTATTTTTAATTAATTTAATTTTAATCAATTTTTTCCATGTGTTTTTTTCAGGCAAGCCTATACCATTATTTTCGTAATTAAATTTTCGTTGTTCTGTTATATTATAAATGAACATTTTTTCTCAAAAACTTCTAGGATATTAAAATACTTGCGGTTTTTTCATTGGCTTCAGAAAATTATCTTAAAAAAAGTCTATATGGCTTAAAGCGAAAATTTTTAGTTTTAACCCTCGTGGCATTGGGATGAAGGAGGTTTATATCGTAAAGTAAATCAGGTAACTTTTAAAAGATTTTAATCTCCCTCTCCTTTTCGGGGTCTGGAAGACTCTCAAGTTAAGACTTTTAATGACGTATAGGGGGTTTTTTGGGAACGTTGATCTCGAATTTTGATTTTTTTATTTAAATACCATTTTTTTTCAAAATTTAAGTCTTTTTAAGACATCTAAAGGGGTTTTTAAAGTTGCCGATCTTTAATTTGTTATCAATTGATTCAATTTTCACCACCCCCCCTCTTTTAGCTTACATAAATAGACCCCTACTTCTTTTAGCTTACGTAAGTAAACGCTATGTTAATTGGTCGCTGTCTTTTTAAT
Organism: Chrysoperla carnea; assembly: GCF_905475395.1. Lineage (NCBI taxonomy): Eukaryota > Metazoa > Arthropoda > Insecta > Neuroptera > Chrysopidae > Chrysoperla > Chrysoperla carnea. The sequence goes on from NC_058337.1 coordinate 131,066,579, forward strand.
TCAAAGCAGATGACGGTGCTGATTTCTACTTTATGTTAAAAAGTGGATAATAAAATATAAAACTGTATAGCATAATAAAATTTAAGATAAAATTATAGATGTGATTTAAAATAGCAAAAGCTTTTTCACTAAAAGTTATTACTTTTCTTTACTAGAAACTTTCATGGAAAATCACTCTCACGATTGCTAGCCCTTTTCTGTCTCATAAAGAGTCCATAGCTGTAAAGAAATAACCAGTGTGATTCTAGGTATAACTATCATCAAGGTACAACTTTAATATTTCTTTAATTTTCACAATAACGCTAGATATGAAGGAAATAAATATACCTACGTCAGCGAGATTTGAAATCAATCAATTTTCGATATTTTGTACTTTAGTTTTTTTTACATAAATTATAATTAACAAGTGAAAACAAACAATTGACTGAGTTAATTGTTGAAATACCATGCATAGTCAGTGTTGATTTCTTTATCACATTACACATACAAACATGTGACACATACATAACTGATAATCAAGTATAGTACATATGTAAATGACTTTATAGTGTTCTGCATTACCGACCGACATTTAGTGTATAGTTTGTACACATATTATAAAATTTTCGCCTAATTGGCGCCCTCACGGGTAAACAGTGATGTTTACGAAAAAATGTTTCAAACAAAAGTTGTTTAATTTTTGATAAGGAACATTTTTTACATTTAAACTTTTGTTCTATCTCTAACGGTTTATAAGATGGGTCCTACGGACCCAAGACCCAATTGACCTATGATGCTCATTTACAAACTTGACCTCACTTTTTACGTCCTGAGTACGCTGTACAAATTTCAGCTCGATATCTTTTTCCGTTTTTGAGTTATCGTGACCACAGACGGACGGACGGACGGACAACCGGAAATGGACTAATTAGGTGATTCTATGAACACCTATGACAAAATTTTTTTCCTAGCATCATTATTTTTAAGCGTTACAAATTTGGGACTAAACTTATAATACTATGTATATTTCATATATACATGGTATAACAGCGCATGTTTTATTAATAAATATTCTATCTAATTATTTCTTATAAATTAAACGATTCATTAATTATAAATGAATTGAAGATAACAGTATATACATATAATTATCATCGTTTTACTGTAATTAACACAGGTAATTTTTCAAAAATATTTACTTATATAAAAAACTTTGTAAATAACTAATGATGAACATGTTGTTAAAATGAATTTACTTGGTTTTAATTACATGATATTGATTGATTTGGTTCGATTTATAAATATTAATATTAAAGAGTAATCCATTCATTTATTTCTTTATTAAATAGTTTAATTAACTATTTTACAGTTAATTACTTGACCAATATAGGACCTTTATAGTTCAGTTCTTGAAAACTATCTGTAATCCAATTAATCTGTAAAACGGATGACAAAATCACTATCAGAAAACAAAAAATACGTTGTTATGGAAGAAAACAAGTCAAAAAACATTGCAGCGTTTTTTGTTTACGGCTAATCAATGGTTAAGTTAACTTAAAATGGTTAAGTTAGCCTAAATCGGTTTTCTTGCGATAAAAAAAAAATTTGACGTCCAATGAAAACAAATTTAATGGGAAAGTTTTAGATCTCAAAAAAAAAAAAAAAACTCTCGATTGACGTCTGGTAAATTCGATTTGGATGCGTAGGTGCCGAGAAAACTTGAAAAAATAAACGAAAAGAAGTTATGAGTATGAACCTTCAATATTTTTAGCAAAAATTTGGAAAATTTTGCGAAATATCTCAATTTTTCGAACAAAAAAAACCCTTTTTGTAAAAACTTTCCTCCTGGTCGAGGAATTATGGTAGAGCGGTTTTTCGGGGGCTTAATCTCTTCATCTAGACTTTTTCTATCATCATATTTTAGCAGCAAGTGAAATTCTAAAAAAATTGTAGTATAGAAAGAAATCTAATTCTATTATACTCCAAAAAAAGTTATACTTTTTGATAAATTTGTTTGTATAATATAACTGTATCAAATTTTAGACAATTTATTTACTTTTTAAATTTTTTAAAGAAATTTCTTTTTTTTTTTTTTTTTGTATATTTTTATAATGACCAGTATGACCAATGAGACATTTGACATTGATTTTAGAAATTAGCGACAAGCAAAAAAGAAAAAAAAATACATGAATTCACACAAAAAATTGAAAGTAATTCTTAAAGAATTTTAAACACCGGATATCTTCAATCTAATAATTATCAAAATATTTTTATTAAATTATTTTATTCTTTGAATTATTATTAATAATAATATTAATTTTTGCTGCTGTCTGTCTATAATATATTTTGCTTTGAAAATCATTAGAAGTTTATTAAGATTATCACTCATGTAGTTAAACAATTATTCAAAGTAGCTAATCGTATAGGTTTTTTTCCAAATAAATCTACGAATTATGGATGTACGAGCGCCAGGGAAATTTTGGATAAAAGGTTTGATTTTTTTTATATGAAGTTGGACTAAGTCTAAATCAATTCTGAACATTTTGGGAGGGGAGGGGGTGACCGATTATTTAAATAAATAAATGACTTTAAAAGTAGGCATATTTAACATTGGTCTTATGGTAAATGGATAATAAAAACAGCCATGAATACATTTCGATAGAAAACTATGATACGCATATTTAAAAATCAATAAAATTTCATAAAAAATATGTCTCATCTGCTTATCAATAGGTTAACATCTTTGAAAATTCACTACTGGAATTGTTAACAGAGTGAGAACCACGTCTCAAAGTAGATTGACAAGGATAATAAATGCCGAAGCATGGTCATAATACGCATGTCTAAATATACAACATAATATCCTAGCGCGTATTTAAAATAAGATTATACCACTTTTAAATAAAGTTAAAACAGTATATTTTGAACAAATTACCATTTTACCATTTTAAAAAATTTTTTTCATAGAATTAACACAAAATTATCTAACAATATTACTCGTTTGAACGTTAAAACAAAATAAATTTTTATGTGCAGTTGTGAATGTGACATATAAATAGATCATTGATGCAGTTGATTTCGGTCATACGATCATGCGCATTGAATACCATGCTTCGGTATTACGTGTTTCTCCGTCAGCTGTTTGAATATTGTATTTTTGTCTTTGTTAATCTACTCTGTGAAGTCAAAATGTACATACTTGGTATACGCTGGGCTCATCTATTTAAAATATATGATCTAAGGTGAAGATCGACCTTATATCTTGTACTAACATTTTCTCTAATCAAATATATAGTAATCCATATCGTGTACATAGACGTTACTTGAAGTTCTCATGCTTTGCTTTTTCGTAAAATGATACTTTTATAATAATAGATATTAATTGTTTTAAATAAATTTTATTATAATATTTTTGTATCATTATAAGAACGTTTATTATTAATAATAATTCTGATTATTTAACGATTAGTCATTAAAATTAGTAATAATATATTTTTAAAATATTTATACTTCTTCAGATACGTACTGACACTGTCTTACTCATCAAATGGCGATTGTAAATTTATTTTATTTAGTAAAAATTATTTAAAATTAATATGGGCAGGAGGGTGCCCAATTATTTAAATAAATAAATGACTTCAAAAGTAGGCATATTTAACATTGATTTAATGTTAAAATGGTAGATGGATGATATGTTATCAAAGATTTCCCCAAAACTAGTCGATGGAAGTTAAAATCTTAACAAGTGAAAACAAACAATTGACTGAGTTAATTGTTGAAATACCATGCATAGTCAGTGTTGATTTCTTTATCACATTACACATACAAACATGTGACACATACATAACTGATAATCAAGTATAGTATATATTATAAAATTTCCGCCTAATTGGCGCCCTCACGGGTAAACAGTGATGTTTACGAAAAAATGTTTCAAACAAAAGTTGTTTAATTTTTGATAAGGAACATTTTTTACGTTTAAACTTTTGTTCTATCTCTAACGGTTTACAAGATGGGTCCTACGGACCCAAGACCCAATTGACCTATGATGCTCATTTACGAACTTGACCTCACTTTTTACGTCCTGAGTAATAAATAATAATAATAATAATAATAATGGGGTTTAACCTCCGTTTCTCTGAAATATACGCCTATAACAGAGGTCACCCACCTCATTATTTGTTAATCTTTATTTATTCATTTACAAACATATTTTACAATTATATTTTGATGTGGGTGGAGTCGGTTACTACGTTCTTATCCAAGCGACGACAATGTGATCAAACGATCGGAGACTAGCGCTTTAGACCGCTCGCCCACTTAGGCTCTATTATAACTTGACAATATGAGACGAAAAATAAGAATACAATTTTTCGATATCTGGAGTAATTTTCAAAATATCGAAAATTGAAAATTTTATTTAATTATTTAGTTTTCGATATTTCGAAAATCAAGGCAGATATCGAAAAATTTTAATCTTATTTTTAGTCTACATTCATGAAATTTTAACAGAATTTATCATCAAAGTTGAAAATAAGGTAAAAATAATTTCATTCACAAGAGGGTATCAAATTAATTAAAAATTACTAAGAAATTAATATACTTTTTGAACACTGATTACGAATATTCATTAATACAGCAAAAGATTTTTACTAGATGAAACAAAAAATGACACTTTGAAATCGAGGAAGATAATATGCCTCATATATTTACCTCAAAATTTAAAAATGTGTTTATATGATCTACGATTTAAATATTTTTTATTTTTTGCAACCTTTTTAAGCAGCTGAGATTAAAATAATTAAAATCTTTGCCATCTGTGGTATAAAATACTTCAAAATAAAAATAAAAATCTAACAGTACTTTTTTTAAAGGACGATGCACGCTTATTTTATTTTCAAAAAATAAATATTCACAAAAGACGGAAGTAAATTACATCCGATATATCTGATCCATTTTATATAAAAACAAAATTCTTTTTTTTCAATAGTGTTTTTAATTTTTTTTTTTGCAAAATCATAGTGATCTAAAAGATCTTCTTTTATTCATATTTTGGTTGCTGCACACAATCGACCTTAATAATATTGAAATGAAAGGTGTATAAGAAACGATCAATAAGAATTTTTAAAAACATCTGCTATATAAAAATCAGACGCGTGTTTTTAAGAAGACGACAGATGAAAACATCTGCATCGATTTAAATATATATAATACAGTAGATGTTTACATTTTTAGTGAAAGTGAATCATTTTATCAAAAGTTACACAGTCACTGATGTATGGATTAATATAGTTTAGCATAAGACGACTTCGAAGTATCGAAAGTTATTCTATTGATGAACATATCGAAGGCCATGTTTAGCCATAGGGTCTGAAAACGCGGCTCTCTCTCCCAAATTTCTGCAAATTCTAAAATTTTCGTATAGATGTAAATAGCTATCAATTGACAAGATGCTATGCTTTAAATAGCTATCAATTGACAAGATGCTATTTTCTGCTCCAGTTTCTCTCCGGGCGAAATTTGTGACTACGCCCTTAATTATGTTTGAGCTTACATAAAATCTAGACAGAAACTTAATTTATAGACCCGTAAGATAGCGAAGAGAATTTCAGTTTTGACTGCAATGAGAAAAAATTACTTAATTTAGATTTTTTAGTTTAGATAACGTAACGAAAAATTCGTTTTCCATTTTTCAGGCTCTTTTTTGCCGTATTTACTTTTCCATGGGCGGAATGGACGATATTATGTCCATCACAAGCGGTCCAATATTCCTTTTAGTTCACTACTGGGAAGAACTCAGTAAGCAGAATCAGTAAATACCTCAAGAAAATAATTGTCAAGTAATTAGACTCAACTGAATTGATAAAATTGATTTAAGAGTTACTTAATTCGATCAAGATTTATATCCATAAAGTTTGTATTGCAAATGTCGGGAATTCCAAGCAAAAATTCGAACTTCTTGAAAACTTATGTCGATTTCAGAAGATTCCTTGTCGAGTATGACCTGCAAACTCTTTCTATATTATTTCCTAAGCGAAATAAAATGGAAAATAACAACGAATAACTATGAAGAAAACTTAATAAGAAAATATAATTAAAATTAAAATTTCAATTCGAACAAATTTCGAAATGGCACTGCAGTGTCATACCTTACAATAGTTTATTATTTTAGATGGTGAAATAATTATTTTATAAAAATTTTGTTTACTTTTTATATTTTTACACTGATATACCTAATTTTAGGATTCCGTAACTAGCTTGATTAAGAAACTTTGTTTCAATCTTCCATCTTGCAAAAAAAAAAACAAGAACGTTGTAAACTGAATAAATTTATCAACCTAAAATTAAAAGAACGAGAGGTGGTATGGGACACCCGGTAGGAAATCTGTTCCTTTCTAAAGTTGTATTTAATAATTCATTTCAAGTTTTCATTTCAAAGATCAGAATAATTTTATTTGATTGGGTACTATAAACAGTAATCAAAACATAATTCAAATTTTATGTCAAAAGCCATCTATGAATAGTAATCAGAAGTTACCAAAGATTAGAATCAGAAGTTATTTAATATCAAAATGAGAAGTAGAGTTTAAAACAATGTTGGTCGGTTGGATTTTTTTTGTCTGGTATTTTTATTTAAAAAAAACTGTAATGCTTAGGTAATTTTAAGGTTTTACCCACCTTTTCTGCATATTATGCTCAAAGTCTAGTTTTTTACTAAGAAAAGTTCATTTATTAAAGAACTAAAATTTCTTCTAAGGAATCAGCCGTAATAAGTCAGATTTTACAATTAAATTTTCTGTCACAATAAATTAATTTTAATAATAATTTTCATGACGACTTTTATGTATTTAGACCAAGATTCAGTTTTCTTTGATTATCATATTATGTGTACATAATTTTTAACGCAACATTAATTTTATTGCATTTTTAATGATTTTACTGAAATGCATTAAAAAAATCTAATTACTTTAATTAATTTTTAAATTTGTGTGGCATTTTAAATCAGTACTGAAAATATTAATTTATTTTGTATTTTTAAAAAGTTGTCTTCTTGTTAATTATTACAAATTGAATTAAAGCGTTAAATATTAGGCGTTTTAAAAAAAATATTAGGCGCCAACCAACAAATAAAGGCTGCTATTGTGTTCTCAATTTGTTTCTTTCAGATGGTGCCAAACACTCACGAGACTTCTGTATAATAACAATCATTTGCTGTTATGACAAAAATCTACCAGCAGATAACTTCTTCCAACATAATAAATTATTAAAGAAGAAATTAAGGAAGCATTGCTGACGGTCAATCATCCCAGAAAAATCCGATTAAATTTCAGGATTCTGAATAAGTGCACAATGCTGGAGCAGAAGAAGTGAAAATATGTTTATAACGCCTTAAAGATTGCACTGATTCTCTGGCAGAATTTTTGACTATGGTAATACATAATTGACTTTTCTCGGTCCGAAAAATCAAAGCCTGGACATTTTGTTATACAGGCTGTCTTTTTTAAGTTGACAAATGCTTGGAACTCGATAAATAAATTTAATCGAGGAAAATGCATCAAACGAAAAATGTTAGTTCAGTTCAATCTAAATTTTCAGGTTCAATTAAAACCTCACTCTGATTCATAACTGACAAACATTTTTTATTTGTAACATTTTTTCGTCTCTATAGAAAAACAAACCATTTTTATTGGAAAACTTTTTTCGAAGAGTTCCTAAATTTTGCAGAAACAATTATAAGAAATTTCAATTTTGATCCGAAAAAAATGGGAAAAATTTTTCAATTCCGGAAAAATGTATCGAACAAAAATGTAACTTTCTTAATCAAGAAGAACTTTCTAATTTAGAGTGTTCATCTATCGATTACCAGTTACGGAGTAGAGTGAGCTTTTCATTGAACCTGAAAACCTAGGTTAAGTTTAATGTCTTCGTAAGATGTGCGTTTTCAATCCTTAACAAATGATTGAATAAAATTGAAAATGATTCATTTTTTTTAAATATGGCTGCATTACATTTTCGCTTTGCCGTTTAAGGTTTCTCTTCCATAGGAAAACTATGAACAATTAGACCCGATTTACTTTACATGGAGGTAAGCAATAAATTTCGATTTTTGCCCCAATTCCTAGATCAGTTTTTTGTATTTTTAAAATACGTATTTTCGACTACCAAGTAGTCATCATCAGTAAGAATTAGCTAGTGAATGTTACTCTTTGCTAATTTGGTGGCGGACTGCACACTGTTACATTCGTGTTTTTACAATTTATACTGTTCACAGTATCTGTCAAATTGTAGTGTCAGTGGCGCTAGCCAATCAACTGCCATCAGTTGACTAGTCTGGCCAATGAGCATGATACTTGTGCGCAGGTCCATTCGAGTATTTTTTGACGTTTAAAATAATAAATTACAAATCTAACCTAAATTAAAAAACTATAAATAAATCATAAAAATAAATAATCCTTTATTTTTATAACGTATTGACAATTTTTAGAAATTCAACCTTGATTTTGCAATTTTTATTAAATCCGAATTTGGAATAGGTCCTTTGTCCAAGTTCATTGCTTCATTACCCATCTTTTGAATGAAGATGCTTTCATAAGCGTCTAATTCGCAAGGATTGGGTACTGATTTTAAGAGCTTAAGGTTTGATTTGTCGATTTTGTGGTCGTTTTCGATAACGTGAGCGGCTACACATGATTTTTCAATTCTTCCATATTTTAAATGGCCCATATGTTCTTTTGAATCTTGTGATAATAACAAAGAACATTTGGGCCATTTAAAATATGGAAGAATTGAAAAATCATGTGTAGCCGCTCACGTTATCGAAAACGACCACAAAATCGACAAATCAAACCTTAAGCTCTTAAAATCAGTACCCAATCCTTGCGAATTAGACGCTTATGAAAGCATCTTCATTCAAAAGATGGGTAATGAAGCAATGAACTTGGACAAAGGACCTATTCCAAATTCGGATTTAATAAAAATTGCAAAATCAAGGTTGAATTTCTAAAAATTGTCAATACGTTATAAAAATAAAGGATTATTTATTTTTATGATTTATTTATAGTTTTTTAATTTAGGTTAGATTTGTAATTTATTATTTTAAACGTCAAAAAATACTCGAATGGACCTGCGCACAAGTATCATGCTCATTGGCCAGACTAGTCAACTGATGGCAGTTGATTGGCTAGCGCCACTGACACTACAATTTGACAGATACTGTGAACAGTATAAATTGTAAAAACACGAATGTAACAGTGTGCAGTCCGCCACCAAATTAGCAAAGAGTAACATTCACTAGCTAATTCTTACTGATGATGACTACTTGGTAGTCGAAAATACGTATTTTAAAAATACAAAAAACTGATCTAGGAATTGGGGCAAAAATCGAAATTTATTTCGACATATCCTAGAGTTCTCATTTATTATCTTCGATAATATTTATATGGAGGTAAGCATTATAAACAGTTCATTTAATTTTTGAAAAATTAAATTAAATTACATTTGTTTTTATGTTTTAAACAATTTTTTTTTTCGTGTTTGTGACATAAAATTACAAATTATCTCATTAAAATCACGCCGACATACATACATAGGTGTAGATATAGTTTTTTGGTTTTCTATTTGAAGTCTGTCGTCACAAAAATTATAAATGATCGCATTAAAAAAAATCAATGTCATTGGTCAATGAACTTTCACCATGTAAAAACATGAACTTTTTAAACGTTACCTACATCTACAATTAAAGGTATTTAATTTTAAACATGACCAAAAATATTGAGACAAATTATACAAGGTTTAATTATTTTGACAAAATATTGTACCTTGGATCATTATTTTCATTTATATGATCAAAATTACATGACGCTGTGTCTTTTCTGTCTTTTTTTCTTCAACATTCTACGCTTTGTTTAAAATTGAAACATATTCACCAAAAGTACTAAAGAAAACTTTTAAAAAACACTGAATTTTAGCAAAATTTCATACAGCTGTATTTCTTCGAAAAATTATCGAACTTGGACCCTCACTAGTTCGTTTGAAAATTTGTGCTTTCTGAAGTTTTAAAATCTACGGCCCTAAACCTTGAACTATGTGTCTCATTTACGAACTCGATCTCACCTTTTACGCCCTGAGCACGCTATAAAAATTTCAGCTTGATATTTGTTTTCGTTTTTGAGATATCGTGTTTACAGACAGACAGACAGACAGCCGGAAATGGACAAATTAGGTGATTTTATGAACACCTATACCAAAATTTTGTTGGTAGCATCAATATTTTTAAGCGTTACAAACTCGGGACTAAACTTAGTATACCATGATATATTTTATATATACATGGTATAAAAATTTGTATTTCTTACTTGATATCAAAAGTAAAATAGCAAAAAGAATGGATAATAATTCTCTCCGATGCATGCTTCATTAAGTCTCGCCGATTGTCTTATATTTTAAGAAATTCAAAGGTGATGCAAGGGATATTATCATTAAGGTACAACACTTTACCCTACATTAAATTAAATTTAATTATACTTTGCAATGATAATTATATCTTAGTAATTCTTTTTCCGCTTGAATTACTTATGTATGACTAAAAGATTTTAAAAGAATGACTAATCAGAGGTGTTTTTTTATGTCAATACAGGTAAAATAGAATTAAAAAAACATTAATTTTGATTGTTTATTTCCTTCATGGAAATCACCTTCGACAATGAGGTAGCCCAGAAATATAAAATCTATAAATATTAAGAATACTTGATATAAAACAAGTAAATATGCGATTCATTATTTAGGAATATTTTAAAAATTGTATAAAATTTTGGTGGAAGCGCAGAGTACTATAATTTTTGTTAACAAATAGATATCTTAAATGTCATGACTTGCACTTCCACCTAAAAATTTTTTTCGAAGATTAGCAATAAGTATAAATATTAAGAATAATAATCATAAAAAACTTATTGTTATAAAACTTTTCCAAAATTTTCTCAGCCAATTGTTTTAATACTCAAAATATTTATTGAGTTGAAAATTCAGTATTAATTATTTCAGTTAATATTGCAGCAAATTCATTAGTTTTATCAATTTTTAAAGAATTTTTATAGATTTAAGGTAGTACGAGCGCCAAGGCAAGTTTAGACTTGTGGTTGAAATTATTTGTACGTTATTTTCAACTTTGATGATGAATTTTGTTTTAACTTGAATGAATGAAGACGAAAAATAAGAATAATTTTTCGAAATCTGGCTTGGTTTTCGAAATATTGAAAGCTAAATAATGAAACAAAATTTTCGATATTTTGAAAATTACTCGAGATATCGAAAAATTCTATTCTCACTTTTCATCTTATATTGTCAAATTGTAACATGATTACCCATCAAATTTGAAAATATATATTTTTTAAATTTGTGTCCCCACTACCGTGCTCATACATCCTTAATTAGCCGGGCACAACTGGTTTTTATTGTTTTCGATAATTTGTTAAGGCTTTAACTTTAATTTAAATAGTATTTTTTTCAATTTCTACCGACTTGTTTTGAAGAAATCTATGAAAACATATCATTCATCTACCGTTTTCCCAAGACACCACTGTTAAATATGCCTACTTTTAAAGTCATTAATTTATTCAAGTTTATTTGACCATCAACCAATCGCGCAACCCCTCCTAAAATTTTCACATTTGATTAAGACTTAGTAGAATTTTATTTAAAATTGAGATTCACTCTATAATTTTGATAATTAATTTAATTAATCTGTTTTCTGAGTTCTTTCTCACTTTAATCTCTTTTTCAATTTTACTAGACCTTTTTGATTTGATCTTGATTCATACTTCGCATATTTTTAAGTACTTATACACACTTTTAAGGACTGTCCTATATATTTATTATAAACACATTTGTTTCCTAAATCACTTTACTTAAAGGTATCCCTACTTAAGCCACAAATCGGAAGAAGGTGTGGTATATTATGTTCTAGTTTTTATTTGTTCCAAATCTCTACATATCATGCATCCAAAGTGAATGATGGATGTATCCTTTTTTAATCAAAAGCAGATGTCTTAATTTTTATAAAAATATAAAATACTTTGTAAATATTAAATACTGCGTTTTTTGTTGTTTGTATTTTAAAAAATATCACGTGCCAATGTAAACAAAATTTTAGATATTTAAATGTAGCATAAGTTTTTGTCTGTTTACAATAAAAGTTTTTTTTTTATTTATTTATTGGGAAGTACTTATAGTGGTCTTTGAAAAATAGATGCATTATTATTGGAAAAAAATAGATATATGGTGTCAACGCCCTTTGTTAGATAAATCGAAATCGGAGTTTTAAATAAGAAAAACAATGCTACAATAAATTATTCTCTCGCTAGCCAAAAATAATATTAAAATAATTATAAAATTATATTCATTATGAATTACCCCTTTTTTATATTCCATATTATATAATACGATAGTTGTTTTATCTCGAATTTGCCAAATTGCGCATAAAAATGTAAAACTAGACTGGATACCATAAAAAATTTGAAAGTGAAATTAAAATTGATTAAAAAACGAAGAAGTTGTAAGCATTCAAAGATTGTTGCCTGTCTTCTTATAGAAAACAAAGTTTTATATGTAACTAGCTGACCCGGCGAACTTTGTTCCGCCTTAATGGCAATAAATAAGCAGTTTTTTTTTATTGGAAAAAATACAAAAAAATTAAATACCTACATTAATCATTCATAATTATTTCTGTATTTTAGTACATAGGTTGCTCTTCATTTAAGTACCTTGTGATACACGACATTTTTATACCATGTATATATGAAATATACATAGTATTATAAGTTTAGTCCCAAGTTTGTAACGCCTAAAAATATTGATGCTACAAAAAAAAAATTGGTATAGGTGTTCATAAAATCACCTAATTAATCCATTTCCGGTTGTCGGTCCGTCCGTCCGTCCGGCCGTCCGTCCGTCTGTGGTCACGATTACTCAAAAACGAAAAGAGATATCAAGCTGAAATTTTTACAGCGTGCTTAGGACGTAAAAAGTGAGGTCAAGTTCGTAAATGAGCAACATGGGTCAATTGGGTCATGGGTCCGTAGTACCCATCTTGTAAACCGTTAGAGATAGAATAAAAGTTTAAATGTAAAAAATGTTCCTTACAAAAAAATAAACAACTTTTGTTTGAAACATTTTTGTGTAAACATCACTGTTTACCCACGAGGGCGTTAATTAGGTACAAATTTTATAGTATGTATTAATATAGGAATATCAAAGTGAATATCTTTTGTTATTTACATGACGTCAAAAAAAACAAACGATTGCGCATCAACACTTGCGCATTATATGAGAATATCAAGAATATTAGTTAAATATGTCAGATATGTATGTATGTGAAATGTGACAGAGTCATCAACACTGCCTATACATGGTATTTCAACAATTAACTCAGTCAATTGTTTGTTTTCACTTGTTTGTTTTATTATCAGGCGCAAAAACAAACAACGCAGATGGTCTTCTGACCCGTGAACATGCAACGTATAATTGACCATAGGAAAAACATGAATGTTCTAAAAAAAAAAAAGCTAAATCGGTTCAGCCGTTCTTGAGTTATAAGTGGCGTAACTAACACGACTCACGACTTTCTTTTATATATATAGATGTCTATGGTGATACCCATATCTTCCAACTTCCAAAGCCAACCTCACTTTTCTACCTGTGAAGTGTGAATTCTTCACCTGAGGTGATAATACAATTTTAGTAAACATGCCTATTTTAGATTTTAGATTAAATTAAGTAACTAATATAAAAGTGATGTACTAGGCAGATTATCCCAACATTTGTGTCAAATACGATAATGCAAGCGCCGCACATAATTAGACGTCGCGGCGTGATAGAATATAGTACAATATACATTGATGTACGATACATTTAATTTAATGGTAGTAAGCACATTTAGACGTCGTCAAACCCTTTCAGGTTTTCAAAATATAATCTAGATGTTTATCTTAATTGGTATATTCTTTACACATGACAATATAGACTAAGTAAGCTTTGTATGTTTTAAAAGTGAAAAACCGTTGAAAAGTCAATAATACTCTTTTTCGAGCTCAAAACTATATGTATTTATTAACGTTGTAACCCAAGGTAACCTTTACATCTTATAAGAAAGAAGATCGAAGAGATTTTCATCTGGAAAAATCTAATAATATCGTAAAATTATTCTTTTAGACCACTAGGATACGAAGCAGAGAATTTTGAAGAAAGTGGTATAATTTTAAATTATAAGAAACTCTTTGGCGAATAATATAACTCGGTAATTATAATTCAATCAAAAACAAAAATAACGACGCTAACCTGTCTGTTAGAGACAAGAAGGAGGAACAACAACAGTAGCGCTTAATTTATGCCGCCAACAAAAATGAAAGAATTTAAACCACAAAAAACATAGAATTTTCTGTAAAGATGAACTGAAATATGCAAATATTATTATGGTTCAAGTCTAATTGCCACCTGATTGACTAATATTAACTTTTACCTAATAGAAATTTGCGGACTCGTAGAGAAAAATACCTTTAAACCTTTAATTTACAATATTTCTGATATGTTTACCATTGTACATTGTATTTCGGATATTCAACAAAATTAGGTATAGTCTAATATATTTAAATAAGTAAATAAATAATATTTTAAAACATCTGTTATTTTAACAACGAAAACATAAAATCAAAGTGTGGATGTTATCATAATTATCACAACAGTATAATTTACTGTCACACTCATCATAGTGACACAGGAAGATAATATCTGTCACTTGATTGTCATACTTTACAATATTAATGGTAAAACTAATTTAAGTCAAAAAGGCGTTGCGTTAATTAAAATCTAAAGCCCCGGTGCCCAACATACTTTATCAATATACTTCTGAAAATTATACTTTCTTCTTTTGATCGCGTAGGTTACAATTTTTTGAATATTCAGTTTTTTCTGATTCTGATTCGGAGAGGAAGTAATGTGAAAAATAAGTGTAAAAAAAGTTTTATACGACACAAGAAAAAACGAGGATGTCCGAATTTTTAAATTACCTCTCTAATAGATTAAATAAAACAATGGATATCCGTCAAATTGAAGCCATTGAGGGCTGTAAAAACTCTCTTAGCTGTGTGAAATAGGAAATAGAACGCCCCACTTACAAGTATTTTCTTATATAAAAAAGTTATTAAGCTATGCAAAGTTAGTCCAAAAACCAATAGGATATTATCTTTAGTCAAAAATAAATCATGAAATTTGAAAAAAGTTAAAATTTGTGCAAAATTATACTTAAATATTCTGATTTCGAGTCATAAAAGCACATTTTTCTTTTAAAATATTAAAATTAAAAATCGTAATTTTTAAACTGTATATCACGTGACCTAAAACGCGGATAAGCCCTGCTGTGATGTCATAGTGGTATGACTCATAGACCATTAATTAGTTCAGTGTAGACAGCTGGTATAATATATACATAAATAATAAGTATTTATATATAGGGTGTTCTGTTATTGACTGCAGATCGTCGGCCTACAGAATAAGCTCATAAAGACTAAGGAAAATGTCATTTACCAATTTTGGATTTGAGCCCTAGTTTGGGCGCTACAGGTATGGCAAAAATTGATAAATTTGTTCATTCACTGACTATGATTCGATAACCAGCAGCCAATGCTAATCAGTAGATATTAATATATTTCATTCAATAATATTAAACTAAAGAAGGGATATGAACTGATTTCAATTGGATTATATCATTTTGAAAAAACCTTTTAAAAAAGTATTTGATTGGTTTGAACAAGTCCTACTTTTTTTATTTTTATTATATTTTTCCAAGAAAACATTAGATTCTGTATATTATAATCAGATGTCTATGAATATATCTGTCAAACTCATTTGTGTTATTTCGTATAGTGATACCCATATTACGTCATCAAATTGGATGCCCGCGTTTTTGACAGTTTAAAAAAGGTTTAAAATTTAATTTATGTTTTTGGCAAGAAAGCGTGTGTATTTTCCGAAATAAATTTTTGGTGGCTTTTTATTAGCAAAATCAACATTTTGAAGTACTTTTTCAAAAATAGTGGAATACCCTATTACTAGAGATGTATTTATCAATGACATTTTATAAGTTGATTGGCTACAGGACTATTATCTGTTTATTGACGTTAAAATAGACTCAAAATGTTTTTAAATCGTTGCGGCGTCGATTCAAAGTTTATAAAATAAACGTGTTATATTTCATATGTATTTAATTTTAAAATATGATTAATTTACATTAAATTGAATAAAATAACTCATTAGGTATAGAAATATATTTATCATCATGTCGGATTTCATAATCGGTTATAGGTGTTGCATTTTAAGTAGCTTTATTATAATTAGATTTGAGATTCAATAAGATAGTTTAATTTATTAATTTTTAGAGAGAAAAAAGGAACAAAACCTAATACCGTTACTGATGTTGATAAAATATAATTAACAAAACGACCCCGATGTAAAAACCGAAAATTTTGTATTTTAAATTTTTTAAGATCTACGGTTAAATGATCTAGGATGCCAATAAATGCAGAGAAGATTAAATACGAATAAATATATGTTGCTTCTGGGAGCGTAAGAACTAGTCAATCGTGTTACAAATAGATATATTTTAGGCACTTATTTGCGCTTCCACCATCAAGAAAATAGCAAGATAAAACTAAAAACCCCATTCATTTGCTGCAAAGGTACAATCAGAAGAATTTCATTAACTACTTATATCGCTATCACCCATTATTTTACGAGCCCTGTTCAGAGACGAAGTGTTTGTTGTAAGAAAATACTTAAAGCTTGCTGCGAAATTGGTGGATAGCAAGTGATAATCAAATTCTTAGCTTAGTGTTTTCAGAATACTATAATTTTAAAGAAGAAAGAGCTTGTTTTCGGCATCTGAATCAAAAGTCTTTATACATTAGACCTGCGTAGTATTTTTCTGTATACAATAAACTAATAAATTAATAATATCATTAAAACTTTTAAGTAAACCCTTGGGTATACGGTACATACATATACAGGGAGTCCTCCTTCAAGTCACCGTCCAAACTGGAACTATATATTTTTTACGAAATGAACTTTGCTTATTGTAAAAATTGAAGTTTTCTTAATATTAGTCAAGGAACTCTTACAATGAAAAACGACAAATAAGGAAGACTTACTTTTTAACTCGTCAGAACTCGCGTCATCTGTTCAGTTATCTTTAGTCACGTGATAAGAGATTTTCTTACGCATTCGTGATTATGCGATTATTGAATTGAAAGTGGAAATATTAGAGCAAAGAAATAATCTAAACAATTAAATTCATTTGAACTAATTTCATCATATTTTTATCACGAGGCTTTTTAATTTACTGAATATGACTTATATTAAACTACCTTAACAACACGAAGAGTCCTGAAAATTTCCGAAGCTAATATTTTTTGACTTACACCTTTACTCTCGTGATGAAAGAAATTATCACAATTTCTGAACGACTTGAAAAAAAAAATTAAAAAAAAAAAAACTAAAGATAGGTTGAAAAAATCTTGAAAATATATATTTCAAAAATAGATAAAATTATATGAAGCTAGAAAAAGTTTCAACCACATATATCATTTAAGTTATTTATGTGTTAAATCGAGTATGAGCAAAATGCGCTGATCGGTGAATGATGTGTCAAATTGAAAAACGCCAACGGGTTTTTCTTCTTCGATTTTCGTAAAGATTGTATACTTTCTGTTTCTTCTGATAATATTGATGGCCACACTATCTTTGTATTATATTTTTTAAGTATATACTTATAATACAATAATAAAAGGTATTTTATAGCGGTACTAATAGTTATTTTAATCGCTCGTTGCTTTACTATTATGATTATAATCCATTCCACATCCACATATAACAGCGCTGCCATTATATGTGTATATTATGTATGGATTGCTTTTAAATATAGCGACAAAGGTACTACAGTACTACACACAAATTCAACTAAAAAAAATGTCACTTCCTTGTTTTTATCTCTGACAAAAGCAAAGTTATGTTAGTTGGTATAAAAAAAAAAAAATTAAATAAGAAACGCGTGGCAGTGTACGCATCAAGTAATAGGATTCCGTAGTCAAATTAGGTAGGTAAATCCTTTTTTGTAATTTCATGTTTGATCAGGGTGGATTACCACGAAATTGAAAGTTTCTGCCCCTAAAAAATTTAAATTAATTGCAAATTAAAAAGAAAGTAGGTAATAAGAATAAAAGTACATCAGACAGTGAAGAAAAGTATACATCGTTATGCAGAACTTTGGTCGATAGTTCGACACTCGTCCAGAAGATGTTTCTGTGATAAAGTTTCATTAATTCTAAAGAAAATCATGACTTCGTTTTCATTTAAAATTATTAGTAACCATCAGAGATGCAAAAAATTAGCATTTTCTACCACCAATGCAAGTCGCTATGTAATTATACCACAACTATAAAGTAAATACTAAAATAGGTATTATTTGAAATTCCCCAAGAAATACGTGAATTATCGGATCATCGCATTGTAATGATTTGCCTCAATGTCAGAAACAACGAAAATGTGAAAGAAAAGAAAGCAAATAAAGAATCTACAATTGGTTTCCCTTGAGGAAACTAAATAGAAAAGTACATAGAAAGTTTACATACCTATTTTTTCCAACTATTTCTGAAAAAAAAAGAAATAAAAAATAAATAAAGTACAAATTAATCAAATAAAAGCGGTTATAGAATGAAATAATTAAATTTATTATTGTAGGTACTTCTACGGACCATAAAAGTGATTTACGCAGTAATATTTCCTTATAATTGCTGCTTAACAATTAAAGAATATTTAAAGAATAAGTAAAGTCAATGCAAGATGATTTAAGTTTAAAATTAAATAACTGAACATATTTAGTAACATTCTCAATTACGAAAGTATTAATTTCCGCTGGCATAAAAAAAAGATTGAGCAACAAACATCATACTCGGAAACAAAATATTAAATGTGATTTTTTGCTCAATTTCTGTGTGATTTTTCAGGAACTGCTTTTATTTTTTATTCTACCATAATAATTGAAAAGTTACATACAGATTGAAAATTTTTTTCAAAAGTTGTTGCAAGAGATCGTGTGACGTAATAATTTTAATTACCTATGTCTGTATATATTTATTTATACATAGGTTTTTTTATTTTAACACTTAAACGTCACGAACATAGCTAACACGCTATCCCTAAATAATGTTTTTAATCTGCGAATTCTTTTTTATATTTTAATAAATTTGTTTAATCATACATAGCTTTTAGAAAAGTTTCCTTGGTGAAGTTCAATATTATTTATGATAAATAAGATACAAAAATTATTCAACAACCCAAAAAATTTAAAAAAACACGCTATTTCTTGGGGTTAAATTTACCCCTGCACAAAAAAAAGGAGAGTTTATTGTTTTACTTTTATTATAACAAATGAAAAACTTTTTGGTTTTTAAATACTGCGAGAAAGACCACGTACTAGTTTGCAGAACGTAGTTTCGGAAAAATGGATTTAAATTTTTAGCGTTGGGCGCCCTTATAACACAAACATAGATAAAATAGACAACATGTTTTGGATTCTAGTCTATTTGCAACGAAAAATCTTCGAATAATAAATAAATTGTATCGTATAAAATAAACGCTTGAATAAAATTATTCCAAGAACACGTAATTTCAATCTTGACTTTTAACAAAAAAAACAGTACCTATGGTTTTGTCACCGATAATATATGTTTTTTATGACAAAAAAGGTATATGAATATGTTAATATTTTATAAAAAGTACGTGCGTTACAAAATACCTAACTAGAAGAATATAATTATTATTGTATTTTATAACATCTTTTACAATATATCAAAATTAATAATATAATTAAAATAACTGTTAATGAATTTAAAAAATTTTATTTTATTAAAAAATTATTTAAGATTAAAAATATAAGAATGCATATGTTTCAATGCGATAGTTTCAAATATAAGAAGACTTATATTTTCCTGAACCTACTAAAAATTACTTAACTAATTATTTGATTCCAAACAAACGAAAATTCTTTTGTAATTATCTTTTTCGAAATTTTGTACGAGCTTAGTTCTTAGTGTCGTTCTTAGCCGTTCAAAATAGCGGATTTTCAATTGGCAAATAATTTCAAAAAGGCTTTTTTTGTGTGTAAAATAATTATCATTTTGCCGTTTTTTAATACAATACGTTTCAAGTATTGTTTACTTTGAAATCTGTGCAGTATTAATTTGTCTATAAATTACTATCTGAAAGGGTTCCATGCTATGTGTATTTATTTTTTGTCAATATACAAAAGCTATCACACGTGAAAGTACCTAATTAAAAATCTGATCAAAAATTTTTGGAATTTGCAAAATAAAAATAAAAATAAACAAATATATATATATAATAAATAGACCTGTTTTGAAAAACATTTAAGGTAGAGTGTTCGTAAATCCTGTTTTTACAGAGTGAAATAAAATTTTAAGTAGACATTTAGAATGGATTTTGGAAAATCAGACCGAAAAAAATTTCTTAATCGTGTCCCGTTTTTGAACGTAAAAGCTAAAACTTCAGTACCCATCAACAAATGAGCAAATTTTAATGAACTTGTCTATTCATTAGGTGGGTGTATAGTCATGGGGGGGACAATCAAAATAACGCCAGCGCTCGCAGTGGATAATTTTGGCATTAAAAGTGCTGTTGGGACTTTTCGTTTTCTTATATGTTAAGGTAGTCCGGCCGTCACTTGACTAGTTAACTAGGCAATTTGTATGACGTAAATGTAATAAAATGCTCTAAAAATATCATAAACCAGGCAATCTGTATGAGATAAATGTAATAAAATGCTCTAAAAATACCGTAAAAGCGTCAAAAATCAAAGAGATTTTATGTTATCTTTTTGGAAAGCGCCGTAAGGTAAAGTTTTTTGTTCATAAACAGAATCTGCAAATAACGGACATTCTATCTTATTTTAAAGATGCAGAATTTTTTTTTACTAAAGATATATTTATTACAACTTTGTTAAGATAATAATCTCTATACAAAAAGGTATAATTAATAATCCTCCTACAATAATTATATTTTACAAGATAAAATTAAAATATATTAAAATAAAATTAAAATACATGAATACATTTATACTTAATAATTATTTAATTTAATAATAAAATTAACATGTAAAATAGTAAAATATATAAAATACTTTCCAAAAAAAAATAAAATAATTTCATAATTGCATTTAAGTACGAATTATTATAAACTATTAACATGTAATATTTATTATAGGTATTATATTATTAATTTATTAATTTATTTTTCTTTTTTTTTTTGTTAGTAAATAAGTAGATAATTTTAATAATTATATCGGATTAAAAAATCATAATTTATGTTTGAGAAATTATATTTTAATATTATTTTATAGATAAAAATTTTATTTGATTTATGTGTAAATAATAAGTTGATCAGATGTAAAAGAATGTGGATTAAGTTATACTTGAATTGATAATATGTTTATAAATGGAAGATTTTTATAAATTTCATTGAAAATATTGATTTATTTATTACTAGCTGTGAACTACCCGCTTTGCGAGGCAACATCCCCACTTTCACACCTCCTCTCCTATCCCCTTGCATAGGGATTACAGTTTTGTAATGCACACTTCAAGCTCTTTTATTTGATACCCCACTTGGGTAATCCTTGAAGCTGGTTGTATTCTTGTCAATATTTGAGCTTCATCGATACACAACTTTTTAAGTTTTTGAAGTACATCCCTTTCAACACCAATTTCAACCCCTTACTCTACTGTATTATATGCATGTATTATACATAAAAACTTTCCTCTTGAATCACGCTACCTATTAGAAAAAAACCGCATTAAAATCCGTTGCGTAATTTTAAAGATCTAACCATACATAGGAATTAGGAACAGACGGGCGGAAGCGACTTTTCTGTTACATATACATCCAATGTATTGATATTGATTTTGAATAGTTTTATTGAGTTTGATTTTGAACAGGAGCATTGGTATCGATTTTTAGACCAATTCTATAATGAAACGAAAGTTCTACAGTGATTATTTTTCTGTTATTTGAAGGATCGATTTAAGTAGCCGCCTGGTAGATATTGTTAATCTACCAGATTTAATTAATAAGAATAGTTCATGAAAATACAAAATCTGTTTGAACTTTTAAGGATTACCAGTACTCTCCCAACTGTAAGGTTTCTATGTTGACGGATTTGTAGGGCTATGCCTTACGCACACCTATTTGTAACAATATCGAATGTATGCTGCTGTCTCGGCAAAATTATATTAATCGCAATCGCATGTCTGTAAATCCGTCTTTAAAAAATAAACACTGTGTCTACAGATTATATGTTTGGCATTGATGTTTGTCTAAAAATTTCATAAATTTCACTTATTTCTAAAATTGTCAAACAAAAAATTTCTCAATATTTTGTATTTACATATAAACGACTAATTAATGGTTTTCAGACCAAAAAAGGTACCACATTAAAATCATTTGATATTAACTTAATTAATATTTTTCGGCTTTTTTTTTTAAATAAAATACTCAATAATTTACAATGGTCTAAAAGTCATCTACAATATTAAAAAATATAAAATATAAAGAAAAAAATGAAATTAAAATAATTATGATACTTAATCAAATGAATAAAAAATTATGATTTTAAGAATAAAAAAAATATGATTTTAAGAATAATATAAAAGAGTTTCTAAAAAAGAATTTTTTTTAATACCCAATTTGTAAAGATTTAGATATATTTTATTTAATGAACCGAACACGAGAACGAATTTCTAGTTCTTTATTATTAAATATTGACTATTAAATCTATTAAATAGTTAAAAAAATGTTAAGTATTAGAAAATATTATATAATTAAAACACAGCGTTATATAATAATGGTTTAAAAAATTCAGCTCTTCAGTCCTAAACTGAAGCATGGGAGTCTCAAATTTTAAAGATATTTATTTTTACAATATTTTACGCCTCCTAAAATCTTGTCTTTTCAACCTCACAAATTTCACCTTTAAATAACTGAGGTATGGATGGCCTGATATCATAGACGAGCGGAAAATTTTGAAATTATTTAATACAACATCTCGAAGAATATTCACGTATAAATACAATGAATGCTTTTTTTTTTCATTTGTTTAGAGTAGTGATGACGGACCAATTTAATTTATTATGTCAAATAGCTGGTTTTGCAGTTAACCAATCAAAAAATTACTCAAACAAAAGTTGCATAGTTTGATGGGCGACATCATGTTCTGACATCAGATTGGACCTAGTTCTCCAGGTTGCTTTAATAGCCAATTTAGATCCTAAAAGGAAAGAAACAGGACACTTTAAATTAGAAAATTGATTCTCATAAAAAAAACAAACATTTTTTATTTAAATCCCGACGAGCTTGTTAGAAAGGACGTTTCCTCAACGGTTCCTAAACGGTTTATGGTTATATATCAGGCGCGGATCTAAGGGGGGGTCACATGGGTCATGCCCCCCCCCCCCAAAACAGCCCGCATTTCAAAAAAAAGAGCTGAATCAATATTTTACAAACCGAAAAACAAACAAAAATCTTTGTTTATTTGGTTTTTTTGTTATTTTATTGAAAAACAAAAATGACAAAAATCCTACGACCCCCCCCCCCCCCGAACAAAATTTCTAGATCCGCGCCTGTTATATATGTTATATCCATTTGGTTTATGGAGGAGTGGTCGGGGATAGCCCAAGCCTTTTTCGATACACAACGGAACCTACGGTCTAAGTGTGTCCTAACCTAGCTTTCGGAGGAAATGCGTCTTAAAAATTTGCCATTATTGCATTTAATTGAAAGAACTGTTAGCAACAAAAAAGTGCTTTAGCCAAAAGTTGTCAAGGATAATTGTTGATTGGATAATTACAAAACGAGTTGTAAGCCATAATAGATTAAAATGGTTCACCCTGTATATACAGATATGTATTTACTGACTAATTCCAATGATTGGGCTCTCTGACCGCTAAATGAGTTAATAAGGTCCAAAATAAAGTTAACAAGGCTCAAAGTAAAGTTTATAAGGATTCAAAATAGTATTATGATGTTATTTTGTTTAACTAAAAAAGTATATTCACATAAAAAAGGCGTGTTTATATGTTTTGGTCCTTTTAGCCGAGACGACGGCTTGTAATTCCAATGAAGATTGGTCTCTATAGCCGATTCGTCGGTATAACCGATGTAGTTATAGGCGATATATTCATATATGTGTTAACATAGGGATTCTGGTGGGACCTTTCATTTTCGTTGCTATAACCGGTTTTTAACTGTATGTTGCTTTACAAAATAAAACAACTTTTGCTTTCAACAAATTCAACCTACTTATATGAAGAAAAACCATAGGTACTAGAAAATGTATCGATATACGCTTTCATTTTATCAATGATTTGACACCCTTTAAAAATAATCTGAATCATAATAACATAAATTACAAAATCTTTATACATTACACATCATGAAATCACTAAGATTTCTCAGGTATTAATGCATAAGTAATACTAATACCTGTCAACTTGTGTATACGATAAATGATTTTATAGACATAACAAAGTACTACAAAAATTTTTTCTAGAGAATTAATTATATATGAGTCATTCGTTTTAAACTTGAAAAAAAATAAATAAATAAATCATTACAACACACAGGTGATATACATTTTTTATTCATTGATTACAAATTACAAAATCGTTGAAATGTTTTTTTGTATTATAAAAATTATAAGAAATTATTACTGGTTGAAAAATTTATGATTGACAGCAAAAAAAGAGTATTAAGTATTTATAAAAAAGAAGCCTATTTTTCTATGAATTAAACATTTTTCTAACTAGGTGCATTAATTATTTACTACCACATAACACATGCAGTGTTCCTATTTGTCAATTATATTACGTGGTAGAAATAGTAAATCGTAGTGTATTATGCAAGGTTTTTTTCTATCTATTTCCAACGGGTTGCTTACTTGAAAAAAACGGGATGGTATATTAAACTTATAGGAATGCTTAACAATTTTTTAATCGTTTTTAGGAATTTTTTAAATTCTAAATCAATCGTTAAATTGAGATCGATACAGTTATCAGTAAGTTGAAAACTGAACATATACAGTAAATTAACAACGATCCAGATCTATTAAAAACCAAAGAGTATCGGATTGCTGGGATCATTTAGAAAAAAAGTTGTGAGTCAGCTCCGACGCACGTCTAGAGTTAACTCCTTAAGTGTTTAATAGTGTGCTGTATCCGTCAGATTATTTTCAGTTTCAAACTATAGATACTTTGTCTGAATATGCATGTTATATTGGCTGAGGAGTTAGCCATTCTTTATCGATGAGTAACAACTACTCTGTATGCTGTGTCCGTCAGGTTATTGTCAGTTTCAAGAAAAAGATGCTTTGTCGATAGTATACAAGTATACAAATTGTACACACACGTTACAAAAAAGTGAAAGGTGCGCACGATAGGTTGTGATCCAAAAACGTAGGGAGTACATTCGAATACTAGATGTTAGTCCTCAAATATTTTTCATACCGGTCGCCTTATTTGAAAATCGATTCTTCAGGGAAAAAATCCAAAAAAATCATGTAATATATATCATAGAAAAGTATTAGATTATTGGACACGTCGAACTATTGAATGTTCGAATTTCTAAAACTGTACTGTAGGTACATTCATATTAAAACACTACAGTAGGCATTGAACATTAGACATTCAACAATATTATTAAAAAAATGATTTATTTTTTCTTTAATGGTAATTTCCTGTATAATTTTTAAGGTAAATTATAAATTTATTTCGAAAACATAGTTTTTATCAAATTTTTTTTGTTTTATTTTAATTTTCGTTTAATATAATTGAAATTTATTTTGATTCGAATAATACTTATGTTATTGCGAAATTGATAAACACTAAGTACGAAACGGCTGTGCCTAACTAGACTGTCAAAGAACATGTGATAGAATCATGAACCTGTGATGAACCTGGAAAGCTTAAAGATCGGAAAATACTAACTCTGTTATGAAATTTTTCACTTTTTCTCATCCAAGGTGAAATAAAAGCGATAACAGATCACGCTTAACTCCACAATTTACGATATGTTTGGAAATTGACAAACTAAATTTAAAGAGATTACAAAAGCTTCCATCTAAGTGAAGTTAGAAGCCTCATAATCGGCCTTTGTCCTATAATTTTTTTATTAGTTCAAAAGACGTTCGTTATCGAGCCAAAAAATCGTGTGAAATAAATTTTTGGATAACATCAATATCTACGAAAATATGAAGAATTTAAATGTTCAAATAGAAAGAAAAGAAAATAACACTTGGTGACGTCATAACCATAGAGACTACATATCAAAAGTTGTTTGCCATAGAGACTACATATCAAAAGTTGTTTTGCAAGAATAAGATAGAAAAAATTATTTAATTGTCATCTATTCTCGCACATTTGCAAATTTTAACGAAAGATACGTTGAAATCGACATCAGGACAAAGGCTTTTTGTGATTAATGATTACTATGAATTTTGACTCTGAAGCATTTTCTTCTGTTTTTAATACTCTACAGACAAGTTTATTTTTATATCCAAATTAGGATTGTCTGATAGACTAGGGAATTAGTATTTACAAATAAAAACAAAAGAATAAAAATTGATCGATATTGAAAATCATGTGAATATTATTTCACTTAAATATAATTTTATAATAATTTTTCCATAAATTATTACTATACAATCGTCATCCTTATTTGGAATATAATTACAAATAATTGCATTATTTCATTAATACAATTAATGACCCATGTCAATTGATTGTCATTTAATATTATTGCTATTATATATCGGTATAATAATAAGATTATACACAAGGATTATCGAAGACTTGTCAAGATTGAAATATTTATAATTAATTCCTCATACCTGTTTTATTATACATAAATCTTTTTATATTGCAAATTATTTCTATGTAAAAACGAAATTTTTAAGTAATATAATTTAATTTATCTTATGTATTGGGAAAATCATTTTGTCGTGCGTCAATCAGTGTCTTAGCCTATCTCAGATGGAAGAAGGAATATGCTTGTGGTACGACAAGACAGATATGGTCTGAGTACAATCGTAGGCGTTCCGAAGATCTTGTATCGCTTCCAAGGGCATCTATTAACAAAGTTATTGTGGCTATTACAGGACACAGAATAGGTGGCAGGCACGCTGAAGGTCTGGGCCTGACAGTGTACCACGACTATTGCAGGAGCTGTCACAGTGTGGAGAAAAAAGAGATGATGTCTCATCTTCTCTGTCACTGTCCACCTCTTGCCATGAGGAGGTGGACTTATTTGATCCAGCCTCTCTTGGACGACCTCTCTGATCTAAATTCCGTTGACGCCAAAGTACTCCTGTTGTTTTTAAACAGCTCAAAATGTCATGGAGTAGTGGCCGAAGATGGACCAACCCTTTTTCGGTATCACAACGGACCACATAGTCTAAGCGTGTCCCACCCCAGGACAGCTACTCTAACCTAACCTACCCTAACCAGTGTCTTAATATAGAACTACGATAACATGTTCGATTGGGTTTCAAGAGGCGTTGCATAAATATATGGATATTAAGAAGCCTTTTTCCCATCCAAAATAACAATAGGCCTTTGTAATGATGTGGATTTATATAAATGTATATTTCGTTAAAATTTGAAAATGTGTGAGAATAAAATAGAATGTAAAATCAAAATTAAAATCGATTGATAAATATAAAACATATCTACCTCTGTCTTGTAATTTGTTGCTAGATGATAGATGCTAGACAAAGATGCTAGACTCATAACACTAAGAGCTCGTTAAAACAAAACTGTCAAATGTCATGGTCTAGATCTTGCTTTTCACTATCTATGATTAGTTTTGTGGTTATGCAAAACATGTTTTTCTTGTAACTCAGTACAATCGCTTGTACTTACTGCTGTCAATATTTGACCACCAGCTATGTTCTTGGTTCTGCTATATTTCTCTCTGTTTTTTTCGGGATGATGGTTTATCGTACCAACTTCCTGCTTCTTACTACTAAGAGTTTTTCCTTTTCCTTCCTCGCGTTTCCCATTATCATGATTATTTTCCGAAGACTTATTTTACACTCTGTACTCTTATTATAAACACAAATCACACAGCATATCAATGACATACAAAATTAAGAATTTCCTCTTTATACGAACCATAGAAAACAATAAATTATGTCACCTAAAATTTGCATTGATAAATAACAATACATTGCAACAAACAAATGTGAACAAATTCCTTAGTTGAATCATTGAAATAAAAAAAATAAAAACATTTATTCCATCGAAGGACATATATGATTTCATCATTCTTGAGTCTTCTTTTGCAGTCAAGTAAAACGATTAAAGCATCTATAGGACAACGACTCAAAAGACTTGATATAAGTTACAGAGAAACAAAAAGGAAATGCATAAATTTATTTTTAAAAAAAAGAAAAAAAAAAAAGAAGTAGTAGGTAATAATTTTATTCCCGTGACTAAAATAACAATGAGCTAAAATATAATTATTATATTTTATTAAATGAAATAATAAAAAACACTTTTGAAATAGCACCTATCAAGTTTGTTCTTTCTTAGAATCAAATAAAAATGTCTAAAGAAAAGAAAAACGCAAACATATATAAAGTCTCAATTCTTATTCAGTTCTATTTCTGCTCCCGAGTGGTTAATGAAGTAAACAAAAGTTATTATTCATTAACCACTCAGTCACCTATGGAGTTACTTTAGGTAAAATAACTTAGACCATTAAGTACATAGACTGAGCATCCCCTATATTTCCGTACAGTGAGAGGTGTGCAAACATCTGAGGTAATTACTTGGGTCAGCTAGGGACATTTATCAAAAAAATACATTTATCAAAAGAATAAAGACATTTATTATAAAAAATATACATTGAATATAGAGATATTTATCAAAAAAACATGCATTAAATGTCAAATTTTCATATCACAAAATTTTTTACATAAAACATCGTGATTTCACTGAACTTCTTCGCTTTTTTGGTTAAAAAAATACATATCTCGTATCACTCTACAATTTTTCTTACGAATCTACAATGAAAAGTAGGACAACAACACTTTGTTTTAACATTTCTACACCACCGTCATGATGGATTTGACCCAAGCAATTACCTCAGTTGTTGGCTGACTTTAAAAAGTTTGACTCTCAGTCTATGTAACTTAATGGCCTTAGTTCGCGCAAATGTTCTATTTATTTTATTATTTCTATACAAGTCAGTTTTTCGTATCTTACTGCACAAACTGCTAGTTGAACTATGAATAAAAATGAGTTAAAGTTAGGTTAACTTACTAATCGTTACTATTAATCAACGATATTCCTAACTACAGACTATTAGTTCTACAAAAAGTAAAATTAAATCTTCTAGTCAATGAAAAATAATATATAAATATCCTCAAAAACACAATAAAAACAAATAACAAACATAATCTTTGACTGTTCATCGTCTAATAATATATCATCGATAAAAATCGTGACATTAATAATAAAAAAATAAAAAATAATCATATATTGTATGTTTGTATACATTCTTTATAACAATAATAATAATGTTGACAGTCTCTATTGTTTTTATTTACAAATTTATCAGAATATTCAATCCTCTATGGTTGGTATTATGTGTGTATTATACAATTTTAACCATAAATGTAAAACAACTATTTTTGTAGCTACATTCATATTTGTTTTAAAAAATATAGTGGCTACTTATTATCCTATTGTTTTGATATAATTATTTTTCAAGTGCATAATAATAATAATAATATAATTTTTGTGTGATATTAGATATAGAAGAAAATATGTTTTTATTATAAAAATCATTTTTCTAAGTAATTTTATTATTATAACATTCTTTTTTGAATTCATCTTATTACACAGATGTTCGTTAAAAAGTAGCTACTGTTGGTTTTTTTTATACCATGTATATATGTAATATATATCAAGGTATACTAAGTTTAGTCCCAAGTTTGTAACGCTTAAAAATATTGATGTTACGAAAAAAAATTTGGTATAGGTGGTCATAAAATCACCTAATTAATTATTTTCGGTTGTCTGTCCGTCTGTCCGCCTGCCCGTCTGTCTGCACGATAACTCAAAAACGAAAAGAGATATAAAGCTGAAATTTTAACAGCGTGCTAAGGACGTAAAAAGTGAGGTCGAGTGCGTAAATGAGCAACATAAGTGAATTGGATCTTGGGTCGGTAGGACCCATCTTGTAAATCGTTAGAGATAGAACAAAAGTTTAAATGTAAAAAATGTTTCTTTTAAAAACACAAACAACTTTCGTTTGAAACATTTTTTCGTAAACATCACTGTTTACCCGTGATGGCGCAAATTGTATAGTACCTATGTATTATATGGGAATATCAGTTATGTATGTGTGACATGTATGCATAGGTAATGTAACAGTGCAATCAACACTGTCTATACCATGGTATTTCAACAATTAACTCAGTCAATTGTTTGTTTTCACTTGTTTTCTTTCTTATATCAACAAGTTGAGTTGACATTTAAACACGTATTTTGACATACAATTGAATGTTTGTGATATGAAATTAATTTTATATAATAATAAAAATTACAAATAAGTATTTGTTGTTATATTATTGATATTATTAATAAAATTGCTTACCACCATTAAAGGTTGAGGCTTTAAAATTACGTGTTAAACATATTCGTCACGGTCGCGGTGGTTTGAACAAGTATCCACAAGACATATTAGGAGCCTTGAATGAATTGATTCAGTTTTTTATTATGTTATACTTAGTTTATCCAATCTTGTTATTTTATAATCAGTTTTATGTTAAGTTTACTCTTTCGAAATGAAAGACGTCAGGATTTTAATACTGAGCCACATAAAAATCTTTTGTCACTATCCAGCTATTGCCATGAGGAGATGGACTCATTTGAGTCAGCCTTTATTTGACGACCTCTTCGACCTTAAGTCCGTTGAGGAAAAAGAAACGATGTCTCATCTTCTCTGTCACTGTCCAGCTCTTGCCACGAGGAGGTGGGTTCACTTTAGCAAGCCTTTCTTTGATGATCTCTCCGACCTGAAGTCCGTTGACGTCAAAGCACTGCCGCTGTTCTTATACAGCTCCAAATTGTTCATGGAGTAGTGGCCACAACGAACTCTTTGGTCTAAGTGTGCCTCAACCCAAAACAGTCACTCTAACCTAGCCTAACCTAAACATCTTCATGTTGTATGAATAGCATCCCAATACATTTTTAATATTACAACCTGCTTCTGATCCTTCAGGATTTATGCTTGTGGGATGGTAAACATGTATTGCTGGGGTATAAGCAGCCTACTATTTCAACGCTATAAGAACACTGATTGTTCAGAACTTCATCCTACTTCCTATGACGGATCGTTCCAAAAAAATATCCTCCTCCAATAAATGAAAAGAACAAATAGTGCTTCTTTCTTCCAAATTGTGATTCCTACTTTTATCCCAGTGCTTCTGGAAGTCTACAAAGAAATCTGCTCTTCATCATGAAGTGTGCCCTGTACAATTTTAGTTACTCCAAAGGAATCGAAGGAATCGCAAGATTTTGTTAGTGCATAAATAAAAAAATATCTCTTTATATTATAAATGCGAAAGTAAGGATGTTTGTTTGTTTTTTACGCTTTCACGCTAAAACTAACGAATGGTTTTCAATGAAACTGTACAGCACAATAGCTCATACTTCAAAATAACACATGAGCTATAATTTATAAAGATATATTAACAAAAAAAATAAAGTATAATCGGACATTTACTATTTTAAATTTTTACAGAAATCTGTAATTTATGTATGATAGATTTGCTTCATCTATAATCATCTTTTTGAACCATAAATTAAAGTATTCTGTAAAAATTTAAAATTAGAAATGTCAAACCGTTCATGGCCA
Source organism: Chrysoperla carnea (assembly GCF_905475395.1). Lineage (NCBI taxonomy): Eukaryota > Metazoa > Arthropoda > Insecta > Neuroptera > Chrysopidae > Chrysoperla > Chrysoperla carnea. Next base: position 131,098,592 of record NC_058337.1, read on the forward strand.
ACTTTTCTAATATACTCAATGAATTATAACTATTTTACATTTAAGAAAATTGAAAACTGTGCACATCAAGAGGGGTGGAGGCTATAAAGCGGTGTTTTTTACTTTTAAGCCCAGTAAACCGGGCGGGTATCAGGCTAGTAATATATTAAATAATGCTGTCAAATACAGCGAACCCATACTCAAATTTGAAGAAAAAAAATTGTTTTTAAGTAAAAATAAAAAAGAATAAAATATTTGCAAATATGTGTATAGAAAAACTGTTAAAGGAAAGGAAGCAATATATTTATTTAAAAAAAACTTGTTTATGTTAGGTTAGTATTCCTTATTTAGGTTTTGGAATAATATAATTGAATGGTTAGAATGTTATCTATGGCAATATACATAATAAATCTTCTATAAATTGTTTTTACTCAATTCACCATTGAAAATCAATATTCCCATTATTTTTGTGTTAATAATAATTGTTAGCTAAAAATAGTGATTTATTTCGCACATGAAAATATAATTAATTCTTATTACTTATAAGATTTATTAAACGTGTAACTTCCGAACAACGACTTCGAAGACATATAATTAAGCTGGTTCAGGTCATTTCAGGCCTTTCAAGACATAAAAGTTAATCTTGCGAGCTTTTTGTTTTGCAAATATGTCGATGACAGTGTCGAAATCAGTAGTACGTGAAATATCTTGAGCCATAGTTGATCTCAAATAGTTTTTAATCAATTTTAATTTTGAGAACGATCTTTCAACACTCGTTTTCACGTTAATTTGAATACTTTAGATCAGGCATGGGCGAGTTATTTTAAGTAGGAGTCACCATTGTTATAACTTTATTGTGTGCCATAAACTTTATTGTGTGTCTCTTTATCCAAGTCCACATTGCCCATAGAGGAGGGAGCGAGACGAGTATACGACTCTTTAACCTATCTCAGTTTTTCTAATAGTAATGAGATATGTAGAAAAATGTTGTCACACTGTCCCAATTCATATTTTTGGTTGTCACTGATTAGGTTATCACCGTCTTACTCGTATGTTAGTTACAGAAGTCTGAGGGATTTCTCTAAACCACGTTTACCCATACCTGCTCTAGATCATTTAAATTACTCACTTCTTGTGTGTGAAGAGGCCTTTCTCAGCGCGAGGTCCCAGGTTTATCGCACCTAAAAATCCTACTGAATTAAAAACCATTTCTTTGTTCCAATATCAATTTCGTTTTTTGAAAAAAATAAAATATACCAATGTCAATTATTATCGCTATTTACTAGGTTACTCGTTTAAGGTTATACACAAATAAAAAAACATGGTCGACATATCCGTTTTAATTTTTAAATAATTGTAACAACCATAAAAATAATATAAATTACCTAAATTTGAATTTTTTTTTTTTAGAAAAACATAATAAAGTTACGTACGTGGCCATGAAAATTTATGTTATATAAATTATGTGTTTCTTTTTTCAAGGTTAAATTGAATGGTAATGAAAAAAAATCATTGATTTTATTTATTGAAGTGTTTGATCTCTGGTATTGTTTTAGTACCTATTCCCCCGGAAGTCGATCTACAAGCTGATTTTATTTGTTCTCAAGAATCAAAATTATAGTACAAACAAGTGAAAAGAAACAATTGACTGAGTTAATTGTTGAAATACCATGCATAGCCAGTGTTTATTTCTTTATCACATAACACATACAAAATTGTATAGACAGTGTTGATGCGCAATTGTTTGTTTTTTTGACGTCACGTAAATAACAAAAGATATTCACTTTTAAACAGGCAACACCCAATTCCTATATTAATACATACTATAAAATTTGCACCTAATTAACGCTCTCGTGGGTAAACAGTGATGTTTACAAAAAAATGTTTCAAACAAAAGTTTTTTATTTTTTTATAAGGAACATTTTTTACATTATACTTTTGATCTATCTCTAACGGTTTACAAGATGGGTCCTACGGACCCAAGACCGAATTGACCTATAATGCTCATTTACGAACTTGACCTCACTTTTTACGTCCTGAGTACGCTGTAAAAATTTCAGCTCGATATCTTTTTCGTTTTTGAATTATCGTGACCACAGACGGATGGACGGACGGACGGACGGACGGACAACCGGAAATGGACTAATTAGGTGATTTTATGAACAGCTATGACAAAATTTTTTTCCTATCATCATTATTTTTAAGCGTTACAAACTTGGGACTAAACTTAATATACTATGTATATTTCATATATGCATGGTATAAAAAATGGAGATTCTCATGATATTGGTATCAAATGAAAGGGTTAAATGAGAAGAATACAAACAAGAAATACATTTTTAATTTTACATAAATCGGATGATAATACATTTTTATGGTATGCATGACATGATTTTCCCATAGCTTCCATCATATTTTGTACGCATACGTTTTCTAGTTAAAATTTAAACAAAAAATGCTTTTTAAAGGACAAGTTTTTTACTAAAATGATTGAGAATTTCTATGAAATAGTCAGGCTAGACTATCATCTTTAATTTTTATTAATCAAGCGCCTAAAATTTTTATGTTACAAATAATAATGGATGAGTGACTCATTGAAGTAATTATTTTCTACTTTTTAGTACAATAATAGCTTGTACTAAAAACACCTTTAAGGAGGATCCCTCACCAGTAATAGAAAAAATAAATTAGTAGATAAGGATCCGAATTTTTAGTATATTGTAGTTAACGATGCATATTATTAAATAAAAAAAAAATTTGGTTATCTTTTCGATCAATTAAGAGAGTAATTAATTAATTAAAAATACACTAAATAACATATCATGATATGAGGATGATATGTTATTTAGTGTATTTTTAATTAATAAAAACTCTCTTAATTGATCGATAAGATACCCAAATTTTTTTTTAATTTAATAATATGAATCGTTAACTACAACATACTAAAAATTTGGATCATTTTCTACTAATTTATTTTTTTCTATTACTGGTGAGGGATCCTCCTTAAACATGTTTTTTATTTAAGTTTTTTCCCCTGCATTGCCAATTGTGTTCAAAAATAGTTTATTATTGTAAATTCGTATTTTATATTTTAACAACATCGATAAAATTTTCAAAAAGACCAATAATATTGATGATGGCGCCTATGGTATAATTATTTAAAAACATTGACGGTTTAATACGTGCTTATCAAATGAGTTAAAAAATTGCATTTTTAAATGCATAAAATTGAATTTTAAAAAGAAGGTCAATTTGTTTTTGTCATAAAAATCAAATTACATAATATTATTGCTTATTCGTTTAATTATCCAATTTTGAAATTAAGTTCAAATGTATTAAATATCCATTGGAATATTATTGGCCTATGTTTTCCAAAATTTTCCACAGAGCAAAACTTTTGTATAACATTTTTTTTTTAATTGGCTGTCCACGAGAGACACAATTAGGTCAAAGCGTCCATTATGATACCATACCATATATGTCCACCTTTTCCAATGATAATTTTATTTATCAGATCCTCATTACTTTTTTACTCCATTTACGGTAGCGGCGATCTTTAGTCTCATAATGATATTATAAATTCAAAGTTGAAAACATGAGGTTCTCATTTGATATACAGTTTTTTTAGCCTTCATATAGATGTTGTGGATCATTCCGGTCATAGGTGTTTTTAAACTGAATATCCAATTATAGTTGAAGAGAACTCAATCAAAATTTTATAATCAATTCTTTATTATTATTTTTGAATAAATAAATATAATAGATAATCATATACAAACACAAAAGTAATAAGTCGTTATCAACGATGTTTGTAATTTACCTAGATCGCCAATAATCCCTACATTATATGGCCTCGAAAACTATTAGATCGTTGGAAGACTTATTCTATGATTTTACTACCTACTCAATGTGGAAAATTTTCTTGTAAACCATACTGAAGGCTGGCAATTTTTTTCACTTATCCTATTGAATTTAATATTTTAGATAGAACTTTAAACGAATGTTACATTAAATATACGCTCCCGAAAGCGTGTATTATTGACTATAATTGTGCTTGTTTCCTCCTCAATCTCAAAAACTCGTGATTTTTTTTAACTATATGCCTCTAGAATCTTTTGACTTTCTCATAAAATGTTCTATTAAAATCAGGAGTTAAATCCGATTTACACTTCCAATTTGAACCTTTTTTAACAATATTTTCCAATTATTTAGTTGAAATTAATAAAGAAAACATTAAGTGCGTTGGTAAATTTTAACATGTTGGATGGAAAGAATTTATGATAGCTATCCTAAATTAATGATAAACATCTGTGGATAAAACCAATTGATATCATAAATATAATACCATATATGTATGTATTATGTAATTTTAAAATAAAAATTACATTAACGGTTTATAATAAAACTCACTGTATGCTCATTGTACGCGATCAATTCAATTATTAATTCAACTTTGTAAACAAATAAAAGTAATCCGAATAATGGGTACAGGGTGTATTACTAATCATAGCTCCATCCCAAATCGAGCGAAACAATACTAACTTTAGCTTCCCGAATTTCTCCTTGTTGCATTACCCAAAGCAGCAGAAAGTTACCAAAACCTCCGCTGTATTTGTTTACAATCCCACAGAAAATCTTTCTTTCAGATCAAAACATCTAGAAACCAAAACAACGCACGAAAATTCTACAAATTTGATTGAAATGTGTTTTAAAATGTTGAGAAACTGTTCACATTTATGGCTTTTTGCCATAAAACGAAGATTCATGTATTAATTCACTTCTTGGTTAGTAATTAATGAAGAAAATATGCCATCATTCCCCTTCTTAGAATCGATCCTTTATTTTTTGAGACTATTTTTAATTTCACTTCAATTATATTTTATGGAATTTTATTTGATATATTTTTTTGTAAAATGAGTTCTCAATTTGATAATCCAGTGTAAAATGTCACAACAGATATAACCGTGCTATTCATAATGCATTTGAAACGGTGAAAGTGATGATTTGGAAATACAATGACCAATGATTCGTTACACTCACTGTATACATGTAATACATGTAGACAGAATTTAATTGATTGAAAAGTAATAATATTTATTTTGATGAAAGAAAAATTATTCAAAAATATTTTTGTCCCAAATAATAATTTTATTACTTTCTAAAATTTGATGAGCTTTATATTTTTTTAACATCTGGTTGAAAATTTTTTTTAGTTAATTTAATAATATTCTCTATAATTTATAAATATTTTGTAAATTAATTAATTAATTTATCTTAAAAGTTCCGTAGGTAAAATACTATACCGATTATAAGCTATATCGTTAGCCATACAAAATTTATGATTGGAGTCTGAACGACTGTCTTCATGTATACACATATACAATCCCTCTTTGTTTTATACATAAGAACTCTTCTTACTTCATATAATATAAATGGCTAACTACATGGTTTACAAACAGTATATGTAGGCACTAAGTTTCATCAAATTATCAAAATATGTATTGAAAATTTTTGTCTCCAATTCGGATAAAAACTTTTCTAGAGTTATTTTGATCAAGGAAATACAAAAATTACACCGAGTCCCTTTGGTAATTAATCGTTATCTGGCGTAATTTTCAACGTATCGAAAATAAAATTTTGTTTAATTATCCAGCGATGTGTTGACGTCACTGCCGTTTAATTTATAGTTTAGAAAAATCATTTTCAATTTTAAAATAAATTAAAATAACATGCAACTTCTCTATTATTTGATCCATGAATCGATTTTGACTAGTTTGGGTGTGACCCACAAATATTTATGAGATTTGTTAAAAATTTGTTGAATAAAATTTTTCAAAGCAATTAACTGATAGTAAAATGTTATTAATATTTAGAAATTAAATTAAATAAGTTATAAATATAAAAAATTCCTTAAGGGCATTCAATTAAAAATATATATTTTTTAAAGAACATCATCTTTTGATTTCCAATGTTTGTTAAAGAATGAAGAACGGATATATAATGTTTATAGCAAATATTATGGTTATTAATTTTAATAACATCTTTATTATAATTAATTACATTAATACCTGTATTAAAGGTACGTCTACATCTTGAATCATGCATTCACCTAAGTAAAAGTAATTCTATTCACATGACTTTTTTTTTATTAAATACAATATTTAAAAATAATTAAGTGTTAAAATTGTTTAAATAAATCATCCAAAGGTTCGATTGAAAGTAAAATTAACTTTTTATGCTGGCCCCTTTCTTTACCCTGGGTATATGCGCAGTGAAAGAGAGGATGTACGAGTATGACAACAATGTTTGATTTAATAGCTCAAAATTTTTTATTGGTAGACTTTTACTCAAAGAACAAGTGGTTAAAATTTCAGCATAGGTATCCATGCAAATTTTTAAGAAAAAAATCATTAAAAATCTATATAAAATACATTGGAATGAATAAAAAAAAATTAAAAATACTTTTTAATTGAAAGTAAACAAGTGTTGAGCAGGGTAGATTTAGGATTAAAATAATTTTTATCTTATTTTTCTTTTAACTTTAATGATGAATTTTGTTATAACTTCATGAATGTAGACGAAAAATAAGAATAAAATTTTTCGATAACTTCCTTGGTTTTCGAAATATCGAAAGCTAAATAATTAAACAAAATTTTCAATTTTCGATATTTTGAAAATTACTCCAGATATCGAAAAATTTAATTCTTACTTATCGTCTTATATTGTCAAGTTAACATAATTCATCGTCAAAATTGAAAATATATATTTATTTTTAATTTTTGTCCCCACTACCTTAATTAGTCGGACGCAACGGTTTTGTTTTGTTTTCAATAATTTATTAAGGTTTTAACTTCATATCATCCATCTACCGTTTTCCCATAAAATCCAATGTCAAATATGCCTACTTTTGAAGTCATTTATTTATTTAAATTAAATAATCGGGCAACCCCTCCTAAAATTTTCCGAATTGATTTAGATTAGGGTAGGTTAGGTTATATTGGATGTCCACGAAGGACACACTTAGGCTATAGAGCCCAATGTGATACCAGATATGTGTTTTACCACCTTTTCCGATGATAATTTCATCTACCAGCTCCTCAATTTCAGACGTTGAGTGCTACACCAGCCCATCACAACTATTAATTAAATTAATTTTTTTGTTCCGATGGCGGGAATCGAACCCGCTACCCTGGGCATACCGCGGACGGAATAATAATTACTAATACCATTATTTTATTTTATAAATTTGTATTAATTAGATATAGGTAAATACTTCTATTTCATAAAATCAAAAATGATATTCTTATGTGAATATTTTTGTTGATGTTTAATGGTTTAGACAGACGACATCAATTAATTATATTGAATATTATTACATTTAAATATTTATGTATTTATATAGATTTCATATAATGATAAAATAAATTTTGTACCTATACAAGCAGAATAAATATATATTTTTATTGAATATCTTACCAGAATTTAAATTACCTATTATAAGTATTATTATTAATGCATATTTTATAAAATTCATATGAAATGATATTCATTTATTATAATCATTTTATATAAATATACAGATTGTTTATATCTAAAGATTTTTATACCATATACATGAAATATACATCAAGGTATACTAAGTTTAGTTCCAAGTTTGTAACGCTTAAAAATTTTGATGCTACCAACCAAATTTTGGTATAGGTGTTCATAAAATCACCTAATAAGTACATTTTCGGTTGTCCGTCCGACCGTCTGTCAACACGATAACTCAAAAACGAAAAAATATATCAAGCTGAAATTTTTACAGTGTATTCAGGACCTAAAAAGTGAGGTCGAGTTCGCAAATGAGCAATATAGGGTCCAACATGTAAACCGTTAGGGATAGAACAAAAGTTTAAATATTAAAAAATAAACAACTTTTGTTTGAAACATTTTTTCGTAAACATCACTTTTTACCCGTGAGAGCGCAAATGATGCGCAAATTGTATAGTATGAGAATATCAGTTATATATGTGTGACATGTATGTATGTGTAATATGACAGAGTAATCAACACTGTCTACACATGGTATTTCAATAATTAACTCGGTCAATTGTTTGTTTTCACTTGTTAATATTGTAATTGGTGATTTTTATGCAAGATTTGACGATCATTTCATATACTAGAGGATAAATAATCATTTTGCTGTTCGATAAGATCAATTTCAGACCATATTTTATTTTAATTAATTAAGTATAGAGATTATTTTGATTTTTTTAAATTTGTACCATGTTTCCTAAATGGTACCAATACAGAGTTGAAGAAAACGTACATTTAAATTTCTTTACTTATTAAGGTAGTACGAGCGCCAATTAGGCAAGTTTAGATTTGTGGTTGAAATTATTTGTACTCTATTTTCAACTCTGATGATGAATTGAAGAAAATTTTATTGTTACTTTTCGTCTTATATTGTCAAGTTATAGCATACTTATCCATCAAAATTGAAAATACATATATTTTTTAATTTGTGTCCCCACTACCATGCTCATACATCTTTAATTAGTCGGGCACCACTGTTTTTTTTCTTTTTCTTTCAAAAATTTATTCAGCATATTAACTTCAATTTTAATAGTTTTTTTTTTAATTTCCACTGACTAGTTTTGGAGAAATTTTTGAAAACATATCATTCATCTACCGTTTTCCCATAAGACCAATGTTAAATATGCCTACTTTTGACGTCATTTATTTATTTAAATAATTGGGCAAACTCCCACTAAAATTTCCTGAATGATTTAAATTGAATTCAACTTCATATAAAAAAATCAAGCCTTTTATCCAAAATTCCCTTGGATAAAAGAATCGATGCACTGATTATTTAAAGTTAAGGAGTACGATTACTGCTACTTTCTCATACTTGACTCGTTGAGAAATCACGCTGTATACAAGTACATAAATTCAAATAACTAAATACATAAATTCAAAATGAAGATAACAAATCTTTTTTTTTTTGTTGTTAACGTAATATGTTTAAGTTGTATCTATAAGTTGTAACTTCACATTAATGTAAGTTTTAAAGTTAAAAGTTACTTGTCTTGATATAACAAAATAAGGTAATTTTAATAAAATAATTTGTTTTTTAATAAAATAAAATAAAAAGAACTTTATAACTACAAGATAGATAGATAGTTGTTGATTTGAATGAATTATGTTGTTAAACTTTAACAACCAAATTACCCATATTAAGTTTAGATAATAATGCTTCCTAGTTTTTTTTTTTTAGTAAATGGATACCTGAAGATTTCTTATAAATTACAAAATTTTATTTATTTTAATAATGGATTTTGTCATATTTAAAAAAGATTTAATTATATTTATTTATGTAAAATTTGTAATCATAATTTTTTTATCATTTTTTCATAAAGTTCCTATATTTCTTTTGTAAATAGTAGCGATTGAAATCCCAAAAAAGAAATTTTCACCAACGAAGTTTTGGAAAAATCCATGGTTAATCACAAGCTTACTGGCAGGATTACATCTAACCCTATTAAATCAAAAACAAAAAATGTAACTGCCATAGCTTCCATTTTCTTCTGACGAAATTCGCTAAAAAGGCTTCAGACAAAATTTGTAGAGAATTTTATCCCTTACAACTTTTATAATAAATGTAAGTACGATTGAAGGCAAACGAAACGAGATATTCTCAAAAAACTGAATTTTGCGACCTTTGACCTTGAATATCTAGACTATCAAAGTAAAAGTTTGTACAAATATTTTGCTTATTCCGATAGATTCCGAGTTTGCCCCTTTTTTGACTAAGAAAAATGGCTTATCGAAAATCTTTCAAAAATACAAGGTTTCGTATAAAATTTCGACCTGTATCTCAATAATATGGCAAAAGCATTTTTCCATAGTTAGCGTGATTTCTTTCGATTAAATGTAATAATGACATATTTTTAAGTCACATTTTCTCCGAAAGCTGACGATTTTCGAAAAAAATGGTTTAGATGAAAAATGTTAGTTTTTTTTATGAGGATCAACTGTGATTCTATTTCTTACCGTTTAGGATCTAAATTGAATATTAAAGAAACCCGAAGAACTGGCTCAAATCTTATGCCTGTGTATGATGGCTCCCATGAAACTTTTGTTTAAGTTATTTTTTGCTTGGTTAACCAGAAAATGAGCTATTAGCCATTATAGATTAAAATGACCCACCCTGTACACTCACTTCAGTAATTCTTCTTTGCAAACCTAAAAAATGAACTAAAAGTTTCCTACCTAGAATGAAATGCCCTCTACTAAAGCGAGCTCATGATTCATTTCTAACAAATTTTTACTAAGAATACTAATTTAAAAGATAAACACATTTCTTTTTGTATTATTTTCATTGTAATTTTATAAAAGAATAAGACAAATATATTATTCTGGGTGTGACTCGTATGTCTGACCATTTAAATAATTTTTTTTAGTCTATTTTTATTATTTATAAAAAAAGAAATAAATTATTTTGGGCATTATTTAAATTTGAACACAAAACACAACATATATCTTTGTGTAATCTATGTTTGTATTATATTAATAAAAATAATAGTAATATTGTTATTTTAAAGTTATTTATACAGCACGATTTTTAATTTAATTATTACAATAATTCATTATTAAAATGTTTTGTTGCTTACGGGCTTTAATTATTAATAATAATAATAATAATAATAATAATAATGGGGTTTAACCTCCGTTTTTCTGACATACGCCTTATCACATAGGTCACCCACATCATTATTTATTAATCTTTATTTCTTAAATTACATTAATTTTCACAATTACATTTATGGTGTGGGTTGGAATCGGTTACTTTGTTCTTATCCAAGCGACGACAATGTGATCAATTCCACAGACCCCATTAATCATAATTGTTCACACAACCGCTGCCTGGATTCGAACCCGCAACCTATGTATAAGTAGTCAAAGACTAACGCCTTAGACCGCTCGGCCATTTAGGCTCTGGCTTTAATTAGATAAATTAATTCTCTGCGAGTTTTGGATTGAAATTTGAATGCATGATAGCTGGTAAGAAAATGACCTACAAGTTTTATTTTTGGTAGAAGAAACTTGCAAAAATAAACCATTTTTTAGCTTATTAGGCCGTTTAATTTACAGTTTGACCTTTTTAATAAACGGCACGGCCTAAACGATATTCAGCCAGTCAATAACAACAACTAGGCAAATGAGTAGAATGTATAACGTTTAACTAATTGCCTAGCCTAGTCCTCTAAATTTAGTTCTACTTTCTATCACTTGGCGCTGAAACCTACACACTGTCAATATGGCGTCGGCAAACAGCAATATTGTTGGTGTTTATTCCAGTTTGATTGCGTTGACGCAAAAAAAAAGTACCTACAATGGAAGAGTGTAGTGACAAAAAGTTAAATCTAAGTACGGTACTATTAAAAACTGGTGTTCATGGCAAGTTGCAGATACATACTATGGCGACGAAATTTCAGACAGTTCAGGACATTAGTTAAGTGGCGCTGTTTAGTAAAAAGGGAGGTTGTTAACTGATCGGCTAATTAAACCAATTCGCTGCGACATATACATAGATAAGATAATTGCGCGATTCTCTCAGACTGTCAAGATCTAATTACAAATATAATTTTCCCGTAAATTGGTATTTATTTGTGACATGTGTGTTCCACAATGAACCCCATAATCATTCCCATGGACCCGTGCTCGTTTTAGACCACACAAATCAATACTTTTATAAAATCTAACATAAATAATAAATACTACATATTATTTCATTTCAAACAATAATTATTGTTTATCTTATCAATCAAAATTCATATTAATTTTGTTCAATAATAATATAATAATATTTATTACAATACTTTACTAACTATTAACATTAGTTTAGAATTACAATCGTTGTATTTTGAATTCACTTAAAGTGGTCCGGTTGTTTGAGCAAGTTGGGTAAATGTTCATTTTCTTGCGATAAATTGTAGTTCAAAATCCCTTGATCACAATAAACACAGTTTTGGAGCCAAAATTTTGAATTATTTCATTTTAAAATTGTTATTTTTAACACAGTACTTTATGGAGGAACTCACAATAATGTTCATTATACAAAAAAATTAATCGGTGATTGAGCTTCAAAAAAGGTTTCATCATGAAGAAAATTTATCACAGATTCTGTTTATGCAAAAAAAACATTACGTTATGGCGCATTCCAAAAAGAAAACATAAAAAAAACTTTTGTTTTTGACGCTTTTACGATATTTTTCGAGCATTTTAATACATTTATGCCACACAAATTGCCTAGTTTACGATAGCGAAAAAAATTAATTAATTATTCTTAAAATAAAATTTAAAAATTTTACGTATTGATAACGATTTAAAAAAATAAAATATATTTTTGAGAAATCGCTCATGAAATAGAAATCTGAAGATACTAAAACAGAATTTTAATTTATTTTATAAAAATTGAAATTTTTTTTTAGATAAATTATAATTTTTAAAAGAAAAGTTTCATGCTTACTTATTACACTGCATGCATATGATAATATGTAATGAATTCAAAATATAATAATATTTTTAAAAGGAACTAACTGGTTTTGAGTAAACAAAAATCTGTTTAATTAATTTTACTCTTAGAGCATAGTGGAGTTTTCATAGATTGTTTACCTATTGCTTTTTATCACAATGAATCATCTAATTATCACAAAGAAAAAAATCATCTTTGAAATTTTCTACAGTTTTATATTAGGTTGTAAGAAAAAGAGGGCGCGCCTAACCAATTTGGGAATGTTGGGAGTTTTAATCAGTTTTATAAATTACAAAAAAACTATGTATCAAATAAAAAAAAAGTTCGATTAAAAGCTCTAGTTTAATTATTTGTGCACACTAGCTTCAAAAATGACTGAGGTATGCCAATTTTAATGGAAATTGGCTCCTTCAATGGAATTTTTTCGCTCCTTCAATCAAATGAAAAAGTATCCATCTTGTAAACCGTTAGAGTTATTTCTTATAAAAAAATTAACAACTTTTATTTGAATCATTCTTTCGTAAACATCACTGTGAGATCGCAACTTAGGTAAACCCGTGAGGTCGAACAAACTTTGGAATCCATTTTCTCCAAAACTATTAAAAAAATGTGTTGAAAATTTTCAGGTTAATTTCAACTAGAGGTTTTGCGAAAAATTATAGAAAAACAAAAAAAAATTCCAGAATATACTTTCGAAAATTTCTAAATATTCGACGGACTTGTGCGAAAGTCTATTAAAAATTTTTTATAGACTTTCGCACAACTTCGACAGGGCACATTTTTGCCTATTTTTTGTTTAATATGGACAAAAAAAGAACTAAAAATCGACATTTATAGGGTCATTGCCCATGCTATTTAACTTTAATTATTAAAATTGGCTCACTGTCTCGTTCATAGTTAAAACCGACTAGTTTCCGCCTCTAAATAGTGATGTACTGTTGCAGTGTGTTTATTAATTATCCATTGGAATTTATTATAAAAGTTATTAATATGCATATTGTGTTGACTATATTTTTTTAACCGATTTCAAAAAACAAATAGTCAATAAGTTCTCAATTCGGTTGTATTTTATTTTTATGCAGTTAAGGACATTAATATTGTTTTTATCATGCAGTAACATAGAATCTTCTAATATATAACTTCAACAACTTTAACTCAATTTTCTTGAAAAACCACTAAAAACTGGAAAAATTGTAGCATCTGTCTGGTGGTTTAGAAAAGTACTTTTTTATGAATGTAGCCATCTACGTTCTTATTTAACAACGATGGCTCGAGCCGGAAAATTGTCGAAAATAAACACGATTTTACAGATCTCAAGAAATAAAGAACTTAATACTAAAGAACTAAAATGTAAGATAGATTTTTGTATAAGTTTATTGATAGATATTTGCCTGTGGAAGCAAAATTTCTTAATCCGTCAGTCCAGGTCCATCATCAACGTTACATACGAAAACTAAACGATAATGCATCGAATACTTTTTTTCTAAAACTACCATAAAATTTTTTTAATAGTATAGCTGAATTCTGAAGTACACTTCTATAAAAATCATTTAAATAATTTTTCTATCATGCAAAACGGTATTTATTTATGTGGAAAAATTATTTTAATTTTTTTATTTTATTATTATTTTTTTTTTTATTAATTTAAATTCATAACATACCACGCGTCACTTCCATATGAACTTCTGCGATTTTTATTACATTATGGTGTAATATATAGTTTTTAATTAATTAAAAATTCATTTTATTAATCCATAATTTATATAATTTTTTTCATATATTTTGTAATATTTTATTTCCATAAAAATATATGACAATTTTTGGTTTTTTATACTACAGGCTGTTCCAAAAATATTAATTTTACTGCTTTTGATCTATGATGAGACAAATTTCAACGTGTTTTGTGTTAGTTTTCGCCGGCTGGCTGTTTTACTCTCGACTACAGTTGTCTTTTAACATATTTTGATAAGATTATAATAAATTTTAAGATCAGTTTTTATGACGATACTCAAATATATTGTTAGACGTAAAATGATCCCTTTTATATTGGTTAAAATGATCCCTATTTTGTGTGTAAAATTATAATAGGTAAAATGATCCCCCATCATGTGGCGGGTATTAAATGTAATGATTCAGATGCTTTTACCAGTGCTTTTTGTGGTCATACTAATCGTTGATGCAACGTAAAAGACCAATTAATATTTTATGTGAACTGTTTGGTAAAAAACGAAAGGGGATCATTTTACCACGTATTCTTACAAGGTTGATAAAACAATCCCTTTTGAGAAATATTGAATAGTTCAAAAACTGTGAACAAATCGAAAGAAATTGGCTTGCCAATATTGCAACACTTGAATAAAGAAACCAAAAATATTTCGACGTTATTCATATTTTGAATAATTTGGCTATAAATCTAATTTTTTTCTTAGGGGGGCTATTATTGGATACCTTCCCCTTCATGTAACTTTAATTTTGAGCATTTTTTGACTAATTATAATCCAATAAAATTTTTATTAAAAGCATTCTTATAGAAAATAAAATTTACAACAATTTGATTAGCTAATTTCAGTTGAAGTCGGTAATAAAATTTTTTGTTTTCTAATTCTACGGTAAATTTTGATAAACTTTATTTAGCGTTTGGTTAAAATAGGTGTGCTAACTTTGAAAGATCTAAAATATTTAAAAGATATTTGTTTTGATACCGCTTACCGGTACCGGAACTCCAAAATTGTTTTTATAAGTATCTATTTGCATATTTTTATAGCAATTAATTTACAAATTATAAATAGTAAACATTATTTTATGATTCTAAATCGAATTAAAAATAAATAAACAAATTTTTTAAAAAATACTCACATTATTTTAACTAATTTTTATTAAATAATAATAATAATATTATATGTTTATCCAACAGCAAAATTTTACACATAAACAAAAAATAATTCATAAAGGTATGTGAAAATTGTCAACTCGGCATAAATTAATTATATCCTTTTATACAGAATTCGCACACTATCACATATAATTAGCACTTCATTTAAACAAAACTAAATTAGAATTTTTTTTTAAAGAAAAATTAAAGACAACAAGTTTTTCACTGATTAAAATTTATTATGAACAATATCGTGGTTTACAATGTTATAAAAATATTTTATTAACATGATTTTAACTCCGCGGGCAACATAATTTAAATTCTCATCACTTGCACTTTTCAAATGTGACTCATTGAACATTATTGGTTAAGAATGATATAAACCACTCCTATTTTACTTACGACAATTGGCGAAAGCTACCGATTGTTAATAAATTTAAATATTTTTTATTTATAATTGATTTGTTTCTTAAGTAAATATTTTTATAAGCTAATTGGTTAAATTTTTTTATTTAATTTTATTATAATAGGATGCGAGTACGGATTTAAAGTTAATTATCACCGATTATTTTTTAATTTTATATTTAAAATATTCGAAAGTTTTAGTTCTATATTTTACCGAGTGGCAGCACTCTTCACAATGATAACAAAGAACTCTACCTAGTTGTTTAACACCAAGGAAATACACCAATTTAATCTCAACAATAATATCATCCTATCGCTTGTATTCTTAAAATACATACAAAATATATTTAAATAAATTTACGGAGCTTTGAAATTTATTCTTGGCATCTAAATATCACAAAAAGTTTAAACATGGGTTCGAAAAACCTTTATCGGAGGGACACTACTACATAGTACATAGCTATCGCAAATTTCTCATACCATTTCGGATTAATACTAAATTTCTTGAGTTTTTGAAAAAAGTTTGGAACAAAAATGCTTTGGTATTTTATTAGAAACATTTTTGTATTTAAAAGTTTTGTTCGTTCTATTTCTTACATTTTATGCTTTAAGCTAGTCAAAAATTCCACAAAAATACTTTGTTTACCCAAGAATAAAATATTGCATGTTTATCGAAAAATTTCGAATAACTTTTTTTTAACGTCCTACATTTAGAAATTCGGATTCAGAAAGTAAAATTACATTTATTTTTAATAAGGAACGAAGTAACCGACTCCACCCACATCAAAAATGTAATTGTAAATATGTTTGTAATTGCATAAATAAAGATTAACAAATAATGATGTGGGTGGCCTCTGTGATAAGGCATATGTCAAAAGAATGGAGGTTAAATCCCCATTATTATTATTATTTTTTTTTTTTTTAATAGACCTTTTCATTTTAAAAAGTGATTACTTTTGTTTCGGACAGTATGTCAAACAAATAATGTGATAAAATGAATAACAATTATCTTGTATCTTTGTCCTACTTATTACTGTCTGTCTGAAATAATAATGAATCTTAATTGAGATGAAAAGGTCTATTGAATTGATTATCAATCGACCTAGAGAACATCTTTGTTCAAGCACAAAATTTGTTTATTAGGTATTTATTAGTATATCGTCAAATTTTACAATGATTAATAAAAAACATTTGAAAAACTAAACCTAAACTTAACCTATGAAAGTCTCTGGGACTCTAACTGAGTTTATATCAATATAGAACTATATATCTATATATCTATATAATATATATATCTAAACTAGAAATTCAGTAGGTAAATCTGTGGATTAACATTTATAAATATGTTATAAATTTTGATAATTTTCCTAAATACAAAATGAAATAACTGGATCTCTCTTTACGCTCTATACACCAAGTTTTAGTAAGTACAAAATAATTTTATTGTACATGGTCTATAAGATAGACTTTCTTCCTACTACAGTCTATATACAACGTGAGTGTAGAAGTCTATGGTCTGGTAAGTTCATACTGCCCAAGTCAAAACTATATTTAATTATTTGTTATAATTTAGTTTTTTATAACGTATAATCCAATTTACTATTTAATTTTAAATTAAATAATTTTGTTTTTATTTTTTAATTAATATCAGTATTAATTGATTTTATTTCTAGACGATATATAAACTTTTTACAGTAATTCTTTTGACTTGCGTAGTTAAACCTGCCAAATCGTTTTACTCTCCTTCCGTTTATGTTCTTTTCATTAAAGTAAGCATCAAAATGCAGAAGGTACCACGAGAAGCTAAAGTATGTATTAAAAATATATTTCAATTATTTTCATTCACATAATAAATTAATCAATTGTTTCTTTATTTTTTAGACTAAAAAGGAGCCAATCCATTCTGTTCAAGTATTTGGCAGAAAAGTAAGTTTCAATATTTGTGTTATCCACGTGTTTTCTTTTAAATTTGAGCCGATACCTTTCTGATCCACGGATGTGAATGTAATTATTCGATGTCCCTTTTAAAGAAAGGAGATTAAATTAGTAGTGAATTTTTTACCAACCATAATAATGTACCATATTTGTAATGGGTGCAAAAATCACTTACAAGTTTATAACCTCAAAAAGTGCTTTTATGTTAGTTTGTGATTTTGTTAGTTAATAATTGTTTTTTTTATTAATGTGTTTTAGAAATCAGCAACCGCTGTTGCATATTGTAAACGCGGTCGTGGAAATTTACGTGTAAATGGACGTCCCCTAGAAATGGTAGAGCCCCGTATGCTCCAATATAAATTACAGGAACCAATTCTCTTATTGGGAAAGGTACGTATTCGTTTTTGATTTATTAAATATTAAAGATGTTTTAAATGATGTTTATTTCCTTATCTCGAAACTGATTTCTAATGAAAACAACTTACTTATTTCTGATAAATTTTCTAGGATTAAATAATGAAACATTTTTCATGAATCTATGTCTAAGAAATTGTGTTTTTTTATTTCAGGAAAAATTTGCTGGTGTTGATATCAGAGTACGAGTAAATGGTGGTGGTCATGTTTCACAAATCTACGCCATCAGACAAGCTATCTCGAAAGCTTTAGTATCATACTATCAAAAATGTAAGTTTTTGTTTAAAATTATTAATTCGATTACAAATCTCAACCTGTTTTAAAACATTAAAGGCTATTTGTACGAAAGCGGGTCTCTGGCGTGAATGTAATATCATGTTATTTTTGAGTTTTATATATATATATTGGAGTTTGCGTTAACCGAAGCTTTCTTTGAATTCGAATTTTAATAACCATTTTTTGTAGAACATTTCTTATTTTATTTCTGTTAATAACTCTGTATTGTTGTAATTACGAGGACTTGTTTGGGTTCTGAAGTTTTTAGCCCTTGCGTTCTAAAATAAAACACTATTACAGAAAACGGAGGGCGATCTCCGTTTTCTGTAATAGTGTTTTATTTGTGAACGCAAAGAAAACGATATACACTCGATATTTTCTTTGACGAGGATAGGTCCGAAAAATGTTAGTTTCAAGGCACACATCTTATACCGGTATCGAAATCGATCTAAGTTTTCAGGTTCAATTAAAACCTCACCCTGATTCATAACTGCGACAAAGCATAAAATGAACGCTTTAATTTAGAAAGTTGTTCCTTATAAATACGCAACCTTTTTTATAAGGTTAAACAGTAATTGTTGCCAAAAATCTAGCTTTTTGCGCGCTTGTTCATTCAATTAAAACAAAAATGGTCTTTATAGAAAAACAAGGTGTTTACTTAAATCACTTTTGCTAAAGATGGCTCTTTCGCCCTTTGGTTGGTTATACCTTAAATGGGATCGAATTAGCACCGGTCTGTGGGTTGTTTAGCCCTTGCATTCACCCTGTGATGGCGTACACCCTATTTAATATATGTAATTTTACCAAAAGTGAGTTAAGTAAACATTTATTAAAAACAAACCTTTTTTATTGGATTTATTAGAAAGTTTTTTTTTTCGAAGAGTGATTTCGCAGAAACAATTTTGGAGTAAAACTTTTCAATCCGTTTTTCCTAAACTGTACGGTTTGTTAAAAAATGTTACTTTTTTAAACAATATCAACTTTCTAATTTATGTGTTTTATCTATCGATTATCAGTTTTGGTAATTATTTGGTTTTTTCTTACAAATGGCTTCTTTGAAAAAATGTGATTGATTTTCAATAATAAAAAATTGTATCAGTCTAAAATCGTATTTTCACGAACGGTGACTCAAATAATAAACCGATTAATCGATTAATTTATTAAAATCCGATACCTTTCTGATCCAAGGATGTAAATGTAATATATTTTACGATCCTTTTTCACGGAAAGGAGAATAACAGAGTGAATTTTTTACCAACCATGATAATGTTCCATAATTATAATGGGTGCAAAAATCACTGACAATAAAAATATATAACCAAAAATTAAAAAGTTCGGTGTCTTTTTGTTTCTGTCTAAATAAAACTTTTATGTCTGTTTGGGTATAATTATTAATAAAAATTATTTATTTACAGATGTTGACGAAGCATCCAAAAAAGAAATTAAAGATATTTTAATTCAATACGATCGTACATTACTTGTAGCAGATCCTAGACGTTGTGAACCAAAGAAATTTGGTGGTCCAGGTGCTCGTGCAAGATATCAAAAATCTTACCGTTAAGTTCATATGTGCACTTTATTGTGTTTATTTGTAAAATAAATTAAAAAAAACTCAACTTTATGCGTTTTAATTTTCTATCCATGCCTTCCGAGACTACTAAAACCAATACAAAAGTAATAATTAAAATAAGACATTTTATTTAGGATCTTATTCTTTTTACTGAAACGTATATAACGCGTTTAATTCCAGTTAGAATTTTCAAAGAATCGATTTATTCTCTGAAAATTTTTATTTGGTCCGAAAAATATTCACGAAGAAAAACGCAAAAAAAAGAATTTTAACTGAGTATAAACGTCTTTTGAAACCTTAAACGCGTTTTGCTGAAAACAGCATTTTCAAATTCCGTGGGCAAGATTCATCAACTGTGCTAGGGACAGAAAAATACTTTTCCAAAAGTCTGTGGGCATCATCGGCCGTAAACATTGTCAATCTAAGGTATGTTTTGAGACGACGCAAAGTTAAAAAAGAGCGTTCATCTTCGCTGCAAATATCGAGTGAATTTTTTATGTGCTACCCGGCAATGCCTTTTTTGCCCTGATTGAATTGATCATATTAACTTTAACAGCATCTTTATTTTTTCAATTTCATTAATTTCAATGTGTCGTTTTTTACTTATAAAGCAACGAATATGGCCAACAATCAGGATAAAAAAATTCAACTAGTTCCAAGATCAATTGAGTTCTACTTGCTCAAAATTAACAACAATAGGAGTAAATAATGAATTGGAATGATAAAATACAAGACAATAATGTATAAAATATTTTTTATTGAATAACAAAATTTGTAAGTAAAAATAAAGGCACAATAAATCACAATTTGTGAGATAAATTTTTGTTTAAAATACGAAAAAATAAATGTCTTTATCAAATAATATACAATAGATTTGAACAATTTTATATATATATATATAGAAATGTTGGAGATATCACCATTTCTTGGGCCACAAATATCGAAAATCCATTGCGTAAACATTTACCAGTAATCAGCGTTCTTCAAAACTCTCGATTAAGAGTTAACTTTACAAGAAATGATAATATTACCAAAAAGTTTTGGAAGGCACTCGAAGTGTAAAATTTTACAACCAAACGTAATTTAGATTATATTTTTATTATATAAAGTGTTTTCATAATTGTTTTTCTTTCTGTAGAAGTACACATTAAAAAATTCTCCGTGACTGTTAACACACTAACATGAAAACAAATTCAAAAATTGTGCTCACGTTAAAATCGATGCATGTATGAATTTCGGAGTTGGCCTATTAGACCACAATCCCATGCTGAAATTTTTCGGGTAAAATGATCCATCAGGAATCATGTTAGAAAAGATGCTCATATACGTAAAAGTAAGTTTAAGCACTATGGTGTCAGTTTTGCGCGGTACAGATGTGTGTAGGTGAGAATATGGATGTCCCACCCCTTGGTATCTCACCCCTGCACCAGCAAATTTGTACGGCGTTGCTAGATACTAACTCTACATAATTATTGGAAACGAATTACATAAATGCCGTACAGAAATAAATCTGGTAACTTCGGTAACGAGAGTTTAAAAAAAATTTGATCTCCCGTCTATTTTTGAAGCTCTACGGGTTTACTTCTGTACAGTATTCATGTAATTCGGTTCGAATACTTATTCAGAGTTAGTATTCAGCAACGCCGTACATATTTGCTGGTGCAGGGGTGAGATACCATAAGGTGTCACATTCATATTCTCACCTGTACCGTGCAAAACTAACGTCATGGAGCTTAAACTTATTTTTACATATAGGAGCACCTATTTTAACATGTTTCCTGGTGGGTCATTTCACCCGAAAAATTCCAGCATGGGTTTGTGGTCTATATCGTAATTAAATGGGGAGATGGAATTTTTATCACAGGGCAGGAGAGATAGGATAAGACAAAATAGGCGCCTTCGTCTTGGAACTGTCTAGTGAAGTGCGTAAATATCAGATTATTTTTAAACTAAAAAAAATTGGGCTTAGGCTCACATTCGTATACACATCAATCAATACAAGCAAAATTTTAACTAAATTTTTGAAAATTATTTACAAGTTAGCGTACAAATAGTCTCATTAAAAAATTTTAAGCAAAAATATATTATAATATAATTAAAATAATAATACAAGCATATAAAATCTTCTTTGACCCATATTTTTCTGTTTGGTCAAAAACAATCCGTTTTTGTACAAAATATTCGTAAACTATATAGAATTTTTTTCAACAAAAACAATTAATAATAATATTGGAAAATAACAATTTTTTTTTTTTGAATTATGAAATTATAGTAATTCGTTATCAATTTTCGCTCCCATACGTTTTAATGCGATTATTGTATTAACAGCTTTGATCCAACGTTTTTTAATTACGTAACGTTTAAGTTTTGTTTTGTTTAGGGCTAGTTCAGCATTATCTGTTGATTCTAACAACCATACATGCTTTTGAGCTTGAGCTGCTGACAATCTGGAACTAAAAATAAAAATAAATTTTTAGAAAATTAATCATATTCAAAAAGCGTTGAAAATTTCCCTATTTAAGGAATGTAAAGATAAAGGAGCACCATCTCTTATGGCTGTGTGTGTAGAGAAAGCCCACTTATCTATAATAACTTGCTTAGAACTTTATCCTACTCTTATCACTTTAAGAACTTCTTTTAAAACTAACAATTTTGTTACAACAGCGCCATTCTTATTGCTGCTTTTCGATGGACACTCTTTGGAACACTAAAATAATTCTCTTTATCTCTGCCTTCCGTAATCATATTAAAGCACTAAAGTCGAATTAACGAGTCAATTACTATGCTACTGGGTTTTCTAGTCAAGAGATACTGTATCTAGCGTTTTTAATAATAGAGGACATCTTCGATAAACAACCTGTTATTAAGAACATCAACACCCATCAGTTTTTAGGAGAGCTTGCTTTCAAGGAGAGCTTATTGCGATTAGTTATTTCTACAATTAAATATTCTACATGGCGCAAGATAGAATCATTTTTTGAATACCTTTTTTTTGTCAAATACAAACCTTATTCGAAAATACTTTTGGCTGAAAAAAAACTTTAATACCATATTATATGACGTCATGTAATTTATCGGTTGTACTCGGGTACGCTCGATATACGGTCGGAAATTATATAATCTAGCTGAAATATTATACTAAATTTAGTTTTGCTTCGAAAGTTATTTAACAGAGGGAGTTGTTTTCTTCTTAATATCGTAAAATATTAGGAAATGTAAATTTCATTTATTCTAAAAGTTAGCTTAAAAAGAAAATGAATAAAGAAGAACTCAAAAAAACTTTTTTCAAAATTATTTAATAAAACTATTCAAACAATAATTTAACAATAAGTACATAGAACACGATTAATCGTGTAAGGGCCTTCGTTTTCATTGGAAAAAAGTTCCATTTAGTATTATTGACTAAGTTTAATTCAAGTTCATTCAACTGAGGCGAAATAAATCGACAACTTCGTTAGCACAGCAGGACGAAAGTTGAAACTTTACGCCCGAAGGGTAGGAAAATCAATTGTTTTGCGAATTATTTTTAAGGAAATACTAGAAGTTTCCGATTAACCGAGAATGAATTTAACCAATTCAATACATTTAACAGTATTGAAACAGACGTACAAAGAGAGCAAGTATGGGTCAGAATTGTTCAATGTTTCGAAAAAATTGAGTTTAAAAACTTTTTTTTTCTCGGCAATAGGTTTTTTTACAATGAAAACGCGCCCTTAGTCAGTATAAATATTCCCATTGACTAAAAAATACGATGACAATCACTTTTTGACTAGGCAGTTTTAGAACGATTAATTGTTTAATAACTTTAAATCTAGAATAAAAATATAGATTTTTTTTGTTGGGATAAATATGGACACTTAAATTATTATTTTGAACGGATTATAGCAAATTTATAGTGAGTTTTGGTATTATCGATAGTTATCGGTGGGATTGTTGTTAAATTAACATAATGCGCGGGTCACACTTAATAACCTTTATTTGAGACACAGGCTGGTAAAAGACGGATTATATTGCAGCCTCCATAGATCATCATCTAAGAGTTAGCGCACATTATGCAGCCAAGTACCATAGTCAATCTACCGCTGTGAATTTAACATTTGGCAACTTAGCACATATTCGGCAGTCGGGAACCAGTGGCTATGGCAAGCTGATAGAACCGTCATATCCGATTTTAGTTCAATTTCTCCAATTCAAAAATTTCTGAGTGTGTTATTTGTGGTCATAATTCATAATCCTCTTTTGCTTCAATGGAGTCGGGTAATGAAAATTATTGTAATCAATTATATATATTTCTGGGAGTGGTTTAATTATATATATTAAGAGCCACCCATTTTTGATATGATACTCTGGGCGGTAGTTTAGGTATCGGAAACACCTAAGCGATCAATTTGGAGTTATAAAACATTATTAATAATACTGGTCTCTGGCTGGTTGCTTTCTCCTTCTATTGTAGTTTGGATACCTACTACGCAGTCTCTCTAAATTATGATTAAAATTTGGATTATCTGCACACGATACTAATTTTCGATATTGAGAGTGGAAATATGTAGTTTTATGTTAGTTTGTGTAAATTTACTAGTAAGTGATTTCCATGTTAAATCGAATTTCTGTTGGCTTACTTTTACGTTTCATCGAATGCAATTCTCTGGGCTTAAAATTCATTTTGAACTGTCTTTCGTATGACAGTTATGTAACCATCTTTAATTTGAGTTTGGGCATCATAGACCCTTACCCAAAGGGTCAGTTAGTTATCATTCTATTGTCCCTAAGTGCAGAGATATGACCGCTCAGTTGACTACACTGGCGCTTCCAAACTCTAACTGCCTTCGCGCGTTTAACACAAAAACTCGACTATAAAAAAAAAATAAATTTGTATAATTGGAGCTATTTACAATTTGTGAATAAAATATGGCACTTTTATTTATTTGCAAAAGTATCACAAAACATTCAGTTCGAAGACATAAACGGATGAGTTTTTTTCAAGGTTTGTCGCGATTGAAAAAATGTATTCAACGAACTAATTGTACGTTGTCCCAATGTTTCATTTTCAAAATCAACGGAAATCGATTTATGTCTTCCATTTAAATTATTGTGCGCTGATTCCTGTGAATCATCCCATTTATCTAATAGTTGTAATAATAAGTCTTTAGTGTTTGTAGCGCTATTTAAGGAACTTTGTCGTGAAAAATGACTAGATGATGACGAGGACGAAGTACCATCGGATGTTGTAAACGAATGTGTTAATTTATTCGTGTTAAAATCTTCGGTAAAGAATGAATTTTTATTCGTTGGTGATATTATCGGTACATCACGATTAAGGTTAGTTATTTTAAATTTTGTCCGCCGATTTTGTAAGTTATTCGCCCAAGGTGCATTAATATTTGTTGCGTTTCCATTTGTTAACGGTGTTGAGATTTTTGAAGTTTTCGTTGATGTGCTTATACTGGTAACATTTCCATTTGTTACCGTTTTGGAGGTTT
The DNA here is from genome assembly GCF_905475395.1 of Chrysoperla carnea. Taxonomy (NCBI): domain Eukaryota; kingdom Metazoa; phylum Arthropoda; class Insecta; order Neuroptera; family Chrysopidae; genus Chrysoperla; species Chrysoperla carnea. The sequence goes on from NC_058337.1 coordinate 131,124,043, forward strand.
TAACTTTTTCTGTTTTGATTTTGTGCGTTTCATTTGTTGTTTCTTCGGAGATCAAACTTTTTTGTTCATCTTTGGTTGGAACGGCTTTTGTAGTTGATTCGCTTTTTTTGTCATCTTTCGATGATGATGAATTAGCGTTACCGTTAACTAAATCGGTAGGCATTGTAGCTAATTGGAATAATTTATCAGATAATTTTTTAATTTCTTCAGCTAAATTAATTCTTTCAACACTGTCTCGTTTTGAAACTACACATGAACTATCTGATGCTCGTCGTTCTATACTATTTTGTATATGATCGAATTCATAATCACTAATATTGTCTTGAGTATTATTCTCATATTCAATCACTGAATCCGGTGATGATCCTAAAGATCCACATGGCGATGGAGACATACCTCGTAATGAATGTTGCGATGACGTTAAATTATTATATGCTAGCGGGCAAGGCATTATAACGTGTGAAGAAACATCGAATAGATATGGTGAATCTGGGTGTTCACCCCAACGTTCAACAAACGCACGTAGATTATCTTTGGCAGTGTCTAAACCAGGTGTACTAGGTGGTATAGTAATTGGGTCACTAACTTTTGTAGGTGGGGGTGTTTTGGTTTTCGTAGGTGGCGGTAATTTACGTCTTAACCAAGGATGTGTTAGACAATCAGAGGCAGTTGCACGAGCCCTGAAAGAAACAAGGCAGACAATCAATAATAAATATTTTTTTGTTTAGCAATTTGGAAATTTTTTGAAAAGCTTTTATACTTTTTTTACAACATAATTAGTGTGTTATCAAATTATTTAGGAACAAATGATTAAAACATAAAAAAAAAAAACAAAAAGTTTATAAAAACCAATGAATATGAATTTAAGGGCGGTTTTCTGCGCTTGTGTAATGAAGGAGGGTAAACTTTACTCTCTTAGATAGACAAAACTTCCATGAAAAAATCTTCTAAATAAAAAATGATCTTATGACGCGATACAATTTTATACACAATAAATTTTTCTGAAGTGAGTTGCGTTGGCAAGAAAAAAAAGCAGAAATAGATAAAATACGCGAAGGAATTCACGAGCAATAAATGAAAAGTTTATGATCAAATAGACTTGTTAGTCGAAGAAAAAATTCAACTAAAATTGATGGTTTTATCGTGGAATTTTTATCAAATTTGTGCTTAGGATGTAAGGGATTGTATGGTCGAACAGAAAGTAGATTTTTCGCGCGTAGGCACAATAAATGACGTTCACGAATTTGATGGTTAAAACTGATTGCGAATAAATTGCGGAATTATCTTTTTTTGAATTCATTCACTTCATTTCGTCGGCAGCAAGACTGATGAAAAAGAATTTTTTTGGTCGCCTTGAGTGAAATGAATAGTAAATAGTTTGCATGCAATAAATGAAAAAATAATTGTGGTAGTAATCAGAAATTCGAAGAACAGTTTGATAATGATCATACAGACAGAAACATGCCACGAACATAAATTTTGAAATAAATATAAGCACACTAAAGAAATAAAACTCACGACGATTAGGTAAGGTTTCAAGAACAATTTCAGATCAAAATTATTACAGCACAGTATTCAGGAAATACCGCGTCTAAAATCCTTGAATCCGAATTTTCTGCCGAGCCTGAGTCGATGTGGATTACTTTTATAGAGCATATATATGGCAGAACGGCAATTTTCGAGATAGAGTGTGTTTTAGAAATCTGGGGAAAAAAGTGAACCCTAATCGTCTGGAAGCAACGGTAAATCAAAGTATCCACTTTTTATAAACCGGGAAAAAAAGTGGCAAACAAAACTTTATGGTGGTTGAAGTAAAATGGAAAAGAGTGCATCCTAACGGGATAATATACTTTCTGCTTGACCGATAACTAACGTATGAATAAAAAGAAAAAGAAGAATTTTTCATGGATTTTAAAAAGGAATGAAGTGATTGGAATCGTTAATAAAATTAGAACAGACGGACTCTTCAAGCACTTACAAAATTTCAAAATATATAGGAGAAAAAATTTCCTAACAAAAAAATCGAAAAAAATCACGTTTATCACAATATCTATTCAAAATTTCTCTATTTTCCAAAAAAAATATTCAACTTTTCAAAATTGAAATTCACATGCGAAACATTACAAAAATAATTTATCAAAAAAAAAGACTAAAAAATATTTTTCATCGAAGCATCCCCAAATTTGGGTATTGCCATGCCTTTGATCTTTCATAGGGTCAATTCAGTACAACATTATTATTTACAAGGTATTCAAAAAATGTGATTCGTTTAAAAAAAATTGTTAGTATGTTTTATTATTTATTTTTTGATATTAAAAAGGATAAAATGTCTCTACAAACTAATTTTAAAATGACAAAAACAAAAAAATAAGGGAAATAATTTTAGTACTTACTCTCGATCTTTTACCAACAATTTTGTTATAAAATCTTTTGCATCCTGTGATATTTCATTAAAGGCTTCATCGTCAAAATCGTATTTAGCAACTGTTACATTCGCCATTGTTTCAATATCTGTTTCGCCCATAAATGGTGATAATCCTGAGAGTCTGAAATCAGAAATCCAACTTTAAAATTGTATAAAACAAAAATCCTGCAGTGACTATTAGGACAACCATTTTCACATGGGATAACCTGTAGTTAAAAAATGGAACTACGAAAACAGGTTTAAATGTGGTTCCAGGAGGTGTTGAATTTGGATATTAAAAACCATAGTAATTTACAACAACGCTTTTAAAACTTTGCCATTCCATAGACCACTTTTGTTTCATATTTTAAATTAACGACTTTAAGCCGCCTGCTTATGGCGGCTTAACGTCATTAGTGATTTTCCCGATATATTCTCTACTCCATAGATAGTGAAATTCGAGTAATTTTGGGTTTTTTCCTAGTGACTTTGAGTATTTTTGATCTTTTAAACAAATGTTAAAAATAAATTTTACTTACAAAACGTAACAAATTACACCAACGGACCACATATCAGTACCATAACCAATTTGATCAAAATTGACAACTTCTGGTGCAACAAATTCTGGTGTACCAAACAATACTTGTAATTTTTTATTTGGATCATATCGCCTAGCTAAACCAAAATCTATAATTTTTATTCTGTTACCACTTTTTGTCAGACATAAAATATTTTCTGGCTGTAAATAAAAAAAAAAACTTATTACTTATATAGAAATCTAATTAAATTAATTAAGAATATAAATTTTTAATTAAATCAATATTAACGACTTGTTTGATTACGTGCTAGTCTGTTTATAATAGAGAAGTTGCATTAATCTTTTTGCCACAAATTCATATATAAATGCAAGAATAATTCATCTAATAATATTGAAGTATTTTTTTTGAATTAATAATTCAATTTTGTTTTATTAATTATTAATAAAAAAATAGCTATATTTTTGAAATAATAAAACGGTAGTAACGTATTTACAACCATTGAGGCTGTGAGTCAATCGGTTTCAATGGAAATTTGCGTTATAATATAGTGAAATTCAGCTGAGAAACAAACCATTTATCATTACTCATTTTATTTTATCATTTCTCCGTGCGATGACGTTACGAAAGCGAGGTGTTAGCGTCACTGCCGTTCGAATTTATAGTTAAGAAAAACCAGATGACGACCAGACGAATGAAAATATATAAGGCTTTGATGCAGAAATTAAAACATTAACGTGATTTGGATAAATAGAAATACAGGAAAGTTAACAAAAAAATCTGCGACAGCAAGACTGAGGGAGGAAGAACTGCAGTATTTAACCAAGCAAAGATGCCGAACCATACTACAGAAATTAAAATAAAAAGATTAACATGGCTGGTATAGAATGATGAATAAAATAAAGAAAATTTCCCAGAAATCCTGTACAGCAATTCTAAAGGCCTTAGTATTATGAGCAGATCAAATAAGAGATATCGGCACTAATTAGAGAAAATAAAACAAAAAGTTTAGTGTTCCTTGAGATAATTCGAAAGAATAGAGAAGAGGCAAGTTGTCGGACAACAATCTTGAAGGCAGTAGAACTAGGAAAGCACGAGAAAAATGTAGGACTTAATTACAGAATAAGAATACTGGGATATTTCGTAACAATGAATAAAAAAAGAGTGGTCATAAAAATTGTTTGAAATCTCGGGGAAAATAGAACTACATGCAAACTTGGAAAATGTAGAAGAAAAAAGGAAATCTAAATTAAATGAATGTTACCTAAAAGCAATGTATAACCATTACCGTGAGAGAAAACGAAAATAATTTGACTAGCTTGTGACTAGTTACAGTGTAAAATAATGGCAGTAATAAAATAATATAGAAAATATTATTTTAAAATGAAGGAAAACATATGATGACTCATTAAAAAAATAATGTTTGTTATTGTTTATAACAATATATTCAATTACGTTAATAGCGAGCAGTGCGAAGCGGGATATTGAATATGTAAATGTTATTTGTTATAAAATTTCTAATTTAATATTTATAATTGGAATATTTTTGTTGATTCATTTCTGTATAAAATTCAATTACAAAATGAACTATCATAAACATCGATGAATCGAGTATGGTTTTTGGAGGAGATAAATAGAATCGTAAAAGGAATCACAAGGCCAAATAATTTTTAACCTTGAAATGGAGTGTTGTGCACAGTTTAGTGGAAAACATACTTTATAGTGGAAAATCCACGATACCTTTAACGTAAATCTAAGAATGAAGAACATAGAAGTAGAGAACCTTTAGTGGTGTTTTATTGTTAGATTAGATTACAGCGACTGTTGGGAAAGGATACACTGTAATACCCGAAAGGTGACTAACTTTCACTTGAAGTTATTCCAGGCTAATAAAAGAGTTTTGACGGAAATATGTTTCAAATCAGACAGTTTTATCAAGAATGGCTGATTTAAATGAGTTAATCTTAAATTTTAAAGCGAGGTAATGTCTTCGGAATACTATATTGAGGAAAGATTAACCTGTCGCTTTCTTAGAACATGACTCAAGTTGAGATTTTCTCAAGTAGAAAGAAAGAGATAAAGATGTTTCATGTTTATCGTGCATCGCTTCTGCTTGATATAAATCGCAGTCATCTAGATATTGAGAGTGAATTTTGGTTTATGCGAGTTCTCGTCTCATTCTTTTATTGATATTGAGAACTTATTTCAAAATTGGAGCGACGTCCACGGTGAAACTAGATTCACCCTATGAGCCATGTTAGACGTACATTTCATCCCATAAACCTTTTTCGACAAAAGGTGGGAATCATTTCCAGTGCTCTCCCGGATGTTGCCTGTCGACCATTTTCAATTGATGTAGCTTACTTAATTCTTTTTGGCGGACTGCCCTTCTTACCCATAATGGATCATAATATGAGGAAAATGGAGGAAAAAGTAGTTTATATAGTGAGAAGTATACATAGATTTTCTCTTTTTGTGTCCAAGATGATATAACGTAAAGAGCAAAAACATAGCATTTTCGAATTCTGCTTTCATTGTATATAATTCATTGTTCGCGAACCAGTAACCAAATTCGTAAATCAATTACATTTATAAAACGTATAATAAATAATTGAGATAATGTAATTGAATCATGTCATAATACATGTGATTGAATAATGTCATAACGAATTTTTGATTTACCTATTTATAACTACTTGTTTACTACTTGTTTACAAGTTGTCTTATAATGTGATGTTATAATATGATGTCTGAACTCTGAACGATGTTATGAACATATGTCTTATAATGCGATGTTAGCATAAGATGCGATGTAGCATAAGGTGTAATGCAACGTTGCATTAAAGTATAATTAATCACCTTGTATATAAATTTTAACAAACAAATGTTTACTATCTAAAATATTATAAAGGATGTCCGAAAATTAACGTAAGATTTGAATGTTTGTCCATTTTCGAGTGGTAAAGAGTTGACAATGAACAAGGAAAGACAGCTAACAACTTGCAGGTAAGGGTATGGAGGAAGAACATGGCGAAAATAAAGACCTAGTCTTGAATACCTTCAAATTATCAACTCCCTTTTTTTATAGTTTAGGAGAAAATTGATACTAAAATTTTGTCATAATTTGCGCCCTTGCGGATAAACTACGATGTTTACGAAAAAATGTTTCAAACAAAAGTTGTTTATTTTCCTAAAAACCGTCAGTACTCGCGTTAACCGTTCGGTAATCTTTAGTCACCTGATGAGAGGTTTATATAAATTTACACAATCTATTATATATATATTTCTTGTGTAACAATGTAAGTCACTGTACTTTTCCTAAACGGATGGACCGATTTTGATGATATATTTTGACTGTGTTCAAGTGAATTCGTTGATGGTTTAGATTCACAATTCGGTCCACTACAACTGTTTTTTTGAGGATTCCGAACCAAAAAATTAAATTTCATTAAATGGTGGGAGCGCATATAAATAACTAGCTGTTACCCGCCCGCTTTGCGTGGCGTAAAATATACCCGCTTTGCTGGGCAACATCCCCACTTGCACCCCTCCCTCCACATTTCCTTGCGTTGGATAACAGTTTTGTAATGTACACGTCATGCTCTTTTATTTGATACCCCACTTAGGTATATTTGTAAATATTCGATATTTCCTTCCCACTTTCTCGCTACAACTTTCTACCCACCGAAGGTAAAAAAAATTTCTAAATGTAATTTAAAACATTCTGACCAAGTTTTGAACTATTAAAAGCCATAATTTAAAAATATGAATTTTTTAGTCATGAACACCCCCGCAACCCCCCTTGTGGGTAGAATTTCGTAAAATCCGTTCTTAGCTGACCTCTACTTGGCAAAAGGAATATTCCTGCCAAATTTCAAGTCTCTAGGTCTTATAGTTCCAGAGATATCGTGATGAGTGACTATCTATCTATATCTATAGAAAGTCTCCTATATATATAAGATATATTTCATTATTATTACAACTTACTATGTACTATGTATTTTTAATAGTATTGAGGTATTATTCATTATAATTCAGGTATTGTGTATAGGTGTTTATTCAAGTCCAAGGCCAGACCAAAGGCTGAAGGTCAGGCCATGACCTATCGAATAGATAGGAATAAAATTTGGGTTTAGCGGGATGGGTTTAGCAGGCAGGCTAAGCATAGTATAAGTATTAAGTAATTGGAGCTACGTTTCCACAGGTCGGGCCCGCTGGTTTTATATAAATTTATTTTAAAATTCACTACCTAATTGGAAATGGTTTGATTATGTGATTATTGAATGATGTTTAAGATTGAAAATATTAGAGCAGAGGAATGATCTAAATAATTAAATTGATTTTAACTAATTTCACCATATTTCCATAGTATTCGAGTACGATTTATATTAACCTAACAAAAGTACACGAGCAGACCAAATTTCTGTCAAAATTTCTTCTTACGTTAATTGGAACACCTTTTAATAATACATTTTGTAAGTACAATAATAATGAGGTAAGTTATTTGGAAAATTTCACTTAAAAAAAGAATTTTAATTTTAATTACTTTTGGCAATGTAACAACAATAACAATATAATAATTATAATAGGTAACTACATCTATCTTTATGTTGTTACTTCATTCTTATTCAACAGATGTTATAGCATTACCAGTATTATTGTTAAAATAATAATTATTAATTAAAAATGTTTAAAGAAAATTGTTAAATAATAATTAAATTTTATTTAATAAAATAAATATATTTTTACCTTTTTAAAAAGAATTATTAATAAATATTTTAATTAGTAATTTTCTTAAAATTATTTTTACGTAATATTATTTGTTTTTTTTCATTAATTATAAAGTGTTCACGGATGTTGATAAGAGAGAAAACTATTAATTTGATAAGAATTTAAATTTGTAAGAATTTATTTAGAACAAGTGAAAATAGACAATTGACAGAGTTAAGTATTCTGTTTAGATTGTGTTGAAAATCAGTGCTTGCATTATTTTGAATAAATTAGAAAAGTTTAAGAATCCACATTTATTCTAGGTAACTAAAACTAATTCTTTTGATTTTCAAAAATCTATCACAAGACTTACTAGTTGAAGCTACTTATAAATTTTCAACTCTCTATCTATTATAGCTTTAGAGAAAATGGATCACAAATTTTTTCCCTAATTTGCTCCAACACGGGAAAACAGTGATATTCACGAAAAAATGTTTCAAAAGTTGTTGATTTTCTTACAAGAAACATTTTTTACATTTCTTCTATCTCTTACGGTTTACAAGATCGATCCTACGGACCCAAGACTCAATTGTTGCTCGCTATTCCAGCTAGACATCTCTTTTCTTTCTTGAGTTACCGTGCTGCTGGACTAACTGAATTGGACTAACTAGGTGATTTTATACCAAAATTTTGTTCGTATCATCAATACTTCTAAGTGTTACAAACTTGGGACTAAAATTGTTACAAACTTGGGACTAAAATTAATATACCTTGATATATATTACATATATACAGGGTATAAAAAGCCTAAGTTAAGTTAATTTTTCAACAAGATTGTGAGAAACTTAGCAAGCGATTACTTTTGGAGAGGGCAATATGGAATTTTGAGTAAAAATTTGAGTTCTTACCTTCATATCTAAATGTAGAATATTTTGTTTATGTATAAATTCGATGCCTTCACATATTTGTCGCATAAATACTGTACATGATTTTTCAGTTAATATAAAATCGTCATCAATCACTCTTTCAAATAATTCACCACCTTCGATTCTGTTGAGAAAAAAAAATTCCAATTAATATGTGTATATGAATTACTTTAAGATTGTAAAGTTCAGCTAAGGTTTTCACAGTTTAAAAGTAAAAGTTCAGCTAAGGTTTACACAGTTTAAGGTAGTACCAGCATGAAATCACTTTTCGACAGATTTGGCCGAATTTTGTTTCTCGGGTTTATAATAGCTTTATTTATGAATTCCTAAAATTTCATAATTTTTGACCGTTTAGATCGCGAGATATTTAAAGACAAAGTTCGCGATTTTGAGGGTCATGTCCCATTTAAAGCATGTAAAATGTCCGGTCTCTCCAACTATTTTTTATGATATTATTATATATTGAAGAAAAAGTAGAAAAAAATGTTTATACAATACAATTCTAAAAAAAAAATTTAGAAATTAATTTTCACTTTCGAGATATTAATTTTGACGTAAATTGATCGAAATTGGGACGTTGGCATAATTATTTCCCATTTTAAACGGTCAAAATTTCTGAAACTTTGGGAATTAATAGTAAGCATTATTAAATTCTTAAATTTAATTTTTCGTTAAATTCTGTCGAAAAAAAAATTGTACCATTGCTTTAACATAGAAACTGCAAATACCATGCTGGAACATCCTTAAAAGTAGATGTTCTTGCAAGCAGAGTAGCATAGAACCTTCACTCTGTTTACACAAGCCAGAAAATGCCAATTGCTGGTGAGATACTCAGTAACAGTGATAAAACTATAAGAACCTTAAGATAAAGAGAGTTTAAGACACCTTATTTTCCGCTTTTTCTATTTTCAAGCCTGCACATAAGGACATATATTAAGGACGTAAAGCTAGAGTGGAGAGGGTAGTAGAAAAAAAGGCACCTATCTGGGCGAGTTTGTCGTTGCGTACTTTGTACTGCGTCTCGTGTTTTGTTTCCAATTTTTTTTCTTTTGTTTTCGATCAATTGAACGATTTCAATTGTTTTCAGTCATTTAGACAGCCTGATGTGCCGTGCAAAGTATGTAACGATCAACAGCTAGACCCCCTTACCCAGATAGGCGTCTTAAAATCAGCTACGGACGCTTATAGCTCTGCATGGAAGGTTTCATGTCCTTAATATATATGTTTTTGCCTGTACCTAATCCTATTTGGCCTTTTTTGTATATCTCATGGTGCTAAATTGCATTCTTTATATTGACAGAAACTTCTAAAAGACGGAAAATTTAGCCAACATTAATAGACTTCTCACTCTGACGCGAGAAAATGATACACCGTGATCTGATGCCATCTTACGTAAAATATGTTAGAAACCAAATTAAAATTTTCAAGATCAATAAGAATTTTCTAGATCAATAAATCACGCGAAAAGGAATGTGACTTAAAACAAAGAAAATTTTCAAACAGTCGGAAATAAAATTAAATAAAAAGGTTCATTAAAAATTGCGCAAGAAGTATAGCGAACTTGTTGATTGCCAAAAAAACAATTACAAATTAATTTTTTAGTACATACTTACAATTCTAAGACAACACACATGACTTTACCATTATCAAATGCATCATATAATTGTATCAGTCTTGGATGTTGTAATTGGCGCATTATTTCCACTTCACGTTCAACATTACGTCGATCCTCGCGACGTGGTACCGGTACAAATTTCGCTGCTAATGTTAAACCAGTACTTTTTTCACGGCATTTGTATACTGTACCAAATTTACCTCTGAAAATAAATTGTTTGTGAATATAGTATTTCACTATTAATTAAAGAGAATTTAAGATATTTCATTTAAGAAAGGATTTTTCGAAATTCATCCCCTAAAAGGAAGAAATAGGGGATGAAAGTTTGTACGGATGAAAGTATAAATAAAAAACGTCATTTTTGAGTTCAATACTTAACCGACTTTAAAAATTCTTTCACCTATAGATTCCTACATTATCAGCAAGTAGGTTAGGTTAGGTTAGGTTAGGTTAGGTTAGGTTAGGTTAGGTTAGATTATATTGGCTGTTCACGAAAGACACACTTAGACTATAGAGCCCATTGTGATACCATATATGTGTTTTACCACCTTTCCGCTGTTAATTTCATTTATCAGCTCCTCCATTTCAGAGGCTGAGTGCACCTCCTTCATGCATATACCATGCACTACACCAGCCCATCACAACTATTAATTAAATTAATTTTGTTGCGACAGCGGGAATCGAACTCGCTACCCTAAGCATACCGCAGACGGAATTGGTTACGCCTGAACCAACTGAGCGAATAGGGCGATCAGCAAGTAACATGGGCTATATTTTATTTTCAAAAAAATTAAGGTTCCACGCCAAAAGTAAAAATCAAGTAAATAGTGAAAACGACATTTTTGAGTTCACTGCGTAACTGATTTTAAAAATTATTTCAGAATGCTGCATTATCAGCAAGTGACATGGCCGTATTTCTTTTCAAAATAATTAGGGATTTGCACTAAAAGTTAACATCCATTAAATAGTGAACAAAAAGGAAGCCAAGAGAACTGAAGGCTATAACGTGGATATCTGCTAGGGGTGAAAGTGCAGCCCCTTGCATCTCCGTCCCGGCACGCATGATACTAGAAACGAATTCGGGCCCTTTGGATTCATGCCAAGCGTCTTACCAACTCGACCATATATGCTGTAAGTGAATCTGCAAGTTGTTTTTAACTCAATAGGGAATATGGATTTTCGTCCAAAAATGTATTTGTTAATAATTTTGTTTGTAGACTTTTACCGTTTATAAAATTACAGATAGCGTATTTCTTATTTTGGTTAGTTAGATATATGACTATTTGTGAAATTATCAAAAAAAATTCGGACTAATTCTATATTAAACACAGGTAATGATCAGTGTTATCGAAACTAAAATATAATTGAATTCGATTTTGATTCATTACCAAATAATTTATTGACATTATTGTTAACAAATAACTCACCTTCCGATCTCCGATTCAAGATCATAAAATTCCTTGGCTTCAACACCACGTTTGATTGTGACATCCCGGTACGGGAAGCTAGGCTCGAGTTCTAAAACAAACAAAAAAAAACAATAAATTAATCAAGGTCTGTCTAAAAATGTCATATCAAATCAATTTAAATATTGATTTTGTATGTAGTATCAAGTGAATTAGTTCAATAGCGTCGTAATGGGTTAATATATGTTTTTTTTTTCTCAAACAAAATGGCATTATATAAAAAAAATATATATCGATGTATAATAATTTTAGTCCTAAATTGGTAACGCTTTGAAATATTGATGATACGATGAAAATTTTGGTTAACATGTTCATTAAATCACCTAGTTAGTCCATTTCCGGTTGTTCATCCGAATATCGTCTTTCGACACGATAACTAAAAAACGAAAGGAGATATATAGCGTAAATTTGCAACATAGGTCAATTGGTTCTTGGGTCCTTTCGATCTATTTTGTAAACTGTTAGGGATAGAACAAAAGTTTAAATGTAAAAAATGTTTCTTATAAAAAAATAAACAACTTTTGATTGAAACGTTTTTTTCGTAAACATCACTGTTTATCCGTGAGGGCCCAAATTAGGACAATACTTTGGTGTCCATTTTCTTCAAAGCCTTAAAAGAAAGGGAGTTGAAATTTACAGGTACCTTCAAATATTGATATTGTGAAACTGCCTCGAAAATTGAAAAAATAGCGTACAAATAAATAGCGTACTAAAAGCCGCCACAAATGTGTTGGTTTGTAAACTCTTCTAATTTATAAAAAAACAATGCAATCACTGACATTCAATACTTTCTATACATGGTATTTCAACAATTACCTCAATTAATTGGTTTAATTCTACTTTCGGCTTGTACATAATTTCTTTTTACTTCTTATCAGAAAGCTAAATTGGTTTAAATTCAATATTTATGATCGGATTTAAAATATTATAGAAATATTTATAAAATCCGTATCAGGTTTTAAATTGATATTTCATGTTTTAAATCAAAATTATGTCAATTAATATTGATCGAATTGATATTTAATAAAATCTAAGAAAAAAAAATTAATGACTACTAAATGTTTTTTAATAATCATTCAATAAAAATGATTAATTTATACTATTGAGTATATTGATTTTTAATAGATTACTTTTAAATTTGTGCTACAATATATGTACCAAAATTCTTTAGGCCATATTTTTTGCGAAATACTTATTGATATTTTTAAAAAAATTCGTAGCGCAGGAGCTGCGTAAGCTAAGGAAATTCCCTTAGAGATTAAAAAAAATATTTTCTTAAAATCGAATATTGCATTTTTAATTTTTGAAGAATTTTTATTTAAAAAAGTAAGCGTTTACAGAAAAATTACAAAATACAAAAATATTTTGTAGGATCGATTCAAAATTCCATCATCAGTGCAATAACAATAGCACCATTGCCTTCGGCAAGTCGCTAATAAAACTTTTACATTTTACAGTGAAAGTCTAAACAAGTGAAAATTTGTATAAATAATATATTTTCCGAATATATTTTAATAAAGTTGTTCTTAGTTTTACAATATTTTTAATTTAATATTTTAAAAAGAAAAATATATTCAATTTAATTTTTTAATTTTCTAAAAATTAATCTAAACAAATAAAATTTTATTGCGTGAAAATTAAATATTCTTCTAAATTTTCTATACAAACGAATCTTTGTTTTAATTAATCAAAAATGGATATTGGAAATATAGTATCGATTTCATGTTAATAATAAATTAGTCTTGTTTAGATATATAGGTAGGGTTCGCTTAAATCGAAAATTAAAGCACATAAGTGATAGCTAGCGTAAAATTGACATCACAGCTGAAAAGAATGACCCAAAATTAGTGGGTTTCAAAAAAAATCCAATAAGATCGGATCAAATTTGCCTGTGTTATCAAAAAAATTGAATTTTTTAACTTTATGACGTCATCAGAATCCAAAAAATTTAATTTTGCTCTGTCACAACCAAATTTTACCCAATTTTGATAAACCAAGTATGTAATCCTACTAAATTTGTAATCAAAATTAACCAAGGTCTAATAGATTTCAAGAATGTGTAGTCCTGATCCCGGAATTAAGCACATAAGTGATAGCTAGCGAAAAATTGACATCACAGCTGAAAAGAATGACCCAAAATTAGTGAGTTTCAAAAAAAATTCCAATAGGATTGGATCAAATTTACCTGTGTTATCAAAAAAATTGAAATTTTTAACTTTGTGACGTCATCAGAATTCAAAAAATTTAATTTTGCTCTATCATAACCAAATTTTATCCAATTTTGATAAACCAAGTATGTAATTTTTAAATTAGATAAGATTGATACACCGACTCTATTTAATAATTAACGATTACTATCATGGTTACTCTCTCTTATGAAAATGACGAGCGCGTAATAAAGATGTCATCCTATATGTATCGTGAGAATTGTAATCAATAAAATTAATACCATACCATATTTAATAAATATTTTTATATAGTTAATATAATACCTTTATGTATCTACATTTTTACTAATTTATTTAGAAAATTTCACATAAGTATTTTATTTAGTTTTAATATAAATATATAGTAAGTTATCTTTGTTGTAATAATATATCGATTGCAATATACCTATAATATTGAATTGAAAGAAAGTTATATACGAAGCACTTACTCAGCAGCTTAAATACAAACAACAGTTGATTAAAAATAATAATCGTAATCAATAAAAATAATTGTATTTATTGATATGCTATATTGGTGTACTCGCAACTTCGGTCGCGTGTAGATGTTATGCCATAATGCAAAATCATGTTGCACATATACAGGATGTTCTGTTATTGACTGCAGAACGTGGGCCTATAGAATAAGCTCATAAAGACGAAGGAAAAAGTTTTTTACCAATTTTAGATCTGAGGCCTACTTTGCGAGATAATCAACAAAATAAATTCATATAATATTAATAAAAAGTAAATAACTTTATCGAAGAAGATATTGAAGGCTGGTAATTTGTTATTACATAAACTAAGAAATAATAATAATAATAATAATAAGCAAAGAAGAATAAGTAGCATGTGTTACATTATACATAAATACAACTTTTCCCACTACTATATTTTGGAACAAACCTGCCTGTCTGGCTATTTTTGTCTGTCTATTATCTGTCAAAAACGTTCGCCTATTTTAAATATTCCACCTTTGAGAAGAGGACAGATAGTTCAGATAAGTAATTAATGTCGTATCAATTAATTCGTATCAATACCAGCTATGTAGGGTATTTAAACAATTTACTCCCTTAGTTATTGTTTTGACTTGTTTCAAAAGTTAAATTAGACGTACCCAACGGAACACTCTTGCAATATATTTGATTCTAAATTAAATAACTTTTTTTTATTTAATTAATAGTAAAGTATACATTTTTACTTATTAAATATTATGTAATTTAGTATACAACTTTTAATAATATTTATTTAATTAATTTTTTAATTGAATTTCTTTTATGTGCGTATATTAAAAACGTATTGTCAAAATTTTTAATTGCTTATTACTTTGATAAATGATATAATAAATTAAAAACAAAGTCTCCATTCTCTCCCTAGTAGTAAAAAAAGCCTTGTATACCTAACTGAGAAGAGTGTTCAATGAATTCCTTAGAAACTACGTCAAATATAGAGATGCATCAATTTATTCCTTTTTCAAATTAAAAATTTTCGATATCATAAGGTTTGTGTCATTTTTCCATCTAGATACGAAACAAGCTCCTGAAACTGCTTGTAGAGAAACAGCGGATTGAATAAGCCTCTTTTAGTATAGTAATAAATCCTTTGAACTGTCGTCATATTCAGGCCGATTGACTTAGTTTAGGTATAAGGTTAGATTAAAGTAACTATTCTGTGGTGGAACACACTTAGTCCAAAGGGTCCGTTGTAATGCCGAAAAAGGGTTGGCCCATCCTTGGCCACTACTCCATGAACCATTTAAAGCTGTCTCAGCAAAGCAGGAGTCAAAGTCGAGAGGCTGGCTCAAGTCCATCTCTTCATGACAAGAACTGGGCAGTGACAGAGAAGATGGAGCATTGTCCTCTCCACCACTGAATGACTTAGGTTCCTTAAATAATTCAAGTCTCCAATATCGCAGCCCAACTTGATCCTTAACTTTATTAGTGATTTTCTTTAATCAACTTTAGCTACAGCCACTGTTCTTCCATTGCTTTTACCGAGCACATGTCACACGTCGTTTACTTCGATGAACCATCTTTTTTTATTTTTTTGACTAGCCATTTTCCCGTGAATTATTTAATTGTGCGAATTGGATTACAAAGTCATATTCTTTAAAAGTTCTCGGATGTTTTTATCTCTATTAAACCATTCAAAGCATGGCTAAGCCTGCTATTTCGTACTTTGCTCTTATATTTGGGTAGCGAAAGAGTTGAACTGTTGGATAACCTCCAACCTGGAAGACAAGTTATTTTTAGTTCCTCAATTTTCTTTTTCTGGTGATTGAAGAGACATTACCCTTACTGTTTTCAACGCCTGGAGAGTGCCTGGTGGAAGACCAGATAGTCCACACGAGCAAATTTAAAGTAAGACAAGTAGTAAACAAATATAGTATACCTCGCTGTCTTATTACGATAGTGCCTCTGAGGATTTCAAATTTCTAACTTCAGTATTTTAGACTTTGTATTGCCTGACAGTCAATTAATCACGGAATTGTTTTATATTACACCGTTTTGTATTTTATAAAAGGCGTAGATCTAAACGGGAACTTGCGCAGTTATTGTATATAAGAAAATATTTTACAATAAATATATCGATAAAGTACAACATTTAAAAATAAATATATAAATACAATCGTGATTTGTGATCAATATAGGGCAACAACCTCTTTGTTGTATATATGCAAAATATAATAATGTATAATATATTTGCTATTTTATTATAGTTACTATACTTATTCTGCGTAAGTATAATGTCTAGTTTATTTTGTTTAAACTCTTTTAAAAGTCAAAATAAAATAGATGCAATCAATATCAATAACTTATATGTAATATTATTAACAATTGAACAAATAATAGGCTAATAGAAACATATAAAACATGTAACCATATTTTTATTTATATCGATTTTCTAAAATGTCAATTCATTCGGCAATTCTTTTATCTATACATTTTGAAAAATATAAATGCGGTTAATACTAATAGGAAGTATGCATGTAGGTATATGGTTTTTTATGATCTTTAAGCTTGGGAACATGACCTAAACTCATTCAATTCATTAATAATCATTTTTCTTATGTTTTTTTAGTTTTAGAAGTTGTTGTTGACAGTTTATTTAATTGGATTTAATTGTTTTGACAGAAAGTGATTGGTGAATGGTGGTTTGAGGTTAGATTGACAATATGTTTCATAATTTAAGGTGTAATTTATTGGTAGCAAATTAATTAAACCAATTAGTGTGGGATATGGCTTCACATTTTTTGTCTTTCTTACTTGAAAAGAGAAAGAAATCGCCAATAGAAATAAGAAATGATTTCGAAAAGTCGGTCAAAAATCGCGTTCCAATGTTTAACAAGAACAAAGCCAATGAAATTGGTAAAAAGAATAAAGATATTGAAATCGAAAGACGGAGTAGAAAATTCCGATATTTTATTAGTAAGGGCTAAGGAAATACTTATGTATTTCAAAAGTGGACTCTTACGAAATATAACCTTCAAAGACTAATTCGAATTGTAAAAGAGGATGCGATGTGAGAATCTCACCAAGAAGAATGAGATAAGCGAAGCGGAGGCAACGTTTATTATCCAAAAAACAACAGTAAGATACTATAGAAGAAGTAAGATTAGCAAGAAATGTAGCAAGATTAAATGACCTTGATTCCTAAAGTCTTTGCTCTTTCTTTAACAATACGTTGCACAGAACGAGTTATAATTGTGAAATTCGATTCGATAGTGATTATGCAACGTCTTGGTCTTGATTCAAATAGAAGAGATATAGGGTACTGCTATGAGAAATCGCAGATAAATATAACCTGGTTATGTACTCGGATATAGGGTTGCCACCTTGGGCAGGTCTCTCGTATCGCACATTATGAAAGTGGTGTTGTGGGGGGGGGAGGAGGGTGACGGTTGATTGCAGTGAAAAGCGGGAAATTCAAAAAAGTCGAATTATTTTGCTCAAAAATATCAGCCAGTTTGTTTTGGCATTAATCCTTAAATATCGATCAACACTTAATCACAAGGTACAGACATAAAAATTTTACACAAGCATGACTCGAATAATACGAAGATGAAAATTCTGCACGAGCGTGATTTAAATCGAACGAATATAAAAGTTTTACAACTGTCTTCTAATCGTGATACCAACAAAATCAGCTGAAAAGTCCGATAAACACTAAAATCATGAACAAAATGAATTCTCACTACTCTAGTTGCTGAGGTCAAATCCATCATGGTGGCGATTCAGCAATCATAATGCTAATTTTTGCTTTTTCGATCATGACCACGCTGTGGCCCGACCAAACCTTCTAAGCCCGAGTAGGTGGCAACCATACTCAAATACCTTCCGAGTATTCTAGTGATTTGGTCTTAAATTCGGAATAAAAATACATGTGAAAGAGAAATAGAAACAAGAAGAAATGAAAAGTTCTTATGCGAATGAAGAGAGGTCAGAATAAATTGTTAGAATATTCAATAAATATTGCATGAATTTTTCTATCCTATGAAAATTTTAATTATCAAATGAAATGTTTTTTATCAATTAAATAAAATAACTTCACTCTAAAGTAAATCATCTCATTAGCAATTAAAATAATTCACAGTACATTTAAATATTGTAAAAAAAAAAAAAATATAATAAAATATTAGTTTAGAGAGCATAAGTTTTTTAGTATTATAATAAGATACGCTCTTCATGTGTTTATAACAACGACCCTGATATAAAAATAGATCTTTTGAACATAGCAGAATACAAAAAACAGTTGGACGTCTATAATAATAATAATAATAATAATATTAAGACTGTGATCTTGAAGTTGAATACGCTCTTTTGAAAATAAAATATTTTGAGAATAATATGTCGAAGATATCACTACTAAGTATCAATTCAAATTCAAACAAAAATATGTTGTTTTTTTTTAAACATACACAACATTGGCAATGTGCCGATTATTATTGAAAAGGCGCGCGTTTTACTAATGTTTGTCTACTTGTCTTGTACTCTGAGTAATTATGAAATAAGTGGAATACGAATACTGGACCTTTGGCTATCCTATCCAATTCTATTGTTATTAACCATATCAACGTCCGTTGTGGTTAAGGAGGACCATATTTTCCAGAAGGTACTCCACCTCAATTATAAATTTATTTCTAGTCGTTGCGAAACTGCAGAATACATGCGTCTCCATCGCACACACAATATTCTAAATTTGTATGTTATATTATGGTCAAATTCTTTGAACGTCGAATAGCTGAGCTAGCTAAGGCACGGGTATGAATTATGTTATTTTAGTGATTACTTTGTTCGAATCCAGCAGCAGTGACAAATTTTTTAAATATTTATTATCATATGTAACTCTATTGGATTTTTTTAATCTATTGTTTTAATTACGAGTTGGTTAGGTTGAGTTTGGAGACTGTAGAGGAGGTGGTTTGGTTTCGAAGTTTTTAGCCATTGCGTTAAAAAAGGGGACATTATTGCAGTTAATGAAGATATTATCGTAAACTATAAATAAAAGTTCAAGTTAGAATTTTACATGCATATATTTATATAAAATGTATGCGATGCGCGCGCATATGTTTGGCAGTTGCTCTAGGGCTAGTTTTGAAGTCGATGGAAAGACTGTTAAGAGGCCATCTTATGGAGACAAAGGACTAAGACAGAATAGATAAAAAATGCCGGTTTGTAAGCTAGTACCTAAACATCTATGAATGAAAGCAATAATTAAGAGAGGAAAGATGCAAAGGCAGATTGCGAAATCGCTGGAGTCATGAAGAGCAAACAAAGTTTATTTTTTTGCAAACAAATAGTTTTTCCTATATCAAAAAGATTAGAAAGTACATAAATTCTTGCTATATCTGCGATGAAATTTACGGGTGACCGAGAGAATATTGGAGATGCGATCAATTAATTTAAAATCAAAGAATTTTTTTCATTTTTATGAATAAGCCAACTTGAATTTATCTTAATATGGTATTTATTTGAAAATTTCATTTAAAAACTATAAATTTTATAAATGAAAATTCGATTCGGAAATTTAATAAATATAAGTCTGAAAATAATAATATTATTGATGCTGTATTTCACCATAAAGTTGGAAATTTGATATGGTATAGTCATGGATTTTTGAAAATTAAAAAATTAAGATAAGAAAGTTATTAATGAAAAACGTTTAAAAATTAATCATTTTGAATCAGATTTGAGTGAAAAGTCAATGCTACATCGAAATTAAATTGCTGTAATCAAATAATTTGTACAAAACTACGAGATTTGAGATTGTAATTCAGAATCGTTTTCTAGCTTTCCCATGTAATTTTGGATTAAACTCATTTCAGGTGGAGAGGAAGCAGCATTAATGTCTAGGTCGAGCCTCGATTGTGCTTTCAATTGGCTTTGAATGACACGTAGACTAGAACTGTGCCAGACTACTTTTGATTGAGCTATCTACTTCATAATTTGGAGATCTGTGATCATCCCAGTTGAAGAGCTTGTATGCAACCTTCATACATGTTATTTGCACCTGCAGAAACCTGGAACCTGGTCAGGTATAGAATGTTTGGGTTCGAAACCTTGGAATCATCAATCCTGGGAGGAATATCAGCGGAGAGGTTGTTAGCTTTCTGTGCGCCGCCTGGCCTTGACAGAATCTTATAGCTTCATCTGCTTAAAATAGTATCATCTCCCCGGAATCGGCTCGCTTTCTCCGGGCACAGAGGACTCCTTTTTCTCCAAACTCCAGATATAACATCAAAATTTACCTCAAATATAAGAATCAGGCACGAAGGAAATTGATATGGAAAGAATGAAACACACATTTTTTTTCTTGTATTGATTGATTGTAAATAATGTTATTAAAAAAAATGTTATTAAGTAACACCAGTAAATACGAGACTAGTTATGAATCATTGGAAAAATAATACCTACTATAAAAAGAAAGAAATGATGTAAAAAAAAAGTCAAAACCATGATACCTAATACGAACTGAGAAGTTTAGAAATAAATTTACATACATCTATCTTACAGTATAAGTATTATTTATTATACTAATACTTATGAAATCAGTTCGTCAACACTAGTCACAATAAGAAATTAGCTCAGTATGTGACGGTAAAGTTTTTTTCAAGCCAAGAATTTAAAACAACAAGTGAAATTTACAAAATTTAAAAACTCTAAAAAATTTTCGGGAACGCAATCCTTAACTCGCACTTGAAACATATCTAAGAACACTCTCCATTAAATTACCTTTTTCCTTAAAGCCTTCTCCAAACTGAACCGATTTTGAAGATCATCGACCATTTTTTAGTTTTTTCGGGTATGAAACCAATAACAGTTTGGTTCTTATTAGGCTAAGAGATTTTCATAATTTTCTCCATTTTTCCACAGTCTAATCATTTTATACATCTAAGAGTCTTAAAAGTCTCCTTCAGGACATCTTTAATTTATTGTAAGGTTTTAATCAGTTTTTTGACAGACTAGTTTTTCCACTTTCCTTTCAATTATCAAAATATACATCCACTAGCTCGATTCTTGCGGAATTTCGCTCCCGTAACCCATGGCTGTCTTCTCCCCATGGCTAAAAACAACAAATAACCAATTTCGTAGAAAAGTGGCAACAAAAATCAAATGTTTTGAAAATAGTAATAATGTCTAGAGTTTTAGGAGAGCATATGTAAAAACTAGCATGTTTGCCTAATAAATTTATTTAAATTTATGATATTTTTTCGTTCAAATTATTTTGTCTAGCGTGTTTTTTCCTAAGCGGTACATTTTTAAACCGTGAGTATATTTTTCGTCAAACATAGACATAATAAGCTTGAAAAGGATGAGTAAATCATGGAATTTGATAAAGGAATAAGGAAGATAAAGGTAGGACCGAAAAAAACTTGCTAGAGTAATAATATATAAGATTACTATGGGTGTGTTCAGTAATATTCACCAGTAAACTGACCAGTACTGATGACGTCATAAACCGACGCCATACGGGTGAATATATTCTTAAATATATACTCTTATTGTGTTCGTCAATTACGAGTAAGTTTTTTTCAGACGACATTATTCCTCCTTAATGAACAATAAATAAATAATTTCCATGACAAACACTCGGTGAACACATGTACACTGTCATGCCCGTTTTACTAATACAATATGACGTAGTATACCAGTACAATATGGCGTTGATTTCTGACGTCGTGATCACTTTTCAGTATACTGGTTAATATTACGGAACACACCCTTTATTACCAATTCTACACATTTCAGTTGAATCGGTCACGTTTCGTGAGCAGTTTTTCTTTTGTTATAAAACGAACTTAAATAAACATGTTTCCGGACTCCGAACAATAAACCAGTTGGCGTTTATCCATGAGAGAGGTGACTGAAATCGTTACCTTCACTTTACATGCAGTTAGTGGAATCGGTCACATAAATATGTGAATCACATAACCAAAAAATGTTTGGGGAAATGTCATGTTCCGTCCAATTTGCGTTGTTTTTCATGTTAGTAGTATATCGAGATATGTGACCTTGACCTATTAATTGTAAATATAAAATTTCACACCAATATCTACTTCGGTGCCATCAAAAATACATAATCTTCAGTCGAATAGTTTTCAAAATACAGCCACTGTCTTATACTGAACTAAATGCATGTCCTCAATAATAAATAAAATGAAAAAAATACTAGAAATGCATCTCACACTGCAAAAACAAAACATTCAGTTGTTTTCTCTCAAAACCAATTCAATCAATTTTAATTAATTATGAAAAATAAATAAAAAAAAACGTATTAATTACAGAATCAGCTATTAATAAATATAATAATTATATCAATTTATTAATTTTTATGAAATGCAATAAGGCAATAAGCAGACAGTATGCATTAATATCAGACTTCAACGCAACAATAATTTTTTAACATCGCGCACAACTTAACCAACTACTCTCTTTCAAGTCTTTTATAATGCGCGGTATTTTAGTATGTAAGTATATGTTACATTAAGTGTATTAAACAAAAACTATGACCTTCGAAGCGGCTTCACGTGGCTGACTATATTCTATTATTTGACTTAAAAGGTGTGTTTTAGTTTTTAAAAAAATGTGCTTGTTTTATATAAAAGTTATTGTTTAAATAATTAAAAGAAAAAGTGTTATAATTAATAAAAAAGATGGGTTATGTTTTCATGTCATTGTTCGCGCATGTCTAATGGAAACAAATATGCCATCATTACTAAAGAACTTCATATCAACATTCGTTACTTTAGTATTGAGTATGACAATATTATTAATACTAGAAAATATCTTGGAAAATCAAATACATCGAGGAAGTCATGAAGAACATCCTAAACCACGAGCTTCATGGTTGGGGGACGATAGTAAATTGTTAAATTTAAAAAACTTCAAATATTTATTAAATAATCCAACAAAATGCGGTCGAGAAGAAGAAATATTAGCGATTATTATTGTAACAAGCTATGAAGCACATATCGAAACTCGAAGTGCCATGAGACGTGCAATTCCAGAACAGGAATTAGAACGTTTGAGAATTAAACGTGTATTCTTATTAGCCGTAGCACCTGAAACCGATAAATATGCTATATCACAAGATGCTTTAATTAATGAACAAAAACGATATGGGGATTTAATTCAAGGTAATTTTATTGAAGCTTATCGAAATTTAACATATAAACATATTATGGGTTTATCGTGGGCGGGAAAGTATTGTTCACATGCAAAATATGTGATTAAAATGGATGATGATATAGTGATTGATTTTTATAAGATTGTACAAATGTTAAATAAATTTCAATATAATCGTTTATTTTTTGCTGGATATGTATTTCATGGAATGCAACCAAAAAGGGATCCAGCAAATAAATGGTATGTAACATATTATGAGTATTCAAAACCAATGTATCCGGTGTTCGTGTCCGGGTGGTTTTATGTGACAACACCGTATGTAGCACAACAGCTTGTGAATACTGGTCGATTTGTGCCATATTTTTGGATTGACGATGTTTATGTGACGGGTATATTAATGAAAGTGTTAAAATGGAAACATTCGGATATACATGAAATTTTCACGGCGAATTCAGCATTTTTAGAATGTTGTATACGTGATTTTAAACAATATCAATATGACTGTGATGTAGCTGTTGGTCCCAATGGTGGGGATGCGGAATTGTTTGTTAAATTTAACGAGGCATTATCGAAATGTCGTTTTCATAATAGTAGTGAGAGTATACCATGTCATTCTAGACCATTAGGTAAGGAATTAACGAAAACTTGTGTTGCTGAATTCAAAGGATTTCCGTTGGGAAATGGTGATGCTAAAATAGAAGATTATAAATTGTTTTAACTTAAAAATGTTTTTATATTTTTATGAAAAGTCCTAATAAATGTTTCTATGTTTGTACAGCGAGTTGTTAATTCTTTCCTGTAAGCTAAAATTCATTTCCTACAGTTGGAATGAAAAATTGTCATAAACTTTATTAATTCCACTAAAATGTTATCTAAGGAAGGTATAGACCGAAATTATAAGTGCATCAGTTTTCAACAAGATTTTCGAAGATTTATCGAGATGTTCGGAGTAATCGACAATTTATCGATTTTCATGGTAAACACCAAGCAACAACATTCAGCCTTAAAAAGTACAAAGCAAAAACGAGCTTCGGTGAATTCATGAGTTTTTAATTTCTTGGACCTATTTCAACAGTAGATATTGGAAAACAATAAAGCTTTTCTACTACTTCCCAGAAATATACGACGACTTCTTTTCAAACATTACTTCTCCATTTATTGAATTTCTATAAAGCTCCGTTTGTACTTTCATGTGCTTAATCGAAAACCGATTCGTAGTTATTTAATGCTCAATATACTTTTATACTCGAGGTTGAAGATTTAATGTTGTCATTCAGCCGTTCGAAGATATTTTGCGATAGCTAATTGAAAATAATTCTGTGTTTCTCTAAATTAATCCCACTTTTAAGGCCTTTATGGTGTTCGATGAAGCATCCGTACATGTTATTTGAATCTGCAGAAATCTGCAAGGAGTCAGATTTAGAATGTTCAGGTCCGAAGCCTTGGATCCATCAATTCTGGGAAAGATTCCAGCGGAGAAGTTGTGGACTTTCTGCGTCTAGTCTAATCTCGACAGAATCCTAAAAGCTTCATCTAATTGTAACAGCACCTCTTACACGAAGATGTCTCGCCTTCGGGTGACAGGTTGTTTTCCAGGAGGACACAGTGGGGACCTCTTGGTCTAGATGGTAGGGACCCATCTGCGGTACCTCTGTTTTGTTTTATTATTATCTACATGTTCATGTCGACATGTTCGGAAAAAAGAGGTTTAGTAAGGTAAAAGTAAAGAAGAGCAGATAAAGAGACGGAAGAAGAAAGAAGCAGAGTGAGGAAAGATGCTCACGAGTAATAATGTAAAAATATACTAGAAATTGTTGCTTACAGAATAACCTAATTGTAAAAGCCTCAATATTGTGCTTATTGTCAACATATGGAGCCAAATATATTTTGGCAAAGCTAACCAGAGGTTATGCAAGCTCTTTAATCATAAAAGTATTACAATAAAAGTATCTGAAGTCAATTTGTTTAAAGAAACATTCATATTTTTGTAACAAAATTCTTTCTATTGGCAACATACTTGTAAAATTTGTAAATGTTAATTAGAAAAATCTGTACTGTTATTATAAATTTCATAATATTTAACATTGAAAAACATAAAATGACATTTAAAAATAATTGTAAAATTAAAAAAAAGAAAAGTAAGCAATATGAAAAACGAACGTAAACGAAGTAAAACAATCAACATAGTCAAAAAAAATCAAAAAAAATTATCATAAATATATTTGCGATGTAGTAGGAAGATAATAATAATTGGAATAATTTAGAAAAACAGTAGTTCAAAAAGTCAGTAACTCAATAAAAAATCGAGCAAGCACTAGTAGTACTTGTAAAATTAGTGTTCCGTACTAATATGACACACTTTGCCATGAACAATACCCCAAATACAACTTCTACGATGACAGAAAACGGACGCATTGGTAACTAGCCAAAAATTTGCGTAGCCTTAACAAATAACGAAGACGCTATTGTGTCAGCTCCGCTTTTTATGTTCGGGGCTCAGCAAATTTGCGCCACTTGCTTGACGAAATTGATGAATATCCGGTTGTTTAATACTTTGGCAACCCAAGTATTACAAATTTCTGGGTATGTTACAACTGTCTCCCGATTAATTCAGAAGTCAATAAAATGATATTGTTGAAACAGGATTCACGTCAATCCTAGTGACTCAGTTGTTTAAAGCGTAACCAATGCCATATGCGGCATGTCGAGGGTAGCGGTTTCGATTCCCATTGTCATAATAAAAATTAATTTACAGTTGAGATGAGCGGCAGTAGTGCATGGTATATGCATGAATGAGGTGTACTCAACCACTCATAATCTCATAATAATTGAGTAGCTGAAAGTCCGCCTTAGTGCGTCCCTCGTACACACTCTTACGAAATTTCGTGAGTGGCCTCATTTTAATGTAACCTACAACTTTACATTTATGAAAACTTTGGAAATAGGGGCGAAACATGTCATTTAAACGACCTATTGAAAAAATATGAACAATAATTTGCTTTTTTCTCGAGTACAAGATAAATGAATATAATAAGAGAGAATAATAGTGCCCTACAGAAAAATTGGGTCGTTTGGCTTGACCTTCACCCCCAACATGTCGGAAAACGAAAGTATTAAAATTTATCAAACCGGCTATTATTGATAAATTTGCATACTCTCGTTTTTCCGACATATTGGGGATGGAGGTCACGAAAAACGGCCCAATATTTTTGTAGGCCACTATTGTTATCTCTTATTATATTCATTTATCTTTCATTCAAAAAAAAGCAAATTTTTTCGAATTTTCACATTTTTAATTTTATTTTGCTTGAACTACAAATCAAAACAAACCACAAATCATCTATTATCCACGTGAAACACTAATTGAGAAAACACCTGTGACAGGCGGACACGGCTCGATGATATCATCCAAGTATTCCGTTTTTGTAATACGGAATACTAATAAAATATAACACCTATTCATAAATACTGTTTTTAAATATTTGACGACATTTAAGATTTGAGAACACATCATGAGAAAATAAGGTGTCGGCTATATAGTGTTCGGTCATCGATGTAATTTAAAGCCAAGTATTACGCGATTTCAATTCATATTTTTTTCTTGCTGGTAAAATATTGTGTTGGTTTTTTGTATATAAGTATATAAAATGTTTATTATATTTGCGAGACGTGCCAATTGGCATATTGCCCATATCAATGCCTCAACTGATGGGCACTGTACGAATGAAGCCGCCTCCAGAATTAATGTTTAGAGGTGTGAGAACAGTTATTATCCTCCAAAGAAAATTTTTGTTTAGATTTGTATGTTAATTCTAATATCATGTTTCGTATTTGTTTTATAAAAATTAGTAGTTGGATGTTCCAATTGACATCTCTTTCCTTGCACAACTGACATAGTTTTTTGTACGTTTTTGTTTCTGCTCAATTAGGCCATGTTTAAGAGATGTCAAATGAGGTTTACCAAATCTGAGTGGGAAGGCAAAAAATGACTTTTATTGTACAGTTAACATATCCCATGGATCATCGTTTCTCAACTTTTTGACGCCCGATCCAACATTTATTTTGAAATTGTGTTGCGATTGAACTTTGTTTTTTTATTTTCAAGGTTTAACATTTTTTTGTAATTTCTAAAGTGTTTTGACCTATCAATTTTTGTGAAATTTTCCCTATTTTGTTTATTTTTACACCCGAACTAAAAAAAAGGGTGTTATAAGTTTGACCGCACATACAGAGTGCTCCAATTAATAATAGCTAACGACCTCTTAAAATGATATAACGTTCAAATAGTGGCCAATTCTCAATACACTTACGGCCGGGAAAGCGTTTTGAAATGATGATGAGCGCACATTTCTATCTCCCCCAGCTGGTTTTCGTAATTTATCACCATAAGCTTTAAATCAGGAAGGATTTCTGGGTCATACCATGTAACAAATTACCAATTTTTCTAACCAGCCGTTTTGGAAATATTCATACTAATATCCTTTTTTCCAAAGTTTCGCTACCCACTAGAAAAGGATGATTTCCCAGCTGAAGGTAATTGAGAAACTGCCAGTATTTTAACGTAATCTAGATTAGATCTGGTTATATTGGCTGTCCACTTACAGAAGGACACACTTAAGCTATAAAGCTTATTGTGATACCATATATATATATTTTACCACCTTTTCTGCTGATACTTTCATTTACCAGCTCCTCAATTATTTTGAGAGGCTGAGTGCACCTTCTTCATGCATATGAACCAATTCCTAATATTTGATTTCTTTAGTAATAGCGTGTAATGATTTGAAAGGCAAGCTCGCCGGTGCCAACACTCACTCGAAAGCCAGGGCAAGCCAATTGTGATACTCTTTATTGGTTTTACCACCGTTTTCGCTGATTATTTTTGCTCCTCATTTTTTGAGAGGCTGAGGACACCTTCTTCATGCATGTCCAAAACAGAATAAGGCGAAGGGACATACTCTCGCGAAGTATTACATTTTAATGGCAGTAAAAATTTAATTTCGCAGTTGGTTTGGAAACATTTAGAAAGTTGATTTAATGTAGCCCAGATCGTTTAAACATTTCAACACGATATTCTGAATAACAATTAAATTTACAATACCATTATAATTTGTAAATTATTTCGCTAACATAGACAGAAACAAGCAGCAAAAACACAATATAATTGGCGTATTCCCAATAAACTAAATTTGTTTGTATGGTTTTTTAAAAATGAAAAATAAATGCGTAGTATAAACAGACATAAGTTAACAAAATTATAATTTAATTCTTGATGTATAAAAGTTTAGTACGTCATCGCTAAACAGTATAGTTATGACGTCACATATTTATGCAATGACTGTTCGCTGTTTTTTCTCTTCTGTACGTAAGTAAGTCAAAAATTTTGTTTATCGTTATAATATAATATTATGGAAAATCTATTTTAGATGCTTTTTCAATTAAAAATAACTTAATAAATGTATTTTTAGTTTAATTAATAAAAATATTTACTTTTTGAATATTGGAAAATACAAAATATTTTTGTTTGAAAATTTAAAAAAAATTAATGTTTAAAATATTTTTACTAAGAATTGACATTCTAATATAGATATTAGTAAATATTCATAATGCACTTGAATTTGAAAGTAAGACAATTTATGAAAGGTTTGCGCAAAAATGTCAAAGAAATTGGATTTAGGCATACAAAAATCAGTCGACTGTGGGGGTAAAATCTAGGCGCTCTTGAAAATACGTGGCTAAGGATTCATTTCCTGGCGATAGATGTCAGTCAATTATAATTAAAGGAGCAGTTAATTGACCAGACTATTGTAATATACAGATATGTTTCTGACTTTTTGGTAATGTTTTGTTTTTGAAAAAGGAAGGTATTAGAATATGATCCATAAGTAAAACACAATCTTTACCTTCCAAACTTTTGATCTTGTACTTTGGCCTTGTTTTTACGCCCTTGAATACCAAAACTGTGTATTTGCAAGTTTACCTGTGCAAGGCAAAGATAGTCAAGGATAAAAATATATCATTAACGGAAATTACAGAGATCAGAAAATTTTCTGAAGATACGAGACATGAAATGTAAATTACGACTAAGAAGATGCTCTGGATTCCTTTCCAATTTTCTAGCTAGAAATCTATCTGGAGAATGATCAAGACGTCGTTATAAGTTCTATAGTGCATGAAATAAGAATGAATGTCTGGTACATTAAATGCTTACGTCAATTATTTATTTTTCCATACATTTTTGAAGAGTTAAAAATAATTTATGAGAATTTAAAATATTTTAAATCTCTCCAAAAATATTTTCTTGATAAAAATTCTTCTATTTCATCAAATTAATGACCTAATTATAAATAACACAACGAAAAAAGATTATAATAAAACATCACTTGTTAAAAGATACGCTAGGCGACATTTAAAAAAATTATATTTTTTTGAGATCTATAAAAAGAATAAAAATGGAAACCTCGTTGAAAAAAAGGCATTAATGGTACTAAATTTCCTATCAAAATTTTGTGTATAATTGGTATAAAAAAGGTAATTTTCATGATTCTTTAAGATTTGCGAAATAGTTAAATAAAGTAAATTATAAATACAATCTTAATCAGTGAAAACAAACGATTGACTGAGGTGATTGTTAAAATTCCATGTATAGGCAGTGTTGATTACGCATTCATGTTTTTGATAGGATAAACAAATAAACACATACATAATATATGCAACATTTTAAAATATGAATAATAGATACCTGTATATACACACTATATAATGTTCAAATCTAGTTTGCACCCTCACGGGTAAACAATGATGTTTACGAAAAAAGGTTTCACACAAAAGTTGTTTATTTTTTTATAAGAAACATATTTAAACTCTTGTTCTATCTCTAACGGTTTTCATAATTGGTCTTACGGATCCAAGATCTTGACCTATGTTGCTCCTTTACGAGCTCGACCTCCCAACCGGAAATGGATTTTATGAACACCTATAATTTGGGCTCGTAGCATCAATATTTTTAAGCGTTACAAACTTTTTAAGTGTTTTAATGTAGATCAGGGGCTGTAGCGGAAACGGCTCCAACGATTTTCATGCAAGTTAGTCCCAGGGGGTTTTTGGGACGAAAAAACGATCTAGCTATGTCTCATTTTTTAAAAAACGTCGTTTTATCTCGTAAACGTTAACCTCGAAAACGGTTACAACGATTTCCATGAAATATAGTATGTAAGGGGTTTCGGAGGCGAAAAATCGATCTAGCTAGGTTTCATTTTTTTTAAAAAGTTGTTTTATTTCGGAAACTTTAATCTTGAAAACCTCTGCAACGAGTTTCAAGAAATATGGTATGCTGGAGATTTTGGAGGCGAAAAATCGATCTAAATAGGTTTCATTTTTAGAAAACGTCGTTTTATCTCGGAAACGGCTCGAACGATTTTTATGAAATTTAGTATGCAGGAGGTTTCGGGGGCGAAAAATCGATTTAGCTATTTTTCATTTTTAGAAAACGTTTTATCAAACAAAGTTCGGTTACCCATGGTAGGTACTACAATTTTATTTCGAGTATCGTGACATGAGACATGGACATAAGACATGAGACATGGAATCTTAAAGATAATTAATTATACACTATATAAATGACATACCATGACAGTTCAAAATGAAAATTAGAGAAATATTTATACGTTAGAAATAATTATTAATAGACTTAAAAAATATCATAATTTATACAAAAAGACTTAACAAAAATGTATTATTATAACAGTATAGATGCGATAATTATCTCTCTCTTAAGAATTAAGACACACATAGGTGCATACTTATTATTTTGCTTAGAAGTATTTTACTTCCATAATAATTGTATATTTATGATAAATATTTGGAGGAATTCCAATTGGGATTAGAGATTAATATAATGCTTAATTAAATTTTTAAGGAGATTAGCTTAAATTCAATAAACTAGGAAGTGTATTAGATATGTCAGACAATATTTTATTAAGTTGCTTACTATGTCGCTACTTACTGCTGAACTAATTAATCATCGAATTATGTACAGTAAAATGAACTTAACCCGTCAGCACTCGTGTTATGAGCATTTTGTTCACGCTCGAGTAAAGACAACTGCGAATTCTTTCTACTCTTAATAGATTTATTAACCTCTGGAAAAAAAGGGTACACAAGGTAGAAACATGCCGCTTTAATCGAGATGGTTGTTGGCGTTGGAGATGTATGATAAAACTAGTCGTTTACAGATCACCATCTCTATTATTACTTGTTTAGAGCTATAATTATAAGGAAGAAACGCCGAAAGGGTAAAGAAAATATATATTTTTAATTGTTTTACACCGAATAGTTGGTAGTTTATGGCGAAAGTTATAAAAATTTTGCAAATAACTTATAAACTGCATTCTGAATATTTTGAAATGACCTTTGAAAACTTAGCAAGGGCAATATTTTGATTGAAACATTGAGTGGCTTCTTTCGTCCTTTGATTGAGAAACGAAGAAAGTGGAAATCAAGCCTGGCTTTGGTTGCTATTATTGGAGAGGGATTGGAAAGAATGGAGAATGTATCTCTCTTTTGCTGAGAGGCACAATAATTTCAACAAATTTAGGAACGAATAGGTTTATAGTGTTAAGCTTAATGAGGAATTAAAAGAATTGCTGTTACTTCAGGGAGTATAAAAATCCTTATTCGAGGTTTGCGATTATGTAATTGAGAGGGAATGGGAATAATATATGAATCTATCTTTTACCGAGATAAATAAATTTCCATATGAGGACAATTGATACAAGTGGCGCATATTAGTTATTTAGAAGAATTTTTACTTATTACATTCCATTTTTACTGGAAACAGGGAAGAAATGCAACGAATTTAGGAATAAATAGAGGTTATTGTGTTCCGCTAAAAGAGGAATTGATATAATTGGTGCTATTTGGAGAACTAACAAGTGAAATCAAACAATTGACTGAGTGAATTATTGAAATACCATGCATAGACAGTGTTGATTACTCTATCACATTACACATACATACATGTCACACATACATAACTGATATGCTCATATAATACATACTATACAATTTACGCCTAATTTGCGCCGTCACGGGTAAACACTGATTTTTACGAAAAAATGTTTCAAACGAAAGTTGTTTATTTTTTGATAAGGAACATTTTTTTACATTTAAACCTTTGTTTAAATCTCTAACCGTTTGCAAGATGGATCCTATGGACCCAAGACCCAATTGACTTATGTTACTCATTTACGAACTCATCCTCACTTTTTACATACTGAGTACGCTGTTAAAATTTCAGCTTGATATCTTTTTTCGTTTTTGAATTATCGTGTTGAAAGACAGGCGGACAGACGGACAGACGACCGAAAATGGACTAATTAGGTGATTTTATAAACACCTTTACCAAAATTTTATTCATAGCATCAATTTTTTTAAGCGTTACAAACTTGGGACTAAACTTAGTATACCTTTTATATTACATATATGCATGGTATAAAAATCTCGTTAAGTAGTTTAACATTAGTTAAATCATTTTGGTCTACGGATTTTCCCAACTCCTTTTCCGAGTCAAAGCACCGATTTTTATGATTTTATTAAAATCATCCCAACAATTCTTAACATTTACATATTTTTGTCGCATAGACATGAAGGTCATGTGAATCTTTTAAACTACAATAAAATAACTTCTTTTTTTTTTGTATGATTTTATTTATGAAATAAGATGAAAAGTTATTAGGCGCCATTTAAATACTTTCACAAAACAACCTTTATGTTATTTGTAGTTATAACCTGAGCGCTATGTAATAATAATTATTTAGTAAAAAAAAATAATGTATTTACAAAAAAACAACAATTCATTGTCTTGTTATTTTAAACAACAATTCTTACAAATATTGTTTAATTGTACAAGCATAAAATTAGATTAAACATATTGATAAAATAATATAACATGGGTCATTTATATGGGAAAGTTTAATCGTATTATTATTAAATCTTAATTGGTTTTATCAAAATTTAAGGTGATTAAATTTAATGGAGTACTGAGAATTACTGATTCATGGTTTATGGTTTGACTTTGAAACTTTTTTGAAAGTAGTACACAAAAGACGGCAAAGTTTTGGGTTTTACCCCTGCTGAGGTAGGCAGCCAACAGTACTGTGCATACTGTCCCGCGTTTTTAAAGTACTTTTTTGAAATCAGCGAAAGTCCTAGTACTGCCTTTTCCGCAACTCCATTACGTCAAACTTGGATCTTTTTGCTGTGGAGCGGGAGGCGGCGTTTTTAACTTCGTTATTTGGGAAATAGTATCTGAAATCAAGTCGGGCGGTCACCAAATGTCTTCAAAAAGTGGATTAGGAACCAGAGATGTTCCTATACTGACCAATTTTTGGACACAAAGTCCGAAAACATAAGCCTCACCATGATCCTCACCGTGACAATATTTCTTAATTCGAAGAACAAGGTCTAGTGAGCACATGACGAAGTTAATACATCGCTTGATCCCAAAAATCAAAGTAGGCCATATAATTGCATCTTAACATATACACTTTTTTTGTATAAATACAGTAAAATCCCGATAACTTAAACCTCAATAATGACAAAAACTCTTTAGATTAATAAAAATTTTTGATTCCTTCCCGTCAAAGTCTAAAACCATTTACTTTTTACATTTACAGCATCGGTATTTTGTACTCTGTTTATAGGAAATATGAGGCAAGGTTTATTAATTTTAGTCCCAAGTTTGGACTAGGTGTAGGTGTGCATAAAATCACTTAACTAGTCCGTCTGCCTGTGAACACTAAAAAACAAAAAGAGATATCAAGCTGAAATTTTTATACCTTTTTCAGAACGTAAAAGGTGAATTTGGGTTCAAATAAGCAACATAAGTCAATCGGGATTCGTATTACGGATCCGTACTGTCCGTGTCTCTATGTACCCCGACATCTTGTAAGCCGTTAAAGGCAGAACAAAAGTTTAAATTTAACAAATGTTCCTAAAAAATAAACAACTTTTTTTTTGAAACATTTATTCGTAAACAATATTGTATTCTTGCAAAACTTTAGTATCCATTTTCTCCAAAACTATAAAAGATAGAGAGTTTAAAATTTGTAGGTAGCTTCAAATAGTGAGCTTAGTAGAAAAATTTCTAAAAACGAAAAACAAAATTTTAAAAAATACATTAGAAAACACTGATATTCAACACTGTTTATACAACTCAAATTATTTAACATTTCCCTTAATTTTTAACTTATCGAGATTTTACTGCACTGCACTATTTAAAATACTGTTGTTACCATAGTTTCGAAATTCTATCTTTTATCTAGAATATCAAATATAACTGATCGATCTACATTAAATAAAGAAGTCACATATCCAAATACAGTCAATTAAACAAAGTTAAAAATAATTCTAGAAGTAATAATTATTAATTTTCATTAATTTATTTTGATTGAGATGTATATGTTTTTGGTTTCTTATAAAAAATCGCGTTGACAGAAAATATATTGTATTACAAATAAACATCTTTTAGTCAAGTGATTACAAATAAATAAAAACTTTAATTTTCTAAGTGTTTGTGAAAACTGTGTTGGGAGAAAACCGAAACGAAGGAAAGATGAACGAACTAAATGCTATGAATTTATTAAAAGTAAGTAACAAAACAAAAATATAGAAAACGCTTTGCCAAATATTTTTTCTTAAAATGCTTTGTCATTTTTTTTTTTTTTTAATTTTAAAAAAAGTCTTGCATCATACTTAAGTGAAGATTCGATGACCGAATTATTCTACTTAAAAACAAAAATCATTTTGTGTTAATTATGAAATCCGTGTGTATGAAAGGATGTAGGATTATTTATTTTCATCCCAACATCCGGACTTTCTTAACCCATTTATTATCAGAACAAATAAATAATCTATGTTCAATTTACATTGGTGTTGGAAAAACACCTGAATTCGACCCATTTGAACAACCTATTTTGCGAAATTACTCGCTCTAATAGACTGGATTTTGAGTGATTCCGAATTCACCAATTCTGCATTTAAACAAAGTTGTAGGTAGATATTTAATTCTGACTTGCTATTGACATATCGTCCTACGAAATTGGAGGAAAATTATTTTGGTCGATTTTAACCAACCGCCAAGTCAAACATAGGCGAGATTATAATTTCTCGAAAATGAATGAAATGAGAGACACTTGAATTATTCTTGAACTCTTAAATTGATGTTATCGTTGATTAAAATGAATGTTTTACACTGACAAAGTTTTGCGAGAATTATCTTGTGACGGCAGAGTGTAGAACTGGTCTGATTCAAATTGTAGTGGCAAAATTAAAATTTTATTTTTAAAGGTAAAAGCACCGCTGATGCCGGGTATCAGTTTGTTATCTAGTATAATGAGACTTGGAAAAGCATAGCATTTAATTATTAGGGCAATATTCTCTGGCATCTTAAAATCCTCTTTATACAGGGTGAACTATTATGGCAAATAGCTCGTTTTGCAGAGTTTGATCTGCCACATCATGTTCTGACATCAGATTGGACCTAGCTCTCCACCTTCCTGTAATAGCCAATTTAGATGCCAAAAGTTGTCAAAGGCAATAGAGGACTTTCTGGACTGTGTCCATAGCTTTGGCCTGGAATTCTAGTTTCATTTGACCTTGATCTTGAAAATTTATCTTGCCTTAAAAGTTACTTAAAACAAACACGAATGATTTGTCTAGAAAATTTTTCTAAAGCTAGCGTACTTTCTTTCGATTAAATGCAATAATGACTTATTTGAATTATTTTTAAGTAGCATTTCCTCCGAAAGCTAACGTGTTTCGAAAAAATGTTTTAAATAAAAAATGTTTGTTATTTTATGAGAATCAACTCCTAACTACCTAACTATTTAAGGAACCCAAAGAACTAGGCCCATCTGAAGTCAGAAAAGAAAGAGTTTCCCATCAAACTCTATGTAATTGGTTTGGTTAACCAAAAAACGAGATATATTAGCCACAATAGATTAAAAAGGTCCACCCTGTATTATTGAGGTAAGGACAGCATTTTATGGCATATAGCAATTCCTGTATAGTAAGGAATTAATTAGTAAGAAAAATTGTCCTTGGAATTACCACATGTGAACTTAGCGAAAACGTGTAGCATCGAAATAAATTGAGTAGGTGTTTATTTATTTTTTTTCATTAATTTTAGTTTGTCATTCATAAATAAGAATAAGCTTAATTTAAAACATCTATAATTTAATTATTCAATTGACGTCAAAAAAAAAACTTAAAAATAGGCTTTATAATAATTTATTTTTAAAAACCGAGTTAGGAAAGATGTGGCCTTTACAAGCCAGATCGATAATTTCGTGATTAAAACAATTGTATTCATTTGCCAACCGAGATTACAGCTTTAATTTGTTAAAATATTGTTAAAATAATTTGCATTCTTGTTTTATGGTTAGGTTAGGTTAAGTTAGAGTGGCTGACCTGAGGTAGGTATGGTCTAAGTATGAACCATAGGGTTCGCGGTGATACCGCAAAAAAGGTTGGCCCATTCCCTGTTACTACTTCCTGAACTATTTGGAGCTGTTTAAGAACAGCAGAAGTGCTTGGACGTGAACGGACTTCAGGTCGGAGACATATCAAAGAAAGGCTGACTGAAGTAAGTCCACCTCCTCGTGGCAAGAGCTGGGTAGTGACAGCTCCTCCTCCTCATTGTGACAGCTCCTACAATAAGCATGATACACTGTCGGGCCCTGGCGTTCAGCCTGCCTGTCACCTAGCCAGGTCTTCGGAATGCCCACGATTGTACTCAGACCATCTGTCTTGCAGTACCACAAGTACGTTTCTCCCTCCATCTAATATTGGCCTTTTTTAAAATATCCTCTTTAAGGAGCAATTTGCAGTTCGCAAATAGAACTCTCGTATTGATACTTGTACCCGGCAGCATTGTGCCAATTCTAGCAAGTTTGCCTGCTTCACTATTTCATGGAATGTCTCTGTGTCTAGTGCTTGTATTATAGCCAGCAAAAAATTTTCAATGTCATCTTTACGCCTACGTGTAGCGACTCTGCCTCAACAGATCCACAAATATACTCCATTTTTATAAAAGGGTATACCCTATAGGTTTTAATTTCGATTTTCGAGTTGAATACAATAATTTCTTATCAAGAACTTTAAAAGTATTTTAAGTTCTATTTAAAAAAAAAAAAATTAATGTAAATGTTATTGCCAAAATTTTCTTTCCCAATACAAGAAAAATATTGTTATTGTATGAAAAAGTAGGTACTAAGTCGTAATCACAAATTTAAAAAAATATAATGGTCTGAAAGTGAAAATGAAATTTTAATATTTATACAGGTCTAGACGATAAATTATATTAACCGGTAAAAAAAAAACCTCAAGAAGCCAATAAAAACAGTGTTCCTTTATTACGTCAAAACAATAAATTGAGCATTTAATATTTATTTAACAGATAATAGATATATTGTGCTGTATTTGCCAAATTTTTGTTTGCGGATATCAATAATTTTATTGATAATTTAATTTGGTCGAACAATTCATAACCTAAATGATAAATCGTGAATCTAGACAAAAAATAAAATCATAATATCAGTTTGTTATAATATTTTGTGATTTTTATTTAGCTGTTAGGAATAGTATACTTATACTTTTCTAGACCTTCTAATTTCAAACAATATATACAAGAACAATATAATATTTATAAAAAGTTTCTTAAATCGTACCAATACAGAATTGCTGAAAACGCACATTTAAATTTATGTCTATATTAAGCATACATATTATGTTTATTTAGATTTTGGATTCATTGTTTCTGCAAATTTCAAACAAATCAATGTAAATATTATCAAAGATAACACATGAGAACTGCAGGATATTTTGAATTAAATGTCGATTTTTCGCCAATTTTCTAGATCAATTTTGTATTATATCGTCACCAAATTAGTAACGGGTAACATACACTATTTATAAGAGTAACTACAATTAGCTAATAATTCATACTGATGAAGACTACATGGTAGTCGAAATATTTATATAATACAAATATTTAGTATTTATATAATAAACAAATTAAGGCCAGCAATCTTGTAGCATACTGTGTACCATTTCCCACATTCTTACCAAATCGAATCAAACCTCTTGCCAAATCAGACTCCTGTCCACCTTCTAGAAACTACACTTATCCAATTAAAAAATGTATCTCTTCTTAAGATCTTCCTTTGTTTCTTATTTGTTATTAACCCCCGAATAAAAAGAGGAGTGTTATAATTTTAACATATCTGTGTATCTGAGTATCTAATTGTGACATTTTAGCTCCTAAACGGATGAACAATGTGTTATTTTTTCAATCTCTGAGGGTATTCTCGTAACTAACGCAGCTCCTGCGTTACGAATTTTTTGCTTATTTGAAAGGTAATTTGACCGATCGCGAAACGAATCGATCAAACCTGATTTTATGTCGGGGGTTTCTTTTGAATAAAAAGTAAGAATATATTATTATAAAAGACAATTTTCCTAGTTAGTTTCATCAAATTTAAAGTATCCTGAATATTATTCCAGGAACGAAATAACGGAAATAGATTAAAAACATTAACTGTGCTAATGAGCGTCATATAATAATCTAAGTAAACATCTTTAGATAATAATAAAAATAAAAAAATCACTAATATATTGAATTAAAACTGTTTATTTAAAAAACATAATAAAGCCATTTGTATTTTATAAAAGCATTCTCTTCCACAAATATGGCCTTCCTTATAAAAACATAACATGTATATATCGTGTACATTCGATATATTAGTTTTTCCATTCTTTCTCATTTCATAACAAACCGTGACGAATGTGACCCTTAGAGACCGGATCATAAACAACCTGGCGAGGCACAACAAAGTCAATATTACCTAGATACCCGGACACTCTGGTTGGAACGGTAATGAGAGAGCAGACAAGCTGGCCAAACTGGGAACCACCATGGCTCCCACTCAAAAAAAGCTTGCGAGGATGCCATAACAACAAGGTCTTAACAGATTAGGAGATAATCTGAAAAACCAACAATTAAAGGCATGGACCAGCTACGAGGGAGGGCGAATCGCCAAAAGCCTGTTGGGTGAAGCGAACTCGCTTGGTAACAGAGCCGAGGAGATCTTGAAACGAAACAGAGCTGATATTAGAGTCATCGTAGAGTTACTCACAGGGCATGATAACCTGAACAAGTTCCAACATCAGATTGGAAAAAGACAATCTCCCGCGTGTGACAGATTCGGAGAAAATTCAGATCGATCCACTTTCTCTGTTACTGCCCGGCCATAGTCGAACCAGAAGAAATTAGGAGACTCAGCGCTAGGAAAATTCTGGATTTCTTTACAAGGGTCTACTTGGCTAGGTGCTCTGAACCATTGCTTCAAGGCGCGATGCTCGAGCATGGCCCGCTAACCTCCATACCCATACCCATACCCAACCTAGATCAAAATCTACACCTAACTTGATGCCGCTAGAAAGTTTGGCCATTACTATTCTTCAAATAAGCCAATAATTGGAATCCATTTTTGGAATAATTTTTGAAAATCTTAAAACTTTGAAAATATTTAACAAAATAAACCAAAAAAGTTTACTCGGTGGTTTTCGGGGTCGTTCATCACGATTCCGAAGCCAGTATTACGATATATTACCCCGCTCGGGGTAATTCGCCCCTCGCAGGTTACGAAACAGCAATATTCTGTAATTGTTCAACCAAATGGGCATGAAAAGTACACCCGAGGGTTTTAAGTGTCTCTAATCACATCATGAAGTCGGAATTCCAATCTACTAACGCCTCCTGGGGTAATTCACGCTCGCTGGTTCAAACCAGTAGAGAGTGCATGCGCTTCTGGTCCAAACATGTAAATATTCGACAAATGGACCAAAAAGGTATATTCAAGAGCTTTTGGGGCCACTGTTCACGATTCCGAAATCCAAATTTTGATATACTCTCCCCCTCTCCGTGCCCAAAACAGCAATATTATACAAATATTGAATAAAATGGGTAAAAAAAGTATACTCGGTAGTTTTTATGGCCGCATACTTTTTTCAAATTAAATATTTGATCAGAACCATAAAATTTTCTTTGTTTTTGTCAATAACTTTCTCTCTTTGAATTCCATAGTTTGCTGTCATTTTTATTAAAATTTTTTTGCATACTTAATTAGACGATAAATTTGATGTTCACGTGTTCTCTCTTATAACCTTGCGTGTGTAGAAGCGTGCCTACTTTGCCTTATGGATATCCTCTTTTACTTCCTTCTCTTTTTACTTCCTACTTTTTGTGGATATTACTATGTCAGTATCGATATGAACGCCACACTGATTTGATTGACGGAATAGTAATATTAGCAACAGTTATGGCGGATGAGTCAATGCAGTATGGGCGTCTGGCCCATATTGGTTGGAGATATCACAATACTTCTGGAGAATAGCTCTATTTAAAACAGTAACATTACTTATGCTAGCATAGATACTACAGTATCTATCTCTATATTATACCAGCATTGTAATTAACGCCATACATCTCTTACCATGTACTTAGTTTTAGACTTAGCATTTTCGTGATGAAAACAAGAATTTTCAATCAAAGAGTTCGTAATACACTTGGCTTGGTAGACTTGGTAGTAAGTAGTAGTATCTAATAGTAAAAACTCTTATCAACTTAAAAACACAACATCTGGTTTTATGCACTATAATGTTAAACATAATGTCTAAATCCAAATATGGCAAATCAAAAAATAAGTACTTATGACAATGTTAGAATTCTAACATGGTTTAGTTGTTGTGTATATGTATAAAATCTTTTTATTTAATATTTATATAAAAGATAATATAATCGAAGAGAATTATTGGATTTTAATGTTTCTTATCATCATCACAGAGTTAGAGCTCAGCTACCGTTCAATTTTATTTGTTTATCTTATATTATGTGTGGTGTAGGTATATCCATACATGTTGAATGCATTCATAGTACCTCTACTTCGGTCATCGATCGACACAGTCATATGTGTTCATTTGATCCGTAGGAAAAATACCATTATTTGAAGGTTTTCCATTCTTACTTCCCATAGGGCGCAAGCATCAAAAGTTGTCGGGTAGTTCCGCTTGCGACATGCAAGCTGTTTTAAATGAGAATATCTGAAGAAAAGTCAATATGAGATGGAAGGAGAAACGCACTTATGGTACTATAAGACGAATATGATCGGCGATAATCGTAGGCGCTTCGAAGATCTTATTTCGCTTCAAGGGGCCTCTATAAACAAATCATTGCAGCCATTTCCATAACCTAAGTCTACCAGTGCATCACGATTAATGCGGGGGCTGTTGCAGTGTTGGGAAGGGGAATACGATGTCTTATCTTTTCTGTCACTATCCAGCTCTTGTCATAAGGACATAAACTCACTTGAGTCAGCCTTTCTTTGACGAGCTCTTCGATCTAAAGTCTGTTGACTTCAAATCAGTCTTGCTATTCTTAAACAGCTCCAAATTGTACATGTAGTAGTGACCGGGGATGACCCTACCACTTTTCGGTATCACAACGGACACTATGGTCTAACTGTGACTTTAATCTAACTTAGCTTAACACATCTACACGTTTCAGAGTCGAGACAATGTGTTAACACTGCTTTTAGGTTGATGTTTGTGTACGCAGGTTTGTGCATCCATTTTTCCATTTCCGATTTCTCGAGAATGAAGGGTGTTAGCCCTTTTCGGATTTGCGCCAATCTTTTCCTTATAATATTAACATTTACCAAAAAAGATTAACAAAAGCAGTGCGTAACAATTATCTCAAATATCTAGTAGCCGCTAAAAGCTAATTTATATCTGAAAGAAATTTCGTGAGAATTATATATCCACTTTCGAATTTTTGCTCTGTATCCAGCTTAATTCTTGTCACATTTCAACTCAATTTTGACCTATCATTTTTACAGAAAGAAGAGTATCATTCGCTGGTTAGGTTGAGTCCAAAATACAATATAGCTCTATTTTGAAGTTGGCTGACTCACTTCTAGCCGTGATAGAAAGATTCGGTTTTCGGTATTCGACGCAGAATTTCTTGAACTATACGGGAAATTTGAAAAACTTTAATCTTTCAAACCACCCAAATTTTCTTTTCTATAGATGCTAGAAAGATGGAGAAGTTTGCTTTTTGTGATCGCATCTTTTAAAACATGCTTGGTCCAGGGTATGGTTTGGCATTTTCTTAATGACATTTAGCAATAATTTACAATCGTCAATAGTTAAAAAATTCAACGTATGCTTAAGCTCAACTAATCAAAATGTCGCGACATGTGGTTGATATTCTAAGCTAAACAAACCATAAATTGGTGACATATTTTAAATTACTGCTTCACGAACCATAAACGTTCTTGTCTTTGAAAGCAAAACAATTACAATTTACGAACTTTTTTTTTAAACTTTAAATAAGGAAAGACAAATTTATATTTAACATGAAACTTCATTGTACGGGAAAATTGTTTAAACATTTCATTTCTTTTGCATTATTTGAACATAAGCCTATAATTTTTATATTATTTATAAAATATAATTGACATGAAACATGAAACATGATTCTATATTATATTTCTTTTTGTGTAATAGTAGTAACTTTGTAACTTTATTGGTAACTTTGTCGGCGAACTTTTATAAGTGTGAAACATTTTATGAAATAAAAATATTTTTATTATTAAATCAAAGATAAATAAATAAATATAAAAATTAATTTACTTACTACCAAAATTGGGAAGAAAAGTTTTAACAATAATTATTGGTTATAAATTTATTGTAAATAATTATGGGTCATTATATTTTTGGTGTATAGTTTAAAAAAGATGTGACGGAATTTAAGGTAGTACAAGCGCCAAGGCAATTTTAGAGTGTTGAAATTATTTTTAACTTATTTTCAACTTTGATGATGAATTTTGTAAAAACTTCAAGAATGTAGACGAAAAATTAGAATAAAATTTTTCGATATTTATTTTTGTTTCCGAAACATCGAAAGCTAAATAATTATACAAAATTTTCAATTTTGGATATTTTTAAAATTACTTCAGATATCGAAAAAGTTTATTCCTACTTTTCGTCTTATATTGTCAAGTTATAATAAAATTCACCATCAAAATTGAAAATATTTACTTTTTTAAATTTGTGTCCCCACTATCCTGCTCATACATCCTTAATTAATCGGGCACAACGTTTTTTATGTTTTCAATAATTTATTAAGGTTTTAACTTTAATTTCTAGGTTTTTTTTTTTAATTTCT
This sequence comes from Chrysoperla carnea, assembly GCF_905475395.1. Taxonomy (NCBI): domain Eukaryota; kingdom Metazoa; phylum Arthropoda; class Insecta; order Neuroptera; family Chrysopidae; genus Chrysoperla; species Chrysoperla carnea. The sequence continues at coordinate 131,167,817 of NC_058337.1, forward strand.
ACCGACTAGTTCTGGAAAAATCTATGAAAACATATCATCCATCCATCTACCGTTTTCCCATAAGACCAATGTTAAATATGCTTACTTTTGAAGTTATTTATTTATTTAAATAATCCGGAAACCCGAAGAAAAATTGTCTCATCCATACTTTTGGGATAGACCAATTGGCTCCGATTGTCCTCTTTTATCTATGCGCTAAATCTTCGTGATATGGTATGGTATGGTATGGTATGGAGGTTAGCGGGCCATGCTCGAGCATCGCGCCTCGAAGCAATGGTTCAGAGCACCTAGCCAAATAGACCCTTGTACTATATCCCCGCTACGCTTTTCAGTGGCTATTATAACCAACTGATGTACTGAAACCCAGGATTTGCCTAGCGCTGAGTTTCCTAATTTCTTCTAGTTCGATTATGGCCGGACCAAACCATTTCCTTCGCTGCTGTATGAGTGCCGGGCAGTAACAGAGAAAGTGGATCGATGTTTCTTCTGAATTTTCTCCGCATCTGTCACACGCGGGAGATTGTCTTTTTCCAATCTGATGTTGGAACTTGTTCAGGTTATCATGCACTGTGAGTAACTCTACGATGACTCTCATATCAGCTCTGTTTAGTTTCAAGATCTCCTCGTCTCTGTTACCGAGCGAATTCCCTACACCCAACAGGCTTTTGGCGATTCGCCCTCCCTCGTAGCTTGTCCATGCCTTTAATTGTTGGTTTTTCAGATTATCTTCGTGATATTATATAAAAACAATTTTTTTTTACTGGTTTCTGCTTGATCACACGTAAATTTAATCCAATTTTAATGAACCAAATACGAAATTAAACTAAATTTAGAACAATTTTTCAAATTTTCGATTATATTTTACACATCGAATCAAATTTGGCTAAATTTTTCGATAAAAATCCATTTTTATACTTTGTATTGTCATAAAAATTCAAAAAAAATGATTTTGCTGGCTGTTTCACTGTCTAATTTTAATAAAGCATGTCTATTCAATTGGAATCATATTTTTGGTTATATTAGATACCCTATTAAATTTGACTGACTTATCCAATTTCTGCTATTAACACAAAATTTTGAAGTTCACTCTGTAGTTGCATTTTCAATTATTGCAAAAAAATCTATAGAATATTATCTCGTAAATAAAACTGTTTTGTGGTCAACAAAGCCATATTTGTGATCTCAACACCGATAATTACTCCTTTGTTTTGGATGGCATTAAAAGATATTACCTATACGTGATTACAATCAACAAAATAATACCTATTTAAAAACAAATATTAAATATTGTCAAAAAAAAAAATGTGTTTGAAATAAAATGAGACAGGTTCACACTATTGAAGTGTAAAGCGTTACAGTTACATCATCGGGTAGCGATTAAAACCGCAATAGAAATGTTGACTTTGAAGTTTTATTATCACTTCAGGTGAAAAATTCTCTCTGGAAGGACAGAAAAGTGAAGTCGGTTTTTGAAAATCCATTCTCTTTTTAGTCCATTGAAATGTTACAATTTTAGGGCCAAACTGAACATTTTTGGGGAGGACGCGATTTTATTTGTGGAACATGTAGGGGGGGTCAATACAACCTTAACCCCAAGTTTGTGGGGTTGGCGCCCTTGTCCCCCGCCCGCCATCTTGAAAAAGGGGTGAAACATATTTTTAGCTGTATCTTGTAAACTATTGATTTCTTAAAAAATTTGTAAACGCATAATATGTAGCAAATCTTCGTGGCTACAATTTTGTTTATGTGACTTTTTGCGATAAACTTAAAATTTAAAAAGTTATGAGCAAAGAAGTGACAAAATTTTGTCAAAAATTTCTTTTTATGCTTATTAACTTTTTTTCCTGTCATTTTATCATAAAATTAGGTCAGAACAATATTATAGAGAATACGTTTATGAACATTTCCCCGCAAATATTATTAATTTTTGTTAATTTTTAACATAGTTACAGCGCTCCAATATCTTCTACTTAAACATATTATTAATAATATTTTAAAAGAGAATAGCAGCTAGCTATCCCATTCTACTCTTCTTCGATGGTCCAGGTTGTCGTTCAGATTCTCGAAGTTGTGGCTTAGATTCTCCAGGCTGTGGCTCAGATTGTAATTCAACATCGAATGTGAATGTTTGAGGAATGGCAGGAGTTAAAGTTGGAGTCATCGTTGGTAATTCTTCTTCCAATTCATTTTCTTCCATTAATTTTGTTAATTCCATAATATTGGTACACGTTTCTCCAGAGCAATGGAGGCACACTGCGGAGCATTTGAGCCCTACTTTTCTGCAGCCGCACATGCTTCCACAGTTTCCTTTGCATCTGCAGAAAATTAATTTCATAAGTTCCGGGGGCGGTGGAGGCTTCGAACTTTGGACTGGCATCCAAATGTTTCCATGCTTTTTCCAGCCCCAATCTTCAGGATTATTGTATTTTCCAAGCCATGATTGGACCTGGTGATACACTCGGAGACTGTGGAAACGGGCTGCATCCTGTGTTGGCGGAAGCGATGATAAACTAAATGAATTTTTTGCTACTGTTTTGGAGAATCGTTTGTATCTCATGGTGTCTAGAGAATCGTCCTTGTTTCCACCGTATAAAGAAACGAGAAAACGTTCGCCAACTACACTGAGCAAAGCCGGATCTACTTTATCATTGAGGAATAGCGCTGTACCACCTGCTAGTTCAGGATGTTTTTCAAGGATTTTTATGAATTTTAGTTTGCCCATATTATAGGCGGCTGATGTTGTGTCACATCCTGAAAAAGCATGGAGAAACAGTAAATTGTCTGCTATGATATCTCCATACATAAAGGCTGAAGGACTGTATAACTGGTCAGATGAACGGCCTTTTGAAGGTTTTAAATAGAAGATATTTGACCTTTTCCTCCCTAATGCCGTGAGCAACACAAGGATGTCGATGTCCTCTGCTACGATAGTTACTAAATCGCAAGATTGAAATGCAGCAAGTGCAGTAGAGACAATGACACTATCTGAATCTGCTTCAGCCTGGTCAATATTAAAACCCACCTCTGTCAGAGTACTCTTTAATAGGTCTATGAAATTTGCATTGATTTGCATTTGTTGTTTTAGCTGAGTTATCATATGCATTGATAAACCCGGTCAACTTTGGAGCGCTGTAACTACGTTAAAAATTAAATAAATTAATAAAATTTGCGGGGAAATGTTCATAAACGTATTCTCTATAATAGTGCTCTGACCTAATTTTATGATAAAATGACAAGAAAAAAAGATATTAAACAAAAAAATTTTTGACAAAATTTTGTCACTTTTTTGCTCATAACTTTTTAATTTTAAGGTTATTGCAAAAAATTACAAAGACAAAATTGTAGCCACGACAATTTGCTACAAATTATGCCTTTACAAATTTTTGGAGAAATCAATAGTTTACAAGATACAGCTAAAAATATGTTTCCACCCCTTTTTTCAAGATGGCGGGCGGGGGACAAGGGCGCCAACCCCACAAACTTGGGGTTAAGGTTGTATCGACCCCCCCTACATGTTCCACAAATAAAATCGCGTCCTCCCAAAAATGTTCAGTCAATGTAACATTTCAATGGACTATTTTGAATCTAATCTGTTTAGTAATGTCATTGCACGGTATCACCATAGAGATTACATACAAAACTTTTTGCTAAAAGAAGATAGCAAAACAATCTTTGAATGTTTATAACGTCTTCGTTTTTTTAACCGACTTCAAACAAAAAAGGAGGAGGTTATCAATTCGTCTGTATTTTTTTTTTATGTTTGTTACCTCAGAACTTTTGAATGGGTGAACCGATTTTGATGATTCTTTATCTATTTGAAAGCTGATGCTTTCCGTGTGGTCCCATTTCATTTTGGTCGAGTTCTGACAACGGCATCCGTGAGAAAACCAAAAATGCCTTAAATTTTCATTAAGTATGCACGACAAGAAGACGAATAACTCAATATCACACCAACCGATTTCGATGATTCTTTTTTAGTGACAAATTAGTTAATGTACTTCAAATTCTCTAAAAATCACAAAATAAAAAAAACTTTTAACAAAAAAAAAACCGACTTCAAAAGAAAATTTTTCCTAAAACATATTAATATGCACTAAAAAGGAAAAAAATAACGATAATATAATGTAGTTAAAATAATTGTTATTTTTGGAGTCGGTGTCAGCCAAGTAAATATAGCAAACTGTTCTGTCAGAGTTGTTTCCTTGGCTGACACCGACTGCAAAAATAACAATAATTTTAACTACAATATATTATCGTTATTTTTTTACTTTTTAGTGCATATTAATATGTTTTGGAAAAAATTTTCTTTTGAAGTCGGTTTTTTTTTATCAATTTTAATTGCACTTTCAAATTTTGCTATGGAATCAAGTCTAGTTTTACACATTTTTATGGGTAATATGGCAAATTTGACATCAAGCAACTACCGTATTGTCTATGACCGAGCTGACATTCATTAATCAAAGGATGTAGGACCAGGGCAATATCTTAAAGGATAAGGCTTGATTTTTTTTATTTGTAGATGAAATACATCTAAATCAACTATCAAAGTTCAGGGGAAGGTTGTCACTGTGGTCTTTATTTTATTATTCGGAGATTCGTAGAAAAGCGTCCACGTAGAGTATTGGGTAGCCTTAACCATTGATAGCTTATCGCTTTTCTTACAGAATTCTTGAATAAGGAATTACATGTTATGATATTGTTCCGGTAGAGGAAATATTATAAAATCATATTTATGATATTGAAATGACGCGTTATCAATTCACAGGCCGTAACTTATCTTTCTAAAAGTTGCCAAAAAATGTTTACATTTAATGGTTGTTGTTTATGTTTACATTTTATTAATGCAAAATACAGAAAAAATTTTTATGAAATTTGTTTTTTCTTTTGACAAAAATATGTTTTATTAGTCATAAATATTTTAAAATTTGTGTGTTTTCTTGAAATTTTTATCGTTCCTAGTGAGATATTTATAACTGAGTAAATCTTATTTTTGTAAATTATTTTATGCAAGGGAAATTAATCAGCGAGTGATAAGTCTTTCCAAATATTTTGCTTAGTATATTCGTCCTTGACGAAAATGATGTAGCATACTTTTTTTTATGACACATTACAATTTGGAAAATGCATTTGGGAAATATTTGGGGTATGGTTTCGTGACACTCTTACGAAACTTTGTGAGTGGCTTCATTTCAGTGTAACCTATTATACATTCATATAGTTAATCCAATAAATATTAGTTAAATAAAATGCTCTTACTAGCCTACAAATTTCATGAGCCGTTTTCTCATGATGTCAGAGGTGACGCCAAACGACCCAATATTTTTGTGAGCCATTATTATTCTCTCTTATTAAATTCAATCATCTTGCACTTAAGAGAAAAGCAAATGGTTGTTCATATTTATTCAATAGGTCGTTTAATTGATATGTTTCCCGTCTTCTACATTGATAAAACCCTAATTTCAAAGTTTTCGTAAATATAAACGTTGTAGATTACACTGAAATGAAGCTACTCACGAAATCATACCCCCTCTCTGTACTGTAGACTATTATTATGAACTCATTTAAAATCTTTTAAGGTCGTTTATTTCCCAATTCTAATTTTTTTTCTAATGAAAATTATGAAATATATTCAAAGAAGACATTCATTCTAAAAATAATAAATTCCTATCGAATGAAAATTTTTATTTTTTATTGAGGACAGATCATGTTTCTAATTATATTATCAAATATTTTTTGTATACGTTGATAAAATATAACGGTGAAGTGCTATATAATAAATATTAAAATTTTCTCTTACAAATTATATTAAATGAAAAACTGTTTTTAATTACTTATAATAAAATAATTTGTAAATATTTTTGGCAAAGTTTTCTATATAAATATTTGAATAATACTAAAGTTATATTTCATTAATATACCGGGTGGAGCTAAAATTTAATCTATAATCTATAATAGCTTGTTTTAAAGTTAACCAATAAAAAAATAACTTAAACAAAAGTTGCAGAGTTTGATGAAGGATATCATATATTCTGACAACAGATTGAACCTAGTTCTTGAGTTTCTTTAATAGGCAATTTAGAGCCTTAACGGTAAGAGATATAAAGAAAGAAAAAACCAATTATAATTTAAAGCATTTTTTCGAAAACAGTTAGCTTTCGGAGGAAATACGATCAAAAAATATGTCATTATTACATTTAATCGAAGGAAAATATGCTTAAAGTTTATCGATAATTGTAGGAACAAAGTTATATTGCCATTGACAACTTTTGGCTAAAGCATTTTTCCGTATTTAGCGAGTTTTCTTTCGATTAAATGCAATAATGACATATTTTGAAGTCGCATTTCCTCCGAAAGCTGACTTTTTTTTAGAATCTAAATTGGCTATTAAAGAAACCCGAAGAACTAAGTCCAATCTGATGTCAGAACATGATGTCTCCCATCAAATTCTGTAACTTTAGTTTTAACTTTTGTTTTTGATTGATTAGCTCCAAAACGAGCTATCAGCTTTCATAGATTAAAATGATCCACCCTGTATTTCGTTATTATAGTACAGCGGCCCAGGGAGGCTAGCTCCATATTCGTTATACTTTTCTCTCGATTTAAGCGTTTGGGCAAAGCGATCCACATTTGAAATCAGAAAATGAATATTCTAAGAATATTGATAATACTCTTAACGCGAAAATTAAAATGTGGTCGTTTGAGTAAAGCTTACCAAATTTTCACCGTTTATTACAACTTTCTTATGCACTATTGAAAATGACTAATATGCCTATTAATCGACGTTAAAATATTTTTTACCGACTTCGAACAAAAACGGAGGAGGTTATCAATTCGACTGTATTTTTTTTTATGTTTGTTACCTCAGAACTTTTGAATGGATGAACCTATTTTGATGATTCTTTATCTATTTGAAAGCTCGTGCTTCCCGTGTGGTCCCATTTCATTTTAGTCCAATTCTGACAACGGCATCCATGAGAAAACCATAAAAATCTTAAAATTTGAATTAAGTATGCACGACAAGAAGACGAATAACTCAATATCAGGCCAACCGATTTCGATGATTCTTTTTTTAGTGACAAATTAGTTAGTGTACTTCAGATTCACTAAAAATCACAAAAGAAAAAAAACTTTTAACAAAAAGAAAACCGATTTCAAAAGAAAAACTTTTCCAAAACAAATTAATATGCATTAAAAAGTAAAAAAATCTTATATATTTAAACGAGCAATTCTTGTATATATATATATATATATATCAACGATCTTGGAAATGGCTCCAACGATTTTCATGAAAATGAGTATGCAGGGTTTTTTTGGGGCAAAAAGTCGATCTAGCAAGGTTTCATTTTTAAAAAACGTCGTTTTATCCGTCTTTTCATGAAAAACTGAAACCGGCAATGCAAATTATAGCTCTTCCTGACATCTATTGGTGTATGTCGTAGTTAATGAAATACAATGCAAATTATAACTCTTCCTGACATCTATTGGTGTATATCGTAGTTAATGAAATAAAATACATTACCGGGACATTCAAATTGGTATTTGTGTGGAGACATTTAAAACGGTCTTCTATTAGTGATAAAATTTGTGTCTTTTTAAGAATACCGAGCAAAGCTCGGTCATCCAGATATTAATTTATAATATAATGTAGTTAAAATTATTGTTATTTTTAGAGTCGGTGTCAGCCAAGGAAACAACTCTGGCAGAACCGACACCGACTCCAAAAATAACAATAAATTTAACTGCATTATATTATAAATTATTTTTTTACTTTTGAATGCATAATAATTTGTTTTGGAAAAGTTTTTCTTTTGAAGTCGGTTTTCTTTTTGTTAAAAGATTTTTTTATTTCTTTATGTAATCAATGATAAAATGCAAGGTTGATTTTAAAAAGTTTGTCTCAAAATAACATTGATAAAATACTTTTAAATTCATTATTAAATTTTCTAATCGACAACAAGTTCACGGCCTCCAAATTAACGAATGGCTATAAATATAAAATAGTTTTAATATGTTGCACTTTTAAACAAAGTCTATCGGACTCTGATTTATATATGTTTAATTAAAATTTTTAAGTAATGAATTTATTGAATATTTTCATTGTCAAAAAAGTATGAGAGTATCTCATGCATAAAAGGTTTCGTGCCAAATATAAAATGCAGATTTTTATTATAAAAAATGAATAATTGACAGGTGTTTTCCAAAGTTTTTGACACGTAAATATTAGTTTTAATTATTTTTAATCGCAATGCAACCATGACATTTTTTTTGTATGATTTTTAGCAAATTTTATCTATGTATTATGAAACATTATGTATATGAAAATCCCAATTGAAAAAGCATTTAATGCTTTGATAGGCAGTAGAGAAAGTGTAACCTCGAAAGTATGAATCGAATTCCGATAAGGTGATTTTTATACATTCCTAAATTTTTCCAACAAATAATATCTTATAGTTCCTGCGAAAATTTTATAAGGTCCATTCTATGCCAAATTTTCAATAAAGCAGTGTATTCTGAACAGAAAAACTCCCAGTAAAATTTTGAAAACCATAATCAAACAATGGATTAAAGAAAGTTTAAAACAATTTCAAAAAAAAAAAATGGGCTGTCTTAGTTTTGGCACGTAAACAGAATGACAAAACTGATTATAAAATCACGGATTTTTTTGAGATAAGAGGAATTAAATTTAAAAAATAGTCAAGAACTCAAAAACAGGTCTTTGAGAATGTATTAAATTATTTGGAAATGTAAATTTTGGGCATTTCTATTTTCGTAAAACTGGTACAGTAGCGGTTAAATCTACGAAAAAGCTTTTATTTGAAGTTTCCTAAATGGTACCGATACATAGTTACTTATATCACATACAAATTATGGTTATTTAGAGTTCTTTATGTATAATTCTGGAGTGCCAAATATTAATTAAAATTGAATATAAATAAAATATAAAACACGTCTTTGGGAATGCATATCTAGCATAATAATCGCTTCAGGAGAAAAGTCGGTGTAAGGTTTCTAACTTATTTGTAATTACTTATTTAAAAATTCTTCAAGGTTAAGATGAGTGGAAAAGAAAATTTCTCTTGCTTCTAGTTTATATTTCCAAGAAAATCTAATCCATAAAATTTTGAAAAAAAGGTGAGTTAAAAGGAATAGTTTTAGAATAAAATAAATTTAAAAAAAAATGTAGATATTTTTTTTCGTTTTCGCGATATTAATTTTGATGCAAATTGGTCAAAATTGGGAACACAGGCATACTTATCTCGTGTTTTATACGGTCAAAATTTCTGAAATTTTGGGATCTAATAGTAAGCCCTTTTAAATTTTTATACCATGTATATATGTAATATATATCAAAGTATACTAAGTTTAGTCCCAAGTTTGTAACGCTTACAAATATTGATACTACCAACAAAATTTTAGTATAGGTGTTCATAAAATCACCTAATTAGTCCATTTCCGGTTGTCCGCCCGTACGTCCGTTTGTCAACACGATAACTCAAAAACGAAAAAAGATAGCTGAAATTTTTAGCGAACTCAGGACGTAAAAAGTGAGGTCGAGTTCGTAAATGAGCAATATATGTCAATTGCGTCTTGGATCCATAGGACCCATCTTGTAAACCGTTAGAGATGGAACAAAAGTTTAAAAAATATTCCTTATATAAAAATAAACAACTTTTGTTTGAAACATTTTTTCGTAAGCATCACTGTTTACCCGTCAGAGCGCAAATTAGGCGCAAATTATATAGTATGTTTTATATGGGAATATATCTATGAGTAACGTGACAGAATTATCAACACTGTCTATACATTGTATTTCAATAATTAACTCAGTCGATTGTTTGTTTTTATTTGTTCAATTTAATTTCACGTTAAATTTTGTGGCAAAAACATTTTCCATAGCTTTAGCAATAAGAACTGCAAATACTATGCTGGAAATATCTTAAATGTTGGGCCCTCTATTATTACATCAAACTTGGATTAAAGTGCGCTTCAAAAAAATACGGAAAAAATGAATATATTGGAGGTTGTATGATAATAACATTTAAATCATGTTTGATCAAAAAAAGAACATTTTATTTTCCGCGTGGGTTTCGTTTATTTATTTTTTTTTCCTTCTTATTAATAAATTTGCATTATTTAATCCAAATATGGAATAATTTCAATTGATATAAATAATAATAATATTATTGTGGAATGAAATTTTTTAATAAAAAGGTTACTAATTTTAATTATTACTATTTTTGTATTCTGCACAAGACTCAACGAGAGTGATTTTTTATTTATTTTTGTCTCCTGCTGTTAAGAAATGGAATATATTCGATTTTTAACCGACTTCAAACAAAAACGGAGGAGGTTCTCAATTCGTATGTATTTTTTTTTTATGTTTGTTACCTCAGAACTTTTGACTGGATGAACCGATTTTGATGATTCTTTATCTGTTTGAAAGCTGATGATTCTTTATCTTCCCGTTTGGTCCCATTTCATTTTGGTCGAGTTCTGACAACGGCATCCATGAGAAAACCATAAAACTCTTAAATTTACATTAAGTATGCACGACAAGAGGACGATTAACTCAATATCACTTCGATGATTCTTTTTTAGTGAAAAATTAGTTAGTGTACTTCAGATTCACTAAAATAATTTTAACTACATTATATTATCGTTATTTTTTTAATTTTTAGTGCATTTTAATTTATTTTAGAAAAGTATTTCTTTTGAAGTCGGTTTTCTTTTTGTTAAAAGTTTTTTTTATTTTTTTAAATTTTTAAACGTATATGATTTTTTTTTATCTGTCAACACTTGTGGCGCCAGATTTGTATAATTTGTAGTAAATATTCATAATATATGGGTTACTAGAAAAATAAGCAAAATGGAAAAAGATTATAGATATTGCTCCGTAGTCACGTAGTTCATTATTTTTAGAAAAGAGGTGTTCTAAGTTTGATCGCTATGTGTGTGTGTGTCTGTCGGTCTGTGGCATCGTAACCCCTAAAGGTCGAACCGACTTAATTGAAAACAGTGTCTAGAACTCGAATAGCCTAATTGGAAAGGCGCTTGACATGAATCCAAGAAGTCCGGGTTCGAGTCCTGGTTTGAGTGTATTTTTTTTTAAATTCTCTTTAATTAAGATTATTAGACAAGAAATTTGTCAATATTTAGTTTACGCCTGTATGTAACATATTATATCAAAATATAGTCGAATAGACCATGATGTAAATATCGTGTGCATGATAAAATGTAAACAACAACAATAAGTAATAATTGAAAACATTTTATAGCTAAGTTTCCAAAAATCGATTTACAAGGAATAAATCGCAATTATCGAGGGTTTTTTAAATTTCACTTGTATTCATTTACATCTGAAAGGTAAAGAAATACCACTTGGGCAAAAGCACCACTCGGTACCATATAACTTTCTATCTAGAGAGTGAACTAATTAATCCAAAATTTTCATCAAAATGGGTTCTATAGGTCAAAATTTAGAGTTTTCGTCTTTTTTCTCCTCGCATACTGGAGTAGTTAGTATTTTAAAAATTAGATCCAATTAGATCCAAACTTTAATTAAGTTTATCTCCAGATAGAGGAGGCCAATCGACTTCAAATTTTGATGGCAATTGCATTATCATATCAATACTAAATATAAAATGCTGACAGTATGCTCATAGCACGATAACTACCTTAAATCTTACGTTTAAATAAACATATAATTTATTTGGAGATCAAAAAGTAGGTTTTGGTAATAAACATCAATTATAATCTTACTGACTTTGACGTTTAAAAATTGTATGCAAGCTAGTAAACAAAAACACAAATAATCATTCAAGTTCCTTGATTATCAATAAATTCTTCACTCGAGAACGTATCAATATTTTACCTGAATAAAATAGTAAAATTTACCTACGATCAATTTTGATTAATTCTTATAAATATAATTTTGTTTTTAGTAGAGACATGCCTCGATTTGTAGCCTGCAATGACTCATTGTAATAGTTTTATGTAAGACTTGAATGAATTCTGTTTTTTTAAATCAAGTAATAATATTTCCTTCATATTAAGAATATTTTGTATAACAAAAAGTTATTATTAAAAGAGTTCTTCTGTTCTTTTTAACGTGGTATATAGTACACCAAGTGTTAAGCAGAGAAAGAAGCTCTTATTACGGTGAAATAGCTCTATCTTTTTCTGCATTCATTTAATGTACTACATGGAGCTAAAAAGAACATGTAGATGTGAGGACAGAGTGATTCAAGTTATAACAGAGGGACTTCATAAAATAATAGACAACGTTAAAATAATGACAATTTCTCAATACTTTCTAAATACAAGGTCTTGAAATACCATTTGTTTTCGCATAAGAACTCCATGATAAATTTTCTTTGATAGAAAGAGAAACATACCAATCTTTGATGGCTTTTATCTTGATTATTTTTATTGTTATTCGAAAAATATTGTTATATTTACGAGCTTTTATTAAAGCAAACAAAAAATCTTTATTGCCAAAACCATTTCTTAGAAAAATTGGAAATTTGGCAGTTTAAGCTAGGAATACTTCATGGTTTAAGGCCTATGGTGATAAATTACGAAAACCGGCGGTAGAGATATGAGTGTAGTATCATCACCCTGCTCCACTGGCTTTATTGCAAATACAATATCGTTTTGCATTGACTTATGCTTGGAGCATTGTGTTTTAAAGAACCCCTGATCAGTGTAAATGGGAAATGGCTTTCGGTTAAATGTCATCAGTTGTGAGATTGCATATGATTTATCACATTTTAAAATTAAATGAAAATTACATACTTTGACATGGAATATCTCGAAAACACATTGGCGAGGTTTGTGCCCATTAAGACATTTCTTTAGAATCTCAAGAAGAATAATGTCCTGAGTCCTCGTGACATTTGACCGAAAGAATTTCCTATATACAGTGGTCAGGGGTCCTTTCCATTTTATCTAAGCAGCCGTTTTGGCAATATTTGTAAAAATATCCTTTTTCTTCCATAATTCCAACACCCTTATATACCTAGGAAAAGACGATTTATCGACTATTGGTGTGTTGAGGTTACGTTATCTATCATTTGATAAAACACGACTGTTATAACTTGGAACATTCTGTATATGTTATATTATATAGTTGCCACCAAATTACCTGTTTAAAAAAAGTATACCATTTAAGGAAAATTACTTCATCAAGACATACATAATGAACGTTTTGCTTGAGAAAAAAAATACAGTAAGGTCAAAAGTATCTTTAAATCACGTACAACTTACAAAAACGTTACAAAAACAAAATATAAATAAACAAAAACTTACCGCCTACTGGATCAGACTCGTCAACGTGAATCATGATGGCTTAGGCGCCACTATTTCAGTATGACCTTCCTGTCAACAGAACAGAAAAACAGGTTTCAAAAAAATTTCACATAAAGTACTTATAATATCAATGATATATATTAAATTAAAAAAAAAATTAATTAAAAGCTTATAGTTAGGCATTAATTTACTCTACTTTCAATAAATTTGATATATGTGTCACAAAATATGGTTGGCTGTTCCAAGGACGTTCCAAAAAAATCAAGTTTTCTTAGGATTACCTTTAAATCGTGAATATGCATTCTCATTAATGCCCTTTATAAGTAGGTAAATTTTTGAATACCCCTTATAGTGTTAAAGAACCTCGCAAGAGGCTTTCTTTGAAACTTTTCCTAGGTTAAGTTAGGTTATATTGACTGTCCACGAAGGACACACTTAGGCTATAGAGCCCAATGTGATACCATATATGTGTTTTACCACCTTTCCGCTGATAGTTTCATTTATCAGCTCCTTAATTTCAGGGGCTGAGTGCACCTCCTTCATGCATATACCATGCACTCACTACACCAGCCCATCACAACTATTAATCAAATTAATTTTGTTGCGACGGCGGGAATCGAACCCGCTACCCTAAGCATACCGCGGACGGAATTGGTTACGCCTTAACCAACTGAGCTAATAGAGCGATAAACTTTCCCTAACCCACCCTAAAATGTTATTTGGATCATTCTGATCAAAAGCTCTCACGACCACAAAAATTTTTAACAAAAGTTTTTTTCAAGCTAAGGGCAATCAAAGATGCGAATATATTATAGTTTTAGTATATAACTAGAAAAATAGTTTTCTGTAAAACTTTTTCAAACCATCTCCAAAATGTTTTTCGCATCGTTGGGATCAAAAGCTGTCACGGCCAGAAAATTTGTAATCTGGAAGTTTTCGAGCCAAGGACTTTATAACTATAATGTCTGTGTAGCTTTGATCGCCGGTAGCTTGAAAATTACTCATTAAAAATTTTTGTGTCCGTGAGAGCTTTTGATCAGAATGTTCCAAAGAATATTTTAGGGTGGGTTAGAAGCAGTTTCACAGAAAGACATTATCTTATCAAATCTTGCGGGGTTCTTTATAGAATTGAGCTGTTAAAGTTTGCGTTTTTAACGAATAAAATAAATCCTCTATAAGTGTTTGAAGTGTTTTTAAAGGTTTGTTTTAATTTATAACAAGCCTAAATTTCTTAAGATTAATTTAGAAAACGTAATATTTATAATCTCAATAGTTAAAAGTCGAACTTTATACAGTGTTTCGCTTTTAAAATGATACAATATCGATTTGAAATTTTCGCACAGTTATACAGAGTGATGAGTCACATTTTTTAAGATACTTAACCGAAATCAGAACTTGAAGTATTCTTTGCAACTTTTTCAAATAGTTTTTTTTAAATATTTAACCATCTCTGACGGCTAGGCAAAATATTAAGAATCGGCCCTATTTGTCGATTTGTAGTAGGTAGAAGTTTAAAGTTCTGATTTCGATTAGGTATCTTAAAAAATGTAACCTATCACCTTGGTTGGCTATGCAAAATTTCAATTCGATATTCCTATAAATAAAGAAAATATGATAATGTCTTCATCTTAAATACGACCCACTATAGACTATACGATTATATGTATGCTTCTAGATTGGCAAACCTATCTAACCTATCACCTTGGTTGGCTATGCAAAATTTCAATTCGATATTCCTATAAATAAAGAAAATATGATAATGTCTTCATCTTAAATACGACCCACTATAGACTATACGATTATATGTATGCTTCTAGATTGGCAACCCTATAATTTAGGTGTAAATATAATGATGATTATTATTATTATTATATTAATACGTTACATATTACAAATGAATGTAATATTAAATACTTTTGCAAAACTTAAGTAATCATATATCGCTGCTGTAATATAATATTTATTTTATATTTTTATATTTTATTGAGAGCTATAACTCTTAACATTTACATATTGTTGCTTGCTACTGTGTTTTATAATAATAAAAAAAATAAAAATACAATCTGTCATAAATAACATATTTATATTAATAACCTAATAATAATATCTAACATTTTTTCGTGGTTTTAGAGTAAAGTTATATAATATTAACTAAAACCGTGACCTCCTTATATGAATAAAATATGAAACTTATGATATCATAAAACAATTTATTAATTTTTGCAAATAATTATTATATTCTATTAATATACAGGATGAATCAAACAAAAGTCATTATACACGATCGTATCTAATCGAATATAGTCCGAATAAAATAAGTAATGTCAAATCGCAAATAAATTTAACATGACATTTTTAAAATGAAGACTTTTGATTCATCCTACATATTCGTTGTGTGCGTAGTCATGGTAGGGACAATAAAATCGATGCCAGCGCTTGCAGTGAAAAATTTGGGCGATAAATGACGCTGTTATGACTAATTTGCAGTTCTTTACATGTTGATCTTATAGAAAATGTTAAATTAAAATTATTGAAAAACATTAATTAATTAAACTTGCATTAAAAATTGTGAAAATAAAAATCAAATTGCACAAATATTATTTTTCAATTGTAAATTATCATAATTATTTATTTAAATTTGTGAGACAATAATATTAAATTTTCAATGTAAGTGATAAATGCAATCCATACAATTATATATGCATCCATACAATTCTATAATTAAAGTAATGTATCGTTACCATGGAAACGCCTCCAATAAAACTCACGCACGGTGCGAATAGCGTGCTTGGGAACAAGTACAAAGATGTAAATTTTTTTAGCCATACTTGAGTTTTATAACACTTTTGTAACTTTTGTACACGAAAAAATGAAAATGCACAACAAAAAATTCGAAATTGAATTATTTTTCTTTGTAATTGTCAATTAGTTTTTTTTTAATAATCTATTTATTTTAAATTTCAAAACAATAAAAATCACCTAAAGTAGTAATAATCCAAGTACAACTTATTTGTGAAAATTGAAAATTTTTTTTATTTTCGCCATTAGAATATTTGTATAATATATTGGTATTGTCAATTTTTTTTCGATTTATTGAAATATTTAAAAATATAAATATAAGTAATATTATTGTTTGTTATTCAGATAAAATTACCTCATTCGTTGTGGTCGAGATTTTCAAGCATATATTATATTATCACTCATGGTAGACCAGTCGCCACAAGACGAAATATATCACTAAATAAGTGTTTCATTACTTCATAAAAAAAAAATTGGATCCAATTTCTAGGGTAAAATTTGAATGAAATTGATCTACAATTATCGATAAACTTTATTAGTATTTTCTTTCGATTAAATGCAAAAATGACATAATTTTAAGTCGCATTTTCTCCGAACGCTAAAGTGATTTTAGTTTTTATTTTATGAGGAAAAATTTCCTAATTTTTAAAGTGTTATTCTATCCCTTACCTTTTAGAACCTAAATTGGCTATTAAAGCAACCCGGAGAATTAGATTCCGTTTGATTTCAGAACCTAATGTCCCCAATCAAACTCTACAACTTTTATTTAAGTTATTTTTGAATTCGTTAATTAGAAAACGAGCAAGCTATTAGGCAAATAGATTAAAACGGTCGAGCCTGTATATAAAAAAAGCTAAAATAAATAATAGGTTAAAAAAAATAAAAAACACGCTTTTTTGACTAATTGTAAGCTAAACTAAAATTTAGAAAATAATTACATTAAATTCAAAAAAATCATTTTATCGTAAAAAAGCGTGGGGTGCTAAATTTCAGTTATTATAAATATTTTATAGACAGATATTAGTACAAGTAAAGTTATTTTAAAATATCTTTAAAGGCACCCCACGCTTTTTTACGATAAAATAATTTTTTGTCTTTTAAGAAATAATTTTCTACCTTTTAAAAGCGTGATTTTTAATTTTTTAGACTTTTATTTTTTTATCAAAAATTCAGTATAAAATATGGTGGAAGCGCAAATAAAATCCTGATCAGGATAATCAAATAAACTTATTAAATTATTGTATGGTCATCGGTTTTTAATAAGTGTGTGAAATTTCGAGTTAATCCGACATTTTGAAAGGGGTCAAAATCATGTTCAAAGTTTTCGTTACATACTAACATACTAACATACGTATGAAGCTAAAAAAAACGAGTTAAAAAAAGCTTGTATGATCGGAAATATAAAATATCAAACGTAACGCAGCGCGAATAAACTATAACAAAGTTATAAAATAAAAATAAAAATTCAAAAAGAAATGAAATTAAAATAAACTTGAGTAATATTATACATTAATTACACAATTAAAATTTTCTTTAAATAGTGTCTAATTATAAACATTTATTGTTATTATTAAATACATATATTTATTTATTTTTAAAAATGGTATGCAATTAAAATTAAAATATTTGTATTCATTTGTATATAATTTATGTAGGAGGATTTCCGGTATGATCAATTCATTCACACAATAAATATTCATCATAAAAATAATATTATTAAGACACAAAATATTGTATGTTTGTCCAAAAATATAATTGATTTTTGAATGAATTCTTTGAAAAAAAGATGGTGTCATCTTCGGTGAAATAATATTTTAAATTGAATTTATTATGAAATTCTTTGAACTTTTTTTTAAAATTAGTAATATTTTTGAGGCGATTGGCCTATTTGTAATATCATAGCTCCCAAACGGATTAACGGATTATCGATTTCATCACAGATTATTTTGAAAGCAGATTAAATTGTCTCATATACATACTTTTGAAGATAAAAGCCCAAATTTAATTGAAAACAAGTGAAAACAAACAATTGACTGAGTTAATTGTTGAAATACCATGCATGGTCAGTGTTGATTTCTTTATCACATTACACATACAAACATGTGACACATACATAACTGATAATCAAGTATAGTACATATTATAAAATTTCCGCCTAATTGGCGCCCTCACGGGTAAACAGTGATGCTTACGAAAAAATGTTTCAAACAAAAGTTGTTAAATTTTTGATAAGGAACATTTTTTATATTTAAACTTTTGTTCTATCTCTAACGGTTTACAAGATGGGTCCTACGGACCCAAGACCCAATTGACCTATGATGCTCATTTACGAACTTGACCTCACTTTTTACGTCCTGAGTACGCTGTAAAAATTTCATCTCGATAACTTTTTTCGTTTTTGAGTTATCGTGTCCACAGACGGACGGACGGACGGACAACCGGAAATGGACTAATTAGGTGATTTTATGAACACCTATGACAAAATTTTTTTCCTAGCATCATTATTTTTAAGCGTTACAAACTTGGAACTAAACTTAATATACTATGTATATTTCATATATACATGGTATAAAAATTGGTTATTAAAGTTATAGGTTTTAAATTTTTTTTAAAGATTTGAGGATTCTAGACCTTTACTCTCACAGCACCTGGTAAATTATATACAGGGTGTTTCGTGACTCGAAAGATATAACATAAGAGCATATTCTTTGGACAATTTTAAGTCGTAATAATCTTTGGAGGAATAATAGAGCACATAACTCCTTAACTATTGGGGTTTGAACAAAAGTATACAAGACACTTCCGACTTAAAATTGTCTAAAGAACACGCTCTTAACCTATGTCCATCGAGTCACTGAACACCCTGTATAAAAATTGTCAAAAACAAGAATCATTTAAAGTTAAATAATAGCGTTAACAAATGGACCCTCCTTGCGAGCTTTTGTCGTCCAAAAATCGTTGATGATTACGCTGAAAATTTCCCGTAGTAAATCATTTTCAATGCTAAGTAGAAATAACTTTGATAGATAGGTTTTGTTCTTTTGTAGTTTGAAACCTATTTTTTATAATTTTAAATTTTTGAAAATGACCGCTCTTCAGTGAAATTTGATACAATCAAAACCAATTAAATATTCAGTGCAAATTCAATGTTTGAGAATCATGTTTGTACAAAAAAAAACTGTAAGACAACAGCGAAAAAAACTTATATATCAAAGGAAAAGTTGTTTACTAGTTTTTGCTCGTCGAAATTGGGACTCCAGTAAATCCGGGCCATTGGATGACAGATTATTAAGCATTTGGACTATATTTTAAGACAGAACTACCTTAAATATAGTAAAAAATTAATAATAATAAAACATCTGATGACAAATAATTAAAATATGTAAATTTTGTCTAATAAAACAAAGAAAATGAAATTACTAAGTAAATATTGATTCATCAATAACTTATTAGCTAGCTTGTGTGTGGTATGGCATGTGCTATTATTGCTCTGCTACGAATAAGTATACGTATTTTTAAACTAAACGCATTATGTCAGTTAAAACGAAATAACCGAATTTAACCATTGGGGAATTTTAATCACTTCATGTTGTTTACCTGATCAAACAATAGGGAATATGTATTAATTTTTGATGTGAAACATCTATAGCCGTACGTAAAACCGATTTCTGGCGTCGCCACGCTATATGATAGTTTAAACATACAGTCCATATGCAGTAGTGTGTAGACAGTAGTAGTAGCTATATGATGGTATATGTATACAGTCTATATGCAGTAGTGTGTACAATAGATGCTGTATTTATTAGATATCTTGATTATGTTATGTCCAATACTTTTGTAACATACTTCAGTTACCATCGACCAATTGTCACAGTAATACCGTCCTCAGAGGCAACATCGAATATAACTATTACCGAAGTCACTGATTAAACGAATTAAGTAGTCACGATTCGAAATAAATTCGTAAATTCTTGTATTTAATGAAAATAAATGTTTATTCAATGAATAGTCATCGTTATCTGGAAAAAAAATCGTAATATTTTATTTTATCATTATGACATATTTAGTTCCTATCACATTCTGTTCTTTTCTGCATATTACTTTTACAAAATAATGTCGATGTTTCTTCACATCTGCCAGGCTTCCCGTGACGGCTCACATTATTTTTTTTTTTTTTGCTTTTATAAAAGCTCATTTATGTCACCAGCAGCAGAGAAAATTTATATTTCGAATAACAATAAAAACAACCAAGATAAAAGCCATCAAAGATTTGTTTGTACCTCTTTCTTGCAAAACAGAATTTAACATGGAGTTCTTATGGTAAACATTATGACGTCAAATACTATGTTTGATGTCTCTAATTAGTAGCTTAAAATACATATATCAATCGTATTTCTTTGCCAATTTTAAATTTTACTTTGTGTCATCTCTTTTACGGCATTTTCATATCTTTTTAAAAATCGCATGAATATACCCTATTCTGGTAGTTTGGTATATGGGCAATCGAACATCATTAACAGGCGATAACACACCTAAAAAAACCATTGATTCTGGCGTAAGCGTTTAGGGGCCATTCATCAATTACGTAAGCCTTTTTTAATGATTAGTTCAAATCTAAATCAGAAGCAATTTCATTCGTAAACGACATCATAATATAATTACATACAAAGTATCTGAATTTTGTTTTAATATAAATTGTATTGTTACATTGTGGTCAAAAATTTATTGAATAATACAATTCGTGTATTTCGCACAACACATGTATAATGTATAAGAAAAATAACATATTATTATATTAATAAATGCATTATTATATTTATTCTCTGTTTAATTTGGTTGGCCATCAATCTAACATTACAACAATATCATAATATTAATTTTCAAAAAAAATATATTTCCGTCATAACATAATATACTGCTTCAAACTTCTAAATACAGTATTTTATTAATTATATATATTAAATATTATTTATATTGTTCAAATAAATTCATATTGAAGCATATATAAGGTAAGACGGTATTTGGTATTTGGAACAAGTGAGTTTACTAACAAATTTGATCCATTATGTCATAATTTTCAAATTTGAGATTAATCTAGCTATAATAGGTTTCAGGAATGTGGTCCCGGAATTAAGCACATGTGTGATACCTAGCGAAAAGCTAAAATTCCAGCTGAAAAGAATGACCCAAAATTAGTGGGTTTCAACAAAAAGTTCAATAAGATCGGATCATATTTGCCTGTGTTATCAAAAAAATCGAATTTTTTAACTTCATGACGTCATCAGAATCCAAAATATTTAATTTTGCTCTATCAGATCCAATTTTGATAAACCAAGTATGTAATCCTACTAAATTTAGGTCAAATTTTTCAAATTTGGGATCAAACTTACTCTAGCTATAATAGGTTTCAAGAATTTAGAGTCCTGGTATCGGAAATTAGCACATGTGTGATAGCTAGCGAATAACTGACATCACAGCCGAAAAGAATAACCCAAAAATAGTGGGTTTCAAAAAAAATTCCAATAAGATCGGATCAAATTTGCCTGTGTTATCAAAAAAATCGAATTTATATACCGAAATTATATATTTTTTAACTGTTGGGTTGGGTTGGGTTTAAAACAAAAAATTTAATTTTGCTCTATCACATCCAAAATTTATCCAATTTTAATAAATCAAGTATGTAATCCTACTAAATTTGGGTCATACTTTTCAAATTTGTGGTCAAAATTAATCTAGCTATAAAATATTTCAAGAATGTGGAGTCCTCGTCCCGGAATTAAGCACATAAGTGATAGTTAGCAAAAAACTGACATAAAAGCTGAAAAGTTCGAGCCAAAATTAGTGGGTTTCAAAAAAATTCCAATAAAATCGGATGCTTGTGTTATCAAAAAAATCAAATTTTTTAACTTTATGACGTCATCAGGATCAAAAAATTTAATTTTGCTCTATCACATCCAAATTTTATCATAAATTTATCATAAAACGCGCTTATATGATATAAAACATAATAATATAATATTTTTAAAGTTACGGTGGGAATTCATATCTAAATAAGTAATAAATTATTTTATTTTTTAAATAATGCATATAAAAATGCATGCAATATTTTTAATTAAAATGAATTATATTATTTTTTATTGCCGAAAAAAAAATTTTTGTTCATAAATTTTTATTATATTTTATTATTTTTATTAGGCACAGTTTATGATAAAAATTTTAACAGACATCATACATACATAGGTACTTTTAAAATATATGAATAATAATTTTACTTATTTAAACATTTTTTTCATATTTTGATTCAATTTTTGTTGTGTCTTTATATTTTTATAATAATCAATAATTTTTTTTAATGTTATAGAAATTCATAAACTGTAAATATTAGTTTTACAGGAAAAATGATCAGAAATAAATGATTTTTTTAAATGATTTTCTATAACTTTATTAAATAAAAAATTCTATATTTTGCATACTTGGTTGGATCTACTTGGAAGTATCGTAATTTCGAGCAGGTCATCTAGTTTGTTATGAATATAAAATATAACCAACAAGGCAGGATTAATAAAAATAAATATTATTACAAAAAGAAAAGAATAATAAATAATGAAAAAAGAAAACAATTTTTTTTTTCAAAACACCAACAATACAAAAATGTTTATAAAAAAAAAAAATTTTTTTTGGCAAATTATCAAAACGATAAAAAAAAACAATTTGAAACATATTAATATTTTAATTAAATATTTAAATAAAAACAAAAAATATAAAAAAAAGTGTGTATATATTAGTAGCTTAGTTCCGTTGGATAATACAGGGACGGTTGCGGTCGTAAAAATTTGTATTTATCAAGCATCGAGAAAACTGTGAGAAATTGATATAATTATTATTATTATTTTTTTTTTTTGGGAAAATATTTCTTAACTTGTCAGTTTCGAGGTCGATTAATTTTTTATTTAAATATAGGTGGGTTGCAGAGTTAGCAAATAATAGAATCAATATCAAAAAAATATACAAAAAAAAAAGTAAGTAAATAATTCTATCAATAATTTTCCTTGAGAACAATTATGTTTAGAAATCGTCGGCAATAAATCAATTTTTATTTCTTTAAAATTATTGTGCATTTTTTTCAAAAAATTTGTCCGCACTAACTAAAACCCATACATATTAACTCTCTCTCTGCCAAGTAGATAAGGTCCTGATTTGATAACATTTTCTTTCATAGGGCATATATATGGCGTGGCAGATCTTTCGAGATAGATGAGAGAGCGGTTGGAAATAAGGGGGGGGGGCGTGTTTGGAAATAAAATAAGTAAAAATTGAGAGTTTTTTCCCCCTTAACAAATAAGCTAAAGTGAGCCTATCTTTTTTCTGTATGTCAGTAATGACGTGACCATAGCCATAGAAAATGGAGTGAATTCTCGATCAAGCTTTCAGATGAAGATTAGCAAAAGAAAAAAATGTTCCGCGTTCCTTATGTGCTCAAGGCCTCGAAGAGGTTAAATACGGCCCTGCCTGAAGATACCCAACGCAGCGTAATAAAACAAATGCGAACATTCAAAACACTTTTGATACACATTTCAAGGTGTTATTTCAATAGCAACAATTTATTATTTATTTTTTTAAATTGTTTATATTATATTATTTTTTTTAACATAAATATTAAAAAATTTAATATTTAACTTCCATATTCTGAACAAAAATATTATGAATAATTATACTTTTGTATTTTAAAAAATATTTAAAATAATAGCAGAAAAAATAAATAATTCATATTTTTTTCCTATAAATTCTACTTTTTCAGTAGCCAATTACACTCTTGGAATAAGCTCTTCATGTGAATGCAATTCTTATGGTGGATACATTCAATTTTCCAGATTATGAAAATATCTCTCCACAACTGCCTAAAAGGTATACTAAGTTTAGTCCCAAGTTTGTAACGCTTCAAAATATTGATGCTACAAACAAAATTTTGATATGGGTGCTCATAAAATCACTTAAAGACTTCATTTCCGCTTTCCGTTCATCTGTCTATCTGTCCTTCTATCTGTGGACACGATAACTCAAAAATGAAAAGAGATATCAAGCTGAAAATAGCATGGAGAGATCCGTCTTGTTAGAGATAGAACAAAAGTTTAAATGATGTTCCTAGTTATGCATTATCCTAGTCATGAAACATACAAAGATATAAGCTGAAAATTTCGATTCGAGTTTTCGGAACAATTACAATAAAATCCCTGTACATAATAGTGAAAAATTCGAATAAATTTCACTGTTTTCCTATAACATTTTCAAAAAACCAAGCAAAATATCGTATGCTTAATATTTTTATACTTTAATTAGCAGTTTTCCACCTGATTCCCTAGGCAATTCCCCTACAATTCTTTAGCATTCATTTCCCTTGTTCTCATAATTTTTTTAAAATAAAATACAGCTCATGTTACTCGCTGATACTGTAACTTTAATAATGGTGAAAAAAATTTTAAAATCCATCCAGTAGTTTTTTGAAGTTATCCATTACAAGAAAAAAAAGTCATTTTAGTGTAGATAAAATAATTACTTAGAAAAATAAATACTCTAATTACATAATTTGTTTAAAATCCGAATATATTTTGATATTTTGCTATTATAATTTTTAAACGAAGCAAAATATCATGAACCTCTGATTCATGAATGAGGTATTCGGTAGTTGAGAAATGAGAAAGCCACTTATCCTAATCATGTTAATGCCAAAACCATTAATAAAAATTAATAAATGAGAGACATATTTAACAATAATCAAAAATTTAATTAGTTCAACAGAATTTTGTTTTAAAATCGAAAAGTTTCAGTAAAATAAATTATTAAATTATTTGGCAAATTTGCAAAATTTCAGTAAATTATTAGAAAATCTAATCACTATAGTGATAAGTAATATAAAAATTGTTAATTCGTACATTCGTACAAGCGAAAACAAAATAGCTAAAAGAAATATATTTTATTCACAAAAAAAAAAAGAAAAAAATAATAATAATAATATTAATAAAAAAAAAAATAGGTAATTAAAGTTCCAAAAAACTTTTCCCATAAAAATTGATCTATTTTAAAATAGTGGCAGAATTCATTCAGCCTCGAGACCCTTATTAATATATTTCCCAAAAAAAAATCAAACAAGAGTGATAAACGATTTTTAAAATTTATTCTGAAATCTGACAGTATAGAGAAAATAGTTTTTATTTTACCCGCAATATATTAGCTCCGCTTTACAAATAATAATAAAAAAAAACTTTTAACAAAAAGAAAACCGAGTCCAAAAGAAAAATTTTTCAAAAAAAATTAAAATGCACTAAAAAGTAAACAAATAATGATAATATAATGGAGTTAAAATTATTGTTATTTTTGGAGTCGGTGACAGCCAAGGAAACAACTCTGACAGAACAGTTTGCTATATTAGCTTGGCTGACACCGACTCCAAAAATAACAATAATTTTAACTCCATTATATTATCATTATTTGTTTACTTTTTAGTGCATTTTAATTTGTTTTGGAAAAATTTTTCTTTTGAAGTCGGTTTTCTTTTTGTTAAAAGTTTTTTTTTATTTTGTGATTTTTAGTGAATCTGAAGTACACTAACTAATTTTTCACTAAAAAAGAATCATCGAAGTGATATTGAGTTATTCGTCCTCTTGTCGTGCATACTTGTAAATTTAAGACTTTTATGATTTTCTAATGGATGCCGTTGTCAGAACTAGACCAAAATGAAATGGGACCAAACGGGAAGCACCAGCTTTCAGAACAACATAAAGAATCATCAAAATCGGTTCACCCAGTCAAAAGTTCTGAGGTAGCAAACATTAAAAAAAAATACAGTCGAATTGATAACCTCCTCCGTTTTTGTTTGAAGTCGGTTAAAAAGGGGTAAACTCGAAAAACAATTATCCATTTTAAATTTCTACATGCACATAAAAAAATATCAGAATTTAACGTTAATAATAACAAAATTTCTATTTTATTTTACTAATTAATTATTTACTGTATAAATGACATTATCTGTTTGAAATACAAAATAATAAATATATTTAAAAAAAAATAAAAAATAAAATAATGATAAATAGATTTTAGATATTTATAAAAAGTGATAACTTATAGAGTTCACCAAAAAATAATTCATTTATATTGAAAAAAGAAAAAATTTACTTGTATTTTGACAAAAATAATTCAACAATCAACGTATCACAACGTTTCGTGTTATTTATGAAACTTTTTCAAGCTCTTAACATGTCTACCACATTAAACGTTATAAAAAAAAAAAAATAATAAAAAGCAAAAATGTGTAAATATACAAAAATTGATATAAAAAAATTTAATTTATTTTTTAATTTTCAAACATTCTTTCATGATTTAATAATTCTTATAATAATTTTTCAAATATCAAAATGATAATAAAAATTTTTCTATTTTTTATGTAAATTTTTTTAAATTATAAAATATAAACAATATAAAAGTTAAACAATTCAAAAATATTCCTTCTAGAAACTATGATTTATGTTGTATTTTTTAAAATTAATTAAAACTTACATTAACAAACAAACAAAAATTCTGAAAAGAGAATAGAAACAATCAAAAATTCTTCCAAACACTTATTTCGTAGAAAAATTCACTTAAAAATTTTTTTGTAAATAAAATCACGAAAAACTATATAAAATTTATAAAAACGAGTAACGCGACGCGATGTAATTGTTTTTTTTTCTCTCCCAAGCACAACAACGAACGCGATTTATAATTAGTATTTATAAATTTATAAAAATATAATTTTTTTTATTATTATTTTAAGAAAATAAGAACAGTTCTTTTCAGAAGAACTGTCTTGATCATACTGAAATAAATATTGAATGTAGTTATTTTACAACAGAGAGAGTAAAGTAACTCTGATGTGAAGTTTACAATAATACTTGAACGCGTACGTACTGTAATTTTATTTGTTACTTTTAACAAACAGTTGATGAAGCTAACTATAGCTACATAGCTACAGGTTTAATGGCTAGAAGTTGTTAGCTAAAGTATTATTATTATTATTATTATTGGCAACTGAATATACTTTTACAATAATATTGTTAGAAGTTGTGTGTTGTGCATTGTTATTAAGTTGTTTGTCTAGAGAACTTCTGTGAAGCTAACACTTCTCATACTACCTAAATAAAAACAACTTAAAATAAACAATCGACGGAGTTAATTGTTGAAATAACCTGTAACGACATTGTCGAACTACTGACCTTGTATCCCTATTCCTATCTCTATCTCTATATATTATAAATGCGAAAGTAAGCATGTTTGTTTGTTTGTTTGTTACGCTTTCACGCTAAAACTAGCGAATGGTTTTTTATAAAACTGTACAGCAATGTAGCTCATACTTCAGAACAACACATGAGATATAATTTATAAAGATATATTAATAACAAAAACAAAAATTTAAAAATTAATTTAATTTGACATTACCACACATTACAGATTTCTGTAAAAGTAGTCATTTGACATTACCATAAATTACAGATTTCTGTAAAAATAGTCAATATAAAATATTTCACGTCCATCTTTTCTGATATAATCAATGAATAATTACGACTACTAAACATTTAAAAAAATAGAAAACCATACATATGTTTAACCTGTGTAAAACAATCCTTATCATTATTTCGAATAATAGAAAGAGGATAAGCGAGAGCAATCTTTATCGATCTTTACTTTTAAACCCAGTGAAGCGGGTGGGTAACACTCTAGTATATTTTAAATGTGGAAGTAAGGTTGTTTGTTACGCTTTCACTTAAAAACTACTGAGTGGATTTGAATGAAACTTGACAATAATTTAGCTCATACGTCAGAATAACACATGAGCTATAAATTATAAAGATATAGTTGGATAAATCTAGCGGATTTTGATATTAAATTCGATAAATTTTTGCAAATGGCTAATTTATTTTTAATGGGTTGTTTTGTTGTAAAAAATACAAAAAATGAGTTTTCCATTTCGATCGTTTCTTGATCCACGCGACCTTTTGCATGCAGCTTTATCTCTACAATGTTTTCTTTGTTGACGTTTTCTTGAATATCTCTGCTTCTATTGATCGGATTGTGGCGAATAAAAATTTGTTTGTTAAGAATTTGTGCATCGACCTGGCCTGCTATCGAAGGATTGCTCAAAATAACATCAAAATCGCAAGAAAACCGCTGTTAACTCATATTTTCCACTTTTTCTGATAAATTTTTGAATAATGAAGGAATTGAGTTGAAATTCTAGAAATAGATGTAATTTATGATCAAAAATAAGGGTGACCCGATATATAACCACAATTTTGAGAAAAACGAATCTGTCTAAAAAATTTCAGCAGGCCGTATAGTTCAGACAAATCCTCCGATTTTTCGAACTTACGTTCTAGCCTAATTTGTTTATCTCACGGGTAAATAAACTAATTTACTTTAACTCCCGAACTATATTGAGAAAAATCCATAAAATTTAATAATTAATAATAAATGTTGTCACTGACGACAGTAATCTTCACACTGGAAGTCATTGTTACACAAAAAAAAAAATTAAATAAAAAAAGCTTGTGAATAATGTAAATAAAATAATTGCTCTCCTAGAACTATCGTTTAGTCCAGCTATTAGTATGCTGAAAGTAGCAACTGATTATCTATAAATTCACATTAATATTTTTATGGTTTTCTAGAATTAGTATAGTTAATAAACCGGAATGCATTGAAAAAGAAACCGGAAACTAACCGATTTTAATGAAACTTTTTGTATTGTGTTTATAAGTCCTAGCTAATTACAAATAGTTTGATAACGTGATTATTGAATGATATTTGTGAGTGAAATAATCTATATTAGAGCAGAGAAATAATCTAAATAATTCAATTCATTTTAACTAATTTCACCATACTTCTCTCACAAGCTTTTTTAATTTACTGAGTACGACTTATATTAAACTAACGAAAATACACGAACAGGTCCGAAAATTTCCGATGTTAAAATTTTTTTGTTTACACTTTTACTCTCATAATGAGAAAAATTCTCACAATTTATAAAGAACTTATATACACTTTTAAAACTGTAGATAGGTTTAAAAATTCATAATTCGAAAATAAATAAAATTATATGAAGATAGAAAAAGTTACAACCACATATACCATTTGAAAAATAAAAGTTATTTATGTTTTAAATCAAGCGTGAGTAAAATGCTCATAACGCGAATGCTGGGTTAATAAGCATAATGAAAAATAGAATTTTCTTTCACTAAGCTTATAGTTAAAAAAATCTCATATATAAACTCATACATGATAATTTGGAGTGTTTTAATGAATTCATTACGATACTAGTGCGTTAATGGATGCATTAAGGCCCCTACCCCACTCCTAGTGCGTTAATGAATTATTTTTCCCACGCATACTGAGTGATAAAAGTATTTCTTATCTCACTGGCGTAGGTAAAGAAAGCTTTTTGTATTTCACTATTTTCAGTATACTAAATCAATAAATACTATAAACAAAGTGTTATATTATAGATAGTATAGTGGTCAGATATTATTTTGAGATAGAATTAATCGAAACATCGAAAAACAAGTTTTATTTTCATAAAACAACAGACAATTATATGTATCATAATAATGATCTTGTTATGATTATTACTTTTTCACATCTGTATACAGCAGTCTTTCTCAAAGAGTGTGATAACGCCCCGTTGTGAGTACTAGAAGCCTACAGAGTGCAATCATGCTAATTATACCTTGTATTTATGTAATATATATCAAGGTATACTAAGTTTAGTCTCAAGTTTGTAACGCTTAAAAATATTGACGCTACGAACAAAAGTTTGGTATCGATGGCGTGCTAAGGACGTAAAAAGTGAGGCTTGTCATTCGGGTGTTACGTCCGTAGGATCTGTCTTTTAAGCCGTTAGAACAAAAGATAGAACAAAAGCTTAAACATAAAAAATGTTCCTTATAAAAAAAATAAACAACTTTTGATTCAAACAATTTTTCGTAAACGCCACTGATTACCCGTGAGGGTAAATTTGGACAAAACTTTGGTGTCCATTTTTTCCGAAACTATAAAAGGTAGAGTGAATAAATGGCGGCCGAAAGGCGGCATAGACTTCTGACGCTATGCAAAATACTAATAATCGGCCCTAATTGTCAGTTTGTAATTGGCTGAGTTTAAAGTCAGATTTTGGTTTAGTATCTTGTGACCTATTTCAAATTTATATTCCTATAAATAACGAAAATATAAAAATATTTATATTCCTTTAAACGAAATTCTTGCAGGAGCCAATTAGTTTATTATACTATTTGTATATAGAGGTTCGTATGCGTATATGGCACCATACTTTTTTTAATCATAAATAAATCATAGCACATCATGGGAATGGCATGATGTTTTTTTTTTAAATGTGACATTATTACTTTATAATTATTTTATCGTAAAACTAATTAATACAATTTCTTTATTGTCGTAATAAAAATAAAAAAAAGTCGTAAGCAGCCGGGCCCTCCGTTACTAAAGCAATATTTACCCCTCAATTTTAATATATCTTACTGTTATGCTTTTTATTGAAATGAAAATTTTTTGTTATAAAAACCGTTTCAAAAAATATGATTTTGATCAAATTTTTACTTTTGTTTCAAATTTATGTGTACTTATAAATAAGTCAAAGTCCCTCATATGCATGGTACTTTTAATTGATTTTGCTATCTCAACACATTATACCACGCTATATATCTAAGGACGCGCACACGTGACCATAAGTGACTATTGAGACAACATTTGTACTATCAAAAAGGATTATACAATAAAAAACTTTTAACAAAAAGAAAACCAACTTCAAAAGAAACACTTTTCCAAAACAAATGAATATGCACTGAAAAGTAAAAAAATAACGATAATATAATGCAGTTTAAATTATTGTTATTTTTGGAGTCGGTGTCAGCCAAGGAAACAACTCTGGCAGAACAGTTTGCTACATTAGCTTGGCTGACACCGACTCCAAAAATAAAAAAAATTTTAACTGCATTATATAATATCGTTATTTTTTTACTTTTTAGTGCATTTTCATTTGTTTTGGAAAAGTGTTTCTTTTGAAGTCGGTTTTCTTTTTGTTAAAAGTTTTTTTATTTTGAGATTTTTAGTGAATCTGAAGTACACGTACACTAACTAATTTATCACTAAAAAAGAATCATAAAAATCGGTTGGTGTGATATTGAGTTATTCGTTCTCATACTTAATGCAAATTTAAGACTTTTATAGTTTTCTCATGGATGACGTTGTCAGAACTCAACTAAAATGAAATGGGACCACACGTGAAGCACCAGCTTTCAAATAGATAAAGAATCATCAAAATCGGTTCACCCAGTCAAAAGTTCTGAGGTAACAAACATAAAAAAATACATACGAATTGAGAACCTCCTTTTTATGGTTTGAAGTCGGTTAAAAATTCAGCTTATTCCGTTAGATTCCGAGTTGATATCCTAATATGATTGAAGTGTAACTTCAATTAGGTACTGACAACCTACAATAGTATGTGTTAGGATAATTCATAAAAAAACTCTTTCCAAGCATGCGCTCAATCGGTTTTTTAAAATTTTTATTAATACTTTTGTTGATATTAAACATTTTTTAAACTTTCCGCATTCAATTTCTCGGAGACCAATTCGAATCACAACCATACATTCGATTCAGTTTTATTATATCCTTAGTACTAAATCCAGCACGTTGTCCAATATAATTTGGTGCGATAATAGTTTTTTTAGAATTGTTTGTGAAAGCAAATGCATTATAATGCATTAGGCTACGATAATCGTAGCCCGCACCGAAATCATTATAAACTTCCGGTGAGTACTTGACAAAGTTAATTGTAGCTTCTAAAAACAAAATTTAATAGTTCACAGTACGTATTACTGATAGTTTTTATTGATTAAAGCCTTTGCTGAAATTTTTCGGATGAAATGAACCACCTGGAATTTTGTTGAAAAAGATGTTTTTAAATTATATAGGGTTTATGATTTACAAAGTCAAACAATATTTAAGGCACAAAAATATTTGACGCATGTGCAGAACGCGTGAGCAAATCTCTCATCACGCGACTATAGATAATCGAATGCTGGCGGGTAAAATTAAGCTAGTTTCCTTAAATTCTGCCTGGAGCGTTGTTACTGTTTCAAACCTACCTCTGTCAATATTTTCGGTTCTAATTTGAATATAAGAATCTCGATTAGGATCGCCATGCTCATGTAAAAATCCTAAAATATGTAAAAACTCATGAATTATAGAACCTTGTCTCATACATCCTTTTCCTATAACATGCGGCTGTAAATTTGTTTGCTGTTCTCCACCTTCTCTGCCTACAGACGAATAACAACCATCATCGTTAGCCTAAAAACATAAGATTTTAGGTTTTTCATGTTTCAATCGTTTTTCCAATATTTATACAGATTTTTACCGTAATGGCAATGTAATCTCTATCCCCTGGTTTATAAGATCGAACTGTGATACAAGTTTTCTTCTGGAATTGTTTTAATGCGGATTTAATGAGACGTTTTTGTTTCTTAGCTAGAATTGATACAGATGGTAAAATAATAATAGTTCTACGACGGAAGACTTTTCAAAGTAATTCCATGTCCACGTTTTGGAAATCAATGGAGTAAACAAGATGGATCCAACACTTTTGAAAAATTCGAAAAAAACGCAAAAAAAAATTTTTGTTTTGGAATTTGACTCGGTGGATGGGGTAATTTTGGTCCAAAAACTATAAAAATCAGGTTAATTTAATGATTGGATGCAGAGTTTATGTCGAGATATCGCAATATTTGGATCGATTTTTGTTCCTATCTCATAAACTATTTGACCAGTCATCAAATGAATTTCCGATTTTTGTAATTTTTGGGTCAAAATTACCTAATATACTGAGTTTTATCGAAATTGGAGATTAAAAATTTTTTTCGATTTTTTGCAATTTTTTTAAGGGTCCTTTGAAAAAATCGAGAAAACCGCAAAAAACTTTTTGCTTTGGAATTTGATGAAACTCGGTAGATGGGGTAATTTTGATCTAAAAAGCATGAAAATCAGGTTAATTTAATGATTGGATGCAGAGTTTCTGAGATATCGCAATATTTGGATCGATTTTAGTCTGTATCTCAAAAACTATTCAACTAGCCATCAAATGCATCCGATTTTTGTACTTTTTGGGTCAAAATTACCTTATATTCCGATTTTTATCGAAATTGGAGATTACAAAAATTTCTCGATTTTTTGCAATTTTTTTAAGGGGTATCCCTTTAAAAAAATCGAAAAAACCACAAAAAAATGTTTGTTTTTTAATTTGATGAAACTCGGTGGGTGGTGGTAATTTTGATGCAAAAACAATAAAAATCAGGTTAATTGAATGATTGGATGCAGAGTTTCTGAGATATCGCAATATTTTGATCCATTTTAGTCCGTATCTCAAAAACTATTGTACCAGTCATCAAATGCACCCAATTTTTGTAATTTTTGTGTCAAAAATACCTTATAAACTGAGTTTTATCGAAATTGCAGATAAAATAAATTTCTCGATTTTTTGCATTTTTAAGGGCCCTTTGAAAAAATCGAAAAAACCGCAAAAAAATTTTTGTTTTGGAATTTGATGAAACTTGGTGGATGGGGTAATTTTGATCCAAAAAGTATGAAAATCAGGTAAATTTAATGATTTGACCTATAGAAAATTACAATGTCAGCGTGAATAATGTGATAGTCTTTGTTTTTAAAGGAGAAATTGCTCAGCAAAGCGAGCGGATATCTTCTAGTATTTCATAAAATATTAGTATTTAAGAAATTTAAAATTTATTTAAAAGATTCTTAAAGAGGAGGCAATTAATTCTACTATCCTCAACTTAGAATAAACTTGTTTTTAAAATTTAATATAAAAACTTACTATATTTTCCACCATCACGAAACATATATGGTACAGTTCGATTTGGCCATATTTTATTTCTATTATTTCTTGATTTAGCACGTGGCGTTAAAATGATATCCCCTTCAAATTGACCGCTTAA
The DNA here is from genome assembly GCF_905475395.1 of Chrysoperla carnea. NCBI lineage: Eukaryota > Metazoa > Arthropoda > Insecta > Neuroptera > Chrysopidae > Chrysoperla > Chrysoperla carnea. The sequence goes on from NC_058337.1 coordinate 131,201,977, forward strand.
TTGCCAAGCTGGTTGCATTCTTTCAAAAGTAAGATGTTTGAGATTCAACACTAAAGAAAGTGTTTGAGTTATTAAAATATTACTTAATTTAATATATTTTTACTCCCGTACTAAAGCTCATTATTCTAGATCAGGGCTCAAAGGTCTTGATCATTTACTTCCAGCCTTAGTCTTGGTCTTCACAAGTAAGTTTATGTTTATGATTGTCATATTTCAAAAAAGCATGATAAGCAAATGGGTTTGTTTTGGTCCATATACTGATATTGATTCATCAATAATTGCAGCATTTTATATAAAAAAAAATTTATATTTCCATACTTACTTTGCTGGTTGCTTAGAGGTTTCTTATGCCTATTAAATTCGTAGGCATGATTGTGATGGATTAATGATAAATTGATACAAGATACAACAATAATAATACGAATTAAGAGCTTCATTTTCACGAAAATTCTAAAAAACAAATTTATAATCTTGGATATTCAAAAAATTTGATAAAAAATGTTGCAAGTAGTGAGTGCAATTAGGTAATATTGTTTTATTTTCTACTCTTTCTAAAGCACTCTACAGTGGATACAACTTTTAACGGTCGGTATTTTCGGATTAAGTAAAATAAACCATTCATTGGTAAAATTAATTTCAACAATCTGCTTTTTTGAATACTAAAAACAGTAGGCGAACGTAAGAGCTGTTTTTTAGCCCATGCGTTATGTCTTTCAACCGCTTAAAATTTCGCTACCACCTCTGAAGTATGACCTACCAAACAAAAAAAGAATCATCAAAATCAATTCATAATTGACGGAATACTCGCGTAACAAACATACAAAAAAGTACATACGATTTGATAAAATCCTCTTTTTTTACTATTTTGATGTCGGTTTAAAAGGCAATCACTCAATCTCAATTTGTAAAATAAAATCAAAATCACTCAATTTGTATAATAAAATTTTCTATTCTGCATTTCGAGGTGAAAATAATAGCTATCTATTAGAAAATAAAAATTTTTCTAAAACCAAAATTTATTTAACATAAATCGAATGTTTACAGCTAAGCATTACTGCACTAATTAATTTTATTTGTCATTTTCTGTTCAAGGTAGTTAATTAAAAAGAAAAAATTGAGAAATGGGTCCCAAAAATTAAGAAATCTAAACAATTATTGTAATTTTGATAAACAGGTTGAACAATAGAAACATGTGTTCGAGATATCATGCCTAGGCTATCAATCAATATTCATTTCAATGCCATTCTCTTGTACTTGGCCAGATCGACATATTTATATTTTTAATTCCGTATTAACGAAAAAACATTACATGTTTTAAAAAATGTCAGGCATCAAAAATTCTTTAGAAATAAAGAGAATATGGTATCCGGAAATAGAGTACTTCTGTCCCTCTTTATGGGTGTAAATCAAAAATTCACAAGTTTGCATAGATATGTTTTTGTTGATTACACTCGGACAAACATTTTCCACCAGCTCCCATAAAAATCTACTGGCACGGATGGTTTTTTCCTTGTGGTAAATGGGCGTTGTTCCGATTGATTTTTATTTACCTATCATAAAAATTTAATTACCCTGCGACTTTAGTTTGGGACTCTACATATAAAAATCCGAATTGAAGTTTTTTATTGTCTTTCATGTGAAGTTTCAGTATTCGCTTCGGCATAGTTTTGTCTATTTTTTGACAATCGGTAATCCAAGGAGAATTTGGGGATACGGGAAACACCTACTTTGAAATAAAGACAAAATCTTCAATTAAAATAATTTTTATTGTCTAAAAATTAATAAAACGAACAAACTATAACTAGAAAATTTGCAAATTCAGTGGCCAATTTGAAGGTGATATTATATTATTTTAACATTAAATACACATTGATTGTGTATTTAATGTTGAAATAATATCAACTTTAAATTGGCCACTGAATTTCCAAATGAACAACTTGCTTATTTCTTAACCAGCTAACATTTATTGTAAGACAGATATTTAGTTAGTTATTTTCTGGGTTCCAACTTGGATCACATCCATACATTCGATTTAATTTTAAAATATCCAATTTGCTAAAGCCAACTCGTTGTCCAATCTGTTGTGGTGCGCTGATCGTTACATTCGTATTGTTGGAAAATGCGACTTGATTATAATGCAGTACACTACCATAATCGTAGGGTAATCCAAAATGGGAAAAAGCATTTGCATCATATTTTCTACTAAAATTCTACTAATTGATATAATTAGGAAATCAAAACATATAGTTTTTAAAATAACAAAACTTATGATTTTAATGATCAAAGATAATTTCCTATAATACGTAATAATTATGCAAGATTTCGACTTAGATTGTTCTTACAGTTCTGGATGTGGTAAGTGGGCTTGAAAGGAGACTCCGATAACTTAAGTCACCCGCGATCTAAACAAATTTGTACGAGATCCAAATTTGTGGAAGTACTCTACGAAATTTTTAAGATGTCATGACTCATGACACCGAATTTCACTTGTGAATAAATTGACTTAAATTTATTTAAAATATGTAATATCACGTAGCCCTTACCATAAAAGTTACGTATCGAAATTTGAATTTTGATGTTTAGTAATATCCAGAGACTATATCAGTAAACTAATTTAGTTTGCCGTACATTCATAGATGGCATTAAATTTCAACCGATAAAAATTAGCATTAAGTTTCCGTTCTTCTTTACCGATATATTCTCTGCAACGAGTTGTCTCTAGTATAGTGAACTGTCATAATTTGAGTGAACCGAATATAAAAAAATGGAAAATAATTTATTTAATGATGTAAATAATCATCTTTTAATCGATGAAGAAAACTTAAAAAAAGAATTTCATAGTGAACTTATTATTATTAAAAATGAAATATTTAATGAAAGTGATTCAATGGAACATGTATCAATTAAAGAAGAAAATAATAAAACGGAGGATCATGAAGCAATTAAAAAGGAAATACTAGAAGAAAATGTTACAACAAAACACGAAGTGGTTGATTTAAATGAAGGGTTTTCAATAGATAAATATCAAGAAATTAAACTTGAACATCAATTAAATACAGAATTTATAAAGGATGAAATATCTGATGAAAATGATTTAAAACATCAAACAATTCAACATGAAGAAAAGAACATTTCATGTGACGTTAGTGATAAAAAATTTGCTGATCAATGTAGTTTAATTGTGCATAAAAAAATTCATAGTGAAGAAAAACCATTTTCTTGTGAAGTTTGTGATAAATCATATACTCAGCGAATCAGTTTAGAAGCACATAAACGGACTCATACTGGAGAAAATCTTTTTTCTTGTGAAGTTTGTGATAAATCATTTACTCAGCGAATCAATTTAGAAGCACATCAACGGACCCATTCTGGAGAAAAGCCTTTTTCTTGTGAAGTTTGCGATAAATCATTTACTCATCAAAACGGTTTAAAGTATCATAAACGGACTCATACTGGAATAAAACCTTTTCCTTGTGACGTTTGTGATAAATCATTTGCTGAGCGAATCAATTTAGAAGCACATAAACGGACACATACTGGAGAAAAACCATTTTCTTGTGAAATTTGTAATAAATTATTTACTCATCGAAACAATTTAAAAAGACATGAACGCACTCATACTGGAGAAAAACCTTTTACTTGTGAAGTCTGCGATAAATCATTCACTCATCAAAATGGTTTAAAAAATCATAAACTGGCTCATACTGGAGAAAAACCTTTTTCTTGTGAAGTTTGTGATAAATCATTTACTCAGCGAGTCAATTTAGAAGCACATAAACGGACTCATACTGGAGAAAAACCATTTTCTTGTCAAGTTTGTGATAAATCATTTACTCATCGAAAGAATTTAGAAAGGCATAAACGAACTCATACTGGAGAAAAACCATTTTTCTGTCAAATTTGTGATAAATCATTTACTCGACAAGAGGGTTTAAATGATCATCAACGGACTCATACTGGAGAAAAACCGTTTTCCTGTGAAGTTTGTGATAAATCATTTACTCAGCGAATCAATTTAGAAGCTCACAAACGGACTCATACCGGAGACAAACCTTTTCCTTGTGATTTTTGTGATAAATCATTTACTCAGCGAATCAATTTAGAAGCACATAAACGGACTCATACTGGAGAAAAACCTTTTTCATGTGACCTTTGTGATAAATCATTTGCACGTCAAGAGAGTTTAGATGGTCATAAACGGACTCATACTGGGGAAAAACCTTTCTCTTGTGAAGTTTGTGATAAATCATTTACTCTTCGAACCAATTTAGAAAGGCATACACGGACTCATACTGGAGAAAAACCTTTTATCTGTCAAATTTGTGATAAATCATTTACTCGTCAATATGGTTTAGATATTCATAAACGGACTCATACTGAAGAAAAACCTTTTATTTTATGAAGTTTATGATAAATCATTTACTCAGCGAAGAAGTTTAATTTATCATAAACAAACTCATAACAGAAAAATTTTGTGTTAAATTTTTTTTTTTAAATAATTAATTGCGCTATTTTATATGAAAATGTTGGGATATGGTGTAGAAATTTGTATTAAAACAAATAAATTAACTAATTTTACTTTATAATAAACTTATTATACCATGTATATGAAATATACAGAGTATATTAAGTTTAGTCCCAAGTTTGTAACGCTTATAAATATTGATGCTATGAACAAAATTTTTGTTTAGGTGTTCATAGAATCACCTAATTAGTCCATTTCCGTATGTCTGTCTGTCCGTCTGTCATCACGATTACTCAAAAACGAAAAGAGATATCAAGCTGAAATTTTTATAGTATGCTTAAAACGTAAAAAGTGAGGTCGAGTTCGTAAATGAGCAACATAGGTCAATTGGGTCTTGGGTCAGTAGGTCCCATCTTGTAAACCGTTAGAGATGGAACAAATGTTTAAATGTAAAAAATGTTCCTTATAAAAAAATAAACAACTTTTGTGCGAAACATTTTCTTGTAAACATTACTGTTTACCCACGAGGGCGCTAATTAGGTGAAAATTTTGTAGTATGTATTAATATGGGAATATCAGTTATGTGTGTGTGTCAACAATAAACTCAGTCAATTGTTTGTTTTCACTAGTTTGATTTAAATTTAATTCAATACGAGATATCAGGGCTTACAAAGTTTCCTCAAAATAAAGTTTTTAAACTAACATCGAGGGTTGAATTGTTATTCAATTTATGCAACCCCAAGATAGTTTTCTATCTAAATTATTTTAAAAAGGTTTAAGTGATTATGCACATTATCTTATCTTATATATTTAAACGAGCAATCCTTGTATATATATATATATCAACGATCTTGGAAATGGCTCCAACGATTTTCATGAAAATGAGTATGTAGGGGTTTTTTGGGGCGATAAGTCGATCTAACAAGGTTTCATTTTAAAAAAAACGTCGTTTTATTCGTTTTTTCATGAAAAACTGAAACATACATCGCAAAATATGACTCTTCCTGACATCTTTTGGTGTATATCGTAGTTAATGAAATACAATGCAAATTATAACTCTTCCTGACATCTATTGGTGTATATCGTAGTTAATGAAATAAAATACATTACCGGGACATTCAAATTGGTATTTGTGTGGAGACATTTAAAACGGTCTTCTATTAGTGATAAAATTTGTGTCTTTTTAAGAATACCGAGCAAAGCTCGGTCATCCAGATATTTAATCCCTAAACCAAAAAAAAGGGTAAGTATTGATAGTTTGACCGATATGCGTCTGTCTGTCTGCCTGCGGCATCGTAGCGCATAAGCGGATGAACCGAATTTGAACTTTTTTGTTTTGTTTGAATGATATTTTAATGGAGAGTGTTTTTAGCTATGTTTCAAATGTGAGTTTAGGGCTCCGTACCCAGAGCAACTAAAAAATAAGCGATGATCCACAAGATCGATCCAGTTTGGAGAAGGCTGTAAGAAAAAAGGTAATTTAATGAAGAGTGTCGTCTTAGATATGTTTCAAGTTCAAATTTAGGATTCTGAATCCGAAAAATTTGTCGGGGTTTTTTAAATTTTGTAATTTTCATTTGTTTTTATAATATTAATCCTGCATATGTTTAACCCCCGAACTAAAAAAAGGGGGTGTTATAAGCCTGGCCGCTATGTGTGTGTGTGTGTCTATCTGTTTTGTTTGAAAGGCAATTTTATGGAGAGTGTTCTTAGCTAAGTTCCAAGTGCGAGTTTAGGGCTCCGAAAAAACTAAAAAATTATCGATGACCTTCAAAATCGGCTCAGTTTGGAAAAGGCTTTAAGGAAAAAGGTAATTTAATGGAGAGTGTTTTCAGATAGGTTTGAAGTCAAGTTTAGGGTTCCGTACTCCAAAATTTGTCGGTGTTTTTTAAAATTTTGAAAATTTCACTTGTATTTGCAACGAATACTCAGACGATTAGTGTCAGTATGAGGTAATAGTTTTATTTAGTAATAATATTTGACCTAATTATAATATTTATGTTTTATACATTCTATTCATAATTATTACATTTCAAAGTTTAACCACTTTATTTGACCAAGAAACGGAACTTTAAAAAAAACGTTATATCAGGATTTTATTTCTACCTCTATATGACGGACGACACTTTTGTACGAAACCTTTTTATTAAATGGATCATTTACAAGAAAAAATGTCTGCACAATGAAAATGGATCACTCTGTATATTCACTGTTGATTAATAACGTACTATAGAATTCAGATATTCTTTTAAATACATCGCTCTAGTGGCCATTTAACCTTAAGGTACAATATAAAAGGATAAAAAGAAAAAAAATAAGTGGGTACTTACCTTAATGCAGAACAATTCCAAGAAAAATCCAAAAATTTAGGACACACATAAAACCATAACTAAAATTTCCCAAAATTACACAAAAACAAATTAATAATTATGGATTAGTTAAAATCAAAATTTATCAAATTAATAGAATTAATTCACTGACAATTTTCACAACGAAAACACATCAATAACGCGAAAGTATTTCTTAAAAGTAAAACCTAAGTTGTTTAAAAATATGCAAATTACATTATTAAATCGTAAGACAGTTTTATCCGTGTTTTGAAATCAACATGCATGTTTTACATGAGGCCAAATTTAGATCAACGACGCGACGTCCACCATGACGCGGCACGGCGCCCAATCTTTAAGAATTAACTGTGATCACGTGGGCTATAAACATAGTTATTTCATTTTTTATATAGAATTTATTACTTTACGAACACTGATTTAGAATTATTCTCTACTAGCCGTACTCCGCCACACTTCGCTGTGAGACATTATGGTTGCATGGAAATAGATGAAAGGGATCTAGTAAATTTTCTGAAATTGGATAAACCCCCGATAAAATAGTTTACAACATTTAAAAATCTGAAGAAAAAAACCTTCATTGGGAGTTACACCACTCCGAAGATATTCGTCTCGAAACGATTTATAGAATTTTAATTTAGAATTCCAAAATGCATCGAATGAACTAGAATTGGGTGAAAATATTGAAAATTAGATTGCTACTGCTAAATTTTCAAATGTCATGATTTTTAAACGATGTATACAGGGTGTTCTATAATTGACTGCAACAATTATAGAACACTCTACCAAATTTGGATCTGAGGCCTATAAATTTACGAGATAATTAACCTAATCTTATATTAATCAATTAATAAAAAATACACTCATGAAAATAAAATTCATCCAATAAAACACTACTTAAACAGAGGGTGTGTTTTATCATAGTGTGAAGGAGTGATCTAAATGCGAAATTCAACCATATACAACCATAAAAAATAAAAACATAATAAAATAAAAAAATTTTAATAAAAATTTATAAAAACATGGGCGGTTTCAATGTATGTAAGCGTTTCTTTTATTTAAGATAAACCTTAGAAAGGCGACCACCGGCTTAATTTTTTCAGGCTCAGAGACGTTTAATACATCTTCGTTTAGTACATTTTAAACTTATTAATATCCTGCTTTTCTTTTCCTTCTACCCCCGGACAGTCTTCTATCAAATGCTTCACACTCTCTGCTGCATTACACAAAACGCAAACTCTTACTCCATTAACTTTCACGCTATTCCATCTAAAACCATACATTCGAAAACTAGCAATCACATATCTTTCATTTCTCTCACATTTACTTAAATATTTGGCACCTTGAACGTAGTGGTCTAGCATAGCAAACATGCTCAGAGTCTCTTTGCTCCTGATATCTTCCAGATTTCCAGTCAGAGCAATCTAGTTTACCACTCGTTTAACAGATGCTTTGTCATCCATTTCAATCACACCATTTAATCCTCTTTCGTTCAATAACTCATTCAGCACACTCATTGTTCTGTCATTTATACATGTTATTTGCAACCTTTTATCAGAGTTAATTATTCTATTACGATAATTGATAGCTTTTTGAATGCAGAGATATTCAACGTTCCTAACTCCAAGCTCAAGATTAACTGCAGAGTTTGGCGTAGATTTAGATACACAGTGTTTTTATAAGTACCTACCTTCCGAGAAATTTGGTCTAATAGTTTAAAGCCAATTTTCACTTAAATTCAGCCTTTGATGGATTTACAGTCGTACTGCAGATAATAGGTATCAGGCATATAGGATCAAGCATTGAATTTGACAGCCGCTCAAAGTCGACTGGAAATTGGAGACGCTTTTTTAAAATCACGTCTATCGTTAAACTTTTTAGACGGGTGACAAAATTCTTTAAGTATCACATAATTATAAGAAAATAAAACAAAATTTGAAATGTAAATTAAAAGTTTTATTAAAAAATAAATATTATTTCGTTTACAAATCAATAATTAAAATCAAACTCGTCACAAAATGTTCTAAATCAATCATTCTTTTTTAAAGCCTCAATCAGATTTTTTTCACCTTCACCAGGAACACTTGGTATTTTTCTCAATTTTTCAACATAATCATTTGGTATTCCAGACTCAACAGCACCGTCTATAATACAATTTTTATATAATTCCGAAGGTCTTCTGTCCAATGGTAACGATTCCCCTTCGTTTAACATTTTTGGATTAACTGTTTGTTGATAAGTTTTACAAGTAATTGAATTGCCTTCAGGCGTTTCAATAGTTGCATCAAATCGGAAATACATATTTTCATGAACACCTTCTTGATGATCTAAAGATGCTAAATGAATATCGTCAAGTTCCCAAATTGCACCCCAAACTGTATGGCCCGGTGTTGGAACAATTGTTGCGGCGGCACCTTTCCATCGACTTGAATAATTAATAAAATCTAAACGATAATCTTTTAGTTTTCCAACACCCTTACGCACAGCTGAAGGATTTTTCAAATGTATACGTTTACTTAACAAATTACTGCCGTAAGCAAAATATAAAAATTTACCCATGTTTACTGATGAAATTCAAAATTGTTGTAAAAGTGAATACTATTTTTTTTAAGTTATAAAATGGCTTTATATATTCTTGATTTAATTCTTATCTTATTTTGAAGGAAATATGTATTTACACGCTAACGTCTAAATCAATTTTCTAAATTGTTATTTGTATAGATGTACCCTCCAAATATCCGCGCACTGTTATACTCCTTAATTTTTATACACCCCAAATACACAGATAAAAAATTTAGCAAACCACATTAAGTTATTATGTGTTAAAATTTGGGGCACCATTTACCGAAAAACATAGTTTAGGGTCGGTAAAAAATAAATGGAATCGATACGATTAATTGTTATTCATATGCAAATACACCTTTGTCTATCCATATACGCAATATTTCTCCGAAATTTTAGCCGGACTCCTTTATATATATACATACATATACCACATTGAGTTTAGACATAAAAATAGATAAATTTGCGCCTTTTATTTGATTCATTACTGACTGTTTGTTTTGCGCCTTAAATTCTGTTGCACTTTTGGCGCGTGCATGCATTGCCATCGCTCCAGTTACAACCCTGGACTTCGAAATCCCTCGGAATTTACAATTTGTTCAAGTTAAAAATTTTAACATTAACGTGTAAATGCATACTTTCTTCATTTCCTTCTAGAATAGGATAAGAATATCTTTAATTCAAACCACTTCCTTCAATAACACGGGAAAAATAATATAAGAAACTATCTAATAGAAATTCCAGAAATAGATAAAGACTTAAATTTTATCAATATATTTATGTATCTTACCTACTAACAAAACCACAAGCGTGGCAAAGGATTATTTTCTAAGGAACAGATAACAGTAAAAGAAATTTAGTACCTTTCGAGTAACAATCATTTATAAAGAACAACTATGTTATTAAAAGCGTTCATCTAATATCTATCAGTTATAAATAAGAGTGAGATTTTAATTGAACTTGAAAACATTTTTAATTTCAATTAAATTAAAATATAATTTTTAATGACATTATTGAATATATTGACATTCAAATCCGAAATAAGTGAAAATATGTATATCTACCATTTTTCGATTAGTATAGGCAATATATATTACATCATTGTAAACTTGTTGCATGGATCTACACGCTTTGTAGCTGAGATGTCTGCCGAAATGCACTGTTACTGGGCAAGGAAAAAATGTTATCTGTATCACAATTAGACATAGATACTTGGAGTTGTTAATAATCAATTCGAAAAATTCAATTTTATGGCTCAATTTTTATTCAAATTATAGCGAATTGTTATTAGCTGTTTAAATTGGACGATTGTTTTTATTTACATAAATTTTGAACTGAAATAACTTATTATACTTGGAAATTTTTCATTATTATCGCTTTTGATATCTAATTACATTAATTATTTGAATCTTATCTATCTCAAGGATATTGGTACAGCAAGTAATTTTCAAGCAATATAGTTAATAAGTAATGTTTGATAATTTGATTTTTGAAGTTATGACTAACTTTAGTCGTGCCACCGTACATACCTCGACTAAATTCGATTTGGTTTATTGTCTACCACTTTACAATTTTAAGAAAATAAAACAAAATTTAGAATGTAATTTAAATTTTTAATTAAAATTTAAAATGTACATATAGGTATATATTATTTCGTTAACAAATCAGTAATTAAAATTAAACTCATCACAAAATATTCTAAATTAATCATTTTTTCTAAAGAGCTCGTTTAGATTTAATTCACCTTTAACGGGAACACTTGGTATTTTTCTCAATTTTTCGATATAATCATTTGGTAATCCAGACTCAATAGCACCTTCTAGAATAACACTTTTATAGAATTCCGACGGTTTTCTGTCTAATGGTAACGATTCCCCTTCGTTTAACATTTCTGGATTTTCTGTTTGTTGATAAGTTTTACATGTAATTAAATTACCTTCAGTCGTTTCAATATTTACATCAAATCGGGAATACATATTCTGAAGGACACCATTCATATCTTCGTGGACACCTTCTTCACGATCTAAAGATGCTAAAAGACTATCGTCAAGTTCCCAAATTGCACCCCAAACTGTATGGCCGGGTGTTGGAACAATTGTTGCACCGGCACCTTTCCAGCGATTTGAATAATGTCCAAAATCTAAACGATAATCTTTTAGTTTTCCAACACATTTACGCACAGCTGATGGATTTGTAAAATGTATACGTTTACTTAATAAATTACTAGCGTAAGCAAAATATAACAATTTTCCCATATTTGAAGTGATTCAATTCAAAATTGATGTAAAATTGAATTATATTTTTAACTTGTCAAATCGCTTTATATATGCTCGATTTTATATTCTTATCTTACTTTTTTGGACGAGAATATACAGAATGTTCGATTTACATTTAGGCATATAAATACTACGAGTATGACAGAGTACATGCGTTAAGCAATGCATTTAAGTAAGAGGTATTATAGGTATTATATGATATTGCAAAAGAGACTTGTATCGTGGCTTATCTGTGTAGTTCATCTATTCAACTATGAAACTCCCAGTCTACAAGCGTCTTAATACAACTATCTCAACGCATATCGAAGCTTCAACACATGTATATATTACCTCTCCCTTAGATGCATTGCTTAACGCATGTATTCTGTCATACTCGTGATATTTACATGCCTAAATGTAAATCGAACATTTTGTATATTTACACGCTAAAAAAAATGTTATAGTTATTTTTATTGACTTGAGAGAGAGGGCATCTCCATATGATGGAGATTGATAAATGATTCTATAATTATTACCATTATTTATAAAGAATGATTTTTTTAAAAGTTGTATTGGCACGATCCAGGAGAGGGGGGAGAAAGAAAATAAAACAAAATTTGGAATGTAAATTTAAATTTTTTATTAAAAAATATATATATTTATTATTTCGTTAACAAATCAATAATTAAAATCAAACTCATCACAAAATATTTTAAATTAATTACTCTTTTCTAAAGCTTCGATTAGATTTAATTCACCTTTAACAGGAACACTTGGTATTTTTCTCAATTGTTCAATATAATCATTTGGTAATCCAGACTCAACAGCACCTTCTAGAATAACACTTTTATACAATTCTGATGGTCTTCTGTCCAATGGTAATGATTCCCCTTCGTTTAACAATTCTGGACTTTCTGTTTGTTGATAAGTTTTACATGTAATTAAATTACCTTCAGTCGTTTCAATATTCGCATCAAATCGGAAATACATATTCTGATGGACACCTTCTTGATGATCTAAAGATGCTAAATGACTATCGTCAAGTTCCCAAATTGCACCCCAAACTGTATGGCCCGGTGTTGGAACAATTGTTGCGGCGGCACCTTTCCATCGATTTGAATAATGCATAAAATCTAAACGATAATCTTTTAGTTTTCCAACACATTTACGCACAGCTGATGGATTTTTTAAATGTATACGTTTACTTAATAGATTACTGCCGTAGGCAAAATATAAAAATTTACCCATGTTTACTGATTAAATTCAAAATTGATGTAAAATTGAATTACTTTTTTTAAGTTGTCAAATCGCTTTATATATTCTCGATTTAATTCTTATCTTATTTATTTTGACAGAAATATGTATTTACATGCTAACGTATTATACAAATCTAAATTGCTATTTGTATTGATGTCATGGAGATTGATTGATAAATGCACCTTTTTTACTGTGATCGAAATAAAAATCGATATCGGGGTTTCAACGGAAATACACGTTTTGAGGGTCCCTGATTCCAAAAAACTGGTTTTTCAATAATGTTGTGTCCGTCGGTATGTCGTATGTCTGTTACAAAGCTGGAGCCTTCAATTTTCAACAGATTTTTCTCAAACTCGTTACATAGGTTCAATTTGGTCATAATTCTAGACGATTTTTTCATTCTTTCCCTAGGCCTTTTTTTAAGGGTACTTCCCTCTAGGCCAAAACGGCTTTCTCAAAAACGGCTCTAACGATTTCGATTAAACTGGGCACAAGGCTAGACCTTAAGGTGTTCCTAGAATTGGTATAACCCACATATCCGGGAAAATTCGAGAAGGCCCACACCCTAGGGAAAACCTTTTTTTGGGGTTTTCTCAAAAATGGCTCTAACGATTTCGATTAAACTTGACACAAGGCTAGACCTTAAGGTGTTCCTAGGATTAGTATAGGCTACATATCCAGGAAAATTCGAGAAGGACCACACCCTAGTGAAAACCTTTCCAAATACAAGGAAATGGGATTTTCTAGGGAGAGGTTGATGGGACAACAGTGAAACTTCTTATCAGGGTTTATATCAACAAGGTCCTAGGTTTGATATAACTCCCCTCTGGAACCCCTTCCCCTGCAGCCGGGGAGCTGGAGGGGATGAAATCGTCAAAAGTGGTTAAATCACCCCTACCCAAAATTGATCAAATATTATTTAAAATGTCTTTTTAAGTAACTTTTGTAACTTGGTAATCTTTGCTTAACCTCACCCTTACCAAACTACATCCTTCTAAATATTATATTAAATCCAATAAATAAATGTTTTTAAATAATTCTTACAATTGGCTGCTTTCAATAAAAATATTACAAGAATAATACATCAATTTTATAATATAATAAAGTCTTGTCCGATATTTCGGACCGTTTATTAATATTTTAATGTTGGAATTTTGTTAATATTTTTTGTCGATATCTTTTGCTTCTCGATAGATGAAAATTAAGCAATTTTTCGCAAATGTAACAAATCACCTGTATATTTCATTTTATTCAAAATGTAAGTTTATAATTAAAGAATTCATGTATATTTGAAGCTGTTAAACTATTTATAATTAAGTAGTTAAAATATTTATTCAAAAATATGTGCAGAGTGTTTAAACAGTTAACTTAGTTATTTGCATTCTTTACTTGTATTTTAATTCTTTACTTGTATTGTAATTCGCAAATGTAACAAATCACCTGTATATTTCATTTTATTCAAAATGTAAGTTTATAATTAAAGAATTCATGTATATTTGAAGCTGTTAAACTATTTATAATTAAGTAGTTAAAATATTTATTCAAAAATATATGCAGAGTGTTTAAACAGTTAACTTAGTTATTTGCATTCTTTACTTGTATTTTAATTCTTTACTTGTATTGTAATTCGCAAATGTAACAAATCACCTGTATATTTCATTTTATTCAAAATGTAAGTTTATAATTAAAGAATTCATGTATATTTGAAGCTGTTAAACTATTTATAATTAAGTAGTTAAAATATTTATTCAAAAATATGTGCAGAGTGTTTAAACAGTTAACTTAGTTATTTGCATTCTTTACTTGTATTTTAATTTACACGTTAGCGCTAGAATGGATACACGTTGTTAAATGTGTCGAAATAATTCTTATTTTATTTATTTTGAAAGAATTGCCAACTTCAAAAAAATTATGTCAAAATCATTCGACTGAAGTTACTAGATCAAAAGAACTGCACATTACATTTTAAAACTTTTGTGTTTAAGTTTTTCTTTAGAAAATATTAAAAAATGGTAAGCTATTTTCATAATTTTAATTAAAACTAATGAAAATTACTTAAATTTTGATGTATAAGACATTTAAATTCAAGTTAAATTAGTTTTAAGAATCAGGTGCGGTTTTATGCCGATTACGCCTCCATAGTTTTATGACTAAACGCACGTGCTATATAATTTTATACGAAAGATTAATGAAAATATTATTTGCTAGGTATCCTTAAATCCGGTACGTGTGCTTAAAAATGAGGCTGAAGAAGAAAAAGCCGAAATTGCTCGCATGTCAAGCTTCATTGGAGCTATTGCTATTGGTGATCTTGTGAAAAGTACCTTAGGACCAAAAGGTATGGATAAAATTTTGGTATCGTACGGACGAAATGCTGGCAATGTTGAAGTTACAAATGATGGTGCTACTATTTTAAAAAGTGTTGGAGTGGAAAATCCAGCCGCAAAAATTTTAGTTGATATGTCGAAAGTTCAAGATGATGAAGTTGGTGATGGTACTACATCAGTCACAGTTTTAGGTAAAAATACTTTTGTATAATATTTTTACTAATACATTAAAAATTAAAACTTCGGTTTCTTTTAATGATTTTATGCGTAGTTACTGAGATATCCTAAAAATGCATACGAAAAACGATTTCTCATATCTTTCGATTTTTAAAGTGGCCTTCCATCTCTTAACAAACATGTTTTATAATTTTTTCTAAATTTTACTTACCCTATAAAATTTTTCCTATTATCGAAAATAGTCATTGCTGTCTTACCAAGAGTTCAAACAATGTGTGGCTCCCGGTCGCAACGAGCTATGATGCAAAAGCGATGCCGATTAAATCGACTATTGATGGGAAAGATTTATTTAATGAATTGGAATTGTTTTTTTATTCCCTGTATATATAAACTAATTGTCAAGGTATACTAATTTTAGTCCCAAGTTAGTAACGCTTAGAAATATTGATGCTACAAACCAAATTTTGGTATAAGCGTTCATAAAATCAACCTAAGTAGTCCATTTCCGTTTGTCCGGTCGTTGGTCCGCCTGGAAACACGTTAACTCAAAAACAAAATGAAATTTTTATAGACACAGCTGAAATTTTTGTAGACACAAAGAGATTCGAGCTAAAATTTTTATAACGTATTGGAGAAGTAAAAAGTGAGTTAGAGTTTGTAAATAAGCAACATTTACATTAATTTAAAACTTCTCCAGTGTTCAAATTGATCAAAATCGAAAATTTACTGTAAAAATTGCTAAACAACTGTCGCATCTTTCGTAGTTCAACCACAAGTCTGTCCAGAATTGCTAGATTTACTTTTATTCTGAATGTTTTCCGACCGGACTAAGAAGAACTCATATCTTCGACAGATTCATCTGTAGTCAACTTTCTCTTCCGTATCCTCTATGTGTCGTTTTCATATTCTTTGACTATTAATGGTTAAAAGGCTTGCTGTCCATTGAGATAAAATTTTCCCTTTCTGCAGAAACCTTTCATACATTTGAATAACTGTTTAAATGCCAATATGAACGGTCCGTGATTTTTTGCATACTTACACAATTAAATTTTTGTGTAAACTTCGCGCCTGTAGACACATGTCTACTTTGCCTTATGTGTAATCCACCTCTGTTTCCTGTGACCAACGACAGAAGGCAAAAAGGTCTTTTTCAAAATTGAAAATAATACAAAATTATTTAAAATCAACCATGACCCATGATAGGCAAATGAATGACAAATTTGGTCATATGACCCAAAATAGGTCTTAAAAGGTTCGCCAGTTTAAAGGCTACAAAAATTGAATTCGATGTTTAAAAATATAACTAACTTTATATAAAAAAAAGGAACATAGACATTAAATTTTGGTTTTTTTACAAACATTACAGCTGCAGAATTATTACGTGAAGCAGAAAAATTAATCGAACAAAAAATTCATCCACAAACCATAATCGCTGGATGGCGTAAAGCAGTTGAAGTAGCTCGGCACGCTTTACAAGGTGCATCACAAGATAACAGTGCAGACGATGAAAAATTCCGTGAAGATTTAATGAACATTGCCCGAACAACACTCAGTTCAAAAATTTTATCCCAACACAAAGAATATTTCTCAAAATTAGCTGTAGACGCTGTATTGCGTTTAAAGGGATCTGGTAATCTTTCAGCGATTCAAATAATCAAAAAAACCGGTGGTGTTCTAGAAGAATCATTCTTAGATTCTGGATTTTTATTAGACAAAAAACCGGGTATGCATCAACCGAAACGTGTTGAGAACGCTAAAATTTTAATTGCCAACACGCCTATGGACACAGATAAAATTAAAGTATTTGGATCTCATATTAAAGTCGATTCAATGGCGAAAATCGCTGAGTTAGAAGTTGCTGAAAAAGAAAAAATGAAAGATAAAGTGAATAAAATTTTAAAACATAATGCAAATGTTTTCATTAATCGTCAATTAATTTATAATTACCCGGAACAATTGTTTGCTGATGCTGGTGTTATGGCAATTGAACATGCCGATTTTGATGGAATTGAACGTCTTGCTTTGGTCACTGGTGGTGAAATTGTATCAACATTCGATAATCCTGAATTAGTTAAACTTGGACAGTGTGATGTTATCGAACAGATTATGATCGGGGAAGATATATTGTTACGTTTTGGTGGTGTTCCATTGGGTGAAGCGTGTACGATTGTTATTCGTGGTGCAACTCAACAGATTATCGATGAAGCAGATCGATCATTACATGATGCTTTATGTGTTCTTGCAGCTACTGTTAAAGAAAGTCGAATTGTTTATGGAGGAGGTAAATTTTTTTCTAAGAATTTATTTAAAATTATTCTAAAATTTATTAATTGTACGTTTTTTGATAGGTTGCAGTGAAATGTTAATGGCTTGTGCTGTAAATGAAGCTGCACAAAAAACACCAGGAAAAGAAGCTGTTGCTATGGAAGCTTATGCTCGAGCTCTTCAACAACTTCCAACAACAATTGCAGATAATGCTGGTTATGATTCTGCACAATTGGTTAGTGAATTACGTGCAGCACATGTTCAAGGCAAAACAACTGCTGGTTTAAGTAAGTTTTTCATAATAACTTCGTATACTTTTCAAAAATCAAATAGATTCAGTATGTAATCAATGGTCAACACCAGAGGTTTTCAAACTTATTTCGTCCACTTCGATAATCAATTATTTTGCAGCGCTTCCTACATGTAATTTTAACTCGATAGTTCATGCTTTAATGTGTGCAAATACATTAATATTAAATTACAAATTAACCTTACCACGATTAATTTTTTCGAAATGACGTACGTTTTTTTCCATCTTCGGTTAGGAAGCCACAAATTCACTCGACATTGTAATGAAGATGCGTTTCCAAATGTTTCGCGTTCTGGCCTGTGACAACAGTGATGAAGCTCCTTTTCAATTTTGCATCGTCTCAAAACATACCTTAGATGTCTGAATATTGGCTAAACGGTTTATCGTCGCTTAATATGCATCGCGGTGCAGATTCATTCCTGCACACGGGTTTGAATCGAGGCAATAACATCTTTATTTTAAATTTATTTTTATTAAAAAGATCCATTGTGTATTTAAAAGTTGTAAACATCAAAAATTTTTCTAATTTCAGATATGAATACCGGTAAAGTAGGATGTATGAAAGAATTAGGTATCACAGAATCATTTGTTGTGAAACGACAAGTATTACTTTCAGCAACAGAGGCCGCTGAAATGATCTTACGTGTTGATAATATTATTAAGGCAGCACCAAGGAAGCGAACTGAAGATCGAGGCATGTGTTAAGATGTGTGTGGCGGGGCGGGTTAATAAAAATAATAAAAGCTTTATTTTTTCATAATAATTAAAACTTTTTACTTCACCACTAATTTTTTTCGAAATTATTACATGTTTTTGTATTATTTTATAAGACGCTTCTTTTTTGAGATTCATAATTTATTTGTGCATCATATACTTTTCACACCAATAAAAATAAAATTTAAAATATTTAACACCAAAGTCTTTGAATTATTTATTTTAAATATAGTTGAAACCCAAAAGAAACTTGATTCAGGGAACGGTAAGATTTTCGAGTGGTACCCATTTTTCACGATTCCTAAACTGTCTTGATGATCTAAGAGGCGATATAAGGTCGATTTCACAATCTGAAACGTATTTTTTATGAAAATTTGCAGATTAATAATGAAAGCCTCTCTATCGAAAAGTATTCATGCTTATTTTTGACAAAGTTGATTTGTTAAATTGGGCAAATATTAAGAAAAAGTGGTTCACTTTTCATTTAATCGAATATACTTTAAATTTTTACCTCTTTTGCTTAATCGTTAATGATAACTTTTCAGCTATCCAGACACACACAGCTTGACATAGCTATCCAGAAAATGTTCAGTTCTTATACAGACTATAGACTTATACGCATGGTCTATGTATATTTTAAGTCTATAGTCGGTATAAGATCAGAACATTTTCTGGATAGCTTTGTCAATTTAGTAATCTCGAAAGTATATCCTTCGCGAAGCGAAAAAATTGATTGAATGCGCCTAGCCGGTAATAAAAAGCTCTTGTAAGTACTTCAACTTTTTGATGTGTTTCTGAATATTTCATTAATAATTATAAAGCTTGAAAATACTGGAGAGCTGGTGAAGATTTGCATTTTACGGTTTAGGCACGAAGATATTTACGTAGAATCATCAAAGAACAGGGAGATAAAACCATAGAGTTGTATAGACTGCGGTGATAGAGGTAGAAAGAGAAATTGTAGGCCTATAAGAGAGATAAAGACAGCTATACTCGCCTACTATATCTATCTCTCTGTACTGCACTCGACAGTTTGGCGGCTACTGGAAGCGACTTTGTAGCTTTATGGTATTATCTCTCTGTTAAAGAATACCCATGAAGGTTATAAAGAAGGAGAAAGATCGCTATGTACTAAAGCATTAGCGCACCTGTCCCTGAAAATTTGTAGAATTTATAGTTCATTTTTAAGCCACCAGCCGCGCTGTCATCAAGAAGTAGTATCTACGAAGTTAGCTGTTTATGAGTACAAGTAGATGAAGTTAGTTGCATAATGTACAAATTGATATATCATATCAAATTAGCGCACAACAGCCCGCTTTTATTGATACTACTTAGCGGTCGCAGCGCCTCACTTATTTTATCCATATTTCGGGGACAATATTTTCTATAGCGATCGTTCTCCTTCTAAGCACTAAGCTGAATATCCAAGTGTGTTATACAAACATTTGTGATCTCCTGTTTAGGTTGATGTCTAGAATGTGTTAGTAAATATTCTCCTAGATGGCAGAACTGTTATCATAATTCAACAAAGAAACTAAAATAAAATTTTTTTTATTAATTAGCTATTTAATAAATTAAAAAACATAATCTTTTGTGTAATTAAAGTTCAAAAAAATGATTTTATTTATCATTAAAAACAAAAGCAACGGGAAAACGTAAAATTAAACTATAAAAATTATAAAACATTTTGTGCGAGCATTATAATAATAATGACAATAAAAAGTTATCAATAACGTAAAAATTTAAATAAACATTAAATTTAATAATTATTATATAATTAAATTTCACGTTTAAAATATTATAATTACAATAAAAACCTTGAAAATTATACACATTATTTTCAAATATTATAAAGATTTTAAAATCATTTTTCTTTTTTGAAATAAAAATGATATTTTTAATGTATTCGGAATACTAATTATACAAAAAATAATTATAACATAATTTTAGATAACAAATTTTTTTTATAAATGAAATAAATAAATCATTTCGTTGTTTACATATTTTTATTAACAAAATACAATAATATTTGTGTTTTAATTTCATGCTTAATTTGAATTAATAAAGTTTAATTATTACGTTTTTTTTTTAAATTTTTATCTTTTAATTTATTACTTGAGGAAAAATTATCATAGTAAATTGTAGTTACTTACGATAAATGAGATATTAAGGTAGACTAGGACCGTAAACAGAAAATTCATTGCGCTCTTCTTTATCGACATTTTTCAGTGGTAGGTGAAAAATCTAACCAAATTTTTGACCTTAAGATACATAATTGTTTTTCAGTTTTTCGTCTCTCATTTCTTTTAAAATGTTCACAAGCTATCTTAAGTTAAGAAGTTTAGGATAATAATGAATTTTTGACTTACAGTCTAAATCTTCCAAACTCCAATCAATTGTTAAAGTTGCCTTCGACCGAAACCGATCCTCATTTGCACCTGTTTGGTATAAGCAAGGAGGTCTTTTTTTATTTTATTGAAAAACAAAAATGACAAAAAATCGTACGACACAACCATCCCCCCCCCCCCCGAAAAAAAATTCTAGATCCGCGCCTGGCAAGGAAGGGCGAAGAATGGATCTTATGCTTTCAATAAGGGAGCAATCCCAAATCACATTAAGGGAGGACAAAGAGCAAATAAGATTAAGGAGGTATTATTGAGGAATCACCGTGACGCCAGGGAAAACTTTGTTTATACTAATTTGAACTTTGTTTTTTTTTAATCATTAATGATGTAACACAGTCATATCCAGGCTTTAATACAATGATTAAACCAATAAAAGTCTGGGCTGTTTTTTAATAGACAGATCATTCATACTTTTAAACAGTATTGTTGTTAACTACTATGGTTTTTTAAATATCTATCAACTTATTCAATTCCTGCTGAAAACCAGTTGAAGTTGTTTTGCTTATTTTACTTGAAGCAACCGGCTGCGTATGGAAAATTGATTTTTCTAATAAGAATCCAAAGAGTCGTGGAAAATTTTAGGATATTAGAAAATTTGTAGTTCAATAAATTTGACCTCGATTTATTGGTATAAAAAATGAAATGGAAATTTTATTCAAGAAATTAAAATGAAATTGTTGGACTATAAAATTGAGTGCTATGGTGATTTGTTTGTTTACTTTATTTCCGTAATAATTGAGGATATTATTTCAACAATGAATTTATGGGATAATGTTTAGTGAACCAAGATATTTAACTCCGTTGCTTAATCTAATAGGTTATATTAATAATAATTTTTTTATGGATATTATATTATTATTAAAAATTCATAATATTTATTTAAGAATTATATATTTTACCTACATAACTTTTTAAAAAACTATTAAGAAAAAAAAAAGATGGAATGTAGTTTTTTATATAGATGAAAAAGATACCTAGTTACGAAGATTTTATTATTGGGCATTCACCTTACGGAAAAAATAACAGCAGGTGACAAATAAGAGAATGTACGAATAATACCTATACAAAGTGTGTATTAAAAATGATCCACTGAATATTGTCATTGGACCTACTCTTAAAATTAGCCCCCAAAATTATCCTTTGCAATATCTGCCCCCCCCGCCAAGGTCATTTCATTCCTGGATATTCCTTCTTAATTACTGAGGTTAACTAGGCAATCTGACTGAGGGTTTTCATGTAATTGATTGTTGAAAATAAAAAGTAAAAAAACTGCTACTTTTAAAGTTAAATATCGTACATTACGTTAAAATTTAAAAACAAATAGTTTGACGCAGAATTTTGTAAATATCGATAATTTTCGTCCGCCTAGATGAACAGAGTCAAAAGACGACTATTTATTATTTTTAGTAATTACATACATAAATCCGATTAGTAAATAATTAATTAAAATGTAAATAAATTAACAGATTAAAATTTTTTATTTCTGTTAAACAAAGTTAATTAACCTAATAGGGCTAGGTTAACAAACGGTCTGTGGGTTTTTTGACCCCTATGTCAAATCGCTTAAAGATTCCAATGACCAAGAACAATTCAATCGCACAGAAATAAATCTTATAGCCACAGAATTCTATAAAAATCTATACAGCCATGAAAGGGAGTCAGAAATACTAGAAACAAAGTTTGATCTTAATATTACTGATGAAGAAATACCCCCAATTTTAAATGATGAGATAGAATTTGTATTGGAAAATTTAAAATTAGAAAGAGCAGCAGGGCCAGATGGAATTACAAATGAACATTTAAAGTTTGCCAAAGATGTGTTATGTGAGCCGCTGAAAATTCTATTTAATAAAATATTAATAACTGGTAAAATTCCTGAAGAATGGCGGTTGACAAAAATTACACTAATTCATAAAAAAGATGAAAAAAATAATATTTGTAATTATAGGCCAATTAGCCTCGCATCAGCTGTTTACAGAGTCTTTAGCAAGGCTATACAAATACGAATTTCTCCAATACTAAATGAATACCAATCTCCAAACCAAGTTGGATTCAGAAAAAATTTTTCAACATTGGACAACATCTTAACTATAAATCAAATTATTGAAAAAACAACAGAGTACCAAAGAACAATATATATGGCCTTTATAGACTTCAATAAAGCATTTGACTCTGTATTTCATAAATATATGATATATGCGTTATATAACAGCGGATTACACTTCAAATATATAAATCTGATCAAAGAAATGTACACCAATAATAAGATGTATGTAGAAACAGAAATATCAGGACCAACTTTTGAGCAAAATAGAGGTGTGAGACAGGGTGATCCCCTGTCCGCTGATATTTTCAACTGCATCCTAGAAACTATATTCAGACATATGGAATGGGATAGTTATGGCTTAAATATAAATGGAGAGTATCTATCCAATCTCAGGTTTGCAGATGATGTAGTAATCTTTGCTGAATCAGCTGAAAAGCTGGAGACTATGTTAATGGAACTAGCTACAGAGATTAAAAAAGCGGGGCTATCCATCAATTATAATAAAACTGCAATCATTACCAACGGTACACACAGAAAAATATCAATTGAAGGGTATGAATTGAAATACACCGAAGATTACATTTACTTAGGACAGCTAGTTAGTTTCGTCAACAAGGAAACAAAAGAGGTGCAAAGAAGATGTATTACAGCTTGGAAGAAATTCTGGTCCTTAAAAGAAATTTTAAAAGGAAACTTTCATTGGACAATTAAGCAGAAAGTCATGGATACATGCATCTTACCGGTAATGCTCTACGGATGTCAAACTTGGTCTAGGAAAGACACAACAAACACAGCAATAGGAGTGTGTCAAAGAAAAATGGAAAGAGCAATACTAAATATACGACTACGCGATAAAATAACAAATAACAGTATCCGTGGTAAAACAGATCTTAAAGATGCGGTCTTCATGGCAAAAAAACTCAAGTGGTCTTGGGCCGGTCACATTCTAAGAACGCAAGATGACCGATGGACTAAAAAACTAATATATTGGACACCTAATTACTGCAAAAGAAGGCAAGGAAGGCAGAATATAAGATGGATGGACGAATTTAAACGTTATGCTGGTAACGAGTGGACCAGATTTGCAAGGGACAGACATGCGTGGAAAAATGCCATAAAAATCTTGTCAGCAATCTAAAAACATAAAAAATTTAAAATTACTTTTCCTTAAAAATGGAGGAGAGGCCCATACCCACTTAGTGGGTCCAGTGGCTAATTATTATTATTATTATTATTATGTCAGGCGCGTGATTGAAATATCAATTGAAGTCCGACGTTATTTTTCTGAGGATGGATTATCTAATAGCAAAACGAAGAGCGAATGACCAGAATGTTGCAGAAAAGTGAAGCACAACGTTTATTATTCCAAATTAAACAAAGAGAAAATATAGGTTAGGGATTTCAT
The DNA here is from genome assembly GCF_905475395.1 of Chrysoperla carnea. NCBI lineage: Eukaryota > Metazoa > Arthropoda > Insecta > Neuroptera > Chrysopidae > Chrysoperla > Chrysoperla carnea. The sequence goes on from NC_058337.1 coordinate 131,226,511, forward strand.
TGTCCGATATCACCATAGAGATACATTTAAAAATTTGTTTTGCTAAAGGGAGATGGGCAACAATCTCGAATGCTTATAACTTCTTTGGTTTTTAGTCAATTTTAATAGATTTTGTCATGGTATCAAGTCTTGTTTTACATTTTTGTGCGTAATATGACAAATTCGAACTGCCGTATTAAAAGAAGGAATGGGGGGGGGGGGGGGTGGTCTACATAGCATTATCATTTACTAACCGATTCTGGCGATTCTCTATTTCCTCGCCCAGGGCTTGCTTAGCAATTATACCCCAAATAATTTGATTCAAGTTGAAGTGCTTGCACAACTTATTATGAAATGTTGAATTTGTTATACCATATTTCCTGAGGTAGTATTTCGAATTACCTACACTTTCTTCATAGATGCAATCAACTTCATACCATAAATCAAATTGGCAGTCGAAGTTTAGATAGAATAGACAGAGGCTGTACATGGGAAGTATGTTTGCCACCTGTATTCTCACTGCAACACTTCCTTTCTCCCCCAACCACCTTCATAATCTGCCGTGCGAGAGATTTCACTGATGTGGCAACCCTAATGTGAGTGCTATGCAAATATTTGCACATAAGCGCGTAAATATTTCCTGAATAAACAATATTAGTTGTGTGCGTAGTCATGGTAGGGATAATAAAATCGATGCCAACGCTTCCAGTGAAAAATTTTGGCGTTAAAGGAGACTGTTAGACTAATTCGCAGTTCTTCACATGTTTATGTTATAGAAATGTCAAATTAAATTTATTGAAAAACACGAATTAATTAAACTTAATGCATTAAAAATTGTGAAAATAAGAAATCAAATTGCACAAATATTATTTTTCAAATGTAAATTATCATAATTATTTATTTAAATTTGTGAGACAATAATATTAAATTTTCAATGTAAGTCATTAATGCAGTTCATACAATTATATATGTATCCATACAATTCTATAATTAAAGTAGTGTATCGTTACCATGGAAACGAAACTCACACACGGAGCGAATAATGGACCATTTATTTGAACCATATTGTCTAATATAAGTGAGTGGTTTGTTCAAATGATTCAAATACCTGCGCAAACACTGACAACTGTTCTAAGCGAAAATGTCCAATAGTATAAGCGAGCGAATAAGGCGCAGGGTATACAGGAGACATGAATGCATGGCTGCTAGTGTTTTACATTTACGTGAAGCCAGCAGTATATGTTATGTATTAGTTGGTGCACAAGTTGTCAAGTGTGTGTATTTAAAAAAAAAAAATTAACTAGTAAGGGGTGTTCTTCTTGTATTGAAATGTTTTGAAAATCAAAATTGAATGTTATTTTAGTGATATATTATACAAAACGTAAAAAAAATAATTAATTATAATTAACCAAAACCAAGTATTTAATTAAACTTAATTCATTGAAAATTTTTATATAAAAATACAAGTGAAGTTCTTTATTTTGTTTGCGAAATTTTCCATTTTTTATTTATTTATTTATTTATTATTATTATTAAAAAAGGTGTCCAAATGGTTACATATTTATGGCGCTACGAACTTTTCAATTCTGCATTGTGTTTACAATAGGGGGAATATTGATAAACTCCACAGTATTATCGAGTAAGTGTTGAATTTTTTTTTCATGTTTTTTTTAGATTCTAACCACAAAAAATTGAGATACAAATTCCATGTTTGATTCTGTCATACCATTTTTTTTCTTAATAAAAATCTATTTAAAAATATTTTTGTTATTGAATAAGCAAATATGGCGGTGTTTTCTATTTCATTGTGAATGTTATACACAATATTTCGCTTAATTTTTTATATTATAAACATAATTAAATCAAATTTAAATAGTTTTTTATTAAATTTAATGAATTCGTCGAATATTTCTCCGTTTTTTCGTTTGATTGTACAATTATTTTCAGCTGTCAAAATGAAAACATGAAAACATACTTTTCATTTAAAGTTTAAAGTCAAAATGTTTTTCGTAATATTTCCTGGATTGCTTATTTTTTTTATTCAATTTTTCCTTATTTTAAAATGTAATTCATGGTAATTTTATTCGAATGAAAAATATTGAGGTTATAAAATTTATACAATTGTTTGTAAATTTTCGTTTGAAGTAATTTACAATTGTAATTTGTTATTGTATTTATGTTATTTAATCCAGGAAAAATAGGAATTTTTGTTGTTGTTGTTGTAAAAGAATTATGTAATGTTATGTTAACTAGGTCAAGTCATTGGCGTCGGCTTTTTAAAATAAATGAAACATGTTTTGGTCATACATGTGTCAGGTCAACTCGGAAGTGTATTTTTTTAACCTAATGGAATGTTGCTTTACGGAATTCCTGTATTTTTTTTGTTGAATTAATTATTCTTGTGTTCATCTCCCCTCGGTTATTATTTTTCTGGTTTTTGGTTATTAATATGCGCATATTTTATTATTTACTATTTTTTGGGTCGTGTAAAAATATTACGGTATGCATAGAGTTTTAGAATAGAATTTTAGGGGAATTGTTTAGGGGAGTCAAACTACACTTGTCATAAAAAAAATCGCACCCCAAGAAAATATTTTCGAAATTTCAAATATTTTTATCGAGTAAAATAGTTAAATCGAGATCATTTACAACTCATTGAACCTACACAAGTTTTCGAATGAGTTGCAACATGATTTTATAAGTAACTGACACTACATTTGACCCAAAATTCGACTTATTTTGCTTCATATTATGAATACTATTATGTTAACGGTTTTAGTTTTGTGGTTGATTCTACATTTATCCCTCTGTAGTTAAAAATGCGCTCAAAACTTTATGATATATGAGTTATTTAACAAAATTAAAGTGTGACTGACACTACAGGCAAGAGGGAGTCGCGCTCGAGGGTGTTTTTAAACTTTGAATATCTTTATACAGAATTATGATTTTAAATTATATCTGGGGCCAAATTACATAAAATAAATTATTGAGAAATGGTATGAACAAGAACGTTAGTATTTTAGAATCAAATTTATTAGAAAAATAAATTGTGACTGACACTACCGTCACTTTGAATTGCAAAATCGTTGTATAGTAATTTTTTTTCCCGATTCATGGCACACATTTCCTTAACCTATTCCGCTTACGGCCAAATGTTTTCGAATTTTATACGTGTATTACTTTTTTGAAGCTTTTTACTGCGCTTTTTAGATTAATAAGTAATTACAAATCTTCTAATTTAGAAAAAAGGCTTTTAGTTTAATACTAGTTTATCTTTTGGAGGCAATAATTATTTTTTGGGAGCAAATCAAAAGATGCGCTTTTCTTTCTAATTCTGCTTAGTAGTTTCAGGGTATCTAGAATATCCTACCGTGCGTGCTTTTTTTTTAGAGAAGTGCAAGGGTTTGAACTACATCTAAAAATGATAGATTTTCTTCGCAATCTCACAAACTTTATGCTTATCCCCATATAGTTTGTCTTTTACGTAAAGAAGCCGAATTTTTTAAGAGCTCAGAATTTTTAGAACCATCTATTCACCATCTTCTGCTATCAGCCTCATCATCTTAAAAGCTTTTCGAGGTGCACCCTCGAACCTACTAAAGTCTGTTAGAAATTTTTTTCAAAAGCTTTTCTTCCATCTTTGGAGGTTGAAATTATCGAAACTAATGTTTTACTTGAATGAATTTTACAAGGTTTTGGATGTAGTAATTATCTTTAAAATTGTAGTCCGACTCTGTTTATTTAAAAAAAATTACTCGAATTTTCTTCAACGGACGACACACAATCTAGAAATCTCTAGTATAAAATTGGAATCATTTCCCTGCATGATCACACCTTTCTCACTTTTCCCATCTTTCAACATGCTTGCCAGAAAAGTTTGTTTTAATTTTCGCTTTTTAATTTTTTTTTTGAGTGAATTCTTTGATTTCTTCTTAGAGTTCTTCCTTCTTGATTTTTGTCCTTTAGAATTCATTTTTTTATCATTAAAAGAACTAGAGGTGAATTTAATAGGTGGACAAAGGAGCAGTTATCCACTGCTTTCTCGAAATAAGCTAATCAGGTCAGTCGATAATGAACGATAGAACATTGGTCAGATATTTGCTAAGTAAAATGAATTTACTAAAGCTGAAAATTGTTATACATATTGTATATTGCATATAAATATAACAGTTATGATTGTCATTCAGTTAGGTCAGTCAGCCCTTATTTATGAACAATAAATAAATAAGATTCATTTAAATACCACTGAAATCAAAAATGAATCTTTATTTTTTGTTCATAAATAAGGGCTGACTGACCTAACTGACTGACAATCATAACTGTTATATTTATATGCAATATACAATATGTATAAAAAACTTTCAGCTTTAGTAAATTCATTTTAGTACCACGTAAAACTTAGCAAATATCTGACCCCTGTTCTATCGTTCGTAATCGACTGACCTAAAGCTTAAAATTGTTATACATATTGTATATTGCATATAAATATAACAGTTATGATTGTCAGTCAGTTAGGTCAGTCAGCCCTTATTTATGAACAATAAATAAATAAGATTCATTTAAATACCACTGAAATCAAAAATGAATCTTTATTTTTTGTTCATAAATAAGGGCTGACTGACCTAACTGACTGACAATCATAACTGTTATATTTATATGCAATATACAATATGTATAACAATTTTCAACTTTAGTAAATTCATTTTAGTACCACGTAAAACTTAGCAAATATCTGACCCCTGTTCTATCGTTCGTAATCGACTGACCTAAAGCTTAAAATTGTTATACATATTGTATATTGCATATAAATATAACAGTTATGATTGTCAGTCAGTTAGGTCAGTCAGCCCTTATTTATGAACAATAAATAAATAAGATTCATTTAAATACCACTGAAATCAAAAATGAATCTTTATTTTTTGTTCATAAATAAGGGCTGACTGACCTAACTGACTGACAATCATAACTGTTATATTTATCTGCAATTTGAACACCTTAAGGAGTATTCCTCACCAGTAATAGAAAAAAATAAATTTGTAGAAAATGATCCAAATTTTTAGTATGTTGTAGTTAACGATACATATTATTAAATCAAAAAAAAATTTGGGTATCTTATCGATCAATTAAGAGAGTATTTAATTAATTAAAAATATACTAAATAACATAGCATGATATGAGGATGATTATGTTATTTAGTGTATTTTTAATTAAGAATTACTCTCTTAATTGATCGATAAGATACCCAATTTTTTTTTTTGATTTAATAATATGTATCGTTAACTACAACATACTAAACATTTGGATCATTTTCTACTAATTTAATTTTTTCTATTACTGGTGAGGGATCCTCCTTAAGTGACAAATTGTTGAATGGATTTTGGCAGGAGTAATGTTTTTTCAAAGTAGAATTATCTTGAAAAGCATAAATATTGAAAAGTATGAAAAATTTGAGAGTAGATTTATTTAAGAGTAGAAAAAATGTTCAAGCAAGTTTTTTAAGAGTATATTTTAATTAAAGTATAATTCTTCGAAAGTGGAAATATTGTAACGTAGAAAAATTGTGCCGTAGTAAATATTTTGTCATAGAAAAATAAAAAGAATTTTCTTTTTCTGCCTTTTATTTGAATTGGAATATTATGATAATTTTTATAAACGGTACAATTTTGTGCCGTTGCCTTGGGCTTTAAATATTTCTACAACAAAATATTTTTCGATATAAAAAGTAAATTTATAATATAAGTAAGTACTATTTTATGAAGATAACATATTTTTGAACAGTTTTTCATATAAGACCTTTTTTTTCGTAAAATATAATATTTAGTTTATATTTTATGGTAAGTAGGTAGTATTTATATCCTTTCGAGTTTCGACCCAATTTATCACGAAGGCGGATACAATAAAGAATGAGTTCCTTCATTCTTGAATGTATATATGTGGAATGGTTTTCTAAATTTATTACGAAAACTTTCAAGGGGGAAATTATTTGAGTGATTCATGGCATTTTTTTTTTTGAGGTTTGTTTCATGTAGGAGCCCTAAAAAATTTATCTTCTATTAAAATTATTGTAAACAAGTGTAAAAAAACAATTGACAGAGTTAATTGTTGAAATACCATGTATAGACAGTGTTGATCCACTCTTAGATAGCCACACATTCATAACTGATATTCCCATATAATACATACTATAAAATTTGATGTTGCACCTAGCCCTCGTGAGTAAGCAGTGATGTTTAAAGAAAATGTTTTAAACAAAAGTTGTTTACATTTTTTTATAAGTTTATTTTTTACATTTTGTTCTATCTCTAACAGTTTACAAGTTGGGTCCTACGGATCCAAGACCCAATTGACCTATGTTGCTCATTTACGAACTCGCCCTCAGTTTTTACGCCCTAAGCACGCTATAAAAATTTCAGCTTGGTATCTCTTTTCGTTTTTGAGTAATCGTGATGACGGACAAACAGACAGGCAGACAATTCGGTTAATAATGATGAAAATGAATCCAAACTTGTTATAAGGGGATATTTGGGGTCGCTGAACACGAATATCATGACAGAATTGGTCTCAGAGGTATGTTTTGCTCAGGGTAAACGGTTCCTCGTCGCCTAGTGGAGTTTTCGGGTAATTTGTTATATAATCGGACCAAACTCGTTACACGAGGGTTTTTGGGTCGCTGACAATGAATATCGTGACAGAATTGGTCTCGGAGATAGTCTTAGTATTTATAGACTTTCGTAACTTTTGGGTACCAATTACTGTTGTAAACAAGCTATTTATGTGAATGCGACCTTTATGGCTCACATAATCAACTTCCCTAATAATAAATATTCCATATTAATTATTTTTATTTATAACAAAGATGTGTAGCTTAGAGGCTAAACACATGCTGTGTAGTCAAGGACTTCGGTGTTTAAGACCCGGCACGTGCAAAAATTTTATCTATTACTTACCTATTCAAATTCATAAAATTCAATATTCGTAAATATTTCTGTAAATATTAGTTTATAAAAATTAATGATGCTAGGAAAAAAATTTTGTCATAGGTGTTCATAAAATCACCTAATTAGTCACATTTCCGGTTGTCCGTCCGTCCGTCTGTGGACACGATAACTCAAAAACGAAAAAAGATATCGAGCTGAAATTTTTACAGCGTACTCAGGACGTAAAAAGTGAGGTCAAGTTCGTAAATGAGCATCATAGGTCAATTGGGTCTTGGGTCCGTAGGACCCATCTTGTAAACCGTTAGAGAAAGAACAAAAGTTTAAATGTAAAGAATGTTCCTTATCAAAAATTAAACAACTTTTGTTTGAAACATTTTTCGTATACGTCACTGTTTACCCGTGAGGGCGCTAACTAGGCGGAAATTTTATAATATGTACTATACTTGATTATCAGTTATGTATGTGTCACATGTTTGTATGTGTAATGTGATAAAGAAAATAACACTGATTATGCATAGTATTTCAACAATTAACTCAGTCAATTGTTTGTTTTCACTTGGTTTATTTAAGATATTTTTGGCAAGAACTTGCCGTTTTTATAGCGCTAGTAACCGAAATTAATGAAAAATAAAGTAATTACAGGCAGGACAAAAAGCTCGCAATGTAAAGTTATAACAAGTTGAGAGAGGAAAAAATGATGCCAGATCCCAAATATTAAGGAAATGTCTTTGCCTGGCTATATGTTTCCTATATTTAATTCTATGTCAAGCAATTTAAAGTTATTAGCAAATGTTAATATTGAAATATTAAAAAGTTCTAATTTATTAAAGGATTTTTATTTGTCCACAAAAAATTACCATTTTCCACCCATTATTATATATGGGCTTTTTTTTAAAACAATTTATATCAGACGCTGGAGAAACGGGGTGCTGTTATTCTAGTTCCTGATCCGGTTTAAGGAAATATACACCCGGGTCTGATTCTTGGCCATCTTATAATAAGTTTATTGAAAGCTATTAAACTGGCACCCAACGATTATACCCACCACGATTTGAATTTGTAATTGAGTTGAAATACTAATGAAGAACATGCCCAAAATTTTTTTTTTTTATTTTCTTAATATTTATGCATTTTTGAAATTTTGTTATTTTTAGTTTTACTAATTAGTTTTAATTAATCATTAAATTCTATAACGAATTTGAATTTTTTTGTTGCTTTATTTCATTTTATTCCCCAAAAAACGTATTAAAACACAAAAACAATTCTTATAATTTATGCACGAGTTACATTGGCCATAAAAAATGTATATCGCGTGCGTGTATAACTTTAATATATTATATAACTAGAATTTTTTTTTTTGGTAAAATTTCACGTCACTTCCATTGTTTAACATATTTTATTAAGCATGCCGAAAAGAAATTTGCATATGGAATTGATGTTTTTTTTTGGCTAATGATTGTGAATTTAATAATCTGTGTAAGAATATTAAGGGAGTTAAAAAATTTTGATTTGTTATCAGATCTTCAAATTTAGTCATTTAGATTATATCTAGAAATATCAAACCATTTTACTTACCTTTTTATATACGATTAATTTAAAGTAAACAGTTTAACGGTTTTATTCGTTTAATATGATTTCTTTGATTCAAAACGATAAATATACTCATCAGATATTGAAGAAAAATTAAAAAACACAAAATTTTACCAAAATTTCAAAGATCTCTGCGAAAAATCATCGTTTTGAGAAACTCAATAATTAAAAGATTTGTACTTTCTAGTTTTGGAATCTATTGGTCAAAAATTTTTTCCACCCCTTCCTGCTTTATACGGAGAGTTGAAAGAGTGAAAAATGTTATCCCCTTTTTAACCGATTTCAAACCAAAAAGAGGAGGTTCTCAATTCGACTGTTTTTTTTTTTTTTTTTATGTTTGTTACCTCAGAACTTTTGACTGGGTGAACCGATTTTGATGATTCTTTATCTATTTGAAAGGTAGTGCTTCCCGTGTGGTCCCATTTCATTTTGGTCGAGTTCTAATAACGACATCCATGAGAAAATCATAAAAGTCTTAAATTTGCATTAAGTATGCACGACAAGAGGACGAATAACTCAATATCACGTCAACCGATTTCGATGATTCTTTTTTTAGTGACAAGTTAGTTAGTGTACTTTAGATTCACTAAAAATCACAAAATAGAAAAAACTTTTAACAAATAGAAAACCGACTTCAAAAGAAAATCTTTTCCAAAACAAATTAATATGCACTAAAAAGTAAAAAAATAACGATATTATAATGCAGTTAAAATTATTGTTACTTTTGGAGTAAGATTTTTGGATACAAATCTGCATTTATCTCTACGTCTGAGGAGCAAAATGACATTTATTCTCAATTTAAATAGTTTAATTAATCTTATAAAGATTTTGTTTAATTAATCTTATAAAAATTTTAAAATGGAGGAATATAGAACAATTCAAAAATTATTATCAATGGGATGGTTTGATTTCATTATTCCAATTCATAAAATTCTCTGGGGAAATTCCAACATTTACCTGGAAAATAATAATATAATAAATAATATAAGAAAAAATCAGAATTTTTTTGATATTTAAGGCGTTTTTTTCTTCTGACCGCCTTTTGGTAAGAAAAGGCGGTGTCTTTATTGGCATCGCTTCGAATTTTATTCTTTATAAAATTACGCCCCCTAAATGCGATAGTAATGAGACATTCTTTGAATCCGAGAGAGATTTATGGAGAAATTTTGAGGACTAATAACATGTAGTCGTAAAATGAGTTATTTTTTTTTATTTTGGGTCTTAACGAATTGAGTCATTTATTGGTAATAAAGTGAGAAGTGAAAGACTACCCTTTTCACGGTCATATAAATTATTTCTAGCGGAAAGTTTTTAAGGAAAGTGTTTGTGGAAAGTTACTTTATTAAGTAAATATCTCGAGTATTTAAAAATACCTTCTATACTTCGTTCACAGAAGGATCAACCGAAAATTAACTCTTACATAATGAAATTTCTGTCAAATCTAGCTCAGTAAGAAGACAGTATTTAATCATCCTAGTGCTCCAAATGGCTTTAACAGCCACTCCAATTAATTCTATTTGGTTAAATAATATGAGGGTGATCTTTCAGTGAACGACATAGTATATAGGAATGCATTTTATATATATTTTAAGAGTAAACAACATATATAGATGTTGTTAAATGTATTTACGTAACTAGTTAAGTATGTAAGTCAGTGGCACTAATTGAAATAAATCAAATGAGACAATCGAATCAGGTCAAATACTTGAATATTATATTATATGTTCTTTTTATTTTTACTATTTTAGTATTATTAAATATATTTTTAAAAGCCATTGCTATATCACAAGCTATTTAAGCTTGCATATATACTTTGTATGAGATATAAATATAGTTTCTTTATTATATTTATGTTGGCTATTTTCATATGTATACATATGCGATGGGTGCTCGGTCTGGAGTATGCTAAAACCGAATTATTGGGGGAAATCATTATTCAGCCGTATCATTTTTTAGTGTAGCCGAGAAAATATAAAATTCGAGAGGAAATCCGAATGAAAATGAAAAGACGCCGCAATATTAGATAGGAAAATGGCTTTCCATAATGTTCTCTGTATCATTCTGATCAAAAGCTCTCACGGCCAGAAAAATTTTAACGAGTAGTTTTCAAGCTAAGAGCGATCAAAACAACATATAGACTAAGAGCTGGCAAGAATTTTTGGGTAGGTATTTGAGGCAAGCTGAAAACTTGTCCTGTACCTCTCCTATTATACCCAAACACGAAACTGCAGACCTGGCTGGTGAGTAGCGGGGCTAAATCAACCCCCAAATTTTTACAATTATTTTTTTTTTTTTATCCAAAAATATATTTGAGGCAATTTGAAATTTTTATATGTTGTAGTTTAATATTTACAGAATATTAAAAAAAAAATATGCCAGACGATTCAGCCGGGGTTTTAACATTGCCAGACGCGTCCAAACATATTTTGCAAAAAAATATAAAAAATGTATTTGAGGCAACTTGAAATTTTAATAGAGTATTATTTATAACTAAAAAATAAGACTCTCAAAAAGACAGATCATTTCAGTGGGACTTTCTACCTGCCAGGTGATCTAACAAATTTTGTATGGGTGCGAGTGCGGAGCGCTATAGACAAACTGTAGAGTGAGAGAGAGCGTTTATCGGCAACTGTCTGCGTTCTTGTTTGCTGCGTTACTATTGGCTCTGGCGAGGTCACGCGACTTACTATAGCCATGTGGTTTTCAGTCGAAATGTTGGAGTAACTTTTCGCCGGGACTTTCTACCTGCCAGGTGATCTTATAAAGTAATGATTACAAAAATATTAAATTACAAAATAAGATTTATTAAAATAGAAAAATTATATACTAATAATATAATACAGCTGCAGAATTATTATGAGTATACAAATACCAATGTAATTAATTCCCTGTCATATCAGAAAGAAATTGTCATTCTTCTTCTGTAGATGCTCCTTCATCAGAGCTATCTTCTTCTGTAGATGCTCCTTCATGAGAGCTATCAGAATCAACTTAAGATTCATCTGTGTCTAATTCGGATACCTCTGCATTATCTGCGAAAAGTATGGATTTATAAAATAGCCCATAGAAATTAAAATGCAGCAGTTATAAAAAAAAATATGTATACGCACCTGCAGTATTATTTCCAATATTATTTTGTTTATTGTTTTCACAATAGCGTCGAATACTGATTGCGGCATACAATCTCCGTCGAACCAGTGGAAATGTAGCGTATCCTCATGAAGTGTCCATCCGTTTCTATTCGGTGTCAAAGAGCTGGGGAATCGCAAATATGCATTTCTCCAAATACTTGTTATATATTGCGTTCTTAAAAGATGTTGTTGTAATTCAGCTTTGCACGGAGGTAAAGTAGAGGGATCACAATTTTTTAAAGTTTTTTTGAAAGGTTCATCTTCAGTGTTAGCTTTGTAAGTTACACAAAATTTTTGAAACCGTGCTGCATTTATATTTGATATATTTTTTTATCCATAAATTTCACAAATAAATGCTTCCAAAATTGGCAAAATTTCATCACGTAATCCGGTAATATGTGCAACTCCAAGATCTGTCAAAGCTTTTTGATAATTTCGATTTTTTATCAATATTTTATATGGTCTTATTTTTCCTTTTTGGAAAAATGATGGATAATAATCGCATCCTGTTAATGCATGAAAACCAGGTAAACTTGCACATAAAGATGGCCCTAATTCCATGTGTAACTTTGTTACATTGATGTACCTTTTAGAGTTCCCAGTGTCATCCATACTCCATAAAAATGTTAAGGTCATCGCTTTGAATTTAACTTATAAATCGTGTAGCACAAATATTAGAATACGACTGAGAATAACAACTCCAACATTTCGACTGAAAACCACATGGCTATAGTAAGTCGCGTGACCTCGCCAGAGCCAATAGTAACGCAGCAAACAAGAACGCAGACAGTTGCCGATAAACGCTCTCTCTCACTCTACAGTTTGTCTATAGCGCTCCGCACTCGCACCCATACAAAATTTGTTAGATCACCTGGCAGGTAGAAAGTCCCACTGAAATGATCTGTCTTTTTGAGAGTCTTATTTTTTAGTTATAAATAATACTCTATTAAAATTTCAAGTTGCCTCAAATACATTTTTTATATTTTTTTGCAAAATATGTTTGGACGCGTCTGGCAATGTTAAAACCCCGGCTGAATCGTCTGGCATATTTTTTTTTTAATATTCTGTAAATATTAAACTACAACATATAAAAATTTCAAATTGCCTCAAATATATTTTTGGATAAAAAGAAAAAAAATAATTGTAAAAATTTGGGGGTTGATTTAGCCCCGCTACTCACCAGCCAGGTCTGCAGTTTCGTGTTGGGGTATAATAGGAGAGGTACAGGACAAGTTTTCAGCTTGCCTCAAATACCTACCCAAAAATTCTTGCCAGCTCTCCTACTAATAGACATTATACTTATATAGCGCATAGTTCGAAAACTACGCGTTAAGAATTTATGTTGTCGTGAGAGCTTTTGATCAGAATGACCCAGAAATCATTTTTGAGTGGGTTAGAAAAAGTTTCACCGAAAGCCTTTTCCTATCTAATATTGCGGGACCTTTAGTTTTTATTATAAGAATACTATAAATTAGATGGTCAGTATACAACCTAATCTCTTGGAATTTTACGAGAATATGTAACATATTTTGTCGAAACTCGTTACTTGGGAGTTTTCGAAGCCACTGGACAAGAATATCACTACGGGCTCCCAAGATACCTGGTGTTCAGGGCAGAAGAATAGGGGATGCCCAAGGACGAAATATGTTACATATTCTTGTATTACTTCAAGAGACGAAGAGTATACTGTTCGCCCTAGACACCAGATACCTTAGGGACCAATTTCGTAGTGATATTCGTGTTCAACGAAACCCCCGAGAAACTAACTAAAACTCCAAGAGATAAGGTGTATACTACCCGCCTTGGGCACTAATTACTTTGGTGGCCATTTTTGAAGTAATAATCGAATTCAGCGCAAAATTAGATTTAAGGATGTATGAGCATGGTAGTGGGGGCACAAATTTAAAAATAGATATTTTCAATTTTGATGATAAATTTATATTATTACTTGACGATATAAGACGAAAAGTAAGAATAAAATTTTTCGATATCTGGCTTAATTTTCAAAATATCGAAAATTGAAAATTTTGTTTAATTATTTAGCTTTCGATATTTCGAAAACCAAGACACATATCGAAAAATTTTATTCTTATTTTTCGTCTACATTCATGAAGTTATAACAAAATTCATCATCAAAGTTAAAAATAAGATAAAAATAATTTCAACCCTTAATCTACCCTGCTCTTACATCCCTTATATGGACGGTGACACTTAGTTTTTTTTCTTTTCTAATTCATTGCTAATATGTTTACTTTCTATTAAAAAGTTTTTTTTAAATTTGTTTACATTCATTCCAAATGAAAATTATCAAAAACTTCCAAAATATGTCGTTTTTTGAGATTCCTCCATAAGAGCCAATGTATTTTATATCGATTTTTAATGACTTTTTCTTAAAAATTTGCACGGATACCTAAGCTGAAATTTTAACCACATATTCTTTGAGTAAAAGACTACCTACAAACAAATTGTGAGCCTTTTAATCAAACATTGTTGTCATGCTCATACATCCTTAATACATCGATATTTAGTTTCCAGTTTTTCATTTTACTGTTTTATTTCTTTGTCTAATAACGCACGCTAACAACAAAGTAATGGCTTAAAAAAATCTCATCGATTTTTTTGCTTACTCAATTCCATCCTGTGTAAATATTTCTAATAAAATGTATACTCCTCGTCAACATATTTGCAACAATAAGTCACATTATTCACATGTAATATTTTATAGTAATACCACTTAGAATGTTTTAATTGGTTCGTTTTTACTGACATAGAGTATATACGTTCCAAGAGATGATTTATTAGATTATTATGATGGCAGGCAAGCACTACTAGCAAATTACAATATTGTATTTTTCTTGAAATTATTTCAATATATATATATTTATTAATTGTATAAATATGTAAGTGAATCTTAATTAAAAGTAATATTTTTATTATTATTAATTTTTATTGTACAATTAATAAGATTTATTAGACTGAATGAAAGTGTTTTTTTATTTATTAATTATTCTATTTATAGTTAAAAATTAAAAAAGAATGTGATAGAAGACGCGAGTGCAATCATTAACTTCATGGATAGTTGAGAAAACTTTTTTTTGGATGTTGAAAAAATCAGAAGAAGAAGATATTAGACTCAAGTGTATTTTGAAATTTTAACCTATTAACTATTATTAGAGAAGATAGACACCAATGTTTTGTCCTAATTTGCGCCCTCATGGATAAACAGTGCGTTTACGAAAAAATGTTTCAAATATAAGTTGTTTATTTTTTTATAAGGAACATTTTTTACATTTAAACTTTTGTTCTATCTCTAACGGTTTACAAGATGAGTCCTACGGATCCAAGACCAAATTGACCTATTTTGCTCATTTACGAACTTAGCCTCACTTTTTATGTCCTGAACTCGCTATACAAATTTCAGCTTGATATCTTTTTTCGTTTTTGAGTTATTTTGATGACAGACGGATAGACAGCGACCGGAAATGATCTAATTAGGTGATTTTATGAACACCTATACCAAAATTTTAATGGTAGCATCAATATTTTTAAACGTTACAAAGGGACTAAACTTATTATACCTCGATATATATAGCGTATAAAAACATAAGGTGGTAAAATTTGACGGCGATTTACCAAACCATTTTTAATATATTTGCGATTAAAATTGGCATATTTTTCAGTTTTAGTTTAAATAAATTGAAAATTATTTAGCATATTGTTTCATTTAGACGATATTTAGAAATTACTAGATTATTATGGTTGTAACAAAAACAACTATAATATTGTGGTTGTAAACAACTGAGTATTACACACTGAGTTTTGTGTGTGTGTGTGTGTGTGTGTGTGTGTGAAGTATCTGATAGTACAGGATTAGATAAAAATTATACTTCATTTCACTACAAGCTCATATACTCTTACCGTGCATATAATCACAAACTTTTTGACAATGTTGAAGCAGAGAAACATCCTTAATCCATACTATCCATACTAATATTATAAATGCGAAAGTAACTCTGTCTGTTACTCTTTCACGCCTAAACGGCTGAACGGATTTTGATGAAATTTGGTATGGTGATAGATGATAACCTAGAAATGGTCATAGGCTATAAATAATCACGCCATCGTTCTTAGGGGGTAGGCAGTAGGCAGATAACTAAATTGAGTTAGTGATTTTTAGTCGTTTTTGTTGGGACTTTTGCTCTTTCACGTCTAAACGGCTGAACAGATTTTGATGAAATTTAATAAGGTAATAGATGGTTACCTAAAAACGGATATAAGATCAAAGTGATCACGTCATCATACTTAGGGGGTAGGAAGTAGGCAGAAAACTGAATTGAGTTAGTGATTTTTTTATGGTTTTTGCTGGGAGTTTTGCTCTATCATGCCTAAACGGCTGAACGGATTTTGATGAAATTTAGTTAGGTGATAGATAGTAATCTAGAAAATGAAATGGAATATGGGGGGAGGGGTGAAAGTGGGAATGTTGCCCAGCAAAGCGGGTAGTTCACAGCTAGTTGTTGATAAATCGAACTTCTATTTCGTAAACAAAACAATATTTATTTTTACCATGATAAGATCGAGTTTCAGTTAATAATAATGGACCACCTTGTATAAATATCATTTAAAAAAAATATTTATACAAATATTAATAATGTTCAAACATTTAAGTAAAATAATTATTTTAAAGAGTAATATTACTTCTTCTTAAAAAGTAAATAATAAAATACACTACATAAATATAAATATAAAGAGAAATGGTGGTACTTTTAAAAATATATTATTTATAATTAATTAACGCAAACAAAATATTTGTTATGGAAGAAATATATTGCTGGGCTACGACTGCAATGCTGTTTGTAAAATAATTTTAAGACTAGAGCCGATATTATTAAAATGGCTTGAAATTTAAGAGATTTCTGTTAAAATCGTGCCCACTTGTAAGGCCGGGTTAACCCATGATGTACCCCTTGGCAATATGACAGTCAAACTAAACTTTGCCTCCATTAATCGGCTTGGCCCCCCTAAAAATTTGCCTTTATCTCTTTTGATCTTCTCCGAGGCCCTTAACCTATGCGGAATCCCTACGTAATTTCCTGCTCCGCTTAAAGGTTAATCCGTCACTAATACCCTGGGTTTTAAAATTGATGGCATATTCGTTAGTGTTCAAATTAGAAAATTGAATAGAAAATGCAAAAATTTTGTAAAACTCTTTATGTAATAAAACTAGAAGCTAAGTAGTTTCTCGTCTGATATCTTGTAAATTATACTTTCTAAGGTTTGGGCAGTGGCCGCCATCTCGGTCTTTTAAGTATTAAATTACCTTTCGAGGATTCTATATTAGAAAGGTAACCAACGAGACTCTATTACTAAGACTACGCTGTCCACCCACCTTTAAACGAAGTGTGTTTCATAAACCCCAATAATTAGGCAGATTAAATTTTGACGAGAGTATGTATAACTAATTAAAATATATATATGAGTTTTTTTTTTATAATGAAAGATGGCATAACAAAAATATTTTTTTTTTTGAGAATTATAGAGGGCAATAATAGTTTTTGTATTACTTAATTTACTTTGATAGTTTTTGTCTATAATCACAGATGGATTTACAATGGTAGTTTTTGTTGTCTAAACGACTTATTTGAATGCAAAACTCCTGGAATCAGCAAAATAAAATCGCTGGTTTATCATGTATAATGGTACGGAATCCTTTATGTGCCCGGCTTAATCAAAATTGACCAAATTATTTATCTGAAGATCGTCCTTAATAAATATTCATCAATTAAGCTTTCTGGGTAATTCAATTTTTTTCAGGCAACCCGAAAAAGAAATTATAACCATCGCTGTAATTCTAAAAAGTTGTATTTAAAAATTTCACTTTAAATTGATTCAATGTATGCTATTTTTCGTTCTATGTGAGATTTCGTGATCAATTATCAACAATAAGCCAAATACTACGATTGGCTCTAGGCCTAATTAATGAAGAATGTTTAATATATTTCATTTACAGTTCATTTCTTTTTATATTGCGTTGTTATAAAATGAACTTTGAATAACCCAATTGTTTAAATAAACTTTATAGATTCTACTTTCCACAGTAAATTGAACTGCAGAAGGTTGTAATATTTCTAAGGGTAAAGTAAATTCTCTTTACTAGACTCTAGTATTTTCCGCTCAGAAATTTTACTTAATATTCATAGAAAAAATCACTAAAATATTTTGAAAAAATGTCAAATATATCTTGAAAATGAGATAGCGATTCTGAGAATGTTATTAATTTCCCTAGATTTTCAAGCTCCGGCCAAAAAGAGGGCTGTTAACTTCGTATCCGTTTCTCTGTGTATCTGTCTGTGGCATTGTGGCTTCTAAACGGATAAAGCTGTTTTGATTTTTTTTGTTAGGTAAGTTGTTCGAGAATGTTAAGATAATTTGATAGAGAAATTCGAGAACAGGCCCGAAGAAATATTTATATGAACTTTTTGTTTATTTTTAATCCACGACTAAAAAGAGGGGTGTTATAAGTTTAACGTGCTTGTGTATCTGGGTGTCTGCCTGTGGCATCGTAGCTCCTAAACGAATGTACCGATTTTGATTATTTTTTTTTTTGAAAAATAATTTGATCGTGAGTGTTCTGAGCATAGATAATAAATATTTATATTATAATTAGTTGTCTATGGTTCTGAGATTTGTTTCAAGTTTGAGTTTAGAGTTCCCTACCCGAAACAACTATAAAATAGGCGATGATATTCAAACGGCTGAATAGATTTTCTTGAAAAATAGACACGATACCATAAACCAATTGATCAAACCTGATTTCATGCCGGTCTTTAAATTATTAATTAAATATTATTATGCTTTTTAATTAATTTACTATAAGAAGTAAATTCGAATAATTTTAGGAAAATTAAAATTTGTATAATGAACAAAGTTTTAGAAAATATATTTTACTACAATTTTGTTTTTCAAAATTTAAAATTTATCAAGGAATTTGTGTTGTAAAATTCATTAACATTTGTTTGATAAGAATTTATCGTTTTTAATGAATATTGAAAGAACGGTTTTTTGTTTAGTAAAATGTAAAATATCTTAAGGAATTGAAATAAGGTATTCAATTTTCATAATGAATGTTTGAAATAATTTATTTTGTACTACCTCTAATAAATTATTAGAAGGAAATAGGAAAATATTTAAAACTAGAGTGATACCCACCCGCTTCGCTGGGTTTAATTTAAGTAAAGATTGATAAAGATTGCTTTCGCTTATCCCATTTCTATAGCACTCGAAATAATGGTAAAGATTGTTTTACACAGGTAAAATATATGTATGGTTTTTTATTTTTTTTAAATGTATAATTGTCGTAATTATTCATTGAGTATATCAGAAAAGATGGCCGTGAAATATTTTATATTAACTATTTTTACAGAAATCTGTAATTTATGGTAATGTCAAACGACTACTTTTAGAGAAATCTGTAATAATTTATGGTAATGTTAAATTAAATTTTTTTTTAAATATTTTTTCTTATTAATATATCTTTATATAAATTATATCTCATGTGTTATTCTGAAGTATTAGCTATATTGCTGTACAGTTTCATTAAAAACCATTCGCTAGTTTTAGCGTGAAATCGTAACAAACAAACATGCTTATTTTCACATTTATAATATATAGAGATTATACCTATTTGTATATACTCCGTCTCCATGTTTTATATACTCTGAAGGTACCATTAAATTGGGAATCTTTTTATAAATAACATAATATTTTTTTCTTAAAATGGTCAAAATAATTGAAGTGAATAATAAGACGATTCAGAAAAATATATGATTTTCATAAAATATACAGGTACTTGATAAAATAAATTACCCCGGGTTGATTTTAATTTTGTTAAAAAACATGATATAGTCAAACCGCTCTCTTTCAGATAAAACCGTATATACTGAGTTTGATCGAAATTTGAGATACAAAAAATTTCTCGATTTTTTTAAGGGAAAAATCGAGAAAAATGCAAAAAAAATTTTTGTTTTGGAATTTGATGAAATTCGGTGGATGGGTAATTTTGATCCAAAAAGTATAAAAATCGGGTTAATTTATTGATTGGATGAAGAGTTTCTGAGATATCGAAATATTTGGATCGATTTTAGGTCGTATCTCAAAAACTATTGAACCAGTCATCAAATGAACCCGATTTTTGTACTTTTTAGGTCAAAATTACCTTATATACTGAGTTTTATCGAAATTGGAGATATAAAAAATTCCTCGATTTTATGCAATTTTTTAAGGGGTACACCCCTTTGAAAAAATCGAGGGAACCGTAAAAAAATTGTTTTGGAATTTGATGAAACTTAGTGGATGGGGTTCAATTTTGATCTAAAAAGTATAAAAAACAGGTTAATTGAATGATTGGACCTATAGAAAGTTATAATGTCAGCGAGTATCATGGACAAAACTTCCTCACCAAAAAATTAAAATCCATAAAATTGTGAACAAAAGAAAAGATAAGTGAGGGCTATAACGTGATAGTATTTGTTTTTAAAGGAGAAATTGCCCAGCGAAGCGGGCAAGTATCTGCTAGTAAAATAATAATCTTTCCTAAAAAATCAATATTGTCTGGTAATTTAAATAACGGCCAATTTTAAATATAAAATTGTCTGCAAATTTTTAGTTAAAAGATATTCGAATTTGAAATTTATTATTGATTTATTCAGATTTTTGATAGTTTTTTATTATAAAGAAATTTATCATTCGGTGTCTTGTACTTAAAATTCCAAGGTTAATTTCAAAAAATATATTCGAATAATCTGATTTCGGAATATTGATTTTTATTTTTTTTTATAATATATAAAGCTGTACGAATACAGTAAAAAGAATAATTTCCTCAAATGGCAACCACTCATTTTCTCATATTTCTCGCTCATTTTATATTTCGATTGAATGTCGAATTATCTTATTAAAACCTGCTTTATGCTGATTTGGAGGTCTATATTTTCGGTAGACCATTTGAATTATGTGTTTTCCATTTACAGTTTGCTAGAAGTGGTCCCATTTCAGTACCGTGCAAGCAAAACTTTAAACAATTATGTACGTGGTAATATGATTATTTTGCGTGGTATATTAAGTAACTATATGTTTGAAGGGTTCTCTAAATCATTCTCCATCTTAGATAAGGAATTCATTTTATAAAAAATCTCTCTCGCAACCCGGATCATAATTGGCAAATATAAATGTTCTGATGTTCTGCTTGAGAAAAACTAATATATCTTCGTAAAAATCCACACTTCTCATTGAAACTATTATAAATATAATACGTTTATAAATTTATTTAATTATCCTAAAACAATTAATAATAACAAAAATATAATTAATCCTATCTAATTAAAAACAGGAAATTATTTTTTTGTAAATAAAATAAAATAAATATGGATTTTTTTTTTTTTGAATTAAATTAAATGTATAATATCGCATATAATATAATATGTTTTATATTTTAATATGTGGGTATTGTTTTTAATATGCGGTAGGTAAGCGTATGAAATCCACAGATAATATAGGTATAGCAATCTACAGGATGATTTTTGCAAAATTTTCCACCCTTGTATTTCGAAAATGGAATGGAAAATCAAAAAAACGAAAAAAACAGTATCAGTTCATTTTAAGATAGTTGCATTGCTACAATATTGTTGAAAAGTTTTTGGATTATATGCGTAGTAACAGTAGATGAGCTTGCAGTGAAATAAGGAATAATTTGTCTGTCTAAAACTATCAGCGGAGGCTTCACGCCACAATACTATAGTTGTTTCTGTTCAATTCACCGACTTACAAGTGGTCAATAACTTATGTTAAAAACACAATCTCTCCAATGCTCTCCGTGTAAATAATTCGAACTTTAATTAAGTTTACCTTGAGTTAGAGATGGTCAAAATACTTCAAATTTTGGTGGCAATTGTATTACGGTATCCTTAATTTAGAGTTTTCTGACACTAGTCCATAGCAAGGCAACTACCTTAAAGGGGAATGCAAATAAAGTTTTAAATGGGTCTATATTTTTTTTGAAGCAGATAATAGAACCAGAATTTTTGTAATCGTATTTCAGGTACTTTCAGATTATAAAGTTGCCACCAGGAGCTTAACCATTGAGCATTGATCATACTATTATACTACTCAGTTTTGTTGCCTTTCAAATAGTAAAATCAGGAGTCGTTTGAGACCTATAACAAAAATTTTCAATCGAAAGATGATTTTTGGGGCAAAGAACAAGAATCTGCTTCAAATATTTCCAATCAGATCCAATTGAAACTATAACCAGGATTAAGCCTTGGCCTTTTTAACTATGCGCCTCCATGCGATCCGGCCCTGGCTACAGATCCCTCAACCAATGACTCAGATCACATTCAGGTTATTCAGAACCTGGCCAAACCGTTTGAGATTTTTCTCTCTTTCTGGTGGCGTATATTTTGGCACGCAATTTTTTCTTTGACATCCTCCCTTCATCTATTCTCTGTACATGTTCGAACAACCATATGAGTCTTTGTGATTTGATTAACTTCGCAATATCCTCATATTACAGGAATTCCAAGATTTTTCCGTTGACTAGAGTACGACAACCTTCGTTAACTCGAACACCCCCTTTATTTTCCTTCGAATGTGTTCTATTTTCCGATGAAACCTTTCCCGTTCCCGTATAAAAAACTAAATCCTGTATATACATTCCAGTTTAAGGCGAAATCTTTCTCGTCTTCTAGTGGCGTATACTTTGGCATGCAGTACTTTTTTTGGTATCCTTCATTCGTTTATTCTTTGTACATGTCCAAGCCACTTTGTGATTTGATGAACTTAACAATATTTTCATTCTGCAGGATTTCTCCGTTGCTTCGTGTACGCCAATTCTCGTTAACTCGAACACTCTTATATGTTCTCTTTATTATTTTCCTTTAAAAAACTAAATCATGTGTATAGTGTATACATTCCTCTCAAAAGTTAGCTGATTTACATGCTTCCGGGTTTTTTGATTTTCCATTCCGTTTTCGAAATACACAATTGTCCCCTTTCAAAGAATCACCTTGTATATTAATATTAGAGTTGTTTGTTATAATAAATGTGATTAAAAGTAATTACCTTTAATTAAAAAATTAAGGGTCTTTGAAATAATTGTGTTAGTTTTTAATAAATTTATATTATTATATTTATACACACAAATGATTATTATAAAATTTGATTTTTTTTTATTTTTATAAAGTGCTTTGAATCTGTTATTATTAATAATAATAATTAATTTAATAGACTAGACGTAGAAAAACACTTTGTGAATACCATCATTTTTCCATTACATAAACTTGAGTAAAGAATTCACGAAAGATAAATAAAGTAGTAAGATCCGACAAGGCTTGCTTTATATAAACTAAAATAGTTTTCCAATTAAGAGATAATCTAGCGTTTTAGATAGGAACCCACATCCTCGATAAACAATCTGTTGTTCATATCAACATCAATTCACATCAACTTATGTAAAACGATTGTTGAGATGGTTGACATTTGTGACACTAAGGCACTGAAATTTTAATTGAAAAACTCAATAGACCGGCAAAGTGTGTGCTACACATGCTCAAACTATGGGCTGGGAAATTGATACTCCCAAAAAGCGCCTCTTTGACACTACACGAGAAATTTATTGTTGATTAGCTTGATACCCGCCCTCTTTGCTGGGCTTTAAAGTAAAAGCCACCTCGTTATAACCTCCAAATCTTTTGCTCTTGTTTATTCCCCTTCCATAACAGTCGAAATCGGAATAAGGATTGTTCTACACAGGTAAAATATATGTATAGAATTCAATTTTTTTTAATGTTATATAGTCTAGATTCATTGAATGTATCAGAACAGGTGGCCATTAATTGTATCCCGTTCACAATTTTATAGAAATCTTTAATTTATGGCTCAAAATAATGATAATAGATGGCGTGTGATGTCATGGTCTAAATTTAATTTATTAATTTTGTTTTTCCTGTATTTTTATAAATTATAGCTCATGTAGCCTGATGTATGAGCTATGTTATTGTACAATTTCATTCAAATCCATTGGGTAGTTTTTGCGTCAAAGCGTAACAAACAAACAAACATTCTTACTTTCAGGGAAGGGATACCACTATGCCAGTATCGGTGTAAATGCCATACTGTGTACTGTAATGAGAGAGTAGTAACATTAGCAATAGAATGGGCCTATGCCCATACCGCATTGACTCGTTTAAAAACTCTTTTAAAATAGTTCTAGGTGCTACAAACTGGATGTACAACCCCTTCATTTGACCTCCGGTTGACATGTAGGCTGTTCGTGGAAAAAAAACATTTGCATGAAAAATTCGAAAAAGAATGTTTCATTAAATATTTTTGGAAATTTAAATTATAAGCTTTTACAAACCAATGTTTAAAAAAAAGCATATTTCTCATTTCTCCGTATATAGGACAGATAAAAATTAGCATTTAAAAGAGAGTTCACAAAAAACACCTCTCTCAAAAGAGTACGTATTGTTTCTGAAAATTTATATCAAAATTATATTATTGTCACACAATTTAAATTTTTCGGAATATGGTTTTGGTTATATATGTATATATAGAAAATATATGGTGTATAGGGACACACAGATTTTATGTGTCACGTTTTGAATATTAAAATGTAATAATAATGTGCAAAGTATACAGGGAGTTCTTCAACTATACGGGAAAAAAAAAGGTTCTACTCTATATATTACACTACTGCATAATTTTCCTACTTAAATTAAACTACTTTTAAATAGTTTTACGTTAAAATCTTTTGATTCCAATATATTTATTAACTTTTATTAACTTTTATATATTTATTTTATATATATTTATTAACTTTTTAAGGATGTTCGAGCGGCAGGGCAATTTTGGATAAAAGGCTTGATTTTTTTATATGAAGTTGAACTAAGTCTAAATCAATTCTGAAAATTTTAGGAAGGGCAGACCGATTATTGCAATAAATAATTGATTTCAAAACTAGACATATTTAACATTGATCTTATGGGAAAACGGTAGATGGATGATATGTTTTCATTGATTTCTTCAAAATTAGTCGGTGGAAATGAAAAAAAAAAAACTATTTAAATAGACCTTTTTCATGAAAAACAGAAATGCTTTTTGATAATTTTTTATGAAAATATAGGTCCAGTACAGACTCTACTCGAGCCTGTTTAGCATACTATTTAGCTTTCAATATTTCGAAAACCAAGGCAGATATTGAAAAATTTTATTTGTATTTTTCGTCTACATTCATGAAGTTATAACAAAATTCATAATCAAAGTTGAACGTAGAGTAGCTACAAATAATTTCAACCGCAAGTCTAAACTTGCCTTGGCGCTGTCAATATTTTTCTACTCTCGTATAGAATAGATTTATACGTTTAAATATATTGAATATATAGATACAACAACCAGCGCTAGTCCAGTTGGTACAGCGCGGCAGCGGTGGTATTAAGACACTATTGTCACTAGTAATCTATACGTCGCTGGTTCAAGTCCGACCCGAAGCAATCTATTTTTTTAAAAATAAACCTAATAAACCTGGCCATGTGATTGTGCCAATCACATCGCTATTTATAATATTTTAAGTTGTAGAACCAATCAAAAAAAGGTTGTTTAAAACGAGGTTGCATTTTAAAACAACAATATTTGAAATTTGATAGACAGTATATTACTTTCATACAAACAAATCATGTGTTTATGTCAACTTCACCACTCAACCCCGGTACGGTACGGTAGCTGTATCACATTCGTGGCCCCATTTGCCATATTTGGCGAACGGTGAGGTTGAGACAACCTCACATCGGTTGATATTATGTATTATTATTTTTTTCATTGTATGAATAAAATAAAATGAGCTACCCTGTACGATCTGCTGTACAATCACAGCTAACGCAGTGCTGAACTCTAAACCATTAGTGATGGTATGGTGATAAAATATCAAAAATTTTATAAAATGTATATCACGTAATCTCCTTTTTGTTAATATTGTATGTTGGTATATATTTGACGCAGAAATATAATAATTTTGATACAGAATTTTTTTTCTCTGTGTGTGTTTTTGTGTGTATTACGTAAGAGAACCCCTGGAACTGGAACGATCTCACTTTATAATATTTTGAATATTATTATTTTAAATTCGTGGTAATCTTATATATAATACACTTCACACATCTTATGTAAAATCTAATCTAATCTAATTGAATTGATCAAAATTATATTTTGAATTTAATAAACATATAATGTTTCTATTTAAAATCGAGTTTTGGAGGTGTTATAAAAGCGACTCTTTTGATTAGAAGTTACCTAAAAAACTGTATAAATTTTCTTTTCGAACGATTAAAACATGATCGTTAAATTTAACCTAAACTTATTGAATTGATCCAAATTTTATTTTCAATTTAATAAACATAATCGAGTTATGATAAGAATAATCGAAGGTGTTATAATAAGAGACTCTTTTGATTGGAAGTCTCGTAAAAAATAGTTCAAATTTAGCCATAGCTAAGGAAGGCTTGACACTTCAGGCTGACGATCAAAACATTTGTAACCTAAATCCAAAAAAACATAAAAATCATTAGTTTCCCAGTATCAAGTATGATTTGCATTTGGAATTGGAGTCATAGACTGACAGCATATGGAGTATTTAGCCAAATTTCTTTACAGGCTGTGTTCCAGGAATAGGGGACGTCCTTGATACATCAGGTCAAAAATAAAATTCTAAGACGAAAATTATCTTTCTACATATTCACACACTCGTGTATATGTATGCATACATATATGCCAGCGAAACGTTGAAACTCTCGCGTCTCATTCTCGCAATTTCGTACTATTTCCTCTCCCCCTCCCACTGTTTTGCCGCTTCTAGTTGGCTGCCTATTTTAAATAATAGCTAATTATTCGTACTTGAGGCAACAAAGACTATCGTTACTACTGGGACGCTCTGTATAAATTTACCAGTTCGAAGCCGTTTTTTTCATTCCCGGCCAAATGAATGAAAAACTATCTTAAATTTGTTATTGTAACAGCTCTTTTATTCTTGGTTATCAAGAATACTTTCTGTGACTCTTTAAAAACTTTCCTAAAATCGTTAGCAACATCTGAGTTTTTAACCCCCGAAAAATTTAATGTTATAAGTTTGACCGCTATGTATGTTTGGCTATTTTTCAAGTGCGAGTTTAGGGTTCCGTACCTTAAACTTAACCCTTTTTAAAACCTAATCGATCTAAATAAATTGAGGTGATTCAGTTCTCGGTTAAAAGTAAGTGAATAAAAATGTTAGCGTTAAAAAGCCCTTCTGATTTCATAAACGAAGAGTTTCTTTTCGTAGCTATTGAATCAACGCCTACTTAATCACCCACTCAAGTATTGATAAAAAAAGATATGAATGAACTGAAATCAAGTTCGAAGAATATATTCACAACGTTAATACAATTTTCTAATGGTATTTATCAAATCTAACCTGAATACCAAATAGCTTATATTTTCGGGGGTAGTAAAATTTTAATATTTACAAAGAACGATATAGATCAACACTACATTCAACAATATCTTCATTTTATTATAAAGTCGAATATATACTTGCTAGTAAAAAGGATAAAGAAGAAAGTAACGTAGTTGGTCTTCTGGTAACAAAAAATGAATGCTACGACAGTAAAAAAAATTGCTAAAATACGACAGTTCGATATTACCGCTCAGATAATCAAGCAATCAGTCTAAAAATGAGTTTTTGTACAGTATATTTTTCTAAAAATTGTAAGGTATTAATTTCAAATATGTACTTGTTTTATTCTTTAAAAAATTTAATTTTTAAATTTTTTTACTTTTAACTGTATGAATTAATTGTAGTATTAGTTTAAACAAGTAAAAACAAACAATTAACTGAGTTAATTGTTGAAATACCAGGTATACATAGTGTTAATTACTCTGTCACATTACACATACATACATGTCACACACATATAACTAATATACTCATATAATACATACTATACAATTTACGTTTTTACAAAAACAGTGATGTTTATGAAAAAATGTTTCAAACAAAAGTGGTTTATTTTTTTATAAGGAACATTTGTTCTATCTCTAACGGTTTACAAGAGAGTCCCAAGACCCAATTGACCTATGTTGCCCATTTACGAAGTCGACCTCACTTTTTACGTCCTCAGCACGCTTTAAAAATTTCAGCTTGATATCTCCTTTCGTTTTTGAGTAATCGTGATGACAGACGAACAGACGACGGACAGACGACAGATGACAGACGACAGACAGACAACCAGAAACGGACTAATTAAATGGAAATGGACTAATCATAGCATCAATATTTTTAAGCGTTACAAACTTGGGACAAAACTACATTTGGTTTGATCAGGATATTTATTATGACATAAAATATTTCCTTGTACTCTAAATTATCTCTATTATCTTTAACTTCTGATAACCTACTTTCACAACTCATTTTTTTAATGAAAAAACATAAAATTTTGACAAAAAGTACAAATTATTTTTGCATACTCTCAAAATTCATGGGTACCTGAACCGCTTGAAAAAGTTTTAGTTTCTAAGAACTGACAATTTTCACCTAGTCGACCCAGGTAAAAATGGTCGGTTTTTTTGGTGACCCGATTTTTAAAAAGTTTTAGGTTAAATTTTTGTTGTAGTAAAAAAAAAAAACAAAAAAATTTGCAAATTTTATTTATTTAATATAGAAATTTTTTATTGAGTTTTTGGTAAAACTCTGAACAGGCTTATGTATTCTAGACTTAAAAATTTCTGATAAAATCACCCACCCAACAAACTCCTTCCTTCAATTTTTCATTTAATTAAAACCTTATTTATTAATTAAATTTTGGAAGGAAATGAAAAAACAGTACATATATAATATATATAATATATATATATATATATATATATATATATATATATATATATATATATATATATATATATATATATATAGTGGAAATATGTACATATTTAATTCAAACAATAATAATTTTCACTCAGTGTGAGAAGAGAATTGTGAGTTTCCTTATTTATTTTTCACTTAATCAAACATAAAAGAAATTAAAACGAAAAGGAAGCTTTTTTTTTATACTTGAATGTTGGTATACAGACTATTTGTTTCGTGTAAACAACATAAAGGAAAAGAAATTACTTACTGTTTTTTTTCCTTATACAGGGCTTCCAAAAAGTATCCAAATATTGTCTGTTTTTCAAAATTAAGGAATCTGGAGCAAAATGACTAAAAGTTGCTTTTAACAAGGAGGGAAAATAAAGATTCCTTGACCTTGAAAGCCATTTCAAAATTAACTTAATTGACTGAGTGAATTGTTGAAATACCATGTATAGACAGTGTTGACTACTCTTTCACATTACACATATACATACATGTCACACATATACATATAACTGATATTCTCATATAATACATACTATACAATTTGCGCTCTCACGGGTAAACATGATGTTTACGAAAAAATGTTTCAGACAAAAGTTGTTTATTTTTTTATATGGAACATTTTTTACATTTAAACTTTTGTTCTATCTCTAACGGTTTACAAGATGGGTCCAACGGAACCAAGACTTCATGGACCTATGTTGCTCATTTACGAACTCGACCTCACTTTTTACGTCCTAAGAACGCTATAAAAATTTCAGCTTGATATCTCTTTTCGTTTTTGAGTAATCGTGATGACAGACGGTCAGACGATAGACGACAGACAGACAGACAGATAACCGGAAATGGACTAATTAGGTGATTTTATGAACACCTATATTAAAATTTTGTTCATAGTATCAATATTTTTAAGCGTTACTAACTTGGGATTAAACTTAGTATACCTTGATATTTTTCATATACATGGTATAAAAAGTTTTGTCTATAATTCTCATTCGGTGTAATCTACTTTCTTTCGAAAACAATGTTTCCTATAAAAGTTTATTTTACAAAGAACGGTTTTTTTTTTCAAGGTTTCTCCTCTTAAAAGTTTTCTATATTGGAAGAGGTCCGTTACTTTTTGAAAACTCTGTATTTAGGAAAAAAACAAAAGCTTTCTTGTTTACTTACAATTTTTTTAATAAAATTTATTTGAGTTTATTAAATAAAAAATTTTATAACATTTCTCAAAAAAAAAAAAAAAAAAATGGTTTTGTAGAGTTACGTGGAAAAAACAAATGAGATTGTTGTAATTGACAGTTTTTTGTTTTTTACCCTTCAAATAATAAAAATGATCAAAAGTATAAATTCGAGGAAATCTTAACCGCCTTTTATTTTTGTAGATATTACAAGGCAATATTCGTTAAAAAAATTGAATGTGATTGTAGGGTGAAAAGTAGTACTTTGAGACATAAGACGAAAATGTACTTGTTTTCAATTCGCCTCAACTCTTGTTCTCGATGTAAGGCAGGTAAAGCTCGTTGCATCTGTAACACCGCGTTAATTTTCGATAAAATTTATAAGTATATAAAACTGGCTGCAGTTCCACCTTCTTGCGAAGACACCTGATAACCTGATTTGAATAATTTTCCAACTGAATTGAATTTTAAAAGCTGAAAGCTTTGTAAAGAATCAAAATGAATCATTTAGAATTTCTGGTGATATAAAAAATATTGACTAATAATTATCAAGTGAGTTTTTGGGTCTAAATTACTTTATATCAAAGTAATATATAAATTGATCGAAATTTGAAACAAAAATTTGTTTAGAATATTTTTGGTTTTTCTACTTAAAGAAAATTTAAAAAAATTAAGAAATACTTTGGAAAGAACAAGCCAGTCGATACGAAGAGTTCAATATGGAAGGTTGATGCAATAGTGAGTGCAGTTCGAAGAGTTGTTGGAATTATTAAAAATATAGAGATTTGAATATATTTTAAATTTATTTTGATGAAAAATTAAACGTGGCTCTATTGAACAGTAAAACATATCTTTTTCAAAGAATTCACCCAATGGTTTTTGCTGTCGAATTTACGGGGATAGAACGTTACAGTATGGTAACTTACTCTGGAAAAATGGGAAGCATTAATTTTGAAAGTTTATCCTTATGATCAACTTCCGATAAAGAATCAACTATTTTTGGAATAAAACTAATTCCAATCTTTGAAAAGTGACAGTTACGGGTCCTTCCTGCAGTTGGAAAACCAAACTATATCTGTCCAGAAAATACGTTTATTTTGACCTGGAATAGGTACAAACAAACTCATTAACAAATCAATCAAATAAACACACTTTCGAATTAATATTTATTAAGTTAAGTATAGGTTCTTCATAATATTAATTAGTATTAAATATTTTCCCTGTAAAATGTATGTATGTGTAATTAATTAAAACACATAAATAATTAAGAATATCATATATTTATGATTATTATTAAGAGTAATTTAAAACTATAAATATAATATACTTAAATTAATTTTTACCGATTTATTATTAAAGAGTGTACATAAAATGATTTCAAATTAAAAATTTAATTTATTTTGTGTGGTTGGTGCTATAGAACTTTATTATTATTTATAATATTATCATAAAACACACATTAATATTTTTAACAAAAAATATTTAAAATTTATAGTGAAAAACACATCACATCACATTTTACTTCTGTTATTTATTATTCAATGATGTTTTAATTATTTTTTAAATAATTAATTAAGGAAGAAATAAGAAAGATAATCCTTTAATTGAAATTCATTCAACATTTATATCAAAATCTTATTTTAGGTATACTTGCAACTTAGAAACATGTGATTTTATACGTAGATACACCGCAAAAAAAAAAAATTACAACCTCATCCCGAAGTTGGCAGTTTCATGTTGAAATCAAGTAATAATACTTTCAAAGAATTTGCCTAAAGATTAGACCAAGTACAGCTAAGTAATTTATTTACAATAGAATCAGATTGAATTTAAAATATGAATTAATTGCTACAAAATCAAGCTAAATAAAAAAAAAAAAATTACTTTTATGAAAAAGATTGCTTTTAGTTTAAAACCATGCATTTTATTGATGGAAAATGAAATTGTACTTAGTTGGAATATATAATCGTGTAAATAAAAAGAACCGATGAATTAAAAGAAAATTTCTTTGCATTTGCTTTAAATATAGGATTTGTTTATTACGAACACATACTTGTTATTTCTAGTCCACATGTGATTGTGTCACCTACATGAAAATTGTTGTTACTAACTTACAGTGTGTTTGAAATAAATGTATTGATCATTTTTATAATATATAGAATGTTTGTGTATTGATTATAAAAATGATCAATAAATTTATTTCAAACTCACTTATCAACCTTCAGTAGCGCAATTGATAACAGCAATGTACTTAAGTCACTAAAATCAATAGAAATCCACTTGCCGCTGCTTCAAATCCGTCTCGAAGTAATTTAATTGCGCTTACTTGGTTGGCTGTGGATGAAGTTATAAAAAGTAAATATTTCTTGAGTTAATGATCTCTATATTTAATTCAAGAAAATAAGTATTTGAAAGCTTAAAAATTTAAGTATAGGAAGTATAGAATATTTAAGAATCGCATATGGTTTATACTTGAGTTATTTAATTAAGACCAGCCTTGAAAGAAACGAAGTACGTTTTTAAAGCGAGTGATCCTAACAATTGATGTGAGTGGTGTCCATATCAAAGTCCCAACAAATTTTTCGGACCAGGAACTTATCTATACACGACAAAAGGTTCACACATAAATATTTATGATTGATCTTGTAGAATGGCAATAAATTGCCCACTGTGAAAGGGAAAATAGAACTATTTTTAAAATTTTGATACACTAGCGCTATCTGTGATTGATAAGAAGAAAGTAAAAAGGAGTAAGGAGTAAGGAGAAAGCAAGTTTCGTTGTACTATTGTGATGATATCACGATTTTTTTACTTCACTCTCTGTATCTTAGAAAATAGTAATGGAAGTTGAAACTAATGTTTAAAGATTTTGTAAAAATTTTTTAAATTAGTAATTATATCATATAATATATCTGTCTCTATCTTTACCTAAAATCAAACTTAAAAAATAATTATAGGGACTTATTTTCATACGAGTATATCTATTTACGGTGTTAGGATAAAGAAACCATTAAAAAATACTCTTAAAAATGACATAACCATTTTTATTTTCAAATCACTTTTTAAAGCATATTATTTTGGCAACAAATTTTATTAAAAAATCGTTTTTAATTAAAAATTTTACATTTTAAAATAAAAGTAATAATTTCAATTTAACTGAAACTGAAGCAGGATCGAGAATTACTAAAAATGAACAGTTTTCTGTATGAAACTAGACAGGTCACATTTTAGAAAAAGAATAATACAAGCCTTTGTTTAACTTGAAATGTTTGTATGTAGATATATTTGGTCGGGCCAATTCTTGTAACTCTCATCTTCAATCGATTGAGTTGACATTTTATGACAATGCTTGGTTAACAAAGTGACGTCATTCTAAACCCAATATGGTGGACTCGTTATTTTTTAAGCACTCACATGATATGGATATCAAATGAAAGGGTTTGCTGCAAAGAATCCGAATAACTTATGTAAATCGGATGACAATGAATTTTTATGGGACGCATGATCGGATTTTACCATCACTTCCACCATATATTTAGTTTTAAATTAGAAATAGAGAAGTTGCATTAAATTTTTTTTCCCACAAATTCATAAATTATTGTTGAGGCTGCAATCGGTTTCTATGGAAACTTGCGTTATAATATAGTGAAAGCCAGCTGAGAGACAAACCATTTATCATTATTCATGTTATTTTATCATTTCTCGGTGCGATGGCGTTACGAAATCGAGGTTGAATTTATAGTTTAGAAAAACCATTTTCTTTTGTTAAATTAAACTTTACAATTTGTAATCAAAGAATGCTACCAATATTTATTTGAACACTGATTAAAATCCTGATTTCGTGAAATGATCTCAAAATCTCCAACGCAATATTAATTTTGAATATATTAAACTAATTTAAATTTTAAATATTTTCTAGGAAATAGTTCAATAGAATTTCCTTTAATACATAACTGAATTTTTTAATATCAAAAAAATAAACCACAACAATAAATAAATATATTTATACCAGAATTATTATTATTATTATTAATATTGCATAAGTTTTGATAAAAAAAAATTTGATAATTTAAAAATTCCATTATGGATATTCATACAGAATCGATCAAATTTAATAATATTATGTATATTTTTTAACCGACTTCAAACAAAAACGGAGGAGGTTATCAATTCGACTGTATTTTTTTTTTATGTTTGTTACCGCATAATTTTCGACTGAGTGAACCGATTTTGATGATTTTTATTTTATTTGAAAGCTGGTGCTTCTCGTGTGGTCCCATTTTAATTTGGTTCAGTTCTGACAATGGCATCCACGAGAAAATCATATAAGTCTTAAATTTGCATTAAGTATGTTCTCAACAAATGGAAGAATAACGCAAAATCACGCCAACCGATTTCGATGATTTTTTTTATATTGAAAAGGGCTTACTTCAGAAGTAGTTTAATGACAGTTTGGTTAGGTTCTGATTATGAGGTCCATGACAAAGTAACAGAACTCTTCAATTTTTTGGAACAAATTAATGATATGCGGCCAAATCTTTCATAGGCTATCCGGATATTTGAATTATCTACCGTAACGTCGTTAAGGTCAAGTAATTGTCGTAGTCGAATATGATGATCAAAGGAACTCCTTGGCGGCTTACAATAAAAAATGCGATCTGTGATAGAATTTGTAACTGAATATAATCAAATTGCAATCCGCTTACGTCCTTTGCTGCATTGTTACATGACGTAAGCGTTCTAATTGCACTATTTAAGGTATATTATGTTCGACGTTCATTGTCGGTAGACAGATTCCGTAGTCTCGTTATTTCCGTCAACGATCTA
The DNA here is from genome assembly GCF_905475395.1 of Chrysoperla carnea. Taxonomy (NCBI): domain Eukaryota; kingdom Metazoa; phylum Arthropoda; class Insecta; order Neuroptera; family Chrysopidae; genus Chrysoperla; species Chrysoperla carnea. Next base: position 131,261,087 of record NC_058337.1, read on the forward strand.
TCGTCATGTGGTTTATTTAATATATTTGTTAGCGTCCAAATCTGACAAAGCTATACCTTCCAAACTTTTGACACGACTTAGTGCCACACATATTTGCCCTTTTGCAAAGTTTTTTTTACCAAGGTGGATTACAGCTCTTTCGCGGGTGGTACCCTGTAGTTTATCGACTGTAACCGCCCAGCTTAATATTAGAGGCAGCATACGGCGTTCTACATCTCCGTAGGCTCTTAATGCCTGAAACGTAGTGCAAGATGGGGGTATGGGTATGCATCCATTACTATCTTTTAGCCTAAGCCCAATAGATTCGTCATCAAATTTAACATACACGGATTCTGGTAGCTCTCCATCCTCCAGTTGATCTCTCCTCAAGGCCGGCCATTTGATTTTTTTTATTATACCCATAGCTCCATTCACCCATTTCATTTGCGTCCAGTTCTGACAACGTCATCCATGAGAAAACCATAAAAAACTTAAATTTGCATTAAGTATGCACGACAAGAGAACGAATAACTCAATATCAAGCCAACCGATTTCAATGATTCTTTTTTGTGACAAATTAGTGAGTGTACTTCAGATTCACTAAAAATCAGAAAATAAAAAAAAATTTTAACAAAAAGAAAACCGACTTCAAAAGAAAAACTTTTCCAAAACAAATTAATATGCACTAAAAAGTAAAAAAAATAACGATAATATAATGTAGTTAAAATTATTGTTATTTTTTGAGTCGGTATCAGTCAAGGAAACAACTCTGACAGAACAGTTTGCTACATTAGCTTGGCTGACACCGACTCCAAAAATAAGAATAATTTTAACTACATTATATTATCGTTATTTTTTTACTTTTTAGTGCATATTAATTTGTTTTGGAAAAGTTTTTCTTTTGAAGTCGGTTTTCTTTTTGTTAAAAGTTTTTTTTATTCTATGATACTAAAGGTTTATATTTATTTCAAATTTTTGTGTACTTAATATAAGTCTAAATCCTCATATATGATACTTTTAATAGATTTGTTTATCTCAACACATTATACCACTTAGCATTCGAAAGTGATATTGTGCACTTCATTGGAAAACGCCATTACGAAGAATTAGAAAGAAACGAAAAAATTACCCAGAAGCCGGAACTTGAAACTGAGTCGTCTAGATATCCGTTAGGACAATTTGAACAAATAGAACAAAAAAGACAAATTATTCAATTTTTATTGGTGTTTAATTCAGAGGTTGGTGTTTTCATATTTGTCCTTTTATTCTTTTTTTATTCGTCTATGTTTTCTGATGAACTTTTATGCATTTGAAATAATTTTTGCCAGTTGAGACAATAATTTGTTGAGATTGGTTATAGAAAGTCTCCATGGGAATCAGTGATTTTTTTAGGGGTAATTACCTTACTATTAGCATGAATAAAATTCCATTCGAGGAATGGGTTCTTTGACAAAATGAAAAATATAGTCTTAATTAGTGATATTTGCATAGGTTATGGTTTTTAAAATCAATTTGCAGTAATCTGACATAAATAATAATGGATTATTTATTCAAAAAACCTGAAAAAACATTTTTTAGCTGCTATTACGAGATTAAAAACGGTTTGAATTGAATGCCGTTGTTAAAAATTAGTCAATATTAGAGTTGTTGAAGGGGCAGTTAAGATAATAAAATTTAATTTTTGACTCGGCAATATACAGCCTGATCATAAAACTATGATGGAATATTGAAAATGAAATTGAATTTATTAACTCGTCAGTTTACAATAATTTATTACAAAACATCTTATAATAATATGGTACCTAGCCTAAACTTTACCTATATTACATCGTCTTATAAATAGAATACATCAACTTCAATTGAATTACTGCACTTAGATTGAAATACGTCAAATATGTATCTAAATCTAAGCACATAAGTAATTTGTTATCTGTATATAGATATAAGTTAAGTTTGTAACTGTGAACTATATTTTCGTTCGGAGAGTAGTTTTATAGTTTCTAAAAGTTAGTAAAAGATATGATTAAAAATTTGTTAATTGAAAAATACCATTTTTTTAACTTTGTATCTCTACAATATAACTATTACGAGTGATTTTACGTTAGGACTCCTAAATTTGTTTTTGTCGCGGGGCCTTTTCAACTTTACTTTCGTTTCTTGGTAAAACGTTACAATACTACCTAATTATCTAGTAAAATACTCTATTTCTAGCGCACCAATACCGTTTCACATTGTATTAAGTCTCGCATCATTTGACATGAATCATCTTGTAAAAAAATTTGGGAGTATATTATTTATATATGGTGATCATTAGAGGAGTATTAAAAAAAGTATAATAATGCGTAGTAATATAAATATAAACATTAGAATTATATTTTTGATTACTTAATTTACATTAAAAAAAAGTAATTAAATATTTATTATTTTTATACCATACCTTTACAGTTTTTTTGTTGTTGGTGTTCTTTTTATTTTAATGCGAGTTTGGATTGAACAGCAATTAACATATTTATAAAAAAACATAAATACATTCATAAAATTAAAATGTATAATATGTAATTTTAAATTGATTTTAAACGTTTGGGAGGGAAAAGTTTTTTTCATTAAGAGTAGATTTCGAGGAATTTATGCCATTAATGTTAGATAGATGGTTCAATCTGGATGCCCAATTTGCCATATTACCTAGACTTCATACCATAACAAAATTTGAAAGTGAAATTAAAATTGATTGAAAAACGAAGAAGTTATAAGCATTCAAAGATTGTTTTCCGTCCTCTTTTAACAACAAAATGTTTATGTGTAATCTCTATGGCGATACCGTGCAATGACGTCACTAAAGTATATCTTCCCCTTTGTTTAATTGGGAATTTTAAACGTTCATATTAAAATTCCTTACTAAATATTTTAAAAACCAAGAGATCTGTTATCCTGTAAGTATACTTGATTCCATAAAAATCGCAAAGTTAAAACATTCTAAGCATACTCATCATATGTTATGTTATAATAGTAACACTTAGAATGTTTTAATTCGAGAGTTTTTAATGACATAGACTATACATGCGATTTGATGAATAAGAGAGAAGACTGCCAGTGAGCAACCTGTGTGCTTGTCATAGTCATATGTCATAATCATATGATGCATAGAGATTTTGTGTCTCTCCAATAATGTAAACAATATGTAGCCCATGACATAAAGATTAGACAAGGACACAGGGTAACTTACTGGCAGTCTTATATCTCATTCATCATACCACAAGTTTTGAGCTATGACGTTCTCTAGTTTAATATTCTATGGTTGTATCACATTCGTCGTCCCTATTCGCCATATTTAATCTCGCGATGTGGTTGAGACAATCTCATATCGGTTGATATTAATAATTTTTTTCCCATGTAAAACATCCTTTATAAAAGGTTGATTTAGTTCATTCAACATGTCGCCAAAGAACCTATCTCGATTCAATATTATGCGTATCTCGTATTAAATATAAAACATTTGGATGATTTTAAAATACATCTGTTCTGTTTTTAAATAAGATTTGGATAAACAAGTCTTGTGATAATTGATTTTGAATTAATTTAATTGAAAATGGCGTGTTTCTGTTATGTCTTTAAATTATCTAATTTATAAATAAATTGTTAATTCATGTTAATTTTAATAGTTACAAGGAGGCTTTTTTTTTAAGGTAGTACCTACACGAAAGTGATATTTCAAGAATTTCTCAAAACTCAGAATATAAAATATTTAATTCATAATACACATGCTGTTAAAATTAGAAGATGATTTACCATGCCATACATGAGATATTAGCAATTAAAAGTGACGCAATTTGTACGTGTACATGGGAGAAGTGTATAAAAATACACAAATTTACAAATATTATATTTATTTACCAATGAATGACGTCCACCATCTCTATGAAAAACTAATATAATGTAGAATACTATATTTAGAAAATATATTTAAAAAAATAAAAATTATTTACCATATAGTTTCGATAAAAAACTTAAATAAATAACTCGTTTTAGCGATGTTTTTTTGTGGAAAGGATATAAAGACTAATGGTAAAGGTATATATCATAGTGTGTGTGTTTATATGGAGAGGAGATACAGTAGTGAGGAACTACAGTCTTGTGAAAATAATATATGGTATAGTCATAGTAGTCATAGCACAGTTAATGCGCTGAATGATAGTATTAGTCCACAACTTTTTGACTGGACTGTCGCGGAGGAACTACCTTAAACTATTATTTAGTACCAAAATATCAACTTGTTTAATATCAAAATATCGAAAGTGAAAATGATCTAAGATCCGCACCAACTCTGAGGGAGGTTGCCACTTCTTCTCGGTGGTGTAAATTTTTTTTTTTTCAAAATAACCTCGGGTATCGATAGAAGCCTTAATATTAAGAAAAAAATGGTCCGTAAAGTTTTTCAAAAAACCCAATACTTTTCAAGTTATTGGCAATTGAAAATTCAGAATTTTTTCACGTTTTTCATCGGTTTTTTGCAAATATTAAGTGCAATATTAAAGATCAAAGCCGTTTTCTATTTTGTCTGCAATTTAATCGATGTATTCAATGCCATCTAGCGGCGAGCAGATATATTTTATGCATTCTAGTGAAATAGGATTTTGTAGTGCTTGAAATAAGCTTTAAAATGAGCACTGTTAGTCTTTGCACGTAAAATGAGTGAGGTTTACTGCAAATAAGAATAACATCTAATGGTTTTTTCTTTTAAATCAATAGATTTCATAAGTGCCATTTCTACCAAAATTATACTTAATCGTATATTCGTATTCCGTCTAGAATTAACTTTAATATAAAGAGTTTGATGGGTCCAATTCAACTAAACGAGGAAACGGGCAATTATAGGGTAATTTTTATTAGTAGGTACTCCGGGTCAATTGAGGATAAACTTTACTTGCTAGGAGAATAGCAAGAATGATTATTGATAGGATTTGTTTTGGAAAAAGATCAGTAAAAAAACAACCTATAAATTTGATATTGTGTATGTGTATTGATTGTATGTATAGACACAATGTCTTAGTATTTTACACTGCTGTCACAAATAATGCTAGAATATAAGATCATATTTGTATGGACTCGATTATATAAGCACAAACTTTACCACCATAATGTACTTTGGATCAAATAACGTACTGTACCATTGATCAATGGTAATGGCTGTGCACTTAATTTAACATTTATATTTCCCGCTGTTGTAGGTTGCCATGCATAGGCTAGCATAGTACAAGCGGAATAAAAGAATCCTTTATTCATTGAATTGTTCCATAGAGATAATAAAATAGAGATGTAAAGACATAGGAAACAAAATGAGTGAATTCTTGATCTTATCTCTATCTCTTTCTTATCGGGTGTCGAGTTTGGGGCTCTATTTTATACTATCTCTGTGAATTTTTTTCGCCAGTATGTACGCAAGAATGATTTAGTAGCATTTAATGATTCAGTAGCAATTTTTCCATAATAGCCGATGTTAACGAGCCAATTTTCACGCATAAACATTCCGTCTCATTTTAATCATAATTTTAACAATAACAAGTGAAAACAAACAATTGACTGAGTTAATTGTTGAAATACCATGTGTAGGCAGTGTTGATAACTCTGTCACATTTCACATACGTACATATCTGACATATTTAACTGATATTCTCATATAATGCGCAAGTGTTGATGCGCAATCGTTTGTTTTTTGGACGTCACGTAAATAACAAAAGATTTTCACTTTGATATTCCTATATTAATACATACTATAAAATTTGCACCTAATTAACGCCCTCGTGGGTAAACAGTGATGTTTCCAAAAAAATGTTTCAAACAAAAGTTTTTTATTTTTTTATAAGCAACATTTTTTACATTTAAACTTTTGTTCTATCTCTAACGGTTTACAAGATGGGTCCTACGGACCCAAGACCCAATTGACCTATGATGCTCATTTACGAACTTGACCTGACTTTTTACGTCCTGAGTACGCTGTAAAAATTTCAGATCGATATCTTTTTTCGTTTTTGAGTTATCGTGTCCACAGACGGACGGACGGACGGACAACCGGAAATGGATTAATTAGGTGATTCTATGAACACCTATACCAAAATTTTGTTCGTAGCATCAATATTTTTAAGCGTAACAAACTTGGGACGAAACTTAATATACTATGTATATTTCATATATACATGGTATAAAAACATTTGTTTTTATGAAAAATTTATTATATAAAAATTTTGTTTAAAATTTACAACCAACTAAGGTATAGTTTAGGTAAGTTCTTTATTATCATGATAGATCATCCTTTTAAAAAAAACGTATATTTTTTTTTATATAAAATAATATAAAATAATAATATAAAATAAAAGTGACTTATAAAAATAGCACCTGAACGAGGCCTCACTCACAAAATAAATTTTTAGTGTGTGTTATGTAGTAAAACTAAACTGATATTTGAATATTTATTAAACACACTAAATTATATGTTAAAATACTCTGTAATATTCTAACTTCATGTTTGTACATTTAAATTTTATCATGATGTTATAATAAAATATTCTTTTTATTTATACAGAGTGAGGTTGTAAGTTGATATACAGTTATAAAAAGTATTAGTTAAAAGTAGTTGTATACTTGTAACATTGATTCCATTCATTTTAAAGTATCCTAATAGGATATTAAGAGCCAATCTTTGATGGAAGGAGGAACGTACTTGCGGTACTACAAGACAGAATGATATGGTCTGAGTACAATCGCAGGCGTTCCGAAGATCTTATATCACTTCCAAGGGCCACTGTTCGCAAAGTTGTTGCGGCTATTGCGAGACACTGGTTGGGCGGCAGGCATGCTGAACGCTTGGGCCTGGCAGTGTATCACGACTACTGCAGGAGCTGTCACAGTGGTGAGGAGGAAGAGGCAATGTCTCATATTCTCTCACACTACCCAGCTCTTTTCATCAGGAGATGGAATTACTTGAGCCAGCCTCCCTTTGACGACTTCTCCGACCTTAAGTCCATCGACGTCAAAGCTCTCCTGCTGTTCTTAAACAGCTCCAAATGGTTCATGGAGTAGTGGCTGGGGATTGGCTAACCCTTTTCCGGTATTACAACGGAATCTATGGTCTAAGTGTGTCTCACCCCAGGACAGCCACTCTAACCTAACCTAACCTAGTATTATGAATTTTCATGATCATCGGATTATTTTCTTGTGAAATTTTGATAGAAATAGTCGTCCTTTGGTACGAGAAAACAGTTGCATTTCCCATACTCTTTCCTTATTGTATACTTGCGGTTACCCAAAAATTGTTTAACGCGCCTATAGAAGCTTTCACTTCAAAAATTGTCTTATTTAAAATTTTTTAAATCAGCAATTTTTATAGATTTTTTCGGGTATACGCAATACTTATACACGCAGTTATTAACACCTTTCAGATGCCTACCTTGAAAAAAAATATCCAAAATCCAGCCGTCGTAAAATCAATTTTTTCGTGGCTTTGCTAACTAGCTTTTATACTAGTTGGACTAACACAAAAAATACATATATTGTTTACCACAAAATCTATAAAAAAATTTGTTTATAAATATTGATTATTGAGACTAATCATGATGAAAATCTATAGAGTTATATTCACATAGTTTACAAATCAATAGAAACAAGGCACAATAGATATCAACGAAAATAATACATTTTATAACTGTATTTCCACTTATGACATACTCTGTATTTATATAGTGTTTTATTATAGTCAATTATGTTTATTTGGTTTTTGGCTTGCGTTTAATATAAAATGTTTTATTTACCGGATAGTCCATACATAAAGCGAGTTTATATCGTTCTAAGGAAATATTGTTGCGGTGGTGAGTTACGGAAATTTTATATGAAATATATTTTTTAGAGTTAACATCCTGTAAAAAATTGTATACTGTGATTCAGAGGGAAATATAACCGATCTGTAATAAATATTTTTATCAATAATTTCCTTGTTAGAAATTTGAAATGTAACACACATTCAAAAAGCATACGCTTCTGCGATGACCTGAATTTTTCTGCCTAACGTGCCGTATTTCTGCCTAGCAACAATCTATTAACCGTGTTGGCGCGCTCGAATTTTTCGTTAGTTCCTAAATTATTTTTGCTTAGAAAACTAACTAGCTGTTTATTCGTTGTGTGCGTAGTCATGGTAGGGACAATAAAATCGGTGCTAGCGCTTCCAGTGAAAAATTTTGGCGATAAAGGACGCTGCTATGACTAACTTGCAATTCTTTACATGTTAATGTTATAGAAAATGTCAAATTAAAATTATTGAAAAACACTAATTAATTAAACATAATGCATTAAAAATTGTGCAAATAAGAAATCAAATTGCACAAATATTATTTTTTAAATGTAAATTATCATAATTATTTATTTAAATTTGTGAGACAATAATATTAAATTTTCAATGTAAGTCATAAATGCAATCCATACAATTATATATGCATCCATACAATTCTATAATTTAAGTAGTGTATCGTTACCATGAAAACGCCTCCAATAAAACTCACGCACGGTACGAATAGTTATTTGCATTATATTGGTTTTAATTTTATTATTATTGTATTAATAATATTCTTTACATTATTATGTAAGCTTTGCTTAATATTTTTTTACTTAATTTTGAATTTGTATTTATTTATTATTAATTCATAATTAAAATTGTTTCAATACTTTTGCCATAAATAAAAATGAGACTGCTGAATGTCGAAAAAATAGTCGCAAAATAATAGTTTTTATGAAATATTCGATAATTCTTTTAAATAATTTTTCGTCAAGTATCACTTGAATCAATACAATAATGTTTTAATTCGAAATCAGTGGAGATTGAATTTCTATTTTTACTTGTCTATGAAGTTTTAGCTACATAGAAGTAATAAATGTTTAATTAGAGTGATGACATAATGTCAATAATTAATCAGATAATATTTTTAATAGTAATAACCTTTAGATAGTGTAATAATATTTAAAAAAATTATGCCAATATTTAATTTTTTTTTTTATTTCATTATTATGAATGTAATAATCATCTGTTTAAAATTTAAATGGTTACATTACATTACGTTACAACGTTTTATTATTTTAGTTACTTTATTTATTAAATTGTAATAAATAAGGTATCCTTCAATATCTATTACTTACTGTTTAGGAACTTTATTTTATAACATACTACTAATTTATTTATTATTATGATCATTCAAAATGGTCTTTTAGCCTTTTTATAAATCATCTTGGACTTACAATTAGTTCAGGTAGTTACGGAAGCAAATAAAGGGCTGTTAAAATTTTGTAACTATTTTAACAATCTGTGAGAAAGTGTTATAAAAGTTTTGAGAGGGTTGCGTTGAGATTTTAAATCACAGTCATTTCATCCTTTAACCTCAAATATTTGAGATTAACGTTTCAAATTTTGAGGGTTGATGCTGTCAGAACTTGGAAAAAATAGGCGAAAATTAGGATAAAAAATTTGCTGCTTGTTATAATTTTCGTTATAGAAAATTATTTGCCATGCTTTTAACTACTGAATATTAGTTTTCCAAATTAATCTTAAGAAAATTAGCCTTGTTACATAATAAAAGCATACCTTTAAAAACACTTTTAACAAAAAGAAAACCGACTTCAAAAGAAAAACTTTTCCAAAATAAATTAAAATGCACTAAAAAGTAATAACGACAATAAATGTAGTAAAAATTTTTGTTATTTTTGGAGTCGGTGTCAGCCAAGGAAACAACTAATGTAGAAAACTGATCTGTCAGAGTTGTTTCCTTGGCTGACACCGCGACCGACTCCAAAAATAACAATAATTTTAACTACATTATATTGTCGTTATTTTTTTACTTTTTAGTGCATTTTAATTTATTTTGGAAAAGTTTTTCTTTTGAAGTCGGTTTTCTTTTTGTTAAAAGTTTTTTTTATTTTGTGATTTTTAGTGAATCTGAAGTACACTAACTAATTTGTCACAAAAAAAGAATCATCGAAGTGATATTGAGTTATTCGTCCTCTTGTCGTGCATACTTAATGCTAATTTAAGACTTATGATTTTCTCATGGATGCCGCTCTCAGAACTGGACCGAAATGGGTCCGAACGGGAAGCATCAGCTTTCAAACAGATAAAGAATCATCAAAATCGGTTCACCCAGTGAAAAGTTCTGAGGTAACAAACATTAAAAAAAAAAAATACAGTCGAATAACTTCCTCCGTTTTTGTTTGAAGTCTGTTAATAATCAATATAGGATTTACAAATCTATAAATTGAACACCGTAGGGATATTATAAAACTTACCTGCTCATAAAGGGCATTAATGAGAATTAAATATATTCGATTTAAAGATGATTCTAAGAAAACGTGTTATTTTACGTGTTCTTAAGATAATTGGAGATCGAGGAAGTCGAGACTGATGTTAAATTTGAGACCCAAGCATTTTGAATGGGATTTTCGATGTACTTCCTAGGATGGAACATAACTACGAAATAATTTTTGAAATTATTAGATGGATTTTTTGTTCTCAAATAAGTAAATGAATTTGTTTGTACTTTGTGCGGTAAATGATAAAAATGAATAAAGATGATAATTTTAATGAGAAAAAGAAGTATTTTTATTTTTCCGGTATTAAAAATTTTAATAAGCAATTTTATAGGTGTATGTGTAATTATTAAGTTTAAACGTTTTTTAAATAATGATTTTCTCACGAGTTGTTTTAAATATTTATAAAATATTTTCATTGAACAAGATGTTTTAATTTTCAAAGACAAAAATCTTTTCTATCAAAATTATCATCTTATATTCATGGATCTCCGTTGTTTGATTTATTGCTGTGAGGAATTTTGATGATGGATTTTGTTTGAACATGGTGAAATTCGACGAAATGAGAAAAGAGTGAAGTTTACGAAAAAAAGTTGCTTATTTCTTATAAGGAATATTTTTTACATTTTAACTTTTGTTCCATCTCTTACGGTTTACAAGATGGACTTGTACACGGTATCCCAACGGAGTTGAACACCCAATTGACCACGTTGCTCATTTATTTTGACTTTGGGTAGTCCTAACAGGTTCTCACCCAGGTCCCAATTGGGATTGCCGAACTGGGCATGGTCCATAAATAACCTATTGGGATGCAATGTGGTTTGGACAAATTTCTAGTCGGGTCAGAATCCAATTGCCCTATGTTATACGCTATAAAATTTGAGCTTGATATATTTTTCGTTTTTTGAGCTATCGTGCTGACAGACAGACGGACGGACAAACGGAAATGAACTAATTATTTGATTTTATGAACACTTAAAGCAAAATTTTGTTAGTGTCATCAATATTTCTAAGCTTTAAAAACTTGGGACTAAAATTAATATACCTTGATATATATTTCATGGATTTTGAACGCAAGGGCTAAAACCTCCAGAACCTAACCAACTCTTCTATAGTCAAACTCAACAATACTCCGGGCCAATAAAATTTTCGGTCTATTTTTTTTAAATTTCCATTTTTCATATACACAGGGTATAAAAATATTAATTTTATCAATAACTTTAAGTAAAATTTTAGTTTAAAAAAAGCATTAATGAATTATTTGAAAATGTTAATTTTAATATAATTTTTCTTTGTTTTTAGGTGAGTATGAAAATTTGTTTGTTATACCTAGAAAAACAATCTATATACCTTTTGTGGTAAGTTTCCTTTTTGATTATTAATTTATGTTAAATATCTCAACAACACGGTTTTTGTTAAAACATCTGCAAGATTTGATGAACAAAAGAAATATTATCCATAATAATAATAATAATAATAATAATAAATGAACGGTATAATTTCATTCATGTTCTGACACCACATTAAATTATTTATTCTTTTATGAATGACATGAAAATTTATAGCCTAAACAAATTTTATATATCGATTGGATATCCGTTCTCTTATCACTTATTTTAACAGGTGTGAATTAAATATTAGTCAAGTTCAAAATTTATTAAAAACTGCACAATATACTGGGTGAGTGAGAAAAGTGTGCATGTAAAATCGCGGTAAAAAGAATATACCGAAGATACTCATACATCCTTAACTAATCGGGCACGACGGTTTTTTTTTTGTTTTCAATAAGGTTCTAACTTTTATTTAAATACACTGGGAAAAAATTAAAATAATGACAACCTCATCCCGAAGTTGGCCGTTTCATATTGAAATAAAGTAAAACTGCTTCCCTTTCAAATAATTTCCTAATGATTGGATTAAGTACAGCTAAATATTGCGAATCGATGAATTAAAAGACAATTTCTTCGTCGTTTGCTTTAAATATAGTATTTGATTATTACGAACACATACCTGTCATGTCTAGTCTATATGTGGTTATGTCAACTACATGAAGATTGTTGTTCCTAACTTACAGAGAGGTTGAAATAAACTTATTGATCATTTTTATGATATATGGCATATTTTTGTTCATATATAACAACCATTGGTAGTGCAGTTAGTACAGCGGTGACACTATAATCGATAGTAATCCATATGTCACTGGTTCCAATCCGACTAGAAGAAATAAACTTAATAAACCTGTTCAGGTGGTTGTGACAATCACATTATTATTTTGTTATAACATTTATAAGCGGTAGAACCAATCAAAAGAAGATTGCTTAAAACTATGTTGCATTTTAAAACAACAATATTTTAAATTTGTTAGTATATTACTTTCATACAAACAACTCATGTGGTTGTGTCAACTACAGCACTCAACCCGTACGGTATTGCTCATATCATTTGGTATTAAGAATTTTTTTTCAGTGAAGATTTTTTGTTAATTTTCCACAGACTAGTTTTGGAGAAATCTATGAAAACATATAATCCATCCACCGTTTTCCCATAAGACCAATGATAAATACGCCTTCTTTTGAAGTCATTTATTTATTTAAATAATCGGGAAATTCCCCCCTAAAATTTTCAAAATTGATTTAGACTTAGTTCAACTTCATATAAAAAAAATCAAGCCTTTTATGCGTCAGTTTTAGTCAACTGGTAAACTTAATCAATGCAAAAAGTTCCAGCTTTGATAGCGAATATCTTTTTTAATTGACGAGCAAAAAATTTTGAATTTCGGGAATTCTAAAAATTTTATTTTTTATTCTTTAAAAAAGAGGGTTTACTAACATTCTACCCTAAATGCTTTTTTATTTGATTTGAGGTGAAAAAGAAGATATGTAGCATGAAAAAATTGATGGGATTACTCAAAGTAGTCGAAACTTGTGTACTATAAAATAAATGAAATGTATTATCAAAAATTAATGCCTAAATTACGAAGAATTGAATAATTAAAATAATGTGCAAACATTATCTTTAAGAACGTAACAAAAGTAATCATCATTTCACACTGTCCAAATAATGTTTCTCTTCAAAAGAGCAACATTTATATATAATAAGTAAAATATAGAATGAAATGCGTGAAAGAATCATTTTGTGTAAAAAAAATTAAATATAATTGAATGAAATTATCTCTTTATTATTATATGTTTTTTTTAATATAAATAAAAATTTATTTATTCATTTAATAAAATTAATGAACGTTTTGCGTTCTTGATTTTAAACAATAGACAGGTATACATTTGACGACAGGTAAACAACACCCTGAGTTTATATGAAATAGGACTAGAGTCATGCGTATTATTTGACCGTCATTTTAGAACGATCACTTTTTTCTCTATGAAAATGTTTATATCAAGGAAATTTTTTTTCAAGGCACTAGGAAGATGTGGTAGCTTAGGTTAGATTATATTGGCTCCCCACGAAAGAAACACTTAGGCTATAGAGCCCATTTTGATACCAAATATACCATATCAGCTCCCCAATTATTTTCATAAGCTGAGTGCACCTCCTTCATGCATAAACTATACACTACACCTGTCCATCACAACTATTAATTAAATTAATTTTTGTTGTGACGGCAGAAATTGAATCCGCTAGCCTTGGCTTAATAATCAAATACCGGTACCCTAGTGTTAAATCGCCTTCCAATTATATAGTCCGCAGCCACAGCAACTTTTTTATGAAATTATCAATACAAACTAGAAACTTCGTGAGTGACTGCTTTTAGGTGAGTCTGCCAAATTTTCTCTCCACGAATTTTTTCGAAAAAGCTGCGTATACAAATGCATGGTAACGTCACATTTAAGCTCTCAGTCTGAAAAAGCAGCAAGGAATTTATCGGACACGATGAAAATTTGATTACAATAATTATTAAACAAATAAATATTTTGTCCGACAAAAATGATCCTCAAACAAACTTCGAACATGCTTAAGCATTTTTTCAATACATCCATAATTCACTTTTGCTGAATTGTTTAATAATTATTAATGTTTTCAAGTGGTCATAGTGTCCGAAAAGTTACCTGCTGCGTTTTTTCCGACCGACAACTTAAATATAACGATATCATGCTCATTTGAAAAAGCAGCACTTTCGAAAAAAGTCGTAGAAAGTTTGGTAGACTTGCCAAAAGGAAGCCACTCACGAAGTTTCAAGAATGTATTGATCATTTATTAAAAAGGGGGGCTGTCCCTGCCTACGAAAATTTTCGTAGAGGAAAAATTACTTGGCGTGATCTTGACAATAACCAATCAAACTTCTAATCGTTCTGAAATCACTGTCAAATACTGTACGTGGTCCTAGATCGACCTACTCGTGGTGTGATCTGGTAATCAAACATACAAGAAACGAATTATAATTTCGAAAATATATCAAAAGTAAATATAAAAAAATATGTTTTTAATTATGATAAATCATATCCGTATAATATATAAATAATGTAATTAATATATTATGTATTTTCAAGCACAAAAATTTATAACATTATTTATTAATTTATAACAAATACAGGGTGTAATTAAAATGGTTGCATAAGAATTTTTTAAAAAACAGTATATATTTATGGTACTACAATTTTTTGATCTGATAAGCGGTTTTCGGGAAATAGAGAAGATTATGGTCTCTTACAACTTATCAGAGATATACTAAGTTTAGTCCCAAGTTTGTAACGCTTAAAAATATTGATGCCACGAACAAAATTTTGGTATAGGTGTTCATAAAATCATATAATTAGTCCATTTCCATTTGTCTGCCTGTCTGTCGTCTGTCTGTTGTCTGTCATCACGATAACTCAAAACCAAAAAAAAAGATATCAAGTTGAAAGTTTTACAGCGTGCTCAGGACGTAAATAGGAAGGTCGAGTTCGTGAATGAGCAGCATATGTCAATTGGGTTTTGAGTCCGTAGGTCCCATCTTGTTAGACTCAACCGTTAGAGATAAAACAAAAGGTAAAATGTAAAAAATGTTCCTTATAAAAAATAAACAACTTGAAACATTTTTTTATAAACATCACTCTTTATCCACGACGGCGCAAATTAGATGTAAATTTTATAGTATGTATTATATGGGAATATCAGTTATGAATGTGTGGCTGTCTAAAAGTGTGGATATCTATATTCTTTACTTACGTGTCGTCAAGAAACAACTATTGCGTCATGAACACTGTCTATACATGATATTTCAATAATTAACTCAGTCAATTGTTTGTTTTCACTTGTTTAATTTTAAAAATTGTAAACTTTGGTAAAACAAATTAGGGAAAAGTACCCTTGTTAAGGTTAATCGGACATTAAAGCAATGTAGGGATAGAAATATGAAGTTTTGATATGATATTAATTGCTAACTCATACGTATAAATAATTTTTTGAAAAAATCTGACGAAGGATTTTCATGTAATTAATTCTAAAGTTAGAATTTGAACTAAGTTAGAATAAGAATGTTGTGAATAGCAGAGAATGTTGAATGAAGATTTTAAAGTACTTCTACTTGTATATCGTGTATATGAAATATACCAAGGTATACTAAGTTTAGTCCCAAGTTTGTAACGCTTAAAAATATTAATGCTATGAACAAAATTTTGGTATAGGTGATCATAAAATCAACTAATTAGTCCATTTCCGATTGTCTGTCTGTCTGTCGTCTGTCTGTCCATCTGTCATCACGATTACTCAAAAACGAAACGAGAAAGCAAGCTGAAATTTTTATAGCTTGCTGAGGACGTAAAAAAGGAGGTCGAGTTCGTAAATGAGCAACATAGGTCAATTGGGCCTTGTAAACCCATAGAGTTATCCCATCTTGCAAACCGATAGAGACAGAACAAAAGTTTGTAAATTGTAAAAAATTTTTCTTATAAGACAATAAACAACTTTTGTCTGATACATTTTTCGTAGACATCACTGTTTACCCGTGAGAACGCAAATTATGCGCAAATTGTATAGTATGTTTTATATGGGTATATCAGTTATGTATGTGTAATGTGACAGTGTAATCAACACTGTCTGTGCATGGTATTTCAACTCAGTCAATTGTTTGTTTTCACTTGTTATAGATTAAATTTCGTATATTACGTTGAAATTAAAAGAAGAAACGTGTGATGAAGAGTTTTGTTAATATTTTAATTAAAAAATTTACGAAAATTTTCGTCTACCAAAACGGAAAGAATCAAAAGAAGATTATTTATTATTCATAGTAATTAAGTAATTACATAAATCCGATTACTACTGAAGTTAGTTAGATGTTATCTATGTGTAAATAATTAATTTATAAATTAAAATTATTAATTTTTGTTAAAAATAGGTTTAAAATAATTTATTACCGTAAAATTGCTATGTACAATTTGTGTATGCTGAAAAATTTGGTATTAGCAGGGAATTTTAAAGTATAATTTTTGTGACCAGCCTATAAAATAGGCGCCACCCCATGTATGCATGAGTACACGTTAAATGTTAATTTATTTTCTTAATTTTATTCATAATTTGATCAAAAAATACAATGAAAAAACAAAATATGGTTGTCAGTTAGTTCACTGTAAAATATATAATTTAGTTGATAGTAATCAGTAAACCAAGTAAAACAGTAAACAAGTTCCAACATCAGATTGGAAAAAGACAATCTCCCGCGTGTGACAGATGCGGAGAAAATTCAGAAGAAACATCGATCCACTATCTCTGTTACTGCCCGGCGCTCATACAGCAGCGAAGGAAATGGTTTGGCTCGGCCATAGTCGAACCAGAAGAAATTAGGAAACTCAGCGCTAGGCAAATCCAGGGTTTCAGTACATCAGTTGGTTACAATAGCCACCGAAAAGCGTAGCGGGGATAGAGTATGCTCTGAACCATTGCTTCGAGGTCCGATGCTCGAGCATGGCCCGCTAACCTCCATACCCATACCCCCAATCAGTAAACCCAAAATCTGATTAAATTTTGTTTGTTTACTTACAGTAATGCGTTAAAGAAAGATATATGATATACTATATTTATCCTTTATTAGATAAAAATAAAGTAATTAAAAAACTGCAGGTTTAACCAATACCGTGTCAAGACTGGTGTGACTCAAGGCTCCCTTCTTGGACCTCTTCGCTTCTTCTAATGTTACATTACCGACATCCCGAAGGATCGAGCCACCGAAACAAACCTCTTCGCCGACGGCACAGCAATTTATTGTTTTTCATGGCAACCGAAATTCATTACGAGCTTCCTCCAGTCCCGATTATCCACGCTTGAAAGCTATTTCAAGAAGAGAAGAAAATTGTGGTAAAAAATGATCAAATGTTTCAAGTTTATATCCTTCCTTTTGTTTTTTTTTTTTTGGTTTGGCGGTGGTTGAAAATGAAAGCCTCTTTTTCTGTCACATGGCGATATCTTCTTTGTTCCTTGATCAAAGCCCAAGTTTTACTCCTCATTTTCAAACTTTTCGTGCTTACTACTAATAACGAAAAATTGTCTAAAAATGTACCGCTTCTCTTTAACTTGAAATTCTAAATCTCAAATCAATCAGCCATAAAATCCAATAGTAACAAAATTTAGACCAATTTTGAATAGGAGAACATATTAAGAATCAAACAGTTTTTATAGATGTTCTCCTAATACTGAATGCAATAACTAACAAAATAAAGAGTAATGTTTCTTAGGAGAATAAATTTCAAATTGAACTATTTTTAAAACATGTTCGCCTCATACTAAGCAATGGCTACGGGTATCGCACTGCGGAATTCTGAAAGTATCAAGCTAGTACTTACAAATTGTAAGATTAAAACATTACAAAACATTACAAGATGTTACAAGACATAGAGATTGTAGACCATAAAAGTGTGTCAAGGCTCAAAGTGTCTGGAATAACAATTTTTCTTCATGAAAATTCATCTCAACAACCCTCAGTTTAAACTTACCAGCACTTCCTCTAAATTTTCGCATCCCGACAGCGATACCAAATGGAGTTAAAGGGTTGAATTTTTTTGTCTTAGAATGGCTAGGAAGTGCTTTTTGGGTTCTCACCCTTTTCATTTCTCATCAAGTATTTCATGTGACCAAAAATGCCATTTCAAAAAAAAAAACCGAAAAATTATACTGACCAACGATAACATAATCTCTTAGTTTCACATTTTGAATTAATGTGTCAAATGTTACTAATCCCCATACAGATTTAAATATATCACATATAATTGAAAATTTTCCAAAATTTAAAGAATGTGTTTTTTGAAGCATAACTTCAAGACAATAGATTTTGATTGAATTATAATATGTAAAAAAGAACATGTTTGAACGTGACCAAAAATTTATTCAACATTGATATCAACAGACAAAAAAAATTATAATAATGAACATAAAAAAAACATATTTTACGTTTGAAAATAAATACAATAAATATTATATGAATTAATCTATTATTTGCCAAAAATAAAAAGATTCCTAACAAACAGTATAATATATGGTGATGATTGACAGCTGACTGACACAATTCACCCAAAAAATTTATGCAGCAACCACTCTACATTAAAAGCATAACAAACCGTGGAGATATGACCTTTGGGGACTAGTCCAATTACTTCTTTATAAATCAAATTATTGTAGTCACAAACGGATGTCACAAATTTGCGTAGACATATAATCATGAGGTAGTTGAACAAGATTGAGCAAGGGCGTTATTGAGAGATCCGCGTTTTAAAAGTTCTAAAAGGACACAAAGAGCGGGCAAAATTTAATTATGCCGCCAGCTTAAACTTAATGAATATTTATTTTTTTCTTATTCTAATAAAAAGCTGAATTAAAAATCCCACAAAACAAAATTAATTAGAAATTTTTAACCGTCTAAATTTTTAATCTTTAATCCCTTAATGAGAGATTTGCTCCCGCGTTCTGTACATGCGTGAAATATTTCGCGCGTTAAATATTTTTATTTAACTGAGTACGAATTTGCATAAGTGAATAATTTTAGAACAAAAATCAAAAGAATCATAATCATATTTCGTTAATTAGACTTTAAGTATTTATTGAATTAATTATTTGCATATAAATATAGAAAATAAATTTACTTATAGGTTATGTACCAGTAAGAATGCTTTCAATAAAAATGATATTATAAATAAATCATTAAAAGCTACTTAAAACAACATCATCTGCATTTATTAAAATTAATTAATATTAATAATTTATAATTAGCACAATTACTATCACTAAAATTATTACAAGATTACGGTAAAAGTATTTTACCGCACAGAACCAAATATACATTATCTAACGAAAGTACACGAATAAGCCAGAAAATTTCCGAAGATATTTACTTACATCTTTAGTCTCGTAATGAGAGAAATTTTCACAATTTTAAAAACTGTAGATTGAAAAAATCTGAAAAATGCATAATTCGAAATTAGATAAAATTATTCGAAGACAAAAAAATTTCGACCACATTTGAAGAAAAAAAATTATTTTGTAAATCAAGCGTGAGCAAAATGCTCAGATGGGAGTGTTGACGGGTTAAAAATTGAAAAAGTGTCGCGCTAAGGTAAGGACGTTTTGTTGATTGTCGGACAAATTTTTGTATTGCTTTCTGATTTGAATCTTCTTATTAGAAAAAGTAAAAAGAGTGGATATCCGTTCATTTTCAGCTCTCGGTGTAATTAAATCTTAGCTGGGTTCAGTACTTAAAATGAGTTTTGCTCTCCTTTACTTGGTGTATTAAATGTTTTATGTTTTAAGTACAAAAATTTTCCGTCGTTATAAATTTTTTGTGGAGAAATTAAATTTTACTGGGCTACATCAATTTTTCTCATAAAGATTGCCAAGACATCTTAAAACGTAAAAGTGCACAATATTTTTGATTCTGTTTTTCGAGATGAAAACAAAAACTTCATATCAAGGGGTTAAAAAACCTGAAACTGTTTTTCAATTAAAAAGATATCAATTTTTGATTATAAAATAACGAGTATTGTAAAAAATAACATGTGCTGAAATAAATATAAATAGGGGTTTGCATTTTTGTTAGTATGATTCATTCCGACTTCCTTAACGTGATCAAGTATAATATCTTTTTGTAAAATCACCCCATAATTTACAAAAAAACGAAATATATACATTTTTGTGTATGCGATAACGAATTTTTGTTATTTTGTTTTGTTTAAGGATGTATCGAAGTAAGGACAGACATAAAAAGCTGCTGAGCGACAAAGAGAAAGCATTATTCATGTAACATTAGCAAAAGCATAAAACATTTAACCGTAAAATTGATAGTTGTAAATTTTAAGTTGTAATTCTTTTTGAAAATCGGAAGCCGAAATTTTGATCGAAATTCTGCATTATTTAAATCCAATCCATTTGTAAAATTTTAAGCAAAAAATTTCACAAAATCAGAGATATCGTGACTTTCATAAAATTTTCTTTGATGACATTGCAGTCGATCTTCTTATTATCGGCTAATGTGTATTCAAACAAGTGAAAACAAATAATTGACTGAGTTAATTGTGTAAATACCCTATATAGAAAGTATCGAATATTATTTGCATTTTTTTTTTTTATAAATTAGAAGAGTTAAAAAACCAACGGTCGCAATTTATTAGGTTTTTGAAAATTTTCTAAAGTATTTTCTAGAATATGTTTTCGCTTTTCAAAAATCTTTCACAAGACCTCTGGTTGAACGTATCTGCAAGTTTTCAACTACCTATTTTTTATAGTTGTGGAGAAAATAACACCAAAGTTTTGTCCTAATTATCTCCCTCACGGGTAAACAGTGATGTTTACGAGAAAATGTTTCAAACAAAAGTAGTTTATTTTTGTATGAGAAACATTTTTTACCTTTAAACTTTTGTTTTATCTTTAATGGTTTACAAGATGGGTTCTACTGACCCAAGACCCAATTGACCTGTGTTTCTCATTTACGAACTAACTTTTTACGTCCTTTTACGTCGACGTGAGGACAGACAGATAGAGGGATAGCCGGAAATGAACTAATTAGGTGATTTTATGTCAAGGTTTTTTTATCATCAATATTTCTAAGGGTTTCAAACTTGGGATTAAAATTAGTATACCTTGATATATTTTTTTCATATATACAGGGTATAAAAATGGCCTACCTTCCAAAATTTGAGGTAGATCATCAACTCTTGAAAGCATGGCGTCTTTTATACCTGAAAGCGATGTCGAATCCAAATATCGACTCAATTTTCAATTTGAATCCAACCGGTTGACAAATGCCAACGCTATAGCGATTTTTCCGAAAATGAGGAAAATTGTCCATTTAAACCAGGCAGTTGGCTGTTATAGGTTCTGCAAGGGCTACAAATGAGCCCATTTTTCATATCGAAATGCATGATTGTAGAGTTGTTGTCGAATTTGTCGCTTATCGCCCAGACTACTTGTTTTGTTTATAAAGAAACGATAAGTATTCTTTAGGAACTATTTTATACCATGTTTTTGTTTTAATTTAAATTTAATTGTTTTTATTACAAAATATTTTTATAATTTTATGGGATTTTACATTGAGTTAAGAATGTGATGAATTGCAAGCCGGAAAAACCTTTGCAAAAACAATAACGGCCCTTTTAATTATTAAACATACTTTTTTATTTCAATAAAATAATTTTTTTTTTTTTTTGTTAATATTTTTAAAATGACGCATTAAATAATTATTATGATACAATTCATTTTCGTTAATTAATGCAATTTAAAAAAAAAGTAGGTACTTAATCAATATTTTTTAATATTTTAAATTGTTATTGATTTATACTTAAATGAATTACATTTTTTTTTATTTTGTTGAAAATAAAATGTCTGCAAATGTAATCAATTTTAATGATAACAATAGCCAATCGCTCATTTCATTTGGTATAATAAAAATTTGGAATATCCATTTAGTCATTAATAAATTATTTAATTTTTTTGAGTATTCATTTGTTTAAATAATTATGATAGTTTAAAAATATGTTGGTTCCTTCAATTTCAGTCCGTTTACGGCAGTAGGAGCACCAAGGCAATTTTAGACTTAGGGTTGAAATTATTTGTACCTTATTTTCAACTTTGATGATAAAGTTTGTTATAACTTCATGAATGTAGACGAAAAATAAGGTTAAAATTTTCGATATTTGTATTGGTTTTCGAAATGAAAGCTAAATAATTAAACCAAATTTTCAATTTTCGATGTTTGAAAAATTACTCTAGATATCGAAAAATTTTATAAATTTTTTTAAATTTGTTCCCCCACTGTCGTGCTTATGCATCCTTATTTGGTCGGGCACAACGTTTTTTTTTTCAATAATTTATTAAGGCTTTCACTTTAATTTAAATGGTTTTTTAATAGTTTTGAAAAAAATCTATGAAAACATTTCATCCATCTACCGTTTTCCCATAAAACCTTAAATATGCCTACTTTTGAAGTTATTTATTTATTTAAATAATGTGATAACAAAATTTTCAGAATTGATTTAGACCTAGTCAAACTTCATATAAAAAAATCAAGCCTTTTATCCAAAATCTCGTACATCCTTAACTTATCCTGAAAATGATAATCTGTCAGATTCAATTTTTCTGAAACTAAATGTTTGTTTTGACTGAATAACTATACTAGAGCAGGCTTCACACACACAATACTATAGTTGTGTCTCTTACACAATTTTTCCATATCCACTCCACTAAAAATTATAATTTAATTTGTTATTATTTTTATGTTTTAAATATGAACAACTTCTGTTTGAAATATTTTTTCGTAAACGTCACTGTTTATTCGTGAGGTGCGCACTCACGGCGAGAAAGTTATGTCCGAATTTGCGCAATTCGTACAAAACTTTCTGGCCCATTTTCTCCAAAACTATAAAAGATAGAGAATTGAAAATTTGCAGACAAGTTCAACTAATGTTATTGTAAAAACTTTTCGAAAATCAAGAAAAGTTCGAAAACCAAAGAAATGGTGTACAGGGTATTTCAACAATTAACTCATGTTTATTTTCATTTTTAAATGCTTTTTATGTATTTTATGGTGGTAAAAAGATAATTTGAAAAAATTGATAGGAATTCATTTTACAGCGTTTACAAAAACGTACACTTGTTTGTCGCACACTGTATACACAAAAATTTGATAGTTAAAGCAGATTTTCGTGAATTATTTGACCAAATAAATAATTTATAGTAATATGATGATGTATAAATTAATTATTAATAATATATCAATAAGAATTGTGGGTAGACAAATAACCCAGACAGTTCATTCATCATAAGTTTATGAATAAAACACGAGGCATCACTCGAGCTACCGAATAAAATTAAGGTAAAAAAAAAACACCTTAATAGAATTAACTATACTTGCTAAACAGCTTATAAATAATGCCATAATAAATTAGGTAAGTTTTATATGCGTGCAAAAAATATTTGATACTTTAGACCTTATTACTTTTAAGTACTATAATTCTGTTATATAAAGTATCTACTTTGTGTTATTTTAAAAAACCATAATTCACGAGACTTTAGTTTACAATTTTAGACATTATTTTTACTAACAACACTCTTGGCAAAAAATTTAAAAATTTTAGAATCCAAGCTTATAAATATTTCAAAAATGAAAGATAGTACTAGTGAAAACAAACAATTGAGTGAGTTAATTGTTGAAATTCCATGTATAGACAGTGTTGATTACTCTGTAACATCACACATACATACATGTCACACATATATAACTGATATTCCCCCCATATAATACATACTATACAATTTGCTCTCTCAGAGGTAAACAGTTTTTTATAAGGAACATTTCTTACATTTAAACTCTTGTTCTATCTCTAACGGTTTACAAAATGAGTCCTACGAACCCAAGATCCGACTGATCTGCTCATTTACGAACTTGACCTCACTTTTTACGTCCTAAGCATGGTATAAAAATTTCAGCTTGATATCTCTTTTCGTTTTTGAGTATCCGTGATGACAGACGGATAGACAGACGTCAGACAGTAGACAGACAGACAACCGGAAATGGACTAATTAGGTCATTTTATGAACACCTATACCAAAATTTTTTTCGTAGCATCAATATTTCTAAGCGTTACAAACTTGGGGCTAAACTTTAATATACTATATATATTTCTATTAAAGAACGCTGTTAAAGAACGTTTCACATCTCATGTTTCCCACCCTTGGCTTCGCTTCGAGCGCTGCCCAATGAAGGTGTTATCTGAGACATTCTTTGCTTGCTCCCGTGGTGTGTATACTATTTTTCTCTCTGGCGGAGGCGGATAGCGTTAACTTCGTTTTGCACACTGGGTAGAAAGTTGCCACTTTCTGTCTGGAGGTGAGAAAATTATTTTGACGAATGCGCCGCTATACCCTATTTTAAATAATTTTTCATTTCCAAAAGACACATACCCGCATTTAATTTTTGTATCAAAATTAAATTGTACGAGACGTGAACAAAGAAAATTCCTTTCTTACTTAAATAAATTAATAAATTATACTTTCAAAAATTAATTTAGTTTATTGATTGCTACCTCTTCATAATAAAACTTTGTTGCTATAAATTATTTACTAATTACTATATTAAAATAGGGGAAATTGGTAATGAAAATTTTACAAAACAGGTGAAAACAAACAATTGACTGAGTTAATTGTTTAAATATCCTTTATAGAAAGAGTTGAATGTCTTCACAATTGCTGTGGTTTTCGAAAGTATTTTCTAGAAATTGTTTTTGTTTTTTGAGAACTTTTTCAAAAGACTATTAAAAGCTACTTGAAACTTTCCATCTTTTATAGTTTTGGAAAAATGAACACCAAATTTTTGTCCTAATTTGTACCCTCACGTCAAACAAAAGTAATTAATTTTATAAGGAATGTCATATGCCGTATGTCTTCCGAATCGTGGGTACGTTTGTCTGCCCGGTGTACTGGAGAAGTAGGGCTCTGCCCATACCCCGCAGAAACCTACAATTTAAAATAATATTAAAACTTCTAAGGGTCTTATTAATAATGCCTGTAGTTATATAATAGTGCCTGTAGATGACAGCCTTCTCCGTGGCAGAAATGAGGTGACGAAGATGAGACTTACAGATCGGAATTTGAGAAAGATTCGTTTTGAAAGTGAGACAAATTCCGCCAAGGCAACCGATAATGAGAACAATCATTGGGAGTGAATAGCCAGGGTACAATTGTCGTAGTTGTTCTTGTAGGAGATTATCGGCCCCGCTTATACTTGTATCTCAGGAAGTAGTACAGCACTCGAGAGGAGGTTAATGTGGCAATGTATGTAGGTGCTCGAGGTGTAAGAACGACATGCTGAGATGCCGTGTATCATCGTCTCCGGTTGAGATTTACAAGCTCTGCATATAGTGGCGGAGACAGCTTGCATACTTTTGTTGTGTTACCTGATCGGGGAAAACCTAACGTGAATGAACGGAGAGACTACAGGTGTTAATATGATGATCACCCATCTGTGGTTTTAAAGAACCACCTGTATAATAAATAAAGAAAAAAAAGTTAATTTCGCAACAAAAGTTTACCCTAAACTTTCATATAATTAAAATAGTTTTTTTTATAACAAATAAATCGATTTATTGAAAGTTTCTCTGTCGATGCCCTATGATATTTTATACATACACGAACGAAAGTTTACTTGAATAAAGTCTGTACACACTTATTCGGTTTCTTTATAATAACTATTAGGTAATCTAAAATTTTAGAAAACTTCTTTGTGTCTAGGCTGTGTTATGTGCGCTAAACTTGTTTTATTCACAAAATATGACGTGAATTAATTTTAAATCCATTCTTTTTAGATATCGGTGTAATACACAAAGTCTAGTAAAAAAAAGGTTGTCTCATTATACTGTAATGGTGTTATATTTTTTCTACTAACATTTTTGTATTACTTCGGGCTAAAAAGGATGGCTGGTATTATTATTTGAAAATAATATTTAAATCAATCACACTAAATCGAATATTTATTGAATTGGAAATGAGAATGTAAAAAAATAATATGAATTTAAATTTATTATTTGAAAAAAAAAATCACTTTTCTCAAAAATTTGATAAAATTAATATTAGGTTTAATTTTATTATAGCTGTATCAATTATCACCTTCTCTTCAAATTGCGTCACGTATCCCCAACAATTCGTCGTTTTTATTATTTTGGGGCGGAATCCAAACTGTAGGGCAAATTCCCTAGTTTGATCATCCTCACTTTCACTCCCTCCCCTACATCCCTTTGTGTTGGGGTTACATTTTTGTAATGTACACATCATGCTCTTTTATTTGATACCTCACTTGGGTATATTTGAAAATATTCGATTATTCATCCCCACTTTCACACCCTACCTTTCCACCTCCCGAACGTTTAAATATGTAAAAACAATCCTTGAGGCTAGTTGTATATCGTGTCAAAATTTGAGCTTAATCGATGTGGAACTGTTTAGAACGTAAGTTTTTGAAGCATACCCCTTTCAACCCCTATTTTAACCCCTTACAACCCTTTTGTCGCATTAAAAAGAAAAATTACTTTTCTCAGGCTCTAGACTATCTCTCTACTATTTCATTTAAATCTGTTCAATAGTTGAGGCGTGATTGCGTAACAGACAGACAGACAGAGATACATTTATAATATTTTTCTAGATAATTGTCCTTCTGAGTACATGTTGAAATGTTTTTAGAAAATGCCAACAAAGTGGACTCACAAATTAGGATAATCGAAAATTGGAGAAATCTAAGAAGTATCGAAAAATCTTCAAAATTATCGAGCATTAAAATGAATTTTTATGTTTAAAAAATTAAAAAAATTTCACGTCTCTGATTTTAAAATATTTAAAGTAAAGAGGAACTAAAAAGAACAAAAATCGTCCAACATATAGGACCTCGTATAAGATTCTGGGCAAAATCAAAGAAAATTCTCGACCAATCGTTAAATAAAACCGATTTCTGTATTTTTGGGTGAAAATTTCTCTATAAACCAATTTTTATCAAATTGCATTTTGTTGGCGATACCCATAATATTTCTGGTGGATATTTATACTGTAATATTACTTATGCTAACATAGATATTATAGCGCAGGTCGAGCTAGTCAAGTGTATTTGGCCAAAAGTTCGATCTTTGAAAATATCCAAAGTTTAACATGATTGCACGTTTTTCTGTGTAGTGTTAATCTATTTCTAAAAATTCGAAGAACAGCATAATAACTTAAACTTGAAAATCAGAAATTACCAGGGTGAATTATTAATATGGGCTTAAAAGCCTTAAAAACTTTAATATTTATATTATATAGGGTATCATTCTCTTTGATATGACCATTTGCGATATTAAGACCTTGAAAGCTGCCTGATCTCAGGTATCTTTAAAAACAATGGAATGACGTAAATATAAAAAATCAACTATACCATAATATGAATGATTTTTGAATACATAATTATTATATGACTCGATAAAACATGAAAACCATTATTTTACATCAAAATATTATTCATGAAAGTAATAAACTGAGATTTCAAATACGCATTACTCACATTTCATGATGAAGGGTTGGGATATATGAAGGGCTGGGAACTGGAGGCTTACGAGGGAGTTGTAAAAAGGAGTGATAAAGTAAACTGAGTACTGAGATATTACATACAAACAAAATTATATGTCGTAAAAAAAAAATTTACAAGTAATTTTATTAATCGAAATATATATTTACATTATGAGCAAACTTGGTAAAATGGAAAATAAAGTATACGCGGAAATTTTCTTTTTAGATAATTAAAAAAAGAAAAGCTTTTTTTTTCATATTTTTTATTACTTTATTAATTTAGTTTAATGACTCTTTTTTTTGTTGTTTTTAAAAGTATGATGAATTTTTAATTCAAACTGAATCGGGTAAAGTATAGTACCTTGAGGATTTTGAAGATTGAAGAATGAACTTGCATCATTCTTCAATCTTTTGGAAGAATAAATGAACTTATCAGAAAGCAATCAATCAAGAGAATGGTTGTCATTGTGCACCTATTTTCAAGTTAAATATAAATCAGATTTATCTAATCATCTTGTACCAGTGATCACAAATTAATAAAATATATTCATTAATAGTTTTTTAATATTTAAACTAACAAAAGAAACACAGTGAATAGGAATAATAGGGCTATAAAGATAGTGATATGTGGACCATTTTAACGTATATTGGATAATAGTTCGTTTTGTAGTTAGCCAATAAAAAAAATAATCAAAAGTAGCAGAATTGGATAAGGGACATTATGTTCTGGCATCAGATTGGACCTTATTTTTCGGGTTGCTATAATAGTCAATTTAGATCCAAAAAGGTAAGAGATAGAACAACATTTTTAATTAGAAAGTCCTCATAAAAAAATTGAGAACTAGATCCAATCTGATGCCAGAACTTGGTTCCCCCCATCAAACTCTGCAACTTTTGTTCAATTTATTTTTTTATTAGTTAACTATATACGATCCAGTAGCTAAAGTAGATTAAAATGACCCACCCTGTAAAAAAAGGCTTTAGATGACACAATAATGTAAATTTTAATCCCAGGCACTATATTCTCCTCCTATTATTTTCTAGATAGATTTTTAGAGGGATACTGTAATCGTTATTATCGTTATAATAGATATGTAATTTTTTTTTATTATTGTATACCCTCGTGTACAATAAAAATGAACTGTCCTAAATTTTTTATTAGTATTTTGTGGTATTTTGCGTTTAAAGTTTAGTTACTGGCTAATGTTAATGTTTTTATGATGAAAGTACTAAAAAATAACATTTGTCTATGTTTATATCATTTATGAAATAATATTGCCTATATTTTTAAATAAAAGTATTATTTATTTATAAATTTACGTAATATTCCTATCAATATTATATTATAAATGTGAAAGTAAGGTTGTTTGTTTGAGGTGAATAATTCTCACTGGACGAGCAGAAAAGTGAAGTTAGTTTTTAAAAGTCTTTACTGGCATGCAAGATATGAACGTTTAAAATTCCGAATTAAACAAAGAGGATGATTTCCCACTAGTGGCGTAATACGTGGGTATCGCCATAGAAATTGCATATAAACCTTTGTTTTGTGTCGAGCACGGCGCTACTTTCGGCTTTGTGAGCAATGAATAAATGTACTAAATCGAAATATTTACTTGACATACTAATTTAAAAGGGTTTTACGAACACAAAACGAATGTAAATGTAATAATAAGTATTTGGATATATTTAAATGTTAATTTGTGGATACCTAAACTTGAATTAATTCTAATTTATATTAATTATTATTAAACCTTTATTATTTATATGTATGTATTATATATGAACTAGCTTCACACCCGCCCGCGTCACCGGACTTAAAAGTAAAAACAATCGCTTTATAGCTTCCACCTCTTTTGATCTCATTTATCAACGTTCCATAACACTTGAAAAGATTGTTTTACGCAGCGAAAATATATGCACAGTTTTCGATTTTTTTCATTGTAAAGTAGTCAAAATTCATTGAGTATATCGGAAAAGATAGCAATGAATTGTGTGTGACATTAACTATTTTAAATTTTTACAGAAATCTTTATTTTATGGTTCAAAATGATTATCATTCTGCTCCATCTGTGATCATTATTTTGAACCATAAATTAAAAATTTCTGTAAAAATTCAAAATAGTAAATGTCAGATTAAATTTAATTTTTTTTTAAATATTTGTATCTTTATAATTTATAGCTC
Organism: Chrysoperla carnea; assembly: GCF_905475395.1. Taxonomy (NCBI): domain Eukaryota; kingdom Metazoa; phylum Arthropoda; class Insecta; order Neuroptera; family Chrysopidae; genus Chrysoperla; species Chrysoperla carnea. The sequence continues at coordinate 131,291,085 of NC_058337.1, forward strand.
ATGTGTTATTCTGATGTATGAGCTATATTGCTGTACAGTTTCATTAAAAACCATTCGCTAGTTTTGGACGTGAAAGCGTAACAAACAAACAAACATCCTTACTTTCACATTTATAATATATAGGGATAGGGATGTTGTATGAATTGCTATGAACACTGTGTGTTATGTGTTATGTTGTGACATAGTAAGAAATTAGAACTAATTTCAATTTTACAGTTTACGATTTTATATATTTGCCCAAAATTATTATTATATGTTTATTATGGAAATTAATTTTCATATGCTATGATTTTCTAACCCTTTGTGCGTACATCTAACTTCCATTTTCAATGTAATTGTCATTTTATAAAGTATGTTTTTGTTATTTTAATATACTCATGGGAATGAACAGGAAATTATACAGGAAACAGGAAAACTCGTTTGAGTTTTATTTGGTATGACGTTCTTTTTAAGTGTGATGTTTTTTTATACTTTTTGGATCAAAATTTGGTTGAAAAATTTTTTATCTCCAATTTGGATAAAACTCAGTTTATAAGGTAATGTTGACCCAAAAAGTACAAAAATCGTGTGCATTTGTTGACTGGTTGAATAGTTTTTGAGATACGGACCAAAATCGGTCCAAATAAAAAAATTGCTTTTTCAACACCTTGAGCTAAATTTTCAAAAATCCTCCCTAAACTTTTCATGGAATCACTCCAAACGATATTTTTTATTTATATTTAATTAATCTAAATGTAATTTTTCTTTGTTTTAGGTGAGTATGAAATTTTATTCATAAAAATATCTTCATCAGTTGGGGTTGGTTGGTAAGTTTCAAATTTTTCAATTCATTGTACATATTTTCATAGAAAGTAAAAACAGGGTTTCCAGCTTCATCAACGTAAAGGACTTTCGAAATGTGGATTATAGGACGAAGATTTCTAGCCTTTTACCTAGACATACATATCAAATTATTGAAATATACTCATCAAAAGTATTAAAGGAAACTTTTAAAAACACAAAATTTGTATTCTGTATCTCTGCGAAAAATCATTTAATTTTGAACCCCAATAGCTGGTTTGAAAACTTGTACTTTTTTAGTTTTGGAATCTTTGGAAAGTTTCTGCTATTTTATCAAACCTTTTCGGTTTGCACAGAGAGTTCAACGTGTCAGAAATGTTATCCATAAATTTTATATGAAGTTGAGGAAATACAAAATTAGAAAATTACAAAAAGAAATTTTTAGAATTATTGTACAACAAATCTGCTAAGACCACTTGAAATTTTTTTTGACAAAAACCTATAAAAAGTTCTCATACGAGCTTTTTGGACCAAAATATTCAAATTCAAAGCAAAGTTGACATATCTAGATTTAAAATCCTGTATATTATGAAATGATCATCTGATTGAAGTTTATCTCATGAGGTTCCAAATTCGATAAATGTTCTCAGAGATGCAGCTAGTTAAAGTTTGGGTAAAAATTTGTGTTTAAAAACTTTTCTCCAAAATTTAATGATTAAAATATACAATATAACAGAAGTTAGCTGATAATACAAGCTTTTACAATCACAAAGTCAATAAATTTATTACATGAAATGTAAAATTATAAATTTTAATATGTCATAATCTATTTATTTCCTTCTGCTAAAATTCATTTCATTAAACTTTCATATTAATTGGAAAAATTGAAAAAATAAAAAACAATATTTCAAAATTTTAATCAAATGCTTTGTGAATAAAATAATCATTTTTTGTTTCAAAATATGCTGAAATGGGTTTTCGTAATCTACCAAAGAAAAATTAAATATTTTTTCAAAATGTTTTTAATAGTTCAAAGTTATCAACTTATTTAAAAAAACTTATCGCAGAAAGACAGTGAACTACGCATATTTAAAGTTAGAAAAAAATCGATAGCTCAAAACATTTTTTTTCTCGATTTTTATTTCCTTAATCAGGATGTTAAAAACGTGTAAGAAAACATCTTTTAAGCCTTATTTTTATACCATGTATATATGAAATATACCAAGGTATACTTAGTTTAGTCCCAAGTTTGTAACGCTTTAAAATACTTATGCTACCAACAAAATTTTGGTATAGGTGTTCATAATATCACCTAATTAGTCCATTTTCGGTTGTCTGTCTGTATGTCTGTCGTCTGTCATCACGATTGCTCAAAAACGAAAAGAGATATCTTGTTGAAATAGCGTGCTTAGCACTTAAAAGTGAGGTCGAGTTCGTAAATGAGTAACATAGGTCAATTGGGTCTTGGGTCCGTAGGACCCATCTTGTAAACCGTTAGAGATAGAACAATAGTTTAAATGTAAAAAATGTTCCTTATAAAAAAATAAACAACTTTTGTTTGAAACATTTTGTCGTAAACATCACTGAGAGTGCAAATTGTATCGTATGTATTACATGGGAATGTCAGTTATATATGTGTGACATGTATGTATGTGTAATGTGACAGAGTAAGCAACACTGTCTATACATGGTATTTCAACAATTAACTCAGTCAATTGTTTGTTTTCACTTGTTTTTCTCGATTTTTAGAATTTATTTCTTTAATCAGGATGTTAAAAACGTGTAAGAAAACATCTTTTAAGCATTATTTTTTCTCTTATTTTATGTACACATATATGAAAACTAGTTTTTCAATAAACTGATATTATTGATTTTCGTGGTATTATCTTTAACATATTTCATTTTTTATTTTTATTTTCGAGTATTATATTCGATGCCGATGTCGTATTGAAAACACACACACACACATCGATACATCTGTTTTTGATAGAAATATCACCATATCGTATTTATTTATTCATTGTGCTCTTTTCTTGTTTTGTATACAGGGTGTAAAAAAGTTAAGTTGACATATGCTTGAAACTCGATACTCATATCAATAAATAAGTGAAAACAAACAATTGACTGAGTTAATTGTTTGAATACCACGTATAGACAGTGTTGATTACTCATATTACACATGTCACACATACATAACTGATATTCCTATAGAATACGTACTATATAAGTTGCGCTTAATTTTCGCTCTCACGGGTGAACAGTGATGTTTACGAAAAAATTTTTCAAACAAAAGTTGTTTATTTTTTTATAAGGAACATTTTTTACATTTTTACATTTTACGTTTACAAGAGCCAATTGACCTATGTTGCTCATTTACGAAATTTGCTCATTTACGATCATTTCTTACGTCCATAGCACGCTATAATTTTATCTTGATATCTCTTTTCGTTTTTGAGTAATCGTGATGACAGACGACAGACAGACGGACAACCGGAAATGGACTAATTAGGTGATTTTATGATCAGCTATACCAAAATTTTGTTCGTAGCATCAATATTTTTAAGCGTTACAAACTTGGGACTAAACTTAGTATTCTTTGATATGTATTACATGGTATAAATATATGAAGAATATAATGAAGGATAATATGACCTTAGTGATTGACTTTTTCTGCTCATGACTTTTGTTACGAGCAGATTTTCCACAGTGATTTTCATACAGGTTTCTCCACAATTTCCAAGAAATCATAAACCTCCAATATGTATGTTATTTTCATACAATATTATGAAAATAAAATATCACAAAAAAGAAAAATCGTAAATATTATAATAATTGTTTTATAACAATAGTTATAGGAAAATATTGAAAATATTTTTGAGTGGGATTATTATTTTTGGCTTACCTACCTTCGTATGTCATTTGTTTCTGACAGCAGAATTTATTTTTAGGTCAAATATAATTGCTATTTTTTATGTTATACAGATCGTTTTTCTATTGTTGTATTCTCATTAATAAATCCGTAATATTTTTGAATAAATATAATAAAACATTCAGAGAACAGATTGCTTCGCTCATTGAATGAAGTAGTCAATCATTCCTTGCAGTAGTTAACTTTCGTTAATACCCTTTTCTTAATCACAAATATTTTGTGTTAACAAAGACACAAGCAGGACTGTCTTTAACCTTTTGAATGATATGAGCAAATAAAAATCAAGGGGCTGCTTTTATTTTGTAAAACTATCAAATACTATCAATCTTTATGAAAACATACACAGTTAGCTAGAGAAAAGTTCATGTTATTTGATAGTTAACAGTTTCAATTTACATTTTCTGTATTCGTTGTGTGCGTAGTCATGGTAGGGACAATAAAAACGATGCCAGCGCTTCCAGTGAAAAATTTTGGCGAAAAAGGAGGCTGTTATGACTAATTTGCAGTTCTTTACATGTTAATCTTATAGCAAATGTCAAATTAAAATTAAAAAAACACTAATTAATTAAACTTAATGCATTAAAAATTGTGAAAATCAATCAATCAAACTGCATAAATATTATTTTTCAAATGTAAATTATCATAATTATTTATTTAAATTTGTGATACAATAATATTAAATTTTCAATGTAAGTCTTAAATGCAATCCATACAATTATATATGCATCCATACAATTCTATAATTAAAGTAGTGTATCGTTACCATGGAAACGCCTTCAATAAAACTCGCACACGGTGCAAATATTATTTATTCATAGTTGCGACAAGAAACACAATCGATTAGTAGACTCCAAGGTAAATTTGGTTTAAAAAACTGATATACGCTTTGAGAAATTATACGTTAAAATTGCTACTATAACTTCAGAAAATACAGAATATTTCGAAAACCGTGGTGAAGTTTAAGTTAGGTTCTTCAAGAAAAACGCCTTTATTTTGATTGTAGAACCTGAAAAATGAAATAATAAATAAAGTTTTTTATTTAAAAAAAATACAACTTTGATACATTCCGTGGTTCCAGTCATCTTGTATATTACGAAAATATTTTTCAAATGTACAGCCAATACCCTCTTTTTGTTTTCATAGTGACCTAAAATAGTCATACAAGTAGATTATGATCAAGCTGAAAATAATTCAGGTTTCTTACATTACGCAAACAGACCTCCTTCCATATTTTTTTCTTAGCACCTCACTCTGTATAAATACTACAACGAAATAAATAAAATTTATAATGAAAATATTTTAGTTTCTTGATCATAAGTACTTTTTACATTTAATATAATGATGTGAATAAAATTCAGATAAAAAATTATGAAAAATACAGAAAAATGAATTCTTCTTTTTTTAAATTTTATTATTGTTTTTTTAAAGGTTGTTTATTCATAAATTCGTCTTTTTTGAGAATTTGGAGATGAGAATTGAAATTCGTTCTGGAGTAGGACGTAACCAACTCCGTTCTGGATTATCCATTCAAAATGTTAGAACAAAAAGTTAAAAAAGTTCTTGTAAAGTGATAAATTTAAAATAATGAATGTATTCGTCTGCGGGAAATCGTAAGATGAAATACACAGTGAATTTAGTTTACCAGAATCCACATATTTAATCCTTTATAAGCGAGAATAAACAATCCTGTTTATCTATAACTAAGGAACAGACTTAGTGAAAATCTTCGATAAGCCACAAGAAACATGCGAGGCAGTCTTTGGAGACTGCCGATAGAAGTGAAAACTAAGTAAATTGTGAACTGTATATATTGTAATATATTATTTATATGCGTTTCCACCATTTATGTCATGGGTTTTAATTTTTTGGTGCGGAATCTTCAAAAACATTTTCTAGGAGACCGAATTGTGAATCTTAACCATCCTTGCATCTCATTCAACACATACACACGCACACAAAATTTTATTAAAATCGGTCCATCCATTTACGAGGAGTTAAATTACAAAATGACGCAATAGCGTGCCAAAAGAAGTTTTCACAACAAAAATTGCGGTTTTTAAAAAAGTAAGATTACGATTGAACTACCTTAAGCATAATAATCTTTATAACTTTAAGATACCATTGAAAAAAATAAATACACAAATATACAGCAAACACTTTTTTTTGTTGGTTGACGCGCTACTAAACAGTAGAAATATCATAGAAATAAATAAAAAATGTTACTAAGAATAAGAAATATATAAAAATTATACAAATAAAAACCAGATATTATTATGGCATGGCGTGGCATGGCGTCAACAATACAACATAACTATGAAGAACACCGTGCTGGTACTACCAATACCAACAACAAGAGTCTACCATCAAGAAATAAATAAAAAAAGATATATCTATCTTTATTTATATTATTATAACACGTGCCTTCGTTTTACGTATTATAAGGAAAAAATAAGACATATCGATAGAACTTTAAATGAAGTAAAACGTTCCTTTTACAGATTTATACTCAGTAATTCCAAATTATTTCCTGATTGACAAATTGAATAACAATGTATAAACTTCGTTTTGTGAACGATTTACTTTTCTTTACTAAAAAGAATTGAAAAAAATACACTCGAACCGGGACTCGAACCCGGACTTCTTGGATTTATGTCAAGCGCCCTACCAATTAGTGTTCGGTTCTAGACACGAATGCAATTTTTTCAACTCAATGAATTTTTTAATTTTTTATCCACTTATTTATTATTATTACTTATTGTTGTTGTTTACTTTTAATCATGCACACGATATTTACATCATGGTCTATTCGACTATATTTTGATATAATATGTTACATACAGGAGTAAACTTTTCGATTTACTTTTCTTTAACATTTGATGTTCTTAAAGAGGATGACTCGCCAGTCACCCTAAATAAGTGCTCTGTCATTGGATAAAGTTATCAATTGGTTTGGTTAATTATCTCGGAAATTAGGCCTTAAATCGAAATTTGTGGAAAAGAGGTTTTTCGTTCATCTGTATAAGGTTATTTAGGAAGTCAAGAGTTTTGCAGTCAATTATAGAACACCTTGTATAATAAAAAAATTGATCTAGGAAAATTGAGCAAAATCGAAATTTACCTCTTAAGAATGTTCTGGGGTTAAAAATTCAAAGACAGGTGCAAATACACTCAGAAATTTTAATTTTCAACGGAATATTTGTAATTTTTGTATGCGATCATTTCTGATACAATTTATTGATCAATATAGACAATTGAAAATCTACCAATATTTTTTTTATACATTCGGCTCATTTCAACCTAAAACATCGCACAAAAGAGAATTTTAGGCTAAGCAGAAAAGACAACAAGAGCGGATAATTTTATTGACTACTGTTAATATGTATTTCGGAATAATTAGATTTTCCGCAATTTCATGAGTGTATGTTTTGTATCTTTAATAATGGCTTTTTCTACAAATTTTCTGTTATAAAAAAAGTCCAAAGAATCTTTGTCGAACTGGCCAAATTATTAATAAGTTTAAATTTAAAAAATTGTTAAACTAAAAATGTAGTAAATAAATGGTGGGAGCGCAATTAAATTGTATAGCCTATGAAGTATACTATATAAGATGTATTTATTTGCGCTTCCACCATATTTATTAAACAAGCTTTGTTGAGAGTCACGAAATTTCATATAGTTTCAGCGGGCATAAGAAATTTTCTATAAAGATAGTACTCTTATTTTGTAGCTGATCATGGTTGCACTCTAGGAACTTCTAACGCTCTCATTTCATCAAGTCGATAAGAAAAATAGGAAAAAGAACGTTTTTCGAAATAAAAACGTATCAATCGAAATAAAAACATACCTTTGAATTATCTTTTTTCTTTTGATAGATTTTCCTAGGCGAATTTCCCTAGACTTGCTTTATAGAAGGTCAAGAAAAGCCAACTTATGCATGCAATTATTGCGATAATTAGTGAACCAAAGCTCGTTAATGGTTCAAATAATTGGAAAATTGTGGAATATTCTTTTACTTTGAAATTTGTCTGCCTTATATTACTGCATTTATCAAATGTAGTCATTATGGAAAACCCTTTGAATTATTTGAATATTTTCATGTTTTCAGCGTTATATCCGTCGTATAAAACGATTTTTTATTATTATACCATGCGTATATGTAATATACAAGGTATACTAAGTTTAGTCCCAAGTTTGTAACGCTTAAAAATATTGATGCTAAGCTGAAAATTTTGGTATGGGTGTTCATAAAATCACCTAATTAGTTCATTTCCGGTTGTCCGTCCGTCCGTCTGTGTACATGATAACTCAAAAACGAAAAAAGCTATCAAGCTGAAATTTTACAGCGTCCTCAGGACGTAAAAAGAGAGGTCGAGTTCGTAAATGAGCAACATAGGTCAATTGAATCTTGACCTATGGGTCCGTAAGACCCATCTTGTAAACCGTTAGAGATAGAACAAAAGTTTAAATGTAAAGTGTTAGGCGTAAATTGTATGGCATGTATTATATAAATTGAATATGTATGTGCAATGTGATAGAGTAATCAACACTATTTATGCATGGTATTTCAACAATTAACTCAGTCAATTGTTTGTTTTCACTTGTTTTTTTGTCTAGTTTCCGTCTATTTCTCGATAACTTTAGACACAGTTACCTTGTATTTTGGATTTATAAACTAGGAATCGAAACTTATGAGTTGAACCAGAAACCGGAACGGATGAAGTTTGATTCTTAGGATCGCTCTGTACAACAATGTTGAATAAAAAGGCACTAGCTATACAAACCACTAACATATTATGTAAATATTCTTGATAGAATAAATAATAAGTGAGACAACAATATTTAAATACATATTCAAAAGCATATAATATTACATATATCTCTCTTTTTTCCATGATGGTTCCTGTAAAACAGATTCATATTCTTTCTTCAAATGAAATAAATATTATTGGTCTGTGTTTGTATGCATTCTCTCTGCTGCTTTCTATTGTAAAACTAAAAAAATAAAAAACTTCAAGATGCATTTCATTAAAAAATGCACATCGTTGGTTTATTAATAAAGTAAATAGTTTGAGCATTTGTATTTGTTTTTATTTAATTTTGTGTACATTTCCTTATTTATTGGGTGAAAGTAGTTACTAAACAAATAGCCTTAATTATAGAAGTTTCAAATTATTCTTCGAAAGAAAATAGGAAAATAACATTAGTTTACAAAGTAAGTCTTGTCCTTCCAGTGAATTTTATGCCGTGTTTTATTTAGTGGCAATAACTAAATGCAAATATATATTTCTGTTATTTTTATTGCGTCAAAGAATCAAGTTAACATCCAATTTTATTTTCAGGCTTTAGCAAAATAAATATTTGTTTTTAAACTTTGTCAAGGCTTTAGATAATACTTTCGTACCTTTTAAGCGTTTATACTATATTTTTTCTAACCTTTTTTGAAGCAAAGTTTAGTTGTTAAGCATTTATATAAAACTGTGAACTTTCCGCCGCCGACAATCAATAAATCGACGGCTTCTTAGTTTGACACTTGCCAAATTAACATAACTTTTCTTTTTCAGATCTATTTTATACAGTTTCAGTTATTTTTATTAACCCCCGGACTAAAGAAAAGGGATGTTATAACTTTGACCGCTTTGTGTGTGTGTCTGTCTGTCTGTCTGTGACATCGTAGTGCCTAAACGGATAAACCGATTTTGATTTTTTTTGTTTCGTTTGAAAGGTAATTTAAGCGAGAGTGTTCTCAGCTATGTTTCAAGTACGAGCTTAGGGTTGCGTACCCAAAAAAAGCTTAAAAATTTGTTATGATCTTCAAAATTGGCTCAGTTTGGAAAATGGTTTAAGAAAATGGGTAATTTAATGGAGAGCGTTTTAGATATGTTTCAAGTGCTAGTTTAGGGTTCCGCATCCGAAAAATTTGTCGGGGGTTTTTTAAATTTTGTAAAATTTTATTTGTAAGAATTTGTTGTTCATAAATTGTTTTGATATTTCTTAATGGATTTGAAAAGGTAATCTTAATTCAGTTTAAATTTTGCAATTTTTGGAGGAAATTATCCAATTTTATAAATATTTTCTGTGAGTACTTTTTTCAATTTTAAACCGAAAATATAACTAATTTTCTGTTGTTATAAAATATAATAGACCAATTCAAACTAGATTGAATTAAACCTTGAATGAATTCATTTAGGGTCAGGTAATCTTTCTGGAAATACTCTCTGAATAATTTCATAGACTAAAACCCGATTTGTTTGTAATTCCGGGTAACAAATACACCGTTATTTTATTCAAGGTATTTTTAAATTCAGGATAAAAAAATGAATATAATTTCAACTCTGTTAGTTTTTATATTTCTTGTTTTATTAATGAAAATTTTCACACATTCAAAAGAAAATTGTATGCAATTTTTTTTTAACAAAAATATAAAAAATATGTGTGCATATATTTTATTTTCATAGTTCGTTCTAGTAAAGTTTTGATCGCACATCCACATAGTATGTGTTTTTATGTATACACGTACATTCTAGACCGTAAGCTCATAATGAAGTAAAATTTCTATGATTCATTATGTCTACCGTTTGTATGATTTATTATAAGAGCTACTAGTAGCTAGCACAACGTCACGAAATTTCGGACTTTAAGACGGCTGGATTTTAAATATTTCTTTTCTTATTGGCAGTGGGTAAAGATGAAGTACGTTTGGCTAAAGCTGACAGCGGTTGTGTTTACTGCATTTACTAACTCATAACCCTCAAAAAAAGGCTGCAAAAATTGCTATTCTTAAGACAGATAATTTTAAACCTTTTTAGGAATATAAAAGTAAGTTTGTTTGTTACGCTTTCACGCAAAAACTACGGAATGGATTTTAATGGCATTTATCAATAATATAGCTCTTTTATCAGAATAGCACATGAGCTGTAATTTATATAGATATATACAAATAAAATAAAAAGAATGCAATTTATTCTTTGATATTTCACTGCGTCATCTATGAACATCATTGTAAAGCATAAATTAAACATTTTTGTGAAAATGGTGTACGAAATACAATTAATGGCCATCTGTTCAACCAGGATTTTCTGATATACTCAATGCAAAATGAATATTATATATATATATATACCTATATACTAGCGGCCCCGACGGACGTTGTCCCGTAAAAACGTAACTCCAATTCATGAATACCTATACTACGTTTAGCCTGTCCGCTAAACCCATCCCGCTAAACCCCAATTTAACTCCTATTTATTGGAGTGGCCTGACCTTCGACCTTTGGCCTGACCTTTGATAGTAGAGCTCGCTGCGCTCGCATATGGCTCTAATAAATGCCTATTGACAATACCTGAATACTATTAAAAATACATAGTACACATAGTATACATAATGTGATATGATTTATATGCGCTCCCACCATTTAATGAAATTTCATTTTTTTGGTACGGAGCCCTCAAAAACAGTTGTACTGGACCTAAACCATTCTCGAATCTCCACGAACACACACAAAAAATTTCATCAAAATCGGTCCAGCCGTCTAGGAGGAGTTCAATTACATACACACGCACACAAGAAATATATATATTAAGATATATATATATATTATTTTTTTTTTAAATTGAAAACTACGTCTACTTTTATCTGTGTAAAACAATTCCTATCTCTTTGATTATTCAACCCTAAACTGCTTACTGCTGATATAGTGAGCCCCAATTTTCTATATTACCAAACTTAACTTTATCAATTCTCTAAATGGTAGACTAATTTCGCTTAATTATGAACTCACGGTCTATATTATTATACTACGTCTAACTGTAGTAGTGTAGTGTAGTAGTATAATACTACTATACATTCTAGTAGTCTAGTAGTTTGTATTGTGTTTGTATAAAATGTGTGTGAATGTATATGTATTAGAGAGAATATTGTACTCGACTAAGATCAATACTGCATTCACTACAAACTGCGACTGCAGCAAAATATATATAATAATATGTGCAAAAATATTATATTATGTAGGCATAAATACCGGGTGTTTGAAATGTTTCAAAACAGTAGCCAAACTCGGATAATAATGGCTTTTTTTACAATGGTAATTGACCTTCAGAGTCAATTCTTGATTTTCGAGGTCACTGAAAAGTAACTCTTAACTGCAAGTTGCTCCTCAAAGGTGATATCTTAAAAAAGCTCAATATTTAATGGAGGAAGGAACGTACTTGTGGTACTACTCTCCGACCTGAAGTCCGTTGACGTCAAAGCACTCCTGCTGTTCTTAAAGAGCTTCAAATGGTTCATGAAGTAGTGACCGAGGATGTGCTAACCCTTTTTCGGAATCACAACAGACCCTTTAGTCTAAGTGTGTCCCACCCCAGGACAGCCACTTTCACCTAACCTAATCTAACTGGTAAGAGATGGAAGAACTTTTAATTAAAGATTCGTCAAAATTGTATTCAAAATTCTATCTATTTTTGTATGAAATTTATATAGAAGTTTTTGCATTGAAATTCTCACAATGGAGAGAGATTAAGCAAGTTATAATCTTGAGAGTTTGTCTCTATTAAATGTTTTCTGTTGAATATTTTATTATTCAGCATTTTTTTAACACGCTGTATATTTAGTTTGTGTAATATGATCTGTAGATCAATATTCAACACCTTTTTTTTATTTTACGGTAGTGTGTGTTTTTCTTCTGGTGGTGAAAAACATGTACTACGATTTGAGTCGCTTTAAATGAATAAAATAAAAAATAGTCAATTAGCCACTCACTGATTTGATATTAAAAAATAACTCAAAGTAGCAAAAAATGATGGGCAGTCATGGTTGACTACCGACAGAATTGAAAACTTAAAACTTTAGAATAATTGGGTTTTTTAAACTTTTAACCTGTCAGGACTCGCGTCAACCGTTCAATAATCTTAGATCGCGTAATGAAAGATTTATAGCCTCTACATAATTTTTTACATAAATTAATTTTTTTGTTGCACTAGCTTATTAAAATAGTTTGATTACTTGAATGATTTTTGAGAATGAAGGTTTTTTTAATTTACTGAGTACGACTTATAAAACTAACGAAATGATCCGAAAATTAATATTTTTTGTTTACACCTTTACTCTCGCGATTCTTACAATTTCTGTTCACTGTGGTTTTGTCTGACAACAATTGGCATTCTAATAGCTTTATCCGTATTTAATCCTTATGAATTTCTAAAATATCGACGAAAACATTTAAACGAAAACAGTAAGTAATAAAATAGATTAATGCTCCATTAGTTGTTATATCTATTGTTTATACAAAAGCTTTTAACTCAATTTTCACTATTAACTTATTAATAAATAACATCTGAATAAGACATATTTCAAATTTTTCATATAATTTCTTTTAATTCAATAACTGTCAGCGGTGTTATATTACACTTTTCTTCTTTCACAAATTGGGTTATATTACTCGCTCGCATGAGTAAATAAATTTTAAAAAACTTTTCTTTTGAAAAAGAATTACATTCGTATTTATATGAAAATAAATAATTCGACGTAATACTTTTTAATATGAATAATTTTGTTTTTTAAATTTCATATTTTCTACATTTCCTAAAATTTATTTCTTCTGTGTTTTTATGAAAATAAATATTTATCTTTACGAACCCATCTCTATCTGTTGGTTGGAATATATAAAATCGCCTGCAGGTGAATAAAGTTATCTCGATCAATTTTTCATAAACATACGAGATTTTTTACTGGAAATTGTATTTAAAGTGATGGAGTACCGAAGAGGAAAATGATGGACTGGGGATACATGGAGTTTTTATTACTTGCCTAAAAGTAATTTTTATTTTAATTATCGTAATGAATTTTAATTTTCATTTATCCAGGATTGTAATAATTTTTTCTTATCAAGTTAATTAGTGGATTTGTTAAGTTTTGATTTATTTTGTAACAGAGATCCTTAAGGTAGTACCTACAATCTTTACTGCCAAGTCCATAAGGACATGCTACTAAAAGTACAAAATCAATAATATTTTTTCATTCATGGTACACTTTTTCATGGAATCATCTGGAATACAAAGTCATTGTGCATATACATATACTCAATATACATACACAACTGCAAATCTAGTTTTGTTGGTCAAACCGTTTTTTGTAAGTTGTGATGGGTAAAACCGTTTACTTGGTACCAAGACGCTTTTTTTTTTTTTAAATTATGAGAACGGTTTTCAAGGTTTTCTGCAGCATGTTAATTTTTCATGGTATTGGCATGGTATTGTTCTGATTTGTTTTCGGGTTGGGGGGTAAAATCAAAAAAAGTGCAACAAAAATAACGACACTAAAAACCGACATGCAGGTTACTTAGAAAACTAAAACTTTTTCAATCTATTCAGCTTGCCATAAATTTTGAAAAAATGCAAAAATATTTTTATAACTATCAATTTGTATTTTGTGTCCAAATTTTAGGTTTTGTCATTTTAAAAAAAATTCGTTTCAATTATCAGAAGTTAAAGCTAACCGAGATAATTTAAAGTACAATGAAATTTGTATGTTATGTCATAATAAATATCCTGATCAAACCAACGCACATATTGTGTTACTGCTAAATCAGAAGTATGTCTTTTTTAAACTAATACTACAATTAATTCATACAGTAAAAACTAAAAGTAGCTGTAAAATTCAATTCTTTAAAGAATGAAAGCAGTATTTCATTTCTTAAATTAATACCTTAAATTTTCAGAAAGATATCTTGTATAAAAAAAAACGCCTGAGCTTCATTTATAATGTACCAAAGAACGAAAGGAATAAAGTCCATCCCGGAATTCCTAAGAGCTCTTTCACAAATGAACTACCTTCGCATAAGTTTTTTTCTACAAATATGGTATTTAATTTAGCTCATGAGGAAGCCACCCACTCATATTAACACCCTCTCATTAACGAAATAAAAGTTAAAAGAATAAACATTAAAACGTTTTAAAAACACGGAAATATTAAAAAACATTACACAAATCCTTAATTAGTTTTTTTTTTTTGTGTGTGTGTATGATAAATGAATTTACATTATTTCCATAACTTATAACACCATAATCATAATTTTACGTGGAAATTTACTTTAGATTATTAAAATTTGATTTAATTTATATTACGCTTTATTTTTATTTATGTTTCTGTAGAGTAGGCGTTCTAGAAAAGTAGAAAAGTACTAAGGAAATACTCCAGCAAACGAGACGAAAAAAAGACGAAAACTCTTAATTTTGACAAATATGTGCTGAAAATGACAACGGGAATCAATAGAGTGATGAAATCTTAACAAAAAGTGTCATTTAAGTATATGTCGAAAAGTTAATACTTTCCGACTTATTGACGTTTGAAGTTCGAAATATTTAACTTTAAATGCCAGAAAATTTTCAGTTTTTGCTTGAAAGGGCTTGACACTTTTTTCATTTTCAAGGTTTTCTATTGTACTTTAACCGTCAAATTTTTCAGTTTTTTGACGTTAAATACTCCAAATTGTAATCAATACATAGTATAGAACTAAATCCCTTCCGTCTGTGTTTCCTTAATCCTTACGTTTGCTTAGATTTTTAAAACTACACGACGGATTTTGATGCTAATAGATAGAGTGATTTCAGAGGAAGGTTTTTATGTATAATACATCATATAGTAAAGGATTGATACAGGGGTTAAAAGGGATGTGCTTCAAAACTTAAAAAGTTGTGCATCGATTAAGCTCAAATATTGGCAAGATATACAACCAGCTTCAAGAATTGTTTTTCTCTAACCTTGGGGGGGGGGTGAAAAGGTGATGAAGTGGGAATGAATAATCGAATATTTTTAAATATACCCAAGTAGGGTATCAATTAAAAGAGCATGACGTGTACATTACAAAGCTGTAACCCTACGCAAATGGATATGGAGAGAGGGGTGAAAGTGGGATGTTGGCCAGCAAAGCGAGTAGTCCACAGCTAATCGCCAATAACTCGGTAGTTGTTGACTTGACTGAGAAATACACTTAAATGACTTTTTTAACTTCCCGCTAAGAAAATAGGGAAGTTACTGTTTTCACCCCGTTTTGCCAAAATCGAGTTTTCATCAGATCTCGACGTTTTAAGGTGTCAGGAAGCTTCCCTGACTACTTCCGCGAGGGTGTCTGTATGGCTGTATGTATGTATGAGTGTGTGTGTGTGTGCATATATGTAAACCTCTCATAACTTTTGAACGGCTTGTCCGATTTGATCGCGGTTGGTGCCACCGAAAGGGCTTGACCAAACTTAGATTTTGAGACCTATTTGGACCAATTCGATAGATTTCGAGAAATCTCAAAAAAACTACAAAAAAAAATTTTTTTTTAAGTGGTTTTTCTTGAATAACTTTTAAACGGATGTATCGATCAATTCCAAAAACTAATCAGCTCTCAACATCAAAAAACCACGTCGATCACCACCAGTCCGGTCAAAATCGGTTGATTCGTTCGTGAGTTATCGTTGACGAAAGAAAACCCAAAAAAGCGTTTTTTCGGAATAACCTCAAAATTTTTTGTTCTATCAATTGAAACTTAAAGATTCTTCATGAAGCTTCAAAAACTGCGTCGAATGTCACCAACCGCGTGAAAATCGGTTTATTCGTTTTAAAGTTATCGCGATTTGAAAATTTAAAAATTTGTGTTTTATCAAACGTCTATGAAATTTTTGAGCTAGAAGCTCAAAAGCATCGAACATCTTCATTTTTGAAATTTGGATATCACATTTCTACACAAGTTTTATTATCTTATTCCCTCTATTTCCAATACTCCGTTCAAAAATTTTTGTATGATTGTAAAAATTTAATCAGATTTTAGTCTAAGATGACATCTAATTACAATAAAATGCGAGTGGATATAACATCAGAATAGATAAAAATTTTTACACGTTATGAGTCAATACTTAGCGGGAAGTTACAGGGATGACCTGCAGGTTCAACCGTTTTCCAAATTTTTTGCTTAGAATTCATAACTCTATCGATTCCCATTTCCAACATATATTCTTTCCCACCTTTTAGAAGGGGTGGTTACTAGTTTACCATTTTCTGGACAAATGCTCCACTCGACAACATATAGATTTTGTTTCTTGGGGTCTGTTGTTGAGAGAGAAGATTCAGATTGTTTGGATTATTAGATTTGATACTCCAACAAAAATAAGCAGGGAAGTTATAAGAAAGCATCACAAAACCAACTTAAAATTGACGAATATCTCTCTTTTTCTTATTTTTAAAGGAAGATAATTCAGAGAGATAGTCGAGAGAAAGGTACAGGAAAGGAAAAAAAATCACCGCATGTAATATAATTTTCCAAGGTATGATCCTGGAAGTACAAATGTATACTGGAGTAAATCTAAGCAAAAAAAGGCTGTTATATGGATTAAAAGTTCGAGCAGCGAAACTTTGGGGTTTTTCTTTTCACATCAAAATAAGTATTTTTTGAAATTTTTTACTTTCCCGGAGTGGTGCAACATGTTTAAAAAACAAAATGGCGTCAAAAATGGAATTTTTTTCAGAAATTTTATCATTTTTATTTTATATTCGCAAAAGGGGACATCGGTGGATATCCAAATTTGGTAGGTTTGTAGTCAATGTTAAGAACTACTCCTCTTATTTTTTTGGGGGGGTTTCGTCCCTTCCCCTCCCAGTCATATAACAGCCTTTATGTATATATAAGTATACATACATATGGTAAAACAGTTCATTTGACTGTAACTTGAAAAATATTTGATTGATTTTAATGAAACTAATATCAATAAAGGTTTCATTACTTACAACTTTCGGTTAAAATTTTAGCGAAATCCGTTACATAGTTCGCCCAAAATTTCCAAATTAGTAAATTGTTTAAAATGGCTGCCATTTTATGCCATTTTGTCCTACAAGGTTAAATTTTTTTTTAAATTGTAGCATTTTTTATTATCTTTCGATTTTATAATAAGTTGCTTACCCGTAAAATGACCGAAAGTTGTTAGTAATAAAACCTACTATTGATATTAGTTTCATTAAAATCAATCGAATATTTTTTAAGTAATAGTCAAATGAACTGTTTTACCATATGTATGTATACATATATATATAACTGGGAGGCGAAGGGACGAAACCCAACCAAAAAATTATGAGGAGTAGTTCTTAACATGGACTACAAACCTACCAAATTTGGATATGCACCGATGTCTCCTTTCGCGAATATAAAATAAAAATGATAAAATTTCTGAAAAAAATTTCATTTTTGACGCCATTTTGTTTTTTAAACATGTTGCACCACTCCGGGAAAGTAAAAAATTTCAAAAAATACTTATTTTGATGTGAAAAGAAAAACCCCAAAGTTTCGCTGCTCGAACTTTTAATCCATACACAAGGCGTAATTTCACTCTACTAGTAACATCATGAACATATTGTTATAATTTTATGAAAACTAATTACTTATTATAATTAATTTAAATATTGTTAATAGCAGAACAACAGCAACTTAATACGTAATACATACCTATTAGTACAGTACCTACATACTTATTTACTATCTGTCTCTGTTTTATTTATTTAAACATCGGTACATACGTATTACAATAACAACAATAACATTACATACGTATGTACAATGTACGTATGTTTTGGTTTGACTTGTACTTGGCATGCCATGCCATGCCGTTGTGTTACGTTACGTTACTTTCTATGTCGTTTATAAATCAATGCCGCGTTTCTACTTCTACGTCTAAATGGTTTTCCATTCAGAGTGAACTAATTTTAAACTTAAGGTATTTCTATCAGAGTCAGTTATCTCTAAATGGAAGTTGAATGGCAGACATAGCAATTAACACATGGTCATAACAAAGAAGTAGTTCGAACAACGTTGTCGCTTGTACACTTCACTTCTGGATTAGACTATTTGTCAAAAATAATCTTTCTTTATTGTTTTTTCGTAAAGAACGTAGTATATTATATTCTATTTAGGCTCAAAACATCCCTAATTGTATATAAAGTGTGTCTCATTTAAAATGAAGACACCCTCATATTTTCCTTACTGATAGGAATAGAGTGATGAGATTTTTTAAGATACTTAACCGAAATCTGAACTTTAAACTCAGCCTACCACAAATTGACATGTAAATTAAAACCGATTCTAAAAAATTCCGAGAATTTGATATACATAAAGAAATGAGCTTACTAGCCTGGGTTCAAAAAAAAAAAATTCTGACGCTATTTATCAGTTTGGCACCTTTTATCGATTGTTTAAACGGCATCAGGATCCAATTTGTGTAACGGACAAGAATAACTATCGTAAAATGGTTATTTTTTAAAGTAAACGTGAATGAGAATTATCGGAGTAAGCTAGAAATATTTTTTGCTGGGCTGCTAACAATTAATGTGAGTAGCTTTCAGATTACAGTTCCAACCCGTGACTGATCTAACAAATTAAATTCAAAGTTCGGACGTTCTTAATGTAAAACCATATACTTACTTGCTTCATGTAACCTAATATAGTTTCAAAACTTGTGGTTTGTATGGTTTCAACTTTTGTATCTAATTACCATATATTTTAATATAACTATTTGTTATTTTACGTTGTTTGTTTTCAGCGAAATTTTTCGTTTTTTGAATAATATATGTAGGCGTTGTTTGATTGTAAAAAAGTTTAATGAGAATCTGTGAATTTTTGAAGTCAATTATTCAGAATTATTTTCATAAAAAACTCCATGTGGACCATTTTAATATATTATGGCTAATAGCTCGCTCTGTATTTGAGAAATAAAAAAATGCAATAAAAACATATTTTTAAATTTAAAGTCTTATTATATGACTTACCTTGTAGGATCTAAATTGACTATTAAAGCAACCTGGAGAAGTATAAAAGCTGAAATTTTTTTTGCGTATTCTCACTGGTGTAGGGACCAATCTTTGGGGGCTACAAACCTTGACTAACGGTTCCTTCGGTAGGTAGCAGGTAATCAGGGGCGCAGTACCCGAGCTCTCTCACGTTAAAGTATAAAAGCTGAAATTCACACAGAGTGTTCAAATGACCATTTTAAGTCAATATTGAAAAAGACATATCAATTCATCCAACTAACATTAGAAGACATATCGGTCAAATATTCAATAAGTAAATCGTCATAGTTGTATAAGTCATAAACGGTTAGTGATACAAAAAAAATTAGTTTACAAAAAAGTAGGTAATTTAATTATCTACAATAAAAGTTATTATTATTTTTGGTCTAAAGCGCACGGTTATGGAGATATAGCCTAAAACGATTTTCCTTAAAATGGACGCACTTCCCCCGCTTATTTTTGTAAGGATTTTGTGCTTTTACATTCAGTACGTGATACTGAACATATTTAAATAATAAAATAACTCTTGCAGTGAAATAAGTTCATAATCATGGAAGAAAATGTAGATAATTGTGTATTTTTGCATTTGACCTTCTACCACGCCTGGGGGAGTGTTAGCCCCTTCGGATTGATCTGTCTTTTTCAATATTGACTTAAAATGGTCATTTGAACACTCTGTGTGAATTTCAGCTTTTATACTTTAACGTATGTCTGGCAGGCGCTGGCTCTTAGTCCATATTAATCATGATGATGATGATGATGATGTGTCATGTCTGTTTACAGACGTTGACGGATATGCTCTTCCATAATTTTCGGTCGTATGCCGAATGTACGATATCGGCTGTTGTTAAGTTAAGTGGTAGGTTTTCTAGGAAGCTTCTTCTTCTTCTCCCTCTCCCCCTGCGTCCTTCCACTTTTCCCAGCAGTGCTATTGCTTCCAGCTCGTTTTTTCTGATGATGTGTCCCAGAAATTCCAGTTGTCTTTTATATATTTTTGTTTTCAGCATTTTCTTTTGACCTATTCTTTCCCATACTTTTTCATTACTAACGTAATCATTCCATTTAATTTTAAAAATTCTACGCCAAATCCAAGTTTCAAACGATTCTAATAACCGCATTGCGCATTGGTTAATGTTCCAACCTTCGCATCCATATAACAATACTGACCATACACATGTTTCTATTAACTTTTGTTTTATATTTGTAGTAATGTTTTTGTTACTTATCAAATTTTTAAGTTTATTAAAAGAAGTTTTAGCCATAGCCACCCGTCTTTTAATTTCGTGGATGCATTTTCCATCGTTAGTAATTAAGGTCCCAAGATACACGTATTTATCAACTGTTTTAAGTTTTTCACTATTAATTATTATATTAATTGGTTCGTTTAGTTGTTTTTGCTTTTGATTTGTCACTACCATTATAGCTGTCTTTTTTGGGTTAATGTCCATTCCTAACCTTTTGCTACTTCCATACACTTCATTCAATAGATTTTGTAGTTTTTGTTCACTGTCTGCTATTAGTATTGTATCATCCGCGTATCTTATATTACACACATTAAAACCCGCAATTTTGATCCCTTCTATATCTTTTAGCCGTTGGAAAATTTTTTCAGTGTATAGGTTAAACAGAATTGGTGATAGGATGCACCCTTGTCGTACCCCCCGTTTGATAGAAGCCTCTTCGGTTTGTGTTTTATTGATATTAACCACTGCTTTTTGTTGCCAATACATATTACTTATAAGGTTAAGATCTTTATTGTCAATATTACATTCTTTAAGCACTTCTATTAGTTGTTCATGTTTTATTCTATCGAATGCCTTACTAAAATCTACAAAACATAGATACACTTTTTTTTGCACTTCTACACTTCTTTCGATTATTCTTTTAATTGTAAATAGGGCGTTTCGTGTTCCTACTCCTTTTTTAAAACCTACTTGTTCAGGGGATATATATGAAGCTACCTTATTTTTTATTCTTTCCAATATAACCCTTGTTAATATTTTCATAAAATTATTTATTATACTTATTGTTCGATGTTTTTCACATTCTGTGGCGTTCGGTGTTTTTGGTATGGCAATAATGGTAGATTTTAGGAAATCTTCAGGCAAGTATCCCTTCTCATATATGTCGTTGAGTAATTCTGTGTACTTTTCGAGTATAGTATCGTCGTAGATTTTAAGCATTTCAGCAGTTATTCCGTCTGTGCCTGGCATTTTGTCGTTCTTGAGTTTTTCGATAGCTGCTTTGACTTCTTCTTTGAGAATAGGTGGGCCTGTTTCATTTTGCAATATTGGTTTTTCTCCTCTCATATCGTCTTTATATAAATCTTCAATATACTTTTTCCATCTGTTTACGATATCTCTCGTCTCCATTAATAATCTCCCGTTCTCATCTTTAATAACTCCTGTCGATATCGCTTTCTTTTTGGTCCCGCATATTGAATTCAAAATTTTAAATTGGGCACTTGGGTCGTAATTTATATTTTGGCTGAGCTCGTCACAGGTTTTATTAAGCCAATTTTCCTTTTCTATGTGACACTTTTTTTTAATCAGTTTATTCAATTCTTTATATCGCTGTTGGTTGATATTTTTGCACACTCTTCGTTGATTCATCAGTTCTAGGATTTCTTGAGTTATCCAATCTTTCTTTCCTGGCCTCATCGTATTTGCTAACTCTTCACGCACTATTTGTTCATGATTTTTTATCAACGAATTTTTTATTGTGTTCCATTTAATTTCAATATTATCTTCTTTATTCCAATTTATTAATGTTTGGTTTATGCTGTCCGTGTATTTTAATTTAAGGCTTTCGTTAAATTTTAACTTTTTTTTAACACTATGTTTTAATATTTTTAATTTAAAGCGTAAACTGCACATTATTAAATTATGATCACTGTTACAATCTGCGCTTGGATAGGTTCGCGAATTCGTGATACAGTTTCTGAAGCGTTGATTTATTGCGATGTAGTCTATCTGATTCTTGTATCTTCCATCGGGACTTGTCCATGTATTTATTTTATTATTTTTATTTTGAAACCAAGTATTTGTTATAACTAAATTTTTCTGTTGACACCAGTATACCCATCTTTCTCCTCTTTCGTTTCTTACACCAAGTCCATGCGGCCCCACTATATTATCTTCTCTTCCTTTTCCGACTTTCGCATTTAGGTCTCCCATTACAATCACGATATCCTGTGATTTGACCTGTCTGTAGGCAGTCTCTAGCTGTTCATAAAAGTTGTTTATATTTTCTTTTGAATCATTAGCTGTCGGTGCGTATACCATTATAATTGTTAAGTTGTTTGGTTTATTAGTATATTTAATCACAAGCATTCGTTCTGAAATAGCCCAATAGCCTACTATTTTATTATACATTTCCTGCGTCATTATAAAACCTACTCCATAATCGTGTGTTGTACCTCCTGAATAAAGAACCCAATAATTGCCCGATTTAAATTTGCCAATTCCTTTTAATCTTGTTTCGCATACTCCCATAACGTTTATTTTCAAACGGTCCATTTCCTGTTTAATGTTTGCCAACTTACCAGGTTTAAGCATTGTTCGTACATTCCACGAAGCAATATTAATATTCCCTTTATTAGTATTTAGTTTGTTTTTTTGTATTTTCTGGGATTGAAGAGCATAATCTTCCTGAGCAGTTTTGAGTGGGGGTTTGCCATTGCCCTCCACTTGAAGTTTTTTCTGTGTCCATTCATAACCTTTTCGTAGCCTTTTCGTCATCGTTAAATCGTTTTCGGTTTTGCTTGTCAGTTTTTTGAGCCATCTCCAATATTTTTCCTATCTACTTCACTCATTGAACTACTTCTTCTCAAAAAAAAGTCAATGTGCCTTTTGTCTTTAGAACTTTCTCCAATTTTTGGGTATTTTATTTTTTGTTTTATTAGAGAGGATTGTTCACAATTTTCTTCTTCTTTACTATCTTCTCTTTTATTTTTTTTATATTTTTTATTTTCATGGTCTGAATTTGGGATTTTTATTTCTTCTTTTTGACCACCGAACTCATGCACCAATGCCTTTGCTGATTTTACATCATACAATCGTTGATTATATAAAAGTTTATCTTTTCTAAAGGTCGCTTCTTTTCCCTGTTCTTTTAGTTCATTCATGATTGGTATCAATTGCTTTCTTGACTCTCTCATATATTCAGGCATGTCATCTGTTATGTATATGTTTGTGTTTTTAAGTTTATGTTTAGATTGCATAATTAATATTTTTTTTCTAAATGCAATCATGCCAACTACAATTGCTCTGGTCTTCTCTTGGTCTTTTTTTCCGATTCGATTAACAAAGTCAATATCTTCAATTGAAACATTTAGCATAAGGGTTTCTCGTATCAACTTCATGACCTTTTGTTCAAGTTCATAATAATTTTGTTCTCTCTCTATCAAACCGTGAATAATAAAGTTTCTTTTTCTATTTTCTCCTTCAATTATTTTAATTTTTTTATCTATTATTTCTATTTTTTCTTGATACTCTTTAACATCTAGCTTCAAGGTATTGAATTTTTCATTCAAGTTATCGTTAACTTTTTCTAAACCCTCTTTTAGCTCTTTAAACATTTCAATAATCAGCTTTTGATCCATTTTTATTTATTTTATATTTTGATTGTTTTTACAATTTGTTTGCTTTCCCTAACACTTTCTCAATTAATTTTCACTATTTTATTTTATTTTATTTATTTAATTTTTTTTTTTTTTTTTTATAAACAAAATGTAAGTAATACCAGTCTCTTTTTCAAACAAAATGTATAAAATGTACCTTTATTATTCGTATTCTGACATAGAATCAGCAAAGGTATGCTAAACTAATCTGAACAGAATATAGTTATTTTAATTCACCAATTCACTAACCAAATGCGTTTAGCATATACACACAGCACTTTATTATTATTATTTTTTTTTTTTTATTAAACAGGTAACAACATATAGTTGACAAATATGGCTTTTTATTGAAAACAACTCACTTGAACAATTATTTAAAAACCAAAATTTACTCCGAAAAAATCAGTTTTCCAGAATAATTTTTCGTTAAATCGTTGAACAATTTTTTATTTATAATATAACACAGATTTTATCAAATTTTAAAGGCGCTAAGATACTTTAATTTAGCAAAAAAATAGGACACAAAAATAAACACGTCTAACTTAGACAATTATTTTTCTATCTATATTAATCATAATAGATTAAAATAGTCCAGCCTTTATATGATGAAATCCTATCCAAAGTGGGCTTTCACAAACTACAAGTGCTCTGTGCTCGCACAGCTATCCGTAGTTGCAACCAACTTCATGTCATTGTTCTGAAGTTTTGGATTTGTTGTTAAAGATTTTCTTTTAACATTTACGTCAGAAAATAATATAAAATTACTTTATTAATCCTCCAAAAACCGGCAGGTAATTAAATTTTTGGTCATAGGGGGTCCGTTGAAGGTTCCCATTTTCCCAAGACTAAAAAAAACTGCTTAAGTGGGTCTCCACCAAAAATCCGCCTACAATAGTTGTAAATGCGGCACTGGAGTTGTATTCATGATCGCTGCCTTCAATAATAGTTGGGATTACTATTAATTTGTTTTGATTATAAAATGTCCCAAATTGTTACACATTAAATTATAGGGAACAATGGTGTTATGTACAGTAAATAACACACCAAAAAAAAAGGTTTGTGAAATAAATGTTTTTACAACACTTTTGTGAATGTTAGGTACGAAAAGGGTAAAAATGTTACAAAAGTGATGGTTTTCTCGTCTGCGTATAAATTAAAGCAAACCTTAAATAACATAATGTATCACATTTAATTCATTCTGAAATCCGTAAACTTAAGGTACTATGTGATTCAGAAGTTACGCACACATTTAGATTACAAATTAAATATTTTATACATCAGAAAAAATCAGAAAGTTTTATTTGAAAGTTGTTCCAAAATTATTTCCTTAAAAGAGAAGAGTCATACAAACAAGCCCTTAATTCTGGATTCTGCCACCAGCAAATAATAACAATTAAAAAAAATTATTTTATTAGTTTTGAGCGTCATTTCTGATAATACAAAACTGAAAGTGTTTGGTAAATCGCAAATGAGCAGAATGGGCTCAAAATTTGATATAAATAGACTTTTGCTTAATAATCTGTCTCGCCTTAAAATATATCGAAACTCTAACCCCATTTACAATTTATTATCGCAACAATTTATTGAGAATTATCGAATTTTCCACATTAACCTTAAAAGTAGACTTGATACCAGAAAATTGGAAAGATGGATTAAAATTGATTAAAAAACGAAGAATTTATAAGCATACAAAGATTATTGCCCGTCTCTTTCTTGCAAACTGAGTTTTATATGTGATCTCTACGGCGATACTCAACAATGACGTTAATTTAAAAGTATGTTCCTCTATATTTAATTAGGAGTTTTTAACTGTCGTATTTTGGGTACTTCTAAAGATTTAAAAAAAAAAAATTCTACTTTTCTGTTCGTACAGTGAGAATTCTTCACCTGAAGTGTTTACTAAAAATTTAATCATCATCCCATCTGAAGTTAGTGGCATTTCATCATATTTCATGAAATTCGGATACAAGCATTGCAAAATTTTTGCATAAAATTTTATCCTTTATATCATTTCGATTTTTAAGTGTGATAATTTTGATACACTTTGTATGCTCCTTCATTGGTAGTGTTGTTTTATTTTGATATCGAATGTTACTAATTTGATGTAATGCGATCAAAGACTAAAGAGTTGATACTCTTTCGAACAAGTATTTCAGATGTCGTGATAAATTACAGATTAGAAATGTTCAGAATTTATTGTAAAACAATCCTTAATTAATCAAGTGAACAAAGTAAAATGGTGACAATTTCAATTGAGACCTTTTCTTTTAGGTCTAGAATCAGGCGTAGTATTTGTCAATCGTTTCAGAATATAAAATTAAAACCAATTTTTGAATTTTCGCAAAATTTTTTTTTTTGCGACAAGATTATATTTGAGTTAGGAGTAAGTTTTAGAGTATCTTTTGTATTGCGACCAATTTGATTAATTTATATCTCACCTCATTTGCTTTAAAGATTATTTGATTTAATTTTGAAAAGTTTATTAGACTGACAAATAATGCGTGTGACTCCATACCTATTTATCATAACCCTAAAAAATAACTACAAGGTATTAACGTAAACTTTTTATTAGGATATTTTGGTGAAATTAGATTTAGTATTTAGGAAAAGTTTTAAATTTGATTATATTAAAATGGGTGTAATTTTCGAATTTTTTTATGAGATAAATCAGACCGCTATCGATTTAAATTTCAAAAGAATGTCACTCGATAAATGTATTCTTAAAACCAGTAAATACATTGTTATTATTATTCATAATTTATAAAACAGTTTTTTTTCAAATCAATAAAATAACATGTAAGATCAAAAGATATGAATCATGATCGTAATCACGTATGCAATTTTGTTGAATGTTCGATGTGTGATGTCTTATCATAGTTCAAAGAATTGCACTTTTTCAATTTTATGATCCTAACTGATTTTTGGGGATAGGTATTCATCACTTGAAAATATACCAAAAAATTCGATATTTTTTGTTCTGAGTTATTAGAACAGATTAGATAAAAAAGATCTAAAAAACACAAAACTTCAGTTAGTTTGACATCTAGATCAGGCATGGGAGAGTTATTTTAAGTCGAAGTCATCATTTTTATAACTTTATTGTGTGCCATAAACTTTATTGTGTGTTTCTTTATCCAAGACCGCATTGCTCATAGAGGAAGAAGCGAGACGGGTATACGACTCTTCTACCTATCTCAGTTTCTCTAATAGTAATGAGATAAAGAGAAAAAATGTTGTCTCTTTGTCTTTCTCGTATTTTTGGTTGTCACTGGTTAGGTTGTCACTGTCTTACTCGTATTTTAGATACAGAAGTCTGCGGGATACCTCTAAGCCACGTTTGCCCATGCCCTATCTAGATGAATAGTTCTTGTGAGCCTAAATAGGATGTACTTGACCGTTTAGGTTACGAAAAAACAAGAAACAAAGATTACTTTTTGACAAATATTTATTATAATATAGCAGTAAATTGTACAAGCTCCAACGTTTTTCAATTATTATCTGAGCTGTAACCTTGCACTGTTTGCTGGGAGTATTTTTAGTTTTGACAGATTTACTACACTAATAAAACTACTATTTAGACTTTAAAGAACTATAATTCTTTCTCTTTTTAAGTTATCACGTTCTCTCTCACTTCGATTTAAATACCTTTTTCTTGAAATTAGAATCAAAAAATAAATTTTACAGATTTTTCAACAAGTCTCTCTTATCAATAATAATATAATATAAATATAATATTAAATTAATAATTAATCTAGTTTTGTATATGATTATTATTATTATTATTGCATTCAATTCATTGTAATTGTAAATAATAACAACAAACAGCTAAAGTAAAGTAATATAAAGTAAAGTAAAGCTAACAAGTTTAGCAACAAATAAATTCAGTCAGATCAAACAACATACACATGCAGAGCAGAACAGAGCAGACATATCTAGATATTATTTAGTAGTAATGTAGTTGTAGAGTATAATATTTATGTTAAGAAGGTAGAAATTATATGTAGTTAAATATTCACTAACTAGTTCATTACACTATTTTAATGGGTTGCCACCTACAATCATACATACTGGAATACATACAGAGAGTGGTACAGAAGTGTGCAATTTTGAAAACGCTATAAAAATAATTAATTCAATTTGAGGACCTGTCAGTTTGTTAGATACAAAAACAATTATCGACGTTTTTTGGATTGGCAGTATAAAAAATTGTTTATTTTTTTGACAGATTTAGGACATTTGTCATGCTTTTAACTAATGAATATTAATTTTCCAAATAAGAAAATCAGTCTTAAGAAAAATTAGTCTTATTAAAATGTTAAGAAAATTAGTCTTGTTTCATAATAAAACATACCTACCTTTAAAAGCACTCTAATATAGAATTTATATGTTAATGACGCAAACTTTATCAAATCAAATCTCAAAATTTAGCACCGTAAGGGATATTAAAAAATTTACCTGCTTATGTAGAGCATTATTAAGAAGCCATGTACCCGCTTTAAGGATGCTCCTAAGAAAACTTTTAGGACTTTTTAAAACTTTTTTTTTGTCCTCCCCAAGGAACAAATATGTTGCTTGTTAATTATCCGAGCAAATTTGTCTCTAGTTAGAGACCAATCGATTTTTATGGTAATTGTATTATAATATTTTAGGAAAGTATTTAAAAAAATTAGAATTTTCTGACACTTTGCCCATAGCGTTACAACATCCTTAATTTTCTTAAATAATTTTTAAGTAGTTTAAGGTAGTAAATTGATGCTATTACTTTTTACAGTGTTTTCAAAATCGCACACTAGTCTGCCTCATCCTGTTACACATTGGTACATACTTACATACATACAACCTGCTTCATTATTTCTTCTTCTGTTCCCTATCGATTGCCAGCCAATAAATACATACAATATATTAATATGTGTAGTAAACCCACACATAGTATACCGGGTGTTTCATGTTTTAAAACTTTTTAAACGTTTTAGATCATTCGAAAAGAAGTGAAGGAATTACCTAGCACCTCCATCGTTTGAATCTTACTCACGTATTAGACATGAGCGCACAATAAGATGAAATTTCTATGATTTTAGCCAAATATACACTTTCAAATCAAACGTTGACCCCCCGTTAGAAGCATGACTAAATAATCGAGCAGCCCCCATCCCTAAAATTTTCAGAATTGATTCAGACTTAGTCTAATCTTATATATTTAAACGAGTAATTCTTGTATAAACATATATATCAACGATCTTGGAAATGGCTCCAATGATTTTCATGAAAATTAGTATACAGGGTTTTTTTGGGGTGAAAAGTCGATCTAGCTAGGTTTCATTTTTAAAAAAACGTCGTTTTATCTGTCGCCTTTTCATGAAAAACTGAAACATACACTGCAAAATATGTATCTTCCTGACATCTATTGGTGTATATCGTAGTTAACGTAGAGTACATTACCGGGACATTGAAATTGGTATTTTATGTGGAGTTTTAAACGGTTCTTATTCGTTGAGTGCGTACTCATGGTAGGGACAATAAAATCGATGCCAGCGCTTCCAGTAAAAAATTTTGGAGTTAAAGGGGGCTGTTATACTAATTTGCAGTTCTTTACATGTTAATGTTATAGAAACTGTCAAATTAAAATTATTGAAAAACACTAATTAATTAAACTTAATACATTAAAAATTATGAAAATAAGAAATCAAATTGCACAAATATTATTTTTCAAATGTAAATTATCATCATTATTTATTTAAATTTGTGAGACAATAATATGAAATTTTCAATGTAAGTCTTAAATGCAATTCATACAATTATATATGCATCCATACAATTCTATAATTAAAGTAGTGTATCGTTACCATGGAAACGAAACTCACGCACGGAGCGAATATTAGTGATAAATTTTGTGTCTTTAATTAAAAAAAATACCGAGCAAAGGTATCCGGATATTTATCTCGGCCATCCAGATATTTATGTATAAAAAAATCAAGCTCTTATTTAAAATTTCCTTGGTGCTCGTACATCCTAAATTCTTCGAGATTTTATTTTTACATTCCAAAAAGTAGAAGAGTACTTATTTCCTCTGCTAATTGGATGCACTTGCCATAAGAAATTGAATCAAATGTTAAAATCTTTAAATAAATATTAGATATGAGAGATTTCGTCATGAAACACACGTTATATAAACGAAGTCAATATTATTGCATTTAAAATATTGTATATTTGTATTCATATAAAATGCATTACATATCTGTTTTAACTCTCTCTTGTAAATCTTATACCTACCTTTGTAATTGTAATAAAATGTGTATCATAATCTGATACATTTTTATAATCAGTTAAGAATAATAATTAATTGGCCATTTTACAAAGCTATAAAGAAACACTTCTGGTCCATCCGTATATGATACATCTCAAACTTATGATAATATTACCAATATTCATATGAAAGAAAAACAGTTTGCAAAATTTTCTGCTACGGTGAGAATTCAAAATTATTTGAAGGTTTTTATGGAAGTGCTGGAACATGATGTATCATCCTGAAATTCCCACTCTTTTATGCTCCCCCATTCATGAGATCCTTATATCAATTATAGGAAAACTCTGATGACTCGGGGATGATGTATGTGGGCATTCAATTATTTTTAGAACGCGGTTAGAAATTTTTTACCGATATCACTATGTAAGTTTAGGCGTGAACGCAATACTGTATGGTTTCGATGATTTTGATTTGCTATAAAATTTTAAACTTAGATGATTTTACCATTAAATGGATCGGAACATGAGCAATAGTTAGGGCGCTTGAGCCGATGTCAGTATGGGTGCCAGGCTTCTACTGACAGGTGATATCCACAATACATCTGGCAAATCGTACTATTTAACACTACTGCCACTGATACTACTAATAGCATACCAGCAATATTTATTAAAATGGCAAAATAGTTTAAGAATAATAGAGTGGCTAGCAGTGTGACAACAAATATAACGTTTACACTTGAACTGAATAGGATCGTAGTTCAATAATGCGTATTGATTAACGCGCCAAAAATCATAGTTAAAAAAACAGTTAGTACGATATCTGCAATGTTGTATGGGATTCAAGACCATACTGCCGAGTTGAACCAATTATTTACTAATCTAAGTGGCGCCAACGCCATAGTTATGGATCTTACGGCAATATTACATAGAGTATTATCAGATACTTTTTGAGTATCTACCCTTATACCATACCAGCATTGTAATTAACGCCATGCATTCCTTACAATGAATAAGAGAGTAAAAAAATTAATTATGAAAAATCAAAATACTAAATTATTCGTATGATTAATTCCTTTGAAAATAATTTTATTGAAAATTCTTCCTACGCGAAAAATGTTTTTGTAATTTTCTTCAAATGAATAATTTTTTAAACTGATATGAATAAAATCAAGATAAAAAATAACCTTTTTTTCTTTCATGAAATTGCTTTCAATTCGTAGTCGAGTACTTCTTGTTATATTTTATTAATATAAAATATTTTGCAATGAGAATTAATACATAAATAATTCGTTTTCAACATTTAAATTCTTCATTTATTAATTTGTAAATTATGCTCCATAAAACTTATTCGATATTTTCTACAATGATATTTTGAAATTATGCAATTTATTAAAAATAATGCAACCACTGACATTCAACACTCGGCACAAGGTATTTCAGCAGTTAACTCTGTCAATGGTTTTTTGCCAATTGTTTTTTTATATAATACAGAATAGTTTTATTAATCTTATATTTCAATGTCCTTGAATTCCTAAAGACAGGCTATTTCACGAGTGAGCCACCTTAAAATGATATCAATCAAAGACTTTGCTTAGGAATAATAGGGACACGAAAGTTTCTTATAATCACTATCTATAAAATAAAGAAGGGGTAAGAAAACTTAGTAATTTAAACTTGGCGCCTATAAATACTTGACATCTTATGTTACCACTTAAAAACAATAGTTTAAACTGATTGTTTTAAAGCTTAACGTTGCGTTGCATTGTTGAACAAACAATATATATATGATATGCGTTAGTGTTTAAAGTAAAAAGTATTAAATATAAATTAAAGGCGACAAATAATATAAAACAGTCTACTGATCATTTGTCACGTTTAACATACTAAAGATTGCGTTTAAATTAGACACTGTGTACATCTGTACAGGATGATTCACTCTCAGAAAATATCTATATGATTTGATAACAAGATTGGTTCATTGTATTCAATTAAAGTTTGGACAAGGATGGACAAACAAAGACTTGAATTATTAAATGTCAATTGATCGTTTTAGTTTGGTAAAGGAACCTATAAGGCAAGGTATATATAGGGTGGGTCATTTTAATATATTATTGTTAAGAGCTCGTTTTGTAGTCCACCAACCAAAAGCAAAAACTTTCACAAAAGTTGCAGAGTTTGATGGGGGACATCATGTTCTGACATCAGATTGGATCTAGTTCTTCGGGTTTCTTTACTAGCCAATTTAAATCCTAAACGATAAGAGATAGAAAACTGTAAATAAGAAAGTTTGTGCTCATAAAAAAACTAACATTTTTCATCTAAATCATTTTTTCAAATATCGTCGAGCGTCGAGCTTTCGAAGGGAATACGACTTAAAAAAAAACTTTTAACAAAAAGAAAACCGACTTCAAAAGAAAAAACTTTTCCAAAGTAAATTAATATGCACTAAAAAGTAAAAAAGTAACGATAATATAATGTAGTTAAAATTATTGTTATTTTTGGAGTTGGTGTCAGCTAAGGAAACAACTCTGATAGAACGTTTGCTACTTTAGCTTGGCTGACACCGACTCCAAAAATAACAATAATTTTAACTACATTATATTATCGTTATTTTTTTACTTTTTAGTGCATATTAATTTACTTTGGAAAAGTTTTTTCTTTTGAAGTCGGTTTTCTTTTTGTTAATAGTTTTTTTTATTTTGTAATTTTTAATGAATATGTAGAACACCAAATTATTTGTCACTAAAAAAAGAATCATCGAAATCGGTTGGCTTGATATTGAGTTACTCGTTCGCTTGTCGTGCATACTTAATGCAAATTTAAGACTTTTATGATTTTTTCATTGATGCCGTTGTCAGAACTGGTCCAAAATGAAATGGGATCACACGGGAAGCATCAGCATTCAAACAGATAAAGAATCATCAAAATCGGTTCACCCAGTCCAAAGTTCTGAGGTAACAAACATAAAAAAAATAAAATAAAATAAATACAGTCGAGTTGATAACCTCCTCCGTTTTTGTTTGAAATCGGTTAAAAATATGTCATTATTGAAAACACGCTAGCTATGGAAAAATATTTTAGCAAAAAGTTTTCAGGGACAATAGAGGACATTCGTCTGTGTACATGACTTTGAACTACACTTATCGATAAACTTTAAGCGTATTTTCTTTCGATTAAATACAATAATGACATATTAAAGTAACCCGTAGAACTAGGTCTAATCTGAGGTCAGAATAATTTTTTAGTTGTTTAACTACAAAGCGAGTTATTAACCATTATAGATTTAAATGGTTCACCCTGTATAAAAAAAAGTCTGAAATTTGGATAATGTTATTAGTTCCTAACTCATACGTATCATTAAAAATTGGACTTTGAACATTCTGTGAATAGAAAATTTTGAATGAATGCTTTCATGTTCGACCTTGTATAGATTAAAAGGTAAAAACTTCTACTTTTATAAATTAAATCTCGTACAGTAGGTTGAAGTGAAAAAAGCTTGACGAAGAGTTTTTAATAGCTATCTTACTTCAAATAATTAATTTACAGATTTAAATAATTTTTTAGTTAGTAAGTTAGTACAGTGTACTGTCCGATCAACCTTAAATTAGCAAAACACTCGTTCAGCGCTATCAAGTGGTCGTAATCTTTTTTAAAAAATACCCCCTTCATTGTTAGTGATACACTCGGTATAAGTACAGTGGTAATATAAGATTTAGAACGAAATGTATAAGTAGTATTTTTATACCATGTATATATGAAATGTACATAGTATATTAAGTTTAGTCCCAAGTTTGTAACGCTTAAAAATAATGATGCTAGGAAAAAAATTTTGTCATAGGTGTTCACTAAATCACTTAATTAGTCCATTTCCGGTTGTCCGTCCGTCCGTCTGTGGACACAATAACTCAAAAACGAAAAAAGATATCGAGCTGAAATTTTTTACAGCGTACTCAGGACGTAAAAAGTGAGGTCAAGTTCGTAAATGAGCATCATAGGTCAATTGGGTCTTGGGTCCGTAGGACCCATCTTGTAAACCGTTAGAGATAGAACAAAAGTTTAAATGTAAAAAATGTTTCTTATCAAAAATTAAACAACTTTTGTTTGAAACATTTTTTCGTAAACATCACCGTTTACCCGTGTGGGGGCCAATTAGGCGGAAATTTTATAGTATGCACTATACTTGAATATCAGTTCTGTATGCGTCACATGTTTGTATGTGTAATGTGATATAGAAATCAACACTGACTATGCATGGTATTTCAACAATTAACTCAGTCAATTGTTTGTTTTCACTTGTTTTTTTTAAATGATTTCTTGAAACTAAACATTCAAATGGTTTTATCAAGACATATAATTCTTGTCTTGTGATAAATACATACATACTTTCTATACCGGTTAACTTTCTTATCTAATAATATTATTATTATTTTTATGGTGTCTTACACAAGACACTCATTTTACATACAAAAAAATGTAACGTTAATATTTCCCTATTCGTTATTACCCCTCGGAGAGATTAATATAAACAAGTGAAAAGAAACAATTGACTGAGTTAATTGTTGAAATACCATGCATAGTCAGTGTTGATTTCTTTATCACATAACACATACAAAAATGTATAGACAGTTTTGATGCGCAATTGTTTGTTTTTTTGACGTTTAACGCTCTCGTGGGTAAACAGTGATGTTTACAAAAAAATGTTTCAAACAAAAGCTTTTTATTTTTTTATAAGGAACATTTTTTACATTTAAACTTTTGATCTATCTCTAACGGTTTACAAGATGGGTCCTACGGACCCAAGACCGAATTGACCTATAATGCTCATTTACGAACTTGACCTCACTTTTTACGTCCTGAGTACGCTGTAAAAATTTCAGCTCGATATCTTTTTTCGTTTTTGAGTTATCGTGACCACAGACGGACGGACGGACGGACGGACGGACAACCGGAAATGGACTAATTAGGTGATTTTATGAACAGCTATGACAAAATTTTTTTCCTAGCATCATTATTTTTAAGCGTTACAAACTTGGGACTAAACTTAATATACTATGTATATTTCATATATGCATGGTATAAAAATTTGTAGTAAAACTTTTTTTGTATTTTGAAGCAACTTATACTTTTTGAGTGTTGTGGATTTTATCATAAATTTGATAAGATAATTAAGGACTTTCCTAAAAAAATATTTCTTGCGTTTCAAATTTTGAAGGTGAATTCTATTAGAACTTGAAAAAATTGGGCGAAAATTAAGAGTAAAATTTTTCGATATATTGATACTTAATAGTTGGGTAAATCTTCCGGATTTTGATAATCAATCTAGAAAAATTTCGGAAAACGATCGGCACGATCTTCTGCACGCGGTTTTGGGATAATTTATCACTACATTGATTTAACTTCTATAATTTTTTGAAAAATAAAGAAATTGAGTTGAAATTCTGGAAAAAGATGTAATTTATGATCATATAAATCAAAATCATAAATTTTGACCCGATACAAAACCTCAGTTTTGAGAAAAACGAAATGTTTTTCTGAAAAATTTCAACAGCTCGTCTAGTTTAAGGAAATCATCGGATTTTAACTTTTTTTTTTTAAATTGTAGGTTTTTCAATTTTATTGACCTTTTGAAAAAATAATCGCATTTAAAATCTGATTTTTTTTTTTAGTTTTTTTGCATTTTTGTTTGAAAGTACAAAAAAACCTACAATTTCAAAAAAAAAAAATGTTAAAATCCGATGATTTGCTTGAACTGTATGAACTAAAACTTGCCCAAAAATTTGGGCTTTAAAAAAAATCGAAGAATAACATTTCTCACGGTCTAAATATGAAAAAATAATTTAGTATTCGACCGGTAAAAATACACATTATTTTCAGTTTTATTTAATCGCCTTAGGATATTAATATATTTACGTTAATTCATTTTGTTACATATATTACAATTTATGAATAAAGCACAGTCTTGAGCATAAAAACTACATCATTTAAGAACGCCCTTTAAATTTATAAATTTTTTGTGCGTCACTTTGTTAACATTAATAAAAGCTTATAAATCTTATCAGCTTTATATATTTTATAAATCGCTCCAACTGCCTAAAAGTTCGGTACTTTCATGTGAATATGAAAAAAGCTTTAAATAATAAATAAAATCTTACTTTAAAATAGAGGGGTTCCTTTAGTTTAACGTGTGTATCTTTAATCCTTGTTGATCCGTATCGTAGATCCTAAACGGATGAACCGATTTGTATTTATTTTTGTTTGTTTGAAAGATTAATCGAGAGTGTTATGTTTCAAGAAAATTTGTTCAGTTTAGAAAGTTTCCCCGAAAATACCAAAATTTTCGACGTTTAAAGGGCTCTGCTTATCTCCACAGCATATCTCTGTGTATCTTTTTTATCTGAGCAAAAAAAAACCGGACATTTTCATTGATTTCTTATGCGAGACTGTTGATTTTTAAGAAAATTCGTAGAATGTGAAAAAAAGTTTTTTATTTAAACACGAATCCGCTGAGAATTTTTTCAAATTTCCTTCATACATTATTTGCAAATGTCAAATTAAACAAGTGAAAACAAACAATTGACTGAATTAATTGTTGAAATACCATGCATAGTTGATTTCTTTATCTCATAACACATACATACATGTGACACATACATAACTGATATTCAAGTATGGTACATACTATAAAATTTCCGCCTAATTGGCGCCCTCACGGGTAAACAGTGATGTTTACGAAAAAATGTTTCAAGCAA
This sequence comes from Chrysoperla carnea, assembly GCF_905475395.1. Classification (NCBI taxonomy): domain Eukaryota; kingdom Metazoa; phylum Arthropoda; class Insecta; order Neuroptera; family Chrysopidae; genus Chrysoperla; species Chrysoperla carnea. The sequence continues at coordinate 131,328,217 of NC_058337.1, forward strand.
AAGCTTGAAACTTAAACTTTTGTTCTATCTCTAACGGTTTACAAGATGGATCCTACGGACCCAAGACCCAATTGACCTATGATGCTCATTTACGAACTCGACCTCACTTTTTACGTCCTGAGTACGCTGTAAAAATTTCAGCTCGATATCTTTTTTCGTTTTTGAGTTATCGTGTCCACAGACGAACGGACGGACAACAGGAAATGGACTAATTAGGTGATTCTATGAACACCTATAGCAAAATTTTGTGCGTGGCATCAATATTTTTAAGCGTTACAAACTTGGGACTCAACTTTGTATACCTTGCATATTACATATATGTGCATGGTATAAAAAGCGTAGGGTTTTTTTAATTTTTGTAAATTTCATTGTTTAAAAACTAAGAAATAAATCCTTAAATATCTATTATTTTTTGTCCTACTTTCGTCCTTATAATTTTTTGTCCTAATAAATTTGAACATATAATTCAAAATATTATGATTTTTTTAGTGAAAACAAATGATCGAATATAAAAACATTTTTAATTTGATACTTTTTTGCTGCCTAAACTGTACACTTTTAAAAAATATTAACTACGCATAAAGTTATTTTCCACAAAGAAAATATGAAGAGAAATAATATAAAAATGGAGGGTTTAAAAAATTATATTATTTTCAAATGTTAATTTTCACTTATTTACATTTCTCAAAAAAAAAACACACAAATATTTATTGTCTATTTGTTTTGTATTTTTTTTTTGTCGATTCGTATATGAATGTTCTCTCAGAAAGGGTTGTTTACACCACATAATCAAACGCTTCGCATACAAATACAGCACTTATGAGGCGAATAATATAATATATATAACAATACTCTGGTCTATGAAGCGTGCTATATGAACATAATTAACTGCAATTGTAGACATAAATAACGAATAAAATGTATCCAGTATATGTGAATATTTTTTATTTTATTGTAGAGATAGCCTTACACTCCACTAGTTTAGTTTAGTTTGGCTTAGTTAGTGCTAGCTAGATATAATATGTAACGGTAAAAGTGGTAATATGAGCAATATAACAGGATCTTTTAGCTCGCATCATCTAAATCAGCTTCTATTTTTGAAAAATTTTAAAAAAAAACAGGAACCTTATTAATTTTCAATAAAACTTTTGAAAGGAAAAATATACCTAACAATAAAAAAGAATGAAAAGTGTCGTGGGACACTCGGTAGGGACTATGTTCCTTTCGTATCTTTGAACATTATAAATGTAGCGCTTATTTTTTTAGGTGTTAATTTATGAAGTCAAATACTTTTTTTATTCTTTAAAGAATTAATTTCCATAGCTTATTTTACTTTTTCTGTATGAATTAATTGTAATATTAGTTTAAAAAAGACAAATGTACTTCTGATTTAGTCTGATTTAGTAGTCAACCCCATTATATGCGTTACTTTACCTACATTTGGTTGGATCAGGATATTTATTATGACATAACATAAAATTTTCTTCTATTTCCTTTAAATTATCTCTATTATCTTTAACTTCTGATAACCTACTTTCACCACCCTTTAATGAAAAAACGTTAAATTTTGACAAAAAGTACATATTGACAAATTATAAAAATATTTTTGAATATTCTCAAAATTCAGGACAAGCTGAATCGCTGGAAAAAGTTTTAATTTCTTAGATGACCTGGATGAAAAAAGTTTTTTTTTATGTTTCACTTTTTCAGGAAATCATTATACAATGTGTTATATGAGTAAAAAAGATTTTAAAACGCCCAGTTGGCTTCTGAACACATCTGAGTGTAGTCTATTTTGCGATCGCGTATAATACTACTTTATACATTGGGATCATTCTGGATAGTGTAATCGAATTTTTCGAAATATTTAAAGGATTTATTACCACAATATCATTGTGTTTATTGAAAAATAGGTACTTTACAGTTTCGGCTAGTAATATACAACAAAAAAATAAAAACTCCAAAACCACTGGACATAAATTATTTACGATCGTCTCAAGTAAGTTTTTGTCTTCCTTTGAAAACTAGAGGCAAGACATTTTTAAAGTGCAATTCTTTACACCATTTAAAACGAAGTACAGAGAGTGAATCGATGAAAATACGTGACCTCATCACCTTCGAATTTTACGAAATTTAAACTCCGATGCTTTTTTCTCACTTACGGTTTAAAATTAACAAAAATTTCATTTCCCATTCACAGGTAGCGCTCGTGTTCTAAAATTTAGCAATCACTCTATTTCCCATTCACAGATGTCCAATTTTCAATTCTACGTAATTAATTCTAAATAATTATAATTTAAATATAAAGCGAGCGAAGTTTCACTTTTGTCGTTTATCCCCCAACCCACTCCATTTTTCTTTCTGTGGACACTCATAAAATGGACATAACAAAGTCCCAAATACCACGTTTACTCTATTAATACTGTATATATGCAACTAAAATGGCGTGATGACCGAAAATAAAGTCGCGTGCCGCAATAAATAATATACCTTTATATATTAATAGTAATACATAAACTAACAACGATTCTCAACCATCATTAATTTTTAATAATTGAGTATAATAATTTTGAGTAAAATAATAAACTCTATTTATGATTATTATATTATTATTATTATTATTATTATTATTATTATGGGGATACAATAAAAATTCAAATTTAATTACAAATCAATGAAATTTAGTTAAAATAATGGCAAAAAACTATTAAAATTTTTTGTATTACAGGTGAATGACTCTATTTTATGGAATGTTTTCTAATCTTTAATAAATGGCATGAAATGCTAAAGGTTAATCCAATAATTATGATGTGTACAAGTGTATACATTAATTATTGTTCAAAGACATCAAATCGTCATTAAATTCAAAACATTAAATCGTCTATATATTTTGTATTTTATGACGTCACTAAGTGCTAATAAAATATAAACAAGTTAAAAAGTATTTTTATTTTTTAAAACTAATTGTAAATTATGTTCCAAAAAGTGAGGCTGGAAGCCATATAAACTAAAAATTTTAATAATTTAGAATATAATTTTTAAATTTGTCTTTTACTTTAAGGAAGTTGTCAAATAATCCCGTTTTCTTAGGATCATCTCTTAATCCTGTGTATGCATTCTCATTTTGAAATCCTACATTGAAGTGTTTTTAAGGGTATGCTTTATAGTCGCGCCATTTTAGCAATTTCAAAGATAATTTCTTTGTACCTAGACCTCTCAGGTCAATTTTTTTTTTAATTTTCAGGAAAGTCCATACATCAAAATCTACATCGAACTTGAGGCTGCTAGAAAGAGAGAAAGAGAAACTATGCGCAAAATAGACCAATCCATTTTTGATTTATGAAAATTTTAAAACTTTAAAAATATTCAACATAATTGGCTAGAGACTCGCTGGTTTTCGGGGTCGTTGATCACTATTTCGAAGTCAAAAATTCGATATTCTCTCTCTTCCCTGCTGGAGTAATTCGCTCCGCTGGTCCAAAATGGCAATATTCTGTAAATATTCAACAAAATGGGCCAAATCGGGGGTTTTTGTGGCCGCTGATCATAGTTCCGAGTCAGAATTTCGATCTACTCCCCCTCTCCTCGTTTTTCCATAAAATACATTTAAAGTGATGAAATGGAATTTTACGTTATTTCTTCTGTGACTTTCTCTAAATTTTTAGGCAACAATATTTCAAATACTGTGTATATACTCTTTTTTCGTCTCATTTTCCCAAGTTCTACCAAAATCCACCCTCAAAATTTAAAACGTAAATCTCAAATATTATCATACACTCATTCGTTTGACAACGTCCTTAAATTAACATAGATAGATATCGAAAAGATTTTATTCCTATTTTTCGTCTACATTCATGGAGTTATAACAAACTTCATCATAAAAGTTGAAAATAAGGTCCAAATAATTTCAACCACAAGTATAAACTTGCCTTGGCGCTTGTACTACTTTAAAAATACATTATGAAACGTCTTTTCTGTAGTGAATCTTTTGGTTGTTCATTCCATATTCAATTTGCACTATTTTCATTCAAATCTATTATTTTTGCTAAAGAAACAAACAAATTTTCCCGTATATTAAAAAAATATTCTTGGAATGTCATAAAAAAAATACTAATCAAATAAATTTTGTTAATTAATTAAATTAAATTCTTTCCATTTATTAAGTTGCACTAATATATATATTTTTTGTAAGAATTTATATATATTTTATATAAATTACAATTAATTATTTTAATTAATGTTTGTTAATTTCTTTTTTTTCAGGTGAGTATGAGTACCCTATACTATACAGTATGAAGATTTAAATAATTAAAAACAACACTGAAGTACTGAAGAAGTACGTACCTTTATATAATAAATATATAATTAAATTTGGTTGTACTTCTCTCTGGTAAGTACTTATCACAGTAATTTGTGTATAATATTATTATATCATGTGCTAATTAGTTAAAAAATAAATGACAAAAATATGGTTACTTGTAAAAAGTAGCCAGCTGGATGTCACTGTATTTTAAATACCTGTACTTAGCCTGACTTTAAAAAAATCCAATTAATTATTTTTAAAGTTTGTTTTTCGTTTTGTTTTGAGTAAATCTTCTAGAAACTTTGGATTTAGTTTAAAATGGTTTTCTTGATCAAAACTATAATAGAAATCCTTTCAAGTTATTTCTTTCGGAATTCTAGCTCTTAAACTGATCAAAAAAATAATAATCATTAATGTAGCAGAATACAAAATCTTTTAGAACTAATTACCACTTTAGAGAGGTTACTTTACTCTAAAATAATGATGAAGATAACGGAAAAAGCTCTCTTAAAATCTTAATGTAGTGGCTAAAGCCTTTAAAAGAAGTTGCACATGAATCTACATATTTTATTACTTTCGAAAGCCAATCAGGGTATATGAAATTTATCCGCCTTAACGTTTGTCTGTCTGTCTGTGGACACAATAATTCAAAAACGAAAAACGGTATCAAGCGGAAATTTTAATAAGGGACGTAAGTAGTGAGGTTGAGTTCGTAAATGAGCAACATAGATCAATTATAAAAAGAATAAACAACTTTTGTTTGAAACATTTTGTCGTAAACTTCACTGTTTTTTAGGTTAAAAACATTATACATATAGTATATATGTAGGTTATGTATATATTTTGAATTTATACGTTGCATATATTATGAATGTGTTTGTTTGTTATAGCATATACTATATCCAAGTAAGAAGAAAGGCTATATTTCTTTATGACGTAATAAAACAAACTATTGCGAAATCAACACTGTCTATACATGGTATTTCAACAACTAACTCAGTCAATTGTTTGATTTCACTTGATTTTTACAATTATTTTTGAATTTTTATTTCGAATAATGGAAACAAATTACAAATTCATAGTTATTGTGTCAAACTTTTTTAATATAGTTTTAATAGGCCTTTTAATATTCGATTTGCTATTGTTTCGGACATTTGTCAAAAAAACTGCCCAAGTAAAGAAAATAAATATCATTAACTTTAATCAGACAGCGCTTTTTGACAAAGATAGAATATGTGTCTTTACTTGAACAGTTTTTGTACATCTATCTGTCTGAAATCAAAACGGAATCATTTTTCTAAAATAAAGAAAAGTGCCTTTATTTTTATTTATTAGGTATTAATAGTAGGTCACGGGCAAAATAGTTATTTACGATACTAGTGGGCTAACAGCATTATTAACGTACACATGCGAAATTTGCACAACAAGAGCGTAACACGAGTTGGGCAATCGAAGAAGTACGTTAATAATGCCTTATCACACGTATATCGTACAAAACTTTATCTACGACTCCAAAATGTGAAAATAAACGATAATTATTATTAAAAATTTGTCATGGCTTTTTGAGAAAATTAAAAAAGTTACAATAGTAACTGAATACATTACCGCCCTAGTGCGGGAATGAGTTCATTATCACACAAAGGCGGTAATAAACTATTTTTCCCACGCATACTGAGTGAAAAAAGTACTTACTTTCTCTTGGGCAATAATGAGAAAAAAGCACTTCTGGAAAAAAACCCTTTTATAGTTCTATCAAACCAAAGTGGCACGGCGAAAGAGATATGTATGTATGTGCTCATATTTACCCTCTCGTTTGCTCAGTGCCACTTTGGTTTGATATAACTATAAATATATTAATTAGCCCGGCCATGCTAGCTTTGACATTCTTAATTCTAGGTGTTCAAGATTTTGTTTATTTTTTTGATTAGAGTGAGAATTGTTTCCATAACTTGAAATAAAAAAATAACGAACTCTTGAAATAATATAACGTTCGTAAACGAATGGGAAAATTTTTGATTTCTTTTGCGGGAGAGTGCTCTCTCTCTCTCTCTCTCGTGCCATTTTTGGTGTTACCCTGACCTAACTGATTTTGGTCAACATTATCCCTCCATTTTCGTAATATTAAACGTACTAAATGCATTACTTTCTATCAACAAAAAACAAATCTTAAACAAATAATAACATATAATAATACTTGAGATATATTATACCTATATAAAATAATATTATATTGTATTTGTATATGTTTTAATATAAAGTTGTACTTGGTCATTTGTCCTTGACCTGTGTTTCCTGCGCGCATACACACACTCTCATTCACACACAAGCATGTATGAATGTATGGTAAACAAGTACACAATAGTAAATGAAATGAACATGAAGCAACAAAAACATCATTGGATTGGATCGGATTGGATCGCATCAGCACAAATGTGAAAGAAATAAAGTTATGAAAATGTGTGTAAACTTATTTATAATAATAATAAGTATTTATTATAAATTATTGTAAATATATAATAAATATAAATAAATAAAATATTATAGTACGTCTGAACGAATAAGGCTGAGTAATATACATTGAATTCAGAAAAATTGTTTTTAACGTTAAAATGAAAAGCTTGAAGAAGTTTATATTTGTAGACGAAACGTTGAATAATAATTGACTTGTTTTTAATTTACAAAATATCTCATGAATTTATTTCAATTTGAGAAAATTATGTCTGGAACCAAAATACTAAATATATCGAACACCGTCAAATTTCCATTCTTCTTTTAAAATTGCAGAATTATATGTTCTAATAATTAAAGGGCCGTTTGTATCCATTTTGTAGTTCAGTTTAGTTCAGTTTAGATCATACCCTTCGCTAAACGAGTTCCATTCTCGCCTCTTTTTTGGACAGATTTTGAGTCAAACAGCCTTAAATATTGAGGTTGTACTCCTTGGCCTGTATGCTCCATAATTGGTCTATGAACGGTACTGTAATAAATTACTATGGATTCTTAATAGACAGTTTAAGCTGTTTTATTTTAACCGAATGCCGTATTTTAAATTAAGTAATTTTTTGTTGGTATTTTTGAAGAAACATTTTTGTAATTTACAGTTTCTTCTTTTCTTTTAACATATTATTTACATCAATATGCTTGTTTCCACGAAACCTCCCTTCTTGATTGACCCATCTGAATATTGAACATTTACTAAAAATTTTCTATATTACTATAACCAACTCGTGTCAAATTTAAAATAACTTCAAATCTACCCATTTCCCGGCGGGGATATAAAATTAAATGATAAGTCGATCCACATAAACGAATTCAAAATATGAACAATTTGATCTCGGTTATTCAGACCGAAAAATGAACCGGGATTTCATTCATATTTATATTGAAATTTCACCATTTCTTTTATTTTGAAATTCCAAATTTCTTACAGCTGCTCGTCATTTATATCAATACAAAACTGAAAGTGTTTGAGTCTATTATGCAATACGTATTTTATATTCATTACCAACACTCTTCTATATTCTCTTAGGATATAAAAATAGTGACATATTTACAAAACATTGTTCAGTAGTTTAAGAGTGTTATCAGTATTTAATTTTTAGCACCATTCCTGTACAAAAATAAAGTGCACTCTAGTGAATTAATAATAAAAAAAATATTTCTGTCATATAAATAATAATAATTTAGATGTTAATCAGTAATTTTTTACACATGTGAAGTGAGTATTTACATACATACATGTATGTAAGTACATGTAAGTAACAAGAGTTCATAAAATAATGAAAGTAGACTAAACAATTTAAGATTTTTTTTTTGTTAATGTATTTATAGGGTTTTTGATTGTTTGATAGCTTCCTTAATAATCATAGGGGATAATCCTAAAGTCGAGTTGGCCATATTACCCATAAAAATGTAAAACTAGACTTGATACCATGACAAAATTTGAAAGTTAAATTAAAATTGATTAAAAAACGTGAAAGTTATAAGCAATCAAAGATTGAATTCAAAGGTTGTACATGTCCTTTTAGCAAAACAAAGTTTTATATACAGTAGAATCTCGATAACTTAAACCTCGGTAACATAAAAACCTCTGTTACTTCAAAAAATACTATGTTCCCTTCCCATCCGAGCCCAAAACCTCTATAACTTAAAATACGCAACCTCTATAACTTAAATAAATAATCTCTGTATAGGCCCTCAGTAACTACATAGAAACATGTACATACCTCTATATTAACTAGGGTACATAGAAACATGTACATACCTCTATATTAACCTTTACCTAACATAGACCCTTGATAACTTAAAACCTCTATAACTTAAAATATTTTGTGTTTCCCTTGGACTTTAACTTATCGAGGTTCTACTGTATAATCTAAAAACAAAGATTGTTAGCATACAAAGATTGTTCCCAATCTCTAAAGCGATATCTACGTATGAAGTCACTAGTGGGTATCTTCCTCTTTGTTTAACTAGGAATTTTAAACGTTCATATCTTGCATACTAGTATAAATTTTTACAAACCAAAATCACTTTTCTATTCAAGAAGTGAAAATTCTTCAACCCGAAGAACTAATGAGTTAACGGTTCGCTTAAAATACAATAGCTCCTTATGCCCACAAACTGAGTAAATAAGAAATTGCCAGGGGAAATATTATTGACCGATAATTATTGTGGAAACCAGGTAAATTTAAGAAATATAAAAGTTGAAAAAGGGTTAAAAATACAAATTATCGTCAAATAGGGTTTCGGACGATCAAATAAGTCCAACTTTTATATTTTTCGGATCGAAATTGTTTTATTTACCTAGTTAAATAAAATTCTTAAGAGAGTTGCAGATAATTGGGCATATTTTTTGTCTTCAATTTCGGTCAACCTCAGTAGATAAAATAATTTTGACTAAAAGTAAAAAAACACAAAGATTTTTATGATTAGATGTAAAAATTTTTGGAATGTCGTTTAAAATCCTATACGAAGAACGAATGCTTGGATCAATTTCATGAAATGTCTTGAAAAAATTTTTTCCTATGGTCAATTGAATAAAGGTTTTCACCACTTTTGTTACAAAATTAAACCATCACTGAAATCTTACCGAAACAGCGAAGTACAGATCGATCGCTCAAAGCGATCTACTTCCTATCGCCTTGTCTTTTTGCTAGAATTCTATAAACCTTGTTTATCTTAACAATGTAATTTTTCTTTCAATATTTTTGAAACCTTCCATATATATGCATATTTAGTAAAATAATATATGAATAAATAACCTTGATATTTGTGGCATAGTTTATATTTGTCGCCCGGTAGTTAACAATTTATAACATCATAAAAATAACTTCCAAATTTGTTGTCTCTGCTTGGCATGTTTTTCTCCAATTCTATCTATCTCCTCCCAGTATTCTCCACACAATAATAATACTTTAAATATTAAAATTAATTGAGTGAATACACATATTTTGAATATTTCTCTTCTCAAAATGGTTATTATTATTATTATTATTATTATTATTATTATTATTATTACATATATTTAAGTGTATTGTTATAATAAATATGGGAAATTTATTATTTATTTTATTTTCCCAAAGAAAAAAATACTCGTGTGCAGCAAAACTCCATTACTAAGGTTGTATTTTCTTCTCATTAGACACTTCTTTTATTCAGCGGCTATATCCAGTTAGAATTTTCAACGAATCGATGTTTGCATTTCCGGAATTAACATTAAAGTATATTCTCGGAAAATTTCCGAAGTTGATCCGAAAAATTATTCAAAAAGATAAACGCATCGAAAAAAAATTAAACTGAGTGTAAACGTCTTGAAACTTTCAACGAGTTTTTCTCGAAACAGCATTTTCAAATTTCAGCAAGTTTTCTCCGAAACGGCTCGATCAATCGGTTTCGAATTTCTACGAATTCTTCATAGATATTTTCCCAAGGTATTGATTCAAGGATTAATATTTCTGAAAATTTTTTCAATATTTTAGATCGATTGTGATCAATTTCAATCAAAATTTTGACTATGGCTTCGTTCAATACCTGTATTCATCTATTAACTAAAGAAATTTTTTGGATTTTTTCATTTAAAATAATCCAGAGATACCAGGGATATTGTGTTCACCGCCGGACACCTTTAGAATGCCTACAGGACCAGTACCATGTAAAATTTTTGAAATTGGACAACGGGAATTAAAATTAAAGAAATGTCCTATATGTTTATTTTTTAAAATTTTTGTAAAGTAAATGGTCTTTCCAAAAAAGGTTCTTAAAAAACATGTTTTTTTGCACTCACAACTGAATAAAACCCCTTAGATGCTTTTTATTGACTCATTAGATTGGATATTAGAGTTATTATTTGTAATTTCAAATTCGACATATTCAATATTCATATAAAGGGAAAAGAAAGGGAGCTGGGAAGAATGTAGGGTCTTCTTTTCCACTGGCTCAATTTGAAGAGGCTGTCAAGTGAACACAAAGTCGCAATAAGTGTGTTTTCGCATAGGAATCTCCGCCAAATTGTTGAAATTAGCTGTCCTTTTTATAATACCTTCCTGTCTAGAGAAAAACCCTTCTTACCGAATTTTATTTCATTTTAACTAATGAAAATATCAGCCATTCCCAAAAAGGTGTTCACAGGGATACAAAACGGTGTCTATATTTTCGAGAAAATATGACTAAAAACTGTAATATTTTCATACATGAAATTTTGTTTTTTATTATTTTTCACAAATGTTTTTGTTTTTATGTGTATAAAATTTTATTGTAGTTTTAGTTGAACCTTGGTTTTGATCAGTTCAAAGATAATGAAAAAGTTGGTAACCTAACAATAAGGAAATAAATCAAAAAGAAAAATTCGTGTTATTTTGTACTCTTTGACCCGTAGACGTATTATTATTACCAAAAGTATCTTCGATTTTCGTCGAGATTAGATTTTGATTATTTATTTGATCTAAAGCGTTAATTAGCTAATTTGCTAAAGTCTAACTGTTTTTTATGTATGATAGGTATCCGATGGTTTAAAAAACAGTCCAAAAAGTCTAAATTTTTTAGTATTTGCCAAACAATTTTATTTTTGTTTATTCGCAATCAAAACAGTTTTGAAAATCAGTCCTCAGCCTACTTGCATTCTGATAAAATGCCCTTATTTCTTAACAAACGCGATACAATAAATAGCAATATCTGGCAAGAAACTACAGAGTGATTCAAGGTGTATTGGATATTTGGTATTATATCTTATACCCTACTTTTGGCAAAATGTATGCTATATGTTAGGACAGATAGTCACAAAAATTCCACTGATATGTAAAAAAAAATTTGGATAAAATCGCAGTCGAAGTTTGAATTTGCTTGAATGCTGATTTAAAGAGGATTATTTTTATGGACTATACAGAATGTTCGATTTACATCTAGGCATATAAATATCACGAGTATGACAGAGTAAATGCGTTAAGCACTGCATCTAAGTAAGAGGTATTATAGGTGTTATATGAAATTAAAAACTTGTATCGTGGCTTATTTGTTGTAGTTCATTTATTTAACTAAGAAACTCCCACTCTTCAAACGTCTTACAACTATCTCAACGCATATCGAAGCTTTAACACATGTATATAAGACCTCTCACTTAAATGCATTGCTTAACGCATGTATTCAGTCATACTAGTGATATTTATATGCCTAGATGTAAATCGAACATTCTGTAAATTACTTCAGAAATCTTTGAATGTATTTTTAAAACTTTCGTGACATAATACGAAAAAAAAAACATTTTTTGAAGGTTGTATCTTCGGCCTTAAATATTCTTGGTATGATACCATCATCCATTTTTTAAGAGCTGCAATTCAGAAATAAAGATAACTAAATTAATTAGTCAAATTAATTTAGTAGTCAAAAACAACGATTCAAAAAAATTAAGCAAATTAATTTGCACAAATTTAAATAATACATATTTTTTCATCTGCATTCAAGAAAGATAATCCATTTTAATAACCAGATTAAAATTACATAGTTTTTTGATGGGATTTAATTTTTTCCCTTCAAATTTCATTAATGGAGTACCAATAAACAGTAAATGACCTTTTATTATAAAAAAAAATAATAAAAATAATAATATTATTATTTTCAATGCCATCATCTATTTACATTTTATCAAAACTACTATATTACTAAAAGTGATTAAAAAATATAATAAAAAAAATTATTTAAACACGCAATGAATGAATTTTAATATAAATAGTGTGAGAGCTAAGGGCCAATTATTACTGCCATTTTAAGGGTTATTTATTATGGTTTAGTTGAATATGTTAGGCTACGTCATATGTATTAATGAGCTTAGATAATAGAATTTGAATATGCACAAAAAAATGTCCTTGCTATAGACCACAAACTAAAAGTAATGAGAATTGTGAAAATTATAAGTTTTATACTAATCTGTTTACATTTTACACGTTACTGGTTCACAAGTTTGATATCAGATGTTTTAATCGACTAAATTTTCAAGAAAACCCACAAATATAAATGTTAAGTCATCAGAGATTAGTGCAAGCAAAATAGTTTAAAATTTAAAATAGTTCTCCCGTCCACTGAAAGAAAATTCTGAATACCAACAGATATGAGTTTGTCTCAACCTCATGGCGAGATCAAATATGGCGAATGGTGCCACGAATGTGATACAACTACCGTACGTAGTTGGTGAAGTTGACACAAACGCATGAGTTGTTTGGTAACATAGTTTTAAACAATCTTTTTTTGATTGGTTCTGCCACTTATAAATATTATAACAAAATAGTGATGTGATTGTCACAACAACATGAGCAGATAAAAAAATAAAAGATGTATACCTGCTAATAGGTTTATTTAAAAAAAAATTAGAATTCTTCGAGTCGCATTTGAACCAGCGACACTATTGATTTCAGTGCCCTAAGTCTACAGCTTAACCAACTGCACTATCGATGCTTGTTGCATATATACCAAAAAAGTGTATATATTATAAAAATGATCAATAAGTTTATTTTAAACTTTCTGTAAGGTAGTAATAACAATCTTCATGTAGTTGGCTCCATCACATATGGACTAGACATGATAAATATGCGATTATCATAACCAAATCCTCTATTTAAAACAAACGCAAATAATGCATGAATGTAGACGAAAAATAAGAATTCTATTTTCCAATATCTGCCTTGGTTTTCAAAAAATCGAAAACTGCATTATTAACCAAAATTTTCAAAATTACGCCAAATATCGAAAAATTGTACTCTTACTTTTCGTCTTATATCGTCAAGTTAGAACATAATTTACGATCAAAATTGAAAAAACATATTTTTCTCTTTGTTTACCTGAAATTACTTGATCATATTCGCTTATATATCCTTAATTCATGGATAATTTAAAAATAAATTAATAAAACATATTAATATCTTTGTAAATAAATAATTCCTCAATATAATTTAGTTGAAATTAATTTTGTGTGTATACATATTTGCATAATATTGATTTGATTTGATTGGTATTATTAAATTACAAATATTTTTTTTATATTATTATGTAAACATAATTCCCCCCTTTTATCTCCACACTCGTGTGATCTGAAAATAATAAAAATTCTGTTTGAAGAGCTAAGAAAAAATAAATAGATAGACATATTATACCATGTATATGAAATATACCAAGGTATACTAAGTTTAGTCCCAAGTTTGGAGCGCTTAAAAATATTGATACTATGAACAAAATTTTGGTATAGGTCTTCATAAAATCACCTAATTAGTCCATTTCCGGTTGTCTGTCTGTCTGTCGTCTGTTTGTAGATATCAAGCGTGCTTAGAATATAAAAAGTGAGGTTGGGGTCGTAAATGAGAAACATAGGTAAATTGGATCTTGTCCGTAGTCCGTATGACCCATCTTGTAAACCGTTAGAGATAGAACTTAAAAGTTTAAATGGTTATATATATGTGTTGCATGTATGTATTTGTAATGTGATAGAGTAATCAACACTGTCTATACATGGTATTTCAACAATTAAGTCAGCCAATTGTTTGTTTAACTTGTATATAGAGATAAAATTTATATTTTACCTCTGTATTTGTGATATTTAAACAATAAAAATTTTACGTTTTTATTTATTTAAACCATTGATCCGCGAATCTAATATATCCATCCATCATGACTCATTCTTTTTGGTGGTTGATTTTTGTTTATTTTAGTTAAAAATAAAAATATTTATATCATTGATTATTCCTAGAAATATGGTATTAATCGTCAGTCGATTATACATAACAACAAATATATAAAATGAAATTAAATCATTTTTATTTTATATTTCTTTCCAATCGGTATTGGGGACCTTCTGCCAAACTACTGAATATAAAATATGTAACATAAAACTAAATATAAAATCATATAATACAAAATTAATTTCTCTTCTGACTTGTTTTTACGATTGTCTACATCTACACCAATATGTGAATGTTTATGTTACTGGCAAAGATCGAAATTCATATATTATTGTAATAATCAAAGAAAATCTACTAGTATCGTAGTTTTTACTGACCTTGTAAGTCTAAGTTTTTAGGGGTTCACAACTTTAAATTAAATAAAAATATAATTATTATCGATGAAACTGGCTTTATTGAAACGATATTTTTATGTTGTTAATAATTGAATATTATTTCGGTTATTTGTGGATGTCCAATTTATAAACATTTTTCACAGCAATTACAATTGTATTTACCAATAAGGGGGCGTCCATAAATTACGTGAGATGATTAAGGGGGGGAGGGGGTCGAGTCCAATATCATCTAATCTCACGTTGGGGAGAGGGGGGGGGGTCTCGACAAATATCACGCAATTTTTTTTTCTGATTGAAACAAAAAAATATTATACTATTTTGTTGAATTTAATCCAAATTGTATGTACATGTTTAAAATTTAATCTTAAGCGTTAACGTAATATGATTACGATTATTCACTAATTCGTTCGGAAAGTATTCTTAAATAAATTGTTTTTTTCTTTTTACAATAAACAATCTAACGCGTTTACGTAATAAACCCACATTCTGAAAAATCTCACGTGAGATTGGGGGACGGGGGAGGGGGTTGACTAAAACCTCACGACATCTCACCAAGGGGAGAGGGAGGGACAGAAAATTTAAAAAAACACCTCACGTAATTTATGGACGCCCCCTAACTCGTTGAATGTTGTATTTCATGTGTTCAACTGTCTCTGGTTTATCGACGTAGACAAGTGACTTTAGATATCTTCAAAGAAAATAATCTAATAAGGTTAGGCTGCATGATCTTTTGGATGCCAATTAGAAGGTTCATTACGTAAAATTAATAAAAAAATTTAAACAATTTGCAAGGGTTCCTCTAGCTTAAGTGTATTCATTATGAAGTGTCAAACCTAACCAAACACAAAGCCTATTCTCAAAACACTTATACAAAATTTTGTTATAGGTGTTCATAAAATCAACTAATTAGCCCATTTCCGGTTATCCGTTCCTCTGTCCGTCCATCCATCAACACGATAACTAAAAAATGAAAAGACGTAAAGAGTAAGTTTGAGTTTATAAATAAGCTACATATGGCAATTGGGTCTTGAGTCCGTAGGATCCATCTTGTAATCCGTTAAAGATAGAACAAAAGTTTAAATATAAAAAATATTCCTTATAAAAAAATAAACAACTTTTGTTTGAAGAATTTGTTCGTAAGCATCACTGTTTACCCATAAAGGCCCAAATTGTGACATAACTTTGGTGTTAATGTTATCCAAAACTATAAAAGATAGGGTGTAGAAAATTTGCAAATGGATTTAACTAGTGGCCTTGTAAAATATTGTTGAAAAATGAAAATAATTCTAGAAAAGACATTCGAAAATTTTCGAGAACCAAACCTAATGTTTTGGTTGAATTATATTGGTTTTGCAAACTTGTAAATTAACATAATAATTTATTCAAATTTGTTAAAAAATACTATTAAATTTTCTATGTAAACCATATATACAAACTATAGACTTATATAACCATCCATAAAATTATATCAATAAAGTAGTTATCGTGGAAACTCCCATGACGAAACCCATGCTCGGTGCAAATAAAAGATGTCTTACATTGTTATTTAAAAATCACAATTCTCTTATGGTTTCTATTTTAGAACTTTGTCCCACTTAAAAACTTCTATAAAATCGTATTGCTATTTAAGTATTACAAAAGCTATAATTGAGAGTGATACACCAAATTTAATTCAACGAAGTTTTTTCAGCCTAGACATTTCTTTATACGAATGAATAGTAAAATGGTTGTCACTAAATACTGCAGAAAAAAGAACAACAAAAACAAAAGAGCAAACAAATCAACAAAAATTTTTATGATTATTATATTTATTTCTCATGTTACACTAAAAATAATATCATTTATTATTTTATTAATATTATCAATTGATTCCTTCTTGCATATTATTCATATTTATTTTTACAAATATTCTTAAACTCTTAAGGAGGTTTGAGCACAGATTATTCTACTCTTGGCACAATGAAGATATTTAAGATTGTCATTCATACCGTCACGCGAATAAAACAGCATGAAATTGATCATTTTGTCAACAGAATGAGACAAACGCTATTAATAATTGTATGTTTATAGCACAGATATTCTTAAGGATGTATGAACACAGCAGCAAAGTTGATTTAAATTTTTTCAAATGAAAATAACAGCATGTAATTGGTCGTTTACTGTTTTTATATCATGTATATATGAAATATACATAGTATATTAAGTTTAGTCCAAAGTTTGTAACGCTTAAAAATAAAGATGCTAGGAAAAAAATTTTGTCATAGTTGTTCATAAAATCACCTAATTAGTCCATTTCCGGTTGTCCGTCCGTTCGTCTGTGGACACGATAACTCAAAAACGAAAAAAGATATCGAGCTGAAATTTTTACAGCGTACTCAGGACGTAAAAAGTGAGGTCAAGTTCGTAAATGAGCATCATAGGTCAATTGGGTCTTGGGTCAGTAGGACCCATCTTGTAAACCGTTAGAGATAGAACAAAAGTTTAATTGTAAAAAATATTCCTTATCAAAAATTAAACAACTTTTGTTTGAAACTTTTTTTCGTAAACATCACTGTTTACCCGTGAGGGCGCCAATTAGGCGGAAATTTTGTAATATGTACTATGTCACATGTTGGTATATGTAATGTGATAAAGAAATCAACACTGACTATGCATGGTATTTCAACAATTAACTCAGTCAATTGTTTGTTTTCACTTGTTTTCAAAATGGATTTTAAGATAAACGCGGTTAATATATGTATGTTTATAGAGCACAGATATTCAAGAGTATTTATTCTTATGTATTCAACATTCAAATTTTACATATAAAGTTTGGTTGAATTTTGAAATGAAATCGTACATCCTTAAAGCACACTACGTGTTGCATGCAGAAATCAAGAGTGTGGGAGTTATTATTATTAAGAAATGAAGTGACGTGAAGGGATGGATTGGAAAAATATGTTTGTATATTATATAGTTATGCGTTCACTTTATATTGTTAATTAAAGAAATATAACAAAACATTATAGATCAGGAGGTTATCGTTTCAAGTGCATTATGTGTAACAGTTAGTTGATGGGGATTTCAAATAATTTAGTAGTTGGATATATATATCTACTGGATTTTGATAAGGAATTCGAAAAATTTTTTTTTTTTTTGATAACACAGGCAAATTTGATACGATCTTATTGGAATTTTTTTTGAAACCCACTAATTTTGGATCATTATTTTCAACTGTGATGTCAATTTTTCGCTAGCTACCACTTATATGCTTAATTTTGGGAACAGGACTCCAAATTCTTGAAATCAATTAGAGCTAGGTAAATTTTGATTAAAAATTTGAAAAGTATGACCCAAATTTAGTAAGATTACATACTTGGTTAATCAAAATTGGATAAAATTTGGATGTGATAGAGCAAAATTAAATTTTTTGGATTCTGACGACGTCATTAAGTTAAAAAATTCGACTTTTTTAATAACACAGGCAAATTTGATCCGATCTTATTGGAATTTTTTTTGAAACCCACTAATTTTGGGTCATTCTTTTCAGCTGTGATGTCAATTTTTCGCTAGCTACCACTTGTATGCTTAATTTTGGGAACAGGACTCCAAATCCTTGAAAACTATTGGGGCTAGGTTAATTTTGATCACAAATTAGTAAAGTATGACCCAAAAGTAGGATTACATACTTGGTTTATCAAAATTGGATAAAATTTGGATGTGATAGAACAAAATTAAATTTTTTAAATTTTGATGACGTCATTAAGTTAAAAAATTCGATTTTTTGATAACACAGGCGAATTTGATCCGATCTTATTGGAATGTTTTTTGAAACCCACTAATTTTGGGTCATTCTTTTCAGCTACGATGTCAGTTTTTCGCTAGTGTGCTTAATTCCGGGACCAGGGCTCCACGTTATCGAAACCTTTTAGAGCTAGGTTAATTTTGATCACAAATATGAAAAGTTTGACCCAAATTTAGTAGGATTACATACTTGGTTTATCAAAATTGCCAATATAGTACTTTTTGATACCTTTTAATGAAAGCGAATATATATTAATAATAATTACAATTTTAATTTAATATAATTACAATGTTGTACTTGTTCTCATTTCTCTGATCTGACAGTTGACGTATCTAACAGCGCATTACACAAAATTGTGATTTTTCAGTTTAATCGACTGCGAACGCTAAACTTAAAATATATTGTATAATACTGATACAATGAACTTCAGATCTATAATATGAGTATAAGAATAAACGAATGGCGCTTATATTTATATAAATTGATGACATCACATTGAAGTTGTAGAATTATATTTATTATATTTATTCTGTTTTCAGAGATCATGTTATCAATGAGTTATTTGTGCGTTACATTTATAATAGCAAATTCATTTTAATTCAAGCAGTGTCCACTACACAACCAACCACGCTAATGGAGTAGAGTGAATCTCATATTATTTTATGTATGTACACGTAATCTTTTTATATCTTACGTCAGTCTTTCGAATGACGTCAAATATTAACGTTTATTCTTTTGTTTTCGTTTGTTTATACCATACGTTTTAGCCAATTATTTGAAGGACACATTTTTTTCTCTTTATCTATCATTCATAAATAAGAAGTAAAAGAGTCGTAAGATCTCATGTGTAGCAACTCTACAACTAAATTTACTTATTTGGGGACTTCTATTTTAGGGGTCAAGGGAAGGACCATTGTGTCCTTTTAACTCCGATTGTTATACCATGCATATATGTAATATGCAAGGTATACTAAGTTTAGTTCCGAGTTTGTAACGCTTAAAAATATTGATGCTATGAACAAAATTTTGCTATAGGTGTTCATAAAATCACCTAATTAGTCCATTTCCGGTTGTCCGTCCGTCCGTCCGTCTGTGGATACGATAATTCAAAAACGAAAAAAGATATCGAGCTGAAATTTTTACAGCGTACTCAAGATGTAAAAAGTGAGATCGAGTTCGTAAATCAGCATCATAGGTCAATTGGGTCTTGGGTCCGTAGGATCCATCTTGTAAACCGTTAGAAATAGAACAAAAGTTTAAATGTAAAAAATGTTCCTTATCAAAAAATAAACAACTTTTGCTTGAAATATTTTTTCGTAAACATCACTGTTTACCTGTGAGGGCGCCAATTAGGCGGAAATTTTATAGTATGTACCATACTTGAATATCAGTTATGTATGTTTCACATGTATGTATGTGTTATGTGATAAAGAAATCAACACTGACTATGCATGGTTATTTCAACAATTAATTCAGCCAATTGTTTGGTTTCACTTGTTTTTTTTAGATTTTTAGATTAGTAGTGTTATTTACCTAACATGCGCACTCGCTTTTCTTCCGTAGCTCTTCTGCATGACCACTTATTATATTAAAATAATGGGCTATGTCAGCGAAAACAATTTAGGTTACATTTTTTTTGAAAGACCAATTTTTTAGTATACAATATTTTGAAGGACTTTTATCTTAGCATTCATAAATAAGAAGTAGAGAGTTTAAAGCCTCATAAGTTATTCATTCATTTTTTATACCCTGTAAATATAAAATAATCAAGGTATACTAATGTGGAAATTGAAGAAAAAAAAACTATTTAAAGTTAAAACCTTAATAAATTATTTAAAAAAAAAAAATCCGCTGTGTCCGACTAATTCAGGATGTATGAGCACGGTAGTGGGGACACAAATTTAAAAGAATATATATTTTCAATTTATCAATTTTGATGGTGAATTATGTGTCGCAACTCGACAATATAAGACGAAAAGTAAGAATATAATTTTTCAATATCAAGGCAGATTAAAATTTTTCGATATCTGCATCTGATTTTTCGTCTGAATTCATGAAGTCATAAGAAAATTCATCATCAAAGTTGAAAATAAGGTATTCGTTGTGTGCGTAGTCATGGTAGGGACAATAAAATCGATGCTAGCGCTTCCAGTGAAAAATTTTGGCGATAAAGGAGGCTGTTATGACTAATTTGCAATTCTTTACATGTTAATCTTAAAGAAAATGTCAAATTAAAATTATTGAAAAACAGTAATTAATTAAACTTAATGCATTAAAAATTGTGAAAATAAGAAATCAAATTGCACAAATATTATTTTTCAAATGTAAATTATCATAATTATT
Organism: Chrysoperla carnea; assembly: GCF_905475395.1. Classification (NCBI taxonomy): domain Eukaryota; kingdom Metazoa; phylum Arthropoda; class Insecta; order Neuroptera; family Chrysopidae; genus Chrysoperla; species Chrysoperla carnea. Next base: position 131,349,205 of record NC_058337.1, read on the forward strand.
TATTTAAATTTGTGAGACAATAATATTAAATTTTCAATGTCAGTCATAAATGCAATCCATACAATTATATATGCATCCATACAATTCTATAATTAAAGTAGTGTATCGTTACCATGGAAACGCCTTCTATAAAACTCACGCACGGTGCGAATAAATAATTTCAAAACTAAATCTAAAGTTGCCTTGGCGCTCGCATCTTAAGCATAAGATTTCCTTGGAAAACATAAATTACTTTAAAATATCACTTTTATCTTTATCAGTTTTTTTTTTTTTTTTTCAAAATTTTTAGTGAACTTACGCTTTTATTGAATTCAGGTCTTCAATATTAATTTTATAATTTAATTAAAATATCCCATTAGTGTTACCACAAATTGGAAAATATGAAAAACTCATTATCTGTTTTTCACTAAATCACTTCAATTATCATTAATGAGTGATTATAGTTTAGAATATCCGGTAAATAAACGAAGGATACATTTACGAACTAAATACATGTAGGCGTCTTTAAATTAAAATAAAGAATTATTTATCCATTTATATTTCACGATAAAGGACTTATTTTCATCTTAAATATTCTAAAAACGTAAAAAGCTGTTGTATTTATATACAACCTACATAAAATAATATTATGTACTAAAAATAGCTTTATTTAAGTATAAATGTGGGTTGCATATTTTTTTTTTATCTTGTCACTAATAATAAATGTCTATTTTATATTGATAATTCTGTTTCCGTTGAAAAAAAAATTAACAAATTTTATTCAATCAATTATTATTTATTTACAAAACACAAAAATAAAGAAATTTTAAAGGATATATATAGAAACTCTAGATTGCATTTGTATTGAAATTGGAGTATTTTCTCGAAACACAAATAGGCTGAAGACTGATTTTAACCCCTCCCCCCCAACCAAAAAGAGGGATGTTATAAGTTTGATTCTATATGTGTGTGCCTGTCTGTCTGTGGCATCGTAGTTTTTAAACGGATGCACCGATTTTGATTTTTTTGTTTGAAAAATAATTTAGAGTCTTAGCTATGTTTCAAGTACGAGTTTAGGATTCTGTACCCAAAACAATTAAAGTAAGTACGAGACGATGATCTTCAAAATCGGTTCAGTTTTAAAAAATTAATAGACAGTGTTCTTAGCTATGTTTTAAGTGCATGTTTAGGGATCCTTACCTGTAGTCGTTTTGTTTTTCAATAAATTAAAAATAAAATTATTTTGCGAATAGGAATAAATTTTGCTTTTTTTAAAATCTATTTACAAAATGATCATTGCATATTGGAGTTTCAAATACGCAAAGTGATGTACCTTGAATCTAACAACATCATGATACACATATTATTCTGTTTATACAAGTTTTATAATAATATTATTGTTTTTGATGGGATACCAGGTAATGATAAGTATAAGTGGGAAAAAGAAGAATCAATCACTTCGCTTGCTTGAAAATACCGGATGATACTGGACGCTCAAAGAGCATCTCTAGGTATATGGAGTGAAAGTGATCCAAGTACATAGGGGGATTTTCTTCCATGATACGTTATGATACTGTACCATGGAACACACAGCATGTTCCATGATTCACAAGTTTTAATAATTTTGATCTGTATATACACTTTAATGGGATGATTATGATAAATTTAATCGTCCTACAGAGCGAACAATTCTCATGATGTGCAAAAATTCGAGCAAAATGTAAGCGTTGGAGATAAGGTAAGGCATGTATTTTGTCGTAGCTTGCGTTCAACCAAGAATACGCCAATGGATTTCTTTTTGTGGAATTTTCTTAAAAGTCGCGTCTATATCAAGAAAACTGCAATATTGGAGCCCCTAAAAGCTAAGTTTTGCCAAGTTAAAGCCGAAATAACTCCCTGAAACTTGTGAAAAGTCATAGAAAATTATCCTTTAAATTAGGAAACTGAATTTTCATTAGCCTTTAAAATGGTATTGGCTGTATTTAATTAAGTGTTCAAGCACTTAACTAAATAGAGCAGGTACATACCATTGTATAACAAGTATGTACAATACAATATTGAATTGATATCCGTCAAAAAGCTTAAATAAAATTGATTAAAAGTGTTAATGACAATCATAATATAATATAATATAGTAATAAATGAAGTGAATGGTGGATGGATGTATATAATGTTTTTGAAGTGATCTTAAGTCAAGTCAATGACATAAAACAATTCGTTTGTTTGTATTGATGGCGCCAATTACATAAAATACATTTATTCTGTATAATATAATATATACTATATATGTGGTACTGTATCTGTATATAATAATATTATTACAATCATCAAACATATATAATTATATGGTACAATATATATATGGTACTTTACAGAAAGATTCTCAAATTGTCAAGGTGTTATAATTCCTAGTCTATAAATTTGAGAATTTTCATATTTAAACTATCCATTCTCTATTCACTGCGCTAGCAGCACTGCATATGAATCTTTTTACACTCTGTTATATACGAAATTTATCAAGGTGTACTTTAGTCTCAAGTTTGTAACATATTCAGTTCGTAAACGATCAACATAGGTCAATTGAGTTTTGCAAATCGTTACAGATAGAACAAAAATTTAAATGTAAAAAATGTTCCTTATAAAAAAGTAAATAACTTGTTTGAAACATTTTTTCGTGAAAATAACTATTTATCCGTGAAGACGCAAATTAAGAAAAATTTTAGTGTCCATTTTCTCCAAAATTAGTGATCTTATGAACAATTCTCGAAAAAAGTCTAAAAAATACTTAAATTTTAAAATTTCCGGTGTTGGCTTTTTGAACTTTTCTAATTTATTAAAAATAATGCAAGCATTGACATTCAATACTTTCTATATAGGATATTTAAACATTTAACTCACTCGATTGCTTGTTTTCACTTGTTTTTCTTGGCTCTTATAAAAGCTCATTCATGTAACAAACAGCAGAGAAAAATTATTTATAAAAAAAAAAGCTAAAAGTCGTCAAAGATTTGTTTGTATCTCTTTCTAGCAAAATTTTGTATGTAGTTCTTATAGCAGACATAGTATATAACGTCAAATACTATGTCCGATTTCCCTGTCTAATTAGTACTTTAAAATGGTTATATCATCCGAATTTCTTGACTGATTTTAACTTTAATTTCACTTTTTGCCACCTCTTCTACGGCATTTCCATATTTTGTTTAGAAATGGAAAAAAAATCAGTAATGGGGACTGTCGACGGAAGTGAAAACTTAAATAACTGAAGGCTGGATCCTCCGGCAGAGGAGCTCATACATCTCGAATAAATACTATATATTCACAATGGATAATAATATTAAAAAATACCTCAATACTATTCAAATTGCTGTTCACAATTCTAGATAAATATGGTGCGAGCGCAAATAAATACATTTTAATAGTAAGATGTAATGTAATATATTATTTATATGCGTTTCCACCATTTATTTCGTGGTTATTAATTTTTTGGTGTGGAAACCTCAAAAACATTTTGTGGCTGATTGAATTGTGAATTTAAACCATTCTCGCATCCACTCGAACACACACCCAAAACTACATCAAATTTGGTCCATACGTTAAGGAGGAGTTCAATTACAAACATCGAGTTCCATAATTTTTGTTCACAATAAAAAGTGCTCAACGTGTCAAAAGAAGTTTCCACTTAAAAAACCATCGGTATTCCCTTTTGTTACGCAAATACTTGATGGTATTTTAAAAGTTTGTGATATACTCGGTATTTATTTAAAGACAATTATTTTGAAATCTAACGGAAGTAGATATATATTGTATGTTTATGTATATTATAGAAGAAACATTTGTTGTCGGCGCGGCGCACTGCACCGCATATTATATTGTCAAACTATCATCAAGTTGATGTCAATGTGGATGTTGTTTCGTTTTATTTTATGCACAAGAAATATTTATTAAGGTGGTTGTTTGTTTGTTTGTGATTAGTCAACAATTATAAATATCATATTTTATATACAAGGTGGTCTAAGTTATAACAGCAGGACTTCTCATCAAATAGTAGAAAGCGTTAAATAATGAAAACTCAATACACTTCAAAGATAGAAAATCGTCCTTTTCGAGATATACAATTTTCGAAGATTGAAATTTTGAAAGAAAAAGAATGTTTTTGTGAATTTTGAACAAATTGATCTTACAAACTTTTAACATGTGCAAAATCAATCAATTCAAGTCAGCAAAAAAAAATCAAAGCAAATCTGAGTATAAAAGTAAGCGCTACATTTATAATGTATGAAGATACGATAGGAACATAGATCCTACCGGGTGTCCAACGACACCTCTCGTTGCTTTAAGTATCATTTATTGTCTTTAGAATAGACTCAAAAACTTATAAAGTAAAATTTTTATTATTTTTTAAGTTAATTTTAAATAATAATAATAATAATAATGGGGGTTTAACCTCCGTATTTGTGACATACGCCTTATCACAGAGGCCACCCACAGCATTATTTGTTAATCTTTATTTATTCAATTTCAAACATATTTTACAATTAAATTTTTGATGTGGGTGAAGTCGGTTACTTCGACGGTTAATTCGAACCCGCAACCTAAGTCTAAATAGTCGAACGTTCTATGACTTAACGCCTTAGACCGCTCGGCCATTTAGACTCAAGTTAGTTTTAAATAATATAAATTTATGAGCAAAAACCAAAAATTCCCACCCTTCTTAATGTTTTATTTAACGTGCTTAATCGTTTAAAAAAAAACTAAAAACTAAAAAAACAGTAACTTCCAGAACAGGAAGAACTTTATGCGAAATTTATTGGCTTATTATATGTTCCAAGAATGGTTGACTATAATGGTTGATAATATACATTTTTAAAATAATTTTAAGCTTGTTTTCCTCGAAATGTGGTTTTTACAAAACGGTTCCTATGATTCAGAAAAAACTATTTAACATAATAACTTAAATGTTTATCCAAAACAGCTAAAACCAGTTTCCAAATGTCCAAAATCTGTCAAAATTTCATTCATTTTTATATCAATTTTTTTCCAAAATATTCATAAAAAATGAAGTTTCTCCAAAAAAAAAAAAAACAATACCAAAAACTTCGATTGTTTGTTTAAATAACTGAAACTTTCCAAAAAAAATGAGTGTATTAAACTGTTAGAACTTGGGAAAATTACACGAAAATTAAGAGTAAAATTTTTCGATATACACCAAAGTTTTTGAAATATTGATGCCTTTGAAGAAATTACTTAGAGAAGAAACACTTATTATTATCCTAACACAAATGCCATTCATTTCATCGCTTTATATGTATTTTATGGAAAAACAAGTGCCCATTATTATAATTTTTCTTATAGGAAAATATTTGTCACGCTTTTAACTAATGAATATTAGTTTTCCAAATTAATCTTAAGAAAATTATCCTTGTTACATTAGAAAGCATACCTTTACAAACACTTCAATATAGGATTTATATGGTAACAAGTGAAAACAAACAATTGACTGAGTTAATTGTTGAAATACCATGCATAGTCAGTGTTGATTTCTTTATCACATTACACATACAAACATCTGACACATACATAACTGATAATCAAGTTTAGTACATATTATAAAATTTCCGCCTAATTGGCGCCCTCGCGGGTAAACAGTGATGTTTACGAAAAAATGTTTCAAACAAAAGTTGTTTAATTTTTGATAAGGAAGGAACATTTTTTACATTTAAACTTTTGTTCTATCTCTAACGGTTTACAAGATGGGTCCTAAGAACCCAAGACCCAATTGACCTATGATGCTCATTTACGAACTTGACCTCACTTTTTACGTCCTGAGTACGCTGTAAAAATTTCAGCTCGATATCTTTTTTCGTTTTTGAGTTATCGTGGCCACAGACGGACGGACAACCGGAAATGGACTAATTAGGTGATTTTATGAACACCTATGACAAAAATTTTTTCCTAGCATCATTATTTTTAAGCGTTACAAACTTTTGACTAAACTTAATATACTATGTATATTTCATATATACATAGTATAAAAACGGAAACTTCAACATTTCAAATCTACAAAAAACACTGTAAGGAGTATTAAATGATGATCAAATGATCCTAAGATGATCCTTAGAAAACGTGATTTTTTGGGAACGTCTTTTAAGTGTATCAAATAATTCAAGATAACAACGTTTCTGTTTAAAACACACAAAAATCAATTTTAATCATTACAGCTTATACTTTCAAAATTTCCATGACTTCTATGACAAAACTACCTTAAATATAATTCTTATAATATTTTGATTGAACATATAAAATATTGTTGTAATTATAAGGATATGACGTACCATTAATAATAAGAAAATAACGTCTTCATATAAAGTTCTATTGAAGTTTTATTTTAATTCATAATTTTTTTTTTTTTTTTAAATCCTTGATTTTTTACCTACTCAAAATATTAAAAAACATTTAATTTCCTGTTACAAAATTTTTGTAAGTAATAACAATACCAAAATTTCAATTAATTTAAAGACCTTGTGTCTGGTCAAAACATGTAGAGCGGTATCTTTTGATATTTGCAAATTATTTCTAATGAATTTCTCGTGAATTAATTAGACAATTGCAAAAGGAAGGAAAGCTTAATTAACGGAAATGTTAGAAATAAAATCCGGACAAACATTTGATTTCCTATTATATAATTTTTTTTTTTTCTGTGTAACAATTGATGTTTGGTCTGGTTAGAAGAAAACGTGATTACGGAGGTGATTAAAGGAATAAATCTATAACAATAGATAGAAAAAACATTTAATTTCCTTTTAAAAAATTCTGTAATAGCAAAATGTTAATTAATTCAAGACCATATATGTGGTCGGTCAAAATATGTACCGGTGTTTTCGGTTTTTTGCTTATTTAAGTTTTGTATGAAGTCATGAATTTCCGTGTACTGTAAATTAAAGGAAGCGGTTAGCAGAAGCGGTAAAAACTAAATCCAGGCAAAAATTTAACTTCCTATTACGTAACTGTTTATATAATATAACAATCAACTGAATAATTTTTATTTGCACATTTGTCAGGCCATAGAAAATAGAATTTCTAATTAATTATGGGGTATTTACGGTTCGTTAGACAAAAAATCGACGTTTTCTGTTGTCATTTAATGATAAATGCTATCAGATCTATACGTATATATACTATTATGTTATATTTTGTACTGAGTATACTACTAATAATAATCAATTGATTAATTTATTTTAATAAAAACAAATTACTATTACATGCTAAGTACTACTATTTATTTAATATTATATCAACTTTATCAAGAAATTTGTTTATTTATCTATCTATCATTATTATTGATTACAATTAACGAATAGACATAAACAAATTTTGTGATAACGTTGGTATTAATAAATAAACTATATTTTCATTTATACGACATCAGAAAACTGTCATAAATTGACACTCGGGTCGAAGTTAAAACCTCAAATTCCATTGAAATGTTACAATTTTAGGGCCAAACTGAACATTTTTGGGAGGACGCGATTTTATTTGTGGAACATGTAGGGGGGGTCAATAAAACCTTAACTCCAAGTTTGTGAGGTTGGCGCTCTTGTCCCCCGCCCGCCATCTTGAAAAAAGGGGTGGAAACATATTTTTAGCTGTATCTTGTAAACTATTGATTTCTCCAAAAATTTGTAAAGGCATAATTTGTAACAAATTGTCGTGGCTACAATTTTGTCTATTTGATTTTTTGCAATTAACTTAAAATTTAAAAAGTTATGAGCAAAAAAGTGACAAAATTTTGTCAAAAATTTTTTTGTTTAATAACTTTTTTTCTTGTCATTTTATCATAAAATTAGTTCGGAGCAATATTATAGGGAATACGTTTATGAACATTTCCCCGCAAATTTTATTAATTTTTGTTAATTTTTAACGTAGTTACAGCGCTCCAAAGTTGACCGGGTTTATCAATGCGCATGATAACTCTGCTAAAACAACATGTTTACCTTATTCTCGTTTTTTAATAACATATTTAATAAGCTGTTTCTTCTTCGTCATGCTATTCTTTTAGTTGTGTTATATAGTTTGCCACATGTAGGCGTATTGAAAATTGTGAATATTATTTTCAGTTTAATCAATAATATTTTTACACACATGCGAGAAAGGGAACTCATGAGAAGAGAAGTAGAATGGGGTAGCTTTTTAAATTTTAAGTTTATTGCAAAAAATTACATAGACAAAATTGTAGCCACGACAATTTGCAGCAAATTATGCCTTTACAAAATTTTTGGAGAAATCAATAGTTTACAAGATACAGCTAAAAATATGTTTCAACCCCTTTTTTCAAGATGGCGGGCGGGGGACAAGAGCGCCAACCCCACAAACTTGGGGTTAAGGTTGTATTGACCCCCCCTTCATGTTCCACAAATAAAATCGCGTCCTCCCAAAAATGTTCAGTCAATGTAACATTTCAATGGACTAAAACTTAATCCTGAAAAACGCGCATTAAATCAGTCATAAAAGTCTGGCTCCATTTATAATTCCACAAAGGGGTCTTTAGTAATAATTTCTTAATAATTCCATACGCATGTAATTTGGTTAAGTTAGGTTAGAGTTGCTGTCCTGGGATAGGACAGATTTAGATCATAGGCCACTACTCCATGAACCATTTTGAGCTGTTTTAGAAAAGCAAGAGTACTTTGACGTCAGTAGACTTAAGGTGATTGTAAACCTACAGTATTGCACAAAAAATTTTAGTTTATTAGACGGTACATACATATAAATACCACGAAACTACAAAAATATATAATATATTGTATGCAAGTGAGGCTTATAAATTTGATAATATACATATCGCTCGTCAATCATCAATACTCTAACTATAGTCGTCTCTATTCATCAAATGATGTATTTTCGATGAACTCATAATTAAATTAAAATTTTGTTTTTATATAATCGGCAACCTTATGTTTTTATGGTATTATTATAAACTACAAGATTGTCTACATATTTTAGACAGTTTTTTATCACACTCTCTAGATTTTTTGATATAGAAATATCCAATTGAAGAGGATAAACTATATGATTCATCATTTTTTCAGCCAGCTTTGAACGATAAAATAATAATAAAAAGCCCGATGACCTAGAAATTTTTTGTGATTTTTGGAAAGTTTGTTAATCAAAAAATGTATTTATAAAGTTTTATTGAAATCTCTAGTGTTATTCAATCCATGCATATCTCCTTAAGATCGGAGAAGTCGTGAAAGAAAGGCTGGATTCAAGAAAGTCCTTCTCCTCATGACAAGAGCTTGACGGTGTTGACAGTGACAGGGAAGATGAGACACCGTTTCTTCCCCCTGCCCACTGTGATAACTCTGTATCTAGAAAAATTTGTTATGAACATCAATCAGAAATTCCCTATGGAACTGTATATATTCCATTCGAATATAATACATAACTTCGACATTATTTTGAAGGAGGAAATAATTTTAACAAAATAATACAAAAATATTACTGTTATAAATAATTCCAAAAATAGAACAAGAAAGAAATATAATTAAAAATATGGCACATATAAATCATTTTTAACTCACAACATCAATTGTTTCATGAGAGTTTTATTAATTCTCACGTCTAATCAAAATTATGAAATAATTTATCGCCACCTTCGTTACTTCCATAATACTTACAATACCAATACTATATTCTCATAAAATTTTGTGTCATTTTTTCATAGTTTCACTTTAGTAGTCACTTTTTCTTGGGAATCACATTTCAACCATTAAATGAGCGAATATTTATAGTTTTTGAAGCCCATGTTCTGATTAACAAAAGAAATTTCTGGTTTTAAAAATTTTAATAATTATTGTTTTTCATAAAAGATTTTTAATTTTTTATTTTGATAATTTTTTTAGAGATCAAATTCTTCACGATAAGAAATTTTTTGTGGATATCACTATGCCAGTTTCGGTGTGAACGATATACTGTGTACTGTATTGAGGGAATAGTAACATTAGAAATTGTTATGGCGGACGAGTCAATGCAGTATGGGCACATACTGGTTGACGAACACAACAATACTTCTGGTTGATAGCCCTATTCAATACTACAATATTACTTATACTGACATCTATCTGTATCTATATCATAAAAGCATTGTAGTAAACGCCATGCATTTCTTACCGTGTTCGGAAAAATTATGTTTGTTGAAAATTACAATTTAAACCTTTATATAATTAAATTTTGTTGCATTTAAGGAAATTCAATATTCGGTAAATAAATTAAATAAAAAATCAAAAATAATTGCTATAATACAAAATATTATACAAAGCTTACATAATAATGCACAAAATATTTTTAATACAATAATAATTAAAACCAATATAATGTAAATATGTAACAAGTGAAAACAAACAATTGACTGAGTTAATTGTTGAAATACCATGTATAGACAGTGTTGATGCGCAATCGTTTGTTTTTTTGACGTCACGTAAATAACAAAAGATATTCACTTTTAAATAGACACACACACAACTGATATTCCTATATTATTAATACATACTATAAAATTTGCACCTAATTAACGCCCTCGTGGGTAAACAGTGATGTTTACAAAAAAATGTTTCAAACAAAAGTTTTTTATTTTTTTATAAGGAACATTTTTTACATTTAAACTTTTGTTCTATCTCTAACGGCTTACAAGATGGGTCCTACGGACCCAAGACCCAATTGACCTATGATGCTCATTTACGAACTTAACCTCACTTTTTACGTCCTGAGTACACTGTAAAAATTTCAGCTCGATATCTTTTTTCGTTTTTGAGTTATCGTGTCCACAGACGGACGGACGGACGGACAGCCGGAAATGGATTAATTAGGTGATTCTATGAATACCTATTCCAAAATTTTGTTCGTAGCATCAATATTTTTAAGCGTTACAAACTTCGGACGAAACTTAATATACTATGTATATTTCATATATACATGGTATAATAATAGAGGCAAAATTAATCCCAACTAATTATGTCGACAAATTAATTATTTGCAAAAAGAAAAAGTAATAAAGAGAATTTTGAAAATCTATTCATTTAGATTCTTTGTGTGGAAAGGGGGCGTCCATAAATTACGTGAGATGATTAAGGGGGGGAGGGGGTCGAGTCAAATATCATCTAATCTCACGTTGGGGAGAGGGGGGGTCTCGACAAATATCACGCAATTTTTTTTTCTGATTGAAACAAAAAAATATTATACTATTTTGTTGAATTTAATCCAAATTGTATGTACATGTTTAAAATTTAATCTTAAGCGTTAACGTAATATGATTACGATTATTCACTAATTCGTTCGGAAAAAAATTATTTCATTCATACTTCGACGTTATATATCTACTGAATGTCGAACCACCATATTTATTTTATACTAAATAACTCAATTTAGTCTGAATTCACGGTACAGTGTAGCCTGTCCTTTGTTTTCGCGCCACTATCAGCCGAACTTGCGACTCGATGAAGTTGAAGGAGCGGATGATTTTACTGAAAATCATATGGACATGTTGGTTCCAATAGTCTCTCTTGAGACCGCGCATAATTCTCCATGGACTGAATTAGAGTAATTCTTTTTTTTTAATCACAGTAGACATAATTTAACGTAGTTCCAGCATGGTATTTGCAGTTTCTATGTTAAAGCAATGGTACAATTTTTTTTTCGACAGAATTTAACGAAAAATTAAATTTAAGAATTTAATAATGCTTACTATTAATTCCCAAAGTTTCAGAAATTTTGACCGTTTAAAATGGGAAATAATTATGCCAACGTCCCAATTTCGATCAATTTACGTCAAAATTAATATCTCGAAAGTGAAAATTAATTTCTAAATTTTTTTTTTAGAATTTTATTGTGTAAACATTTTTTTCTACTTTTTCTTCAATATATAATAATATCATAAAAAATAGTTGGAGAGACCGGACATTTTACATGCTTTAAATGGGACATGACCCTCAAAATCGCGAACTTTGTCTTTAAATATCTCGCGATCTAAACGGTCAAAAATTATGAAATTTTAGGAATTCATAAATAAAGCTATTATAAACCCGAGAAAAAAAATTAGGCCAAATCTGTCGAAAAGTGATTTCATGCTGGTACTACCTTAAGTATTCTATTCTTAACTTTTTATTACATTTATAACTCTCAGCAATATTGATTGGTAGTCTTAACTAGTCGTAAATAAAAGCACAAACCAAATTGTTTTTTCTTTTTACAATAAACAATCTAACGCGTTTACGTAATAAACCCACATTCTGAAAAATCTCACGTGAGATTGGGGGACGGGGGAGGGGGTTGACTAAAACCTCACGACATCTCACCAAGGGGAGAGGGAGGGACAGAAAATTTAGAAAAACACCTCACGTAATTTATGGACGCCCCCAAACGAACTGGGGTTTGATAAATTCTAATGAGAGAGAACGCCCTGTACGTAATGAAAAGTGGAAATAATATATGGTTTTTCGTATATTTGAATACATAATTTAATTTTTTTTAACATGAAATATTAAACAAAACAAACAAAAAATACAAAATTACCAAACTAATATTTCATAAATTATCCGAAAAGTTTTTTTCGTTATGCGTAGAAAAAATATAGAAATGTAATTTTTTAATAAAAATAAATCAAAAAACTTACAAACACAATTCACAAATATTAAATTTGAATAAATAAATATATTATATACAGGTTGTTTACTGTAACATGTGAGGAAAATTTTGAGTATATTTCTTCCCAACGCTTCCACTTTGCAATTAAACTTTTTGGTTGATCAGAAAACGTTGAAAATACTTTATGTAAAACTTTTTGTATAAAAACGTTTTTGCATAATCAGTGTGCATGAAAATGAGACAAAACTTTTTATCTTAAAACATTTTCTACAAGAAAATCCGTTATTCTTAAGGTTGGTCGGACACTGAAAATTTACAGTACACTCTAAATTTGTATACCATGTATATGAAATATACCAAGGTATACTAAGTTAAGTCCCAAGTTTGTAACGCTTAAAAATATTGATGCTATGAACAAAATTTTGGTATACTTGTTCATAAAATCACCTAAATCACCTAATTTCCGGTTGTCTGTCGGCTGCCGCCAGCCTGTCGTCTGTCCGTCTGTCATCACGATTATTCAGAAACGAAAAGAGATATCAAGCTGAAATTTTTACAGCGTGCTCAGGACTTAAAAAGTGAGGTCAAGTTCGTAAATGAGCAATATAGGTCAATTGGGTCTTGGGTCCGTAGAACTCATCTTGTAAACCGTTAGAGATAGAACAAAAGTTTAAATGTAAAAAATGTTCCTTATAAAAAAATAAACAGCAATGTTTGTATGAAACCTTTTTTTGTAAACATCACTTTTTACCCGTGAGAGCGCAAATTATGCGCAAATTGTATAGTATGTATTATATGGGAATATCAGTAATATATTATGTGTGACATGTATGTATGTGTAATGGGACAGAGTAATCAACACTGTCTATACATGGTATTTCAACAGTTAACTCAGTCAATTGTTTGTTTTCACTTGTTTTTAACAGAAATTAAATATTTTAGTCCGTAAATTAATTATGTATTTATTTCTCTGGTGCAATTAAAATGAAGCACTCGATACATTTAGAAACTCCCTTTTATGATAAAAATAATTTATTTTCAAACTTTTATCATAGTATTTTTATTGCGTTTTACTGTTTACAGGCTAAATATTGAATTTCTCTAATGCTTAGGCTTTCTTTTTTTTAATTTTTTTTTTTTTGTGGTTCATATTAAAATATATTTTTTTGAAAATATTCTTCAAAAACTTTTTAATTTTTTTTTATGGCTCATTAATCAGATAAGATTTTTCAATAGACAGCAAATATTTTAAGATGAATTATTATTATTCAAGAATTTTCATTATCATTAAATCTGCGGCAAACAGATTAAAACTAGCTGTCAATCATACATAATGTTTTTCATTTTTTTTTGGTAGTATTTACAAAAATGCTCACATTGAAAATGAAAATAAAAATTGGCTTTGTTAAATAAAATCTATATTCCAGATCCTAACATCCTAATAACATCCTAAAGAATGAATTATATTTGTTACTTTTCTAGTGCATAATTTTCCTACTTAAGTAAACAAAAAAATTACTTAGGCAAGTAAACAAAATATTACTTACATTTTGAAGTATACTACTTTAAAACATTAAAAAAGGTTTGGCTATAGAATCCTAAATTGTCAGCAAATATAATGGGCTATATTTTATTTTCTAAATAATTAGGGTTCCGTTCCAAAACATTAAAACCCATGAAATTGTGAACAAAAGGAGGAGTTTTGATTTGTTTGATTCCTCACCGTCCCGAAATAGCAAGAGGGTGGGACATCGATATGACATTTTGTATGAAAATGCGTTATTTTTGTATTTTTTAATTTACTGTTTTAAACCATTTTAGAAATTTTTTCCCCTATAGAATGCTAAATTGTCCGAAATATAAAAAGCTACATTTTATTTTCTAAAAAATTATGGTTCCGTTGTGAAATTTTGAACAATAGGGAGGAGAGACAAGTGATAGCAAGGAAGTGAAGCCTATATCGCAGTAGTCTATGTTCTTAAAGTTAAAATTGCCCAGCGAACACGACCTGCATTGATGCATTGACTGTTAGGCGGTACGAAGTTCGCCGGGTCAGCTAGTAGTAGATATATATTGGAATAGAAATATTTTAACGTAAAACTCTTTTAAAGTAGTTTTATTAAAGTAGGAAAATTGTGCAGAATAATAAACAATAAATTCTTTTTAATCGACTTCAAACAAAAATGAGGAGGTTATCAATTCGACTGTATTTTTTTTTTTTTTTTTTTGTTACCTCAGAACTTTCGAATGGGTAAACCGATTTTGATGATTCTTTATCTATTTGAAAGCTAGTGTTTTCCGTGTGCTCCCATTTTATTTTGGTCCAATTCTAACTACGGCATCTATGAGAAAACCATAAAAGTGTTAAATTTGCATTAAGTATGCACGACAAGAGGACGAATAACTCAATATCACGCCAACTAATTTCGATGTCTTTTTTTAGTGACAAATTAGTTAGTATACTTCAGATTCACTAAAAATCAAAAAATAAGAAAACTTTTAACAAAAAGAAAACCGACTGGAAAAGAAAAACTTTTCCAAAACAAATTAATATGCACTAAAAAGTAAAGAAATAACGATAATATAATGTAGTTAAAATTATTGTTATTTTTGGAGTCGGTGTCAGCCAAGGAAACAACTCTGACAGAGCTTTACTGACACCGACTCCAAAAATAACAATAACTTTAACTACATTATATTATCGTTATTTCTTTACTTTTTAGTGCATATTAATTTGTTTTGGAAAAGTTTTTCTTTTCCAGTCGGTTTTCTTTTTGTTAAAAGTTTTTTTATTGTGTCATTTAAGTATTGCAAATGATATGATGGCGCATATCAAAAATAACTCATATCAAAATATAAAATCTTTAACAAAAAAAATGCACTCTCAAAGTCATGTGAAATTGACATTTGTGTGGTGGTATTGAAATTGAACAAAACAAAAAAGTAGGTCTGATATTTAAATTTAAAAAGATAAAATGAGATTATTAAAATTAGTTCACATGCAAATAAGGAGGACGTTCGTAACCGCGTTGTATTCTATATTCTATTGTTGTTTGTAAATAATTATGAATTACTATACTACAGAGACAGACATAGACTTGTTACTTGGCTGAGGCTGACTCTGACTCAACTAAATATCATTTTATTGTTGTAATTGCATACTTACTACTATTTATTTTACCTTGAAGATGATAAACCGGAAACTGATGGCTTTTTTTTAATAAAGTTAGTTAACTTTACTCGATGCATATACTTATTTTTAATATGTACTACAAATGTTTGACTTTACTGTCTAGTTTTACTCATGTAAAGGCATGTGTACATTATTGGATAATATAATGCAATTTCGAATTTCCAAAGAAATTCGTTTCATTATATGTTGAACGAAATTATGATAAAGTTTTCTATTCTTTTTTCATACTTACCATACTTTTCAGCTGGTGAATTTTAACTTGATTCGAACACAAATATCAGAGAAAATTCATTACTCAAATATCTGTTCTATATATTTCGGGTGTGTCGATGTTGGTGACTGTACTCTTCGTAAACGGGGCGGACCGATTTAGATGAAATTTTTTTCTTGTGTTCAAGTGGATCCGATAATGGTTTAGATTTATCATTCGGACCAATACAAATATTTTTGAAGGTTCCGCATCCAAAAAATTAAATTTCCTTAAATGGTAGGAGCGCATATAAATAATATATTAAGTATATTACACCATACTAAGTACTACGTATTTTAATAGTATTGAGGTATTATTTATTATAATGTTGTGAATAGGTTTTTTTAAGAGCTATATGCGAGCACAGAGAGAGAGAGGAGTCTGGCTGCCCAAGGGTCCAGCCAGGCCGAAGGCTAGGTAAAAGACCGAAGTTCAGGTCTTGGCCTGTCTAATAGATAAGAGTTAAATTTGGATTTAGCGAGATGGGATGGGGTTTAGCGGGATGGGTTAAGCTGGTTGGGTTTAGCGGGAGGGGTTAAGCTAACGGTTTCCACAGGACAACGTCTTTCGGGTACGCTAGTATTTAAATATTTATCAACCGAACGTCATTATGTTCTATTAGTACAGCGAATGAATGATTTTGTCTACCAATTATAATATCGCCGTTCGATTGACCTGAAACTATACAGTAAGACAGTAAGTAGAAAATATCACAGGAAACAAAGGTTATATAGTACCATGGTGCGTTTTTTCCCAGGGGGTGGAAAAATTTATGTTGAAAATGACAACGAGATTTCGATAGACGGATGAATTCTTAGCAAACAGTGTCATTGAATTATTTTTCGAAAATCCAATACTTTCCGAGTTATTGGCGTTTGAAATTCGCCGCTTATCGTTGACAAGTTCAAGTTAGTTTTTCTCAAATATAAAGAAAAATTGAAATCCTATGAAAAAAGGTTTCTGCAGAAAATGGCGCTTATAAAAAAAAAGAAAAGACATAGTGAATTATTTTATTCGTTTTGGTGCTATTGGGGAGTTAGTTTGGGAAGTTTAAAGTTAAGTATGTTTATTATTTTGAAATCTTTTCTTCAAGGCAAATTATGAACGTTGAAATTACAAATTAAACCTACGTATAATGAAAATTTTGCTGCATGCAGGTAAAATCAAATATTCTGTAAATAAATCAAATTCAAATAAAAAATGAAGAATTTTACAAATTTCAGTTGGTCGTTTAAAGTTAAATTTATTTATATCAAATTTTTTTAATGTCTTGATTCTGATTTTTGGAAGTAAACGCGAATCGAATCATATTTTGTTAAAATTGTTGATTGAAAGGATCGAAATTTATGTAGCGCAGAATTCCAGAAACTAATAAATTAATTGTGCACAAAATTTAAAACAATGCATAGTGTCAATGAATCTTTAGAATTGTAACAAAACGATATGATATTTATTACATATACGAACTTTAATGATCAAATATTTAATGAATATGCCCTTTTCTTACAAACATTGAAACATAAATAAATATAGACTACTTAATACTTTAGTTTAGAGACGGTAAACAAATTAAATATATTAATTATTCAATAAAAATTAATTAATTTCTTGAAAATTTTTAATAATTTCATTATTATTATTTTTTTAAATGTCCATGAGAAAAAAAAGACAAGAAGATTTTTTTCATTCATTAAAATTGATGTAACATATAATTAAATTAAATAATGCACTTTATAACTGTGTTATTATATCTAAATATATCTATCTATCAAGATATTTTATCTCATATTTTGTTCAATGTATGTAGAGTTGATTTTTCTTCTCATTATTATAATTTTGAAATGGTCTGTTGCTAATGTCAAAATTGATATCAGTTTGTCTAGCTAATGCAATCTATCTAATACAAAAATATAAAAAGCTTTGCAAAGTAATTTTTGGTCAAATATCAATTTTGTGACTCAAGTAAAGTAAGTTTTTTACGTCACTCCAATCTTATTCGAGTTTTCGTGTCACTCTAGGTAGCTATTAAGATCCCTGCAACTCGAGCAAGAATTGCTTAAAAAAATTTCACGCTGGGAAATCACAATGAAATTGCTACCAATTCTAATAGTAATAATAATTTATTTAAAAAATTGTACATATATCCATTTTTAAACCTTTATTCATTAGTAATATTACTTTAAACGATTCAAGCTCGCTTTCATTCGAGTACCAGTTTGACAAATTCACTCGCACCACTCGAGTCACCTGCAAGTGGTAAAACGTTAAATATAACGTGATTTTGTAAGAAACCATGGCAATTTTCCTCGTTCTAGAAGTATCTGTTAGTCGAAGGTATGAAAAAGAAAATCGTAAAAGTAAATCGAGTAATTAAAATTTCTGTGAGTAATTTATAAATTGAAATTTTTAACGTGTGTATAAAAAAATTCAATTATTATTATAAAAATATAAACTAATTATAAAAAAATTAATCATGTTTTTCAAATTCTTTTATCAACGCCATCTATGAACAGTCATTGGAAGTTATCAAAGATCAGAATCACTTAGTTAATAGCCAATGGTACAACTTTAATAATAATTACATAGATGTCGTTTTTTCGATTGAAAAAAATTTTTAATTTCTTAGGTTACGGTGTTATATCTGTAGCTATATTCATAGCATGTACGGTATATCTGTAGCTATATTCATAGCATTGTTGTTATTTATCTGATAATTATAACCGTGAAAGTTTGAATGGATAGATGTTTGTTACTCATACACAGCAGAACGACTTTAAGGATCTGTGTGAAATTTGGCACAGAGCTAGATGATTGTCTAGAATAGTACATGAGCTATTGGTTTTATCCCGGAAAAATGCACGGTTCCTATGGGATAGCATACAGAAACCATGTTTTGTTAAAGTTCGTGAAATAGATTTTAGCGCATTTTTCTCAAGAAGGCTTGATTAATTTACACAGTAACGATGAAAACTCTCAAAATCTCTTTTAATCGCGACTATTATATTGTCTAACGCGCCTGTAGAAATTTTCAATTGAAGAATTTGAATGGTTAAATGAGATTCAGAGCCTAAAAAATGCAAAACGAATTCTTTGATATGTTATCCACACAATTCATTTGCAAAATTCCCCTCAATTCTGAAATAGTTTTCCGTTGTAGAAAAAACAAGACAAATCAAAGGTTATCAGACAAGGTTGACTACTATCTGATAAATCTGATAGTTATTTCTAAACATCGTGCATCACATATCGGACATTCAACCTAATTGATGAATATTTCCTTATATATAAAAAGTATATTTAAATTTCTTTTTTAAAATTTACGTTCGTTGTTCATGACAATTATTTAAGTTCCCATAACATAACTAAATATATAAATATAAATATTAAATTATACAAAAAACAAATAAACATCTATCGATTTATCAAATACACATAAATTCAATGCAATAATGATATTGATTATGTTGTTTTGAATAAAGAATGTCTTCTTTTAAACTTTTTTATTTTTTTATGTTTTTTTATATAAATTTTATTTTTTTGTTTTTAATAATAAATAACGGACTACTACATACATTGTTGGTTGAATGTATGTTTGAAGCTAATGTAGTAAGAAATAATAATTGTGACTCTGGCTCTAAAGAAGTTGTAACTGAAATTGATGTTTATTTTATTTTAAAAACAAACAATATATACAGGATAGATAATTTTGTTTGATTCACGTAAGCTATCTAAAAGAAAGGGTGAAAGCGGGTGAAAAAAAAAAACGTAAGTAGGTATCATTATTGGGAAAAGTAACTTATTGGGGTATCGGTGCTTAATTGTTCTCAAGTTTTCTTATAGTTGGTGAATATTGTGCAAAATCTGACAATCAATTCATTAACTAAATGATAAATCAGTTATCAAAACAAAAAATTGTTGGCGATTAAGGTTGATTGGAAAGTACAGTGTAATTTTACAGTTTTATACCATGAATATATGAAATATATCAAGGTATAATAAGTTTAGTCCCAAGTTTGTAACGCTTAAAAATATTGATGCTAATAACATATTTTTGGTATAGTTGTTCACAAAATCCGTCCGTTTGTCGAAACGATAACTCAAAAACGAAAAGAGATATCAAATAAAACTTTGATTGAGTGCTCAAAACGTAAAAAGTGAGCTCGAGTTCGTATATGGGCAATATGAGTCAAGTCTTGAGGACCCATCTGGTAAACCGTTATAGATAGTACAAAACTTTAAATGTAAAAAATATTCCTTATAAAAAAATAAACAAAATCGGTTTGAAATTTTTTTTCTTAAACATCACTCTTTGCTCGCGAGGGTGCAAATTAGCTTAGAAATATTTATAGTATGTATATACAGATACCTATTGTTTATATTTTAAATTTATAAGTTACATATATTATGTATGTGTTTGTTTGTTAATCTTTCTTTACTTTCAAAAAACAAACGAATGTGTAATCAACCACACTCTATATATACATGGTGTTTGTACAGTTAACTCGGTCAATTGTTTTCACTTGTTTTTAAAGAGAATTAAAAAATGTTAATTTATGAATTAATTATTTAACTTTATATAACACTAGCTGTGAACTACCCGCTTTGCTGGTTAACATCCCCACTTGCACCCCTGCCTCCACACTTCCTTGCGTGGGATAACAGTTTTGTACACGTTTTGTACATGTACACGTCATGCTCTTTTATTTGATACCCCACTTAGATATATTTTTCTCGCTACACCTTTCTACCCTCCGAAGGTTAAAAGTAGATAAAAACAATAGATCTTTGAAGCTGGTTGTATATCGTTTCAATATTTTAGCTTAATCTATGCACAACTTTTTTAGTTTTTTAAGCATATCCCTTTCAAACCCTATTTCAACCCCTTACTCTACTATAATATGGATGTATTATACATAAAAACCTTCCTCTTGAATCACTCTATCTATTAAAATAAACCGCATCAAAATCCGTTGTGTAGTTTCAAAGATTTAAGCGTACATAGGGACATAGGGACATAGGGACAGAAAAAGCGACTTTGTTTTATAATATGTAGTGATCTTACATTACTAGCAGTCGGATTTATGCAATCATTTAATTTCTAAAAATAATACATAATTGGAAAAATACACTCGCACCAGGACTCGAACCCGTACCTCTCTGTTTCATGCCAAGCGCTTTATCCAGCTCGGATATATGACCTATAGACACAAAAAAATTTTTCAACTCATCGAATTTTCATTTTTGTTTGTTTGTCAACTTAAACTCATTTATTTATTATTTATGTTTTGTTCACTAGCTTGTATACAATTTTAAGCGTCAAAGCCTTTCGGTTATATAATTGATGTTTATTTATGACAAATAAATTGCCGAGTAATCTTAATAAAGATAATTGAAAAAATACACTCGCACCACTAGTCGAACCCGTATCTCTAGGATTCATGCCAAGTGCCTTATCCAGTTCGACTGTACGAGCCACCTTATATGTTAGACTTAATTGCTTTCTTTTAGAAAACACCTTCATTGCCACCCACGATATCGGACTCGTTACAATATTAACCGTGTGAAGTTGGTCTAAAAACATTATTTTTTTCAATTATTCTTAAATTCTTTGAATTACTTAATATCGTAGAATCGTGTATAAAATAAAATTAGCTACCCTGTAAATATAAAAAGAAATATAATCATACAAATATGATTATATTATTTGTGACAAAACGTGAAATGTTTAGGAATAGTAATTATTATAAATAGATAAAAAAACATTCATATCCTGTTTATTTGACCTTAAAAAAAATAATACTTATACCTTAACATTTGAATTTTAATCATTATCATATGTCGATAACATCATATTATTAATAATAACGCCCCACCTTTTATAAACACCTCATGCTTTGATATATGTATTGGGTGGTCTCTGCTCCCTTCAGATATCATTGCTTCTTGTAAAACTTCTTGAAGTACACTGAAGCCATGAATGTCAAATTACAGATCAAGAGAACCTTCAAGGATAGTGCTACAATTTTATTTATTTTATTTTATTTTATTTTTTTTTGGTATCCTAATATTCTATTATCAGTTCCTAAAGGAACTATAAATAGGTCTGATGAATAGATAACATGAACGGCAACTACCCAGTGACATTCATCTAATCGAATTTATAGTATGTAAACTATAATTAAAACTATTTACGTAAATCTAAATCTTAAATCTAGCACTTTGTCTAGTTAGTCTATTTACTCTAAAACGATTCTCAATTTAGTTAGAGAAACGAATATATATAAGATGTCGCAGTGGAAGTCTTTTTGTTGATCGGACGGGTTATGGCGCGAAGATTCAAATGGAGATCTACTAAATCGATATTAGTTGTATGAAGTTGGCACTACTGTATTTGGTACAACTTAAGTGTCAATATGGATTTGAACAAACGTAAGTAATCTCAATTAAATTTCAATATTCTGTTTATTCAATTTCTTTTTTTAGTAAAATTTTTGTAAATCGTTTCTACTATCCACAATTACATTTCTTTCAGTTTTATCAAACGTATATTGCAAAACAATGGTAAATTTAGCATAATTTATTTGACATGTGAATGAGTAGATACATAACCTAGGTTTTTGTATTTAATAAAATTAAAAAAATTTAATATTTGTTTTAGGACAACATAACTTAATACTAATATTGGCGATGATGATTCCTGGTGAACTTCTTTTAAAGGTAAAGGTGCATACGGATATATTATTATATTATTTTTCTAATAATAGGAATACATATACATATGCACATTCGGTCAAGGGCCGTTTGCCGTTACAGTACGGGCGAGATGTATGGATCTTCGAATCAATTGGATCGTCTTCACCACCACCTGGTGCCGTGAAATGGAGAGTGGTTGTCCTTTGTCGTTAATAGGCGGCTATTGGCCAGCTCCAATGTGACAAAGGCCACTCGACGGCTTGATTAATGGATGCACCAGGAATCACCGCACACGGTAATTAAAAAACTTAACTAATATTATTTCCTAAATTCAAAATGTTTGTTAAAATCTCCAACCTTTATTAACGTCACTTTTCCCATTTATTTTAGATTATGTCCTTTGGCCGGCAAATTAATTGATAAAGAGGAAAAGATAAATACAACTTACATAGTCATTCATGAATGGAACCGGGGTTGAACAACCGGACGGCCAGGAGAGAACGCAGCAGCACACAGCGGATTCACTGGGTGATCCTCGAGGTATACCAGATTTTCTTCCATAATTTGTGTTGATCGAATCGGCCTGCATGCGGTGGTGTTGCCGTTGATGGGCGATGTTGAATTTCCAGACAACAAAAGATGAAATAACCATGCGGTCGTCCACTCGAAACTTGTATCACCAGGACACTACTCGTGAGTACCGGTCGTTGTTTTTTTTGTTTTATTGTTTCTGATTATTAAGTCGTTGTCGATCCATTAATTATAATTACGATGTTGGTCCGATTTGATTAAAGTTCGATTTTGATTTTACTTCTGTTTAATAATCGTTGTTGATTTATTAATTTTTTTTAAATCCACGATGTCGGTCCAATTTTAATTAATGTCGATTTTATTTTACTTCTGTTTATTAATCGTTGTTGATTTATTAATTTTTTTAAATCCACGATGTCGGTCCAATTTTAATTAATGTCGATTTTATTTTACTTGTTTAATAATCGATGTCGATTGATTAATTTTTGATCACGAATCAATATAATAATTCCGAGCTCTTTACTTGCTCGATGCAAAGGTTAAAGTATAAGTATTTTTTTCATCAAGAAACCATCAGGTCATTTGTTGACTCATTGTTTTTTTGTTTTATTAGTGCCTGGTGCCGCCGTGATCCAATCACGACCTTTCGCGCCGTGTTTACCGCCTGCGATGCTGCGTGCGATTCTCTGTTTGTGCGTCGTGTGCCTGGCCATCCGGGTATCCACTTTCGGCCATTTTTTTATTTTTATGATTTGTAATGAAAAAAAAATTGTATTTTAATTTTAAATAAATTTTAAATATTTTACTGACATTTTGTTTTTTTGTTTTTTTTTTTGTAAATTTTTTGTAAATTTTTTTCTTTTTTGTTCGGTGGGTATAATGTAGCCTAAGCCGAACTCCATGTGTGAAACCAAATATGAGTATCGTCTCAACTCTTTCACTATTGTCTAAGAGATTGATTACTTCAACATTTGGGTGCCTTTCAAGGCGAGTCAAGTAACTTTCACTGAACCGCGTAATTTCTTCGTGCACTGTGGGCACTTCAAGACTACGGTGAATGTCGTCATTACGCACGTACCAGGGAGATTCACTAATTGTTCGTAACACTTTCGTTTGAAACCGTTGAATAATTTCGATGTTACTGTTGGTAGCAGTTCTCCATACTTGAATCCCATAAGTCCACACAGGTTTTAAAATTGTTTTATACACTAGCACTTTATTGTCTAACGATAACTTAGATTTATGGCCTAACAATCAGTAAAGTTTCGAAAATTTTAAATTTAATTGTTTTCTCTTGGACCAGATGTGTTTGCGCCAAGTTACCCTTCTGTCTAAGTGAATTCCCAGGTATTTCACTTCGTTTGTCTGTGGAAAACTGACATTGTTCATTTTTACAGCTGGACAAGTTTCCCTTCTTAAAGAGAATGTTACTTGAACTGATTTTTGTTAATTTACTTGAATACGCCACTTTTGAAACCATTTTTGTATTTTTGTATTTATTTAAACTATTTTGTAGTTTGAGAAGCTACATTTGGGTCCACGTCTGTGGATAATATTGCAGTATCATCTGCAAAAGTAACTATGGTATTTTTTCCGTCGGCTGGTAAGTCCGCGGTATATATCAAGTAGAGAGTTGGGCCCAGAACGCTGCCCTGTGGTACGCCAGATTGAATAGGAAACACTAATTCTAACAATTTTGTGAAAAGTACATAATGTTATTTTAATAAGGGTGCCTCCCTGTATTTATAGAAAGGCATATCTAGTAGTCGTATCTTTAATTCATAAATACTAAAGTTAGTCCACCCTTCTTACTATAATATATATATATATATATATATATATATATATATATATATATATATATATATATATAAAATGTAATATAAGACCTTAATTAACGAAATTTTAATGAACATATTACGAAGATATAATGATTGATCTATACATTAGAAATGAAGTATTAATACTAATTGAAATCCCGTTGAAGAATCAATAGTACTCTTAATGAATTCAATCATGTGCTTTGTTCGTCGTTTTAGCCGACTGTCAAGGAGTGGTTACTTTTTTTCGCGGGTATCTTTTATGTTTATAAATTTCTTTATTACCTCGTAGCTTCCAAACGATAGCTGGATATCGTTTTATTTGTCTTAAAAACCCAAATGTCCTTAGATAGGTGTTTGACCTAACCTAGGTTTTTGTGATAGGTGTTTTTATTTTCTACGATTTAGTGCATTAAAAAGCGTGTTTTTTTTTAATTTTTTATTCACACGGCTTTCTCAGAGACGGTTTTACATAGCAAATTGAACGACTTTGTCAGTTACACAGTAAAATTCTAAAGTCAAACTTTTGACAAAAGTCAAAAGTTGATTTTGAGACTTGGTTGGTTAAATGAAGAGTTAAAAAAATCTTTTACTAGTGTTCATCGTTTGTGGGCTTTTTCTTGAGATTAAGAGTGTAATTTGATAGCTCTATATATTGCGTTAAAATTGATCAATTTTTATGAGTAATTTTCGATTAGACGGTTGCACATTTATGGATCGTTTATATATGCAAATTAATAAATATTTTTTTGAAAGGTTGGGAGCGTATTGGACTTCGAACATTGGTGAAAATTGGGAATAAGATCAAAAATATTTTGATATAGACATCTATTTGAAATAACTAAGTATAATATATAATGATGATATATTATAAATATATTCATAAAATTTTATTAATTAATAATTAATGACTATCTGGTACTCGTGGAATATCTAAGAGAGCAATTTTTAAGATTAAAGAAACAAATTTTTAAACATCAAAAAGTAAGAAACCAAATCTGGCTTCTAAATTCCTTGTAATAAATAACCAGAAGAATAAAAAACTTTTCCGAGTATTAAAAATAATAAATTTCTAATTACACATTTACAATTTTTACAACTGTCAATAAAATTTTGCATTTCAATTTATTTTTAATAACAGTTCATTATTTTAATTTTTTTTTTTTTTTTCTTTCCAGGTGAGTACTGGCAATAATTTTTCAAATAAACTAAAATTAATTAAATTTCGTGTATTGGTAAGTAATAGCCTTCATTTAAATAAAATTCTCTTTTCGGAATACAAAATCGCTATTAAAGAAGCTGTCGGAGCTAGATATTAAAACGCTTTTTCTAAAGCTTTAAGTAGGAGACCCCTTCAAGCTGAAGATTTAGGACTCGTTTCCATAATATCGAACTGTACATTAAGGAGATATGCAAGGATTGAATAATACTAGGGATTTTAATAAAATTTTATAAATACATTTTTTGATTAACAAAGTTTCCATAAATCACAAAAAATTCGAAAATCATCGGGCTTTTTATTATTATTTTATCGTTCAAAGTCGGCTGAAAAAATGATGAATCATATAGTTTATCCATTTCAATTTTCAAGCATACGCCAATTTAATAAAAAAAACTTTTAACAAGAAGAAAACCGACTTCAAAAGACAAACTTTTCCAAAACAAATTAATATGCACTAAAAAGTAAAAAAATAACAATAATATAATGTAGTTAAAATTATTGTTATTTTTGGAGCCGGTGTCAGCCAAGCTAATGTAGCAAACTGTTCTGTCAGAGTTGTTTCCTTGGCTGACACCGACTCCAAAAATAACAATAATTTTAACTACATTATATTATCGTTATTTTTTTACTTTTTAGTGCATATTAATTTGTTTTGGAAAAGTTTTTCTTTTGAAGTCGGTTTTCTTTTTGTTAAAAGTTTTTTTTTACTTTCTGATTCTTAGTGAATCTGAAATACACCAACTAATTTGTCACTAAAAAAAGAATCATCGAAATCGGTTGGCTTGATATTGAGTTATTCGTCCTCTTGTCGTGCATACTTAATGCAAATTTAAGATTTTTATGGTTTTCTCATGGATGACGTTGTCAGAACGGGGCGAAAATGGGACCACACGGGAAGCACCAGCTTTCAAACAGATAAAAAATCATCAAAATCGGTTTACCCAGTCAAAAGTTATGCGGTAACAAACATAAAAAAAAATTTTAAAAAAATACAGTCCAATTGATAACCTCCTCCGTTTTTGTTTGAAGTCGGTTAAAAAAGGGTGCTTATATTTTTTCTAGGCAAAACCTCCTGGAAAAGCCTTGAAAATAATCCATGAAAATGTTGGTCTTTCTTTAACAAAAAACAAATGGCATATAAGTTTTGCCCAAGACTTAGGGAACCGCCTCTAATCCACGAATTGTGTTTAAGGAAATGTCATAATGATAATTAATTAAATAGTGTGTTAATTCATCGAATTCTTAATTAATTTCTGTTATTTTCTTAGAACCGATGTAAAATGTATAAATTTTACATTACCTAATATAAATTTTTTTTATTATTATACATGCGATCACATACAAAGAATTCTAATAATATTCAAACTCTTACCAATTTTGAGTGTTGAAAAAGAAATTATTTGAAATTTATGATGACAGTATTTATGGGATGCTTATGCTTATAGGCTGTACGTACTGCTTGCTGTAGTTGAAATATTGATTAACTCTTTTTTGTTGTAAATTTAAACAATTCATAATAAGGATGTGAATATTATTAAAATTTATATTTTGTGCGTGTTGTGTGCTTCAACTCAATAGTATGCTGCTGTAGTTATTTTAAACAGTTAGCTTTTTGTTTTGTTACTTATTTACTTCAGATATTGATTAGATTTTAAAATATTAGGAGAGAATGTAGTACCAGGGATTGAAAATTATAACTAGCTAAAAGTATAACTTTGTAATGGCTCGCGAATGGTATCACATAAAATAGATATTTCTAAAATAAAATTATACTTCAATTATTGACAAACATTTTTTATTTAATTGTTCCTCAACAAACGTTAATTTCTTTAAAACATCAGTTTGTAAACCAGGATCCATGTTATTTATTATCCGCTATGAAAATATTCAATTCATTTTTTATTTTAAATTTATGACAAATACAACAAAACCCATCTTTATACATTGATAAATAAAACCAACGACGATGACATACATTACATACTTCAAAATTCAAATTCTTTTGAGCAATCTCAAAATTTTCTGCATACATTTTAAAATTAATATCATCTCGATAAGCATATAATTCTTCTTGATCTTGTTTTCGTCGTTTCCGATGATCACGCATTAATGATCGATTACGATCATGCTCTTTACGACCCGTTACCGTACGACGTCCTGGCATTTTATTGCTAACATTACATTTAATTAATAAATAACTTTAAAATTATAATAACTATAATTAAAATTTTTTCATTACTTGTATTAATATCACTTAAATTTTTAAGTTATTCTACTGTAGAACTGCAAAAATTAATTGTTTATGTTTTGTTTTCACGTTTTTTTTTTTTTGTATTTTTCATTATGAAGTTTTTTAATACTTGAAAGAATTTACAGATGGCCACTCAATTAAAATTAATATTAAATGCAGCTAATCATATATTAGTATTAGATGTAGCTCACAGATGGTGCCACTGTATGTATGTATGTCTGTCTGTCCTTGAAACAGGAAGATGAGACTTTAGTATAGGTTATAGGATACTTTTGTGGCGTAAATAAAATTTTAAGGAGGTGAAATAGTGGAAAATAAGAAAAATTTCACTAAAAATACTCTTTCAAATTCTATTCATGCAAGAATAATGCCTGAAAAATTTTAAGGTGTACGTTACAGCTCCCCAAAAGTGGAAAAAACACATCCCAAAACTACCTTTTTAACCCCCGAATCAAAATAGGGGTGTTATAAGTTAGACTGCTATGTGTGTGTGTGTATCTGTCTGTGTATTTGTGGCGCCTAAACGGACGACCCGATTTTGATTTTTTTTGTTTCGTTCGAAAGATAATTTAATCGGATCAGTTTGGAAAAGGCTTTAAGGAAAAAGGTAATTGAATGGAGATTGTTCTTACATATGTTTTAAGTGCAAAATCAGGATTCCGTACCCGAAAAACTTGTCGGAAGTTTTTTAAATTTTGTAAATTTGTGGATTTATATGTTGAATTCCATATTGAAGTGTTTTTAATGGTATGCTTTTTTATGTAGCAAAGCTAATATTCTTAAGGTTAATTTGGCAAACTAATATTCATTAGTTAAAAACCTGAAAAATATTTTCCTATAAAGAAAATTATAACAAGCAGCACCCAAGTCATGAAATGAATGGCATTTGTGTTTTATTTCTTCTATAAGTGATTTTCTCTAAATTTTTTGCGTCAATATTTCAAATACTATGGTATATATCGAAAACCTGTACTATTAATTTTCGTCTAATTTTCCCGTCTAATTTTCGAAGTGGAAGTTTTCATTTACTAATTTTTTTAAGGAATTTAATATTTAAAAAGTATAGGTTTTTGCAATTCTATAAATGAGAAAGTTCCCTAAACTAAACTTCGGCTTCATAAAGATATCTCATAGATAGATATATTTGTCTAGAAACTATAAAATGATTCAAAATACATTGTATTCAAGGTACTATACATTACCCTACTTATTAAACATGTGTGTATGTATAGGTTTAGAAAATGCAGTGAATGTTGGAAAAACCACGAAGGTGTGGTATTTATTATATTGATAGTTCATTGCATTGTTTAATTTTCATATACCTATGTATATGAAAATACAGAACTAAACTAAATTAAAAGCTTCTGGGAAAATTCAAAACTTAACTGTATTCAATATTTCTAAGAAAATAAACACAACTGGATTAAAGACTTTCTGAGAAGAGATAAAAATTAAAAAATGTTTAATTATCAAAGATAATTATTTTAAAACTTTTTTTTAAACGGAATAAATTTGGTACAAATCTAAAAACCTGCACAATTTGCTCATGTCTTTAGAGCTCCGAAAGAGACCGTTGAAAATCGATGGAAATTTTTTTTCAAATTATATAATTGAAGTAGAGGTTATGTGGATTTATATCAGATTTTTTCACATGGATTAAGTAAGTTTATTTCTTCGTGTAAGGCTTCTGAAATAAAACTAGAATGTTGATTTAAACAAGCATGTATATAATAACAACTATTATATGTTACTATTTTTAAAACTATTATTTAGTTTATTTGTTATAATCCAATTAAAGATGTATAAATAAGTACATTATGTCTATAATTTATTAATAATAATTTTTTAATTACTGAATTGTTTCTACTTATTTTTGTGTTAGGAGAAAGATATATTTTTTTTACAACGACAAAATGTGTCCATATCTGACGTAATTTTCAAAATATTGAAAATTGAAAATTTTCTTTAATTATTCAGCTTTCAATATTTCGAAAACCAAGGCAGATATCGAAATATTTTATTCTTATTTTGCGTCTACATTCATGAAGTTAAAATAAACTTCATCATTAAAGATTGATATAAGATATTGAAAATAAGATAAGATAATAAGAAAAATAATTTCAACCCAAAAGATGGAGACACTTGGTTTTTTTCTTTTCTATGTCATAAACTATCAAAATATGTCTTTTTTGAGATTTCTCAATAAAAGCAATGTATTTTATATCGATTTTCAATAATTTTTTTTCTTAAAAATTTGCATGGATATCTAAGCTTAAATTTTAACCAAATATTTTTTGAGTAAAAGTCTACTTAAAAACAATTTTGAGTCTTTAAATCAAACATTGTTGTCATGCTCATACATCCTTAAATTATTTAAATTTCATGAGAGAAAAAAAAATATTTATGTTAAAATAGTACAAAAAATATTTTGTATTTTTCCTACAGGGAAATACTTTTTGATATTAAACTTTAAAATAAAATTATTTGGCATTTTATTAAATAAATAATGAGCTGTTGATAAAAACCATAATTTAAATACTAAATGAATGTTTATAGGTTTACAATTTTCGTTTGACAGTGATAACGACACGTATTCTTTCAACATTTTCAATCTCAATGGATATTACCATCCCGAAGGATTCTTACGATATCTACCGTCACTTTATATTGCAAAATAGTTGTATTTTAAAAGAAAGCTTAGGAAATTAATATTACAGGACACAAGATTGGAACTTCCAAATCATTAGAATCATAGAAAAAAAAGGTTAAAGTAAAAGTTTTCGGACATTTGTAGATTTAAAAGTTTATTTATTATGATTTTCTTGTTTAAACAAACGTTAGAATAGATATCAGTCAAAGAGTCAATAAGTAAAATGTCATAGTCGTATAAGTCATAAACGGTTAGTGATTAAAAAAAATCTTGAACAAAAAAAGTAGGTAATTTAATTATCTACAATAAAGACTATTACCATTTTTGGTCTAAAATGCACGGTTTTGGAGACATAGTCTAAAACCGTTTTCCTTAATTGGAGGCACTACCTCCGCCTTTTTTGTAAGGATTTTGTGCATTTACATTCAGTACGTGATACTGAACCTATTTAAATAAAAAACTAACTCCTGTAATTTATTGCATATGGACATAAGTAACTAGCTTCTATATAACTAGTATTTAATTCATGATACACTTTTTCATGGATTCACTCTTAATTGTAATGTGAAAATTCAAAGCGTGATTCAAGAGAGCACCAGATTCATTCTTTAAATTAGCTCATTTGATGTCGACCATCCCACGCTTTGGATTTTACATTACATTTAAATTATTATTCACTTTTTAGTGCAATAAACCGTTAAAGTTATTTAAACTATAATTTATATGAAAAGAAAAGTGGTTTAAAAAAAAAATTAAAAAAATTTTACAAAAAAATAGAAAAACTAAAAGCATTTAAAAAAAATTACAAAATATTAAATAAAACAAAGAATTACACTAAAAATAAATAATCTCCATATATATATGTATATAGGGCGTTCTGTTATTGACTGCAGATCGTTATCCTGCAGAATAAACTCATAAAGACGAAGGAAAAAGTTATTTTCCACTTTTGGATGTGAGGCCTACTTTGCGAGATAATTAACAAAATAAATTAATACATCTTTAGTGAATCACAGTTCAAAAAATTATTACAAAAAAACTCTATTTGGCTACTTTTGTTATTATAAAAACTAACCCATTAAAACCTACACTACGTTTCTTGATAAATTAAGTGTTGTACACAACTAATCGTGCGAATATCACATACGTTAGGCATATACATATTTGGCAAGACGGACAATTGTCCGTTTTGATAAATATATGCTGAGATACACATACACTGACACAAACCGAAGTATGTGTGTTGTGTGTTGAAGTTGTAAAGTGATACAATGTTTAAGATTTTGTGTTCTGTATTACACTATTTATTCCCCCTGCCCCGTACCTATATTAATATATAATTTGATACCTCCCACATCTAACTGGCTATTGGTGATTTATATTTTTGTTTTCTTTATAAATAGTAACAACAAAATATTTTTTTTAGTATTCACTACTCAATTAAATCAATTATTGTTTTATGATAGTCTCCTCTAAGTGATACCTACTAATTTAATGAATTTGATAGGTTTGCGAATTCATAAATCTTTCTATTTTCCCATAGGCACATCTTCCGAATCTGGCCTCAGATCGAAATTTGGTAAAGAGCTTTTTTATTCGTCTTTATGAGTTTATTCTGTAGGCCAAAGATCTGCAGTTAATAACAGAACGTCCTGTATATATACAGGGCGTTTTGTTATTAACTGCAGATCGTTGGCCTACAGAATAAGCTCATAAAGACGAAGGAAAAGTCATTTACCAATTTTGGATCTGAGCCCTAATTTGGGCGCTACAGGTATGACAAAAATTGATAAATTGGTAAATTCACTGGTTATCATTCGATAACCAGTAGCCAATGATAATCAGTAGATATTAGTATATGTCATTTGATAATATTAAACTAAAGAAGGGATATGAACTGATTTCAATTGGATTATATTATTTTGGAAAAAATATTAAAAAAAACTATTATATTATTTCATTGGTTTGGTCAATTCCCACTTTTTTTTATTATTATATTTTTGCAAGAAAACATTAGATTCTTAGTAAAAAAACAAACAATATCACCGAAGGAGTGTTTTTAATATAACGTAAACAATCAAAATTATTAAAACTTAAAATAAAATAAGTAAAAAAACAAATTACGTCACAAAAAAGGCGTACTTGTTTGTTTACGTTAAATTAAAAACACTCCTTCGGTGATATTGTTTGTTTTTTTACTAAGAATCTAATGTTTTCTTGCAAAAATATAATAATAAAAAAAAAGTGGGAATTGACCAAACCAATGAAATAATATAATAGTTTTTTTCAAAATAATATAATCCGTAATAATTGAAATCATATCCCTTCTTTAGTTTAATATTATCAAATGACATATACTAATATCTACTGACTATTGGCTACTGGTTATCGAATGATAGCCAGTGAATTTACCAATTTATCAATTTTTGTCATACCTGTAGCGCCCAAATTAGGGCTCAGATCCAAAATTGGTAAATGACTTTTTCCTTCGTCTATATGAGCTTATTCTGTAGGCCAACGATCTGCAGTTAATAACAGAACGCCCTGTATATATATATATATATATATAAATGATAAATGTCGCCAGTTTTCTGCCCTAATTTATATTGCAGTAGAATTTTTTAACATAAAATTTTTACATATACAAAAATGCATAGCATAATAATATTTAAGCAGCATTGCACACATTGTATTGCACACACCAGTTTTGCATACACATTTTCTTATACTGCATTTTCTTCATATTAAATATTTAAATTCCATATACTATCTAATACTCTATGTCTATGTGATTTGAATATACCACACCACCATCATACGAACAAATGCACCACCAGCAAAGACTTCATGCACAGGCAAATATTTCACTTACATATTATATCCTCATTTAATAGTGAAGTGGCTGGCAGGTCTTTATCTAAAGCTTACATTTATTTAAATGATATTGTAATTAGCAATTCTATGCAGCTTTCTTGATATGTAGGGTGTTTTTTTTTAGGATCACAAAGAATTAAAATAATACAAATATAAATTTTTTTATTACCAATGAAATTGGCTTTATTGGAAAGATATTAGGCAGCAAACTTCTTTATCCCTTCCGGTGAAGAATCTCACTGCACGCGCAGAAAAGTGAAGTTGGTCTTTGGAAATCTTAAGAAGTACGCAAAATAAGAACGTTTAAAATTCTTAATTAAAAATAAAGAGAAAGATATAGGTTAGTGACGTCATTGTCCGATATCACCATAGAGATACATACAAAATATATATAAAACTTATACAGGGTGTTCTGTTATTGACTGCAGATCGTCGGCCTATAGAATAAGCTCATAAAGACGAAGGAAAAATTCATTTACCAATTTTGGATTTGAGCCCTAGTTTGGGCGCTACAGGTATGGCAAAAATTGATAAATTTGTTCATTCACTGACTATGGTTCGATAACCAGCAGCCAATGATAATCAGTAGATATTAGTATATTTCATTCAAGAATATTAAACTAAAGAAGAGATATGAACTGATTTCAATTGGATTATATCATTTTGAAAAAACATTTTAAAAAAGTATTTGATTGGTTTGGTCAAATCCTACTTTTTTTATTTTTATTATATTTTTCCAAGAAAACATTAGATTCTTAGTAAAAAACAAATTAAGTCATAGAAGGCGTTGTTTTAATTTAACGTATACAAACAAAAAAATGTTTTTTTACCAATTGCATTTTAAGTTTTAATAATTTTGTTTGTTAACGATAAATTAAAACAACGCCTTTTATGACGTAATTTGTTTTTTTACTAAGAATCTAATGTTTTCTTGGAAAAATATAATAAAAAAAAAAAAAGTAGGATTTGACCAAACCAATCAAATAAACCTAAATGAAAAAGGACGGTTTTTTGGGTCTTACCTTCCATTTCGCAGACAAATCAGAACGATAAAGTGCGATGAGGAGCATAGTTCCAAAAACTTAACTCTTTGCTGTTAAATCGATGATAAAAAAAAAGTGTTGCCAATTCAAAGATGCGAACCTCTAAAAAAATGCCTATATGTTAGAGAAGGCATACTAGTCTACAGCCTTTAAGACTTTTGTAAATCGCCGTAAGATTCACTGTTAAATTGAAGATTTATGACGAATATTCGGAACATTACTAATTATAATGCCTGTTAAGTTATATACAAACGATTGCACTTTTTTTCTTACATTTTTTAATAAATATCATATATACATATAATTTTTATAAATTTTTTGTTTTCATAATAAACCTCAAAAGTTATTTTCATAATTCCCGCTCTATATACAGAGTTCCAAGCACTTATATAAACTTTAGTAGATTATATTTTGTTAGTGTAATTTTTATTAATTTTTTTTACTTTGTTTAACGTAATTTTTCGTAAAACTACCATGTTTTTACAGAGTGTTGTAAGACAATAATCACCAAAAGTTCGGAATAGGTAATACACTAAGCAAAAAAGAACGGGAGGTGTCGTGAGACACCTGGTAGGAAGTATGTTCCTTTCAATATAAATTTATTCTTGAATTGGATAAGAAACATAGTTCCAAAAAACTCTATTATTGCAGGCATGCAACTTCATTTTCCTTGGTCTTTTTGGGCTTCACCAGGACTCATTTTAAGGGTAATGAAAGGCATTGAATGCGATTTTTCGTTGTCAACATATAAACAACTTTGTAAGCGGTGATTAAATATGCCCTAAAATTCAATCTAGAAATATTTTCGGTTAAGTTTACATACGAAAAAAATGATAAGCAATTAATTTATAGATTGAAAAATTTTCTAGAAAAATTTCTCTTGCAAAATGTGTTTCCGTTTTTTTGACAGGAATCGTCTAGTTTTCTAGAGTTAAACAAAATTGGAAGAGAAAAAACAATAATATCTGAAAGTTCAAAGTGATTATTCAAGCGATTAATTCAAGCCATTTTGAAAACGCGAGATGAGATAGCTGCTAGTCATAAAATTCACAATGTATTAAAAATGAGTTTTTTGTCACTTGCAAATGTGAATGTACTTATTCCAAAAAATTATTATTTATTATTTGTGTGTTAAATAAAAAATATTGTAAATAAAATTAGCACTCTAATAATTTCATTTCCAAACAAAAAAAGATGAAAAAAATGCGACATTTTCGTACAAACAAAATGTGTTCTTTCTCATTAATAAATAAAATTTTTACACCATGTATATGAAATATACCAAGGTATACTTAGTTTAATCCCAAGTTTGTAACGCTTAAAAATATTGATAATATGAACAAAATTTTGGTATAGGTCTTCATAAAATCACCTAATTAGTCCATTTACAATTGTCTGTCTGTCTGTCGTCTGTCCGTCTGTCATCACGATTACTCAAAAACGAAAAGAGATATCAAACTAAAATTTTTATAGCGTGTTTAGGACGTAAAAAGTGAGATCAAGTGCGTAAATGAGCAACATAGGTCAATTGGGTCTTGGGTCCGTAGGACTCATCCTGTAAACCGTTAGAGATACAATAAAAGTTTAAATGTAAAATATTCCTTATAAAATAATAAACACTGTTTACCCGTGAGAGCGCAAATTATGCGCAATTTTTATAGTATGTATTAATGTGACGGAGTAATCAACACTATCTATACATGATATTTCATCAATTAACTCAATTAATTGTTTGTTTTCACTTGTTTAATGTAAAAAAAAAAGGTTAACAAACTTTTATTGAAATAAATGTTACATAAAGTGTTTTGTTACAAATGAAAATTTTATTTTATTTTTTTGTAGAGTATTAAATTTGAAAAGTGGATTACAGTTTTAAAAAAAATATAAATAAATCCTTAGGAAAAAAAATGAAAATAAATAAATTTGTTTTTTAACAACAGAAAAAAAAAGTTCAGAATAACAAAAAAATATACTACATGAAAGGAAAATTATTCATTAGGTTTTTCCATGCGTAAATATTTTCAAACAAATTATATCTTATAGATTTAGGACAGAGCGTTATATTTGACAGTAATTTCAAAACATTTTTACAATATTTGGGTTCGTTAGTGTATACATCATTTCATTCGAATTTTATTTAGTGCAGTGAATTTAACCAAATATATATTATACAAAGTTGATTATAGAATAAAAAGTTATTAAAAAAATATTAGTTCCAAGAATTCAGGTATAATGAAACACAAATACATACATATTATATGTATAGGGCAAGATGTAGTACCTAGAAGCAAGATTTAAAAGTACAGTAGAATCTCGATAACTTAAACCTCGGTAACATAAAAACCTCTGTTACTTCAAAAAATACTATGTTCCCTTCCCATCAGAGCCCAAAACCTCTATAACTTAAAATACGCAACCTCTATAACTTAAATAAATAATCTCTGTATAGGCCCTCAGTAACTACATAGAAACATGTACATACCTCTATATTAACTAGCGTACATAGAAACATGTACATACATCTATATTAACCTTTACCTAACATAGACACTTGATAACTTAAAACCTCTATAACTTAAAATATTTTGTGTTTCCCTTGGACTTTAACTTATCGAGATTCTACTGTATTTGTTTTTATACCATTTATATACCATGTGTGTTTGTACTAGCTAGGCATATACATATCTGTAGTATGGCAGAATACATCCGTTTAGTAATGCATCTAAGCGAGAGGTATTATATACATGTTTTGTAAGACTACAGATACGATACGACAGATCTTCTGTTGTATGCAGTGATGATTGATGAACTTACTAGTTATCTGTAACTAAAAAACTCCCACTCTCCAAGCGT
The DNA here is from genome assembly GCF_905475395.1 of Chrysoperla carnea. Classification (NCBI taxonomy): domain Eukaryota; kingdom Metazoa; phylum Arthropoda; class Insecta; order Neuroptera; family Chrysopidae; genus Chrysoperla; species Chrysoperla carnea. The sequence continues at coordinate 131,387,200 of NC_058337.1, forward strand.
CTTCCAACTAATGTTCAATACATGTAAATAATACCTCTCACTTAGATGCATTACTAAACGGATATATTCTGTCATACTACAGATATGTATATGCCTAAATGGTACAAACGCACATGGTATATGGAATATATCAAGGTATTACAAGTTTGTAACGCTTAAAATTATTGATGCTACGAACAAAATTTTGGTATAGGTGCTCATAAAATCACCTAATTAGTTCATTTTCGATTCCGGTGAAATTCGTATAACGTGTACAGAACGTAAAAAGTGAGGTCAAGTTCATTAATGAGTAACATAGGTCAAGGTCTCGGGTCCGTAGCACTCATCTTGTAGACCGTTAGAGATAGAACAAAAGTTTAAATGCAAAAAAAGTCCAATATAAAAAAAATTGACAACTTTTGTTTGGCAAAAATTAGCTTGGAAACATTACAGATTATGTGTATACAGATTGTTTATATTTTAATTGTATACGTTACATCATATAATATGTATGTGTTTGTAGGTGTTTGTTCTTTAACACTACTTATTTTTATCGAGAAGTTAGTAGTTTTAATAACTTGGAGTGAAGGAGACTTAGCTATAATTGGTAATACATCTAAAAGATTGTAATTCGTATTTGAATCAACTTTACCTCCTCAAAATTTAACATTGTATTTAAAACTGGAATATGATATAAGAATTTACTCACCAATAACCTTTGATTTACGTTGAATGTGATTTATAAAACAATAAACAATCAGCTTGATAGTAGAAAAAATTATATTCATAGCGTTATCGAAAGCAAAACCACATTAACATTCAATCGTCAGCCTACTCGCATTCTCATAAAATACCCTCATTTTAATACGAACGTTGTCCAGTAAAAAGTACGATCTATATAGAAACAGTGCCGGATGAAGCCCATCGGGGGCCCTAGGCCAATAAAATTTTGGGGCCCCCCTTTTTTGAATAATTGTAAAATTAATCGTTATTTGTGTATTCATAGCATTCGTACAGCCTATTCATATCATTCCAAGGTTATAAACGAAATAAAATGAACAAAATAATTTTTTCTGTTAAATTATATATTAAAAAATAATACTTAATACTTGAAATTGAAAATTTTTGTTCAAAAATAATCATATCAGATTTTCGTAGGGGCCCCTGCCCGTCGGAGGCCCTAGACCATGGCCTAGTCCGGCCTAATGGGTAATCCAGCACTGTATAGAAACTACAAAATTATTCAAAGAACGTTGTAGTTCTTTGGTATTTCATCTTACCCTATTTATAATTTGTAATATATTCAAATATTATTTATATTATTTTAATAAAGTTAAGAATGTTGGGTCTGTAACTTTGTACCTTATATATTTATATGACTATGTTCTTCGTGTACATTGAACTTCTCTTTCATCTTTTTTTTTTTTTTTTAAACAAAATGAAACTCCATTTTTTAATTTATTTTATTTTATTTTTATGATTTAAAAAAATTTATTTGATATACCTATAACCTACATAATTGTTTATAGTATTTAAAAAGAATAGTTTTTGGTTTCTTTTATTATTAATAGGTCAAATTACAAATTTATTTTAAGTACATGTACTTAAAATATCACCAGCGTAAACTAAGAGAGATATAAATTATTGAACTCATCCCAAAACGATCGCTACCCAACAATCCTGCTAAGAAAGAATAACAATTTCTTCTTTTTATACCATGCATATATGTAATATGCAAGGTATACTAAGTTTAGTCCCAAGTTTGCAACGCTTAAAAATAATGATGCCACGCACAAAATTTTGCCATAGGTGTTCATAGAATCACCTAATTAGTCCATTTTCTGTTGTCCGTCCGTCCGTTTGTGGACACGATAACTCAAAAACGAAAAAAGATATCGAGCTGAAATTTTTACAGCGTACTCAGGACGTAAAAAGTGAGGTCGAGTTCGTTAAATTAGCATCATAGGTCACTTGGGTCTTGGGTCCGTAGGATCCATCTTGTAAACCGTTAAAGATAGAACAACAGTTTAAATGTAAAAAATGTTCCTTATCAAAAAATAAACAACTTTTGTTTGAAACATTTTTTCGTAAACATCACTGTTTACCCGCGAGTGCGCCAATTATGCGAAAATTTTATAGTATGTACCATACTTGAATATCAGTTACGTATGTGTGACATGCATGTATGCGTTATGTGATAAAGAAATCAACGCTGACTATGCATGGTATTTCAACAATTAATTTAGTCAATTGTTTGTTTTCACTTGTTATACCATGTATATGAAATATATCAAGATATACTAAGTTTATTCCTAAGTTTGTAACGCTTAAAAATATTGATGCTATAAACAAAATTTTGGTGGTCCATTTTCGGTTGTCTGTCTGTCTGTCATGTCATCTGTCTGTCATCACGATAACTCAAAAACGTAAAGAGATATCAAGCTGAAATTTTTATAGCGTGCTGAGGACGTAAAAAGTGAGATAAAGTTCGTAAGTGAGCTTCTGGTGTTCTATACACATTTTTGATTGGCGAGAAACTTAATAATTTTTTTAAAGAATTCTCTTAAATATTCATTGGTGGAAAAAAAATTTATAAAGAAAAGTGATTTTCCAGATAAAAATGGTTCAAGTTACAATTGAATTTCAAGCACGGCTATAATACTCTTTCTTATGGGTATTTATAAACTCTCTTGCCCTGGGTACTTTTATTTTTCCAAATTCCTGTTAATTTTACCAATTTTCATTGTTCATACACAGGTACTTTTTTTTTCCCACATCACCTGAATGTGAACAATGAAAATTGGAAAAAATTAACAGTATTTTGGAAAAAAACAAAGTATCCAAATTTTAAACCGATAAAGTAAGGGTATAAGTGCAGTAGTTGAAATTAAATTGTTTATTCTTTTCTGGAAAACTGCTTTTCATTATAAAATTTTTTTTCCAGCAATGAATATTCAAGAGGATTCTTAAAAAAATTATAAAATTCGCGCCAATTAAAGAATGATTTCAAACCATTCAAAAATTAGAATAGAACAACCTCAACTCATTTGTTTCCTATCGATTATTCGATAGAGGCCGCAAACACCAGTTTTAAAAAGCCCAAAACTAAGTCTGGAATAAGGGAAATTATGCATGTTTTTCTGGAGCATTTTACTTTTATCCTTCTTTCACCGACTAGCATTTTCATAATCAGAAATGTTCTTAATTTCAAAACTACGAACTATGAATAGATGATATTCACTGATGTGAACCAACGTATCTAAATTGTTTAAAATAAAGAGAGTCCCATGAGAGTAATACTTAGTTTTACGAAAATATGCACATATGATAAAACAGAAATTTCCTGATTTGGAGAAGAATCTAAAGCATCTAATCTCATTAAATTATAAACAATTTAAACATACAAACATTTTGTTAAGTTTTAAAACATTTTAGATATTTCAAAATATAAAAAATATGCTAGAATTTCATTTTGGAAGTGAGTTAGTTACACCCTGTGAGTAATAAAATGATAACGCATAGTTTTAGATGATGATACCTACACGCCAATAGAATTAAATGTAATAGATACTTAGATATTTAGATAAATAGATAGATATATTCATTGAATAAAATGATGATAGGAATATCTGGTGTTGTTAAATTGTTGTTTACGTTTGGCTTTAAAGTTATATTATAACTGTTACATACCTGTACCATCATATACTCTGCTCGAATTAGATGAAAAATCGTCGATTTAAAGCAACAATTTCACCAACATTTTGGCAACCATCTCGTTAGCCATTCATATGAAGTAGGAAGTTTTTAGGGACGTTCTTGTGTATAAAACAAAGAGGATAATGTACTGTGTGTGATGCGCGCTGTATCGTATTCGATGTGTGCGTAGTCATGGTAGGGACAATAAAATCGATGCCAGCGCTTTAAGTGAAAAATTTTGGAGTTAAAGGGGGCTGTTATAACTAATTTGCAATTCTTTACATGTTAATGTAATAGAAATGTCAAATTAAAATTATTGAAAAACACGAATTAATTAAACTTAATGCATTAAAAATTGTGAAAATAAGAAATCAAATTGCACAAATATTATTTTTCAAATGTAAATTATCATAATTATTTATTTAAATTTGTGAGACAATAATATTAAATTTTCAATGTAAGTCTTAAATGCAATCCATACAATTATATATGCATCCATACAATTCTATAATTAAAGTAGTGTATCGTTACCATGGAAACGAAACTCACGCACGGAGCGAATAGGTACAACTTGCAAATGTACAAGCGACGAGACTGACCGATGGTGTTCATGTAGATTAAATCAAATGATATGATTACGTGCACATCACACACATTACATTGTCTAAAAACTTTCTTTGTTTTATACATAAGAACGTCCAGGAAATCTATACTTACTTCATATATTTTAAAAGGCTAGCGAAAATGGTTGCCAAACTGTATACACCTGTTGTTGTAAGTTGTAGCTTTTGACTTGTAGAAAAAAAAATTATTGGGTCAGGGAATACAGATTAAAAGTGAAATATAATTCGCTTTATATTGAAACAAAATTTATATAAATATTTATAATTGATTGGCAGTTAATCACAAAGATTATTACGTTAGAGCTTTCATTTTCTTTGCGCTCACTTATATCACCTTTTGTATTCAATATAAAGGTTTTCATTTTTTGGTACGAAACCCTAAATTTTTTAAATAAAATACAACTCATGTTACTCACTGATAAAGTGATAATGTAGTTTTATATTAGTAAAGAATTTTTAAAATCGGTCCAGTAGTTTTTCTTCCCTATAATCTCTTTATAATATTAGTGTCAATTAGATAGAATAGGATTTTGCAACCCCTTTTCTAAGACCCTTTCCGCCTTTTACTCTACATTTGATAAATTTTTATTTACAATATTTTAGCGAATCCCGTCCTTTTTATATAAAGCGTTCAAGATTTTATAAGCTACGCCTCTTTAATTCGAATGATATATAATTTTATAGTTATCCAATAGAGTTTTGCACCCAAGTTTCGTAATATACCAAAATGATGACGTCAGTTTTTACCAATTCATTCTCTTTACTTCTTTTTTTGAGTGATGTACGTAAATAAATTGCACCTGCTCAAAAATTAATATTTCGCAAAGGCATAAAAGCATCTTTAGTCAACTAGTGATCTATTATATATTCGATCACAAAAGCTCATGGGGAATGAAAAATGGCATAAATATAACAAATAAAATGTGAACTTGAAATATTGACATATGTACGTCCTTTTGGAATTACAGAGACGATATGTTTCTTCTTCGCGTTGTTGTAGCAAAATTACAAAAGACTGGAAAAATCAAAATATATTTATGGGAAATTTTACGCTTTATAATTTTGATCCTGTATTTTTATCCCAGAATGCATATTGTTTTAGTTAAAAATATATGATAAAAGCTACAACCAATGCATATATTATCTATCATCTGTTTAACTTCTTTGATTTATGTCTATTTCGGACGGAGTAATAACTTATATATTATTTAAAGGTATGGTATATTACATTATATTATTGTGTAAGGAAACTATGTTTGGAATGTAATGCGTTTCCGTTGTGTGTTAGTACTGAATCTGTTACATGTATTATTTAAAGGTATACACTATAAAGATGTATGGATCTTTGGATATTGTATCTTTGATGTTTGCTTCTTTTATGTTAAGTTAATCATTACAATTATTATTAAGTTTATTTTTATGAAATATATATCAAGGTATACTAATTTTAGTTCCAAGTTTGTAACGCTTAAAAATATTGATAATACGAACAAAATTTTGGTAAAGGTGATCATAGAATCACTAACTTAGTCCATTTCCGTTCGTCTGTCCGTCCGACCGTAAACCGACGGTTACTCAAAAACGAAAAGAGATACCAAGATTAAATTTTTTTGCGTTTTCAGGATGAAAAAGTGAATTTAAGTTCATAAATTAGCAACATAGGACAATTCGATCTTGGGTCCATAGGACCAATCTACAACCATTCAATTCAACAATTAACTCAGTCAATTACTTGTTTTCATTTGTTATTAATAAATTGATTTGAAAATGTATAACACTAGCTTGATATCAGCCCGCTTCGCTGGACTTAAAAGTAAGACCTCCCCTTTATAGTCTCCAACTATCTTGCTATCACTTTTCCCCCTTCCATAACACTTGAAATAGCGGAAGGAGTTGTTTTACACAGGCAAAATATATGTACAGATTTAAATTTTTTATTAAATGTTGTATAGGCTATGTTCATTAGTATATCAGAAGAGGTGGCCATACATTGTATCTAGTTGAGCATTTTTACAGAAATAGTCATAGATGGCATAGTTAAATATCATTGATGATTCAGTCAATCTAGACGAAAAAAAGGCCGAACCTGGAAAAAATTCCAATGGTGGATCTGAGGTTATAGATCGTTAGGGGGGCATGTAAATAACTTTTAAAAAAAATAAGAGAATTTTTCGTTCCGCTGTTTTTGAGAAAATCCAAAAAAATTTTGCAATGCGTTTTTCTCGGATTCTATGGGTTTAAGGGAAAAGTTTTTCAAATAAAAAATGTAGAGGACATTGTCAGCTACATTTTATGTCATTGAAGCAACGTTATACGAGCTAAATTACAAAAAGTAGGTGGCGCTAAAGTATCAAAAAAAGTGTTTTTCATGATTTTTATTAAGAAAAAATGATTTTTTTGTAAAAGTGTAAATAAGAAAGTTGTTTGACTCAAAATTAACTTCAACTTTTATTCTAACAATTTTTATGAAAAACTTACCGTTTCTGAGCTATAGGCCAAAAATGCAACGCACCGTAGTTAACGGTTCTTTTGTCACTTTCGCCGGGCGAGTCGGCATAGTACGAACAAAGGACCGGTTTCTAACATCTGCCTAACTGTCTATGAATAGTACATTTTTCAGTTCCTATGTGAGTTTTGGAGAGTAAAGGTCTGAAAATTTTTCTCTCCAAAAATGAATATCTGTTTCGTGTGTAATAGAACTGTTGAAGTGGGTGAAAAAAGAACTGTGGATTCAAAAAGTCGGGAAAAATTAATAAGAGCTAGCATAATCAGAGATGATTTAACAATGGAAAAATTACTCAAGGATGAAAGCAAAACAATCGTTGTTCACATCAAGTGCCACGAGACGTTTTTTGATATCAAGTTCATTTTGTCAATTTTGATATCAAGTTCATTGTTTATTCTTTTATTTCTAGAAATTGCAAAATTAAAATTGAAATAAAAAAATTTTGAATTGCAATATAAGTTATTGTAAACAATTTTTCACTTCTATGTTTTGTTAAATTTATGTTTACAAAAAGTTTACAATAATTGATAATACATTGGTAACGTTGTTAACTGTTTATTTCAATATTTGTCAAAAAAAATTTACTGCAGTTGAAAGTATTTTCGAACAATCAATTCAATTTTAAATTCTACAACAATCTCAAACACAGCACGGCATAAAATGTCCGATGTGTACTCTTCAGCAAGCTGTATTTCAAAAACGGTAAGTATTACAAAAAAATTGTTGAAATAAAAGTTGAAGTTAATTTTGAGTCAAACAACTTTCTTATTTACACTTTTACAAAAAAATCATTTTTTCTTAATGAAAATCATGAAAAACACTTTTTTGATACTTTAGCGCCACCTACTTTTTGTAATTTAACTCGTATGACGTTGCTTTAATGACATAAAATGTAGCTGACAATGTCCTCTACATTTTTTATTTTTCCCTTAAACCCACAGATTCCGAGAAAAACGCATTCCAAAATTTTTTTGGATTTTCTCAAAAACAGTGGAACGAAAAATTAATTTTTTTTTAAGTTATTTACATGCCCCCCTAACGATCTATAACCTCAGATCCACCATTGAAATTGTTTCCAGTCAAAATGCCAGATTTACTGTACCATGACTAAATGTGATTTTTTTTAATATACCCTTTAAAATTATAGCTCATGTGTTATTCTGATGTATAAGCTATATTATTGTTAACTAACTAAACATAAAGCAACTATCTGCTGTCAAATCGGTTTACAAACAAAAGAGTGTTACCAACTCAAAGATATATATACCTCTAAAAGAAACACCCTTTATTGGAGCACGAAAATCTAATATTTTATAAAAATTGATCCATAAATAAAGAGAAATAACAAGTTGCCCTAAGGTATAATGTTTACATTATTTTAAAAAGATCCTCGAACGATGTTATCATGTTATCATCAATCGAATACCAACCAACCACTACATATATTATTAATAAAATGAAAAGAAAATATAATATTTTAAACAAATAAATTATGAATGTTCCATTCCTCTTCATGGTACTGGTCTGGTACTTAATAATATTTTAGGAGAAAATGTTTTTACAATCATGTTCGTGACCTTGAAAGAACGAGCTATAAAATATAACTGATATAGGTACTGAGTGTGTCACGTAAATTTCTACAAGATTTTGTGCCATAACTGCTACAATAGGGAATATCGATGATTTTTATACCATGCATATATATAATATGCAAGGTATACTAAGTTTAGTCCCAAGTTTTTATACCATGCATATACATAATACATCAAGGTATACTAAGTTTAGTCCCAAGTTTGTAACGCTTAAAAATATTGATGCTACGAAAAAAATTTTGGTATAGGTGTTATAAAATCACCTAATCAGTCAATTTCCGGTTGTCCGTCCGTCCGTATGTGGGCACGATAACTCAAAAACGAAAATATATATCAAGCTGAAATTTTTACAGCGTACTCAGGACGTAAAAAATTCGTAAGGTTCGTAAATGAGCAACATAGGTCGATTGGGTCATGACCTATGGGTCCTTAGAACCCATCTTATAAACCGTTAGAGATAGAACAAAAGTTTAAATGTAAAAAATGTTCCTTATCAAAAAATTAACAGCTTTTGTTTGAAACATTTTTTCGTAAACAGCACTGTTTACCCGTGAGGGCGCAAGTTAGGCGTAAATTGTATAGCATGTATTATATAAATTGTATAGTATGTATTATATAAATTGTATATGTATGTGCAATGTGATAGAGTAATCAACACTATTTATGCATGGTATTTCAACAATTAATTCAGTCAATTGTTTGTTTTCACTTGTTTTTGATTGATTTTGAAAACAAGAAAATTTAAGTAAAATCGTCTCTACAGTCGGAGGACTGCTAAGATTAAAATGTTTTCCACAATACGGAAAACAGATTGTAATGATAGACTGTAATGATGATTTTACTTATCATAACCATTTCAGATGAAAATATTTTCTTGTTTTCATACTTTTTAAGGCGTGATTTTGTAGTCGGCGAGATTTTAGTTTTTGAACTTTACTTGATTTAAACTATTTTGCATAATGCTTTTTAATAATTGCTTTTTTCCTTGATGAAGCATAACAATTTTTTTTTTTTTTTTTTTTTTTGAAAATTGCTAATTACGTTCTTTCATTTGATACCTTACACTCATTAAAATAAAATTTGTTAGTCGGAAACATGCGAAAATATATACATTTGAAAACTATTTTGAGGTTATAATTTCGTGATAGCTTGAAAAAGTATAACAATATATAATATTTTTGAAAAGTGCTAATTACGCCCTTTCATTTGATGCCTAATACATGATCAATATCATCAAATTAAAATTTGTTTTTCGTTGATGACTTTATATCTTCTAGAGGGCGCCATATTCAATTTAATGTGATGTCACATAACCTATAACCTGCGGACGATCAATCGCTTTAAACGGTATCTAATTGGTCAAATTATGATAAGTAGTTTAGAAGTTAGGTGGGAACAGACGAAAATATATATATTTTAAACTATTTTGAGGCTGTATTTTTGTGATAAAGTATATCAATATATATATTTTTGAAAATTGCTAAGTACGCCCTTTCATTTGATACCTAACACGTTGTCATTTAATTAAAAATTTTTTTTCTTTCTTGACTTTATATCCTCTAAGGAACATCATATTCATTTTAATGTGTCGTCACATAACCTATAACCAGCGGACGATCAAAACGCTTTTAACAATATCTCATTGGTCAAACTATGGTAAGTAGTTTGGAAGTTAGGAGGGATCAAATTGCCATATCGGTGAAACACATAACCTTCAATTGGATCTTAACGCCCTTTATAATATCGAAAAGATGCTAAAACTCATAAATGACGTCAGAATTTTTACATATTTTAGGTCTTGTGTAACCTCAATCTATAAAAATCATGTACAAATGTGAAATAAAACAAGTGAAAACAAACAATTGACTGAGTTGATTGTTGAAATATCATGCATAGTCAGTGTTGATTTCTTTATCACATTACACATACAAACATGTGGCACATACATAACTGATAATCAAGTATAGTATATATTATAAAATTTCCGCCTAATTGACGCCCTCACGGGTAAACAGTGATGTTTACGAAAAAATGTTTCAAACAAAAGTTGTTTAATTTTTGATAACATTTTTTATATTTAAACTTTTGATGCTCATTTACGAACTTGACCTCACTTTTTACGTCCTGAGTACGCTGTAAAAATTTCAGCTCGATATCTTTTTTCGTTTTTGAGTTATCGTGTCCACAGACGGACAACCGGACGGACGGACAACCGGAAATGGACTAATTAGGTGATTTTATAAACACCTAAACTAAAATTTTTTTCCTAGCATCATTATTTTTAAGCGTTACAAACTTGGGACTAAACTTTAATAAATTTAAACTCATAATAAACAGTAACAGTTCAGTTATATTGATTTCCTGTAACGTATTACGTTGCACATCCGGTATATTGAAAAAAATTTATTAGTGTCATTAATAACCTATCAAAGAACTCCATTTTCTTATAATCAGTTGAAAATCAAAAATTGAGTTATATTATGGTTGTAATTCATTCAATATACAGATTGATTATATTATGTTATACGTTTAATTTAAAATTTTTTATATAGATATATAACATTCTTTTGAAGTTTTGAATGATAAAATTCGATTTTATCGAAACGATAATACAGAAAACCAATATTTAGAAATATGAAAAATATTTTCTCTTCTATGATACTGTAGTCGAAATAATATCAATCGAAATGCTTCCATAAATGTTAATTATTACTTAATGATATGATTTTTAATTTACTTAAGGTAGTACCTACACGAAAGTGATATTTCAAGAATTTCTCAAAACTCAGAATATAAAATATTTAATTCATAATACACATGCTGTTAAAATTAGAAGATGATTTACCATGCCATACATGAGATATTAGCAATTAAAAGTGACGCAATTTGTACGTGTACATGGGAGAAGCGTATAAAAATACACAAATTTACAAAATTATATTTATTTATCAATGAATGACGTCCACCATCTCTATGAAAAACTAATATAATGTAGAATACTATATTTAGAAAATATATAAAAAAAATAAAAATTATTTACCATATAGTTTCGATAAAAAACTTAAATAAATAACTCGTTTTAGCGATGTTTTTTGTGGAGAGGATATAGAAACTAATGGTAAACGTATATATCATAGTGTGTGTCTGTATACGTATAGGAGATAAATTAGTGTGTAACTACAGTCTTGTGAAAATAATATATGGTATATGTATAATAGTCATAGCACAGTTAATGCACTGAATGATAGTATTAGTCCAAAACTTTTTGACTGGACTGTCGCGGAGGAACTACCTTAAGGAGATATGCAAGGATTGAATAATACTAGGGATTTCAATAAAACTTTATAAATACATTTTTTGATTAATTTTGATTAAGTTTCCAAAAATCACAAAAAATTTTTAGGTCATCGGGGTTTTTATTATTATTTTATCGTTCAAAGTTATATAGGTTATCCTTTTCAATTGGATATTTCTATTTTAAAACATCTAGAGAGTGGGATAAAAAAACTATCTAAAATATTTAAACAATCTTGTAGTTAATAATACCATAAAAATATAAGGTTGTAGATGATATAACAACAGAAATTTAATTTAATTATGAGTTCACCGAAGATTCATCATTTGATGAACAGAGACGACTATAGTTATTAATGATTGAAGAGCGATATCTATATTATTTGACTACAAAGCATATATTTGCGGTTTATATGTATGTATCGTGCAATAAACCAAAACGTTTTTACAATATTGTAGAGAAACAATGACCATAAGAATTTAAATACGGTCTCCAGAAAGAAATTGTATTGTTGAAACGTTCAAACTGGGAACTTTAGAGATTAAAAAGAGAAAAGTTGCTTGTCTGTTTATTAGGTTTTTAGGAAACGCAACACTCGTTTGTTATATTTGCTAAACTTCTCTCCTAAATTACTCTTAGAATTCGACACGCGTTGTCTATGTTTGAGTTTCTATATTAAGACTTTCCCCGAAACTACAGAACCTCATGAATGTTTTCACGCTTTTTTATTATACATTTTGTTCTCAATTTTCACAGTAAATTTTTATGAATCATAGAAATTCGATGAGTTAATTTTGCATGAAATTCGTTCAATTAATATTCTTTTTAAAATATTTTCGAAAATTAGAAAATTCGAAAAAACAAAGATAAAATTAGTTTTTTACTACCAGTTCAAGGCGTTTCTGTAATTTTAGTTTTATTAAGGAAGCGGAATTGAGACCAAATTGAGGAAAATCAGAGAATCTCTGTCCCAATCCTGGCTTATGGAAAGCTTGATCGCTCATGAGTTTAATATATATTGAAAAGTAGTGCAACTTGTGAATTCTTAACAATTTTTAAACAATTCATAGTCTACTCTCGAAGACACAATTCGTAGATTTTTTTTGCCTCATAATTTTGTTTTACATTGATTTTACCGAAAAATTGCACAGTGTTTCAATTTCTCAATTAAACATGTGAAAACAAACAATTGACTGAGTTAATCGTTGAAATACCATGTATAGACAGTGTTGATTACAGTTACATTACGCATACATACATGTCACACATACATCACTGATATAAGTATAGCATACAATACAATTTGCGCCTAACTTTCACCCTAACGGGTAAACAGTGATGTTTACGAAATAATGTTTCAAACAAATGTTGCTTATTTTTTTATAAGGAACATTTTTTACATTTAAACTTTTATTCTATCTCTAACGGTTTACAAAACGAATTTAGTTTACAAGACCTATTTTTCTTATTTACGAACTCGACCTCACTTTTTACTTCCTTAGCACGATAAGCTTGATATCTCTTTTCGTTTTTGAGTTATCATGTTGTCAGACGAACAGGCGGCCAGACTGACAGACAACCGAAAATGGACTAATTAGGTGATACCACCCATACCAAAATTTTTTTCGTAGCATAAATATTTTTAAGCGTTACAAATTTGGGAATAAACTTCGTATACCTTGATATATACATGGTATAAAAAGTGTCTATGAATCATTGTTTTATAGTAACTCAGGCTATAAATTACCTAGGAATACCAAATCGCAATGTATACGAAATCGCCGACCAAGCATATGTCTCCGAAGACTAAATCATCTAATTTAACTTATTGCTTACTTGGAAATGGCCTCGAATTTTACTTTATCTGATTTTTATAACTTATTCGTAAAAGTAATCCCCTCATATTCTATCCGAACTTTGTTCTACAAACAAATTTTCACCGAAGCAATGCAGATGTTACTGTCATAAGTTTTTTTTTTTTTTTTTTTGTTGCTAGAAATCGAAATATAAGTCAACTCATTTTCAAATAGAAATAATCTGACGTAATAACTAGGTCGCCAACTAAAATAAAGTTTTGTCTCCGTTATATAACACATAAGAAATATAGTTCATTTTCTTCTAAGACAACAACACACATCTACAGTTTTAACTAAAAACAAAAAAAAAAAGGATATTTTTTATTTATAAACTCATTTTCTTTAAGGAAAAAACATTGTCTTTGGTTAACTTTATAGCAAATTATATTATCTACCCATTTCAAGTAAGACGTAACGAAAAACATGAGTTATTTATAGCTTTTCGTGTTCAACCCTTTTTTGTGACGATATATTTCAACAGAAAAAAATAACTTGGTTGAGATATTCTCAATCGACTTTCATAAGTCATGGCTGACGAAAAATGATATCAGATATATCAGAATCTTATTAACAAAAAATATTATTAATTTGTTCAAGTAAAACAAATTTTGTCGCAGTATATAACTCACTTACAGCACTCTTTAATCCGGAAATATCGATATTTTTACGTCACTTTGCAAAACAAATGTGGAGTTACGGCTTCACACAATAAACAGATCGTATTCGTAAGTAAGAGATGATAAATTTTTAACCAGGAAAATTCATTTTTACAACTTTTTATCTTGCAATGTTTGTATGTCATCTAAATCTTGCAACAGAATTTTATAGCAGTTATCCTCAACAGATTGAGCTGAAGTTTTTCATACACGCTTAGTTTGGATATCAAAGCATGGTTAGCTAAGTGACATCTTGCTAAATTCAATATGGTTGATGGCTCAAGATGGCGGAACAGTTGTTTTTTTATGAACTCCCATGATATGGGTATCAAATGAAAGGGTTTACTGAGAAGAATACGAATAGCATATGTAAATCCAATTACAATGCATTTTTAATAAGCATAACCATAAAAAGCATAACCATGGTAAACATAATAAGATTTTCCCATCGCTTCCACCATATTTCATATACATACCTTTTTAAACCCTCTTTATATATATGAAGGTATACTAATTTTAGTTCCAAGTTTGTAACGCTTAGAAATATTGATTATACGAACAAAATTTTGGTAAATATGTTCAAATATCACTTAATTAGTTCATTTTCGTTTGCCGCCTGTCCGTTCATCCGCCTGTCCTTGCGTGAACTCGACAACTCCAAAACGGAAAGAGATATCAAGCTGAAATTTTTATAGCGTCCTTAAGACGTAAAAAGTGAGCTTGAATTCGTAAATAAGCAACATAAGTCAATTAGGTTTTTTTATAAATAATGCAAGCACTGGCATTTTTCACTCTCTATAAAGGATATTTCAACAATTAATTCAGTTTTCACTTGTTTAATTTTAAATTAAAAATTTAAATAAAAAATACTTTTTAAAGGACAAGCTTTTATTGTACTAAAAAGTAGAAAATAATTCTTTGAGTCACATATATGACTTTTTGTAAAAGCTTAAAGGCACTCCAAAGCACCTTTGATGCAGCTTTCACAAATTTTATACTATTATTCTCCGACGTACATGATTATTTGAGAAAATATACAAAATAAATACTTCCTCCTTTTTTAGAAATCGGTTAAAAAATATATAAATAGAAAGAATATTATCAATGAAGAATCAAATTTCATCATAGTGCATTTTTGAAGCAATGTAAACAAAAACATTCAAAATTAAACAATATTATTTACAAGATGTCAATCACGCAAGCGTGTACTGAAAATTTTGATGCGTAGTATTATCATTATACCTACTTAAATTAACGGCGTAAATGTAAGGTTGTTGACGTATTTTGATCTCATATCAATCAACATTATTAAAAATGTCGATAAAAGTATGTATTTGAAAATATGCATTTTAACATCTTTTTTAAGAATATGCGACGCTCAAGAATAAGTTACATATTTCACGAGTCAGCATCTATCTCATATTTCAAACTACTTATAAACATTGTTTTTTATTTTTAAATAATGTTTTTCAAATATAAGCACTTTAATTTTTTTTAATTCCAAGTTTGTTTCAATTCAGCAAGATATCTTAATATAAGTTAAGACTTATAGTTGAAATTATTTGTAAATGTAGACGAAAATGAAGAATAAATTGCGTTAGTTTTCGAAATATCGAAAGCTAAATATTAAAACAAAATTTCCAATTTTTGAAAATTAATTAGTCGGCTATAATGAGTTTTTTGTTTTAAATTATCTATTATGGTTTTAACTTTAATTTATTTTCCACTGACTAGTTTTCCATCTACTGTTTTCCCATAAGACCAATGTGAAATATGCCTACTTTTGACGTCATTAATTGATTTAAATAATTGGACATTCCCCCCTTAAAATTGTCAGGATTGATTTAGACTTAGCCTAACTACATATAAAAAAATCAAGACTTTTATCAAACGTTGTCCTGGCGCTCGTGCATCCTTAAACATTAATTATCCTTCAGTTTTTACAAATATAAAATAAGATATACGCAATTAAATAATTTTACAATCAAAGGATCCAATGCAAGTAACCAGTCAAATCCGCTTTTGATTATTTGTTTAACGAATATTTCAATATTAAATTCAATATTAAAATTGCATTATTTGATTCCTATTTAAAGAAAATATATTCTTCCATTAATTGCGCAGTTTATGCCAAATTTTAAATGGATAAATATTGAAAATTGTAAATTTTGTAACACTTAATTCCAACATCTTTTTGGGCCTGTTCGAACTATGTTCCTTATCGCGCCTTTGGCGGATGGGACCTAGATGAAAAAAAAAACAACCAAGACTTTTTCGGATCAGTAGTGAACTCAAAAATGACGGTTTGTTTGATATATTTTCATACAAACTTTTACCCCCTGTTTTATCTTAACAATATATATATTTCTAAAAAGCGCTTATTACGTCCTTTCATTTGATACCAAACACGATACCATTTAATCGAAATTGGTTTTTCGATCATAACTTTATGTACTCTAGCGGGCGCCTTATTAAATTTAATGCGACACCATATAGCCTATAACTACCTGGCAATCAAGACGCTTTTATAGATACCTCATTTGTCAAATTATGATAAGTAGTTTAGAAGCTAAGAGGGGACAGACGAAAATAATACATATTTCGTAATATATATATTTTTTCAAAGTGCTGATTACGCCTTTCATTTGATACCAAACACGCTATCATTAAATTGAAATTTGTTTTTCGATCATAACTTAATGTCCTCTAGTGGACGCTATATTACATTTTATGTGACACCACATAGTCCATAACCTCATCATTATCATTATGTGACACCACATAGTCGATACCTCATTTGTCAAATTATGATAAGTAGTTCAGAAGCCAGGTGGAAAAATTCCGAAAACAAAAGATTTCCCATTCTGTAGTAAATAAAATGTGAATGAAATCGATTGAACAAAAAAATTATACACATAAATTTTCCCAAAAACAAAAGCAATTAAACTTGAGTTAATAAACTAATTTATAAACAAATAAAAAGAATTCCGGTAAAACAATTTCAAGAACACAGTAATAATAAGTAATAAGAATAAATTTTTTATTTTTTTTTGCAAATAAAATTCAAGGACTTTTTTAAACAATAATATTTATAACAATGCTAACATATTAATTTAAATAAGATCCGTCTCTTAAACAATAATAATAAAGTTCTCTATTTACTTTCTCTTTAAAAATAAACTCTTAAATTTTATTGGTGAATTTTTATGCGATAATTGACATTTCTAATTGATTATAATTTGTGTTATTTTTAAATTTATAAAAATATATAAAAGTAATAATAATAATAAATATTATTATGATTATTATTATCAAAAAAAAAACAGCATAGGAGAGATACGATATATACCAAGATGATGATAGAGAGACCCCCTTGAATATTGTGTTAGGGCCCCTTTCTTTATAATATCACAAGGTCATTTATCAAAATACTATTTACTAAAATACTAAACAGTAGAAAAAAAATGTATATTATAAGCAACCAAGCACAGCCAAATAATGTGTTTAAGCGTAATTTGTATAGAATGTGCGTTTAATGTTTGGATTGTGATTAGAAAACGAACTCGTATCCCCCCAGGCAGTATAGATTTTCTTAAGGTAGTTGTCACGCTATGGGCAAAGTGTCAGAAAATTCTTAATGTTTTCTACACTGAAAAAAAAAATTCTTAATATCAACCGATATGTAGTTGTCTCAACCTCATGTATATGGCAAATAGTGTCACGAATGTGATAAAACTACTACCGTAGAGGGTTGAGTGGTGAAGTTGACACAAACGCATGAGTTGTTTGTATGAAAGTAATATACTGTCTAACATATTTCAAATATTGTTGTTTGAAATGCAACATAGTTTTAAACAATCATTTTTTGGTTGGTTCTACCACTTATAAATATTATAACAAATTACTGATGTGATTGTCACAACTACACGAGCAGGTAATTAATTACTATTGATTTTAGTGTCTTAAGTCTACAGCTTAACCAACGGCGCTCTCAATGTTTCTTACATATATACCAAAAAATATGATAAATGTTATAAAAATGATCAATATATTTATTTCAAACTCTCTGTTAACTGGTAAAAACAATCTTCATGAAGTTGGCTCAATCGCATATGAACTTGACATGATAGATATGCGATCATTATAACCAAATCCTCTAATTAAAGCAAACGCAAAAATTTTTGTTTTAATTCATCGATTTCGAAGTTTAAACACTCTAGTACGCGACTTTCTTTTGCATGTAGTGTCCGTCACATTTACATTTTGTTAAATAAATCATACATCATAGTTTTATGAGCCCATTTTTACTACAGAGGGATAAATGTAGAATCAACCATGAGACTATGCTAAAACTAAAACCGTTAACGTAATATTATGCGTAATATAACCCATTTTTGGTCAAACGTAGTGTCAGTCACATATGGAAACACCCAACATGTTATCTTAGAAAAATATCAGTATGGTACTAAATAGAAATGTCGAGATATTATTATAACAATTTATTGTATCAATTCTAACTAGTAATTGTATAAAGTTGATTCCTTGGTAAATATCTGTTTCAGATTTTATGAAAAGGGTAGAAAAGTATTCGCTCCGAGCGTGAATTTCGTTTCCATGACAACGATACACTACTTTAATTATAGAATTAATGGATGCATATATAATTGTGTGGATTGCATTGAAAACTTACATTTAAAATTTAATATTCTTGTTTCACAAATTTAAATAAATAATTACGATAATTAACATTTGAAAAATAATATTTGTACAATTTGATTTCTTATTTTCACAATTTTTAATGCATTAAGTTTAATTAATTAGTGTTTTTCAATCATTTTAATTTGACAGTTTCTATATCATTAACATGTAAATAATTGCAAATTAGTCATAACAGCCCACTTTATCTCCAAAATTTTTCACTTAAAGCGCTGGCATCGATTTTATTATCCCCACCATGACTACGCACACAACGAATAAGATGTTTCATCTTCGATAAAAGATTTATATATATATATATATATATATCGAAATATACCTTCTATCATCTCTGATACATAATTTTCATGCAATATCCGAGAGGCAAGATCCGTATAAAGGTAATCAAAGAGTCTATAAATGTACACTTCTAGAAATTTTTACCGCATCGAAAGATTTTCTTAGAAATCGATTACTCGAAAACAGGTCTTATTATTATACCCTTTGATATTATTTCCTTTATATTAATATTTCAAAGTTGTCAATATTGTTATTATTATAAACAAATAAGCAATGGAATTTCAATTAATTACGATAATTATCCAATAATTCTATTAATAGCAATAATAGACATGTTCCTTGCTTAAGAAAAGGGTCGGTGCTCTGATATCCAATATATCTTAAAAACGGTACTTATCATTGTTTACAAAAATAACGTATTAAAACATTCATGGCGATTTTTTTCGTTTCAAGAAAACTGTTGATTGAAAAGATAAGCAAAAAAAATCACTCATAAATGTGCAGTTGTGTTTTTATATTCATAATATATGTATAAATACACGGTAAGAAATTCATGGCGTTTATTACAATGCTGGTATGATATAGAGACATATATAGTATTGCCATACGATAAGATAACTATGGCATCATTTACATTACTGTATGGTATAAAAACTTAGTAAAGCGCCAAAGTTAGTAACGCATTAGTAAATAGTAAGTTCAACTCTAAGAGGTTACATAACATAGAGCAGGCATGGGCGAGTTATTTAAAGTCGAAGTCACCATTGTTATAACTTTATTATATGTCATAAACTTTATTGTATGTCCCTATATCCAAGACCGCATTGTTCATAGAGAAGGAAGCGAGACGGATATACGAATATTCTACCTATCTCAGTTTCTCTAATTGTAATGAGATAGGTAGAAAAAAAATGTTGTTTCTCTGTCTTACTCATATTTTAGGTTGTCGCTGGTTAAGTTGTCACTGTCTTACTCGTATTTTAGTGAGGAGTTCGAGGGACTTCTCTCCGTCACATTTGCCCATACCTGACATAGAGGCTTAAAAGCAAAGGAAACGTAATAAGTGAATTATTGACAGCTAAAAAGAGATCGAAAAAAGAGACCGCCTTCTTTCTTTGTCTCGCAGCCTGACAAAGCGCGAATATTAATATTTTGAATTATTGTATAAACATAGAGGTAATATAAGACAGACAAAGTCAGCTAAACACGTTTTTTTTTTTACGATCAATTATTTGGGTGGCCATATTACGGTTCTATGTTATTACTTCTATGGTTCAACTCGACAGTATGTCTTGAGTTCCATACTACGTTGTAGATGTCGCAATGCTACTTATTTTTCGCGCGTTTAATAATAAACAAAGTTGAATTTTCAAAGAACACTCTATAAAATCTAAACGGCCATGTTTAAAAAAAAAAATTATAATGAATGATACTAAATTAATGATAACTAAATTCATGATATTAAAAAAAATTTGTTTATAAAATTTTATACAAAAATTTGTTGTTATGCGTGCGCTGATTAAATTAATACGAATTTATATATACTCACTTTGTATTATGCTTTTATAACACAGACAAAAAAAATTACATTTTGCTGGAAATAAATTAGACTATTTAATTATGAAATTCATCTAGATATTAAAAAAATTAAAGCTGAAAATATTCATTAATTAATATTTTTTACAGGGTGTATCAGTCTGATCAATCTCTTATAAAGCTGTAATTTTCAAAAGTTACCCTATCAAGCAGGCAATGAAATTAAATTCAAGGAATTTTTACCCAAAAATTTCTGCCTTATTGATTCCTGCTGCACCTTTGATAAAAAGTAAAGAACCTCTGTAAGGAAATTGGAAATCTCTTTTTCTCAAAATTAACCATATTTTAATGAGAATAGATTGGGGGTGGCTGGAAAGGTCGTTTTCAGAAGAATACAATAAAGTTAGCTATGTGAATAACAAAAATAGAACATGGTGTTTCCTCGGAAACGACATATATGAAACTGTGTAGTTATGGGTGTTGTGGTAATAACAGTATGGTTACCCACAGTCAATATGAACGGTGAATATAAAGTAGAGTGCTAAAATATTTTTTGTAAATTGGAAAATCAAAATTGTTTATTGATTTTGTGTAGAACAATTTCCATGTTCCATTGTATTAAACATTAAAATATAGCAAAGTTTTCAAAGAATTCATCTAGTGGTGTTTTTTTTATTGTAATAAACACGGGGTAGAACGTTGCAATACTTACTGTATTAGATATAAATCAACAAAATTCTACATACCTATAATGAAGAAGCTGCGCTTTTTAAACTTTAATCAACAAATGTAAAATTTTTTTGTATTGCACCTGACAAAAGAGCTTTGCTTTATCCAATACCGTGACAGGTTCAGAAAAAGGATACTTAATTTTTTTCTATTCCCTAAAGACTAGTTTTTTTTAATTTAAAAGAGAATATTTATAGGGAAACTTTTTTTACCACATCAGGGTAGGAACTTAATTTTAACAAACTAAAAAGTATAAAATAAGTTGGAGGGGGGGGGGGGGGGTAAAGTTATCTAGATATTTTAATTTAAGCTTGATTATAATTTCCTTTTTAGTTAACCGTGTTAAATAAAGCTTGCTTTAAAAAGTAAGCCTTCATAATTTTTGCTGTAGATTAAAAATATAAATTTAAAAAATGTATTTTTTACTGCTCAAAGTACTTGAACCTGAAGCGAAGAGAAAAATTGATTCAATTAATTTAAATATTTGCGATAAAATTTTTCATAAACATGGTTAATCCTCCTTGGAAAAGTGAAACTTTTAAATTATTCAACAAAAAATAATTGTAATCGATTGAAATATTTTTTCCAAACTCTCAAAAAACTAATGCGTTTACAATTTTACATTAGTCACTATGATAGGTCAAAATCGCAATTTTGTATAACCTTAATCTACATGATTTTTACATTTATTTGATAAATATATACGCATGTAGTCTATAGTACATCGTTAAATCATTGTTTGTCAACAGCTTTTACATATTGTAAGTATCTGTTGATCAATAAAATTGAACCAAGAGTGAACCAAATTATTGTTAGTCAAATTTTTCTCAAAAGTATAGATTAATGCATGGTTTCAAAATTCAATGGAGGAGGGGGTTGATGCTGGGCTTAGAAAATTTTTGTTTTTTTGAAGCTCGTGTGAAAAAATTATAAAAAATATTTAAGGGCGTAATATCCAGTTGCGAGCGCAATAAAAACACGTTTTTTTATGAGTTTTTTGTTTTTGGGAATTATTTTCATAATCCCGAAAATTTCTTTAGTCGATAGATGAATACAGGTATTAATCTAAAAAATAATGAAAATTATTATTTTTGTCAGAATGGCGGATTTTTGACAACTTTAAAACTTTGAAAACGTTCACACTCAGTATACAGACATCCTTATATATCTTCGTGGATATTTGTATTAATCTAAAAAATAATGATTTTTGTCAGAATAGCGGATTTTTGACAACTTTAAAACTTTGAAAACGTTCACACTCAGTATACAGACGTCCTTATATGTATATGCGTTTATCTTCGTGGATATTTCTCGGATCAACTTGAAATTTTCCGATAATGTACTTAAATATATGTATCTTGCGGATAATAAAATTGCGACAAATCTGTATATCAGATATATTTGGTGGCATTAACACACATATTAATTAATGTGTATTTTTCAACCACCAAATATATCTGGTGTACACCAAAGTGTCGCATTTTTTTGTCCACAAGTATAGATTCCGAAAATTCTAACTGAATATAACCCCTTTAATAATTAATTTAAAGGTTTTTAATTTCTAATAAGAAAAAATTTAAATTTTATTATGATTTGTGGGGTACTGTCCGATCAACCTTAACATGTATTGCTCGTGTGAAAGTCGCTTTCAGCTATGAGACAAATTTGTATGAATTTATTAATGACACTTTTCAAGTTGGTTCAAATTTTTTACACAGCAATGTACACATGTAAAATAATTTTTTTTGTTGTTGTTGATATTTGTCATATTTTTTATTTTATTGACAGAATCACAGCACTATGAAACAGGTGGTCTTTTATAATAATAATAATAATAAATATAAATACATTCGTCATTTTTATATTCGATGTTATATTACGTCCAGTCCAGTTCAGTTCATGAAATAAATAATGATGGTCATAACATAATCTTGTTTTTAATATGTATGCGGTATTTATTAGTCATCAAGTATTTAACTAACCAACCCAAAAAAATATATATATAAAAAAAAAATACATACATGATACTACAACAGTGAACTCGAAAGTTTTGAGAATATTTATTAATTCATTCATATGTGTAAATTATATACCGCTTGTTTATGAGTTTACTATAAAAACGTTGTGAATGGAACCACAGTTGTGGATCCAGATTCTTCATGGAAAACATATTTTTTCGTTGGGTATGGAGGTTAGCGGGCCATGCTCGAGCATCGGGCCTCGAAGCAATGGTTCAGAGCACCTAGCCAAATGGACCCTTGTACTCTATCCCCGCTATGCTTTTCAGTGGCTATTATAACCAACTGATGTACTGAAACCCAGGATCTGCCTAGCGCTGAGTTTCCTAATTTCTTCTGGTTCGCCGGGCAGTAACAGAGAAAGTGGATCGATGTTTCTTCTGAATTTTCTCCTCATCTGTCACACGCGGGAAATTGTCTTTTTCCAATCTGATGTTGGAACTTGTTCAGGTTATCATGCCCTGTGGAGTAACTCTACGATGACTCTAATATCAGCTCTGTTTAGTTTCAAGATCTCCTCGGCTCTGTTACCGAGCGAGTTTCCTTCACCCAAAAGGCTTTTGGCGATTCGCCCTACGTCGTAGCTGGTCCATGCCTTTAATTGTTGGTTTTTTAGATTATCTTCTAATCTGTAAGACCTTCTTGGTATGGCATCCTCGCAAGCTTTTCTTGAGTGGGAGCCATGGTGGTTCCAAGTTTGGCCAGCTTGTCTGCTCTCTCATACCGTTCCAATCAGAGTGTCCGGGAATCCAGGTAATATTGACTTTATTGTGCCTCGCCAGGTTGCTTAGACTATTTCTAGTCTCTTTGACGAGTTGCGATGACACTGTACAGTTTGATAGCGCTTTGAGTGCTGCTTGACTGTCTGTGCAGATACTAATCACATCATCCTTCAAATTGGCCAATTGAAGGTGGTCAGCACATCTCATGATGGCTACCAGCTCTGCCTGGCTTACAGTATCATATTTTTTCGTTACTGTCACCCTGTATTTGAAATACGAATCATTTTTAAACTTTAAACCGTTCATATCAACTCTTTTTCTTATTTTGGCGGGTAGTTTTCCACTTTTTTAATTTTTTCCCTCTGTTCTAACATACACTTTGAATTTTATTTATTTCACTAATAATCTGAGAGAATTAATTGTGTTTTCGCAAAAAATCGTTAAAATAGCTTTAAAAACAAAACAAAAATTAGGAAAATCCAAAACATTTCAAGAATGGTTACCTGTTTCTAGAAAAGTTTGCATTTTTCTAATATTTTGTATAGACTTTTTATCTGAATTCTTCGTTAATCTAGGTTAGGTTATAATGGCTGTCCACGAGAGACACATTTAGGGCCCATTGAAATCCCTCAATTATTTTACAGTTATCCCTCAATTATTTCTAAAAATGTTTGACATTTTTCTAATATCTTTTATAGACTAATAGCATTCTACTTAAGGTTAGGTTTGGTTATATTGACTGTCCACGAGGGTATATTGACTGTCCTCCTCAATTATTTTGAGAGATTTTTACACCAGCCTATCACAACTATTAATAAATTGTTGTGAGGACGAGAATTGAATCCGATATCTCAGGAATACCGCGTTAGAAATTGGTTACCCTTTAACAAACTGAACTACTAAGGTTGAGAATTCTATTTTAAATTGATGGCAATTTAGTTTTCGGTTTTACTTCTCGGAAAAAAAGAGAAACTGTTTTTCAATCCTTAAAAAAATTTCATTAAAAAAAACTAGCAAATTTTCTTATATACGATATAAATAAAAGCCATTTTCTTGAGTTATTTTGATCCAAAAAATACCTACAATTTTCCAGTAATTGTTCTGTCAAAAAGTTTCTGTTAACATAAACGGCCACAAAACAAAATATTTTCGAAAGAATAACGGAAAAGATCGTTTTTTATCTATTCGATTCTTTATTTTTTTATATTAAAACTTACCAATCCTCGAAAATTACACGGTTTATAAGTAAATAATTCTTTCAAAAATGGTGGAAACGCAATTTATTAATTTAATAATTAATTTCCTTGCGCTTGCATCATACCTATTAAACTTTAAATGAATTTTTTGGTGTGAATACGTCTATGTTTTCGTTTATAATAGCAATCGATTAGTATGAGATTTACTATATCGACAATTAGCGCGCACTAACGCTACCTGTTGGTGTATAAATGAATGAAGTCGGTATGTATAAGATTTACTATATCGAGAATTAGCGGTGATGAAAAAGTATTAATCAATCAATTAAGAAGGCAAAAAGACTTCATACACTTTGAGCAATCTAATTAGTTTCAAAACAAAAGAAATTGATTTAAATATCCCAACCAGAGAAAGCCAATTCGATAAGGTTTTAGGTTTGCTCCAATTATGTTTAATGGTCGTATTTTGTGTACAAATTTGATCTATGTAGATGTTGTTTTCACAAAAAAGCTATACTTTTCATGAAAGTCACAATTACACGAAATAAGCACATACAGAAGGCGACTTATACATTGGACATATTGTACAAATATAGTATATGGATAATAATGAAGTAACTTAACCAGATGTTACCATTACCATTTTACCATCCATTTTATTTATTCATTCACAACCAAAAACAAAAAAAAAAACAAATTTACGCCACAAGTAGTGAAGTCAGTCCATATTAAAAATAATATACTACACACATTAGCAACATACAGCATACATTCAACATACATCACATCACATACCATAATATTTAAACCAAAAAATATTACCAAACATTACTCAAAAATAAATACTTATTTTTATGTACAATATGTGTTAAATTCGTACCACTAAAACATCACGAACATCCACTCTCATCGAGAGAGACTATATATGAGAGCATTGTCTTTATTTTGGGATAACGATACGCATATATAAATACGAAAATACTGTAAAAGTATTGTTTAATCTAGAATTTATTGGCGTTACAAAACACGTCCAGCTTAAATTTTTCCTTGGGATGAGAATTCTGATTTGAACGCCAGTCATATCATTAGACTTTTGTCCACTAAGAATAAATCGGTTGGATAAAAGTTTCTAATGATCAATCATGATATGTAGATAACAGAACACAAAATTAATTTTTATAAAATATAAGGATTATTATTATTTTAAAAAATAAATTCTTTAAAATTATGTATACGGTCACGTGACAACAAACACCAATCAGATGTGCTTCGAAGGTACTATGTCACGCCATATGAAAGGCTATGCTTAGAAATACAAAAACATGTAACCTTGCAAATATTTGTAAACTTGCATATACAAAAAAGATTGTATGTCACGGTTTTATGTCATTGAAGACGCCATGACACTCTACACTGCATTAGAAGTAAATTTGAATTGTTTTTAAAATTATTCTTTATTTTTAATAATACTTTTTTGGTGTAAATCTGATACTAATGTAGTATAAACTAATTTTTCAAATTTAGGACAAAAGCCTATGGTTAGAATCCTTTCAAAAAACGATTAACATTTGTTTCTAAATTCTGAGCATCATTTATGTCAATTAAAAACTTACAGTGCTTAATAAATCGCATACAAGTCATTTATTATATCCTGGAAATATGTAGGATATATCAAGTTATACTAAGTTTAGTCCCAAGTTTGTTACGCTTAAAAATATTGATGCTACAAACAAAATTTTTAAATAGGTGTCCATAATATCATCTAAAGGGTTCATTTCCGGCTGTCTGTCTGTATGTCTACCCGTCTGTCAACGCAATAACTCAAAAACGAAAGAGATATCAATCTGAAATTTTTATTGTGTGCTCAGGACGTAAAAAGTGAAGCTAAGTTCGTAAATGAGCAACAT
Source organism: Chrysoperla carnea (assembly GCF_905475395.1). Classification (NCBI taxonomy): domain Eukaryota; kingdom Metazoa; phylum Arthropoda; class Insecta; order Neuroptera; family Chrysopidae; genus Chrysoperla; species Chrysoperla carnea. The sequence goes on from NC_058337.1 coordinate 131,414,506, forward strand.
AGGTCAATTGAGTCTAGGAACAAAAGTTTAAATGTAAAAAAAGATCCTTATAACAAAATAAATAACTTTTGTTTCAAACATTTTTTTCGTATACATCACTGTTTACCCATGAGGGCGCAAATTAGCACAAAACTTTGGTGTTCATTTTATCCAAAACTATAAAAGGTAGGTAGTTGAAAATTAGCAGATAGCTTCAAGTAGTGGTCTTATGAAAAATTCCCGAAAAACGGAAAATATTTAAAAAAATACTTTCGCAATTTTTCGATATAGGCACTTCACTCTAATACTAGATTAAATAACCTTTTCTGGTACATAAGTTACTGACCATTTAAAAAAATGTTTTAGATGGTCAGGTTTGGTCTATTTAAAAAAACTGTTTTTTTGTTTTAATACCTTCATTTATTAAATTAAAGTACAAGGCTAACCTCAAACCAGAAATGTCTCTTTGTGTTTTTTAGTATACTTTAGAAAATTGATCATCATTTCACTTACACTTCGTATAACATATGAAAATAGAAAAAACTTTCCTTCAAAATTTTTAATTATTATAAATTAATGCTGTCCTTTTTTAAAAAAAGCCTTATGTATACTGCTTTGTGATTTTTAACCGACTTCAAACAAAAAAGGAGGAGGTTCTCAATTCGGCTGTATTTTTTTTTTTTTTTAATGTTTGTTACCTCAGAACTTTTGACTGGGTGAACCGATTTTAATGATTGTTTATCTATTTGAAAGCTGGTGCTTCCCGTGTGGTCCCATTTCATATTGTTCCAGTTCTGACAACGGCATCAATGCGAAAACCATAAAAGTCTTAAATTTGCATTAAGTATGCACAACAAGAAGACGAATAACTCAATATCAACCAACCGATTTCGATGATTCTTTTTTTAGTGACAAATTAGTTAGTGTACTTCAGATTCACTAAAAATCACAAAATAAAAAAAAACTTTTAACAAAAAGAAAACTGACTTCAAAAGAAAAACTTTTCCAAAACAAATTAAAATGCACTAAAAAGTAAAAAATAACGATAATATAATGTAGTTAAAATTATTGTTATTTTTGGAGTCGGTGTCAGCCAAGCTAATGTAGCAAACTGTTCTGTCAGAGTTGTTTCCTTGGCTGACACCGACTCCAAAAATAACAATAATTTTAACTACATTATATTATCGTTATTTTTTACTTTTTAGTGCATTTTAATTTGTTTTGGAAAAGTTTTTCTTTTGAAGTCGGTTTTCTTTTTGTTAAAAGTTTTTTATCAATCTTCAAATCAGAAAAAAATAGATTAAAAATTATTATTTTTATAAAACTGAATGTTTTTAGGTATTTTCGAATGAAGGTTATTTTAAAGTCTGTAATTTCCTACTATTTTATGTCGGCGTAAATTTCTGCTGTGTTGAGATATTTCAGTCATCAATAAACAACTATAAAATAAGGGAAAATCGATTAATGCCAAACAATAACGAAAAAATTTTAAATCGCAAGCACCATTATTGGTTTAGTTACCAAATAAAATGTTCAGATATTAAAAAATAAAATTGATTAATTTGAAATAAAATTGAATAGGAGTTCTATTATTATTAGTTAGTAAAGTATAGATAGTGTAGAACGTATAACGTAGAACGTATTGGACGTAAGTAAATCAATAAGTAGTAAACATAATAATATATTGGAACATGAAATATATATTACATCAGGATCAGACGAGTTACAGTTACACTGCTACAGTATGTAATGTAATCTATTTGAGTGATAAGTAACGTTAAGGTAATAAAATAAAAAAATATAATATGGTGTGAATTAACTCAATATACTTCCATATACAAACATTATTATAAAACATTAAAGAAATCTAAATCACTTACAAATAGCATATTACGACCCTACACCAGAAAAATCTATTTCCTTGCGCTATAAAGTGTGCCTTATATCACACACGCCAGAGCTTCCAACATTCTGGTCGTGGATTTTATACTATTTTTCTTTATAGTACAGTTAATAAGGCATAGGGCGTATATGTAGTCCAAAATTTATTTGAAGTGCTTATTTTGGCTGAAAATTGTCATCTAGTAGGTATTTTAGGGTCGCTGAATACGAATTCGATGTCAGATTACACAGATTCTGTAACGTATTCCGAAAATCGTGCCAAGAATTTCATCTTTTGGCACAAAAACAGTAAACTAAGTATTTATAGTCCAAATTGTGCTCTAGGGAGTATTTTTGGTCGCTGATTACAAATCCGATGTCAAATTACAAGGATTCTGTCACGACACACTCAAAAAGTGTCATTTTTTCCGGGAACTAAAAACTTTTTTCTGAATATAGTCTCCATACTTGAGTTGTTTTATCGAGGCCAACATTTAAAAAAAACAAAGTACATTTTTAAGGCGTACAGTTTAATTTAAGTAGTTCGAGCTTTTAATTCCGAACAAGTCGGAAAAAAATACATAAATACGCAAAAACCAAAACAGTGAAAACGTGACAATGGGGAAAATATACACAGAGTAACCGAAACATCTGGCGTATCAAAGGTAGACCAGTAAGTCGGATTTTTAGAGGTCGTTAGTTCAATGATCGCTTATAACCACGTCATCTAATCTACAAAGGTTTAGACTTTTGTCTGTATATAGATGTAATAAAAAATTATGTGTGTATGTATGTAGTCTCTCATTACTTACTAAAAATGACTCCTAACCCAAACCTACTCTACTAATATTAGATATAGGTAGGTAGTATTGGATCATATCATCAGCTATTAAATAGGAATAAAATAGTGATATAAAATATTTAGGGGATTGTAAGTGCATTTGTATGTTTTTTTCACTATATTATATACTATTTTGTTTCTATTCCCTTTTTTAACAACATTTTATCAATCCATCCATGAAATGGTATAAATCAGTTGCAATTGCACTATATATTCTAGGAGCCAATTCACACTTTTTGTAGCCGATGCATGCCCATAGATGCGTATAGTTTTTTGCATTTTTATATCGTGAATTTAATTTTCGAAGATGTTTGGCTCAAAGCTTCAACCAAAACATTTTTTATAATCAAATAGAACAATTTGATATTTGGTTTTTAGACTTATTTAGCTCACCGTTTTCGAGGTAATAATAATAATAATAAATTAATAAATAATAGGGGTACCGAAAATGGGTTCATAACACTTAGACCAAGGAGTCCTCTCTACCTTCCTTGGGAACAATCTATCATCCGAAAACGTCTCGCCTTTGCAGGTGGTATTTTAAGCAGATGAAGCTTTAAAAATTTGTCGAGGTCAGACGCTACCAGAAGGTCCACAGTTTCTTCGCAGGGATTGTTCTTAGGATTATTAGGTCCAAGGTTGTGAACCCAAACATTCTAGACCTGAATGAAAGTCCAAGTTACATATATGGAGGTCCCATCATCCTCAATAAACGACCCGCAAGTGGGATCATCGCAGATTCCCATGTTATTAAAGTGGTAGTACAATCGACAGTGTCCATCCTTCTCAACTGGTGGTTTTCGAGTTACAAACTGCTTAATGTTGAGAAAAAGTCAATAATGGTCATTTCCAAAACTAAATAATAAAATCTTTGAACTTGGCAAAATCCTAAAATAATTTTTGAACTCCCCTTAACCTTAAAATCCTGAAAAGCAATTACAAATTATTTCATTCAAAAGCCTTAATTTTAGTTGTTAAAAAAAACCTTATTTTAATATTATTTTTGTTTTTAAATACATATGTTTAAGGAAATAGAGCCAAGAGCCTTCGAAAATTGAATTTAGCACATAAAAAGATATTTAAAACACTTAGATACATACGTACAGTCATGGATATCCATCTACTACGGAATGCGTAGTATGACTCCTAGAGTAATAATATTTTTGATGATTCCAAATAGAATTAAAGGATTTTGATGTATAATTATTTGTTCTAAAGGGATAACAATTAACTTTAGGCAATTAAAAGGTTTACTAGATTAAATATGTTCAATAATATAAGCAATGAATTATTTTTGAATAATATCGCCTTTCCCTATTTTACATTTTTAATGATTTGTGTGATTTTACAGTTACCTTATTTTTGGAATTTTATCCGTTTCGTTGCTTAAAAATGGGAGGCAGAAAATTTTGTTGTCTCTATTTTTTGAAAAGTAAGAAAGACACAAAAGAACAGAAATCCATTTGATTTGACAATTAGATATGAAAAGTTTTTGAGATACGATCAAAATTCCTTCCAAAGTAATCATCGTATAGGATTTATGACAGTATCACAGAAAAAATTCGATCGAACGTCTAAAGAATTCGATTTTTATATTTTTTACAACTATTAGTACTTTATCGAAATATAAAAAAATTATAGAAAAATAAATCATGATTTAAAAATATTCCAGAAACAAAAGTATCCCGTCATTTAATGTTATTCCATTTTTTTCTAAAATGGTCATTGTTAACTATAACATACCATGAACTAAAGAAAAATATTTAAAAAATTGGATAGGACACGATAATAATAGTGCCTGTAATACAATCCTTCAAAAGGACAATAATGTCAAAATGATATTTTCCGAAATAACATTCCTTAAACTGTACACACATACATACACACATAATAGACAAAAATAAATAAATACTGTACGAATGAAAACAGTAAAGTGGAATATAAATGGATATATAACGAAGAGAAAGTAAACTTTTGGAAAAAGAGGACATGGAAGAGTAAAAAAAACACAAAATAAGCGTTACAATTTACTTCAAGTTCTTATATCTACAGTAAAAGTTGTTTATAAAGACGTACCGGTCAAAAACTACACGGTAAGGAATGTATAGCGTTTACTACAATGCTGGTATGGTATAGAGACAGATACTGTAGTATCTATGTTAGCATAAGTAATGTTACAGTATTGAATTGAATAGAGCTATCTACCAGAAGTATTGTGATATTGCCAATCAGTATGGGCCTGACGCCCATACTGCATTGACTCGTCCGCTATAATGCTAATGATACTATTCCCTCAATGATCAAAGCCATAAAATTTAGAAATTTTGGATTTAAAACTGTCGTGCTAAACCTTTTTTACATTCTACAAATAATTGTAGCCTACTGGAATAATTCACAATCACGTTTATTTCGAAAAATGGCGATTTAACGATTTTTCTTGTTGCTCAAATTGGATCTTGGCACCGTTTCAATAAAAGATGCAAAACTGAAACAAAATTGATTAATGACGCCAGGTTATTTACATATTTTAGGACGAGGAAGACCATTAAGTTAATGTCCAACTTGAGTCAAAATTTAAAGCCGACATAAAGCCTACGGAAGTAGTACTCCAGACGGACTTGTGGGCTCAAAGTAGGTTCTATTACCATGTTAAATTAAGTCTTAATTTGGACCTTGTAGTGAACGAAATTTTCTTTTTCACACATTTGGGTCCAAAATCGAATTTAAAAGGAAGAGAAATTAGATTTATCCTTCGAGGCAAACTTGAACCAGCAACCTATGTATTAATATTAATTTTAGTCCCTTAAGTCCACCGTTCTACCAACTGGGACTATTGAAAGTTGTTATTTTTACTAATTTATTAGCCAACAAGAAAGTCATGGGGATGGAAGCTATATTTATGTAATTGTTGTTATAACTATTAACAATAGTGAATAAACTAATTTTTGATGGTCCTTTCGATGTCGCCTTGAACGAAATTCCACTCTATCCATGCAGTATAGATGTTTTTATCAGCTACCAACAAACGATACCCAATAACCCCAATGGGAGTATTATAAAATATTTCACATCATATCTCTACAACTGACTTGCTATAAAACTATATGGAGTGCCTAATTTTAATATCCTCATCTAAATTTTTCATCAACAAAGTATACCTATAAATGAATGTCAAAAAAACCTTTGTAACTCCACTTTCGCGTTCATTTTTAACAAAAATTTCTCTATAGGCAGATAGAAACATTATCCTGAATAAAATTTGTTACGGAGAAATGAGGCAACAGAGAAATTCCGGTTTTTGTGGATGAAGTGGAATTTTTGATGATAATACATATTTTGGGAAAATTTGTGTAAATTTTCTTTTAAGTCCCGATTTTATTTAAAAAATAAGTAGGATGTCATCTGGGGCAAGTTTTATGCTCTGAAAGTACCAAAAAAAGGTTTTTTTAAAACCACTTTTCGATTTTATTAAGATATCTCTAAAAGTAAAAACATGAAAAAATTGTAAGTGTATTGAATTTTCTGTTTTCTTGACAGTGTAGCTTAGTCAATACTTATTCAAATAAATAATCTTTTTCGATATTATATTTCCTCTATCTCTTACCTTGTACGAATATGAGTTGAATTTTTAACGATCCTACTTTAAATTCGAGATCTTATTTTCGAGTAAAAATATACTCGGATTATTTTTCCGAAGACGCTTTGTTGAAGAATAACTAAGCTGAATCGATTAAAATCGAACACTCTATACAAGTACATGTTAGAAGCTCTTATTCATTCTTTTGTGAAATATAATATAAATTTGTTTGTTTGATTTGATTATATTATATTTTTGAAAATAGTTTTATTTTTTTATTATTATTTGCGTAATATCATATCATGTTATATAAAAATATAGAAATATTTTTAACTGACTTGAAAAATACGAATGTATGTCCAATTCCATTGTATATTATAAACCTGGAAGATTCTAAAGGATCGCTTATTAAAATTTGAAAATCTGACACAACGATCATTCTTCTTTAATTTTTAATTGCACATCTGCAATACAGTAGTTTCCTGATGTCGAATTTGTCATATTACGCATAAAAATGTAAAACTAGACTTGATCCCATGACAAAATTTGAAAGTGAAATTAAAATTGGTTAAAAAACGAAGAAGTTATAAGCATTCAAAGATTGTTTCCCATCTCTTTTAGCAAAGCAAAGTTTTATATGTATCTCTATTGTGATATCGGACAATGACGTCACTAACTTATACCTCCCTCTTTGTTTAATTAGGAATTTTAAACGTTCATATTTTGCGTTTTTGAAATGATACAAAAAATTTAGCCAAACGCATGCATAAATAAAGATTTATTGTATAATTATTTTTAAATTTTAGTACATACATTTTTATACTATGTATATGAGATATACATAGTATATTAAGTTTAGTCCCAAGTTTGTAACACTTAAAAATATTGATGCTACGAAAAAAATTTTAGTTTAGGTGTTCACAGAATCACCTAATTAGTCCATTTCCGTATGTCTGTCTGTCGTCTGTCGTCTGTCCGTCTGTCATCACGATTACTCAAAAACGAAAAGAGATATCAAGCTGAAATTTTTATAGTGTGCTTAAGACGTAAAAAGTGAGGTCGAGTTCGTAAATGAGCAACATAGGTCAATTGGGTCTTGGGTCCGTAGGTCCCATCTTGTAAACCATTAGAGATGGAACAAATGTTTAAATGTAAAAAATGTTCCTTATAAAAAAATAAACAAAATTTGTTTGAAAAATTTTCTTGTAAGCATCACTGTTTACCCACGAGGGCGCTAATTAGGTGAAAATTTTGTAGTATGATATTCATATGAGAATATCAGTTATGTGTGTGTGGCTATTTAAGAGTGGAATACTTTATTTATTTACGTGACGTCAAAAAACAAACGATTGCGTCATCAAAACTGTCTATACATGGTATTTCAACAATTAACTCAGTCAATTGTTTGTTTTCACTTGTTTTTTTTTTAAATCGGTGTTATTTTTTTAATAAAACGAAATTTTATTACATCGAACATTTTGAAAATGATTATAGCTAATTTTAATATTTGTTGTAATTTAATTTTTGGACTATTTTTCGTAATTTTATTAACATTTCTGTTATTATTGAGTTGAAAAGACACATTTTGTCAATTAGTGTTTTTATACCCAGTGTTTCACAAAAAAAGGTTTATTGTTTATTAAAAAGATTTAAACTTTTGGCTAAAATCATAAAAATTATCTTTTTTTTTGAAATGAATAATAATAAAGACTTTTGGATTTCTGACATTTTTTATCAAAAAACGGTGAGGTTTGGTGAAAATTGTCACGAGTAAAAAAAATACTTAGAATCGTTCAAAATGTAATATAATGGCTTTAAGGAACCGTAAAAAATCAACAATTAAGTGCCTATTTATTTCTAAATAGGCACTATTTGTATTTATACAATTTTCATAAAATCAGGGAAAAAACTTCATATCAGGAAATTAGATAAACCAATAAAGTGATAATTAAAGCAACAGCAATATAAATCATGTTCTCCCAATCGGGGTATTGAGAGTCTCTTTGTAAAGGCATTTTGTAAAGAAAAGAAATTTGACAAATGAATTTATGTTTTTCAATAAGATTAGTTTCCTGTAACATATTTCCTGTGAGAAGAGATATAAAAAATTTTCCATGGTTACCTTTTAAGATAATGGCAAAATATAAATTTTAACCCCCGGCTAATAAAGGGGGATGTTATTAACCGATTTTTGCTTGTTTGATTGAAGGATAGTTTGATTGATAGTGCTCTTAGCTATGTTTCAAGTACGAGTTTAGTGTTCCGTATCCGATAATAACTAGAAAAGAGGCGATGTTTTTCTAAGAGATAAACCGATTTTATTGAAACTTAGCTAATAACACTTTCGATCAAATTACCTTTCAAACAAACTCAAAAATTTTTATCCTATTTTTATCCACATTCATGAAGCTATAATAAAATTCATCATCAATGTTGAAAATAAGATAAAAATAATTTCAACCCTTTTTGAGATTTATCCATAAGAGCTGAAATTTTAACCACATATTCTTTGAGTTAAAGTCATACATCTTTAAAATAAAAAAAATAAAAATTACAAATCGAAAATAAATTATGAAACTAAATAATTTTTCAATTTCATTATCCATCATTAATTCTAAAAATTAAATTTTAACTTTGAAATTTTGTATTAAATCCGAGCTTGGAATAGGTCTTTTCCTAGTCCTTCGAAAAATCCTGGAAAAATTATAATGATTGTTTTTTTTTTTAATTTCAGATACAACTACAGAATCTCCGGCGTCAACGCCGTCGCTGGAATCACCGCCATTATCTGTGCGGTTGGAACGGCCCTCACAATATGTGAGAGTAGTTCCACGTGGACAGTCAGTATATTTTGACTGTCCAGCAACACCGGGGCCGGGTACATCACCGTCCTCGGTGGAATATCAATGGTATTTAAATGATAAGTTAATCACATCAAATACACCCCATTATAAACAATATGGAAATGGTACGCTGTTTATATCGAAAATAAGTGGTAAAAAAAGTTTTCAAAATTTAACATTTGAAGGTGATTATCGTTGTCATTTTACGAATAATGTGGGCACAGTTATTACAGAAGCTATTACCTTAAAATTACCAAGTAAGTATTTATTCTTTATGTTTGTTTACTAAATTTTGTATACTTTTGCTTTAGACATAGTGTGCAATTTTTTTAAATCAACGAATTTTTTATTTTGTTTATTAGGCAAACTTTCCGAAGAGTTTTAAAATGTATTTCAATTGTTTTCAGTGCTATCTCGATCATTTATCGAACAACCCAATAATATGACAGTAGAAGTTGGAGACTATGCAATATTCAATTGTCGTATAACATCTGTTCCAGAAGCAATTATTTCATGGGAACATAACTCCAGACCCCTTACCTCAGAACGGTATGTATACTGATTTAATTTTAAATTATGGTACGAGAACTGGCAACGTCTTTGAGAGTTTATTTTATTACGGCAGAATTTCGAAAATCTCATCCTTGCACTTAAGAATGCGATTGTGTTAACTACGCTATAAGAGTGTTAGTAAAACAACCGAATTCCTATCTGGCAATTTAAAATTACAATCTTTAAATAACTGAGAGTTGTAACCCCGCCAACTAGCGATAATAATTCGTACTAAAACACCGAATCGTTTTCAGTAGTTTTAATTTAGACTACCAGATGGCAATGGCAGCTTGTACTTAACATTTTTAAAACCAATAAAAATATTCAAATTAAAATCAGATAAACCCTGCGAACTGGCGATAAAAATTTGTACTAATTAAATCAGCTAGTGGAGCCGTTTTCGGTAGTTATAATTTTGACCAACAGATTACTTATCATTTTTCAGTAAAACTATGTCATAATAAAATTACAGCTACACTAAAATTATTTTAAAACTTTTTTTTTTTAATTATTAGAATAATATCTAAGAACAACGGCAAAACTATCTGGGAATTACAATTTTTTTTTAATGTTTTTAATATAATTTTTGCAGCGTTCTTCAGGAATGCGCACTAGTTAACTCATTCCTACCTAATTTCAATAAGAAAAGAAACATCTAGTTGCTAGTTCTTATGCCATTAGCTGATAATTCTGTAGCATTAGCTGATAATTTCTAATTTTTCTTTTTTAGATTTTCGTCGAAATATTTCCAATTACCTAGTGGATCATTAGTGATCAGTCAAGTACAAAGAATTGAAGATGAAGGATCATATAGGTAAATTATTTATTTTATAGAATTTCAATAAAAATCGATTACACTTCGATTATTAAATTTACGTTTAAAATTGTCGTGGCAATAAATTTTCTTTTATACTCATCAAAAGTATTAAAGGAAACACAAAATTTTAACAATATTCAAGCAGCTGTGCCCAAAATCATTGGATTTGGAACCTCATTACCTCATTTGAAAACTTGTACTTTATAGTTTTGGAATCTATTGCTTAAAAATGAATCACCCCCTGCTGATTTGAATCGAGGGAGCAAAGATTGAGAAATGTATGAATAATTTTAGTGTTTCAAAAATTTTCCTTTTATACTTTCGGTGAGTTCATAAATTACATTGAATTGAATTTTGTTTTTGTTTCAGTTGTACAGCAACAAATCGAATACAAAAGAAATCACGTAAAAGTGTATCAGGATATTTAACAGTAATACCTGTACAAAATAAACCTAAAAAACCTCATTTAGTTCCACATAATTTAACAACACATCTGATTGTGAATGTTAGAGAAGATGTTCATTTTTATTGTTTTGCAAATGGTTATCAAAAACCTTTCATTCGGTGGGAAGTTCCTTTTAATAGTATGTATTCTTCTTATTCACTTTGTTTTGTACGATTATTTTTCATAAACTGTCATAAAATCTATCGATGCAAATGTAATTGAAAAATATATTATCGGTCAAGAAAATACACAACTTTGTTTTTTATTGTAGAGACTTGTAATTTGTGAAAATTTATTATTAATTTCAATGAAAATAAATGACTACAATAATATTTAATTTCAACTTTTCTTTATTTAGTTTTCCACTAAATTATATATAATATGTGACATATTTGGAAATGGATTCATAATCCGAAACATGTCACATAGTATATACTGGGTGTTCCAGACCACCCGTCCAGGCTGATTATTTTTGAAAGTTTCAAAAAAAAAATGAAAACGAAAAAACACGTATCAAATATTTTTTGAAACTCTATCACACCCTACTAAATACACCTCTTACCTTCAACCCCTTGTTAGGGGTAGGGGGTGCAACTTAAAAAAGTCAAATGGAAACCCCCAATTTTTTTTGCAGATTCAGATTTGAAAAATTTTCGAACAAAATGTTTCTATTTTTTTTTTGACAAATCTGAATCTGCAAAAAAAATTGGGGGTTTCCATTTGACTTTTTTAAGTTGCACCCCCTACCCCTAACAAGGGGTTGAAGGTAAGAGGTGTATTTAGTAGGGTGTGATAGAGTTTCAAAAAATATTTGATACGTGTTTTTTCGTTTTCATTTTTTTTTTGAAACTTTCAAAAATAATCAGCCTGGACGGGTGGTCTGGAACACCCTGTATAATTAAGTAGAAAAACAAATGAGGCAAAATTGAAATGAAGAATGGAAAGAAAAACTCGAAAAAATCCAGATTTGCATCATTACAAGGTACAACAATTAAAAACTTGATTGAAAACGGTTTTTTTTTAATTTGAAACAAATTGTAAATTTTTAATTGTTGTACCTTGTAAAAGTGCAAATCTAACAGGTTTTAAAAAAAAATCTAGGCACTATCCGAAAATACATCAAGAACCTAACATTTAAAAAAAAAAAAGATAAAATCCGATAATATTCCTGAACTGTAGGAGCTGTGAAATTTTTCAGTTAAATTAGTTTTTCTCAAAATTAAAGCTATTAATTACATTTTTTCCCAGAATTTCAAGTCAATTCCTTCATTTTTCGAAAAGTTATCAGAGAAAAGTTGAAAATATGAGATTACTCCTGTTTTCTTGAGATTTTGAGGTTATTTTGCTATGTTCAGGGTTCGATAGCAGGCAAGGTCGATGCAGATATTCATAACAATTATTTTTTTTATTCGTCTCAATCCGATAGCCTCAATAGAAGCAAAGATATTCAAGAAAACGACATTAACATAAATTTTCTTTCCCAAGCTTCAATTTATCAAAAAATTTGCTTTTATTTCGATTTCGAAGAAAAATATATATTAATAGATTACATTTGCATCTTACAACATTTTCTAAAGTTTCTAAGAATATTTTCACTGTACATACATACCAACATTTATTTTTTTCTAAATAATAATTTGTTCTGTTAATATTTTTCCAGGTACAGTGAATAAAACCGTAGCTCTTAATAGTAGTTTTATATCAATAAGAAATATTACTGCAGATATACCAAGAAATTATACTTGTATTGCACAGAATAGTTTAGGCATCGAATCACAGGTTTGTTACTGTTTTTATTTAAATTTTTTAAATTATAAAATTATTTTACTGTATCATTTCAAAAATATGAAATGGTAGATTTATTAGTCTATTACGTACCAATACTTAATTCGTAACGGACGGTTTTCTGACAACTGGTAGTACTTATCTCACGATTCATAAACTAAATGATAAATCCCCCCGAACCCCACCCATAAAAAATATCGATTTTGTACTTTTAATTTTGAAAAAAAAATTATCTAAAATATTTTCTAAATATTTCAAAATAAATTGAATTTTGCTGAAATAACAGAAAAAAAATTGATTCGAATAATAAAACAAAATAATATAATTGTGAATAAAAAAATGTAAAACATTATAATTTAAAATAATAATTGATAATCATGATTGCAGTTTCTTTTGTGTGTTGTAAAAAAAATACAAATAAAAACTGCAAATTATGCTTATTATTGCATAAAATTTTAATGCTGTATACATTGTAAAATAATATCCCTTCAACCTTTTGATGACATTTGATATCTATGTTTTTACTATATCTACATCTACAGTAGCTTAGCTCACCGCTTGCTTTATAGATACAGACAAAATCGGTTTTAAATACAAAATAGTATTTTGCCTTTGAAGACTTGGGGGGTGGGGTTAGTTAAATTCATTTTATGAGGTTATGATTCATTTTATGAGGTTATTTCATAACTCGGGGGCAGAATCGCAGAATCTATGTAATTGTAACATGGAAAACCCTACACGTTTCTCGTACAGGTATCCACTAATCTGAGCGTCCGGCAACAGCTTCAATTAGTATTTTTAATAACGCGGGATGAATGAGACTTTTTTTCCAACTTATACTTTGCTTATCTATAATCGGTAAAACCACATTAGCAACCAGTCTACAGCCCACCTGCATTCTGATAAAATACAGTCAATACCAATGCTGTTAACCTGCCTAAGGCGAAAATTTTCCATCTACAATGACAGTCAACATTAGTATAAATTTGTTTCCAGTAATTATTATGTTACTAGGGTTGCATTGGGGGGGCGCTTTAACTAAACTTATCCTTTTCCGAGCCCGGACGTCAAAAGATAATCGTCCAACCCTTTGAATGTTCTAGTTTGAGTTTTGGCGGCTTCTTTTTCATTTTTCGTCGGAGAAGGATGATTTTTAGTGAAAGACTCATCAAATTAGCTCCTAGAAAATAATTATTCCAGAATGATTTGATGAAATTGACTTACGAATATAATGACTATACTTGTACAAACCCTTCAATGTCGTTATAATCGATTTTAACTATATGTATGTTGAATATGTTGAATGCATTTATTGCAATTTTCTGTACAAATTATAATTGTCACAGCATCCATCAACAAAATATCATTTTGTTTATGAATTACTTACTACCGACTGATCAGATCATGTTGATTCAACATAATTATTAGCGTTCCGTACCAAAATACTCTTTCTGATCTCAAGGTATCAGACCCAAACTTATTTTCTATAGCTGAGACCCTTAAGGCTTTTAGGGATATAATAGCATTAGAGAAGATTAATCGGAGTTCCCCAACATGTAAAAAAGATTATTTAATCGACGATCTCCAGTCAAATGAATCGTCAACCTTCCTTCCTAACTTAATCTTAATCGTGTTAATTTTAGTCGAGCAAAGTTAAATGGTCTAGCAGTGACAATGTGACCCCAGGACAGCCACTCTAACCTAACCTAACTTAAGATGCAACTGTTGTAACCACTCTCTAATTTACCATCCCTACGCACTTTCAAGTGATTATCTAAATAACATTTTGTAACCTTAAATACATTTCTAAAACAGACAACTGAAGAAAACCTATTAGGACGAATTGAAGAAACTTATTTCACGCCTTTGATAATCCTCCACACCTAGGGTAGGACAATTTTGTCCTACAATTAAATTGCATTCTGTTTGACCGGATCTCAGCTGCACAAACATATTTGCACTTAGCCGTTTTTTTTCTTATCAAGATTATTATTTTTTATTATTTTAAATCGTTACACATTTGAAAACAAAAAACGTTTTACATTTGTTTGTTTAGAAATCTAATGAAGTATTATTTTAAATCAATGTCAGATGAAGATTATATTTATTTTTTGTTTTGTTTAAATGGAATATTTAATAAATACATTCATTGTCGACACGTGGAGACACCTCTTCTATTTTATCCATGTGAGAAATTTCGATTTTATTTTTATCATTGATAAATTGATAAATAAATATCGTAAACTAAACGATAGAAATTGATTTCTTATTTGTGTTTTTCCAAAGAAAAATATATCTAGAAGCTACTATGAATATTTAATCTACTCTACTACACCAATCACCTTAAAAGATGTTCGGGTCCGAAACCTTGGATCCATCAATCCTGAGGGAGATGTCTACGGAGAATCTGTGACCTTTCTGCGTGGCGTCTGTCTTCGACAGAATTATATAGCTTCATCTAATTAAAATAGCGTCTCTCACCCGAAGACGTCTCGCCTAAGTTGACAGGTTGTCAAGGAGAGCACAGAGAACCTCTTGATTAGGTACTAGGAATCCATTTGCGGTACCCCTCTTATGTTTTATTATTATTGTTATTATCCTCCTTGTTGCCAAAAATATTGTGTCCTTATTCTTCAAAGGTTTAGATGTTTAAAAATTGAAACTAAAATAAATTTTATAAACTATATTTTCTTTTTTTAATATTTTCAGACTTGGACGATAAGTTTGCGACCGTACTTTACGGAAAAGCCAATAAGTAAGCGTGTTCCACCAGCACGAACAGTTCGCTTAAATTGTACAGCTAGTGGTTGGCCTGAACCAAAGATAACATGGCTAAAAGATGGTGAACCATTAGGTGAAGCATTAAAAAATGGACAAATTATTTCTAAATATGGCCGAATCACAATTAAACCTGATAATATGCTTGTAATAGCAGGTAAGAAATTTATTTCCTATTCTTTTTTTCAAATGCATGCTATAAAAATCAATGGATTTCACCAAATCCATAGCATAACCAATTTCGATCCTGGCGTCTGCGCTAACTTTTATCACCTCCTTAAACATTATTTCTTCTTCACCATACTGAGAGGTGCTCAGGTCTGCAACACGAAAGGCTACAGTGGGACACATATCAGCAACTTCTCAAATAGTAAGGCCCCTCTTTGAGTACTTCAGGCGTCAAGATTCTAATCAAGGATAGTCTATGAATGTTTCGAAGAAATGAATCATCTGGCACTGAATAACATAGACTGATCTCTTCAAACACCTCTTTCAGCTGAGCAGTAAAGATGAACGCTTGGTCTAGGTGCTACGGATTCATTTGCTTTACCTTTCTTTTATATTATTATTATCATTATTATTATTTGTTTTTCAGATACCATAACAAACGATTCTGGTTTATATCAATGTGTCGCATCAAATTCCGTTGGTGAAATACGTAGCGTAGCCAGAGTATTAGTAGCATCAATATTTAATACACGATTACCACCCCCTTCGCCACCATCTGGTGTGACATGTCGTTCATATACATCGAATAGTGTATGTTTACAATGGAGTCCACAACCGTTAAATGCAACTAAAATCGAAGCGTATACGGTCCATTATCGATCTAAAGATGGTACCGATAAAGAACAACAGCATGCAACGAATGAAACATACTCATTGGTTGAGTTATCATTACCAAATACACAATATTTATTTTATTTACGTGCGTATATACGTCATGCTGCCAGCGAACAATCCGAACCAATTGTGTGTCAAGGGGGTAAGTACCTTATCTATTTATACATAGAGATAGAGATATGCATAGAGATAATAACATAGAGCTGCAAAGTAAAGTAAGGAGTAAAAGTAATTTTTTTTAAATCGATGAGGTTCGATAGGTTTTACGCACTTTACAGTACTTTTTAGCTTATTTACTCGACTAAAACTTCTGTTCCTGGATTTAAGAGCACTTATTTACCGCTAGTCTTATAAAATGTATTATTTACAGGTAATTTAACAAATTGTTTCCATAATTTTGATTGCAGGTGAACTTACAAAAAGAAATATAACATTAGAAGCAGAATCACCGGAAGTATTAAATATACAATGGACACCATTATTTAATGATACACCATGCGGTGAAATACCACAATATAAAGTACAATGGCGACGCTATAAGCATGCAAGTAATAGTGCCAAACTAGTCAAATTTGGAGACATTTTTACCAATAGTAATATTTACAAGTATCAAATAACAGGTAAGTTCATTCTCATTTTATCTTTAAATCATTTAGTTTGCAACGAGCATAGATACATAATATTTAACGGAAATGTTTGTTTATCTTGTCAACCATATGCACATACCATACATATATAAAAGAGTACAGCACATTAAAATGTATAATGAAGTAGATATCTTTTGCCTTTTCATTCAATGAAAAAAACAGCTTGGTGTAACAAGTATGGTTTACATTTTTTTACTCGTAGCGCTGAAATCTTAGCGTTAAAATAATAAATAGCAAGCAGCACATAGGTAAATTGACCAACGTTGCCACTTGTATACTTCACTTCTGAATTAGACTAACTATTTTTTCGTAAGCTAAAAGGCCAATTACAATTAACTATTCCTAATTTATTAATTTACATTTTTCTAGCTTTGTATGCAAAATTACTTTCTGTAGCAAGAACGCGAACTAAAAATGTTCAAAAATATCTTCTAGATAGTATGGATTCGTATATAATTTTTGTTACAACTTTATGTCGATACTTTTAGTCTCATGTCGTTAGAAGTATCTTTAATTTTAAGAAATATACAAGTCATCTTTGCTAGGGCAACATTTTTGTCGAAAATACAATTTGACCATACATAAAAGAGAATATTTGTTTGTTTTTCAGATCTTGTTCCCTCGCATACGTATGAAGTACGTGTATTAACAATGTTTCAAGATGAAACTGTACCATGGCTAACATTTACAATGCCTAATTTAACGACATTTATCAATCAAACAAAATCATCATCATCGATATCACATTTAGAGGCTATACCTACGTCACCAAATAGTATTAATTTAACATGGCAAACATCGTTAAATGAAAATTTTAATGATTTCGGATATTATAATATTTGTTATACAGAAGCGATTTCATTAGAAACATGTGAAGAAAATGGGACATATATTAAAAGGTACGTGAAAATAATAAGCATTTAATTTTTTACAGTCACTTTTTAGTCATATTTTTAGAACTTGATTAAGCCAAAAGGTGTAGTATTCTATATCGAAGAATCTAAGTTAGGGAAGAAGGTAACTTGTTGGGTTTTCTCTTAAAATCTAGATTTACGATTATCATTCCGATTGCCGGATCACTGTAGCATGTATCTAACGGAATTGCTGGCTATTTACGAGGCATGTGAATGTATGAGACAGAACACTCTCATGTACGGCGACATTACTATCCTCACTTACAACCAAGCAGCTCTAAAATACTTCAGCTCGGTCTAACTAACCTCAAAAGAAGCACAGAACTGCCGAATGAATGTAAACCTGGAATGGATACCGAGATACAGGTATATTCCAGAGAGTTGTAGAGCTGATTTTGCTCTGGAATAGAATACAAAAAAGAGCAGCTTGTGAACTGCAAGCTGCTCCTTAATGAACATATCTTAAAAACGGCCAAACTTAGGAGCGCACTTGTGGTACTACAAGACAGATTTGGTCTAAGTATAATCGTAGGCGTTTCGAAGATATTATATAGCTTCCCAGGACGCAGGACATTGGCTAGACGGTAGGCACGCTGAACGTCTGGGCCTAAAGGTGTGTAACGTTTATTGCAGGATCTGCCACAACGGGAAGGAGGAGGAAACGATTATGCCATCTTCTCTGTCGCTGCAGAGCCATGGAGAGATGGACTCATTTGAGTCAGCCTTTTTTTGACGGTCGACGGAAAATATAGACTTTACTTACTTAAAAATAGACCATATATAAATTTAAAAAACACAAATGAATTTCTTTTTAACAATTTTGATTTTTTTTTACAGTCGTACAAATAGCATAGAAATAAAAAATTTAAAACCATATACTTTATATAAATTTCAAGTACGTTCACACGATTTAAACGATAACTATGGTAATTTTTCAAATTTGGTTGAATGTTTTACAAAAGAAGGTGTACCAAGTCCTGTACGTGGTTTAACATCCAAATATGTGAATGCAACAACAAAAACTATTGAATGGCAAGCACCATCACAAATTAATGGTGTTTTACGTAATTATTCATTATACTATTATATAAGACAATGTTCAACAATGGAATCAACAATTAATATTAAACATTGTGATAATTCAATGTTACCATCGTTAAATAAATGGAATACAATTGTGATTGCACCAAATAAATATCGGGCTGAGGTAAGGATAGACCTTTTTCATGAAAAACAGAAATGCTTTTTGATAATTTTTTATGAAAATATAGGTCGAGTAGAGCCTGTAACTCGAAAATTACGCAATTTTATCAATAAAAACACTATGAAAAAAATTTTAAAAAAGTCACAATATTTGAAATATTTTAAAACGATTTTTTTTTTGCTCCACCGCACACGTGATCTGTGATGTCAATCCGACAAGCAATGACAATAAAACAGTGTCAACAGTTGTATTAATATATCATTATTGTCAAATTTAAATGATGTCAAACCAACCTTCGTGTAACATCGTGTGTTTCCGGATCGTTTTCGCCAATTTGAATTTTAATGATTTTAATTGTCTGTTTTCTCGGTAATATGGCTTCAAAAAAATCGGGGAAAAAAATTAGCCCATTTATCAAGACATTTACTTTCATTTAAAAAAAAGAAAAAAAAAATGTGAAAAAGGTCTATTACACTAATAAAGATCAACTGTGTCTTGTGTCAATTTTTACAAACCATAAATTTTCGGCGTTATTAAACAGAGACACTCATAAGATTTCATATAATTTTGTGACCTCCGATACTGCTATACTACCTTAATAAACAGTTTTTTCGAAAAAATAAGTTTTTTTTTAAATTTTAAATTTCTTTTTTATTTAGTTGATGAATTTAAAACCTGGTGCACAATATAATGTGACAATATTTGCGGAAACAGGAGCTGGACGTAGTAAACCTGTATCAATTGTTACACAAATAATTCCAACAATTTATCAAATCGGTACACAAGATTCGCATGGCGAACGTAAACCAAACACGGATACAGATCAGAGTCAAACAATTGGTAAGTTAAAGAAAATAAGTACCCATTTTTTAACTATCTACTTAAGAAAACTTAACAAAGTGTATTGATGAACTTGAGTCTTGGTCCGTGAGGTCTAGGCCTAGGGCGAAAACATGTAAGGGGTGTCGAAATTTAAAGATTTTATATTATTTGTAAGAAAATAAGGAAAAATACATGACTTACACAATTAATTTAGTGTTTGATTAAAAAAAATCACGCGCACGTCTCTTTGTAATCTCGCACCCATTGGCTCGTACGTGCCTACTTTACCCGATCGATAATTCTCTGAGTTGAATAAGTTTTATTATTTTCTCCAATTTGTTCCAGGCATTATAATTGGATGTTCCATAGCTGGATTATGCATTACCTTATGCATCACATACATGATGTGGTATAGACGCTGCTTAAAATCAACATTAAACGCACGCCATCATAACAATGGTCTACGAACATTCAATGCACCAACAAACGGACATCATCATCAATCGCAACACCATATTGTCCATAATAACTTAGATAGCAGTAGCATATCAATTGTACGTCGATCAACGACACCAGCAATCACCACCACGACAGGTTTAACTGATAACGAATCATCACAGTCCACGTCAATTCCGATGGCTGTGAATGTATCGTCTGAACGTGGTGAATTACATGAAATGCAAAGTTTGGTACATTCAACGGATGCTAGTTCATTGCCACCGCATATACCACCAGTAGTACAAACACATTTGGATACAAAGGTGAGTTTCGTTTTTTATTTTTGCTGTAATGAAATTTAAGCTTAGCAAAATCATTCCTTCGATTCAAAATCATGGCATATTAAATGCCTATTTCATGAATAAACAGTACCTAGTAGCTGTTCTTGCGAGTAGCTAGTTATTCGAACACAACACACATGGAAGTTGATGACTTTCCGATTTATACGAGAACGCTGGAAATGAAAGTTACTAGCCCGCAACCTAGTGAGAACAAAACGAGCTTTGTTCGTGTGGAGTAGTGAGTGAAGGTAAGCGGATATTAAAAACAAAAATGTTGTAGTATCTCGCACGCAAGGATGCCAAATGTTATGCTTTTCGTATTGATTATGTAAGATCGCACTGTGTCCCAACATTACGTTTGAATTACGTTAAATCTTGTTTTAATCCATTTTAGTAAATTTCCTCTTCAAATAAAGTGAAAAAAAGGTTAGCTTGCCTTTTTTAGCTAGATGTCTTTCTACATTCAATGCCGGTTAAGCCAGCACGGAGCCGTAGCAAAATCTACCAGGAAGTCCTTTTTGTTAGTCTTCGTGAATCCACCGTCTTACCTTTAGTCGGGTATGGACCCCCTCATTCAAAAATTTTTACACCCAAACGGGCATGGATGCGTGAAGCGAGTAGCGTTTGCTACTCTTGCTACGTGACTAATTCCGTACTGATTATATTTCAGTTTATTTTAACTTACTCTAGCTACTTTTACATGTTGCGACATCTCTAGCAACAGTGTACACGTACCCTTAGAAGCCTCTCTGAAAATTTACTTTGTAAGATATTTTTACGTTGCTACTTGCGTAAGTTCATCACAAGGTGCTAGTGGCAAAAATAAGCAAATAGGGAAGAAATTGATTATTGTTTGACACATTTTTGAAACTAAATTTGATAAAATGGTTTTTAAAAAAATATTAAAATAATTATTTGTATTTTAAACGTCAATTTTTTGAATTAGGGAGGCGCTTCGTTTCCAAATGGTCATATAAATGGTTTTAAATTTCCAATAAACAATGGTCGTTTAGCTAATGGCATTGTTCGAATTACTGAAAATCCACAGGTAAATTTTCGTTAATTATAAAATAATCATCCTAATTTTATTATTTCCAAATCAAATTCAAAATTACATTTTGTACTTGCCTCGATTTATTCCTTCATACTCAATATTCTTCTTTAACGACCATAAAAAGTGGTCAAGGTTTCGATACCCGGCATATGCAAGAATCACTATTTATATAGCGAGTGTTTTTTTAGAGGTTCACAACTTTAAACCTAAATAAAACAAAGAAAAAATATAATTTTATCCCATTTATGTTTGAATATGATTTCGATCAAGTGGTCGCCCCGGCAGGCGTGTAGAATCAGAATGTCCAATTTTCGCATACTTTTCGCAGCAATTGAAGTATTATTTCGCCAATAACTCGCCAAATGTTGTATTCCAAGTGTTCAACCGTCTTTGGTTTATTGGCGTATGAAAAGGACTTTACATACGATATTAGAGGCCAATTAAGAGGTCCATTACGTGAAGTTATTAAAAAAAATCATAAATTTTCATAAAAATAAAAAATGTTAACAAATTTACAAGCGTTGCTATTGCGTTAGTTTATTCATTATGAAAGGGCGAACCAAACTAAATACAAAGCAATTGTCTGCTATCAAATCGGTTATCAAATAAGAGAATGTTGCCAAGTCAAAGATGTGAACGTCTAAAAAACTGCCTTTAGTAGTTTCAATTATTCTGGAAGTGGTTTGATAATTCAATATTTTTTCTTTCAGTATAACATTGACACAGAATATGATACCCGTTCAGCGGGTAGCAACAATAATAGTCGTGAAACAAATTGTAACTTCGAAGAAGATCATCATCTCTTACAATCACCACATGGACGTCATCTTGATGAAGACGATGAAAATGATACGTTTAATCAACATCATAACTCAACACAATTAACAAATTTAGATAATTCATTACTTACCAATAGTATATCCTCGACACCTAGACGAATATCACCAATACTCGGACCAAATGGTTGAAATTCAATAGAATTCCATAAATTAGTAACTATATAAATATTAATTCCTAAAAAAAATACGCAAAACTTGTGTTGATTGTGACTTTCAACACAGTAAAATAAAAACCAAGTTTCTATTTATAAAAAAAAAAAAAAATAGTAATAATTATAAAAAATGCAGTACAATGAGAAATTTTATAGTACAAATTTATTAAAAAAATGGCGACGAGGATAATAGATTTTTTATTAAGAAAACATTAGATAACTAAAATATACACTCATTTTTTATTACAGTTATTTAAAAAATAATAAATCGTCCATTTGCAAAATGTCAAAACAAAATCACACTGCTTCCATTTTTTTATAATAAACAATTTAAAAATGGCCTAAAAAGAATTTTTTTTGTAAGTTTAGGAAAGAAAAATAAAAACTAAAACGGAGTTTCCCATACATCGAACATATTTTTTTAAATACGTAAATTTTTTTTATAATATTATTTAATAAAACATTTTTTGCGGCAATTTTTATGAATAGTAAAATTAAAAATTGTATTTTTATAATCTATTTTTTTAAAGATGCCTAATTACGTGTACTTAATTCAATGACGTCATAATACTCTTATTCTTATTCATGTTTGTAGTAAACAATCTCATATTTTCGCTATAAACATAAAGTTTTCCTTCTCAAATAAGATGCTTCTCGAATCTCGAGAAAGTTACAAACTGTAATAACTACAAAGCAAAGAATCTTACAAATACACCAAATGAAAATGTAGATTTATATCGGGAAAAATATACAATTTTCGATCAATTTCGAAATATTATGCTTCAATTTCTTAACAAATTTTGTTTTACGGACCCCATCGACTTCAATAAAAATATAATAAAAAGTCAAACTTAGCTAAAATTAATTAATGTGGATGATTGACGGTTATTCGATGATATTCGTTGAGTTTTTGTCATAGATTCAATCGCAAATGTTGCTCTATGTAATGATGTAAAAAATCCGCGAATTGTTATATTGGTTGATTGATCAAATAATATTCTATATTCATATTTTTGGATTCAGAAATCGTAGAAAAGAATGAATCTCATATCTTTGAACCAATCGTAAGTCGATTTATTTGATAAATTATACAAAATTTCAAGGATAATCTACATTTAATCACTTCGTTCATTCTTATAATCAGAAGCCTGGGCCCATAACCTGTTGTTGAATCAATAATTGATTTGGTGTACTTGTTATGTTCTTTGAATTAAACATTTTTTTTTAACTTTTAAGCTTTTAATAGGATACGCATTTTTTTGACATTTAATTTAAATAGTTTAATTTGTATTTAATTCTCATTGTAGGCATTTTTTATTTTTAAGTTACGATTTATGAAACATTTGTTTAGCGAATTTGTAATAAATTTCTTTAAAACAACAAAATAAAAAAAAGCCGTATTCGAATCGAAAGTTTTAAAAATTTTTATTACAATTCGTTAACTAATTTTCAAGAAACAAAATTCAATTCGGATAAATGCGGGTATATTTCATTTTTTTAAGCTTTTTTGTTTGACTACACAACACTAAAAATAGTAAACCAGTAGTAGCAAAAAAAAAAAAAAAAGACTTTGGCCTTTCAAAAAATCGAGTAATTTTGATTTTGTGACAAGTAATTTTATTTGAAATTTTGAACATCATGATTTTCAAAAGAATCTTTTTAAAAACCAGAATTACTCGATTTTTGTAAGACTCTAAATCAGGGATGGTGAACCAATGGCACGCGATACAATATTTTGGGTACGTCACTGATCACAAAGTTCTCTATGAAGTTTGATATTACAATCGAACCCGAGTGATCTTACGAACGTACGCTTGTTTGTTATTGTAGTTACATCGTAGACTATAATTGCTAATGACGCATGGAATGATAATCAATTTTGTTGACTCGTTAAGCATTTTTTTTTTTAGAAAAAATGGCACGATGATACAGAAAGATTCGCCACCCCTGAACTAAATCACCCCACTACTGGACTATATAGATGATAAACAAGAAATACCTAACCTCTTTTTTCTCTTAAATTAATTATTATTAATTACCTAAATAGTTTTATTTTTGACTTTAAAAAGCAGCATATTTTTTATTTAATTATTTAAGTTGAGCAAATTCTTTAAAAACAAATTTTATTTTTTACATTTACATAATAACCACAGAACCGGTATTTGTTTAAAATAGTTTATAACTTGGAACAATAAAATCTAGAAGAGCAAGAGCAAAAAAATACAAAATGTAATCAGAAAATCCCTTCAAAAAGTTCACAAATTAATTCTCTGATTTATTGAGAAACTACCGAAGAAATTTTTGTGTTTTAAGTAACAAAAAAAACTTTCCCAACTTCAATCCAATATTCTGGTCGCAAAAATTAAAGCAACGATTTCACGGTTGTCCAATTTACATAAATATAAACAACATTCCTTGTCTATTAGGTAATTTTACCATAGACTTTTAAAATAGTGCATAAACCCAAATACCGTACCAATATTATAGCCCATAAACCGAATACATAAAATATATATCATCGGACAATCTTGTTTAGATATTGTTCCAAGGTTCCATAGTTTACAAAATACGTATTTTATTTATTGGGTCTTAAAACGTTATTATTACTCACGAAATCGTTCTTAATATTACTGATGTCACTTTAAACCTCAAAATTTTTAGTAGATACTGAAATCACAATAATTAATTATTTTATCGCCTAAACCTTCATTGGATGTGACATTATTAATATTTAGTATACAATCGCTCCTTTAGGTACTCGAATACAAAATTTATTTAGGACCCAAATAAATTGTGCAATGATGACACAAATTCCACAGTTAATAAATTACCATATTACTTATATATTTATATATATTTTCCATAGAACGAATCCATCCCCTATTTTGTTTTCAACAAACAATAGTGAGAAAAATTTGTATATTTTTTAATTTTTTTTTAAGTTTATTATTAAAGCACAAATCCACATATTTATAAACAAAATGAATATTGACATAATTTTTAAAAGAAAAAAATATTATCGACGTTTTTTTTCCTCGTTACGTTTTACGATTTTTTTTCCTTGTATACAACGATTATTGTATTATATTTTATTTTTTTCTATTTTTTTTGTTTAAATACCTCAGTAATAAATTTTAACATTGAGTGAAAATTCTGAAAAAAAAAAGCAAAAATTATTTAGATGGCATTAAAAAAAAAATAATTGTATAGTACTATTAAAAATCCCAGTGATAATATAAATTAACTAGCAGTTATCCGCCCTCGTCGATGAGCAATTTTAATTTAAAAAACAAAGACTTACTTCAAGACCGCTTTATAGCCTTCACTTATCTTCCCTTTTGTTTACAATTTCATGGGTTTTAATTTTTTGAAAATAAAATACATCCCATGTTACTTGCTGACACTGTAGCATTCTAAAGGTGAAATAATTTTAAAAATAGCTTAAGTAATGGATTTAAAAAGGACGGACTTTAATACAAACTCTCGTCCCCTTTTTCACCACCTTAGAAGTTAAATTTCCAATAATACGTTCTTAAAGAGCGTCTACATTGCGAAATGAGTAACTATGTTAAATTTCAAGCCATTCGAGTGTATAGTTTTAGAGTTCTCGTGATGAGTCAGTCAGTGAGTGAGTAGTATTTTGCTTATATATATAGAAGAACACTCTACATTAAATTACCATTCAAACAAGAAAAAAAATCAAAATCGGCTTATCCGTTTAGGAGCTACAATTCCACAGACAGACAGACACACATAGCTCCTTTTGTATGGGGGGTTAAAAAAGTTTACTAATTAAAGTTATTGAAAACACGGTTTTTTCAATGTTTATCATAACGACTGATTTCAATCCTAATATTCAATATGGCGACCACTCCGTATTAAATTCAATTTGAGAACATAGTGAATGTTTTGGAAAACATATAAACTTTTCACGGAAACCATAAATTTTCGAGCGAAGAGCAAGTAGCGATATCTTGTTTCTATTAACTGCTAAGCTGCTCCGCCTCACAAAGTACACCAAACGGGCATGTGACAGTGTTCCTCGCTCAAATATGAACGCCGGTTTGCAAGATATGATTATAACGTGAGTCTTATTTTAAAAATTAACTCATGGCCGAACTTTAGACAGTCCAATATTTCATCTAACCATATAAACTGCTCAGATACCAAAATAAGAGTACCCTAACGATTAGAATCTTAGAAATATATCACTCGAATGTTAAAATTTAAAGCCGTTGTACAGAGATATTATTACAAACACATTATTACAATATACATACACGAATAATAATAAAAAAAACGCGCGTATTTATTACGATATTATTAATTATTATGTTTTTATATTAAAACGTTTTATTTTATTTGATTTTTTTCCACTTTGGAAATGAACATTGTTGTTATATACATAATATTTTTATTACAATCCAAAATCCGCCCCCTCCGTGTTCTCTCCACTATTACCCGATATTTACATATTATTATATTATATTATAAAAAACACATAGATCTATATTAAATCTCACACAAACACACTCCCCTGCGTATCTCATTCATCTCTCATACCCCCTTCTACAAATTACAAAAAATAACAAAACTTATTTAATTTCCATACATATTATTATTAAGATAATACAACAAAATAAAAAATATTGAATAACTTAAAATATTTTTTAAAAAATAGATACAATTATTAATAAAAATTTAGTGTTATTTATTTTTATAAAAAACACTAAAAAAAACAAATGTGAAAAACAGGTACAGGATGTTTGGTTTTTAAAAAGAAATTTATTGTACTACCATATTTAAAACTGTAGAAATTATTTTCAAATTTCAAGATTTTCGTACATTTTTCCCCATTATATTCTGTTAAGTGTTTAAATCTATGCCCAAACTAGGTGTCCAACTTGAGGGCATTCTGGTAAAGTATTTATATTGAGTTTGTAGTCAATAAATAGAAGAAATCGGATTTCCCTTATAAAGTTCAACCCCTGTCGTTTGTACACTATTAAGAAAATATATCAAACATATTTTCTAAAATAGCGCAGCCGGTAGGATTCTGAAAAACAATTATAACCGACGAGTCAAAAGCAAATTAACATTTGTTATAAAATTTTTTAATTAAATCTACTAGCCACAGTTTTCACTAAAAATATCGAATCTTTAGAAATCTCTGGATTTGAAAATATCTACATTTCCGTATAAAATCATTCCATTAAAGCAATAGATAATTCAATGAAACATTTCTTTATTTTTTTTGTTTAAAATCTGTCCCATTTTCCACACTAATGAATAGTTTTTTGTACCGATTAGTAAAAAATTGTTTTAGATAAAAGTTTTGAGAAGGAGAATATTTCTAATCCTTGCATGTAAATGTTACCTTTGAAAATAAAGGAAGAAAAGAGCAAATAGCCAACAAATTTACCCTCTCTTAAGAAACCTTTTAGGATTTAAACAAATCCCTTCAATAATTTTTCGCAAACTCGATGAGAATATCTATATTTATATATAGATATAATGAATGTTTCTCAAGTACTTTTTTTTTAAAGATGGTTGTTCTACGTTAAGGAGTACTGACACTTTCACGCAAAAAAAGAATTGCCACTAGGTGAGAATTTACTTTTTTGTGAAGGGAGAATAATCATCTTCGGATTTCAGATTATTTTCCTTGGTTACAAGCAGCAGAGATTTTTCTCCTACATAACATAGAACCTTTTATCTAAATATATTTTTTAAGAAATTATGATATTTCTAAGATATTTTGATATTTCTAAGATATTTTGATATTTTTTTAAATATAAAAACCACTGCATCCTGTACAATAAAAAAAAAATATATTACCATTTGTACCTGACTCTTTAATATTTAATGCATAATAAAACATAATAGATTCAAAATAAAAATTAAAAATAAATGAAAAAAAATTAAGAATAATAACATTCATTAATTGTTAATTGTTTAAAAATAATTAATTTTAGTAATTTTAGAAATATTTACGAATGTATGTTGAATATATTATATATATTAATTATTATTATATTTAAATAATATTTCTTTTAAAGATCGAATAATTCTACCACAAAACAAAAAATTCTAAGAATGTACTTATCATTTTGTTCCACAGATGTTTATATCTTATACTAAATGGCTAACTTCTTTTTTTCTATTGATGGGAAAAATGAAAAATTATAATGTAACCACACTTGTTAGCAATCTAGATTATAAACATCTGTGTTTTAAAACAGCTCTAATAAAAATTAATCACTGATTTATTAGGTCTAGAACCTTTTCGCAAATTTTTTTTTTTTTTTTATTGAAGGTAGAAATTTGAGAGGCCGTTGTTAAATTCGCGCATGACTTTGACAATATTCTCTTAAATTTCTGTCCTTAATAATGCTTTGCCAAAAACTATCTCGGCCCTAGAAAATGACAACTTGTTACAATACATTTTGTAAGGATCTTCTTCCGAAAATACTTATTTATTAAAAAATTAGCTTACAAAGTGATCTTTGAAGGAAATATTTAAAAAAAGTAGATTTTTTTTGATGATTGTATGTTTTATCACACTCGTGCGATAAAAATTAATTTTGTAAATTTGATAAAAAAAACACTATTTATTATTTACTTAATGCCGGATTCACACTCATTTAACGTATACGTATATGTCTTTACTTTCTACGTAATAATCATTTTAATAATTCCTTTAAATAAAATAATTAAGCTGTAAAATTTAAACAAACAAAAAACACATTGAAACATTTAGGCAGGCTCCTGTGCCTTTGCTTTAAAAATTTGATGTAAATTAAACCCAACAACACAAACAAAATGTACAAAACTAAACAGAAAAATTGTATTTTTGTCATAAATGTCGAAAGAAAAATTTATAAAAATATTAATAACGATTTATCGTTGATAATGTATGTTGATAATTTGCATATTCAAAATTGTTTCCCCCAAAATAAATGCAGCAATTTTAGAATGATTTCATTATTGCTAATTTCAATAAGCGAATTCTTTAGTATCGAATTAACATCAATCGACGATTCTCATCGAAAATTCTTTAATATTAATTTGCATCGTACACAGGGTGCGCCATATTTTATGTTGGTATTAAAACAATGAAAAACTTTGACATTCGCCAATCGATTGATTTGATTATACATGTTTTTGAAACGTCAATTCAGTACAATTTTAACATTGAAAATAGTCGTTCAGTTGTGCTAACTCAAAATGTCTCATCGTCTGTTGGCATCGTAAAAATACTCGAGTTAGCAGTTCAATCAACTTAAGTGTGGTCTAATTTGGATAGTTGTGACAATAGAGACTTTAAAACAGTCCAAATGTCCAGTCCTTCGGCTAACGAAACATAAGTGACAAAAAATAAAAATACTGCAACTTTAAAACTGGCGTTTATTTTTCTCCGCATTTAATGGCGGATCCTGTATAATCACGAATGACGTTTTTGCATAATTCAGAGGAGCTTTGTGTAAAAAATGATAGTAAATAATGAAACATTCTAGAAATTTTTATTCCATATCAGAAAATAGGGCAGTGTTTAAAACGAAACTACGAAACCCGATATGCAAAATAAATATAAGTACTTAATTTATTTAAAAACAAAACCAGTCATATACGTTTTTTTCTTGTACTCAGTATAAATATTAAAATAACATTTTTATTCCTATTAATTTTTAATTTAAAAAAAAAATAATTTACGTAAAAAGAACAGTTCCACATCAATTGAGATCATTCATTCATTTTTTATTTAATTCTTTAAGTAATTTCAAAGTTCTGTAGTATTCAATTTTCTCCATATTACAAAGAACATTCAGTTTGTACATTTGAAAAATTACGTAAATAAATTTAAGGATATTACTTAAAAAGCTATGAAAAGCTTTTTAGTTTCTCAACGAATCTCAAAATATGTACAATCTTCGAATTTTTCTTTGTAAAAAAATCAAACAATATACCTCAAGAACACATTCCTTGTAGAAAATTAATTAAGCCTCAAAATTACACTGCCTGTTACCAATTTTTAAATTTTTGTTCATTCTCTTTCTAAAACATTGTTTCTTACTTGAAACATTAATCATTCCAAAATGAATCATACAGATGTTAATTAAAATATCCTCCATTTTTTATTTTTATTTAATTTGGTAATTATTTACGTTCGTAATTAATTTAATATTTAAATGTGAAAGAAAAAATAATTGTGTAACTCGTTCAATTCGAAATAGAAGTTGTATGAGACATGTAAAAATGTTTTCGAAACAAATTGCAAAAAAGGAAATTTCTAGAAGTTATTACGCTAAGTTTCTATCTGAAACGCATCTTTACATACCAGCAAAATGCTTCAGAAACGAACATCAATTTTACCGAAGTTAATTTTCAATTTGATTGAAGCTCTAGAAAGCCCTCTTTCAATATAAAAATATTTTGCATGATCTCTTACATCTTTAAAATAATAAATGATACCAAATCACATTTAAATACAACGAAAATTTTGCTTTTTTGAAGGCAGCTTTTTACTCTTAAAAATATGAATGTATTTAATTACAGTATTTGTTATAAATAATTTATAAAAGCGTATAAATGTTAACTGTAAAAAAAATAATAATCATTGTGTAAGAAAATTCAATGTTTAAGGTTTGTTCTTTTTAGCTGCGCTAGTTCGAAGTTAGTTCAAACATTGTTTAAATCTCTTGAATAATGTTAATTTTACTTCTATACACAGGTATTTTGAAAATATAAACTTTCCATGGATTATATTCTATTCGACTCGCCTAGCATTGAAATCACAGTGATTTGGCGACTTACGCCCTAGAAATGAAAGTTAGATAGTACAGAAGTAATTCTCAGAAAGATATATTTTTAATTAATCTGTATATAAACGAAAAATTAACATTATTACGTCATGAATATCAATTTTTGTCTATCGTCATCGGTATTAGCAAAAAACACTTGTATGAGTTACAAGTTCAGCTAAAAACAACAAACATATAATTTCAAATGTAATATTTTTGAAAAAAAATTTATTAATAATACCAATCGTACCTTCGTAAAAATACAACACACAAAAAAAAAATACAAAAAGTAAAAAACATTTGAGATGAAACACAAAAAATAATTTGTAGCAGCAATAATAAATAAACAATCCTCCCCAAAAATAGAAATTTATTTTTTTGAATACGAATAAAATAATAATAAACAAAACAAACAATTGTTTATTGAGAAAATATTTATTTGAAAAATTTCTAATATATCATACATCATTTTCTTTTGCTGAATTATAAATAAAAACCTGAATATAAAGTACAAATAACAAAAATTTATTCTTTATTTTTGGTTAAAGTGGATAGGTAACATAAAATTCATTTTACGGACGCCAATAAACACATTCAGAGACCGCCAATAAACACATAGAGAGGGGTCATTTTAGTACTACATCGTGGATTTTAGTTCTTAAATATAATAAAAACAAACACACACCATGTAGTTAATTGGCGCAGCCGGTAGGATATCTTGCATATGTAAACAAAATTTCTGAGCCAATTTGACAAATCTCTTTTCTATTCATATTTAGTAGATTAGAATCACTCAAAAAAGACCCCTAAATCTCATCCCGCAAAATCGTTGTTCTCGTATTTTGCATTTCTATGGAATATAATCTTTTTACAGTTCTTATTCAAATTTTCTCATACCTTCCACGTCAAGAACTTTTCCCCCCAAATACATATTTTCTCAAATAAATAAAAAAAACAATTTCTGGATAACAAAATGTACTATACGGCTGTTGGACAAAATGTGTTCCACATAAAAAAAAAAAATACCTTACGGTTCAAACAAGCACAGAAAATAAATGATTGTCTGTGTGAAGAAAAAAAATGCTTTCGCAAATATTATAAAATAATATATTATTATTATAAATAATTGTACGTTGATGCGAATTTGTTTTATTGTTTTGATTTTTTTAGCATGCATGCATGCGTATAACATTCATGCTGTTAAAAAAAAAAAGTAAAAAAAAAAGAAAAGATAAAAAAAAAAACTAGTAATATCTACCTCATTAATAATTAATTAATTATTATTACCTTTAACCTAATTACTATGTATTTATTATTAAAAATTTTACTTGTTTTATAAATAATTTTATATAAATTGTCTCTCAGGGCAATAATTATTATTTTTGATTTGTATATTAAAATAACATTTTTTTTATTTAATTCTTGTATTTTATTTCAATTTTGATAAAAAAAACCCGAGCCCATATTCCCCCGCCCTTTTTGTATGCCTTTTATTAAAACAATTCACACACACATTTGTAAGCCTGTAGCAAAAATTGGACAGGTTGTGGAGGTACGCTTTGAAAACAACAAAAAATATCATATTTCAACACACCTTGACACTAACTCAACTTTCATACAGTTTTTGAACCCCTTCGCGGAGCTGTGAAGATTCGCAAAGCTTCAAAAACATTGAAAACGACCAAATTATTGATGAATATCTTCCGTCTTACCTACATACTCTAGAAATATTCAAAATTGTCTTATATGGTTTTAAACCGATTTATTAAAATACATCCCATTCCTCTCCTTGACCTTCAAAATAGTACATAAATCGTTATCGTCGAAAATATATGAAAATATGACTAAAATTTCTTTTAGATTTTTATTTACAGAAAGACGACACGGAATCTAACCAATTTTTAAGGGTAAGTAGTTTTTCTTCAGAATTTGGATACATGGTCCAAGTTGTAAGAGCTTCCACAATTTCATTCATATTTACTTTCAAAAAAAACGTTTCAAATTGGAATGACTAAAAATTAATTTTAAAAATGTTTAATGATAAAGTATATAAAACTGATGTACGGCGTACGGACTTTTTACATATGGAAGTGCCCCAAAATGCATGCAAGATTTGAATTAGCGTAAGTAAAGTGTTAACAACGCAAAAACAAGACAGCCGTAATAGCTGATAATTCAGGCTTGTTTAAAGGGGAGCGCTTCACGAAAGAAAAAAGCATTAAAAAAAAACTAAAAAGAAAAAAAAGTCCAATAGTTCTCTCAAAGCGACTTTAACTATCGGGACCCATTATTATAGGAAAAATTTGAGCCGGCCTCAATTTTTATTGGGTCCAGACTGTTTTTCGCTAGTTGCTATGTAAAAAATACAGGACTTCTTTTTTTTCACTTTTTTAAAGGCAGTACGATTTTTTAAATTTCTTTTAGATATTTTGCAATTTTTATTTAGGATTTTCAAATACCTATTCAATGATATCCTTGCTTTTAGCGCAGTCTGGTAATTTTTATAATTTTGATATAACCTAACCCGGTTTCAATTTAACGACATCTCTGAAGCTAAAATCCATCAAGCATTTTATGTTGTAGAACATAACAAAGAGCATAGCGCACCTCCTGAAGCAGTCGGCAAATAATCAAGACTTGGCAGATACAGTTCGCAATTTTCGAACACACAATGGTTGGAAAAAACTTCATTCCTTTTAGTAAGCACCCGTCAAAAATTTACAATAGTGTTAAAAAATTCAGCCAATTTTCAAAACGGACATTTTCGTGGAAATCTCATATCTATTCTCCTTAACAATACGAATTTTTTCACAATTACAACTCTACTATATTTCTCATGTAAGGATATTAAAAAAAAAAATAAAAAAATTTTTATTAATTTAATAAACCATTTATTTATTAAACAGCCTTAAATTTTGCGATATTTTTATTTATAAAATATATAATAAATGAACAAAACAAAAACACAAAATATTTGTTTAACAAAAAAAAAATTATTACTTTTTTAACACATAGTTTAACATTGAATAATATAATCATTACAAAAAAAAAAATAATTAACTATAAATTCTATTTTTTAACTTAGACCAGACATTAGATACCAATTTTCTATTCTAGCAGTATCGAAAGAGTTTTTCGAACATATAAATCAAAATCGAACCGTGCTCTGGAAATTATCTATTTTTTGGGAATCTAATGACTGATCTATTTAAATTATAAACTTAAAAACATAATAATGGTAACTACTAAGACAATATAGAAGAAACCAGTCATAAGAGATTTTTTCATAGCAACATTTTACAAATCATTTTTTATTTGAACAAAGAACAAAAGACTCGGATAGGCGAAAACCTACCCCCCCCCCCTCCCCCAACAACTGTTAAAGGAATTCACTGCATAATATAAAAAACACAGACGTGCAAAAATTATTATCTTCTTAGATTGATTAAATTCGAAATCAATTTTTTTTTTTTAATTTAATATACGATACACTTTGGGCACCCTTTTTTAAAGCAGGCAGAGTTTACCTTTGGGAAAATTTTCTATATTAAATAATTCAAACACTCTAAATATGGACGCACACTTTATCGTTATGATTTTCGATGTCCCAGAATTTTATAAATATCTCAAGACAATTATTTTCATTGAAACTTTCATTTCCACAAATTTATGTCACGGGTTTTTTTTTTTTTGTATGAATACGTCTGTGTTTTTTACGATTTATCACAGTTTTTATATGTTTTTTTAAAAGTTTTTCTTTGACTATATTTTTTGGTTTTAAAATAATTGCACTTGTTTTGAATCAGGTAAAAATTAATTTAGGCCTGCATCTGTTTTTTATTTTCGTTTGACTAAAATGATTTGTACTTTGGACTTATATTCTTTACGACATATATAAAATAAATATTATATAAACTGATTTTTATTCTGAAAATCTGTTTTTTTTTTTTGTTTTTGGAAAATCATTGCACATACCTTAATTATTTTTTAAAAAATACGAAAAATGAAAAAATTGTCATAAATATATACTTACGATTATCACAAATAAATTTTCTCAATGACTAGGCTTACAATGAAAAAAGGTTGTATGTTATTAGTGCTATTGGCTTAGGCTATATTCTACGGCTCCTAATTGAAGCATTTTAAAGAAACGCAAGCGTATATTTTCGATTATCTTTCTACAGTTGATCGCTTAAATGATCCACCGTATATATAAACATATTACCACTCCTTTGCGTCACGCAGTCGGGTAAAATTAAGCTTTTTGGTCTAATTTTATGTGAATATAATAAAACAAGTCTGGAGTGTAATCACTATAAATTTAGTCATTGAGAAAATAATTATAAAATTTTCATATAAAAATCGAAATGTATTCTAAGGCCTCACACTTTGATGCTTTAGACTGCTTTTTTTTTTTTTTTAAATTTGCATTTTGTACTTAATTAATTACTTATTAAAAAGATTTAGAAAAAGATACAAAATTTTAAAAATCTATTCTTAATAAAATGGAATGTTAAGCGCGGTAACGAAATTGAACTAATATTAAACCAATGAACACATTTTTTTACGAGTTTGGATATTTTTTTTTTGTTTTGTTTTAAATTAGGAAAATCTCAATTACTTCGACAAGAATGCACAAATTGATAAATTTATTTTTCTGTTTTAATAAGTGTAATGTTTTATATATTTTGTTATTAAGGTAGTTTGGTCGTAAAACCACTTTTCTTAAGGATGTACGAACGCCAAGGCAATGTTGGATAAAAGGCTTGATTTTTATATGTAGTTGGACTAGTCTAAATTAATTCTGAAAATCTTAGGGGGGGGGGGTCAAATTATTTAAATAAATAAATTACTTCAAAAATAGGTCTATTTAACATTAGTTTTATGGTAAAACGGTAGACGGTAGAAGGGTATAAAACGGTATATGATATGTTTTCATAGATTTTTTCAAAACTAATCCGTAGAAATTAAAAAAAAAAAAAAATTACTGTTGTTACAAATATTGCACACATTAATGAGCATGTTTTTATAAATTTGGCTATATCAGCCAAATTACGTTACGAAAAAAACCAAAAAAATTACGTTACGTTGTTTCGATTTTTTAAAAACTTGTTGAATTACGATATTTTTGATTGACTTTTAGCCACGAAACGTTAAATTTGCAATCTTCAGCCGTGTAATTGAGATTTTAAATTAGCACATTTAACTAATTATTAAAATAATAATATTGATAAGAGATCTAAATTAGGGAGCATCCATAAACTACGTTACTCAATTCCAGCCTCATTAGAACCCCCATCCCTACATATTATCTATGGTATCCTTTACTATGATCCCCCCTCGAATGGAACGTGATTTTTTTATTATCAAGTCAAGAAGACATTTTGTATTTTCTATTAACATCCATAGAAGTCGTACACGTGGCTTGACTTCATTGCTAAATAACCACATCACGTAGTTCAGCATATTTTTTGAACTAACTCGCCCCTCCCCCGTTCTTGAACAGGCCACGAGGTTTATGGATGCTCCCTTCCACATGTTGAACTTTAATTTTTAAGCAGCCTATATCTAATAAATATTTTTTATAAATCTTTTAAAACGCTTATACAAAAAAAAAATTACTCTTAAAATTTATACATAATTAATCATTTTGGTATAGTTTTCACAACAATTTGATTCGCTTTTAATTATTATATATTT
Organism: Chrysoperla carnea; assembly: GCF_905475395.1. Taxonomy (NCBI): domain Eukaryota; kingdom Metazoa; phylum Arthropoda; class Insecta; order Neuroptera; family Chrysopidae; genus Chrysoperla; species Chrysoperla carnea. The sequence goes on from NC_058337.1 coordinate 131,451,759, forward strand.
TTTTTTTTTTTTGTTTTACGATACTTTTTTTTTGAAGGAATGGCACACTCAAGCATTAAATTATATTTTAAAAAAACAACAATTTTATAAAAATATTCTTAGTTTAAATATACGTATCAACACAATTTAATTTGAAAACCCAATTAATTAGGCGATAATTTTTAATTAAAGGCACTTTTTTTATGGTAATTGACTTTTTATGATAATTTTCCTTGATTTTTAAAAATAGGATACAGATATTCTCTCCAATTTATTTTAATATCTCAAATCGAAATTTCAAATCCTCTATTACCTTCATTATAAACCCTTTTTTACAACCAATTTCCTCCCCGAATTGAATTAAAGTGGCCATTCTTCATTTACTTATACAAATAGTTGATACTGTCCAACAGTAAATACAATTAATTTAATTATATTTTTAATTAAATGAAATAAATTCGTAAATTCGGATACGAAACATCATACTGCCTATAACGAAATTACAACGAAAAAATAACGATTGTTCGGTAAATTCTTAATATATTTGTGCTTATTTTTTAACAACAATCGAATAAATTAAAAATAATGTTTTTGAACTTTTTTTTCAACGGTTTTCAAATTAAAAGTGGTAATATTTTTATAGTGACTAAAATACAGGAGATGAAATCATAGGGCACGTTATTTATATTCATTCAAGAGGGCGGTTAAAGTTTGCTTTCAGGTGTAACCCACATTGATTAAACAATTTTGAATAAGAAGTTACATTTTATCGAAATATTATTCCTCAAGTTGACAAGTCTGTCTTTAAAAACTGTGCGACAAATTTTATAATAGACGAAATAATTGAATCAAGAGCACTTCAAGCTTTTGTTGCGAACGAAATAGCGGGTGACGGTTCGGTGAAAAGAGCTTAAAAAAACTTACGAGTTGTGCAATACATTCAAAGAAAGATCGAGAAAACCACGTTAATGTTGCTCATAAATCAAAAGAATATATTCATTGTTTTCTTCATTATTCGTGATTTGAGTTCTCATGTCTTCAAAAAGGGTAGTAGGCACCAAAAATTTGCTTGAAAACCGACCAAAAATATTTTGAGTTTATCACAACGATAAAACACGTATGCTTCGAACGATAAAATAAGTCTGCGGTCAAGTCTAGTCATTTTAGAAAGGCTGAAAATTTCATAGATGTTTTTTCAATTTTGTTTGATCAATGTGCGTTGAATTCTATTTAAAAGCATGTTAAAACACTGGAATTAACCGTTATATACTTGTAAAAAAAATGCTCGAACTTGAAATACATAAGATTCCTCTCCTCAAACTCCCAGCGTGCCTTATGACCCCCAAAGTCCTGTATATTATAAATTCGATACACATATATATTTTATTTGGCAGGCAGTTTTTTTTTTGTATTAATTTGTACTAAAAAGGCATTACATGGTCCCACACAATATATATATTTATATTTATTTATTTTTTGTTGCAACTTAAAATTATTATTTACTTGGATTTACGTGTTTTCTTATTAATAACCGTCGTCATATCTAATACTTTTCGTCTACGTCCATACTTTGATGTTAACGTAATTGTATTTAAATTATTGTACATATCATAAAAATTATTCTTTGATTTATTATTATTATTATTGTTATTGTTATTACTTTTATTAGTTCGACTTCTTGTTACAATTGGTTCATCATCTGATTCGGATGATGTAGCGGATAATTCTGAATCGATTTCCTGTTTTGTATTACTATGTAACTTACTGTTATGTATGTTGTAACCGGATATTGTTTTAAATGGACTTAAACATAGGACACAAAATGGTTGTTGATGAACCTTAACGTGTGTAATAAGACTGGATCGTGTTTGAAATTTTTCATCGCATATTTTACAATCGTAGATACCACGGGCTGATGATTGTTTTGATATTTGTTTGGATGGTACTTCACTGTAATCAAACTAAATCAAAAAATTTATGTATTATATTATTATTCAGGTAAATTTAAAAAAGCAAGCGTAAAAAGGTTCCGTCATAAGACCTAAGAGAGGGACAAACAAAGAAAAATTGTATCGGATTTCCTGCGAGATATAATTTTAAGACACAACATTGTATTGTTATACAATTTGTGTCTTAAATCATTGCTAATAGATAATCAATAAGTGGGAGAGAGAAATTTGTTTTGTAAATCATTACTAATAGAGAATTAATCAGTAGGAGAGAGGGAGAGATTATTACTATATTAACTATACACACATTGTTTAATAATGTAAATAAAAATTAATAGTTAGGTACCCCTGGCTTACACTGTACACTGGCTTTGGAGTATAGTTTTATAGAAAATATATTATTTATTTAACAGTGATTCTCCGCTATAAATACTTTAGAAAACAATGGATCTTTGATAATTCAATAAAAAATTTCAAATAGCTTTGCTTCTCAGTTGATATTTCACAAAATGGAAATCTCATATAAACCAAACGTAGGATTTTCGGTTGAAACTCAATAGAACATAGTTGAAAAGGGTACAAGACACTGTCGATTGAATAACGACCTTCATAACTCTGGGATCTCTGATGATCGCACTTGTAAGGCCTGTATGGAGGACAATGAACACTACACACATAAATCTGCAGAGTGTCAGATATAGAATGTTTGGGTCCGAAACCTTGGATGTATGAATCCTGGAAGCAACCTCGGCGGAGAAGAAAATAACATCTCTTACCCGGATATTTGTCTCTTTTGAGATACAGATTGTTCTCAACGAGGGCCCTTTGATCTAAGTGCTAGGGACCCATGAACGGTACCCTTTTTCTGTATTATTATTATTATTATCATTGTAGAAGGGGTACAATTTTTGCATCTTTTGAAGCTACATTCATTTAAGTAGAAAAGTTATTTCGAACTATTTAATCTACTTTAAAAAGAGCAATCCAACTTATATGCGTTATGCAAAATTATATGCGTTCTTTTTTCATCTTTGATGACGGACCCTAAAAATACGGCAATTGGATATGTCTTTCTGTTATTTTGAGCTTTGACCAAAAATATGTCAAAAACTTTTCAAAGCAAAAACTATAAGGCACACAATTTAAAAGGCCTCTTGCATTTGATTTGTGCACGGTCTTTTACTATTGGTTTTGGAATCCTTTACAGAAAAAGTTTCAAATTAGGGATATATAAATTACTTCGCAAATGAATGAACCCAATCACAGAGTTCACTAAAAAGCCAAAAAACCCGCAAACCCTTGGATCAATGAATAAACGAATTACAGGGGAAAAACTATTAATTTTTCACCAGCTCCTCCAACGGATTCATTGTCCACGTAAAAAAAAATGCTTTAATTTGATTAATTACCTGGCGTTCTAGGAGCTTTTTAAGAAGTCACTAAAGATAGCATTAACGTTAGATACACGATAGTGCCCAAATAGCCTTATCGTTAAATTTATCCTGTTTCTATGACACAATTTATCATTTATTAATTTTTTTTCTTCTGAATATCCATTTTTGGACTTTTTTTTTAGCGTTCATAGATCTATGTACAATTTTTAGAAAAAATCCTCTTACCTTGGAATCTAAAAATATTGCTTTACGTATAGCACCTAAATTATCATTATCCAATGGTATAAAAATCGGTTTTCTAGATATAACAATATCCTAAAACAGAAAATTTTCCAAAAATAAAAAAAAATTCCTAGGTTAAAAACTTCTTGATTCTTTCAAAAAAATTCCCATACCTGACTATTATCAATATTTTTGGAATGATTACGACCCAATATATTTTTTCGTTCATTAATTATTGGTGTCATATGAAAATTCCGTTGATTTTCATTCGGGATATTATATACATTCTCTGGATAAATGTAATTATTGTTATTATAATGAAAATGTTGTATTTGATTAAATAATGCATCCCAATCACAATTTTGTAATTCTGTCAATGACATATTATTCACAATATCTTCGGGATACCTTATATCAGTCATATCTAGAAGAATAAATCGAATTAAAATTCTATTTTTTTGAAATAGCGCTCCGATGGTCAACGTGTTCAAGGAATGTCAAAAGTTAGAAATATTTTGAAAAAAAAAACTTTTATTTTTACACTTGAAAGCTATTTGAAATTATTACAAAAAGTACCTTAAGATTTTTCACTGATACACTTTTGATTAATCACCCCCGAGCAAAAAATTAAATTTTTGTTTACTTCTTCGATAGTCAATTTTACTTTTGTTATGGTTTCATCTTAAGTGTCTTCTGTAGATGGCCTTAAACTAATTTTACTTGTAAAATAGAAAACAAAGATGTCTCTACTAATTTTTTTACCATATTTTTATTTTAAAATTTATCAATTATTGTTATTTTTAATAATATTTACTATTTTAAAATAATTACAATTAATTATAAAATCCTTTTTTTGTAGAATTCATTATCATTAAAATATTTCACACGTTATTAAGGTTGTACTGTAAGATTGGAAATAAAAGGATCGGGTGATTTTAAAAGAATGATAGTCATAAAACATTATAAATAGGGAATATTCATGAAATTTAAATTTGGTTCAAATATTTTTCTTCCGTAACTTTAATGACTGGACATTTCAACTAAACCATTATTTTAGTAATTCATACCTTTATAATTACTTAAAATTAATTAATAACAAGTGAAAACAAACATACATTGAATTATACATTGAACTGTCACCAATTGACAGATCACGTACTTATACGTCATCAACAGAGAGCGCCAAAAAACTGCGTTTAAATATTTCAAAATTATAATGTATTTTAAATATTTTTTTACACTTAAATACAGCATTTTTAAGCAGTATTTATATTTTTTACTTTGTTATAACGGTGTAAACAATGAATTATAAATATAAAAAAATATATGAATGTTCCCTATTACTTAGTAAAACGGAAGTAATATTTTTACATTTTAAAGTCCTCTGATTCCAAAAATATCATATTACCCATTAGTCTGTAATGTATGTGTGCGTTTATATTTGAGCATTTAAGTCAATTGGAAGCTAAGAATCTTTTTTAAAGAGGTGGAAAACTAATTTTTTGATAATCTACCAGAGACTATCAGTTCGATTCCTGATTGGGTCGACTCACTTCTTTGTACATTTTTTTATTTTATACTTTCAAAAACTTTAGGAATAATTTTCGAAAAACAATAATTGAGTTGATTTTTTAAACTCTTCTAATTTATTAAAAATAATGCAAGCATTAACATTCAACACTTTCTATACAAGATATTTCAACAATTGACTCAGTCAATTATCGTTAGACTTTTTAACTCAAAGTAAAAATTCATAACTTAAGTACAACCTTAACAATTTTTGTCTTATCATTATTTATATTCTATGGTACTTAAATGAAAAATAAAATGTTTTCGATTCATTTAAATTCTGTAACATCAATACTTACTTAGCCGAAAATAAGATATTTTTTTACCTATTTCTCAGTTAGTTTCAAGAATTAATGATAATTTTCTACAAAAATTATTCCCATTTTAAATTTTCCTCTAAGAAAAACGTGGTACTTATATAAACCACAAGATGTCTACACAATCCATTATTTATTGTCTATTATGATTTTAATTTTTTTTTAAGGAAAATAAAATATGTCGGAAAAACATATTTTGCATAAAATTATGTGTATATAAAATTGTGTAAATTTTGTAAATAAACATATTAATGGAACTAAAATTAATAAAAAAACTTTAAATTTTCTACAATAATACGTTAAAAAAATTTATTTTTTCATTACCATAAATTGAAACTTTTTACTACAAAGGTAAGGTTTCAAAAATTGTCTTTGTTTATGAAAGAAATCAGCTGTCATACATAACAAAAAAATTCTAAAGGAAAGGTCATTTCAGCCAAAATTTTTAAGTAAACTTAATCCAAAATCACATAAATCGATAGTTATTTCGAAACCAGACAAAGATAAAATATTAGTATTAAATGATAAAAATAAATTAAGTTTTTTTATCTAAAATCTTTATTATTTTTTTTTTTTATATTAAAAAATATTTCAAAGTAAATTGATATTGCGTTTTAAAAATTTAGGTGATTTTTTAAGATTTAGGATACATTTAAACAATTAATTTCCCGTAAAGTGTAATGAAAAATAGTACAGTTTTATATAATTTCATTCGATTAGAATGACGAGTACAAAATCACATACAAATTATGAACGTTTTGGACAATTTAATGAACCGATCGCAAGTACAAATACGGATTATCATGCAACGGATTTTGAAGAAACACCAAATGAAAGTGGTGTTATGATACATGTGGTCGACACAAACAAAGGTAAAATTTAATTATTTACTTAATTATTATAATTTTATAAATTTCAACAATGATTTTGACATTGTTAATAAATAAATCCATGGTAACTTAAATTATAAAATTTTTTTTGGATCTTTGTTGTCTTCTGGGACATTATAAATTACGTTTAATTTCTAGTTAAAATTTTCTACTTGGTTATTTCAAATAAATCTTGAAATGGTCTCCCACATTGTCAATAAAATCTAGGTACTTTTATCGGGGATCCAAAACTATTTTTCGGGGATACATCGAAATATTTGTATTTTTTAAGAACCAAATTCGCGAACTTCTTCAAAGTAAATTGTTATTGCTTTTTCTGATTTATCTTTCAAACATTTATGTAAATCGTGTTTCAAAAATTCACCCATCATGAATACAAACCCTAAATAAAATGTAGCCCATTTTTTAAACTAGCCTGAATTAATTTATTAGAGATATCATTTTTTGGATTTTTGGACTCACTGCAGCAAGGTAAAAGCGAAATAAGTAAGAATTCTTTAGAAGTTGAAATAAACATTTGGAGAGGTGTCCCAAAATGATCTCTCTAACAAAAAATGAAATTTATAGTCAAACTGTTCGATATATGTATAACGTCGAAATATTTTTGGCTTCGTTATTCAAGCGTTGCAAAATTGATATGACAATTTCTTTTGATTTGTTCAAACTTTTAGAACTATTCAATATTTTTCAAAAAGGGTTGTTTTACCGACCTTGTAAGAATAGGTGGATAAAGTGATCCCCTTGTGTTTTTTACCAAACAATTCACCTAATTGCATCAACGATTTTGGTATAGGCATAAAAATTACTGGTAAAATGATCTAAATCAACACATTCAATATAAATATAATTTGACACACAAAATAGGGATCAGTTTAACGTATATAAAGGGGATCATTTTACCCGTAACGACATATTTGGACTACTTCATAAAAACTGATCTTAAAATTCATTATACATACATCAAAATGTGTTATAATACTCACAAAAAAAAGGGAATTTTACGTTGAAATTTGTCTTAACATAGATCAAAAGCAATCAAATTAATATTTTTACTACGAAACACCAAATAGCTTTTATATCGCCATAAGTCTTTGTTCGACGATTAATTTGATCTGAAAGTGGAAACCATCTATCGATAAATATACTAGATGACTTTAAGGGTTCACTCAAAACAACGAGGAATCATTTTTTAACACTTTTCCCTAGTACTTATTCTAGGAATTTCTCATAAACCAAATAACTTTTTTTCTAAATTTATAAATGAATTAAATGAAATTTTGCATGTTATATGGGTATTTTATTTCGAATATTTAATTTTGATTTACAGCAAGATGGAATCACATAGAAGATTTAGATTCATTCTTTTCGAGAATGTATTATTATCATCAAAAACATGGTTTTATGTGTATGATGTTAGAAGAAGTCTTTGAATTAGGACAATTTATATTCGTTGTATTCTTTTCAACATTTTTATTTCATGGCGTTAATTATGCAATTTTATTTAAGTACGTATTCTTCAATCATGTGAGCTCGCACTTTAATATTAGTTTGTGGGACACATACATACTTGAAACTTCGTGGGTTGCTTCTTTTTGGCAAATCCTCCAAACTCTCTACCGTTTTTTTTTTGAAAATACTGCGTTTTCAAATGACCATGATAATATCATATTTAAGCTATCGCTTTGAAAAAACGCAGCAGGGAGTTTGTCGGAAACTATGACCAATTGATAACATTAAGTTTCAAGTATGTATTAATCATTTAACGAAAAAAGGTGCGATCCCGTGGACTATAAGTGATAGTTTTTAATTTTTATATCAAAAATTTTGTATTTTCTTTTTAGGAATAAAGTAGTAAGCGATTCAAAAGTAACATTAGACGATATTATTTTACCGTTTGACGAATGTGTTGGTGATTTTGGAGCATTTACATGGATATGTTTAATTTTTGCATTATTAGTATGGGCGTTACGTTCAATCAAAGTTATTTATCATGTTTTCCAATTTTGGGATATTAAATTATTTTTTAATACTGCATTAAAAATCGATGATGTACGTATATAATTATTCCGCCATACTTAATATTTCTAATCATAAACCCATCCGAATTAATCGAAGAAGATCGAATGTTTTTCACTTCGTCAGAGCTAAATCAAGTCTATATACTCTAAGAAGGAAGATAGTTTTCAGCTAGATGAATCCGAAACAGTATAAGTACTGTTTAAAATATGGCAACCCTTGAATTATTCTCCAGTACTTAATGTTCCTAAACAAAAACCATTCGAATTAATGTAGAATATCGAATGTTTTCCCTTCGTCGGAGCTAAATCAAGTCTAAATAGTGGTCACAGGACTGGTCGCCGGGTCGTAACCGAAGAACGATTAAAAGAAGTGTTACAGGCGTTACTTTATTTCATACAGGCTAATTTTTTGTGATCATTTTCATTTATGAATAATAATCACCGTGCCAAACTTTTCTAGTGGTTCCAAATATTTAAAAAATTATTCGACACAGATATAGTTTGATCGCTAAATTTTTTTTGATATTTTCAGAGTGAATTGGATAATTTAACATGGCACGAAGTACAAAAACGTGTCCGTGAAGTTCAAAAAGAACAACAAATGTGTATACATAAACGTGATTTATCTGAATTAGATATTTATCATCGAATATTACGATTTAAAAATTATTTAATTGCAATGATTAATAAAAATCTGTTACCAATCAAATTAAATGTACCATTTCTAAACACAGAAATTGTTTTTATTACACGCGGTTTACGTTATAATTTAGAATTATTATTATTTTGTAAGTATACGTTTTTATTCATTAAAATATACAGGCGAAAAATCTATTAAAGCTGCCTATTTTTTTGTGGCGCAGTCGGTAGGGAATTTATAATTATCATTTAAGGCAGATTGTAGATTTTTGTCTGTGAGCACGAAAAATGGGGCAAATATAAACATTTACTAAGTTTCTTTTTGTAATTTAGGGGGTCCATGGTCACCATTTGAAAATAATTGGCATTTAAAAGAAGATTATAAAAAAATAGCTAAACGACATGAATTAGCAGAAGTATTTGCAAAGCACATATTATGGATTGGTGTTGCAAATTTAGTTCTGTGTCCATTAATAATGGTTTGGCAAATATTATATTCATTTTTTAATAATGCAGAAGTGAGTTTTGTACTTAGTTGTTTTGTTTGGACTTAGTAAATTTTTTGGGATTTATTTTTCAGGTTATAAAACGAGAACCAGGTATTTTGGGTTCCTATCGATGGTCGTTATATGGTCGATTATATTTACGACACTTTAACGAGTTAGATCATGAGTTAAATGCTCGATTAACAAGAGCATACCGACCTGCTTCCAAGTATATGAAAAGTTTCAGTTCACCGTTAATGACAATTATTGCTAGGTAATGTAGATTTAAAATTTTCATTCATGTCTATATTATGGGCATGGGATTTTCGTCTTCTTATTGGTTTGAAATATTCTTATCCTTTTTCTTTGTTTTTTTGTTTTCCAGAAATATAGGTTTTATCTGTGGTTCAATTTTGGCTGTGTTAGTACTTTTAACAATTTATGATGAAGATGTATTAAGTGTGGAACATGTGATCATGTTAATGACAGCCCTAGGGGCTATTTTAGGCGCATGTAGCTCATTAATTCCAGATGAAAATTTAGTACGATGCCCTGAAACATTATTAAAATCAGTGTTAGCACATGTACATTATTTTCCTGATCATTGGCGTGGACAAGCGCATACACAACGTGTTCGATATGAATTTTCACAATTATTTCAATATAAAGCGGTAATTTCATGAATTCTTGCGTTGGCATAATAACGTGCATACACTGTACTAAAATTATTATTATTTTTCTAGTTGTATCTTCTTGAAGAATTATTGTCTCCCGTTGTTACACCGTACATTTTAATATTTAAAGTTCGAGCACGCGCACTAGATATTGTTGACTTTTATCGTAATTTTACTGTTGCTGTTATTGGTGTCGGTGATGTGTGTAGTTTTGCTCAAATGGATGTACGAAAACATGGTCATCCTGATTGGCAAGCTGGATCTCGTGGTGGAAATGGTGAACACGTTGAGGGTAAGTTTATTAAACTTTTTGAAATTCTTTGCACATATTCTTTGGAAAATTAGCTAAATTGACTTGTTTTGATCAGGAGTAGAAATTGAATCTTCGAGTTAGTTTAAGTTTTGCATAACTCATGATCAAAATAGGTATTGGTGTCCGTAGGAACTTAAGTTTGACCTCTTGAACGATTCAACGTTTGAGGATTGAATCCTTCATAGGAACTATTAGTATTACTCTTGCACGTATTGCCTCAACTTACTGACCGTCTACTTGAAATGTGAATGCATTACCCGAGATCCAGACTTACTCTTCTTTATTTCTAGCCTTCTTGATTTAAACTAAAGAAAGATTTAATCTTCAGTTCCTTACCCTTGGTTTTTAGATGTACCATGCCTTAATATTTTAGAAACTACAGTGCTCATAATTAATACAAAAATCTATTCCCTAGCTGTGGAACCAATTACAACCAATCAGTACACACAAGCGGAAGATGGAAAAACAGAATTATCATTAATACATTTTACATTAACAAATCCTAATTGGAAAATGCCATCTGGTGCTCAAAACTTTGTACAAACATTAAAAAAGAATGCTGTGCGTGATTTAAATACAAATTGTCTGGTAGATAATCCAGTGTATAACAGTCTATTGTCGGTGTCCAGTTTAGGAGGTGGTGTAAGTATCCTTTGATCTTTCTTATATCTCAAAAATTTGTTATAGGATAATTTCCAGGAATTTTCTTATTTTATGCTAATTATTATGTTACTTACTGAGTTGATAGCGTTTTCTCTAACTTTTCCTCTCACTATTTAATTCCCCTGGGTCATAGTTTAACAAATATACTCATCAAAAGTATTAAAGGAAAATTCTAGATATCACCATTTTTTTTATAAAATAGCTACCAGATGAAAAAACGTCTAAATAATTGAAAAATGCTATAGTTTTGACATGTTTCAAAACCGAAAAGTGGGAGACTGATAAAATCTTTATATATTATTTCTGCCGGCCCGCAAGATCTTACTTATTCCTATATCAAATTCTATGATCTATTGCTCATTTTAAAGCTTTTCGTGTAGGCTATGAGGAAAAATAAACCTATGATACAGGATTTTTAATCTAGAAGTATCAATTTTGCTTGGAAAGCGAACACCTTGGCCCAAATAGCTCGTACAGGAATTTTTTATAACTTATTTTCAAGAAAATTCAACAAACTTTCGAGGGATCTTGACAGATTTGTTGTGAAATAATTTTTAAAATATTGGAACGCAAATTAAAATGGATTCCCTTGTTTTTTCAGTACCAATGTTTGATGCAAGGTTTATTCAATAGTACAATGTTGAATAATACCAGTGTGCATCCTAGTTCGGCGGGTGTTGGACCACAAAACATGTACAATATTGGTACACAACAGTCACCAAACTTTGGTGATATTGGTGGTGGTGGTGGGGCTATGTACAGTGGTACAACAAATACTCATGATAACCAAGAATTACCTGTGATAACTGATGTAAATGCTGATAGTCCAAGTATTGTGATGCGTGGTGGGATTAATCGTGCTGAAGGACCATTATTTTCAGAACGAGGACTATTATACAGGTAAGCCATGGGCTCATTTATTCAACAAAAAAATCATTAATCTCCGAGGAAAATTGAAAACACACGGTTTTCAGAAAACAAGCTGGAATATCAAAAGGCGTTTCTTGTTTCTTTAGTGCGACATTTTGTGGGCTTTGCTTTCATTTTTATTCGAAGATTGATAATTTTTTACTGAGAGATTCGCCAAATTAATTTCTAAGTACATTTACTTCTATTACACTGGGCGGGCTCCTCAATAGGGAATATTCATGTATTTTTTATATATTTTTTATTCATTGTTTACACCTTTATAACAAAGTAAAAAATATAAATACTGCTTAAAAATGCTGTATTGAAGTGTAAAAAAATATTTAAAATGTATAATAGTTTTGAGATATTTAAACGCAGTTTTTTGGCGCTCTCTGTTGATGACGTATAAGTACGTGATCTGTCAATTGGTGACAGTTTAATGTATAATTTACACTTTAAAAAAATGAATTTACAACACAGAGTTTACACTCGTTATTATTAAGTTTTCTAATAAAAAGCCGTAGAATAGTATAATTTAATGAAATACCATGTAAAATGCAAGTAATTAATATCATACAGTATGTCAACAAATTTGACAAACCCGTACTATGATGTCACGTCCGTATAAAAATTTGAATTTCCGTTTTGGAAATTTTTAAATGCCCTCACTGAATTTGTACTTTTATTAATTAATTTTAAGTAATTAAAAAGATATTAATTACTAAAATAATGGTTTAGTTGAAATGTCCAGTCATTAAAGTTACGGAAGATAAATATTTGAACCAAATTTAAATTTCATGAATATTATTCCCTATTATTTTATTCCTTTATTTTCGTTAAAACCAATTTTGACTATATTTTGTTAATGATCTTATTGATTTATTTTAGTTTACATCAAAATGTAACAAATGCTCCAAGTATGGGAGCGTCTATGTTTGGTGTTCATGCTCCACAATATTTAGGAATTGAACAACAACAAATTGAAAATCCATATTTAGAATTTACAGCAGCTGATATGAGTTTAAGTACAATGTATCTACATGAATTACATCATAGACAAGTATGTGTTCTTATATTTTTTGTTTTTATATTATATAAACAATTTTATAGTTTTTTATTTATTTTTAAATTGCTACGTTTTATTATTAATTATAATGTAAACAATTTTGGTAGCGTTCTTTTTATTCCAATTAAGTGGAAAATATCATGGTATTTAAAAATTATAACAGTGAATTTTTATATCGATTAGTAGTGGTTGAGATTAGCTGCCGTAATGATGTGTCGGTAATCTAAGAAATGTTAAAGATCGGAACTCGTCGCCTTTTTTATCGGGAGTATAAGGTGTATAATTATTTTACTTTGTCAAAAGTACCGAGAAATATCAAAAATAGATTAAATTTTCGTATTTCGAAATATTTTTTATAGGCACCATTTAACTTTAATTTTGAGTTTACTCAACAATTATGAACTCGGTGGATTCAAAACGGGTACCACTGAATGAAATTTTAGTTTCGTTAACAAAGATTAGCTAGACTGCGCCAAATCTATTAAATACGGTGTCTAATAGCTGACACTTGGTGACTTAAATGAGTACAATATGATATACTATCATTCCGGCTTCCGGACCATTATTAACCAGGTATCTGAATGGATAAGATGGAACACTTTAATGTGCAGCGATATTAATATTCTCATTGAGAGCAGCATTAAAATTCTTAATCTCGGTTCAACTAACCTTAAAGGTAGCACAGCACTGCCGAACGTCCTTAAATAAGGAACACAGAGACATTCTATGGACACAGAGACTTTCCGAGGAATTTTAAAGCCGGCAAGTTGGCTAAAAATAACACTAGGCTTCTTTGGCGAACGGCAAGCTGCTTTTGAATGAGGAAATCATAAGATAGACTAATTTTAAATGGAGGAATGAACGCACTTGTGGAACTACAAGGCAGATATAGCGGGTGTAGAATCGTAGGACTTTTGAAGATCTTATCTCGCTTGCGAGGCCCTCTATAAACAAAATCGTTTCGGCTATTACAGGACACTGACTAGGGAGGAGTCACTTTGAAAGACTGGGATTACCAGTGTCACGGTTATTGCAGGAGTTGTCACAGTAGGGAAGAGGAAGAAACGATGTCTCATCTTCTCTGTCACTGTTCAGCTCTTGCCATGAGGAGATGGTCTCATTTGAGTCAGCCTTCTTTGATGTCCTCTCCAATCAAAAGGCCGTTGATATCAAAGCACTCTTGCTTTTCTTAAACAGCTACAAATGGTTCATGGAGTATTGGGCTGCGGATGGGTATTCCTACTTTTCGGTATTACAACGAACCCTTTGGTCTAAGTGTGTCTCATCCCAGGCCAGCCACTCTAACCTAACCTACTTCTCGGTACTTTCTTTACAAACAGATTGTAGTAAAATATTACAAAGTATTAAATACCCGTAAAACGCTTCGGCCTATCGAAACTTGATATATTTACGCTAAAGTAATTTTGTAAAATTAGGGCTTTGCTTATTAAACGTAGATTTAATATCACTTTTAATGAAGCTTAATTATATATCAATAGAAATCCTTTTTCAAAATTTAAACCGTGATAATTTCTTCTTAATCATAATATTTTGATGTTTTTATTTTTATTTTCATTTTTAATATCGTGTTTTGATTTTATATTGAATTGGATTTAAAAATTTATAAAAAATTAAGTACAAAAATTTTGATTTTGATGTGTTGTAAAATTATTATACGTGTAAATTTGTGGTCGCCCGTTGGTCCCCCTTTTGAATTGAGTCTTACTACTCAAAATTAAATTAGTAATTATATAATTATATCGTATTTATAAATAATTTTAACAGGTCTGTCTTAAGTAAAAAAATACAATGTTCTTTGGTAAATAGGATATTTAATTATGCATCTATGCTTTTGAATGAAATATTATTTTATGTCCGTTGTTTTGTAGCCATTTTTTCAAAAAAAAGAAAAATTTTTAGGTAAACAACATTTTGACTAAAGTATCTTTTAAACATTATAGGTAACTTAATTATAGTTTTTATTTGGTACGTTTAGCTGATAAAAGTGCTTGCAAGATAACTGGAAAATAATCCGTAGCTGATTTTTGTATGTACAAGATGCGGAACGATAATAATTATAAATAAGAGGGATACCGCAAATGGGTTCCTAGTATCTAGACCAGGGGGCCTTCTATCCCTCCTTGAGAATAACTGTCACCCGAAAGCGAGGACCCAAACATGCTAAATTTGACTTTCTGAAGGTGCAAATAACATGTATGGAGGTTTCACCGTCCTCCATACAGGACCTATAAATGAGAACATCAGAGATCCCCATGTTATGAAGATGGTAGTGTCCTGAAATCGACAGTGTCCTGTCAAGAGTCTCACTATTCTTCTCAACTGTGCTCTAGTGAGTTTCAGTACCCTACGGGATTATAAAAATGAGCTTGCCGTAGCCATTTCTTGATTTGTTAAACTACGGAGCATCTTGCTATGAAAATGATAGGCTCCGGCGAAAGAGGCGTTTCCGGTGACTGTTCCCTTGAGGCTTCATCTTACTTTCAAGTACTTGCAAGCGCGTTTATCGACTAAACTCATTTGTTTCTATGTTCTTTTAATTTTAATCTGCAGCCAAATCATTAAAAAAAAAATGATCCGTCGATTAGGTACAGAAACGAATTCACCGAATATGTTTCTGCAAAATTAATTTCGATTGTTTTAAATGTAAATTTTCTAATGATTGGCTTGGTTTATTTTCATAAAACTTTTCAAAATTTAATACTTTTTTTGAAAAAATGGACTTATTATAAATTTTGCTTTTTTACATTCGATAAATGAGTTATTTCATTTCGATGCTACTGCAAAAATTGTTCCAGTATCGGCACTTCTGTTATCTTTTAAAGTGATAGTTTTGTTTCAATATTATTCTTCTTAATAATTATATCTGGTCCCTTAATTTCGACTTTTCGAAGTATTTAGGAATGATAGAACTATTTGTTTCGGGAAAAAATGTAAAAAAGCATATTAAGATCAGTTGATTGGCGACAGTATTTCTTTTAGTCTAAAAAGCCAATGTATGTTTTAATTTTGTAAAAAAAAAACAAATTGAATAACAAAATTTGCTTAATCTGCATGACTTTGTTTGTAGAATGATGAAAAGGGAGCGCTGTTAATTAAAAAAAAGAATATTTTTTTGAAAAGTTTATTATTGCTTTTATGTTAAGGCTATTCAGTGTACTAGATAGCTCGGCTTGAATTATTTTAGCTAATTTTGAATTTAATTCAAACTCCTGGTTAGTGGCTGCCTATAAATGTTTGCATAATTAACTGTCTGGTATACGAATCGAGCCTTAATATGGTTTAGCCTTTTATTTTTTAAAATTTGATTGTCATAAGTTTTCTTCTATTCTATTTTCTAAAATATAAGAGGTAAAGTAGATCCAAAAAAAAAACGCAAAAATTTCGTACACTATTACTCTTCTAAGTATACGACCTCGTGTAGGATTTCGAGCGTTAAGATCCAAAATTATTATAATTCTTGAGTTTGATTAAATTTTGTTTGTGATTTTCCAAAGTGGTACGTAACCCTTAACATTCTTGCGATTGGCATGTTTTTAAAAAAAGTGACATGTTTCAGCTAATACAGCCATTTTCTAACTGTAAATAATTGCTTTTATGACGATCAAATAATAAAAATCTCAGTTTAGTTCAGTCGACAGTAGTTTTAGGTAGAAAAAAGTCAGAAATTAATGAAACTTTGGGACGTTGTACAGGGATTGTTAATTAACACTTTCTCTTTTGGATCTCGAAGACCATGAAAGACCTTTCACCAATAACTTTCAGGAAATTCTGCATTTTTTGGCATTCTACAATTCTGCATCATAATTCGGGGAATTTTGGATTCATTAATTAATTTTTTAAAATGTCCTTTTTCTTGAAACGCCATATCTCGGTAGCGAATTGACTTGCAAACATGTTTGAATAATCAAAATTGTAGGAAAGTTAAAATTCTACAAAACAGTATGGGGAAATTGAGGAAAAACCGGAAAAAAAGGAATATTTTTTTCTCCTTACTCTTTTCGAATAGGGTCCTTGAGGTCTAAAAATTGAGAAAGTTTTAACTAACCATCTCTGAACAACATCCAAAAGTTTCATTAATTTCCAACCTTTTTCCACTTAACCAAACTTTTTCCCACCTGTCGTCTGGCCTAAGTTATGAACAAAAAATTAAGGCACACTTTAAACTTGTGTCATTTTGTACCAAAATAACACGCACTAAAAGAAATATTTTCCAATTTTAAAGATACGAAGACGTGGCGTCCAACCAGATGTAACACAAAGATCATTATGGCAACGACCTCATCAACAAGGGGATACACCAGCAATAATAATACAAGGAAGTCAATCAGTGAATGTTGCCGAGAACACACCATTATTAAATAAACATAGATGAGAACAAATTAATTTAATTATCTAGTCATAGCGTATACAGTGATAATTGTATACTGGAAAAGTTTGGAAAATTTTTATGACAATACCTGTATAAAAAAAAAAAACAAACTACTTCAAAAAATGTTATTAATTATTTTTAAAAAGTGAAAGAAAAAAAAAAACGTTTAAAAACTTTTATTTTTGAAAAATAAATGGAAACTTGTTTAGGAAAATGGTATATTATTATTATTTGTTTTCTTATTACAATGTGCTTCCAACGTTGAAGCATTTAACGATTTTCTCCACCGTTAGTTTTCCCTAACTATTTAGTTTTTTTTTTGCGTCGTTGTTTTACAAAATTAATTTCCTTGAATTGTTTGAAAGTCTTTAACCGACTGGAGATCTATGATTGATATTCCTAAAAGAGCCATTGATCGAAATTTTTAATCACCATTTCATGTACGCTAATTTTAGGAGAGTGATTCAACAAAAACTTTATTAATAGTCGTAAAAAAAGGATTACAGATTTCTCTCATGTTTTCAGGTCCGTGCGCAGGAATTATCCAAGGGAGGGGGGTTGTGTTCAAACTTTTGTTGATCATGTTAAGTCATATATTTCAATAAAAAAAAGATACTATTTTTTGCCATCAAATTTTTATTTTCCATAAATTCTTCTAACTTCAATGCATATTATCGAAAGAAAAAAGAAATACTTTTTGACACCTGCAATACGCATCAATTCTAATAAATTTCTTTCTAGTATTTAAACTATTAAATATTCCTAATACAAGTTTTCAAAAAAAATTACAATCAATAAAATAAATATAAAAAAAATTTTTGAATTAATAACGCACGATGTCATATTTTTCTTAGAAATTTATAAATGTCAGTTGACTGAAAAAAAAAAATGTTTTTGAAAATGAAATTATGTAGAAATGAATGAATGTGAGGCTTCGTTTTAAACTAAACTTTGCTAAGGCTTCGGCTAGACACGAATGTAACCGCCAGATAAAACGAAAATTGGCAAATATCAAATATTATTAAACAACACAAAATGAAAACAATCCATTGATTTTCCGGGATTGTATGCAGCTACACTTCGTAAAAATAAAAACCCGACACTTTTTGTTTCGTTAAAGTTGTTGTCTCGCTTTGGGCATAATATCAGAAGTCGATTAATACGGAGAAGATAAGAGAGGTTGTGTTCTGAACTGACATTCATTTTGTTGAGATATATTACGAAAAGTTAATCAATTTTATTGTTGCACAGAAACAACTATAGTTAGAGTATTGTAGTCGAAGAGACATAACATAAGTCTTTGACAACAGTTCTCAACAATTGAGTGGTATAGTAGAGATAAAAATTACACATTATTTCACTGCAAACTTATATACTCATTATCGTGCATATAATCGAAAATTTTTTTACAATATTCTTTTTTCTCCAATTGGTCCTCGAATTGTAGTCATGGCATTCGAGAATTCAATACTATTTGTAAAAGGAAAAAAGTCAATTTTTGTCCTGACGTATGACACATTTCATACTATTTTTATGAAAAGTGATCGATCGTTAGAGAGTGATCGAAAGTGAAGATCGTTAGAGAGTCCTATTTTTCTCCCCCAATTTAGTGTGTGTTTCATAGCCGTATGATCTCGTTGTAAAGTTATGAGCCCAAAAGGGCCAGTCTGTGGATATTTTGTGTATTTTTACAGCCTGAAACAAAAAATCTCGCGTTTTTATTTCTGTGGAATGCATTTGATACTTGTCTTATGTTCGTTGTTTTGTGTGATGTTCGCTTTGGTGTCTGGCCGCAACTTAAGATGAAACAAATGTGTTGTGTTTATAAACAAACTAAAAACTTGTAAGGGTTTTCTTAAAAATATTTTCAGTACGATTTGAAATGAGAATGTCAAAGCTTACTGGAAATAGTTTTTTTGTAAAATCATTGCTAGCTCTTGGTTGACTATTTTTTACGTTGTTTAATATTTTTGTATATTTTTTTCCTTTTAAATATTAACAACGATTTAAAAATATATATATATTTATGTAATAAAAATTTAAAAAATATATCGCACTACTCATGTACAGATTTTAGTGTATCTTTCGAGAAAAAAAAACAAAAACTTTTTAAATGATAAAAGAAATTATGAAAAAAATGTGTTAAGTATTTATTTATTGAACGAAAAAAATAAATAAAATACTGAATTTTAGAAAAAAAGTGTTTTTTAATTCATTTTTATCCGACTATGGCAGACAAATTGGTTAAAAGTTCTTGGTTTACCAATGGATACTTCCAATGGCATGGTTTCCGTAAGTTTCATGGATTAGTCATCATGAGAGCGGAATGAGAAGCTGCTCCTCTACAAAACATGATGGATCTAAAGCTATAATACTTGATCCAACAGTACGATTTGAACAGAATTGTTGTATGGTGTGAATTTTGAAAAGAGAGCAATCTATGCGTCCTGTGTCGTGGACCGCCGTGGAAAAGTTCAAAGTTGGTGGCCTGCTCTTTGGTATTCGTGGAGTAAATCGTGCATTCACAAAGAAAACCCTTTCTGAATTTGGATTATCTAACAAAACCCTCACCGAAATTAGCCTTCAAATTCTGAAAGATTCAATCCGTATCCTAAACATTCATTTAATTCAATAAGATCCAAAAAATTATCTCAACAAACCATGTTAACATGGAAATAGAAGATTCTGACATAGCAATCGTACACGGGTAGGATAAACTACCATCTGAGCCAGAAAACCGGACTGAATAGTCAAGAAACGGCTAGCTCCTGCTCGAGCAGGATTCCACCTCTCTCTGTATCTTCGAGCAATGACCTTAAACTCACTGTCAGCACTCTCGATAAAAAAACTCCTAAAGTTATAGAAAAATTTAAGTTTTATATCAAGTGATGAACTGCTTAAATTCTATCTACACGAACCCTATATTAAAACGTGGAGTAAAAAAACTTTGCTACCAGATATGCAGGAGCTGTCCAGAATGTCCTGAAGAAACATTTCGGAAAACCATGAAAATCCACCGGCTCTACAAGAGAAATTATCGAAACGTTGCAGCAATCTCTTTGAATATCTGCAAATTAATAGTTTTGGGTTTCATCTGTGATTTTCCCCAACAGTGCATGGACCATTGGACGGCAATTTAAATAATTTCGGTAAAGATCTGTTTCTACATTTCAAACCTCTATAAAGAAGAAATTTTAGCAAAAATAGTAAATTATGAATCTTAAGGCTACTAGATTACAAGGTTAGGTTAAATTAGAGTGGCTGCCTGGGATGGGCTTGACGCAAATAAACCATAGGGTCCGTCGTGATACCCAAAAAGTAGGTTGGCTCATTTCCGGTCACAACTTCATCAACCATTTGGATCTATTTAAGAAGAGCTATCATGTAATAGCCGCAACGATTTTGCTTAAAGAGGTTCTTTGAAGCGAGATAAGATCTTTGGAACCTCTCTCCATCTAAGATTGGCCTTTCTTAAGATTTCCTCAATCAGGAACAGAAAAGCAAACTCCCGGATTTCCATTGATAATTGGACCCGATAGCCTTGTGTCATTTCTAGCAAGCTCGTCAGCTTCACAATTCTCTGGATTGTCCCTGTGTTCCTGTACCTATACTGAGTAACAAACAATCACTAGAATAATATAAAAAATATTGATGAAAATTTAAAATACGAATGACACCCATTCATTGAAAATGTTTTCTACAAAACTTATTTTTTAAGCTATTTGCTTGTGTTCAATTAAAAAAACACCCTGTATAAATTTTAAGTGGAAATTTTATAATCGATAAATTTTAAGTTATAAAGTTAGCTTTGGAATTTGTTTACGCATCAATTATGTAATTTTGACAGCCGTGTATAGAAACAGAAAATCATTGGATAATTAAACTACACGATGGAAAACAAGAAAATATTACGACAATTAGCAGAAGAAAAATTAAAAGCATTTGCGACTGGTAATATGGGAAAACCGTTACAATCAAAGAAAAAACTTATGGAACAACGTCATCGAGAAGATGAAGAGGCCGTTGGTCATGTATTTCAAGAATTCTTCAATACTTTTCAAGAACCAACATCATCAACCAATGAAAAAGTTTGGATTAAAGGAGGTAAAATAAACATTTTTTAACTTCTAATAGTTTATTACGGACTGAAAATCGATAATTTCCAACTGATCCAAAAGGAGCAAAACCAATAAAAAAAATTAACTAATTTGGGAAAAATTATTTTCCTTCCAATTTCAATAAATCCCGATTTAGTTACGTGAAAACGCTATTTGGTTAATTAAAATCAATATTTTGAAAGACGCAGGTTGAATGTTCAAATAAACTTCGCCATTTATAAGTCAAACTTTCCTTAAAAAATTGTTTTTTTAAAATCGAGAACCAAAAATTGTGTATAAAGGGATTAACGCAGGATTTCTCGTATGATATTCGATCGTTCTCAAGTATTCCCAAAATTTCGTTTCGTTCTTCTGCTCTATTTCCAAAACGGTTCAACTTATAAAAAAAGGTTCAATTGAAATTTGTAGAAAATTTTATCCTCTACAACTTTTATAATAAATGTAAATACAATGAAGGCAAAGGAAACAAGATATCAAAAATTAATTTTTGCTACTTTTGACCTTGAATATCTAAGGACGCTGATACGTGGCCATATGTGACTTTTGAGACAACCTTTGCATTATCAAAATAAAGAATTGTACAAACGTTCAGCTTTTTCCGTTAGATTACGAAGCGATTGACTCCTTTTTTTTGACTAAGATGAGTGGATTATACAAATTTTATGAATTAATAAAAATTTAATTGCGTTATTTTAGGGACACCCTTCATATTTTACAAAAAATTTCCCGTTTCCCAGATTTAAAAAAAAAAATATAGTGGCTTTCCTTAGACGGGTTAGTAACCATTTGTGAAATATAGTCATACATTGAACGTTTCGTTTTCTTCGTTAGTTCCGAATAATCGCTCGAATCCGCCTAATCAATCATGCTCTATTTGGTCGATGAGAAACTGTCACAGAAACAATTTTAGTATTAATACGATTTCGAAAGCTTCTTGTGATACTTATGTTTTAATTTTTCCAAATCAAGGTGTATATAATCCCGAACGGAAAAAAGAAGATCCAAAAGAACGCGGTCGTATTTATAAACCAACGGCAAAAAATACGTCATCGAAAGAATCATCAAATTTATCCGTTGACAAACTTCGAGAATGTACAAAATTAGTCAACAACGATTCCAAAATGGATTTGTTTCATAAGAGAAAAGACAAAGAACCGAAAAAAAGTAATTTGGAATTATTAAAAGAAGAAATGAAACAAAGTCAAGAAGAACGTGAAGAACGCCATAAACTCAAATCAATGATATCCACAATTTCTGAAACAGATTTTCAATTAATGTTACGAAATGAAATGGGTAATTTTGATGTTTGTGATCCAAACACTACAAATTTATATTTGGGTAATTTAAATCCAAAATTAACGGAAAATCAATTAATGGAAATATTTGGTAAATTTGGTCCATTAGCAAGTGTAAAAATAATGTGGCCTCGTACTGAGGAAGAAAAATCACGTGGTCATCATTGTGGATTTGTTGCGTTTATGAATCGAAATGATGCAGAACGGGCGTTACATAATTTAAATGCTAAAAATATTATGGGATACGAATTACGTATTTGTTGGGGTAAATGTGTTCCATTACCGGTACATCCTGTTTATATCCCTACAGCGTTTCAAGAACTTTCAAAACCTCCGCCTTTTTCTGGGTTACCATTCAATGCACAACCTATAAATCCAGATATTGCGATAGATAGAGAAGACAAACATAATTGGAATAGTTTATTGTCGCAATCCGTAATCAAGGTAATTATCTTAGTTGAGTTAATCTATATATAATCTTTTTTAAATAGGTTTCTTTCGTTGTAAAAAGTGCAGAAAATACGTTATTCGGTTCCGCACGACCTTCTGCACGCGGTTTTGGGACAATTTATCTATAGATTGTTTTCTTGGGTGACGTTTTCTTGAATATCTCTGCTCTTATTAATCGGATTCAGGCGAATAAAAAACAGAATTATCCCGAAATCTCGTGCAGAAGGTCGTGAGGATACTTAAAGTTTTCATTAACTGTCTTTAATAATTTCATTGAAGGTAGTTATTCCAACCGATAGAAAAATTTGGTGTTTAATTCATCGAATGATCGAGTTTGTAATTCGAGAAGGTCCACTTTTTGAGGCGATGATTATGAAAAAAGAAATCAATAATCCAATGTTTAGTTTTCTATTTGATAACAACAGTCATTTACATGTGTATTATAGATGGAAATTATTCTCGATTTTACAAGGAGACAGCCTTAAAGAATGGCGTACAGATGATTTTCGAATGTTTGAAGGAGGATCAATATGGCGACCTCCGCCAATGAATATGTACACGCAAGGGATGCCTGAACATTTAATTGAAAGTAATTACAAAGATCCGAGTAAAAGTTTATCAACAGCGCAAAAAGAACGTTTCGAACAATTGTTAAATGCAATCACACCAGAACGATTAAAAATTGCGGATGCAATGGTTTTCGTAATGCAACATGGAAAAGCAGCGGATGATATTTGTAACTGTATTCTGGATAAAGTTAGAAATACAACGAATATCCATCAAACAATATCCTGTTTATACTTAATATCCGATATTTTGAGTAATTTACAGCATAAAATTCACAATACGTCACAATATCGACGCGCAATCGATACACGTATCTTTGAGATATTTAATCATGCGCACAATTTATATAAAACTCAAGAAACTTTAGTAGGATTAGGATTTAAAGAACGAGTATTTCGAATGTTTGATATCTGGAAGAAGGAAACCTACTATCCAAATGAGTTTATTATACGATTGGAAAATATTTTTGGAGTGTTTCCAACGTCGCAAACTAATGAAATAGAAATGGAATGTGAGGATAATAGTGACGATGACGGTACACCGTTAATGGACGAAGTTATTGAGTGTACGTATTCAAAAAATAAAAACGATAATGGATCAGATCATGAAGTATTCTCAGATTCTACTGAAGATGCTGATGGAGAATCGTGGAATTCGTCACCCAGATCTAGTGGAAAAGATGATACACGCATTCTGTCAATACACATCCCATCAAAATGGGATTAGAAGAAACAATGATGTTATTTCAAATCTCTGACGTGTTTGATGGAGTATACCAATTAAACCAGTTGGTATAAACCAATTGTTAGGCTAATGCTTTCACAATTTGTCCACAAAGTTAGTAATTGCTATTAATAACTGGGAGTTGCAACCCGTCAACTGGAGATAATAATTCGTATTAATTAAAAGAGGAAGTGGGCCAGATATTAGTAGTTCCAATTTACACTACCAGATGGCAATAATTGTGCTTACCATTTTTAAAGCCAATCAAAATATTCAAATTTAAATCAGATAATTAAAACTTATCTCTTCTTAAATAAAAGTTTACTGCTTTTTCAGTAGTTCCAATTTGGACCACCAGTATACTTATCAATTGTCAATAGTTTTGGAACAGATTTGATTAGCAATCATCGGATTATACTTCTTTCTACTTTAGGGCTTATTCTATTTTAAGGGTGCTCGATGAGGTCGAGTGTGCTCTCATGCCATGGGAGCCTAGATTATTAGGATAATAAATAAAACAATGTATAACAATTTAAATAAAACGTAATATATTAATATAATTATTATTTAATATAATAAATATTTTAATTAAAATGGAATGTTGTGCTAAAATAGATTAGAGGTACTGTGAGTTTCTTTAAAAAATGTTTCTTAGAAACAAGCATCTGTTTTAAGAAAAATCAGATCATATAACAAATGCAACAATGTTAAAATATATTAAGAAGAATTAACGAAAAAAATAGTAGGAATGGAAAATAATTTAGAATCATTTAAGCTGTATCGAGGCATCACAATCTTCAGTTTTTCTCACTTAATAACGTGTTAAGTATATTTCGATATCGTAAAACCATTGGATCATATAATTCAGGTGCATCTTTAAACGGTTCACAAACTAATGTTGGTGGGGTTAACACTGAGGTAATTTCATCGTAACTTTTTTCTTTACAGTATAAACCATGTTTTGCTTGATATGATGCTCCCAAAACAGCAGAATTTGCTGTTTCCTGTAAAAATTTTTGGCATTAATACGAGACACGTCCAGTTGAACAGATTCCGTTTCACAAATTGAGAAAAAATTTACCTGCGTATAAACTGGTGCGTTAAAGACATCAGATAAAACTTGTAAAATTGCTTTATTCTTAGACGCACCTCCAGTTGCTAAAATTTTTGTTTCTGGTCCTAAAGTAGTAAAAATAGTAAATTACATAAAATATTATTTCGAATCTGATGAAATTACCTAAATGGAAACCAATATCTTCGGCATGTGCGCGCCTAGCAATAAATTGTCCTTCAATTAATGCTCGAATCTCAACTTCATAACTTGTAAATCTGGTTACTCGAGTATCAGCTTTATTGAATCTATAATCGCCTTTTAAAAATGGAATGATCTCTTGTGTATCATAATATAAAGCCATATTTCCAAAATTTCCCCTTGGTGTACTATCAATCAATTCATTAAAAATGTCCCATGATCCGTCTGCACAACTGTTTCGTAATCGTTCCCTTGTTAAGGAACCATTTTTAAAACTGAAACAAAAAATAATTTATTAAACTTACAAATAATCGTAGAGGTTTTTTCCCACGGGAGACATCCTAATCATGACTATCAATGATTGTAAGTCATAAATCTTTATGGCCATAAAAAACTTATATGCAAAAATTATTTGAAATATTACCATAACATAGCCATATACGCATCAGAATTGACTGGATTACATAAAATATGTCCATCAGATACAACTTTTGGTTGATTTATCCATAAAAATACGGTGTCACTTGTACCTAAACTTATAGCAAGCCATCCATCTTGTAATTTCATTCCTAAAATACAAAGTGGCGCCACTTGTGATAAAAGTTATAACTAAATATATTACGTAAAACAAACCTGCTAATGATGCTGGATTATCACCAGTAAATGCAACAACCTTACAATTTGGATTAAATCCAAACCTTTCTATACAATATGTAGAAATATTACCTAAATTTGTGTAAGATGGAACTGGTTTACCTAATTTTTCTCGTAAATTCTCACCACAAACATCCAGACATGGCTGATGCCAATCTTTTGTACGTATATCTAATAAATTCATGCCAGATCCATCCGCATAGTCAATTGGAGCAATGCTGCCTAACAGTAACGAACATGCAAAACTACTAACCAATGAAATTCGCTAAAAAAATGTCAATATTGAGTTACAATGAACTTTTAGAAATTCAGTCAGACTTACTTCTGTATTTTTATAGGCGTCGGGATTTTTATCAGCAACTTTAGCAATTTGTGCGCCAGTAAATCTTTCATATGCTTTTGAACCCGTTATCTTAGCTAAATTCTAAAAATAAAAATTATTTATTAAGTTTTAAATTTTAGACATTTGTTTGGAAGTTAAAAGGATTCTATTTTAACTTAGGTGGTCAAAATGCTACCAAAAACCTTTTTTGAAACATAATTAAAAAAAAAATAGTCTAAGATCCCAATTAGGATCGACCTTCACCCATCTGTTTACCGGATGAAAGTTATTTTTTATGAAATATAAAATGTTAACAAATATCCCTGCAATGGGTTGCCTTAAAAAATGTGGTCCAGACTACTTTTAGTGAAAATATCAAGAGTAAAATTTTTAGAAATTTTTCACTGACTTGCAAATCTTACGAATTTTGATCTACTCGAAAGTAAAAGCCATAAAGAATATGCAGCAGCTATGTTGTCTGCCTTTTTTCGTTCACTATAATCGCATTTATACAGGTTGTGAATAGTAATTACGTTCATCTGTTAATTCATTAACTCGCATATATAAATAAAGATAATTTTATTGCAAATACGGTGCTATATGATTGTCCACAAAATCAGTCAAAAAATAATGTTTACAAGCTTTCCCAGTTTTGATATTTTTATTAAAAGTTGTCTGGACTATATTTTTTAAGGCAACCCACAACAGGGATATTTGTAAATATTTTACATTTCATAAAAAATAACTTTCATTCGGTAAGCAGATAGGTGAAGGTCGACCTTAATTCGGATCTTGTACTAAAATAAATATCTATCAATTAAAGCTGTCTATGAAACATAATTGGCGCAGTCGGTAGGCACCCTTAAAGAAATCAAATCTAGTCACATCATAAACAAAATAGCGGCAATTTATGAGAACTAAATGCAAAATTGGATTCAAAATTTAACCAGAGGGGCAAGTTGGGGATTTTCAACTTCTCTGTCGAAATTTACAAAATGCTAGAAATATTTTCTTTTTTTGAATATTCATATTTTAACGATTACCTCCTTTCCACCAACACATTCTTCTAATTTTTTACAATATTCAGATGTACTTGAATCCATCCAAACTGGACTTTCACTTATCGAAAAACATCCAACTAACTGTTCATGTAAAAATCGACTGGAATCTAAATTTTCTAAAACTTTACTACTTCCATTTTGCCAGTAAACTGATCCATGTTGTTGTGCTGATCCCGATACTGATACAACTTTTGAAAAATCAACCCCACATATTGTCAATTTATCAAAGATCATATCCAGTGCTTTGACCCACATTAAAACGGGGGCTGTAACAATATTTGTTCGTTCTCGACTTTGGTGTACACCTCCATGGGTTCTACAAAATAAATAGCAAACATGAAATAATTTTCGACTACATTCGATAAACTTAAGTATGAATTTAATACATTTTTAAAGCTGCAGAAACATGCGCAATAGATTCGTTTTGTAGTGGCAGCACCAAAAGATTTATTATTCTTTTGCATGCAACATTAAAGAGTATTCAAAATAAAAATGAAAGACCTCATACAATGAGTATCCATATCAAATTTTTACAGAAAGAAGCCACCACCTTTAGAAATACAATAAATATTTGTAAAAATAAATTCCCATTCCGTATAGCTCTTACGATTTGGATTCTACATTGTTAATGAGGACACTTAACTTCATTGTAATAAGTACAAACCGAAATTCTGGCAATTCATTATCGAACTGAACGAACGCTTCATGGATTAATTCCAAATTATTATTAATAACAACTGCTTTGACCTAAAACAAAATTTTAAAATTTAAATACAGTAAGAATGGAATTAGGCTTAGGCTTAACCCTAAATTGTAAAATAAAACTAATAATTGAAACTAGTTTAAAAAATCTGTAACTGAAATAAACGCATTTTAGATAAGGAATCAATTTTCTTTTACAATTGAGCAAAAATTGGTATTCATATGAGTAGACTGAATGCGGCCATATACATTTTAATAGAAATAGAGTGCTTTCGAATATGCCTGAGGTACCATGTCTCTTAAGTTCGCCCCTGTATAGTGATATATTTTTAATTTCTAAATTTATTTTCGCATTTCTTTACAAAATATGAAAATACGATAAAAGGGTGGCAAAAAGGAAATTAAAATGAAAATCGACCAAGAAATACGAATGATATAAGTATTTTAAACTATTAATTAGACAGAGATATAGGACATGGTATTTGACGTCATATACTATTTAACATAACTCCATGTTAAACTCTGTTTTGTTAGATAAAGATATACAAACAAATCTTTGATGGCTTATTTTGGTTCATGCATATTTCCTATTCCGCTATTCTAAGAATAAATAGGTACAGAGTGCGTTTACACAGTTAATTCGAAAAAAAGAAGAGTTTCTGTATAAAATATAAAAGATATTCTTTCTTTTATCAGTATCGTGATCGAGGTGACGGCCGAATTTAAAGTGTCTAAATAATTATGTTCCTCTTTGATCCTAACATGTTTTGTTAGAAAAATTTAATTACCCTACTAATTTATAATTACCGAATTAGTATGTTGAATTTTTTTCTCTGGTCTTTTAAGAATAAACTACCTTATGAGCGCCAAAATTAAATAAGAATATTTTATTAAACAAATCATAGATGTCACATCTAAACATATTTTTCAAATTTGATAAAATTGTTGATGAATCATCACACGCATGCGTGATATTATTTATATTTTATATGATAATTTATAATTATATCGAGAGAACACGGAAGGTATATTTATAACAGGTTGGTTATTAGTGAAATTTGTTTTATCAATAATCATACAAATCAATATTTTTTTTTTTTAAACATGTAAAAAAATTGCGCTTACTTGTTGTGTACTAAAATCAAATCCTAAATATGTTGATTCATTATTATCGACACCCATTGCTCTTGTAATTTTCCGATCAAACACAAATTAAACATTAAACCTTTTTTTCGTAATATTAATAACAACAAAAACCGTATTGTATTTTTCTTATAATAATAGTGAGTGGTTGAACTTTTCACTGGAAATTCCTTTTATGTATAGTTGTGTAGTAATATCTTTATTTACAAAGAGATGTAGTTTACTGCAGTAATTGTATACATAATAATAGTACAGAATTACAGATATACCGTTCGTTTAAGTATTCTCATAGATTTAAAAAATTATTATTCTGTAATCTTATGTAAAGAGGTCTTTTACGGTCATCACTATACAACACATTTTAAGAAAATAATAATATCAAACAATATTCTTGTGTGAATATAAAGATTATATTCTGATTTTTTTTTCTAATTATTAAAAATGTGTGATAATTTTATACACAGAGGTGTATTTGCATTTTGTTTTGTATTAAAATACTTTGAGAAATGTAAATGAAATTACATGCCAACAAGCGGTGGGGCAGATAGTAAATGGATTTATTTAATTCCGTGAACCGTATCGTCAAAAATTATAAGAATATTATCTTATCATTTTAGGCTGAGAATATATTTGCTACTGTTGATGAAGTAGGGAATATTCCGAAAGAAACTCTTGTAGTTTTTTAAAGATGAGGAGATATTTCGGCTAGTTTTTGAAATATAAATTACCTTACGCTAGGTTATAGAAGAACTATAACCTACAAATGAGTAGTTTTGACAGGAGTAAATCCCCCCTACTAAGGGACATCCATAAATTTCGTCAAACAAATCCAATTTTCGTTGTTGTTTGATGGTGTTCGGCTTCATGTCTGGCCATAGCTTTAGCATATACAAAAACAAGGCTAATTCTTCTAAAATATTAACCAAAGGTAATTTTTCTTTTCCCAAAGACAGATACCGGAACGCCGTTTCGAGAAGATCGAAACAATCGACTTAAATAAAACTTAAAATTTAATGTAGTTTTATTAGGAGAACATCAAAATTGAAATACTTATTAACTAACAGTGCTCGATTCGAAATAGAAGTATCTTCGACTACATGAAATTTAATTCAAAATAGGCTTTGTGCTACTAAGTAGCAAGTATATTCTCAGCCTAATAACCGGATATATGTGATATCAAGTAATAAATAAATTCTTTCAAAAATATATACCTTATTAGTAAAGTAGATATTATTAAATAAGAGAAAAACTTCCTTTCGATATCGATACACAATAATTCTTTTTTTCTAGATGCAAAGTATCCCCTAAGAAGTAACTCAGCTTCTAAAAATTTTAATTTGCGAAAAATTAACTTTTTGCTATATCTTGACAAGGTTGAATGAAAAAACATCCAACTCCAATCAGAGTTTAAATTTTGTTGATGTGTATGTCTTACCATTAAAGTATGGTTCATTCATTTTGGAACCCCCGGTATAAGTGGTTTAACGGGTTTTTTAATACATAAATATCACCTTGATAATTAAAAGTCATGTACTTACAGAATAATTTCATTTCCGATTTAACTACTTCTTCTTTTTATAATTTTATGCATTTAAAAAGTCTTTCACTTTGATTTCTTTACATTAACCGTTTGTTGGGGCTTTACCTGTGTTTATTATTTATCCCTTTCTACCAGTATGATTAACTGTATGTCTAGTCAAAGAAAGTAAATTTTAGACAAATTTTTGGAGGGTGTGAAAGAAAAAAAACCATATAATTTAAAAACTGCATCAGATTATAAAAAAACTTATAGAGTATGTCGCATTTGAGATCAAGACATCCTTATATTTTCATTATTTATAGGAATAACGATTTGAAATTTTGCACAATCGTACAAGGTGATGGGCCACATTTTTATACTTAATACTATAGTTAAAATAATGACAGATATTTTCCTGTTTTGAAAATTATAACTTAAAAGCGGCATTCGATTTTCCATAAAATACATTTAAAGTGATGAAATAAATTGCATTTGTGTGTTATTTCTTCTTTAAGTGATTTTCTCCTTAAGTATAATGTGAACGTTAAGAACGTCCTAAAGTAATGTGTTGTTCAATCAATATTTCTACTTTTATTCATTTTAATTCAAATGTCAGAGAACATTGGGCAGAGAATATTTAAGGCAGTTTATTAATGCTAGTTTCTTATTTACATTAAAACAACATCCGTAATAATTTCTATGAAAATAGAAAAACATATTGTAATTTAATATAAATAATTGATACACGACCCTGTTTTTTTATTATTATTATTATAATATTTCATAAAATAAAACAAACAGCTAGATTATAAAAATATGCAACACTAAAGACCCCGAAAAAAAATAATTTTTCTTATCTTATTTTGAAATAATAATAATATTAATAGTTGTGTATTATTTAATCGTATTTATAAGTCTTAATCGACCTTCAACTTGTATTTGTAGTAGAATTTATAGTACTGGGATCATTCAGACTTATTAAGGTAGTTCATTCGTGAAATGGTTTTTATTTATAATAAAATATTGCAATTATTTAGATCAAATGCAATAATGGCATATTTTTAAGTCGCGTTTCCACCGATAGCTAACGTTTTTCGATAAAATGTTTTAAACAAAAATTGTTAATTTTTTTATGAGGATCAACTTTCTAAATATAAAGTGTTATATTATATATCTTACCGTTTAGGATCTTAATTGGCTATCAAATAAACCGGAAGAACTAGGTCCAATTTGATGTCATAACATGATGTTTCCCATCAAACTCTGCAACTATGTGAGTCAGACATATCATGTGTTCAGGGGGTCATGAAACTGCCCCCCCCACCCTTTCCTGTTGATTTTGGATACAGAGCATAAGTATCTATCTTCGGGGGAAAATATAATTAAGATAAGACATATTTTCGTTATTGATTGATTTTATTGAAAATATTTTAAACAAAACATGTTTATAATCACATATTATCATGCACATTCATTTTTCTTTTACGAAACGAAGCATTTACGATAAAATCTTGGTAATTAGTAATTTTTGGCTAAAACGAAAATATATTTTTAAAAAAACCGTCGAATAAAAATATAACTAGGAATATGTTTAGTATTTGATTTCAAAACAGCTGAAATTTTAGAGACTTGCTAAGATTCTGCTTAATTTTATTTTTTTGCAATTGAACAAAGCAGGGAATTCGTATTTCCCGGACTCCTGAAAGAGAAATTCCCGGCAATGAAAATTTTCAAGTGGGAAAAAGTTGTTAGATTCGATCTTGACAAAAACTTTTCAAATTTCAAACCGCTCTGAAATGACTGTCAAATACTACGTCTTCCCTTAGACCTATTAAATTCAAAACCAGTAAATTCCAAAAATTATATCCGAAAATGGCTTTTTTTCCTTTAGAAGTTTTTTGTTAATAAAAATCAAAGAATGGTCTTCAAAATTTTAACCTAAGGAAAAGTTAAACAGGGAAACAAATAGTATTAAAATTTGATACTTATTGCATGACAGTGTGTACCATATAAATACCAAGACTTTACTGTATTTTATTTAACTTACTACTTAATCAATAATTGAAAATTGATCTTCGAACAATATTTGACACTATACACAATCAATTTAAATCAGTTCTAAATTTTTAAAATATAATTATTTGAGTTTCATTATCAAATATTACATAATCGCATTTTAAAAAACATATTTACAAATAATAGAGAAACATAAATGTTTATTTTAAATTTAGATTGCTTTCAATTTAAAATTGTTGATTTTACAAAAATTAGCCAAAGGTAAGATCGAACCTTACTCTCTAGAATGAAAATTCTACACGTTATTTATTATGCGAGAAACATTAACATCGCATGTGGCTTTATTATGGCAACCCTGAAACATTATCAACTTGGGAAATTTTTTGCATTTATCATTCAAATACATTTTTATTAAACTAATAAAAAAGTGTCAGAAAATACAGCATTTTCAAAAATTTCTCAAATAAAAAATGTTTCAAACTCGCGAAAATGAAACCACATACGAACTTTCCGCGAAGCATTACAATTCTATTCAAGTTCTATTACGTATAGTCAATTTTCTACGTTCTTAAAAAGTCTTTTAGTCGGATTAAAATTGGTGACTATATTTTCGAGACAATATTCGCAGTATCTTTACTTAACATGAAAAGTTACAGAAATCACATCCTTGAAGAGTCAACAAATTATTCGTATTTGTAAGCAAATTGATTCGTATACTTTCTTCATCAGCGGTTATTAAGACAGCAATCTAAGTATAGTATAGAACATTTATGTTCACAATTAACTAATATTTAAAAACAAAACAAAAAGTTTATTCAATTGTTTTGACGTGGTTGAGTTTGAAGGAAATGATTTTATGGTTTACCCATAAAGATATTGTATCCCTATGGAATCTACGCATAAACAATCTGGAAATATTTGTTTTTTTTCGTACATTTCAAATTTGAACTTCGTTATTTTAAAAATTTTTTTAAATTTGTTTTTGATTTATATCACAGATAAAATTTCAGTTTTTTTTTTCAATATTATCGTTTGTTTTGATTTATGTTTTTATTGTTTCAGCAAACAATTATGGCTTCAAAGCACACATTATTTTAAATTTCGTTGTAAAAAAATTTATGTGGAAATTTTATTTGTTACACCCTGTTTTCGTTTGACAGATAAATGAGGTTATGCAGGTTATTGTATTTCTTTTATTAAATAAGTCATATAATATCATAATGGATATTTTTGTACTTTTTCTCGTTTCATGAGGACTTTTTTCGTGTTTTCCCCTTCGTCTGTGATAGACGGACAAATATAAACAGTATTATAAGTAATTCTCATGAGACTATCCATTAACTGCAGTACATAGCAAAAGTTATAGAATTTATGTAATGTACATTGCATATACTATTTTAAAAAATCATATAGAACAAAAGTTGCTAATTTTGTTACCGTGTTATCAGCTCTGTTCTGCAGTCAACGAAAAGATCTCTAAAAAAAGTGTATTCGAATAAATTCTATTTGTAAGCACGTCAGTGGAATTTTTATTGTTGTGTGTTCTGACAGCCTAAATTGCGAGCATTATTAGTTATTTTGAAAAATCATTTCATGTGCTCTTTTGATTTTGATTTGTCGAACAAAATTGTTTTAAAAAATTTAATGACCCTATATTTTTCAAAATTGGAAGGAAAGAAAATCATTAGAACACCAAAGGTAGCAAATTTAGAAAAACTATGAATTTGCTACCTAACGATTACACCTCATATTGAAAACAATATATATTTTAAGGTGGTTAGATTTGTAAATATTTCATTAAAGGAGTAATAAAGGACTATTGGAAGCGAAAATATCATTTCGTATTAATTTTACCATCACATAACGCTTCCGTGAAAATTTCTAATAATAAACAATAGCTTTTAGTTCCGGCCAGAAACCGTTAGTCGCTTAACATCTGATTATTTTACCATACCGCGTTTCGGAGTTTTTTTATGCTTGGGCGTAAAACTTTCAGAATCCTAATTCCGGCTTTTTAGTGATTCTCACAGATGCGTCAGCTCTCAAAGATCAGTACATTCAAAAGAAAGTAATCTTCAAGAGCGAATATTAAGATAAATTATTGAGAAGTTGTCCTAGATACGTCATGGAAAGTTTGTCCATGCTAAGGCTCGGTGGAAAGAAACGCGCAGAAACGATTCATCGCTATTGCCGCATTAAAAACACCCAATGAAGATTAAACACCTGACTGAATACTTCAACTTAATAACTCGCAAATTATTGACAAACATTTTTGCGTAATTTCATGAACAAGAGTGATTTGCCTTTATAATCAAACCACCTAAAAATAATGAATTTTTTTCGAGGAATGTTTTAATCAAAATTATTTTAAAATTTTGGCAGTGTTCCGTCTTTTCATCAATTGTAAACTGCCAATATGTAAATGCAATTTTTTTTTTTTTAATTTTAAAAAGAAAAACCACCTCAAAACATTATTTAATGTTTTCGAGTAATATATATTTATATCGTAAAAAATATCGAAATATTTCCAATTTCTTCACTTCTATCTCGAAACTTTATTTATTAATTATTGTATGGCAAATATTTGATTGATTATTGGTAATAAATTTTATTATTGATTTTTATTTAGGCCATTAAAAATATTTTATTTTTAATAATTAAAATTATCTACGTAACTCTGGTTTCATTTATTTTATGGATAACTGATTTTTTATGAAAGAATTTTATACGTTAACTTTTAAAGAAAAAAAAATGAAAGAAGTAAAATTATAGGAAAACATTTTCGCTGTTTTTTTTCAAGCTTCAAAACTATCATTCTGCTTATTCCACAAGTTAAAATTATCATCTTTTGGATTCACCGGATGATTTTCGAATATCCACTAGCCAAAATTACCTACACGATGACAGAATTTAAAACCTAAGCCTCATAACAATACAATATTCGTTTAAATTTTTGATGATTTTTAACTTTTACGATACAATCTTAATCTATGCGAAAACATTATCTACGTACTGTGTACGCTTCATCTATGAGCTTTAAAGCTTTATCATGATCATAGAGAAATTATTTTAATTAAACAAAAAGGTTTAACGAATGAAAAATCAACAGTTGAACGATGATAAACATTATTCATATGTTTTAAAATGGCCGTGGTCAGAGAATACCCACTGGTTTTCAAATAATATTCGTGCTTCCGGTTTTTTCTACCACGCGGTCGCGATGCTTGCAAATTAAGAACCTTCTTACATTAATAACTTATCTTCTTTAAAAAAATAAACGATATTTTACAGCAGGATGATCTTCTTGTAAATTTAGCACTCCTATATTTATCTTTTTTCCAATTACAGGAAAAATAAATAACGGGTCTTAAATTAACAGAAACAGTGCCCGCTTAAAAAAAAGAGCGGATTATTTTCTAAGCACGGTCAATCAAAATATTAACTAAAAAGTCTGTTTTACGATTGAAAAATTAAAAAATAAATTATGTAATTGATTAAAAATTGATTTTGTTGAAGTAATTTATGTAAAAATTTTTTTTTTATAAATACCTAAAAATATATTTTAAATTTTATAATATTGATCTAAATTTTTTTATTAATAAAATTTTGACTAAGGAAAATTGAGAATACTTTTGATTTGTACAAGAAGTTTAAAATGGACTTAAAAGTTGACAAATTAACCCTCTTCTATATTTATTATTAAGTATAAATATTGAGAGGTACAGTTCAAAATGTACCCATAATTAGCCAAATTTAAATTGATCCCTATTACGGAATATTTATTTTGGAATTCCATTGTTTTCCAGGTGAATTTTCTAAGAGGTTCTATACAAAGTATCATATCGGCTGTTACAGGATACTAGCTGAGATCGCAAATCGAAACTACTACAGAACTTGTCAACACACTTGAATCGACCATTATTTGGTAACTTATAGACAGTGGCGGTGTAACGCGTGGGCCACCGGCTACGGCCTTGCAATCCGAGAGGGTTTGCACCTTGCAGATTTCGTCATAGTACACGAAAAATTGTATATTACTCTGTGATATTTGTGTTTCAATCCACTGTCAATTGATAGACCAGTTAATCAACTCCAAATGAATTAAGAAAGGATACTTCATAGGACGATGCTTTCTTCAAGTATCGTATTGGGGGTTGTGGTTGAACACTCAACTTGGGTAGCAGCTGAAACCTAACTTAGCTTAACCGTCCAAATAAAGTTTCTATGGTAAATCTATACCGTTTAAATTATTATAGGTAATGGCTATGGGTGCATCTAATACTGTCCTTAGCAAATTTTACACTCAACATAAACCGTAAAAGGGGTTAAATTGGACAAATTTGTTGAAAATTTATATCTAACTAAAAAATTTTGAAAGTTTATGAGAATTGATAGAAATATATTCTATGGTAATTCAAAAAAAACAAATTAAACTTTAAAAATGGTGTACAGGAACATATCTGCTACTATTAATAATGATTAAATTCACATGAAAAGGTCTCTATTTATGATTCAGGAATTAACGGGTAACATTTCATATTTATAGTTCCGAGAAATTGATTTTTGGGACAATGTAAATTTTTAATTGATCGAATCTTAACGTTAAAATTGGCAAGAATTTGACTTTAATAAGTGTCTTAAAATTCGATAATTCCCGACAGAGACTTTCAAACTGAACGAAATCGCTATCAATATTGAATAAAAAATTTACACTTAAA
Source organism: Chrysoperla carnea (assembly GCF_905475395.1). NCBI lineage: Eukaryota > Metazoa > Arthropoda > Insecta > Neuroptera > Chrysopidae > Chrysoperla > Chrysoperla carnea. The sequence continues at coordinate 131,489,776 of NC_058337.1, forward strand.
AAAAAATTGAATACTCTGAAAATACTTTACATGGACATTTAGAAGTAGGGTGCTCAAAATTTAGTGTACAAAAAATATTTTCTTATCTCGGAAAAATGTATGGATAATTGTATCATATTAATTATTATATTTATTGTCAATACAAAGTTTTTTAAAGTCAAACACGGTGAAATTGTGACAGATTTCCATTAATTTGAAGCTTGAAGGAGCGCTCCAAAATTATCTGAACCCCGTGAAAGAGAATGCCCCGCTACCGATAATTTTTTTTTTGTGTAAGAAGTTGTCCAGAAAGACAAAGAAGTTTTTTAAGCGCGGGCTAGTGATTTATTAGACTATTGGTAATCATTTTATGGTAAAATTCTTAAATGCAGAAATTTTTCTAGGCTAATATTCATTCCAAAGTTTTATTTTGCTTAATAATAATAATTTTTAATATTATCATAATTTATTCAATGTCTGATCGTAGATCAGATCACAAAGAATAGAATAACTAAATTTTGAGTCACCCAATACTTTGAAAAATAAATAAATAAAATTAGCGCCATTTTTATAATTTTGTTTCATACTGTATATATAAATCTTATATACTAAAATTGTATAAATATTTTACTGGATATATACAATTATTGTTTATTTATGTACAAAATTTTCAATTTATAGAAGACATTTTTGTTATAAATTGAATAAAGAAAATCTAAAATCTCAACTTATAACAATCTATCTAAAGGTAGGTTTTCACTATTCATTTTTTATGCTTCATTTCTGGTGGTCTTAAACTGTTGTTAAAACAAAAAGCGTTCTAAAACCGATGTAAATTTTACTATGAAAATTGTAAATCTTTTAAATTAGAAAACATTTTCTAATAATTTTAAATTTAATAATTAAGGACTGTGTATAGATGTCGCAGTCAACTACCTTAATTAGCCATTCAATTAACATACTAGCCTTTTTACTAAACGGCCTGAGTTATATTCAACCATTCATTCAAATAGATAGACAAATGACTTCGACTCAAAAGCATGGACATTATTATTTTATAATTCTAACCCCGAATTTATTATCGAAAAACGAATTTTAGTAAACGGGGAATGCTAGAATGGCTCGGATTTCTCAAATGAATGCATGCTTATATCAAGAGCATAGAAACCACCATATCTGGGGTAGAAATGATATGGAGCCCCCCCCCTACATTCGTCAAAAAAGAAGTCATCGAGCTTTTAATAGAATTAAATGAAATTAACAACTTATTTTAACTGTCGATCTTTTTAACCATTAAGCGTCGAGCTGACCCGATTAGCTTCTGTTACTGCTTTATAATATTCACCTGTTTAATTATAACGAAACACAAAAATTGAATAGTAAGAATCTACCTTAAATTGCACAACTCGCTTGTTTTAAACGAAAAAAACTTAAAACTTCTTAAATAAATTCTCTCTAACTAAAAATTGTATAAAAAAATAATAAAATTTTCGTATATTCTTAAAAATGAAATAATAATTAAATTGAGAACATCATTAATTAACTTCTACTAAAAACATAATAATAGTTAATAATTTACATACTACTTAATATATTGGTATCTTTCTTGTAATAGTTTTACGACACATGTGACAGATTTTTAATGTGTTGGCACATCGACTACATGCACCATGACCGCATAAAAATACAATGTTACGTCTACGTTCCATACATATTCCACAACCATGAGTTTCTTCAATTTCTGCTACCTATTTAAGGAAAAAGAAAATTTTAAATTAAAATACGACGCGAATTATTAATGGAATAATCATTTCGATAAAAAAGTATCTTTTATTTAAAGCTTAATTTGGGCGTCAAATCTCGGTGCTCTTCTTGAGAACATTTTATCATCTAGAGGCATAAACGCTTTTCGATGAAAGATATTACTCTCACTTTACCGTATGTTATTATTTTGGGAGGAACCCTAATTGTAGGTCAAAAGGCCTAGCTGTATCGTGCCACGGTTCACTGTGAGACATTATGGTTGCATAGAAATAGATGAGAAGTGACTAATAAATTTTATGAAATTTGATAAACCCCCGATAAAAGAGTTCATAACTTTTAAACGGCTGAACTGACGTGTCATGTAACTTACAGTTTTTTTAATGTACATCGCACATAAGTTTTCAAAGTATAGACACTAACCTTGCATTCCAAATACCGCATCCGTTCAGCACTAGGTTGTTTCGATTGTGGTGGAATAACACGACCATCTTTCGTAACACGTTTTTGTACAATTGTACCACATCGTAAACATTTCTTTAATCGTGCCACACAATCTTCACATGCTGGTTTATGCCCACACGGCTCTAATGTTACATTTTCTTCTGATAAATCGGAACATATTTGACATTCAACAGGTTTTTTCGATTGTGGATGTTGTGGCGGATCGTCACTATTGTTCCGTTGTGCTGAATTATCACGTGAATGATGTTTATTATTACGTTCATCCGTTGTGGTTGATACATTTGGTGTACGATTACTTCGACTACCGTTTGCACTACTGCTACGTTCTGTTGATTTATCACGACGTAAATTTTGTTTGATTGGACTACATTCAACGGTGACGTTTAATCCTTCCGATGTGTTTCTTCTATGTTGTAAAATTTGCTAGGAAAAAAGGAAAAGATTAATTTTATTTCAATATATTAGTTAATGAACATTAAACCTCCTGGGGGAACGAAGGCATATGAGTAGTAGGATAATCGAATGGCAATAGCTCACTGGCAGTCTACATTTTGGTTTTCGAGATTCCAGTCTGTTGCGTTGCAAAATTTTATCGTGGATCACTCTACTGTATTTGTCATTTTTCCATCAGATTTCTTGCTGTACCACTCTCTTCAGGTAAATATTTGTTTACTCACCTTATTATTAGAACCATATTCATCAGTCAACGTTAAACTACTCGTTTCCCTAGCTAAAATATCCTCATTTTGACGATTTGAATCTGTATTTGGTATTGTAATCGTTGTCGAACTTGTTGTAGTCGCTGACGTCGATGTTGAACCATGATTCGTTATATTATTCGTATTATTTATTAAATTATTTGGATCACGCTTATACGATTTAATAATATCACATTTAATTGGATCTTGTAGTAAATCTAATGCTGTTTGTGATTTAGAATTTAATATCTCCCAATTACAACCGACTCGAACTAAATAACATGCAATCGCTACAGCTAAGCGATGTTCGGTAACATGCTGCAATTCTTCGTAGATTTCGTAGATGGCCGGTGAAGTTGAATGTTGTACTTCGGTTATTAAATTCGCACGTTTTATGATGACAAGATGTAATGCGGTGTCACCATCTTCGTCTTGTACATTCACGTTGGATTGGAGGTTTATTAATAATTCGATTACACTACAATGACCTGTAAAGAAAAAAAAAATAGTGGAATAAATTTATGCCAGTAACGCCATTAAGTGGGTTTTTGTGTTCTAAAGCTGTGTTTTTCAACCTTTTGCAATTGTATTGTGAACTAATTTTTTTTTTTTTTTAATGAATTCGGTTAAAAATGAAGTGTTTTGCCCACGAACCCATATAATAAGGGCGTTAAACTCGAGTAGAGAGGGTAGCAGGAAAAAAGTCGCCTATTTGGGAGAGGTCTAGTCCTTAGTAGTTGCGTACTTTGTACTGAGCATCAGGCTGTCTTTTGTTTTCAATGTTTTGTTTTCAATCAATTTGTTAGAGAAGGATAGAAAAGTTCACATCAAACACAAAGTAATCAGAGTAAGATAAAGGTCTAAACAAGTTGATAGAGAAGAATGGGGAAGTTCACATCAAACATCTTTTATTACACAAGTACCATTCTGGCCAATTTTAGAATGTTATTTTATGTTTTCAGCTGGACACTTTTTTACTTTGACCCCTATTTAAGATTGTCCTCCTAACCTCTATCCTCCATAATCAAAACCTTAGAAATATTGAACGATAAAGCTTCAAAACAGATTAGAATATAAACTATTATGACCACTTACCTTGACTAACAGCTAAAAGTAAAGCAGTTTGATTCCGATTATTACGTAAATCAATATCAGCCTGTCCAATACGTATTAATGTTTCTACAACATCACGATGTCCATTTAATGCCGCTAAATGTAACGCTGAGAAACCATCATCTTTTTTCACATTCACCAGCTGTCGTGTTTTAGCCAACAATGTTTTTGTTGCAAAATTTATACCTTTTAGCGAAGCATGATGTAATACATTAAAACCACGTTTATTTCGTACCGTAAAATCAATTCCTAAAATACAACAAACATTTGGAGATTAAACCAAAGAAAAATGAAATTTTTGTATTTGAAGTATACCTGGTGTATTGCATAACATTTCAATAACTTCATTACTTTCTTTTCCGATAGCATCATGCAAAGCCGTATCTCCATACAAATCCTGTTAAATAAAATGAACAGCATTTAAAAATGAGTTTAATAACAAGCTTTCAAATTTCTCAGGGGCAATAATAATAATAATACAAAAGAGAAGGTACCGGAAATGGATGCCTAGCACATAGACCAAGGATCTTTTCTTGAAAACAACCTGAAGGTCATTCGAAGGTAAGGCGTCTGCGAGTAAGAGGTGCTATTTTAAACAGATGAAGTTATAGAGTTCTGACGTGGTAAGACGCCACACAGAATTCCTGCAGTTCCTCCGCCAGGATTGCTCCTAGGATGATGGATCCATGGTTTCGGACACAAACATTCTATGACTGGCATCCTGCAGGTTTCTGCGTGTGAAAATAGCATGTATGGAGGTTTCATCGTCCTCCATACAGGCCTTAAAAGTAGGAAAATCGAAGATCCTCATATTATGAAGGTGATAGTTCAATCAACAGTATCCTGTCAAGAGCCCCACCACCATTCTTAACTGTGTGCTAGTGAGTAATTTTTCAAACTTACTTGTAAATTGACATCAGCTCCTCGACTAAGTAACACATTCACACAATGAGCGGGTTGTTTATGAGCAGCGATATGCAACGCAGAGCAAAGGCCTTTATTTAAAGCATTAATATTAGCTTTACTATCCAACAACAATGAAATAATCTACAACAAAGAAAAAATATATTAATCTCGACTTTATTAAAAATGAAAAAAAAAAGAACATTCATACTTCTGGTTGATTTCCAAAAGCTGCGTAATGTAATGTGGTATCCCCATCTGTATCAGCTGCATTCACATCAGCACCAAACTTCAATAATAATTTAGCCACAGCAACATGTCCTTGATGGGCTGCTACTTGTAAAGCAGTTCGGCCTCCGCTACGCATGTCAGGGCTTAAACCAGGTGTATCAACTAATGTTTCTAACGTACGTTTTATAGCTTCTAATTTTCCATGAGCAGCATCTCGTACTAGCCGATCTGCTAAGCCAGAACCTACGCCAGGTTCACCTTCCCCACTAGAACCTGGTAACCATGACACTAAAACGGAAAACATTTTTTTAATACAAAACGACATATAACTTCCGCTTAAATTAAGGATTAAAGATAACCTGCTTAAATTAATGATTAAAGATAACCTGCTTAAATTAAGGATTAAAGAATTTACTCCAAAGAATTTCGACTACAAAATTTATCATATGAATAAGCTTGCGCAATTGCTTGAAATAGCTTGTAACAGAAAATGGTTAAAAAAACAATATTAATACTAACTTGATGGTTCAGTCCGTTGATTTTGATCTGCTTGCATTGTATTCGATAATTCAGTTGCCGATCCTGGTAATAATCGAACACATGCTGGATTCAACGTCCATGCGGTTCCATCTAGCTGAATTCTTAAATCTCCATCTCCATACACCTTAATAACTTTACCTAATTTACCTAATGCCTAAAAAGAATCATCAAAATTGTTAATGAATTATACACTGTGTTTCAAAAGTAAACGGAAAAGCCTAAGAACTTTCCAGAGAAATATTTTTTGAAAAAAAAGGTTTCAAATAAAAGTGGGGAAGGTTAAAAAAATCGATTTAGTGAGTTTAACATATAACTGCGACCTTGAATTGACCATGGAAGATCTGATACAAAAAATGCTTTTCTGGAAAGTTCTTAGACCATTCCGTTACTTTTGATACACTCGATATACAGTTTTTAATATAAAAATTACATTTTTCATAATATCAATCCATTCTCCATGACCTTTTTGTAATTCTTTAACTCGTTCCATATCGTTAATTACACAAACTATATCGCCTACCGAAAATGATGTTATTTTTGTTAGAGCCGCTGGATTATAGGTCCATCGATTATTACATCCTGTTAAGCGGAGCAAAAATATATTATAAAATAGACCTCTTTCATTGATAGTTAAAAAAAAAAATTGTTTACCTTCATGTTGAACTCGAATATCACCTCGAACAGTAACTCTATGGACTGTGCCTTTTTTACCAATGTACTAAAAGTACAAAAAGAATAAATTAATTTATCATCCAGAGCTTTAATTTGTGATATTCCATGTTATTAAATGTAGTGGATTAGTCTAAGGCGTTAGTCATAGAACGTTGGACTATTTAGATTAGGTTGCGGGTTCGAATCCAGGCATCGGCAGTGTGAACAATTTATAATTAATGGGAGTACAGAATTGATCACATTGTCGTCGCTTGGATAAGAACGAAGTAACCGACTCCACCCACATCAAAAATGTAATTGTAAATATGTTTGTAATTGAATAAATAAAGATTAACAAATATTGACGTGGGTGGCATCTGTGATAAGGCGTATGTCACAAATACGGAGGTTAAACCCCCATTATTATAAATTCGTATAGAACTTTGTTACGAAACTAATAAAATTCCCTGACTTTTATCTTTTTTACGAAATTTCCAGTAGAATTTGAGCTCCTTGAAATTTTTAGATTTTCCAGTCACGTGTAGTTTTGATGAAACAAAAAGTGAGGTCATTTTATTAAGTGAGTTTATTACAGTCAATCAATACATACATAGTATAAAACAAAGTCGCTTCCCGATGTCTGTCCCATGGTCGTATTTATGGTTAGATCTTTAAAACTACGCAACGGATTTTAATGCGGTTTTATAATAGATTCAAGAAGAAAGTTTTTATGTATAATACATACATAGTATAGTAGAGAAACACTGCTAATTTTAGAGGTTAAACGAAATTGTGAACAAAAAGAGTGTAAGTTACGGCCTATGAAGTGAAAGTCATAACACAATAATCTTTGCATTTAAAATTGAAGTTGCCCAGCGAAGCGGGTAGTACACAGCTAGTACAGAATATTTTTTAAATTTCTGAATTATAACAGTCTAGTAAGCAAGATTGCCAAAAGTGTTGTCACGCTTAATTTAAAAACGTTTTTTATTTCAAAATTTCAAAAGGAATGATCGCTACAAAACGTTAGGTTAACTATAAAACGATTATCATTAATAGATTAAAATGATCCACCCTGTATAACCTAAAAACATATTGTAAATAAAACGTTTGAAATGCCGCTCTTGGCGCTTTCGTAATAACGTGTGTTTTTCTCTCATCACAAGAATAATGATTGTGTTACGAAAGACGAGCAGCCAAAGCAATTTTAAATGTAGAGACAAATACTTACTTCAGCCATTCTTTGATTCCATCCACCATGACCCTGCTGCAAAGCTTTCAACTCTTCAACAGTAACATTCACCAAAACTTTATCACCAACACTAAATTGTGTATTTACACTTTTATTATTAATTGTAACCGGACGAATTGTGACTGGTACTTCATGTTGTTCGCCCAATATTGGTATATGATCACGGTAATAATAACCACCCGAAGCTTCTTGTATAAACTTCAAATCACATTTACCCTTATGACCCAATCGATAAACATTTATCGAGCCTGACGACCATTTTACATTCACTACAGAACGTGCACTCTCGTTATCCCAACCTTGGATATCCATAACACGACCGGTTTTACCTTCACCGCCATCTTGAACTCCCCATTCCCAATCATGACCACGGACAACAATCGCTCCAACAAATATTCCACGTAAGTAACATTTCGTTGCATTTTTACGTATGGGTAATTCCATTCCCTGAGCTGACGCAGAATCGAATCTTTGAAACGGATGCGTTAAATCGTGTTTATCAGCATGATAACATAAGGAACATAAATCATAATCAGTACATCGTTTACATTGGAATCGCATACCGGCGATTCCATGTTTCTTGCATCCATCACAGATAATATTTGGATGTTTCACTCCTAGGAGAACAAAAAAAAAAAAATTATAAGTGAGAATTTCCCAATCTTTTCCCTTTTTTGTCGAAATACCATGTTTTATGTTAGGCATGTTAAGCAATCATGCCTAAACTACTGAATCGAATTAAATGAAATTTGGTACAAAGATAGTCTAGAGCCTGAGAAAGGACATAGGCTACTTTTTAATGTGAAAAAGGACTGTAAGAGGTTGAAAGGGGTGTTCTTCTTAAAAAACTTAAAAAGTTCTGCATGGATTAAGCTCAGATTTTGACACGATATACAGCCAGCTTCAAGGATTGTTTTAATCAATTTTGGTACTTGGGGGAGAGGGGGTGAAAGTGGGAATAAACAATGGAATATTTTCAAATATATCCAAGTGAGGTATCAAATAAAAGAGCATGACGTGTATACTCAGTCAAAATAAACGCAAAAATTGAACCATTGATTATAGCTACATCACTTAGAATGGTAAAACACGTGCATTTTTGGAGGTACAGAGTTTATATTACAAAACTGTAATCCTGACGTAAGGGGATTTGGGGGACGGAGGGGGTCGAAAGTGGGTATAAACGATCGAGTTACATGAAAGTCAGTTCAGCCATTTCAAAGTAGTGAACCCACAGGGACTGGATTCATAATAAAGACCATTTCAAGTGTTATGAAAGGGGGATCAATGAGAGCAAAGGAAGGTCAAGGCTACAACGAGGTGATTCTTACTTTAAACCCACCAAAGCGGGCGAGCCACATGCTAGTAATCTAAGTTTTGAGAAAAATGAAAAAACAAATAGTACCAAGTGTAATAAATACCTATTTGAGCATTGTCAATCACACGTAAATCGAATTGTCCTTGGTAACCAGTCCGATAATTAGTACGACCACCTGAATCCCATTGTACGACCACTGTTTTATCGGGGGAATCTCTTCCTGGTCGTCCAACTTCACATACGGTTCCAACATAACCTTCTCCACCATCTAGAAAAATTCCAAAAAAAATCCCTTAATTAATTAACTTGCATCAAAATAAACTAAGTTAAAATGTACCTTGATTTTGCCAGGCCCAATTAGGTCCTCGTACAACTCTTACACCTAGTGTAAGCATATCAAATAATTTTTTGCAATTTCATTATATATTTCCATTGTATAGTTTGATGTGTTTGTATGATGTTTGTAAATGTTTTACGTCGAACACAATCGAATAACACATATTGGATATTTATTTAAGAATATTTCATTGTATTAATAAATTTTTTTTTAAATAAAATTATTATTAAAATTATATTCAGTGTTTTTTTTATATTTATTTTAATAAATTATTTATTTTGTATACACTATTAACTGTCAATTCTTTCCAGTTTATTGAAAGTGTGTGTTCTTTGCTTGATTCATACAAGCATAGAAATTACGTAAAAAAAAAACTTTTAACAAAAAGAAAACCGATTTCAAAAGAAAAAACTTTTCCAAAACAAATTAATATGAACTAAAAAGTAAAAAAAATAACGATAATATAATATAGTTAAAATTTTTATTATTTTTGGAGCAAACTGTTCTATCAGAGTTGTTTCCTTGGCTGACACCGACTCCAAAAATAACAATAATTTTAACTGAATTATATTATCGTTATTTTTGTACTTTTTAGTGCATTTTAATTTGTTTTGGGAAAGTTTTTCTTTTGAAGTCGGTTTTCTTTTTTGTTAAAAGTTTTTTTATTTAGTGATTTTTAGTGAATCTGAAGTACACTAACTAACTTGTAACTAAAAAAAGTAATCGGTTGGCGTGATATTGAGTTATTCGTCCTCTTGTCGTGTATACTTAATGCAAATTTAATACTTTTATCATTTTCTCATGGATACCGTTATCAGAACTCGACCAAAATGAAATGGGACCACACGGGAAGCATGAGCTTTCAAATAGATAAAGAATCATCAAAATTGGTTCACCCAGTCGAAAGTTCTGAGGAACAAACATAAAAAAAAAAATACAGTCAAATTGATAACCTCCTCCTTTTTTGTTTGAAGTCGGTTAAAAATTGATCCATACGTACAATGAATTTACAATTTTTTTTTGTGTTTTCCCAATTTCTTCAAATTAACCCAAATTAAGTTTAATTTTCATCTTTTTTTATATTGATTTCAAGGAAATTGGTAAAAATATTGGGAAATTAGAATAATTTTTTTATATTATATCTTGGAGAAAGTTTTTATTAAAGAGTATGTCAAGCTTGAGTTAAACCACGCCCTACAATATAATACAAAGAAAAAATTTTAGAAAATTAAGAAAATTACATCTTTCATGAAACATTTAATATTAAGCGTGCTTAGCTCATAGGCAGTTCAGTTTAGCTAAAAAAAAATTATACCATTTTTAGCAGAATCGAACTTAAAGTGAGATCGCTAGTCGCTTGAGTTAAGTACCTCGCGTATCTTAGGATTCCGTACTGTTTTTTATTTAATTCGGTCATTCTGTACGTATACTGACAATTTTTCACGGTGATATAAAAATTAATATTTTCCGAAGAAACAAATTTTGGGAATGCATAAGCATCGCTATTAAGAGGCTTAATTTTTTTAAAACAGTCAACAACTAGAGAAAAAGTAAAAAATAATTGCCCTTAAAAATTCTAAACTACAAATAAATAAGTTTTGTTGTTGAAATTTTTACGAGTGTTTTATATTTTCCAAGTGCGACCTGGTATACTAACCCTACATATCGGATTTCAGCATTTCTGAGCCAATGCAGATAATGTAGCGAAAAAAATATCAGACTTCTCCAAAACTCGATAAATCGTGTGCTAGAAGTAGAATAGTTAGATGGCAACCTGGCGCAACCTTGCAGTTTTGGCCGCTAGTATTGTACGTGTGAGGTGACGAGGGGAATTTGAAATAGTTCTTATCTCAGATGACTTTTAAATTAAAAGTCATCTGAGATAAGAACTATTTCAAATTCCCCTCGTCACCTCACACGTACAATTATATATTAATTAAAAGTTTTAATGGTATAGACAAAAAAGATAAACCTTCATTCAAGGGATGACGTCATGCACACTAATTAATTAGCATAACTTTGATACAAAAAAAGTGCTTTTGATAACATTTATGATAACATTTTTTAATTTCTGACATGTATATTTATAGCTAACTTGTTAAAACCTGCAAGAATAACCTTTGGTCTGTAAATGGAAAAAATAAAAAGTCTTTATTATGATAAGATTTTTAAATTGCTGACATGTATATTATATTTATAACTAACTTGTTAAAACCTGCAAGAATAACCTTTGATCTGTAAATGGAAAAAATAAAAAGTCTTTATTATGATAGCATTTTTAAATTGCTGACATGTATATTTTTAGCTAACTTGTTAAAACCTGCAAGAATAACCTTTGATCTGTAAATGAAAAAAATAAGATAACGTCCGCTAGTGGCGCTGCAGTTACTTAAACTTTTGAGCGCGGTGGGGGGCTGTGGGGTTCTTATCTCAGATGATCCGGAAGTTGTGACCTTGGGCATGTACAAGAACAAGTCAGGCTTTAGAAACACATCAGCAATTTAAAAATAGTGATAAATAAGCAAAAAAAATTTCTTCATTAATATTTTATTTTAAAAAAGTAGTGTCACATTACTCTTTTCTTGGAAGAGCGGAAGTCAACATCCGGTCGTTATAAATGCTTACTAATCATAATTCAAATGATCTCGAAACGGATTTATAACGCATTCCACACTTCCTCGTTGACATTCATTATAGTGCAAAAGTCTATATTATGGGAGAGTAAATGACTAAAATATACAAACTTGCATTCCTCATAACGAGTTCTTTCATTTGATATGCTACATGATATATTTGGAGAAAAAATTTCCTTCCCTTACGAAACTAACCCTAAAAATCCGAATTCGTTTCTTATTCGTCCACAGTTGGATTACCTAATGCGTTAAATGTATATATATGCTCTAAATGTAGATTATTTTGGCCAGCACATTCGGAGGAATCCTGCTTAGGAAGATAAATAGACACGCAGATAGACAAGAGTTGTACACGGTGAACCACTTTAATCTACCGAGCTTGGAGGGTGACATCTAACGATAAACTTTAATTTGACCTTGAACTAGACTTTTAAGGTCAGTTCAAGGGCAAGTTGAATTTCATAAATAGGATCATCTGTTTTTGAAATTTTACCTTAATATAAGCACTTGCTTTTTTTAAATAATATTTCAAGGTCATTTCAGGATTCAATTGAAAAAAAAAATTTTTTTAATTATATTTTAACAAGTGAAAACAAACAATTGACTGATTTAATTGTTGAAATACCATGTATAGACAGTGTAAGCTTAAGGAAAGTTAAACAAACAAACACATGCATAATATATGTAACGTATACAATAGGTACCTGTGACGTGTAGGGTAAACAGTGATGTTTACGAAAAAATGTTTCAAACAAAAGTTGATTATTTTATTATAAGGAACATTTTTTACATTTAAACTTTTGTTCCATCTCTAACGGTTTGCAAGATAGGTCCAAAGGACCCAAGACCTTGACCTATGTCGCTCATTTACGAACTCGACCCCACTTTTTTCGTCCTGAGCATGCTGTAAAAATTCAGCTTGGTATCTTTTTTCGTTTTTGAGTTATCGTGATAACGGACGGACAGGTGGAAATGGACTAATTAGGTGATTTTATGAAAACCTTAACCAAAATTTTGTTCGTATCATCAATATTTTAAGCGTTACAAACTTGGGACTGAACTTAGTATACCTTGATATAATTCATATAAACATGGTATAATAAACTTAGTATACCTTGATAGATTTCATATATACATGCTATAAAAATTCATCTTGCACTTGAACTTTCTTGGCGAGATATTTAGGTGGATAGATTTATTTAATGGCCCATCTTTTTTATCGGGTGAATAAAAACCATGACTAAAGACAAAATGATAAATAGGTACTATAGTAAATTTTTATTTGCTAATAAAAAAGTTTTATACCATGTGTGTATGTACCATCTAGGCATATACATATCTGTAGTATGACAGAATACATCCGTTTAGTAATGCATCTAAGCGAGAGGTATTATATACATGTATTAAACACTAGTTGAAAGACGCTTGGAGAGTGGGAGTTTTTTAGTTACAGATAACTAGTAAGTATGCAACAAAACTCCCACTCTCTGCATGCATAAAACAGAAGGTCTGTCGTATGGTATCTGTTGTCTTACGACACATGTATATATAATACCTCTCGCTTAGATGCATTACTAAACGGATGTATTCTGTCATACTACAGATATGTATATGCCTAGATGGTACAAACACACATGGTATATTATATTGCAACTGAGAAAGTTCAAAATTTCATCCCCACTCCTCTCTAAACTTTGCAAGTATTTGGCTTAATTTTTCATCTGAAAGTTAAAAAATTTATTTCATAATATTATCTCAATTTGAAAGGTCATTGATTTATTAAAAAATTTCTCCAAAATTTTGTTATTATTTAGACAAGTGTTAATAAGTAGGTACACGTAATTAAATGTATTTCAAAAAATAAAAATATATAAAGCGTTTTTATTTCTAATTCGAAATTAAAAATTTTAAAAAAAATATATATATCGTTACGTGTGAAGTTCCATGTTAAGGTACTTCTACTCTGTTGTAGCAGGTATATAAAATCAGTCATCAACTTGAAAATTGTTAATAGATGAGTCAACCTTTTATAGGCTTTCTTTAAAGTATAAACAATAAAAATAAAAAAAATCATAACATTACTATAAAAGGGCAATGGGGCACTTGATAAAATGATAAAAATAAAATTTATTAGAGATACATTTTCATTGTTTATTTGTTTTTATCATTTATTATACAAGTACCTCAACGTAACAGAAGTAAATGCAGTACTCGAAATTGCACACGATAAGATTAATATTGATAACATCATAATATTAACTACTCATTATTCACAGACAAATCGTCGCGTCGTCACAATCGAGAATAGTTCCTCGAATAATAGTCATCCAAAATTATGGCAATTTTATTAAATACCATTAATATGGCAACGCAATTTCAAAGTGGTTCAGAGTTTCATTTAATAACGACTAATGAAATTCAAGAAAATGATTATCGAGAAATTGAACGATCCAGACGAAAATTTTTAATTATTTTTAAAACTGCGCAAGTGGTAAGTACTTTTATAAAACCATTTTTTTTAAACACAAAGGAAAATTAAAATTTTTCCAAATTTTTTATGTTTTTAATTTAATTCAAGTGTAATTTCTTTTAGATTTTGTTATTGATTAGTTTAACTTTGCTAATAATTGGAAGTCATTTGGTCGAAAAAACAATTTACGCAAATATTACGTTCATTGTTCATGGAGCGTTTTTAATGTTTCCAATTGTCGTTTTAAATAATCCAGGCTTTTATTCAACAAAAAATCTTGTAAATATTTTTATTTATTTTTTTATTATCTGTTTTTTTTTTTTTTTTTGGAGATAAGAAAGGCGGAAATGATTATGCAAAATTTCATATAAATTGGGGATTGCCTTAAAAGCTGTGTTAAAGATTATATATATAATTATATCACAATTTTTTTATCAAGAAAAAAATGTATTGATCTTTTGATTAAAATAAAAATCGATAAATCAGTGGCGGATTTAGAGATTTGCCGCCCGTAGGCTATTCAATTTTTGCCGCCTCTAAATTTTGATATCTTAGTTCACAATCATATCAATTATCTATCAATAAAATTGCAACTTTATGATTTGTGCTCCATTATCCTCATTACATCAACTTTTCCCGTATGGTTAGTACCATCGAGTACTATGGTACCGTGTTAGATCCTTGATTATTTTTGAGCTCATAAAAATTATTTGTATTTTCTAAAAAAGTTGGCTTTGTGAAAAAGTTAACAAATGTAAACATTCAATTTAAATAATTCGTGTACGACATAAGCGCTTAAGGCATGATCATTTGGATTTTCCAAACTTTTTCTTACTACAAATAAAATAATTAACTGATAAAATGTATCCATTTTCTAATCCGCAAATTGTCTAACTTCATATTTAGTAGAGGGAATTTTTTTATTGTCATGTTGCAATCGTTCAAATATCAGTTATTCGATTGATTTAAACAAAAAGACTATACTTATTCTGAATCTCTATAAGATATCGAACTAGTTTTTTATTTAATAAAAATTAGTCAGTATTTTTTACGCATAAAGAAATAACTTTCTGGAATAGAATTTGACAATTTGCAAACTTGCTGCAGCAATCATGATTAGACCTTCGATATTGTATCAAGATTGAATTGTGTAAGGAGATCTCATAATTATTAGGTACACGGAGAAAAAATTATAGTAATTATCAGTGAAGAAAATATGTAAAAATAACTAAATTTCGACTATAATATGGAATCGCTATTGCGATATTCTAAAAATTCATGATCATTACATTATAATCAAAAGCGTTTAGCAATTGTTTATGCAGAGATTTTGAGATATTTATTATTTAGCACTGTATATAGGACTATATTTCGGTTTTTGTTGAATATTTTAATTCCTCTATAATTTTTGAAATTCGTATTTTGTGTGTGTATTATAATTTTTTCTAAATTTTGTCAATCGAAATAAAAATTTATGAACTAAATTTGCCGCCCCTTAAAATTTGCCGCCCTAGGCTCCAGCCTACTCAGCCTGCTGGTAAATCCGCCACTGCGATAAATCGTTTGTAGACGCTTAAGATTGTAGATAAAAATGGTGGGTGGGTCAATTTTGGTTAAATATGACGTCATTTTAGTGATAACCAAGTTAAAATTTGTGACGTAAATCAATGTTGCCAAATCTCCTGTTTTAATGGTAGATTTGCCGCTTATTTATTTTAAATCTGTCGTTTTAACCTTTCGTAAATCGCGTGATAAGCGCGGCGTCACATTTAAAAGTTTTTTTATAACCGCCAGAAGCTTTGCAATAAATCTAATACATATTCTAAATATTCTTGTATTCATTAAAACAAATTTCATTGCAATTATTATATCTCGAAATTAAATATTTAATTTTAAATTATTGGGGCAGATCGAATCACCGTTGTCAAGCTAACTGTATGTCCATCTATGTTTAATTATTTGAACTTCTAATTATGATTTATAAATTTTTCTATTTTCTATTTTTATTTATGTTGGGCGGAAATTTCACGCGATGGGCGAAGAATTAAATAAATTTTTCTCAAAAGCTAAACGGATTAAAAATTTTCAATACAGTTTTGCTTTCCTTTCTCTAGAAGTGAAAAATTATAAATTCATTCTTATATGTCCGCCATCTTGAATTTATAGATCACAGACCCACACCTAAAAAATTGTATGTTTATGAGTTTTTGAATTTTATTGGATAACTGTGACTTACATAAGACAATTCTCTGTAGGAGAGCGGTTTCTTTCACGGAACTCATTTCCAATTTTGAAAGGTTTACACCAAAAGATTCCCCGTTTTATTGAATGTCGGGCAAACATTTTTTTCATTTGTTTTCTTAAGTGAACGAAATCAAAAGTTCCGTGAAAGAAAACGTCCTGTTACTGAGAATTTTCTCTCGTAGGTAAACATTTGTCCAGCAGGTCATAAGTCTCAATTGTGAAGTAATTCCAAAGTTCTTCGCTCCGCTATTCTTAAATTCAATTTCCTCGATAAAAACTAAAGTTGTCCCTTACATTATTTTGCAAAAAATTTTGTTCAAAAGTCTTTATAATTGTACAATTAACCCTTCTTTAACCGGAAATTCAAAATTTTGAGTGAATTTGAATAGGATTCAATGAATGAATTTTAATTATTTTATTAATTCTAATCTCAAATTGAAATTTTCAGATGGGCTATAATCTTGTAGCCGTTATTTTGATTTTAACGAATGGTGCCATGTCTGTTGCCCATTGGATTCAAATCCAACAACATATCGCCAATTCAAGCATGGTTATCGATCCGACAACATTATCCTATCATCAAATGAAAGGATTTTCTGGAATACTACAACTATTAACTGGTGTATCTTATTTAATTGAAACAATCGTATTTCTACTATGGAATTTTTCCTAATAGAAAAATTATTGAAGGAAAATATATGAAATGTATCATATATTTATATAAATCATCGCAAAGATCATGGACTTGATTCATTATGGCTGGACCCCAAATTATCAGTCATTTATATTTTATTGGAATGAAATTATATATTAAAAGAATTGTACATAAAAATAAATGAAACCCAGATGTGGTTTCAGAAAAAAAAGGAATTTGGATTTTTATGCTTGAATGTGTTGTGGTACGAGAGTTTGTGGCAAAAAATTGAATGATTTTCGTCAAAAGTTATATTTTAACGTTGACGTATTGTTTATTTCAACGTTGACGTATTTTTTTAACGTATTGTCGTCAGAGACCCGGGTGTTGGAATGTGAGAAATATTTTGTAGTCAAAGATGTCTAAATGTTCAATAAATGTAGTTTAGTTTTATAATTCTGAATAAAAAATTAAAAAATTGTTCATTTGTATTAATTGAAAATAAAATTCGAAGAGATAGAGTTCTAAGACAAATAGATCCAATCCCAACTCCGCAATCTTTTTAAGAATATTGCGGACCAAGAATATTCCGCAATATTTTTAACAATATTGGTACAGTCGAGGCACGTTAATTAAAAGGAGAAAAATTTGTTTCGGCGTGTATCATAAATTCTAAACTTACGAGGCAAATTCCGACCAGTCACCATCAATCAATAATACGTGAAAATTAAATTAAAAAATAATAAAAATCGGTTTACCAATTTTGGAGCTACGATGTCACAGGCAGACACGTTAAACCTATAATGCCCCTCTTTTTTAGTCGGGGGTTGAAAATACTCGAATCAGTTTGGATATCTTATTTAATCTTAAGTTTCAAACTAAAGTTATTTGTTGAAATGCGAAAAGTGATAAAAAAATAGAATATGTGGATCGTAGAAACATACACGTTTTGTTCCCTTTTACAAAATGAAAGTAGTAACCGAAAAAAGTTTTCGTAACAACAATTGAATTTCAAAATAAAAAAATTTGCCAAAAAATTTAAGAAAACGCAAAAACAAATTCTCTTTCCTTAAAAGTAAACAGAATTACTTGCAAGGAAGAATTAAAATGCTTTTAATAAAATTCAAATCTAGAATTTAATTATTATCGATATAAACAATTAAAATGGAGGATATTTACTGCTTTGTAAATAAATATTGTTTAATACATTTCTAAAACTTTCTATGTATTTTTTTTTTTATTATAAAGTCCTAGTTATATAATTATGAATACTACAATAAATATAAACGATTTTGATAAAATTTGTCGAATTTGTTTAATAATCAAAGAAAATATGATTGAAATATCAACACGTGAAATAATACATATGTTAGAGGAATGTACTTCTGTACAAGTTAGTAATTCAAATTTTTTGTTGAATTTTCTCTTATTTTACCTTTACCAAGAAATAATTATATTTTACATGAATTAAAATTAATCAAATATAAAATTTATGTTTCTTCACTTTAAATGATAATTGTTTAATTCACCCATTCCCCAGTAGCCTGTTTCTGTTAAAAAATAAGCCTAGTAAAACTGTTTTTAGTTTTAAGAATTAGAACTTAACTGGATTACAAAAAAGAACCATTTTAATTTTCGGGCGTTCGTTTATTTTCAAGAATGTATTTTCCTTAAATAATTCTACTTCGTTTCATTTAAAAACTATCTAACTATTCCCTCACTTTGAGCACGAGTTTAACTATATAGACCGTCTTAAAGACCGGTATTTAACTCGAAAAGTTGATCGGAATTTTACTTTAGTCTACTGCAATAATTTTCTTTTATGAAATATAACTACATATAAAACTGAAAGGGTCGGAAATGATGTACCTTAAAATGAATGAGAATAATCCGCGAGGAGTATCTACAATTGTATGTAGGCCTCTATCACGAATCGGTGACAAAGCGGAGTTCAATTATAATCGCATTTATTTATACAGACGGGTAGCTTGCCAGAATTTATTTTTTTCTCTTGTTTATATACCGCCTACTTATAAAAGTTAATTTTTTTGTATTCTTGTTGAAGTGAAAACTTCTATAGAGGTGCGTTAGACAATTGGTAGGGTAAAATCTTATGGATTCATGTCAGTAATGCTACGTTATTATCATCATCATCGTCAGAAACATGTTGACGATGATATTCTAACAGATATAACACCGTAACCAAGGAAACTCAAACTTTTTTAAATAAAAAAACACTACAACTCTGTAATAATAATTAAAAATGTACAATTAACTATTAACTAAATGATTCTGATCTTTGGTAACTTCTGATTACTGTTCATAGATGGCGTTTGACATAAAATTTGAAAAAAATGATCAATTTTATGATTTGTTTATATTTTTATAATATTAATTATTATTATAGTTTTTTATACACACGTTAATTATTATTTATTTTTTTTTTTTAAATTAGGAATCGAGAGATCTGAAATTACCTGAACACATATGCCTTGAATGTTCTTGGCAATTAAAAACCGCTTACGATTTTAAAAAACAATGCAACGTATCACGAGAAATTTTATATTCAATATTAAGAAAAGAGGAAAATTGTAAAGAAAATATTAAGACTGAATTATATGAAGACTTTTCAACTAAAACAGAACTATATCCATACAGCGAGGTTGAAACGTTATTAACCGAAGATACAAAAGAAAATTGCATCGAAACTAAGACTGAGATAATTAATAATGAAATAAGTAAATTAAATTCAGAGGATTCAAATGACTGTGAAAAATACTCTGATGATGAAATCCAAGGAGGTGACGATTCATCTGAAGAAGATGAAGAATCAAATGATGAAGATGAATCAAAACATACCGAAGAATCGGATGACAATGAGAATCATGAAGGTTACGATCGTAAACAACGATCTTTAGCTGATATTTTGCTCAAGAAATACAAAATTTATGGATTAACGTGTAATATATGTCATAAGGAAATTAGTACAAGATCTACGTTATTACGTCACATGGAAATTCACGATCAAAATCGTGCGCTGAAATACAAGTGCAATCTTTGTAATAAAGGATTCTATGCTGAGGAAAATTTAAAGAAACATATAAATCGTCATATGGGTAAAACAAAGCTACAATGTGATTTATGTCCGAAACGATTTTACGTGCTAAGTGCACTCGGTGTACATTACAAGTCTAGTCATAAAATTAAACCGAAACGTTGTACACGATGTCCTTTGGAATTTTACCACCCTTTACAATTAGAACAACATGAACAGACTCACGATGAGAAAAAATTAATCTGTGATGTATGCGGAAAAGTTTTTCCAAAGAAAAATAAATTAACACGACATAAAAAGAATCATACACAAGATCGACCGTTTACGTGTTCAATCTGTAATAAATGTTTTAAAACAAAGGGCAGCTTACAAACACATATCAAATTACGTCACGAAGAAACGGATCGTCGTGAAATGTGCTATATTTGTGGGAAATTAGTACCAGTTGGAACATTTACGGTACACTTAGAGACACATAAAGATCGTAGTGTTGCATGTCCTGAATGTGATAAAGTTTTTGCAAATAAAATTATCTTAGAACGGCATATTTACCATAAACATACCGATGATGGTAGTGCCACGAAATTTTATTGTAAAATATGTAACAAAGGTTTAGGTAGTAAGGGTACATTGTCAACGCACATGCGTATTACGCACTCGGAAGCGAAAAAAATTGAATGTCATATATGTGGGAAAGCGTATAAATTGGTATCGCATGTTAATGTACATATTAAAAGTGCCCATATGGATATTAGACCGCATATATGTCAAACATGTTCGAAAGCTTTTCATAGTAAGTCTGAATTGAAAAATCATATGCGTACGCATACTGGAGAACGGCCATTTCCATGTCATATATGTGGTAAAGCGTTTGGATTTAAAACTGTACTTAAAACTCATATGAAAGTACACTCAAAATAAAAATTATCTTTATTTTAAATTTTTTTTAAAAGACTAAAACAAAAATCAATTGAATTTCACACTGCTTCCACTTTTATTGTATTTATTTCATTTTATTTTAATTCAGCTATCCAGAAAAACGTAATCGGATATCTACTGCGGTGTGAAATAATTTCAAAGTCTTTTTTCAATTAAAATTACTCAAAATGGTGATTGTAAAGTTTGTGTAAGATTTGAATAAAACTATAATAGTTTGAAGCGCTTACATTCTTTCAATAACCATACCAAGCGATTAATTTTATACAAATTAGATATAGAAAATCTATTATCTTAACGAAGAAAACAATTCTTGCCTAATTTATTGAAAAGATTAGCAAAAAAAAAAAAAACTCATAGATTTGCAGTTGTGTGTGTGTATTGTATACATGTATGGATATAATGTCTTAGTATTGTACACTGTTGTAACAATTAGTGCACATAATATATGTTGATGATTATAACGAGTGAACTGACTGAAGTAGATGTAGAGAGAGCTTGTGTAGGATAACAATGCGCATTCATTTTTGTGCGGGCGCAAATATTATATTATATCTATCTCTTGCGTATTGTTATTCGGAACTAGCCCCATTTTGAGTGATGAAGTTGGTCTATTCAGTACTTTATTGTTCTGAACATACACATTGTTGAAAAGACTAATAAGACTTTTATTTGTATATAAATAATTTTATCTCATTTTTTTAACTGAATAAAATTTGTATGTTATTATTGTTTATATTATTCATTGATTACCTTTTTACGGCGTGAGCGGCGAGTACCAACACCTACGGTCTCGCGGCTTGAAGAATGCGACAAAAAAATCTATTCGTCATCTTAGTTTAGTACACGATAAATTGTATATTATTACTCTGTGAAATTTGTGTTTCATTCCAAAGAGTATAGGGTAGAGAAGAAGCAGGAATATATTCATTCCACTGGCAATTCTTAGATAAAATATAGATTGAACTATCAACTCTATTGTAATTCTTGTCTACTTCAATAGATGTCACCATTAACACAACAAAACAATAGTTTGACAAAATTTAATTATTCGACCCATCAACTTATTACAAACATCAACTTTATTTCTACCTCTTGGACAAATAGACGGCTTCAAGCCTAGCTTTCAGCCACTAAGCTCGCTGTATTCACATTGTAGTATGTATAGCATTATATATTCTATGATGTATAGATATCAGTTTAGAATGCATAAGTATAATTATAATTTTTTCCAAAAAAATTTAAAATAACTGTATGTGATGGTGGGGTCAATTGTTCTTCAATTCAGCTGTTCAATCTAGCCACAGAATGATCTGATCCGGGTTATTCTTAGCGTACTTGTACTACCGTCGAGACGAACCGGACCTGTGCCATCAGTGCCCTTAGTAATGCGTTCCTCAGATAGCCACTTCCAGATCACGTTGTGTATTGATTGAACAATTGAAATAGAAATATTAAACCTATGGATTAGAATTCCAACACTCTACCAAGCCTACCACAACCACCGTTGGAAATGACAAAAAAAAAATATAATGTAAATTTTTGCGCAATTGGTCTATAGTTGACTTAGATTAGAGCTAAAACTGCACTAAAATTGGGTTGGTTTTTTTAAAATTATGAAAAAAAAGATTGTATAATTGGTGTTTGAGAACTTTCTTTTAAAATTTACCAGAGACCCCGCTTTTGATACGAACTAGGGTACTTTGTATCCGTAGTCAGAAGCGCAAACAACGGACACCTATCTGGTTCATTTGTTAATATTTAATAAGTATAATTTTATTGTAAGAAAATTTGGTTTTATCGTGAAATCACCGACCACCTTTATTGTAGCAAGATAAATTGAATTGAATTGAATTTTATAAGCTATAATACTTTGAAGTTTCATCAAAATCCACCAATTAGTTTTTGAGTGAAAGCGTAACAAACAAACAAACAAACAAAACAACATTCACATGTATAATATTAGTTTGGATTAGGATTAATTATTTGTAATTTACTATTATCACGCAAGGTTGTTTATATCTCACCTACGTATAAATAACTTAAAAACAAATTTTGTCGAATTGAAAAATAAAACTCGATAAAAACATAAATTTGTTTTTGAATGAAATATGTAAACAACATAGGTATATTATTAATTTATTGTGAATTATATTTTTGTAACTATGATAGTGTCATAAAAACTGATACTTGGTTTTAATGTTGCATATACTTATGTAATCGATTTTAGAAATTTTCTTACAAATGCATATATGCCTGTAATATCCTGTACCTGTAGGTACCTATAGGTAGTGATGAATCTGATATTACAGGTAATCTAATAGATAAGATTATGTAGAATAAGAAAGTATGTTTGTTTGTGCCATTTTTACAACAAAACGGAAGCATCAACGGGCATAAGTTTTTGCAGGGGAATATAATTGAAGCACCAACGAGTTGAGATGGAAAGCCATGTGAAATTCATTACTAATTCCTTTAAACTTTTACGAAGCAAGATAATAAATGCCTTCAATTTTGCACCTCTCTACATTTTTTCTTGATTTTGACAATTTTTTCTGCAGTTCCCAGAAGGATTACTAATTCCTTTAAAGTTCAACGAAGCAAGATAATGTTTCCAATTTTTTCCCTCTCTACATTTTATCTCGAATTTGATAGTTTTTCTGCAGTAATTTGTGGTTTCCAAAATAAATATCTTCTGATATTTGTATCAGCTAAATTTATGCCTTTTTTGGCTAACTGATCAACTCATATAAGGAAAATCAGTAGTACTTCGATTTCTTACACGAGTGGAGTACCTGCGCTCTTTGCCATTGCCATTTTCCGGCTTATCTACTGGATTATTATTTAGGCTCATATTAAAACTTACTGGCAACTATAGCCCTAAGAATAGGTATCGCTGGTATTGGCTACTTTAGACGAAACATACTATAAAAAAGTGTTAGCTTTTTATCGAATCACTGTGTAAATAATATATACGTAAATATTTATATTAGAAAATATAATATTCGGCAAATATTATCAAAGAATATAATTTTAATCGATTTCATTATAAGTAAAAACCGTTTAAGCATAACTAAAAGCATGACAAATATTTTTGTATAAAGAAAATTATAACAAGCGGCACTCGTTTTTAAATCAAATATATTTAGAGTGATGAAATGAATGTTATTTGTGTGTTATTTCTTCTATAATAGATTTTCTCTAAAACTTTAGGAATCAATATATCAAAAACTATGGTATACAACGTGTTCTGTTATTGATTGCAGAAACCTAGCTCCACAAAATAAGCTCCATCAAGAGCAACAAAAAAACTATTTTTCAAATTTGGGTCTGGGGGCCTAATTTAGGAGATACGGATATGTCAAAAATGGATACATTTGTTCATTCGCTGATTATCATTTGATAACCAGTAGCCAATGATAATCAGTAGATATGAGTAAGTTTCACTTAATAATGGAAGGGATTTAAAAAAAAAAGTATAAAATTATTTCATTGGAATTGGTCAAACTGTCCCACTTTTTATATTTGTATTCTATTATTGTGAGAAAATAATAATAATTATAAGTAAACATTTTATCATAGGGCGTAAACAAACAAACCATATTAGATTACGTACAATAATCTAATGTTTTTACAAAATAATATAATCCAATTAAATCATTTTATACTTTTTAAAAATCCCTTCCTTAGTTGAATATTATTAAATGAAATTTACTAATATCTACTGATTATCATTGGCTACTAGTTATCGAATGATAGTCAGTGAATGAACAAATGTATCAATTTTTGCCATACCCATATCTCCCAAATTAATCCTCAGATCCAAATTTGGAAAAGAGTTTTTTTGTTGCTCTTGATGAGCTTATTTTGTGGAGCTAGGTTTCTGCAGTCAATAACAGAACACGGTGTATATCGAAAAATTGTACTTCCAGTTTATTTTCCTAAACTGTAACAAAATCCACTCTCGATATGTGAAATAAATATTTGCATATACTCATTTTAATTGGAACGTCCTTAAGTATAGTTAATTATATGATTATTATTCTTTAAAATAAAATCAATATTAAATTTTTATGCAACTTGCTTGCAGTAAAGAATATCATTTTATATAAACCATTATAATTGAATACCTCTTTCCAGATTGACAAATATTGCTGACAATGAAAATTGTAAAACCAATTAATCGTGTTCAAGATCATCACGTAACTCCAATTAATAAAAAGAAATATGAAAATGAAAAACGAAAAACATTCCATGAAATATTAAGACCAATATTGAAGATTGTCCAATTTTTTGGAATATTACCAGTTTCTGGGATCAATGAATCACAGCCAAATAAATTAAAATTTTCTTTATTTTCATGGCGATGTTTACAAAGTATTGTGTATGTGATTGGAATGTGTATGCTGGGATTTGCAGATAGTTTGGAATTAATGGAACAGGGTATAAGTTTTAGTGGGGCTGGTAGGAATATTATATGTTTTTTCATGCTAATGTGTAAAATACTTCACTAAATTTTAAGAACCACACATTAAAATTTATGTGAATTTTTTTTAGAGTTAACTCATTTTTAGTTACTAATTATCGCGCAAGACTAAGACGCATAACAAAACTTTTACCAGACTTATTATTGAAAATAATTAACCAAAATTTCTAAATATATGAAGATAATTGATTTATGTATTTGTAATGATTAATAATATAAAAGATGCCATAAATTCTGAAATAATACAATAAGAATCAATCAAAACTTAAGTTTAAAATATAGTTGATGCAAGATCAAAAACAAGAATCGATTGACGAAGAACAAGACTTAACTTGATTATTTTTACAACTTGCAAGATCAAGACACAACTCTGTAAGACCGAGACCTAACTTTGCAATTCCAAGACGTTTCTTGCTAGATCAAGACCCAAGACGAAAACTAATAATGCAAGTCCAATACCAAGATATTGGTATTGTCAAGAGCAAGATAACTATGGTCTTGATCTTGATCTTGGTCTCGCTCATCACTGCAAAAATTACCTTGAGATTGTTTTAGGTGGAGTATTTTTTTATATTTTTAATATTTCCAACATATTACTATTCATGAAATTGGCATATTACTGGCCAAAATTAATGAAAGAATGGACAAAAGTGGAACATCATTTGATTTTACATCCAACACAAGTTAATCTTCCAAGAAAATTGTATAAAATTGCAATAATTATGACTATTTTGGCAGCAAGTTAGTTAATGACATTGATCTAATGTGTACGGTTTTCTTTTTATGGCAACCATGCTTTTATTTGTTCTAAAAAAGTACTGATATTTTCAGGGATCTAATGTTTTGAAAACGGTTAATATGCGTATTTATCCATCTAACCCGGCCATAACGGAAATAAAACCATGACACGGATCACAATAATATCCTGGCAGAACTGCAGGCTATACCATAGATCTTACCTGGTATTGCATGAGTAGGGATGCAAAAAAAAAAAAACATCGGTTGGAAAACGTCGATGTTTTTTTTACATATTTCTCTACGATTGACAAATATTGGATGGCGAAGTTGAATTATCTCGGGAACATGTTTTTCATATCTTGCCACTTTTCAATTGGATTTTGAGTAATCGGAACAACAGCTGATCCAAGATAGTTTGTTTCTGATACTTCCAAATATTAAACGCCTTATCTTCTGAGTCATCAGAAGAATCTGATCTTCTAGTGAAATTTGTGGCTTTTTTTGCGAATGAATTAATAAATTAAAACAATCACTTTACTTTTGGGTAGTTGTTTTTTTCAAAACTTTTAAGTAAAACATCGTTTGGCTTACCATCGATACATCGATGTTTTGACATACTAAACATCGATGGCAAAAATCGATGTTTTTTAAAATATCAGCATGCACGATGCTGATGTTTTAAAAAACGTGCACGACTACTTTCAAAACCGAAATTTCACTCATATCATGTTACTAGTCAAGAATCGATTGCAATTGAAATAGAAAAGATTAAATAACCTTGAGAGAAAATATGCGGGATAGTCTTTGGGCACTGCCGATAGAAGTGAAAACTAACTAACTTGTGAATTGTATGTAATGTTATTATTTATATGCGTTTCCACTATTTATGTCCTGGGGTTTAATTATTTGGTGTGGAACCCTGAAAAAAATATTTTTTAGTGGACCAAATTGTGAACCTCGAACCATCCTCGCATCCAATTGAACACATAGAAAAAATTTCATCAAAATCGATCCATTCGTTTAGGAGTTTAATTACAATCACACGCGCAGTTCGAGTAAAATTTTTGTGGGATGACAAGTCGAATTTCTTTGCTCGAAGAAAGTATACCAACATAATGTTCCATCAGCGAGTTTTACCGTAGGTTTGCTAAAAAATACACGTACACATTAAATCTAATGCCAGTCACTATCCATTAGACATAACCAACAGTTTAATTTTGCTCGATTTTCTTTTTTATAGCTGATCATATTTTTTCGATATGTAATACAATGTTACAAATTGGATCGTGTATCTCAGAATCCAAAATTCAAGCATACTTTGAGATACGATTTATTCATGTATTTAATCGTACATCGTTTGAGTATTGGAAAGCAATACTATGTCAATTACTAAATATAACCGCAACTTTCGTATGGTCATTTATTGACGCCTTTTTAATAATAATTAGTATGGCGTTAACGGAATTATTTGAACGTGTTACGAATAAAATCAAAATATTTTATTTACAGGTATTTTAATTTTCTGAAAGTGTAACCTCTGAGCACATGGCTTCTGTTGCTTTATTTACAGGAAGTCGATGAATCTATTTGGTCGAATATTCGAGAAGATTTTAATAAAGTAACAATATTATGTCGTTTGGTTAATAAAACAATGTCTGATTTAATTTTACTGTCTTTTACAAGTAATTTATATTCGATTTGTGCTCAAATACTTCATAGTATTAGGTAAGAATACTACGTGTTTTAAGTTTTCAAACAAACTATTGTTGACCGATTGGAGGATTTTCGCCTAAGTTAATTTATTTGGTTTCAATAACTAAGGTGAAACCTAATATTGGCTAGCCGATAATGCGGTGCTGCATTTTCGAAATTTATTGAAGCTACGTTAAATTTGATCAAATATTTAAAAAGCATGACCCAAAATTAGTGGGATTACATACTTGAATGATCAAAACTGGATAAAAGTTGCGTACGATAGAGCAAAATTAAATTATTTGGATTATGATGACGTCATAAGGTTCAAAAAATCTATTTTTTGGATAATTTGGGCAAATCTTATCGTATTTGAATGAACTTTTTTTGAAACCCACTAATTTTGAGTTATATTTTTCATTTTTTGTGGTAGTTATTAGTTTTTCTTAGCCGTTATACCAAATGTGGAAACCATGTTACTGCATTTTCGAAATTTATTGAAGTTACGTTAAATTTGACCAAATATTTGAAAAGGTTGACCCAAAATTAGTGGAATTACATACTTGATTGATCAAAATTGGATAAAATTTGCGTGTGGTAGTGCTATATCAAATTTTTTGGGTTTTTATGACGTCATAAAGATCAAAAAATATTTTGGATATTTGGCCAAATTTTATCGTATTTGAATGAATCGTGTCAACAATATCAATAATAACAATAATTTTTCTTTATAATTTTTAGTCCCATGAAAAATTTATCTGCAATATATTTTTTCTACTCAATGATTTTTCTTCTATTAAGGACATTATATTTGACATTAACTTTATCAAAAGTACATGAAGCTAGTCGGGATCCATTACAATATTTATTTCAAGTACCAAAACAATCATATTGTCAAGAGGTAAGTTCTACCGAAGAAATGATTATATTTAAACTTTTGTTCCATCTCTAACGGTTTACAAGATGGGTCTAATGGACCCAAGACCCAATGACTTATGTTGCTCATTTACGAACTCGACCTCACTTTTTATGTTCTGAGCACAGACAGGCGGACAGATAATCAAAAATTGACTAGTTAGGTGATTTTATAAATATTTATACCAAAATTTTGTTCGTAACGACAATATTTTTAAGCGTTACAAACTTGGGTATAAACTTAGTAATATACATGGTATAAAAATTCATATCTTGCCATTTATTGAACATATAGCGACACATATTTTTGTTGGAAGTTGAACGTCCTACAAAAGAGATATCAGTCTCCTTTGAGTTATTTAAAAAGGTTTTCTTTTGCTGCTCCCAAACAATGGATGATTGCAGTTATAGAAAAATAAAATAAATTGTATCCTTTTTAGGTTGGACGATTTGTTACACAAATTACATCGGAAGTGATTGCATTAACCGGCATGAACTTTTTTTCTGTACGAAAAGGAATGATTTTATCTGTGAGTCAATTCTGTTTAAAGGCTAGTCTCACGCAGTCAATATCATTGAATCAATATTGAAATCGAAAAATATTTTGTCGTCTGAGAATTATATTGAAACAATAATATTCGAAGAAAATTCAAACGACTTAATTTTTATTGAAGATTCACCAATTTATTTAGCGGAAGCATTTGCTATGCTCGGCTGTTTTTTATTCAGAGAATGCTATCTCTGTCCAAATCATCTTTTTATTTGACTAATATTATTGACTCGTATAAGGGCACCTGAATTTTACCGTTGAGTTAATAAATAACATTGGTTCAAGAATATTGACCGTATGAGACAAGTCTAAAGATTCAAGTTAAACAGTCTGCGTTAACAATTAGTTTTGTTTTTTAGGTAGCTGGAACAATATTAACATACGAACTTGTATTAATACAGTTTCATGAAACTGATCCTGTTGTAGCAATTGGAACACCAAAAAATATTAGCAATCAAATAGTGTTAGCACCTTGTACAAAATTTAATATTAGTATCCCCGATTATTTATAATCTTAAAAGTCGAGAATTAAAAAAATAAATTTAAGTAAGGTTGATCGGACTGTAAGTACCTACACTAGAAATTTATAGTACGCACTCTAAATTTTACTTTTTAAACAAAAATAGAAAATTTTAACTTGTAAATTAATTTTTTTAATCGGATTTATGTAATTATTTAATTACTAAAAATAATAATAAATCGTCTTTTGACTCGTATAAATTTTCGCGAATTTTCAAGTTAAGATAATTATTCGTATGAGTTAGCAATTAATGCCATATACCTAGAGCATATATGACACAGTTGGTAAAGGCGGTTGGCATGGAACCTAAAGACCCGAGTTCGATTCCCGCCATTTGTGTATATTTTCATTTCTCTTGAATTAAAATTATTAAATGATTTTGTATAACGATATTATTTAATTTAATAAAAAATTTATTTTTAATTAAATTAAACGAGTTTTATTTTCATAAATTCCTTCCTGGATTAACTGTTTCCAAAAACATTTACTATCTAAAATAGAAACTAAAACTCTTGAGCAGTGTTGCTAACTTAGTAGTTTTACTACTAAAACAATTCGGTCTTACCATCGTAAGAAAGTTAAGGGTGCAAACAGATAAAGCTTTAAAAACTGCGAAAGTCTACGATATTTTGAAATACAATGAGGGTAAAGGGGCTGGAAAGTTGACATCTCAAAAGGTCATTGCCATTAACTTAGCCCTTTATACAGATTTTCAACTCTGTAAGGCTATTTGGAGGGGCTGTGCACGAAAAAAGGGGTTGTTCCTCTAGAATTCCCCTCAATATTGTTTTAATCAACAAGCAACTTTTCGTAGTACTAAAATAAGTGCCCGAATATCGAATAGAAACCGAATATTCATTTCATCTCTATTAATAATTTTTAAATTGACAAATAATAATGGTTTTTATTTATTCGTTTCAATTAATGTAACAAATCATTGTTATATTAATAACCATGAACAAGTATTTCAGAAGAGTAAATAAAAACATTTTCATGTTTACATGAAAACATTTAAATGATATATTAAATCATATTTAATTACTTGTACTATTAACAAAATGTTTAATAACATGTATATGTCACAGCCAACTAGCTTAATTAGCCATTCAATTAAGAGCCTAACCTTTTTAGTAAAAACGCTGTTCAACTAGCGGCCTAAAAATATTCAATTATTCAATCAAACAGCTAGGCAAATGCCTTGGATCGATAGCGTAACTACTTGCTTAGCCTAGTCATTTAAATTTAGTTCCATTTTCGACCACCTGGCGCTGAATCGTACACACTGTCAATATGGCTTGGGTAAGCAACAACAGTGTTTGTTTTTATCATAGATTCATTGCGTTGACGCAAAAAAGTACAACAGAAGAGTGCAGTGAGAAAAAATTGGATCTAAGTATGTTAGGTACTATTAAAAACTAGTTTTCACGGTAAGAGTTGCAGTACTCAGATACAAACTATGCCAACAAAATTCCAGGAAGTTTAATTTCTTTGAGAGAGACTGTAGTGTTGGTAAATAAGAATCCCATTCCATAGAACATTCTGGACTATAAAGCTCTCCCTTTCAAGCTCATGAGTAAATGATAAACAAATAACAAAAACAACCATAAAAATATAAATATTTCAAAAACATATTTTTTTTTTTTTATTAATTTACAATAACAAACATGTTTGTTGAGAAAAATTGACAACAATAATAACATTACAATTAAATAAAATTCTTGTAATTATAATGTATCACGCAATAAATATTTGTTATTTGTTTGTTTATTATTAGGGGGCGTGTATGACGTTTGTCACGTTTTGATCGTAGGCTTTATTCTAGGTCTGTTTCTAAATACAAGCCGTTATGCTACCCATCATGTTTTGTCATGATTCTATTACTATTATAATCGTGAAAGTTTGTAAGCCTGTTTGGGTGGATGCTGGTTACGTTTTCACGCAAAAACTACTTAACAGATTTTGATGAAACCTCACAGTATTATAGCTTTTAGATCAGAATCAGAACATTGTTACATAAAATAGCCATTCTTAGGAAGTCCTCAATAACAGCTACGACTTTGATGATTTTTTTTTAAATGATTCTTTTTGTATAGTAAATCAGAAACATTTAAGAGGGGGAAAATAAACTGAATGGGGAATTGGCAATGTCACGACGGATATATCGACGCCCAGCCTAAATCGCTAATGCCTGAAAATTGAAATTTCGACAGGGCATTGATTTTATACTGCAGTTGTAATTTAAGAAAGGATTTTTCGAAATTCATCCCCTTAAAGGGTGAAATAGGGGATGAATATTTGTATGAAAACTAGCGGCCCCGACGGACGGTGTCCCGTAAAAACTCCAATTCATGAATACCTATACTACGTTTAGCCTGTCCGCTAAACCCATCCCGCTAAACCCCAATTTAACTCCTATTTATTGGAGTGGCCTGACCTTCGACCTTTGGCCTGACCTTTGATAGTAGAGCTCGCTGCGCTCGCATATGGCTCTAATAAATGCCTATTGACAATACCTGAATACTATTAAAAATACATAGTACACATAGTATACATAATGTGATATGATTTATATGCGCTCCCACCATTTAATGAAATTTCATTTTTTTGGTACGGAGCCCTCAAAAACAGTTGTACTGGACCAAATTGTAAATCTAAACCATTCTCGAATCTCCACGAACACACACAAAAAATTTCATCAAAATCGGTCCAGCCGTCTAGGAGGAGTTCAATTACATACACACGCACACAAGAAATATATATATTAAGATATATACAAATCTTCATTTTGGAGTTCTCTACTTAACCGATTTTAAGATTTCCTTCGCCTATATATATGCTACATTATCAGCAAGTAACATGGGCTGAATTTTGTTTTAAAAAAAATTTGGGCTCCGCGCCAAAAGTAAAAATCCATTAAGAAGTAAAACCGTCTTACTTTTGAGTTAAGTAAGGGCATAAGTAAGCGCAAGGCAGGCGAAAGCTATTACCAACAGGCGCGGATCTAGAAATTTTGTTCGGGGGGGGGGGGTGGTTGTAGGATTTTTGTCATTTTTGTTTTTCAATAAAATAACAAAAAAACCAAATAAACAAAGATTTTTTTTTGTTTTTCGGTTTGTAAAATATTGATTCAGCTCTTTTTTTTGAAATGCGGGCTGTTTTGGGGGGGGGTTATGACCCATGTGACCCCCCCCCCCCTTAGATCCGCGCCTGATTACCAAGTAGTTTTTGTTTTTAAACTAGAAATTTTCTAACAAAGCGGGCGAGTAACTACTAATTTTTATATATTTAATAATGATCAAAACAAAACCGTGATATGTGGTATACTGGCATGTATTTAGGTACAGACGAACTTATATTCGGAAAAACATATAATTTTTCGAGCTGTTTTTTTATAATACTAAACAATATAATTATGAGGCATATTATTTTTGTTACCTATTGTAAATAATTATTATTTTTAAGTTAAACTTTATCATTTTGTAGATGGATATGCATATTTAGAGCTATTTTTTTGAAACATTAAAATATTTTTAAAATTTGTGACTATGTAGAAAAAAATAAAGGTAAGTATTTTTATAATTATTTACGTTTAAATCCTATTTTATAAAGAAATAAATATAATTGCGAAAATATTTGGGGCGGATCGACTCATGACCTTGGCAATCCTTTGGATACAGAAAAATTTATTTAAAATAAAAGTATTCAAAACAGACCAAATAAAAATTTTTTAGCCAACTCCGAAAATTCTCAATCAAGTTTAGGTACTTCTATTTGTCTTGATGACGATTTTAATACTGATAAAAAATGCCAAACTGACAAATGGCTTCAGGCAAAATAAAAAAGTACTTATTCTTAAAAATATCGTCTCAAATGGGGTCTTTTATTAAATCAAAATTTAAAAAAAATTATTATTATTCATTAATTAAAAAAATATGAAATTCATTAAATTGAGCTAATTTTCTTTAACTTCGAAATTTTAAATTCAAAAATTTAGGAAACCAAGACCAAATTTTTAACAAAATTTTAAGATATATTACAAATATATTTTAACAAAATTCGCACTTTACCGTTCCATAGCATCTTTCAGCCAATATTCATAAAATAAATACTTTCAAAAGGTCATTTGAAGGTGATTCAATATTTTAAATGAAAAACAAATAAAAACAAAATTTCCTGATCTAATAAAATATACAAAATAAACATGTTTTAGCTTTGATTAAAAATTATAATATTTTCAATTTTCTTTTAATAACAAATCAATAACTATTCTAAATGGAAAATTGAAAATATTTCATTTTTATTTATATGCAGTAAATTTACCTACATAAAAATACATTTATTTAGTAAGAGCTTTTGAGAGTTTCAATATCACATTATTTTCACTTTAAGTACATAGAGTGCTAAATAAAAGTTTAAGTAAAAAATTACTTTTTAAGAGACAAGATTCTATTGTACTAGGTTAGGTTATATTGGCTGTCCACGAAGGGCACACTTAAGCTATAGAGCCCATTGTGATACCATATATGTGTTTTACCACCTTTCCGCTGATAATTTCATTTATCAGCTCCTCAATTTCAGAGGCTGAGTGCGCCTCCTTCATGCATATACCATGCACTATACCAGCCCATCTAAACTCTTAACTAAATTAATTTTTGTTGCGACGGCGGGAATCGAACCCGCTACCCTATGCATACCGTGGACGGAGTTGGTTATGCCTTAACCAACTGTGCTAATAGGGCGACAAGCGTCTGTTAACTTTGTTGTTAAAAATAAAATGGATTTTCTATTTTCCTAAAAAATTTTTGAATAACTTTTTTTTGGGCGAGTTTTTGAGTTTTGATCCTGAAAATCTGTATCAGGACACAAAAATATATAGAAAAATATCTGTAAATCCAGGGATCTCAATCCTCCTGGGAGCTTTTTCGGCACCTCAGCAGTTACGATTTATTGTCCACGCTATATATAATTAAGAATGTAAATATTGACCATATTTTCTATACTAAATAGAATGTAAAGAAAATATTATTTTTCATTTTCATTTAACACCAGTCGTCGTCCCAACCATAATTATAAATAATATGTTTGTTATCAATACGTCATATCAATATGAGGAATAATATTATTAATATTGACAATGAGTACTCAATTTTTAAAGTGACATTTTTTATATATTTTTAAAAACATGCAAACAAAGATTAATAATCTATTTAACTTTAAAAGGTAGATAGAATTTTCATCATTTTATTTTTAAATATATTTTAATAAAATTGTTATTAAAATCTCTTTCCAAAACTATCTAAAATTCAATAAAATTACCCATAATAAATGAATAATTAGAATTGCAAGTACATGAAAAGCGTAAAAATTTTCCGGTTTTTGTCCATAAGTTACGACACACCCAAAGAAATGGATTTTAGAGAGTCAGAAGTATGTTCTGTAAACTAAATAAATGTGCCATAAACGTTTTTTATGAATATCAATATATGGTGGAAGCGATGGAAAGAAAAACGGCAAGAAATCGTCTTTGCACATTTTCGAAAAACTTTGTACATACACTTTTGCAAGATTTCGCATGTTAACAACAACGAAATTGGGAAAGTATCAAATTGGTAGACGGAAATGAAGCATAGTGGATGAACCGTGGTTTTTGTATCTTATTTATAGAAAAATTTCCGACTGAATGACAGAGATTTAGTATCATGGTGATTTTCTTTTAAGGATGTATGACTATTTTGAACAAAAAGCTTGATTGACTAAATCTAAATCAATTTTGAATATTTTAGTAGGGTTGCCCGATTATTTAAATAAATAATTAACTTCAAAAGTAGGTGATTTTATGGTAAAACGGTAAATGGATATGTTTTCATAGATTTCTCCAAAACTAGTCGGTTGATATTAAAAAAAAACTTTTAAATTAAAGTTAAAACCTTAATAAATAATGGAAAACAAAAAAACCTGTTGTGTCTGACTAATTAAGGATGTATGAGCACGATAGTGGGGACACAAAATAAAAAATATATATTTTCAATTTTGATGGTGAATTATGTTCTTTTTTCGATATCTGGAGTAATTTTCAAAATATCGAAAATTATGTTTAATTATTTATCTTTCGAAATTTCGAAAAGCAAGACAGATATCGAAAAATTTTATTTTTATTTTCGTCTCCATCCATGAAATTATAACAAAATTCATCATCAAAATTGAAAATAAGGTACAACGAATTTCAATCCTAAATCTAAAATTGCCTCGGTGTTCGTACAACCTTAAATATTTTGTTTTTAATCTCCTTACTCCCTCCCTCCCATTACTTTTTTGTTCCATTGTGCCCAATCTACCCCTATATAATAACATTGTACTCACTTTACGATGTTAATTTCTGTTTTGTACTTGCTTAATTTCGTTGTTGCTCAGTGTTCGCCTTCGTATCTGCCCGAAGCTTCACCAATTGTAACTCGATCAATCCTCCAAAGTGTAGACAAAGAAAATCATTTAGAAAAAATTGAATGTTCGTCTATTTAAAAGATGAATTTTCCGTTGCAGAAGAACAAAATGAAACTTGTAAAACCATATAATGGAATTCAGGATACATCAACGGCCAGAATGGATACCGGAGCATTAAAGAAAAATGTTAAAAATCCACAAACATTACACGAAATAATTAAACCATTATTAACAATGGCACAATGTTTTGGGATACTGCCAGTAATGGGTATCAGATCACCAACACCAAATGATTTAAAATTTTCATTTCGATCATGGCGATTTTTTCAAAGTATATTATTTTTAATAGCGATGTGTTCATTAGCATCTGGCAATTTTTATCAATTACATGCAGATGGTTTAAATTTTTATCGAAGCAGTAAGTTTCAGCAAAATAAAACTCAGGTCTAGATTAGGAACGTGTTTTTGATGTGTAACATCTTTCTGCTCGGTTGTTGTATATTTTTTTATGGTAGTGATTTTGTAATCCGAAGTAGAGCGCGAGCTATTTTATTTCATTTATATTTAAATACAACATCTTGTGTATCTACAGTACAATAGCGGAAGTTAATAACATGTCAGACGTTATGTTGCACATCATACACAACTTCTGTAAGGCTCGCTCGTTTTGTTTCTTTCAATTCTCTTTAATTAGGTTTGAAATCTGAAGAGAGATAGCTTTATATGATTATTTTTTCTGGACCTGAGGAAAAAATGCTACCATCACATCGAATGAGTTTAATTTTTTTTAGTTGGAGTTTTATTTAATATCTTTTCAATCACGACAATGATTTTATTCATGAAACTAGCATATTATTGGCCAAAATTAATGCAAGAATGGGCAATTATTGAATCTCAAATGAGTATATATTCACCTAGTTTTAATTTACATCGGAGATTATACATAACCGCTGTTGTGATTCTAGTTTGTGCTACAAGTAAGTCAATGAGTCAAAGAAATGAAGTAATCATAGACATAAGTGCACTACGAGTTCTACTTTTGCAATATACTGCTGAGAAATGTTATCCCTAAATTTTATATGAAGTTTAGAAGTGCACCAAAATATACACTTTCAATAATAGCCTGGTGTCCCCTCAATAATTTCATTCCGGTAACGCCCATGAACATAGAAAGGCTCAGTCATGGTATCAAGTCGAAGTTTTCCGATTTTGCCCGTATAGTCCAGGAGCTGTCGATCTAAAAAGTTCCCTCATACGTGCATATATTTTTTTTAAAGAAAATAGATAGTTTAAAACTATAGGAATTCGAAACGGTAGGTTTGCGTGGTTTTGCAAAGCCGAAAAAATGTTTAAAAAAATTAATTATTAAAAAAATCGATAAATGTTTGTCTCTCATGTTGTGAAATGGTTTGCCTAAAGTATATTCTACAGAAAATTTCATTATCTTTCAGAAAAAATTTACGCAAACCAATTTTTTTAGCCGGGAGAGTCAGGCAAGCCTTTTAAAGTGTGTGATGAGGGAGGAAATTTCTCCCTCATTACGTAACATGATTTTTTTATTTTTATTTTGTTCCTTGCAGTGCCTACTTTAAGATTATCTTGGTTTGCGGGCTCAGAAACGGCCGGAAATGTCCAGCAAACCAGCTTAAAGTTCATCTACTCTGAACTCATTTTCAATAAATATAAACTAGAATAAATGTTTCGTTGTAAAATTACTATTGTTTTATGGTGATTTTTATTTTTTATTTTCTATTAAATACTTTTATTTTATAAAATTACTTTTCTATATTTTCTTTTGATATACTTTAGTACGAACTTTATATAGGATATGACGTCTTGTTGTTTTTACGATTTGAAATAATGAAAGGGTAAATATAATTAAAGGAATAATAGGAAATTTTTATTTTGGATGGATTTAATAATTTAATAGAGTGAAAACAATTATCAATTGTTAATGCTAAAACATAGTTTATTTTATTGATCATCAAAGTCAAACATAGTTTATATCATTAATCATCGAAGTCAATTTCATCAATACTCCAATGATTTCTATTTGTTGATTCTTTATCTTCTTCACTCTCTTCCTCTGATTCTTCGGTATTAATTTCTGCTCGCAAAATTTCTTCTACTTTTGAAGGTGCCGCTGGGTCTTTGTACCATAACGGTTCTAACTTATTGTCGCTATTCAATTGCCATCCACATTCAGTGGGTTCATATACGACACACAGAGGTTCAGTGGCATTTTGCCACATTGTATTTACAAATATTGTACGCAAAGTTTTCTGCGACAAGGTTTTCCAACATGGAGGAATGTTGCTGGAATCGAAATTAATCAGATCTTTATAAAATTGTTCTTTAACGCTTGTACTTGCGAAAAACTTCAAGAACAATTCAAACCTAGCACTATTAATAGATGATGTAAATTTACATCATTTTTATCGATATTGTACATTTCATTTGTAAATCGCTGTAAAATTTCCATTTTTTCATCATTATTGACATCTTCTGGATCTGTTAAATGCTCGAACATATGTTGGTACTCTTTATTTTGTATGAAAATATTCAGCGGTTTGATTTTTCCTTTGCGGACGAAAGCTGCAGTATAATCTGACCCCGTGAAGGCATGAAAACCTGGCAGAGCTCGACAAAGTGATGGACCTAATTCTTTTGCAAGATCTGTGCAACTTATGTAATTTATTTCAGAGCCAGATTTACTGATTATCCAAATTTTTTGATGAGTAAATTTATGAATATTTCCTAAACAAATGACTAAGACATCAGTATCGACAGACCTTATCAAAATTTTTTTCTGGGGTGAACATTTATTTAAATGAAAGAAAATTCTTGTGTCAGCTTCTTCATGGGAACAAGTATAATCTTCATTTAAGGTTCGTGATATCTTTCCATCAATATTTTTGTAGACAAAGCATTTTTCCTCAACTGTCAAAAAAATTGTCTTGTCATTAATAAGAGAGCTGCATGAGTCATCTGTCCAATGTTCATATAAAAATTTGACTATTGCTTCCTTAAACTTAGAGTTATTCAAACTCTTATTGAAGTCAGTCGGTCTACTCTGTAAATAGTCGACTACTTGTATCTCACTATTATCTATCAAAATCTGGCTGTTGAATCCAATCCACATTGGAGTTTGTGTCACGAAAGGAACTGAAATCGCCCAAATGATGTCTCGGAGAATTGCATCTTGCTTGAAATTATGATTTTCTGCTGAAATATTTTCCAAATACTCATACGGATGAAGACATGTAGCAGCTC
This sequence comes from Chrysoperla carnea, assembly GCF_905475395.1. Classification (NCBI taxonomy): domain Eukaryota; kingdom Metazoa; phylum Arthropoda; class Insecta; order Neuroptera; family Chrysopidae; genus Chrysoperla; species Chrysoperla carnea. The sequence goes on from NC_058337.1 coordinate 131,529,611, forward strand.
TTGGTTTTTTCATATATTTCGATATTTCGCGTGCATAAATATTTTAGAAATGCATATATATTTTCTCTTCGTCTTGACGTATTATGCTGGGTGCCCTTCAGCAGATGCAGGTAGATTTTCAAGTATAGAGATGACAGAAAGAGAGAAATGTATGTACATTCCGACCGAAAAGAATAACAATCTCTATCTTAGATTCTTAAAAACTACAGAAAGTATAGAAACTATCGTAGTTCTAGAAGCTCACCCCCGCAGCAACTTCATTATGTGTTTAAAAGAAAATATAGAAAAGTAATTTTATAAAATAAAAAATAAAAATCACCATAAAACAATAGTAATTTTACAACGAAACATTTATTCTAGTTTATATTTATTGAAAATGAGTTCAGAGTAGATGAACTTTAAGCTGGTTTGCTGGACATTTCCGGCCGTTTCTGAGCCCGCAAACCAAGATAATCTTAAAGTAGACACTGCAAGGAACAAAATAAAAATAAAAAAATCATGTTACGTAATGAGGGAGAAATTTCCTCCCTCATCACACACTTTAAAAGGCTTGCCTGACTCTCCCGGCTAAAAAAATTGGTTTGCGTAAATTTTTTCTGAAAGATAATGAAATTTTCTGTAGAATATACTTTAGGCAAACCATTTCACAACATGAGAGACAAACATTTATCGATTTTTTTAATAATTAATTTTTTTAAACATTTTTTCGGCTTTGCAAAACCACGCAAACCTACCGTTTCGAATTCCTATAGTTTTAAACTATCTATTTTCTTTTAAAAAAATATATGCACGTATGAGGGAACTTTTTAGATTGACAGCTCCTGGACTAGTATGTTTTAAGCAATTTCCCGTCGAATACCGAATCTTTCTAGCATGTCAGTGAGTGAGTCACCTTCAAACGGGGCTATATTGCATTTTCCATTAAAGGAAAAAAGAAAATACCATGCCAATCATGCTCTTTCAATCGGTAGAATTATTCAAAATTACACAAGGACCGATTAGAAGCATAACTATTTGTCGTTTATATTAACTTAAGAGTCATCTTTGCACCCTACCTCCTACGGCACTGTAATATTCCCTGGTCAATCATATTCCATGATAATTCCCGATTGTCACGGGTTTTTTTGGCCATTCTGTGTTATGAGCGATGGTTTAATATCAGTTTTTCTGCTGTTTATTATCTGAATATTAACCATAAATTAAATTTTAGTTGAAAATTCATTAGCAACATATTCATCAGTTGTAAGTGCACGATTGTGTGTGTCAAGAGGCACTGCATTACAGGCTTATTTTGAAGTACGATTTATGCCAGTATTCAATCGAATAGCATTTGCATATTGGAGAGGATTTCTATGCCAAGTAATAAATATAATCGCAACATTTGCATGGTCATTTATTGATGTATTTATAATAATGATTAGCATGGCATTAACGGAATTATTTCAACGAATTGTGAATAAAATTAAAAGCGTTCATTTGCAGGTAAATTAGCCATCATCTAATATATCAGATACATTTTCTGTAGCTCTTTGGATACTTGCTAATCTCCCTTTGCGAAAGACAGGAAAGAGTTCTGATTTTGTCGTTTCACCTCCGGTACATCTATTCTCAATCTCTTCCAGCGTCTTCCATGCCTAGTTCGTTAACTGTAGAGCTCTTTGTAAGAACTTCAATCAATTAAAAGGTTGGAGTTCAAATAATTTTCAGTAATGGTTCCTACTTAGCACGGAAGTATGATTCCTTCACGAAATAGTTCGTCGGCCGTTTTGTAGATTATTACTCCGCAAAGACCCGGTGCTCATATCAAAGTGACTTCTTGTGTCTTCGATAAAATTAAAATGTAGGAACCACTTTGTTGATCCAATAATTAAAGCATGAAAACAAACTTTCACGTGCTGATTAAGATCGTCCGCTGAAAGCGGGCGAGCACACCTCATATAGTGGAGCCTTTCAAAAAACACTTGTTAGCTAAAAAGATAATACCAACAAAATATATACAGTGGAACCTGGTTAAGTGAAACATCAAAAGGCCTACAAATTTGTCTCACTTATAGAGGTATTACTCAGTGTTTCAGATATCCAGGTATAAAGAAATATATGTCTCATTTATAGAGGGTTCTATTAATAGAGGTCAGAATACAGGTTTAACTTAAGTTTTTGACGCTTTTAAGATATTTTTAGAGCATTTTATTACATTTACATCAGATAAATTGCCTTGTTGACTAGTCATGTAACGGCCGGACTACTTTAATGACTAAATAAAATTTTAACTGAAATTCCTTCTTTGGAATGATTCTTAATTTAGAATGTGTCATTTTTAGGCAACTGAAGAATCAACATGGCGTAATATTCGAGAAAATTTTAATAAAGTATCAGCATTATGTCGATTAACAAATGATACTGTCTCTGATATTATATTATTATCATTTACCAGTAATTTATGTTTTATTTGTGCCCAAATTCTGCATAGTATCAAGTAAATATACAAGTATTTTTTAGAACTGTGTATATATATTCTATTCATTTTCCTACCACTATTAAATTCACTGGAGGAGATATTAAAAAAATTTGGACTGTTAATAAAAAATTCCCAGGCACGAGGATTCCGTTCAATCAACTCTGAAGTCTTTAAAACGTATCTGAAAATGTTTCCCATATCGAAGACAACATATTTACAATTCTAAAAAATACATTCTATATTATTTGAAATTTTCCATTAAACTTATGATGATTTTCTTTTAAATTTCAGCCCAATGAAACATGCTGCTGATGCAGTATATTTCTTTTTTTCAATGAGTTTTTTAGTAACAAGAACATTATTTCTAACATTAATCGCATCGAAAGTATATGAGGCAAGTCGAAGTCCTTTACCACTTTTATTTAATGTACCTGGCTATTCATATTGTTTAGAAGTAAGTAAACCTTAAAATAACAAAATATCAGTCCCTTTTACTAACAAAATTACTTCGAACATCTAAAATTGTATCATTTTTAATCAAATCTACGCTTTGATATTGAATTTTCTGAATTTCTATTTTTTAGATTGGGCGATTTATACAACAAATCACATCAGAAATAATTGCGTTAACTGGAATGAATTTTTTTTCTGTTCGAAAAGAAATGGTTTTATCTGTAAGTTTGTGAAAAATTTTCTTTTCAAAAGATCGAAATACATTTTTTTAGTCCATATTTAAACCAAATATAGGTCAGATTTTATTTTATATTTTACAAAATTCAAATTCAGCCATGGAAATTTCTTGATCGATATTTGATACTTTTTTCTTGAAGAAATCCGTGTAAGCATCTCAAATTAGTATCAATAATTTTTTATCATATTTATAATAAATATTATAATAAATATATGAACTTGAAAAAAAAGTTTCAAACCTTGACTTTTTTTCAAAACTAAATTTAAAATTATCAACAGCAGGTCAAAAAAGTCACGGCCACAATAATTTTTGATCAAAATAAATTATTTTCATTTTAAAATATTTTGATTTTTTAATTGAAGGGCATTTTAAATTTAAAATTTTTGATCATTGGTTTATGATTAAATTTAAGATACTCACTTACAGTCCGTAGGCTAATGAAATTTTCGGCGCAGGATATGCACCTCGTAAGCTCCGATGTGACTTGGTTTTTCCTGCTGCCAGCGAAACATGTAGACATTTTCGATTTTTTAATAGCGTTCTCAGCAATTTGAAGTTGTGAGACAAAGGGGGCACGTAGAAACTTGCTTGTTAGTCGAACATGCAGAAAATATAGAATGCTTTGCAGGCATATCACCCGTACTTACCCAAAAGGAGGAGAGGTATAGAGGAGCTCTATTTTCACATAAAAAACACTTTCAGCGTCAACTTCATGTCCAAGAAGCGGGGGCCGCAGCTCTCAACTGCTGGCCCCTTCAATACGCCCATATTCAGGGGTAGTTCGATAAGATTTTAGTATTATGTAATAAGTTTTCCTGTTTTTGTCCTTCGCTGAGGGGGTCCCCGATCCCAGGGCTTCCCCTTTTTGCCCTATTGTAGTTCCAGCCCTAATCACAAACCTAAGTTACCTTTGAATTCCCCCAGTTCATCTTATTCATTTATTAAAAGCGACGTGTTCGTTTCTAGGTAGCTGGAACAATTATTACATATGAGCTTGTATTAATTCAATTTAATGCTCAAACCGAAGATCTAGATTTACCAGCTCCTAAGAATGTGACACACGCGCTCATATTGCCAAACTGTTCGAAATATCCTGGAAATTAATGTAATCTTTTCATAATTTCGTACGGCGTGGAATTGAATTTGCGTCAAAAAAAAGGAGCATTAATTTTTTGTAAAAAGTTCATTTGAGTAAATGTATTTACACTACATTTCGTCGGCTTTATCGTTCGGCACTACAGAACATCAGGAATTTAATTCAAGAAAATCATATTTTCGAACACTTTGCAATTTCTGTATTTGAAGAGAGGTGTTAAACCTTTTATGATTTTCATGATTTTTGAGGCCTAATTGGATAAAAATAATCAAATGAAGTGAAATAATGGGCTTGTACAAACGAAAATGCGCATTATAAAATAGCATCAGCTCTTTCTGTGAATTTACACCGTCATACAATATCTTTCTTTTACTAACTACAAAAAAATATTTAGAACGGGTACAAAGTTAACAGATTACGCGGATGCTATTTGTATAATGAGCATTTTCTGCTATATATTTTCCCATTCTACTGATTTTTTTAGACTTTTATTAAATTGAAATATATGAACGGTCTAAGAAAGTTTTCTGTAAATAAAATAAAAATAAAATAAATAATATTTGTATTTTTAATTAAAAATTAATAAATTTATTTTATAAAGTAAATGAGTTGATTTATTTATTTGAAAATTTCAGAGCCATTGAATCTTTTAAGAATTTTCCAGCTTAAAGCCATTAAATTGTTTTCGATGATTACCTTACAACGCATTCAGAACAATTTCTTTACAATTCAAAACATTTAAATTAAAAACATTTGGAAATGTACTTAAAATAATTATGTTAATCTAATTAAAAGAGAGAGTATGCAATTTGATAACCTTTTGAGAACATCAAAATATTACGAAAGTCAAATTTTTTTGGACCAGATTATATAAAATAAATTTTAAGACAATATAGTATGATTATAAAAAATTAATTGAAGAATTGTTCAGAATAGCTCTCTACTCTTCCGAAATAAACTTCAAAACTACACCGAATCACTAAACAAATCTGAGTCTATAAATAACAAAGTTATTATTGGCTGGAAGCCCAGATACTCAGCAATCGATGGGAACGAAAAGGATGACAAATTAGCCAAAATTATTACTCCACTAAACGGTCCAGAACCAATCATAGGGCATCATAAAGCACAATAAAAGAATGGATGGTACACGGATGTACCGCTAATGAGCAAACATTCATGGCCAGGACCATGCAAAAACTCTTCTAAACGCTTTTCATGGAAAAAGTCTTCAGAAGATTTGCAATTGGGGATAAATCATTTGAGAATACTTACTGACCTGCCTATGAAACTCAATAATCATATGCTCAAAATCAACCGGTAACTACATAACTGGATTTTACTCCTCATATTTTTTTACCGGGCGCCCTATATGAAAATCGATTCTTGAGCCTTAACTCCAAAAATACGCCAAAGCATCCAACAATTTGGACAAAGCATTGAACAAGTCTCCTTTTTTGAGCTAGGAAATGTCGTACTTTAGGCTGGGAGATTAAAAAATAGTATAAAACTCACGGCCAGAATAATGGATGCAACTTTCTGGCCTAAGATCCTAATATATGTACTATTATGAATCCACGCGGTTTACCACTGCGATGCAATCTAAGAAAGTGGCAAAATGAATAATTTATGAGTTAACCACAAATCACTCGCAATTTTTGTGCAACTGTTGAAAGCAAGTTGAGATGCAATTGCTTTTCATCAAGCAAGGCAAGTATTTTTTGCCACTAGTTTAGTCTTACCAGACAAAGGACTTTACTCTTTATTTTCGTGTGTGGTTAATATTATTTAGAAACTTTCGAATCATTTTATAGCACTCACTAAATTTAAAATTGACCTCATTTTCAATCTATTTTTTTATCAAGAAAAAACAATTTTTTTTACAAAAATTATAAGCAGAATATTAAAAACATGTAACCCTATCCTTGAAAATTTAGTATTTTGGTGGTGTGTTGCTCAGTGCTCAACTTAAAAATTTTTTGTAACATAAATCTACTTCTAAGAATTAACCTACTTAATTCATAGAAACAAAAAAAAATGAACTAAAACAATTAAAATAAAAGTGATAATTGATTCAATTTGAAAACATGGCAAATGTAAAAATTCATTCACTTTCTAACAAGAAAAATGTTTTAAATTATAATTCCAATGGATTAAATTTATTAGAAACAATTCGAAGTAAATCAAACCCGAATGAGGTTTATATATTAGATGATAATATATTAACAGCGATTGATATTCAGCCGAATGGTCATATCGCGAAAAAATGGGATGCAGATTTACAAATTGATTCCATCAATCAATTAAAAAACGATCGTGTTTCGATCGTCAACAATTATGTTTTTGTAAACAATTTTAATGCTGTTAAAACATTCAAAATCGGTCCAAATGGTTTACAATTACATGCAGATTATTCGAAAACAGACAAAAATGATTTTCGATCAATTCATTCACCTCAAGAAGAACGAAACTTTTTGTACGGTACATTCTCTCAAAATGGAATCCTTGGAATACTATTTCAAGATGGTAGAAATGGGATCAAAATTTTCGAGATTGATGGATCCGAATTAGCAGATCCAAATAACTATCCAATTTATGCATTAGAAGGAAATGAAAATAATCCATCGATTTACGCAGATATTCAAGCACGAGGAATTAATAAAGATATCAGTGTTGGTATCGTAAAATCGGGCGCTAATGAACCCGAAACTTTCGTTGTACGTGATAATAATGGTTTGAAATTATATCGAGTCGATGGCGATTCTGAAATTGATTTGTTATTCACGTTAAATGGTATTATGGGACCATTTGAAGATAGGGGCGAAAACGAATTGATTTTATTTGCTAATGTTACCGGTCGTAGAAATAGTTTTCGCGACGTTATATTACGTAACAAAAACGGATTGTATTTGTATGAGTATGTTGGCAATGGATATAAATTGATTAACCATAATCCAATGTTTTCGAATGAGAAAGGTTGGAATGATCCGACTTATTTGAGAACTATGAAAACATTTGATACGACTGGAGATGGGAAAGATGATTTAATCTTCACAGGTACATTTTTTATTTTAGCGCATTTTAAAAAATAGCTAAAATAATAGTAAAAATTAATAAAATCAATCTGTTTAATTTAGATCCAAGAGATTTTGGGTTTGGGACAAAACACGCTGCGAGATTTTTTTTTTTAAATATCTATACTCGGATTTCAAATGAAAAGTTTTGAAAAATGCACTCCTTTATATTTTGTCCGAATGACCTCGGAAACCTTCACCAAGGTTAAATATTATAGTGTTAACATATTTTTCATAGTACAACCTTTTTTTTGCCTCTTTGTCCCCTACAAAATGGTTCTCGTCTTAAGATTATTACGGATTGATTGTATGAAATACCCAATATTCAGTATTCCTCAATATATGAGATCGAAACAGCGAAACTTAAACAATGCTAATTTTTCCCAAATTTAAGATTCGATTTGTAAACTCTTTGTATTCTTCTACAGTAAAACCCGTCTATTGGAAACAGTGAGAGGCCGTAAATTTTCTAAAAGAGTTTTTTTTCATTTTGAATGAACTGGGACTTTCTGAGTTACCCAACTTTCTTATAATACCTACTCAATAGATAAACAAATTCTGAATTTAAAAAACCGATACAAAAAGTTTTTCGAAGCCTTTTTGGGTTTAAAGTACCGTTAACGAGTTAAAATTTTTAAGTAATGTAAATTTCTCAGTCAAACTTAATGAAAAATGGCCTGGTTATAGATTATAGTAAACATTATTTCCTATAACTTTGCTCATTATAAAAATTTAAGTTTTGCTAATATTGGTTCTGTAATTCTTAAAATTAAGAATGCCTTATTCATTAACAACGAGTCAGATCGAAAAATGCCTGAACTTTTCGTCTTAGAGTTTCGTTAAGAATACATAGTTTTGTGTGGTCCGGTGATTCCGGCTCTCAAATAGACTCATGTTTACTTGATTCAATGACAATATAACCATTTTTGTTAACAGGTCCACAAGGAATGGAAATATTATCGTACGATCCCATTGAAAATGTTTGGAACACTTTATTGGACACAAATAATCTATCAGCAGGCGATCGACATGCACGTGTTTTGGACGTCATCAAAACTGATAAAATCCGTTTACTAACACAAAATGCGGCTGGTGGAATCGATAATTGGACATTAGAAGCATCACCACCGTCCACTGTTCCACCAATGGAGTTGGAGAGCAACGATAAAAAAACACCAAATAAAGAATATCCAATACCATCACACGACTTAATGTTACCTTTAACACAAGAATTACCATTACGAGATATGATTGATTATAGTTTCCTGAAGAATAATGTGGAAGCTGTTAGTGGCAATTCCAAATTTTCGATTCCATTGATGAATTCCATTTTAAAATACTTTAGTTGGTATACATTGTCATATGATGGAACTAGCGACACATCAACAATTTTGGGAAAAGGTTTGTAACGATTAAAAGAGTTCTTCCAAAATTTGGGACCTCATCTCATAAAAATTTGCCTTTTATCATTTTTTACTTTTCTTACATGTGGCGCCCTGGGTGGCCAACCGAGCCCTACCCAAACACCGATACTGCAAACCGATTTAGCTACAAAATGCACTTAATAAATATCAAAATTGATTTGATCTTATATTACAGGTTGGAGTGTACCCGAACAACAGATTGTTTTAAATGATCAAGGCAGTGTGTTTCCAGAAGATCATCGATACTATTTAGCAACCACTGATAACGTCTTAGAGCTTTACCACGTCAAATCAGAATCATGGATGGATTCTAAAAATGAAACTCAAACAAAAATGCATTTTACACTAGTTGGAACAGATTTAATCGATAAAAATTCAGATGAAATCACCTCAAATATTGTTTACGACGTTGTACCAAAAAAATGGACTGTTAAAATTAATGGAAATAAATACATTTATGGTACAGAAACGGGTACTGGTTACGATGTCAAATGGGAAAATTGGCGTAAACGTGGACGTTCAAGTTATGATCAAATTCGAGTACCCAAAGTTTGGAATTTGGTTGAAATTTTTGATAGTAATGATAAAAGTGTTGCAATTTATACCTATGATCGTTATGAAGAAATTGCTGATCCCGAAACCGAAAATACATTTACGCAAGGAATGTATTTAACATCTATAGCGGCACCTTTACCCGAAGACGCAGAAGAAGGTGACGAACCAGAGTGGAAAGTTGAATTTCAGTACGCAAATAAAACAGCTGAAGAAATTGAGAAAATACAAATTAATGATGGTAATTTGGAAACTTTTACAAGCATTACCAAATATTTAACCGGATATAATCTATTCACTGATGAGTTCACGCAAACAATTCTATTTGACTACGATGTTCGCGGTAAACAACGATATTTATCGAAAATTAGCCAAAAAGATGAACAATATCCAATTTTAACATTTAAATATAACTCGAATGGATTTTTAACAGAAATTGATTCACCAAATAACATGAAAGCAACAATGACCGTTGAATCAATGATTAAACGTCAAACACTGAATCCGGCAAATAAAGTTCGAACTGAAGAAATTGGTTTAGAAGATAATGTCTATCATCACTCCGATTACATGCTTTTAACATATCTAAAAACCAGTTCGAACGAAGCGGATGATCGTAAAATTGTTCTTAAAGTAATGTCCCCCGATGCCAAAAAAGAATTATTCCAAGTCAGACCGTTTGGAATGAATAATATTAGCGAATATCGTGTCTCCGTTACTGATAACTTATTCTATATTCTATTAATTTCGAGGAAGAATAAGAAACGTGAATTATGGGTATTCCTTAAAAATGAAGATAATAAAACATGGAATCCAAATCCTTCAAGTTATATCCTAGGCGAACGTGCACTTGTTCGTGGAGGTCGTGATTTTGTCGTGTACACCGATGTAATTCTACCCTCTACCGATAAAGGATGCTATCAACGGGTTGTTTTGCCGCCTTCGGGACGTAAACCAGATCCCCCACAACATAAACTAGTATTACTCGAATATAAAAAGGGTAAACTTGATAAAACTGAACTAATCGATTCGAAGAATTTAGATACGAAACGTATGTTATCTCCAGCTGAAATGGAAAAAGGAGGTTTCACAATCCAAGGAAAATTATATCCCTCTGAAATTAAGGAGGAATTATTATTGGCATCTACGGCAGAAATGTTCGTACATTACGCAGATCCTTATATTATTTTAAGTTATCGGGATCAATTTGGACATTGGGAACATCGCCCTGTTGCCGATATGGGAAAACAATATCGACGTACATTAGATACATTCCTGAAATTTGATGTAAACTGCGATCGCAAGAAGTTTTTAATGATGTTGTACAAAGAAACCGCACTCCAAATGAACGATAATATTATTATTAGTTATCGATTAATGCTCGATGATAAATCTGATTTATACACAAATGCCAGAGTTGCTGTCCTTGGATCAGATCATCGATTCAGAAGACGTGAAGAATTTAATCAATTAAAAGATCATATTGAAAGTTTTTCGATACGTCAGAACACTTTAGAATATACTTATAAATTTGATAATAAAACCGAACAATTTAAAATTGATGTTGACATGCCAGAAAAAAAAGAAAAATCCCAAGATGATTATGATGTACTAAAACAAGTCCAGGAACAAATGGATCGTGGATTTTTATTAAATATTCGAGAATATTTGGCAACAATTGAATCGGGTAAATATACACAAAATTCAACGGTTATTGAATTTAACGGCTCTAAATGGGAAGAATTAACTGATGTTGCTGAAACAGTTAAATATCCGGTTATACAAAAACTAACCGATAAGTTTAAATTGGAACAACAACAAGCTGATGGTAGAATTATTTTACGGGAAATCGATAACGAAGGTCGGCGTGGTGACAGGTTTTTAGATGTCAATAACTTGGGTATGATCGTGACAAGTTTGCCAAATTATATTGCCTATAAAACAGATCGTTATGGATTAAAATTCCAACGTTTTAATACAAGGGGAGGCATTTCAAGTGAAGCTGAATCATTACCCAATGAAAAATTAAGCCCATTTTGTAATTCCAAATTAATAATCACCTATGGTGAAGCAGGAAACGGGCAAAATTCTGGACGATCAATTATCTTCCGAGAAATCGAACAGGATATCGATACCGAAGTTGTTTCATTACATACCTTGCGTATGAATAACGGCATTGAACGTAAAACTGCGTTCGAATATTTCGATGAACAAATATCTGGATCAAATGTTTACTTCCCGAAAGTGTTTATTAAACCTGGTAATTATCCACCGAAATTTGGATACATTGAGCAAATTACCAACTTCGAAAATAGAACTTTATCATACACAAATATTCGTGATGCAAGAGGTCAAATTGTAAAACGTGAAGAAGCGTCACAACAAAATCAAGGGAACAATGAAGAATTCAATAAAAACATTCGGGACACTACATTGTTCGATAAGGAGAAAGAAGCGGAAATTGTACAATTTTTCCCATACTATCAAAGCGACGATGAAGTTGATTACTATGGTTTTGAAAGTTATGAAACCAAACAACCAGCGAAGCATCTTTTCGATGAGAACGATGTACAACCATATCAATTCCCGTTGACGGGTATTATGTTCCTTCAATTAGGAACCGGAAAGAAATTTACTAGTGTTTATACACCAAAGAATCAAGAAAATGTTTATAAAGCATCTTCATGGATTCGAAAACCAAATGTTGGATTTAAATTGGGTACACTATCACCAAATTTCAAGGCAAACATCTATTCTGGTCAAAACTATGTATGTACGGTTTTAAGTAAAGTAAAATCTCGTTTAGAAGATTGGTTCTTACTCGAAGTTATGATAGATATGACATACTTAAAGGAATTCGATAGTCAATCGAAAAACTTACGTCCAAATATTGTTATAACTAACGAAAAAAGTAGTGCTCGAACACCAGTTTCGAACAACGAACTCCGTATCGAACTAAGCATATCTCCATCAAAAGACGAAACAGTTGATGTTGATCATATTCTATTTGCCCCAATTAATTTGAAGTCAATAGTGAATGTTTATAGTCCAAAATTATGGACCTTAACTGCCCAAATTACAACCACTGGTTTGATCAAAAAATTCTTATACGATGCATACAATAACGACTTAGCTGTTGTCAATGAATACAATCAAGTGACGGAAATTAATGCCTTCACGAAATTAACAACACAATTATTGAATGGAAATCGATTCCTTGAAACTACTGACGTTACCGTGACCGGTAAACGGGGAATTTATGAAACATTCAGTGATTACGCATACAAAAATCGTTGGGAATTGGAAAATCCTGAGGCATGGATTTTATTTACAAATATTATCCATCATGCTGAAGATTCGTCTGATAAAATTCAATTACGTAGCGATTTTAAAAAGGATTCGATATGTATCCGATTCGATTATAATTTAGATCCTGTCCAAAACTCAAAATTAGTCATTAATAACGACCTCGTTTTGGAACATAGATATATAACATTTGGTCGCGAACGTTTACCAATGCAAACACGAGGAGAATTAATTTATATTCTCGAAAAAGATCGTGTATTTGTTTTTGTTGATGGACTCTTATATTTTGATAACAAGCAAGTTCGAGCTGAAGGAATTACCTTGGAATTAACTGGATTTACTTCCGTGAGTAAAGTTGTTATTCTAGAAGACCCTCTGGTTAGTATCACATATACGACACCACTAGACGATGAATTGCAAAAAGTTCAATTAATAGGACACGACAAAGCAATAGTACGATCGTATGAGATAGATGAAATTGGACGTAAAATTAAGGAAACATTGCCAGAAACAATTCAAATGAATCCAAATCAACCGCTATTGGGTTATAATCGAAATATTACACCTGATCGTGTTAAACATCGACGAATTATCTATCAAGCGGATTCATTGGATCAAATTCGAATTATGGATATACCAAATTCAGAGTTTACGGAGGAAAAAGGTACGGGAAGAATGTTCTATCGTTATGATGAACAAGAAATCCCTGCATATATTTCGGCTAAGTATCCAATTATTAAGGGATATTCGTATCAAGTGGAAATGAAAGGCGGTGAAATAAGAGATTTGAATGTCTATAACAACAAACGGCAAAAGGTGAGTTTTTTTTTCTTTGTAGTGAGAAAGGCATTTGAAGTTGGAAGTTGTCCAAGAACAGTAAAATTGTTTTGGCTTTGACCGATTTTAACTAAGATACGTCGTAACTACTATAAGTACGTTGCTCTTAGAGATCTTTCGAGGAGAGTTTTTCAGGTCCTCAAAGTAGGTTCGTCTCTTTACTCTTTTATACACAAGAAAAAGTGTTACGTTATTATTTCACGTTTTAATACATGGTTTTCGAGATATTGCTTGAAATCAGATCCAAAACTCGTGTATCACAGTCACAGCCCACTACATTTGCACATAAATTTAACTAAAACGTTTCCAAAAAAATCAAGTCTTCTTATTTTTGCAGATTGCTCAATGCCTTTACGTGCCACGCGTAAACGGAATTTTAAGCACATATGAATACAATGAAAAAGGTCAACTAGAAACAACATTAACACCAGCCTACCATAAATTAGCCGGAACTACATTGGAAAAATCATTCCCACCGAGTGAAATAGAAAGATTAAAAAAGAATCTGGCTTTCCATTTCTCATACACAGAAAGTGGAAAACCAAAAATATATCAAGGTCCCGATTCAGGAAAACGCTTGAGTCTTTACAATAAACAAGATTTACTGAAATTCTTCGTCAATTACGAATATAAGGACGATAATCGTATTGCCAGTGTATCATTTTTCAATTATGACGAAATCAATCGCTTAATCTCAACTGGTTATATTAATAACCCAGAAAGGTTAACTGTTGATTATTTAGAAAAACTCACTGAAACTTATTTATCCAAAGAAGTGAATCCAAATGTTGTGGAATATCAAAAATTCGAATATGATGATTTGGAAGAAGATCCATTTTTACGTGAGAATGTTAAACGTGTTGTGACACTCACTAAAGATTATCCATTTGCCGAAGAATTCGTAACAAATATGCGTAAACATGTTTTAACGCGTCGAATTTATCTGCCATTACAAAGTAACAAAGATTTACAATCAATTGAAATGACCAAACAATACACCGAAGCTGGTGATCTTGTCGATCGTGTCAATTATCCTTACGAGCATAATGGAAATCTCCTTAAAATCCAACTGCTTTATAACAAGCTAAACCAAGTTGTGGGTATAACAGGACCAGATGGAGATTTGTGTAATTTCGAATATAACGCCGAAGGTGGTGTTTCAAAAGAAATTCGTTCGCCTAATAAACCAACACAATTCGAACGTACTTACAAATTTAATGAACTTGGTAGTTTCACCCAAATTTCTGATAAATTTTTGGATGAAGATTTAACATACACCCAACCAGGATATGGAAACTTTGGATTTGGAGACGGTACAATGACTTCAACGACATATAATGCCAAATGGCATAAGGCAGCCGATGAAAGTGAACTTAAATTAAATGAACAATCATTTGGAAAAGTCATCGGTCCAGAAAATTCGAAAAAATGTTTTAATGCCTTAAAACAAACAGGACATATTAACAGTGAAAACTATCAAGAGAAAATCTTCTACGAAGCAGATTCTCAAATTCCTGCTACATGTTATGAAAAACGTAGCCAAATTTCCAAGGCTATTAATCAAAATACATTCCCAAAAACTTATGGACATAGTTATGATTTCGGTAATCAAAAAGAATTAACTAAAGCGAAATACTTTGTTGGGAAAAATAATGTGAAACCATTACAAATGAAAACTTTGGAATCATTATATAGAGATCAAGCACGCGGAATTTGGGAGAAATTAAAACGCTTCAATTTTATCCTGGAAGATAATCTACAAATTGAAGTATCCACAGCCCAAGCGAAAAAAGGTATGGAAACATTAGCAAATCCAAATATTCAACAAGATATTAGTAGAGCAGTAGGTGGACTCGATCAAACTTTCGTAACAAGACATGGAAAGAGTATCGAACAATTATTATTACAATCCTATTTGGATGGAAAACGATTATCTTTGAATGATTTTGAGAAGTTTATCGATTATGAGAAAAAAAATACTAACACAATTAATGCCGTATGGAATGTTATACAATCCAAATATTTAAGAGATCCCACAAATCCAAAATTACGGCAAATATTTGATGCGAATAATTTCCAAGCAGCTATTAAATTATTAAACCAACATTTCACAACTGAAATCTTACAAGATGAAGCTGATACTGAATCTGGTTTACTCGATGAACATGGCAATCATAAAATTTTCTATGTTGGATCAAATTATCGTCAATTAGATTATGAAGAAAATTCGAATCGTGTTAAAACAGTGTACATGAGTGAAGCGAAAAATTTTGCTGCTGAAATGAAACATGATTCACAGGTAAAATTTTTCACATTTATATTTAATTGTAATTATTCTCCGAAAAAATATGTTACTAGTCGCTAATTTTGAGAATTGTTCCTCGAATGTCTGTTTATACTGTGAGTGAGCGCTCCACAGACCATTCAACAAGCAAATTAGATGCCGTGCGCTCTCAATGCTGTCTAGAGAACAGGGTGCTTCCTCTAATGAGAGTGAAAATAATGACCACCACTGTTGAGTAGATATTTTTGAAGAATTACGATCAGACTCCTCTTTTCCACTGGGTACTCTGAATTTCTCTGAGTCCTGCGATCGATAGAGGCTCCGATCTGCCCTCAAAAATCATTCTTTGAATTAACCGTACAAAACACTACAAAATTGAATTTAGAATTCGATTTAATTGAGATTACATTACGTTTTAAGTGTTATTTTGTATTTTTCACAGGGTAATGTAATAAAAGCAGAACATAAAAAAATTAAGAACATCGAATACGACAAAGTGATCAGCAAAATATCCCAAATCGAAATGGAAGATGGACGAGTTATCAAATTCAATTACGATTCAAGAACAGATCGTATTGCAAAACGTGTATTTGGATCAAACGGTAAATTAACCAAAGAAATCAATTACATTCGAGATGAAAATGGAAAATGTTTAGTACAACGTGAAGTTGTATACTTCGAAAATTCATCACCAATGATCACAATGACCGCATATGTTTATGGTCCAAAAGGTCTTTTACTTGGATTCTATCGTAACGGTGAATTTTACAATGTTCTCACCGATCATGAAGGTTCAACACGTTTGATTGAAAAGAATGGTGAAATTGTTGCGGCATACGACTATTACCCATATGGAAGTACCATTCGAGTTTATGGAAAAGATCCTAATGCACATATTCCATATCGTTATACTGGTCAAGAATGGGATGAAGAAACTGGTTTATATTATTTCATTGCTAGATATTATGATCCAGAAATTGGTCGATTCTTACAAATGGATCCAATGGGACAATATTTCTCACCATATAAATTTTCTGGTAAATCTATACTAATATTATAAATTTTAAAAGTGACTTTGTTTGTTATCTTCTTTTCAATTCGATCTGTCCCAAAAAGTTCCGTGGAAGATCATACATTCGGAATCATACATTATTATTTTCTGGGACATACAAAGAAATAATTGGGTGTAACACTCTTGTATGTACTGCTCCCCAGGGAATATTTAAGATATTTAAAGTATCTGTTCGAGTAACTGATTTTGTTTTATGTTTGTTTCCAGGAAATTCACCCGTTTCTTTAGTAGATCCCGATGGAGAATTTGTATTTTTACTAGTAGTACTAGTATTTTTGGTTGTTGGTGCTTATCTTGGAGGTGCAGCCGCCAACGGAAATTGGAATCCCTTAGAGTGGGATTGGACATCAAAAGAAACATGGCTGGGAATAATTGGAGGTGGAATTGTTGGTGCAACAATACCTTTCTGTAAGTTCCTTAATTATTCGATTAAAAAGAACACATGAAAATAAATAATTTTTCTTTGCAGTTGCTCTCCAATCAGTTGCTATTTTAGCAGCACATATGCCATTATGGGCAGCATGGACTACAGTTGCTGCTTTAGGTGTTGGTTTTGCATACGCTGAAGGTGTTAAATACAGTGGAAGTTGGAATCCACTTGAATGGGACTATACTAATCCAACGTTAATTAATACCATATTCACTGGATTTGGTCAAGGTACAGGTTTTGTGTACTCTGTTTCTGGTGTTACTAGTCCAGTTGCATTCTTCAAAGGTTTGAGTAACTTTAAGAAAATTGCCTTTGTCGCTACCACAGTTGGAAACTTTGGATTAAATGTTTACATCGAAGGATCGGCTATGAAATGGAACTTCAAGTAAGTAAACAAATGATTTAATTATTTATGAGTAGAGCCAAAAATGACGTATCGTGGACAGCAAATATATACATCTCAATATATTCAGAATATTTAAACAAATTACGCAGTTAGTTGTTACATTTCTTTCCTAAATGAATAATTTTTGTTTCCAGAGACCCACAAATGTATATTATGTTGCTCACAAATGCTGTACATGCACATGAAGGTGCAATGATGTTCTCTAAAGGTGTAGGAAGAATTGGAAAACGATTTACTTCATTGAAAACACATTTAAAGAGCCTACGCACGGGAACGAAAAAGATTGGTGAATATTTGAATAAAGATGTTGGAAAGAAATTACTTCAATACACGGGAGAAGTGTTATCAGGACTTGAAGTCACTGCCTCCAAAGCCTATGATACATTCAATGCAATTGATAATGATGAAGTCTTATGGAATTTGGCTGGATCCAGAGCATATTCTGAACATGTCCGAGAATTCCTTGCTGATGAAAAAGTAGCAAGAAGAAAATGGCAAGCAGCTTTGTTCTTTGTCCCAGGTTCTCATATTAAAAAGGTTACGGGCTTTAAACAATTACCAACAAGAAAATTGGTATCAAATCTTGTCAAATTATTCAGTAATGCTAAATACGGCCAAAATTTGAATAATGGTCTTGTAAAAGTCGATAAATTTTATGGTGCTATTGATTTAGATTCATCTTTTGCTTCGAAACTAATTTCCGCTTTGGGTGGTAAATCTAATTTACGTAACATACAAATGGTAGTGTTTAGTAACTCAGATACAGGAGCGCATATTGTAACATTTATGGAAAAAGGATCGACTGGAACTACATTACAAATACTAGATGTTGATGACGAAGAATTTAATGTCAATGTTTTGAGTACAATTGACGATAAATTAAATGCAATTCGACAAGAATGTCTAAGAATTTTCCAAGAGATTTCACCACAATTGAAGAATGATGTTAAAGTCACTGGTTTTGTGGATAAAGATAACTCAATTGATGCTTTATTACAAAAAGTTGAGCGAAAAATAAATTCGAATAAGCCATTTGTGAATTCATTAAACAAAGGTTTAAAGAAAATCTTAACACAGCAAACTCGCAAAATAAATAGCCAAATTTTAAGTTTACGTGACGCTGTACGAAGCAATCGTGCAAATGAACAACAAAAACGTCAATTGGAACAATTGACAAAACAACGTATTCAAATGGGATCTGTAAATGAACGTTTGAGTAAAATTATTGATAATCATTCTTCAAAACTTCTAGGAATTGAAGTAAGTATTTATTTCATCAAATAACACGCTCGCGCTAATCTAGATATCGAAAGGAAATGTCTGAAACATTCCTTTCCTTGTTCCAAGGTCTGTTATTTCCCCTGGGACTGTTCTTTTCAGAGAAGCTAATAGCGTTTTTAAGTTGTATTCTTTAAGTTAGTTGCACCCAATTAAAAAACATAATAATATTACTATTCGCCACTAGATGTCAGGAAGAGTCATATTTTTCAGTTAAATTTTCAGTTTTTCCTGAAAACACGGATAAAACGGCGTTTTCTAAAAATGAAACCCAGCTGGATCACCCCGAAAACCCTCTGACTAAATTTCATGAAAGTCGTTGGAGCCATTTCCGAGAGATATATATAAGAATTGTTCTTTTAAATATATAAGATTTATTATGGGTACTTACCTATAATAATCCTCGTTGCAAAGAGTCCTCAGCAGGCCTTCCCATTATTCATCGCCCTACCACTTTATATTATGCGCTTTTAAAGGCAATATGCCTTTTTGTTGGATTCTTAACTCTGAATTACATTTATTCTTGAAGCTGCGTTTCTAAACCATTCCCAGTTTTAGAATTACTCAAAAAAAAAAAAAAAAAAAAAATGAATCTAGAGCGAAATTCAGGTTTAATCACCTTTACTCATTAAATTTGATCTTCGGTAACTTACTTACTTACTGATCTTCGGTTAATCTGAGAAGGTTTCACGTTAAAAATAAGAAACTCTATTCACGAATGCTCCATTTCTCCTAACCTTTTAAGACGAGTTTTGCGAAATAACTCTGGTTGTGTAAGAAACGTTTGTTTTTCTTTCATTAACTTGAAACCTTTCTCAATTTTCGTAACTTTTGGATATTTCGCTTCTAGCAATTTAATTTTCGTAAATTCCTCAAACTTGCGAGAATTTCCATATTAATCAAATGACATTAAAATATTTCCCAGTTCGTTGGTAACCCAGTCCAAACATAATTTGCGAACCCATAATTTATATTATATTGTAAATTTGCAACTAAATAAAAAATATTTAATTTCCAGAAAATTCTCGCCAATTGGATACCAGAAAAGGGCATTGAAAACAAAACAATAACATATGAAGAAACCATGTTACCAGTTGATTATCGTCCAACTGATTTCATTTACGACGAGGGTATATGCGCGACAAGTTCTCATCCAATTACAAAATGTAATTGGTGCCCTGAAACAATATCAAAGAATGCTCACTCCTCATTAAATCATTTACGTTGGACCGAAGAAATTGATGTTGGTTCGTTAGACACAAAACAAGGATTATTCTATGAGCCAACAAACGAATGGAAACAATCCAATTCCAGATCGAAACGTGCGGATAAATCATGGATTGTATCTAAGTTACAATCGTGTTTAGAATACTTAAACTTAACATCTGCTGCACCCGAGACACCAATCTGGAATAATCGACCACATATTGAACAAGATGTCCCGGTTGAAACTGGTACACAATTTACGACTCCCGATTACTCGATGTCTGACGTTAATAGTACACTGTTCTTGATCGATATGTGTGTACGAAAAGTAACTGGTGAAAAATATATTGGTAATGGTAATCAAATTTCATTGGACAAAGCTCAAGAAATGTCTATGAATATTGTGGAAGATATTGAACAATTATTGCTTGAGACAATCAATGAGGATTTATTGGATTTAATTGATTTCCCACACCTACAATGTCGTCTATTTGAGACTGTTGCCCGTGGTACGCCATCCAAGATACCAACCATCGTCATGGACTCTTTGAAAGATGTTCTTAAAGATTTAACATCTGAGGAACGAAAAAATATTGAAATGTACTTTAACAAGAAATGTAATTAAATTATGATCATAAACAAACGACCGTTATGAAGTCAAAAGTCTTGCTTATTTTGTAAATTGGGTTTTTGCAAAAAAAAGATTGTCATTTTAATAAGGTTATTACAACATGAAAACAAATGGAATTAATAAACTTGCTTATTCAATAATTTTTTTTGTTTTTCTTTGCAATCCAGGTTTTTCTGACAAATAAGTTTGCCTGTTAAGATGATGTAACCTTACAATACCGCTTTATGCTGGCAAATAATACATAACGTTCCAAAAAACATATCGACAAATGTACTATTTTTTCTTATTTCTCAATCATCTTCTTAGGTCAATCGTATTATATTAAACGTCAGGCCAATATCTTTCAAAATATTGAGCCTCGAATTCTTTTAATTTTGTATTTCATATTTTTAGGCTGAAAACGATAAATCGATTTTAAGGGGAACCCCTTTGGAAAATATCGAAATCTAGAAAAAATTTTTTTTGTTCCAATTTAAATGAAAATCATTTTCTTAGGCCATTTTGACCCAAAATTAATGAAAATCGTATTATTTTAAACGTCCGACCAATGGCTTGCAAAATATTGAACCTCGAATTCTTATAATTTTGAATTTCATACTCGTTAGGCTGATATCTTGAAAACGATAAATCTAATCGCATTTTTACAGACGGGATCGTTTTCGTAGGGTTCAGATTAGCTTAGAAACAGATTTTTATCCAAATTGGAGACAAAAATTTTGTTCGAATTTTCATCCTTTTTTTAAGGGGTATCCCTTTGGAAAATATCGAAATCTAGAAAAAATTTTGTGATAAAAATCGAAAAATACTCCTATAATACTGCTGCCTAGTGATTTTTTAGTAGTTTTCTATAGCGTGTTCAGTGGGCTTGAGCATTGAAAGATATCAAGAACGCAAAAAAAACCAATTTTTTTGCACAATTTTATTACAAAACACGAAAATACTTCATTTCGATTACATTTAATTAAATTACTTAGAAAATGGTAAAAAACGTTTTTTTCTTCACTGCGAATCACTAGACGAACTACTACTCGAATCCGTGGACATAACCTCAACATCCTCATTCTCTTGTTTATGATTCCGTGTATCCATCGGAACACTACCCTGTCCAACAGAAATATGAATTTCACCGGATGGATGCCAAGCGAATTGATTCTGTTGCGAAGCAGGAATATCCGTTGTACGATGCAAATCAGATAAATTATTTGTTTGTGGTAAATTTCCATTAATTGGATCACTTAAACGACCCAAAAAGCCTAGACGCATTTCAATATCGGTTGGATACGGTCGACGTGGATCACCTTGTTGCCATGTGAGTGGAGCACATACAGCATTTGATGCGGATATTCGATGAGCGAATTTTATTAATTCCTCTGATGGTACAGGCCGTTTATTTGCTTTCGCTATCGATTGTAATTTTTGTTTAGCTTGAAATATAGCTGTTGCTAATATTTGCTCAGCTTCTTTGAGTTGTCCTTGTAAATGATTTATTTCGAGATCTTGTCGATCAACCTCAGCTTTGATTGCACTCATTTTCTGATCGATTTTTGCTTGTTCTCCAGCTAATTTTAGTGTATCTTTTAATTGTTTATCTTTTAACACTAACAGATCCGTTAAATTTGCATATTCTTGGCCAGATATTTTCGATTGTTTTGGTGCTATAGCATTTTCAATTAGTTCCCTAAACATAATAAATTAATTAATTAATTAAAATATTCGACTAAAATAAAAGAAATAACTCTAATTACTTTGAAATTAATTCAATATCATCGATAATTGATAATAATTTCTCTTCCGTGCTAATATTTGCAGACATTTTTCAAAAATTGACACCGGTGCAAGGTAAATATTAAATACAACTGTCAAACATAAGGATAGGATTGGATTCTTTATTTTGATAAGTTTCACTGTAATACTGCGTAGTTGTCAACAATATAAAGGTACGATCACACTACCATAATAAAAATGCGGATAAAAAGCGGGTCGCTTAAGTGGCATAAAACTTCTATGCCATGAGTTAAATGTTTTACGCAGCTATCTGTATACCTTCATTTAAAAAGGTGATTCTTATTTCTTTTTAATCTTATGCAAGTAGTGTGATCAAATAAAAAAAAAATGGCGTCAATTTTTAGATAATTCTGAGTTCGGAGAAAAAAATTGAATTTAGTAGATCATTATGATACAAATTGAGGAAACTAAAATCTAACATTTTTTGATGGTCGGAAGGGGTCCAAAAAAAATGGTAAAGTGGCCTAATCCGGTCTTTCGCGTCAGACACCGTCGGATTGAGTTAAAAATAAAAAAGTGTTCAATAAGCTTACGCGCCGTAAAAAGGCGAAAAGAATGAGCTGCGAATGAACTCGATTGGTCCATCGATGTCCCCACAAATTGCAAAAAACCATCGACTTTGCTCGAAATTTCAAAACTTCATAGCTCTTGTTGTTTTAAAGATTCAAAGCTGAGATTTAAATGGATTGTAGCTTTTGTACCCATGAAGTATCACACACAATTTCAGCAAGATTGAATGTATACTTTTTGCAAACCGCAGCTGAATGCAAAAAACAGGACTTTTGTAAAATGGCCCTAAAAAAGTTGTGGTGCGGTAACGCGCTATTTTTTTTACGCGATCATATGCTTCAATAGTTAAAGTAATACCTACTAAAGTGTCAACCTCTCATCTTAAGTAAAAGTTAATAAAATATTAATTTTAAATTACTATTATTTTAAATTATAACATTAAAAATAGGATGGAAGTAATGGGAGCAATTATTAAGACTATAATGTCACATAACTTCTGTCTCTTAATAATTGCTCCCATTACTTCCATCCTATTTTTAATGTTATAATTTAAAATAATAGTAATTTAAAATTAATATTTTAGTAACTTTTACTTAAGATGAGAGGTTGGCACTTTAGTAGGTATTACTTTAACTATTGACGCATATGATCGCGTAAAAAAAATAGCGCGTTACCGCACCACAACTTTTTTAGGGCCATTTTACAAAAGTCCTGTTTTTTGCATTCAGCTGCGGTTTGCAAAAAGTATACATTCGATCTTGCTGAAATTGTGTGTGATACTTCATGGGTACAAAAGCTACAATCCATTTAAATCTCAGCTTTGAATCTTTAAAACAACAAGAGCTATGAAGTTTTGAAATTTCGAGCAAAATCGATGGTTTTTTGCAATTTGTGGGGACATCGATGGACCAATCGAGTTCATTCGCAGCTCATTCTCTTCGCCTTTTTACGGCGCGTAAGCTTATTGAACACTTTTTTATTTTTAACTCAATCCGACGGTGTCTGACGCGAAAGACCGGATTAGGCCACTTTACCATTTTTTTTGGACCCCTTCCGACCATCAAAAAATGTTAGATTTTAGTTTCCTCAATTTGTATCATAATGATCTACTAAATTCAATTTTTTTCTCCGAACTCAGAATTAAATTATTCAAAAAGTTAATTTGATCACATTAAAGCCACAAACCAATGATATCCATGATTACCATCTCGCATGTATTTCTTTGGTTAAGCTAATATCCAATCACTCTCAGAATGTCGACTTCATCATCATATGTAGAAACGGAATGTCTATTGCCACCCGCAACGCAATCATCCCTGCCTATCATTTCAAACGCGGATGGCTTGTGTACTGAGGTAAAAAAAATTTATATCCGTGGATACAGTAAGAGTCACGTATCAAGCACAGGGCCGGATTAACAAGTAGGTAGAATAGGCAGTTGCCTGGGGCCCCCGATTTTAGGGGGCCCCCGAAAAATGAAAAAGACTTCTAAAATTTTCTTACAAACATAAAATTCTAGAGAGTGAAAGAAAAATATAATCAGAACTGAAAATAAATTTTACTCAAATAAATAAAACTCAATTGACCGCATTCAAAAGGCGACGACCGACGAACTAGACAAGGTTCCTAAAAAGGACATTTCCGAGGCTCATTTTCCAAATTGTATGAGCGTGCAAAGAAGTGTATCGAAGTGAAAGGAGAGTATATTGAATAATAAAAAAGAATTATCTCAAAATGTACACTGGTTGTTTTTATTTTGAAAAATTTTGGTTATTTTTGGAACAGAGGGTATAGAAGTCTTCAAGCGGAAATTTCAACTAGAATGATAAATGAGTGAATGATTAATGATGGATGACAAATAAATGAATGTATCATTTAGTATCATTTGACAAATACCTTTTCGTGAATGTTGGAGAATAGAAGTTAATGAAAAGGTCGAGAATATTCGAGAACAATAAATGACTGGAATTTTCGATAATATGCTGGAACATTTGAATTTGTATATAAGACGGAGAATTCGCTGGACGGGGATAGTCAAGTCTGAGAATACTCACCGTAAACAATTGAAATGAAACAATTCCATAAAATTCTGATAAAGTTAAAATTAGGACATAAAAGAAAAATGATTTTTATTTTCAGAACATCACAATAACTAGTGTGCGTTCATCTTTAATAAAGAAGCATTATTATTCTGTAACTACACTTCAAATATTTTAAAGAGGGTTTAACTGTAGAAATGTATACGTCAAATTTATAACCTCAAATAAATAATTCCAGTTGCACGTTGCATCTTGCAAGTAGAAATAGTTTCTAGTATTTATTTATTAAAAATTATTTAAAATGCCGACCATTGGAGTTAAAAGAGATTTATTATTCAAAGCACTTGGAAAAAAATATAGTAAGTTAATGTTTTCATTAAAAAATGCATTATTTTGGAATAATCAAAATAAAGCCGGTTTTTTAAAAGAAATCCCGTATGTTTATAGGTGATGAAGAATTTCAAAATCTTTGCTTTGAATTTGGATTAGAATTGGATGAAATTGTAAGTAAAAACAAGCGTAAAAAATATTTGAATCGTTAGTAATGTCCCATTTTTTTCCCAGACTACTGAAAAACAAATGATTACCAAGGAACAAGGTGAAGGTGCTGAATTATCTAAAGATGCTTCGGAAGATATTATATACAGGATTGATATACCAGCAAATCGTTATGATTTACTGTGCTTAGAAGGTCTTGTTACCGGTTTATTGGTATTCTTGCAAAAGTAAGTTTCAAACACGGATCTAGTAATTATAGTAGGGATGTAGTATAAAGTCCTATTTTAGACGAAGGGGGTGTATCACTCAGGGGGGAAGCAATGTGCTTACTTTTGATTGGCTGCGGCTCTCATTTGCGGGAAGTTCAAGATTCAAATTCAATTAGATTTTAATATTTCTATATCCATGGTTTTAGATTGCCTCAAGCAATATGCCTGCTTTTGATTGGCTGCGGCTGTTCGCACTCTCAATTGCGGGAAAATTTAAATGGGTAGCGAATTCTGCGTGTGTTGTAGATTGGTCCGAGCAAAAAATATTTCTATTTAAAGTAAAATCTTTTACCCTAAAAAAAAATGTATTAATTACAAATACAAATATAATATTTTTAACTAATTACCCTTGGATGAAGGAATATACCTTTAATATTGCTATGACCGACTAATTACCTAAAGGATATATCGTAAATAATTCGTTAAATAATAAAAATAAAACTTCACGTATTTAAATTAAGATTAGGTTCACGGGTTCATAATTCAATACATAAATAAGTAATAATTTCTCCAAATAAATTTTTACATTAATTTCATATTTTAAAAATTCTATAATACGTTGAAATTTAGTATTGAAAATTAATCGACGTATTTTCGAGACATTCTTAAGCCTTCTTTTGAATTTCATTAGTTAACTTATAATAGTTGTAACACTAGGATGAAGATTGAATATCGTTGAAAAAATTGTTTTAGAATAAGCATAAATACTTCACATATTTATTTTTCTATACAAATTTTACTTTTCTTTTGAATATAAGATTATTTATGTATGTTATCCACACTCGTCAACCATATGTGAAACATGTTTCCATGCTTACAAACGAATCAAAAACACTTAATGAAGGCGTTATATATATATTATTTCAATAGAAAGTAGGCACAATGATACCCTGCCTCTTCCCCCTGAGTGAGACTCATCTCACTCGTTTATACTTCACCCCTTTTAAAATATTCCTATATCCATGATTTCGAGCCACCTTCGTTAAAATGTAATTTTCTTAATAAATGTTTATCCTCCAGAATTCCACCACCAACATATAAGTTAATAACACCGAAAACACTACAACAAATACACGTAACCAAATCAACAGAACGTATTCGTCCAGTAATTGTTGGTGCTGTATTACGTAATTTATATTTTACTAAAGATTCATATAATAGTTTTATTGATCTACAAGATAAATTACATCAGAATATATGTAGAAAACGTTCATTAGTATCGATTGGTACACATGATTTGGATACGATACAAGGTCCATTCACATATGATGCATTACCGCCCAAAGATATTAAATTTAAGCCATTGAATCAAACGAAAGAGTATACGGGTGAAGAGATTATGGAATTATATTCGGTGAGTATTTTTTTTTTTAGTTTTTATACCCTACTAGCTACACCCCGCGGTGTTACTCACGATTAAAAGAGATTTTGAGAGTTTTATCGTTACTGTGTAAATTAATCAAACCTTCTTGAGAAAATGTACTAAAAATCTATTTCATAAACTTTTACAAAATCCTTTAAAAACAAGGTTTCTGTATATTATCTCATAGGAACCGTAAATTTTTCCGGGATAAAAATTCACCTATGCCATTTCCTGACTCCTAAGTTACCACTACCTATTCAAAAATCATGTTGATGCTTACCGGGATAAAAAGTAGGCTATGTGCTATTCCATCCATCTTATTCCTTTCTTAGATGAATAGTTCTGAAGATACCATAGAAAATTAAGATCAATTGTTAATAAACACGTTTTTGTTTAATTTTTCGAAATAATAATAATTTTGACCTAGAAAATAAAAAAATTGGCTTCATTAGATGATTGGAAGCTTAGTTTCAGAGATATTATCCAAAATCCAATCTAAAGGACAATTTTTTACTCGATTTAATGAAATTTAAAAAGAAAATGTTTGATAGTCAAATGAACTCTTCGTGAATTTTGCGTCCTAATTACTCTAAAATTACCTAGAATCTTATTACAAAAATCTAAGAGCAACGATCAGACATTTAACGTACAGTTTTCGAGTTATCGTCTGAAATTATTTGAAAATAATACCATAAGTTTATTTGGCCAAAACTCCTTTCCAAAATCGAGGAAAAGTATAATAAATATATTGAAAAAATCGATAATTATCAAGAAATTTTAAAAACATTCTTATGGACACCCGGAGTGAGAAGGAAATATATAATTACAAATGTTTGTTTTCATAAGAAAATCTAATAATTTTTGTCTTGTAATTTCAGACACATGCCCAATTAAAACAATATTTACCAATAATTAAAGATAGTCCAGTGTATCCAATAGTTTACGATAGTAAGAAGACAGTTCTATCCTTACCACCAATTATAAATGGCGATCATTCGAAAATTACATTAAATACAAAAAATGTACTTATTGAATGTACGGCTACAGATTTAACAAAGGTAAGCAATGAAGTGAAATTTTATTAATCATTGAATAAAAGGCACCGATCAATTCGTAAATTTGTCAATAAATATGTGGGATGCCCTATTTTAATCTAAACAGCTAAATTTATTTCACACAAAACGTTTTCGGAAAAAAAATCTTTATAAAATAACAAACCATTTTTGTAAGAATCATTTTTTCCAAAATTTACTTTATACTCTTTACAAAAAAATGTGTTGAATTTTCAACGATCTTAAAAGTAAACTCAATTTCCAAACACTTTGTTGAAGAAAAATTTAACTAGGAAGGTCAAAAAGTTTCTGTGTGCAAAGTTTTCGGTAATAAAAAATGAATAAAATTTTTTTTTTTTTTTAAATATTTTAGGCAAAAATTGTAGTGGATACACTTGTTGCAATGTTCAGTCAATATTGTAAGGATAAATATAGTGTGGAAGTTGTTGAAATTGTTTCACCTTTAACAAGTAAACCAATGCGGTGCCCTGAATTAAAATATCGTACTGAAAAAATACAAGCTCCTAATATTAACAGTTATATCGGAATCAGGTATTTTTTTTATTATTCATTACTATAAAGTAGACTGACCCCGCATTATCAGAAATTTTGATAGGCCCTTAAACCATGATGTTGATAAATGGTAAGTAACCTGGTGATCTAAATTGGAACTACTGAAAAAGCGGTTCACTTACTGTTTAATTAGTACGAATTTTATCGCCATTTGGCGGGGTTTATCTTATTTGAACTTGAATAATTTGATTGGCCTTTAAAAAATGGCAAGTGCTGCCACCTGTTAGCCTAAATTTGAACTATTGATGTCGGACCCACTTCTTGTTATAATTAGTATGAATTATTATCGCCAGTTGGCGAGGTTGCAACTCCCAGTTATCAATACATATTACGAATTATCAGAAATTCTTTTAAGAAGTATCGGCAGGCTAAAAAATCTTACACGGTGCGCACCATCTTTTTGTAGTTTACGTCTATCGCACATTTTATTAGATGTTCTAACCGTGCATCAAACGCCATACGATCGACTTTCCGGGCTAGATTAGATCTATTATTAAAAAAATTCCGTCCTCAAATATCGGTTGTTCAACTTAACAAACATTTTTAAATGAATGACGTGTATAAATATTTATTGATATTGTTTTTTTGAAAATGCAAAAAAAATTATAAACAGAATACGATCGCAAGGCTGGGTTATCATAATTTTTAATAAACATGCATGCAATCAATAAAAACAATCTTTTTTCTAAATAAACTTAAAATTGTGAAGTAGGCTTTTTAGCAAAAACTAAGCAATTTTAAAAATTTTAATTCCAAAGTAAAAAATTGTTGATAATTTATGAAAACTGTTATGATCGGTAGATAGTTTTAAGGTTTCTGGTTTCTTCATTCATCTGATAATCAGATGAGACATTATGTATATATGTTTATATGAAATATATCAAGGTATAATAGGTTTAGTCCCAAGATTGTAACGCTTAAAATATTGATGCTACGAACAAAGTTTTGGTATAGGTGTTCATAAAATCCATTTCCGTTTGTCCGTTTGAATGTCTGACCGTCCGTCTGTCCCTAACCTAAACTGAAATGAATGCCTTTTCTTTTATATTTCTACTAGAGTGATACCCACCCGCTTCGCTGGGTTTAAAAGTAAAGATTGATAAACATTGCTCCCGCTTATCCCTTTTCTATAACACTCGAAATAATAGTGGGGATTGTTTTACAGAGGTAAAATATATTATTTTTTTAAATGTATAATATTAATTATTCATCGAGTATATCAGAGAAGATGGCCTTGAAATATTTTATATTGACTATTTTTACAGAAATCTGTAATTTATGGTAATTTTAAATGTCAAATTAAATTAATTTTTTTTTTTTAATATATCTTTATAAATTATATCTCATGTGTTATTCTGATATATCAACTATATTGCTGTACAGTTTCATTAAAAACCATTCGCTAGTTTAAGCGTGAAAGCGTAACAAACAAACAAACAAACAACGAAACAAACAAACATGCTTACTTTCGCATTTATAATATATAGAGATTACGTTAATAATATCACAGTGTGCCAACTAAATAACTAAATTAATATAAATTTTATTAAATTTCTAAATAGTTATGTGAGTGTGGTTTTTTTGTCTCTAGTTTCACCTTTTTGAATGACCTCTTATAGTTGAAGTTAAATAATAATTCATTGTCGAGTTTGAAGTCCTCTTCATCATTTCTCCAAGAATTGATGAATCCAAGATTTCGGACCGAAATATTCTAAACCAGACGCCCTGCATATTCTACAGGTGCAAATAACATGTATGGGTCTTTAATCGTCCTCTGTAAAGGCCCTACAGGTAGGATCATCAGAGATCCTTATGTTATGAAGGTGGTAGTTCAATCGACAGTGTTTTGTCAAAAGTGTTAATGAATTTCAGGAGGGCACAGTCGAATGGCCTAGCTGTGATATTCTGATTGCCATAATAACATTTCGAGTCTTATGGTTAAATTAGAGAAATTAGTATCTTTAAGTTCACTTCTTTGCCCTTAAAATGAGTCTTTGTAGAGTCACAAAGGATCAAGAATAGCATAGTTATATGCCTATAAATATTGTGTATTTTTAACGAAACAAAAAATGTACCGTTTTTATTATTGTGAAGTGTATTTATTTGTTCCGATTTTTTTAAAACTAGTAAATTTGTCTTTAAGAAACCTTTAGAAATAAATAAATAAATTATTATTAAATCATGTGATAAATCAATAAAATAACGTCATTTAAAATAGTGTTGTTTTTGAAAACAATTCTAAAAGAAATGATAAAAAAATTATTATTGATATATTTTTGGATTTATCGAACTTTGACATAATTTAAAATCAATGTACTCTGATTATGATTGAATATTCTAGTAACGATTCATAAAAACACGGAACTTAATTATAGGAAATACAATCAATTTTATATAAAAAACGATAACAGTGTCGCTAAAGTTCAAGTTTAAATTTTTTTTCAATAAATTTTTAATTCTTAGACAATTCTCGGTATCCACGCTTGATAAATAAATTCCTTTATTCTTGAACACTCAATGGAAACGTCTTAGTCTGGAATGAACTATATTAAAATCGAAAATTACTTTTGTCAAAATATATTGTTTAAAAAATTTCTTGAAGAATTTTTATCGCTAAAAGTTATTTTTCGAGTTTTAAGCATATGTCAACTTAAAAAGCACCCTGTATAAAGTACCCAAAAATTTGGTTTAATAATAAAAATATGTAACGTTCTCAATGAATATTCATTTTTTTTAAGCTTGCCGCTCAATTAAAAAATTTCCAAGCTAAACAAAAAGTTGTTAGACACAACTTTTTCTAGCCATACTGAAATATTTGTCGAATTCTAAGCCAGCTTCTATACCAATGAGAGACGTTTAAACATCGACACTTCATATAAATACGAGGTGTTGATCTTGTTAAAAAAAATTTTTTATTTTTAGTGAATCACCAGAAAATATTGCAAAATTATTAACTAAAATGTGTTTGGAGACAACTGTTAATAAACAACATCTAGAAATAAAAATTCCACCAACCAGACACGATGTAATTCATCCGTGTGATATCTACGAAGATGTTGCCATTGCTTATGGTTACAATAATATAATAAAACGTTTTCCTGATTGTAATACCGTGGGTCAACAGCAACCTGTTAATAAATTAACGGATTTATTACGTATTTCGATTGCACAAGCTGGATTTACGGAAGGTTTAACTTTCTCTCTGGTAAGTTAATTTCTAGTCTTCTTCTAAACAATATTTTTGATCACCTTACTTTCCGTTTTCCACTTGACCCTCCTTAGCCCCCTTAGATTTGATCTTAAGATAAAACTTCTTTTTAGTGTTCACGAGATGATATCGCCTCAAAACTTGGATATAAAATTGAAGATTTACCAGCCGTACACATATCAAATCCAAAAACTTTAGAATTTCAAGTTGCACGAACATCCTTATTACCTGGATTATTAAAAACTTTGTCAGCAAATAAAAAACTACCATTACCGTTGAAATTATTCGAAATATCTGATGTTGTTTTAAAAGATACCAATTCAGAGGTTTCAGCCCGTAATGAACGACGATTATGTGCTGTGAATTGTAATAAAACAGCTGGTTTTGAAGTTGTTCATGGATTATTGGATCATGTTATGTTATTATTAAGTGTTCCATGGAATCCTAAAAAAACAACAGAGGGATATTATTTACAATCAATTGAAGGTAAATATTTGTAAATCATTAATTTTTACGAATTAAAATTCTTATGGGCAACAACTCTAACATAATGGATCGATTTTTCGTAAACTGCGTTTGAAATGTTTAAGAAAATAAATTAAATTAAATCTCTCATTTATAAGGATTAAACTTAGGTTTTGTTTTCTCCCTTTCTTGTCTTACGCAAAGTTTTGTAAATACAGAACAGATTTTCTCGCCATTGATTGAAAGTCTGATAATTTGTATCAGCTATGTCTATTCAGCTCTATGGTATTATCTCGATGTAGATATTACTTACGTAAATTATTTACACAGCCGTATGACGTAATAACATGGCGCTGTCATCCCGATTGCTTTTTATCTATATCATATAGAGTAAAATACCTAAATTTTTTTGTTTATTTTCTAAAATTCATTACAGATCCAGCATTCTTTCCACAACGTTGCGCCGAAGTGGTATGTAATGGTACTAAAATTGGTAAAATTGGTGTATTACATCCAAATGTTTTACAAAAGTTTGAAATCACCAATCCATGTTCGTATGTAGAAATTAATTTAGAACCATTTGTTTAAAATTTGTCTCACTTTTGTTTTTTTTTTTTTTAAATTAAAAAAATATATTAAATAGTTTTAAAAATTATAAATTATTAAAAAATATTTGGATGTGTTTATTTTTTACTACATACAGAAGTACATTTTGTAACAATTTCGAAATTCTAAATGATTGTAGTTTTGAAACTTCTCATTTTTCTAAATTTCATTTCAATTTTTAACTCGCATATTATCGAAATCTAATCAAAAAACTAAATTTCCCCACTAAAAGGACTCTGAATTTGATCAAGTAGGAAAAAAGCTCGCCAGCAACATATCATTAAAATGCTTGTTTATTGAAATAAAGTTTTTGTCTTTTCATGTTATTGAAAACATGAAATATCTTCATAAAATAGAGGGAGATGCTTGAAGAGTTGACACAACCAAAGGGTACTTTCTTAACATAAACTCAATTCACATACAAATCTTTAACTGCCCTGACTATTTAAATAGAAATAGTGTAAATGTACGAAAAACACTAAAAACTGCTAAAACCTTATTTTTTGTATAAAGAAGAAAGGCTAGAATCTTGGCTATCCCAAAAGTTATTCTCTTAATACTAACTTAGCTCATACATAATTATCAACCCCCTAACTCAACTTGAAAGAGCTATAGATGTGTTCAAAGCCTCAATGATTGCGAAAAAAAAGATATTTCGACATAAAAAAGGAGGAAGGGGTGGTGTGATATGTTGACACTGCCTGAACATACATACCAATTTTCAACACTCTACTAGCACAACAGATGTGTGAAGTCATGAAAACATCGATAAAAGCGGTTTACTACTGAGAATCTACCCCAAATTGCTGAAATGAGGCCCGGATAACATTCATCCGCAATACCAAATTTCTACATACTGAATTTCAATCTATTTGAGCTAAAGAAAGCCGCTAGGGATGCCAACAGTAGCAGATGTTAGAAAACATATACTAGCGCGACAACATCTAAGGGCTGTCGAAATTTATAAAGTTTAGATTATTTGTACGTGAAGGGTTGATTTACGAAGGCTAAAAAGGGGGTAAAGGCAAAATTTTATCAAAAGCGGTGCCTAATATTATTAAAACGGCTCTGTATTTTGTTTAAAAAAGCGCCTTGCGATCACCATCAAATTCGCCGCTGTTCATACCCACTACAGTCTTATTATACCATGTATATATGAAATATACATAGTATATTAAGTTTCGTCCCAAGTTTGTAACGCTTAAAAATATTGATGCTACGAACAAAATTTTGGTATAGGTGTTCATAGAATCACCTAATTAATCCATTTCCGGTTGTCCGTCCGTCTGTGGACACGATAACTCAAAAACGAAAAAAGATATCGATCTGAAATATTTACAGCGTACTCAGGATGTAAAAAGTCAGGTCAAGTTCGTAAATGAGCATCATAGGTCAATTGGGTCCATCTTGTAAACCGTTAGAGATAGAACAAAAGTTTAAATGTAAAAAATGTTGCTTATAAAAAAATAAAAAACTTTTGTTTGAAACATTTTTTTGTAAACATCACTGTTTACCCACGAGGGCGTTAATTAGGTGCAAATTTTATAGTATGTATTAATATAGGAATATCAAAGTGAATATCTTTTGTTATTTACGTGACGTCAAAAAAACAAACGATTGCGCATCAACACTTGCGCATTATATGAGAATATCAGTTAAATATGTCAGATATGTATGTATGTGAAATGTGACAGAGTTATCAACACTGCCTATAGATGGTATTTCAACAATTAACTCAGTCAATTGTTTGTTTTCACTTGTTATTAACTAGTTTGAATATTTAAAGATCTATTCATCAGTTCTTCTTTATTCTGACGAAAGGAAGGCAAATTTCTAAATGTGAAAATTGGTCATAATCTCCTTAACTTTGAAGGTTAGAGTCTAGAAAGCTTTGCAGAAAATAAAAATAAATTTTTTCTTTCTCATTTGTTTTTTATTTAAAATAAAATAAATAGTATAAAACAATTATAAATTAATTATTTAAAAATAATGTATAAATTATAAACTAAAATCTTACAAAACTAAATAAACAGGAAAATATCTTATTTTCATTACCTATATGAGCTATTCATTTTCATTAAAGAAAATTTACAAGAGACGGAGGAAATAGCAACACAAAAAGGCAATGAAAACATTTATTAAGCTACGAGGGCCTGACATCGACATTGACACGTACTACCCATTGCACTATCAAGTCGTACGAAATTATTTTCATCGACAATACGATATACATCATTACGATAATTTAAGAAGTCCTCCATTAACCTTCGCATACTCTCTTTATGGAGTTTGATCATTACCGGTGGAATTGGTTTTAAATTCGCCATTGATGCAAGATCTGCATAGTATTTCTCTTGTGCTGGGCCCATTAAATGAGCTTGTCGTTTAGTATAGCCACGTGCCCAACGTGCGGCCATTTCTTCATCGGTATCTTTTTGCATGTCTTCTTTGTTTGGTAATTGAAGAGTACCATTCAGGGTGGCAATGAAGAAACGTGCTTGTAAATCAAACATGTGGAAGGTACATACGTAGAATGGAATACCCACGAAACCCATTGTTGGATAATTTATGTTGACGATGTGTTTGTAAAGTGGTTTGATGTAGTTATCATCTACGGTGATACCACATTCTTCGCTTAGGAATGGGAAACTGTAATTGTAACCTAAAACAAAAAAATTTTTGATAAGTATTTAGCTTTGGAATGGATTTCAATGTTGTGGGGAATCAAATTTATCTTCAATAGTATGTAATTCCTGGTCTCATGAGCTCTCGAGGAATACGAACTCTTGTTGAAGCAAATACATGAGATATCTTTATGGAGTTTTGTCATCTCAAAAAGACCAAAAACATTCAGTGGAAATTTTCTTTGAGAATAATAAATTTTGCTATCGAAGAGATTAGTGGTGGAAAAGAAATTTAACTTACCGGTGCAATAGAAGATGATATCAACATGATGTACACTTTTATCAGAGAATTCCACTTCATTTTCATGGACTAGAGCCACATCAGGAACTTGAACAATTTTTTCTGGGAATACCGTTGTCATACTATCCTGGATATGATGACTTAGATAAACTTTATCAGCCTTTTGTGAAATTTGTATTGCTAAATCTAAACCCGATGGACCAGCACCAATTACAAGTACAGTTTTATTCTCGAACACATTTGGATCTCGATAGTTATGACTATGTTCCTGAAGTCCTTTGAAGTTTTTGATACCTTTCAGATTTGGAATATTTGGTGTATTGTAATGTCCATTGCATACCATCACAGCATCGAATGTGTAACTGGCTTCGATTTTTGTGCGCACATCCATTGAGACAATTTCCCATTTATCTTCGAGGGTGCGAACCGTTTTTACATGTTGGAAATACTATAAAAAAAAAACAACATTGAATTTTAGTGAAAAAAAGTAACTTCAAGTTAATTGTTTAAGCATCCTATTTATACTGACTTGATTATCAAGTACTTTAAATAAAAGTTACTTGTTTTTAAAAGGGCTCATTTGTTGGGCTTTCAATTTTTCTTTCTCAGTTTAAGAAGAACGAACAATGAAGTCACATCAATTCACGTTTCGAAAAAAGAAGGCAAAAGAATTAGATTAGTGAACGCGATTGAGTGTTACAAAATTAGGAAAGATAGATTCCGATTAACATTTTTAATCGCTACAAACTGGAGACTAAAATCGTTATATTTTTTGAGAAAAAAAAACTTACTTTGATATGTTCTTTGACGCCGAAATGCTGTGCGTATAAATCGAGGAAATTAAGAATTTTCTTTTGTGGGACATAAGAACATTGATCTTCAGGTACTGGAAAATCTGGGAAACCCATCATTTCTTTTGGTAAATTTGTTCTGAAAGCAAGAAAAAATATAAATTAATAAAATATTAAAATTTCCAAAAAAAAAAAAAATTTGATTGTGTAATGTATTGCTAAGAAAATTAGATCGATTTTGATATTAAGATAAAAAATTCTAATCTGAAAAATCTCCCAGAATATGAATACTAATTTGCATAAGTTTAATAATTATCTCCAAAGCTGTCAACCCTAAGATCTAAGTTGGTTAAAGCGTAACCAATTCCGTACGCGGTATGCCTAGGGTAACAGGTGTGATTCCTGTCGTTACAACAAAACAATTTAATTAATGGTGGTGATGTACTCTAGCCTCTCAAAATAATTGAGGAGCTGATAAATGCAATTATCAGCGAAAAAGATGGTAGAACACATATATGGTGTCACAATGGGCCCATGCCCTAAGTGTGTCTCCCGGCAGCTAATATTACCATTATTTCCGAATTACCGGAAAGAGAGTTTTCAATACCAATTAATCTTATTCGTTTTATGTCATAGATATCGTAGCTGAATTAGTGAGATTATTTTTCAAATAAATGATTTAATATTACATAAGATTGGGACATCAAAAAAATATTTGTCAAAGATCAAATAAATCATCGGATTGTTCAAAGTACTTTCAAAATTTATCTCAATTAAATTTTTTATTGAAATATTACATAAAATGCGTTTTTTTTTTAAATTCAAATCTAATAGTTCTGTTTTACACTACACAAAGAAATGATCAGCTTAGTTTTAATTTGTTAGCACAATTTTTTGTAGTAGTGTAAAACAACTATAAAAAAATGACATTAATTTTTTTTTCGTCATTATAATATCTTTATTCTTATTAAATTATGAATAATATATTTATTACAGATGTGTTGTTTATCAAAAACATATCCAGTTTAGTACTGGATTTTATTTACTAAACTGATAACCTTTGTTTTCAGATTTTGTTTTTTATTTTAAGTTACAGGTCAATTTTAATATTTAATTTTATTTTATTACAATGTTGTAAATATATTTTCCATTAATAATGTCGATTTAAAAAAAATAATTGGAGTAAATGAAACATGTGCTCTAAATAATCGACCCGTGTATGCTCCCAAAAAGTTGGTACAATCAGAATATAGTTTCATTCATACAAAATTTAATTAAAAATCGACCAAAATATTTTTTAAATTTTGTTAAAATTCGTAAACCAACACTGGTAGGCAGTTATTTTTATTTCAAAGTACTTAAAGATTTTATGAGATGAGAAGAGAAATAGTTTCATGTCCCTAAAATTTTTAAATTTTCATTTCTTTGTTCATATCGGCAATTTATTATCCTGTTAGCAATGCAAATTGCCTATCTAATTACTATATATTATACTGTCATACAGGTAATTTTACGACTTGCACAAACAAACACGACTTTGCAACTTCATATTCCATGTTATATCATTCATTGATATAATCGATTCTGAGTAAGCGTAGCAGCAAATTCAGATCTTTCCTGAATTTGGCCTACATATAAATTTAAATTTTTAAGCATCTCTGCTTAAGTATTGTTGTACTTATGACATTTTATCTCGATTTAGGGCAAAAATTACTGATTTTAACAATATACCCCCCCCCCCTGTGGCCGAATGCTTGGTAGGTCTTTGATTTCTCTCATAGTTTGCTCACCCAACTTGCTTCGATTGTATTAAATGTTGATTTCATCAAATAGGGCAATAAAGGTTGTAAGTTAACTTGTTAACTTACAACTGTAAACAAATTGTTTAGGTAAATAATCATATTAACATATATTTTTGAAATTCGAAATGAAAGAGAATTGTTATAATATTCATTTCAATTTGTGTTTTTTCATCGAATAAAATTTAACATCAAATTTTTAAAAAAATTTTGTAGGCAACTTAAATAATGGTTATGTTATTAAGATTGCCTATATTATTTTTGTGTGTGCATTTTTTCTGTATTTAATTTTTTAGGATTTTGTTATTCTAATATTTGTAAGGGTTTTATAAGTTTAATGCAAAAGTTAAAAAAGGTTAGATATTTTAATTATTAAGACAGAATTTGTTTTTTATCTTATTAAAATGATGGAATTGTATTATTTCGAGATATCCGTCTACTTATTTGTCTGCCCAGGGCCGGATTTAAATTTCTGCCGCCCTGGGGCACTGAAGAAAATGCCGCTCTATGACTGAAATTTTATTTTAATAGTTTTGATATCTTATTTAAAAAAAATTAGGATAACTAATTAATTGCAGAAAATTTATTATGTATTACATATTATTTATTACTGTTCTTTTAAATTTAAATTAATTAGTGTTATTGGATAATTCTCCAATTTTAGGAAAATTTCTGGAATTTATCAATTCCAGAAAATAAAAATATCAAATTTTATTTTTGCAAACCTTTATGGAAATAAATTAATTAAACTATTTTAATAGTTTTCACTTAAATTTCCTATATTATAATATACAAAATTTTGATTTGAAACATAATGCATAAATTATATTTCTTGAAAAATAAAATGTTTATTTAAAAGAAGTTAATTATATATTGTATTGAAAATATTTTCTCACTTTCCAAATTTTGCCACCCTAGAAAATTTGCCGCCCTGGGCACTAGCCCCGACTGCCCCTAGTGTAAATCCACCACTGTGTCTGCCTTATAACTTTTAAAATATAGCTCTTTCACTATATTTTGATAATATGTCTAGACCTTCAAGAAAGTCTTTTGAAGTGATAAAAGTAAAAACAAATTTTTTATCAGAAATTGTTTCGTAAATTAGAGCACTAACTATTATTATTATTATTATTATACCTATTATATTAATTACAGATTTTCAAAGTAGTATAATAATTAACTCTTTTAGTAATACCATTTCTTGTTTTAAATGTATGAAGTTGAGTAATAAGATATCACTATTAACATATGTGAGAACATATATTCGGACATAAATAACAAGTTTGTATTATAAAAACATAGTGAAGCTATTATGATTCTATGAAGGTTTTAAATTGCATCAGATTAGATGTGTTATCAACACGGAAGAAGGTGAACACCTTCAAAACATTCAACGATGCCAATCGATGCAAAATATGATGTCTTGGTAGATATTTAAAAAATTTTACTATATTGCATCATTCTGTTCAGTCTAGATCTCACTGAACTTTAGCTCACATGTTTGATTTCTTGTCAATATAATAATTTTGTTTAAACAATTGGAGGAACTTTACAATACTTTTAATACTTTTTCTTATCATATTACATATAATTTTATTCAATATCCGATGTACAATGTCCAAGACAATACATTTGTAGACTACCGGATAAAATTTTGAAGGACTATTAAATAAATTATTGTAAACATTGATAAATTATAGTAAAATCTAATATGTATACTTCATTTAAAGTAGTGCGGCTGTCACGTGATTAGTCAACTAGGCAATTTGTACGACATACATGTAATGAAATGCTCGGAAAATATCATAAAAGCAACCAATACCATAGTTTTTTTATGTTTTCTTTTTGGAATGAAAATTAGGATTTTCAAAAAAATCGCAGTGCTTGAAATGTAGTTGTAACTTTAACCATTCTTATCTGTAAAACCGGCTTTCTTTATAGACTTTTTTCCACCAATAAATATTTAAGAGGATTCTTGAAAAAATTATAAAGATTCACGCCAATCAAAGAATGTTTTACGCCAATCAAAAATTTGTAGCCTTCAGCATGTTTATTAAAATTAAGTATTAAGATTGTAATTTTGATTTTTCAACAGGTTGCCATTATAATAATTTTTAACGCTAATTCAATCATTTTTTACAAAAAAACTTGAAGCATTTTTCGTACACTTTAAATTCTTAACGCATTTTAAAACTTTAAATAACTGACCTACTTTAATGTTTTTAATATGATCAGTAATAAATATATGACTTCAACTTAACACACGAATTAAATCGAATTTTCTAAGAGAACTTACAAGTAAAACAGTTAATTGTTAACTAGATTTGAATATTAGCGCTTGATAATTTTATTTAATGTTAGAAAATCGAACGATTTTCAAAGGCTTACACGAATTTTAGAAATGTTTTTTCTATTGTAAAAGTCTACAAATTTTATCTTTGAATTGGGTATATCTTTTTATTAAGACGTTACTAAAAAAATGAGTGTATAGAAATGTTTAAGACCTTTCAAATTTTGAGAGTGGATTCAAGTGTTAGAGCTTGGATGAAAATTAAGAGTAAAATTTTTCGATATATACTATAGTTTTGAAATACCTACTAATGCCATACATTTCATCACTTTAAATGTATTTTATGGAAAAACAAGTGTCGCTTGTTATAATTTTCTTTACAGGAAAATATTTGTCATGCTTTTTAACTAATGAGTATCGGTTTTCCAAATTAAAACAGAATGTCCTTAAGTTTACGAAAACAAGTTTCAAATA
The DNA here is from genome assembly GCF_905475395.1 of Chrysoperla carnea. Taxonomy (NCBI): domain Eukaryota; kingdom Metazoa; phylum Arthropoda; class Insecta; order Neuroptera; family Chrysopidae; genus Chrysoperla; species Chrysoperla carnea. Next base: position 131,571,003 of record NC_058337.1, read on the forward strand.
AAATTTATGGATATTAGAAAATTAATGGAAATCAATGTTTTATGGTCTTTGAATATCTTTTGCAGTTTAAGCGACAAGGACTGATTTTAGATGGATTTAAATTACTTTCCGGTCAATTTTCTATGACATATATTTTTAATCGTTACAGTCGATGAAATAAATACATAAATTCTTACCTTAATCCTTTATACATGCTAGTATGTACCGGCATTCCATATTCATCGGTTCCCACATTATCCGTATACACCCAAGTACCACCTAATTCGGCGGCTTGTTCGAATAGTGTAACTTTTAAATTGCTGGCCAAAGCGTGACGAGCAGAGCATAAACCAGAGGCTCCAGCACCAATTATTGCCACATGCATTTTGTTTTGGTTGATTTATAAATTATTTTTAACAATAAAAAGAAAATTAACTAGTTTTACTGTACAGTAAAAACTGTTTAATATAAACAAATAAATTATTTTTTTAAAATGTGGGTTTTCACTTTAAAAATATCACACTAGAGTTTAGAGTTAAAAGATAATTGTTGCGTATTGCGTGTTTGTTGTATTCAAAGTTGTAAACTGATTGATTTTGTATTGGCGCTAAAACTTTTTATATGAATTTATCAAGACTGACCGCCGGCACTGTGTTCAAGAAATGTGGAAGGGGGAGAGGCAAAACATTATGCGTCTGATATAAAAAATATTATAAAATTTTTTTTTTTATTGTCAAATTTATAATTAGTTTGTTTATAAATTTAATTTATTTCAAATTATTGTAAATAGATTTGTTTAAGAAAAAATATATAATAAATTTTATCACTTAATTATCGCAAAATTATTAAGTAATTTTGAATCATAAATGAATGAATTATGAAGAAAATTATTGAAAAAATTAGATGAAACTTGTTGAAAACGATACATTGTATGATTCTTTGAACCACACTGTTTATACAGGTGTCTTTTTTAAGTTGACATATACTTGAAAATGATTCAAGCTAAAAATTTTGGGTGTGTATGCGCACATTTTACGCAGACGTTAAACTTGGCCTATAGTTTCAAGCGCAATGAAAAGCTCCCTCTACTCCAGGTAATCGATAAATGAACACTTTAAATTAGAAAATTGTTATTGATAAAAAATGTAACATTTTTGGTTTGAAATTGTTTTTTCGTATCAAAATTTTATTTCGTATAACATAAGTATCACCATCTATGATCAGTAATCAGGAGCTACCAAAGATCAGAATCACTTAGTTAATAGTTAATTGTACAGACTCAATTATTATTACATAGGTGTCGTTTTTTCAGTTGAAAAAAGTTTTAGTTGCCTAGGTTACGATGTTATATTTGTAGCTATATTCATAGCATGTTGCTGACGGTGATGACATAGTATTCTGGACTCGAATCCATAAAATTTTATCCTATTAAAAATCATCTAACGCGCTTATAGAAGTTTTCACTTTAATAAAATTAAAATTTGTACAAAATACCAATGGATGAACATGGAAAATCAGTTTTCCGTAAGTTGATATTAGATGTATTTATAATCTACTACATAAGCAATTTTTGTTACATTAAATCTAAGTTGGTTTGAACACGCTGATTGTATATTGGATAATTTATCATGGTTATTTTTCAACGACTCTGAACAATGCACATCGAACATTCAACAAAAATAGACATTTGTAATATAGATGCAAAAAAAGTTGATATTTGAATCATATTTTTGTATGAATGGAAATATTTGAGCAAATTGTAAAAGATTTAATTCCAAATATTATACTAAGAATTTTTCTAATAGTTGTTTTCATTGTTGGAATTCGAAAAGTAGGAAATTTTTTATGATTTTATTTACCCTTATCTGGGTTTTCTCACTTTCTATGTGGAAAAATACTTTTAATTTACTAATTTTGTGGTTTTATTCGATGATTCGAGATAGGGCCGGATTAACCATGTCGGGATCCCTAGGCAATGCAATTCGCGGGACCCCTTTTCTACCGTTTGACCTTTTCAACTTTTTTCTTGTTAAGGTAGTACGAACACCAAAGCAATTTTAGATTTAGGGTTGAAATTAGAGTTCGCACCCCTTCCCCTAAAATTTTCAGAATTGATTTAGACTTAATCTAATTCAATCATCACCTATTGGCATTGAGGATCCAAATTATCCAAATTATATTATTATCTATTTATTTGTGTGTATGTGAGACCCCTAGCCGATGCGGGACCCCTAATCAGTTTCCTAGTCTGCCTAATGGTTTACCCGATGGATGATGAATGGTTGATCCGATTCATAAGAGTACAATTGGAAACTTTGTTTATCGGATCCAATTTTTTTTCTATGATCGGTTTTGAATAAATTCATGAATGTTATGAGACATCGCCCAATTATAATTAGCTTTCGACAGCGAATTATAATCTTTGGAAATTAAAATTAAATATTTTAGTTTACTGATGTTAATTAAACAACCCCGATTACGAAAATAATTATCTTCATTAAAAAAACAAGTGAAAATAAACAATTGGCTGTGTTAATTGTTGAAATACCATGTATAGACAGCTTTGATTACTCTATCACATTACAAATACATACATGTCACACATATATAACTGATAATCCCATATTAATGCATACTATAAAATTTGCATCTAATGTGTGCCCTCGTGAGTAAACAGTGATGTTTACAAAAAAAATGTTTCAAACAAAAGTTGTTTATTTTTTGATTTGAACATTTTTTACATTTATCCTTTTGTTCTAACTATTAACAAGATAGGTCTTACGAACCCAAGACCCAATTGACCTCTGTTACTCATTTACGAACTTAACTTTACTTTTTACGGCGTCAGTAAAATTTCAGCTTGATATCTCTTTTCGTTTTTGAGTAATCGTGATGAAAGACGGACAGACAGACGACAGACGACAGATAGACAGACAACAGGAAATAGAACAGACGACAGATAGACAGACAACAGGAAATAGACTAATTAGGTGATTTTATGAACACCCATACCAAAATTATGTTCATAGCATCAATATTTTTAAGCGTTACAAACTTGGGACTAAACTTAGTATACCTTGATATATTTCATATACATGGTACAATAAATTCACACTATCCAAATATTCCATAAAAAAATATGTTGATGTTTGCTTAATTAATTTGAAACAAATTGTTTTGACATGTCAATGACGATATCATAAATTTTGTTAAAAAAATGGAAAAATATATTAAATTATTGTTGCTAATAAAACAAAAAGTTCAATATAAAATTTATGAACTATCTAACGTAGTGACGGGATTCAGTTGCCTAGGGCAACAGGTTCCTTACAATATGATAGCAGTATCAGTGTAGGATTTACAAAATATTTTATCCTAGGCACTAATTCCTTCCAACGCTTTTTTTGAGGGTGTCACTATGACAGTATCGGTGTGAACGCCATACTGATTTGACTATTGATGGTAGACGAGTCAGTGAGGTATACATACTGGTTGGCGATATTACAATAATTCTGGTGGATAGCGCTATTCAATACTGTAATATTACTTATACAAACATAGATACTATTGTATCTGTCTATACCATACCAGCATAGTAGTTAACGCAATACATTTCTTACCGTATAGGTAGGCTCTCGGTAAAACAAAACAAAAAAAAACTAGTCACGCAGGAACTACTTGAAATATTGAAAAAGACTATCGGCACGTTTTGTCTTTGAAAAATTGATCAAAGAACCAAAATAATTTTTCATATTGAACAAATTAAAATTTAAGATTCTCTCTTAAGAGGGATTTTCAATTAAAAGAATTTTAGATTTCCAATATCATTCGAATCGAATAATTTGCAAAGATGCAAACATCAACCCTTAATACTTATTAAAACGGGAACTAAGAATTTTTGTGAAACATATTTTGGTGGTTTCTGGAATTTTCAACAGACCGTACATCCAATATGATTTATTAATGAAATTTTGTTCGCATTTATTAACAAAATATGAAAATACTGTAAAAGATGTGACAAAAGTGGAAGTAAAAAAAAATGCCCAAGAAATACGGATAATATTGGTAATCTAGCTTCCAGTGGCTATTTGCCTCAGGCGAATATTTGGCTACAAAAAGCATTAACTCGTCACATAAATGGAAATACTTAAGTCCGTCACTGTAAATTCATTCAAAAATGTATAAGTATTTTTGAAAAAAGTTTATGAAGAAATGATGAAATACAAATGATGATCAAGTCATACTATCTACAACGGAATACCACCTTGCTAGCTCAGCATATGCACATGTGTGTAAGTATATTAATAGCTTAACTTATGCAGCTTGTATTGTTTGTAAATAAAACATAAAAAATGCCCTGCAGTTCGTATACATATATACAATATACCAAATACAAAAGCTGATGTAATGGTTTTTAAAATTTAATCAAAATGGAAGGAATTTCTTACTTCCAAAAAAAATTATTTTTAGACTTTAAATTAACTGTTAATAATATACATAAATAATTATTGGACAGTTTGCATTTTAATCGGACCCGTAGCCACGTACGGAGCGCTACCTGTACTAACGACTTGTTAGTCCGTACGCGGCCCCGATATTTTCTCAATCGGAGGCTCAAAAATAAACGTTTTTGAATTATTTGTTGTTGTAAATTAATAATCCTATCCGTTTTTTGTTACTTTGTGTCCGTAATACTATAATTAGGTCTGGCTACGGGTCCACATTTTAAAAATTTTGAAAAGTTTTGAATTTTATTCGAATTATATGCTGACTTTTGTCAAAAATTGAAAAAGACAACATCGGAAACAAAATTTACTTAACAGCTATAGCTCTGCGAAAAGTCATTGAATTTAGAACCTCAAGCTCCTTTGAAAACTTGTACCTTCTAATTTTGGAATCTATTACTCAAAAATTTACTATCGCCGCTTTGTAAGGAGGATTGAAAGGATGAGAAAAGTTATCCCTCTAATTTTATCAAAAGATTAGAAGCGCACAAAAATTTTAAAAATTATTTTACACCAAATTTGCTAAAACTACTCAAATGTTTGTTTGCTTTTCTTGAAAATAAGCTATAAAATGTTCCCATACGACCATTTTCACGCTTTTGGATTTAAAATCCTGTATCTTTTAAAATAATCGTCGCCCTGAAATGTGTCTCATATCATTCTAAAACTGCCTTTTTAACCCCCGAATCAAAACAGGATATTATAAGTTTTACCGCTATGTGTGTCTGTTCTTATAATTTTATTTTAAATTTAATGGCTATGTTTCAAGTGCGAGTATAGGTTTTCGTACCCGGAACAACTGAAGAATAGGCGATGATTTTCAAAATCGGTTCAGTTTGGAGAAGGCCCTAAAAGGAAAAAAGTAATATAATGGAGGGATCTTAGATAAGTTTTAAGTGCGAGTTTAGGGTTCCATACTCGAAAAATTAGTCGGGGGTTTTTTAAATTTCATTTGTTCCATATTTTAGGCCTTTTACCATCAGGCTTACATTTTGTAAAAAAGGCGGTAAACAATTAAGAAAGAAATTTTAACAATTTAATTCCTAAATATTTGCAATGTAGAAATGATGAAATTGGCTTTTGACTGATATTTTTCTGCTTCAAATAAAAATAACGAGACAGGACTCATTTTAAAGATCTTAATTCGCAAGAAATTACTCGAAAGCTCATATAGAAGATGAGAGACAGGGGGAAACGCTAGGGGGATGCTGATACGTTAAAAAATACACCGTGTAGGTATTAGAAGCCATAATGATCACAACTCTAAAAAGCAGGCAATAGAATACGTTCAGAAGAGTTTATATACTTTATTTAAATGTTATAATAATTTGTAATTAATTTGCAATTAGATTAAATTATGCATCTAAAATATCATTTAGTAAATATAATTATATGGGTAAAAGTATATTTAAATTGTATATATACTTTCTGTATACTTAAATACCTGTTTCGATTGCATCATGTAATTTTATATCTAACATTTGTAAATTTTATTATTATAGCTCTAAATAATTATTTACAATTTACAAAAACGTAATTCATGCAAATTTGATTTGATAAAAATGAGGGATAATAAAATATATTATAAATTATACTAAATGTACAATATTTAAAGATTTAACTCCCATAAACGTGAAGCTAGCTGTTAGTTCAACATTTTAAATTATAAACCGTTTCTTTTTTATGAAAAAATTCTACTAGATCGTAGGGGTTTTAAATAGAGAGGAAAAAAATTCATGATTGTTGTTTTAAAAGTGTAGATAACGTGGAAAATCTAGTTTAATCACGGTACACGGTGTTTCGTAATTGCTATGGAGGATAGAGATAAGGAGAGCTATCTCTATATATAAAAAGTGTTCAAAAAAAGTAGAAAATGAGGGTAGCGCTGCTGTGTAGCAAAAGTGTAAGTTTTAAAAGAAGTACTCAAAGTAAGAAAAGTAAGATAAAGATCTAAACAAGTTGTTAGAGAAGGATAGAGAAGTTCACATCAAACACCTTTTGCTACTCGAGCGCCATTCTAGCCACTTGACTTACTGCTATTTTGGGACACTTTTTTGAAGTTAAAAAAGTCTTTGGAAGTTGATCATTTTTAATTTTGGAAAATTCTTCATTAGGATTAGTAAAATTTGATATTTTAATCGAAAAATTAAAAAAACAGTCAATTATTCGGCTCCTACGATTCTGAAATAGGTTTTGGATTTTGTGCTAAAATTTTTTTTAAAGAATTTACCACATTTGTCTGGGATTTTCCATATCATAAAAAAGGGGAGTTTATCAATAAAGACTTTGAAAGTTCACCGAAATTTACAAGGTCAATAATAATTTGTAAATCCCGATTAGATGTATTTTCTCTGGAAGCTATTTTATCTATATTTATATATGCACATGTTTTATCAGTCATGTACTGTATGTTGCATAAACTGATCAAAAAATGAAAGTTAAAACGAAAAAATGAAAGTTTCAATGAAAAATCATGAGAAAAGTTTAATTATGGAAGTATAAAAAATTAACAAAATATTCAATGCCAATAAAATCATTCTGCAATCATGTGGTTTTGCAATTGAACTTTTTAGCATTATTTTACGCATTATTATATTGTGTCTTGTATTCTTTTGGTTTATTTTTTCGAAAAAATATAATAAACTATTGTAATGAAGACAGTTAAAACGAAAGTACACTTTTGATTATAGACTTAAGCCAATATTAGTGACCGCGGAACAGTTTTTACTTTGAAAAATTGCCTTTTTTACATAGATATATCTTTTATTTGAAGCAATTTTTCATAAAATCAATAGATTTATCAAAATAATATACTTTCTTGTTAGAAACATTTTTTACATTTAAACTTTTGTTCTATCTCTAAGCCTTACAAACTTGGGGCTAAAATTAGTATACCTTGATATAATACTATATATATATATATATAAATTTTAAATTCGATTTATTAATAATATACTCGTGTGGAAACATTTGCAACGTTTTTTATTTAATATTCTGTAAAATCAATAAATCTTCATTAAAAAATTTATATGAATAGTTTAAAAATGCATGAACCGAGCAAATATTCCATTCTGTAAAGGTTTGTAGATAAACTTTTTATTTGAAATTGCGCTTTAAATTAAATTATTCATAAGAATAAAATGATGAAATTTTACTCTTTAAATTATATTTAAAATTGTTCCGTATTGATATTTAACAAAATATTGCATGAGGTATCGTTGAACGTGTCGGCAGGTTTTCAAATTTTCTAGTCATTTCTGTCCATATCCTAGAAGCTCTGTCCTCAAATACGTAAAAGCGTATAAGCTTATGGTATGAGACCTCTTTCTTTCCATATTGATGTTCGGTAGGAATGAAGAACGTCTTGCATCTGAGAGAATTTGAAAACGTTTATTGTTTAATTATTGGAATAATATCTGGCGCGGTGTTAGAAACGGTAAAACTTTCTGGTAATTATGATTTATATAGAGGGACACAAAAAATGATTTTTTATTAATTTTCTTAAAATTAATTTATAATGATCAATTTTTGCAGCTATTTCGGGAATAAATCATTAGAAAACGCCAACGCTTTCTAATGAACGTTTAAAATTCCTAATTAAACCAAGAGGAAGATACAGGTTACTGACTTCATTGTCCGATATCACCATAGAGATACGTATAAAACTTTGTTTTGCTAAAAAGAGATGGACAACAATCTTTGAATGCTCATAACTTCTTCATTTTTTTATCAATTTTAATTTTACTATCAAATTTTGCCATGGTATCAAGTCTAGTTTTACATTTTTATGCGCAATATGGCAAATTCGACCGTATTCATCTGAGTACAGAAGTTACTACAGAGAACTTTTTTCCCTTTTCATCAACTTGTGTTAACTATTCTCACACAATTGGGAATACAATAATAAAATTTGGATCAATTAGTTTTATCCATTATATATCCTCCCCGATTCTCCCTCATAAATCCACGCTTGTGATTTTTATGGATTAATATTATTTTCTCGGCAAACAGAATTGTATGAAACTATTTTTCCATTATTTTGAAAGAAAAATAGCTTGAAAAACAAAATGATGTAAGAAAATTTGCGGTGACGACGATAGAACCAATCATTTTCCGATTATTTTATGTTTTATTTGGATTTGCATGGTAAAAACAATAACTATTTATCAGATACTTAGAAAAAAACAATTTGGCAAACTATTTACGTTGCATTTGTGTATTAAATTTTTTAATCTAATCTAGATCTTCTTGGTGCAATGACGTATATTTTGTGTGATTAATAAGAAAAAATATCTCAGAAAAATATAAATACAATCTTACTGTTTATAAACACTGAACAAAAATATGTTTGCATCTGAGTAATACGTCATATCAGTGACGAATTATCAGATTAGATTCTAGGAAACCCTTCCTGTTAGCGTTTACAATAATATTATCAAATCAATTGTGAAATCTACAATTTTATAATTCTGTATAACACCTATAAAATGATTACATACGAACATTACACTAATAAAGGGATAAAAGAAGTTCCTGAAACTCTAGCTTCGCACGGAAAATGTTTTTTGAGAAAAATGTTTTAAAATCGGAAAAACTATTTTATTTACAATTTAAAGTGTTATTTTGCTTCCAAAAAAATCAATTATCGTATTCGTTTGATGATTAGATGCGAAATTTTTGGGGGATTTACTAAGATCGTATTAAAAACGATTATCCTGGAGCTATTTCTTCAGTGGGAATTGGAGATTCTCATTTTCCCATTGGAGAAAATTTTTTGCTATCTTTTAATTCTCTTCTTTCTTACAAAAATTTCTGTTAGATTTATTCCCCATTCTAAAACCAAAAACTCCTGTTTCTCCCTCTACTTGAGCCAAAAAATTCATCGAATTTATTCCTGAATATCATTTTTGCTTCTTTCTCTTTTTTGTTTCTTTTTTGCTTCTTAGCTGTTGCGCTAACTGATTATAGTAATACTTGACATAGTTTGAAGCGCCATGATATGATGGTAATTTTAAATTAGAATTGAAATGATAAGGATTAACTTTTAAATGTTCTTTCAATTAAAATTTGATGATAAAGTATTTCACCATTTTACATTATTCTTATTATTATGCGTCGTAACCAAAGTTTAACCTAAATATGAAAAAATCTTCACGTGACCTACATAATAATGTTTAATGTGACTTACTTAGACTACTTAGAGTACATTTAGATAAGAATAAGACACAACTCTGATCAATTTATTATTCATTGTTGAATTTTTATTGTAAAATTGTAATTATCAAACGTTATTACAACTTTGTATCAATCACAACATTAATTGTTTAATATTTTATAGACCAGAATCTAGCGCGAAAAATGGACCGTGACTCCCATCTAAACTCATAACCATTATTGGGATTTCCTAAAACAACAATACTATCCTAGTCTGTTAATTTCCCCCCACGATTACTTCAAGATATTATGATTTGATTATTCTGTTTCTGACTGAATATTGAGGATTACATCATTGTGTATGTCTGTTTATCTATATATCTGTTTACTCGGTAACATACCCACAAAGTGAAGGTTTCAAAATATAGGCAATATTATTACACAAATTACGAAGCTATTGCGTGAAAACTCTTATTTATACTAATGTTATAAAGAGGAAAGATTTGATTTTTTGTTTGACTCCAAAACTACTGGACCGATTTTAAAAATGCATTCCCAAATATAAATCTACATTATCAGCGAGTAACATGAGCTATATTATATTTTAAAAAATTGCGATTCCGCACCAAAAAATTAAAAAATATGAAATGGAGAGCAAAAGAGTGCATAAGGGCACGGGAAAAGAAGGCTACAACGCAGTATTCTTTGCTTTTAAAGTTGAAATTTCCCAGCGAAGCACCATGTAACTGCTATTTAGTAATATAATGAAAAGATACATAATTTTGTTTCCACACACGGCGCTAAATTCGGTTCTACACACATCAAATAGAGCAATTTGTGGCTCTATGGTTTCTCATAAAAATAATTAATAATTTATTTCTTTATCATTTTGATTAAACCTAAAAATTTGTTGAAGATATCGATTAAACGAAGAAGCATATAAAATTGCAAGGCAGATACCTACAGCCTATATATTATCAAAATAAATAATTGAGTTTATCGCCCACTCAATATCAAGAATAAATTGCAATTTTAACTCCATCTTTTATCATTTTCTAAAAAAATCTATAATAATTAGTAAAGAAGTCTTTTTTAGCGAACTTATATAATTTTTTAGGCAATTAACGGGTTAATTTTAATTTTAAATCAATTTTTCTTTTTACTTTTTTTGTTTCTAAAATATGTTTTAAAATTAACTATTTTCATTTCCCTGCATTCTTTGTTTTTAATATAAAAATTTTATTAAAATGATGATAGAGCAATTTATATAAAAAAATTAATTTATCCAATCTGTTTTTCAAAAACAATATCTTTGAAAACCTGGGTCTATTTTTGTTCAAAATATCAATATGAGATGGTTTTTTTACGAGGTGGTGAAGAATGAAAATTTAGAATTAACACCATAAAGTTTTATTTGAATATCAATTTTTAAAGTTACCGCTAAAATATTAAGGCAAAGCCTACGAGATAAAATACTGACAAGAAAAATTCTTTTCTTATGTAAAAAAGAAGATTTGAGCTATTGAATAAATATTACAAAATTGTAATTTTAATAAAACTAAAAATAATTCGATCGTATGTATTTATTAAATAAATTAAATATGATAAATATATAAAATAATTGCAAATAAATTTAAAATAGGCGGTGCTATAATGTAGTCAAAATAAAATAATAGATGGTAGCATATGTCCAAAATAAATGTAAATAATAGTAAAATAAATATGCATCAGATAGCAGCATCGAGCACGAACGACAGACGAAGGCATCCGGGAACTTCGCCATATAGACATGGCGGGCATTAACTGTAGTGAATGACGACAAATTGATAGAAAAATATTGTTAAAAGAAGTGTTTTTATGGTGAATGTAACTGTTATTAAAACACAGATTAATGTCGTATATTATTGAGGATAGATAAAAATGCAGAATGTAGCACAAGGAGCCGTCGCAGATAATCAAAAACAGGATCAAGTGAATGGACAGCACGGTGTAATAAAATCGTCTACTCCCCAATCCAACATATCGAGTCCAACAAAATCTGAAACTGAAACATTTTCAGAACAGCCGCGATTTATGTCAGATTCATCGGAAAGTGAAGAGGATAGCGTTTCTGAGGTAGGTGTTTAGTTTTTTTTTAATAAATTAAATTGATATTAATGACGAGCAAGGCCTCGAGGCCCAAGTTTCAATGAACTTGCGAGAGACATCTTGTGGCAGTCATGTTTAGCCAACACAATGCCTGTCCTCAGCCCTATTATTTTAATATTTAGTTCAATCCACGTATTAAAATAAAATTTCCAAATTAATTAATAAGGTTTGTAATTGAATTTTACTTAAAAAAAATGTCAGAACTTTTTATTTAGTAAAAGTACAGTTATGTAAGCATTAAAACGACACACAATGGAATTAAAAGTGAATTGTACTACAGACATTTGCAAATCATTCTTGATTTTAAATTCATAATAAAATATATTATTATGATTTATTTTCGTTACAATATGGATTTTATTTTGAGTGCTTTAAAATTTCTAAATTATTGATTATTTTTCGTAATAAAAACTTTGCCATGTGGGTGATTCAGACTACCATCATAACTCTTGTTTTTTTGGCAGTTGTCACAGGTGAGAAAGAATGTGTTTTCAAAGTTTTTTTTTTATTGTATGTGTTTTTTTTAATTACCTTCTTTTGTTTCTTTTTAAAAACAAATTGAAATCGGATTGTGTTTTGTTTCTAAAATGTCTGAAGGCATTTAATGTTTACTTGAGTTTGTATAGTTTAACACAATTTATAGAATTCCATTGGTCTTTTAATTCGTCATTTATATAAATACTGTTGACATATTTTTGAACTTTGATATAATATGTAATCGTTGAGGTATTTTTTAATTTAGAAAATAATCTTTTCTTAATTTTTTTTTGCGTGTGTTTCTTCGAAAACTTTCCATTCGATTCATATGTCAGTTTACACTTCTTTAGTGACTAGCTAAAAGTATAACTTTGTAATGGCTCGCGAATGGTATCACATAAAATAGATATTTCTAAAATAAAATTATACTTCAATTGTTGACAAATATTTTTTATTTAATTGTTCCTCAACAAACGTTTATTTTTTTAAAACATCAGGTTGTAAACCATGATCCATGTTATTATCCGCTGTGAAACTATTCAATTCATTTTTGATTTTAAATTTATGAGAAATACAACAAAACCCATCTTTATTAATTTTTAAATCAAACCAACGACGATGACATACATTACATACTTCAAAATTCAAATTCTTTTGAGCAATCTTAAAATTTTCTGCATACATTTTAAAATTAATATCATCTTGGTAAAGATATAATTCTTTTTGATCTTGTTTTCGTCGTTTCCGATCATCACGCATTAATGATCGATTACGATCACGCTCTTTACGACCCGTCAACGTATGACGTCGTGTCATTTTATTGCTTTAATAACAATTAATTAATAACTTTAAAATTAAATAACAATTATAATTAAAATTTTTTCAATAGGTACTTGTATTAATATCACATAATTTTTTTAGTTATTCTACTTATCACGTTTTTTGTATTTTTCATTATGAAGTTTTTTAATACTTGAAAGAATCTACAGATGGCCACTCAATTAAAATTAATATTAAATGTAGCCAATTATATACATATTAGTATTAGATGTAGCTCATAGATGATGCCACTGTCTCTGCATATTTATTGATATATACATTGTAATAAATAAAAAATACTATTGTTTTTTATTTATTATTTATATATTTTTTTCTAAAAATAATGATTGATAACACATCTAGACATAAATATATTTTCTTAATTTTTTTTGCGTGTGTTTCTTCGAAAATTTTCATTGTCATTGTCATTTTACTCTACATTAGTGATAAAGTGAATTTAGGAAACGGTGTTTTAAACTTTTAATTAATTAATTAACAAGAAAATCAAGTTTTTTCATATAAATTTTCCATGAAATAAGATTAAATTTCTAAAATGGAATTATTTCAAGTTAAATTCCTAATATGATCAATAAAAAGGCTTTGGTTAGATCGAATTAAATTAAGATGAAACACTTAAAGCTAGTTCTCGAAATTTCTACCAAAAGTAAATAAATAAAATGTCGTTCATTTGGGTGAATGCAATTATTTGTAATCTAGGTCGGTTTGTGTACACATTTTTTTTTTAATATTTTCATAATCAGACACGTGTACGGAAAAATGAAATATTTATCTAAATCTAACTGAAAATTTGAATGAATATAGGGTGATCTCTTTAAAAAGGTTTCATTAATTAAATGGAAAAGTGATGTCATTTAAATTGGATGGGTTTTGGATATGTTCGAATTTTGATTATGTAGGAATTTTTATTCATCGATTTACATTGTCAGTTGAGGTTAAATGAAAAAGGTTTTCAGATCGATCAGTGAATTAATTTAGGATTTCTATTTATTTCTCGTGTTTTTGTCGTATTTGGGATTAATTGATTTAATTTATCAATTTCCATCCGTTCATACTTTTAAGATAATTACTGCAAAAAATTATTTCGTAATATTACGACGTTCGTTAAGTCAGCACCTCCGAAAATCGATAAATATATCGAAATAATCTTTTATACATACAATATTTGCGTGTTAATTTATAGTTAGGTTCTATAATTCGAAATTTTCTTTGTCTTTGACGTAAAGTTTCGAAAAAATCATCAGTTTTAGGTGATTACTGTCGATATATCCTTCTGAATAACTTATTATGTGTCCTGATAAGATTACCGTTAGCTAGTTTTTCCTAATTGATGTTGGTTTTCGAAATGGTTGAAATATAAAAATCAAGTAATATTGGCAATAATTACCGGTCTATGGCTAGATTCACACGGTCAATATTTTTGATACAATATCAGTATTGATCGTCCCAGGATTTTGAAACAATAATGTTGATATAAATTTTGATTTTTGTCCCTATTTCCTGGAACAATTCTTGTATTATAGAAATAACGTATTTTGACTATCAAATAGTCAGTGTGAAATAAATAATCGTAATTAATCTTATTGTGTATGCTACTCGTTGATAATTTGGTGACGGTCTGCACAATCATCGTTTCATGTAGCTACAATTTATACGGTTCTAAGTATCTGTCAAATTGTGACATCAGCCAATCACCTTCGACCAGGTGCCTAGAGCTTGGCCAAGGAACATGATCCTTTTAAGCCAATGTAATTTCAGTATTTTATCTTTGGGCTATAAGGATCATGCTCATAGTCCGAATAAGTTAAGTGAAATTTACTGAAGTTTTGGATGTAGCAATGCCACCTTTGCCAATTTTTACGGTTTACCGGTAAAATTCCACATTTTTTTGGAATTTACTCGAAAACTATGCATTTTAGAGAAAAAATAGTTCAGTCCAAACTTATCAGGCCTAAAATTTACGATCGATTTTTCTCATCTTTCATATTTTCTGAAAATCTACATCAATGTATAATTTTCCGTGTTTTTGGAGATTTTTGTGCATTTTAGAGAAAACATACTTTGAATAAAAGTTGTTAAGCATAAAATTTCCAACCGATCTGTTTATTTTGACTGTTCCCAATCTTTCGCCTTTTTGAAAAAATCAATATTTAAATATAACTTCTAATGAGTTCCATTAGCTTCTAAACTTTGTGATTCACTCAATATATTCAATTCATAAATTGTCATAGTATTTATAAATGGCGTAAATCATAGATAAGAATTAAATAGTTGGATAAAACAGCATCCGAATTAAATAATTTCATATTTTTTAATAATAAAAATATACATTTTTACCAGTCTAGTATGCAGTATGTAGATTTATGCTCAAGGTTTTTAATATAAATACTTTATTATTTAGCATTAGTATCAGTTCACAATGCATGCACATTTTGCATACCTCCATGTACAAACAAAAAACATGGTTCTGAGATCTCAACCTCTGGTTGTGTTTTCTAGAAATCGAATCGTATATAAATCTGAAAAACAAAGCCACTTTCGAATGATTCAAAAAATAATCCCGTATAAAAATAACACACTCGCATTCGAGGGCTTATATTTGCAAAAATATTCGCTGATGTCGAAAAGTTTTCGAAATATATTTTTATTTTTACCCCGATAATGGCGAGGGCTATGTTTTAGAACGGTAAGAATGTATGTTCGTTGTTCCCTCATGGCTTCTAAACTAGTTATCATAATTTGACTAATGAGGTATCGTTAAATGCGCCTTGATCGTCCGCTGGTTATAGGCTATGTGACGTCACATTAGATTGAATATGACGTCCTCTAGAGGACATACTCATGAACTAAAAACAAATTTTAATTAAACGATATGTTAGGTAACAAATGAAAGGACGTACTTAACACTTCTCAAATATTATTATCACGAAATTATAACCCCAAAATAGTTTAAATAAAATAAAGTTCAATTTCACAAAAATCCCGGTGACTACACAAAATCACGATCTAGAAAATATTAAATTAAAATTGTCATTACAGTCGGAGGACCTCTTTTCCGGCCTGTGGAAAATTTATTTTATCGTGTACGCCAAAAAGATTTAAATAAATTTCGAAATTTTAACCTTTGAGGTCTGTGTAGTATATAGAGGTAGTTTGACGTTTACTCATTTTTTTTCTTCAAATAGAGTTGATTGATAAACTACTGTCTATGAATAGTTGAGTCTATTTTAATAATAAAATTTTTTTAGTTAAATTGAAAAATATTTTGTGCGATAATCATATGTGTATTCCAGGAAGTAGCTACTCTATAGTCATTCAGTATTCAACTTTATTTGGAATTTAGTTCAGTGCAATGTTTGTTAAAACAATGAATAAAGAAAGTGTGTATTTACAAGCTAGCATTTACAGATAATTTTAATTAATAACACGTTAAAATTAATATATTACACATCTAGAGAAGAAAAGTAAAGAATGTGGCAAGTTTCATGTTTATTGTCGCCCGAAACGAAACCGAGATTGATAAACATCAGATCTGACACATTCTTTACTTGCTCCCGAGATTTGTATACTACTTGCCTGCTCGACGGAAGCGGAATTGTGTATTTCGCCCGAAGGGGAGAAATATATTTTGCTAAAATATCAATCTATTAGCTACAGGAAATGTATAACGTTCTTTTGTTTTGAAACCATCTTAGGTTAGATTAGAGGGACTGTCCTGGGATGAGACACACTTAGAACATAGGGTTCGTTGTGATAACCAAAAAGTAGGCTAGCCCATCCCCAGCTACTACTCTATGAACCATTAGGGGTTTTTTAGGAACAGCAAGAATGCTTTGACGACAACGAATTTCAAATCGGAGAAGTCGTGAAAGAAATACTGACTCAAATGAACCAATCTCTTAATGGCAAAAGCTGGACAGTGATAGAAAAGAAGGAGACATCGTTTCCTCTCACTCTCGACTGTGACAGCTGAGAAAAACATCTTTTATTTATCCCTTTTTTGTACAAAAATGGAAAGAGAAGATAAAATTAGGTCAAAATCTGGGTTTAAAAAAAAAATATTTTATTTTTTTTGAGTACACAAATGGCATAGAACCCTGTTTCATTTCTAATTAAGAGTTTCGAATTTAAAAACCCTATACAAGATTGTTCAATAATAATATTACCACTTATATGTATTTGAAAAAAATAAGATTAAATTAAATACGTAAAAGTGGCAACATCTTACTGAACAACCCTGTAATTATATACATTCATAGTATCCAGCTCTAATCTAAGAACCCAGAACAATCTAGAAACACAAACTATGTTACAAAAAGTAAAAAGTTTTTTTAAAAATGACAGTGACTATATTTTTAAAAGAAAATAAAGTGGCGTTATGAAGTCGTTAAGTTATCGATTTGAAGAGTAAGAGTATACCTTATAGCATGTTATGTATTATATAGGTTACTATCAAGTTATTTTTCGTTTGTATGAACTTGATACGGACTAGGCACGGTCGTGGTATTTGATTGTCATTTCAGAACGACTAGAAATTTGAAAAGATGTTAATCGTTCTTAACACCATTTCCCTATGACTTGGCATCTCTTTTCGTTTTTGAGTTATCGTGGTAACAGACAGACAGGCGAGCAAAAGGAAATAGACTAATTAGGCGATTTTATGAATACAAATACTAAAATTTTGTCGGTGCCATCAATATTATTAAGCGTTACAAACTTGGAACGAAACTTAGTATACCTTGATATATTTTATACTTACTATATACAGTAGAACCTCGATAACTTAAACCTCGGTAACATAAAAACCTCTGTTACTTCAAAAAATACTATGTTCCCTTCCCATCAGAGCCCAAAACCTTTCTAACTTAAAATACGCAACCTCTATAACTTAAATAAATAATCTCTGTATAGGCCCTTAGTAACTACATAGAAACATGTACATACCTCTATATTAACTAGGGTAGATAGAAACATGTACATACCTCTTTATTAACCTTTACCTAACATAGACCCTTGATAACTTAAAACCTCTATAACTTAAAATATTTTGTGTTTCCCTTGGACTTTAACTTATCGAGGTTCTACTGTACTAGTAAGAATGCTTTCAATAAAAATTATATAAATAAAACATTAAAATTAATTAATAACTACTTATTATTATCACTAAAATGAATACACAATTAAATATTATGACAAATATTTTTGACAGATAAATTTCAACGATTTATACCGTATAGAGCCGAATATTCGTAAACTTACGAAAGTAGACGAACAGACCCGAAAAAAATGTAGCCTTGTTAAAATCCAACCTCTTCTTATACTGTGAAAAAAGCCTCCAAAACAATCCATTCTAAAGTGATTGTTAAATACTACACCCGATTCTAGACTATATTATACACATCGAATCATAATATTAAAGTTGAAGATGACCGACCGATCATGATCGTCTCAGCTCTTAGACCGTCTCAGACCTGTTGTTTGTTATTTGTATTTTGTATTAAATAATTGTAATATGAAGATGAACGAACAGAAATTTAAATGAGTCACGTGACAATCAATTATAATAACGTTTTAATCAAATTCAATTGTTTTTAATATTTAAATTTTAATAATTGTTTTTCTTTTTTTGTTACTTTCTCACATAAATCGAAATCGTTTCGAATTTTTTACAATATTTTTAACCTTGGAATGAATTTTTATCAAATGTAAAAAATACGGCCTTAAAGAACTTGTATTCGTATATATTATTGTTTAGGGTCAGGGCCAGTTCTAATTTTTATTATGTACCCTTGATAAAAATAACTAATTTCTATTTAATTTAACTTGCTGATTACGAAAATGGCAATCAAATCTATTTTCTATAGAATATTATACATAGAAAACTCGAGAGAGAAGACTGTCAGTTAGTTCCCCTGTTTCCTTGTCATATGTCATAATCATATGATGCATGAGATTTTGTGTCTCTCCAATAATGGAAACAATATGTAGCCAATGAAATAGACAAGGATACAGAGGAACTCACTGACAGTCTTCTCTCTCATGCATCATATCGGAAGTTTTGGGACATGGCATTCTCTAGTCTAATATTCTATGGTATTTTCATATACCATTGATATACATATGTATTAAGTTAGATACTGTTGGGATATGGTGTAGAAATTTGAATTAAAACAAATATTAATTATAATTACACTTATTTCACTTTTCAAATTCTAAAATTATTTTATGAGCTGCTTTTTATCTCAAGGGCTCATTCTGAACAAAAAAAAACCCATATCTGGTTCAGTTCGGGAATGTAACTTGGAAATTTTGATTTTCACATAGCCGTCCCTTCTAAATCTTCTCAAGTTCAAGGCTTTATTCATGACTAGAAAAAATCTTGAAACTTAAGAAGGTCAAAAACCGCCACTGATTGTCATTTCGTGTTCGACAGATTAAATTTCATAGGAAATATTATTTAGGATGCCAAAATAGGGAATAATCCTGTTGTGGAATTGGCCATATTACCCATAAAAATGTAAAACTAGACTTGATACCATGACAAAATTTGAAAAGGAAATAAAAACTGATTAAAAAACGAAGAAGTTATAAGCAGTCAAAGAATGCATTCAAAGGTTGTCCATCTCCTTTTAGCAACACAAAGTTTTATATGTAATCTCTATGGCGATACCTACGTATGACGTCACTAGTGGGTATCTTCCTCTTTGTTCAATTAGTAATTTTAAACTTTCATATCTTGCATACTAGTCAAGATATTTAAAAATCAACTTCACTTTTCTATTCGTGAAGTGAAAATTATTCATTTGAAGTGATAAAACAAAATTTAGTCCGATCCCTTTTTTTGTCGCACAGTGTAATTTTTAAACTCCAAAATGTATATTAATTTTTGAATCACCTTGTATGAATAAATATTGATCTATTTCAAAGTGTAATTGTGATTCATCGTAGCTCTTCAGGGAATCAACCGATTTCAAACAAATAATTTTTTTTATTATAAAGTTTTCAAAACAGATATTATTTTTGGGTCATTTTGTATAAATAGATATTGATCTGTTTCAACGTATCACAAACAGTCGTATTTCTTAAAATTACAAATAAAACTATACTTTGCACGTTAGCTCTCTACTACTATGCAACAAAATATTATTAAATCGTGAGAAAGTTTCAAATATAAAAGAATTCAAAAATATAAAAATAATAATTTTATTTAAAATAAAAGTTGTACAAATTAACTCAAATTAAAAATATAAAAAAAATACAAAAATTTATTTTGTTAGTAATCATGTTTAATCAATTATAATATTATAGTTAATTTTAGTTGTTATTATTATGATTATGTTTTGGTACCGTGATTCTTGGCATTATTAAATATGCTACACTATTTGTACGTTTACACGGTAACATATCAAAAAAAAATTACTCACGTTAACAGATTTAAATAAAAACAATGAAAAATATTTTTAATATCAATGATGCTATTAAAGTTTGAATATGATTTCGGTCATTTGTCCCAAATGTCCCGTTTTAGGGGGGTCCTATTTACCTGGAAAATCTGGAATAACATCGAAAAGTTCAGCTTCAAAATTATTTATTATTTAAATCAATTTACAAAGTTAAAATATGTCTTAAAATCAATAGTGCCTAGTCTAACCTTTACCTATAATCTTATATATTTAAACGAGTAATTCTTGTATATATATGTCTGGAATCTTGGAAACGGCTCCAACGATTTTCATGAAACTTAGTATGCAGGCGGTTTTTGAGGTCAAAAATTTATCTAGCTAGGTTTTATTTTTAAAAAACGTCATTTTATCCGGGTTTTCATTAATAACTAAAAAATATGTCTCTTCCTGACATCTATTGGCGAGTAGTAATAGTAATACTATTATTTTTTAAAATTGATAGCAACTAACTGCTTTACCGACACTGTAACACTATGGTTAGGTTTCAGATGTTATAAAAAAAAACGTAGCACGTAGCAAGCTCGGACATCCAAGTATTCATTCAATTACATCGAAATATATAAACATCGTTTCTTAAATGTAATTGATATCAAAACTTAACCTAAGTTGGACGGATAGGACGGATAAGCCATGTCTAAAACTAGACCATAATGAAAAAATATTTACAATTTAGATTACACCGGATTAGTTGTAATCGAAATAATATGGTATGCGGTATCTTTTCCTGAAAAGCAACGCGGGTCGCGTACGCGGGTCAAATTGGCCTAGTCTGTCTGTTGTCGGGAAAGAAATGATCTGTGGAATGATTGAAAATAGGATTTCGAAATACTTTGGATGAAGGTTCGCCGGAGGTCTTTCAAAATCGTGCGACCCGGATATCATAAAGAGATTGCCGAAACCGTCCCGCATCGAAAATTGAACAAGCTTGATTTATAAATGAATTTTTTGTATATTGTTACATTTTTTTGTACGGGAGTATACAAATATTACATCAATACAAATAATGATAAAATATAACAGCATCGTAGCGTGTACATAGACTTACTTATCGTAATTAATATATTATTTCTATCTATACCTTCCATCTTTGTTTTCGTTAATTATAAGACGATAAAAGCATATATTTCAAATAAAGAAAGTATGTTCATATTGCCAATTCATTTTTCTAATAACTATTTTATCTAAAGTATTGCTATTGCTATTTTCAAACTGCCCACGATTTTATATTTTTGGGTGTTTCATTTATTCTTTTTATGACATTTAAGAGCCATATTTGTAAAAACCAAGGATATTGGAAAATTTATTTAATTATACTTGAGCGAAATTACCTGTAGTTTACAAATATAAAATAACTATAGGGTGTTTTTTTAAAACTTGACATATGCTTGAAATTCGATTAATCGAGGAAAATGTTTCAAATGAAAAGTTTTAGATTCAAAAATACTCGTCTTATGCCGAAACTGAATTCGATATGGGTTTTCAGGTTTAACCATAGCCTCAAACTGAATCATAACTAGTTATATAATATAGTTATATAAAACACTTTAAAATTTTAAAATTTTTCTAAGTTTTAAAAAATTATACTTTTTTAAAGACAAGCTATTATTGTACTTAAAGTGGGAAATAATTACTTCTATGAGCCACTCATTCATGATTATAAAAGAATTTAGGCGCTCAATTTACAATATCAAGTATGATTCAGAGGTCTTCAAGCTTTTGCAAATAGTCATGTATGAGTGACTGATAGAAAAAATTATTTTCTACTTTTTAGTATAATAAAAGCTTGCCCTTTAAAAAGTTTTTTTAAACACTGTATATATGAAATATACATGTGTTTTTATTTCAAATATAATCACCCTAAATAACTTTTAACCTGATGTGATTATTGTTTTTCTAGGAACCATATTTGAACTTCTCCCCCGATATCTAAACCGACGTGTTTTCGCTAAAAACAATAATCACATAAGATCAAGAGTTATTAAGGATGGATACTTTTGAAATGAACACACTGTATGTCAAGGTTTACTAATTTTCGTCTCATGTTTGTAACGCTTAAAATATTGATAATATGAACAAAATTTTGGTATAGATGTTCGTAAAATGACCCAAGTTTTCTATTTCCGGTTGTCCGTCGACATTATAACTCAAAAAAGAAAAAAGATATCAAGCTGAAATATCGTGATCAGGATGTAAAAAGAAAGTTTCAGTCCGTAAATGAGCAACATAGGTCAATTGGGTCAAACTGAACCGATTTTGAAATAGACAGCCCTAAACTTGCACTTAAAATATAGCTAGGAACACTCTCCATCAAATTAACTTTCAAACGAAACAAGAAAAATCAAAATCGATCAATTCGTTTAGGCGCTACGATGCCACAGACAGGCAGACACACACACACATAGCGGACAAACTTATAACACCCATTTTTTAGTTCGCGGCTTAAAAATATTGCAAGCACTGATCATTCAACACTTTCTATACAGGATATTTCAACTACTATCTCAGTCAATTATTAGTTTTCACTTGTTTTCATTTTTTTAATTGGAATACATTCTGTACATAAAATTTCAGTATTGATTAATAAATTGTGCATTTATAATTTTCAAGTTTAGAAGTCTAGAAAACAACATTTTGAGTGATAACATTTTTTTATAATTTCATTTTATTATACAGAATTATCAATATTTGGCATTGTTCCAAGTACAGTTATCATTTGATTGAAAAATTTATAGATGTAAAGCTTTAAACTTGTTGAAATTTAAATCGAAGTCAATGTAAAACCTACCACATACGGGGATATATATATCACGGCATATTGGATTTTCCAAGAGATGCTCTATCTAGCGTTTTTTTTTATGAAAACCCGCATGGTCGATAAACAACCCTGATGATCAAAACAATAGCAATACACATCAGTTGTCGTTTGATACGTGTTATTTATTGTTTCTAAGAAATCAAAATTTTATTGTTTTTTTTTTTTAATTTTCTAAAAATTTGTAGAAAAATTTCAAAAATCAAGAAAGTGGCGTTTTGTGTTAAAAAAATTAGAAAACAAGTGAAAACAAACAATTGACTGAGTTAATTGTTGAAATACCATGTATAGTCAGTGTTGATTTCTTTATCACATTACATATACCAACATGTGACACATACATAACTGATAATCAAGTATAGTACATATTATAAAATTTCCGCCCTAATTGTCGCCCTCACGGGTAAACAGTGATGTTTACGAAAAAATGTTTCAAACAAAAGTTGTTTAATTTTTGATAAGGAACATTTTTTACATTTAAACTTTTGTTCTATCTCTAACGGTTTACAAGATGGGTCCTACGGACCCAAGTCCCAAATTACCTATGATGCTCATTTACGAACTTGACCTCACTTTTTACGTCCTGAGTACGCTGTAAAAATGTCAGCTTGATATCTCTTTTCGTTTTTGAGTAATCGTGACCACAGACGGACGGGCGGACAACCGGAAATGGATTAATTAGGTGATTTTATGAACACCTATACCAATTTTTTTTTGTAGCATCAATATTTTTAGGCGTTACAAACTTGGGACTAAACTTATAATACTATGTATATTTCATATATACATGGTATAATAATAATTATAAACTAAAAATAATTGCACAAACCTCATATTTTCAACTTCTGATAACTTTTCGAAAAAAGAAGGAATTGCGTTGAAATTCTGTAAAAAGAATTAACTTATAGCCAAAAAAAAAGTGTAAAAAAATTAAATAGGAGCTGACTACGGTTTTCTTGAGATTTTAAGCTTATTTTACTATGTCCAGGATGCGATAGCAGGCAAAGTTGATGCAAAAATTCATAAAAAAACAATTTTTTTTTATTCGCCTCAATGCCATCTATAGAAGCAGAGATATACCAGAAAACGGCACCAAAATCGCCTGCAAAAGGTCGCGCGGAACGTTCTGAAACCAGAAAACTCCATTTCTCTGTTTTTTACAACGAAAGAAACCAATTTATAAGAAATTAGAATAGGTTCTTCTCCCAAAATTTTCCGAATTGATCACAAATTAGAAATTGTAATTCGAAGATATAATTCATTTTAATAAAAACCCAATACAATTTTGGTACTTAATTCTGAAAATTACATGAATCTTGGAAAAACCCTCCACCAAATGAAAAAGAGGTTTTACAAGTTTGACATCATTTCTTATTCATCAAGTTCCACAAAATTCAAGGTATTTTAATTTTAGTGACGTCACTCTAAACAGTATCTAGACTTTAGGGTGCAGTAGGACAACAATTTTTAGATAGTGGTTGCCCAAAAGCATTGATCAGACTACAGGATGTTTAGAAATTAATCAACTTTTTTCACATTTGTTCTTAAAGTCAATTTGCATGCAAAATACATTTTCGCAAAATTTTCCAATATAAAATTTATAAAATGTTACTTCTTGACATGAAATTTACGAACCATAACGAAATTTGAACAGAAAAAATTTGTTTCTAATCTATCAATAGAGAATGTGAATACACACTTTTATTAAAAAATGCAACGTGCATGTTGATTGAATGATGTAAAAGAAGGAAAGAAAACCTTCCTGGTTCTATATACAGTGTCG
The DNA here is from genome assembly GCF_905475395.1 of Chrysoperla carnea. Lineage (NCBI taxonomy): Eukaryota > Metazoa > Arthropoda > Insecta > Neuroptera > Chrysopidae > Chrysoperla > Chrysoperla carnea. The sequence continues at coordinate 131,596,161 of NC_058337.1, forward strand.
TAGCTAACAGATTTTTTTCAAGAAGGGATTTCGCATCATTCTGGTAAAAATTATTATTCTTACTTTTTTTTTTATCTTACTTTTTGTCTTATATTATCAAGTATAGCATAATTCACCATCAGAATTAAAAATTTATATTATTTGGTGGTCGTACATCCTTAATCTTTAAACTCATTTCTTGGGGTCATACTTACCTATTTTGTTTACATATGTACTAACAGATAGCGCTAGTGCTAAGATCTCATACTTAATCGCTTCGTTCACTTATGCACCAACAGATGGTGTTAATGAATTGACCCCTGTTACAAACGAAAACATAGACGTATCCAAAAGTAGACAAATGGTGTATGTTATAAAATGAACCAACAAAAGCCTAAATTAATATTAAAAGATACGCTACTGCTGAACCAAAAAATAAACAATAGACATCACAATCGTCATCGTTCTTGTGGGTGATTGCTTTGGCCAAAGAATGTTGTGTATTGTTTGTGACTTGTGAGTCTTACAATAGAGTTACTAGTCAGTCACAAGTCATAGTGTTATTAAATACAACACAGTAACAACACTATTTGTACCAACAGTTATAAGTGTTGTTGCTGTTAACACAGCTCAGTACTCGAACTTACTTTCTCTTTAAACTACATTTTTTTAGTCGTCTTTTCCCCGAAAATATAGACTTATGCACCTTATCGAATGTGTCAACGGGGAAAAGTGAGTGTATGTTATAAATCGCTTTTATTATGGACACTTTCGGTGGCTCCTTTTTGTTAAATTGAGCTAAAATTTGGCATATAAGGTTGTATGTTAGGCAGAAGAGTGTTATAAAAGTAGAGTTTGATTTCTGCAAATTAAATAGAATTCCCAGAAAGGATGCACATTTTTATGGCTTTGAAGATCTTCCAAATTGTGTTAGAGTGTTAAAAAACGGTTTGTAGTCTCGGCTAGTATCATAGAAGTACCTTTCGGGGATGTCAATTCCTCAACGGACCTTCGCCAGTGTTTTATGCAGAAACATCTCGAATTTTCGCTAATTGAGCTGGAGCGTAGAAAGTCTGTATTTACATTGGAGTTAGTTTCAAGGAAAAGAGGAATCACAAACTGCCGAGACCTTCTGTCTACTTTTTTATGTCGATAAACCATGGGCTGTCGCAGTTTTATAAGCTTTGCGCGCCTCTAGCTTCTGCCAGAGGTTTGAAAATTTATCTGAGAATAGAGTTGATATTAAGGAAGTATTCATTGGTATTCTTGATTCCCTCCCCCCACTCCTCCTCTCGCCCTTTGATGTAAATATTTCTTGTGTTCATATAATAAGGGGGAAATATAACCATTATGATAATGATGGAGATCTGCTGCTCACGAGTTTTTTGTATGCAATATGCAGTAATAGTAATCTATACTAAATATTTTGTTAACTTCTATGCACAAATTGTTAGTGGGGAAGTCTAAACCAGTGTTTCTCTAAACACTTGTTTGGGTGATATCGCCCCCCTTGTGGTACCTAGAGGCCTACAGGTAGGCCTATTAATTTGCACATATTAGAATATAAAATATCGAGTAAAAATTATTTATAGGTGGCGCTGAAAAATAATTGATCTAAACCATGTTAATGCAAAGATCCTTGACATGGACAAATAAAATATATTTGTATATAGAGGTCACGTGATGTTCAAATAACATTTTTATGATTATTGTTTAACTGAATTAAGAATTTGTTGTTGTTTTTTTTCTTTTTAAAATAATATTTTTCTGAATAAATTATAAAATGTTAAGAAGAGAAGGGTATACAAAAAATAAAAAATTTATTTTTAAAAAGTTCACAGAATAGAATGAATGAATGTGTAATGCGGTTGAGAAATAAATATAAATGACTGCTGCATTACCGACTCGACTGAATTTCCGGGTTAAAATGTTGTTTTTGAAGTTCCAAGGTTATTTTATTTTATGTATTCTTTGTATGTTGAAAGTTGTTAATGAATCATATTGACATTTGTTCCAGCATTTCGTGTAGGTTTAGAGTCATTCGTAGTATTTGACGGTCAAATCAGAACCACAAAAAATTCTCTGTATCTGAAGACTTTTCAGAGAGCATGAAAATTTAATTTAAGATAGTTGACTTTCGAATAGAAGTACGTCTTCCGTTTGAGAGCGCTTACGTTAGTTAAAAATACGCTAGTAAAGCAGCCTTTTTTCTGTCGGGCATAACATTCTTTAAGGTTGATCGGACATTTAAGGCAATGTTTATATAACAATTAAAAATAAACAATTGACTGGGTTAATTGTTGAAATACCATGTGTAGACAGTTTTGATGACGCAATCGTTTGTTTTTTGACGTCACGTAACTAAAGAAAGATATTCACTCTTAGATAGCCACACATTCATAACTGATAACTGATAAAATTTGCACCTAATAACTAGACTACACAGTAAACACAATCGCTGATGATTGCCAACTATAACATTTGACCCTAGTCTATAATATATAAACTTTACCATGTACCACCCATATAATACACTTTTTGCATAGAGATTTTGGTTTGTGTGTATATTGCGTTGCGAACAACCAACTCCGAAGATTACCGACCGATTCAAACTTATGTTATTTAAAATAGGGCGCATCCAGTTTCGTTGTTCATTACTAATTTAATAAAAGTTTAGTGTTGTTTTCTATAATTAATTTAATTTTCTTTATATTTCGGTGAATTTCTGCTTAAAATTATTTTGTTTTTTTTAACCAATATCTGAACTCTATCGATTTGCTGTCAACTGTGTTAATTTTAGCAAGATAAGGTTGCAGTCAAACGAATTGCATGTCTTCTATTGACACGATCAACTGTTAGTGGTTTTTCCATTACATAAAGTTTAATGGAATCGGTGAAAGATAACTGCGTGCAATTGAATACACCGACTGCGCATATGTAGCCCATTCTATTGTCTAAGCTGACAGCTAAAAAGTTCTGAAACTTGTCTGTAATATGATTGGTTCAAGAACGGAAATTCAATCCGGAGAGTTTGCCTTTGTTTTTTGTAACACATATTTTTCGGCATGGCATTTTTGATTTTTATCTACCCATTATTTCTTCCAAACTTCGAAAAACTGAATTTCTTGTCATAAAATAAAAACGGTGTCTCTCTTCTAATGCGATTTCTTTTTGAGCATAAAATATTATAGTCATCTTTTGACGTGGTTTAACTTTCGACAAATTATGGGGCAGTCAGTAAGCATAGTGTTTATAGGACCCCAAGGAACATTCAGCCAACTTAATTTAGTCAGGAGGGGTCATAGGAGTTAAGCGGGGGGCATATGTACTTCAAAATTTTTTTGAAATACTTATTTTGGCTTAAAATTGTCATCTAGAAGGTAATTTTGATCGCTGAATACGAATCTAATGTCAGATTACACGGTTTCTGTCACATATTCCGAAAATCGTGCCATTTTTTAACAGAAATTCCACTTTTTGGCACAAAAGTGGCAAAGTTATTTATCGTCCAAACTGTGTTCTAGGAGATATTTCTAGCTGCCGATTATGAATCCATTGTCGGATTACACGTTTTCTGTCGCTTCTAAAAAGTAGAATTTTCGGTAAAAAAAGGTACGATTTGCGGAATAAGTGGCAGAATCTGTGTAATCTATCTTTGGATTCGTATTCAGCGACCAAAAATACTTGGGGTTCTATAAACACGTTACAAAAAGTTTCATAAAAATCGAGGGCTGTTTCTCAACTTTTCCGCTATCGACACTTTTTCAGCTTATTCACTACTGCATTATTAAAATTTGTCCTAAAACGTTAATTGTGACATTTTTAATTTTAAAACTATTCCTATAAATTTTTCTTCCCGATTCGGTGCGTATTGCTTAACCAATTTTGAGCTGAAAATCAAAAGAGAAATTAAGAAAACCGGTCAAATATGAATTACACCTACGCACCGAGGGTTCAGTACTACTTCACAATTATTAAAATTATTTCTTCACCAATTAAATTTGTTTCATTCACTTCAGAATTCTTATCGCGCGTCCTACCCACACTTGACCACTTTTTATGCTATGTTTTTCTACTTTGCACTTTAATCAGATCAAGTTTGACGCTTGTGTACGCATTACCATTTTTACGTTATACAGTTCAAATCTCAATATCTACCGGATTTTATCCAATTGATTTTAGACTTTTTCTTTAGACTAAGTAATTTAATTAAATGAAGTTACTTCACTTTCATCTCAATAAAATTTTACTTTTTTAAACACGAAAGGAACCAACAACATGCATCGAAGGCTGGGAAATAAAAATACACAATGTTTACAAAACAATTTCAAACTAAAATAAAATTCCACTTTTTTTTTTTAAATATTATTAAACCATTTATTTTGCAATGCAGATATTCAACAACAAGTTTATAAACAACAATATTTATTATTATAATAACATTGCAAATACAACCCGTTAAAAAAGCAACAATACAATCAAAGCTTTTTCACTTGTCTTAATGAGAATAAAGGAGAGGCAAAAGCTTGGCATGTTGACCTTTTTATTGACTTCTAATTAATCTACCGCGCACATTCTACCATGCATTATCGAACCTAAAAGACTCCTTAACGAAAGACAAAACTCCAATTTTTATTTCCGGCCGAAGGTTAGATATCTCATGGGCAAGTCTATCGATCGCGATTGTAATGATGCTCTTGTTCTGCTGTGTCCTGATACCTTTTTTTATTATTACCTTGAATGGTAATGCATTTTAGTGCCTTGAATTTGGTCTTGGGAAAAGCTTGAGGCGCCCAGGCGGAAATCGAATGCAAAAACAAAAAATGTTTCGGTCAAAAAGAGAATAAAATTGCAATAGAAGTTTATACAATCCAGATTTTCCATATTTTTGCCAGGTCCTTGCTTAAAATAATTTTTGAGATTTTATTTTTTTGACACCTGTGACCTGATAGCATCGAACGTTGAACAAAATGATCATAATTTATATATATATTTGATGATTATAATAATTTAAATTTATTTAAAATATGAACACAACACATTTTAAATTTTGAATAAAATATTTTTAGCGTATCTTTATTTAAATTTTAAATATTTTGATTTTAATAATAATTATTAATTATAATAATATAATAAATTTATCAAAATTCATATTTTACATACATAAATATTACATATGTTTGCTGATTATAATATTTGTTTTTATATAAATTAAACATTTATTTTTTTTTTATTATTACACCCTGTATATATAACAGTGGCGGATTAGTATTTTATAACAACTAGTGTTGACTTGTTCAGTTTATAAATTATATGAAATATGTCAAGGTATACTTAATTTAGTCCCAAGTTTGTAACGATTAAAAATATTGATGCTAAAATTTGTATAGCGTGCTCAGGACGTAAAACTAGAGATCGAGTTCGTAAATGAGCAAACATAGGTCAACTGGGTCTTGCGTCCGAAGGAGCCATTTTGTAAATCGTGAGAGATAGAAATAAAAGTTTAAATGTAAAAAATGTCCTTTATACAAAAGTAAACAACTTTTGTTTGAAAATTTTTTCGTAAACATCACTTATTTTTCCTCCACACATGCAAAATTTTTTTTTTGTAGATACGCCACTGTACAATTGTGCCTTTGTATTACCATTTTGTGTTATCGATTTGTAACACAAATATTCAAATATGTCACTTCCTGTATTTACTTTTATATTCAAAGCACCCTGTACATAAAACAGTGACGGATATTCAATTTTTAAACAGTAAATATATTTCACAAATTGTTTTATCATAGTCAAAAATTGAAATTTAAACCTTGGTTTGAAAAATAAAGCAAGTATAAAAAAGTTTTGAAGTCAAATTTTAGGTTGAACAAGTGAAAACAAACAATTGACTGAGTTAATTGTTGAAATACCATGCATAGTCAGTGTTGATTACTTTATGACATAACACACACATACATGTGACACATACATAACTGATAATCAAGTTTTTATATTATAAAATTTCCGCCTAATTGGCGTCCTCACGGGTAAATAGTGATGTTTACGAAAAAATGTTTCAAACAAAAGTTGTTTAATTTTTGATAAGGAACAGTTTTTACATTTAATTCTATCTCTAACGGTTTACAAGATGGGTCTACGGACCCAAGACCCAATTGACCTATGATGCTCATTTACGAACTTGACCTCTCTTTTTACGTCCTGATTACGCTGTAAAAATTTCAGCTCGATATCTTTTTTCGTTTTTGAGTTATCGTGTCCACAGACGGACGGACAACCGGAAATGGACTAATTAGGTGATTTAGTGAACACCTATGACAAAATTTTTTTCCTAGCATCATTATTTTTAAGCGTTACAAACTTGGGACTAAACTTAATATACATACTATGTATATTTCATATATACATGGTATAAAAAGAGTGCAAAAAAAATATCTTAAAAAAGCGTGGCCACAAACGAAAAACCGGTAATTGTCTTGTAAATGGTCCATAATTTTTATATCTTTTTGGGTTTTTTTTCTATAACCTCAGGTAATGGGTATCCCAATCACAATTATACTTTGAATAAATTTTTTGATTTTTCCGATATTTGATTTTTGGTTTTTTTTTTAATTTCGATACTCTTAAAGTTAATCGCGGACAGTACACTGTAATTTTTTTTTAACAGAAAGTAAATATAGTTCGTGGGGACCTCAAGGGTCGCACCGGACTTGTCTAAACTTAACTACCCAAGGCTTATGTAAACTGAATTCCACGTACTTGTTTAAAATTTTAATAAATGCAATGCTAAATTTTTCCATGACGAATTATTATTAATGCTAGAATATGATTTATTCTGGTTAAAATAGAAATTCGCAGAAGTTCATTGATTTTGTATGCTAATTTGATATTATTATATAAAATTGATGAATATAGTTTTTGAATTAACTTAACGAATGGATATTTACATTAAATTTATATTTAAAACAAGTGAAAACAAACAATTGACTGAGTTAATTGTTGAAATACCATGCATAAATGGTGTTGATTACTCTATCACATTGCACATACATATACAATTTATATAATACATACTATACAATTTACGCCTAATTTGCGCCCTCGCGGGTAAACAGTGATGTTTACGAAAAAATGTTTCAAACACAAGTTGTTTATTTTTTGATAAGGAACATTTTTTATATTTAAACTTTTGTTCTATCTCTAACGGTTTACAAGATGGGTCATACGAACCCATAGGTCAAGACCCAATTGACCTATGTTGCTCATTTACGAACTCGACCTCACTTTTTACGTCCTGAGTACGCTGTAAAAATTTTAGCTTGATATCTTTTTTCGTTTTTGAGTTATCGTGCCCACAGACGGACAACCGGAAATGGACTAACTGGGTGATTTTATAAACACCTATACCAAAATTTTGTTCGTAGCATCAATATTTTTAAGCGTTACAAACTTGGGACCAAACTTAGTATACCTTTATATATTTCTTATGTACATGGTACAGTAGAATCTCGATAACTTAAACCTCGGTAACATAAAAACCTCTGTTACTTCAAAAAATACTATGTTCCCTTCCCATCAGAGCCCAAAACCTCTATAACTTAAAAGACGCAACCTCTATAACTTAAATAAATAATCTCTGTATAGGCCCTCAGTAACTACATAGAAACATGTACATACCTCTATATTAACTAGGGTACATAGAAACATGTACATACCTCTATATTAACCTTTACCTAACATAGACACTTGATACCTTGCATATTACATATATGCATGGTATAATAATACATAAGGATTTGATGAAAACTATATTGATTTATCATCTATTTTCTTATTTATAATAAAGGATTTACGCCCTAACTGTTTAATAATAATTTCCCAGAAGATATAAACTTATATACCATCGAAGGTCAACGATGAGGAATATTATAAAATCGTTTTATAATCCTTAGAACATGAATTCTGGAGTTTTGAGAACATCTGATATAACGGGTGTTTCACAAATTAAAAATTTTTTTACATCATTTAAGTAGAGAAATATAGTCACTCTTCCATACAAAGTAATAAGAGTATCTTTCTTCTCACTTCCGCGGTGAATATTTACTAAACAAACACATACATACGTAAACAATATACAAACCTGTATACTTGATACAACACATGAGAACATACTGTATTTGTTCTAACCTGATTTCGCCCTCACGGGTAAACAATGTTGTTTGCGAAAAAAAAGTTGTTTATTTTTTTATAAAGAACATTTTTTACATTTAAACTTTTGTTCTATTTCTTACGGTATACAAGATGAGTCCTACATACCCAAGACCCATTTGACCTATGCTGCTCATTTACAAACTCGACCTGACTTTTTACGTCCTTAGAACGTTATAAAAATTTCAGCTTGATATGTCTTTTCGTTTTTTAATAACCGTGTTGATAGGCGGACAACTGAAATCTTTAGTTGATTTTATGAACACCTTTACCAAAATTTTGTTTGTAGCATCAATATTTTTAAACGTTACAAACTTGGGATCAAACTTAGTATACCTTGATATATTTCTTATGTACATGGTATAAAAAAGAAAAACATGTTTTTTTCAATGAAACTGACTTTTTTTTTATCAATGAAACAGACTTTATTGGAAAGATAACAGAAAATTTAATATCTATTTTTTGTTTACTAGATCTTGAATACAATGTAAACGTCACAGTCTTTTGGATTTTGATGTTTATTTATGATACAATGGCGTAAACTATAAAGACAAATAACTTTTCGAGTAATCTTAATTAAAGAGAATTAAAAAAATATACACTAGCACCAGGATTTGAACCCAGTTCTCTTGGCCAAGCGCTTTATTCAGCATTTCGATTATACGAGCCCTAAGGCTGTACCCCATTTTATGCTATTAATGCCTGAATATGATTTCGGTTATGGCCGCCACAGTTGGCGCAATCTAGATGTACAATTTTCGCAGCAATTGTGGTCGTATTTGCCAATAGCTCGCCGAATTTAGTGTCCCAAGAGGAATGGCCTTGGAGGCCAATTAACAGGTCCATTAGAGGCCATCCATAAATTACGTCACAAGTTAAGAGAAGAGTGCGTCAACAAAATGTGATATTGTGTGACAAGGGCCAGGGAGGGGAATCAAAAGCTTTGTGGATGCCACATGCTAAAATTTAAAATATTAATACATGAAATTTATATATAAACAAAAAAATATCACTAACTTGAATGAATGCTCGCTGCCCAACCGTTCCGTGCATCCGTTCACTGAGACCTTCGAAAAGTGCCTCCGAACGCGACATTTAACTTTATTTTAATTTTATTAAAGATAATTTAGAAAGAAAATTTTTTTTTAAAAATCGAAACCGCTGCTTTATTTTAATTATTACCAAATATAAAATTGAAATAATGTGACGTCACACCAGGTGGGAGGTGGCTTCACAAATGTGACCACCCGCGACAAGGACGAGGGGGCGGGACAATAAAGCATAAAATTTGTGTGACGTAATTTATAAACATGCAAGCGTTGCTCTAGCGTGAGTCTATTCATTATGCAATGGTGAACCAAAGCAACTGTCTACTCACTACTGTCAAATCAAACAAAAGAAGCTCAAAAAATGTGAACCTCTAAAGAAATGTCCAAAAAACTTGAAAAGGCAAAAATCCAATTTCAATAAAAAACATTTAATTAATAATACTCATGCTACTAAGAAGAAAATATACTCTTTTATGATGGATTTGTTTTCTTATGATTCAGGAGTTGTTTTCTTAAGAAAAATGAGTATTATGAGTCAACTACCTTAAAATTCAGATGCATATTGATATTTGATTCATTTACTGATGAGATGATCAAATGATAGTCTCATAGTGAACATATGTATACAATACAGTACACACACTGTTGACTATAACAAAATAGTACAGAACACAACAGATGATGAGTTTGTTGAACTTCAAGGACAAATTATTAAAAAAACACGATACGATAATGATAATGTGTGTCGATTTAAGTGTTTAGTGTTCCATACCCAAAACACCAAAACACTCACTAATGTTATATGATTTTAGTCTTTATCTTTTATCATGATACTGGCTAGTAATGTTTGGCCATTGTACGGGTTATTTCCATAATAATCTACAACATTCTTCCATGCTTTTCATAATAAATTATACAGGATGATCCAAGTTATAACAGCAACATTTCATCAATAACGTTAATGATATACGAGCGGCAGGGCAATTTTGGATAAAACGTTTGATTTTTTTTATATGAAGTTGGACTAAGTCTAAATCAATTCGAAAATTTTAGGGAGGATTGTCGCATTATTGAATGGTGAATTATGAACTTGACAATATTAGACGAAAAGTAAGAATACATTTTTTTGGTATCTGGAGTAATTTTCAAAATATCGAAAAAGGCAAATATCGAAAAATTGTATTCTTATTTTTCGTCTACATTCATAATCAAAGTTGAAAATAAGGTACAAATAATTTCAACTAAATCTAAAATTGCCTTGGCGTTCGTATTACCTTAATTCTTTATTATAAATAATATTGAACTTCGCCAAGAAAACTTTTAAAAGCAATGTATAAGTTAATTAAAACGAATAAAATTTTAAAAAGAATTCACAGATTACAATCGCTTTTTGGGCACAGTGTGCTATGTCTCGTGACGTAGTAAATACAAAACCTTATACAAATATAAACCATGAAGGTTATAAAGAAGGAGAAAGATCGCTATGTACTAAAGCATTGGCGCACCTGTCCCTGAAAATTTGTAGAATTTATAGTTCATTTGTAAGCCACCAGCTGCGCTGTCATCAAGAAGTAGTATCTGCGAAGTTAGCTGTTTATGAGTACAAGTAGATGAACTTAGTTGCATAATGTACAAATTGATATATCATTTCAAATTAGCGCACAACAGCCCGCTTTTATTGATACTACTTAGCGGTCGCAGCGCCTCATTTATTTTATTCATATTTCGGGGACAATATTTTCTATAGCGATCGTTCTCCTTCTTATAAGCTTCATGATATAAACTTTCAAATGGATGTAGATGTTAATCGATGTTCGGAGTTACTGTTACTCCATCTATTTTATTTTAGCTGATTTATATTAAATTGCATATAATTTTAAAAATTCGTTATTGTCGATTTTCCTTTCAAAAACAAACAGTTGATTGAGTTAATTGTGGAAATACTATGTGTAGACAGTGTTAATTACGCAGTCGTTTGTTTTATCCATGTAAACTATCTACGGACCTAAGATCCAATTGATCTATGTTGCTCATTTACGAACTTTTTACGTTCTGAGTACGCTATAAAAATTTCAGTCCGATACCTTCTTTCATTTTTGAGATATCGTGTTCACAGACGGACAGACAAAACAGACAGGCAACCGAAAATGAGCTAATTAGTTGATTTTATGAACACATATCAAAATTTTGTTCGTAGCATCAAATCCAAAATGTTTTTGGTATAAAACTCACCGTTTTACTGTAACTCCATCTGCTGAATAATTAATTAAACTGTTAATATTAACTGAATGCCTTTCTTAAAAACTATTGACTTCTGTAAACAATTCGAAATTATTACGTGACACGATCTGTTAACCAAATTTATTATTACTATGTATTAACTTATCACTATCGACCGATCAAACCCAATTTACTAAGATCCTCGACTTATTTTTTGGATTAAAACTAAGAGCTTATTTCTGGATCATCCTGTATTTAAATAAATTTTAATCACATTTATGAAAAAATGATTGCTAAAAATTAAATGTTTTCTCATACAATATTATTGATAGTACAAATTTTCTTCGGTCTACAATTTGGTATTGAAAAGTTTTAATATATTGTAACCCATATGTCCACCAGTCCCATTGTTAGGACATTCACCGTTACGGTATTATAATCAATCTATTTCGAATATATCTATGACTTGTCTATCACAAACACTCAACTTATAGAACTGTATCCAGTCTCAATGAGGAATTGTGATTCCAATCTAGACCTAATGCTATATCCAAAATATCCTTTTTTTCCAGAAACTACTAGCTCAATCGCCAAATTCTCGATTTTTGTATCAAATTCAGTGATAAAATTTTTGTATCGATTTTTTAAAAGGAATAAAAAAGGCGAGAAAAAGTTTTTCGTTTCAGATTTGAATAAAACTCATGTTATAAGGTAATTTTTACCCAAAAAACTTAACTTGGACAAATAGTTTCCGATATAGCGACAAAAATCGATACGAGATATTGTTTTTCTTCGAATCTACTAGCTCAGTCGCCAACTGAACCCGATTTTTGAATTTTTTGAGTCAAAATTACCTTGTAATTTGAGTTTTATCAAATTGGGGAAAAAAAATTTTTTTGTAGATTTATCTATCAAAGAATTTCTGATATCATAGACATAATGTTTTTTATTTACTAGAATAAAGACAATGCCGCCATTTTCACTCAAATATGTTTGATATCTATGGTAGTATTATGGAGAGTAGAGATAAGGAGAACTTTGTCTGTATATAAAAAGTGTCCATCGAAAAACAGCAAATAAGGATGGCGCTGCTATAGCAAAAGTGTAAGTTTTAAAAAAAGTGATCAAAGTAAGATAAAGTTCCAAAGAAATTAGAAATTCACATCAAACACCTTTTGCTACCCAAGCGCCATTCTCCTTATCTGTGCCCTCCATAGGTAGTATAAAAACTATAGCCAATCGTAGACTACTAAATAAGAGCATTAAGCATCTACGAATATTCGCAATCGGGTCGAAAACAACCTTTCTCGTTTAACGACGAAAAGTTATAGATGAGAAAATTTTTGTAATTTAGTTGAAGTTATCCTGAATGAATATTATTGGATTATACTATAAAAGCAATTTGAAGTTTTAACAATTGATAATGTATGGCGATCGGTAGTCACGGCTCATTTTTCCGTCTAGATACCGGTATACTATAACAACTTAACTGTATGAATGACTTTGATATTAATATATCCATGTTCGTTGTATACTAACTGAACTTGCTGTGCTTACTACTTACGAATCACTCTTGTGACGTCGTCAATTCTTCCCCCCCCCAACCTCATGGTGTCCCCTATACTTCACTATATACAATATGTTGTAATATTTTTTTCCGTCTTTTTAAATGTATGTTACGTCTGAATAATTTTCATTCAACTATTTAAAAAAAAATGTACATTTTTTTACAAATTCCAATACAAATTTATTTTTTTGCATGAATAAATTGTAATCGGTTTTTGTTGTACAAATGTAATTTTGGTGTAATTTTCAAATTTATTATCTTTTTTTAGTACTTAGTGTAAACACTATTTGCACTGAGTGTATTAAAAAAAAGATAGTTAAAAAATTGCACTCTCCTTTCCTGCTTACTCTCAGGATAGTACACCGATGAAAAAAGGACACTAAGTATCTTAGAGTTGGCAACATTTTTGTTTGGTGGGCCATTTCATAATGAATAGAGCATAGACAGACTCATGCAAGAGCAATGCTTACAAATAGGGTATTCTACAAAGAGGTTATATAACATAGAGGCTTAAAAGCATAGGAAACGCAATAAGTGAATTACTTACAGCTAAATAGGAGACCGAAAAAAAGGACCGTCTTCCCTCTTTGTCTGGCAGCCTGATAAAGCGTAAATATACAGACGAAGACAGCTATAGGCGTACTAGCTAGCTATACGCGTACTATTTTTAGGTCTTTCTTTATAACGATCAACCGATTGGATGACCACATTACGGTTCTATGTTATTACTTCTATGGTATTCTACTATGTTTCAAAAACTACTTCGAAATGTTGTTTTTCCTAATAAAAATTCACAAAAATATATATTTCGACAAAATAAACACGGTTTCTTGAAATTAAATTAAATTTTAAACCATTTGAATCAAATGTAGTGTCAGTCACATATTGAATCAACTGAAAATCTAACTGAACGATGTATTTCTTCTGAGTTAAATATGATACCCTTTAATATTGAACACTCGGTATAAATAATTGACTAAAGTCAATTGTTATCATCCACCTGTTTGTTTTTCTATTTTTAATATTTTAGAAACGTAGTTTCCAATCTTCAAATAATCATTTTCACAGTAATTTTATTTCGATTTTCTTATTGTGCTTCTTTCTTCGAATTTCTGTATATTTAAGAAGTAAAATTACAGTGAAATAAATATGTTTGATCTTACTAAGAAAGATTTGAAAATATTTAGTTTCCATTGTGTATAATGGTCACGTCCTGACGGTCTTGTTGAATGTAGATAATGTTTCGATGAAGATCGAGTTTAAGTAAATAAGGTCAAGGTTAAACTTATGTCAATACAAATATTATATTTTCTTTATAAGGATTTTTTTATTAAATTTTATAAAATGCATATTCGATTTTAAAGGCGTCACCGCGTCTGTGAACGTGATTGAATTAATTCTCAAATCAGGTATTCAATTATACAAAGTTCAGATATTTCGAATCAGATTGAAGTTCGAATATCCTTCGTAAATGGGGTCCTACCACGTAGATTTAAGGGTCTTCTGTATCCTCGTTGAATATAGATTTAAGAGTCTCTAGGTAGAAGGTGCCGATTAATACAAAAGAGTAAACCCGCAAATGGACCTCTAGCATCTAGACCAAAGGGTCCTCTATGCCTTAAAACCAACCTGTTACTCCAAGGGGAGACTTCTCCGGGTAATAAGCGATGCTATTTTAAGCAGATGAAGCTATTAAGGATTCTGCCGAGGCTAGATGCCACACAGAAAGCCCACAGCTTCCCCGGATTGATAAATTTAAGATCGTCCTCCTACAAGTAACATCATCAGAAATCCCCATGTTATGAAGGTGAAAATGCCCTATTAAAAGACCCACTATCATTCTCAGCAGTATGCTAGAAGATTTCTTGAAAAACGATTTTTTCGAAAACACCAAATTCGAAACTCGCTTTTAATAATAAAATAGTCAAATAAACCCATTGTGTGTCGAAAAAAATTACCAACGCAATAGATTGTTTTTTATTTTGAGTAAAATTTAATAGAAATGAATACTCGAATATTATATAATTACTTGCTCGTCATTATTAAGTTAAATACAGTAAAATATCTCTGAATATCCATTTCTATTCCCAACTAATAAAGAAAGAAAAGTTAAAAGGTAATAAGTTCAACGTATCTGTGTGTCTGGCTGTGACATCGTAGCTACTAAATAGTTGAACCGATTTTGATTTTTGTTTGTTTGAAAGATAATTTAATCGAGAGTTTTCTTATCTATGTTTCAAGTTCGAGTTTAGGGTTCCATACTCGATAACAACTAGAAAAGGGGTGATGGTCTTCAAACGGCTGATTTTCTTGAAAAATAACTAAGAACACTCTCAATCAAATTAACAAAAACAAAAAGATTAAAATCGGTTCATCCGTTTAGGAGCTACGATCCCACATAGTATCGAAGATTTCATTAAAATTTTTATTTGATATTTTACTGTATTTACCTAATGTGTGTGTGAGATGTTTGTGCTGTGAGTGAGATAATATGATTCAGGTGGAGTCGTTTGTACTTGACCAGGCGGAGTTGGACGACGAGCCCAGACTCGAGAATTCCACATTTTTATTATCAGCAACTGAAGAAGCTGAGAGAAACGTCGATCCAGAAACACAAGCAAGATTAGAAGCATTATTAGAAGCTGCTGGTAAGTTTTTTACAATCCATCGTTATTTTCATAAAATTTACTGAAGTTATGATTTCTGAGGCACAAAACATGATAACATATTCTTGCTGAATTTTAAGATAACTGATTTCCTTTCCTTATTGAAATTAGGTAATGATGAAGTACGTTTTACTCTAGAGAGTGGTTGCGATAACTAACGGCGCTTGTAAAGTAACCAAATTCATAGTAAAGATCAGAAATTTTCGAAACTGTTTCGAGGATGCGCATTAGCAAATGTAGTAAACGCAACAGTTTTCAGGCGGTAGGCCTACTTCATTCCTACCTAACTCCAATAATAAAATAATTAAAGAAATATTCAAGGTTCTGTTAAATTCGCATGATTAGCAAAACAAATTTTTTCGGAACAACGTGGTGAGTATTTAAACTTTCCAATCTTTGATTCTATTGGTTATGATGATACTCCGAGAATTGAGATTATTTACAATACTCAAGATTGAGTCTCGAAAGATGATTCTCTAAAGTATTTATCAATGATTTTTTTAAGCTTTGATCTTATCTGAACCAATTTTTCCATGAAATTCTCAATTTTACCATCCTTTACTAAGTCCTGATTTGATTTTGATCGGATTTTATTTAAATGTTCGACTATCGGATTTATCAATGTGTTCGCTTATAACAAATTTTGTTGTCCCAGAAATCACAACTTTTTTCACTCTTATGATTCATAAACCATGAATAAGATATCTAAATTTGATTTATAGGTATTGGTAAATTGTCATCTGGTGATGGGAAACATTTAGCAGACCCAGATGTATTACGTCGCTTAACGTCTAGTGTATCTTGTGCCCTTGACGAAGCTGCCGCAGCACTTACACGTATGCGTACTGATAATCCACGTTCTTCAATCATTACCGAAAAAACGTAAGTAAATTATTTTCAGTTTTGTTTTGTCTTGACTCCATAAACTTAAAACTAATTGTAATAATTTTTTTACGCCAGGGTTCTGGACAACGCTAGATCACTAGTTGAGGCGTGTTCAGATGGTGATGTTGGAACAGTACGAAAATTACTTACAGAGGGTCGAAGTGTTCACGAAACTACTGAAGAAGGTGAAAGTTTATTATCATTAGCGTGCAGTGCTGGATATTTTGAATTAGCACAAGTATTACTTGCCATGCATGCCAATGTAGAAGATCGTGGTATTAAAGGGGATTGTACACCTCTCATGGAAGCAGCTTCTGCTGGCCATGTGGATATTGTACGACTTCTTATTGCTCATGGAGCTGATGTTAATGCACAATCTTCATCTGGTAAGTTTTTTTAATTTTTCTACTGCATCTATTTTAATTGAATCAATCATCCACGTATTTTCCGAGAAATTAAATACACGGCTAGACTTAATTTGAGTACTGACTTGATAAAAAATCAAGCAGCAACCACTAGGAATGATGCCGTTTAAAACGACGTAATAAAGTCGGTAATCTCTATAAAAAAGTCACAATCATATTCCAAACTCGCCAGTCTTTTATTGATTGGTTATGATGATACTCCGAGAATTGAGATTGTTTACAATACTCAAGATTGAGTCTCGAAAGATGATTCTCTTGAGTATTTATCAATGATTTTTTTAAGCTTTGATCTTATCTGAACCAATTTTTCCGTGAAATTCTTAACATTTTCTAACATATTGAATCGATTTTACAATATTTTTTTATTTTTGCAGGCAACACACCATTAATGTATGGATGTGCAGGCGGACATGAAGAAGTTGTGCGAGTACTTTTAGAAGCCGGTTCAAATGTTGAAGATCATAATGAAAATGGTCATACACCTTTAATGGAAGCCGCTAGTGCGGGGCATGTTGGAGTATCAAAAGTAAGTAATTATTAAAACATTTTAACGAAGGTCATTTTCGGATGATTACAAAAATATTTACAAATTCCTATCATCAGTAAAACTACAATACCAGAATATTTTCTTCGAAAAAATTCTCTGAAAACTAGAAATAATTGAATTTTGTGTTTTTTTTTTTCAGATTTTATTAGAATTTGGAGCAGGAATTAACACACACTCGAATGAATTTAAAGAGAGTGCATTAACTCTTGCCTGTTATAAAGGACATTTAAATATGGTGAGATTCCTATTAGATGCGGGCGCTGATCAAGAACATAAAACCGATGAAATGCATACGGCATTAATGGAAGCCTCAATGGACGGACATGTTGAAGTGGCCAGACTACTATTAGATTCTGGTGCACAAGTCAACATGCCAACAGATAGTTTTGAATCACCATTAACGTTAGCCGCATGTGGGGGCCACGTTGATCTAGCAATGTTACTAATCGAACGTGGTGCCAATATTGAAGAAGTCAACGACGAAGGATACACTCCATTAATGGAAGCCGCACGTGAAGGCCATGAAGAAATGGTTGCGTTGCTATTAAGTCAGGGTGCAAATATCAACGCCCAAACGGAGGAAACGCAAGAAACCGCCTTAACATTAGCATGTTGCGGCGGTTTTTTAGAAGTAGCCGACTTTTTAATAAAAGCGGGTGCTGATTTAGAGTTGGGAGCATCGACACCGTTAATGGAGGCATCACAAGAAGGTCACATTGATTTAGTACGCTTTCTATTAGAATCGAATGCGGATGTTCATGCACAAACGCAAACCGGCGATACAGCTTTGACGTATGCCTGTGAAAATGGACACACCGACGTGGCAAATATTTTGTTGCAATATGGTGCAGATCTTGAACATGAATCTGAAGGTGGACGAACACCGTTGATGAAAGCATGTCGGGCTGGACATTTATGTACTGTACAATTCCTATTGCAAAAGAATGCGAATGTAAATCGACAAACAACAAATAATGATCATACACCATTGTCGTTGGCATGTGCTGGAGGTCATCTTGCCGTTGTTGAATTACTTCTTTCCCAATCAGCTGACCCATTCCATAAATTAAAGGTATGTATTCGTATCAATTTTTTACTAGGTCACTTACTGGTGTAATAGTTATCCCTAGCCTTTGAAACTCAAGGCAAGTCTCCGATTAAGGATTTCATACAGAGAACCTAATGTCAGACTATTCTAAGAAGAGAATGTAAACAGTTATATCTCTGATTTCCAAGTCGATTATATTCCAAATCAGAGATACATATAGTAATTGTATTTTAGACGCTTAAAATAAATCGTTAAGAGATTTTTTTAAAATTATTTTCGCGTGAGATAAGTTTAACGTTCATTATTACGCCAGAGTGTGAAGATCCAAAGGATTAAATAAGTTATTTTATATTTCTTTTCTATTTTTCTAGGATAATTCTACTATGTTAATTGAAGCTGCCAAAGGCGGTCATACTAGTGTTGTCCAATTATTATTAGATTATCCTCATTCTATAATGATGACCCCAAATCATGGTGCGGCTGGACATTCCGTACCAACTTCCCAATCAACACCAATACCTGCTGATGCAACTGTTTCGAGTACTGCAGGTAAGCTATCTAACAATAAAACTTTATAATTTAGTACAGGGGTGGCGAATCTTTATGTATCAACGTGCCATTATTTCCTAAATACATAATTATCTCTGTAGGCATAATTATCTCGTATTTTAAACGGTCAAAACTTCTGAAACTTAAACGGGTTTTAATAGTAAGCCCTATTAAGTTCTTAAATTTAATTTCCTTTAAATTCAGTCGAAAAAAATTTTACCCCAGCTTTAGCAAAATAAGTGCTGCATATAAAAATGTATTGCCCGTTTCGATTAAAATAAAATAATCCGTATTATTTTAGATTTGTATTCAGGGTTACATGAAGTTCCTGACGCTGTCCGTGCGATGGCAACCCAACAAGATGATAGCAACACAAATGATGGTGGTATTACTGGTTTAAATGCACCATCAATGCGTTTATCAGATTCCAGCCAAACATTAACAACCACCGCACACCAGCAAAACCAACAACAAGTACCCCAACAGCAACAAACCTCATTAGTGGGCAAACAAAAGTCATTAATGCGTAAAAATCGTTTATCAAGTGGTATCACCTTTGATAACAACCTTACCTCAGCCGAAGCTCAACAAGTACGAACACAACCTATTGGCGAATCATCTTCAACACCACCTAGTGGACCCACCAACAATACTACTACAAACACTACGACGACAACAAGTGAAGTGATAGAACTCTTATGTGATGAAGATAATAGTATCTTAGATAAAGGAAGTACAGGAACACCAGCTGCTTTTATTAGCTCAACAACTTCCCCCGCATCCTTAACATCACCAACTACTGCTTCATCCGCTACATCTTCGTCAACATCAGCCACCTGTACAACGGTTGTATCAAATGTTCCGCCCACCACCGGTAGCGTTATGGAATTCATAAAAGCTCGTAAACAACAACAACAGCATTCTAGGGAGGAGCAAATATTACAAAAACAACAAATTTTGGAGGAATTACAGAGAGTTGAACGGCAATTACAAGTTAAAGCACCAAATCATCTATTGTTGAAAACGTATGGTATGACATTGGATCCAATACAACAGTCTACATCCGCTACGAATACGAATAATGGGGGTACATCGACTACGTCTTTGATACCCGGTGTTTTGAATATTGATTTGGCATCACAAAATGTTGCATCCAATACTCAAGGTTTGTTTTATTTTCATATCTTTTTACTTTTTTTTTTATAGAAGGGTTAATTTATTTTTAAGGGTTTATGCATGAAAAATCGGGTTTTTAGAAAACGATGTGAAATTTTGATTGTACAGGGCTACTCAAAAATCAGTGACTCATTTATATAACGTAATAACTTCTTACAAATAAATAATTAAACTTGTAACTTTAGATTCTTGAAGCGATTTTATCGGGTATTAATGTATTTATTATTATTTAAAAAAATTTAGGGTTCTGTACCAAAAATTAAAATCCATGAAATTGTGAACAGATCAAGATAATTGAAGGCTATAACGGGATAGCCTTTGTTTTTAAACTTGTAATTGTCCACCAAAGTTGTGGGTGACTGCTAGTAATATATAAGATTATCTCATAATAAACGGATAAATTGGATTTTTTGAAGTGTCGTTTGATTTCTCTTTACATGCTGACTGTCCTAGAATATGTATGGACTGTATCGCATATGCCCTTAATCATTGAATACTCAATCAAATTTTCATATCGTTTTTTTCATTTGGGGTTCTTGAAAATTAATTTTAGGGCACTTTTTTTCCAATTTTTCTTTAACATTTAACACTTGTTTTCATCCAAGAATTAGTACCGTTTTCGTTCTCATTAACTAAACAAAATTGAGTTACCTAGAATGCTTCAAAATCTGCCAGTGCCTTTGAGCTTTGCTAGAGTTTACTGGCCAAATAAACTGCTAAAGCAATTCGGGAATTATCGAAACATTAACGGTACTAATTCTTATACAAAATTTTTACAAATGGGGAATAAAATATTGTTATAAAATCAGTCTTTTTCCTGGTTTGGTCGTAAAGCTTTCGAAATTCAATACCTCAGAGTAAATTTTACTTTTTGATTCTTCAAGTTAATAAATAATATAAAAGTACAAGCTTGTTTTGGGAATACTTTAAATTAATAAATAATAGTTTCAGTATTTTAAGCTAGAAATTAGGTCGAGATGATACATTCGAAAAATATCAAAATTTTCCTCCTTTTAGAGAATGAAAATCAGTTTTTTTTAAAATAACACTTTTTCTTCCAAAAGTTAAAAGAATATATTTCGGAGCAAAATTTTTCTATGCAAACTGGGATTTTGAATAAAATAAATTTTTTTGCGCACATATGTATTTCAAAAACGAGGGTGATGTATCGCTTTCAAAATTAAAGAAACTATTTTTGCTTTGACCTATGATTTCAAAAAAAAGTTATAAATTAAGTTATTCATTTAGAATTTACTTGGAGTTAGAAGAAACTTTTGAATTACTAAATTGTTCCTTATAGCAATCTTAAAAGGTTAGACGAAAATTAAATAAATTCGGCACAAATCGAATCCTCAAGTATTAATTTTTCTCAAAAAGATTTCAAAGTGATAATAGAACATCGCGTTCGTTAGATTTTACACTATTGTTCAAGCGATCTTCAAGGATAATTTCTAATATTGAATTAAGACAACAATTCTAGAAGATTTTGTCGAGGAACGTTTTTAAAGTTTTTAGAAAATTATAAAATAACTTTTCTTATTCGTCCAACTCTCGATACAAAACAGTGGAAGGAGATACAAAATTTTCACCTTCGTATTCAAAAACTAGAAAGCATTCGAATGAGTTGTAGTTTCTCGGAAATACATATGTTTGAAATTTCGGGGGTTATTTTTTTGATGCGAAGTGTATTTGAGGTAGATTTGAGATACTTGAGTTGACTAACACACTTTTAGAATGGTTGTATGTTTTGTTTTGTTTTGTGGCTGGTGTTATGATTAGGGTTGGTATGTGGCACTGGTGGTATGTCGGGTACATTATTTCATCAAGGCGCCAACAACATTGTCCACAATGCTTTCTACACAGGCAAACCAAATGCAAGTGGTGCAAGTGGTACTGTCGCTGCTCAATCATTTGTATCACCAGTAACACCACTACAACCATTATCATCCGTTACAGTTTCATCTGGTGTTAATACTGATCAGACTTCTGCTGTTTCATATTTAGTACCATACGCAACCAGTAATCAACAAACGTTAACAGCGGCTGCAGCTGCAGTTACCGCTACACAACAACAAACCACTCAACAACAGCAACCTCAACCTCAACCCTTATGTGCAACTTCATCAGAAGTGAATCAGGTAAGATTATTTTAAAACTACATGCAAGGGTTACTCCATCCATCAAATACAACGCTATAATTGTTAGAATTCAGAGTACAGTAAAAAATCAAAACCTATCTACATTTTATTTCTTATGAATAATTATCTTCCAAAGAGAAATGTCACTAGAAGCTAAATTAGTGACTCTTTTAACTAAACGCTTCCTTCCCCGAACAAAAATCAAAATCCGATCATCAAATACACCTGATTTTTAGACCGAGAGTCTATTTTTCGTCATTTGCCAGCACGATAAATTTGAAAATGAGGTATAAATCATGGAAATTGATAAAGGAGTAAGGAAGATATCGCCATGTGACAGAAAAATACAGTGCAACCTCGATATAACGAATCTGAAGGGAACAAGTAAATATTCGTTATATCAAGTAATTCGTTAAACTGAGGTTTGTTATATTGAGGTTAAGTTGGTCTAAAATTCGTTATAAAGAGGAAAAAAGTGTCGGAACCTCTCGCGACATGAATTACATACTATGGAGTATACTAACTGTCATATATTGGTGGGACTTTATACGTTATATAAAGGTTTTGAATTGACGAATTTCGTTATATAGAGGTATTTAAATTTTTTATGTAGTTGAAAATTCGTTATATAGAGGCTGTTCGCAAAAAGTATTCGTAATGTAGAGGTATATTTTATATTGACTCTTATGGACAATTCAAGGGGATTGCGAAAAATTCGTTAAATCGAGGAATTCGTTATATTGAGGTTCGTTATATTAAGGTTGCACTGTATATAAGATAATTTTACGTTCCCCTAATTTAATTTATTTCAACTTTAATAAACCGTTTTTCGGGATAATGACTGACTTTCCATGTATTTGATGGACAACCCTTAAATAAATAAATAAATAAAAAAACAAAAACACATCTAAATGTCAAAAATAATTGAAATTTTATTATATTAGAATACGGCGATCAGTGATCGACCTAAAGCAAAACCAGTTTCAAAAAAGGATAGCAAGAATCAACGTAAACAACAACAGGCAGCGGCGCAACAACAGGCAGCACAGGCGCAGCAACAGCAACAACAACAAGCACAGGCGCAACAACAACAACAACAGAATGTTGCAACAAATTTAACAACAACAATACAAACAAATACTAATTATCCAACAACATTACAACAATTACAAAATAATCAACAACAAACAGCGGTTGCAATGATTCAACAACATTTACAGAAACATCATCAACAGGCACCAACATTAGTAGGTTAGTATATTTATTCGCTAACAATTATGCACTTACTCAATTTTCTAGACATAACTAAACGATTTTTCCCTCACATTATAGGTAACAATGGTGGGAATTCCGGTAGTACGAATCAAATACAATCACAAACAGCAAATACAATCCTATCACATATGCAATTGTTACAACAACATACACCTCAACAGGTGCATCAAGTGTTGCAACAAACTGGTGAACAGTTACGTTCAATTGGTGGCGGTGCAACACCAACCACAACGGTTGGTGATGATTTAGTGAATATGTTATCGGAGCAACATCGTCAACTGTTTGAAGACTCAGAGAAATTGAAACAGGATGTGGCGATCAGAGATTTGGATACAACTGTTGATGATGTTGTTCAAACGTTGGAAACATTTAGTTTGGATGATGTTACAAACGGTGAGTAATCGTATATTTCTCAACTGCCTTAGTGAACAAATGCTGGGTGTCCTTGAAAATCAGGAAATGTTCTTAATTTTTAATTTTGTCCTGGAAAACTCGTTTTTAAACGATTCTCTTTTATTCGGTCAAGTATCTGTTATTGCAAATTATTATCAACTGTAAATAGTCTTTGCGTTCTCTAAAATAGAAGTTATCTAGCTGCACTTCGAGCGCGTATGTCTTAAAAAACAATAGTTTCGGTCCTGGAAATCCATTTGCCAAGTTAAAAACACTCTGTATGCTGGTTTCGAAATATCCAACGCAACTTGACAATAATCTGATATTCTTCATTGTATTTATTTTTTTTGTAGTAACATCTGTTGATCAAGATAAATTACAAGTTGCCCAACAAGCTGCTGCATTACGTGGTCAAACATTTGACACAAATCAAATTGTTTTGGAACAAGCAATGTCCGCAATGGCTGCAGTGCATTCACAACAAGGGCAAAATGTAGTTGTATGCAATCAACAATTACAGATACAACATCAACCCACTGTAGTAAATACATCACAGGCGGATGTAACTAGAGTCGAGTACTTTGCTGTACCAACATCTGTTGCACCTGTACCTGGTCTGGCTGTACAGCATGCAACTGGTCTACAATTTCAATATCAGCAGTATCAATTAACAACAGGTAAATGAAAATCAGATCTATTACGTTTGGAGATATATTTAGTTTTAGGAAGGCTTTTTTGATATTTATGTTAATTCTATCAAGAATTATCCCCTTCATAATTTGGAGGACTTTGATTTCATTTGCAAGGGTAATAACCCTGTTGAATGTACTCCTAGTTCCAGAACACAATTTGTATCTAAGGAAAGTACAAACATGGTGACCACGTTACTGGAAAACCTGAAAATGTCAAAAAATTCAAATTCTACTGGAAAATTCAGAGAATTCCGTAAAAAAGAGAAAAGTCAGGGAATTTTATAAGTTTCGTGACCAAGTTCTAATAAAATTTTTATAATAATTTTAAAAAATGGCGCATGCGATTTTTATATCTCTAGTCATATTTCATATTAATATATTCCCTGTTCGTTATAGGTAAAATTTTCAATACACTTTCTTTCAAAGTAATTTAAAAGTAATAATTTATTCAGGGAATTTTTGAATTATTCAACTAGAAAAGTCAAGGAATTTTATTTTGGAAAAACAGTGGCCACCATGCTTCAAAAACCCTAAAAATTTCAGTTCGTTATTTATTGCATTATGGCAACCTTTAAATAGTTTGAATTATGTAATAGTTAAAAAAAAAAAATATTCACCGCGCTGGCTATCGAGGCTGCGTGAACGAAAAGTGAAGAGAAGAGTAGCCATACCGCCGCAAGCCCCCGACAAGTGCGATTTTTCCATCCGTTTAGGAGCTGTGATACCACAGACAGACAGACACATAGCGGTCAAACTTATAACACTCCTTTTTGCGTCGGTGGTTAAAAATAATACTCACCGCGCTGACAATCGTGGCGGCGTCAACGAAAAACGAATAAATAGAAGAGTAGCCATGCCACCGCAAAGATGCCGTCTATGCGTCGTCATGGTAGCCATTTAGAATTGTCAAAAAAATATGGCATGATGGTTTTCGCATAAAAAAATGTTCTTAAAAGGTTAATTTAAAAGAATTAGATTGTAACAAATAATATTACACCGATAAAAAATTAAATAAATCAACAAATTGCTTAATTCGATCTATTAACGATTGTCATACTTGTAACAAATAACTTGATTTGTGTCTGGGTTTCCAAGTCGAATTCATAATAATCCAGAATAAAACAGTATCCATATTTGGTTCTGTCGTCCTCGAAATTAGATTCGCCAGTTTGAAATTATGAAACGTTTCACTATCGATAATAGAAAGTAAATTGAAACCTCTTCATTTTTGGGTCGAACTTTTTTAACTTTAATTGAAAGGGTGGTATGATCAATTAGTTGAGATAATTCGAAATGTAATGAAATGAAATAACGACATTGTGATTTTTCAAAATAAATTTCGACAAACTTAACATCAAGCTAACTTCCGCCAATCTATTTATTTCGATGTAGAAACGCTATGAGATTTCACATTCCAGTAATTTTACCCTCTAATGAATTGAAGTTTCATCCAAAGTTAAATGTTGAAAAAATTCGACCTAATATAAATTCGGTGGTTCTTAAGTGTTATTCTAAAATCAAGAATATTGGAATTTTCGAATTTCGAGCTAGATAACCGCAGATATATAATCAGAAATAACGCCTTAAAATTAATTCATTGTTTTATATAATGAGTTCGGGAATCCGGGATTTATTTGAGATAATCCACGGGAAAACTAAGACATTTTCACTAATAACTGGATTCTCTTATAATATCAAAACACACTTAAGAGCTTACCTACAAAGCAAAAATCTCAAAATTTTGTTGTTCAGTTTTGTTATCGTACAAAATTTTGTGATAGACAGATATTCAGTATGATCCCTTGAAAGTCCTTCCTATCTTGATTCCTTTTCCCATATTCTAGTGTTCCACAAGAAATCCAAATCACAAGAAACATATTTATTTCCAAAATTCACAAACACACAAATCCTTAAAACGAAATACTATGAAGGGAAGAAAGAATGGAAGAAACTGAATGGGCCGTGTTTTTAATAATGAACAGGTTTACAAGTAGCCACAAGTGGAGGTAACATGCAACTGCAAGGAAACACCACATCAACGACACCTGGTGGTATTGATATGACATCAGGCTTACAGATAGGGGCTGCGTCAACAGCACCACAAATACAAAGAATGCAAAGGTTTAATACTTCTGCACAGTATCAAGCTGGTTTTCAAGCGGGTATTCAACGTTACTTGGAATCTCAACTTGGTGGTAAGTTTATTCCTAGACCATTCCTTCATGAATTTGACGTTTTAATGCTTTTTTCAAAGGGTCAATCAATCGCCCTGAATTTGTATTTTTTTAATGTGACTAACCAATTGTTTAAAACTAGTTCAGTAAACTAGGAATAATAACGGGAATTTTTCATCTCGTTCAGTTTTGAAAATAGTACATTTACCAAATCGGGAGCACTTTTCTCAACATTGATTCGATCTAGATAACATTTCAAGTTATAATTCAATATTATCTCGAAACCAAGCATACAACTATGAAAAGCGTCTTCAAATCATTAAATCTGGCACTTACAATTCTTGTCCTCAGTGCCGGATTAAGCATTAGGCATAGTAGGCAACTGCCTAGAAGCCCTGACAAATTTGTATGAAAAGGGCCCCACAAGAAGTTAATTTGCGAAGACTAAAAAAAAAGTAGAGAGAAGCAACAACTTTGTATGAGAGGAGCCCACAAGAAGGTGCCAAGTTGATTTGCTATATACAAAATCGCATGCCGATCTGAACTGCATTGAAAAGGGATTTCGACATGGTTAATTCGACCCTGCTCGGCCTGTTAAAAAATATTTTACTTTCTCCTCTCGAACCTTTGAAAGAATAATCTGCTAGTTCTAGAAAAGGAAAAGAATTAAAAGATAAAATTAAACAGAGAACCCCCAGGCACTAGTAAATTGAAAACACACACAAAAATTTCGTAAAAAAGTCGTCTATTTTTCTAGAAATTAGTTTATATTTGAGTGTGGAATCCTAGAGTAGATCTATCCACAAAATGGATTAAAATCAGCTTTGAATTTATTGCAGTGCCGCTGATGTCTTTATAGTTTCAAATATAGCTTTCATCCATAGAAGGGACTTAAACGTGGTATCTTTCAGATATAATTATTAGATCCCAAGTAGCTGCCGTAAAATCTTGAAAATCTGATTCACATGTTCCCTTATTCCCAATTAACAAGTGCCATTTTCAAATTGTACGAGAAGGAAATAAAAGATCCTTTCCTATACTGGACAAGTGCACGTTGCTAGTTTATTGAACTAAAAAATTTGCGTATTTGCATAACTTACAGCATGCCCTGCTCAATGCCAGACCTTACCAACATCCTCAGACAACACCAATTTATCCGTAACAAGTGTTCAACAACCTCAACAACCTGGTCAACAGCAACAGCAACAACAGCCAATATCAGCAACTGCCACTGGACAGTATGTCCAACCATCGTGCACTGCACATCAAGTACAAGTAGCTACACAAACCCCACAACCACAGCCACCCAATGTACCAGCAGTGATCTCTGAAAAGAAGTCTAGTAAAAATGAAGGTGGAAAATCAAAGAAACGTTTTCAAATGGTCTCTAGACATGCATCAAATGTACCACCGTCTCAACGTCAAGATAATGGTCAGTTTCCTAATTCACAATCGTATCAGGTTGATCCAAATACAGGTTTGTTCATCAATGTCTAGCCCACAATTTTTATTCGCATGTTGTGATTTTTTTTTTTGATAATCCCTTTTTTTGTTGTAAATTTATTATTTTGACTATTAATGCACCAAAACCCCCCTTTTTTTTTAGAAATATATAGAACGGGAGTTGAATCCTTTTCGATTAAACTAAAGTTAAATGTTTAACAAACGATAAATTCAAAAAATTCAAATAGTTTTAATAGTTTACACAAAAATTGTCTTTCGTTTTTAAAAATTCTGTAACGCTGTCTTTTTTCTTTTACTACCAACATGTAATCGCATAAATGATAAGAGGGTGTTAATTTTGAGACACCTTCTATTATGAAAATTATCAAATTAAATAAAAATTAGACTTTAGCGTTATCAGAGAAAGTTTTCTATTCAAATTATCTCTTATACCATTTTAATAAATTATTTCCCCGTAAGAAAGTACGCACACTTAAAAAAATTTGCATTTTCTCGAAATTTCAAACGTTACTTTTTTTGCGGGGCAGTATATTTCCCTCCCTGTATTTAAGATCAAACATCCTGTATTTGACAAAATTCATTTTTTTTAAATCTACTTTGATTTAGTAAAACTACAATTATTGATTTTTTGAAAAAAGATAGAATAATTTTATTGTATTATGTGTAGCAGGCGTAACGCAACAATATACACCAACGCAAACGTATAATCCAGCATCGGGTATTACGCAAACACCACAAACCGCATTCTCATGTATGGATGTGGACTCGGAAACGGATAGTAATCATGATACAGCATTAACACTAGCATGTGCTGGTGGACATGAAGAATTAGTTGAGTTACTATTATCTAGAGGTGCTGATATCGAGCATCGTGATAAAAAAGGTTTTACTCCATTAATACTAGCTGCAACCGCTGGACATGAGAAAGTTGTTGAAATTTTATTAAATCATGGTGCGGATTTAGAAGCACAATCTGAACGTACCAAGGATACACCATTATCGTTGGCGTGTTCTGGGGGACGATATGAGGTAAATAATTTGAAGGAATTCAACTTGATAGAAAACTACATTCCTTTTTTTAAAATTATTTCTAGGTGGTAGAATTACTTTTATCTCGAGGTTCGAATAAAGAACATCGTAACGTCTCAGATTACACCCCACTTAGTTTAGCCGCATCCGGTGGTTATGTTAATATTATTAAATTATTGCTCACACAAGGAGCTGAAATTAATTCAAGAACTGGAAGTAAACTTGGCATTTCTCCGCTCATGTTGGCCGCCATGAACGGACATACTGGTAAATATCTTCTTTTTTTTTTTTTTAATTTTATGCCAAGATGAAAATTTGTGATTAATAATTTGTTTCTAATTTTCTAGCTGCTGTTAAAATGTTATTGGATATGGGTAGCGATATTAATGCACAGATCGAAACAAATCGTAACACTGCCCTGACCTTGGCGTGTTTCCAAGGTCGACATGAAGTTGTTAGTTTATTATTAGACCGTAAAGCGAATGTAGAACATAGGGCAAAGGTAAGATACAATCATTTTTAATTGATTTTGGATCCGTAGATATTAGAGACTCTCTTCTTAGTGGGAGAAGAGCGTCTTCTCTCATGTTTCAGCAATCCAAAATTCCCAGTTAGTTTTTTTTTTTTTTTTTGATTAGTTGGGTAAATCTACCGAATTTTGGGAAATGGCTATTTTTTTTTAATAGGTTCCTATCGTTGTAAAAATACAGAAAAGGAGTTTTCCGGTTCCGAAACGATCCGCACGGCCTTCAGTACGCGATTTTAATCTCAACATTGTGATGAAATATTTGATGAAATATTTCTTTCTCCTCAGTTAGAGGATTGCGTCGTCTGTCATGTTTCAATTCGAGCAGACGACACTTTTCAGTTCATGAGGGATAGGGATTTGGCTGCACTATCATTTTTTTTTTTGTGGATCATAAACTTATAACCCAAAAGTTAGGTTTCCTGTTGAGATGTTCCTTTTTTCTCATCCAAACTGAAGGAATTTGTGGCTAGAGTTTTCCCTCCAGAGAAATGTCATTTTCATTGCAGTGTTTTTATTAATATTTATCGTTTATTTCGTTACAGACTGGATTAACACCGTTAATGGAAGCTGCAAGTGGTGGCTATGTAGATGTTGGTCGCGTTCTATTAGACAAAGGCGCTGATGTGAATGCAACACCCGTCCCATCATCTAGAGATACAGCATTAACCATAGCAGCTGATAAAGGACATTGTAGATTTGTTGAATTATTATTATCACGTGGTGCAGCTGTTGAAGTTAAAAATAAAAAAGGGAATTCACCGTTATGGTTGGCTGCAAATGGTGGCCATTTAAATGTTGTTGAATTATTATATAATGCAAATGCTGATATTGATTCTCAGGATAATCGTAAAGTGTCATGCCTTATGGCAGCATTTCGTAAAGGTCACATAAAAGTTGTTAAATGGATGGTCGGGCATGTTACACAATTTCCTAGTGATCAAGAAATGATGCGATATATTTCTACAGTCAGTGATAAGGTAAGTTTCAATTTTACTGAAAGTACAAATAATAAGTTGAGAGGCATAGGAAAACTGAGGAAACAGCACCGATTTAAATGAAACTTTTTGTAACGTGTTTATAGGATCCCTAGGAACATTCAGCCAATTTAACTCAGATGGTTGTATAGGTACCCACCTGGAGGCATATGTTCCGGATCATAATATTCCTTGGGATCCTATAAACATGTTACAAAAAGTTTCATTCAAATCGGTGCTGTTTCCCTACTTTTCCGCTTTCGACACCTTTTTCCCGGTTATTCATTGTATTATGGACTACTTTTTCGAGATTTAAAAAAAAATTATAATTTTTATTCTAGGAATTACTAGAAAAATGTCAAGAATGTGTAAAAGTAATACGTGCTGCCAAAGAAACTCAAGCCGCCAAGGCGAATAAAAATGCAACAATCCTATTAGAAGAATTAGATATGGAAAAGAATCGTGAAGAATCGAAAAAAGCGGCAGCGGCACGAAGACGTGAACGTAAGAAGAAAAAGAAATTAGAGAAAAAAGAAGAAAAGCGAAAATTACATGAAGAAAATAAAAAGAATGAAACCTACGATGATAACAAAGATAAAAAGAATACAACAAATGTTGTTGTACCGGATGATACAACCGATAAAGCGGATGCTGAAGAAGCGAGTGGTGAAAATACACCAACCGAATCACCAGTACGAAACGGTGAAGCCGATAAAGAGGAAGGCGATAGTGGTATCGATGCAAATAGTCAAGGCAGTTGTTCTAGTAACGATGTCAAAGCGAAAGAGAAACGTAAAGAGAAGAAAAAGAAGAAAATCGAAAAAATTACAAATAAAACCGAAAATGTTCATCATACAACCACGACACATGAACAACATTCAAATAATCACCATACGCATAATCATAGTCCTCAACAGTCACGAGGAAGTGCAACTACGAACAATGCAAGTACTAGTAAATCACATTCAGTTGAGAGTAAAGAACATAAAACTGAGAAACAGCAGAGGCATTCTTCAGAACAAACACCAGCGACACCATCGACGGTTCATCATCCGACGACGGAAGTTACGCC
Organism: Chrysoperla carnea; assembly: GCF_905475395.1. Taxonomy (NCBI): domain Eukaryota; kingdom Metazoa; phylum Arthropoda; class Insecta; order Neuroptera; family Chrysopidae; genus Chrysoperla; species Chrysoperla carnea. The sequence goes on from NC_058337.1 coordinate 131,628,220, forward strand.
AAACAATAAAAGTGGCAATGCTTCGAATCGTTCTAGTGGTGGACAATCGAATCGTAAAGGTTTGTTGGTGTTTGAAGCATCTCGACATCCATGTGATCGTGAAGATTTTGAAGCAACTGGTAATGAAAATTATGCACCTGTTGTCAAGGGGAAAAAATTATATATGTAAGTGAAATTTTTTTTATTTATACAGAAAATTAACCCTTAACTACAGACTTAAGGCTCGAAAGTTAAAAGTATTTTCTATTTTAATTCAGAAATTATCGTATGGAAATAAAAGCAGACCTTGGTCGTCGTTTTTTAACTCTTAATTGTAGACATCAAATCTCAAAATCCTTTCTTCACTTTCTGAAATTAACCCTATCGGTGTTCTTTTACTTCTATCTTACCCACTTCGTGCAGTATCTTCTCTTCATTTCTTTTCTCTTCAGGAGGATATTTGTCAACACCTAGTGCCTAATTTATTTGCTGTTCATTTACTTTCGACGTTAATAAAACTAAACATTGAATATTTGCTTTAAAAGTATGCAACTTTTATTCGTAAATTTTGTTTCAGACATTACGAAAATGAAAATATGCCACCGGTGGTCAATCAAAAAGGAACTGCAACGAGTCCCAAACAAGCGAATAAACGTGAAGAAGGTTGGAAAGAAGTAGTTCGAAAATCGTCGATTCAAGCGGTTTCCACATTTGAATCTGGGTAAATTTTATAATTCTTTTCTAAAGTTCAGTAAACATTAGGGGCGAGTTAGGCAACTTTTTCTAGGGGTCCCGGGGAAAGGTCAAAAGTCAAAGATACAAATTTATAAGAGAGGGACGCTAAGTTGATTTACGAAAAGTTAAAAAAAAATAGGGAAGACAAAGAATTTTTATGAAAAGAGCCCCCATACAAAGAGAAGGGCTCCAAGTAGATTTACGAAGGCAAATAATACAACATCTCAGTATATACAAGTTATTTAATTGATTATAATTTGTATTTTTATTTTTACAGCACCAAAAAAGTATCAGTTCCATTAAATGCAATCTCTCGTGTAATTGGTCGTGGCGGCAGCAATATTAATGCAATTCGAGGTGCAACTGGAGCCCATATCGAAGTTGAAAAACAGAGTAAAGGGCAAGGAGAACGTAACATAACTATCAAGTATGTATTTTACGACATACGCGTAGAAAGAAATTGTTTCTAACTTGTATGAAATTTTTTTATTTTTAGGGGATCTGCTGAAGCCACTCGTCAAGCACATAATCTCATTGCAACATTAATAAAAGATCCCGAAGCAGATATCTTACAAATAATACCGAAAACTACAAAACTTGTTGGAACTATTTCTGCTTGGGATAAAACATCTACCTCGTTGGTAAGTCATCTAAATATTATTATTTCAATTTTAGAGTCGTAATTATTCAAAATTTTAAATTAATTTTTATTTTATTTACAGTCAATGAAAGCAAAAACAAATCAAAAAATCTCGAATGTATCGAATGTTTCATCAATAAGTTCTACTGCCATGACACAAAACAAACCACCTGGTTCAGCATCAATTGCACCGATTATACCATCAATGCGATCAAATTCAACTGTTAAAATGGGTACATCATTTCCACCACCAGTTAGTCGGGCAACAGCGCCAAGATTAGTAGCAGCAGGTTTGTAATCTTTTATAAATATCTCCCCCCGTCTCCAGTATTTCACTCTTATTTATTATAACTTGTGTTTTATTTTTTAGCTGAAAAACGAGCAGCTGCTGCTCAAATGGCAGGAATTGGTACTAAAAACACTATGTCATATACAACAGCTATGATGGCTGCTGGACGTGGTAGCACCAAGGTTGTAACAAGTGCGTCTGGTCAAACGTTTGCTGCTAAATTAACAGAAACATCAGCTCAACAACATACTGTACCGACGTCGCAATTAAATTCTATTAAGACCAAAGTTTCACAAGTAAGTGTTTTTTTTGGATATTTCAAGGTTTTTCATTTTTATTTTTATTGAATTCATCCGATTCCGAATATCTTTCCATACTATCTACTATAATAATAGTTCTAGAGCCATCATTTGCTGTATCTCCGATAATAATTGCAATTTTGAAAAGATCATTTAAGGAAATATTCTTAAAGGCCTACCTTTGAAAATATTTTTAAAAAAAATAGATTTCTTCAAATTTTTAGACCAGATTACTGCCTTAAATCAGTTCATTGGAACGCTTTGGTCACTGTCGTCCCGTGCTCAACAAAATTAAACACTAAACGACAAATAGTGTTGTCAGGCGGTGCCTGTTTGCCACGATATTTTCAACGAAATGCCCGTTCAGTTTACACAACTGAACGACTATTTCAATATATATATACAGCGTCACTATTTTGGTGCGTTGTTTCGATGTCAAGCGATTCATGGTTAAAATTGCATTGAATTGACGTTTCAAAAACATGTCTAATCAACTCATTCGATCGACTCAATGTCAAAGTTATTCAATGTTTACGACATAAAAGATAGCACACCCTGTATAATAAATTATACTGGAAATTGGGAATAATAATTCTAAAAATATGATTCTTGTGTCCAAAAGTTGGTTAGATTTTAAAGACAACAAGATTATTCTTTATATGATAGCTCTAAACAAGTAATTTCAATTTACAATATAGAATTGTTTTGTACTTTCAGTCTTTGGGTATGTCTCAAGCAATAATATCTACGCCAGTATCGCCACAAACATCCTCCACAATACAACAATCTCAACAATCGGCCACGCATACGAATAGTAGCAACGTAAATGTAATTGTAGCATCACCAAAACATAGGCCACCATCAACGGCCTCTGCACCGCCAACAATGACTCAACATAGTTGTAATAAAATACCATTTTCAGCGTCAACAATAAGATCTGAACATCAACCAACAATTGTCTCATCAAATTTAAATCAAACAGGTAACGGAAACGTTGGGAATGGACCTCAACAACAAACTGACAACATGGTGTCAAATAGTACACAACATATGGTCGGATCCAGTGGTGGAATATCTGTGAATAATACAACAAACACTGCCGCAAACAATATTCAATTGTTATCTCAACAATTACATCATCAACAATCAAATGTAGTCACTCAACAAATCCAACCGATTCATATGGAGAGTAATCTTAATACACAATCGAATGTCGTTACAACGTCATCGTCATCGGTATCTTCGATTGTTCAACAAGCACCTCCACCAAATCGAGTACAAACGTATTCACTATTTGATACGTTCTCGAAACATCAACAAACAATGTGGGGTGGAGCTCGAAATAACGATACCAATGAGAAACCAATCAATTTCGCTGCTGCCACCGGAAGTGTTGGAAGTCAATCGAATATAACTCCTAAGTTTATCGATAACGATCAACCACAAGTGGACGCATCAAAAGCTCCAGGTTATCGTGGTACAGCTGTCTGTTCTCCTGTATCGTCGAAAACAAGTAGCAACAGTACAACACCACCAAATCTACCAACAAATTTCCAAAATTACTCAGATCCAAGTTGTATTGGTAAACCACCCGCCGCAATGGTTGCACAAGGCTTAGCTGTAACACGACCACTATCACGTACTCCCGGTATGGACGTCGGCTTAGATTTATCACCTCAACAGTATAATCGTAATTTATATCAACCAAACATACCTCCACCGCAACATTTGGATCCAAGTGGGGGATTATTTAAACCACCGGTATCGTCTGGTTATGGACCAAGTGAAAATTTATTAAAAATTGTACCCGGTGATAATCAACAGAATTTAATACAATCATTCCATCATCAACCGCAACAACAGCAACCGTTACCTCACCATATTGGTTACTCACAACCACAACAATGTACGAGTAGTAGTAACTCAACGGTGACGATGTCACGATTAAATCCACGTGCGCCAGATTTTTCTAGCTCTCTGCATAACTTATCAAACAAACAACATAGTTCCCATAGTTCTCAACAACCGGCCCCACCTGTAGTCAATACAAATATGTTTAATTCAAGTGGTGGATACCATCATCCAGGTCTTTCAGCTCCACAACAACAACAACACAACACGATGTTAAATAATACCAACGTCCCACCTTATCAGCTAAAATCTTCGATAGGAGGATATCCACAAACATCGACGGGACCACCACCACCAAGACCAAATCAAAATTCCCAGCAACAACAACGATGGCCATTTATACAACACGCCTCGAATACAAGTGGTGGATTTCAACCGGCGGATATGATGTGTTTACCAAATATGAATCACATAACAAATTTATCACAATCCGATTATCTATCGGTACTAGAGAATGGTGGGGGTATGAATATTGTAAATAGTTCACCGTCAATGTCACCAAATTCACCAAGTGACTCACAACAACGTGGTGTTGGTGGTGGGAATACTGGTAATGGGGGCATGAGTGAGGATCGTAAAATACCACGACCGATTGGTACCGAACGTGCATGGAAGAATAATCCATATAATAATCCACAAATACCACAACAGCAGAGTACAGCTGCAACGATTAATCAATTGGGAGCGGAAATTGGTGAAGCAACAAGTATTTGGTTGTTAAATAATGAAGCGAAAATTACGTTAAATTCATGGCCAAATATTGCATCGAATATGGATAGGCATAATTTATTCCGTACATATCCATATAATCGATTACCAACGGATGATATGCCAACAATGGATACAACGTTCTCTGTAAGTATTTCATTTCATTCAATTTTCTATTATTTTTCAGTGGGAACTTGGAAAAATATACTTTAAATTTTAACTGAAGTTTAACTGAGGTTTCAACACGTGCGAAATTCTAATATCGGATAGCCGTAATTCGTATTCCCAAGAATTTTGGGTCATACTTATTAAATATGTGGTCAAATTTAACTTATCTTCAATAAATTTGGAAATAGACGTATAGTGGTTTTTGTATTAGGTATAAGGGGTAATATAAACGAATAACTACCACGAAAAATGAAAAATATGACCCAAAATTAGTGAGTTTCAATAAAAATTTATTCAAATACAATAAAATTTGGTCAAAATATCACAAAAATTGAATTTTTGAACTTAGTGACGTTATAAAAATCCAAAAAAAATTTATTTTGTTCTACAACAAGCAAATTTTATCATCCATTTTGGATCAATCTAGTACGTAATTTCACTAATTTTGGGTCATACTTTTCCAAGATTTTGTCTAATTTAACGTATCTTCAATAAATTTTGAAAATGCACTTGGCCGATTTTGTAGTGGCTGTAACCACAATATTTTTTGAGGTTGATTTTGAAATTGAACGAGGCAAATAATTGTGCATTTATGTTATGTGCTTGAATAACCTTAATTGTTCTTCTTTTTTTTGTAGCACATGGACAGTCAACAACAAGCAGCATTCCAAAATGGAAGTACAGCGACTGCATTATCATTAATGCATTCATTACAACAATATAATGCAACGGCTGCTGGTAACACTGGTGTAGTGGGAGCTGTTGGTCCTGAAATGGTTGACACAAGTAACGCAGGTAGTTGGGGTGATGTCACAATCACTGGTGACAAACAACAGCAACAACAACAAGCAACACATGTGAGTGGTCGACATCATCAAGCCGATGTTTTGTTAACACGATCACAACATTACTGATTATGCGCGATCATGTGTTGTAGGGCTGGACAACGACAACACCACATAAATGGAGCAATCAGTAATTTGATCCAAACATAAAACATGTCCTCAAAAAAAAGTAAAACTTGTGTCTGTCCTTCTATCTCCCCTCATCGCGAGATATCGTCATCCACCCCTCAATTTCTCACACACACAAAAAAAAAACATATTATGGATTTTTATTTTTTTGGGAATAAAAAAACTAAAGGAAAACTTCTACAAAAATGAATTCCTCGGGTAGTTTAGATCATAAACTTGACCGTGTTGTAGTTTTTGGTTAATTATATTTAAAAAAATACATAATTATTCAATATATCCAAAAAAAATATTCTTCTCTTATTGTTGACACGATTATTTCGCTCTGCTAAATATTGGCTTAGACATTTTTAAATAAAACTGATTAAAAGAAAAACAACTGAGTTGACTTTTCAATACAAATCACAGGTTGTGGATTTTTTTCATTCTCTTGTGCCATGAAAATTCATTTCAACTTTTTTTTTAGATAAACGTCTACACATGACGCCTAACCTTATAGAAAAGTAGGATTGGTTAATTGTTTTTTAATATTTTACAAGCTTGACCCCCTATAACCTTTTATTTCAGCCAAGGACTCCGCATAAACCTTAGAACAAAGTAAGATAACCCTATAACCTTTTTGACTTGAATTCCATATACAGTGAAACCTGGTTAAGTGGTACATCAAGGGACCTGCAAATTTATCTCACTTTTATAGAGGTATTCCACTTACCCAGTGTCTCAGATATCAGGTATAAATAAATAAATATCTATCTCATTTACAGGGGGTTTCATTAATAGAGGTCGGAATACAGGTTATTTCAGTTATAGAGGTTCCAGTTATGGAGGTTTCTCATTTATTCAGGCCCCACTTAACCAAGTTTCACTGTATATAAAAAATCAACACCAAAATCTTTTTTTTCATTAAGAAATCGAATCTAAAAGGTTTCAATCAAATTGTTTGAAAAACTATTATTTTCCAAACTAAAAAATATTTATTCGAATATTTCTAAAAGTTAACTAATTCTATTTAATTTATCCGATGTCTTTTTACAGCAAAAGCACTTAAATGCGCAAAAGGTACCATATGTAGTAAATCCTCATTTCCTAGATTTTTGAAAAGTCCTCAAATGTATAAAAAAAACTATTGGCTATTCGATGAAACAAGTTTTCGTAATTTGATTTTTTTTTTAGTAATATTAGGTTTATATTCTCAACGTGATAACTCATTTTTTTTGTTCATTAGCATAATTTCAGCTCGAATTGTCGATGATGTTTCTCGTTCGAGAATATAAAGTTAATATATATTAAATAACTTGGATCTCGATGGTCAAGTTTTTTTTGATTTTTCATGAAATATGTCACTTTTTGCTTGAAAAAAAAAACATGTGTTACAATTAATTATAGAGCAGCATTTTACCAAACAATGAAAAAATGCTTCATTTTTTATTTACGTTCAATTAAAAGAAAACTAGTTCAGTAAAATTGTACAAAAACAACGAATTTTGGAAGTAAAAGTATGCTTTACTCCTTCGAGATTATCTTAAGCTAAATTTCTGTGGATGAAAAAAACAAAACCTATTTTTCTTCCTCAAAAATTATTAATTACAGATAATTTCGATATAGTCTAGGGTTAAGCGGTGGTATTTGATGGTCGTTTCTAGAATTTGAGTCAACCTTGACATCTCATACTCTCAAATCATCAAACGACGTATCAAATACTGTCTTATAACTATTTTCTCCTCAAATTCGTTTTAGTTTTTCGCAACAATTTTACAAAATATCGATTTAATTTTTTGTGTTTTTTATTTGAGATCTACTTTATCGAAAAAAAAAAACAATTTTTAGACGTGATTTATTATTCAATTTAATAAAAAAAAAATAAGTAGTATTTTTCGCGTTGCGATTAATAAGGGTAGGGAAATAAAAAAAAAAACGTGTTATCTTATCTCTCTTGTCATTTATAATTGAGGATATTATTATAATTTTTTTTTTCTCTTTTTAATTTTTACTTTTCAATTATAAATTATACATTATATAATTACAAAAAATAAAAACATTATTAAAAAACTTTATATAATGTATAAACAAAAAATAAAAAATAAAACTATATATATATATATATTTGATTTTTGAGAAACCTCTAAAAAATAAAAACAAAAAAATGGTTTAGTTGTAAAACAGAATTAAGGAAAAACTATTAAAAAAAACTATGTTAAGTGTGTCTGTGCGGCAACGTTTTGAGTGAAAATTTTTTGAATTTTCGTATGAGATGAGACATGATGATGCTTCTTATTACGGATTTACTTAGATTCGGCCATCTAAAAAACCCGTTTAGCATGATTTAATTTTTATTTTTTGGAAAAAATAAGAGAAGATTTTCACTCTTAAGGTATACGACAGATTTGCTACGATGGCAAAAAAAATAAAACATAAAAATAAAATAAAAAACCGGTGTTCCCATCATTTGTAGGGATTATAATAATTATTATTATACTTATGTAATATTTGCTTGTACATGAAGACTTAAAATATAATATCTTTATGCACTGTGGCTATTTGATCATTTACTTTTGTTTGTTTTTTTTACTTTACGCTTCATCATCCTGAAATCCAAAAAAATTTGTAGTTAGGGTCGGATTAACCAGGAGGCAGCGTAGGCAACTGTCTATAAAATTTAATTGGAAAATTTGGATACTCAATGACAGTAAGTATTATTGTTTTTTTCGATTCATAATATCGTACTATCGTCAATTGATGAAATACTTCATACTCACAGAACAGAATCATCTGAACGATCAGAACGATCAAACCGATGCACTTATTCCGGAAATCATAGTATAATGTGTTGGAAAAGGCGCCCAGTTGGTTTTTGAATACAATATATATCCTAAGTTGATTTATGAACGTATCCCACGAAAGTATTCAAAAGACTTGAATGTAGTTGATTTTTGTCAAGAACTTGCCGTTTTTTGAAGAGCTAGAAACCGAAATTAATAAACAATTACGTGCATTCGACCCATTATATCAGTGAAAGTATGACTTGCATGGAGCGTACCAACGACATTTGTAAAGTGTGAACGAAGCTTCAGAAAATTGAAAGAATTTAAAACCAATCTACGTTCGACAATGAGTCAGGAACATCTATCTGGCCTCGAGATCCTAGCTAGCCATTGAAAATAAAACTACCTTTGAGACGGACTTTGATGAGCCAATGGGTTCTTTCGTAGAAACGAAAGCTCGCCGTGTATAGCTCTAGTCAATCAGGTTAGAGTCAAAAAATGCCCGGCCATAAAGGTCTTGATTTTTCAGTTGCCTTTCCTGGTTATACGTTTCCTATGCTCAATTTTATGTCACACAAACTATGTGTATTAAAGTCATATTTGTGAGTTTTTTTAACAATTCTCTCAAACTTTGGAGAAAAAGGACGCCATTATCAAGTTTTTGTCCATGTAAAAAAACGTTGATTCGGAGTTGGTTGGAGCACTTTCGTGTTGGTCGGAATCTTTACACATCAAGGGGCCGAAGAGCGGCCTGAGTATCTGAGAAGATGCTGCTATGTGTTTAAAATAAATATTAAAAATGGAACTTCTAAAAAAATCATAAGGATTCCAGAAATAAATTAAAACAAATTAAAAGTAACAACAAGTAATATATTAATGTAAATGAAATTACGACCTATTTTTGTTTGTTTTAAATTTCCTATTTAAATTACAATTAATATTTAATTAAAAAAACAAACGCTTATTAATTTATAATTTCATTAATTAATTTGCACAGATGCCATCATACTTTCAAGTGATGCAACCACATTTGATGAATTTTTCTTATCAACTGCAGCATACTTTTCACGTATTTTCGATAATGCCCATTGCATTAACTTATTTGCTTCCTTTTTCTTTGGGGCTGGACATTTTTGGGATGTTGCAATGTTGTTCGATGTCTAAAAATAAAGTCGATAGTAAAAATTTTACCGAAAAATCATTTTCGATCAAAGGTAATTTTTAAGGAACGAATTTTTTCAATTAGTCCATTGAAATGTTACATTTTTTTTTTTTTGGTCTTTGTGTGTAAAAATTAGAGGACACAATTTTATTTCTTCATTGTCAAGAGGGGGTTAGTGTAAAGTTCATGTTTGTGGGGGCGCAACTCTTGTCAGACTCTACCTCGTAAGTGGTAGGGGAAACCGTCAATATTTCTTATAAAAATAATGGACAGATAAGAGAAAACTGTGCCTAATCATTCATATAAATGTATACGAGTACTGAAGAATGGTTTTAGTTTCGCAGCGCTGTAAAACCCTAATAAATAAGGATTAATTTTTATTGATTTTGAGTTATTGAAATAATATCAAGAAATTTTATTTATAAAATATAATCAAAAAAACATATAATAGACTTTACATTTAACTAAATATCGATATTTCGATTGTAAACATTGTCAGTAGCTAAATTTATTCATATGACACATTAAAAACGTTCTTTACAAAGTTTACAAAAAAAATTTAGAATGAAAATTATTCCTTGGAAATTTTTATCAAAATGCTGTAATGTAATTATTTTTAAATGACTAGAAAAAAATTCTAGAGACAAAAAGAAAATTTGTTCCCAAATTTTTATCTATTTTCTTTAATAACTATGTTATTTTTGATTTAACGACTAAAAATTATGGAATCAAAGTTGTAGACAATTTAATTTGTAACCAAAAATGTGCTTGTAAATTTTCTGTACGACGAATAGTTAGCCAGATATAGCGTAAAACCCATTTGTACCCCCTTTTTACATAATGGCGGCCGCGAGACACGATTTGCCACCCCACAAACGTGGATTTAACTACACATTAACAATGAACTTACCAAGAAAACTCCATACAATGCACGCATATTATTTGAATTGAGCTTTAACGCTTGTAAGAAATAAGCACGTGCAATTTCCATATTCTCATGTCCACCTTGCGTATATTTAATTTCTGCCAAACGTTGATGCACCAAATGATTATGTGGATGATGTAAAACTAATTCCTCCATACAGAATGCAGCTTTTGCGTAATCTTGTTCTTGTAAATATAAATTGCATAATTCATGCCAACCTTCTTGATCTGACATAAATCTGTAATTAAATAAATTATTTATTTCATTTTTCGAGGAGCTTTCTATTAGAAAGTAGATAATAAACTTTACCTTTTTAAATACTCCGTTAATTCTTTAATAGCCTCTGGAATTCGACCTCTAGCCTCTAAAATCGCTATTCTACGCTTACGTGGCCCACTATTTGTTTCATCTCGTTTAATAATTGTATCTAATAGTTCCAATGCTTGATCGTAACGTTCTTGTGCTTCCAAAATCATCGCTTTCAATTTCAATACACGTAAGCTACGTGGAAATTGTAGAGATAATTGTACGATACAATGTTCGGCTAAAGAAATACGATGACAATCTAATGCGGCAATAACCACTTGTTCCAAAATTACGAATTCTATTTCAATATAAAAGAAAAAGGGAAAATTAATTAAGCGACACTTTAATAACGAGCATTGTAAAGATTTGGGGGCACACCTTGATAATATATTGCAAAACTTACTTTCATTTCCTAATTTATTAACTTTGTCTTCCAAGACATTCTCCCATAGCTCAATAATATCCTCACTTCGACGTTCATTGTCGTCACGCCAAACTCGAAATAACTCTTTGGCTTCTACGAAAATTTGTATAAAATTTTACCTTTATATTGTATTTTTACCTATTTTAAATTGTGTTACCTGTCCACGATAAATCTTCGCAATTATAGCCCATTTTTTATGTTAATATATATTTTTTTTCAAATTGTTGGTTATTTGAAAATAATTTACAAATTTTTTTTTTAATTAAAGTGAATACGTCAAAATTAATTCTAATTAATTTTAATAAATAAATAATTAAAGGGTTTCAGTCACAGAGTTCAATGATAATCGTGTTTTGTAAATCGATAATATTCTTCTAAAGTCTGTTTCACATTCAAGCCGTATAACGGTATTGGTGTTGAGCTACTTTACGGTTGTTATAAATAAAATCCGATTTAAGGACAGACTTTCTTAAAATTGACAGTAAATTATTCACATAAAAAGGATGTCTAGCCAAAATTTGAAGTTATTTCTGTTCGTTATGGTTTTAGAGAAAAACGTTGTTAGATTTGCAAGTTTAAGACAGGTTCATTGTGTTATACGTAAACAATGGTAAACTCACTAAGATCCATACCTCGATATTAATTTTTTTAGTTTTTGAGATAATTAATAAAAGTTATCTCAAAATGGCAATGTTATTGTTATTGTATTGTCAACAAACAAATTTATTAAAAGTGACTTTGTCTGATATTAATTATTAGGAGAGTATCGAGAGAACACATTTGACATTTGTATAGCTTTGATCTTTTTTTTCAGTTATTTTTAAATATTTCCCGTTCCCGTGAGAACTTTGGGACAAAGTGTATATATAAAGCCTCTTGGGTATAAAGGCAACGACCTATTAAAATTTCAAGTTAATCCATCGGCTTTAATCAATCCATAAACTTACGGAAGTTAAATTTTTATATATAAAGATGATATAATTGTAATTTTTATTTATTTTTATATAAAATTACTAGCCAGCTTGTCTGGAATTCCGCAGTGCACTGCAAATCGGTGCGGTACATTTTTAGATAGTGTGCCTATTTTTCGTCATAAGCCGACACGATAAGCTTTAAAATGAGAGGTAAATCGTAGAATTTGATAAGTGACAAGAGAGATCTCGCAGATCGGCAGAAAAACCGGCTAGATAAATAATATATTAGATTTTGTTTATTACACAATTAAACTTTCCACGAAATTAAAATTTTCACAGCTGGTAACATGTACGTTATTTTTTTTTATCATGCGTATTTGACACAGACCTATACATGCCAACTTTCTTTGTTGCATAACAACCTTGACAATGTCGATAATTGTTTATTTTATTTTATTGAATTTGAATCAATTCAACAATGTTTTCCGAATCATTAGAAGAGTTTTGACCATTTTGACACAACTTCGATGCATGTCAAATGAATAGCCCACTTGTGTCTGTAATTGTTAATCAAATTTCATTGAAGAATGAGAACCGACCTTTACAATTCTTGTTTTCGATGTTGTTACTAATAGAATAAAAATGATAAACAAACAAGCCTGTTAAATAACTGACAACTATGTATTTGAAACATATTTGAAATGATTTGAAATAAGCACAAAAAAAATACGTATATTTTAAAATTATTAATATAAAACAAATTGTAAAAATAAATATGGAGAAAAGTATACAAACAAAGGGAGAAAGTGAAAAACTTTTAACAAAAACGATACGACAAAGAAAAAAATATCTATTAAAATGTTCCGATATTCTTGATGAAATTAGTAATGCCGAAGTGAATGAAATAATGAACACAGAAATAATATTTTCAAAAGAAGAAAAAGAAAATACAACCATCAAACGATTGGATGTCTCATCGATTAATACAAAACCATTAGAATTGTGGCCTGAAAATGAATTAATTCAATTGAAACTGAAAATGCGATTTTATCATGCATCGTTGGATAAAATGTGTAAAAGAAAATTATAAAGTTAAGCAAAATATTCGTAAAATGTATATAGTTCTTTTTTAACTAAATGACGGTAGAATCATAGTGACCTAAGTAATAATTTTATATTTGTGAAAGAAAAATGAAGTTTGAAAATGTGTTATTAGGTTTTAACACAGATTATAATTTATTACATAAATAGATAGGCAACTCTACTGTACATGAAATGTTGTCCAAAAAGCCCCCTGGAGAAAGGCACTTAAAGTGAACGAACTATTTTTTTTTTAAAGTGGCGGGAATTATGTACTATTTGAATTATTTCTATTCAGTTTATCATTTTTTTTTTTTTAAATTTGTATGTATTTATTTGTCTTCTAATAAAATAAACTGAAGTTTTTTTTGAATAAAATAATAATTTATTGCAATATTTAAAACAAAATACCATTTATTTTAATATGAACATTATTAATAACAATTAATTATTAGTTTGATGTAAGTTAAATGCAATGTAAAACCATTTTATTTCGTTAATAGTCAATTATAATCAAAATTAAACACTACCTAAATGTAATCAACACGATTAACAAGACCTAAAATAACTCAGTACATACCATAAAAAAATCGGAAAATAATATAAACACACTTAAAACGACTAAATTATACTAATAGACCTTTTCATCATGTCATATGCGCAAGTGCAGAATTTATTTTTTCGTACTGACAGCAATAAGTAGGACTAAGATAGAAGATATTTGTTATGCATTTTATCACATTGGTTATAAATCATCATCATTTTCATCGATTTGCTTTTGTTTCGGACAGTTGTCAAAAAAGTATTCAACCTAAGAAACTTAAATATATTTTATCTTTTTCAAGCAGCGCTTTTTGACAAGGAAAGAAGATATAAGATATGTCTTTACTTGATTGAAAACAGTCCGAAACAAAAAAGAATCATTTTGTAAATGAAAAGCCCTATTGAGAATACGCACAAAGAAATTTAACGAATTTTAATGACATGCAAACGAATTTTGAAATTAATGATTGTTTATTTATTTAAAAATATATGTTTCCCCAACAACCATTGAAATGGATAAATTATTATCAAAACTAATAGATGACCCTACACGAATATAACGTGTAGAGCCACCTGGAGAAAGGCACCTTCAGAGAACGAAAATAGTAAAAAGTTTACAGGGAGTTGCAGATCTGTTTTAAATTAAAAACTATAATCTGTGGGAATAATGTTTATTTTGAAAAAAAAAATATATACAAGCGTTATTGTTAGCTATTAATATTTTTTTTTTTATTAATTATTGGTCCTTAATTAAATCCAGGACCAATTTTAATAGAATTTACATAAAAATTTTTATTATGTCAAAATAACTTAATGAAATATTTAAAAATTATATCCGTTTAATAACTCATTTTTCATCGTTATCGTTTATTCTTCTTCTTGTGATTCTTATTAATTCTTCCATTTTTAACTTTATGTAATTTTTTATCAGGTTTAGTATCATTTTCTTGTTCACGTTGTGCCTTAAAACCGTATTTTGGATGACCACCACGACCACCTGGTTTTTTAGGATTTCCACCAATTGTTCGTTTATCACGATTCGAACTATTTGTTTTATCTTTATTTTTAAAACGTTTTTTAAGGAATGATTTCGGTACATTTTCATCAGCGGATGTATTGCGGTTTTTAAATCCTTTTTTTAATATTGATTTGGGTTCGCTGGAATCAGCTGATGTATTTCGATTTTTGTATCCTTTTTTTAATATTGATTTTGGTTCAAAGGAATCTCTTGGTGTTTTGGATTTATAGTGTGGTTCAAATTTACGTTTTGGGTGCTGTGATGAGAATAAATCTAGAATAAAAAATAAAATTTATTGAATTGAAAACCATTACAATACAAATAAGTTAATTTTTTTATTCTCTGAACCTAAACGAGGGGTGTTTATCCGCTAAGTATGTGTGGCTGTCTGTTGTATCGTAGCTCCAAAACGGGTGAACCGATTTTTTGTTTGTTTTAACGGTAATTTAATGAAGAATGTTTAAGCTATGTTTCAAGTGTAAGTTTAGAATTCCGAGCTCGAAAAAATGCGATGATCTTCAAAATTGGTTCAGTTCGAAGAGAATTACACGGAAAAAACAATATTTGTGTAGAGTTTTTGACATTTCACTTGTTTTAGTTATGGACATCCCGGACAATCTTCGTCTTTTTCTCCAGGAAACACGGAAGATTACAATAGGGCATATGTCGCCATTTTCTCAAAATTGTGCAAGAAAGATTTTGTGAGTACCGGATCAGTCTATTGTAAAAGGGAACGAGGCAATGGACCGGGACGGATGGTCCTAAATACTTGAGTCTGTGGTTAATCCAGTAAAATTTTCTGTAATTTACCCAATCCAATCAAGAGTGATTAAATCGTCTACGAGTAAGAGATGCTATTTTAAGCAGATAAAGCTAGATAACAGACTCAAACATTTCAAATCTGACTCCCTGCAAATTGATGCAAAAAACGGTGGGAGTTCGATCGACAGTGTCCTGTCAGGAGTCCCACTATCCTTTTCTCAACTGTGCTCTAATGAGTTTCAAGCGAGCACAGTTGTATGGTCTAGCTGTAGCTATACACAGTTTGGCCTGTTGCCTGCCCTGCGCTAAGTCTCTGGAATCAAGATGCGCTTGCAGTGGCCATTATTTGATTCAGTAAATTATGAAATATTTTGCTGTGGAAATGACAGATTCAGTTGATTGAAATTCCCTATAACGCCAGAGTGGCCCGATACCCGAACCAGTTCGACATCAAGAGTGGTTACGATCCCGTAACGGGAACACCCGTTATATTGAACAAAATTCATCTCTCTAGAATATTTTACCTTGATCAGGCTCTTCACCAACTTCCTCACGATAATATTGAGCATCGTCATCATCTTCTCCCATAACAGCTTCATTACTTTCAGCTTGTGCACGTTTCATTAATATATCATTTTCTAATCTAGGTTTTTTCTTATCTTTTCCCATTCCCTTCAATGATTTTTCTTTTAATTCATTATTTTGTTCTTCTTTTTTCTTTTGATTTTCTTCTTGAATTTTCTTACGTTTTTCTTTCAATTTTCTATAAACAAAACAATATTGATTAAAAACAATTAATACTGGAGACAAAATGGCAGAAACGAAGCTAAAATAGATTTCATACTTCTTTAATTCACGTTTTTTACGAACTGCTGCAATTTCTTCTTCAGTTTTAACAACTAATTCATGGTATAAAACTTCTCCGTCCATTAAACCATCTTCAACTTTGATTAATTGTAACGTTAGACGTGGTCCAATTTCACTTAAACGAATTGCAGACTCCCCACCTTCCATGTTACCTCGTGTAGATAATTTCTGTGCTAATGTTACTCGACTATTTTCATCATCTTCAGCCTCACTTTCAGATAAATAAGCGGTTCTTAAAAAAATAACAAGTTTATTAAAGAAGCTTTTTAATAGTTGGTTTTAGGGAGAGGGCATTATAGAGAAAACTTACTTGGTGAAAAATTCAGATATATCATTGCATTTAGCTAAGTTTGGAACTTTTCCTTGTATGACCTTCTTAACACCTTTCGATACACCAACTGGTATAGCTTTAATGATGTAATGTCGAAAATCGATTAATTTTGTTTGTGAATTGTAATTCATTAATACACATCGTCGAATAGTATTTAAATTTACCTAGAAGAAAAGCAAAATTTAACGCAAATCTCACGTTAACATAGTTTGAAGTGAAAATTTGTTTGAGTTTTTTCTCAGATTTTCTGAGGATCGATGAATGAAAGTAATCACAGGATTAAGTAGTTGTTTCGAGAGTTTTTTAATTTTAAGGCATATTTAATCACTTCTTACAAAATCCGCACGGATATAAAACGTACATCAAATTAAAGGGAAAAAATAGGACTCGTAACGATCATAAGTTTTCATAAAAGAGGCATCAAAAAAAAAAAGAGGTACGTTAGGGCATAATAATAATAATTAATAATACCCCTCTTATTGCTACCCAGAAAATGAATCTCTAACACCTAGATCGAGAGATGAAGCTATAGAATTCTGTCGAGGCAAACTGCCACGCAACGTGTCCTGTCAAGAGCCTCAAAATTCTCCTCAACTGTGCCCTAAATAATTCAGGCGAACACAGTCGAATGGTTCAACATGATTACCTTGCCGTAGCCATTCTTTGATTCGGTAAATTACGGGAGTATATTGTTATGTGAAAAGGATTGAGACGACCTTTCTCGTACCAACGAGTCTGCTGCTTCATTATTTCCGTGCATTAGGGCAAACATTGAACTATTTTCCTTTTACAAATTGTTTTGAATTTCCAATTTTCATGAGAACACTTCGAGACTTAGAGTAAATTGCAGTAACGCACTTCTTTGTTCTAAAAATTAGCATTGGAAGATTTCCCCTACTTTTCCGTTGTGATATAATTAATACCTGTTTTGATTTCAGTCAAGGTTAGGTAAGGTTAGAGTGGCTGTCTTGGGGTGGGACACACTTAGACCATAGGGTCCGTTGTGATACCATAAATGGGTTGGCCAATCCCCGGCCACTACTCTATAAACCATTTGGAGCTGTTTAAGAACAGCAGGAGGGCTTTGACGTCGACTGATTTTAGGTCGGAGAGGTCGTCAAAGAGAGGCTGGCTCAAGTAAGTCCATCTCCTCATGACAAGAGCTGGGCAGTGACAGAGAAGATGAGACATTGTCTCCTCCTCGTCACCACTGTGACAGCTCCTGCAGTAGTCGTGATACACTGCCAGGCCTAAGCGTTCAGCAAGCTGGCCGCCCAGCCAGTGTCCTGTGATAGCCGCAACAACTTTGCGAACAGAGGCCCTTATAAGTGATATGAAAACTTCGGAACGCCTGCGATTGTACTCAGACCATATCTGTCTTGTAGTACCACAAGTACGTTCTTCCCTCTATCTAAGATTGGCCTTTTTCAGAATACCCTCTTTCAGGAGTAACTTGCAGTTCGCAAATGGAACTCCCGGGTATTGTGCCATTTCTGTCCGGCAGTATTGTGCCATTTCTGGCAAGCTCGTCGGCTTCACAATTTCCTGGTATGTCCCTGTGTCTCGGTACCCTGGAATGTCCCTGTGTCCCGGTAAAATATTCGAAACTATGGATTTAGATAACTTTTGACTAGTAGAAAGTTGAAGGGTTACAACTTTCTGTGTTAAAAGAAACCTGAACTGCATAAACTCTGTCCATTATTAGAAACCACCCCCCTAAAAAATTTTTTTTATGCAAATTTGATTGAATTAAAAAACCAATTTATCTTTGGATTGTCTTTTTAATGGATACTTACAGTATTTAAATTAATAGTCGGAAACATATTTTGGAACATCGTTGCCATCAATTTCATTTGCATACCTTCCCCACTAAAATTATTTAAAATAATCAACGGAGAATGTTTAAAAGCTTCTTCAAACACTAATTGTTTCTTTAATGATGAAACAACATCACGAGCCAACGAAAAACTATGCACTTTAAATGAGAGTGTTGGTCCTCTCGGTAAACGTGCCAATTTTAAATATATCCCCAGCTCTGTACGAGAGAATACACATAAATGTGATACATGAAATACTCCAGCAATTGAAACGAAATCTTTGATTGTATTCTTTTTTCGCTCCTAAAAAAAACAATACTTTTGATTAGAAGAGTTGAAAATTTTTTATTAAATAACAAATAATATACGAACCTTTAAAGAGGATGCCGTAAATGGTTCCATGACTTTACGAAAATCTTTAGTTAATTCAACTATATGATCACCAGGAAGTCCACGATGTATTACAAATGAATGATTTGCTTTTAATAATTCTTCTGGTTCAGTTTGTTGTAATTGAACATTCTTTTTAACACTACGTCCTTTCTTCTTTTTACCCATTTTGTATTATTTTTAGTTTTTACTTTTCGTACTTTCGAACACGGTTTTTAGAACAGTATGATAAATTGTAATCACTTTCACATGTGATTATTTTGATCATGTATTAAAAGTTTGGTTATGTTTGTTTGGTTTTTTATTTATACAGGGTGTTAGAGACTGTATCAACATGTGTTAGTTTTAGCTCTCAAAAAAATAAAAAACAAGTGAAAAAAACAATTGATTGAGCTAATTGTTGAAATACTAAAAGTGAAAAAAATTAAAATGTCCTTGCTTGAAAGAGAAAAACCAAAACAATAGGGAATATTCATGAAATTTAAATTTGGTTCAAATATTTTTCTTCCGTAACTTTAATGACTGGACATTTCAACTAAACCGTTATTTTAGTAATTAATATCTATTTAATTACTTAAAATTAATTAATAAAAGTACTAATTCAGTGAGGGCATTTAAAAATTTCTAAAACGGAAATTCAAATTTTTATACGGACGTGACATCAAGGTACGGGCTTGTCAAATTTGTTGACATACTGTATGATATTAATTACTAACATTTTATATGGTATTTCATTAAATTATACTAAATTATACGGCTTATTATAAGAAAACTTAATAATAACGAGTGTAAATTCTGTGTTTTAAATTCATTTTTTTAGCATGTAAATTATACATTGAACTGTCAAAAATTGACAGATCACGTACTTATACGTCATCAACAGAGAGCGCCAAAAAACTGCGTTCAAATATCTCAAAATTATAATGTATTTTAAATATTTTTTTACACTTAAATACAGCATTTTTAAGCAGTATTTATATTTTTTATTTTGTTATAACAGTGTAAACAATGAATTAAAAATATAAAAAAATACATGAATATTCCTCATTATATGGCGACCTTTCGACTATCATTTATTTGGTTTTCGAAAATTTTTGAAAGTATTTTCTAGAATTTTTTTCGTTTTTCGAGGATGTTGCATAAGACCACTAGTTGAAGCTTCCTGAAAATTTTCAACTCCCTATCTGTTATAGTTTTGCACATCAAAGTCAAAGTTTTGTCCTAATTTGCACCGTTTACGGGTAAACAATAATGTTGAGAAAAAATGTTTTAAACAAAAGTTTTTTAATTTATTATAAGGAACATTTTTACATCTAAACTTTTGTTCTATCTCTAATTCGATTTACAAGATGATAAATATAGTTTAGCTTTTTACGATTTGATGCACTGCTGAAGTTTATGTTTTCGTCCAGACGGACGAACCACGTGACCTAATTTAACGCTTCAACTCAACGTCAAGCGTCATCATAAAATCAGCGTTATCAGTGGACAAAAGCCTATTATGTAAACTAAATGAACGAACACTTTTTAAGTTCTTCTAATATGTGTTTACGAACGCATCCTATTAAACCCATATGTTTTTGACATATTAAAAACATTTACCGAAAACAATTTTTTTTGTTAAATTGAGAATTGTATAAAATTTTTAATTTATCATCGATCATACTTTATCACAATGCCATCAGAAATCGAAGTATTCGATGATAGTATATTGAATAAATTTCCAAAAGAATTATACAATTGTTTAAAAGAATTATCAAAAATCAAAGATGATATTGCCGGTA
The DNA here is from genome assembly GCF_905475395.1 of Chrysoperla carnea. NCBI lineage: Eukaryota > Metazoa > Arthropoda > Insecta > Neuroptera > Chrysopidae > Chrysoperla > Chrysoperla carnea. Next base: position 131,649,005 of record NC_058337.1, read on the forward strand.
AATAAAATTTGAAAAAGTTTATGAATCCAAGTTTTTCTAAATAGTTTTTCTTTAATTTTAAAGGAACACGTTTAGGACAAATTCAAATAAAGAATATTAATTATAGTTGTATTCGAAGTAAAATTGATGATGGAAAAGCTGATCGTTTTACATTATCAATACCGTATGCAAATAATATTTTAGAATGGACCATATTATTTGATATCAATAATTTAAATCTCGGACCAGATTTTCAATTTGATGATGTTACATTTTTATCTGATCCAGATTTTGAAATTATTAAAAATAATGTACCGAGTTGGAATCAATGGGATATCAATAATTCGAAATCTTTAAGTAAAATTATTAAAGAATTATATGATTTTTATAAACAACATCAGGTATTTTGGATTAATAATAAATTTTTTACTTGGTTTTATGTAAATTTGTTGTAATTTTAGATAAATTTATTGAATCAAGATATTGAAACTCGACCATATTTTGAATATTCATGTTTAGTTGGTGAAAAAGTTGTACAGGCAAATCATATTGAAGTTTTGATACAGGGTGATACAGTTATGTTTCTTATTTATTTGGATATCGAATACCCAGATTTACCAATGTGAGTATTATTGTCGATTTAAGGTAAAGTACCTGGATGACCGAGCTTTACTCCGAACCATTTTAAATGTCTCCACTCAAATACCAATTTGAATGTCCCGGTTTTTTACTTTATTTCGTCGCGAATAGATGCCAGGAAGAGTCATATTTTGCAGTCAATATTTAAGTTTTTCCTAAAAACACGGATAAAACGACATTTTCTAAAAATGAAACCTAGCTAGATCGAAGAAAACAAGTCAAATACATTTTTTTTACGGCAAAAGTAAAAATATACGGTTTTTTTAAAAGTAAAAATATACGGTTTCTTTCCAAGTCCGATTTGGGTGCGTAGATGCTGAGAAAACTTGAAAAATGTGCGATAATAGTCATTTTTACTGGGAAAATATAGTTAAAACGTTATTTACGCAAGTGTTTATCTATTTCAGGCATAATGAAGAAATGAAAAATCCCAATGGAGATGCAACATTTTTATATGTAAAATTTACAAAACCAAATACAATCACATCAAAATTATATTTAACGCCACGTATTGAACAAGTATTGGGTGATCAAACAAATCAACGTATACCATCATTAACAAGCGATTCAAATTGTTTATTAGATTATGTGCCACAAGTGAAAAAATGGTTAAAGGAGCGATTAGAACAAGTTGCACTTAACTATAAAAAGAGTCAAGAATTTATTAGTACGGTTCTGTTATATTATAAATCAAATATTATTGAATACGATGCTGTTGGATTTAGTAAAGTTGTTTTATTATTCGAAACAAAAGGATTTTATTGGATGCTAACGATCACTTTAGGTAAGATTTTTTTGATTAGTAAGGTCCACTATGACATCCATGAGATTAATTCGTATTAATCAAAAGGAATCGATTACTCCTGATAAAACTCTTGATTCATCCGTGTAAAGAAGAGGCGAGGAAGACGCCTAATTCTCTTTTGCAGGGACTTCTCACAAAGAACTTTCACTTTTTTTTTTAAGTTTGAGAATCGTTCTGTAGCTTTTTTATTGGTCTCGTAAAGAAAATCGATCCGGGGCGTCCGTATTATCAGGAAGAAGCAGAAACATCTCAAACGACTAACAGGTCTAGATTATAAAACACTCAAACGCGTTTTCTAATTAAATATGTCTACGGTCAAGCGTAGTTTTAGTGAGTAATTTCAGAAAGACTGAGAACTTTATAGATGTTAGCTATCACCGCGTCCTCAAAACAGAGAGGCTTTGACCCCAATAGAGGCCCAGAGATGTAGCGTCTGTCTCCAATTTGAAATGATTCCAGAAAGGGTAGAACGGGTTTTAATCTACAGATTTTCAAAAAAAAAAATTTGATGTGAGATCGTCCGCAATGGTAATGAGGCGAATGGGGAGTAGCTAGCCCGCAACGCTAAACATGTCGATTCCGTCTCATCATATTCCGTCTAAATTATATTGTCCGCAATGTATCTCTGTGTCAAAAAAAACGCACGGATTTACATAGAGATATATACTTGAAAGTGGAGGGTTTTTTTGTAACGCAGAGTATAGGTGTGGGGGGGGAGGGTTTAGCCGTTCTGCAATCTCAAAAATTATAGTTTTATGATTACGGACTGACTACATTCGATTCTACTTTTTCTGGAATCAGTTAAAACTTGATACAGACGATAACTTGAATATATATTTGGCACTTTATTGGGGCCAAAGCCTCCCGCTTAGAGAGCACAGAATAGACGATTGAAGGCGCGGTTCTGGCTAACAAAAATTTTTATTTTCAGGAAAGAAATTTCCAGCTGATAAACCTAAATATTTGTACACATCTGTAAACCATTTAGTATATGAATCAGTATTTTCAGAAACTTTGGGCAACGATTATTCTTATAATCCACGTTGGGATGCAAATTTAATGTTGGAGAAAGCAATGAGTTGTATTCTGAAAAATATTGATAATTTCAGAAGTACAGCGATGGCTAAAAGCACTATATAAATTTATTATTATCATTATAATTTTATATAATTTAATTAATGTATTTGTTTTAAAAGGATTAAGAATAAAAATATTTTGTTTCTAGAATTCTAGAATAATTATTAATTTTTCATAACTTAAAGGAAATTTTGACTTTTTTGGAGATTTTGCTTTTTACCAAATGCAATTAGGTTTGGAAATTGGGCAAAATAACTGTTTACAAGTGGGGCAAAAATCATTTGAAGATACTTTGTAAGCTCAAAATCGATCTGTATAGATTTTATCTTGAAGAAGAGGAACGAAGGACTTCTGGAACACCTTTGAAGCCAAGGAGATTCAATAGATCAAGCTGGTCGCAGTACGAGAGTGTTCTTAGCTATGTTTCAAGGGCGATCTTAGGGTTCCGTACCCCAAAAAACTAAAAAATTGGTGATCTTCAAAATCGGCTCAGTTGGGAAAATTCTTCAAAGAAAAAGGTAATTTAATTGGAGAGTTTTCTTACATATGTTTCAAGTGCGAACTTAGGGTTCCGTACCCGACAAACTTGTCGGGGGTTTTTTAAATTTTGTTTTCACTTATTTGGTAAATTAATTATTTCATATTCAGAAAAATTTGAATATTCTGAGCAGCTTTTATTTTAAGTTACTTGATGCATATATTTATTTAAATATTTAATTATGGAAAAATTGAGTACACAAAACATCAAAAATATCGAACAATTTATCTCTCGACTTACCGAAACTTTGAGGTGGCAACCCTAGCTATAGTTGGTATTTCGATCGCAAAGTTTTAATTAGGGAATAGAAATTTAAAAATTTGAATGAAGTTTTTCAAACTCATTGATGTTTGGGACCTAAAACTTCTCTGCATGGTGAATTTTTGAAATTATAGAATAAAAAACAATCGTATATCGTATTTTGAATAAATTTTTATTACATGACAAAAAATATGATTTTAAACAGTTCTTGATGAAATAATAATTATTATTAATTATTATAATAAGTAATAATGTACAAAGAGTTTATTTATTTTGTTGTGTTATGTGTTGTTTTTGTAATTTGTGTATTTTTTTTTTTTTATAAATTAAAAATTATTTAAAATCTTATAATCTTTTTTTTTTTTATATTTATTATCCTAAAAAAATCAAATAGAAAAACGAATATTTTTAAAATTTTTTTTTTGTAATTTTTTTATGTTTTTTTTTAATAATAATAAATCTTAATAATGAATCTGATGAATTATAATGTCTATGTGCCAGTAAAAATATTTTTTAATTTTTATTTAATTTTTCTTTTTTTAAATAAATAATGCTAACAATTTTTTTTTATAATACAATATAAAAACACAGGTACAACCTATTATAGAAGAATAAAATTAATTACATAAATTATTAAAGGATGGGGAGGGAGAGTGTCACTGGAAATGATACAAAAAACAACTTAAAAAAATTGTTTTTGTAGAAAAGTAGAAGTTAATAAAATTGTAATATAAAAACTTGTAAACCGTCATTTTAAAGGCTACGATTCTTGTACATTCGTCCTACAAAACTTTAAGAAATAATCGCGAATGAGTTTTAATCCCAACAGTTGATGTGTGTTACGTCAGGTCCGACCCATTTTCGATCTAAGAATAGGTCTATTATGGTCTCTGGCTGATCTCAAGATTTTAATATTTAACGAGAAAGATCTAAGTCACCTTAAGTAATAACGAGTTGTTTTAACGAAGCAAAATATGACAAAATTTCAAACTAGCTTTGCAGAAAAACAAGGTTGGGCTAGCCTTGGTTTACACCCATAGCCTGTAGTGTTTTAATTCCTGGACTTGAAGTATTTCTAGTTTCGTGGAAAACTCACTTCATTTAACTTCTGTCAGGCCTCTTAAAAAACTGTCAATATGATGGATCGTTCAATCGCCAGACCGTTGCAGGTTTTGAACTGTTTCTTTTGCCCAGAAAATAGAGGTATTATGTATTATGCGTGTAGTTAAATGGGAAAGATGGACAAAAAGATCTCATGTAAAACTTTGTATTTTTCGCCAACGTTTCGCTAATTTTGCTGACTTCCTCGTGGCTCTGTAGTACGAAACATATCTAATTTTATGTATGGACATATCTAAAAGAAAAGTACGATCTGTTTTCAAATGATGTAACAACTGAGTTCGAATTATAACTAGCGTCTTGTCTGGTAAACTCGAAAATAAAATGGCGGATGTTGAAAACAATTTTAAGGGTACGCTAATGTAAAACAAATATGAAAATAGATATATTAAGATTTATAAACTTGTAAACAAATTTAACTAGCAAAAATAGTGCAATAAAAACTGCGCTCCCTAAAAATCCCCATAATGTCCCCTGGTTGTTAATTTATCTCATTACATTTATAGTGATCGCCATTTTGATTTCATGTACTTTTGCAAGGATTTTTATCAGCTTAATGCCCAATCAATTTTATATAGAATACATTCTATTCGTCAAATCCTACATAAAGCATTTGGTTAATCAAAAACCTCGAGGAAAATGGTTTGATCAGTGGCTTTTTGTCTTTAATAATTTTTCTTTACCAAAAATAGTTTGCAAATAGAAACCCGTCGTCACTTAGACGAACTAAGGGCTCATTAAAATTAAATTTAACTTGAGTACGATAATTTTTTATGGTGAAATAGAAATTCAAATATAATTCTATAGTTTTAGAAATTCAAATATAATTCTATAGTTTTTAGTAAAAAAAAAAGATACGTCTATTTTGACGTTTCCGAGATAAAATTAAGTTTTAATGTTTTTATCATAAACGCATTCAAAATATTTTACGTTGAAGTGATATGAATAGCTTCGAATTAAAACACATCTATTTCTATAATCTGGAATCTGAAAATCTCTTCGAAACATACTGCGATATTATTAAAATTGTTTATTAAAATGAACTTACATTTTCAGTATTGATTTTCATAAGTTGTTCGACGTGGTAATACGTTGCAAAAGCGTACATGATAAATACGTTCATAGTGGTTGCCTACATAATATTAGACTAAGAGGTAGATTATCCTGAAACAATTTTAAGTCGAAAATATGAAATCTTACTCGCTTTTATATTAAAGCCAGGTGACTCAGTTGGTTAATAGCCTTGGAGCCCGTGACAGTAAAACTGCACTTATACGAATTTCGAAATTTGGCATATGAATCAATACTATTTAACGATAGATACGCAAGCGACCAAAATTTGTACCCTAACCTAGCACTAGAGAGGTCAATTATCCGGGCTAGCTTTCCTAAACATATACAAAGATGAGAGCCTGGATATCGTTGAAATTATCAACGTTTCACGAAAAAGAAACGCTCAAAGTCGGGCCAGTAGTTTAGAATCTAAATATGAAACCGTAATGTGCTAGCAATTACACATTTACTTTTATAATTTTCGAGAGCGAACAAACTAACATTTTACAGTTTTATTACTTTACTAGTGTTCGCCCCCATGGCTTTGCCCACGTGGAACTATACACTGTACAAAATCTTGGAAAAGGCGTCACATATTTTGTAAACATCTTCTTTGTAGGAATGCACTATATCGATCGTTATCGTGATCATACTCTGGCTCACACTGGTGGTTATGACCACAAATTTTTTTGAGGACTGGCTCCGCACCTGTTATATTTTGTAAGTGTCTTCAATCTACTTTTAATACAAGTCTGTGGACCATACTGACTTGTTAACAGACCAAGAGCCCATAATTTTTTTGAAGTTGAAAATTATCAAGGCCACAACTAACTCTTCTACTTTCAGGGCTGATGTGATTTTTAGAATGTACAATTGGTGGAGGGCCGGAATTCGACTTACAAAAATCTGTAAAAGTAAACAAGGCCACAAATTAAAATTCTACCCCTTAGTCTACAATTTGAATACCTAATCATTTTTTTATAAAATTGAATTTTTGAGACAAATTTAAATTAACATATTTTTTTATTATGAAACATTTCTTTTAAAAAAAAACATAAATTAAATTAAAAATTATTATGTAAGAAACAATATTACAATAAATTCTTGATAATATGGGGCTTTTTTAAAATTTTATGGATATATTTCTTTCGGGTCCATTCTGTACTCTTGATTTACTCTTTAATTGATTTCATTGGGTGCCCAAATCAACATGATATCCAGTTTATTTAAGACACTGTATTTCTGATAGTACGGTTATCTGAAAATTGATGTATTTTAAATAGAAAAAGCGTAGAGTGAGTACACGGCGAAATTTATATTAATTCCACAATAAAATATTAATAAAGAGAACAGTCTAAAGTTTGATTTGTATTTCTTGATAGATATGCGAAGATCGGAGATAGATAGCGCCTGAAATTTAACAAACAATCCGTCCAAATGGAATCTCAATGGATTACGCCGTGAAATTAAAAGATTACGATTGACTTAAAACGTTAAAGGATTCAAAAGAAATACATCCAAATTGATCAAAAGAAAAGAAATTAAGCGCATCTGCTAATATTTTCTTATTTTCTTTTCTTCTGAATAGCAAGCCCTTTAAACGTACACGAGGGAAATTTTTTATTTATTTTTTCATAAAAATACAATTCGATAATATTATAGAAATCAATGAATTTACAAGTATATCGTTAATATAAAAATTGAACGTGGTCTGACCATATTTTTGGGACCATTGTAATAAATTAATGAGTGGTGAAGAGGGAGATAGATATATTATTATTACATTTGTCTTATTTTATTTAAGATTGTTAAGAAAACAAATTGAAACATGGTTTCTTTGTAAAAACATAAAAAATCGTTTATATTGTATAGTATTTTTCTGCTCAATGGAGGTGGAAAGTGGTTACTTTTCGCCCAGAAGGAAGTAAAAGTAATTCCCTAACTTTAATTTTAATAAAACAGGTAATGGTAGAGTTCCATAAGTTTTCCTCAGATGGCAGCACAGCCTAGACTGGCCACTTGACCTAATATGACGCTCAAACTCAGCTTCAATCGTCAGCATAAAAATACACCTTCAAAGTATCATTTTCTCTTAGATATACAAAAATTCCCAGACTATTGATTAGTTTTTTTCAATACTTCTTAAAAATCTTAAATAAAAAAAACTAAAATATCAATCAGAACGAACGCACATTATGATAGTAGAAGTCGATGGTTTTTGTAATTGATTAAACATTAAAACTCACCACAAAAACAATTATTAACGACCATAAATACCAACTTAAAAATAAATACTATTTAAATTAAAATTTAAAAATAATTCTTCTATAATATGTACACGAATTAAAAAAATATATATTAAAAAAAAAAGACAAAAAGAGAGAAGGGAAATAGGACAGGCATAGTATTAGACAATCGTTTTAGAACGGCTGTAAATTTAGAAGTTGTGTTGTAGCGATCGATCGCGACTAAAAACTTTTTCCTCAACGAAAATTTTTATAGATGAAAACTTATCTTTTAGTTTTTCTGTAAATTTGCGGGGCAAATTGATGAATATTCAGATAAGAAGACAGATAATTACTTTACTAATGAGCGTCCCCTGCGCGAACGTCTCACGGCAGATACCCTGCTTTGTTGAAGTCCCCTGAAAAAGAACTTCTCTCGAATTACAGCTTTTTCGTTGAGGAAAAAGTTGTTTATACAACCTTAACAGCAATCTTCTTAAATTTTCAGGCTTTCTGAAATGACTATAAAATACTTTGCTTGACCCAAAACCTGAAACGAATATTGCGAAACACAAACAAACAAAAAATGTTTTCACAAAATCGTTGGCGCAGCTAGCAGCGTGTGATGATGCACAAAATATTCAACTCCAAAATATAATACTAATTCTTTCCTCATTTGGTTTTTTTTTTTTATAATTATAAATTGAAAAAAATGTTTTTTTCTTTTGTTAATTGGTGTGTATTGTGACGGGTGTGGGAGAGGAGGAGGGGAATGTGAAAATGGAGCTTTTTAAAATTTGGATTTCTTTTTACCTTTGTGTAATTTTTTTTTTTTTTTTGAGACCTTATAGGTACAAAATGGAAGGCGAGGACATATTTTTATTTTTTTTTTTAAACTTGTGTTGCCATTTTTTTAGCAAATTTGTACACTTTATTTTATTTTTAGAAACTATGGACTATATTCACAATTTGGGAAGTGTTTTTTTTTTTGCTTTTTTTATTTGTTAAATATTTGGTATGGAAGTTAGTCACAGAATATTTTAATGATTATTATAAGTTTCTGGCATTAGTTTTCCTCGCAGGCATGGAGCCTTTAAACTTTACATATAAGTACGTGTAGGTTGTTAATTCGCCTACACAGAGTTAAAATATAGAATGTTTGGGTCCGAAACTTTAGACATTCCGGGGGTAATGTTGACAGAGAAGCTATGAGCCTTTTACGTCGCCTCTGGCTACAGATTCTTGTAGTTTCATTTATATACATCAGCAAACTTCGCAGGGAGATTTTCCAGATGGTCTCATAGATGACTCTGAGGACGTTTAGGATTAAATGCTAGAAACCCGATTGCGGTGCCTCTCTTGAGGTTAATATGATTGATATAGGCATTTGTAGTGAAAAAATCTATCAAATGTAAGTTGGACTCCCTTGAAGAATGTTCCGTACTAATATTTACGATTTCCTATGGGAGTTTAAGGACTAAGCATTTTCGTTTGTGTCCTGTAAACTATAGCAGAGGTTTAAAATTTCGACTAATGATCGCTTGAATGTTATTAGATGTCTGCGTGAAATAAATGTCAGACGAATTATAATAAACATTAAAAAATATTCTGTGACAGACTCCACATAAACAAATGTAATTTTTTCAATAATTTATTTATAATATTTTATTTAAATATTTTGATTGAGTGAAGGCTATGATAGATTACTCATATCTAAGTCGATTGATGACGTGTCAGTTATAGTGTGTCGTTCTTCTGATTCACTTGTTATATTTAGATTATGTAACAATGACGTATCAGTGTCATCGTTATGATGTGCTGGCGATGATGACGATGTTGATTGTTGTTGCTGTTGAAGCTGCTGTTGTTTTTCTTCCATTTTCTTATCGCATTTTTCTAAATATTTTATTACTTTTTCGGTGGCTTTTATGTGACAAACACTAACAGCCTCACCCTGTACATAACGAGAAAAAAAAAAATATTTAACGTTAAAATTTATAAAGAAATATATTCTTTGATTGAAACAGTTGTCTATAAAATATAAACATTTTAACCCACTTGTAAAAATGGAGCAGGATTAGAATTGTTTATCCATTCCCGAACTGAGTACCTAATTCTTGATCAATAAGCTACGATCTTTGCTCTGCTGAGAGGTACCCAAAACTGTAACGCGAATGGTTATAGTGGAGCATTTACCAGTATTTTTTTTAGATAATCAGGTTGCACCTTGGACCCTTTAGGCTTCAAGATTCCAAACGAAGACCTGAACGGTCTAGTACTGAATAATAGTCAGGGTGATGCCCCTCTCGCCTGAGCCTGCCATTCACACGGTAAGATGCTCCGTATATACCGAATCAAAAAGAGGTTCCGACAATCCCATCTTACTTGGTAGAAATTTAAGAATAGCGAGTTTTTTAACAAAACACTGCCAGTTGCACTACCATCTTCATAATTTAGAAATCTCAGATGATCTCCCTTTTAAAGGGCTTACATGGAGGGCTATGAAGCTCTATGCATGAAATTTCAGCCTGTGGAATTCACAAGGAGTTATAATATAGTATTTTTCGGTGTGAAACTTTGGGCTCATTGATTCCGGGAATAGTTCCAACATAGAAGCCATGGACTTTCTGCGCTGTAGTTTCTTCTTGTTGCTTAAAGTAGGCATTTCTCCGGGAGACGCCCAGCTCGAATACAATACTCTTCTTGTTAATTTTAGTAATACACACATTTTTGGTGAAAAAATTTATCAAATGGGAGTTGGAGCTTGGTGGGTAGTGTACTGATATTTTCGGTTTTCTCACAAGAGTTTAAGGAATAAGAATTTGTGTTTGATTTCTTTAAACTATGATAGAGATTCAAAAAGCTCCAGCTGATGATGCTTGCTGTATTTTTTTCGGGTTATAACCTGAGGGTTATTACTAATTCCGTGGTTTACTTGCTTTTCTCAAAAGATCTTTAAAAAATGTCAATCCGCCGTCAACCTCTGGTATTTTTAAATTAAATGTCAATCTCCAACATTTAATACTCTTGGTCAATAATAATTTGTAAGATATTTATTTATATCTTCGCCTGTTTCAAAAATAAAAAAAGTAAACTTACCGAAGCAGTCATTTTCATAAAATTAAAGAATTTAACAAGTAAATCGTGCATTGGTAGAAAATTGTGCGTTGGTATTGATGATCGAACATGATTTTCATACTCTTCATTATCCATAATTACATAACCAAGTAAAAGTACAATGTATGATGCAATCATTGTATGTTCCATATGTGTACCAGCTTTTTGTAACACTAAAAACATATAAAAAAATACTTTAGAAAACCTATAAACTGTAAAAAAAATTTAAATTTAAACTTCGTTGCCATCCTAAACTACGTCACGCTAAATTTCGTTAATTTTGACACCCCCGCCCTTCGTAAAACTGCATCTTACTCTTTGTGATTCCCTTCTATATCAGAGACGGCGAGCCTTTATGTATCAAAGTGACACTTTTTCTAAAAAAATGTTTAAAGAGGTCATGACTTGCAGTCAAATAATATGAAAATTTTCCCCAACTTATTTAATCATAGACTGTTTATTTCTGTCCTTCATTGCACTTACAAATTATTTCCTTTTGCCCTGGTTTGCTTTCTTCACTAACAGATTTGTAATTTGTTTCAAAAAGCCTTTTTTACTGACGATGTTCTACATACCACCAGAAATCAAAACACACACCACTTTACAATAACAATCAAGCTCGCATTCGTTCGTAATAGAATTCTTTATAGTGAACTTTATGATCGGTGACGTGTCCAAAATACTCTGTTTCGACCATCTCTGCCCTATATAAACATTACACCACCAAAGCTAGAACAACTACCTCCTTCCTCCTTCCCATAAATAGTTTATTTCGCTGAATAGTACACTTATATTGATAATTTCAATAAAGCAATAAATATCTAAAATAATTTACTTGCTATTCACGTTTTCTTAGATACTACCTCCCTGCCCCGCCTCTCTTGTTTCCTAAGCGTTAAACTCCTCCCTCTGTCGTAAATAACATATTTTATGATCGAACCCACGAACTCATATAACAAGGACGTGAAATTCGAGTGGAGTGGAGAGTAGCAGGAAAAAAGCGCTTTAATGGGCTAATCTAACTAATTCTCGATCGTTGCGTACTTTGTACTGCGCATCAAGCTGTCTTTTGTTTTGAAAGTGATTAAAAACAATCTCAATTGTGTAAACATTGCTCGGTCGAGAGAAAGGCAGCCAGATGCGCAGTACAAAGTATGCAACGACCGTTGATTAGCTACGGGCGCTTATAGCTCGGCATTGGAGTTTCACGTCCTTTTTATATGGGTTCGTAATCGAACCCTTATCAACTTTCTTGATTATGGCCAGCTTTTGGGTCATTAAGGGACCTCTTTTAACTCTATCTAGATTTTCCTCTACAGTACAAAGATACATTTTAGGTCTAAAATAAGGAATTATTTTAATATCGTCCTCAAAGAATATTCATCAAGAGCCTTAGCGTTATTAACTTCCCATAGGGAAGTTCTTGAAATGGGTCGAAAATTTCTAGCTATTTTTACGTTTCATAATCAGGACAATGCATTAGTACAAAAATATTTACGACTTATTGAATTTTTGAAATTTGTATCATTTAAAAAATATATTTTTGTAGATGCCGGGTGTTAATTATAAAACTTCTTGCATAATTTATGCATGCTTAGTTTATAGAATCTTAAGTGTACATACATTTATGAACAGTTTCTTCAATAAATTCTTCTTGAGATTTGGATTGTGTATCAGGTGTTTCAGCATCTTTTTCACCATCCAATATAGCATTTGTTCGTTGTTCAGCTTGTCGTGCTGATTGTTCACGAGCATAAAACTGCTCAATTAATGCTTTTATCGCACTTTTATCACCTACAGGATACAAAACATACTAATTAGTTCAAGCTCTCAATATATAAAATATAAATTTGTTTGTTATACGTACAGGGGAAAATACTTTCAAAATCAGATGGAGCTTTTGCTTCCAATAATAATTTTTTATTTGCGTCACAATGTTGTATTAAATTTATTAATAACATTAAAACCTAAAAACAAAAAGATCAATATTAATACATGCCCAGGCTGTGTAGATCCTGTATGGGGAACGACGAAACTTCCATACATGTTATTGGCATTTGCAGAAATCTGCAAAGTGTTAGGTATATAATTTTTGGGAAGGGGTCCCCTGTGTTCTCAAAGACACAGGGGACCACTTGGCTTAGGTGCTAGGGTCCCATGTTGTTTCATTATTATTATTATTATTACTGGTAAAATTAAAATTGATTTAAAACTTACCAAAACACTAAGTTCAAATTTCTTTTGTTCTGGAATATAATTTGGAACTTGTAATAATAAATGTAAACTTGCATCAACAATACCTTGTCGACTTCCAAGCAACGAACTGCCCATAGCTAAATAAGTACAAATGAAATGTATTTTATAAATAACTTATAAATAAAATAATAAGAGCAGTTGTTGTTATTGTTAAATACTTACAATTAGAATTAAAATGATGTGTTAAATTAATTAAAACTTTGAGTGTAACAAGTAATGCTTCACGTATTATAGTACCAGTTGCTTCTTTATCTTGTATATCAGTAACTGGATACAAAGGTATTTCAGCATCACATAATCTATATAATTTAACAAGTGTGTCTAAAACGGCACCATTATTATATTTCAATATATATATTTGATTCTCTTCATTTACATGCGTTACCTAAAAAAAAACACAATTAAATTTATAATAATTTTCCATTTTTAATAAATAATTTCCATTAATTTAAGGTTAAAAAATGAGCCATGCGTGTGTCGTACACTTAATCAAAACATAGGGTTCCGTTGTATGTATTAAATAGTAAAATATTCTTCAAAATTTAAATTGAGGGTCGAATAAGAATGCTTTGAGCTACTGAATTTCTAACGGCTTGAATAAGGATAGAATCCTAAACAAACTCTAAATAATAAATTATTTTCTGGAGGCTTGGTAGAGTATTAGACTTCTAGGTTTAATAGGTTTAGGGTTCGATCCTTCTTCAAGCCGTTCATTATCAATTGATTAATCAATATTCAACGTGATCTGGAAGTTATTATTTAAGGAACGCATTACTAAGGGCATAATTCTGATTCGTCTCGGATGAGAACAGTTGTCGGGCCGTTTCAGTGACTGTCTGGTGTTGATATCCTCACCACCAATAACTTTTTTATCTTTTTTGGATACTTTCTACTTTTTATCTTAGAAAGGTTTACTTCTATCTACTGCTAATATATCTACGGGGGCGCATTAAAATATTACGAAATTTCTGTTCTATAAAGGTGTCAAGTAAATTATGGAAGTTCGGAAAGAAAATTACATCTCGATTAAATTACCTTTCAAACACACATCGATCAAACTTAAAACATTTCTCTATTTGCGTCGGGGGCAAAAATGAACTATTGATCTTCCTAACAAGATTTTTCAATCTTTTTAGACTATAACTTTCAGTAAATAAGAGGCATTTAAATGTTGTTTTGAAAAATATAAAGTCGTTTTAACGTTAAGATTTAGTTTCCAAAAATAAATACTTACATTTTCTAATACTCGCATACATCGATCAACTTTACGTAATTTATCCAATAATGGATCAGTCCACGTTCCAACATAATCAGATAATTGTCGACAACATTCACATATTGTTTTAACAATATGTTCTAAACCACCAAGCTCACGTAATTCCTCTTTAAACCATTCACCAGCACGTTTCGATGTTAAACTTAACAATGTTTCCATGGCTAGTTGACCCACAGTAATATTATCCAAATTTAAATGTAACGCATGCCCTTGACTCTTAATATCAGCACATATTTCACGTACTTTCTGTTTGTTCTTATCTAATTGTGATGTACTTAGACCACAATCATCCAATGCGTTTTTATGACTTACATCGGACTCTAAGAGATTCAACATTAATTCTAAACAATCACGATCTAAATCCATATTTAGACGATCTTGTGATAATACAAACATAACAGTGGCTGTACATAATCCTAAACTCTGTAACAAAATCAAACAAACATTTTTAAACACTTAGAAATAAATAAAGTCTTATATACAGGGGGCGTAAAAGTAATCGTATTATGCAAGAATGCAGGACCTTCTGGCAATGAGCGTATTCGAAAAGATCCGCAGCCGCTCTCTTTGAATCATTTAGCACCTGTTATAAATTTTTCCTGTGATAAAAAATATACTTTAAACAGGTATATTTCGGTGAAAATGATTGAATTTGAATGAAATATACAGGGTGGGTCATTTTAATCTATAATGGCTAATAGCTCGTTTTGTAGTTAACCAATAAAAAAATAACATCAACAAAAATTGTATTTGAGTAACAAAAATTGTATTTGTAATGAGTATTTTAGCGAAACTGTACATATATTGCATATACTTTGTATAAAGGGTGCCTTTTTTAAGTTGACATATACTTGAAACTCAAAAAATAACTTTTATCGATAAAAATACGTCAAGCGAAAAATGTTGGGTGTGTAGGGGCACATCATACGCAGACATTAAGTTGACCTAAGGAGATTACTTTCACATTTCATTAAATTTAATGATTATATTTACCTGATCACTTGCAGAATCATGTAATGCCTTAAAGAATTTGGCAACAGTACCGTGGGCACGTACATGCATCCTAAATGCAGGTGTCATACATTTCGTTGCTAATGTGATGGCTGATAAACATCGTGTACTAACTGGATTATTATCTTGTAAAGCATCTAATATATAATCCACGTCGTCATTGAACTCTTGAAATTCACCAATTTCTTGTATTTGATGCGCTTTTTTCACATTACGTACAACCGTGTAAAACTGTAAAATCAAATAAAAATAATAAAGAGTTATAACAACTGAAAATACAAATTTTTAAGAATCTCTTGAAAAAGAGAATCTCGAATATGGAAACGTTAATTCATTAAAAAAAATATTGTTTTGTTTAAAGACGTTTTATAACACCCTGCGAATTAATGTGTGTTGTCATTCGATAAACATCGTTATTTTTTAGAGAACGGAATAAGTGAATTATTGACGGCCGTGAGAGAGGTAGAAAGAGAGAGAAATTGTAGGAGTATAAAGGAGATGAAGACAGTTGTTATCTGTTATCTGTACGTGCCTATGTTATCGGTCTCTTCCTTTTGTAATCAACGGTTTGGCGGAGACTTTCCACTCTATGGTATTATCTTTATGTTATTTTTATATTAATCTTTTATTGAAAATGCTTTTAATTTAAACAAAACTGATTTTTTAACAACATTAACCTGCCCGGTTATTCAACATGATAATTAACAAAAAAAATAGTAGCTTTAGAAAAAATACTTTGGAAAAAATTGGAGTATAAGAAGTTATTTACAATTGAAAAGATTCGAAAAACCAGTTCTTTGCAACAACAAGTAAAAAGGACGGAAATTTTAATAATAAAAAAAATTTATAAAAAATAGAAGATTGTACTCGCAGGAAATTTGTTCGAGGCAGATTGATAATTATGCAGAGGTATGTAGGACAATTCTTAACGAAGAAAGCTCTTTTTCATTTTTAATTTACGGAGAACGCTTTGTTACCTTTTTTTACGGCTGTTCCGAAGCACCTAATATTGTATGTTCGTAAATTGTGCGGAAACTTTATATTATCATACAAGCAAGTCATATAAGCCAAGCTTCCGTCGGATTAGACTTCAGGTAGTCTCATTTTTCTCGCAAAGCTAGTCTCATTTTTTTCGAACCTTTCGATTTTTATACCCTGTATACATGAAATATATATCAAATTTAGTCCCAAGGTTATAGCGTTTAGAAATATTGATGATCCGAAGAAAATTTTGATATAGGTGTTCATAAAATCACCTAATTAGTCCATTTCCACCTGTCCGCCTGTCAGCACGATAACTCAAAAACGAAAAGAGATATCGAGCTGAAACTTTTATAGCTTACTCAGAATGTAAAAAGTAAGATTGAGTTCGAAAAACGAGAAATATAGGTCAATCGGGTATCTTGGGTCCGTAGGACTCATTTTGTAAACCGTAAGAGAAAGAACAAAAGTTGGCGATGAAAAAACTAAAAAAATTGGCGATGATCTTCAAAATCGGCTCAGTTTGGAAAAGTCTTTAAAGAAAAAGATAATTTAAGGGAGATTGTTCTCTTATATGTTTCAAATGCGAATTTAAGGTTCCGTACTCGAAAAATTTTCCGGAGGTTTTTTAAATTTTGTAAATTTCACTTCTATCTAATTATCGCGTTGAAAACCCACACGGATTCATTTTTTTTTTTTTAAATGAAAATTCTTAGCCTATATTAAAACAAGTGAAACCAAACAATTGACTGAGTTAGTTGTTGAAATATCATGCCTAGTCAGTGTTGATTTCTTTATCACATTACACACACAAACATGTGACACATACAAACATGTGACATATACATAACTGATAATCAAGTATAGTACATATTATAAAATTTCCGCCTAATTGGCGCCCTCACGGGTAAACAGTGATGTTTACAAAAAAATGTTTCAAACAAAAGTTGTTTAATTTTTGATAAGGAACATTTTTTACATTTAAACTTTTGTTCTATCTATAACGGTTTACAAGATGGGTCCTACGGACCCAAGACCCAATTGACCTATGATGCTCATTTACGAACTTGACCTCACTTTTTACCTCCTGAGAACGCTGTAAAAATTTCAGCTCGATATCTTTTTTCGTTTTTGAGTTATCGTGTCCACAGACGGACGGACGGACAGCCGGAAATGGACTAACTAGGTGATTTTATGAACACCTATGACAAAATTTTTTTCCTAGCATCATTATTTTTAAGCGTTACAAATTTGGGACTAAACTTAATATACTATGTATATTTCATATATACATGGTATAATGACTACACAAATAGACCCTCTACTGGCCAAAAATTAATCCTTTTCAATAGAGAATCCAAGAAAAAGTGCAAATATACAAAATAAGAACTTACTCCTTTAGCTTTCTTAGTACATTTAATACTAGTAATAGCTTCAGCCTCATCCATAGGATCAGCATTTTCACCAGGCCAATGTGTAACTCGTGTTAATTGTGTTGTTTCAAAGTCCATTTCTTCATAAACATTACTTTCCGGTGTTTTTGAATCACTTCCTGTTGAAGTTTTCGATTGTGCATCTTTGTCATCACACCATTTATGTTTGTATAATGCGTGCCGTTTTTTCGTACCACCCGATACTAACGATCGACTCTTAAATATGCTACCTTTCTTTTTCGATATAACTAATTTAACGGGGGGTACTTTTTCTTGTTGTTCGTCTGGTGGTTTTTCCTCTTCTTGTTTCGTTTCCGTTTCAGTTTGACTGGATATATTTGTTTCTGTGTTCTGTGATGCGGTATCCTGTAAGGATTCACTAGGTGTGTCATCACTTTCACTATCCGATGTCCAATCTTGTTCAAAACTACTTTTCTTTGGTATTTTCTCTAATATTTTTTCAGGTGATATTGCTTCCAAATCAATATTTGTACTTGCTAATAATTCTTCAGCTATTTCCATTGTTTTTATGGTTTCTTCTTCGGTTATAGCACTTTTATCTTCTACCTCTTTCGGTTTTTCTTCTAAATCTGTAAAAATTATGATAAGTAAATTAGAGTTCAAAAAAGGAATCGATTCCTATTGGTCAATATGCGACGATTTTTCAAGCAGAAATCTTTACCATGCTGAGAGCATCATTCCTGGGAGAAATCTCAGCGCAGAAGCTGTGAGCTTTCTGTGTAGCGTCTGGCTTCGACAGAATCCTACTTCATCTGCTTAAAATACCATCTCTTATCTGGAGACGGCTCGTCTTCAGGTGATTGGTTGTTCTCAAGAAGGGTAGCAAGGGATCGGTCTAGGGGCTATAGACGCTTTTTCGGTGCTTCTCTTATGTTTAAATATTATTATTAAACTTATCGAAAAGCTTATTCTTGAAAATTTTTTCGTTGTAAATCTTTTTCAAGATAAATAACTAATTTGCTGAGAATTTGAATGTTCTTAGATCGATGCTTACTTTACAATGTAAAAAATTTTTAATTATCTTACCTGTATTATTATTTTGTTGAGAATTACAATTAACATCGGTTTTAGGTAAATTAACCGCTGGCGCAGCTTCTTCAAGTGATTCTTCAGGTTCTTCACTTTTTGCAACAGTTGGTATTGGTGTATATGTCGGTGAACCAGCTCCTAATAAATTCTCATAAATAGCTTTTCGTTCCAACTCATATTCTTCGGCAGGTATATATTGTGGTTCCGAGTCTAAACTCTTTCGTGGTGACATAAATAACGACGGGAATGGATCATTTGAATCTGACAACCCAGCACTCTCTGGATCAGATTGTTGATTACGACGTGACGAACGGGTCACACGTCCATGGGCTGGTGACTTCGAACTCGATTCAGATTTCTCTGATTTTTCGGATTTCTCTGATTTTGAACTGGGTGATGTTAAACCAACACTAACAATTGTTGGGCTTGGTGTACATTCCGTTGATTCATCTGAATCGCTAAGTAATCGTGATTTCCCTTTTGATATTCGTAACACAATTGGTGGTTTATGAGAATCGTGATCACGTCGATTTGAACTGATTGCAGGTACACTAATAGTTTTTGCTTCAATTTTTTCCGTGGAATTTTTCGAACTATAAAATTTCTTAGGTGCATTCAAACGTGGCGAGGTTTTTGGTGGTGCAACTATTTTCTTCGGCGGAGGTAATGGTTGCTCTTTGATTTCTTTACTTTCCTTGCTTTCTTTACTTCTCGTTTTCTTGGTTGAGGTATACGTAAAATCGGTTTTTTGTGTGTAAAGTGCGGCATCGTTACGGACCCCTGTCTCTGGGGGATCTGGATTACGACTTTTAAAGAATTTTTTCGGTTTAATTACCGCTGGTGCCGCTACTGAATTATCAAACGAGAATGGATCATTGTTGCTTTTGTTATTTTGATCGTTATCTAAACGTAAACGTTTTTGTGGAACATCTTCTCGATGTACTCCTAGACCGTTTGCATTTCGTATTGATGTAAATGATGTTATTCCCCATTTACCAACAGTTCCTGCCGATCGTACGGCAGACGGACGATTACTGTTTTCATTAAATAATGTGTCGAATTGAATACTGGTTTGAACACCGCCCTTACGATTATACGATTTACCATACCCTCGTGACATATTTA
Source organism: Chrysoperla carnea (assembly GCF_905475395.1). Lineage (NCBI taxonomy): Eukaryota > Metazoa > Arthropoda > Insecta > Neuroptera > Chrysopidae > Chrysoperla > Chrysoperla carnea. Next base: position 131,668,950 of record NC_058337.1, read on the forward strand.
TTAAAAATTCTATTAAAAAAAAGAGAAGAATTATTGGATACCGTGCGTCAAAACGAGAATATTATAGATCGGATGCCCCAGTGCCGGATTAACCCATGTCGGTCAGTGTGGGCAAGTTATGATAACCCCTTTTGTACGGCTCTTCTCATACAAATTTGCCTTTCCCTGGACGCCCCCGTGTAGCGATCTTCTAGTACAAATTTGTCTTTTTCTCTTTTGATTTTCTCAGGGCCTCTAGCCGATGCAGTGTCCCTAGACAATTGCCTAATTCGCCTAATGGTTAATCCGTCACTGGCCAACACTTTAAAATACTTGAATAGACCTAGTTCTGAAAGTGAAATTTTAAGCGGTCACTGGTGCATAACTAACGGTGCTAAAAATTATCCCCCAAATAATAATATTTAAGTAGAAAATAAATTACCCAAAATTGATTTTTTTAGATTATCTTTTCGAAATTGAGTTTATCTCTTAAAAATTTTGCTTTAAGAAGATGAAATCGAGAAAATTGTCAAAAACTTAACTTTCAAAATGTGGAAAATTTTTTTAGTTACTTCATAAAAAATTTTCCATAATGGGTTTATATTCATCCAGAATATTTGGTTCATTAGTGTGTTGCATTCGATATGTGTTAATACATACAAGCTCTGAATTTTTCTGAAAGTCTGGACTTTCATATCAATCCAATATTTTGTTTATTATCTCCAAATATAAACAAAATATATTTTCTGATTATTTCATAAAAATTTATTAAATTACACGATTGAAATTCCCGCAAGTGAATAGATTTCAAATAGAATTAAAATCTCGAAAATTAATGAAGGTAAAATTTCAGTTATTACTCTATCTGGGCAGAATCTTACAGCAAAACTTGGCGCCCAAGGAATCATAATATTGCCGTCAAAATTGACATTTGGTAATTACATAATTTTTTCCATGTAAAAAACTTTTAGAAAAATCAAAAAACACATTTTAATTAATTGTATTGTAATTGTACGAACGTACTTACCACAAAACTAACTCAATTTTCTCAAATATATAAAAAAATAATAAACCATTTCACTCTTTTTAGATGATTAATATTAAACGCCATTTCAATCGTCTCTATTCTAAATTATTTATTTATCTAATATTACAATTAAATAATTCAATGAATATGTTTGATTTATTTTATTTTTATACATCAATTAATAACATTATTTCATAATAATATTCAATACTGTGTAATCTTTTTAAAATGTTATACATTTTCACTCAAATACACTAGTAAATAAAAAGCCTCCATATGCTTTAACTGAATCACTATGAATTGTATCGACATGAATGATCAATTAAAATCATACTGGAATTATAGCTAATTTTTTAAAGAGCTCCTTTTGTTTTTTTAATTAACCCTTAACATGTTATTAACCCATTTTTAATTACAAAGTAATAAAAATTTTATTTTATAAACATGTTTAAATTGTTTGAATTTAAAAAGATATAACTCTTTTGTAAACAAGATTTTTAACCTATTCACACACATTCCATGTGCGTTCCTTCGTAAAAACATATATGCTATTTCGTAAAATATTTATGAAAAAACATATATCCGTTTTCGAGCTACTACTAGGTTATTTAAGTATTATTTGTATTCAATAATTTTTCAGCTTTACGATCATTCGAACTTTATTAGTAAAGATTCCTACAAGGTTTTATCCATACTAACGGAGGTGATTGTCATTTCCTATTTGACATTTCATTCTCAAATATTTAGACGATTTTCCACTTGAAATTAAAACTTGTGTATTTTGTTGAGTTTCAGAAGCCCTCTCCCGACTGACCTACATTTCTAATACTATATAACGTTTTCTAGAACAACGTTCATTTTTTTGAAGTAGGTTCTACATATCTTCTTTTTTTAAATGGCCTTGAATTTTGTCTCAATATAATGAATAATCAAATTGATTTATGAACAAAGCTATTCTTATTATTCAAATGATTTCCTTTTACAAAAAAATTTAAGATGACCGATGCGCACTAAAAAGACTTCCATGTTCTATAATCTATTTGTTTTGTGAGATTTTATTTATGATCGAGTTGTAAATGAAATTAACAGTGTGTGAGGAGGGTGATTAAGAAGGGATCTCTTTGGTGAGATAGTTAGGGACTGCCTCTATAGGGATGGCTCAGGCAGGGCTGGTTCAGGCAGGGCTGGTTCAGGCAGAGCTGGATCTAAGAGGAGACCGAGCAATGTGACAATGAACATGAGATCTGAGACATTCTTTACTTTTGTTCCCTAGGAGTGTAATATATTTTATTGATATTACACAGTAAACTTAGAAAGTACTATAAATCTACGTATGCACCCCTTAGTATATTCTATCTTAACCAATGAGTATAAGAAATTGAAGAGAAGGTCGCGTATACAGGAACGAATGCCATCTGGAATTTGGGTCTTCTAAATACTACTGTATTTACAAAAGAATCAGTACATATTGTTACGCAAAGCAGAGTGGCAGCGTGCTTGCGTAGTGGCAGCGTGCTAGGATGTTTTTAGATCGAAACCACGCTCTATTTACAGAATTTTTAAACCAATTTATGGAGATGAAGAGCGTTTATGGCAAGAGACTCAATCACCAGAGGCGTTGAGACTCGTATACCCTTTTTTAACACTGCCAGTAATGGGGGCCTTCTCCTCTATCTTATACTCTTTGATCTTACCTACTCACTTTAACTGAGAATCTGAGATTACGTGTAAAAGGAAATGCAAGTACCAAATGCAATGAACCCATCATAAAGACAAGTAATTCCCATATAATAATTTTTAATTTAAACAAATCATTTGGTTGTAAATATAATCAAACTTTATAATTAATTTTAAAAATAAAACTGCAAATTAATATAAAAAAAATGATGACATCATAAGTAATAAATTGTAACAAATGATTTTAATGAATTAAAAACAAAAAAACCGACACATAAACATATCACTGATTTGACTCGAATAATTTAGATAATTTTTCAAAAATGTTTAATCAATTTACAATTATATTAATTTTATCTGTGATTTTTTCTTGTTTTGCCATTGAAAAATATCAAAAACCAGAACAAGAAGATGCTAATGGTTTACCATCACTTAGTTTACGTACTTTACAAAAACCGTTTAGAATGGCTAAATTAAATTTACTTTTTTCAAAAGCTCAACATGTAAGTTGAATTTTATTTTCAAAATTATTTAACAGATAAGAAACTATTTTAAAGATAACCGCAGTCGTATTTATTGTGGCCCGGTGTTTTGACATATCTAACTTTTTTTAACTTCCCTGGCGGACAAAATATTTGAAGAAAAAATAAGTCTTAAACTCTTAAGTCTTAGGATCTCTGAATAACTCTGAATTTCTAAACGTTTTTGGACTGTCTAATTCAGACTGAATAAGTCAGAATAACTCTGAATTACAGTCCGAAAACGTTTAGAAATTATTTTATAATTTAGTTATTCACGAGATCCTAAGACTTAAGAGTTTAAGACTTATGTTTTTTTTCTTCAAATATTTTGTCCACCAGGGAAGACAGAGTTCCTAAGACTTTCAGTGTTTCTAAAACTTTTTTGAGTTTTTAAGACATATTCTTTCTTCAAATATTTTTCCCATCAGGGTCCAACTGAAATACTTAACATTTACAAAATTTTATTGTATGTACTTAAAAAAATTTAATAAATAATAATAATAAAGACCATTTCCAATCGATTTCTATCTAATTTATAAGTTTACGAAGTAGTGTTGCCATTTCTCGAGATTGTGTTGCCATTTCTCGAATCGAGAGACTCCAGAAATCGCGTATAAAACTCTCGATATCAACATACCTCTGTGCCACATATATAATTAGATTAATTTCACTACCTCCGACTTTTTGGTTTATCTTCGGCCTTACCGGAGCTTTAAAGTGGCAACCTTACGGCTATATCTATAGCTAATAATAATTGCGTTTGTATTAAATAGCGTTTACCAGAAGAAAAACTCCGTCGATTATTTCGTGAATTAAAACTACACGACAAAGAGGAAATGGAATTAAAGAAAAAGAAACATGATGGTGAAGATTCGGATGGTTTATTGGAGGCTGGAATACGTAAAAAATTAATTGGTATCATGAGTACATATGATCTTCTAGATCATTACGATCATATTCACGATAAAGATAATTATATTCGACACATGTCGATGAATGATCCTGAACGTCCAACGAAAGCGGTATTTAGCGACAAAAAATTGAATCGATTATGGAATCAAGCTGAACATGGTGGATTTTCACCGGATGAATTGAAAATGTTACGAGAGGAATTTGCACACCATCAAGATAAAATTGATCAGTATCATGCGTTGTTTGAGCATGTCGATAATCACAGACCAGCAGAGCATCCAAAGTCTCTGGAAACAGGTTTGTAAATCGTAAAAGGTCTCAAGATGTGAATAAAAGAAAAGGGACACTGCCTTGTTTCTAAATTCCATTATTAACTGTTACCCCAGAAAAATTTTTAAAATAATTTGAGAAAGAATTAAATTTTCTTTAAATTTTTGTACAGATATGCTCGATTTGGACGAAGATATGGATTTGGATCGTTTAAATGAGGACATCATCCAAAAGCAACATAATCAAATGTTATATAAAAAATCAGATATTCTTCGACATAAACATAATGAATTATTGGATGGATATCGAGAATTAGAATCAAAGGCAAATAAAGGTCCTCTACATAGAGAATTTTCACATCCAAAAGTTGAAGCACTTTGGCAAACTGCGTTACATGGAAATTTTTCACATTCTGAATTGGATTCACTTAAGGTAAGGTTTCCTAAAAAGTATTGTAGATAATAATTTTCCCCTCAGAAAATTCCCATACGCAATTTCTCTTCCAGGATGCCTGGAAAATTTACAATTTTCAAGAGATTGGATTGTAATTTTCAATTGGAATCCTTAGGAAATCGGACGATACAACTAACCTTGCTTTGTTGAATATCGAATAAAATGATTTTGCCATTTCCATTCAATTTTCTTATTACTAGCAATTCCCCGCTCTGGTTCGCTGGACGATTACATTTTGCTTCAAAACTAATTCTCAAAATCATGTAAAGAATAATTGGATATACATAACTATAAGCAAATTTTGTTTTCAGCCCTCGATCCTCTGATTCTTCATATAATACAAAATATCCTTCTCCCATTATCCCTCTTACCCCTCTCAATCTACCCGTTCGTACCCATTACTTCCTCTTAATTCTTCAAGAGGCTTTCGACTAGGGCACATTTGAGGAGGATGGTGGGTCTCTTGACAGGAAACTGTTGATTGAACTATCATCTTAAATCATAACATAGGAATCTCTGACGATTCCAACTGTAGGGCTCTATGGAGGACAACAAAACTTCCATACATGTTATATGTAGTTGCAGAAGTCTGCAGGGCATCAGATTCAGTATTCGGGTCCAAAACCTTGGATCCATCATTCCTGAGATAGATCCCGACAGAGAAGCTGTGGGCTTTCTGCGTGGCTTCTGGTCTTGACAGAATCCGTTTGCTTCATCTGATTTTAATAGCATCTCGTACCCGAAGACGTATTGTCTTCGGGTGGCAGGCTATTCTCAAAAAACGCACAGAACTTTTCTTGGCTTATCCCAATATCAAATTTCATCAAAACCGATTTAGATATTCAGCTGTGAAATATCTAAACCTCCCTTGGAAACCTCTCTTGGATCTTCCTAGCTCCTAGACCTATTATTTTAAAAAGATTGTTTCTTTGTTTTTAATTAATTTATCTTTGAATTTTTGCCAACAGTTGGAGTTGAAACACTATCAAAAACGATTAAATCATTTACAAAAATTACAACATGAACGTAATGTACTCGATAAACTAAATCGTCAAAAGAATGACGATGAAAGATCACGTGAAGCAATCAATTTGGATGTAACCATTGAAGATCATGCAGCCAAAGTTTTTAATATTCATAGACAATTGGAAGATAAAATCGCTAGTAAACATAATGAATTATAACAGCTTAGCGAAAACTCACCAACCCAACGATTAATCTAAGTCAATGTTCTGAAATTAGTGTTATATTAACATAATTTTCCTAGATGAACGAAAATATAATTCGGACACGATTCTACGGCAACTAAGTCACTAAGACGTACATTTGTCACATGTGATGTTGCAAATTTTTTACTCCATTCATGTAGGATGATGCATTTTATCGTCATGCCGATCATATGTCTTGCTTTTAGTTTATTAAAATTTTTTGTATAATATCGTTAAATTTTATTAACAATTTTGTAATTTTTTGTTTCGTATCAAATAATTAATTTTTTTAATAAACAAAATTTCTTTTTTTAAAAACACAGGTCTGCGACTAAAAAACTGCTAAGGATTTTTTTAAAATTTTCGGATGGCTGTGACAACAATCTTTTTTGAGGGCTGGATCCGCTTCTGATCAGCCCCCGCTTTAATAACATCGACCCGCGTAGTAAACAACTCTACATACCGGAATTTCAGCTTATTTGAACTGAAGGTCATGAAACGGATTTATAACACACTTTCTTCCACGTTGACCTACGATACAGTGAAACCATCGATGCAATTCTATAATTTCGGGGAAAAAATGACTAAAAATAAAAAATAACTCGATTTTTTCGAAGCTTTATGTGTTTGAATAATTTAATAGAGAGAATCGCTTTAATACTTAACTTTCACAACGTTAACTCGACTCGATTACCATGGGTAATCATTTTGGTAATAGATTGGAAGGTAATTTGGAATCTAATATCAAAAAAAATTTCGTAATTTAGTTTAAAATTTTTATTATGGACTACAAAATATATTTTATTGCCAAAAAATGTTTATCTTACCAATCAATACCAAAATATAGAAATTTTACTTATCTATTATCACTTTGATTATTCGATCGTTTCAACGATTCTAATCGTCCAATCTCTCGCAATTCAGCACGTTTTGCTTTACGTTCTTTACGTGTTTCATCACCATGTGCAAAATACTTTTGTCGAAAGTCTGGTATTTCTTTCATTACGTCCAAATGATTCTTATCGAATTCTTTCACTTTTTCGTATGTTAATAGACGACGCGATGTATATTTATTTAATATTTGTTCAGAATTTGCGATTAATTGTAAACATGAATTCTCTGGTAGTATTTCTGGAGAATAATCGTCCCTTAAACAAATTGAAATTGAATTTTTAGCCTTGGTTTTTGAAAAAAAAATTAATATCCATAACCTATTACAGTATAACCTCGATATTAACTCGACCCACAATAATCGGAATCCTCGTCGAAAAAAAGCCATTCTTTTCCACTGAACTCCTAAATAAGCGGTATCTCGAAATATTTAGATTTTGTATCTCGAACAGAATGTTATTTCCTTGCGAGATATTGATGGTACATATTTATACTCTGTAACTCGAATTTCATGAACAGCAGACTTTGTAAGTCGTAGTGGGTAAAATATAATCTCGCTTTTCTAAGTCGCAATTTTAGCAATTATATTCTCTATATCTCGAACTACTTGTTTAGTCGAAAACTCATTAACTCGAAATTTTTTTTCATTTCTCTTAAGGTTTGGATTATAGAGGTTCCACTGTAATACTATCTGATATAGCAAAGTTGGGTCTATTCTGAGTTTTATCCATAGCGAAAGTAATACCATAGAGCTGTATCGACATAGGGGACACAATAAGTGAATTCTTGACCGCAAAAAAAAGACAGAATATAAGGGAAACGAAGACCGTTATGCGGCTATGACAACAATTTTTCTCGATTTTTTGCAATTTTTTTAAGAGGTACAAATAAAAATCAGTTTCTAATTTCTAAAATTTACCTATAGACCGGAAACCAACAAACAAGACGGCCATTTAATTTTAAATGTTCGGCTGAGAATGATAATAAATCATGATAAATTTGTGATAATCCATAATCGACTTTAGACGGTACATGATTTTGTAAATGCTCTTCAGTTAATTCATAATTATCTTTTTCGATTCCAATTTTCTCCGTTGATTCTCGTATACCATACGGTGCTGAAAATTAACAAAAATATCTAATTTTTTACGGAAAATTATGTTTTGGCCGGATTATTTACAGTATTATTTTCTCAAGTACAAAACATTCCTTAAACATAAGACAATAAGAATCATAATCCAACTCATGTTTGAAAATTAAAACCCAACTGTCTACTGCACTACTAAATGTAAAAAAACTCCTCGTGTTTCGAAATTTTGAATATCTTCGATTCTACTCACGTTAGCATATTAATATGGATGATAATCCTGTAAAAGATTACAAGACGTAAAAAAAAATGTACTTACGATCAGTTATTATTGAATCAATTTGAAATTCTGATCTCCAAAGTGGTAATGAAAAATCGGCCACCAATACATCTAAATATAAATGCTCCAAATGATATTGTTTCATGTTTAAAAGTATCCCTTCATTGATTTCACGTTTCTGAAATAAGACCTAACATTATAGTCTAAGATCCGTATTAAGATCGTCCTTCACCGAACTCCTTACCAGACAAAAATGATGTTTTAGAGAACAAGATAATTTTTTAAATATGTTTAAATTAGGCAACCCCTTTGGAAATTGTCATTATTATTTTTAATTAAATTTATAAAAAATTATTTTTTTTTTAATTTCACTGGCGTGTCTACTAAATAAAATTAACTCCGACGGAAAGTATATAATGTATACAATATGCTACACCTCAGTTGCAGACCTTTTTTTTGTCCCTATTACCTGGTTGCCGTGTTTAAACAGGTAAATTGATATTAGTAATTGCGCTTTATTGTTTACCAATTGAGACCAGTCTTAAAATGTAAGCAATTTAATTAGAAATAACGTAGTATAAAGTTGCTTGAGAAAATTCAGTCGTAAATGCGGGTTGCAAGGGTTTAAAGTTAAAAAATTCGGGTCGAGCAAAATTGTTAGACAGAGAGGCATTGAGTGTATAATTCTCTGTTATAGAAAAGCATACACTACTACAGCTGCGCGCACAGGCGTCGTAAACTGTGAGAGAGTGCGCATGTTCCATACTCCATGGTAAAGACAAGGATAAATTAAAGTACTATAGTGTAGTGTTTTGGAGTGGATAAAATGATTTTTGAAAAGCTTGGCATATATGAAACCAGTAGAGAAGCACGTTTTTGAAACAAATCAAAGAACAATATTCTTAAAAAAATTAAACTTATTATTATTAATACATGTTTAATAGGAAAATAGGAAATTTTATTATTGAGTATTCTCAAAACAAATCAAAAAACAATATTTAAAAAAAAAATATTAACACATGTTTAGTAGGAAAATAGAAAATTTTTTATTGAGTAATCAATACATTACAAGAAGTAATCACACTAAATATAAAATTAAATGATTATTATTCCGGATCAGAATCGCCGGAAGTTGTACCGTTTTCTAAGTCAGAGGAAACTTCTTCATTGTCTTTTTCTGTCATTTGTAAAATATCCTCTATTTTTAAAGGTGTTTGGTCTCCATCAAATCCTTTTGGTTTTAAATAACCATCAAGGTACCAACCACAATTTTCAGGGTTTAATTTTACGCAATTAGATTCAGTTGCATGTAGCCACATTGAATTTACATAAATAGTGCGTAAAATTTTTTGTTTTAGTGATTCCCAGCATGGTGGTATCGTGTTTGAGTCAAAACTTCTAACTTTTTAGAAAATTTTCATTATCTTCTCTCGCAGAAAAATTTTTTACGAATATTTCATATCGAGCGTCGTTTACTTTGTTACAGTTTTTAATACCATACATTGCTACGGTGAATTCTTGGACTACATTCATTTTTTCATCAATAAAAATGTCAGTATCATCAGTCAATGAAGCGAAATACTGTTGATACTTTTGGTTTTTTGAAAATAACTTGAAAGGTCTTATCTTTCCTTTATTATAGAAAGCAGCGGTGTAATCAGAACCAGTGTATGCATGGAAAGCAGGTAAACCTAGACACAGATCGGATTCCAATTTTGATGCCAATTCTGTGCAATTTATGCAATTAAGATCATTGCCACTTTTTTTTTCATCAATGAACTTGCAAGCCAAATTTGAGAATCTTTAATTTTATGCATGTTACCGAGTAAAATTATCAAAACATCTGTGTCTGCCGATTTAATTAAAATTCTTGATCCTGCTGTTGCTTTGTAAGCATGAAAAACCATTCTTGTATCCGCTTCTTCGTGAAAACATTCGTAATCATTTTCTTTATTTTTTATCACGCGATTTTGTTGAGTTTTATAAGAATAGCAATGTTCTTTCACTGTCAAAAATATTTTTTTGTCATTAATTAAATTTTTTAAGTAGTCATTCTCCCAATAGTTACTCAAAAACTCTATCAAAGCCTCTTTGAAACGATAATTTTTCAGACTTTTCAAAAAATCTGTAGGTCTAGTTTGTTGAGGACCTGAAATTTTTTTGCATAAAAAACACTTTTTCTTTGTCATTTTTGTACTTTTTTACAGCACACAACACGTTTTTACTAACAAAATACGCATTCAAAACTAAAACTTAACACTCAAAACTAAACACTATAGTACTTTAATTTTTTTTTAAATATTGTTTTTTGATTTGTTTTGAGAATACTCAATAAAAAAATTTCCTATTTTCCTATTAAACATGTATTAATAATAATAAGTTTAATTTTTTTAAGAATATTGTTCTTTGATTTGTTTCAAAAACGTGCTTCTCTACTGGTTTCATATATGCCAAGCTTTTCAAAAATCATTTTATCCACTCCAAAACACTACACTATAGTACTTTAATTTATCCTTGTCTTTACCATGGAGTATGGAACATGCGCACTCTCTCACAGTTTACGACGCCTGTGCGCGCAGCTGTAGTAGTGTATGCTTTTCTATAACAGAGAATTATACACTCAATGCCTCTCTGTCTAACAATTTTGCTCGCCCCGAATTTTTTAACTTTAAACCCTTGCAACCCGCATTTACGACTGAATTTTCTCAAGCAACTTTATACTACGTTATTTCTAATTAAATTGCTTACATTTTAAGACTGGTCTCAATTGGTAAACAATAAAGCGCAATTACTAATATCAATTTACCTGTTTAAACACGGCAACCAGGTAATAGGGACAAAAAAAAGGTCTGCAACTGAGGTGTAGCATATTGTATACATTATATACTTTCCGTCGGAGTTAATTTTATTTAGTAGACACGCCAGTGAAATTAAAAAAAAAAATTAATTTTTTATAAATTTAATTAAAAATAATAATGACAATTTCCAAAGGGGTTGCCTAATTTAAACATATTAAAAAAATTATCTTGTTCTCTAAAACATCATTTTTGTCTGGTAAGGAGTTCGGTGAAGGACGATCTTAATACGGATCCTCTACTATTATTCATTTGAATTTTTAATGATTTTAAGGATGTACGAGCACCGTTATCAAGAGTAAACTTTTGGCTTGACATACCAGAAGAATACATTTAAGTTTTATCTAAATCAAATTCCTAGAGAGGAAGGCCCACAGGAATTATCCAAGGGAAATTAAAAGCCAAAACATGGTGCTCGTATTTCCTGAAATAGTAATAAAAACCTTCTGTGTAATTCTGGAGGGCCTGGTACGTGCATGTAACATCATATAATCGATATCCGTTCCAATAACATATGCACCAAATTGAGCTGCAGCAACCAATAACGAACCACTACCCACAAATGGATCCAAACAAATATCACCAGGTTTACAGCATGCTTGATTTGCCATTATTAATGATAATTGTGCATCCATACTTGTATTTCCAATAAATTTACGTGTTTTTAACGATATTTTCGATATTAAATATCGTGCACTATCACATATCTATGAAATTTATCGATTTACAATGAGATAGAACAATTCATATAGATAATTAATTGTTTAAATACCTCTGTATATAATAGGTAGGTATTGAAAATAACTAAATTTATAGGCAAAATTTCTAAGTTGTTTAAAAAAGCTCGCGAGCAGCGAAACTCCACCACTAGGGTCATATTTCTCCCTCATTTAATGTTTCCTACAATTAGATGCTTCTTATTGAAATGGGATTTTGTCTTTTGTCAAAAACATGAAATGTCTTGAAACGAATCTGTTTTAAATCACGATTTTATGGTATAAAAAGGGAGTTGAGGGGTTGAGAGTGCGCTACCCTCTAATTTTCTATTTTCAAACCTCTAGCTCGATTTGGATTAGCTGTGGAGGTGTGGCGTCTTAAAAACCGCAAACAAACATAATTTTGTGGTATTAAAAAAGGAGTATGGGTTGGGAAGTTGACAACCCCCAAAAGGCACTTCCTTGACACAAACTTTCATACCAATATTAAACCCTCTATCTCAATGTGGAGGAGCAGTGCAGGTGTGCCTTAGAAGTGCTGGGAAGTTGAAAACCCCATATATACAGGGGGTATAATAAACAATTTTTGAAGGAATTTTTAAAATATTTACCCAACGTCCAAAAAATACATCTAAAGGTTTTTCTGGAATATCGTTTGGATTTAGACCGTAGTATTCAATGTAATGAAGACATACATCTGGATCAATTAATTGTACGGTTCCTTTTAAAGGTAAGTAACTGAAGGTCTGGAATAAAATAATTTTTAGAAAAACAAAAAATTATTAACTAATCTATCGGCTTAGGCACCACAGCCGAAACTACGAAAAAACTCAACTGCAACTTGGATTCTTACGGCCTTTTCTTGGAGTATTGTCGATTTTCTAAAAATCGTATTATTTTGCCGTTGTTCATACCCCGTGACAATACTTTGCAAATAGTCCGTGGAAAAAATCGGCAATATTCCACGGAGAAATCCAAACAAAACGCCGCAAGAATCTCGTGTCGCATCTGTACTCAAAGCTCTGTTTTCACTGCTGAAGCACCGCCTAAACTCCATCAATAATCCGTGAAACCTCTAAAAATGTTATTCTGGAGAAATTCCGAGTTTCGACCGGGTCATCAAAACCGCCAAGGTACAGGGTACAATTGGCTTCTTACTAAAAATTTACACATGCAAGGGCTGAGGTTGCAACCTTTTACCAAATTTTTTTGATCAGGCTTAAGGATACTGATTCGGTGTAATATTTTTGGTAAGAAGACAAGCACCCACCCCGTACAATAATTTTAGTGTTACCTCAATTTTTTGAACTTTCTCTTTTTGTGTAAAATGTTTACAGAACGTTTCCACATGAATTTTAAACGAAATATCCGATTGGAAATATTTGGACATTTCATCAAACGGATATTTTTTAAGTGATTCATGTAACGTTGGAATATCTTTTGCACGACCCCATAATTCCAAACAACATCGTAATGAAACTGATCGACTTGCTATTAAATGAGCCGCTTCTTCGGATGGAAGTTGAACAATCCAATATGGATCCTAAAATAGGACAATTAATTAGTGGGTGCTCAACAAATTGGATTCTAAGTTCAACTAATGTATGAGAAATAAATTTTATTGACAATGCAAATTTGTGATTTTTGTTAATTAAAGAAAAACTGTTAATTTTTCACCAGCTCCGACAACGGATTCGTAACCTACGTAAAAAATGTATTCATTTGGTTTTTTCCCTGGTGTTCTAGGAGCATTTTTAAGAAGGGTCGCTTAGGTACAAATTTAATTTCTTAGCAAAATGGGATTCTTTCAATTACACAGGTTATATGTTTTAGAATGCGCTGATTTCAGAAATGATGGCCATTTTTTTCTATCACTTAAGGTTTTTTTGCAAATTCAAAAACAAAAAATTGGTAAAAGCACTCGTTTATAAAAAAATTATACAGTAGCCTGCAAGCATAGTGACACCCCATCTTTCTTGGTACCGTCTCTCGATGTCGCGAACATGCTCCCAGATTTCCAGGAAAAAAGTCCATGTAGGAGTGCAAAAAATAGACCTTCAGGCTTATCATGCAGCCTTGGGCCTCGTATGCTGTTAGTTGAACAATGGTTTTGTAGTCAGGATCCTTAGTATTTCCCAAAAACTTTCACATTACATCCTTGAACGATATACAAGTTTATTTTTCCTTCTCATTCATACTTTCCACAAAGAGGGTGCCGGCTAAAAGCCTTCTGATGTCGGGGCCAGTGAAAACTCCCTCTTTCAACTTTGCTCCTGACAGCTTCGGGAATTTGGTACATAGATATTTAAAACAGTCTCTACCCTCTTGCAGGGGTTTTACAAATTGTTTCATCAACCCCAAATTGATATGGAGAGGTGGTAACAGAACTTTTTCTGGCGGCACCAAAGTAGTATTGAAAACATTTTTCTCTCCAGGTTTTAAAGTTTCTCGGGGTGGCCAATCACTTTGAGTCCAATGCTGTATTCTGGCTCTACTATCCCATAAGCATAAGAAGCAAGGATATTTAGTATAGCCTGCCTGTTGACCCAAAAGCATCGTCAGCTGCCTGCTGACTCAAAAGTCCCCACAAACCATCCATGAATGGTCCTGATATTTGATTCTTTCCAGGATAATGGCCAAATTATTACAGTTAGTTTTCTTCCATATGCACAGAATACCCCATTGGAAGCGAATCTAATTTATTTTCATTGTGCAATAATAATACTTTAAGACTAATTTTATATAATATTACTATAAAATACTATATAATACTACTTAAAAGCTAGTTTATGTTGTGACTAATATCTATAAAAAACTATATGATAGAATGTTTTGAATATTTTTCCTGTTTTTGGGAGGTCAAAATCTATAAGAAAATGTAAAAAAATCCTATGCAGTTTTTAAGTCGCAGACCTGTGTTATTAAAAAAACAAATGAAAAATGGCATTTGTTTTTTGTTTTGGGTAATACAAAAATACAAACCTCTGGTGTGGGTTCTTCAACCCATTTTATTGGAATATTTAATAATTGAATAATCGAAGTTATTTCCTAAAATTTAATTGGTAAATAATCAAATATTCTTCTAAACTTTCACAACACACATGTTGTATTTACTCACAGCAAAACGAAAATCAACATGTTCTTGGGCAAACCATAATAAATATCTTTTCCATGATAAATTCATTTTTATTTAAAAATAAATAATAAACATTTGTTATATTATCACAGAAATTACGGTCATTAATGTAATATTTTTTTTAAAATCAATTCGATATTCAAAGTTTTTATAAATTTGAAATTGGACTACATAATTATTGAACACATGGACACTGAACTTTAACAATCAAAATATTGACTGATATATTTTATAAGATTGTTTAAGATAGGAAGCATGGTGGTCTTAAACCCCTGGGGTATCATTTATGAAGATTTTTTTTTATCAAGATGTATAAATTCATACATATTTTCAAATAAATAATTCAAATATTTAATTTTTATTGAGCATATGTGTAAATTTTTAGATTAGGGTGTGTTCTATGTATTTTTTAAACATTATCTGACATTGACCTATATTAGATTTAGAGTCCGTGACATTTTTTAGAGTGGAAAGTTATCAAGGCCGCAACCACTCTTCTTCCCTCACGGCTAATGTGACCGGCGCTCATTTGATATTTGTTTATCGGGAAGCATTTTTAATTAAAAAAAAAAAAAAAATGAGACTCAGATACCAAAGTATGTACAATTTGTAGCTTTGTCAAATGAAATACTCTAGGTCTTAAGTTTAAAGTTAAAATGGAATTTATTATATCAGCAGTTTACAATGTTTCATTACGGGATGACTGGAAGAAGGATTTAGCGATTGTTTGGATAAAAGTTCAGATTATAGGGTTCCCAGTTTCTCGGCGAAGAGCTTCAGACGGATATCGTAGGAGGATTTTCAAAATCGCTCAAAGACAATAATTAAGAAATTTTTGCATTCTGGCAAGCTGCGAGCGTGCAACGTTTGACCAAATTGGAGCAGCGTACGTGAGTACGAGCCAGATAAAAACAGTAGGTTTATAGCAACAGTCGGGTATAAATGTCAACGTAATATTGTAATTTCCGTCAGATTGTAAACAGATTTCAAAAAACCACTCCAACTAGTATTAACCTATTAATGAAAATCAACTCGTTACGTTATGTTTAGTGGGTCTGGATTGAGTTGGTACGGATTGGTGGTGTTTTTTGGCCCTTTTTTGGTAGTAGAATTTTACAATTTATGAGTACAAGTAGATGAAGTTAGTTGTATAATGTACAAATTGATATATCATTTCAAATTAGCGCACAACAGCCCGCTTTTATTGAGACAACTTAGCGATCGCAGCGCCTCGCTTATTTTGTAGCGATCGTTCTCCTTCTCTCTAACCTCCATTCTCTATGTCTATACTTGACACATTCTGTAACGGTATAAAAAAAACTGTGATGAACGCACTCTATATTATTTATGCCATATTCCCAAATCAGAAGTAAATATGGCAATCAAAAATAATAAAGTATAAAAATTTTATATGCAGCTGATTACTTAAACGAAAAGTGAATTGTTTTTTCTATTTATTAATTAATTAAATAGTTATTAAAATATTAATCTTACTTAAAACGACAGGTAAGTCGACAAAAAGACTAATCGAAAGATACTTATAAGATATTGGAATATTTATAAACTGTAAAAAAAAAGTCAATGTATTCATTTTCGAGGTTGATAACAATTCTATATTTCTTATTTACAGATGAAATAGTCGTAATTTAAATGACGAAATATTTCTGTTAAAATGTTTTATTTCTCAAAAATAACATTGATTTTATGACAATGGTTATCGTTTAAAGTCAGTTTTACACTACAAACACTCTCAAAATGAATACGGTAGTGTGTCCCGTGTGTACGTTATATTTACGTAATAATATAACATTAGAGGAACATTTACGTACACATCCGAAAGCAAAAGTGATTGAAGCATTAATTTCGGCAACAACAAGTAAAAATGTTACGAGTCAACCCGCAATCACAATTCCACCATGGCAACAAACGACTACACTCCAAACGAACAATTCGATATTGGTACCAGTTCAAGCCAATAATTCATCAATTATTTATCAACAGTTTATGAGTAGTAACACCACTCATATGGCACCCACAATGAACGTTCCACAATATATAACAATACCAACAAATGGGGGATTTAATCAACAGCCGTTGATTATGAATCAACATCCATATTTATATCAACATCAACAACAGCAATTACAATTTATGGCGGCTCCTATGGTACCCGTTGGATTCAATTATCCCCCGGATCCATTAGAGATCAATCCAACTGTTGAAACAGTTCCATCGCAATCGACATCGGTTATTAATCTTGTTGATCGACAACCTGTTATATCAACTCATCAAAAATCAACGGAATCAATTAAAATTCCGAGTACTTCGGAGACTTCGAATGGTGAATCAACAATAACGCAACCGGTAAGCAATAAATCAAATTCAGAATCTAATCAATCATTTATATCCGAACCTGTAATCAGTAAACCATCGATTACTGAACCTGTAATCATTAAATCAACAAGCCAATCGATTATAACTCAACCTGTAATCAATAAATCAATAATTAGTGAACCAACAATCAGTGAATCGATTATAACTCAAACTTTAATCAATAAATCAACGACATCTCAATCTACAATCAATAAATCAACATGTGAATCGATTATAACTCAATCGATTAATCAACCAATAATATCTGAACCTGTAATCAATAAAATAGCAG
Organism: Chrysoperla carnea; assembly: GCF_905475395.1. Lineage (NCBI taxonomy): Eukaryota > Metazoa > Arthropoda > Insecta > Neuroptera > Chrysopidae > Chrysoperla > Chrysoperla carnea. The sequence continues at coordinate 131,686,627 of NC_058337.1, forward strand.
AATTTGTAATGAGTAAATCATCAAATCAATCGATTATAACTCAACCAATCAATAAACCAATAATATCAGAATCTGTAATCAATAAATCATCAATATCTGAGCCAGTAACAAGTCAATCGATTATAACTCAACCATTAATCAATAAATCAACAAGTTCTGAAACTATATGTCCTAAATCATCAAATCCATCGATTATCACGCATGCTGTACTCTTTAAATCGATAACACCTCAATCGAAATCTATTGAAACATCATCATCGTCTTGTTCGAGTCAAATTGATCGTTCAACAGTGGTTTGTGCGCCAAGAAAATCACAAACATCGCCTGTATCGGTATCGACAATCCAATTAGCGGATATTACAATTAGTACCGAAGTGATACCAAAAGATTCACAAAAACCAGCAACTGAATATGTGAATACAACGAATCAAATGGAAATTATACCAATTTATAATAAGAAAAATAATTTAGATCAACAAATTGATTCGAATGAAATGTTGTTGGATACAAGTGAAATAAAAATTGATGAGACTGAAACGAAAGTGAATAAAAAAACGGTTATTGAAGTTTATTCGAATGACAATACACAGCAACAATGTGAAAAAATGGATATTGAAACGTTTCATGAAAAGATGGCGGGTGAGTAGATTACAAAACTTAGAAAATATAGCTCCAACTAACCGTTGCTCGGTTACGATATAAATAAAATATTCCCATAGTAGCGACTCATTATCTTATTAGCAGATACCCGCATGGCTTCACTGGACAAGTAAAAACCACCGCTTTATAGCCTCCACCTCTCTTGATCACACTTATCCCGCTTCCATAACACCCGAAGGGATTTTTTTGCACAGCTAAAATGTATTCACAATTTTCAATTTTTTAAAGTGCAAAATAGTCATAATTCATTGAGTACATCAGAAAAGATGGCCATGAATTCAAAAGGATGATCAAAGATGGACCAGTAAAATATCAGATTAAATTAAATTTTTTTTAAATATATTATTTTAAATTATAGCTCATGTGTTATTCTGATGTATGAGCTATATTTTTGTACAGTTTCATTCAAATCCATTCGGTAGTTTTTGCAAGAAACCGTGACGCGATTTCTCAGAAACCTGCAGGGCGTCAGATTTAGACTGTTTGGATCCGAAATCTTGGATTCATCAACCCTGGGAGAAATCCTAGCGGAGTAAAGACAGAATTCTACAGCATCATCTGCTTAAAATAGCATCTCTTACCCGGTGACTTCTTGCCTTTGAGTGATAAGTTATTATCAATGAGGGTACAGAGGATTTCTTGTTCTAAGTGCTAAGGACCCATTTCCGGTACCCCCCTTATATTATTTCTGATTTATATATTATTATATTCCCCCAGATGACGATGAAGAAGACGATGCAGATGCAGATGAAACAACGCACAATGAAAGCAATTATATCTTACCAGATGTATCGTTTTATCAGATCCCAAAGTTTGAGGATATGACCATAGAGAATAAAGAACCGCCAAGGAATTCTCAAGAAACTAAGAACGATATCGTAATTATTAAAAATGAAGTAATTTCCTTGCCACCAAACAAACTCGCATCAGTTTATCTACCTTCGTTGCCCGATCACGATGATGATACCTCATTCAAAGTGGAACAACTTAAGGTAGACCTAGAGCATGATGCCTACGGAGAAATTGTAGAATTTGGTGATATTAAATTAATGTTAAATAATGATATGATAAATCATGGAGGAGCTACCACAGCGGTTGTTAATGATTTACATTGTATGGAAGATATTTATGACGATGATAAATCGTCACCGGTTTTATTGAATATCGGGGAAATGGTTACCAATAAACAGGAATATAATGAAAGCCATGAGTACCGTGAAAATGAAGAATATCATGAAAATCAAGATTATCATGATAGCCATGAACATTATGATAGGGATAGTTTAAATATACGTGCAGATGAATGTATGCCACCAAAAGGTGAATTATCCGAACAAGAGAGTAATGGAGCTGGAGATGAAGAGGTTTGGGGAAAGGTAAGATCAATTCATTAAGAGATTTCTCTCTTTGACGATTTCTCCGACCTAAAGTCAGTCGACGTCAAAGCCCTCCTGCTGTTCTTAAACAGCTCGAAATGGTTCATGGAGTAGTGGCCGGGAATGGGACAACCCATTAACGGTATCACAACGGACCCTATGGTCTAAGTGTGTCCCACCCCAGGACAGCCACTCTAACCTTACCTAACCTAGCCTAACAGGAATAAAAAATTTCGTCAATAAATTTAAATCATATATTATTTCAGATGTTTCAAGAAGGCAGTTCTGGTATATCAACATCATATGATCTGATTGCTCGTGAAAGTTGGGAAGCGTCTGATTCATCTGATTCCGAATTAACACCACCCTTACAAAGTCGCATCTCACCAAACGATCCAAGCGAAACCAAAAGTCAACAATCAGATCCAAATAAAAGAATTGTATATAAATGTAGTTATTGTAAAGAAATATTTAACTGTCCGAAGGAGCGTCGTGTCCATCAAACGAACATGCACGATCATAAAGATAAAATAACGGAAAAGGATGAAGATGATGATGACGATGTACAAATTGTTGAAGACGAAGAAGAAGAAGAGGAAGACATGAAAAATATTAAACTCGAAGATGAAGAAGGTAAATTTAACGCACAAATGGACCCAAAACATACACATTGTGAAATATGTAACATTGAATTCGAAGCAATTGAACGTTACAACGAACATTATCGTAGCGAACATCCAAACATTCCGATACCCCGTTACAAATGTAGCTCATGTCAATTAACCTTTACGCTTGAATGTAAGTTCTCACAACATTTAAAAATCCATCCTCTAGTTTGTCAAATCTGTTATAAATTATTCTTCAAACAATCAACTTTACAAAGACATCTTCGACGGATTCATTTAACGAAACGGAAAACACCACCGAATAAGAAATATTCATGTGAAGTATGTTTTGAAAAATTCGCAACTTACGCGAAAAAGAACAGCCATATCAATTCAAAGCATGCGGATGTTGCGGCAACGATGTTTAAGTGTTCAATTTGTAATGAGACATTTCGTAAGCGTAAAATTCTTAAACAGCATCGAGATACTGTACATATGTTACGAAAACCTCAACGAGATTTTGTTTGTCATTGTGGTGAGACATTTAAATCAAAAAATCGTTTTACTTGGCATAGTGAAATACACGAATCCAAACCGAAAGCATGTACTTTTTGTAGTGAGAAATTTGTACATACAGCAAGTTTAACACGTCATATACGGATCGCACACAATGAAAATTACATCCCTGACGATAATCGATTAAGTGAAAACGTACCCTGCCCAATTTGCAAGAAAATGTATTTAAAATCATCGTTGGACGTTCATATTAAAATACACACGGGTGTTAAGCCGTTCTCGTGTCACATCTGTAACAAAGTTTTCACAACGAAATGGAATCTAAAACTACATAAATGGACGCATGCCGCACGACTATCGAAACCGTATAAGTGTAATCAATGTCAAAGTGCGTTTATTCGACAGAATGATTACGTATCGCATATGAACTCACATCGGAATATCAAACCGTATACGTGCAATCATTGTGGACGTCAATTTATACGGAAATATAATTGTCAGCGACATGTGCGGGAACACGAGAGAGATAAGTCACATAAATGTACTGTATGTAATAAAGAGTTTCATCGATCGTATTATTTACGGGAACATTTACGGGTGCATAGTGGTGATCGACCGTTTTCATGTCACATATGTGGGAAAACTTCCACAACGAAATCGAATCATAATAAACATATGCGTATACATCATGCACGAGATCCTGTTAGCACCGAAAATTAGATTGATTATCGTTTTCTTTACGAATTTCTATATTTTTTATTAACGCATGCTTGAAGTGAAATTTCTTTCAGATTGTTAATAATGTCTGTACTTAAAAATAAAATTCGTTTAGTAAATCATATGCTTTTCTCGATTCCGGGCATAGAAAATTTCCTCGGGATGGACGTTTAAAGATTTTCGTGATGCGAGTTCCCGCGAAAATTTTGGAAATAAATTTACAATTTTACTAGTTAGCTTACAATCTGATGGAAATTACATTCTTACGGTGATAAATATACAAAATCATGCATGCATCTTCGTTAATTTGAGAACTTAGACCCGATTATTATAATACAGAGTGGGGCATAATAATATAAAAAGGGAAGTTTATGCGGTTTGATGCAATACGTTCCTTAACTGAAAGCATTTCTTTTTCAGTCATCTGGAATAGAATACTTTCGATTGCTATTAAATCTACGGAAAAATTCACTCTGTGTGGCAGTCACTGACTTGCAACTCCGAACAAAACAATCATACGCCGATATTTCATCATTAAGCTCTCTGTTCGTAAGATTATTAACGCAAAGGAAGATTGTGTTTCGTAAGGGAATCGAGTACTTTCGATTGATAATAAATCTACGGTAGAATTTACTCTGTGTGACAGTCACTGATTCGATACTCTAAAAAAAAAAAAAAAAACAATCATCGTTCGCCGAATATGCGTTATTCTATCGTCTATGATTATGACAACTGAAAAAAGAGCTTTGAGATAAAGGGACGTATTGCAACTATCACATGCCAGTCACTTATATGATAGAAGTGAATTTCCTAAAGAAGAAACACTGGATTATTCCCCACCCTGTACAAACTGCCTTGTAAAAAAAAGTATAATATGTGTTTACACAGCGCATGTGTAAAGTTTGTTGTAAATAAAATGAGATAGTTTTTTTATCTCGGAAAAAAAGAATTCATTTAATCTGTACAGACTTTTTTGCTATAAAAAAACAACGGGCAGTGGTATTTGGTAAAACTTAAAATGACTTAAAATAAATTTTTTAAGTTTATAATTCGCTTCGCAATTGAAAGTGATTATAAATAACGCGTAGAAAACGATAGCTAATTTTCTGTCATCCAAAATCGAACTTTTTCGTCAATAATAAACGAAAAATTCAGTGTTCATTGTCTGCAATCTCTTTCAATTGTAGAGCGATATTTGTATTCCTTTTTTTCTTACACTGCCTTTAATTAAATTTTTTTTTTTTTTTTTTTTTGTAGAATGTTTAATTTAATGTTATTTCTAGTCTTGAATTTTCCGCAATATTTTTTTAGAATAATTTTTAGTTTACTTAGTTAATTTATACATTTCGTTATGTTTTTATTTTTACGACTGTTAATATATAAGTAAAAAAAAATCCTATATTCCAAGGTTCAAGCAGAAATGGAATTTATTCGGAAATTATAACACACTCCCCAAAAATAACAACACTTTTTGTTTCGTTAAAATTCGCAATAATTACAGGCATGTAACTTTGTTACTTTTAATTCTTTTGGGATTTACCAGGCTCATTTTAAGGGAAAGAAGTGAAATTGAATATTCGCTACTCGAATACACTCCAAGATTCGAATTATTGTCCCTGCAATTGGAAGTCCACCTAAGGATCCTTTGTGCATTCCTTGAGAACAAACTGTTTCAAGAAGGTGAGACGTTTTTGGGTAAGAGGTGCTATTTTAAGGAAAGGAAGCTATAGGATTTTGTCGAGGTCAGATTCCGCACGGAAAGTCAGTAGTCCACAGTTTACCCTGGGGGATTGCTCCTATGATTGATGGACCAACGGTTTCGGACTTAAAAATTCCATATCTGACACCTTGCAGGTTTTTGCACGTTTAAATAACATGTATGGAGGTTTCATTGTCCTTCGTTCAGATCCTACAAGTAGAATCATCGGAGATCCTCAAGTTATGAAGGTAATAGTTCAATCAACAGTGTCCTGTCAAAAGTCACACCACCCTTCTCAATTGTATTCTAGAAAGGCCTATCTGTGGTTATGAACAGCTTTGGCTGTTGCATGCCTTGCGCAAAGTTCCAGTAATCAAGATAGGCTTATTGTTGCCACTCCTTGATTCGGTAAATTCCGGATCATCTTGCTATGAGAATGATAGACTCGGGTGAAAGGGGCGTTTGAGACGACTCCTCTCGTATCAACGAGTACGCTGCTTTGTTCGCTTTAACACCAGAGTAGCCCGATACCTAGACCAGCCTGTCTGTGTTATTTCGTTGGCCCGAATTTCAATTTCAACATTGATGGGACATCTTATTATTAAAAGAGCTTCTGTGTAAGACTTGCCTGTAAATTATTTACTCTTTCCATTTTCAGAATAATTCCATGATCTAGCAAAATGAACTAGGAATATATAATACTAAATAATTAAATTCGAAAATTTAGCTGTTTGTTTTTAAAGCGAAACAAAGCTATATTATTGAATGTATGGGAAAGAATGTGTACATTTAATTTAAGTGGGGAAAATTTTGCACACTATGAATATCATAAATAAAGTAAGTCTACACTGTAGATCGATTTTGTTTTTATTTTTTACAAAAACAATATTTTGGATGTCCAGAAGGTTGTTGATTACGATTTCCATCGGTTTTTGTAAATGAATCTTGATTACAATTTTGTACACTCCTAGGCACAAAATTTTGTTATAAAAGAATTATCAAAGAAATTGAAAAAGAAAAAAAAATCCGATTGAAATGAATCGTACAAGTTTATTCGGCTTTGCTCTTATCAAGATTTTGTTTACAAGACCGTGTAATCAATCAACATTGAATTGAAATTGAATGTTTTCAAAAGTCATTCCAAATTGTTTCCAAGTTTCCTATAATAAATCGTTTGCTCGGTGTAAACTTACGTGTACCTGTGATGATTTTTTTAAATAAAAAATTTAAAAAAATAAACTTCTATGTGAAATAATAAATAACAATATCTAATATTATATATGTTATAATAGGGCTTAGGGCTGGGATGTATTTTTACTACTCATTTTATTAGTGGCAAAAATTTGGGAGAGATTATTGTCTAAATTGCATGTAGTATCTTTTTACTTTACGAAAAATTTAATAGTCAGAGGAATTCAAAATTTTTAATTGTACGTCTATGAAAGTTTTTGTAGATCTCTTCAATTTCTGTTAATAAATAAAATGATTTTTCATAATCAATCCAGGCCCAGCACCTACAATGAATCAAAACATAAATAAAGAATACACATACTTTTCATTTGTGTATGTGTAGTTAGGTAAGGTCGTAAGCCTTAATTAACTGAATTAAGGATATATTAATTAAGTAAGGAATAAAAAACAATTGATTTTATAAAAAAAACAAAAACAATTATTGTTATTTTTAGTAATTTATAATATATTTAATTGAGTACGGTGTATAAATAAATAATTATATTATTTAAAAAAGATTATTCAAAACATCATTATTGGAAAAATAAATTTTAATTTTCATCATAATTATTGTATTTTTATCCTATTAGTTTACAAGTCCATGCTGAAATTTTTCGGGGGAAATGACTCATCAGGAATCATGTTGAAAAAGATGCTCCATTTAAACAGGTTAATTAACAGGTAAGATTATGAATATCACATCCCTTGGTATCCAAAATTTAAAAAAAAAATTATTTTTATGTGTAACTCTAGTGGATTTTTTATTTATTTCATTTTTGTTATCTTGAACTTTTCTTATTTTATTTTTTGATAACTCTGTATTGTTGTAATTACGAGTTGATTGGGTTGAGTATGTCGACTATAGAGGAGTTGGTCCGGGTTTGCAATTTTTAGCACTTGTGTTCAAAAAACGGGAACACTATTACAGAAAACAGAGATGTTAGGAAAAAAGGAAAGTTGTGGTTTTTTATTTCTAAAATTTCCTATGAATCAGTAATAACTACTAGAAACGTATAAGATTCATAGAGGTATAATAAATATGTTCTTTTTCAACAAAATTTAAAAATAAGTAAAAAAAAGTATGTTAAAAGTCCTTTGATTATTGAGTGAGAGGAATATATCGTCTGCGCCGAAATGTTTTTGCCCGCACCTACTCACTCTGCTAATCTGCTGGCAATATACGAGTATTACATATACAACGTGTTCTGTTATTGACTGCAGAAATTTTGCTTCCGAAAATAAGCTCATCAAGAGCAAGAAAAAAACTATTTTGGATCTGAGGCCTAATTTGGGAGATACGGGTAAGGAAAAATTGATAAATTTGTTCATTCACTGACTATCATTCGATAACCAGTAGCCAATAATAATCAGTAGATATTAGTAAATTTCACTTAATGATGGAAGGGATTTAAAAAAAAAGTATAAAATTATTTAATTGGTTTTGGTCAAATCCCACTTTTTTTTATATTTTTATTATACTTCTGAGAGAAAACATTAGATTATTAGTAAACAAACAAATTATGTCACAATGTTTGTTTGTTTACGCCCACTGTGTTATTGTTTTCTCACAAAAATATAATAAAAATATAAAAAATGGGATTTTTGACCAGATCCAATTAAATAATTTTGAACCTTTTTTAAAATCACTTCCATTATTAAGTGAAATTTACTAATATCTACTGATTATCATTGGCTACTGGTTATCGAATGATAGTCAGTGAATGAACAAACTTATCAATTTTTCCTTACCCGTATCTCCCAAATTAGGCCTTAGATCCAAATTTGAAAAAGATATTTTTTTGTTGCTCTTGATGAGCTTATTTTCGGAAGCTAGGTTTCTGCAGTAAATAACAGAACACGTTGTATAAATATTCTATGTTCAATAATCAATACTTACGACACAACCTTCAAAAAGCTCTATGGGGTTGGCTCCAACAAAATGGAAAATTCTATTAAACTTGAAGAAAACATTAAACTTGAAAACAAATTAAATACTGAATTTATAATAAAAGAGGAAGCTTTTGAAGAAAATGAAATAATAGCAACTGAACATATTAAAGAAGAAATAATAGCACCTGCATTTGACGAAAACATTAAACTTGAAAACAAATTAAATACTGAATTTATAATAAAAGAGGGAGCATTTGAAGAAAACATTAAACTTCAAAACAAATTAAATACCGAATTTATAAAAAAAGAGGAAGCATTTGAAGAAAATGAAATAATAGCACCTGAACATATTAAAGAAGAAATAATAGAAGAGAATGTTACAATAAAAGATGAAAAACCTAGTTTTAATGAACAACTGTTAACGGACAACTATAAAAATATTAAACTTGAACAACAATTACACACGGAATTAATTATTAAAGAAGACGAAAGTGATTTAGAATATTTTCGAAATGATAATGGAAACAAACTTTTATCATGCAATGATTGTGATGAAACATTTAAAACTGAAAGAAGTCTAATTTTACATCGAGAAATTCACACTGGAGGGAGACCGTTTTCATGTGAACATTGTGATAAATCATTTAATCGGAAAAGCCACTTAATTCGACACCAAGGAACTCACACTGGAGAAAAACCTTTTTCATGTGAAGATTGTAATAAATCATTTAGTCGGAAAAGCCACTTAATTCGACACAAACTAACTCACACTGCAGGAAATAAACCTTTAGCATGTGAAGATTGTGACAAATCATTTGATCGGAAAGACAACTTAATTCAACACAAACTAACTCACATTGCAGGAGAAAAAACTTTTTCATGTGAAGATTGTGACAAATCATTTGACCGGAAAAGCAAGTTAAACCGACACAAACTAACTCACACTGCAAGAGAAAAACATTTTTCATGTGAAGATTGTGATAAATCATTTAATCGGAAAAGCCACTTAATTCGACACCAAGGAACTCACACTGGAGAAAAACCTTTTTCATGTGAAGATTGTGATAAATCATTTGATCGGAAAAGCAACTTAAACCGACACAAACTAACTCATACTGTAGGAAAAAAACCTTTTTCATGTGAAGATTGTGATAAATCATTCAGTCGGAAAAGCCATTTAATTCGACACAAACGAATTCACACTGGAGAAAAACCTTTTTCGTGTGAAGTTTGTGATAAAACTTTTTCTGACAAAAGCCATTTAGTTGAGCATTTACGAATTCATACCGGGGAAAAACCTTTTTCATGTGAAGATTGTAATAAATCATTTAATATTAAAAGCCACTTAAATCGACACAAACTAACACACACTGCAGGAAATAAACCTTTTGCATGTGAAGATTGTAACAAATTATTTGATCGGAAACGCAACTTAATTCAACACAAACTAACTCACATTGCAGGAGAAAAACCTTTTGCATGTGAAGATTGTGATAAATCATTTAATCGGAAAAGGCTCTTAATTCGACACAAAAGAACTCACACCGAACTCAAATCTTTTTCATGTGAAGATTGTGATAAATCATTTGATCAGGAAGGCAACTTAAGCCGACACAAACTAACTCACACTGCAGGAGAAAAACCTTTTTCATGTGAAGATTGTTATAAATCATTTAATCGGAAAAGCCAATTAAATCGACATAAACTAACTCACACTGCAGGAGAAAAACCTTTTGCATGTGAAGATTGTGACAAATCATTTGATCGGAAAGTCAACTTAATTCAACACAAACTAACTCACATTGCAGGAGTAAAACCTTTTTCATGTGAAGATTGTGACAAATCATTTGATCAGGAAAGCAACTTAAACCGACACAAACAAACTCACACTGCAGGAGACTTAATTCAACACAAACTAACTCACATTGCAGGAGAAAAAACTTTTTCATGTGAAGATTGTGACAAATCATTTGACCGGAAAAGCAAGTTAAACCGACACAAACTAACTCACATTGCAGGAGAAAAGCCTTTTTCATGTTAAGATTGTGATAAATCATTTAATCGAAAAAGCAACTTATTTCGACACAAAAACATTTTTCATGTGAAAATTGTGTAAATGATTTGTTCTGAAATGCCGTTTAATTGAACACAAACTTACTCACACTGCAGTACAAAAACTTTTTTCATATGGAGATTGTGATAAATCATTTAATCGGAAAAGCCACTTTATTCGAAACGGACTCACAGTTTCGAAACAAACAAAACAACAGGCAAAAAACAGAGTAGAGAAATTATATGTAAGATAAGTGACATCTTTCCAGAACATTTAATACGTAAATTTAATATACTATTCTTTCTTATGAATTAATGTATTTTCACACGTAAACATATTTAAACTAAAAACATTAAATATAATTTGTAAATAAGTTTTGAAATGTCGCTCTTAGCGTTTGCGCAATAGAATATTAAACGAATTCATTCTTATGAAAATGGTTTCTCATACGAAATCCATATCCCTATCCCTATATATTATAAATGGGAAAGTAAAGATTTTTGTTTGTTTATTAGTTAAGCTTTCAAGCAAAAAAAATAATGAATGAATTTGAATGAAACTTAAAAATAATATAACTCATACATCAGAATAACACATGAGCTATAATTTATAAAGACGTACTTATAAAAAAAAATTTAATTTAAACTTAATCTGACATTTTACTGCTTCATCTATGATCATCATTTTGAACCATAAATTAAAGATTTCTGTTAATTTTTCAATAGTAAATGTAAAACAATTCATGGTCATTTTTTCTGATATACGAGTACTCAGCGAATTATGATTGTTTTAGACTTAAAAAAAATTGGAAACTGCATATATTTTAGCTGTGTAAAACAATCGCTTCGAGTATTATGGAAGGGGAATAAATGAGATCAAGAGAGGTGGACGCTAGTAAGCGGCGGTTTTTGTTTTTAATCCCAGTGAAGCGGGCGGGTTGTGATGTTGATGGTACCAGTCTTATTGCTATAATGCTATTATTACTTTATGGAAGTGAAAGGAAAGCGTTGGTAAAGAAATATATGGTCTTTCAAAATGACGAAATTTATTTAAAACAAACGATAAATAATTCGAAAATATTTACTTTGAAATTAATTGAATAGATACTAAATTTCTAAATATTCGGAGGTGCGGAGTATTATACAAGTGTTCCATTTTCGATGTTATTTTTAAATTTGCCACTATTTTGGTGTTTTATGGACAAGTGACAAGCGAAAACATTTCAGAATTTTATTTTTTATTTTTTAATTAACAAGTGAAATTTACAAAATTTAAAATACTCCCGACAAATGCGGTTTTTTTTCTTGCAACTTTCTCCAAACTAAACCGGTTTTCTTGGAACATAGATAACGACACTCTTTATCAAAATACCTTTCAAATTTAGGTTAGAAAAAATCATACATATTTAATACCAAAATTTTAATAAAATTTCGGCACATTTCCAGAATAATTTTTTGAATGGCGTCGATAGTATTTAGTTTCAGATTATTTGTGATTTGAGGATCATTAACGTAGATCTTCGAAAAAAGCCTTCGAAAAAAGAAAAACGAAAACAGGCGTTACATTGGAAGATCTACACAATAAAAAAAAATCTGCTTTCAAGAGATTATTCATTTGCCAAATCGTTTTAATATCAAATGTTTTGTCATTTTCGTTGATCGGAATTTTCTTACTTGCCACACGTCAAAATACAGGTCATTCTAGGTCAAAATGCCATTAGCTCAAAAAATAACATTGAAACTGGAACACTAATCTGTTTATAAACAAATAATATTACAAACATTTTCAAAACTTACAAGAATCAAACAACTTCAATAAAACTTTTTAAAATTTTCAAATTCAATTTGTATTCTTTGCTTTCTATAATCGATTTATCGTTGAATATTATTTGTGTTATTAAATTTTTATCGATTTCATTACATATTTTATAGAAACGGATACAATTTTCCTAAAATAATAATAAAATTTTCAAAATGAAAATGATATTCGATATACATGATGTTTTGGAACTACCGCAGATTATAATAAATTGCCGACTTACTTGTAGGGGTTTTGGTTGACGATTACTTAAGTATGGAATACCGGATGAAAATATTTCGTTTAATAAAACAACATCAGTAATTTTTAAATTTTTAACAATTTCCGGAATATATTTTAATAATGTTAATTGTAATTTATATTGTTGAGTGTAACGATAAGCTGATTTACTATCTTTTAAAAGACTATCTGGTGCTAAATCTTTTAAATATTTTATTAATATTCTTAATTGTCTAAAAAAAAATAATTTATTGGGATCATGAAATGGATTTTATCCAGTCAAATTACACTTTGAAGGTTAGAAAAATTCCCATAGAGCTAAAAATTGTTATGAATGTTCAGAATACTATTATAAATGAATTGTGAAAAGTCCCCATCAATCCCCCTTGTGCAAAAAATTTTATTGAGGGGGAAAGTTTGCAAAAATAGGTTTTTCGCGTTTTTCAGCAGCTCTATGGGAATTTTTGTAACCTTCAAAGTGTAATTTGACTGGATAATGAAATAGCCCATCTAAATCAATAGTGTAATAGAGGAAGTACTTACGGTAATGTTCGTCGTCCTAAAAATGTATCCGTAAATTGAATCATTGTATGTAATAAAATTACACTACGATCTACAATTAATGGATTTGATATCTCTTTGAAACGACCAATAAGTGGAGACCATATTAAATGTACCATTGGTAATATTATATCCTCCCATTCACGCAATACTCCCACACCAATTGTTAGTACGTCAAGTGTAAGAATTTTTAAATTTTCATCTTTCGATGGTAAAAAATGTACGCAACGTTTCATTATATCGTTTGTTAGCTGTATTTCAAGAGGTGGTTTTGGTTTGTTATTTTCATCTGAAACACAATAAGATTTGAAAAATTGAAAGAGAATTTGTTTGTTGAGTGTTAAGTTGTTAACTCTTCAATTTAGTAAAATTCATAGAGATAATATCATAGAGCTACAAATTCGCCGCTAAACGGTTGATCGCAGTAGAGAAAGACCGGATAAAGTAGGTGGATAAAGATGTAAAAAGACAGTTAAAGTAGTCGTGTCTGTTTTCATCTCTCTTATATTTCTCTTTCTTTCTACCTCCTTACTGCGTTCAAGAATTCACTTATTCCGTTTCGTATGCCTATACAGCTCTATGGTAAAATTACATATTAATACAGTCGACAGGTTAGAAAAAGTGGGATTAGGTGGAAAAAGGTCGGAAGTTAATGAAACTTTAAGATAACATTTTCTTAAGTTTTGGACCTTGAAGACCCTGTACAAACAAAAAAATTAAAAAAAGATAAACGAAATTTAGTAAAATTTACCTATATTTGAGTCAATTTCATCCATTTCTTTCAACTCCTGTAATTTTTGTTGCTCCTCCTTATAATCCTCCAGAATCATTTCAGTTGTAGTCATATTTTGTTCCCGTTTTTTAAATTCCTCATCAATTTCATCATATTCATTCACAATTTCACGTAATCCATCTACTTGGGTTAATATATTCTCAGATTGTAGTTGATTCATTTTGGCCGCATCGTATGTATCGTTAGTTCCAGTTTCGTTAGAGGTGCTTAATAAAATTTTCAAATTACGATCTTTCTCTTGCCATTGAGCAACAGTTTTAACAAATATTTGAAATAGACGAATAAATGGTATCCAATTTTTGTACTGAATTTTATCTAAACTTTGGACTAGAGCCTGTAAAAAAAATTGGATTATTTAGATAATGTGCCATATTTCACATGGTGGAAATAGGGAATATTCATGAAATTTAAATTTGGTTCAAATATTTTTCTTCCGTAACTTTAATGACTGGACATTTCAACTAAACCATTATTTTAGTAATTAATATCTTTTAAATTACTTAAAATTAATTATTAAAAGTACTAATTCAGTGAGGGCATTTAAAAATTTCTAAAACGGAAATTCAAATTTTTATACGGGGCTTGTCAAATTTGTTGACATACTGTATGATATTAATTATTTACATTTTATATGGTATTTCATTAAATTATACTATTCTACGGCTTTTTATTACAAAGCTTAATAATAACGAGTGTAAATTCTGTGTTGTAAATTCATTTTTTTAGCATGTAAATTATACATTGAACTGTCACCAATTGACAGATCACGTACTTATACGTCATCAACAGAGAGCGCCCAAAAACTGCGTTTAAATATCTCAAAATTATAATGTATTTTAAATATTTGTTTACACTTAAATACAGTATTTTTAAGCAGTATTTATATTTTTTACTTTGTTATAACGGTGTAAAAAATGAATTAAAAATATTAAAAAAAAAACATGAATATTCCCTATTAAGCTGGTTGGCTGCGACGTAAGTATTACCCACTCCAAAAAATTAACTGGATTGGCGATGGCTTGATATACTTACATCACTAATAATCTCCTCCATACATGGTAAAATACCGATTGTACTGTATCTCATGATGAAACCAAGTACATCCAATACTTCAGAATTACATTCTACGTAGCGTAGTTTCTTTATAATATGATAACGTAAATAATCACTGTTATTCACTAATAAACTGGTGACATTTGTAAAATTTAAAGCGTCCTTTATCATATTTATTGAATTCATGCCAGCCAGTGAAACATAGGTTTGTGTACTACCTGCAAATTTTATATTATTAATTTCTGAAAAAGTGCGGAATTTCACCGTTACAGTCTATCTATTCGATCGTATTTTTAGGGATATCTATCCTTCATGCGAGAATTGAAATTGAGATGTGTGTAGGTTCGGGGATAAAAATCACAAGACGGGGTTGATGAACCTAAAATAAAGGAAGCGATACCCTTTGGTCAATAATCGGCGCTCAATAATCTGTAACACGAAAGGTTACGGTGGGGCATACTTACGATTTTTTTTGCTTATTTGAAGCAAATGATGCTAACTTTCATCTAGAAATGAGTTGTTCTCAACGACGAGCACACATTAGCATTTACTAAGAGAATCAGGTCGCATTTTGAAGTTAAAAGTCCGGCCTTAAAGTTTCAAGATTCCAATCGAGGATTATCTATGAATGGCTCGGGAAACTGAACCACCTAGCATTGAATACCACAGTCAACCTGATCTAAAAGTGATTATATCAAACCCGCCTTGATTCCTGGGATTTTGTGCAAGTTGTGCATAGCCACAACCAGGCGGACTATTTGGACTGTGTTCTGTTAAAACTGGTTAGAATACAGTTGGTAGAAGGTTTTCAACGCTACAGAGGAAGTTTTTAACCAGAAATTCACTCTCAAACATCCATATTCATAATTTGGGGATCTCAGATGATCTCACTTGAAGGGTTCGTCAAAATGAGACACTTACCTGCACGTTCCAACAATATGTAAAGAGTTTGTCGCATAAATCTATCAAACGATGAACCCAAAGCCTGTGCAGCCAATCCAATTCCTTCAGTCATCAAACAAACTTGTATAACATTACTTTTAATTTCTTTAATCGATTCACAATCTGAATCTGATTTTATTGGTAAATACCAATGATCTGTATCAATATACACTTCTAGAATATTCTCAATTATTTCGAGTTTATATTCAATATTTGTAGTACTATTTTCGATCGGTGTTGAAGCAATTGTATTTAATAAAAATACAATTTCCTTACGTTGTTCATGAATCGTTTGAAAACGATCCAATAACATGTTAATAATTGTTTCAGCTCCATTATTTGTTATTTGATTGCCAATTACATGACAAGCTGCGCATATTTTCTCGTGGGCTTCTTCGTTTAAATGACGAAATTTTTTCCATGGGGCACCAAGTTTTGATACATCGTTGAAATCTAAAATTGTTTGCAAAATGAAATTTGCATAAAACTTAAAGTTCAAATCAACAGTTAAAAAAAGCTAAAAATACTTATGCTAATTGCTTGTATCTGGGTCTGGGCAGGCCCGGCAGCTATAGTGGATAGATCTATCAACACAAAATTCTATCGAAAATTATAATATCATCGATTATGTTCACCTTCTAAGTCACGTTCAACCAAAATCAGCCAAATTTTTTGACTTTATTGAGCGATTACCTATCGGTCAAATCTCCGATGTGTCGATAAGATTGACAACTTTTAATAAAAACGATTTTGACACAAGATTGTTAAGCGTCAGGGACATGTTTTTGTAACTTTTACAGAGATAAAATGAGCACACGAAAACTTTGGGGGAATTTACTGTCTTACCGTTCTCCCCGTCAGTTGCCTGTGAGACTTTCGATAAGTGCCATCACACGCGTCATTTGACTTTGACAAAAAAATTTCAAACTGATAAAATTGAAAAAATGAGGTCACAACACCAAGGAGAAGGGGGGTTTACAAATGTGACCACCTTTGACAAAGACCGGGGGAAGGGGAGGGGCTTAGTAAAAAAAATCATTGAGTAGGATGTAATTTATGTATGACTCTACTTTAATATTCGAATAATTTTGATAACGTTATCTCAAAAGCCATCAACATTAAAACATTTTATTTATACTAATCCTTCCCTTCTCCCATCACTGACCAGCTACCTACTCGGACTAGGAATGATCTACAGGATCTCATTGCCTCGATTGATGTGAAACTTCTTCTAAAAACTTACCTTTAAATGAATAATCTTCCAATAACGATAAATCAATAACATCAAATTCAACAATTGTAATTAACGAACTTAACAAATAATTAACATAATCCATAGAATCCAATACTGGAAATGAAATTTCTGATTTGGTAAATATTCGTAAATATTCACATAATAATGTTAACGTTGATATTTTGGATTTTTCATCTAGAAAACAAGTAAACGTTAAATCGTATATTAAGAGTAAAAATTTATTATTTCCAACTTTATATACAACGCATTAAAATAAAAAATTACCTATCGAATTAATAATCAGTCTTGGTAATGTTGTTAAAAATTGATGAAATAAATTTTCAACGATATCGATAAATTTATTATTATCATTCATTATTAGAAATTTATTTAAAATTGTTGAACTTTCGAATTGAACCATTTCAAAATCATCTCCGGATAATTTTATTAAAATTGATATGTAATATTTCATTAAGGGTTCCATGTTTCTATTAAAGAAAAAACCAGATGATTAATGATAAGTGATGGCACGAGAATTTCAGGACCAGTTAGGAATGGGATGAGAACTTGATTAAGCCAAAGATATTTTAGACCGAAAAATCTTAGTTAGAGGGGAAAGTAAATTCTGGGGTTTACTCTGAAAAGGATGAAGATTAAAGGCTGTCGTTTTAGCTACAGCAGCAATTCTGTAACTTGCTAATGTAGCGCTCCCAATTTGACGCATTCGGGCAGACACTTTTTCATACACATACATGGTTCTCCTTAGTTATACCTTCCATACGGTAGGCAGATATGGTCGAAGTGCAATCATAGGCGTTCCGGAGATCTTATCTTGCTTTAAAGAGCCTCTAAAATCAAAATCGTTACGGCTACCCGTGCATCACGAGCAGGAGGAAATGAAATCAAATCTTCTTTATCACTGTCCGGCTTTTGCCATGAAGAAATGGAATCATTTGTTCTTAATGGTTCATGGAGTAGTGACTGGGGATGGACCAACCCGCCTTTCAGTATCACAACGAACCCTACGCGACTTATATTGTGGTCTCATGAGTCTAACCTTGCAGGTTCTACTTGCGTTTCTCCGTTTTTACTCACCTCAAACAATTATTAATAAATAATTCACATGTTTTTACAACTTCTAAACGTACAGCTGGATGTGAATGATTTGCTAATGTGCTAAAATTCTCCGATTGTGTATCCAAATTTTTGATAACAATTTTATAAAACTCTTCATCACGTTTTTTATACTCAATTTTATCACTTAGAACAATTTTAAATTTAAGTTTTTCATTATCTTTCGGTGTTAAATTATCATTAAGAATACGTGCGATAAATCGTCCCCAACATCTTACGGCTGTCTATAAAATATAAAATTAGAATAGTTGATCTTTATAATTTATTGGTTTGAAGTAATTTTTTTCCTTCGTACCATTGTTATTTGATGTCCCTGTTTTTCATCACTTTTACAAATATCATGTAAACGTCGTGAAACACCCGGTAAAATATTTGCTAATAATTCTGCTGTACGAAATTGAATTACTTTTGATGGTTTGGTTGGATCATCGTACAATTGTGATATGGACATTATACATTCCAATGCTGATATCCTAGAATAATGAAGAAAATTTGACAAACTCGTAAAAAAGTGGCGCATTTAAAAAACCGGATAAGAGATGCTATTTTAAGCAGATGAAGCTATTGTATTACTACAGCTTCTTTGCCAGGATTGATGGATCCAAGGTTTCAGATCCAAACATTCTAAACCTGACGCCCTGAAAGTTTCTGGAGATGCAAATAACATGTATTTTTTCATAAAATTACCTTAAAGTACGAAGTTTCTCCTTTTCAGCTAAATCAAGACATGTTGAAATTAATTGATACATCATCACATACGTTTTCGAATCCCCACTATAAAATTCATCTAGAACTTTTTCTGATAGACTTGTAAAAATCATTTTTAAACATATTACGATATTTAATCGTAATTCTTCACTTGATTTAACATCTGTTTTGCAACAAAAATATTTTAATTCTTTAAAAATAAACGCTTTGAAAATAAAACGACATAATGTTAGATACATACGAGTTTTTGTAGACGAAAAAACTTCTAAATTTCCATGGCACAAAGCATCAATATATAATATAAGTAATTTAAAATCATCAAATTGATATTTTCGTTTTTGGGCGTAAATTTGAACTGCTTGAAGTAAAGTCATTAATAAATCCTCCCTAAAATAAGAAAAATTACAAAATTTGTACGTTTTGGAAAGCCTACAACCTTAGTTAAGAAAAATCATTTCAAATCGTTCAATCGTTTTTAATAATTTTAAATTATCTGCTACGATTCAAAACTATTTAAAACTAGCATGATGGCCACCCGCTTCACCGGACTTAAAAGTAAGGACCACCGCATTATAGCCTTCACATTCCTTGCTCTTATTTATCCCCGTTCCATAACACTCAAAACGGAGATAGGGATTGTTTTACACAAGTAAAAGTATATGTACAACTTTAAATTTAAAAAAAATGCAAAATAGTCATATTGCATTGAGTATATTAGAAAACCCTGGTTGAACAGATGGCCATAAATTGTATTTAGTTCACTCTTTTTACAAAAATCTGTAATTTATGCTTTACAATGATGCTCATCAGTGAAATGTAAACAAAAAATTTTATTTTTTTAAAATATCTTTAGAGCTACATTATTGTAAAGTTTCATTCAAACCCATTGAGTAGTTTTTGCGTGAAAGCGTAACAAACAAACAAACTTTCTTTCACATTTATAATATACCGGGATGATATAGAATGATTTTAAATTTTGAATCGTTTTAAACGGTAATGTATAGTTGTTCACTAAACTACGCGAAACGATTAAAATTGTTTTATTTTCAAAACATCTCGAATACAGACGAACAAAACAGACCCAAAATATGCAAAAATCGTGTCCAAAAAATGTTCATGAAAAATTCATTTTACACAAAATTTTCTAAATTCGCGTTTGGAGCATAAGAGTGGGGTCAATTTTGAGAATTAAGCGAATAAACGAAAACTTTCGAATTTTACGCCATTTAAAATGAAAATCTAGAACTTCAAGAGCGATTTTTTCATACCTATTTCCAGCTACCGCAAGTTGTCGAACTTCCTCTGGATTATTTAAATTTTTCGCAATGGTAACCATAGTTGAAAAAGCATCAATCCATTCATCATTTCTCTCATCAATATTTCGTATCAATCCCATAAACATATACATAAAACGTTTTTCCATTTCGACTGACATAATTTATTGATAATTATTCAAATTACCCGCTTCAGTTTGTTTATATACCCACCGTTGTTAACCTCACAACACAAAAGAACAAGTGTTTCTTTTTTTATCTCTTTTGTAAAAATTTTAATAAACAAATTTGTTTTTTCTATTATTGTTTCTTGAATTATTTTGTTCGATGTGTTTTATTTGGTTCGAAACAGGTATTTAACAATTAAAAAAATATGGTGCACATAAATTCATTTTTCACACTATTAATTCTTTATTTTGACATTTCGTTTATTCTATTTTGCACATACACAACCTGTTTGGAAAATAAATAAATTTTCACAATATCTATGCATTTCTTTGTACATACAAGTAATTTTCTTTGCATGAACTTTGTTTAAAAAAAAGTCAATAATCGCATTGTTATTGTCTTGGAAAAATTTTTATCTCTGCTTATAACAATTAATTTAAATAGTAAGACAATATGGTTTAAAATATATTTTCAATTTTATTTAAAAGAAACTATTTTTTGTGTGCAAATTTTTTGCCAAGATCATAGTAAGATGGAACCAGTATGAGCACTTTATTGGTTCTTATCAAGGTTATTGATAATTTAAATTTTTCTTTCTATATTGCCACCATTTTGTTTAAATTTGAAAAATGAAAATTTTCATACAATTTCATTGATGAATACTCCCAAACTAGCCCAGTAGGATAAAAAAAAAGATGCCTTTATAAATGACTTTTCGTGATCTTTAGTAAGATAATCTAAAAAAATTTAGTAGAAAATTACAAATGTCTCGTTTTTTTTGGAAATTATTCTAAAATAATAAAAAACCCTGCATAAAATCAATGTAAAAAAACTGTTATTTGCTGTGATGATTTATTGTAACGAGAGCTTTTGAGATTCTAAATAAAACTGCCAATAATTCCAACGAAAAATAGTGACAGATTTTCGAGTTATTTGACTGTCAAGCTCTGAAGCGGTCGAAATAAGATTTTCTACACTTTCACAACCGTGTAATGTGTATTGCCTATAAAAATTTACGTTTTACATGGATGCTTTGCGTAGAAAACTGATTTCGGTTAAAGTCAAATAACTCGAAAACTTCGTCATTATTTTTCGTTTCGCCTATGATAATTTTTATTCAGAACCGCAAAAATTATCTTAATTAATTAGAATTATCGAGGCAATAGAGTGTATTTTTATTATACATTGGTTTTGTGGAGTGTACATTTTTTTTGGAAAATCTTTGATATTTGGTTCTGGTATAGTCACATGTTTGAGAGTTTTCGAGAAAGTTTCGCTATTTTTTTGAAATATTTAAATATGGTATCTTAAACGATGCCAAATCAATTAATTGAATTTTGAATTTGAGTCTTCTGGGTCTCATTGTCGGGTTAACCCAAGTCGGGGCACATAGGCAATGTGAATCGGATGGTGCCGTTTTTTTAGTCTTCATAATCAACTTTCGGGGCCCTTTCTTCATAAGGGGCCCTTTCCCTTGTGTTCTCATAAAAATTTGACTTTCCTCAATATTGTCTTTTCTTTCTAAATCAACTTGGTGTCCCCTTATGTGCGGCTCTAATAACACAAATTTTTCGTTTCCCTCTTATTTATTTACTCTTCGTAAATCAACTTGGCAGCCCCTTGTGGAGCCCTTCTGCTACAAATTTGTCTTTTTCTCTTTTGACTTTCTCCGGTAGTTGCCTAGTCCGTCTTATGGTTAACACGTCACTATTGAGTCTAATATCTTAAGAGCCAGTTTATATTATTATCCAGCTGGATTGTTTTCGCTGAACTCAAATTAATAGACGCTGCTAAGGAACTGGAATGTGTGCCGATCTCGATGCATGTGTATTTCTTTTCATCGTTTTACTAATTCTTATTGAAATTGCATTTTGTTTAGAAAGCAGAATAAATCTTTCTTGTTATGTGATATTAAGAATGAATACTATTTCACAAACATCTCATAGATGTCACTATCTACAATCGATAATCATTTGTTTATGTACCTTTCTTTGTCATACACATTTATAAAGATATGCATCTCTGTTGAATCCATAGCAAATTAACGATATTCTTTAAATGATTTCCAATACTGTATATATTGGATTCGTACAAGATGATTCAATTGAACAATTAGAAAAAGATGGTTTACGTTAAAACGTTTTACTTGGAATTTAAATATAATTTCCTTGTAAAAAGAGACTGAACATGAATTGTAATGTGATAAATATATTAAATTTTTTTTTCTGTATTTATGATAACAGTTATCAGCGTTTGGGTATAGAGTGCATAGTGCAATAAATCTATAAGAGGTTGTAACATCTCTAATCAGTTTTCATTTAAGCTTATGAGTTTGTTTGTTATAAATTTTAATGTAACATTAATTGATTCAAGACATTTGTGTTTGAAAAGACTCAAGTGCGAAAAGTGTTTTTTTTATTTTTATTATTGTTTTTTTTTGTAACAATGCCGGCGTGTACTAGTGAAAGTTTAACAAAACTCTGGAATGGTAGTAGTGATTCAGCAAATAGTACATCTCCTTCATCGCCTGTTTCAACGTCACCCCCAGTAAAATCACCAGTGAATACATTACGTCGGCCGAACAAAGTTTTACGTCGTACACAATCGACATCATCGACAAATTCGTTTGTTACGGAACCATTTATAATACAATCTGATCGACGACAAATTTTAGCCGCATCTTCTCAAACTTCAATTACATTAAATAATGAAGTTGAAGAAGAGAAAAATTCGTTACTCGTAAAAATAATTGGATGGTATCCATTACTTTTACTACGAATCCTTCGAGTATTATTAGTAACGATTTCTGATATAACAATTGCGAAAATTTTATTTACATTACCAACATTATGGATAACGGCATGGATTTGGATTATCTGGAAAATTATCCAATTTCCATTGTTAATATTTAAATGGATTCTAACAATCTTTCATACACCATTATCCGAACAATTTCGAAAGAAACGTACGGTTTTAATCAGCGGAGGAAGTACAATACAAGCATTACATTTGGCAAGAAATTTTTATTCGGCTGGTGTTCGAGTGATTGTTGTCGAAGTGGATGGAGTTTTTAGTTTTACAAAATTCTCCACGGCTGTTAATCGTTTTTATACAATTCCACGTCCAACAGCGGATAATCCACATAGTTATATTAAAGCGTTATGTGAGATTGTTGAAGCGGAAAATATTGCTTTCTATGTGCCCGTATGTTCGACAACACCAGCATACTATGATGCATTAGCGAAACCACATTTGGAGTTACTTGGATGTACATGTTTTGGTCCAGGTCTTAAAGAGGTCTACATGTTAGATGATACTCTGGAAGTTATGCGCCGTTGTAACAATAATTCTATACCAACTCCATCATACTATCAAGTGTCGTCAAAAGAAGAAGTTTTTCGTCTCTACGATTCAGGTACCTTTCGAACTGGTCATTTCATTATGTATACAGCTGGACCAAATGCGGTACGAGAACGTGCGAAATATGTGTTGCCAATCAGTAAGAATGATTTTAAATTACCATACGAGATAAGCGAAAGTAAACCTTGGATTATTATCCATAATGTACCCGGTGAATATTTTATAACTTGTACAACAATCAAAGAATCCCAAGTCATTGCAAATGTTACATGTCGAGTTGATAAACATAATAATGGTTTAGTACCCACGGAGAATCAAGAAATTACGAAATGGTTGGTGAATTATTTTAAAAATCTTCGTATGTTACGACCCATTTCTGGTCATATAAGTTTTCGATTTGTGGTAACTGAAATCACCAATCAAATCTTACCATTAGGTTGTCGAATCGGCGTTTCATTACCATATATATGCCACACAAGTGTACATCCACGCGTTCTATGGAAACCATGTAAACACTTTAGTCGACAATCTTCTGGTCCGTTAGTTGTAAAATCTGGACGGTATTGGATGCCAGAAACTATTTTAAATACATTACGTCATCCAAGTGTGGAAACTGTTGGTCGATTAATTAATACCGTGCTCGATAAACGGGAAGCGTTGTTTGTTTTCTGGGATCCATTACCGTATTGCGCCTATTATCATATACAATTACCATTTAAAAATATTCTTGGATTTGTTCAAAGGCGACGAGCGGGGGGTAATCATTTATTTAGTAGAACGATAGCGGCACCAGTTCATTAAAGTTTATGTTTACAAATCAAGTTCCTATCAATTTAAATTAAAATGGCTGTTTTCCAGTTTTGATTCGTTGTTGTTGGACTTTGGGATCATATCACAAAATGTACACATCTCATGTACAAATCTGTGTTTTATTGTGTGTGATATTAGAGATAGAACTTTCGATCCGAATAAGTTGTTGGTTTATAAAGGTCGTTTATCTGTTTCGTGTAAATTGGTAAATACCTTTTTGGATAGAATTATATTGTTGATTGTTTAGGAGAGGGAATACAAAGACTTGTAATTGAAATAAATACTTTTTATTTGAATGAACTCAATTGAGGAGATTGTGATTTATTTGAGGGCTATTTTTTATATAAACATAGGCGCTATCTTTTTAGAATTCTCTAGGAGGAGTTTTATATTTAATGACTGACAAACAGATTGTAGATTAAATAGGATTTTATCATTTATTTACCTTTTGAGAGCTGAGTCTAAAGATTCAAAAGTAACTGGATCATTTTAAAATGCACGCTTTTGTCATATATTGACACTTTGTAGCGGCCATGTTGGTTGCATTCAGATTATTATATCATTTGATATTTGAGGCGACGCCTCTACTTTAATTCTCAAACTTTGCTATATTTTATTTGCAGAAGTTTTAATTGAATTTAGTAAGACCGAACCCTACTAAAGAAAAAAAAAAACACTTTAATTTGATATGAATTGAATAATTGAGAAATTAAAAGGATACAGAGCCAAATTTTCGAGCTGTATGAGCTCCTTTATTTGATATATGTAAATGATTATAATTATGTAATATGTATTAAAATACGTTAATTTCTGATAAAAAAGTCTATAATTTCAAAAAATATAATGTGCAAGAGAACTATTTAAAATTCATTTAAAATTTTTGTAGATTTCATTACATTTAGAAGTATTTTGAGTTGTTATGCTTCGAGATACTCTTGTAAATCCTGCTTTTATAAGGTCATAAATTGGAGATCAAAGATCTCGGAATCTTATTTATTATTTTGAAATTTCTACCAGAATCTTATCAAGTATTTACTTAAAATTGAATTTAAATCAATTGAAGTATTTTTACATTAGTTTTCAGCAGGGTTCGTTTTTCATTTCCTAATTTTTGAAGTAAAATTGATACATTTTTTAATTAATTTTGATTTAAATTATCAGAGTGTATTATATTATCGCGTTGTCATGCTATGAACTTCATTGAAAATTTCGGTAAAAATTGAAAGGAATAAAAATTTAATGGTTTAAAATGATTCAGTGATCCTTAAATACTCAAAACTTAACTTTTTGAACTTTTGTCGTTTATATCGACAATACTCGGCTTTTATCGGATATTTTCAACTTATTTAAGAGATTAATAAACGTGATTACTTGCAAGTACTCACGTACTTGACGCCCATGTATAAAGACAATTTAATATAATAAATATCTCCTCGTCCTAACCCCTGGCCCCCTGCCTCGCATTAAATCCCATATTATTTATTTATCATTATTAATTTCATCAGG
Source organism: Chrysoperla carnea (assembly GCF_905475395.1). Classification (NCBI taxonomy): domain Eukaryota; kingdom Metazoa; phylum Arthropoda; class Insecta; order Neuroptera; family Chrysopidae; genus Chrysoperla; species Chrysoperla carnea. The sequence continues at coordinate 131,712,953 of NC_058337.1, forward strand.
TCAATTAAATTTTTTGGAAATCAAAAAAATTGATTGACAATTGCTAGGCCAAAATTTTAAATTAATACCTAATCATTTTTTATATAAAAAAATTATATTTTTCTGAGTAGAGAAAGATATGATAAAGGTTTAATAATTTCAAAAATCTTATTGAACTTTATAATCAAAAAGACTAAACAAAAATTTATAAATAAAAAATTAAATGGTATTTTGTACTTAAAATTATTTATTGCATTCTTATTATCAATAATTCAATATTTTTGTATGCAACTCTTTTAATAATAATATAAAAAAAAAAGAGCATTTATATTTTTTTTCTCCGACATGTAAATGATAACCGCGTTATACATTTTGAACCTTACACCCGCAATTTGTTTGGATTTTTGCCTATAATCTTATGTTATTATTAATATTATTGAAAAATAACACGTTGATTAAATGACGCCGATGAATGATGTATGTTATTTCAAGGACATGATTGAGCTTAATTTATATCAGTGTATCAGTTAGACAGAGGATAAACATTTGTGTATTGAATGTTTTAATATTTATACACCGTGATTCAAGAATTGACGCATAAAACTCCAAGAAGAGATTCTTTGAACGCTTCCTCTTTTAATATTTCATTTTATTTTTCATTAATAAAAATCATTCATCTGAAGAGATGGCATATATCTCCTTTTTTTATTTAACAGCACTATTTGAAAAAGATAAAAAATATTTGATATGTCTTTACTTGTATAGTTTTTTTGACAACTGCCCAAAACAAAAACGAATAGGTGAAAAGGCCCATAAGATCTTATTGATAATTTTGAAAGTTATTCTTACTCACCGTTACTTTCTCGGGTCAGTAATTCTTCTCATCAAAGTTTAAAATCCTCTGTTTCTGAACACTGAACAGCTCGGTGAAAAGGGCTATAAGATCAGATCTTATTGATCATTTTGAGAGCTATTCTTACTCATCGTTACTTTTTCGAGTCAGTAATTCTTTGACAACTTCTCGTCACAGATAAAATCCTCTGTTTGTGAACACTGCACAGCTCCAAATAGAGCAGATTAGGATAACTAGGCATGGGTAGATTTCTTCTCTATTTAACGTATCAATCGTTACTAGCTATATTGGAATTTGTGTCAAAGTATGCGCAATTTGGGAAAAAAAGCTCATTGAGCTTATTTTGAGGTCAAGTTGATACCAATTTACTAAAACATTAAACATTTACTAAAAGGGGAACCAGAAAGGTTACTTTCTAAGCTTCGAGCTCCGTTGTGATATGTGCTTCTCTACCATTAATTCTTTTTAAAAATCTAACCTCTGGTAAGATAAGTAGATTCCATGGAAAGCCTTTTACTCTTGTTCGAATATGATTGTTTCTATTTAAGTCTCTGATAGACACATCTCTATTTGTCTGAAGCGTTCAAAACGTCATACATTTTATATATCTGTTTTTGCGATATGCTTACGCGGAGTTAGAGACGAAATATTAAAAGAATAAATTGACATGAAATTCTTGAAGGAGTCACCTTTTGAAACTCTTTGTGCAACCTTAGAAAAGTTCAAACACGGTATGATGCAACTATGAACGGAATATTTTTATAAGGATCTTTGAATTGATCTACAGACCCTTGAAAATAACATTAAATAAAAATGCCCAGAGTTGATCTTATTATGAAGATAAATTATTGAACCCTGTCTTTGATATTTATGAATAATAAATGTAAACAGAGGCTTAAAGATGGGTGTCCTCTATACAATTTCTTATTGGTTGATTGAAAATTGTTGAAAAGTACAAAGTCCTTAAATTTTATTTATACATTTTGTTTATAACAAATTATTATGAATTTAAAACAAAATTCTACTACTTAAAAAATACGATCATAAAATGTTTAAAAAAAAAATGGTGGTTACTTTAAAATTTAAAGTGGCCGCATTCATCAATTCCTATTAGATTATATTTTTAATCTTATTTAATTAAATTAATTAAATAAATATAATATAAAATTATTGAAAATTAAGTTGGGATTTATTTGATTTTAAATAAATGTCGACTTGAAATTAATAAAAAAATAATAATTACGCGTACCTCTATTATATATTTTTTATACTTTCATATAATAATGCAAAGATAATATTATTTCTTCTAATTGTATATATATTTTTATCATTTAAATGGAAAAAGTAATACCTTTGTATTTGATAAGAAAGATTTTACCTGGTTTTGTTTATTTTTGTTAAGTAGCATTTGAAGATAACATTGAAAATTATCTGTCAAAAAAATTGGCTAATAGAAGATTCTAACTAAAATGAATAAAAAAATACTCCGGTAGAGTCCTCTGGTTAGACCTATACAACATTATGATAAATAGCGGTAATTGGAAATTACCCTTTTGGAAAGAAACTTGAGCATTTCTAGTTTGTAAACGCTATTTAAAAGAGAAAAGTATCTTCAAATGTCATATAATAATAGTTAGTAGTTCAAATTATAACCACAATAAGCGTGATCAGCGTAATTGAACGATATTGCCATCTTGTGGTATATTAATTGTACTATTATTAGCAATACTTGTCAATATATTATATTAATATTCCTTATATAACATTTTATTTTACAAATATATAATTATATCTCTATAATTAGAAATAATAAGGTTTTTCTATTTTATGTACAAATCAATTTTTAAGATTTGATATAATTTATTTTAAAATATTTGTCATAACAGAAATACCAGTGTTGATATTATTATAAAATTTATAATCAATTATTTAATCATTTTTGAATTAAATATAGAAAATGTAAAAAAAAAAAAATGAAATAAAAAAAATAGATATTGTATTTTTCTATCTAAAAATTTTTGTAAATATTTTTTTTTTGTGATTTATGGTAAATTTTTGTTTTAAAAATAAATTTTGTTTTTGTATATATTATATAAGTTTTTTATTTCTTTGCTTAATTAAGTCATTAATTATATCTATTAATAGGTATTTATGATGGAGATAAAGGCGTTGATAGCGATGATAGGAAATAAACGAGGCATTTTACCTACCTATCTTGAAAGTATAAGTTATTTTTTATGTTTGTAACAATTTGATTACGACCTCTGCAGTTGGTCAACACCGATATCTTCGTTTTTTCAAAAATTGTTCTGAAAACGATGAAGGCAGATCAAATGAAGACTTGGTAGTTTTAATATAAAAGCGAAATTCTCAATATAGATGCCTTTTGGGCAGTTTTGCAGCTATTTAATCTCATTTTTAGTGTATTTAAATTTCACTTGATTTTAAATGTTGATGCTTCGTTACAGATCGATTTAATCTCGACTCCCATCAAGGAATTTCGATTATTTGGCATAAAAACAATGTCTTAGAAAAGTATTATGAAGGAAATGAATCTGATTTGATTAAATTTTACTTTATAAGGGATATCTTGGCCGTAATCAGTTTAGCTATTTCGTCTTTTTCCGTATATATTTATGATGTCTGCTTACCAAAGGTAATCGTTGACATTGTCTTAGATACAGAGAAAATAACTAAAGTAATTTAACCAATCAGATTTCATTTATAAACGTAAAATATCCAAATTCGTAAAAGATTTCGAGTTTAAAATATTGAGGATTTACTTTTGCCCTTTCTGACAGGTTCTCTTGTGCTTTCTGACAGGGTGGATTAAGGTTAGGGCTGATTAATGCTCAGGTTTGGTTAATGGAAAGGTTTCAGACTGTAATACAGTTTTCATTCTTCATAGAATCTATAGCTGTTCTCATAGAGTTTATATTTGATTTACCTATATATAAAAAAGTCTATGGACAATCGTCAGTACTATTGAAACTATAATACTTAGTAACATCATGTTTTATGCACATTTTGTCTAGTCCTAGTCTCTATAATATTTTTTTTGAAGACTAAGCATCATTCTAAGATAAGAAATCAAATTTGCATTAAAAAACTAATAAGGAATTGATTGGGGTATGTCAATATTTGTCGAGATTCGAATCCGTTATCAAATTTTTTTTTAAAGTACAGTAAAAACTATTTTGGATGAGACAAACATATCGAATTTATTGCAGAAGTGAGTAGTGGTAAGATACAAAACGATAAAGCTAGCCAAATTTATAGTACTTAAATTCAGAAGAATTCTAGATAAAAATTAGTTAGAGCGGAAAATTTACGACTGGAATTCTGAGTAAATTTATCGAATATTGCGTAAAATTGTAAGAAAAAACATATGGATCTTAGTTAGACTGTTGTGGTCTGTCTTACCAAGTACCTAGTATCTTATCAATACTGATCTATGTTGATTTTAACCTTGAACATTAGAAATAAGAATTAAAATAATGGGAGGCTTTTGCGAAAATGCCTAACATTAATTAAATTCGCCAAAACAAACTAGTTAGGTTAGGTTAGAGTGGCTGTCCTAAAATGGAACACACTTAGACTATAGCGTTCGTGGTGATTCCGATTGCCCAGCCCCGGCCACTACTCATTGAACCATTTGGAGCTGTTTAAGAACAGCAGGAGGGCTTTGACATCAACGAATTTTAGGTCGGACAGGTCGTCTAAGAAAGACTGGATCAAGTACGTCCATCTCCTCGGTGAAATTTATTAAATAAATTTAAATAATTTTTCTAATGCCTAAGCGAATATATCGGCCTTTCGGGGCCCCGGGCACGGACCTCGTGTGTCCTTATGATAAAGACGGTATTGGTATTATGTCGTTACCAGTATTACCATTGCATCTGATCAATTCCACAAACAGTTGACAAGTCTCTATAAATGATTTCCATTGTAGCTACAGATTAATAAATTTTGTATTTTTATGGGCTAATTGATATAAAAAAAATTAAATTTATATTATTATATAGATTAGTTAGTCATTTATGAATGCATGTTCGGTGAAGTTTTATAAACGGTACTAGGTATTATCACTAGAGATATCACGAATGTTATTGCGTGGCGTTTAACCCTACTAGCATCAACCACATATCAACCGTTTTTTTCTTTTTTTAAAATTTTTTGTTTACTAGAGTAATTTTTTGTTTTTGCAATTAACTGGTGCTTTCTGTTCACTTGAAAGAACCCGGCAAAAATTAAAACAGGATTTGCTCTTCGGTCAATTTTTTTCAAAAACTTAAGGAAGGATGCTGAACGTGTAACGACCTGGTGATTCTTATTTCTTTTTGACCTTATACAAGATATACAATGAGTTCCATGGCTACCATCTTGCATATATTACTGTGGTTACGCTAATAACCAATTACTCTTAGAAAATGGACTTCAAGACATCAATTAAGTTGTTTTTTTATGTTCTCTACACGATTCAACATTCGTATGTAAGAACAAGACCTTACAAACGACTGGAAGCACTAAATTGCTGGTCTGCTTAAATGTTAACCTGGAATGGCAAAAAGTTGTCGGACACAGCATTATTACGCTTATGGTAGCACTTTTTGTGAATTGCATTCTAATCCCAAATATTTGTGGTGTTGCAATACCTCTCTTCAAAGCAAATTTTCGCCTACCAGTACATCACTATTGCAGAATCTGCCATAACGACGAAAAAGTCTCTTGTTTTGAGACAGCCGTATCTTTTCCCAAGACTTTAACATTTAGCTCAAATTGGCTACATAAAAAAACCTCCGACAAATACGGATTTTTTTGTAGTTCTCTTCAAACTGATCGGATTTTCTTGAAACATAGCTAAGAACATTCTCCAAAATCAAAATCGGTTTATCAGTTTACGAACTATGATGCCAGAGTCAGACACACACATAGCGGTCAAACATATAGCACTCTTCTTTTTGCGTCGGGGTTAAAAAAAGAATATTCTACCGTACCGTCCTCTTTGGGTGTTGTTCAACGGTATACCTTGAACGACTGAGCCAGGTTCTTGGATGGAACTCGATCTATTAAATTTGTATGATGTTCAGAAAATTAATTTAATATAGTATTTATAAACAATGAAAATGACAATTTTTCTGGTCCTATGAAAGAAAACGCTACCTACATTTTCAAGAAATTTGGGGAGTGTAAATAGGGTTCGAATGTATATATATAATCAAAAAACACTATCGCCAAGAAAACTTTGTCCCCATGAAATTAATTTAGTTATGTTACGGAATGCTAAAATCTAATAAGTTTTGTTTATGTTTTTAAACACAAAAATATTTGTTAATATTTGCCACTGTAATAATATATTTGTTTTATAATTTTTTTTTTCGTGAATAAAGTTTTATCGTTTTAATTTAAATGATTTGACTTTTATTTTACAAAAATAACAAGTTTCTTATTTATTTTATTAAAAAAAAAAAAAAAATGATGATAATAAATATGAAAAAATTATATTTTCATGAATGCATTTTCATGAAAATTGTTTACTAGGAAATGGAGGTATTTAGATCATCTTGGTTGACACAATTTAAAAAAGAAAATTGTTTTTATAATTATGGATTATTGATGCTTACTAGTTTTAATGAACTAATGTGGAGGTTAAACTAGACACTGTGATGAAACTTGTAATGGGTGTTTCTCCCGTCACTGCCATGCAATAAGGCCAAGTTGACGTTAAATTAGGTCAAAGAAATTTATATTTTTAAGTATAAATTATTATGATATACTGAGAAATTTACAAGTTAAAATCGTGAAATTCAAGAGTGACTTTAATTCGTTTAGGGCCGAATTTAGGATCGGGCAAGCAGGGCCATGGAACCAGGGCCACAGCCAATTCGAATAGATAAATATTGGTATAGTTTTTAATTGATCCCAAATTCGATAGAAAATAAGAAACGTTTTCTAGTGTAGTTGTTAACAAAGGTTGTCTAGTGTATTTGGAACTAAAGGCTAAGTTTTGCACATCATTACCCTGATGATTTAGACTTGAATTTAGCTAATGGATTAATTTATTCCACCACTTTTGCAAAACAGTTCGAAAACAGAAAGAGTGAATCGAATGAAATTTTTCTCCACCGGATAATTTTGCAAAATAATCTGCAATCTACATTTTGTAGTGCAGAAGTGGCACTTCATATTTATTTATCGATAATGAACTATAGATTTTAAAGAACAGATTGCGAATGTCAATGACTCAAGAGCGCTTGTCGAATCTCATGCTTCTCAGTTTGGAAAGCAAATTAATCGAAGCATCCACAGTCAATTCTTACCTATTAACTTAATAGTGGGCTCAGTCAAGTTCAAATTAAAGAAGAGGATTGAAGAAAAGAATTTACTTTTCTCACCTCCGTGTCAACTTTGTCCCGCTGTGCAAAACGAAGTTGCTGCTTTCTGCCTCCGTCGGGGAGAAAAATAGTATCCACACCACTGGATCAAGTAAACAATGTTTCAGATCTCATGTTTGTCACCCTCGGATTCGCCTCGGGCGACAATGAATTGCTCCCTAGTTGCGTAATATACTATTTTGAATGTAGGCTAGGAGGTCATCTCAGAACATTAGACATGAAGTAACAACAATAATTTTAGTGAGAATTGTTTCACAATAACGGCGCAATTGATTTTATTGAAAGGAAAAGAGAACAAATTTTGATTATCTTTCCAGAGGAAGCATTAGGTATACCTACGCAGTTTCTGCGTGACAAATTAAAGTTTTCAATAAACTTTTCTAATAAAAAATAACTAATATTTAGGTACCTAACTACCTACCTTTACAAATTTTATTTGGTTTCATGCGCGAATAAAGTTTATGATAAGATTATTATTGTCAACATGTACAACAACTAAATTTTTTGTAAAGTATTTGTCATCTTGTTACAAAAACATATTTCATGTTGTTTTTCTTTAAATATTTAACATGTATGGTATCGAATTGTCTTCTATAGTTTGCCATATAGCATCAGGTTATTTTTTTTTTTCATTTTTTATCTATTTTCTCCATTTTTTGATCGTTATAATGACATAAATATTGTCGAATAAAATACTATAGAAATATTCGATGTGTTTACTGGATCATTTTTTCTATATAGCTGTACAGGTGATTTTTAAAAAAATATTGTTAAACTTTTTTAATTCCTCAATTGACAGGAAAATGTCCCGTTGTCGTTAGATCGCTGGGTAAATAGCAACAATCGGATAGTGCCGGATTTACCATGCTGGCTCCCCATTGTCTTCGGCCCTTCAAATGAAAATTTGTCATCCCTTCTTATTTTTAAGTATTTTTTATCTTCGTTCAACTTGACGCCTTTATCGTACAAATTTGTCTTTTTATCTTTTGGACTTTCCACGGAGCCCCTAGGCAGTTGCCTACTCTGCCTATAGACGAATCATTTTAGCCGAAAAAAGTATAAAGGAGGAATTTTTTTTGTACCTCAACCTATTGGGCTATTTTTTTTAAATGGAAAATGGAAGGTGCCTTAAATCAAAATCTACATCTTACTTGGTGCCGCTAGAAAGTTTGGCCATTGCTATTGGGCAAATAAGACAGTTATTGGAATCTATTCTGGGGTGATTTATAAAACTTTGAAAATATTCAACAAAATAAGACAAAAAGGTTTACTCGGGAGCTTTTGGGGTCACTGATCACCATTCCGAAGCCAGAATTCCGAAATGCTCTTCTTTCCTGGGGTAATTCGCCCAACGCAGGTACAAAATAGAAATATATTGTAAATATTCAACAAATGGATCAGAAGAGCACACCCGGAAGTTTAAAGGGTCTCTGATTACGATTCCGAAGTCAGAAACTTCAATATACTACCGCCTCCTGGGATAATTCACCCCTTGCTGAGGAGTGCATCCTACTGATCAAGTATTTTCAAAAGTTTTTGGGATTTCTGTTCACAATTCTGAAGACAGAATTTCGATATACTCCCCCTTTCCCTTCCTGGGATAGTTAACTCTCTGCTGGTCCAAAACTGCGAGGGTCTGCAAATATTCAATAAACTGGAACAAAAAAGTATCTTTTTCTTGCAAAACAACTTTTGATATGTAATCTCTTTGACAGTCGCAAGTTGTGACGTCACCACGTGCTATTGTCCTCTCTTTCTAATTGCACATTTAAACCCTTCATATTTTCATGGTTTTTGAGGTTACTTAAAGATTGATTTCACACGTTCTTATGGTTCGATAACGAACGTCAATTGAGGCAATGAAAGAACTTTAAGACAAACAGGTTCAAGATAATTTTCAACAAGGCAGAGTTGCTTGAACCGTACAGTAATTACATTAAAAAAGAGTTGAATAGTAAATGTCAAGAATTCCTTTGTTATGATGTTTTTGGTATAAAAAAAAAAGAATCTATCCTGTATAAATAGGTACAAACATGTAGGTAATGATAACTCCTCCAGGTATGTATGTGATGCGATGGGATATATTTAATGGTAACATATATCTGGTTCCACCCGCACATCCTGGCACCCGCTATGAATCATGTACATGTATGTATGTTAGACTTTTCCTATATAGAGTAAGAGCCAGCGCCTGCCAGACACACATTAAAGTATAAAAGCTGAAATTTTTTTTGCTTATTCTCACTGGTGTAGGGACCAATCTTTGGGGGCTACAAACCTTGACTAACGGTTCCTTCGGTAGGTAGCAGGTAATCAGGGGCGCAGTACCCGAGCTCGCTCACGTTAAAGTATAAAAGCTGAAATTCACACAGAGTGTTCAAATGACCATTTTAAGTCAATATTGAAAAAGACATATCAATCCATCCAACTAACATTAGAAGACATATCGGTCAAATATTCAATAAGTAAATCGTCATAGTTGTATAAGCCATAAACGGTTAGTGATACAAAAAAAATTAGTTTACAAAAAAGTAGGTAATTTAATTATCTACAATAAAAGTTATTACCATTTTTGGTCTAAAGCGCACGGTTATGGAGATATAGCCTAAAACGGTTTTCCTTAAAATGGAGGCACTTCCCCCGCTTATTTTTGTAAGGATTTTGTGCTTATACATTCAGTACGTGATACTGAACATATTTAAATAATAAAATAACTCTTGCAGTGAAATAAGTTCATAATCATGGAAGAAAATGTAGATAATTGTGTATTTTTGCATTTGACCTTCTACTACGTCTGGGAGAGTGTTAACCCCTTCGGATTGATCTGTCTTTTTCAATATTGACTTAAAATGGTCATTTGAACACTCTGTGTGAATTTCAGCTTTTATACTTTAACGTGAGAGAGCTCGGGTACTGCGCCCCTGATTACCTGCTACCTACCGAAGGAACCGTTAGTCAAGGTTTGTAGCCCCCAAAGATTGGTCCCTACACCAGTGAGAATACGCAAAAAAAAATTCAGCTTTTATACTTTAATGTGTGTCTGGCAGGCGCTGGCTCTTAGTCCAATACATTTTTGATGTCGTGTTTTTCAACAATCAAATATACAATATGTAGGCAACCAACTTAACTATCGTTTACCTGGTTCGTTTCGTATTTATCTGTTCTCAATGATTTTCTTTTTAGTCTAGTTTTAATAATTTTGTTGTTTTTATTTTAAAATAAATAGATAAATAATTTTTTTTTGTTGGTATGTTTTAATAACATACTGATTTATCTTGATATTAGGAAATCATTTTTAGTTGTGAGTTATGCTACTAGATTCGGGAAAATAAACGCGGCATAATTTTTTTTTCGTTAAAAATAGACAAAATTTGCGTGCAATAATTTTCATAATCTTACTTTTTCGTTAGTTTCGTTGCCTTCTGACACTCGATTTTTTACTTACTTTAAGAAAAGCCCACCACACAGGGGAGAGACGTCGTAATGCTCAGAGGCGGATTAAAAAAAATTGCATATATAGTCAGTTTTAAAAATTAGTGCCCATGTAATAAAAATCTATCAACAAACACCTTTTTTAGTTCTTTAGTTTCAAATTCGTTATTTCATAGAACCTGTAAAATGTAAATTGGTTGTTGGGCGCAGTTCTCCAACTGGAAACACTTGTTGATAGATTTGGCCTATTTTTCACAGGCTCAGAATAATGTTAGCTGTGAGATCCTGAAGTTTTTTGGCCGCTTAGATTGCAAGATTTTCAGCAGTAAAGTTCGTGATTTAATGGGTCATAGGCTCAAGCTATAGGCTTTAAATTTGAGGCAAAAAATGTAGTTGTAAAAACAAGACTAGATTTTGAAATGTATATGATCATCTGGAATTAGTTTAAAAAATATCTATTATTTATCTCTAGCCAATTATCCGTGGATTTTTTGACGTCTTCTTACACGTATATACAAAGAGACTTCGCTTTTTCTATTGCCTCTTCACGGAGCTTGCCTCGAATTTCGAAGATGCCATAAGGAAGTGCTGACAGGCACAGGTCGAGTCAGCCTTGCCAGAAGAAAAGACGTACCTTTTCTGTTATGAATATATTATTACAGTTTGATTTAGACTATTAGTGTTCCTTTTTTTGCCTTTTTATTTCCCAATTAACATTTATTATATTAGACTGGCACTAAATTTAAAATATATTTTCCAGAAATCAATTATAATAAAAATAAAAATTATCCAGCAATTTTTTATTTTGCGGTCCATTTGGGGCCCTTTGTGAGTAGCGCTCGAAAAAAATAGTCGTGTATGTAGAGATAAGTCATATTGGTTTTTTTTTTTTGGGCGTGTATCTTTCGCGTACTCATTTGTGGGAGGAATTTTTAATTAAAAACAGACTTACTTTTATCAAAACATTTACCAGCGTCAGACGATGATAAAACACTTTTTAATTGTTAACAATATCCAATTTCTCAATTATAATCTTCGAGGAGTGATTAATAAAAGACAATCTTATCATATCAGATAATCATAGGGATTTTAAACTGGTTATTACAAAACGTGCATTTTTTTAAATTCGATATCTAAAAATCTTTACAATTTTTAGATAAAAAGTTTTTCTATTGATTTCTGAACATATTATATCTAATATAACTTAAGTAATATTATTTAAATATTAGACGATCACAAATTGATAATAAATAAATAAAATAAAATAAATATTTATATGTATTAAGATTATATACAATATCGCGTGTTTTTCAAAGATTTTAAAATATTGTATTTATTATATTTTTGAAGATGATTATTACTAATAATCTATTTTTTCAATTATCTGTAATTGAATAATGAATGTATTGTAAAGAAGTATAGATACTTTTCCTTTAATTTTTAATAAAATCAATAATAATACCAAAAATTTTATTGTTAAAGTTGTTAAGAGGAGATTTAATTTTAAAACTAAAAAAAAAACACTTTTAACTTCTTCGCAGAAAGTAATTGATTTCTCTTCGAAAATCGAAATAACAAAATTTTTACGTTTAGACATTTTTACTATGTTTTAACATCATTAGCATCTTTAAAAAAGGAAATATTTCACAGCGAGTGGACTGAGGTATTATTAACAATCAAAATGTGCATAATTAACATGAAGAAGGTATATATCGAATATCTCGAAAATGTTTCTTATCTCTTTTTGAAAAATAATGTTATTGAAACATTAATTTATGACGAATTTTTTGATACCCAGAAAAATTGTTCTTGCCCGATTTATTGAAAAGAAAAGCAAAGAAAACTACTTAAAAATCGGCAGTTGTGTGTGAGTGTTGAGTATATGTATAGATACAATGTCTTAGTATTGTACACTGTTGTCACAAGTACACGAATATAAGAGTATGTTTTGTATATTTGACTTTAACGAGTGCTCTGAACTAAATTTTTAAACAAAACAAGTGAAAACAAACAATTGATTGACTTAATTGTCGAAATACCCTGTTTAGAAATTGGTTTATTTGGTTTATTTTTTCGTGTTTCGAGAATATTTTACAAGACTAGTATTTGAAGCTGCTTGAAAATTTTCAACTTCTTATATTTTCTAATTTTGGACAAAATTTGCACCAAAGTCTTTCCTAATTTTTGAGCTCGCGGGTAAACATCGATGCTTACGAAAAAATGTTTCAAACAAAAGTAGTTTATATATTTATAAGGAACATTTGTTACAATTAAATTTTTTTTCTATCTCTTTTACTAACGGTTTACAACATGGGAACTGGAATTGGAATCTTAAGGTGATTTTATGAACACATATTCTAAAATTTTGTTCGTAGCATCAAACTTAGTCTTGATATATATCACATATATACAAGGTATAAAAACTTGGGACTAAACTAAGTATACCTTGATTTATGTTACATTTATACAGGGTATAACAATGTCCCCGAAAATTGATGTCTTTGAAATCGTTAATTTTATCGAATGGGTTAAGTATGAAATTAGAATCAAGAGATTCACTATTTTACTACAGTAAATAAGCCGGAAAATACCATCAAAAGTGGAAAAGTGGTGGAACAGCTCCGATTTCAAAAATTTTTTGTGTACGTGTTCCTTAGACCTCTAGGAACATTCAGCCGCACTAACCTTGGCATAAGAAAAAAAACTGAGAAAGTTAGGGTAGTTTTTCCATCCCCAAATTGTAACAGTGAAAACAAATCAATATTTCAACTCAATAATCGTCTTCCGAGGGTTTTCTAGGTCGCTGATCATGAATTCAAGGTTTAAAAACAAATGAAAATGGTTGCAACCCATTAAAACTACCTCTAGAAGTGTCAATAATTAAAAAATTTTGAAGATTTTGAATTTGAATTCAGAAATTGTCTTTCTGCGGTTTTTGAAGTCGTTGATAATGAATTTGAGAGTAAGAAGCAACTGAATGTAGTTCCAAGCCACCCCTAAAAGCCACCCCTAGAAGAAACAGAGATAAAATTTAAAATTTTTAATCGAATATCGTCTTTCGGGGGGTTTTTGGCATCGCTGATCACGAATTCAAGGTCAAAAAGTAACTTGAATGGTTGCAATCCTATTAAAACTACCCCTAGAAGTGTGAATGATTAAAAAAATTTGAAAATTTTGAATTTTTTTAAATGTTTATCATTTTTACATCTGGGGTTTTTTTTTTGGGGTTGCAACCCTCTTCAGCTACTTTTTGACCTTAGATTCGTAATCAGCGCCCCCAAAATTACCCGAAAGACGATATTCGAGGAGAGAATTCAAATTTAAAATTTTATCTCTGTCACTTCTAGGGGAGGTTTTAATAAGGATGCTGTGACATTCAGTTACTTTTTGACCTCAAATTCATGATCAGCGACTCCTAAAACCGCAGAGAGACAATTTCTGTGGTGAAATTCAGTATTTTCAAAATTAATATATCATTGACATTTCTAGGGGTAGTTTTAATAGGGTTGCAACCATCCAAGTTACTTTTTGACCTTGGATTCGTGATCAGCGGCTCCAAAAACCCCCGAAAGACGATATTCGAGGAACAATTTTAAATTTTTTCTCTGTCACTTCTAAGGGTGGCCTTTAGGGGTGGCTTGGGACTACATTCAGTTGCTGCTTGCCCTCAATTCATTATCAATGACTTCTAAAACCAGAGAGAGACAATTTCTGAGGTGAAATTCAGAATTTTCAAATTTTTTTTATCATTGTCACTTCTAGGGGTAGTTTTAATGGGGTTGAAACAATCCTCAATTGCTTTTTGACCTTAAATTTGTGAACACTGAACCTCAAAGCTCCACGAGACACGATTTCTGAGGCAAAATTTTGAATTTAATAAAGTTTTTGTCTCTATCACTTTAAGGGTAGTTTTATTGGGATTCCAACCATATTCAGTTGCTTTTTAACCTTGAATTCGTGATCAACGACCTCAAAAACCCTCGGAAGACGATTTTTGAGTTGAAATATTGATTTGTTTTCACTGTTACTATTTGGAGAGTTTTGGGGCTGGGAAAACTACCCTAACTTTCTCAGTTTTTTTTCTTATGCCAAGGTTAGAATGTTCCTAGAGGTCTAAGGAATACGTACACAAAAAATTTTTGTAATCGGAGCTGTTCCACCACTTTTCCACATTTTCCGGCTTATTTATTGCACTATTTGAAGTTACATACAAATTTTCAATTCTCTATCTTTTATAGTTTTTGAGAAAATAGAAACTTAAGTTTTGCCCTAATTTTAATCCTTATACGGTAAAGTATAGATATTGACGGACAAATGTTACAAACAAAAGTGGTTTATTTTTGAGCGAATTGATACCAAAATAGTTCATGTCCAGGATATTAAAATTCATACAAAACTAAGGTAGATCCATTAAAATAATGTTGGCTATTGGGCAGTTTTTGGGGCTTAGATTCTCTGATAAAAAGTCTTCGATTTCTACCATTCGGTATTAGTAGCTTGAATATAAAAAACTGGCAAAATTATTGATTTAAAATATAATTTCGCTTAATTATAATTTTTTTTGAAAAGTGTTGAGTCATTTTCTCCTAATAACACATATATCGGAGAACAATAAGTATAACTTGGTACCAATGAACAAAAAATATTTCCACAAATATGTGCGTTGTGTGAAAATGAAAAATTTCTTTAGTTTTCTTTTAACCAACTAGTGAAAATGATAACAAATACAAAATTAAATTTACCACGAAATCGTTCGGCCGTTTATTGTCCGACAACCTTTCAAACAGAACAAAAATATTTTTTAAATATTTACGAACGTGATGAAAATATGCAGAAAATTATTAAATATGATAAAAGTATTCATGAAGATAAAAGTAGTGTAACGTTAAAATATTATTTAATCAAAGAATTAAAAGAAAAATTTTTAAAACGTGAAAAAGATATTGATGAAAAGTCATTGGATCCGTCTGTATGTAACCTGTTTTTTTAATTTTTGTGGTAGTTTTGGGAGTTAACAAGAGTCTAAATTAAATGATTTCATACTCTGATACTCTGATGTGAGAATTACGAAAATTTTGAGAAAATTGTCCTAACATGGTAATAAGTAAATATTTTCTTGGTTCGAGAATAGTTATTTACGATACAAGTGTACAAACAAGGGATAAGAGCAATATTAATGTACGCATGCGAAATTTACACAAAGAGTGCGTAACACAAGTTGGGCAATCGCAAAAATACGTTAATAATGCGTTATCACACTTATATCGTACAAAACTTTACCTACGCCTCCAAAATATGAAAATAAACGGTAATTATACCATGTATATATGAAATATACATAGTATATTAAGTTTAGTCCCAAGTTTGTAACGTTTAAAAATAATGATGCTAGGAAAAAAATTTTGTCATAGGTGTTCATAAAATCACCTAATTAATCCATTTCCGGTTGTCCGTCCGTCCGTCCGTCCGTCTGTGGACACGATAACTCAAAAACGAAAAAAGATATCGAGCTGAAATTTTTACAGCGTACTCAGGACGTAAAAAGTGAGGTCAAGTTCGTAAATGAGCATCATAGGTCAATTGGGTCTTGTAAACCGTAAAAATGAGCATCTTGTAAACCGTTAGAGATAGAATAAAAGTTTAAATGTAAAAAATGTTCCTTATCAAAAATTAAACAACTTTTGTTTGAAACATTTTTTCGTAAACATCATTGTTTACCCGTGATTGCGCCAATTAGGCGGAAATTTTATAATATGTACTATACTTGATTATCAGTTATGTATGTGTCACATGTTTGATTGTGTAATGTTATAAAGAAATCAACACTGACTATGCATGGTATTTCAACAATTAACTCAGTCAATTGTTTGTTTTCACTTCTTATTATTTAAAATTTGTCATAAGTTATTGAGAAAACTAGAACATTAAAAAGTTACTATATAGTAACTTTTTAAAAGTTCAAGTTTTGACAGAAACTTGACTAATTTGATTGGTTGAAAATGAGAGTGTTAATAGTGAAAATAGGTTGCTATACTTTTATTTCTAAGCAGTCAAATACTTATTTTCTTGAATTAAGTATTCAGTTCGTTGATACAAGAAATACTTGTAAACGCGTTTTCGTCAATCCAGTATTCTTTTAACTGTGCATCTCTTTATGTCAAGATATTTTACGTTGAATAAAATTAAGGTTTTATATTCATTTTGTGGCGAATGTGTCCTAGGTTTTCGAAAAAATGTTTCGAACAAATTCAGAAATAAGTTAGTTATTCTCATCTTAAATACTTAAACATTTTACATCCGATTATTTCATTAAAAAAATAATAGATATTTTGAAATTAGTAAAAATTTAATCAAAATTTAGCCTAATCGCGACTCCAAAGGTTTTAAGAAAAAAGGAAATTAAGTCAAAAAGCGGGAACTTTTTTTCAAAATTTGATTTTTGACATTTTTCTATAGATCGTATTAACTTTACGAAATTTTCGAAATTCTTTTGGCTCACATTTCGATATAGGTAAGCCAAAAGGTAAAAATTTTAATAGCCTAAATATCAAGGTATACTAATTTTAGTCCCAAGTTTGTAACGCTTAGAAATATTGATGATACGAGTACGATAATTTTGGAAGAGGTGTTCATAAAATCACCTAATTAGTCCAATTCCGCCCGTCCGTCCGTGGTCACAGAACGTCAAGAACGAAAAAATATATCAAGCTGAAACTTTTAAAGCGTGCTCAGGACGTAAAAAGTGAGTTTGAGTTCGTAAATGTGCAACATAGGTCAATTGAACTTTGGGTCCGTAGTACCCATCTTGTAAATCGTTAGAGATAGAACAAAAGTTTAAATGTCATGTTCCTTATAAAAAAATAAACAACTTTTGTTTGAAACATTTTTTCGCAAACACCTCTGTTGTGCGTGAAATGCAAATTTCACCGTGATGGCGCAAATTAGGACAAAACTGTGGTGTTAATTTTCTCCAAAACTATAAAAGATAGGTAGTTGAAATCTGCAGGTGGCTTCAACTAGTGAAACATTCTCGAAAAACCCAAAAAGTTCTCAAAAATACTTGTTATTTGTCATTTTTGGGCCGGCAAAACTATAATGGTTTGCACAGTTAAATTTTCCAAATTATAAAATTTTCCACGCTCACATCAGAGATCAAGAACTTTTAAGACTATTGGCGAATATTTCAAATAGGTCATATAAAGTATATCCTTTTTCATTTCAGTCCTTACTTAAAAAAACACTACCTGGGCTATCAAATGAAAAAATAATTCCAAAATCATCGTTACATGTTGAGAAAAATTGTACCTGTTATAAAAATTTCCAAATAACAAATAATGATAAATCGATGACGATAAATAACGTACAACAACTTGGAAAAATTTTCTCACGAATTGAAAATGATAATAAGAAAATTGTAGATAGAACGATGATAAAGGGTGAGAGAAACGGGGGGGGGGGTGGAGATGCTTGTTTACCCTAATCATAATAAAACATATATCACCAATGTTGGTTTTAGGGTATAACAATAAGAATGAAAATATAGATCAGACGACGTGGACGCCTAGCGTCGTCGTTAGTAATATTGTGACTAGCGGTGTGTTTGATTGTACGTCGACAGAACTTGGTACAGTGACGGTAAATAACGACGGTTTATCATCATCTGTAGTGAAAACTACCGCCAAAACTATGCCACGTGTAAGTGTCCAAATTTTGAATGTATTAATTTTTTTCGATTGCACCTAAAATGATGGTTTATTGCACAAACTTGCTGTTATTTTTTTTGGACAATTTGTGTACTTTTTTTCTTGATGGATAAAAAATTATCTATGTTTTACTTTGTGAATGAAATTTTTTTGGGAAATTATGGAAAATTCAGTAAATTAGGTAGCAAAATATCGAAAGCTAAATAATTAAACAAAATTTTCAATTTCTTCAGATATCAAAAAATTTTATTCTTACTTTTCGTCTTATATTGTCAAGTTATAACATAATTCACCGTCAAAATTGAAAAATATATATTTTTAATTTGTGTCCCAACTACTGTGTTCATACATGTCGGATAATTTATTAAGGTTTCTACTTTAATTTAAATAGTTTTTTTTTAATACCCAAAGAGTAATTTTGGAGAAATTCCCATGTTGACCAATGTTAAATATGCCAACTTTTGAAGTCATTTATTTATTTAAATAATCGGGTATAACCACTCTAAAATTTCAGAATTGATTTAGACTTAGCCCAACTTCATATACAAAGAAATCATGCGTTTATCCAAAATTTCCCTAGCGCTCGTGCATCCTTAATTTGACTTACTTTTTATTTCTAATAACTTCGAAGTATAATCGATTTTGCGTAGATATAATATAGTGAAGTTTCTTGATTAAAGGCTGGAATTATTTATTATTTTGGTATCTCAAAATTTTTCTCTAAGCAGTGAAATTTTGAAATAGTTTTATATCTAGAAATGTTTAGCAGAAATTTTATTATTATTTGAGAAATTTTGTTAAATTTTTGCCAAACTCCTATTGGTTTATTAAAAATTATCTATGATAATCAAATGTTGCTTCTTTTTTGGTATTTTGGATATTACAGGTATTTAATATAATATTTGGTATTTGGATACAGATTAAAAAATAAGACATCGAACTTCATTTATGAGAGTTAAAAATTCGTCATGAATCGTTTTAAAATCGAATTTCAAAATAAATAAAAACTAACCAAGACGAAGAATTTATGGCGTGATTTGAATTTAAAATTCAATTAATTTTTATGTCATTATTAGGCATGTGCATTTTAAAATGGATGTTATATTGAATCGATTAATTTAGAAAACTAATATTTTCTAACTAAGTTTTGATTAAAATAGATATATTTTCCTGAAAAGAAAATTATAACAAGCAGAAGTCATTTTTCCATAAAATATTTAAAAAATAATAATTTTTATCTGTACTTTTTGTCATTTTAGAACCTGTCATTCTTAGATTTTTACTTGGCTAGACATTGCTGATGAAAAAGGTATTTTTGCCATCTCAATAAAGTAGTATTTTTTTTCTTTTAATTAAATAGTAATTTATTTTAAATATTTAGCCGATTCTAAATATTTAATATTTGATATATTGAAAACAAAAATTTGTATCGAAAAATTTTAAAGTTTATTTTTTATCTAATTTCGATGAGTTTTAAACTTTTAACACAATTAATCGTCGAAATCGGAAATCGTAAAATCAAATATTCTTATACATATAAATATTATTGATTTGGAAACTATCTAATTAAAATTATATTACGCTTAGTTTTTTGTGGTTTCATTTTGAATTGTATTAGTCATTCTTTGAATGCATTTGGACTGGACAGTACACGTGGAATTAGGTGGACAATAAATAGGGTGGTCAGTCATAATTATTATCTAATGGTCATCAGCATGATATGCTATGTCTTATCATCCCCCTATGTAAAAACTACCCCTTGTAAATTATACATGCATATAAAATAAGGCAAGGTACATTTATTTATATACAGGTGTGATTATATCGATTTTCTTGCAAGTGTAATATTTCCTTAGTTTTTTGTATTTTGAGATTACAATTTCAAATTTTTTTCTGTAGTATAAATTATATCATAATAATTTATAAATTAATTTGTCAATAAATAAATCTAATCTTAAACTAATCACGTGTATACCATGTGTAATACTTGAACCGGATTTATTTAGTAATTCTTAACAATGTTTCCCATTCTCTGAACTTAATCTAGGGTCAATTTACGGTCCAGAAAATGTGAATTTAGGACAGACTTAAGGTATTTGTGGACCATTGGCCATAACAAGAATACGTTCTTTCATATAAAATTTAAAAAACACATATAAAATTTTAAAAAAAATTGTATATTTCAAAAATAAATGATCTTTCCAAAAAAAAAACAACTCTAAGCTAAGGGGGTCTCTGCTAAGAGGTTACTGTAGGTATATAACCCCTTAAGTCGCAAAGTTATCGCATGAAAATTTCGCACGCGTACGTTAATAATACTGTTTGTCCCACTAGTATCGTAAATGAGTATTAATTTTTAAATGTTTTATTCTGCATAGAGGATTTTCTCAAAATTTGAATTTAATAATCCCTTTCTCTATATATTATAAATGTGAAAGTAAGTATGTTTGTTTGTTTGTTTGTTTGTTACGCTTTCACGCTCAAATTAGCGAATGGTTTTTAATGAAACTGTACAGCAATATATCTGATATATCAGAATAACACATGAACTATAAAACAAAATGATGATTATACTTGAAGCAGATCTATGATCATCATTTTGAACCATAAATTAAAGAATTCTGTAAAAATTTAAAATTGTAAGTGTAAAACAAATCATGGACAACTATTCTTATATATTCAATGAATTATGACTATTTTACATTTAACAAAATTGAAAACTGTGTATATGAAGAGAGGGTGGAAGCTATAAAGCGATGGTTTTTTACTTTTAAGCCCAGTGAAGCGGGCGTGTATCAATCTAGTTTAATAAATATATTGCATTATATTTCTTTTTGAATCAATTTATTTATATATATTATAATAAATTATGATTTATCCCAATAAATACATAAATAAATACAAAATTTGTATACGTGATTAAATAACAGTATACAATACATGATTAGTTTACAATAATGTACGAAGGTCTTATAATTATTCCTTTATGTATTTATTATAATACAGTAAGTAAGTACAGTGAATGGACTTTGAACGGGAACACCAAATACACAACGTAGTAATTTATATTTGTATATTGACTATTTTATTAGGGCAAAGAACATGTGTACATACATGTACAATATTTATTATTAATAAAGTATAACTAGACTTGTTTAATTAACCTCTATATAATTATATTAATATTAATATAATTAATATTACTAAATGCTCTAGGTCTTTTCAAATTTTTATTTATCTTATTACGATAATGATTTATTTTATTGTTTATAATAAATAAATATACTTTGAGTTAAATATAAGGTTCGATTGGGGTATCATTATAGATGGGTGAAAATATCTTTCATTGTAGAAT
Source organism: Chrysoperla carnea (assembly GCF_905475395.1). Classification (NCBI taxonomy): domain Eukaryota; kingdom Metazoa; phylum Arthropoda; class Insecta; order Neuroptera; family Chrysopidae; genus Chrysoperla; species Chrysoperla carnea. The sequence continues at coordinate 131,734,670 of NC_058337.1, forward strand.
AGTGCTGAGGTGCAAAGTTATAGCAAATTTACCAACCAAATCGTCAAAAAATAAATGCAAAGAATCAAGTCGTTGAAAAAAATTTTTAACTTCCCGCTAAGAAAATAGGGAGGTTATTGTTTTCACCCCGTTTTGCCAAAATCGAGTTTTCATCAGATCTCGACGTTTTAAGGTGTCAGGAAGCTTCCCTAACTACTTCCGCGAGGGTGTCTGTATGGCTGTATGTATGTATGAGTGTGTGTGTGTGTGTGTGTGTGTGTGTGTGTGTGTGTGTGTGTGTGTGTGTGTGTGTGTGTATGTAAACCTCTCATAACTTTTGAACGGCTTGTCCGATTTGATCGCGGTTGGTGCCATTCGAAAGGACTTGACCAAACTTAGATTTTGAGGCCGATATTTGGACCGATTCGAACCGATAGATTTCGAGAAATCTCAAAAAAACTGCAAAAAAAAAATTTTTTTTTAAGTAGTTTTTTTTTGAATAATTTTTAAACGGCTGTATCGATCAATTCCAAAAAAATCAGCTAATCGAAAAATCATTCCTAATCAGCTCTCAACATCAAAAAACCACGTCGATCACCACCAGTCCGGTCAAAATCGGTTGATTCGTTCGTGAGTTATCGTTGACGAAAGAAAACTCAAAAAAGCGTTTTTTTCGGAATAACCTCAAAATTTTTTGTTCTATCAATTGAAACTTAAAGATTCTTCATGAGGCTTCAAAAACTGCGTCGAATGTCACCAACCGCGTGAAAATCGGTTTATTCATTCTAAAGTTATCGCGATTTGAAAATTTAAAAAATAGTGTTTTATCAAAAATTTTAGTATGATTGTAAAAATTTAATCAGATTTTAGTCTAAGATCACATCTAATAACAATAAAATGCGAGTGGATATAACATCAGAATAGATAAAATTTTTTACACGTTATGAGTCAATACTTAGCGGGAAGTTACAGGGATGACCCGCAGGGTCAACCGTTTTCCAAATTTTTTTTTCCTTTTTTTATGGTTTCAATTTGAAAGTTTCAGATAGTTTTAAAAGAGAAAACGAAAACACCCGACAAAAAAAATGTTCGTAAAACATCGTTGTGACGTCATAATGTTAATTAATACATCTATACAGTGTATACTATTTAATTAACATTATTACGTCACAACGATGTTTTACGAACATTTTTTTTACCGGGAATTTTCGTTTCTCTTTTGAAAAGTTCTTTTAAAACTGTCTGTAACTTAAAATTACCATGAAAAAATAAAAAATAAAAACAGTTTTGCTATAAAACTTAAATATTCTCTGTCATTTTTGTCAACAACAAAAGATTTGGTTCAAAATCCCATTTACCTATTATTATCCTACTGTATAGATTTCTAGATTAATCTCAATAATATTAATAAATTTTAATAAACAATTAAGAATTTAATATTTACAAAACCGATGATTGATTAATCATTCATTAATTGAGTGATATTTTAATGAATTATTATCAACTATATAGTACCTACTTCAATAACATTAAAGTTTTAAGATCCTTGATAGTTCTCTTACAATTCGATTACTATATTGATTACCTATTTAAAATCACTTTCAAGCATGATGTTGTACTCATAATTATTATTGACATTGACAATTTTAAAATGAATCATAATAGTCTTTATAAAATAATCATATTTTTTAAGGGCCCTTTTCAATTTCAATTGGCAAAAAAAAAAAAAATTGTGCGAAGTATTATGCGCAAGTATTAAAAGAGTATACCAAAATTTATTAATTTTTTCGATTGAAAATGTCGGCGGTAGTTCCAAAATGGAATACGAATCGGTTCCCTTGTTGAAATAAATCTGTTCTGGAATACTTAGTTTGAAATTCAAAAAAGGAATTTTATAGTAAAACTATCTCTGAAAAAGTCAGGAAAATTCTAAAAACATCTGAAAATATTAAATAAATTATTAATCAATCATTTTATGACAGAAAATGGTAATAGATTGAGACTCTTTCGAAGAAATATTCTGAGTTACCACTTTTCTGAAAAAGTTATTAGTAACTCAGAATATTTCTTCCGAAAGAGTCTCAATCTATTACCATTTTCTGTCATTAAATGATTAATTAATAATTTATGAAATGTTTTCAAAATTTTTCTTACTTTTTCAGAGATAGTTTTACTTCACATACTCATTTTTTGGCTTTCAAACTAAGTATTCCAGAATAAATTTATTTCCACTCTAGCATCGCTTTCAATCGTCAGAAATAAATTTTTAATTTGACAGAAACAGAGTGTTCAAATGGATGAAATTGCGCTTAAAAACAACATTTTACTGGAAAAATTTCGATACAATTCTCTGCTTCTTTGAAGTTTAACCACAAGTCTGTCTGTAATTACTAGATATGCTGTCACTCTGAATTTTTTCCAACCAAAAAATGAAAAAGTAATGTATTCGACAAAATCACCTGTTGTAAGCTTTCCCTTCTGTATCCTGTGTCTTTTTCATATTCTTTGATTGGTGAAAGTTTTTTTGATTTGGTGAAACCGTCAAACTTAAAATATGAGATTAAAAACAAACTTGATTGCATCAGTGCAAACTTGCTGCTCTCCTTTATCCGGCCCCACTCTTTTATATACACAGTATAGGAAATATATTTTCAAAATTTTATCTTAAGGTAGGTCAAAGATAAATTTTCATTGGATATAAAAATTTTCACGTTTTCAAAAGTGTGTTTAAAAGTATTCGAGCTCAACATTAAACATATTAAATCAATTAAAAATAAGTGTTTTCCCATCACATACACAGTGGCGTTACTTCAATAGACACCCGGTAGGACATATGTTTTCCTAACGTACCTTCGTTCATTATAAATGTAGCACTTGTTATTTTATTTACAAGATATTTTTCTGACAATTTAATACATTAATTTTAGAAGTAAAATACTTGTTTTTTTCTTTCAAGAATTTTATAGCTATTTTTACTTTACTTTATTGTATGAATTAATTGTAATATTAGTTTAAATAAGACATACTTCTGATTTAGTAGTCAAACCAATATTTGCGTACATTATCTAAATTTGATTTGATCAGGATATTTATTATGGCACAATATAAAATCTCCTTGCACTTACTTACTTTAAATTATCTCTATTATCTTTAACTTCTGTTCACTTTCACAATAACTCACTTTTTTGACAAGAAAGCTTGAAAAAGAATTATTAACCTTGATGACCTGCGTAAAACAGGTCGGTTTTCTGTGTTGTTTTTTTCGTTACACTTTTATTGGCTTGGTTTTTGGTTTCGTTTGGTATGGTTTTTGAACTTCTCCATATGCCACCATATAAAAGGCCTGTTTTTAATAATAAATTTATCGTAAACCGTACAAGGAATCGACTTGAAATCTATACAAAAGACGTATTACTCATTAATTGATACATATAGTTCAACAAATTAGTTACACATTCGTTTTGGTATCGAAACCTCTTAATAGGGAATATTCATGTATTTTTTTTTATATTTTTAATTCATTGTTTACACCGTTATAAAAAAGTAAAAAATATAAATACTGCTTAAAAATGCGTTAATTAAGTGTAAAAAAATATTTAAAATACATTATAATTTTGAGATATTTAAACGCAGTTTTTTGGCGCTCTCTGTTGATGACGTGATCTGTCAACTAGTGACAGTTCAATGTATAATTTACACTTTAAGAAAATGAATTTACAACACAGAATTTACACTCGTTATTATTAAGTTTTCTAATAAAAAGCCGTAGAACAGTATAATTTAATGAAATACCATATAAAATGTTAGTAATTAATATCATACAGTATGTCAACAAATTTGATAAGCCCGTACTATGATGTCACATCCGTATTAAAATTTGAATTTCCGTTTTAGAAATTTTTAAATGCCCTTACTGAATTTGTACTTTTATTAATTAATTTTAAGTAAATAAAAAGATATTAATTACTAAAATAATGGTTTAGTTCTAATGTCCAGCCAATAAAGCTACGGAAGAAAAATATTTGAACAAAATTTAAATTTCATGAATATTCCCTATTACAATGGTTTATTACTTATTATAATATATTATTATAAATACTAAACCCAAAGATCTAAGCCAAAAAAAAAGATCTATAATAAATTTTGATTGATTTATGATACGTGGGCGATAAATGGCTTTGGATACATCTAATTTTTTTTTATTTATTTTAATGAAGATCAGTAGAATATTAATTAAAAATCTACAGGTCATTTAATTTAAAGACAAAACAAGATTATATAGTTTTTTTTTGTATGTATGAAATTGGATACACATTGGAATTAATCATACAAAAAATAGGTTGTTTATTAATTCGGAATTAAATTTGGAAAAATTTTTCATATATAAAGCAATGGTTCTTTACATGTATTTCATGATTTGTTTCCGGCCAATGTCTCAAAAATGACAGCATTACAATATGAATATTAAGCTAGCGTAAATTTTTTGAAATTATTTATAAAAAATCTAAAATTTTTTTAGGCTTAGTCGGTTAGCCTAACAAAATTGACCAAACTTGCCACACAAAACCTCACATTTACGCCAATAAATTGATAGTACTCATAAAGTTGATATGAGTTGTTTTGTATGAAAAACAATGGTACCACACCAAATTTTATTAAAATAGCTCTGTCCGTTCTAAAGTTATGAAAGAAAAACAATTTCAAAATTGCAACTTCAAAGCGAATAGCGCACAAAACGAAGCAACTTTTATTAGGGCATGTTTAGCTATGCAAATCGACTTATTTGAAGGTTTTTGATGAAAGTTTTATAATTTCAAATTAAATTAAACGCCAGTATACATTTTACATTAAATAATTTTATTTAGGTTCTTCACTTAAATAACAAATTCAAGCTTTCGTTATTTTTGCGAAAGCGTTGATAATATCATCGATTTCCAGATGTTTAGGAAAGCAATCTTGAATAATCTTTCCTGTCCAATTGATGCACGCAACCAAGATTTTACCCCGTGAAGTGTAGAAAACGATCTCTCTGCGGTAGCTACGCTGCCCGAAAGAGTTACACTACTAATATTGGTCGCATGCTTCAATGAGATGAGCTACCGACTCTGGTATGGTGGAATTATTTCCACATTCAGTTTTTCATTTGAACTATTGAATATCTATTCAATAGTTGATTCACTATCATTAATGAATTGCCGGATATTAATATTCACTTGACATCAACATTTCGTTCATTGGTACCGGAATCTAATATAGGGGTATATAAATTGATTTTCGAAAGTACTCTTCTAAAATTTGGAAAACGGTTGACCCTGCAGGTCATCCCTGTAACTTCCCGCTAAGTATTGACTCATAACGTTCTCTGAGCTCAAAAATGAAGATGTTCGATGCTTTTGAGCTTCTAGCTCAAAAATTTCATAGATGTTTGATAAAACACTATTTTTTAAATTTTCAAATCGCGATAACTTTAGAATGAATAAACCGATTTTCACGCGGTTGTTGACATTCGACGCAGTTTTTGAAGCTTCATGAAGAATCTTTAAGTTTCAATTGATAGAACAAAAAATTTTGAGGTTATTCCGAATCGACTGATTTTGACCGGACTGGTGGTGATCGACGTGGTTTTTTGATGTTGAGAGCTATTTAGTTTTTGGAATTGATCGATACAGCCGTTTAAAAGTTATTCAAACAAAACCACTTAAAAAAAAATTTTTTTTGCAGTTTTTTTGAGATTTCTTGAAATCTATCGGTTAGAATCGGTCCAAATAGGCCTCAAAATAGGCCTCTAAGTTTGGTCAAGCCCTTTCGAATGGTACCAACCGCGATCAAATCGGACAAGCCGTTCAAAAGTTATGAGAGGTTTACATACATCCACACACACACACACACACACACACACACACACACACACACACACTCATAAATAAATACAGCCATACAGACACCCTCGCGGAAGTAGTCAGGGAAGCTTCCTGACACCTTAAAACGTCGAGATCTGATGAAAACTCGATTTTGGCAAAACGGGGTGAAAACAAGAACTTCCCTATTTTCTTAGCGGGAAGTTAAAAAAGTTCCTCCCAAAAATTATCAGATGTGCGTTTAGTATGAAATTAGGAATAATAGACTAACTATTTTAAGCGATTCATTGTTTTTTAAATTTTATTAAATTATAGGTCTTTTTAGGTGATGGGCATGTCCGTCATGCCCATATGGATGGATCCGCTACTGCTGGTCTGTGGAATGTTTATGACCTTTTCTTGTTTCCTCTCAATTCTCTCACCACATGCGCCCTCTCTAATGCACACTGATCAAACAAAAGGTTGTGTTGTAAATAAAACTTGAAATGCCGAACTTTGTGAATAAACTAATAAATCAATCTGTATAATTAATTGCAATATTGCAATTAATAAAAATAATTTTCTAAATGATATAAAGTAAAACATTTAAAGTTCATTTTTTGTCATGTGGTTTGATAAAATTTATATAAAAAAAAAACTTTATAGAATTCTCAAAAACACATTATTTAATAATGCCTTTTATATATATGTATGAAATAACCTTAATAATTTTTTGCCGGTGAACTTTATAATACATTGATAAGTAATTATTTATTTAATAATTTAATAAAATGCAGTTTTTTTTTTTCAAAAAATAATTAATAAAATGGCGCCTTAATATTTTATATGATTCCATTTAAATTTCTTGTTTGGGAAAATTTTTGTATTCACCTCGAAAATCAAGAGAACAAATTTTGAAAATATTTATTATTAGGGAAATGGAAATATTTATTATTAGAAATGTTGTAGAAAATATATTTTGATTATTCTTTCTATTCGGTGTTTGCAAAGCAAATCATGCGTTTAATTTGAAATATGACTTTTTTCAATTGTATCAATTGGTATAGTTATCAAACACAAATTATTGAATAACAAGTGAAAACAGACGATTGACTGAGTTAATTGTTGAAATACCATGTATAGAAAGTGTTGATGACTCTGTCACATAACACATATATGTATAACTGATATTCCTATATAATACATACTATACGATTTGCGCATAATTTGCGCTCTCACGGGTAAACAGTGATATTTACAAAAAAATGTTTCAAACAAAAGTTGTTTATTTTTTTATAAGGAACATTTGTTTTATTTAAACTTTTGTTTTATCTCTAACGGTTTACAAGATGGGTCCTACAAGACCCAATTGACATATGTTACTCATTTACGAACTCGACCTCGTGGACAGATGACAGACAGACAACCGGAAATGGACTAATTAAGGTATTTTATGACCGCCTATACCAAAATTTTGTTCATAGCATCAATATTTTACAAACTTACTAAACTTAGTATACTTTGGTATATTTCATATATACATGGTATAATAACAATTGATTACACTTTTTTGCATTAGAAATTGTGAAAATCAAAGACGAAATTGCATCAATAATATTTTTAAAATATAAATTTACATAATTGCTTATTTAAATTTGTTAGAAAAGAGTATTAATTTTTCAATATAAACCATATATACAAACCATAGACTTATATGTCCATCCATAAAATTATATTAATAAAATAGTTTGTCTTTACCATGGAAACTCGACTTGAAATAAAACTAATGCCCGGTACAAATAAGTTTAATATTTACCAAGACATTACTAGGTTAGTATTAGAAAGAAATGGAAATATTCGTTATACACAAAGCTGTTGAAAATGATTAAATTAATCAGGATTAATTATTGACCTGATTTTATATAGTCACACCCATCAAAACTTATCTTAATTTCATTTCAATGCTAAATATTTAAAAATTGAAAAATGAAGTTTAGATTTTCTTTTTTAAATGACTTTTTTCTTCTAGATTTTCATTACATTTTTTTTTCTGCGTATCTGATAACCTGATCGATGATCTGAATTCATCTTTCTTTTGTCAATATTTACTGATCTATTTTAGTTTTGTAAATATTTAGCCATCTATTTTGAGTACAAATGCCCACGTGCAAAATCTTACTTTGAACGAATTTTAACATTTGCACGCGCCTGGATTAGACTTTCATATATACATATCGATATAACGATTATTGTATCAATTCGACACTCAGAAATATTCGCAACGATTAAAAAAGTTTTAGCGACACGCTTTAAGGCAGTACAAGCGCCAAGGCAAGTTTAGAATTGTGGTTGAAATTATTTGTATCTTATTTTCAACTTTGATGATGAATTTTGTTATAACTTCATGAAAAATAGGAATAACAGTTTTCGATATTTACCATGGTTTTCGAAATATCGAAAGCTAAATAATTAAACGAAATTTTCACTTTTCGATATTTTGAAAATAGGACAGATATCGAAAAATTTTATTCTTACTTTTCGTTCAAGCTATAACATAATTTACCGTCAAAATTGAAAAAATATATTTTTTAAATTTGTGCCCCCACTACCGTGCTAATAAATCCTTAATTAGTCGGGCACAACCGGTTTTTTTTTGTTTTCAATAATTTATTAAGTTTTAACTTTAATTTAAATCTTTTTTTTTTTTAATTTCTCCGCGCTTGTTTTAGATAAATCTATGAAAACATATCATCCATCTACCGTTTTCCCAGAAGACCAATCTTAAATATGCCTACTTTTAAAGTCATTTATTTATTTAAATAATGGAACAACCCCTCTAAAAATTTCCTTAATTACAATTTCTTTTATGAGTTACCTATATTTATTATAATAAAATTAGGTATTTTTTACTTACATTCTCATAGCTGCTCTATTTTCAAAAACATTCAGCGATCAATTTCAGCAAAAAAAGTTGAATTTATATTTAAAAATCATTTTACTCTTTTTAGTTCATATTTCAATAAAAACGTGAATTTTTTTAAAAATATATCATTTTTTTTAAATATAAAAAATATCCTATTAGTTTATTTATATTTACCAAATTAATTGATACTTAAATGAAAAAGTCAAATAAAAGCCATGAACCAAATTTTTTCTTATGAATTAAATAAATAAAATTTCATAACATTTATATATAATGTTATTAAATCCATTTTCCATAATTATTACATTTGACATTTGATTACTTAAACTCTTTTATCTAAATCCGGTATAATTTTATTGAATTTTAATAAATTATAAAATTAATTAATTAACTACTTTTTTGAATAAAAATTTTCTGTTAAAAATAAAAAACTGTCTTTTAATGAATACTACCTCAAAATTCGAACTGTATAATTAACACTCATTCAAAAAAGGGGATTTTTTTTTGTGAAAATAAAAACGCTGGGAATTACGGATTGAATGGCTCACAATCAATTTATGAGAAAGTGGTGCTACTCTAGCTTATTTTTTAAATGTGTACTACCCACAAGTATAAAACCAGCTTTTAAAAAGCCACTAGTTCACTTTCAACAAGTGCACTTGTGACTTGTGGTATTATGGAAACGAACCTTTTTGAAGATGTCAGTCGGTGATGATTATCTTTTAATTAGACACTACCGAAACTGCCTGGAATTATTAATAATTATTTGTTCGGATTTAATAATAATATGATAATGTTTATAATTTGTCTTATGTAGTTAGTTCAAATTTTCTTTAGTATTATTTAAAAAATATAATGCTTTAATTGTTGATGTTTTTCTTTTGCATCTGCATATTTCTAATTTCTAACCTTAAAAGTATTATTAAATGTTTATTATGACGTTATAATTAGAAATCTGCACATGACAAAATACCGATATCTTCAAAAAGGTTCGTTTCCATAATACCACAAGTCACAAGTGCACTTGTTGAAAGTGAATTAGTGGCTTTTTAAAGTTGGTTTTATACTTGTGGGTAGTACACATTTAAAAAAATAAGCCAGTGTAGCGCCACTTTCTCATAAATTGAAACGCCGTGCGAGTAAAACCGCCAGTAATTTATATATTTACTGCCTTAAGGTAGTTCCTCCGCGACCGTCCAGTCAAAAAGTTTTGGACTAATACTATCATTCAGTGCATTAACTTTGCTATGACTATTATACATATACCATATATTATTTTCAAAAGACTGTAGTTACTCACAATTATATATTCTATACGTATACACACACATACTTTGATATATATCTTTACCATTAGTTTTTATATGCTTTCCACAAAAATTATCGCTAAAACGAGTTATTTATTTAAGTTTTTTATCGAAACTATATGGTAAATAATTTTTATTTTTATTTATATATTTTCTAAATATAGTATTCTACATTATATTAGTTTTTCATAGAGATGGTGGACGTCATTCATTGGTAAATAAATATAATATTTGTAAATTTGTGTATTTTTATACACTTCTCCCATGTACACGTACAAATTGCGTCACTTTTAATTGCTAATATCTCATGTATGGCATGGTAAATCATCTTCTAATTTTAACAGCATGTGTATTATGAATTAAATATTTTATATTCTGAGTTTTGAGAAATTCTTGGAATATCACTTTCGTGTAGGTACTACCTTAAGTATTTCATTTTGGAGTGAAGAAAAATTGATCGGCTAAAGTTTAATGTAAAAATTATAGTGACAAAAATTTATTTTGTATATTTATTGATCATAAAAAGATCGAAGTTCATCTTCATTAAATTTTTAACACTTAATTAGTCAGATTAATTGTTAATTCGGCTAAATAGTAAAAATTGAAATTGTTAAAAATTTCTTCTACGAGGTTGTTGAGTTAAAATCAAAGTCTAATTCTGCATTTAAAATGTAATTAAATTAATTATAAGGATATATATTTAAAATAAGTTGTTATAATTATAATATTTTATCTGGTAAACTAATTTATGTAATTGATGTTTTGATGATAAATAAATAATGTTATTTGATATTAATATTGGAAAATAATAGTTTTTAATACATGACTTGACAGAGTAACCAAGGAACTCCAGACGATCAAAGTACAAATATTTTATATTTAATATTAATATGTGATTCTTGTCATTTCTCATTTTTTTAATGTTTTTATTTACATTTTAATTTGTTACAGGGATGCATATGATCAATCTTTTGTTTATTTATAAAGTCCATGATTAGTTAAAGGTCTATAATATATATGAGCTCCGATGAGATTCTAGTATTAGAACTTTGGAGGGAAAAAATACTATAAATTGTTCCCAATCTTTCGAATTTTCGGAAAAATTGATATTTCAATAAATATATATATATGAGGCACACATACATATGTTTGCATAAGTAATACTATACTTATGTTTGTATTATATACAGGGTGTCCCGGGACTCGATGGTCATAGCTTACGAGTGTATTCTTTGAACAATTTTAAGTCGAAAGTGTCTTTTAGACTTTTGTTCAAAACCCAATAGTTAAGGAGTTATGGACACTATTAAATTTAACCAATAACACTTTAAAGAAATTGTTGAATAATCAGTTGAGTCTCATCTTTTATTAATTAAAAATAAAAAGCTATAGTTGATATAATTTTGTACATTTTCGTGTTTTTTATTCAACTTTCTAGCGTCATAATTGGCTCATATATGCCTCTTTTTACGATAAGTACTAATATCTACAAAAATTGTATATTCATATAAAAAAAAGTACTTATCGTAAAAAGTGGGATATCTGACCTAATTTTGACGCTAGAAAGTTGAATAAAAAACGAAAATATGTAGAATTACATATTTATTACATAAAACATTAAAAGACTTTACCTTGTGTGTTATTCTTACGCTACTTACAAGCCTACAAAAAATTTTACGATTTATTTCCATATATGTTAAAATTTGAACATGTTTCTGATGTTATAATTTAAAACGTAAAAAAAAAAAGAATTATTAAATACAGATTATTTACAAAATTTATATAAAAATTTATTTGTTTATACAAAATGAACTTAAAACTCTGAATGAACAATAAATAATAATAAAACAATAGTATTTATGGAAATTTTTATTTCCGTAAATTATAAATATATGATTTTTTTTAATATATTAATTCAAACTATATAAAAACGATTTTGATAAAACATTTTTTTATCTTATGTAGACATCCCTGAATGATAATTTAATATAAGGATGGATTTATTAGTAGTAATAAGCTATACTATAACTTATGAATTACAAAGTGTAATAAAATGTATTTATAACATGTTTTAATTGTATTTATTATAGTTGTTAATTATTTTTTATGTAATTATAATTTTTTTACACTAATTGCGTTGTGTTTTTATTATCAATTGAACACAAACACACATAAACACACACGCATATACACACACAAGAATGTGTCTTGTGTGAAGGATAAATATACCGTATGAGCATTATTTAAGTCGTAAAATTATATTCGTAAAAATTACGCATAAAATTTTAATTTGGTGGAGGTGTTGGAAAATTTTTTCAAATCTCACTTATAGTTAGAGAAGATAAAAAAACCCAGAACTCGCACTTGAAACATAAATAAGAAGAACATTCTCCTTTAAATTACCTTTTTCCCTAGAGCTTTTTCAAGTTGAACCGATTTTGAAGATCCTCTATTTTTTTTAGTTGTTCCGGCTACAAAATCCTAAACTCGTACTTAAAACATATTTAAGAACTCTCTCCGTAAAATTTCTTTTCAAACGTAATAAAATAAATCAAAATCGACACAGACACACACACACAACGGTCAAACTTATAACACCCATTATTTTCGGGGGTTAAAAAACAATTTTTTCTTGCCACTTATGATGATGTAACCCTTAACGAAAAATTTAAGCCCCGGATGGTTTTTCTAGAAGGCTATTCCAATCCTGTTTTCCGAAAATTCGCTCTAAAGGCGTAATTTTAAATTTTTTTTAAATTTAAAAAATATACGTTTTCTAGTGTAGTAACATTTTGTGTTAAGTATAAATAATTGTAATGAAAATTGAACCGTTCATAGCGAAAACAAAAAAACGACGAATTTCGATGAAATTTCGCGATTTTCTCGCTTAACCATTGAAATCGTAATTTTAATCTCTGAATCTTTCTCATAAATTCGACTTACCGTTATTTCGATTTTTCCATTTTTTAAGGCCTTTTTTAGGCTATTTTATTTTAGAATTTTTTTTTCTACGCGACTAAATTTTCGATAACATGTTTCTAGTGTAGTAACATTTCGTATAGGTATGTTATATTTGAGTTGTAAGTATTGAACAGTCTTTTTAACTGCGACTTGTTTGAGCTATTGTACCTCGTAAACGGATTAAAAATTCAGATTTTTCTAACAATTTGACATTTTTATTTAGCTGTTAGGAATTCATATCGGAATCGGAATTTTACACTGTTTTATAAATGGTACCAATACAGAACTAGTAAAACAGTACATATAATTTCTAACAAACAAATTATGTTTACTTAGAATTTTAATTCATTTTTGCTGGAGTTATTATAAAAAAAAATAATTCAATTTGATTTTTTAAAAATATTTTTCATAATTACGCAATTTTTAATTATCACATCAAATAAGCTAAAATTTTATAAATTTTCAATGTCAGATTGTTTTAATAATAACAATAACAATAACATTAATCGTAATTTCTTTGAAATTTGGAAATATTTTTCATATTCACGCAATTTTGCAATTTTTTTTCTTTTTCCTAATTTAAAAACTTTTAAAACATTTTACATAAAACCAAAAATTGTTATTTTGAAAATTTATTAAAAATTTTCAAATATTTTTGTTAGATTGTCCCATAAAGATAAAAGAAAACATTTAAATTGGAATACTAGAACTTAACTTATTAAACTAATAACCCCTAAACATACACAAAATATAAAACACTCAATTTAGTAAGGTAATAAAGGTTATGGAACCTTTTATAAGTTTAAATAACAAATCTGGTAGGTACAAACCTAAAACAGATACCTAATCCTAATATTTGAATTTAACTGTTACCTCTATATAAATATTTCCTAATATATTTCTGTCTATTTTTAAATGTAGATACAGAGAGTTTCGGAAATCTTCAATCGGAGAACTAGATAGTCCAGATTCAGTTTCTTTTTTATTCTAGACTAAGTAAGATATTTATTATAAGCAAATTTGTAGGGGGTACATTATCAAATTTTAGATAAATGTGTATCTAGCTACAAAAATTGTGGTCGGGCTAACCTCAACCCGTCATAAAAGATTCATCGTTCAAGTTAGATGGACTTTAGAATAATCAAAACCTCTGGTTCATCCTACTTATTCGGGAAATATTTTGAGAATCCGAGATGTATGAACAAATCTTGGAAATTATCTAAAAATAACGAAGATTTTTGTTTATAATAATTAATTTTGTTATTAATAATAATTTTTATCCAAATCACGAAGAAACCTTTGAATTTTTATTAAGTGGTTTTCAAAAATTCAAAAAGTAGTTTTATCTTTAATTTGGATATACCACAGTCCATAATTAAAGAAAATTGAAAAAAATACCCTCGCACCAAGACACGAACCAGGACCTTTTGGATTCATGCCAAGCGCCTTATCCAATTTGGCTATACAAGCTGCGGCTATAAAAATAAATAAATAAAAAAACAAATATTATTATTATTTTTTTAAATGAAACGTTTAAAAAAATAAAAAAATTTATTTCAATGTACTAATTATTATTAATTCAACTGAGAAGTCAAATATCTAAGGAATAAAAATCCTTATAAATAAAGAACTTATAAAATAAATAAATAAATCTATCCATAATAAAATTTGTAAAGAAATTTATAAGTCAACTAATAACAGTGCCATATCTATAATTTCAAAAGAAAGAAAATCTTATCTAAGACTCCACACTTTGTCTAGCATAGATTTTGGGATTTTATCAAAAATCTCACATGAACAATTCGGATCGATTTTAGGAAATTTCTTAGAAAGTATTTGTAAAATGGTCAAATTAACCAAATATTCGTCATTTTTTGTTGTCAATTACTCCAAGTGACATGATGTTAAAATCGGGTGAAAATTGTTTGTCATTACGGCTCAGATGATAGATTACCAATGAACATATTAAGTTAATGATGCAAATCATCGTTTAATATTTCAGGAACTCTTCTAAGATTATTATGATTATAATAGTAATAAAGTACATCATTTATAAAGCAGAAAATAAAATAAAATATATAGCACAAATGTATATAGGTATATATATATATATAAAATGTTAGGTTATGGTACTGAATGGCACAATCAATATTAGGAAATACATGAATAGGATTTAACATCTAACTAATCAAACTAACTATTTACTATTAGTTAGCAAAGTATAGTTTAGAAAGTCTATGTTTTTAAACTTACACAAGATAGAAAAACCATTATAGGTAGTAGATATATGTATACACTTTGTTTTGAGGTTATTGTCTTTTATATAATAATACAGGTTAGGTTTGTTAAAAAAAAAATACAGGTTAGGTTTATATCAAATACAGGTTATGTTTATATGCAAGTGTCAAACATAACCTAAGCCCTACGCAATGAGAAGAATCAGTTATTTGGTTTGATTAAGCATTATTTATTTTCAACCAATCAAATTATCCAAATTACTGTCAAAATTGAAACTAATAATAGGTTACTAAAGTAACTTTTTTAGTGTTCTAGTTTTCTCAATAAATCATGACAAATTTTCAATTATAAACACCGTTTATTTTCACATTTTAGAGGCATATAGATAAAGTTCTGTACGATATATATGTGATAACGCATTATTAACGCACTTCGAAGATTGCCCAATTCGAGCTACGTACTCGTTGTACAAATTTCGCATGCGTATAACCAACTTGTATTCTAAATAACCATTAAAGATATTAACACTTGCTCAGGAACAAATATCGAACTGATATTAGATACTAGACCAATAACTAATTGATTAATAAAATAAAAGTCGGAAGAAAAACACCTTAACAGTGAACGAAGTAGCACTACTAAAATAATACACCCTCGTTGTAAGTATTTCAAGACGACAAACATTTTTCTTCGCGAGCCGACACTATATATTTTTTCACAGTATGAAGAAAATTAATTATTCATATTTGTTGATTGCATGTAGGATTTACTTCAAGAAAATTGACTTAGCAACTATTCTATTAAAGTAATAATTATCTAAGGAAATTTCAATTGATATTCAAAACAAAACACTTGAAAATTTATTTATCACTCCTTATATGTCACATTTTCTTGAATATACGATGTTCCCTTCCTCTTTCGATGTCTTAAATAGTCAGGATTTTGTTCGTGGATAGGCAAGAACGGATTTAGAGGCCATAGGGCATCAAAGGAGTGGAGGTCCCTTGACCTCTAATTATTTTTCAAGTAAAATGGAAATTTTTTTTCAGTCGAGTGTTTCAATAATGTATTGTGAGACCAAGTAAATTATTTTAACAAAAATATATAAATAGAGTCATCAACAAGAATTGTCGAAAATCAAATTATAGTGTTAATGAATTGAACATTGCGAAAGAGATTTTTTTCGATAGAAAATCGTTGATGGTTTTGCTGAAGTCTAGTTCTCGGAGTAAATCACTCTCAATGCTGAGTAAGGATAGCTTTAATGGGTGATTTTGTCCCATCATAGTTCAGAGCCTACTTTTTATAATTTCCTTTTTTCTAACAACAAAAACGGGAAATGTAAAACAACGAAAAAAAAATTTGAGTTCCTTATGGTGGGGGCCACTTTATTTTGGATATCGGATATCGTTCTTAAATCCGGACATCCTCCGGAACATATCCTTTTAATGAGGATAAACTTATTTAAGAAATGTATGAAAAATTTGATTGTTTTGAAAAGAAAACAATATGATTCTTTGAAGGGAGCGAAAGAGACATTTGGTGTAAAATGAGCCAAAAAACTTAAAAACCCAGAACAAAAAAGCAAATTTTTCAGCTAAGTAAAAAGAAGCAGTTAAAAACTGGGTTCAATTTATTCTAGGTAAAATTTTGATCTTAAGTCGAGAATATTCTGTATTTGATTACAAAAATCCCGATTTTTGTCTCAACTATGTCTGTATTTGAGTACTTTGTCCAATCTATGTTCGATTACCTAGTAAAATGGTTTGTTTAATTAACGGGTTTGATCAATTAGAAAAAAGATACATTTTTTTGAATTGAATAAAATCAAAGATTTGGAACAATTGAACTTTGCAGTAAAATCTGAAAATATAATTAATGAATGAATACAATCTTATAATCTCACATCCTGTTAAAGGATATTATTTACAAAACTGCCTGTATTTTAAAAACACAGGAATTATTTATAACATATAATTTACGATCCATTTAATAATATAAAAAATTTATATCCGTGTATTAAAATATATAATGCAAAAAAAAAAAATAAAAATAAAAATTATTTTAATAGTTCACGAACTGGTAATAAAAAGTGCAACCAACATCATCTAGACATGTAATTTAATAATGTAATAATGTGTAATAAATTAAAATTGTCTGGAGCAAAGATTAATGGCTGTTGTCACTTTTTAATATATAAAAAAAAAAAGTATGAAGATTATGGGTACATGTGAACATGTGGCTTTGCTCTGATCACGAAAAATAGAGAAATTTTTAATGATATTTGGCGTACAAAAGGGATTACGGAAAAACTAACTGTCCACTATTGAGAAAATTATTTGCCAAGCGAAAACCGGGAAACAATAGTAATTTACAACAATACTGTTTAATAAAAAATAGTCCAGTCCATAGATATAATCTTTTTTTAAGCCTGATTATATGCCTGCCATATATTGACTTCTTGATGCCGTTAGTGATTTTCTTAATACCAGCGCAAAATCTTGTCGCAGATGAATCCAAATAAATGTTATTTTTATTTTTGTTATCTCTCGTATATGATACAAGGATTTCAGGCGATATTCTCAGATACTCGACAAATGAATTCTGTTTTCTTTGTGTTTTTTTGTTTAAAAATTCGACAAAATTCAAATTTGCGTATTTGTGAGTAGGTAGATCTGGAGCGATTTCCCAGAAAAATTCAGAAACAGGGATACAATTTTTAATAGATATTTAAAAATTTTGCCAGAGTATCAATAAACTCACAAAATTCGCTACAAACTCTTAGGATTCAAAACCTATTAAGGTAGTTAGGAACCAAAACATGATCATTTGAAAATTGGAAGCCTTCCAATACTATTTTAAACCCTTGAATAAAAAGAGGAGTGTTATAAGTTTATTGACATGTCTGTGTGTCTGTGTGTCCGTCCGTGGAATCGTAGATTCTAAACTGGTGAACGGATTTTGATTTTTTATTTGTTGGAAAAGTAATTTGATCGAAAGGGTTCTCAGCTTTCTTTTGTTTCAAGAAAATTTTAAATTTTGCAATATTTTTATTTAGATATTTACTTTAATTAAAGCGGCATCTACTACAATTCCCAAGTGTCCTCTATCATAATTAAGAAAAAAATTATTATAATTATTAGCTATTAAATGCGATAGCTTTATTTACTACTTTCTTTGAGATAATTTACGAAAAAATTTCCACTTTTAAATTCCATTATTTTTACTTTTATATTCCATAATTTTTACTTTTATATTCCATCATTTTTAATTTTAAATTCTACATAATTCCGACTTTATTTGTTAATTTCCCAAAATTAAATCAATAAATGAATAGGAATTTTGTTTTTTGGAATTTCCCAAATATATCGTTTATTTAAATTTACAATTTATTGAAAAGAAATTATTCATCTTTTGTTCTTGATAAATTTAATCAAATAAATTTTAATTTTGGTATAAATTTAATATGATTTCATTTTTCACAAAAATTTTGGAGTGATACGATCAGATAATAACTCAAAAAAACTTTTATTTGTCACGTACTTTTCATCTTTCAACACTTTTCAATAAATAACTTTTTTCAATGAAAGTTAAGTGAATCCTTAATTAATTAATGTTGTCTCTTTATTTGAAAATTATTTAAAAAATATTTTTGTGCTCCTCAGTTAGAATTCTTTCAACTAATATGTCGTGTGATTAAACTTTGAAAAATTGTTACTCATGTTAATAAAATAGTCCCTCCCTGTACAAAATCAAACCCCATCAAATTCAGAATATAATTTTCTTTGAGTGATGATCTCGTTTTGATTCCTCAAAAATAGCCCTTTAATTTGATATGTCACATAATAAACTTAAGAAAAGTTTTTTTTAACTTTCTATTAAATCTCCCGAAAGTTTCCAAGATTAGAGAAGGATCAGCAAACTCTATTTCGTCCAATAGAGAAAAGAGACAGTGGTAGTAAGGCATAGAGACAGACAAAAGAGCCATCAATAATTCTTTTTTTCATTTTGATAACGGAACAACCATTAAAAAAAAACTAATAAACAAATGGTGGAAGCGCAATTAAATAAAGTAGTATATCAATTCTTATCATGTATTTTAAAATTATTTACGCTTCCACCAAAATTATTAAACTGATATGTTTGAGAAAGACCAACAAAAATTCAACTTCGAGTACATTTGAATTAAAGTTTATTGGGAAGAATATGTTGTTACTCAATGCTGAAAATCGGATAAATATACAACTTAAATTAGGTAAATAATAGATCTCTGTTAAAAGATTTCGTAAAAAATAACTTCGATAAAAGATTCGTAAAAATATTTTTAAAGAAAAACATACCGTTAAAAAGTAAAAATTTTGCAGATTTTCAATGGTTTTTCTATCACGGAGATATCTTACCAAAAATATTTTTATAGTTCTTTTTTTCGTGATATTTCGTCGAAAAGTCTGTCGTCTCAACGTCATATAATTGAGTTTCTTATTATCACGATGTAATTATTATATTCACGATGTTCTCTCTGTTTGGAACGAAGTGGTATATTTTACTTACTGTGCTCTTGAATTCAGGATTGCCACTCAGAATGATAGAATCTAAACTCAGTGTTCTCAATTGATAAGAGATAGTTGAACACTTTCAATTATAAAGTAATTTCTTATAAAAGTAAATTAAGTACAGGACGTCTTTTACCTACATGGGATTCCTTTTTATTTTGTAAAACTTCGTTTGTCAGCTAGATCGAGAAAGTACTCCATCACTGACATACAGAGAAGAGACAGGTTCACTCGTTGTATCAGACTGTATAAACAGATTCATGTATTAAAAAGTATCTCGTTTTCGGCCACGAAATACAAAATATTAGCAATTAGATTACTCTAGATAAGTTTTTCGACTTAATTAGAGTGCTAATTAAAGAGTTATTCAATGTTTTTGCGTATTTTAATTGATGGCAAATCGAATTTCGTTCAATATTAAGTTGGACCAATTAAATCATATAAACAATCAAAGATACATAATAGTAATATTTCATAATTTTGATGCTAGAAACTTCGAAAATCGTATTTCAAATCAATTATTTTGTCATTGAATAATGTCCTCAATGCGTAGAATGGAATGATCAGTTGCCCAGAGTGCCTAGTGGAAAAAATGGGACCTGACTAAGAACTTTTTTCGAAAATTGAATAAACTTATTTGAAGTTAATTTTAGTTAACTCATATGTAAACAAATAAATTAAAAACAAGAGAAAACAAACAATTGACTGAGTTAATTGTTGAAATACCATGCATAGTCAGTGTTGATTTCTTTATCACATTACACATACAAACATGTGACACATACATAACTGATAATCAAGTATAGTACATATTATAAAATTTCCGCCTAATTGGCGCCCTCACGGGTAAACAGTGATGTTTACGAAAAAATGTTTCAAACAAAAGTTGTTTAATTTTTGATAAGGAACATTTTTTTACATTTAAACTTTTGTTCTATCTCTAACGGTTTACAAGATGGGTCCTACGGACCCAAGACCCAATTGACCTATGATGCTCATTTACGAACTTGACCTCACTTTTTACGTCCTGAGTACGCTGTAAAAATTTCAGCTCGATATCTTTTTTCGTTTTTGAGTTATCGTGTCCACAGACGGACGGATAACCGGAAATGGACTAATTAGGTGATTTTATGAACACCTATGACAAAATTTTTTGCCTAGCATCATTATTTTTTAGCGTTACAAACTTGGAACTAAACTTAATATACTATGTATATTTCATATATACATGGTATAAAAAGTAAAACCTCTTTCTTAAAAAACAATGCACAAAAAAACAAGACGATTATTGACAAATTTTCGTACAAAAAAAAAACAAGAAAACTTAGAAAAGAGTGTACATATAAAACCGAAAATGCAAACAAATATCCGTTTAGAATACACATAGAAAAAGATAGGACAGATAGGTTTATATATATGTAATCACGCATAGAGGTACCACCAGTCACTTCAAGCATGGAGCTAATAAAATAACTCATTTTCCGAATAATATTTTCTATATATACTAAAAAATATTAATAATAATTTATTTAATATAGATATTATTATTATACACATGAGAAATACTTAAGGGAGTTTGCTCACTGGAAGATTGATTGAAGTTTATCTTCTTCTCCAAGCCAATTAGACATTTGGGTATCTAATTCATTTTCGCTGATTTGTAGAGTCTGATGGGGGACATCATGTTCTGACATGTAATTTGACCTAGTTCTTCGGGTTTCTATAATGGCCAATTTATATCCTAAGCGGTAAGAGATAGAAAACTTCCTCATAAAAAAACATTACACCATCTAAACCATTTTTTCGAAAATCGCCAGCTTTCGAAAGAAATACGACTTAAAAATATGTCATTACTGTATTGAAACTAAGAAAAGACGATAACTACGGAAAAATGCTTTTGACAAAAGTTGTCAAGGCCAATAGAGGACATATGCCTGTGTCCGTGACTTTGACCTACAATTATCAATTAACTTTAAGCGTTTTTTCTTTTGCTTTAAAGTAACCTGAAGAACTAGGTCCAATCTGATGTCATAATGTCTCCCATCAAACTCTACAATTTTTGTTGAGGTCATTTTTTAATAAAAAGCGCCTCTGGCGAAATATTTAGATTCATAGTTTAAAATGGTCCACCCTGTATATAAAGAGAATTTTTTCATTCAAAAAGATTTTTAATATCGGCAATTTTTTTACACAAATATGTTAAACATAGTATAAAAATGTTCAAAATTTCACACATTTGTAAGGCAGAAATATATAAGGAAGAAGTTACAATTAATATGTAACGAGCTGATAAAGTATAAAAAAAAAACTTAATTTTCGTTTATATCTTAAGAACTATTTTTGGGAAAGCTCTAAAAAACTAATATTTAAGAAAATAAAGAAATATTAAAATTTAGAAAGGAAAATTCCTTGTTCAAGAGATAAACAAAAAACAAAAACTTATAAATATACAGTTATTTGTATGTATTGAGTATATGTATGCACACTACATCTTAGTATTATGTACATTAACATGACTGTTGTCACAAATAGTGCACATAGTAATTATAGCGACCAAAGTTATAATTACCGAAAATCATTTTAATCAATTTTTTTTAGCATCATGAATTATAATTACCATAGGGTTTTGCCGTTGCCAAATAATTTGCCAGATAAGCAATCGTATGTCAAATGCGAGATATATTTCATACCGACAAGGTTAATTCCAATCAATGTCTTAAGCTCTTCACTGATTCTCTCGCACCAATGGCAGCATGATCGTTCTGCCTTAAGTCCTCAATTTTATGTATATTTAAAATATTGTATATTGTTGTATATAGTTAATAATATCTCTGCTAAATGATATCAAAATATCTATGTAACATTATTTTAAACAGTATTCAATCTATAATTTTTATTGCGTGATTATGTTAACAATATATAAATATGTATTTATTATGATCTGTAATAATTATTGTTATTAATCTTATTGTTGTTGGCGATAATATGCGAGTATTCTTTTACGTGTAACAAATGTCTGTCTGGTATTGTAGGCTTACTATAATTCCTCAGACAAAAGTGCTTACAGAGGCTAAATCAAAATAGTAAATGTCTCATTTGTACAGATTATGTTTAAAGTGAAAATAAGTTTGATTTATTTTGCTCTCTTTTGTTAACATTTTTGTTTGTCTCCTTTGCCCCATTTCGAGGGCCCAATGGGCAAATGTTTCTTCGCTTTTGCCCCCCTTTAAATCCGTCACTGACCTTGAGAATGATTTAAAAAAAATGCTATCGTTGGCTTGTAAGTAGACAATCAGAAGAATAAAAAATTATTAGGGACTTTTTTTGCAACACATTTTTAATTTAAAACAAAACCACATTAACAATCAGTCTTCCGCCTACCTGCATTCTGATAAAATATCTCCATTTTTATGAAAATGCTGCCCAGTAAATACTCTATTGACTCTAGGTACCACATCTTATCCTATATAAAAGAGGCAAGCTGTACCATTTCTTCTATATTTAATTTGTTCTAGATTCCAAAACTTGCTATATATAAAAAATTGCTATATATAAAATAATTCTCAGCTTGTGTCTAAGCTTTCATATTTTTTTAAATTTATTGCGTGTTTATATCAATTTCCTCAAATAATTTATCATAATAAAAATGCCATTTCCCTATATTTGACATATTTATTCCGGATTGTCTCCATCGAATAGCTCTATTGGAAACATTGATCATTATATGACCTGGATACCACAGTTAATTAAAGCCTCAATTGCAAGAATTTTTTTTGATTTTGCATGCCAACAATAACCTTGAATCTATTATACGAATAGGTACCAAAAATGCAAAAATTCCAAAAGTTCCATAAAAATTTTTATGCAAATAATATTTTCTTCAAATTTTCTTTATGATTTTTCATTAGTATCGTGGATACACAGTTGTAAAGATCTTTATCGTAAAAATATTATGTTCTCGGAATTGTTATCGATACTGTTTGAAGTATTAACTATCTTTGTGCCGATAATTACGGATAGTTTAGAGGGAATATACGAAATTGTTGTAAGAATCAAATTATTTTAGAATTTTTGAATCTATTTTTTGCTTTAAAAATTTTTACCACGCTTTTAAGAAATCACGCATCTAAGAAATATATTTTCACTTACTAACTGTGTGAACTAATTGTATGAAAAATTGAAATGATATTTTAACGACTTGAATCATACACATTTATTAGTCCCGTTTGCTTAAAACTGCGTTTAACATAAAATTTGGGGAGTCTTTTAAATATTTTATGAAAAAAATTTTTTTTTCTTAAATTAAAGACGTCTGTTATTTTTTTTTTTTTAATTTTTTATTGTTTAAGATTTGTTAACTTAAAGAGTACTTATAAGATGATGAGGATAAAAAAATCCGGTTCGGAGCTTTTATGAACTTTTTTTGAGTCGATTATTGGTTTGTTTTGCTGCTTACTGTTTTTTGGAGCTTTATTAAACTCGGAATAATTTCTATCGTTTAATTTTTAGCTGAACTTGTTTATTTATTCGAAAAATGGATATATTTGTTTCATAATCCTACTAGTTACGTTTTAATTTTAATTAAAATACCTTTGATAATTCGGTAATAAATTAGCTTACGGATAAGATTTGTCTTGCTTTTTTGTAATTACTAGAAAATAATGTAAAGATCTAAAAATTGGCCATGAATGTTTAAACCTTTCTACTTTACGATTTCAATACTTAAGTTATAACTAATTCTTATTTTTTACCAGTGTGCAAATCAACTTAAAATTTGCCAAGTTTTTACAGATATGCTCATTTTTTAGATTTTCTAAAATTTAATTTCTCTTTTTTATTTTGAGAGTAATGACATATATTTAGGAAGTTTTATTAAAATTACGTAACACTTTTATTTTCTAATTTAACCTTTTATAGTTTATCAATTTTATATGAATAAAATTAAGTTATTTATTGTAATAAATTGATATTAATCGCTTTTATTATTATTGAATTTGTATTGATTGATTGATTTTTAGATGTTTTAGAAACTTTTATATTTTTGCGTGAGGTTAATGTACGATTAGAAAATTATAACAACACTTTTAAAAATGACAATTTTTTTCCAATTGTGATAGTAAAATTGTTATTATTTTAAGTACAATTTTGTTTTAAATCATTGGCGGTGTTCGATATAACTTCAATTTACTTAATTATTTCGAAAAATCTATTTTTATAAACTCGGAAAAAGAACTAGGAAATTTTTTTGTGAATTTTTCAATTATTTCCAAAAGGTCATGCTTTGAAAAAATTGTTAAAACGAAAAAAATTAGTTTATTTCTGAGATACTGGCTAAAATCAAGTACAAGGGTGATAATTTATCCAGAGTGCAATTGGATAAATCAGAAACTTGTTATTAAATCGTAAAATCTACCAGATTATCGTGTCTATGAATTATTTAGGATAATTTGATCTTCGAAAATACAAAAATTCAGTTCATTTGACTTTAAAATAACTATTTTGTGATATCGCTACGAAAAAAAACAAGGCGATATTTTTATAATTTTTTTATGATTTGCTCACTTTTTCTTTGTCTTTAATTTGGATCAAAATAGTTTCTATAGAGTCTTTTTGTCCCAGAAACAAAAACACTGGGTGCCTTTGGCGATTGATAAAATAGTTTCAGATATATTCTATACTTTTGCTAAAACCACAGTCAATGTCTATATGGGAAATTTGTTTGGATCTACGTTTAAAAGTACAAATCATGGTTGCATTATTTATTAAGTAATGAAATTATTAAACCAATAAAAACTTGAAGATTAATATTTCTGCAATTAACAAATTTTTGGTTAATTGTTTCATTATTTTTTGTCTTTTTATTGATTAATCCGCCACTTTAAAATAACTATCTTTTTTTTTAAAAAAATAAAGCCTTGATGATGCTATCAATGGTGTGAGAGTCAATGAAAATTAAAAATATAAATATTTACTAGAAAAATATCTTCATATATTTAATAACAAAAAACGTCAATGAGTTATTGTATTGCTTAGAAGATTATTAAAGTTTATGTAGAACATTTCATATTGGCATAGTCTAGCGATGTAATTCTATGCCTTCTGTGGGTTGATTGGTGGCACTTTTTATTTGTTTTCATTCTCAGTAGTTAGACATTCTATTTCAATTTTGAGTATAAAATTCATTTAAAGAAATTTTCGCGAATACAAAAAGAAAGACGCATAAATGAGTACGATTTAAAACAAAGAACTTTTTGTCAGTTCTATGCCGTAAAATCCTTAAAATTTTTAATTGTTTCAGAAACATTCTCTTTGTGATTTTTCAGCAATCCTTATCATGTTATGCGTTTTTATCGAAAAATGTGGGGTGTAGATTAATTAACTAAACGAAATCATCGAAAATCGATTATTCGGATAAAAAAACATAGATTTTTATAAATGTTTACTAGTTTCTGTAGTTACTAATAATTTTTAAAATTCAGCGAATTAGATAGTTGACTATACGACATTAGTTGGGTCTATTTTAAAATAAAATCTAGTACAATTAATATCTAATATTTAGAAAAATGTTCTTTATTATCAAAATTTAAATAATAAATTTTAATAATTAACTGTGTAATTTGTTCACCATCTTATTTAATAATATTCTAACATCATTTTATACAAATTTTCCCATTAAAAAAGTATATGAAAACTTAAAAAATTAAAATTGAATTTCTCAATTTCTGGAACATGAAATTGGTTATTATACTAAATAAGAAATTTATTCAATACAATAAAATTATCAAAGTTGAAAAAAAAAATTAATTAATTTACTTTTGATATATTAATAGTTAAAACTTGTAAAAAAATTTATATAATATGGGAAAAAACAAGTAAAACAAACAATTGACTGAGTTAATTATTGAAATACTCTGTATAGAAAGTGTTGAATTTCAGTGTTTGTATTATTTTTAATAAATTAGAAAAGTTTAAAAACCCAGTTGTACAAATTGTGGCCACTTAATCAAAATTTCAGCTAGATATCTCTATTCGTTTTTTTGAGTTATCGTGGTGACACACGGACAAACAGACAGAAAGATAAACCGAATGGACTGCTTAGATGATTTTATGAACACCTATACCAAAATTTTGCTCGTATCATCAATATTTCTAAGCGTTATAAACTTGGGACTAAAATTAGTATGTCTTGAAATATATTACAGGGTATAACAACTGAATCAATATTGGTTAAGATTGTTAAACCAGAATTAAGGCTTTGTTTATAAGATTTAAATAAAGCTTGGGCAAGTTTTGGCAAAGAACTGAAAACTAGGCTACACCCAAATTTGGACCAGTATAATAAAAGCAATGCTCAATTGCCCAGTGCTAACAACTCCACTACGCTAACAACAATAATATATATTATCCTTATGATAGGAAAGCCTAAACGATTTTATAGGTAAAACTTTTTGTATTAATGTTGAGCCCTGGAAGTGACTAAAAGCTTGCCACAAAACTATAATCATTTTTAACTTTTTTTTCACTGTTAGGTCTTGTGTTAATTCGCTGCTTGTGTGTATTATAGAAGCCAATTAAAGCAATAAAAGCATCAAGTGGTTTCTCAAATTTTCAACGAATAATTCGAATTTTATCGTCGGAACCATGGGCGGAAAATCTCTCAGTTTATTATAGAAACAATTTCACACATTGGACATAGAACATTTAATAAAAAAAAATATGTTTATAAGAATAGAATTTTGTAAATCTTATTTTTATCAATAATTTTTACTTGACAAGAAAAAAATAAAATTAACAAATTACTTTCTGATTAATTTCAAATATAAACTCTTTGAAGAGAAATAATATAATTAATTAATAATAATAAAAAATAATAAAAATGAAATATAATATTAAATGATAATTATTTATTTTTATTTGTTACAGTTTCCGATAAAAAAGGAGCCTTTATCACCGACATATTTAACACGATCTATGGACAGAAAACGACCACATTTTTTAAGGTCACCAAAATCTAAATCAACAGAGGTAAGAATTTTTCCATAAATCAATGAACATTTAAAACATTGCAATACACTTGCTTTGGCGAAAGGAAAGTGAAATGTAAGTGCTTTTTCTCCTTAAATGTAAGTCCAGTAGTGACTCGTTTCATCAAATTTATCTGTTGAATTCTGTTTCTTGAATTGTCTTATTGTCAAATAACACATTAAAAAACATTTTTTACAAAGTAAGCAATAAATACGTGAAACATTAGCAAAAATTGTAGAAACGCTTCATTCATTCTTATAATCACGAGAAAATTATTTACAGAGACCGTCCATTTTAAGTTCAGCTGGCACAAGTCGAATTGAGCGTCCACCTTCAGTAGCGCGAGGTCGTGCTGAAGGTGGACGTGGTGAAAGTTCTGGAGAAGATCAAAGAGATGGAAGCCCAGATACACTGTATCGTCAAAATTTAGAATTACGCCATCGACTCGAAGAAGAAGCATCGAATTATAAACGACGTTTGGATACCTATAGGCAAGCTCAACAACATCAAGCTGCACTTGTTAGCCGTTTACAAGCAAAAGTGAGTTCGATGCCGCATTTTTTCGGGAGAAATTAAAATGTATATAATTATTTGTTTGCAGGTATTACAATATAAGCAAAGATGTTCCGAATTAGAACATCAAATGGTCGAAAGTATACCACCGAGAGATGATATATGTTCTAGACCTACTAGTTTACCACCTCCTGCCAGCACAGCCCTGCCAGGTTCAGCATTAGATCAAGCACAACAACATTTACGTGAAATTCGTGAAGAACGAATCCATGATTTAGAAACAGCATTGAAACGCCTTGATGAAGAACGTAGAAGGTAGGCATAATCCACCATGTGTTCATGTAGGATGTGGTCAAGTAGGATTCATACTAATTTTATACTTATAGAAATGATAAGATAATGCAATTAAACGCAGCTTTAAGGCAACAGTTAGAAGAATCACATAAAACAAATGAAGCACTTACATCCGATTTACAAAAATTAACAAACGATTGGGAGGACTTACGAGAAGAAATGATTATCAAAGAAGATGAATGGAAGGATGAAGAACAGGTAACAATATTTTAGGGAAAAATTACGTAATTCTATCAAATTTTATCAAATGTCAAATAACCTTCCCTTCCCGTTTTTTTTTTTTCAAATTAAAATCGCGACCAAATATTTAGACTCAGATTTCAGTTTTCCACCTTTAAGCTTAGATCATCAGATCTTTAAATGAGTTGGCGGGACAAATGAATGTCGCTCATCACTGTTACACACAAGTATCAATAGGCATCCGAAGATTCCGTTTTCGAACTGCAAGCTGCTTCTTAAAGAGAATATCTTAAAAAAGCCCAATCTTAAATGGAGACAAAACACTGGCTAGGCGGCAAGTACGTTGAACGCCCGGGTCTGACACTGTATCACGATTATTGCAGGAATTGTCACAGCGGAAAAGAGCAAGGAACGATGTCTCATCTTCTCTGTCACTGTCCAGCTCTTGTCATGAGGATGAGCTCTCTTGAGCCAGCCCTTCTTTGAGGACCTCTCCTACTTGGGAATTGGGAAATAAGAACAGTGTCTAGAATTGTTTGATTTATACTGACAATAATAATAATTTGGTTATAGGCATTCACTGATTATTATACAACCGAGCATAACAGATTATTGGGAATATGGCGTGATGTTGTATCCGTAAAACGTTTGTTCACTGAAGTTCAATCGAGCACCGAACGCGATTTAGAAAAACTACGTACACAAATTACATCCGCTAGTCGTGATATACAAACCGCTTGCAACACGGTAACAACACAAACATATTTAAATGGTGATTTATCGTCGCTTCTTCAAGTCGAAGGAGCGAAGCCACATTATAAATGGGAATCTGAAATGTCAGAACTGCGTTCACAAATTGAATCGTTCCGATTGCAATACGATGCCGCCCAAAATGAAATACGACATCGTGATGAACGGGTTCAACAATTATTACGTGAAGTGGCCACGTTGGAAGATCGATGCAACGATGCTGAGCAGAATATATCACAGATGGCGAATGTACAAGAAGAGGTGGAAATCTTACAATCGGCTTTACGTGATATTGCACATATTGTTCTTCAGGATGCTGAATCACATGATGACGATGTTAGTCACATACATTTAACACCAGCTCCATCAGTTCCTCAAAGGTAATCTTGTTAAAAAAGTTTTGTATAAACATTTTTTCCCTTGGTACGATGGGTTCCATCGTAGGAGTGTTCATCGTACGAGATTATATGATACAGGATGAACCAAAGAAATTAGACCCCTTAAAACTCAGTAAATTGTATTTTATATATTATTACCGAGTAGCGCGTTCACACAAAATAAATTGAACGTACTAATAGTTTTTCATTTCTAGATCACCTAAGCGTTCTTCATCAAAACATGCAACACCAGCTTTTGCTGAAGGAACTATTTCTGCTGTTCAAGCAGCTTTACATAAATATCAATTACTGATACACGAATTACGTGTGAAGTTGCAATCGAATAAAGAACAATTAATATTAGTTCGAAAACAATGCCAAAATTCGGATGAAAATAATGTAGCTTTAGAGGGAAGAATTGGTGAATTAACCGCACTATTAGATGCTTGTCGGGGAAACTGTTCACAATTAACTCAAGAACGTGACACGCTACAAAAGGCTTTGGATGCATTGCGTACAGAAAAGAATGCGTTGGATAAAAATCGGTCAGAAATTAATTTCATGGTAAGAAGTTCACCATTTTTGCACCTTAATCATGTTTTATTTGGTGGTTAACCAAAATATCCTCTCTTTTAGTATGAATCATTACAATCGGATTACGAAAAACTACAAAAGAACAATGCAAGATTACAAAAATTAGTCGACAGTTTAGAGGATGAAAAACTATTTTTGCAAGGTGAAACCGATCGTTTACAAAAAGAAGGTGATATACGTGAAATCTCATTACGCAACGAAGAAGATCGGAACAGTCGATTGCGTGAAGAAATACTGATATTGAAAGATGAGTGTGAAAAACTTTATCTGAATAAGGATATGCTGGAACAACAGAAAATGGAAGCAGATGCATTGATTAGTCATCTTGAAAAGAATAAAAGTATGTGAAGTCGACCTTAAAAATTTGGATAATTTTGATTACAATTGTTTTTTAGGTGATTTGGAAATGGATTTGGAAAAAACAATTTATGAACGAAACACATATCAAGAAGCTTTAGCAAAAGCAGAAAATGCCGGCAGTGCAACTGAAGGAGATAAGCAAAAAGTTCAAGCTGAATTGAAAAAGGTAAGATCTTCCAAATCATATACACTCCTTGCTACTGCAGATATTGAGCTTGGCTCTGGCCTATGAGAAGGTCCTTTTGTCGGGTATATTTTGTCCAGAATATCAATTCGTGTGGCCACCTTCTACACAGAGAGTGGTATGGGCGATAAATAATTTTTAGCTTCGTTTTAAAAAACTACAAGTTTTCGAATGCCTTATAGATGATCCCGATTAGTTCGTTTTACTTAGAGATAAAGCTGTTCGAAATTTCGCTTATGTTTGATGGGTGATTTGTTTGATGAATCATGTTCTTTGTTTAGGTCGAAGAAGAAAAAGCAATTTTACAAAGTCAATGCACAGATCAACAAAATGATTTGATTTCTTTACGAAAAGAATTGTTACAAGCGGAACAAACACGCCTAGATCTAGAAGCCGATAAACAAACATTAAACGAGCGTATTAAATTCTTAGAAATGGAAAAAGACAAAACCGAAATGGAATTAGGACAAGTTACACGTGAGCGAAGTGACTTAAACAACCAACTTACCGTACTCTCACGTAAGAAAGAGGCATTAAACGAGGATTTAATGCGTGTACATCAAAGATTAGAACAAGCAAATGAAATGAATGCACGAATCAATCGTAATCTAGAAGATCTTGTAAAAGAAAATGAAGAGAAACAAGTGATGCTAGAAAAAAATGATAAGGAAATTCAACGTTTACAAGAGCAATTAGCAGCATCACGTACGGAAAAAGAAGCTTTAGAGGCGGTGTTGTTCGATACGCAAACAAATCTCGAAGATACTGAAGTTAAACGAGCTCATCTTGAAAAAGATCAACAAGACTTGTTAATACAAAAAGAAAAATTGAAAGGTCAAATAGCACGTCTTACTCGCGAACTAGAACAATCAGAAAAACGATGTCGTGATGTAAAACAATCGTTAACGAAACAAGCTGGAAATCAAGAAGCTGAATTTAAATCAACACTTGCAAATATTAAGAAACAACATGAAGACTACACAAAGAAACTACTCGAGGAGAAAGAATTTATTCGAAGTAGCTTAGAAAAGAAGTTACAACAAACTGTTTCACAGTTAACGAATGAAAAAGATACCGAAATTCAACAGTTACGTGATCGAATTGAATCACTTCAACAACATATCGAAAATATTTGTCAACAGCATGAAGAAGTTTTGCTCCGTGCTGAAAACGATAAACAACAAGCGTTATTATTAGCTCATCATGACATGCAAGCATTACAGGAACGTTTAGAGGAAGTACGACGTGAATTAGAAGCAGAACGTGGTGCTTTAGAACGTTTGCGTCGGGAATCTAGCACACGCGTTGAACAAGATCGTGGTACTATTAATCAATTGCGCGAAGAATTGAATAAAATGAAATCTAAATTAGAGGAATGTAAACATAAGGGTGAAGAGGAACGTATAAGATTAGAAATGCGTATTGAAGAAATTCGTAAAGAACGTGAAGATTGTAATCAAAAAGCGGAAGAGTTAAAAGTACAATTGCACTTAACTGAAGATAAGGCAGATGGTTTAACAAATCAGTTGCAAGAAACTACACGAAAATTAAAAGAAGGTATGTAAATTTTCCCGATAGACATGTTGCAACCGAGGCTTGAAAAAATAGGTTATTGATATCCAGGTTTTCCTTCGGGCTTTTAAGATATTCAGAATTTTGAATGATGGTTCGACTCTACTGCTGTTTTAAAGTACTGAATTTCTTGGCATTGAATGGTCGATCCAGTAATCGATTCTCGTGCTTGCATGACGAGGAATACAAGTAATAAAACTGTTATCATGAGAAGGATTGCCTCAAATGCCCGAATTGGGGAAAAAATTGAGAAAAGTGATGACCGTTGACCGGCGTGTCAACTACTCCCTATATTTTATTATTAGGGCTTTAATGGAGAAATTCCTGGCAGATGGTAGACCTTTATTTGCCTCTAGTAAAGCCTATTGGTAGGTGGCTTCTAAAAGTATAGAGGTCTTTACCTAGAGTTTTAACGAGTTCGCTCAAATAAAACTATCTTTTATACGCTTTATTATTAGATAAAAATACTGAAATTTTGTATATTTTTAGTTGAAAATACAAGCGAGGCTTTACGAAAAGAATTAACAGATGTTCGAAGGCAATTAACAGACAGTAATTATGAAAAAGAAAAATACCATAGTTCGAATAAGGAGTTGCGAGAACATGTTAAACGAGCTGAAACCGATAAGCGAGAAACAAACCGAAGTCTTGAAGAAGCGTTCCAGAAAATTGCAAGTAAGTTTCAATTCACATTTCTTGGTAAAATATTAAAGCTTTTAACGAATTTTGACATGCGGTTTGTCATACAAAGATGAGGTTTATATTCGGAATTGATTTCGCTGTTATATTTCTTAGTTAAGTGAATCTTGGTTAAGTTAACATTTTTCTTGAGGTAAGTAAAATTAATTGATTTGATTATGTGAATTAACAGCAACAATGTCACATCTTCTGGTTGACGAGTGTCCCGAGATACAGCTGATCTCTTTATCCACATTCCATCCAAATATGCGTAATTCTTTAGCAATGTTACTTCTGGCAGTGTGATAACGAATATTACCAGGGAGTTCATTTCTGGGACCGGAACCGAGTACATGGGATAAGGTTTCTTTCATCAGACAGCCGTTATTACAGCACTGGGTGATACCCGTATTCCTTCCAAGCAATAGTAGACCTTTGTGGGGATGGCTTAAAATAGCATTAAGCCTATTTCAAGCTGAGTTAAAATGTGTTACATGTTGTCGAGGCTGATAGATCTCCGGATATACAAATCTGGTTATGGGTATAATATTTCGGATAATGATATGAATTCGTTTATTACGAATAACATATAGCATGTCACTACTTGAACCTCTCATTATTCCCGTTGGCCTATTTCGTGATGAAAATGGTTATTGATCCATATAGTACCAAGAAGTACCATCAATTTTCTTACGAACCAAATATTGTAGAATGGTTTCCATTGACTACCAAATCTATTTATTTATGTATTTATGTTTAGTGATTCGAATAAATTTATTATACATACATTTTTGTGTATCCAAAAAATTGATTTTCTGTACACCATTGTACCAAAAAAAAACTTAAAAAATAATGTCCGAAATTGAAAATGTAAATACAATACAAAATGTAAAAAATCCATCCGTCAAAACCGTATCATCCGGTAAATCATCGATAAACAATAAAAAACATATTTTAAATAAAGTAATGATGAATAATAAAACGAATCCAAAACCAGTGGTAAATCGAAAAATTGCCCAGAATTCAGATGCAAAAGGTGATGGTGATACTGGTGGCAGTACTACTAGCTCAATTATAAGTAGTGTCAAAATGAAATCTGAAAAAGAAATTTCAATTGGGGATGTAAAATTATCAAAGGATTTATCACAACGGGAAAAAATTGAAAAACAATTATCCGATTTACGGACACGTATTGATCGTAATAAGAAAATTTTGGATGATGCACGTCGAAATATGGATGAAGTTTGTTTTTCAGGTAATTCTTTGGTTTGCTAAAGAACTATTTAAAAGGTTCAATATTTTCTTAGACAAATTCCTATTCCGAAAAATGAGTTGAGACTCCGGAGACCACTTGCATGAATTGTTGGATTTCCTTCAAAAAACATTTCTAGAAAAATAATGAATAAAATTTTTTGGTAAAAGTGGACTTTAACGACTGTTCATAGCAATGTTTCTAGAACGCCAGGAAAAAACCAAATTAAAGCATTTTTTAGTTTCGTCCTAAAATATGTAAAAATCCTGATGCCGGTTTATCGGGTTTTTTTTTTTTTTTTTTTTTTTTTTTTTTAAAACGGCGTTAAGTAAACGTTATTGACAATTATCGGAATAGGTACATGTTGATGAACCGAACCTTTTAAACTCGATTTCCAACAAAATTACCCATTGTCTCACTCAATTACTATTTTTCCAGTGGAACGGCAACGTTTAGATGATATGCGTCAAATGAATATTGGTGATTTCATTGATCAACAAAAAGCACAACCGGTTGCATACGATCAAGAGTATTATGACAAAACCATGAGAACATTACAGAATCGTGTTGAAGAGACTCGTAAGAATAAATCAACGGTTGGTCGTTATACAAGTGATGGAGTTAATAAACTTGGAGATATTATGACATCAACTTTGAAACGATTAAATAATGATTCAGATCATACAAATACTCCCAGGGAAAAATTATGATTGTATAATGAATTAAATTTTCTGAAATATTTATTTAAAAAACTTTGTTTATTTTTAAAAATTGTATTAATAAATTGAAAATGAATTGCCATAAATGATTTTATTATTCGGATTTCGTTTAATTTTAAAGAGTTGAAAATTGAAGGTACTGATTGGGTTTTTTTTAATTTTCTGGTTTGAATTCCTTCTGAGAAGAGAGAGCTTAGACAAGCGTAGGGGTGATCTTATTCGAAAGAACTACTCTTCAAATTTTGTATATTGTAGAAAATCAAAGTCATACATTGGATTAGAGAGGGACGCCTTTTTGTCGAAATTTTCAATAATCTCCATCCAACAAACACTTTCACACTCGTTTCGATTTTGCCAGTGCCCTACTTGTTTTTTTGCTGGCCATTTATTATTCTTCCGGTAGAAGTAAAAGCCAATTGAATACTTACAGAATAATTCTCTTTTGAGTTAAAAGAAAGTTTTGATAGAAATATTTATTAAAATAAATTTTTACTTTTTAGTACATTTCTATTTTATGTCGGTTATGAAGAATTTATTCGAGCAAGCTGTGATTCGTTATTTTTGCCAATCAAATAAATTAATTGAATTAATTTTTTATTTATCAAAATTTTTAGTTTTTATTAGGCAATAAAAAATGAAGAAAATTATTTGAAAAAACGTGAAAAAACAAGAAAATTATTTAAAAAAATATACTCTTAATAATGAAAAATATACACTAGTTCAGGGAAATGAAAAAATTTGTTGCGAAAACATTTACAGATTTGAAGATATTTGCTCAAAATAGTAATTTTTTGGAGTACATTTTATTTAACAGTCTCTTACAGGGAAATTTTACTGAAAATAAATAAAGCTTCTTTAGGATGAACTTCGAAAATTTCTTTTAATTCGATTGCAAAATTTTAGATTTAGTACAATCTTAAAATTATTGAATGAAACTTTGAAAAAGTTATATTTCTAATTTTGTTTGCAAATGTTTTATCATTTCTTAGGCCTAGAAGAAATACGAACAGCTTTAGAAAATGAAAAAACTCGATTGCAAGGCGAAATTCGTGATGCAGAACGTGAACAGACTAACACTGAACAACGC
The DNA here is from genome assembly GCF_905475395.1 of Chrysoperla carnea. Classification (NCBI taxonomy): domain Eukaryota; kingdom Metazoa; phylum Arthropoda; class Insecta; order Neuroptera; family Chrysopidae; genus Chrysoperla; species Chrysoperla carnea. Next base: position 131,771,113 of record NC_058337.1, read on the forward strand.
TTGCGTGAAGCTCAAGAAGAAATACAAAAAGCTGGTTCAAATGCCACCCAGCAACAAGCCCAAGAGCGTGAGTTACAATCACAGCTAGCCAACGAATCTGAGGAACGTGAAAGAGCCCAACAGGAAGTTCATCAACTTAAAAAACAAGTAAAACCTGTCATATATACCTATCACGTAAAAGTTAAGAAAATTACGAAAACCTATTTTCTTTTTAGTTGGTAGAATTGGAATCAAACCTAGAAGCAACTCGTCAAGAGATGGGTCGTCTACGTGCTAGAGGTGCGGAACGTGAGGAAAGAGGTCATGGACGAGAACAAGAGTTATTAGCTCGTTTAGAAGATAGTCGCGTTCGAGAAAAACGTTTAGAAGATCAAAAACATAATTTAGAAGTATGTTTAGCCGACGCTTCCCAACAAATTCAAGAATTGAAGGTAAACAACACATGATTTTTTTTATGGCCGTCTTAATTCTCTCATTAATTTTGTTTCTATAGGCACGTTTAGGTGGAGCTGAAGGTCGAATCCGTGCATTGGATGCACAATTAGCACAATGTGAAGCCCATAAACGTGACATTGAGCAGCGTTTATCTAGTGTTGGTTCAACCTTACGTCGAATTGCTGGTATTCAGTTGGATGGTAGTGTTGCGATTCCATACCGTTTACTAAGTCCATCTCGTCGATGGAGTCCTGCACGAGGAGGTACTGAATATGTTCTTAAAATTTTTATACAGATCCTGGAATTGGAGTAAACACCTTTCGTAGGCTTCCGATGGGCTGTTAAAAGTGATCTAAAGTGAAAAATTAAATAGAAATTTTTTTATTTTTTCGGTTTATTAAAGATAATTTTTTTTTTTTGAAATTAGAACATCCTGAACGCGGAGAAGGTTTGATTGAAGTTGATCCAGAAGTGGTTAGAAAAGGCGTTAGAAATTTGATGCAACAAGTTGCTCAAATAGAACGAGAAAGGGTATGGAATTTTTAAGAAATTCATAGGAAATATGAAATTCTAACTTTTATTGTTTGTTTCTAGGATGACTACAAGACTCAAGTGGCTAATTGCAAAAAACAGTTAATGGAATTATCTGAAAATCAAAGTAAAGGTGAAAGTAAGCTGAATACGATTGTAACTTCTTTGAGAAATATTCAAGAGGAAAAAGGATCACTTGAAGCGAAACTAGGACAAAAACAAGCAGCTCTTCATGCACATGTAATATAATATATTTTCAAGACTCAATCTCTTTTGGCTAAAGTTTTAACTAATTTTCTAGAGTGAAGCATTAAAACAAAAAACTGACGAAGTAAATCAGATGCGAGAAAAAATTACCAACTTAGAATTAGCATTGCAAACATCAAATGAAGATAAATCACAATGTGACGATAAATGTGAAAAATTACGTGGACAAGTTGCTCGTTTAGAAAATGAAAAACGTGGTTTACAAGATGAACTAAGTCGTTCCGAAGCGCGTTCTGGTAAATTAGAATTGCAAAGAGTTTCGTTGGAGGGTGACATACAGCGTTTACAAATGATGTTACAAGACAAAGAAGCTGCGATTCAAGTAAGTGGAAGAAAAAAGTATATTTCTTGCAATCAGAAATAGAAAATTTGTTTTCGTTCTAGAAACTGCAAGAACGCTGCGAAGGCCAAAGTCGAACAGTAGTTAGCTTAGAAGAGAGATGTGCATCATTAAAATCAACTATCGATCAATTAAATATATCATTAGAACGAGCTGCAGGTTGTGAAAATGATCTTCGAAGTGAAATTCAGGCTTTACAACGAGCATTATTAGAAACAAGTACAATGTCTCAATCTAGTACTGAAAAATTGAAACAGGTATTTAGTGGAATTGTATCCGAAATCCAGTTGGTAAGAAATTTCTATCCTATCCTTTTATCCTAAAAACCACAGCCATTTCTTCGATTAAAATTGCTTTCCTTTTAACGACATTTGATTAAAATTTGGGCTTAATTAATACCATATTCTACTTTCCGTTTATTTTAATGGAAAAACTTTCTTTTAGCTCCAAAAATCATTAATAAATGCTGAAAATGAGCGTCGAGTATTGGCTGAACGATTAGATCATAGTCAACAAAATGCTGCGGAATTGAGACGAGCGAAAGAACAATTAGAAGATGTTGTACAACATTTGAGAAATGATATAGCCAGTAATGAAGTGCAACGTGCTGGTTTAGAGTCACAATTACGTTTAGCTGTTCAATGGCCACCAGATAGTCCATCAATTTCTGTAGATGAACGTACAAGCTCAGCTCATCGGTACATACGAACTCATGAACGACATGATGAAGAATTATCAAGGCAGTTGGCAACAACGCAGAGAGAACGAAGCGAATTAAGAGGCAAAGTTGATGCAATGGCAGAAAAGGTAAATATCTTGTTTAATGGTAAACTTGAAAAAGATTAAAACTTAAACTTTTTGTTCAAGATTCGACAACTAGAAACTGATAAACGTAGCTTGGAACGTGCTATAACAACTGCAAAATCAGCTCGAAGTAAGAGCTACGAACGTCCAGAAAAACCTGTAATTTATGGTGAAGTAGACTCGAGTACAGAATGCTTACATCATGAACAGGAAATACGTGAACTTCGATTAAAAGTTCGTCGGTTAGAATCACAATTAGCTGAAAAAGAAGCTGAAATTACACGACTTCGAATACGTCCAGAGTACAAGTATGATCGTTCTGAAATTGAACGGGCACGTGCAGCTCAATTACAAGCAGAACGATTATTAGAAGCCAGAGAACAAAGTCATCGTCAACATATTCTTCGTTTAGAAAATCAAGTAATATATTATTTTTTCATCTTCAAGAAAGTTTTAGAAACAATTTTTTGTCAGGATTGAAAGTTCAAAAACAATTTATAAATTAATTATATAATACTTTGATATTTTCTAGGTGCAAATGTTACGTGATCAATTAAATCAAGAAATTAAACGTCGCCAACAATACGTGCTACGAAGTACGCGTGCTGGTCGTGAAATGCAACAATTACGTCAAACATTGGGTGAATCGTTACGTACGGTATCACAAGATCCAACATTGGATGCGTTACTATTAGAGCATGAAACACGAAAACTTGATAATACTATAGCAAGCTCTGCCAGTCTTCCACCAGGACTCTCAATACCTTCCTCTCATTATGAGACCCGTTCAATAACGCCACAACCCAAATAAAATAAAATCGTTTTATAATAAATAATATAAATTTTTTTATCCTGTGGACCAAAACTACTATGTTGGTAAAAATTTATGCCATTCCCCTAAACGTACCAACGACACACATGATGTAAATTTAACATCAAACTGACATTCATGGTTATGTTCAAATTATCACATTTTGACATAAAATATTGACACATCTTACGTAAGTATAGCGATCATGACATCTTTCTGACGTCAAGTTAACTAAAAAATGTTGACTGGGATATGACTTTCAGTTTTACGCAATGAGTAGTTTCTTTTTTTTTCTCACAAAGTGTTCGAAATAAGAATGAGATCATGAGGCCAATCACGCATTATCGAATTTAGGTAGAAAACGTACAGTGTGTTAACAAAAAATAGAGTCAAAGAAAACAAAAAGTTTGTTTTGCTAGTCACTGGCGCTTTTTTCTCATTCAAAATAAATGTCAAAACAGTATTTTTCGTAGTCATTCCCGTAGTTTACACGGAATTTGTACTTAATTTTTTTTACACAATTACTTTTTTTTTATAAATACAATTGAATTTTAATAATATTTATTATTCCATTATAATAATGGTCACGGTAAACGGAACCTAAATAATATAAATTGCACAAAAGTATATTTTAGTTCGTTATATTAGGGTGATTCTGTAGTAATTTTTTGTTTTTTTTAATGGACCACCTTAAAATAAATTTTTTTAAATTTAAGTAAAAACAAATTTTCAATATTCTTATACAGATTGTAATTTTATTTCTAAAAATTCGAAAATCGATTCCATAATTTTTTTTTTCATAATTAATCCGGATTTTTTAAGGACCACGATGGATCCTTTATTTAAGTAGAGAAGAATAATAAGTATCGTACAGGTTGGTTTTCTACCAGCTGTATCAGAATAGGAAAAAATGCAATTGTTAGAAACAATTACTCGAATTATAGAAAAATTACAATTGATACTGCGATAAGAAATGCATAGGTATTATATTTGTATTTCTCAACAAGAAAACATTCCGTCCAAAACTTTTCATATGTTTTGCTAACAATTATTAATAAAACACGAACCGTTGTACAATTTTTTAAAGCCATTTATTTTTAGGTTATGGCTAAACATTTTCAGCCACAAACTTAATTTTTTTTGTACCTTGTTAAATGAGGTTATGTGATTTTATTTGTAGAATTAGTTATCACGCTCAAATTTTAATTTATGATGTGGTGATTGCCAAATTCAAGAATTATTTAAATTTTTTAGTAGTGAATCTATTTAAAAAGTAATGGATTAAACTATAACGTATCCTTCCTTGACAGCCGCCGACATTACCTAATTCAACCTAACCTAGATTTACCTAACTTAACCTAACCTAATGAATGTAGCTGAACACGTTTTTTTAAAACAATATGGCTTCCATTTGTTATTGTTAAGTGCAATAAATATCACTCTTTCCTTTTAAGACTAATTAGGAGCGAAGTATTGTTAGAATTTGGCATTTACTTTAATATTTATAATTTTTTTAAATTTGTACTTAATTTTTATTTTGCCATAGAGAAATTATTTTTAATTAATTAATTTATTTAAAAACAACATCAATTCTTATTTGCTGAACTTTTAGATTAAAAAAAAACATTTAGTGCGAAGTTTCTAAAAAAAAGCAAGGAATAAATATGCTGCGAATAATCTCAGTGCTTGAGATTTAAAATTCACCTGCACGCAGAGTTTATACCCAAGAAAGCACACAATTTTTTGGAACAAAAATGCATGGTTTATTTTTTTTGATTTTTATATATAGATAGAGAAAAAAAGAAAATAATTTTTGTTTTTTTCGGAATAAAATGGATTGTGTCATTTCTTCTGGTATGAGAATATTGACATGCAGTCCTAGGATTGTGACAAGTAGAAAAATGGGTTTATTTTTAATGGATTTTTTAAATTGCAAAAGATTTCTGAATAACAGCAAATAAGAACAACATTCCATCTTTTGCATTTGTTTTTAATAATATTTATAAGTTTTTAATTCCAAGTTATTATATATTGTAAAGTTATCCATAGTTGGTACAAAATCGATTGAGAACCAGAGTGCCATTTTCAAAAAAATATCACAGCCATTTATAACAACTAGTAAAAAAAATTTATTCTTAACGTACATTTAAAATATTTTTAATAACCGATTGATTTTGAATCAACTCTTAATTTTTTATGCAAATAATAATTTTTCTGGGTGGCCTCCTAATAGTTCCTAGACCATTTTAAAAATATAATAAGTATTTTATTATACAATGCCTATAAATTTGAGTATGGATAATAAATAAAAAACTTTCTTAAAGATTTTTATATTTTTAGGTCACCCTATAAAATTGCATAATTTAGCCAATCTTGGTAACTTTATTATATTTTTAATTTTTAAATAATATTTATACAAGTACACTAAAAAATAAATAAATAAATAAAAAAAATTATATACACAAAGTGTAGAAAATAAATAAATAAAATAAAAAAATATACGATAAAATAATAAAATATTTTCTTGTTATTTCCTGCTTTTATTTCTTGAATTATTGATTTTCTACAATGACCCACTGAACTAATAAGATGGAGACAATTTAGCGCGCAGCATCCGTGATATTCTCCGTTGTTGAGGGAGTGTTTAAGCTTTTACTATATTGTGTACGGTAAGTGTAGATCAGGAGTTCATTGTCTCAAAAAACACTACAGTCACGTAAACTTTTGTATCTTTGAATATATTTCATTCTTATCCTAAGAATGAAAACATTTCATTCTTTTTCTATAAGTTGTCTTCTAAAAGGTCTGCTGTACAACGCTCTACCAGATACAATACTTGCTAAACTTGCACTTGGACAGCCGGAAATGGGCTAATTAGGTGATTTTATGCACACCTATATCAAAATTTTGTTAGTAGCATCAATATTTTTGAGCGTTACAAACTTGCGACTAAACTCAGTATACCTTGATATATTTCATATATACATGGTATAAAAATAAGAAAACGATTGAATATGGTGTACTTTTTGGTATTATGCACTCCTGATCTACAATAAGTTGAAGATTATCGCGCAGCATCCACGATACTCCTGTTATTGAGGGAGGAATGAGCTTTTACTATTATGCTATATGAAGGGGTAGTCAGTCATATGGTTAACGCCAATCGTATATGTATAACACTTAACAATGTTTTTTATAAAATATTATACAATTTTACTCAAAATGGATTATTTTATTAAGTAAATTTGGATGCCAAAACAATCGGCCTTCAGCATGATGCTAGGACGTAAGCAAAGCCTAAAAGGGGAACCGGTGTTGGCAGACTATGGACCGGAGGAATCATTGAACGAGAGCGCTGACATTGAATGGGTAAATAAGGTAATCGAATCCCACGTAGTGAACCCAAATTTGATCACGCTGTTATTTTCATCGTCTTTTAGCTATGGGTACGACGTGTGATGCGCTTTTGTGCACTTGTCAGTCTGGTTTCAGTTAGTTTAAATACACCGAAAACGTTGGAGAAACATCCGATTTTACCATATGTTACATTTGGTTGCGATACAACTGTTACGTTCTTATTTACAGCGGAAATGATTGCGAAGATGCACATTCGGGGTATTTTGAAGGTGGTATCGATATAAGAACTTTTTTTGAATTTTGTCTCATAGCAAGATTTTTTTGACGCACAATTTAATTGAAGGCAAGAGTTTACGTGGGGAAAAACCTCATTTCTGAAAATTCTTCGTAGATTTTAGACCACTTTTACTACCAAAATGAATACAAGACCGCAAAATCTTTTAAAAGTGTACTTTTTTTGCGTTCCCTTGCTAGAAATTTTAGTTTTTGTTACAAAAAAAAAACCAATCCCAGAGCTCTGTCGACAATTTCACTTTGTTAAAGGAAAAATTTCTGTTTCAAAAAAGTTGAATTTGCAACAAAGTTGGTAATTATGGTAAGTTTTGCTTAGGCATGAATAAAGTTGATTTCCACGACAAATAATTGAAACTGTTGAATTTAATTTGAAAAATTGCATTACCTTCTGTATTGACCTGACCTTATTCCTGCAGTAATTTAAAGGTGTCCGACCAGACACTGGCCTGCGGGTTTTATGGCTCTTGTGTGTTAGCCTGTGGTAGCAACCACTCTGCCATTTTTCAATTTTCTGAAGTTCTAAGGTTCAAATTGCAAAGGTTTTAACTGTACAAGGTTCAAATTACAGAAGTTCAATTTCCAAAATTAGTTTGGTATGGAACCAATTTGAAACCTATTTGATTTTGAAAAACAAGGATAAGGAAAAAGACATATATAATACTTACAACCGAAAAAACATAACCAATTTTCTGGGGGCATTCGAGTAAAAGAGAAAGTCTTACAGCTATGAGATAAGTTTTGAGTATCTAAATTGTTTTGGTGTAGAAATTTTACAAATTTGTATATTTTTAGGGTGATGCACCATATTTAAAAGATCATTGGTGTCAATTCGATGCCAGTATGGTATTCTTTTTATGGGTTTCAGTTATTTTACAAATCTTTGAAATGTTAGGAATTGTGCCACGATTTAGTTATCTATCCATATTACGTTCACCACGGCCATTAATTATGATACGATTTTTACGTGTATTTTTGAAATTTTCTATGCCAAAATCACGTATTAATCAAATTTTTAAGTATGTATTATGATCAAAGATCACAATCTTAAGGTAGTTCATTGTATGATAAAATGTTGGGTACGCCTAAAATATCTTGCTTAATTCTGTTTTAAATTTATTTAGAAAAAAAGGATTTCCTAATTGCAGCATTAAAGCTTCCACACAGAACAATTACAATGTAAAGTTTATCTCAACAATTTTAAGCCTTTTTGTATTTATTAAAGCATTGCATCATGTGCAAAATTCCTAAGGTAAGAAAATATAATGTCTTGAAAAACCCCCTTTTGGCTTTTTAATACCATATTTTCGATATCATGAAATTTTCTAAGAATTTACGAGAGAACTACCTTAAATTAAAATTCCTAAGGTAAGAAAATATAATGTCTTGAAAAACCCACTTTTGGCTTTTTAATATCATATTTTCGATTTCATGAAATTTTTACGAATGAACTACCTTAAATTAAAAATAATTTCAAATTTTAAGTATCATATTTATGTGCTTTCTTTTCGTTTTTAGGCGTTCGAGTCAACAAATCTATAACGTAACATTATTTTTCTTATTTTTTATGTCACTTTATGGATTATTAGGTGTTCAATTTTTTGGAGAGTTAAAAAATCATTGCGTCTTGAATACAACAGATCCGAAGTAAGTTTAAAAGTAGTTGTACTTACTTAAGGGAATAAGAAATCTTTTTCTAAGTTTTTGGTTTATTAATATTTCTTGGAAGTGATATCTTTTCATTAATAGATTCTTTTTTGGATGATTGTGACTTCGAAATAATTGTTGTTAATTTCTGTTTTAGTTACATAACGATAAATAGCTTAGCAATACCTGATACATTTTGTTCAATGGATCCAAATTCAGGATATCAATGCCCCGAAGGAATGAAATGTATGAAATTAGAATTATCACGTTATATAATGGGTTTTAATGGATTCGATGAATTTGCTACGAGTATTTTTACGGTTTATCAAGCAGCGTCACAAGAAGGCTGGGTATTTATAATGTACAGGGCAATTGATTCGTTACCAGGATGGCGTGCTGTCCTATATTTCAGTACAATGATTTTCTTCTTAGCATGGCTTGTGAAGAATGTATTTATTGCTGTAATTACTGAAACATTTAATGAAATACGTGTGCAGTTCCAACAAATGTGGGGTGTGCGTGGACATATACAAAGCAGTACTGCATCACAGGTATATGGTCATTTTACAAAACTTCTCTTTCATGGTAGAATTAAACCAGGTATGCTCTTGCGCAAGAAGGGGTAGGGTGGGATATTCTCTCACTTGCGGTAATCTCTCTCGAAAGGTACCCAGAAACCGCCATATTGAGTATTTGTTTACGTTCGAGTTGCCAAATTGGTCAATGTTTTGTTTTCATATTTGCAATTTCGAATGTCGAGTTGTCTCATAAAAAATTGCAAAAACCTGAGGCGGGAAAAAGACGCGAACGATTTTTCATTACTAAAATCTAGGATTGTTCACACAAACGTATTCACGTTTTTTACAACATTTGAATCAGGAAGCGGGAACAAGCAAAATTTGGAGTCCAATTACTTTCTCATCCAAAATTTTTCTGGTAAACCATTAATTTTTTTTTACAGATTTTAACAGGTGACGATACCGGTTGGAAATTAGTTACAATCGATGAAAATAAACACGGTGGTATGGCCCCAGAAATATGCCATAATATTTTACGTTCACCACATTTCCGTTTAATTGTAATGGTCATAATATTGGCAAATGGTATTGTAACCGCATCGATGCATTTTAAACATGATGGCCGACCAAGACATGTTTTCTATGAGAAATATTACTATATTGAAGTAGTCTTTACAATATTTTTGGATTTGGAAACGCTGTTTAAAATGTGGTGTTTAGGATGGCGTGGCTATTATAAACATTCGATACATAAATTTGAACTGTTGTTGGCGATTGGGACAACAGTTCATATTATTCCAAGTTTTTATTTGTCTGTATTTACATATTTTCAAGTAAGTGATTTTTATGTTTAAACACAGTAAGAAAATGATTCCCAAATAAAGGTACGAAACCTGGCAAAGTTTTTGAAAACTTATTTTAAGTTGGTTGAATTTGGGATAGTTCTTTCCTTATTGAACCTTATTGGCAGGGATGAAGTATCTATGTCTTGCATCTGAGAGCATCTTAAAATGATTTAAAAATCAGCAAATTTTTAGCTTTTACGAAGATGAACTACTAGTAATCGCAGTTACCGCAATCCCTCTCAGGTGTCAGGCATACTTAAATTATCCCTATCGAATTTCAATAAGAAAAGAAGTATAAAAAATACAGCCGCCTTGAAATCAACTTTTTCGTGATGTTTCTCACTCTTGTACCAATATTTTAAATCTAATAATACTAAATTAATAAAATATAAAATAATTTTTCAGGTATTGAGAGTGGTTCGATTGATAAAAGCATCACCATTATTAGAAGATTTCGTTTATAAAATTTTTGGTCCTGGTAAAAAATTAGGCAGTTTAATTATATTCACAATGTGTTTATTGATTATATCATCAAGTATATCAATGCAATTATTCTGTTTCTTATGTGATTTTACAAAATTCGAAAGTTTTCCCGAAGCATTTATGTCTATGTTCCAAATTCTAACGCAAGAAGCATGGGTTGAAGTTATGGATGAAACTATGTTACGTACCCAAGAGACCTTAGCACCATTGGTTGCAATTTATTTTATTTTGTACCATTTATTTGTCACACTAGTAAGTTTGATTTTTATAAGGGGTAATTTCGAGGGAAATAATAAATTTCTAGAAGTTCAAATTCGAACAGAGAACATTAGAACACTTCACGGATCGCAACTCTGACTTGTCAGAGCTGCCCGCACATTGGCCGATTGGTCCTCCGAGCAAGTCTGCTAACCCATCTGGCTCATTTGTCAGTCTGGCTTATTGTATAAAAATATATAATAACTATCGTACCTTGTTAGTCAATCACCAGAGTTATCTTTGTCTATAGTTTTTGTCATGCTGTAATTTTAGAATTTAGTATATTCTGTAATTTTTGAGTAAAAAGAATTCTTGGATTTTTAGATTGTGCTCAGTTTGTTCGTGGCAGTAATTTTAGATAATTTGGAATTGGATGAAGACATCAAGAAATTAAAACAATTGAAATTTCGTGAGCAAAGTGCAGAAATTAAGGAAACATTACCATTTCGATTACGAATCTTTGAGAAATTTCCAGATAGTCCACAAATGACCTCTCTACATCATGTTCCGTCTGATTTCACTTTACCAAAGGTATTAAATCTTAAAACTTAAATGGTCAAATTAGACCAATTTTATAAAACCTGCGCGAAAATGTTTGGAATAAAACATAATCTTCTATTTTTCGCAAACTTTTAGGTTCGAGAAAGTTTCATGCGTCAATTTGTTTACGAAGTAGAAGACGATGAATCCGCTGATGGTGTTAGTAAAAAGCTGAGCGAGGAAATTTTTGATTCAAAGGTTGTTTATCGAAAACAAAAGCCTTTTAAAATGATTAACGATTTACCAAAAGTACGAAGTGCGCCTACGAAATTACGAAAAGCTGTTATTACTCACATTATAAAGTAAATATCGTTTATTAAAATTGATAAAAAAATTTATGAACTCTTTATATTATCATTTTGGTCGGTTGTTAATTTTTAGTGATTCGAATAATCAACGTTTAATGTTGGGTGATTCTTCAATGATTCCAGTACCTGGGGGGAAAGGTCCTTTAAAACCACAAGGTACTATAAGTAGTGTTAAACAACTTCGAATAGATCAGAAAAAGTAAGTATTTATTTTATGTTATTTGGAAAATGGATTATTTTTTCCTTGAATTATTTTGCGATTTTATTATTTTTATTTTTTTTAAGTTATAGCTTTATTTTCTCAAATTGAGTTAAAAAATGAGTCTTTTAACAATAATATGGATTCTCTTTTTAAGCGATAGCATATTTTACTTGAGATATTTTTTAAGTAGATTACGGATTCATTTCAGGATATTATGAAAAATTATCAGTTTTTGTTTAGTTAACTTTTTTTTTAAGTAACTTTTGTACTTAAAAATAAATAAATGGGCTAAGCTAATTAAAAATAGATTGTAAATTACCTTATTTATTGTAAATCATGCTTAAAATGAACAAAAATTATAAAAATATACTCAATAAAATAATATTTTTAAGTAAGTTGCTGAAAATAAAAAAAATGGCGGATTTTGCATTTATATGCCAAAATAGAAATTGACTTTACCGGCCACAGAATGAGCGCAGTATTTCAAAAAATCTAAAGAAAAATACTCAATATACATTTACGTATTTACCGTATTTTTTTCATAGTGCTTTAATAATTTTGCAATTGAGATTATAAAGCTACTTGTGATAGTTGCAAATAATTTAAGTTCTTTCCAAAGCAATTTTTGAATGATAATTATATAATTTTATTTGTTGCAGCAGCTTTTATAATATTTATTAATAACCTTTCAGTTTTAGCAAATATTTTTTTTAGCGAAATATATATGATATTTGTGCCGTAAAGCTTCTATACATTAATTATATGGTTTTTCTGTTTGTGTTTCATGTTAATTGCGTTGGCTGGGTTTTTTAAATGCTAAATTTCCCAAATATTTAAATACGTAAATAGAAAAAAATTGTGATAAATTTTGTAAATCAAAACATAAAAATTTAACAAATTCAAAAATCTTTTAGATTTGGTTCACGATCAATTCGTAGAAGTGTTCGTAGTGGTTCCATAAAATTGAAACAAACTTATGAACATTTAATGGAAAATGGTGATATTGGTGCAATGAATCGGGTGAGTTCTGCACGAGCAAGACCACACGATTTGGATATTAAATTGTTGCAAGCGAAACGACAACAAGCTGAAATGCGTAGGTAAGTTTAATCGAAGCGGATGAAATTGCTGTAATTAGATAAGGGAAATCTGAGAAAAGCGGGCAGCGACCTTCAGAGAGTAACTCAGAACTATTTCTTCTTGCCCGAGCTCCTTTTACATAGAAAAATGATGTACGTAGCTAAATTTAAAGACTCTTTTGTTTTAAGGAACCAACGTGAAGATGACTTGCGTGAAAATCATCCATTTTTCGATACACCTTTATTTGCTGTTCCAAGAGAAAGCAAGTTTCGTAAAATATGTCAGCTTATTGTTTATGCTCGATACGATGCACGTTTAAAAGATCCATTAACTGGCAAAGAGCGTAAAGTGCAGTATAAAAGTTTACAGTAAGTACTTTTCTAACCCATTTTGATAGTTGCTGATCAAACCAATTCTAAATCACAATCAAGTATTTTAAGGTATTTTTATCGGAGTGAGACAGAACATGATATTTAAGAAAGACAGAAAACATAACTGGCTGATATCTGCTTTTTCTGCATGACTACTCTGTCTACCTGACGCCATGACTAAGATAATTCTTTATTTCTAGTAATTTTCTGGGACTAGTAACATATTTGGATTGGGTTATGATTACCATGACAACGTTATCATGTTTATCAATGATGTTTGAGACACCAAGTTATAGAGTCATGGAGAATGTTGCTTTACAAGTGGCTGAATATGGTTTTGTCATCTCAATGAGTTTGGAGCTAGCATTAAAAATTTTAGCAGATGGATTATTTTTCACACCAAAAGCGTATATTAAGGATGTTGCGTCTGTCTTAGATGTTTTCATTTATATTGTAAGTATGATCGAATGAAACCTTTTCCGAAATCTCCTGCATTTTATATTTTTCTACAAATTTTATTTAGGTGAGTTTGGTATTTCTGTGTTGGATGCCACATCAAGTCCCACCAAATTCTCCAGCTCAACTCATAATGATTCTACGCTGTGTTCGTCCGTTGAGAATATTTACACTAGTGCCACATATGCGAAAAGTTGTTTACGAACTGTGTCGAGGTTTCAAAGAAATTTTATTGGTAAGTGATTTACTGAATTTCTTTTTTCATGTATGTAATTTTTTTTACTGATTACAACATCCAATTTGTTGTAATATTTCTTTATCATTTTTCAATTATTAATCGTTGCGTGCAAAACCGAATTTACCGTAGTCTTGCGTAAATATTTATAAGAACAATTTCCATTAATTATATAATTACATTCATGATTTAATATTATTGTGTGGAAACTCATAGTACTTAAGATTTTAAAGTTTACAAAAATGCTTTTTAAAATGGTTTTCGCGTGTTAATTAAAAACTAATTAATTAGGTAGGTATTTGTATACAAATAAACATATTAACATTGAACAAAAATTCTGACAAATTCAGTTTAAACAATAAAATAGTTATTAATCATAAAATATAATATTATTTAATTAAATAATATAAAACATTGATCGGTTTATATAAAGATGTAATGGCAGTCTTTTTCATAAATATTTTAATTTTCTCCTGAATCAAGAGAATTTTCTCCTGAATCAGGAATAGATGGGAACAAATAAGCTAACAAATTAGTCAAAATGGATTACTCCACTAAACGATGCAGAATCATTTTTTGTGAAAAAGCCAAAAAACTCAAAGCCAAAGCTTTAGAGAGAAAAAAGCTTCAGAGTGTTTGCAACTGAGGAAAAAACATCTGCGGATACTTTCTGGTCTACTTATTAGTCACTGTAAACTCAATAATCAGAACAATCTCTGCAGATTTTGTCATGGAGGAAATCGGAATACACATTTCTATGAATACGAAAGTCTCTCTCTCTCTCGAATGACACTATCCTTCGAGATGGACTGATTTCCACTCAAGTGAAATAAATGCAGTGCCTCAAGAAAATCTTACAATTTATTAAATTTCGCATTTCGGGAGTACTTTTGAAGCAAAGGAGGTACAATATAGATCAAATTGGTCATACACCATATGAAAATTTTTGTGGATATTACTATGACAGTATCGATGTGAATCGGCGGACGAGTCAATGCAATGTTGGCTCCTGATCCATAGACAGTATCGGTGTGAATCGACAGGCAAATCAATGCAGTATTGGCGTCTGATCCATACTGGTTGGCGATATCCACAATATTTCTGGTGGATAGCCCTATTCAATACTGTGATATTACTTTTGCTAACATATATACTTTATGTATCTGTCTCTATACCATACCAGCATTGTAGTAAACGCCATGCATTTCTTATCGTGTAGTACAAAAGATCTGCTAAGACTTTCTTCTGACTCTGATCTAATTTAATCTAGCCCATTTGACAATTGATTTAATATTTCTTAACTGCGTTTTCTATTTCGCTTTAGTTTTTTATCTCTTTTCTACAAAAATGAAATGAATTATAAAATCATAAAATAATATTATTTCCCGTGTACAGATAGATATAAATAAATAATTACACAAAAAAAAACCATTAATAAAAATGTTGTTGCTTAGCACTTATAAAGCATAGCGTTTGTTTCTTTTGCATAAATTATTTATACTAAGTGTAAGCAGAAAAAGACAGCCCTATTGAGTGCATCCATAAGACTATCCTTTTCAATTTATCTCGAGTGTAAAAAGTGTTTGCCAAGGAAAACATACCTAAGAATATGATAATATGAAAGTCTTTTTAAAGAGTAACATTTCACAAAAGACTTTGAAAAATAGATTAGATTCTTATAAAATGGTGATTATTATAAATATTTGCATTTCCTTATTTGCATTCAGAATAATTGATTTGAAAAAAAATACAATAAAGTATTTAATGAAAAAGAAAAAATTGAAAATTATAATGTGTGTAAGTATGGTATTTTTTAATAATAGTGGAACGGAATGTCGGCCCTACTTATTTGAAAAATTTTTTTTTCTATCTATTAAAACAATGGGATACAATTAAGTTTCTCTGAGTAGTAAGTAATTATTTTCAATGTAAATACTTTAGAAGGTAGAAAATTATAATCGGCACTCCCGAAAACGAAAAAAGAAATAATTTTCCGGTCTTTTTATTCTTAACTGATGTTTTTTTGGCCAAAATTTGGCGATCAATCCATAAGCTAAATGATAAATTGATAATCTAGACAACAAATTGAAGTTTTATATGGCGATTAGAACTAGGTGTCAAAAAAATAGTTAAGTTTGTAAAATTATTTAGGCCATTTAATTATTTAGAGTTTATTTAGCTTTTTATATTTTTAAATTGTGCCATGTTTCCTAAATGGTACCAATACAGAGTTGTCAAAAACGTGCATTTATACTGTGTGTCTGATTATCACTGTTTGGGGAAAACGGTATACTGAAAATGTGTTTGAAAATCAGCAATGAAAAGGAAATTTTGTCAAAATTTTGCATCAAATATGATAAAAAAGTAATTTCTAACGTAGATATGAGACTTTTGCAAACATTTCTAAATCCTCAAGTATTTGTATCCTATTTAGTTAGTAAAAATTACGATTTTACGAAAAAATTTAAGTGAAACCTTCCAGCGAGTTGACCATATGGTAGAAAAAGTTATAGCAAATTTGTATAGACATTTTTTTTTGAGAAATTTGACCTATATTAAAAAATTTTTTGTAAAATATAATATATATTCTTCTGGAGAGGGCCATGGTCGTTCATTTTCTAAGAAGGCAATTTATCTTCTGAAGATTACTTAAAAACACCTCTGAAATTACATCATCCATTTAAACAGCTATTTTTCCCAAACAAATATGAAATAAAATAGGATTCTGGAAATACAGTTCTAAATGATTATTTTTTATTTAAACAAAAAATACGTTTTGTACCTGAATTTGTTTGTGTTCATTTAAGTTAGTTATTTGGCAGTTTGGGGAATTCTTTGAGAAATTTAAATTTTTTTCCAATTAATTAACTTTATATTGCAAGCAATATTGTATCAATAACATATGAGATATAAATTGAAAAATATTTTATAATACAAAAAAAAGTTTATTAAATTCTTATTTTAAAACATATATAAATTCGTAAAATATATTAAATATATAAAATTTATTATTAATTTAACGTAGAATTACGATTATTATACAATAAAATACAATTATATATGAATGTATAATATTATTATTATTATTATTAATATACAAAAATTTATTGAATGAATAATGAATTAAAAAAATTAATCAACCAGAAAATATAATTATTTATTTATTTAAATAGACAATTTACAAAAAAAAGAAATATAAATAGGTATAATAAAAAGTTTTTGTAGGTACAATATGCGATGTATGTAATGCTATGCATGTATGTACGAATTATACTTTTACCTTGTTCGATTTATATCCATAATAATTTTGTTAAAATTTAAATACCAATACAGTATCCGGTATTTTATTTTTGGATCAATCGCACGGCTTTAATGTTTGAGGTATTATGGTTTTTTTTTTTAAATATAAATTTTACTACTTTTCCAATAATTGTAATGATAGGTATACGTCTTCGGGAGTATACATTTATTGTATTATTAAACTCGACAGAAAAGACACTGGTTGACTTGCATTTTGTTAAAATATATCCCCTTCAAAACCCACAACAAAAATTTTTTTTATTTTTGAAAATATCGAGAAATTTTTGTTTTGGTATTTGATGAAACTCGATGGATGGGGTAATTTTGATCCAAAAAGTATAAAAATCAGGTAAATTTAATGATTGGATGCAGAGTTTCTGAGATATCGCAATATTTGGATCGATTTTAGTCTGTATCTTAAAAACTATTCGACCAGTCATCAAATATACCCGATTTTTGTACGTTTTGGGTCAAAATTACCTTATATACTGAGTTTTATCGAAATTGGAGATTAAAAAAATTTCTCGATTTTTTGCAATTTTTTTAATAGTAACCCCATGAAAAAATCGAGGAAATCGGAAAAAAAATTTTGTTAAAAAGAGCGAAGAAAAGGTCAAGGAGTGTCAAGGGAATTGATCAGCGTCATGAAAGAAAAAGTATGCATTTTGATCAGAGAGTAAAATATTTCGAAATCTACCTTAATTTTCGAAATATCGATAGCTAAATAATTAAATAAAATTTTCAATGCAACTCGGTGGATGGGGTAATTTTGATCCAAAAAGTATAAAAATCACATTAATTTAATGATTGGACCTATAGAAAGTTACAATGTCAGCGAGTATCATGGTCAAAACTTCATTTAAAAAAATTAAAAATTAAAATCCATAAAATTGTGAACAAAAGTGAGGATAAGTGAGGGCTATAACGTGATAGTCTTTGTTTTAAAAAGGAGAAATTGCCCTGCAAAGCGGGTGGCTATCTGTTAGTAATTGCATAAATCCGATTTAAATTTTAATAATAAATTTATAGATTAAAATTTCTGATTTATAAAATTTAGAGTGTACTGCAAAATTGCAGTGTATTGTCCAATTAACCTTAAGGTTTTTGATAAATTTGTAGCAAATTTTCCGAAATGGAATGTCTATTTGTTTTCGATAAAAACATTTTACATACAAAATACAACATTATCCTAACTAAATTAACAGTCGATGTTTATTCTTTATATAGTTATGTGAATTTGAAAGTGCAAAATAAATATTATTATATTACTTATAATATTTTTTTTATAAATTGATCGCGATTTTAAATTCTATTTATATGTATTGACCGTGTTTTAATAATGATCATGCATAGTAAAAGGGTCACGCTATGCCAACACTATTATAGCGCTGCACATTTACCTATTCTGACTGTGTACTGTCAAATTAAAAAATATAAACAAACATGTTACTATTTTGTAATAGATAATCTATTTATTTTAATATGTATATTATTATTTCATCTAAGTATTCGATATATTATATTTTAATATTAATTATCATTCGTTCGTTCGTTCAATTTTGTATAAAATTTATGAATGTAATGTATTATATTATTATATTACATATATACAAAAATTACAGGGTGTCACGTAAAACATGAAGAACAGGATATAAGGAACAATATATATTGGGCTATACCAAACGGATTAAGTATAAAACAGTGTGTGTGTACTTATGTACACGCGTTAGAAGTTATACTTCTTCGGCGTAACAAGATAAAAATCTTTTTAAAAATTTTATCTTTTGCCTTATTTTACATTTGTAGAAAAAACGACATTAACAATAGAAAATAGAAAAAAGGTATTTAATACATTAAAAGTTTTATTATAATGCATTATTTAGTTAAATAAAGTTTATTTAATATACGTAGATGTCCTTACTTTTACTTTGTTGGTACCTTTATTTGAAAAACTAAAATGTTAACTATAGCTAACTTCATCATGTCGGTTTTTCGTGACGGTGTGCGCGCGCATCGTAAAAATTTACCCTCATCATTTCTGCCTAACGCGCCAAAAGAAGTATAACTTCAAAAAATTATAGATTTAACAGATAATTTTATTTTAAGCGTGATATTTAATTCACAAATTATATAATTATTAGAAGACAGTACCGTTCGAGCTTTTTAAAAAATTTACAATTCTAATATAATCTTCAAATAATCTTCTAAACTAAAATAATCATCGCACCAACATTTCTCTCATATCACTTGAAAACTTAAACAGCCTTCCATATTGTTTTGTAAAAAGTTTGTTCATTCTCCCACCTTTCGCTTTTAAAAATAAAATAAACAAGGAAAAACAAACAATTGACTGAGTTAAATGTTGAAATACCCTGTATAGAAAGTTTTGAATGTCAGTGCTTGCATTATTTTTATCAATTAGGAGACTTTGGGGAACGAGACGAGGAGAAAAACCAACACAATTAAGACGGCCGATTTATTTGGTTTTCAAAAATTTCGAAAACTTTCTAGAATTTGGTTTTGTTTTTCGAGAATGTTCTACAAGACCACTAGTTGAAGATACCTGCCAATTTTCAACTCTTTATCTTGTATAGTTTTGGAGAAAATGGATACAAATTTTGTCCGACAATTACGACAAAATGTTTCAAACAAAAGTTGTATATTTTTTTATAAGAAACATTTTTTATATTTAAACTTTTGTTCTATCTCTAACGGTTTACAAGTTCGGTCCTATGGACTCAAGATCTTGGCCTATGTGGGTCACAAACTCACTTTTTATGAACACTTGTACCAAAAATTTGTTGGTAGCATCATTATTTTTAAGCGATACAAACTTGGGATTATACTTAGTATACCTTGATATATATTACATATATAACAGAGTATAAAAATGAAGTTTAATGTTATCAGAAACAGCTCAATGCGACGTAAAAATGGAACCATTTCATTTTTAGTGGGACTCCCTGTATAATAGAATCGTTTTTCTAAAGTTCGTGTTTCAATAACTTATTTACATCAATTTTTGTTTGTTTTTTTTTAAAAATCGTTATATTTTATTTAACCACTCCTAATTATCTAAAACATTTATTCAAGAGAAAAAAAATTATGCATAAATCGTGCATTTTTTAATACGCTAAAGGGGCCATTGTTTTTGAATTTACAATTTATTTTTCAGAAAAAAAAATGTAAACATTTAAATTTAAATATTACGATTTGTGAATTTCATATAACAAAAAAAAATTAATCTGGGTTATCGAAATTGATAAAATTATAGTGATCTAAATATTACCTCGAGTTCAAATTGTCCTTCGTAAATATTGAACTGTTAAATTGCGAAAATATTGATTTGGGAACATAATTGGAAATATAAAATTATAAAATAAAATTATACACACTAGGACAAAAAAAATTAAATAAAAATTTTCTAATTCGATAAGATTTTAGCCAATCGGTAAATCAACTCGATTTTTGTAGTCTTTTTCATCAAAATTAGTCTGTACACCAAATTTCTTCAAATTACGAAACAAATTGTTGTCAAATGAGTACCTATATTTGAGAAAATTTCAAAAATTGAAATCTTTTTTTGGTCTCAATTATTAGAGCTATTCTGACCGAATAAACTCAGAAATCTCTTGTATAATTAGGCGTGTAGTTTCTAAAAAATCGACGTAAATCTTACTCAAGAGAGTCAAGGGTGTACGATTCTTGTCGATGAAGGGTAATTTTCCGGAGCACTCTTTCTTCAGAGACTTCACCTTTAATAACTAAATAAATAAAATTTAATGAAGTTTGCCATAGTTTTCGTTTCTTCTGCTATGTTTTATTTTAAGCACGTTGTTTATAATAACAGTTTTGCATATAATTTACCGTTCATCCTGTACAATTAATGTGAATCTAACTTTATATAATTTATTTTTATGAATTAAAAAACAGAAATTATTATATTACAGGTAATTGAATATAAAACATAATCTTGTTAAATAAATTTTTTAACTATTTGTATTAATCTTTATCGAATACAAAACAAACTATATAATTCAATTTATTGGAAACGATATAGGTAATAATTCGACCTTCGTATTTTACAATTGGTGTTTAAAAGATGGAAAAGTAAAAGTTTTGTAACAAACAAACAAAAAAATTATAATTTTTTTATGAAGAAATTTTTTAATTTATTTTTTTGTTTTTTTTTTGTTTTGGGTAATTTAAAATTCTATTGTTAACGAGGAATATTCAATGAGTACCTAGGTTAATGTTGATGGGACATTAACTTATAGATCTTAAGCCGGGCGAATCGTTCGACAGTTAATTAAGGACAACTCGAACTTTGAGAGGTTATTTATCGTGTTTAATGACCATAATTATCATGGCCAGAACCTTCTCTTTCAGGTAGAAAAGCTTTAATTGCCATCTTAAGCCGGACATATCGTTTTGCAGTTAATTAAAGACAACTAGAAATTTGAGAGACTATTTATCGTGTCTAATGACTAAAATTTCTATGACTAGAGACTTCTATTTCAGATAGAAAAGCTTTAATTACGTGCTGATGGATTAAAATTGAAAAATATTTAAGATATGCTATTTTATTAAAATCAAAAAGTTCCATTTTGATAAACGGTTCCATAAATAGTACCTACTCATCCGTCTCCAATTTGATACTCCGGTTTTAAGCATAAGTCGATAATAAACAATTCGTAGCGCAGGGGCTGCTTAAATATAACACATTTTTCTTAAAATCGAATAATAGTTTCAATCGAATCATTTTTAGTTTTCCAAGAATTACGAAAACTAAGTGTATAGAAAAAAAATCACAAGGGTACTTTTTGGCTTAAAACTGGTAAAATGCAAAAATTAGTTCTTTGGGCGTACTCTGCCCTATTGGGGTCGATATTCTCATAAGAAAAACAATTGAATAAAAATGGCAAAAAACATTTTGTCTGACATTCAACTCTCTGATCTCTTTCGAGTTCATTCTGAATAAATGTTTATTATTTTTAACTTGTCACGAAATTAAAAATTTTCCCGACTCCTTGAAAAATAAACAAGATCCCTTGGAATTTTCAGCTTTTCTGATATGATTGTCAAATGTTACGCCTAGTCTTAGATCTATTATTTATTAGGTCTACTAGATATTTAGTTTAAAATCACATAGGTTTAAGGTCAGAAAGTCAATTCATTTTTATTTAATTCGCAAGTGGTGTAATCATAATTAGAGAGACACCTTTATATTGTCTTTTTCATTTGAAGCACTAAACATCAATCATTTCTTAATATTCTTTTGTTTGTTTAATTTAATTATTTGTAATTAAATTTAAAATTTGTGAAATTTAAAAAAAAAATATTTATAATGAGAAAAAAGTGTAATGATTATTTTATATTTTATTAAAAAACGTTTTTTAATTAGTGTACCAATTAAGGTATAGTTGTACTCCGCTACAATATTGTTAAAAAATTTTCATTATACGCAAGGTAAGAGTATAAAAGTTTGTAGTGTAATGAGATATAATTTTTGTCTAATACAGTACCGGCAGAGACTTCATATACACAACTTCAGTGTATGATCAGTTGTGTACAGTACTTCTACTATAGCTGTTTCTGTTACAATCACAATACTATACTATAGTTGTCTTGTCCACACTTTCCAAGATTTATAAACTTAATATATTTCAATCTCGAAGCAACTGTCTTGAAACAAATTACTCAAGGTATAGCAACGAAGAAGAATCGAAACGTTTGGAAGGTATCAAAATTTCTAAAAAAAGAAACAATGAAACTAGCTTCGTTGAAGGGAAAAACGAATAATTTATCAGATGCAAATTTTTTTGATTTTTACTTGCTGGTCTTGCCTGATTTATACCATGCGTTCTAATATAAAATAGGATCTTTCATCTCTAAATCATGGAATCTATCTTGTTAAGGGTATAGGTATATTTTTAAGAAAAATGTTTTTTTTTTTACAGAAGTTGCGTCAATTATTAGGGGTAATATATCTCCAATAGTCTGTGAAGTTTTTCATAAAGTAAAAAGGTTTCAAGGTGAAATGATGGTCAAATTCATATTTCTAAAAGGGATTTTTTCGGCACAATTTCTTAATCTCATAAAGCTAGCGTTTATTTTAAGATGCCTGACTTTAAAATTTAAAAAATTTTAAAAATGTTAGATAAATGTGGATTTTACCTTGTAAATCTCTCCAATATAAACCTGGAAAGTAAGCTAGTAAGGACACTCTATATCAAATCACCTTCAAACAAACAACAAATCATAATCTGTTCTTCCGTTTAGGAGATACGATGCCACAGACAGACGCGTTCAACTTATGACAGCCCTCTTCTTCCCCGGAAATCGAAATAAATCGTATTAAAAATCCCACTAAAGTGGTTTGGATACGTTGTTTCTTTTAGAAGATTATCTGGTGCGGTGCTAGGCAAGGGCAAAATCAAACTACTACTAAACTAAATTTTGAAAATATGGCCTTTAAATGACTATAAAATCAACAATTTTTGCAATTTTTTTCGGGAATAATTAAAGAAATATTCAAAATCCAGTCGTCTGAAAGTCAACTTTTTCGAGAGTATTAGAGCAATTACCACAGGTGAGCGATTTTTCTGGAAAATGAGAAATATATTCTCTATTCAGTATTCTGACTTTAAAATTTCCTGAAAGTTATGAAATAAAAAAACAAAATATTTTTGTAAAAAAATAAAAGTGTTTATTTGTGATTTTTTTTTAAAAAGATTAAGATAAAACATAAATAATAAAGATAAATATAATACAAAATACAAAAAAGGTATCTCAGAAATGGATAAAGACTTGTTTGAAACTGCTGATGGAACATTATTAAAAAAATAAATCTTCACATCTACACATTTACAATAATAAAATTGTACAAAAGAAAATGAAATTTTAACATTATGGGAAACAAAGTTAATAAACTTAATTTTAACAATTGTTTTAAATGATATTAATGAGACACGATTAACTCAGAGAGAGATTAAAATCGTAAAATAAATTACCTGACTCTGACCTTTTCCACAAAAGGAGTGTCATCATATTTTATTTATTATGTCACGATTTCATTTTCTTTTATACGGTATGTATTTTTTAAAACTGTACATACATTTTACAGTCCTAGAAAATACAACCTGTTTGTTTTTAGTCATGGAATCCCCCTTAATAACAACTTAAAGAACAATAAAAAAAATTAATAGAGATCATTTTTAAAATAAAAGATGTAAACATCAATCTATCAATTCGAATAATTTTCTAGATCTACATTGAACTACCATTTTAGATCGAAAAAAAATGGAAAAACAATTGAAAATAACTAGAAATATGTGTTTGGAAAACTTTTCGAATTGATTTTATGTCTACAAGACTTTCTTTCTTTCAAAAACAATCAACAAGCCTTTATATATGTAATGTCTAGATGTCATTCGCCATATTGATTACGTCATAATATCCTTTAGGTTTCTGTTTTTTTAATAGTGACCATGACCAGCCTCATGTCCGTATAATTGTGGATGTGTTGCATGTCCAATTTTCTTGACAACGGCATTGAAACCAAGATGTGGGTCAGATGTGTATTCTACAATACGGGTTGTGCCGTCTGGTTCAACTAAACTGTATGCACCTTGGACATGACCTCCTGGGCTACGATGTTCCCATTGTTGTTTGTGGTCACCGGTATGTGGATCACTTACTGCGTAATCGTATTTGTAATTGGCTGGTGCCTGTGAAATGTAAATTTGCAGAAATTAGAAACGATTTTTTTTTGTTGTGTCTGCGAATGGTTTAGAAATATTGTTTGTACAAATGAAATTTGGTACATGATTTCTAAAAATTTCTAAAAATTATGTAATTAAGATTATCCAAAAACAAAATGATTTATATGAAGGATTTCCTTTATTGAGAACAACTTTCACAGTAGAGTTTCGATAATCGGGACTCGACAAAAACCAGAGGTGTTCTTATTACTGGATTTGTTCCCATTACTGGGAATGTATAGCAAAAATCATTATTAGATTTTAACGCTAAGATGTCAGCGTCACGAGTAAAATAAATGTAATCAACTCAGCTGACTTTTTCATTGAATTCAAAGGCAAAATATGCCGACTTTTTCTATATTTTAATGTGCTGTACTCTTTTATATATTAATGGTATGTGCGTATGGCTTACACTGTAGATTGTAAGCAAACATTTCTGTTAAATATTATGTATCTATGAGCATTGCAAACTATAGTTCTTTTTTCTATCGATAGATAGAGTCTTTTTTAGTATTAAAATCCAATAAATAATTATAAAGTATTGCAGAAACGGCATTGGAATGTATGTATTTAAGTGAGACTGTACACAGAATTAAAAACGTGTTATTGTGTTGATATTATGTGTACACAGGAATTAACTGCGAATTATATTACATGTATATACAAACAAACAATAACATTTTTGAGTGATTGTATTTGGAATATTCCCAAATTCAATAGATTTGTCGTAAATTCTTACTTAAAGATCAAGTATTTATTTTGTACTGGCATTGAACTGAGTATTACTTAGACAATGAATTTGTTGATTATGAACTTACATGGTAGTCAATAGCTTCTTCATGTGGTTGATAGTAGCCTGCATAACCAGCTAAAGCAGTGGCGATTGTACATACGAAAACAAATGCCTGGAACAGAATAAAAATATAACAGTTAGGAAAAATTTAAGCTTGAGATATTCATATTTAGAGAATTCGTTTAATCTTTGAGTTAATGTAATGTTCGAGTTTTAATTTATAAAAGTAGAAATTTTGTTTACTTTTTAATCTACAGAAGATGGAGCGAAATTATCGATTTTCTATTCGCAACATGTTAAAATTCTAATTTTTTAATGATTGAAATACCTTAAAATACATTTAGTATTGTTATAAATTTCAAATTTTGAATATTTCTTTTTTTCTATCAAGTGAAAAATTTTAATGAATGAAATATTTTCAATTTGGAAATGAAATATAGTCAAATGGATATTAGTAACTATTTAACAAATTTTAGTGAGAAAGCTATTAAAATTAGATTTAAGTATGAAATTACAACTAATTTAAAACATTTTACTTTCGTGTACCTATATGTTATTAAATAATGGTTTTAAAATTATGAACCACGATTAGAGAGTATTTATTACATGGAAGTCATGTTTTAGATGTATAATAATCCACTATATTAAGTATCTTATTTTCTTCCTAGTCTTATCTAATCACATTTTAATATGTGAATAATACAAAAAGTGTATTGAACATGCTTAATAAAGGTACAGAGTGTCCACTTATCTACAAGAATTAAAACGATAATATCGAAAATTTAAAGTTAAAATTCCACGAGTATAATTTAAAACAAAAACATTTATTGATTTTTGAGTTAAGACGTTCCGATACCAAAACGAAAGTGTTACCAAAAAACTGAAATTTTGTGCGTCAATTAAGGAGTATTTAATACGCATTCTGTATAAATTGGAATACCTTAATTTTCGATGTGGTACAAAGGAGTGCAAAAGAAGGCCAGACTAGAGAATTAGGTGATTGGTTAAACAAAAAATTGACTAATTTTTATATTTATCATGTGTAATACACAAAGTATCAAGACAATTAATTGGGACAATTAATTGTCATTTTTATTAGCACCTTATCTACAAAAGTTAATAACTTCTGGTCAAAATCAAAAGATAATAAACTGCATTCAGAAAACTAGGAACTAAATTGACTAAAAAATATAATTTTGATTCCATAGAAATAATAAATAAAATATTAAAAAGTAATATTAAGAATCTTTTTTAGTTTTTCGTGAAAGAGTAAAAGGCCATTCTGTATAAATTACATTAACGATAATCTAATATGCAATATGCATTCCGTGTATATGTTTCAAAAAATAAATACAAACATGACTAAAAATCAAAATAAGAATAATGTCGGAACTATATAAATATGTTATAAATAAATTGAAAATAACAAAAATAAATTATTTTTTAATTTACAATTTTTATAAATAAAGTA
This sequence comes from Chrysoperla carnea, assembly GCF_905475395.1. NCBI lineage: Eukaryota > Metazoa > Arthropoda > Insecta > Neuroptera > Chrysopidae > Chrysoperla > Chrysoperla carnea. The sequence goes on from NC_058337.1 coordinate 131,798,219, forward strand.
TTTTATTATTGCATCATTTATTTGTCATTTTCTAAAACAATCATCTAACTAATATGTCTGTCAATTTTGAATTGTATTATATTTGCTTATAAAACTGCAACATTTCGCATACATTACATGTCTTTTTTGTTTTTGTTTTCATGACAGAATTCTCTTGTATGAATTGTTTTTTTTTTTTTTGTTAAAATCACAATACCGTGAAATATAGTTTATTATTAAAAATCATGGTGTCTTTTATTTTATAGATCGTTGTAATAATAAATATGCGATAAGAGTAAAAACAGGAAGCAATCTATAACAGCGGATAATTGTTATAAATAATATTTGTTTGTGTAAATAGAGCCAGAATACAAAGCAATGCCTTTTCTTACTACCACGATTAAATATATATTTTCTAATAGCCAAGGCCTGAAGCAAGCTAAGTAATACAATCAATTTGATAATCATTTACTGATAATTTCTCTTAATCGCTATGAGCCGTGCTACTAGATTGTTTTAGCTGTTTTAGCAAAATTAATTGTACTGATAAAAGTACATTTGTTTGTATTTTGGTTTTAATCACACAAACAAGTGACTTAAAAATGACTGAGATGCTAAAAGATAGAAATTTTACGAAATTCATGCAAGTCAGTATCTGAAAAGCTAGGACACATTCGAGAATTTTCTGGAAGGAGATAAAGATAAAGTTGATGTATACCGACGTGCCTATGGCTATTTAATATTTAATTAACACACTATTATAGCCACAATTTAAGTCCAACCAGAATGAAATTGGCTACCTAAACTGCATTAGTGCTTTTGAAGTCATTCAGGCTGTTCGTTACTGAGCGAAATTGGGACAAATACAAAGAAGGTGATACAATAAAGATGAAAACATAAACTTTAGAATTTATCGGTTAGAAGAAAAATAAATTTTTACTACATTTTCTTATCAGGTCATATTTTCTTTAACAAGTTGTAATTTTACTATGATATTTCAATTAAAGATGTTTCGGAAAATCTTTGTGTAATGTTACGAAAAATTTGGTTAAACCATGCAGCTTTTTTGTAGTGAAATAACATATTCTGTTCCACCCTGTCAATCTACCCTTGGATTCAAATCATGATTTGAATGCAAGTACAAGCGAATCATACAAGTTAACGTAAGGCCTCCGTAATTTTAAAACTAACAGAAATTGACGATTTTTTAATAGAAATTATCTTAAATAAACATTATAATTTTAACGAAATTAAAATAAAACAATTAATAATTTCATTTAATAATAACTATATAAGTCTAAAAATATAAATAAATTAGTATTCACACGCAATAAACATGGGTAGCGTAAAATTATTCAAAGAATGTCTTTCATTAAAAATAAAATAAGATCTTCATTTATTAATTTTAACAAGTGTTGATTCATAAATTGTCTTATATTTTAAATACAAGGTGTCTCAAAATTATGTACTATCGCGTCTTAAAATTCATAATCTAGGAGAGAGTAGACTCTTTTAAATCGTACCGAACGGTTTTCTCCTATCCAGTGGCTTTTATAAGAAAAAAATTTATTTCGGAGATTGAGGTAGTATAAGCGCCAAGGAAAGTTTAGACTTGTGGTTGAAAATATTTGTACCTTATTTTCAACTTTGATGATGAATTTTGTTATAACTTTATGAATGTAGACAAAAAATATAAATTTTTCGATATTTGCCTTGGTTTTCGAAATATCGAAAGCTAAGAAACTAAACAAAATTTTCAATTTTCGATATTTTGAAAATTACTCTAGATATAGAAAAATTTCATTTATTTTTCGTCTTATATTGTCAAGTTTCATCATTATTCACCATCTACCGTTTTCCCATAATATTAATATTAAATATGTCTATTTTTAAAGTCATTTATTTATTTAAATAATCTGACAACCTCCCTAACTTCATATAAAAATCAAGCTTTTTATCCAAAATTGCCCTGGCCCTCGATTTGTACGAATATAGCTCTATAGTTATATCGGTGATATTACTTAATGATTCCGGAAAAAAATGGTTTTTAGATAAAGGTATTGACATCTAACTTTTTGCAACTTTCTGTACCACAATAATCCGTAATACAAAAAATTATTTCTTAACTCAAATTATAAAATTTTAATGCGAATAATAGAAGACAGAGTTACAACGATAATATTTGCGATTAAAATACGAACGAAGCTGATATATAAAATTACAGGAAATGTTCAATTTTAGTTTAACACGTTTTTTTTTTAGATATAAATATCTATCATATCTCAGACACATAGATTGTAAGTCTATTGTAAATCTATTAAAAAAATTAAACGGTCAATTACACACGTGTATTGTATAAAATATATTTATGACGTGTGTTAAGAAATAATATAAGTATTTGTATAAATGTTAAACGTAACGAATTTATTAAATTATTTGAGACTGACATAATTCCCTAAGGTTTTGCACGCGTTTAAAAACTTTTATTTGATATATTTTTTTGTAGTACTTGATTTATTTATATGCGGTTGAACGATTCCTAAAGAAAACACTGAAATAGTTGAAATCATGTATGAATACAAATCTTCACGGAATTGAATTACTATCTCTGATTTTATGGCTCATAATTACTTGAACTAAACCGAAAGTTGTTGTTTTGTTAAAAATTACGAACGACTTGAAAATATATTTGTAATAAGAAGTTCGTTAGATATTTAAAATAAATTTTTCTAAAACTAAGCTTTCTTAAAAGTCGTACAAAGCTTTTGGGAGCAAAATATTTTCTTACTGGGAGAATTTCACTAATTTTTGATAAAAAATACTAAACAATACTTTTATAAAAATTCTAGAAAAACTGATTTAATTTTCAATTAATACCAAAGAAATTTATATTTAATGATTTTATTTCAATCCTAATATATTTAAAATTTTTAAATTTCTAAATTAATTTAATTAGTACAGTTTTTACTTTTTTGTAAATATTCCGATTTTGTTTTTGAATTTAATTCTTTCTAAACCGTTTAAAAATTTATTTGAAATACACAAAATTTCCAAAATATATAATTAAAAAAATAATTTACGATGAAATATTCAACGTTTTAAGTCTTTTGCATTTGTTTGGACAAGCCAGAAATTTCAATGTGACCGATGAATATTGAATTTTTATAATAATATTGTCGTTTTTCACTATCAAAGCATTTCGAATTCTCATTATATTAACTCGATCGAAGGTATTTATTTCAATAACTATGTCTCAACTCGAAATCAACAATAATTCATCCTCGATCGAAGGTGTTTTATATTTCAAATTTTAAAAATTTCTGTATGTCTTTCGCTAGCTAAATAATTTCGAATCTTAGTTTATTTACTTAAACTCTATCCAAAATCTTAGAATGCACTTTTTTCACGAAATAAGATTATCCGTCAAATATCGCCTTAAAACTCAATTCACTTTCAATAATTTAAAAATCTCTAAAAATCCTTATTTTGTAAAAAACCGTATAAAAACTTAAAATCTCGATACAAAAATTACTTACAAAAATTCCGTTCATTTTGTAGTTTAAAAATTAAAACAAAAATTTTTTAAAAACCGAAAAAAGAAATTAAACTAAATAATACTTTTTTTGTAAATTTCCAAACACAAACTGATACTGGTATGATGTTTGTACGGCCTTATAAATAGTAAATTCCGCCACCATAATAAAAATTATTTCAAAAATATAAAAAATATATATAAATATTTATATAAAATCCAATATGTATAATATAATATAAGTATGTTCTTTTTCGATTCGGTGTATAGTACACTAAATGAATAAGAAAAAGATGCAATATTATATTACAATGTACTGAGATATCTTTTTCAGCGTAAAAAGTGTATTACACTTTTATACAAAAAGAACATATTTTGTATTCTTTATTCTATATGATTATTATAGGAGGTAAAATGTATATGAGAGTTACCTGTGTTAATCAAATAGTGGGAGACTATTATATTATGAGTATATGTTCATTATTACAGTATGTATCTTTTACAATTGAATATATAATTTAATAAGAGAGATTAATAATACTTTAACCCAGAGTAAATAATATAAAAAATAAATTGTATGATAATGGTGGAAGCACAGATAACATTCATTTCTGTTGCAAATAGATATGATTAATGTACTTTTTTGCGCTTCCACCATTTAAAAATCTTTGAAAGTATAACTATTTGGAATAGAAAATAGCAGAATTTTTCCGGTAGTATAATTTAGTAGTAAATGAAATGAATTTTCGTGTTTTTTAGATTCAGTTCAGTTATGTGCCCCAAGTGGTATACTTTTTATACAGCTAGATGTTTTTATACCATGCATATATGTAATATGCAAGGTATAACTAAGTTTGTAACGCTTATAAATATTGATGCTATGAATAAAATTTTGATATAGGTGTTTTTAAAATCCCCTAATTAGTCCATTTTCGGTTGTCTGTTCGCCTGTCTGTCAACACGATAACTCAAAAACGAAAAAATATATCAAGCTGGAATTTATAGCATACTCAGAACTTAAAAAGGGAGGTGGAGTTCGTAAATAAGCAACATAGGTCAATCGGGTCTTGGATCCGTAGGACTCATCTTGTAAACCGTTAGAGATAGAACAAAAGTTTAAATGTAAAAAAAAATTCCTTATAAAAAAATAACCAACTTTTATTTGAAACGTTTTTTCGTAAACATCACTGTTTGCCAGTGAGTGCGAAAAGTAGGCGTAAATTGTATAGTATGTATTATATGGGAATATCAGTTATGTATGTGTGACATGTTTGTATGTGTAATGTGATAGAATAGATTAAATCAGTCAATTGTTTGTTTTCACTTGTTTTTTTTTTTTTCAAAATAATGTGAAACATATGAAAAAACTTGGAATTTCTTGGTCGAGAGCCGTGCTTTTTCGACATGCAGTTTTGTAGTCTAGTTTAGTGCAAATGAGATCAAGTGCAAGCTTAAAGGTACATCATCGTCGATGCTAGTTGCTGTATTATCTGTTCTTGAGTTTTTTGATCTTGATCTCTCAGATTGTCAAAGTCAGTCATATGATAACGCGAATAATGTATTAGGGATTTATTCGGGCTTACAGGCAAGAATTCATGAAATTATATCTTGCAGAACATGCTCCTTGTGCTGCTCATTCTATGAATTTAGTTGGAGTTCACGCAGTAGAATGCGCTCCAGAAGCTGCTTCATTCTTTCATACAGTACAAACTTTATACAACTTTTTTACTGCATCGACGCCTCGCTGGGAAGTCTTACAGTTTCATACTGAAAAAAGAATTGCGTTAAAATCTTTATCTGCAACCAGATAGTCAGCTCGTTATGAAGCGGTTCTTTTTTCTGCAATTAATTAGTTATTCTAATTCTTAAAAAATAAGATACCAAAACTATTAAAATAAAATTTCAGTCATAGGGCGGAATTTTCTTCAGTGCCCCAGGGCGGCAGAAATTTAAATCCGGCCCTGATCATCGAACTCACTTAACACTATATACAATCATAAACAATACCACCTGTATAATGTTACATATATAGCATAGGATATATTATTATTTATAATAATTTTATATCCCTTCGCATAATACATGAATTGTTTCTTTTTATTCACATATTTATATATGTTTATTTTTATATTTTTTAAGTACCTACGATAGCTCTAAATACAGAGTCATATTCAAGTGTGATTTTAATTCTATGTCTTTTAAAAATATAAATTATTATTCCTTTTAAAATTCCATTTAATTGTTTTATTAATTTAGTAATAAATATATTTTATTTTATTTATTTGTTGATTGAAATTGTGTGAATTTTTTTTAATATTGTATATTTTGAATTATTTACAAATTTTCGTAAAGTAACCAAAAATCTACAAATTTAATCGATGGAAAAAAGTGCATAATTTCTAGTGAATTATTTAAATGATAGAAATATTTGTAATTTTTTTTTTTTAAAGGTTTTTATTTGTGACTAGTTTCGAAAATATAGTTCGTTCTTCAAGCAAAATTATAACGATTTGAATAATTTTTTGTTTTTTGTTTTGAGGGAGGAAATGTGTTTTTGAAATCTTCATTATAAAAACAAAAATTTTTTATTTTCAAATTTTTCTTCTTATTTGAATATTTTAATGAATTTTTTTTTATGAATTAATAAAAATTAGTTACAATTCCTGTAATGTATGCACTTTTACCAAAAAAATGTTGAAAAATCGTGGTATAACAAATCATAAAAAATTATTAAAAAATTTAAGTTAGGGTTTAAAATCAGTTAATAATTTAGAAATTAGTACCAAAACCTTTTTTATTTAAAAAAAATGTACAAATATATGAAATCAAAATTACATGTTTCAAAAATATCGAGTTATTTAATGTTTCAGTATCATTTTAAAAAGTCTGTAATATTTTATTTCAAATTACATCATTCTACGAAACTCCCAAAAAGAATATTGTATATCCCTAAAAATTAAAATTATATATTTTTATGGTAAATAAATTGATAAATATTTGCTATAAATAAATAACCTGATGAATGAATGAATAAATGACTACAAAAGTATAAATTCTAAAGTTATTTTTAAGCAAATGCTTATTTATAAGACCAATGAATGTTTGGTTGTTTGATCGAACAGTTTTCGATCGGATTTGTTTTTTTTTGGAAAAAATTGACGAACGCTCTCATCAATTACTTAAAGATAGCAAAACGATAGAAAGAATGTGTTACTGTTTGAATTTTGATTTGCATCAGTTCAATCCTTCTATCGGCATCAAAAGGTTCCTGTGAGTTTCTTGCTATAATATAGGGTTTAAATATTATCGGAATTATATGATGGATAAATTCTCGTTAGAAATCAGACAGTACCTTCCAGGTCAAGCTATATGTTATAATAAATCTCTATGTAGCGAATTTCGCTGTTAATTTTATTTATACATCTTTCTATACAGAAAAAAGTTTTACAAATGTCTTTAAATATTAGACAATATTAGTAAATGTCAAAACATAATTTTTCAATTTTTTGACATTAATTAGCATTAAAAATTATATAATTTTGTGTTTTTTTCTTTAGTTCGTTTGACATAATATTAATGTATAAAATTATTTAAAAAAAAAATGCTGCTAATAAATCTTTAAACGACATACCATTACTATCCTTAAAAGATAATAGTTGTTTAAATTGTTAGTTCTGAATTTAGAATTATGAATTTTGGTGACAAAGAGCTAGGGTTCGATTCTTTACTGTGACACTTGCAATAGTTTTTTTTTTTATAAACACATAAAATTTGTAATTACAAAAAGATTTATTAATTAGTGGTTGAGAAGTAATGTATTGTTAACTGACTTCAAACAAAAACGGAGGAGGTTATCAATTCGACTGTATTTTTTTTTTTTGTTTGTTACCTCAGATCTTTTGACTGGGTGAACCGATTTTGATGATTTTTTTATCTGTTTGAAAGTTGGTGCTTCCCGTTTGGTCCCATTTTGGTCCAGTTCTGACAACGGTATCCATGAGAAAACCATAAAAGTCTTTAATTTGCATTAAGTATGCACGACAAGAGGACGAATAAGTCAGTATCATTTCGATGATTCACTTTTTTTAGTGACAAGTTAGTGAGTGTACTTCAGATTCACTAAAATCACAAAATAAAAAAAACTTTTAACAAGAAGAAAACCGACTTCAAAAGGAAAATTTTTCCAAAATATATTAAAATGCACTAAAAAGTTAAAAAATAACGATAATATGATGTAGTTAAAATTATTGTTATTTTTGGAGTCGATGTCAGCCAAGAAAACAACTCTGACAGAACAGTTTTCTACATTAGCTTGGCTGACACCGACTCCAAAAATAACAATAATTTTAACTACATCATATTATCGTTATTTTTTTACTTTTTAGTGCATTTTAATATATTTTGGAAAAGTTTTCCGTTTGAAGTCGGTTTTCTTTTTGTTAAAAGTTTTTTTTTTACTTTAATATTTAAATACATATCTTAATACACATGTACTTAGATAGTTGGTTAAATATGGGAGTTACATTATTATTATTTTAAACAATTGTATATGTTTATATTTTTTAAGTTGGCATATGCTTGAAACTGGAAAATAACTTTCAAGCGAAAAATGTTGGGAGTGGACGCGCACATCATAAGCAGACATTAAACTTGACCTAGGTTTTCAAGCTGAATTATTTGTATGAGTCACTCATACATAACTATGCGTAAAAGCTTGAACAGGAGGGTACCTCGAGAAACGGTAAACCATGCTAGGTAGAATGTATTTAGAAACAGAAGCAGAAATAATCTAGCAATAAGTTTCAGTATGTAGTAAAATTGGCTTAGGCCACTGTTGCGCTGATGGTCTTGATTCTCTCTTTTTCTTATTTTGTCCCAAAATACTTCTTGATTTTCTAATAACTCATGAAAAAAATATTACCACACACAGTATATAAATAAACAATTTAGGAATGCTTTAAGCCTAAATAGGATGTAATTGGCCCTTTAGTTTACGAAAAAAACCATAAACAATGACTTTTTTTGACGAATATTTAGTCTAATCCAGAAGTGAATTGTACAAGCGACAACGTTGTACAATTTACCTATGTGTTGTGATCATTGTACTGCTTTCTATACTGTGTACACAGATGAGCAATGTATGAGTGTATTCGATGAAGCCTTAAATATATATGTTATAGATTATCTTGCTGCTGCTAAGTTTGTCAACTTTTTTTGAGAAAAAATGTAATGCCTCGTCTTTTAAAAGAGTAAAAATGGAGTATTTTTAATATTGTATTGTCTCTTCGGTAGAGCACGGCTCTTCTGTCCCCACTAATGCGTCCTGTATTTCTTGAACGACTACATATTGTCTATTGTCTACCATTGACATATATTTTTTGTTTCATTTCATCTAATAAATCCCACAAAGTGATATATTTATATCGCTTTAAATAAATTTCACTGTATAATTCACATAAAATTTTATTGTTTCTTTATACATAATAGCTATTATAACAAATATTTTTGTTATATTATATATCTAATGTAATGTATAAGTATATTGTTTTGTTTATAATCATTATTTATTCTAGATCTATTCTGCATATAAATAATTACGTAATATCATTTATTTATGTTTTTATATATGTTTTCAAATAAATTCACTCACGATGCAGAAAAATTGTATGAAAATATATAGGTATATAGGTGGCGCTAATTATAAAAATTAATTTCCAAAGACGATGAATGAGTTTTCATAGATATAGAAAAAAATCGTTGATATATTAATTGCTAAAATTTACTCAATTGCTCTTATTCTTCGCTTTCTACGTTATGATAGGGGAGAGTAGCCTATTGTGTATCGGTACATACACGTATCGGACGGTTTTCTCATACGAGGTACCAAATCTGATGATTAATTCATAAAATAAATGAAACATCGATATTCTAGGTAAAAAAAATGCAGTTTTGTGTAGAGGTTAAATGTGAAACAAGAAAGGATTAAGAAAACAGATAAGCTTGTTGTAGTATTTTGATATTTTGACTTTGAGCTTTGACGTTATTTTACAACAAGAAAGAGTTTTATTTTGTTGATGATTGTGTTCCTAATGTAAAATATCAGAGTACCATTTAGGAGTTAATGAACCAGCTGCAAAATGGATGCAGAAATAATTCTCGAGAAAATAATACCCATCATTTGATATAAAAGTTTTAAAATAAAAAAAATACAAAATCGCGATATCAATCCTCTTATATGAGAAACTAGCAGAGATCCACCCGCTTTGCTGGGCAATTTCTCCTTTAAAAACAAAGACTATCACGTTACAGCCCACACTTATCCTCTCTTTTGTTCACAATTTCATGGATTTTAATTTTTCGGTGGGGAACTTTAACTTTTTTGAAAATGTAGTTTTGCTCATGATACTCGCTGACATTGTACCTTTCAATAGGTTCAATCATTAAATTAACCTGATTTTAATACTTTTTGGATCAAAATTACCCCAACCACCGAGTTTCATCGAATTCCAAAACAAAATTTTTTTTGCGTTTTTCTCGATTTTTTCAGGGGTACCCGTTAAAAAATTGCAAATAAGTGAGACATTTTTTGAATCTCCTATTTCGATAAAAGTCAGTATATAAGGTAATTTTAGCCCGAAAAGTACAAAAATCGGGTGCATTTGATGACTGGTCGAATAGTTTTTGAGACACGGATTAAAATTGATCAAAATATTGCGATATCTCAGAAACTGTGCATCCAATCATTAAATTAACCTTAACCTTCTGTTTTTTTACGATTATACCTACACTACCTCCCCCCTCTTTTTGTGGCTTTATAATATGGACGCAGAAATAATAAGAAAATGGAATAAATTTTAAAAAAATTGAAATTGTCATGGAGTTTGAATTACTGGTTCAACTGTAATATCAATGCTATATTGGGAAATAATAAAACAACAATTCAGTAAAAAAAAAATTCTGCTCTAGAAGAAATTTGTGTCATGATAATGATACACTGCCATTCTTCGAACAATAGCATGTTAATCATTGCACTGGTATGAATGGTATGCTGAAGTTAAAACTGAATCTTTTTACAAATAATAGAGTATAGGAGCTGACAGGTAGTTTTTTTGTTAAAATCTTAAGTAGATCCTTTGGCAGCTAGAAGAGATTAAGTTTGATCGGAAACTACTAACAGAACATTTGATTTTCTTTTTCATTTGTTTCTGCACGATAAAGTATTAATTTAAGAAGTGAAATACTTGTTTTATTGCTTAGAGAATTAAATATATTATAGCTACTTTAACTCTATACTTTATGAATTAATTGTAATATTACTTTAAAAAGACATACTGATTTAGTAGTCAACCCAATATGTGCGAACATTACCCACAATTTGTTTGATCAGGATATTTAATATGACATAACATAAAATTTCCTAGCACTTACTTTAAATTATCTCTATTATATTTCACTTCTGATAACTCACAACTCATTTTTCTGAATGAAAAAACATAAATTTTAGACAAAAAATACAAATTGACTGATTGTAAAATGCTTTTGCATATTCTCGAAAATCATGGCAAAGTGAATCGATTAAAAAAATTTTAGTTTCCTAGGTAACCTGTATGTCGGATTGTGGAGTTGTTCTTATTTGTTGTCTTTTCTTGTTTTTACCTCCCAACCAGCAAACCAATGAAAACGTACGATAATGATTATAGTTCCAATAATAACCTTTTTCTTTAAGCCGTTCTTGGCGCACGAAAATTTGCGTTAATTTTTTTTTTTTTAAGGATGTTTCTCGCTAAGTAATGAAATTATTCAAGACTTTCGTTTCAAATTTTGAGGGTGGTTTCTGTTAGAGCTTTAAGAGTTAAATTTTTCGACATAATAACCAGTCTGAACACAATCAACTTGTCAACGATCGAACGGTTAAAAATTTTACATAAAATGCATGTCAGCTCCTTAACTAATAGAAAAAATTGAGTATTGCTATAGGTAGATATATTAGATAATGGAAAGTTATTGATATCGCGATCTATTTTATATAAAACTATAGGTATAACTATTATGGAACTAATTTACTTTTATTATAAATTATTTATTTATTTATTTATGGATTTATTAATAATAATTTTTTTGATTAATATTATTATTGATATATAAAACTAATTTGTATAAAAATTTTTCATATAATAAATAATATTTGATCAAAAATCGTGTTTGGAATGCGATGATATTATATCATTATATATTTGATTTTATTATAATAAATAAAACATACCAGGTATTGTCTGGAAAATTGTCATTCGTAGGAGTCAAAATTGTTATAATCTTATGTAGGCCGTGGGGAAGAAATACTTGAAAATTCTTGAATGGCTTCCTTTTGGCGAGTCTACCAAATTTCTCTCTACGACTTTTTTCCAAATTGCTGCGTTTTCAAATGAGGATGTTAACGTCATATTTTAGCTATCGATCTGAAAAAATGTAGCAAAGAATTTGTCGGACACTATGATGACAACTTGATAACATTAATAATTATGAAATAAAATGAGCTTGTCTACCACCTCGAACATGCCGTACTTACTTAAGTTTTTTTTCCAATACATATACATGGTTCACTTTTTTCTGAATTTTTTAAATAATTATTAATGTTATCAAGTGGTCATTGTGTCCCACAAGTTCCATGCTGCGTTTTTTCAAACCGATAGTTTAAATATGCCGTCATCATGCTCATTTTAAAACAGCATTTTTGAAAATTTTATAAAGAGAATTTTAGTAGAAGTCTCACGAAGTTTTAAGCATGTAATTAATCATTTAACAAAGCACTCTTTCTCTACCACGGTCTAAATATTTTGTCAGGTAAAGTTAGTTCACTCGTGAAAGGGCTTTTCCTAGCAATTCAATAAAATTGAAATAAAAAATTATTAAAATTATTTTATTATTAATTAAATATTTTTTATGTTAACTGTTCGGAATTCTTACATTTCCTCCCATTGAAACAAAAGAAATAAAATTCGGCAGACTGATCTATTTGACTACAAAAGTTGTATTGTCGAAAAGATTTAATACAGAAAGGAAAAACAGTGAATCAAGGCTAAACCTTTTATATTGAATCAAGGTTTATATGCTTTACCTTTCAACTATATTGTTTCATAAATCTATAAAACTCATATATTTCACTTTTATTTTTAATCCACTTTCATTATATAAAAGAAATTAAAAAAGAAATAATTAATTAATCTCTTTATAATCTCATATACACAGGTATTATAATAACAATTCGGTCAACCAACATAGATTATAATTTACTATTATGTATAAATAAATGCATTTGTTATTAGATTATTAATCTTATGATTTGATTAATAAAAGGTGTATTTTATAAACACACTTGTTGTCACTTTTTCCTTGATCTTGTCAAATAATTATATGCATTCTTACAAAATATTTTTATTCAATTACATTATTTATAAAAAGAATGCAGTAAGTGACTATACAAGTGTTTATTCAGAAATTTGGAAGTCATGTTTGAAAGTTTCGGAAACCTTCAGACACTTTCTATTCAATCGAATTTAAGGTTGTCTCAGGGAAATGTTTATAATTTAATGATTGTAAAAAATAATGGTGTCAAAAAAATCAGGTATATTTGCTTTAATATTTTGTTATTTTTATTTAGCCGTTTAGAATACCATTCGTTTCTTTAAAATAGAACTATACCTCGCTTTGATCATTTTACTATATAATTAGACCAATAATTTCATACAATATTTTTTATCCGAATCTAACGGAATAAGCTGAATTTTTTTTCAAACCTTTATTTTGATAGTATAAATGTCGAGTCAAAAGTCGTGTCAGCATCGTTAGATATTCAAGGTCAAAGATTTTTGACCGAAACCACAAAAAATCTTTAGTTTCTGCAAAAACGAGATTTCGGCGAACTTTCCGCATTTTTTGTTTTCTAATGCTTTTATCTCGAAAAAAGTGAAGTTGAGTAAAAAATGTCAAAAATCAAAAAATGCTTAAAATTGTCCAAAATATAAAATCCAATAGTTTTTTAGATGATTAATAAAGAGAATGTGGCGTCCGGAAGTAGGGAACTTCTACCCTACCTATGGGGGTAAATCGAAAATGTACAAGCTCCCAAAATATGATTTTGTTGAGAACACTCAGGCATACATTTACCATGAGGTCCCATATCTACTGGTACAGTGTTCTTTCCTTGATCAAATACTTCGTTTCCTAAAGTATTTTAAAACCCCAAGTTAAAGTTGTCTACTTAAATGAAAAGATTTATTATTAAAATATAAGAAAAATAACAATAATAAACCAAAAAAAATTAAATTAAATTAATATTTATTTTTTCTTTAAACATTAATTAAATATTAAATTTCGTAAAATTAGTTCATTATTAAATCAATTAAGTTATTTATTTAATAAATATTTCTTTTTTTATTCATTAACTACGTTTAGAAATTTTCTTTTCTTGAATAATACGTAATTTTATAATGATTATATCAGACCTTAGCACAACCTAGCTTGGATTAATTATAGTGAATAGTGAATACACAGGTAGCTGTTATGTAATTTGAAATTCTTTAATATTTATAATATATATATGTTATTATATTATATGGTTTTCAAAAGCGTATGTTTGGTTCTAAATGAGTAAATTTGTAGGTCTTGGAGGAGACATAAATAATTACACACAGTTTTGGTTTAGTTTACATCTTATTAATTCAAATGACAATGAAAGAATATTCTAGATCAGTAAAAAAATAAATTGGAATGTGTTGCTATAACTCCTCATTCGGTCAAAAAACTATTGAAATTGGAGTCAGGAATAGTCAACATTAGCATTTGCTAATGAAATCTGGAGACCAGAACCTTTTAATAATAAAAGAAAGCAGCCATAAATTATACTCTTTAAGGTGTTTCGATGCCAAAACGAAAGTGTTACTTAGTCACTGTTAGAGTTAAAAAGTGTTAATAAAAATTTCAAGTCGATTATCTGTACGCATTACAATAAATAAATTATTAAAAACAGCTCTTTTTAGATGGTGGTATATGAAGCAACCGTTATAAATGTTGGCTTTTTAGTCAATAAGTGCTTTTAAAAATATTTTACCATTTACATAAAAAAAAACTTTTATGATTATTCCTCAAGTTTGAAGCTTTAAAATCATAACAATATTAAAAACTGTGCATCAAATTGAAAAACTTTTTTTGGTAAAAACACTGACTTTGATAGTTAATTTCTCCTAAATCATACAGGAATCGATATTAATTTTTCACAAATGACGTATAAAAGAACGATTAATTGATAAATAAAATTTCAAACCTTTGGTATCATTTTCAATTTATCAAAATAAAATATAGAGTTGAAATGAAAATGAAAACATAAATTTAAAATTTTATGAATCAATTAATTACCCTTCCATAGAAATAAATTTCGATTTTTGCCCCAATTTCCTAGATCAGTTTTTTGTATTTTTAAAATATGTTTTTTTGACTACCAAGTAGTCATCATCAGTAAGAATTAGCTAGTGATTACTCTTATTATGTGTTACTCTTTGCTAATAAATATTTGATCATAAACTAGATAACTAGTGAAACTAGGATTCGGTCAAAATTAACATATTTATTGAAATCTGGAGACCAGAAACTTTTTATTAATAACAGAGAGTAGCAAAAAAACGTACTCTTTTAGTTTAGTTGCCCTATTACTTCAGTTGGTTAAGGCGAAACCAATTCCGTCCGCGGTATGCTTAGGGTAGCGGGTTGGATCCCTACCGTTGTAACAAAATTAATTTAATTAATAGTTGTGTTGGGC
The DNA here is from genome assembly GCF_905475395.1 of Chrysoperla carnea. Taxonomy (NCBI): domain Eukaryota; kingdom Metazoa; phylum Arthropoda; class Insecta; order Neuroptera; family Chrysopidae; genus Chrysoperla; species Chrysoperla carnea. Next base: position 131,813,542 of record NC_058337.1, read on the forward strand.
TGGTGTAGTGCATGGCATATGCATGAAGGAGGTGCACTCAGCTTCTGAAATTGAGGAGCTGATAAATGAAATTATCAGCAGAAAGTTGGTAAAACACATATATGGTATCAAAATGGGCTCTATAGCCTAAGTGTGTTCTTCATGGACAGCCAATATAACCTAACCTAACCTAACCTAGTTTATAGAGCTAGTGTACCAATCTACTTTACTTTTTTTAATTTTTTTTTTAAATAGAGCAGAAATCCCGGTCAAGAAGTTGAAATGATTGTTAATATTTTCGGTGTATATTAAAATGCATTAAAAAGCACATTTTGTCAACCGGTTTCATAAACGGGACTCAGCCTTGTCCCAAAAAGTACTCCGGTAATACACATAAGCAACTCTTCGATTTCAAAAATCAACATTTTTCTTGTTGATAATAAAATAAAGCTCATAATACAAAGTTAAAAGAAAAATAAATTGTTTATTTGAGAAAAATTGTATCAAATGTATAAATACTCTAAATAAACATAATTTGAATGTTTACTATAGAAATTTAAAGGTACGATTTCAGCAACTCAGAATTTTGCATGCACTATGTCCGATCTCTCAATCTAATTTCTGTCTAATTAGTAACTTAAAATGCTTATATCATTCGTATTTTTTCGTCGATTTTAATTTTAAATTCTCTTTTTGTCATATCTTTTACGGTATTTTCATATTTTGGTACGAAATGTTAAAAAAAAATTAACCATATTTCCCATTAGGGGATTCCATTTTCATCATCTGGGAAATTACTGGTGTGAACCATAAGGATCGCATTCACATGAACAGTTTATTCAATCTAATTTTCTTAAATCTATGTTTATTACTTATATATATTTATGTTTATACATTTTAATTACATATCCTATACATAACTATTTAACCGGTAGTAAATATTCTATAGGTAATATAGGTAACATTATTACTAACAATAATAAAAATTAATATAATAATAATACTAATAATAATAATAGGTAATAATGTTTATTCATTTTAATTTATATGTTAAAAACTAAAAACAACTTATTTTAAAAACTTTACTTTCAATCATATATCTATAGTGTTAAAAAAATTATTTTATTTTGTTGTTTAATATACCTTCATATACCTAGTTTGTGTTTTTAATTCATAATTTATTATTAAATAAATGATATATTAGGGCATAGATCAACATCAACGTTAATAACTAATAAGGTACCTATACGTTTTTAAACTATAAACCATGAAGATAAGAATAAGTGAGGAAGGTGCATTCTTAATAAAATATAACACCTTAGTTTTAGTTAGAGGGTTCCAACTCAAGTTATAATGTAGTTGTAAAATTATTCCCATCAAATTAGATGAAAGGACCCCGCACGATTTAAGATACGAAAATTTTCTTCATATCGTTCGAATCAAAAGCTCTCGCTGTCACAAAATTTTTAACGAGTAGTTTTCAAGCTATGGGCGATTAAAGCTACACATATATTATAGTTATTGTACCTGTATGACTTAGAAAATGGCTCTCGGTGAAACGTTCTCAAAACACCTCCAAAATATTTTTCGGATCGTTTTGATCAAAAGCTCTCACGACCACAAAAAAAATTTTACGGAGTGGTTTTCGAACTACGAGTAATCAAAAGCTACATATTATATTTATAGTGGCTACTATTTGATTTACTGAAGTTTTGGGTGCGCCACTGCCACATATGCCAGTTTTTATCTTTTTATCTGTAGAATAAAATTTTCAAATGTGCAGAAGAAAAGGATGATTTCAGAATAACCAACGCAACGATTTTCCATGTTTTTCCACAGTTTTTTTGTAATTTATTCGAAAAGTATGCATTTTAGTGAAAAAAACAGATCAGTGCAAAGGAACTGGGCGTAAAATTTTCGATCGATTTGTGTATATAAAATTTTTCTTATCTTTCATATTTTCAGAAAAATCTAAAAGATTTCTTTTAAAGCGAAGACCTTTCAAAGGTTTCTCTTTAACCAACCTACACAATTTCATATATTTAGGACTGATACCAATACTTGTGAACTTTGTCTATAATTTTATCAAAACACTACATTTATAGAAAACAATCAGGTCTTTATTTACATATTGGGTACGGCAAATTGATCTAAAGGTCAAAATAATTTTCCTTAAATGTGAATTTGATCGTACAGACATAACGAAAAATGATGTTGAAAAAACTGTATACTGAAATAATGACGAATTTTTCACTTTAGTTCAAATTGTATAAGTCAGAACTAGCTGCAAACCTTAGGGCGGCATTTTTGCCATTTTCCAAGGGCTTCGCTTTGTGTAAATCCTACCCTCAGTACAATTTATGCCACCTCCGAGTCAAAATTAAACATCGTAATGTTAGTATATCAGCTTGGATCTTCCATTTACTTCTTAGTTCAATGGATACAGAGTCATAATTTTTAAATATCAAAATTATATTTAATGATTGATAGATAAGTTTCGATATGCGTTTACTTTGATCTTATAATAAATAAATATTATTATTATTAACTATTGGTACATACTTTCTTATTTCATTTAAATAATAGCTTATTTAAACACACAACTGAACAAAGATACAAATTATTAGGATTATTTATTGACGCGGTATAAGCATTTTAAGAACGTATTCATAGTTCATAATTCCCTAATTTTTCATATTTAAAAAAAAAATTGGGTTTGGTCTTTCTCTCTTGGGCCTTACTGCTTTGCTGGACAATCTCACTTATCCTTCCACGCATAACAATGGAAATAAATATTATTTTCGAAATCGTCCAGCAAAGCGGATTGATACCTGCTACCTTTATAAATTATAGCTTATGTGTTATTCTGATGTATAAGCTATATTATTGTAAAATGGCATTAAAATTCATTCAGTAGTTTTCTAAACCGTCCAGATTACATCGAGTCATCGAAATAATTCTCTTAAAACACTTTTCGTTTCAAGGGCATGTCTGTTGAAAGAGGTCAATGGTCTCTTTTGAGGGTCGGAAAGAGTGGTAGTCCATGAATGGGGCCTTGGTGACGAAGTGTCAAGAGTGCTGCCTGTCGGGTGGCAGGGAGTTCAGGTGCTCAAATCAGATTGATTTTAAAAAAACGTAAACGCATAAAAATTTATAACTAGGCTTGATTCCATGAGAAAATTTTAAAGTGAATTAAAATTGATTAAAAAACGAAGCAGTTATAAGCAATCAAAGATTGAATTCAAAGGTTGTCCATCCTCTTTTAGCAAAATAAAGTTTTATATGTAATCTCTATGGCGATACCCACGTATGACGTCCACTAGTGGGTATCTTCCTCTTTGTTTATTAAGGAATTTTAAACGTTCATATTTTGCATGCTAGTAAAGATTTTTAAAAACCAACTTCACTTTACCAGTCCAGTGAGAATTCTGCAACTGAAGTGATAAAAAAAATTTAGTCCGATCCCCTATTATTAATGTTTAATTTCGTTCTAGAGCAATAATAATCATATATTCTCTAATTCTGGGTGGTTCACACTATAATAAAAGTATGCGTATATACTTATTAATTAGAAAAAAAAATTAATTTTAATAATCGTAATAAACATTATTTTGTAATTATGTCAGAGTATAAAACTCATAAATACAGTGTTTTTCATTTAAAATGATAGAACTTAAATAGTTGGACAAAGGAATACATAAAATAGCCATTCTTAGTGAGTCCTCAATAACAGCTCCGATTTTGATGATTTTTTTTGCTTCAAAATGATTATTTTTGTATATTGTTTAAAATCAGAAAAGAGGAAATAATCTGGAGATGGAATTGGCAATGTTGTGACTGATTTATCGACGCCTACCCTAAATCATTAAGAAGAAATTTCGAGGAGATATTGATTTTATACTGTAAATGTCACATGAGAAAATACTTTTCGAAATTCATATCCTAAAAGGGTGAAATAGGGGATGAAAGTTTGTATGAAAATATATATAAACTGTCATGTTTGAGTTCACTACTTAACCAATTTTAAAAGTTCTTTCACCTATAGAATGCTACATTATCAGCAAGGGCTAAGCTTGAAGTCCCGTCTGATTGATCGTCTTCACATGATGTTAATTATGACTCTTATCGTCCGTCAATGTGTCAACTTTTTTTTCGTTTAGTTTGACTGGTACCATATATCTAACAATTTGCTATAAAATATAAGTTGTTTAAGTTTGAAGTTCTATGATTTTAAATGGAAAACCTTTTAATAAAGTTTCGTTACTTTATTAATTATAACTCTTGTTGTAAATAGTAATTATTTTTTGTTTAAATTATTATTTTATTCATTGTTATTTCGACAATAACAATATAAATATATTACTTTTATACTTTTTATACTTATTTCGTACTGGTTGAAAATATTCACAGCTTTGTACACACAGATGAGATATCGCAATATTTGGATCGATTTTAGCCCGTATCTCAAAAACTATTCGATCAGTCATCAAATACACCCGATTTTTGTACTTTTTGGGTCAAAATTACCTTATATACTGAGTTTTATCGAAATTGGAGACAAAAAAAATATTTCGATTTTTTGGAATTTTTTTAAGGGGTACGTACCCCTTTGAAAAAATCGAGAATATCGGAAAAAAAATTTTGTTTTAGAATTTGATGAAACTCAGTGGAAGAGGTAATTTTGATCCAAAGAGTATAATAAAAATCGGGTTAATTTGATGATTGGATGCAGAGTTTCTGAGATATCGCAATATTTGGATCGATTTTAGCCCGTATCTCAAAAACTATTCGATCAGTCATCAAATGCACCCGATTTTTGTACTTTTTGGGTCAAAATTACCTTATACACTGAGTTTTATCGAAATTGAAGACAAAAAAAAATATCTCGATTTTTTGGAATTTAAAAGTCGTTTTATTTAAGTAGAAAAACTATTCAGTAGTCAAATAAAAAGTAGAATTATTTTTATACCGACACAATTCGACGTCAATAGTACGTAATTTCAGTTATAGACATTACAATTTGATACATACTTACCTGGTATGTAATTGTATGTGAGGTAATTGTGGGGTAATCAGAGTAAAAAGTATTTTGAATAAGATTGTATATAACACGTTGTTTGTGGATTTTAAATTGTAGAGAAATTATCTAGTACATATCTTATAAAATGTTTATTAAAGTAAAAGTTTTCATTAAAAAAAACGTCCTTGAAGACTAATGTCCTTCAAAAGAATATTCCATTTAATATAATTAAAATGACTTAAATTATTCAAGCTTTTTAGCTTTCCAGCTTTGTTATATAAGGGGTTCTATCCAATTGCGAGTTCAAAACTTTTTTTTTTTGGGAAGACCATCTATTATAAACATATATATAAAAACGTAAACATATAGGAACTGTTTTTTTTTATTTTAAGATCTCGTTATCCGATTTCAAAAATTTTATATGGTACTATACCAGTAGGCAATCTTCTGAAAGTCCTCCAAAAAAAGATGTCCGGCGCGACGGTGAGCACTAGATCTCTGGTTTGGATTGCCTAAAATGAAAAAAATCCAGAAAATCTCTTTAGTCGATAGATGAATACAGGTATTAATCGAAGAAAAAATCAAAATTTTGATATTCAACAAAACGGCGCCTTCCAAAAAAAAATTCAAAATGCTTCAAAATTTCAATTTCCAACTTCAAAAGGGTCTAAAATATCGAAATAATTTTCAGAAATCTTATTCCGTCGATTAATACCTGGAAAAAATATCAAAAAAGATTGTGCAAAAATTCGAAACCGATCGATCGAGCCGTTTCGGAGAAATCATGCTCGCCGACTTTGAAAACGCTGTTTTGAGAAAAAGAGACATTTTCACTAGACTATCTGTTTACTTTTTAAAACAAATCCCTCTATTCCTCCCAATTTTTAATAAAATTTCCCACCTAAAAACTGAACGCCTAAAAATTCATTTTATTCAACAAATACCTAAAATGTAAATAACTATCATTTGATTCAATTTTATTAAATACTTGAAGAACATATATGGAATAGCAGTTAAATCGTAACTAAATTAACATAAAAGTAAATAGGTAAATATACAAAAAAAAGGCAGAACACATAATATTCACTGAAGCTGAACATCTTATGCGTAATAAAGCATAATATTTAAGGCCCTTTGGGTATATTTATTTATTATACATAGATATACATATATTTATTATTATTCAGATTTACTTTTACCAAAGTTAATTTAATTTTACTTTAATTGCATCTACTTAAAATAAAAAGTAAATTTAAAAAATAAATTTCATTCAAAAAGAAAAAAGAATCACTTTGTAAAACATCCGACTTTAAACCGCAAATTTATGCGGACAGGCATAGAAATTAATTTGAATATATTGGAAAAACCTTAAAAATAGTATGTTAAACATCGCCATCTTGTGTGTTAGAGAAAGTAGAAGTCCCGACAAAGGACACAGCAAAGTATGTGGCCAGATAAAGAACATCGACATCTCTTACAGGAATAGCATAGCCATCTCTGATCTTATCGAGAAAACCTTAAGATAGTAGTCAAAAGATCCTCGCATTGGAAGTCTCTCTCAAAACAAAGAGGAAAAACTTGATGAGAAGGTTGGCAAGATTGAAGCGGCAAGATAAGACAAATCGAGACTTCAATCTTTAACTAACACCTCAAAGAGAACTATAAATATAGGGTCAAACCTGGCCTAAAATAATAAAACACATTTTTTGGGTAAAATTCGATGGCGACATAGTTGACATAGTTGCTTTCGATGGCGATAAAGTGATTATACCGGTCATACAATTTTGCGATATCATTTTTATAGTACGATTTTCCTAGCGTCAAAATTGACTTCAGTTTCGGTGATTATCTTTTCATCGGCGCTAAATCTCTTTCCAGCGAGCATTTTCTTGAGAACAGGAGTCACTAAGGGCCAGATCTGGAGAATATGGTAGATGCGGAAGCAATTCGAAGCCCAATTCAAGCAAATTTGCTCTCGTTTTCATTGATTTGTAGAATGGGATGTAGGAGGCGAGAGGGAGATTGGCTTCTTTCTTAACTGGTTTCCAGTCTTGTATTTTATAAAGGAAATAATCTAGACAGAGTGCTTTAGTCTCCAATTCTCTCAGCCCATAGAAAGATTAGCATCATTCCTGTTGAACATTATTCTCACACTAGAGGCTTTAATTCCAAGGCTGTTTTAGGACTCTAGTCAGAAAGACATCTTGCAAAATTCTAGTAAATTTTTTAAAACGAAAGTGTTCCTTTGGGATTAATAATGATATTATGACAGTCTTAGTATAACAAGAGATTATTTATCTTTGATCCTCAAACATTTTCTTAATTCGGTTATTGTAAAGGATAAAAAAAACAAAATCGAATTTGAATAATAAAAAACTAATGAAAAATGATTTTATTTACAAAAGGAAGAAATGGTACAAAAATCGTAAGGTACAAAATAGAAAACAAATCACATATTTTCAAAAAAATTCAACAAAATCAGTAGTGATGTCCTTCGTCATAAGTTTTGTAATGTTGTGGATGTTGAGCGTGACCAATACGTTTTACTTCAGCGTTGAAACCTTTGTGTGGGTCAGCAACGTAGTGGACAACACGAATGGTACCATCAGCTTCATGTAAAGTGTATTCACCTTCAACATGGTCACCATGACGTTTTTCCCATTGATGTTTATTATCACCAGTATGTGGGTCTTTTACGGCATAATCAAAGTTGTAATGTGCTGGGGCCTTTAAAATTCAAACGACATTAATTTTTCATTGCATGCCATTAAAATTCTTTAAATACTTACAAAATAATCGACATGTTCTTCCCCATGTGATGCATATACTGCAGCAACAACGCATAATAATAAAAATCCCTAGAAAATAGTAATATTTTTTAGATTATGTTCAAATGAAACAGTCAGGAAGTAACTGTCTATAAACATTCATCCAAAACAAAAAGAGTTTTGCTAATACTTTTTTGAATGTTCTAAAATTAATAAGTGTCTTTAATTTCGAAAGTAAACTAATAGGTATTTCCACAAAATTGTATCTTTTAAATCGCCAGAAAAAAAGAGTTAGTAAACCAAAATTATATTTTAACTAAATTTTGTATACAAATTTAAATGTCAAAGCCTTTCGATTATAATTAATTTTTTTCACGATACAATGGCGTTAACTATAATGATAAACAACTTGTCGAGTCATTCTTAATTTAAGCGAATTGAAAAAAACACCCATATACCAAGAATCGGACCCAGGGACTCCTTTCTTTGGGCCTTCCACGAGACCCGGGTTCGAGTCCTGTATTTTTGCCCATTCTCATTAATTAACTACATTTTTAAACAGTTTGATCTTTTCCGAATCAAATGAAGACTTCTAAGAAAAGATTCTAATGCAAAGGAATGATAATTTTGATTAAGTTATGTTCAAATATAGAACTAACAAATTAATTAAATATTTACCATGAATGAATTCATTGTTGATGGATATTTGTGTTTAAATTTTTTTGGATAAATTAATAGAATTAAATTAAAAATGAAACTGATAACATACAGATAAATTTTGTTGAATTTATATGATTATTAAAAAATTCATTTTTTATTCGTAAATATTCATATATGGTAGTAGTGGTATAGAAATGAATTTATAATTTTTACAAAATATTGAATAAAAATAAGAATTAATATATAACGTAATAATATAACTAAAATTGCTACATATTTTTGTTACATGGTTAAATGATTTTCGGTGTAATAACTGTGATGGACCATGAATTTTAGTAAGTATGAGATAATAATACATGTAATACATAAATTTTTTTTTGTCAAACCATAATATGTTTTATAGAGTTTATTGATTTGTATAGATAATATATTGCGACAATTTATTCATAAAGTTTTTTTGTTTAGATATTAATTTAATTGTATGAAAGTTTTAATTTAGATCACAGAGATACATAATTAATTATTTTCACTCCATTTATAATCAAGTATTTTAGCCAAATTGTATGAATAATATATATCTTTTTTTTTGTTAACGTTGCCTTGGATTATTATATTTCTAGGAATAAGAATGTTTAACCGAACATTCTTAAATTTGTTTAGGGGAATTTCCGACATTATTCCTTAGGGAATAATTTTGAAATCAAAAGACAAATAAAATCAAGAATTGCTAACTGGGAATAATGAAATACTGTAAAAGACCAGGCGACCAGAAGATCAAGCAGTATGTCACAAAATTCAGGATATTACAGAACTATTCTATTAAAGCCTGTTTTCCTCTATGAAAGATTTAGTCTCTCAAAAATAATATCAAATTATTTCCGTTGAAAAATCGTTTCTATTTATACCAAGTCCTGGAGAAAATTTCCGACTTTATTCCTCAGAGAATAATTCTGATATCAAAAAACAAATAAAATTAAGAATTTGTAACTGGGAATTACGAAATAGTGTATAAGACCAGGCGACTAGAAGATCAAGCATTGTGTCAGAAAATTCAGGATATTACAAAACTACTCTATTGAGGCCTGTTATCAATAATATCAAATGATCTCCGTTAAAAAATCATTTCTATTTTTTCAAGTCCTGGAGAATTAGCCACTGCGATTTTACTGCCTGAAATGAATATACCTTCAATACTACCTTCTTCCTTCAGATCTATTAGACATGAGATCGATTTGGCGATAATTTCCTAACAGATAACTGAATAGCGAATTCTTCAGCATCTGATGCATCAGGATAATTCCGTCTGCAAAGAGCTCTGAAGCTTCCTTTCAACGTCAATGCTTTCTATTTACAGCTTTCGAAGATATTTCCAGTGTGCATTCAGTAAAAATTGTGTAATTAGGTGGTACTTAATAAATAATATAATAGACATTTAAATTCGCACAAAAAAAAAAAAAGATTGTAATATATATTGTATCCCCTACAATTAAATTATGCATTATAGTATTAAATCTTAAAAATATATAAATTTGTTACATTTTTAAAAATCATTATCAGTTTTATCAGTTCAATCTGTTTATTAATATTTAATAAAAATATTATCTTTACTAAATCAATTCAAAATGAATTCTTTCATGGTAAATATACTTTGATAGCTCGATCTGAACATAACTTATCGATATTAATATTTTTAGGGATTTTTATTATTATGCGTTGTTGCTGCAGTATATGCATCACATGGCGAAGAACATGTTGATTATCATGTAAGTATAATAACGAATTTTTCCGACACGCAATGAAAACTTATCCACGATTTAATTTTTAAAGGCCCCAGCACATTACAACTTTGATTACGCTGTAAAAGACCCACATACTGGTGATAATAAACATCAATGGGAAAAACGTCATGGTGATCATGTTGAAGGTGAATACACTTTACATGAAGCTGATGGTACCATTCGTGTTGTCCACTACGTTGCTGACCCACACAAAGGTTTCAATGCTGAAGTAAAACGTATTGGTCACGCTCAACATCCACAACATTACAAAACTTATGATGAAGGACATCATTAAGTTATGTAAATTGTTATAATGGCTGTGTTCTTCCAAAGTGTTCTTCTTACCCTGTTTTGTTAATATTTTAATTTTTTTATACTATTTAAAAATAAATAAATAAAAATTATTTATACAAATATTTTGCATTTTATTTTCTTCGTAGAAGTACCTAAGTTTTCCATAGCATATAATTCATCTAAGTACTTAGCATTTTCTTTTATGCTTCAGCACATTTTAATCCAGAGTATATACCAGAATATATCCGAACTAGCCTATTCTCCAATCAACCGCTTCTTATTTGATCACATATGCACTATCCTTCCAAATCATTTTCTGTGCTAAGATTAAGTTCTTGACAGCGTCATTACAAAACAACTTTATTTACCTAAGGCTTTTTTTTATCCTGTATGAAAAATTTAGTCTGTCAAAAATAATATTCAATCATCTCCATTCAAAAAATATTTATACATCTATTTTCCCAAATCCCAGAAAATAAGTTTCTGTGATTTTAATGCCTAGAAATAATATACCTTTCATACTACCCTCTTAACCTCTTTTAGATTTAGAGGATCTGAAATAGATTTGGCGACGATAATAGCATAACAGATAATTTTATCCTTAATCTAGCTTCTTTCTAGCTCTTGGTTTCTGGTAACAAGAGCCTCCTTACATCGCCAATGGTTTCTGTTTAGAGCCTTGGAAGATATTCGCAACGTATCCAGTAAGGAAAATCTAGATATGACTATTTTCCCCTTTTTGGATTTCTTCAGGTATATGAGAGACTTCCGGGAAAGAATTCTGCGTTTCTATCATCGATGGTCCTTTCCGCAAGTCAGTCGTTCCTACATTTTCTGACATTCAGAGGAGATCAAATTGATGTGGCTACAATATACACGAATAAGAAATTTTTTGTGGATATCACTATGTTAATATCGGTGTGAACACCATACTATATTGGTGTAAACGGCCTTACTGTGTACTGTATTGAGGGAATAGTAACATTATCAATAAGTATGGCGGACGAGTCTATACAGTATGGGTGTCAGGCACACACTGGTTGACGATACCCACAATACTTCTGGTGGATAGCCCTATTCAATACTGTAAATTAGTTATGTTTTTTACCGTGTATTTAACTACTTTGCACATAAACTTATTAAAAGAACTCAAACAATATTTCCACTTGAATAGTATCCAGAACGTGAGGATACAGTGAAACTTCTTATAATTACATAAATCATTTTATTTCCCTAACTCCGCATTCCTATGTATTTAAAATTTAATGAATAAAAGTTATAAGAATGGATTAAAGTTATTCGAATTAATTAAATAACAAAAAATCAAAAGCTTGCACAATGTAAACAAACAAGAACCGGAAAACGTGATTTCTCTAATTAAAAGAATTCCGCCTCCTCCAAAACAATTCTATCGAATAAACTATTCAGGATAATTATAAAAATAATTTACAAGGTATTTTGAATGTACCTACAATTTTATCGATTAGGATAAAATAAAATAAACATATTAATTAACAATTAACATGCGATGCATTTTCATTCAATCATTTTGTTTTAATTGCATTATTCAATAAATTAACACTATAATAAATTAAAATAGTTTTATTATAAAAATGGGTGAATAAATGAGTGCATTTTAAAAATATTATGATACTTGCATAAAATTCTAATTAAAATTGATTTTTTTGTTATGATAACACAAATCAAATAAGTATAAGTACCTTTAATTAATTTAAAACTATTTTAAATACTTTCAAAATACATTCACATATTAAAATTGCATTGAAATTAACCATATATACTAGATATTTATGATGTACACTGATTGGTAGAGAAATTAGAATAATTTTATTCAACATTATAGCAAACTTCAGAAGCTAGTAATATATATCCACGAACAGGATGTTGCCATTGCACAAGAAAGGACATTCACATTTAAACTGCAATCTTAAGAGTGATGAACTGAAAATAAATTATATGAAGGATTTAAGGAGCTACTAATATTTTCAAGAGCAGAATGCCTATCATGCAAAAGAAAGAGCATTTATACTGAAAGGGCAATTCAAAATGAACCAACTGAAAAAAAAATGTATGAAGACTTGCAGATAGAATAATATTATTATTCAATATTAGCTAATGAAATATGCCCACGAATAAGATGTTCAGATTTAGAAAGCAACCCAGAAATATTTCCAAGAACAGCTCATCTTGCAAAAGAAAGGATGCACACATTTAAATTTCAATCTCAAGAAAGCTGAACTCAAAAAAAAAAATGAAAGCTTGTAATAGTAATTTTGGGCTTTGACAAAGGGAATGTGACAGACCAAGCTCTGTATAACCACAGCTAAACCATTCGAATGTGCTCGCCTGAAACTTACTAGACCACAGTTGAGAAGAGTGGTGGGATTCGTGACAGGGCACTGTTGATTAAATTACCATATTCATAACATGGGGATCTCTGATGAGCCCACTTGAAGGACCTGTATGGAAGACGATGAAACCTGCATACATGTTATGGGGCGTTAGGTTCAGAATGTTTGAGACCGAAACCATTAATCTTGGTCTAGACAGAATCCTATAGCTTCATCTACTTTAAATAACCACTTTTACCCAGAGACGTCTCATCTTCGGTTGAGGAGTTGTTCTCGAGGAAGGTAGATTTATGCGATATTTCTCTTATGTATTATTATTATTATTATTATAAAAAAATTTGAAATTAACGAATTCATGCCTGCCAAGGAGGGAGAGAGGATACAGGATTTACACCCCAGAGCCTCCCATCTCCTTGAGAGACATAAATCTTCACAAGGCAGCTACGTCTTTTGAAGAAAGTTCACTGACTTGTGGCCGTGTAGTCTGTACGTCCGTCAGTCCACGCGACGTCCGTTGGTCCGTCTGTCTTCCGAGTCGGTGGTACGTAAGTCTGTCTAATGTCCTGGTCAAGCAGGCTCCGTCCCTGCACCGCAGCGATGTGGAACCTACTAAAAGAAAGAAAAGAAAAGAAAAAGAAAAAAGAAACTTCAAGGGCTGTTACTTGAAGACAGTCTGATGCGATCTCAATGTACGAAGGGTGCCTATAATGACAGCCTTCTGCATAGAAGAGATAAGGTGACGAAGATGAGACCTGCAGACCGGAATTTGAGATAGATTCGTCTCGAGAGTGGGACGAATTCCGCCTAGGCAACCGATAATGAGGACAACCATTTTGACTGAGTAGCCAGAGTGTAGTTGTCGTAGTTCTTGTAAGAGATCAAGATATTTAGTCCGTTTTTGCTCCTCCTTCGTGACTATGTTCGTTTCTGCAGGCGCAGAGAACTCGATGACGTACATAGTCTTAGATGAGATATCCTGGAGCACTATATCAGGCTTAGTAGCAGAGAGCTGCCTGGTAGTTGGAAACGAGAAATTCCAGAAGATAATGCATTTCTCGTTCTTGACGACGGACTCGATCTCGCCTGGAGCATATGGTAGGACTGGCGTAGGGTCCACTTCATACTTGTGTCTCAAGAAGTAGTACAGCACGCGGAGGGCAGCGTTATGGCGATGTATGTAGGTGTTCGTGGCATAAGAAGGACATGCCGAGATGAGGTGCATCAGCGTCTCCGGCTGAGATTTGCACGCTCTGCACATAGTGGTGGAGACTGCTTTCTTATATACATACTTTTGGTGAGTTAGCGTCGCTATCACACCATCTTGGGCAGCGATGATAAAGCCTTCTGTTTCGGACTTGAGTCCAGCTGATCGCAGAAAAGAGAACGTAAGATCAACGGAAAGACTACAGGTGTCTAGATGACGGTAGAACATTCCCTGATGGTCACGATTCCGATGATCTTCGAAGAGGGAGCGTATTTCAGCTCGTTTCACAGCTGAACGAAGTCGAGATTTGGAGAGAAGGACCACGTTATCATCAAGATCACGATTAGACGGATCAAAAGCAAGGCCCAATTTAGACGCTGCATGTTGTGCTGCAGAGAACAAGAATGCTCCTTTACCCTGTAACTCATGATCGCGCACGAGTTCCATAAGAGGGTCTGAACTATTTATGACCTGACAAGCTATTCCTAAAACTACCCTATCATGTAGACATTCAACGGATAGGAGACCTCTACCTCCTTGCTGGCGTGGGAGGTAATTACGCGGTACAGAAGCACGTGGGTGCAAACTACGATTGACGTTCATGAGTTTGCGAGTGCCTCTATCAAGTTCCTTAAGCTCCTCTATTGTCCATTTGATGGAACCAAAAGAATAGAGAAGGATGGGTATTGCAAGCATATTAGTAGCACGGATCTTATGGATCCCAGACAATTCTGATTGCCAGATTTGTCGAAGACGGTGCCTATACCTGCCGCGAAGAGCTTCCTTGACAGTAGACACACTTTGAATGTGGTTTTCACCGACACCCAAATATGTGTAGAGCTCTTCTTCATCGAGATGTTTCACGATGCTTCCATCTGTGAGCTGCACGTCTGCATCGTAATCAGGGACACGACCCCTCTTACAATGAATGACGGCACATTTATCGAGTCCGAATTCCATGCCAATAGCCTTCGTGTACTGATGGACAGCTTTGAGAGCTTGAGATAGACTGCTCTCAGAAGAAGCATAAAGTTTCAGGTCATCCATATAGAATAGATGAGTTACCTGATGCTTCCTATCTGTCGGGGGACCACAACGGTAACCAGTTTCTTCTCGCAAGCGCAAGGAAAGGGGCATAAGGGAGATGCAGAATAAAAGCGGGCTAAGGCTGTCGCCTTGATAGACACCACGCTTATACGTTACCAGATCTGTTGAGACAGTACGTTTACCACATCTAATGGTAAATTTGGTCTTCCACAAAGGTAACAGCTCTTCGATGCATCTGATGATATCGGGGTGAATTTTCAAACATTTGAGCAGCACCAATATGAGTTGGTGAGAGGTAGTGTCAAATGCTTTCCTATAATCCACCCAGGCCATACTCAGGTCGCGCTGATACTGACGAGCGTCTTGACAGATACATCTGTCAACAAGAAGATTATCTTTGCAACCTGATATACCTCGTTTGGAGCCGCGTTGCTCGTATATCATCTGCCAAACCGGTTCTATGGTTGTGAGTATGCGTTCATTAAGAATGGAGGTGAACGCTTTGTACACGGTATTGAGACATGTAATCGGGCGATAATTGCTCGGAACTGAAAGGTCTCCTTTCTTGGGAATCAAAACTGTTCGTCCTTCCGCGAACCACGTTGGAAAGGTCCCGTACCCAAGGATGTATGAAGTAAAGTGCCTAGCTAGATGCGCGTGTGTGGAAGTTAAACGTTTCCACCAGAAGTTGGACACAGCATCCATGCCAGGCGCCGAATGATTCTTCTTGCCTTTGAAAGCAAGGGATACTTCATCAGCGGTAACAGATGTTAGGACCGCTTGTTCTGCTAGGCGCGCGTTGCAGAACCTTTCGAACAGTTTGATTGGTCTTATATTTTTATCTACATTGGTCGACTTTTCATATAAATCACGCCAGTAGCCATCGATTTGCTCTATCGAAGGTGGATTCTCGACGAGAGAAGGGGGTTTTGCAAATAAACGGGAAGGATTCGATACAAAGATCTTGTTCTCTCGAATACACTTCTCGCGTTTAACTAGCTTTTTTCGAGCGAGAGCTAGTGCACGTATCTTTTCAATGTTTCGCTGCTTGATAGTGAGCAGGATACCCTTGTTTAGTGTGTGGTGTTGGTGCCTGAGTTCACGCGCGAAGGCTCGCACCTTTGGGGTGAAGGGTTTACCAGCTTTCTGGTACTCTAACACACACTCGATACGTGATACCGTCTGTCGAAGAGGCGTCAACTTGGAGTCAAGTTGCTCTATACGCTTGCATGTTTTCTCCTCGGCTGTCTCAGTAGACTTGGGGGCAGGAGAAAGAGCACACATTGCAGCATAGACTGAGCTATCGATTTCGAGTAGGCTACTTGTGTGATTCAGATGATCGTCGACGATCTGGTTGATTAAAGCAAGGTCTTGTGCTTTGGCAAACGTTTTGCGGTACTTGGGACGTTTGCGTTTGGAAAGGTCATTATCGGTTTTGAACAGGATATTTTGAAACCGTTCTTTAAGCTCTTCCAAACGAGTGTTTGGTGGCTCAGCAGGAAGGATCGGAGTTTCCTCTACGTTGGCTTCCGTGGTCGAAGTGAGTGGCGTGGCTGTTTCCGCCGTTAACACAGGTAATGCTGGGATATCTTCGGGTGTCAGAGGCGTAGGTGGTGAAGTCTCTAACACAGGTGGTGGTGGGGTATTTTGACATACCCGATCCTGTGTCTCAGTATCAGATCTCTCACTTTCTAATACTGGCTCATCCTGAGATATTCCATCCTGCGTCTCAGCGACTAATGTCTCACGTGTAGAATGGACTACACCAATAGCAGCCGGCTCTATCTCATCACCTCGATTCACTTCCGCTTGCGTAGTCCTGCATCGTTTCTCTTGTCCTGTTCGGGGTTTGTCAAATCCGGTTTTTTTGAGACGGGATGCTTGATCGCGTAGATGTTGCGATTTCATATGGGAAAGTTCGGGATGCTTTTCGCACCAGAGGGTGTGCATCCTGCCCATATAGCCACGTCTAGATGGTTCACTTGCTTCGTAACAAGTGAGCAGGTCAGCCTTAAGTGCCTTCGTCCATTGAAAGCGCTGAAGACGACTGTTTTGTGTGCTCGCTCGACTTTCTTGAGAAGTGCCTTGAGATGGCTCTTCGTCGTCAGCGGCACGTCTAGTCTCCGGGACTAGCCTGGGATCCAAAGCCAAATTTGATTGCTCTCCCTCATATCCGTGAGAGCTACCCCCTATAGGTAAGGTAGAAGCGTCACCTGCAGGGGGGCGGGGTTCTGTAGGACTGGGTCGACTACTACCCGCCTGAGGACCGAAAAATCTGCTTCTCAAATTTGACATTTTTTGGATTTGACTCATTTAGCTCCGCTGAGTCAGCACGGACCCACCTCGTTAGCCCATCACTTTGAGCGGAATTGATGGTTACCGGGTATGGCACGTGTCCTAGTGTTAGGCTCGGACGTGAGGTTAGGGATTGCCTGCCCTTATTATTATTATTATTATTATTATTATTATTATTATTATTATTATTATTATTATTATTATTATTATTATTATTATTATTATTATTATTATTATTATTATTATTATTATTATTATTATTATTATTAATGGTAATATTGCAATGGGCAGGAAGTTTATCTTGCTGTTTAAGGGAGGAAATCCAATACTTGACTTTCAACAACTTACTCCTCCTGAAACACTATAATTTATGGTATTGCGAATTAGATTGTTCAAAAGACTTCAAGAAAGGACACGACTGTGAGTAATCTTCCATAGTCTAGGCAATATTACTCCTTATCCTTGCTTGTATCCATGAGGGTAGATAAAATCCTTTTGGCTTGTAACGAACCATCTCCAAGATTACTTGAAAAAAATGCAATTTTCCAATTATTTAAATCCTTTTCTCTATTTTAACTTAAAAGTACTGAAATATTATATTTCTTTCCATGTATCTGGAGACTATAATGTCCAATCAGGATACTAATCATGAGTTAGGTGATTTCCTCTTTTTGGTTTAAAAGTTATACAAACTGCACTTTAGTTCTTGATCTATATACTATTTACAATCCACTCCATTATCGAGGAAAAATGAAATCTATAACACTGATAACTTGACACTTTTCCATGACTATAACGTATTTGAAAATCAATTTTGAAATGCAAAATTTGTGTTCCACTTATAGTGTTAATCAATATAATGGTGATTGAATTGCAATTATGTGAATATTATTAAATTGTTACAATTTTTAATAAAAATTTTTATTGGTTTATAATTGATTTTAAAAAAAAATTCAGCAAAAATTATGTAATTTAGGTGCTACTTAAATAATATCAGAATAGACATTTAAATTAACAAAAAAAAAAAAAAAACGAGTGTAATATTGTACCCCCACAATTAAATTCTGCTTTACAGTATCAAATCATAAAAATATATAAATTTGTTACATTTTTTAAAATCATTATCAGTTTTATCAGTTCAATCTGTTTATTAATATTTAATAAAATATTATCTTTACTAAATCAATTCAAAATGAATTCTTTCATGGTAAATATACTTTGATAGCTCGATCTGAACATAACTTATCGATATTAACATTTTTAGGGATTTTTATTATTATGCGTTGTTGCTGCAGTATATGCATCACATGGTGAAGAACATGTTGATTATCATGTAAGTAGGATAATAACGAATTTTTCCGACACGCAATGAAAACTTAATCTCGATTTAAATTTTAAAGGCCCCAGCTCATTACAACTTTGATTACGCTGTAAAAGACCCACATACTGGTGATAATAAACATCAATGGGAAAAACGTCATGGAGACCATGTAGAAGGTGAATACACTTTACATGAAGCTGATGGTACCATTCGTGTTGTCCACTACGTTGCTGACCCACACAAAGGTTTCAATGCTGAAGTAAAACGCGTAGGACATGCTCAACATCCACAACATTACAAAACTTATGACGAAGGACATCATTAAGTTATGTGAATTATTTATATGACTGTGTGTTATGACTTCCAAACTTCTTCTTGCCTTGTTTTGTTATATATTATGATTTTTTTATACTATTTTAAAAAAATAAAAATTATTTATAAAAATGTTTAATATTTTAATACCAATTAACAACATAAAACCTTGGTCTCCGGAGAAGTGTCTTTTCTCCACAACTTTTCATTCATACAAATACTCAATATTTTCTTAAATTTTCTTTTGTTCTCCAGCAAATTTTAATTCGACAGAATTTCACCAAAGTACCCATAGACCATTCTTTTTCGAAGGTTTCGTATTCTGCATTTCATTTTGAGGTGCTTAATACTAAGTAAACGAGTGAGTTAAAATCTGGAATAATACTTTCTTTTTCTCGAGAAAGATCTATTTTGTTCCGCTTATGTGGTACAGGTCGTGATAACGCTTTATAAAAAGTGGAAGATCGAGCGAACTTCGATACCTCGATACATAACCTTGTCTCAGCTTCCTTGGTTTGTTTCAGTCTCGAGTGTTATTTTCAAAATGTAGGTTTTTTACATTCTTCCATTCTCAAGAGCTAAAATCCAATTGTAAATACTTCTTTCTTGTAAAATAGTCTGTAGCAACATTTTTCTCTAACTTTTAATGCCAGTATATATCCAAAACTTATATGCATTCCTGCAGGTACCTCCTTTGTTTTAGCGCCTCTGCCATGTTCTTCTATGAATTGATTCTCATGAAAATTCTCAGGGCTATGTATTTTCCATATGATCTGTGCTCTAAAGGCAAAGCATATAATTAAGAAATATTTTTAACCCAAGGTTTCCATTTCACTCGTAAACCAGTGATTTTCTTTACCTACGTTAAAAAGTTTGTGAGATCATACTTGAAAACCACTTCTCATAAAGAAAGTATAGAACTCTTTTACTATCTAACATTTATCAACTATTTATTAAGTACAAGAGTGATACACACCCGCTTCGTTGGGTTCCAAAGACTGATAAAAATTGCTCTCGTTTATCCCCTTTCTATAACACTTGAAATAATGGTAAGGATTGTTTTAAACAGGTAAAATATATGTACGGTTTTCAATGTACAATAGTTGTAATTATTCATTGAGTACATTAGAAAAGATGACCGTGAAATATTTTATATTGACTATTTTTACAGAAATCTGTAATTTATGGTAATGTCCAATGACTTCTTTTACAGAAATCTGTAATTAATGATAATATCAAATTAAATTCATTTTTTAATTTTTTTTTTATACCATGTATATATCATGAAATATACATAGTATATTAAGTTTAGTCCCAAGTTTGTAACACTTAAAAATAATGATGCTAGGAAAAAAATTTTGTCATAGGTGTTCATAAAATCACCTAATTAGACAATTTTCGGTAGTCCGTCCGTCTGTGGACACGATAACTCAAAAACGAAAAAAGATATCGAGCTGAAATTTTTACAGCGTACTCAGGACGTAAAAAGTGAGGTCAAGTTCGTAAATGAGCATCATAGGTCAATTGGGTCTTGGGTCCGTAAGACCCATCTTATAAACCGTTAGAGATAGAAAAAATGTTCCTTATCAAAAATTAAACAACTTTTGTTTGAAACATTTTTTCGTAAACATCACTGTTTACCCGTGAGGGCGCCAATTAGGCGGAAATTTTATAATATGTACTATACTTGATTATCAGTTATGTATGTGTCACATGTTTGTATGTGTAATGTGATAAAGAAATCAACACTGGCTATGGCATGGTATTTCAACAACTAACTCAGTCAATTGTTTGTTTACACTTGTTTTAATTAATATATCTTTATAAATTATATCTCATGTGTTATTCTGATATATCAGCTATATTGCTGTACATTCATTAAAAACCATTCCCTAGTTTTAGCATGAAAGCGTAAAAAACAAACAAACATGCTTACTTTCGCATTTATAATATATAAAGATTTTAACTCTTTTTATAATGTAAATTAAAGATGTCACATCATGGCGCTATGATGGTATTATTTTGATAATAAATTTTTTTATGTAAATATTTAAAATAATTACAATTGTATTCTAAAAAAAAACTGTCACTTTCATTGAATTGAGTTGTAACTTGTGTATGTTCAATACAGATATAGATTAAAAAATGACAAGAATTAATATCATATATACACGCATATATATGCGTATTGCATACAATATATTATACTTTCTTCATTATCATTTATTTTTACTTCTAGTTCAGTAAAATAATTTTTAAAATTAAAAAAAAAAAAAATGTCTTTGAAATGAATATTGAAATAAAAACACGACCCATATTATTATATACATTATTTGCATTTCTATATTACTTGTTAGACCGGCTTTGAAAATAACAGCTTTATAATTAATTATTTTTAATCTAATTATTCATAACTAGGGAAAAGATGATTGTGTATTTACTTACGAAAAGGTTAAGGCGTAACCAATTACTTACAATACTTGTGATGGACTGGACTATATGCATGAAGGAGGTGCACTCAGCCTCTGAAATTGAGGAGTTATAAATGAAATTATCAGCGGAAAGGTGGTAAAACACATATATGGTATCAAAATGGGCTCTATAGCTTAAGTGTGTCCTTCGTGGACACCCAATTTAGCCTAACCTAACCTAACCTACTTATGAAAAAGAAGAACTAACAGAATTACTTGCTTAAGTATTCTGCATGTTGAGAAAATTCGTTGAAAACAAAATATCAAGTTGTTATCAGCTTCATGAATATTTCATTGATATACTGCATCCTATAGTATAAAAAAATTATAAATAATACAGGTTAGCGTAAGTTTTGGTTTGGAAAAAAGATCCGATTGACGGTGTCTCAATGCATCCTCTCTTAAACTTTCGCTTTAATCATTAGCCTCTCTTAACGTTTCGTTTACAATCCTGGTTATCCAGGACTGGATGTCGGCTTAGCAGATTCTTCTATCGTTTTTAATCACATCCCCCGACATACCAGGCATTTGTGATCCCTTTTTCTGGAGCATCACCTCAACAGCACGGTTTCTTTTATATATAAGACATAACCTTGCAGTTTCCGGGAATGTACAGCCAGGAAACTTTGGTAAAGCACGGATTTTCTTTCTAAGGAATATCTTTTCTAAGAATCTGTACTCCTGATGTTAAAGATACTAGCCTTTCTTTTTTTTAAAGAAATACATCTATTGATTTGTTTTCCCAAAACAAGCCTGTGATTAGAATGGCTTAAAGTAGTGAGTAATAGCTTCGACCATTTGAAAAGCATTAAAAACTTGTTAAATATCTAAAATCCGTTCCCTATTTACAACTTTCTTTCTAATTTAGTTTTTGTTTTAACAAATTTGCTTATTTTCTTTCAATGAACACATATATCATAAGCATTGAAACTGGTTTACTTTAAAGAAATATAAAGAAATTTATACCTGGTCAAAGTTTCTGTTATTGATTTTCACACCAGAATCAGCGTTCACTCAACGGATAACTTTTACCATCTAAATCAATTTATAGTTATTTTTATGGCATACCCAAATTTTTTGTTCGTCTGCAACGTTCTCAGCTTTTAAAGAGTTTTAGACATAACTTGAGGGTACTATCATTTAAACAAAAAGCTAACTCTATTGACTCTCCATTTTTTCAAAACGCAACGTCTTTAGGCGACATATATTCACTTGTAACACACCAGCAAGGAAACATAGTTTTAAATTGTCCAATATGAAATCTTTACGAATATTTTTCACATAAGTTAATCCCATAGACAGATTGGAATCGAATCCATGGCCCTTGGCAATAAAGACTAATATAGAACATTTGACCTACAGTCTACATCTGATGATGTGTTGAGAAGTATAACCTTTCTTCACTGTTTAATGAATACCCTTTCATTTTACACAATGAAACAGGCAAATTTGCTAGCCTGCTCATTGTATAAAAAAAATTTAATACGTTATTAGTAAGTTATTGTAGTACAGGTACAGTTATGTGTATCGACACAGTAGCTAATACGAACAAAAACAGATAGTGACTCTTAATCTATTTTTCCTTATTCTATTCTTTACTCATTCTCTTATTCTATTATTTTATTTCTATTTTTTATTTTTCCTGATATTTATATCTTTCTTTAACTTTACGTTAGTTATAATCTTATTGACAGTGATTCAATCGACATAAAGATTACAAACCAACAAAATATATAGAGCGTTAATATTCAAAACCGGCAAAATCCCAGCAAACCTATGAAGGAAATTATAAAAAAGCCCAAAATTTTATATTTTATAGAAAGAATAAAGTCTCTATTTAAAAAATAAATAAATAAAATATACAAAAATATATAACATACTTTCAAAACATTATAGACTTAAATATACACTTCTGTTCATAAAGAACACACCTAAATAGTACATGATTAATGAACATTAGGGTACAAAATATATATATATATAGAGATATATACAAAGATACATAATATTTCAACGGGAAAAAACAATAAAATTTTCACATATATAAATCACAGTAAGAAATGAAATAATTTTGGTTGTGTGACGTCCAGGGTCCATATTTGTAGGTCCATATATTTTTAGTGGGAACCGTATAAGTGTGGATGAGTTTCATGTCCAATTTTCTTGACAACAGCGTTGAATCCAACATGTGGGTCTGATGTGTATT
This sequence comes from Chrysoperla carnea, assembly GCF_905475395.1. Lineage (NCBI taxonomy): Eukaryota > Metazoa > Arthropoda > Insecta > Neuroptera > Chrysopidae > Chrysoperla > Chrysoperla carnea. Next base: position 131,837,269 of record NC_058337.1, read on the forward strand.
CAACAATACGTGTTGAGCCATCAGCCTCCACTAAACTGTATGCGCCTTGGACATGGTCACCATCACGATGTTCCCATTGTTGTTTGTGATCACCGGTATGTGGATCACTTACAACATAGTCAAACTTGTATTTTGGGTGAGCCTGTAAATAATTCAGAATTCAATAAGTTTGCAATCTTTTTGGTCCATAGGTATATTGATAATTGTTGATTTATACGATTTCAAATATACGATTTTTTCCCCCAAAAATATCTACTTTTGTTCCTCCGTTTTTATATTCAGAAAATTTCATTACATTTGGATAATTATTTAGGAACACCACATTTGAGTCCTTAATACCCAAATCAGTATATTCTTAGTGCGTGCTCTTAGAAGAATTCAGCTTTTGGAGTAGTCCTCCTTTCTATTCCAATTAAATGAACTAAAAGATTATTTTCTCTAAAATTAGCCTAATATATTTTGAATCCAGAATTCCTGTAAAAATATTTGTCAAGCCGTGTATGAGGTATGATCGAGCATGCCTAAATTCTAGAAGGAATATTTCTTCCTCGTTCTTTTCCATTCCATACTAGTTAGTCCTAATAGATTTGACTTGAATTTAAGTTAAAAGAGGCATTTCCCTTTCACATGCCTGCTGCGCAATTTGGATCAGCTCCTTTTCTGACTTTTTAACTAACCGAACGATCACTTTGTTACGGCATTTTCCTCTTCTACAAGAATATCTTTCCGTGCAATAAGGAACTCTTTATTTCTTGATACTCTTGACCATTTCAAAGCGAGGATTATTTTAGAAAATCCTGGTTATGGCAAGCAGTCTACAGTTCTCTGGTTCTTTAATGCTGTACTTCGTTTATTATTGCTTGCTAGAGATGTCATGAGAGAAATGAAACGATGCGATAACGCGTTTACGAAAGACGAACTGATAATAAAAACCCTGATTTTCAATAAATATTCACTAGATAAACATAAGATAGAGATGGACGATACATATTACATATTCGAGAGGCAGATAATAGATTTTCCAATCAATCTGATTTTTAGTCTTTGAAAATCTATTAATCAGAAACCGACAAATTTAAAATCTTAAAGCTTATTCAACTTTGAAATTCTTGGTAAACACATGAACCGATCAGATAATTATTATTTTATTTCAATCCTAAAAAGATTTTACTATAAAAATGAGACGGTAGAAAACATTCAACCATGGAAACAATACGAGACAAGTCAGTAACCATATTTTACAAGTCGAGACATGTTTATAGCGGCTCGTTTCGCCGCAACACCATTGCTTCTTTCTTAAAAAATAAATGTCCCTCAAAAACATCTAGATAATTTTCAAGGAAACTGGCAATTAATTTCTTGATAATCTTGATAATTTCAAGGAAATTAATAATTAACTCTGTTAGCAGTTTAACAATACGTGAATTTAAACAATTACCCTTTTTAGTATATGCTTTTGTTTAATAAAGTATTGGTTTTTAATCATGTTGTGATATCACAGGAAATTTTGTGTTGTCTATTGTCTATTGTGTATCTATATTTGTGTTATAGTTGTTAATTAATTTAATTTAATTAATAAAAATAATAAAATAATTATTATCGTTATTATACTTACATAATAGTCGATTACTTGTTCGTGTTCTTCATGACCAACAGATTGAACAACTGGAATAATACCAGCATGTACAATGCTTAAGACAATGGATAATGTGACAAAAATCTATAAGGAAAATTATAATTAATTTTTTATTGAAGAGAAAATTTAATCTTTGATTTCATTCATAACTAAGAACTCTGCATTCATACTTGAATAAGGAAAATATTGAATCAAACGATGTTTTGAAAACGTAGGACGAATTTTATTAGAGATAAATTAACGTTTATCAGAATTCTATCTTAATCTTAGCAACAGCATTGCCAACTCTACCAACTTTGAGTATTCTTATAAAAGAAAGTTGGTAGATTGCCACCTTTGAGTAATTCAACGTAACTAGATCTAAGATTAGAACTACCAACTCTTAAGCAGAATTTGCTGAAAACTACCAACTTTTTAAATCATGTCTACCACTTAGAGTGATTTTGGGTTAGCAACGCTGGTTAGCAGAGAATGCTGGCCAGCTTCCTAATATCTACTGTTCCTGCGTGTCCTTTTCTTGGAAGGTACCTTGACCGTTTTATGGAATCTAGAATACTTCCTGGTAATCCTAATTAAAGAACCGCATTTATTCATAACACTAGTCTGCTGACGGTGAATTCTATTAGAGATCGGTGAATAAACGTACATCAGAATTCTGTTTAAGTCAGCAGAGTAGCTACCAAACATCTAGCAAACATTTTGTGTGTGTTTTTCGACTTTCTTAAAAGGTATCTCAACAGACTCCGTCTGGTATGGACAAATAATGCAGATTAAGGAGTCTGGTGAAGTCAGTCAAAATACCAGCAACTTTGCTGTCGTGATTTCACTCTCCAGAAAGATTTTATGCATTCAGGCATTTTGTGTCAAGCTCTCCGTGAGTTTCAACGATTCGCTACTTTTATATCTTTCTTACGTTAGGTCTATTAAGTAGGATCATCAATTATCTTTCCTGTTAGGCTTACTACAGCAGTATATTTTCAATTCTAGGTGTCGATGATTCGATTGACGACTGAGTGGCGATTACCACAATCAATCATTATTCCTGTAAAAAGTTAGCCATTATTCCTACCCAAACTTAGAATATAAGAGCCAAGTTTATCCAAGCTAGTTAATCTCCACAAAATACGAGGGTATTTAAAAATTGTAATTAATACTCCTAAGCTTAAAAAATACGTAAATAATCGACTAGATTATTGGAGTCTCGCAAAATAATAAACATAACAAAATTCCGAGAGAAAAATATTAGATACGTTAGTTGGCTGAAGACCAAAAAAATTTACGTAACAGAAGGTTAATTATTGCAAACTTTCTCCTATAACAAGAGGTATGAAGAAGTACTCGAAGTTTGCTACATTTTGAGTATTTATCCTATATTTTAATAACATTTTACCGAAAGTTTATACACAGAAGGTATAGAAAAACTGTAACTGCAAAATGAAACGATCATTCGCAATTACTATAGACCCAACTTTAAATTTCCGGAAGTCTCCCGGAAGTATTATAATATTTCACATATCCATTATTCTTTAAATTTCACTTTATTTTCTATCACAAGGCTTAACACTTATAAATTCGAGAACCACTAATCACGTTATCAATAATTTTTCGAAAAAGTACAATTTTATATACGAATATTTTGCACTTACGATAAGTTTTGAGTACATATTGAGTTGATTTTAGGTTTTACTTTTTAACTTTAAATTAAAATATAATTTAATTTAATTAAATGTTCAAATTGTTTGAACTGATAAAACTGATAACTATCATAATATGTGCTGGACATTTTATAGTAAAATCATATCATCAACCCCTCTTCAAAAATAATCGTACATCACAGTACAAATATGTGATATGTTGATGATATATTTACTACCCACTTTTGAAGGTAAGGTAAGGTGTAATATGAGTGAATGGTTTGGGGATTCATTGAAGCTAAAAGAAATGTTATTTAATTATAATACATAAATAATTATTATTATATGAAGTGCCATCATAAATGTTACATACTTACTTTACTAAATATAAAATACTTGAGTTTAGAGATTGTTCTACAAATCTTGATCCCTGTAAGACAATAGACTTTTGTCCACTAAGAATAAATCGGTTGGATAAAAGTTTCTAATGATTAATCATGATATGTAGATAACAAAACACAAAATTATTTTCTATAAAATATAAGGATTATTATTATTTTAAAAAAAAATTCTATACATCCTGTCACGTGACAGCAAACACCAATCAGATGTACTTTGAAGGTACTACGTCACGCCATATGAAGGGCTATGTAAGCTTACAAATATAAAAACATGTATACTTGCAAATACTTGTAAACTTGCATTCAAGTCGCCAAGACACTCAACACTGTTTTAGAAGTAAATTTGGTTTTTTAAATAATACATTCTTGTTGGAAATCAGATACGAATGTAACGTATAAACCAATTTTAGGACAAAAGTTTCCGAACAATCAAATCAGGTCATCTGATATGCCAAATTTTTTATACACCAATAACATAGTTACTATATATAAATTTGATAAAAAAGTAATATGGTCCAAGGAATAACATAGTGGGATCAAAAGTCAATGAATAAGCTCTGTATAGTATTAAACAAGGAATTAAATAGAGTTAGTACAAATTCAATCAATTCTAATATAAACAATAAACTTGATTAGGCTCCTAATAGAAAATTGACAATTTAATCAGTTTCAAGTAATTTCGCAACCATTATCAGTGGGTTCAAAGAACTTAACTTTTAGATTTTCATGAAAAATTGAAATGCTTTTTGTTAATTTTTTTATGCAAATATAGTTCGAGTAGATCCTATAACTCGAAAATTACGCATTTTTAACAAAAAAGCAGGTGAAAACAAACAATTGACTGAGTTAATTGTTGAAATACCATGCATAGTCAGTGTTGATTTCTTTATCACATTACACATACAAACATGTGACACATACATAACTGATAATCAAGTATAGTACATATTATAAAATTTCCGCCTAATTGGCGCCCTCACGGGTAAACAGTGATGTTTACGAAAAAATGTTTCAAACAAAAAATGTTTTTTGATAAAGGACATTTTTTACATTTAAGCTTTTGTTCTATCTCTAACGGTTTACAAGATGGGTCCTACGGACCCAAGACCCAATTGACCTATGATGCTCATTTACGAACTTGACCTCACTTTTTACGTCCTGAGTACGCTGTAAAAATTTAAGCTCGATATCTTTTTTCGTTTTTGAGTTCACAGACGGACGGACAACCGGAAATGGACTAATTAGGTGATTTTATGAACAGCTATGACAAAATTTTTTTCTTAGCATCATTATTTTTAAGCGTTACAAACTTGGGACTAAACTTAATATACCATGTATATTTCATATATACATGGTATAACACTGTGGAAAAAAAATTGTTAAAAAATCACGCTAATTGAAATAATTTAAAATGATTTTTATTGGCTACTGACCTGTGACGTCAATTAGTAAGTATCGTAACTCGTTTATTTTCAATTTTACACGTAAACCGGTTAAACCAAAGTTATTTGAAATTAAATTTCCTTCAATTTTGGTTCTTATTAATTTTTTTCTAGAATCGACATTTTTCGATTTAGATCCGAGAAAAGGTGGTCGTTAATTTTTGTTTGTTGCATAACTCGTTTATTTTTAATTTTACGCCAAAATAGTTATCACTACTATAGTGGTTAGAAATTAAATTTCCTTCAATTTTGATTCTCATCAATTTTTCCTAGGATCGATATTATCTGATTAGGCTATAATTACATGTTGCTTAAAGGATTCTCAACAGCATTACATGTCATTACATGAATGACGTCTAGATTAGAGCCGCCATCTATTTTTTTGGACTTTTCTGGAACTATGGAACTACGAACTTTAATGAAGTAGACAAATTTGCTCAATTGAACAAAACACTAACTCTAAACAATATTTTCCTTTTATAATAATGAAAACAGACATTATTCAGGTAATACAAAGTATGTATGTTAAGAATTTAACATTGCATATTGCGTAATTTAAAAAAATAACAATAATTTTCTAAGAACCAATAAAGCATAAAATAAATATTATAGCACGTTTAAACAATACAATATATGTACTTATACAAATTATAAATATACAAATAATGATGTATTCAAAAAATCATTTATAAAATATAAAAAACACATGTAATTAAAATGTCACTTTCCCTTGATCTTGAATAAACGTATCATGAATACTAAAAATCTACTTAAATATATGTTTTATAATGACTTAATTTAATTGTATCCTCATAATAAATATACTTGGTAACGGATCTTCCGGAGTGTTTGTCAAATGTTGGCAAAAAAAAAACCATGGAAACTTGAATTGTATATTTTGAAATTTGTCTCAACAATTGAAATATGTTCTAGTATTATATCCGGCTCGAAGTACCAGTATATATTTTTGTCAAGATGGTTATTTAATAATTAAAATCTCCCCTGAGTAATTTTTAAGGTAGAGTAGCCTTAATTTTAAAAAACTTGTGCAATAATTTCAAGAAAAAAAAAACTTTTTTTAAATTATATCGTAGAGTATTGATTTTTCTTTAACTTCCCGAGCAAAAAATGTATTTATAATGAATTATTCTAATTTTCACTGTATATTAAAATGCAAAAATAATCGAAAATGCGTTAGCTAAGCGAATTCCCTCAGAGATTGAACAATTAAAATTTAAAAAAAAAAAAACATTTTTCTTAAAATCGAATATTGCATTTTTAGTCTTCCAAGAATTTTTATTTCGAAAACTAAGCATCTAGGGAAAATATCACAAGATTACTTTTTTTTTGTATTTGCGCACCTCCCCATTCTCTTGTTTATTTGTCGATTTTTCTCAATTAACGAACTTGATCTTTCAAATACCAAAACCCTTCTTGACACCAAATATTATTCAAATCGGACCTAAATTGAGGCCGCTAGAGAGTTTATATAAATTTTAGCCATGGTCATTTCTGACATCTATTAGGTAGGATCGATGAAAACTAGAAGAAATTTTTACAAAATTCAATCATCAGTATAAAAGCAATAGCTCCATTTCTTTCGGAAATTCGATCAAAATCAAAAACCCGACTGCGTTAAATAAAACCTTAAAAGAAAATAAGTCCAGTAGTTAGCATAGCGACTTTAACAGTCGGGACCCATTGTTGGAAAGTCGGTCTAGATTTTAATGGATTAATTTTAATAACAAGAATTACTATACCTAACGATACCTAAATATGATTAAAATATTAAATTTGCGGTCAAATAAGTGAAGGAAAAATTGGTCAGAAGAGTATTGGCAAAGTTTGAAATATGTCTTTCAATGAAATAAAACTGAAATATTTAATTATATCGAAAATTGTAGAAAATCCATTTTTATAAAATTTTTCATCGAAAGACTTTTTCCATAAATCATACTTACAGGAATAATTTTCGATTTTTGCCTCAATTTCCTAGATCAGTTTTTTGTATTTTTAAAATACGTATTTTCGACTACCAAGTAGTCATCATCAGTAAGAATTAGCAGTAAATGTTACTCTTTGCTAATTTGGTGGCGGACTGCACATTAACGGACTGCACCAAATTAGCAAAGAGTAACATTCACTAGCTAATTCTTACTGATGATGACTACTTGATAGTCGAAAATACGTATTTTAAAAATACAAAAAACTGATCTAGGAAATTGGGGCAAAAATCGAAAATTATTTCGATATATCCTAGAGTTCTCATTTATTATCTTCGATAATATTTATACATACTTACAGGGAAAATTTTAAAATTTTTCGGCTACTATCAGCCAAGCAGGGAAAAGTAGCGAAATAAGTTAAAAAGCAGATCATACTGGCAATCAATATTTACAAAAGTTCTAGAAAAATTATTGTATCTCGCAACGAAAATAAAATTCATTAAAAATTTCACTTTTTTATGATCTTTTAAAAAATTTTTTGAATGGTAACAAACACAGCTTGAATAAAAAATATATAGATCATATTTTTGTCATAATTTTTTGTTTCATTTAATAATTTTAATTAAAAAATCTTACTAATTATGTATAAAATTATTCTCTTTTTTTGTTGTTTAATTATAAGATTTTAATTAAATAAATGAAATGTATGTAGGTATATATGGTATAAATATATGCAATCGTAAGTCGGAAATATTACGGAAACGGAAATTGAGTAAAATGAACTAATAATAAGATATAAAATATTATATTTTACACAGAAAATTATTACAAAAATATTTTTATGTATACATATTATGTAATACGACGAAAAAAACAAATTAAATAAATTAAAATTTAAAAATTAAGTGAAAATTATTTTTAATTTAAAAAAAAAAATTAGTTCATTAAACATCAAAAGTGTAATAAAAAGAAGCAGTTAAGATTTTCGTTAATATCTATGTAATTTTTATTAATTTTATTAATGAAACCCGTTAAAAAACCAACGTTTTTTATTTTATTGCTGAAAATTCATTTTAAATCATTAAAATCATTCTAGTATGTCCAGAAGTTAAATACTAAAACTACATACTTTCGACCTGCTATCGGGACATTCCCGCTGTAAAAATTTAAGATCTTGAAATAACGGTCACAGTGGCTTGAGGTTTTCACTGTGCCCGTTCAGAGTATTTAATTGAAATTTTTGCCCTGCCAATCAACTGAAAAATCAGAATACATTTCAAAGTCTCCATCTTACACTCAACGGGAATACTTTTCCTGGTTAGATAATATAGGTATATGTAATCATACTCTAGTAAACGAGGCTTGAACCTGTAAATTCTTTCCTATAACTCCGATTAATCAGAAAATTTGGGATTAAGCTTTGTTCACCCTCTAAATCAAAAGTGATACGGTGCCTAGTGGTGCTTTTGCCGAGGAGGTGGAAAAATATATGTTGGAAATGGCAACGAGAATCGATAAAGCGATGGAATCTTAGAAAAAGTGTCAAGTATATTTCAGTCAATACTTTCCGAGTTATTAGCGATTGAAATTCGGAGTATTTAACGTTAAATGACTGAAAAGTTGGACGTTTTTTGAAAAAAGTATATCAGACACTTTTTAAAGTACAATAAAAAACTTTAAAATGAAAAAAATTGCAAGAAATTTGCACCAAAATTAACGAAGTTACAATGAAAAGAAACCTTCTCGTACCTTTTTTTTCTATTTTTAATTCAGCACAAAAACAAATGAATTCACCAAGGGGATTAAAATTTATGCTTGCCACTTTCCAATTTACGTTATTAAGGTACTGATAACATGCTCAAACAGTTCTAACAGTTCCGAATATATAGTTTCTAAACTATTGCAATTTAAATGCAAAAAAAAATTTCGAAAAAAACAAAAATATTGCCCTTATTGTTAAATAACTCAAAAAATAACAAAGTTACAAAAAAAGTTTAGAGAATCTATCAATAACTGATAAGAGAGAGAGATTTGAGAGAATAATCGATATTCGATATTAATAAAAATTATATAACAGCTGTGTGATTAATTCACACGAAATTTTTAGTCTATATTCTTGAAACCATAGAAGAATTATTAAATTAAAAACCACAATAATAAAAATTCACCAATATATGAATAATATAACAGATAGATATCATTACTATAAGTAAATCAATATGGCGGAAAAGTATTAAATATTTATTAATATAATAATGTGTGAAAAAAAATCATATTTAATATAAATAATTACATTTATTTTGTTACAATAATTTATTACATAAAATAATGACTTGCAAAATAATTATTAATATCGCGTCAAACGCAAGTACTTATCAATTTATGTCTTATTGGGTTGTATCGTCCAATCCAAAAATTATTTTTCGAAGGTTATGATTTCGAGTAGGTTACACTACAACAACCCGCCAAATTTGGGCCTAATTGCAATTTACCACATAAATGGGCAAAAATTCAAATCATGCCTTAATTTTGGGATACCTTTAATGATAACTAACTTGTTTAAAAACTTCCATGAGCCTGCACCTTTGTAGCCTCACAAACCTAAATACAGTCTTACGAATAATCCGCATCTGTCCATATTAGTGCTATATTATACCATGTACCTATATATGAAATATACATAGTATATTAAGTTTAGTCCAAAGTTTGTAACGCTTAAAAATAATGATGCTAAGAAAAAAATTTTCTCATAGGTGTTCATAAAATCACCTAATTAGTCCATTTCCGATTGTCCGTCCGTCTGTGAACTCAAAAACGAAAAAAGATATCGAGCTAATTTTTACAGCGTACTCAGGACGTAAAAAGTGAGGTCGAGTTCGTAAATGAACATCATAGGTCAAGTGGGTCTTGGGTCCGTAGGACCCATCTTGTAAACCGTTAGAGATAGAACAAAAGTTTAAATGTAAAAAATGTTCCTTATCAAAAATTAAACAACTTTTGTTTGAAACATTTTTTCGTAAACATCACTGTTTACCCGTTAGGGTGCCAATTGGCGGAAATTTTATAATATGTACTAGACTTGATTATCAGTTATGTATGTGTCACATGTTTGTATGTGTAATGTGATAAAGAAATCAACACTGACTATGCGTGGTTTTTCAACAATTAACTCAGTCAATTGTTTGTTTTCACTTGTTTGTGTTAAAATAAGTCATTTTTAATAAATCTCATTATATATATTTTTTTACTATAATTATATACTTAAAATAATAAATTTCATAATATTTCTTATTGCTGTCGAATTGAAAACTTATGAACTCAATTAAGTGAATTTTACTTCATACTTAAAATATAATAATTAATGTGTACCTACATTTTAACACTTCATTTTGAAGGTATAACAAATATATCATTCATTAATAATACATGAACTTGAGTGTGGTGGCTCCATCAAAAAAAATTTTTTTTATGAGAATTTATTTTGTAATTTTTTCTTACTTTCATTATTATTTTAAACAATTTTGTGTTCTGTCTGCAATTCTTTTATTTTATCTGATCACTACTTCCATGGTATAAGAATATGGGTTAAGCACACTGCACAAAGAATTGCCTTCCGAGCAGCAAAATATTATTTTACTACACTTTAGAAAATGCAGATAGAATTATTATTTCAAAAATCATTTCAAATTTTTTACAAATTTACATTATATACTAATTATGTTTGTTTACTAAATTTTACAAACAAATTTTAAACGCCAAAGTCTTTCAAATCGTCAAAGTATCTAGACCACGTGTGGGCCAATTGGTTAAGGCACTTGACATAAATACAGGAAACCCGGGTTCGACTCCTGGTGTGTGTTTATTTCTTTCAAGTATCTTGAATTAAGATTGACTACTATACATCAACTATAATCGAAAGACTTTGACGTTTAAATATGTATTAGAATTATTTCAAAAATAAAATTATTGTAATTTCTGTTCAGATCAAACTTTTAACAAATTTCCACTATTTTTACTATCATTTTTCATTTGCGGAAGTAAGTATGGAAATAACAATAAACATCTATATTTTAGCTTCCGTTATTTTCCCATTTTATAAACACATGCAATCTTCCTCATAAATCTCTGATTTTAAGATAAACACCAATAAAGGATATAACGATGTTTTACTTTTTCCGCATACATCTTAGATTTAAAGATAACCGTATTAGTTTAAAACTAAATTTGTAACTAGCAAATATTTTTGCATATCAAATAAATCAAAATTTAAGTATTCATTCGCAAAAAAATTATTAAGATTGTGACAATGAAATTATACCTAATATCGTAAAAAACTTTGGAAAAAAAATTTTTGCATGAAAATTTATTCTTTAAAAAAAAATAAGATAGGCAAAATGTTGTATATGAAATAAATTTATCATTTTGTGTTAATTCAATTTATTTCAGTCAATCTTATCATTTTCACGAAATTCAATGGTTGAATAGGGTATTATCATTAGTCAAAAATAAATTATGAAATTTGAAAAAAGTTAAAATTTATGTAAAAATATACTTAAATATTCTGATTCATAAAAGCACATTTTTCTTTTAAAATATTAAAATTAAAAATCTTAACTTTTAAACTGTATATCACGTGACCTAAAACGCGGGCAACCCCTGCTGTGATGTCATATCGGTATGAGCCATAGACCATCAGTTAGTTCAGTGTAGACAGTTGGGTATAATATATCCATAGATAATAAGTATTTATATTTATTATAATCAGACGTCTATGAATATATCTGTCAAACTTATCTGTGTTATTTCGTATAATGTTACAAATTCGATGCCCGCGTTTTTGACAGTTTAAATAAGGTTTAAAATTTAATTTAATTTTTTGGCAAGAAAGCGTGTGTACTTTTCCGAAATAAATTTTTTTTGGCTTCTTATTAGCAAAATCGACATTTTGAAGTACTTTTTTAAACATGGTAGAATACCCTATTGAAGTAAAATTGTAAAGATTGAAGGAAAAATATATTAAAGTCTTGGGCTTGAATTCTGTGTCTAACCTATTTTGTTTTTCTGAACCATTTTTTTTACTTTTCGTGAAAATCATTCAAAAATATACATATAACCTACTTCTTATTACTGAAATAGAACTTTTCGTAGACTTACTTTTTTTTTAAAGTTTCAATATGTCCTACATTCCGTGACTCAAACAAATTGAGACAAGTAAATCATTCCTATTCAAAAACTTCATATGAGAGTTACGTGAAACATGAGATCTTATTTAATTTTTTTTTATATAATCCACAATTAACAGTTAATGGGTTCAAAAACTCTTTATATATAAATTATTTTTTATTCTTAAAATTACATTTTTATGTTGATAATTACAGAGTTAAAACGACCTCAAATTATAATTTTTTTTTTCGTTGATTTTTGCAATAATTTTAGTATTGTTTATTTATTATTAGCTCTGTATTAATAAATATGTGATTTCTACATATATTTATTATACTTTTTTCAACTACTTTAGTTCCAGAACAATGATAATTTCAAATTAATTGGTATTATTACTACAGACACACTAGGTATACAGAGTACCTACCTATATGAGCACAAGCCAAGCCACCCAATTAAATGAGTATCAAAAGATATTATGAAAACGTACATATTATAATAGAGACAAATAAAAATCTTAATCACTCCGGGAATTGGTAACGATGGAGTATGGCAGAATAAGAATTCAACTTTTTCTTCCTCATAATTATCCTTCTGAAATATATTTAATTTTTAATAACTCTACGTTAAAATGTTTCCTTTTTAAATATTTCTGCTTTTTAAGAATTGTACTTCAATTAGGTTAGGTGAGGTTAGAATGGCTGTCCTGAGGTGAGACACACTTAGACCATAGGGTCCGTTGTGATACCGAAAAGGGGTTGGCCCATTCCCAGCCACTACTCCATGAACCATTTAGAGATGTTTAAGAACAGCAAGAGTGCTTTGACGTCAACGGACTTTAGTCGGAGAGATCCTCAAAGAGAACCTTGCTCAAATAAGTCAATCTCCTCACGGCAAGAACCGGACATTCACATAGAAGATGAGACATCGCTTCCTCTTCCTCCCTAATGTGACTGCTCTTGTAATAGTCGCAATAAACTATCAGGCCCAGGAGTTCAGCATGCCTGCCAACTTTGCTAATAGAGACCCTTGGAAGCGATATAAGAACTCGAATATACTCAGACCATATCTGTGTTGTAGTAGACACAAGTACGTTCCTCCGTCCATCCAAGATTGACCATTTTAAGATATCCTCCCTTAAAGAATAGCTTGCAGTTCGCGAACGAACGCTTGGGTGCCTATTGATGCTTTTGTCCGACAGCATTGTGCTATTTCTAGCAAGATCGTCAGCTTCACAATTTCCTGGAATTTCTCAGTGCCCCGGTACCCATACCAGGTTTACATCATTTGCTCCGCCAGCCCATTTAAGAACGTACGGCAGTCCTGTGCTACCTTCGAGGTTAGATAGACTGAGCTGAAGAAATTTAGAGCTTCTTGGCTGCCGTTGAAGATAGTAATGTCGCTGCATCTGATAGTGTTCAGTCTTATACATTCCCATACGAAATGATATAGGTAAATCGAGATTTGCAGAGAAGATCCCACAACCTACCCTCAATTAATTTAATAATGATTTTATCTTGCACTTCTTGAGCCATACATACTACTGTCACCAGCTCCCGTGGTGTATTAATTTTGTTATACAATTTTCGAGTATGGTGTGATTTCTATTTTATTGTAGAAATTTTTCATCAAGGTTATTTCACCGTTTTATAGCTTATTTAGAAATGGAAATGATTTATTATTAGAAAATTATGTAGTAAGAGATTAAAGATTCATATTATATTGTTTAAATATTTTAAAACAAAGATTCAGTTGGATTTGACAATATATTCCGAAATTTCCCATATTTAAGTAATCGTATGATTTTAATAAAAACCTAAAAAAATCGGTGAATTTTTAGTATAATGATGGCTTTTCAGTTTTTAACCCACGAATCGAAAAATGAGGTGTTATAAGTTGGGCCGCTATGTGTGTGTGTCTGTTTATTTGTCAGTCTGTGGCATCGTTGTGCCTCAACGTATGAACCGATGTTAATTTGGTTTTGTTCCGTTTGAAAGGTAATTTAATAGAGAATCTTCTAAGCCATGTATCTTGTTTAGGGTTCTATACACAGAACAACTAAAAAATAGGCAACGATCTTCAAAATCGGTTTAATTTGGAGAAAGCTCCAAGGGAAAAAGTAATTTAATGTTAAGGCGAGTCCAGGAAACTGCTTCCTTCTGGACCTGGATTTACCATTGATTTAGTTGCCTAAATATATGCTTATGCCAAAATAATGTTTTTTTTTCTTACCTCTGATTTCTTGTACCCACTAGAACAAAATGACCTGTTTTGTCCATTTGGTCCATAAATTTGGATACGCCTATGATGATCATATTAATATATAAAATCAATTTTTTTTTAATAGCAAAATAAACAATTCTTTCTTATCAAATTATTATTTATACTTTTGAAAAAATTGAGGTCAAAGTATTCAAATTTGCTGAACAAATTAATCTCATACAAATTAAATTGACCTATCAGAGCACATTTTTGTAATAAATTGTTATAATCTATATTCTTATATTAATTTATATTAAAATATTCTTATTTTGTTTTGAATAATACAACATATTTTTCTTAAAAATAAATTACATAATAATTAAATCTTCCAAAAATAAATTAAAACTCTAAATATGTAAATTAAAAGTAATTAAAATTGTTATTCTTAAAAAAAACATAAAGAAACAAATTATTTTCAACGCATAATAATTTATTTTCTGCATTTTTTATTTCCGAATTTTTTATATCTTGTATATATGAAATATATATCAAGGTAAATTAATTTTAGTCCCAAGTTTGTAACTCTTAGAAATATTTATGATACGAACAAAATTTTAGTATTATAGGTGTTCATAAAATCACCTAATTAGTTCATTTCCGGTTGTCTTTCCATCTATCCGTCATTAATTCATCCGTCATTAAAAAATACTTTAAATACTTTGAAATTTTCTAAGGCAAAAAAGTGTATTTAAACAATTTATTGAGTCAATTGTTTGTTTTCACGTGTTCTTAATTGAATTCAGAAAAATTTACAGTAAGCTCCACGTGCTATCTTTATACTTTTAAAAGCGAGTCTGCAAACTATGCTTCTTCACTAAGTGCACGGAAAATGGAATCTATAAAAATGCTTTTCGTTGATAAGCCTTGAGAACAGTAAAACCGAATTCGCTATGTTCTGTTTTAAAATGTTTAATTAGCCCGTGTAAGCTTTTTAGGGTAAGGAAAGTTTAAAGGTAAATTGAAAAGTTCGGGATACTGGTACTTTTTTATGGATTTGTGTATGAAAATAATCAATAGGTCACGATTCAATCGATGAATATGCGCTCTAATAATTTTTTGGAAATAAAAATTTTATTTTTAAACGATTCTTGGTTGAAAAGCTAGGAGTCCAATGTTTTCCAAGAATTAATTCAATCCACCTCAGACGCCATGAGTCTGGAGTATATTAGGAGTCCTGAATGGACTTCATGCTCCTAAATATAATTTTAAGGGAGAAATAATTTTGATAAAATTTTCTAGAACTTGATTACCTACACAAATATCTGTGTTATAAACCATTTTACAAAACTTCACTATTGTTTGGATAAAAATCTAGCAGACCAATGACAGACCTTGTCAATGAATTACTTCAATCCACCTCAGACGCCCTGAACGCATTTGCGTGATATACTGTTGCTAATAGAGTCCATGCTCCTAAATGTAATTTTAATGGAGAAAATATAATCTTAATGGAGAAAGAGTCTTATTTTATAAAACATTTTACATAACTTCGCACGCCTCCGCAAGCAGATTTGGTTGGTTACTTACATAACAATATTAACTACCCTAAAAATTAAATACAGCAATTAAAATTAATTAAAATTTAAATAATAAATTACACAATATTTATTTCCAACGCATAAAAATAATTACCTAATTTTTACCTAGTCTATATATTTTATTTGTTAATTTTCGTAATAAAATTTTTACTTCCGAAATGTGTAAAATTTATTATTTAGACCAAAAAAAGAAATAGATTTTAAAATTCAGAACAAGAAGTTCTTAGATAAATAATATTGTTCATAACACATAATTTACTTTCTGAAAAAAATGTTACTGTAGCCTGCCCGAAAATCGAAATAAAAAATTTTATAGTATCTTTATGCTTTGAGATGCATAAAATGCTGTAAATACCATTCAATCCACGTTAGATTTACAATCAAATTGGGCCGTAGTGAAAGGGAAAAGTTTGGAACTTTAGAAAATAATATTAGAAGATCAATTTTTCTTAACCTGTCAGCAGTGCTGGATTACCCATTAGGCCGGACTAGGCCACGGCCTAGGGCCCCCGACGGGCAGGGGCCCCCACGAAAATCTGATATAGGTAATTATTTTTGAACAAAAATTTTCAATTTCAAGTTATTTTTTTTTTCATATTTCGAAAAAAAAAAATTATTTTGTTCATTTTATTTCGTTTATAACCTTGGAATGATATGAATAGGCTGTACGGATGCCATGAATACACAAATAAAGATTTATTTTACAATTATTCAAAAAAGGGGGGCCCCAAAATTTTATTGGCCTAGGGCCCCCGATGGGCTTAATCCGGCACTGCCTGTCAGCACTACCATTATGAGCATTTTGTTCATGCTTGATTTAAAACATAAATAACTTTTATTTTTAAAATGATATATGTGGTTGAAACTTTTTCGATCTTCGTATAATTTTATCTATTTATTCGAATTATGAATTTTTTAGATATTTTCAACCTATCTACAGCTTTTAAATATATATTTGTCAACTCCTTGAGAAATTGTGAGAATTTCTCTCTTCACGAGGCTAAAGATGTAAGCAGAAACATGTTCTTCGAAAATTTTCGGGGGTGTTCGTGTACTTTTGTTTAGGGATATTCGGCTCTGCACGGGGTAAATTCTGTGTAGTAGAAAATTTTCTAGTGGGGATAAAAAAGAAGATATTTTATTTTTCGAAAATTTTTCCAAAATTAAATTCTGCAGTCTTGTGCATGTAACTCATTTTTCTCATAAAGTGGGTTCTACCAAAACGCTGTATAAAAAATTACATTTTTGTACAAGGGAACTAGATGTGAAGTATCCGCTTCGCTGGATAACCTCAATTTTAAATACAAAAATTATTGTGTTATAAACTTCACTTCATATGCCGTCACTTACCATCCTTTTGTTCACAATTTCGTCGACATCACATTAACCTCTAAAATTATCGTGTTTCTCTACTATATTATCCATGTATAAAACATAAAAACCTTCCTCTTGAATCATTCTACCTATTAAAAAAAAACCGCATTAAAATCCGTTGCGTAGTTTTAAAGACCTAAGCATACATAGGGAAGCGACTTTGTGTTGTACTAATACTAGAGTAAATCTAAGCAAAAAAAGGCTGTTATATGGATTAAAAGTTCGAGCAACGAAACTTTGGGGTTTTTATTTTTACATCAAAATAAGTATTTTTTGAAATTTTTTACTTTCCCGGAGTGGTGCAACATGTTTAAAAAACAAAATGGCGTCAAAAATGAAATTTTTTTCAGAAATTTTATCATTTTTATTTTATATTCGCAAAAGGAAACATCGGTGCATATCCAAATTTGGTAGGTTTGTAGTCCATGTTAAGAACTACTCCTCATAATTTTTTGGTGGGGTTTCGTCCCTTCCCCTCTCAGTTATATATATATGTATACATACATATGGTAAAACAGTTCATTTGACTATAACTTGAAAAATATTCGATTGATTTTAATGAAACTAATATCAATAGTAGGTTTTATTACTTACAACTTTCGGTTAAAATTTTAGCGAAATCCGTTAAATAGTTCGGCCAAAATTTCCAATTTAGGGAATTGTTTAAAATGGCTGCCATTTTATGCCATTTTGTCCTACGAGGTTAAATTAAGAGGTTAAGTTCGAGATCAGCGACCCCCAAAACCCCTTATACGTCATAAAGATTTTGAATTTGCAAAAAATATGAAAGCGGGAGGGGAAGGGGTGGATGTTGTAAAAAGTGCTATAATAATAAAAGCATCTAAAATTTTGGGTTACTTTAGCATTTTAAACTATTTTGACCTCTTTTTAAAATCTTTTAAGATACATTTATTTCATACACCCCTTCCCCCTAACAGCGCGGGGGTTAAAACTTAAAAATTTTGCTTTAAACCATATAGACCTCTTTTAAAAATAGTTTTCTCATGCCAAAGCAAAAAACACCCCCCAAAGCCAGTCCATACACCCCCCAAACAATTATTTCCAGAAAGTGTTAAATTTTCCGTTTTTCGCAAAAATATGGATCAAGGAGTCATTTTACGGGTAAGCTACTTATTCTAAAATCGAAAGATAATAAAAAATGCTACAATTTAAAAAAAAATTTAACCTCGTAGGACAAAATGGCATAAAATGGCAGCCATTTTAAACAATTCCCTAAATTGGAAATTTTGGCCGAACTATTTAACGGATTTCGCTAAAATTTTAACCGAAAGTTGTAAGTAATAAAACCTACTATTGATATTAGTTTCATTAAAATCAATCGAATATTTTTCAAGTTATAGTCAAATGAACTGTTTTACCATATGTATGTATACATATATATATATAACTGGGAGGGGAAGGGACGAAACCCCACCAAAAAATTATGAGGAGTAGTTCTTAACATGGACTACAAACCTACCAAATTTGGATATGCACCGATGTCGCTTTTTGCGAATATAAAATAAAAATGATAAAATTTCTGAAAAAAATTTCATTTTTGACGCCATTTTGTTTTTTAAACATGTTGCACCACTCCGGGAAAGTAAAAAATTTCAAAAAATACTTATTTTGATGTGAAAAGAAAAACCCCAAAGTTTCGTTGCTCGAACTTTTAATCCATACACAAGGCGTAATTTCACTCTACTATAAGTATTGATGATATTCATACTTATCCACTTCGTTCACTTATGCACAAGCAGATAGCATGGTCGATATATTGGTCCTCATACTTACCGACTTCGTTCATTTATGAACCAACAGATGTCGTTTGTAAATTTGCACCAGTTCACGCAATAAGCTCCTACTAAAAGGAAAACATAGACGTAAATCCAAATCACAAAATTGTTCCACAATTCATCAAATGAAAACATCAAATTACCGAAACAGAAAGTCATTAATCTGGTCTCTAAGGGCTATATTCTCCACACTTTACTTTATAAAATGTCACATAATCGGTGGCTAACATATACATACTAATCTGTATTACTGTTAGGTAGTGAGTGCAAGGGAAAGTGAAACTAATTATTTTTTTTGTTATATTATTTCTGTTATTTTTATTTAAGAACTCTTATTATTATATGCCTTTGTATCAGCAATGCCTAGCCTAGACAATAGCTTGTATTTTTATATTAAATAACAATAGTTTAAATAGATCTATCTGTCTAAGATCTATAATATAACAGTAGATCACACGAGACATTCATTATTGGTTAATGCACTTTTTTAAATAGATGAAACTTGTTGAAAATTAATGCTTACAAGCGTAACTAAATTGTCCACAAAGAGGGTATTATCGTTAGTAAAAATAAATCATGAAATTGGAAAAAAGTTGAAATTTATGTAAAAATATACTTAAATATTCTGATTTCGAGTCATAAAATCATTTTTTTCTTTTAAAATATTAAAATCAAAAATCGTAATTTTTAAACAGTATATCACGTGACCTAAAACCCGGGTAAGTCCTGCTGTGATGTCATAGCGGTACGAGTCATAGACCATCAGTTAGTTCAGAGTAGACAGCTGTGTATAATATATACATAGATAAGTACAGTAGAATCTCGATAAGTTAAAGTCCAAGGGAAACACAAAATATTTTAAGTTATAGAGGTTTTAAGTTATCAAGTGTCTATGTTAGCTAAAGGTTAATATAGAGGTATGTACATGTTTCTATGTACCCTAGTTAATATAGAGGTATGTACATGTTTCTATGTAGTTACTGAGGGCCTATACAGAGATTATTTATTTAAGTTATAGAGGTTGCGTCTTTTAAGTTATAGAGGTTTTGGGCTCTGATGGGAAGGGAACATAGTATTTTTTGAAGTAACAGAGGTTTTTATGTTACCGAGGTTTAAGTTATCGAGATTCTACTGTATTTATATTTATATTATAATCAGATGTCTATGAATATATCTGTCAAACTTATTTGTGTTATTTCGTATAGTGATACCCATATTACGTCATCAAATTGGATGCCCGCGTTTTTGACAGTTTAAAAAAAAGGTTTAAAATTTAATTTAAGTTTTTGCCAAGAAAGCGTGTGTATTTTTCCGAAATAAATTTTTGGTGGCTTTTTATTAGCAAAATCAACATTTTGATGTACTTTTTCAAAAATAGTGGAATACCCTATTGTAGTGAATCATTTAAATGCTTATAAATTTTCTCAAATTTCAATAGTTTATGAATTAGAAGCTCAAATTTCATCATCAACTCTTACCTCTTTTTACTGAGTTGAATAGTTGAGACAAATTATATCTTGATTTTTTATGATCTGTAAAAGCGTGAGGTGCAAAAACATTTTCATTGAGTATAAAAAAGGGCAAATACAGCAAATCATCTCAGGTACTCAACTAGTAATGGCGGTGAGTGGTTTCTACATTATGTTTAGGCAGGACGGAGAACAGTACAGATGTTCAACACAATTATTCAAAATTTTTACCTAAACTTGCTGTATTTTGTAAGAAAATTACGTCTAGCACCACTTTTTATTTTCCAATTTTATTTTAAAAAAAAAAAACACCATAAAATTACATCAAATTCCTCCAAATTTTTTATTAAATACGTTCACAAACATGTGTCTCATTGAAGAAATGAGGAAAATAAATTTATCAATTTTTCGCATCATTTTTAGCCCCCGAATCAAAAAAAGGGGTATTATAAGTTTGACCGCTATGTGTGTCTGTCTGTCTGTGGCATCGTAGCGCCTATACGGTTGAACCGATTGGAATTTTTTCGTTTGAAAAGTAATTTAATGAGGAGTGTTCTTAGATACGTTTCAAGCGCAAACTTAGGGTTCCGTACCTGAAAAATTTCTCGGAGCTTTTTTAAATTTTATAAATATTTCACTTGTTATTAAAACCATTTATTCTTTGGATTGTTCAAAATTTTAATACCGAAATTTTACATACTTACAAAACTAAACTGCCTTTATATGAGTCTGTACTTTTCCAAAATTTTCGAATAGATTTTGTTCCCTTGTGAATGAAATAGTGGATTAAAAATGTTAAAAAATTAAAAAGGGCGATCGCCTATGATCTTTCATTGATAGTAAGAAAGTTTAATAGCAAAAGCCTAATTGGATATAGAGTAATAATTTACGTTTTACTTCTTCCAAACAAAATGCGTGAAAATTATTGTTTATCAAATTGGTTTCTTGTGAGCGAGATCTTTAAATATTATTCTTTAAGAAACTTCATGAAATTTCTACAACAGTTCAAAAAAAAAAACAATACTTAAACTTAAAGATTAAAGTGAGTTTTTTTGGAAATACATAACTATAACTATCTAAATATTTTTTCTTTAATATTACAAAATATTTACATTTAATTTAGTTCAATAAATCTTTTACATTTTTGGGTAATATATTTTAAACTTTGTGAAGCTAGGTACTAATAAACTATTTCAAAATTTTAAGTATAAATTTCGTGAAAGACTTGCAGGTATTTTAATTCGAAATAATATAATAATATACTTTTAGCTACAATAAAGCACTCAAACACCAAAAATAATAATTAAGTGTATGTAACTTTATTATAAGTATATAATATTGAAGTATAAGGTAATATATTACCTTTTGCTACATTTTTTCGTTTTTTTTCTTTTTTCTCTTTTTACTTATACACAAACCGTTTAACTTGTTGAGTGATTACCGTGCATTTATTTGTAACGCATGAGCGCATTTGGTGTATTGCTGCAATTGCCGGACATTGGTTAAAATTATTTATACAAATGATTACCGCATTATTTTATCTATTAATATGTTACTAGAAACAGGAACGTATTTGAAATTAATTCAAGATAATTATAATTATTCGCCAAGGTCTTAAAGGTTCGATTTAGTTATTTATCAACCAAATATTTTAAAACTAGGGAATTAATAGTTTTGAGTAAGAAAATCATATTTACCTATTTGGAAAATTACTGAAGATGAGAAGCAGTTAATATGGCACTCATAATCAGCAACCAACTCTTAAATACTTTTTTAGAATGAACAAGAGATTCGCTGCAACAATATTTAATTATAAATCTAATGTAATATATATGTTTACTTATGCAACACCTAGTACAAGTATGCATTTTAAGTAAGCTACCATTTGTAATTTTTGACTAATGTATAATTATCGAAATTCTTTGGAATTTCGGCGTTTTTGGAATTCGTCATCGTCACACTCTGTCAAAATAGCATAGCCTCCTACCTTTTGCGGTTTATGAGATACAGTCCGCTGACAGGCTGGCAGATGAACGGGCAGCGGAGTCTTAGTGATAGGGTTCTTGTTGGTTATTCTTGGGGTAGGGAACCCTAAAAAGCAGTAGATGTTTATGGAATAACTTCATCATTGAAAGAGTGTCCTATTAATGACAAATCAGTTCATACATACATTTTGACAATATTATTGTAATTTACTATGGTTTCTTAACATCCATATTCAACGCCTGCTGAACAAAATTTTAAACAAATATGAACAATCTTGGGAATGGAAACGCCTGCATAATTATTTTCAGGAAGATGCATTAAGGCACCTAACGGTAGCGCTAGATATAATTTATATAACATTCTTGGCGCCTGTGAAAAGGAGTCCATAATAATAAGAATGTTAACTAAAGAGAATGACAAAAACATACTATGCCTTCTCTATGAACACTTATTTACTTTCTCTATGCACACCTACAGCTTGTTATGTAAAAACATCGAATATAAAAAAAATAAATTTGTGCCTACTTTCGAAATAATTTCTTTAATTTTGTTGGCTTTAATTCCGAAAGATCTAAAGGGTTCATTTTAGAATGTTAAATATGTAGAAAAATTCCACTCGGGTGGGGATCGAACCCACTACCTTTGCCAAGCCTGGCCAACATTCTAACAACTGAGCAACCAAGATGTACGACAGCTGTGTCATATAAATCCAAATCCATGACTGTACAAATCTTTTACTCAGTAAATTGTTATACAAAGTCTGTATTGTACAATAATTTTTATTAAAAATAAATAAATCCACACATACTACACACATTTAAATTAAGTTTTAATAAAAATAATGTTTAAAAAAAAAATTTTTAAAAAAAACAACACACATTTTAATTACATAATATTTTTGGTTCATATATTATTATTTTATTATGATTATTAATTATTATATAAGTATAATATACACAATAATATACAAGAAATTAACGCTTACAAAAGTAAATCACAATTTAATTAATTTTGAAATAATTTACAATTAATGGAATTTATATTTTATACATGATGAAAATTATTATTTATAATTTATAGTTATATTTATTTATTTATGGTTCTGGACTAATTCCAATCAGGTATTGAGTTTGAGCGTGTATTCTTTTTCCAAAATAAATATTTTCACATTTATTATAAATAAATTCTTATCAAAACAAGGAAATGTTTTTTATTTCGTATATATATATATATATATATATTTCTTTGAAACGTTTCGTAATAATTCTTTATTAATGTTATTTCATTTTCAAGGGTTTTCGTCAATATTTTTTATGGTGATTGGCTGCATTCACAGTAACTGATCAATGAGACAGCGTTCAGAACACATTCAGTAATAGAGTATTTTTTAATAACCTCAAAATTTTGAATTTAATCATCATTTCTTTTTTTTTTCATTTCAAATAATTTAAAATTTTTTAACTTTTTAGTAAATGTCCAAATGATATAGTTTAATAACCATAAATTAAATATGATGCCAAGAAAATGTTTTCATATTTGTAGCCGGTTTTAGTCTCGCAAAAAATGCAAGATCAACATCAAGACTACGTCTACGGTAGCGAGAATAGGGCCAAAATCCTATCAAGATTAAGACCTTCAAGTGTTGGTCCTCCATGGTCTTTCCGGCCCCTACATCTTAAAACACGGCTGCGCATTTAGAGTCTTTCAAATGAATTTTAAAAAAAACATTTCCTCAAACAAGCACTTTTAACTACCAGAATAAATAATCACGAGCTATTTGCCCAAAAACTTCAAATCTGAATGTTATGTGACTAGACTAAACATAAACGATCCGCTCGCCAAAAAGTATGTTAGAGTTCAATCAAACCAAAGTGGCACCGAGCAAGAGAGAGTGTATGATGTATATATATGCACTCGTATCTATACTCTCTCTTGTTCAGTGCCACTTAGTTTTGATAGAACTCTACTTAAGAAGTTTTAGCACAAGATCAAAGTCATCTTCTTAATTTAACATGCATCTGAGATGCCTTATGTTTACTTAAGTTCTAAAGCTGTATTCACAATTATATTGTCTGATTATAAAATGTAGACCGATACAGATTAGCCATTGAAAGCATAATTCAAAATGACACCAAAAAACCGTGGAATTCTCACATTACCAGTTATCGAATGTCGACCAATCGTAAGGCAAAATGGAAATCCCAGTATTGGAAAATGACATACATATTCGTACAATGCATACAAGTTTTGGATTTTTTTCAGCACCTACTAGATTTTCTCGATATTTTGACATTTGCAAATCAAGAATTTCTTAAAAAATATCTGCATGTCTGCCATCTAGCAGGGAAAATGAAAACAAAAACATGTATGCTTTTTAAGAGTATGACATTTTACAGTAAAATGTTACATGCTTTAATATATACATGGTTCATTTTGATGGCAAAAAAAAAGCATGAACTTCATCGATGTAACTTAACAAAATTTTTGGAATGAACACATAATATCATTGAAACGGTCGTAATTCTAAATCATCATCGTCGCCAATTCGAAAATAAATAAACTTAACAATATATACAATAATTACAACTGGTATTAAAACCACTAACGCTGCAAGCGTAAACTCAATTATCATTAATATATCACCTTTATTTCGTTGAAAAAACGTTGCTCCACCATTTTCATTCGTATGCGGCTGTTGTTCAACACACATAAACGGGCTAAACATTATGTCATCCGTCAACGTAACATTTACACGAAAATTTATAAACTCTTTTAAGATTTCCTCATGACGTGCACACGTAAATTGATTTCCTTGTATTTGTATATATTTTAAATTCTTTAAATATCGTAATTTATCGATATTAAAATCTAATAACTCGTTATTATTTATATACAATTCACGTAACTCACTTAACGGATAAAAATCTTGCGTATAATCAATTCGACTATCGTTTAAAAAAACGTAATTAAATAAATTTAAATTATTATGAGCTAAATTTAATTTTTGTAATTTATATAAAATTTTTATGGCATTTGATGGAAATTTTTGTAAACTATTATGTGAGAAATTTAATTCCTCTAATCGTACAGCTAATAAATTCACTTGATTCATGTAAATTACATGAATTTTATTATTATTTAAACGTAAACAACGTAAATTTAAAAATAATGTTAATATATCACCATCAATATACGTTAATTGATTATGTGATAAATTTAGTATAATTAAATTTTGTTTTAAATCATCAAACACTTCTAAATCAATTGTTTTTAATTGATTATGTTCTAAATTTAATGACACTAAATTTGTTAAACCATAAAACGCATTCACATCAATGATTTCAATATGATTATGTGATAAATCCAAAACATGTAAATCATTTTTTAAAATTGAACGATTCATATTACGCGGCCAACCATTAATAAAGAATCCACTCACTAGATGTGTTAGTTTACCATGTGTGATTTTCATTTGTGTTAAACTATTTTGATGAAAATGTTTTTGAAAACGTTTAAAATCTGTTGAAGTTGTATTAAAACATTCAATACTTCCATGTTGTGTTTCAAAATAATAGCATCCATCACATGATGTTTTTTGAATGTAAATCACCAAAATAAATGTTGTTAAAATCCATAATATGAGTTTTTCCATGTCTATTCACAAACAAAAAAACTACATTTTATTATATAAGTTATTTTTAACATAAATGAATAAATTGTTTAAGATGAGTCTTAAATGACAAAGCAACATTTCCCCGCAAATTAATTTAATGTATTTATTTAAAACGATTCCATTTAATTAAAAGAAATTATGAAACAAACAAGAGCCAAGTGTTTTATTTTTAAATACAAAACATATGATCATTTATAGGCCAGTTAAATTAAAAGTTCTAAGCTGTGTTAAAGCTTAATTTTTGATCATACTTTTTTTGAAATGTATTTTGAATAAGGCCGACTTTTTTCAGACAAAACTCGAGTTTCTTCGGACAATACTCGTGTTTTCCGAAACATAATTAAATCTTCGGATATAGTTCGGAAATAATGAATTTTTAATAATATATTCTTTTGTGGTTTTAAGACTTTAGATAGTTATTAAAATAACACCGAGAATTACCGGGGCGATTATTAGATGCAGTTGTGTTTTCACGGAAGTGCGCGGAAAAATGAAAAATAGTGCTATCTTTAGAGATATTGAAATCTCTTCCCCTTGTATAAAGTTGCGGGCAAAGCGAGATCAAAGTTCGAATGCAGAAACCAGATCTTCCCACGCCGGGTTTCACACACATGCCGTTAGTGGTGTTAATACATAATTATGATCATAGACTTTCTCTGTCGCCTTCTGACCTCCGTTTAGGGGTCATTAACGTCCAACTATACCATACTACGAGCAAACCAAGGTCTGATACTACAGACAAAAATAAAATCGAAGAAAAAGAAGAATTTCATTAAGAAAATGAAATTATGTTTAAATGAAATACAAAAATATTTTAGTTTTTAATACCCTTTTTCACTATGAGAACATGAAATAAATGGGAATAATTTCCGATAACGGGAGCATGGAATAAAAATTACATGTTGGCAGTGGCAGATTTAAGCTGTGGCGAAGGAACAGTTGCCCACTAGTTCCTCAAAGTTCATGTATGAAGACTAAAATAAGGAGAAGGGAAGACAAATTTGTAGGAAAGGGCACCACAAGAGGGGCACCAATTTGATTAACGAAGACTAAAAAAAACCTATTTACTCATTTTGCCCACTGGGCCTTTTTTCCTAAATCCACCACCGCATTTTGGCCTTTTATCTAACTTTTTTGAAGTGAAAACTTCTTTAGCCACTTTAGCGATATGTAATTAATATTATATAATAAATAATATTTGGTAGAGTAAAATCTTTTGGTTTCGCGTCAACATGCTATGAATATAGCTACAGATATAACACCGTAACTTAGGAAACTAAAACTTTTTTCAATCGAAAGAACGACACCTATGTAATAATAATTAAAGCTGTACAATTAACTATTAACTAAAAGTGATTCTAATCTTTGATAGCTTCTCATTACTGTTCATAGATGGCGTATTATATTATTGATAAAAGTTTTTTATACACACGTTAATAATTTTAATTTAACACACGTTAATAAATTAATCAGGGGTGTATCTACCGTCGTATCAGTCGTATCAATGATACGGGGCCCCCGAGCTAATGAGGCCCCCGGGATAATTCTACGCAATGTATATTTGACCATGTAAACTCACAGCAACATATTAATGCATCCCTATCTTATAATAATTGGTTACAAGAAAATATCAATGATACTTTATTGCAAAGTGAATTCAATAGTCAAATTACAATTGGAGAGATGTATCTAGTTATGATCGTATTATTATTATATCTAATTATATCCAGGGCCCCTCCAAGTCGAGCTACGCCACTGAAATTAATTATAAAATTTAAAGAAAACAAGTGAAAGCAAACAATTGACTGAGTTAATTGTTGAAATACTATGCATATAGTCAGTGTTGATTTCTTTATCACATAACACATACAAACATGTGACACATACATAACTGATATTCAAGTATAGTGCATACTATAAAATTTCCGCCTAATTGGCCCCCACACGGGTAAACGGCGATGTTTACGAAAAAATGTTTCAAACAAAAGTTGTTTAATTTTTGATAAGGAACATTTTTTACATTTAAACTTTAGTTCTATCTCTAACGGTTTACAAGATTGGTCCTACGGACCCAAGACCCAATTGACCTATGATGCTCATTTACGAACTTGACCTCACTTTTTACGTCCTGAGTACGCTGTAAATTTCAGCTCGATATCTCTTTTCGTTTTTGAGTTTTCGTGTCCACAGACGGACGGACGGACGGACGGACAACCAGAAATGGACTAATTAGGTGATTCTGTGAACACCTATGACAAAATTTTTTTCCTAGCATCATTATTTTTAAGCGTTACAAACTTGGGACTAAACTTAATATACTATGTATATTTCATATATACATGGTATAAAAACATTGTTATTTCAAAGTTTTAAGTTTTCGCTTCAGTCGACAGTATCGCCATGACTGACTATCTTTTTTCTTAAGATTTTTTTCGATGGTGGTAGCAAGGGAATAAATTAAATTAAATGTTTAAATCAAAAAATGAATCTTGAAAACAACTTTTCATGCACATAGCAAGTGATTTTCGACTTAAATTAAATGGACTAAAAAATCTATTTAAATTGTGTGTGTAAAACGTCTCTCAATGTTGTGTACATACCAAAAATAATATTTTCATTTCATTAATAAACTCAAAACTCATACACAATATTTTTGTGGATATATTTTCGCCTGCCGTCGCGTTCACCACTGTTCTTCACACATAATATTTTTATAAAAATAGATCAAAACTATTTACTTATTCATTTTTCTCACAATAACAATAATTATTTTATCGTTTTCAACAACGACGACACAATATTATTCATACAAACACACTACATCAATTTCAAAAACTTTGATTATAAATAAAATATAAAAATTTTTATTTTAGTTAATATTAAAAAGATTATGTGCTACATAATTGTCTTATCTTTAATGCGGTTATTATTTTTAGTCCCTGTTTCTGATTTATCAATTTTTGTATGGTGTTGATATAAATTTCCCATGATTAAATTTTCTGAATAAAAAATATTAATTTTAATTTTTAAATATTGAGTAATTTGTTCTAATAGTTTTCCGTCTTATTGTGCGAGCACTGTTTTTAAAAACAAAACGGTATTGTGAACCTATTCCAAGGTTTTATTTTATCTGATGTTTTAAATAATAATAAAAAGATTTTTTTTATTATTTATTTACAAATGAAATAAGTTTAGTACAGTTAATAAAACGTTTTTAGGGTTTAAAATAGATATATTACTGTCGGCAGTGAAGAGATCCCTATCAAGTCATAATCTGGAAGACCATTTTTATGTTTGTTTTTTTTTAAATGTGGCCATATTTTGGCTGAGATTATCTACTCCACAAACAAGTGAAATTTACAAAATTAAAAAAACCCCCGACAAATTTTTCGGATACGGAACCCTAAACGCGCACCTGAAAATTATTTTAAAACACTCTCCATTAAATTACCTTTTTCTTTAAAGCCATTTTCAAACTGAGCCGATTTTGAAGATCATCGTCAATTTTTTAGTTTTTTCGGGTACGGACTCCTAAACTTGCACTTGAAACATAGCTAAGAACACTCTCCATTAAATTAGCTTTTAAAAAAAAATCTAAATCGGTTCATCCGCTTAGGCACTACGATGCAACAGACAGGCAGACAGATACACACACATGGCGGTCAAACTTAAACCACCCTTTTTTTTAGTTCGGGGGTTAAAAACATAAAAATCAATTATCTGCTCGAGTTAAGCGTGATTTGCATGTTGGCAACGTTAGCACACAATTAAAATTTGAAATGGATCAAAAGAAAATAAGAAGAAATGTGCTTTTTCAGAATTTTCGAAAACCAGTTTTGTTTTAATTGAAACGAAACCGGATTTTTCCAAATTGTTAAAAATAGATAATCTGAATCATCACAAAATTCATAAAAACATGAATGCTAAAAGGCTTGTGTTTCAGATCAAACTACTTAAAAGCTCAAACAAAAAAATAGGGTATTCCACTATGTTTGAAAAAGTACTTCAAAATGTTGATTTTCCCAATAAAAGGCCACAAAAAAATCTATTTCGGCAAAATAAACACACTTTCTTGCCATAAAATTAAATTAAATTTTAAACCTTTTTTATCCTCGCAAAAACGCTGTCATCCATTTTGGTGACGTAATATTGGTAAAAACAAAGTCGTGTTTGTAATTATTATATGTATAAATATCTAAAGTTGATGGCAACCTGCAATTAATTTGAAAACCATCAACAAATTAGTAATTGATACTCATTATTTTTGCCTATATGATGTCACATCATGGCGGCTCGTGTTTTAGGTCACTTGATATACATATTAAAAACTACGACTTTTAATTTTAATATAATAAAACAATAATGTGCTTTTATGACTCAAAATCAGAATATTTAAATATATTTCTACATAAATTTTAATTTTTATCAGAATTCATTATTTATTTTTCACTACCAAAAGTATCCTTTTAAAAAAACCTACTAAAATTTCAGAATTTATTTGAAAAACATAATATTTAAAAAAATTAAACTCTTGAATGGCTGGACTATTAAGTAATTTAATTTTTTTTTTAAATATTAAGTGGCAAATAATTATATTCACGCAATATTCAAGGTTAAGATTTTCAATTTTGGGTAGGTCAATATAATTATAATAAGTTAAGTATGAATAGTGAACACAGTATGAACTCATTGTAATATGAATAAGTCCATTGATTACAGGTATTTACTTATATATAAATGATTCATTAAAAGAATCGACTCTACCTTTTTGCTAGTAGTCAGTCCAACGGTCAACACGTTTTTTTTTTATTGGAAATTTTATTCAATTTATCATTATGTATTACTAACATTAATTTACTGGAAGCAGAAAATGGAAATAATATTAAATTGAAAATTTAAAGAAACCGGCGACATAAAATCAGATTTTGTCGATTTGTTTGTGGCATTGTAGCTCCTAAATAGGTGAACCAATTGAAAATGTTAATGTAAAAGTATCCACAGAGGTATTTTAAACATTACAGGAAAAATATTGTTAAGGATGTATGAGCATGGTAGTGGGGACACAAATTTAAAAATAGATATTTTCAATTTTGATGATAAAATTATATTATTACTTGACGATATAAGACGAAAAGTAAGAATAAAATTTTTCGATATCTGGCTTAATTTTCAAAATATCGAAAATTGAAAATTTTGTTTAATTATTTAGCTTTCGATATTTCGAAAACCAAGACACATATCGAAAAATTTTATTCTTATTTTTCGTCTACATTCATGAAGTTATAACAAAATTCATCATCAAAGTTGAAAATAAGATAAAAATAATTTCAACCCTTAAGCTACCCTGCTCTTACATCCCTTATATGGACGGTGACACTTAGTTTTTTTCTTTTCTAATTCATTGCTAATATGTTTACTTTCTATTAAAAAGTTTTTTTTAAATTTGTTTTCATTCATTCCAAATGAAAATTATCAAAAACTTCCAAAATATGTCGTTTTTTGAGATTCCTCCATAAGAGCCAATGTATTTTATATCGATTTTTAATGACTTTTTTCTTAAAAATTTGCACGGATACCTAAGCTGAAATTTTAACCACATGTTCTTTGAGTAAAAGACTACCTACAAACAAATTTTGAGCCTTTAAATCAAACATTGTTGTCATGCTCGTATATCCTTAAAATAATGCATTGTTCATTTATACCGTTTTAAGAATGTACGAGCGCTAGGGCAATTTTGGATAAAAGGCTTGATTTTTTTTATATATAAAAAAAATCAACCCTTTTGAAATAATGAGTCAAACCTGACTCATCTGTGACTCATATCTTACGTAAATTATGACATTGCGTGATTCAATTTGACGTCATAATTACGTCGTTGTGTTCACTGTGCATGAAGTTGAAATAAGTATAAATCAATTCTGAAAATTACAAGGAGGGTTTTCCGATTATTTAAATAAGTAAATTACTTCAAAAGTAGGCATATTTAACGTTGGTCTTTTGGTAAAACAGTAGATATGTTTTCATAGTTTTTTTCATAGATCGATCTGCTTTTAAAGTCATTTATTTATTGTTAATTAAATAATCGGGCAATCCCTCTCCCTGAAAATTTTCAGAATTGACTTAGACTTAGTCCAACTTCATATGCCCCCCACCCCTAAAATTTTCAGAATTG
Source organism: Chrysoperla carnea (assembly GCF_905475395.1). Lineage (NCBI taxonomy): Eukaryota > Metazoa > Arthropoda > Insecta > Neuroptera > Chrysopidae > Chrysoperla > Chrysoperla carnea. The sequence goes on from NC_058337.1 coordinate 131,869,761, forward strand.
ATTTAGACTTAATCCAACTTCATATAAAAAAAAATCAAGCCTTTTATCCAAAATTGTCCTGGCGCTCGTACATCCTTAATATAAATTGTAAATATTTTTCCGGGTCAAACTGTACATTTATTAACAATGATTATGATTGTGTTAAAATGTTGTAAATATGTCTGACGTTTACATATTCTTATCTTGATAAAAAAAAATATATTTAAATATAAAGGTCGAAATTAAACAATTTTATTAAAACAAGCAAACCGACTGCTGACATCACTCAATCTAACTGAAAACATTTAACTTATGCATGCATGCTATTTTAATCATTCAATTCACATATCGTCAGGTTCTAGTTGATTGATGTAGACAGGGAAATTAAGAAAAGTCGAGAGAGTTCGATTCTGATATAGGTGCAAGTATGGATTCAAATAATTTCTTGGGTTGGCCAAATATTCTTATCTTATCAAACTAATTATTTTGTCATTTCTGACTTACTTAAAAATATTGGCTTTCTTCCCTTACTCTCTGAAGGGGGGAGGGAATTGTTCGCTGTGAAGTTCAAAGCTAGAATATAAAAGAAGTTCTAGGGAGCTTATTTCTGAAAATTTTATCCGAAGAAAAAGTCACTGAAAGATTCAAAACCTTTCCAATAAGAATCCTTACCACAAGTCGAGGGGTCAAAGTCTCGAACGAATAAGAATGAAAGTTATTTTTTCTCAGGAGAATACTTTACTAAAATAAGCTTTCGAGGCGTATATTATTGACCAAGCTTAGAACTTTTTGATCACTCTGATTAATAAAAAACCATAGTAAGTATGACCCTAAAAAGCAACACCAATAACTTTTTGATTAAATAATTGAGAACTTACTTATGGTACTTCTAGACAAATAATCTAGAATTCATTATCTTAAGGTTTCTTGAGATAACCGTGGGGGCCCTTACAAGGCGCTAAAAGAAAAATGAGAGAAGAAAATGTTAAAAAATGTTTCTTGCTACACCGTAGCTATTAATCTGATTCTCATACCGTAGCCATGATAATCATTTTAGGGCAATGGTTTTTCTCTGATTTAAAGTCTGTTAGAATCAAAACTTTCTTACAGATGACTTAAGGACTAGTCATCTGCAAACCGAAATTTTGCTCATGGTGACCACTTTTGGAAATTTGTAAATTTTGAAAGTGATTTTGATAATGAAATCGTTAGCACATTTTAGCCTATCTCAATAAATGTCTAATAGCAACATATTGTATAATTATCTATACTCCCAAATTAGAAATGAAAAAGTTGGATGACGCCTGTCTAACAATAATCTCTTTTGTTCTAGGTATCCACATTACTTATTTTACTAATGTTCGTATTCGCCAGCTACGGTGTACAGCTATATGGTGGCCGTTTAGCTCGTTGCAATGACCCAACAATTATCCGACGTGAAGATTGTGTTGGAGTATTTATGCGACGTGTATTTGTCACAAAAATGAAACTAAAACCAGGTGTAAATGAGTCTTATCCATCAATGTTAGTTCCAAGAGTATGGTAAGTATAGTTTCGCATTATCGCGACCCAAGATACTTGAATGTTATAACTAAGACCATTAAATTTTCTAGGGCAAATCCACGAAGATTTAATTTTGATAATATTTACGATGCTATGTTAGCTTTATTCGAAGTATTGTCCTTCAAAGGATGGTTAGATGTTCGAGATGTCTTACTGAAGGCACTTGGGCCAGTTCATGTCATTTATATCCATGTTTACATATTTTTGGGTTGTATGATTGGCCTAACGTTATTCGTCGGTGTTGTAATTGCTAACTATTCGGAGAATAAAGGAACAGCTTTGTTAACTGTTGACCAAAGGCGTTGGTAAGTGACATACAGTTTCATAAATAATGATTCTCTTCAGCCATACCACTTTCCAATCATTTTTCGGCTTCGCTTTCTCTAAAAATATTTTCCCAATATACTACAGGGTGGTTTTCCCAATTTATGACAGCAAAACTTCGTAAAACACTTATGTTAGGCTGGGAAAGCGTTCTAATTTCTTCGAAACGGGGCGATGATTCATAATTCACATATGTCTCCACCGCTGGTTTTCGTAATTTATCACCACGGGTATTAAATCAATAAAAGCTCTTAACTAATACTGTGAGTCAAATTAAAAAACAAAACCCTAAATCTAGATAAGGGTGCTTTCCTGGTCATAAATATAATGAGAAACCGTCATTATCTATCATCTGATGAAGCCCTGCTGTTATAAATTGGACCATCTTGTACAATTCTAAAAAATTCAACTATTTTCTAGGTGTGATTTAAAAAAGCGATTAAAAATTGCTCAACCATTACACCTACCACCGAGGCCGGATGGAAAAAAGTTTCGTGCATCGATCTATGATATAACACAAAATTTAACTTTTAAACGAATAATTGCAGTTATGGTCCTAATTAATAGTAGTCTATTAGGGGTCTCTGTGAGTATAATAAAATTGGGGACGGTAGAACAATGGTGATCTAAATAACATTTTTATTTTTGTTGGAATTTATTGGGGAAATTGATGATAAATGGCACTTGAATGAGTCCAGCATGGAATAATTATGAAGAATAAGTTTTTTTCAAGCCCAAATTTCAAAATTTTTATTTTAAGGAAAATGATACTTGGATCACTGTAGTTCTACCACCACTAATTATATTGGAATCGCCCATCTTTAATATTAATTATTTTTCTATAATTTTCATTGGTATTTTATTTCCTTGTTTTCACGCTACGACTCTGGAAAAATAGTGGATTAAAGAGGAAGAACATACTGAACCGTTAGCATTAATTAGTACAATATTAACATTGGTATTTGTAGTGGAAGTTGTTATGAAAAATATTGCATTTACACCACGCGGTTATTGGCAATCGAGACGAAATCGTTATGATTTGCTTGTTACAGTTTTGGGAGTTATTTGGATTATTATTCATTCATCATTAAAAGTAAATAAATGTTTTCAAATTATCTTATACCCTTAACTTAGAAATGGATTGATAAAATAGGCATAAAAATAGTTCAATTTCTTGCAAAGGTTCTTACTTGATAAAGTAAGCTGCGTGAGCTGCGCCAAAAACTCAATTTTGTCTTTCCTCTTATAATAATAATTATAATCAAATCCTACTGGGGAAAGGCCACCTTCAATTTATCTCAATTTTATCTGTTTTGCACCTCTTGCCACCACTGATCCCCTGCGTATTTTACCAGTTCCTCTTTCCACCTTGTTCGTGGGTAGCCTTTGGATCTTTTATAGTTATAAGGAGTTTATTTTGTGCTGCAAACTGTCCACCTGAAAATAGGGCTCAGTGTGTCTGAATGAATCAGTTTCTTAAAATTAATCCTCTAAATGTTCGATCATCTTTCAAGTCAGAAAACAATTATTGCTGATTGTGATTTCGCAAGTTGATATCATAATGTTTGCTTTTGGAACCTTAAAACTCACCGTCGAAAATTTTAGAGAGAAAAAATCTAAAATGCGAGGAATCTATGTGGCTGTTGGCTTCAATAAATCCAGATACTCTGATTGGCTTATCGAAAGGTAGTATCCGAGACAGTTTACACTCAACTAGAAGCTAAAAGTACAGGACCAAACTGTTTGAATTTGAAACCGGCAATCCATTTCTAAAAATTTCCTTTCTAAAAACATGTAATTCACAAAAATAACTTCCTTTTTCTAGAATGATTTATCATATTTTATTGGTTTTATGGTTGTTGTTTTACGATTCTTCACAATTACTGGAAAACATGCCACACTCAAAATGTTAATGTTAACCGTAGGAGTTTCAGTATGTAAAAGTTTCTTTATTATTTTTGGAATGTTTTTATTGGTATTCTTTTATGCCTTGGCTGGTACAATTCTTTTTGGGACTGTTAAATATGGAGAAGGAATTGGAAGGTAAATAAAAATCATTTTATAAAAAAATTAGACGTTTGTTTTACTTTATTTACAATTATAGGCGAGCAAATTTTGAATCACCTGTTACGGGTGTTGCCATGTTATTCCGTATTGTTACTGGTGAAGATTGGAATAAAATAATGCATGATTGTATGATTCAACCGCCATATTGTACGCCAGCAGATAATTATTGGGAAACAGATTGTGGCAATTTTAGTGGCTCGTTGATATACTTTTGTACATTTTATGTTATAATCACATATATTGTGCTAAATTTACTCGTGGGTAAGAATACAAATTATACTACAAGCTTTTAGTATCCCTTCTAGAACGCCTTTATAGAAAACTTCAGGAATTTTCAGGAAAGAGCAAAGAGCAGTACTCTCCTTACCAACACGTGTTAGTCACTTAGATATCTGAGTTTTTTGTGCCCAGGTTGAACTTTTAATTATCGTCGATTTCTGAATTCACTTTACTAAGCTTTCATTAGCCCGAGATTCTATAAATTCACACCCGTTCCTACCTTAGATATGAGTTATACATTTGGCGACATCATAACTACCCATTTTCTTATTATAAAAGCCTTCTCCGATATTAATGCACATAAATTATAAATTTTATTTTCATCCACTAACAGCTATTATCATGGAGAACTTTTCATTATTTTATTCGAATGAAGAAGATGCATTGCTATCATATGCTGACATCCGGAACTTTCAAAATACATGGAATGTTGTGGATATACATCAAAGAGGTGTTATACCTGTTCGTCGCGTGAAATTTATTTTAAGATTATTAAAAGGAAGGCTTGAAGTTGATCCACAGAAAGATCGTCTTCTTTATAAACATATGTGTTACGAATTGGAAAGATTACATAATGGAGAAGATGTAACGTTCCACGATGTTATCAAGTAAGTTGAAGAAAATTTTTGAAGCAAACTTAAAGGTAGCACCTGACTGCTGAACGTCCTAAAATGAGCTGGCTGGGATACAGGCACATTTCAGGGAGTTTCAAAGACGACAAGCATCACTAAGAATCCGGGAGTTCCCTTTGCGAACTGCAAGCTACTCTTAAATAAAAAAGACCAATCTAACATGGAGAGAAGAACGCACTTGTGATAATGGGAGATAGATATGATCGGAGTACAATCGCATGCGTTCCGAAGATCTGATCTCACTTCAAAGGGTCTCTACAAACAAAATCGTAGCGGAAATAACAGGACACTGGTATTGCAGGAGCTGTCACAGTGAGAAGGAGGAGGAAACGATGTCTCATCTTCTCTGTCACTTTTTAGCTCTTGCCATGAAGTGATGAACTCATATGAGTCAGTCTTTCTTTGACGACCTTTCCGACCTGAAGTCCGTTGACATTAAAGCACTCTTGCTATTCTTAAACAGATCCAAATGATTTATGGACTAGTGGTCGGGTGTGGGCTAACCCACTTTTCGACAACGAACCTTAGCAAACCAAACCAAACATTAGAGATGTGAAATGAATAATTGTAATAATTTTTTCAGCATGTTATCATATCGATCTGTTGATATTCGAAAAGCTTTACAATTAGAAGAATTACTTGCAAGAGAAGAGTTTGAATACATTATTGAAGAAGAAGTTGCCAAACAAACAATTCGAACATGGCTTGAAGGTTGTTTGAAGAAGATTCGGGCAACAAATGTAATGCCTTATACTTATTATCAGAAATAAAAAGTAGTTTACGATTTAATTTTCCAATTTTTTCTTTGTAGAAACAACAAAATAGTTTAATTGCTGGATTAAGGGCAACCAATGAAATGAATGTGGCCAATGTAAATAATGATCATGTTGAAGAAAAAAAAGAAAGTAGTCTAGATAGGGAAAGTCTAACTGATCCAAAGGTAAGTATCTATGAGTGGGTCATAAACTAAGGTGGCGCAAGTTAAGAGGAAACGGTCGAGAGTCAAATATACAAAACATTTGGACAGCAAATAGTAAGGAATCTTCACAGTGAGAATAAAAACCAAACGATATCTCTTCTATTCTACCCAAGCAGACTTACTTTCTTAGTTCCGCCATTTATTGACGACCTTATTGATTTTCAATTTCCCGTCATTGTATATTTATTCTGAATGGAGTAAGTTAACAAGATGTCAAATCCGAAACTGAACTATTCCCTGATAATAATTGCGATGGCTTTCTAGGATGAACGCAAAAACGCAAGTAGCTTTAGCAATAAATATAGGGTGAACTTATATTTTTCTGATGGGGATGTATACAAGATTTTTCTCTGATATTCAACCTAATATTCTGCTTCTATTTCTAATTTTGTTGGAGTCTTGGAAATAACTTCACTACTTAAGTACTTACCTTATTCAATGCTAATTGTTTCTGCTTGGTTAAGATAATTTGGCTTATTTATTGACTGGATCCCAGTCGAAACACTTTTTGGAGAGTCTAGTGTTACAAAGAGAGCTGAAGATGTTACTTAACATAAATTTTAACAGGAAACGCAGGAAGGAATCCGATTAAGAAAGAAAACAGCTCCACTTCCACGATCAGACAGCATTGGCAGTGGATCAGGTCGAAAATATTTAGCACCAACATTATCCGATCCAGCTACACGACCCGATAAAGAACGATTAACAACGAAAAAGAAAAATAATCGTACACCAGGTAATCTGCATCTACTTTTCACAGAACTGTTTTTACTTTTACTCTTATATTTTCTTTCAACCCCCCACCACTTCAACACACACATCTCAACAAGCAAACAAACAAAACTTTATTCTTTTAAAACACAACATTTTTATTAAAACATTTTTTTGGTTTTTTTTTTTAAATTGTAGTGATGAGTGTTTGTGTAATAATTTTTTGTAAATGTGTATAAAAATTAATATTTATTTATTTATTAATGAAATTATTTTTAGGATCGTTACTTGTCAAGCATTTTTCACTGACGCAGGGTGCACCTTTATCGGGTTCCGTACATAATTCATTGCAGAATATTTCAGAAGGTACTGGTGTGTAATCGATTATCTCTTTGTAATCCTTCATCACACCATGTTTCACAAAGAATTCATTCACGTAAAACATTTGTACAAATTTATTTCTACCTGTAATAGTGGAACAAGAAAAAAAATTACGACATATGAATTTAGTCCAAGAGATGACTCTCTCGAAAACGCATTATTTAGATCGGGGGTTTTAAGAAAAAATAACAGAATGAGAGAATATTGTCTGCCGTTTTTAATACTCAAAATAAAGACAATTACTAATGTGGAACGCAAACCTTTATGCGGTCGTAGGTATTATGTAACGCAGGTGGGTAAAAAATGGCTGAGGTTTGTACCTGAGACCATTATTCTGCATTATTTCAAAACTTTTTTCGGATAAAATTAATATAAATTTTCATCTATCTCTAACCAGTCACGAATTATGTTTTAGTAATACCTTTAATCGCATGAAATTTTGCCTTCTGCATTAGTAATTATCTCTATTTTAAGCATTCGAAAGAACATATTCTATTGTTACCTAATCCATTTTTTCTGTAAAAATTGCCCGATCTAATATTTATCGAATTACATGAATTATTAATAAGCTCTGGCCCCGATGTTAAAGGAGCCATATCTAAATGTAGCTACGTCATATCACTTTCAGTTTCTTCGTGGATTAAGCCAACATAACAGGGTATGTGATATTCATTCTATACTCGACAAACGAAAGACTCAAACCGGTTTACTATCATTTTTGGCCTTATCGCTATTCGATCATTTTTTTGTAATTTAGCCGCATCATCTCCTATAACGATAGCAAAGAAATCTAAAATGACGTCAAAGACGTTTGCACTAGTCCAGATTAGGATATTTTTCAACATGTCTCAATTTTATCTGGGTCGGAGTTTAAACTCACATAATGTCATGTATTCGATGGGTATTCGAAAAGTCGTCTCTTGAACTAAGAATGTGACCGAGAAACTGAAGGAAAATGTTTGAATGGCTTCTTTTGTTAAAATATAGATGATCGAGTAAATGGAAGATACATCAGCAGTAAGTCTCTGTTGATCGTTTCTTTCTGGATCTAAATAATTATTCCCAGCTTTCTCACTAGAGACATGGAAGGATAAGTGGTAGACAGTGACGAATTTCAGGGGTGGCAAAGGAGCAGTTGCTCACTGTTTCCCCAAAATAGACAACCACAAGGAGCCCCCAAGTGCATGTACGAAGACTATTAGTTGGGAAAAGGCAAAATTGCATTACCAAGTGCATTAACAAAGAATAAAACAAAACCGACCCCATTAATAGATTTTGCCCACTGGGCCTTTTTTCTCAAATCCGCCACTGGTGGACGAGCTGTGTTCCAATAAATCTCATCTGCCTACTTGTGCATCAACAGCTCAGATCAAAAAGACGCTTTGATGATAAATGTAACCGCTTTCGAAAAACTTAGCAGGTAGGACTCTTCTATTTGCGTGGGTTGTTTTGAACGTACTGTAACATATATTTCATAGAGGCCAATGTATTTTATATACTTTCCCGTCGGATATGCCTTAAAAGAGAAGGCATTAAGAAGAAGGAGAAGTTTTTCAGCTTGTATATAAAATCTCTCCAATAACTAATTTCGAAATGATTTTATAATTTTTAAGATTTCCGCAAATAAACATGTTTTCCCCTTATTACACCTCTCGTAATTTCGATTTTTGATTAAAATGTCAGTGTTAAGTCCCATAAAAATTGTAAATATTTAGAATTTACCCTATATTTTAACAAAATGAAATCATTCAAATCAGAGCACAATCCATTAGTTCCTTGGTAAAGTATAAATTGCACTCCACTAACCCAATAAATGTTTATTTAATACATCATTACAAACATGTTCGCCATAAACTTCTTGTACATTATCCACATCTAAATGTGCTTTTGCTTCTAATTCAGATAACAATACACAGTTCCATGGTGACCATGGTTTATTCTTATCCCAACGTGCTAAACGTAATTCATATAAATCACGTGATTCTGTTAACATTGAATGTCCATGCCAAATACGATCAACAATATACTGAATATCACGTTCATTTATCATATAAATAACACATGATTCCGTTTCTGAGATCCTCTTACGTTCATCTTTAATAATCAGTTCTAACATAAAACGATAGGGAGCGATATCAACATATGGTTTGGAACTGGAATCAACAAAACTACATGTTGTACAGCGTTCAGGTTGATTCATACGCGAATGTATCGGGAAGTCTTCAATATCTTTTAATTTTCGACATTGTTTACAGAAATATAAACCCCTTTTGCCCATACGAATTTCTCGTGTACCACGATAACGTTTCGTAAGGCAATCGTTACATTGAACGGTTTTCACATGTTCGAACACCAATAATTCTAAACGTTTTCGTAACATTTCTAATTCACACGTTCCGAGTCCTCGAACAAGTAATTCACATTCTTGATCGATTGTCGAGAGAATTTCCATAGCCATACGACACTTATGATCTTGTAGAGAATACTTTAGCGAAAGGAGTAATGTTAATCGTTGATCTTCGGGTAAATCACGTCGACATAACATAAAATATAATTCTTTATATTTCTGTCCTCGCTGGCTTTTCTCTGTATGCATTTCGACTATTAAATCCTTGTAGCCATGCCATTTAACTGGTGCACTAATTTCTTCGAAGAAATCAATATCTTTTTGGATTTTCATATCGTCACGAACCTCTTTACGATGTTGTTCGATTATGTTTAATATTTTTATTTCACGATCTAGCAGTATGTAAAGTTCGGCAACACGAGGTGCTTTTGTGTATGTTTGACTGATACGATCAGTCTCCGCCTTCTTCCATTTTGCCAACATCCCTTGGATTACAAAAATAAGCAAATAAAATGGTTCTTTTTGAAAAATTAGTAAAGAGTCGGAACGTATTTTGGAAAAGACGTCTGTTTTTGAATGTTATAGTCAGAAGAAAAATGTGGGACTAGCACAAATATTATTTGGACCTGCTAATGTCACACTACAGGTATCGCAGAAGACACCATAATGAGGAAAAGAAACTCATTACTCACTTTTAACAGCCCAGATTTTGTTATATAACAGCCAATCACTATTTTTTTGCTTCACAAAACAATATAATTGTTTCTAAGCAATTCCAAATGGCTTTTAAGACTTTTAAGACATTTCAAAGACTCTTAAAACAAGTGAAGTGCCTTATGATATCCGGAGCGAAGTAGTAGCCTATGCCTGATTGAAACTAATTTGGATAAAGTTAAAATGTATAGCTCGTCTTTTTTATAAAACATTGTCAAACTTTGGAAATTCGAAACTTTGAACCCTGCATTGTCTTTTCTTTCGTTCGATTTCTGCAGTTTTATTTGTTTATAGCAGCCTTTTTTTGTCACGCCACTTTTTCACTAAATGGGTCCACAGATACCATAGATATAATTGCGGCACTCCGCTTATTGCGAATTATTTTTATTAACTAATGTCTTGTCTTTTTCGTACTAGTTCCGACTCTAGACTAATTTGCTTTCCAATTTTGACTATACTAACCATATAACATTGTATAATCAGCTCGTGTTCGTGGGTAGATTTTCCGTACAATTTCCTCTTGTCGACGTTTACGATCTGCCATAATACGATCATTTTCATTTAATTCTGCATTTTTTACACGTCGATTATATTCTTCATGCAGTGCATGTAATGCTTTACGCATTTTCCATGCACGAAAATATCGTTGTATTGTTCTCACTTTACCAAGTACATCTAAACGTTTTTCTCGTTCGTCTGCTGTTTCATATGTTGCATTTGGTGTTATTATACGATCACCCAGACTTGGTATCCATATTTCAGTGTTTGTCATTTGTGTTGCTCGATCATAGGTTGTTTCTTGTATTCGATTGCGGCACCTTTTTATCCATAAAACAAATAGTATAAGTTTTGCAAAATCTTTAGAAAGTTTTCTTATAATATAGGAGCTAAATGTTTAAATATCATATATATACTAAGATCTATTGATTTTGTGATTGTCATTTTAAACTGATCAAGATGCCAAGACTAAAACCAAACTACTTCTACAAATAATGTATTTTCTCTTTAAAAAAATTTTGTAATGAAATACTAATACTGCAAAAACTTTCTAAAAGCATTCGAGAAAGGACGAATTTATTATATAGTCGATTTATGGAACTTCGAACTTCTTACGTATTGTCTGACAAACCTAATAAATATTGTCCTCGACCAATTTCGTTCAAATTTTAGGCTTCAATCTTCAAAGAATTCTTGTTAAATGTTCCATTGGCTTATCTCACTCCTAGGGTAATATATGCCGTCATGTCAGCGGGATGGAGGAAAAAGAAAAATTAGGAGATCTAAGTCTCGAAATTTGAACGCAATAATTCGAGAGCGAATTTAAGGTTTTAAACTATGATTCCTACGTGCATCATACTTCTCCCTTTACCTTCCTTTCCGATCACTCTCAGACTATAATTTTAACTAACCCCTCTCCCTCCCACCACTGATAGCAATAGGTACAGGAGTATTGAATAAAAAGATTTTTTGCCTAACCAGTATGTTTGTGTATCACGATTATTCTGTAATTCATGTGAGATTTTTGTTGCACGTAAGCCAGTCTGTGTGTATGCATGATGATATTCAACACCAGTCTTTTTATGTCGATATCCACCAATAAATGGTTTTTCAATTCGTTTATCATAAACTTCAACAACGACATTTTTATGGATATTCTCATCCAATTTAATTGGTATTGTAATAACATCCGGTATAACCATTGCATAATAATCCGGTATCGGTTCAATCATTTCCTTTACATCCAAATATAGTTCAATAATATCGTACGGTTTATAACCTAATTCAGCAATTAATAATGTTTGATGTAATTCCACGCCACAACTTTTTAATACTATTGCATGTAATGGTAGTTTAAAGATAATCGATAATTCTCGTCGTAATTCGTTTATATTCGCTGTTATTTGATATGGATGCTTAAACATAACCTCTTTTTTACGATTTAAAAATTTTATCATAATGGATGTTGTGTATGGTGTTTTAAATTTACCACTTTTATAATATTTATCGTATTGTAGTGGTAAAATTCTTGCAACCGGTTTTGGACACCATCCTGGAAATCAAAGTATATAAGTAGTATATTTGTAGCGTTTCGATTATTTCTTGGTAGAATGATCCACTAGCCTACTAAGTTTAGAGCACACTAGAGAAACTATCGATTTGGACAATTTATCAAATACTCTTTGTTTCGAAATTTGCATCTATATCTTTTTCGGGAACGAAAAGAATTGAGGGTATGAAAAGGATGTATTTCTCTTCTTAAAAGAAATTTGAGGAAATAGAACGGTATGGAATCCATATTGATTCACATGATGAACTTGCCCTCCTTTCTAACCAAAATTTCGGGCGTTGTAGTTGGAAGAAAATTGTGGACATTCAAACAAAGTCAGAAAGTGATACACTCGTAAGTCAGTAATGCCATGGTCATAACATTTCCAGGCGTCGTTTAGCGCGTTTTTGCCAACTAAGTCATCGTGAATAGGTACACCGCAATTTTGAAAGCTGTATTCGACCCTGGTAGATGCTACTGTAAACTAAAGTGTGTTATAAATGGTAAAGAATCTAATTTGCCACCTTCTATTAATTTCCAATTTCCATATGGCAACTTCACACGGCTCCATAAGCTATTACTAAAATTCAAACGAGTCTTATTACATACCTATATCATCCGTAAACACATAGGCAACTCTCACTAGTTTATCTGTATAAATACATTCATCCCCACCAAAACAGATACAATCCTTAATCGAATCACAAGCACATTTCAATTTCTTATGCAGAATTTTTTTACAAAAATCCTTATAACCACAAATACATAAATTCTGGCAACTTGTACACTTTGCCATCCGTGATTGAGTATAACATGCTTTACGATCAACGCATACGCAGACTTCGCCACAAGCACATGGTGGCCATTTACCCGTATATATGTATTCCTTATTAAAACACGAGCAATCAGTGAAATATACTCCAGATCCACAGACACATAATCCTTTTTCTTTCACCATTTGGAAATAACATTTTTCAAAGTCTTCACAGACGTGTGTTTGTTCAAAACATTTTTCTGGCGTTTTCATAATAAATGGTATACGATATCCGTTATGGTTTTCCACATAACACTCACATTTTTCATTACATGTACAATTTAAATAGAAAATTTCCGATTTTTTTGATTTCTCTTGATAATCAGTCCAGCCGCACGTACAATCTGGTACACTTATTACACCCTAAGTACAATAAAAAATGGTAATTTTATTCGGTAAAAATTATAACACAGAATTGAGATTCTGTGGAAAAGAAATTTTTTAGTTGTAGAAAAAAAATCGAAAAGTAAATCAAACATGATTCATTTCCACAAGAATGCGGAAAGGTTTCCGAGGTTTGAATGTTCTGCTCATGAAGACTACACAATAAGATCGCAAAAGAGCTTAAATAGCAATATTTCAAAGCCTATATATCCGAAACTGCTAGAACTTTTTGAGCATGTTGTCAGTACTTAAATAAAGTAAATTTGAAAAAGGCAAATTGGGACACAATTTATTCCCGTGTTAAATTCATCAATTTTTGTGCTGAATAAAACCATAAAAAAAGGCACTAGTTACATTCTTTTCATTAAAACTCCGTTAATTTTCGTGCAAATGACTTGAAACTTTTTTTCATTTTCAAGGTTTTTAATAGTACTTTAAAAAGTGTACGATATACTTTTTTCAAAAAACGTCAAATTTTTCAGTTACTCGACGTTAAATACTCCGAATTGCAATCGCCAATAGCCCGGAAAGTAGGATCTCTCCAAGAAGGGATCTTTATCACCCCCTGGGCAAATGTATCACTCGGCACCATTTAAATTTTGTTTCTTGGGGTCTTATCTACTTACCATCAAATTTCTCAGTCAATCGGTGATATAGGAAAGAATTTAGAGGTTTAAGTCTCGCTTACTGGGGTAGTAATTCCGTAAAAATTCTTTAAAAAACTTTTCAGTATTACATTCTTCAACTAAACTAAAACAACAGTCTCTCAACTTGTGATCTTAATTTTTAATCGAATAAAAATTCAAAATCAATAATTTTTTCTATTGTATTTGATATCTACATTCTATACTTGATTCCATAAAAATCGCCACAGTTAAAACATTCTAAGCGTACTCATCATATGTTATGTTATAATAGTAACACTTAGAATGTTTTAAAACGAGCGTTTTTTTGACATAGAGATACGTACCATTGTATTAACATAACATTCTTCAGAACTATCGCATGTACACACTTCTGCGCATACGCATAACGCACCATTTTCACCACTTGTTTGTGTTTTTTTACATTCACGAAAACATAAATTATTTTCATTTGAACATATACACTCTATATTATTACAATTAATACATGGTGTTTCTTGTAAAACAATTCGTCTAGCATTCTTCTTCCAAGATTTAATCTTTTCACAAAAACAATCCTTCTGTTCTGGTAACATACATGTATGTTCAATTGTATAATCTAATTTATCGATTGGTTCTAATCTCTTTACATCTTTTAATTTCTCATAGAGATTTTTATTGTTAATCATAATTTTTGAATTGGAAAACTTTTCATCGATGGAAGTCCAATCAGCCTAAGAAAATCGATCATGTTAATTTTACATAAATTGATTTTGGTAAGCAAAAAAGAGTCGAATTGGAAAAATATAAATAATTGTAAGAAAATTTAAATAAAAATCTATTTTTACAGAACTTAAATTTTTAAGAACTAAAAACGTATGTTTATCAAATATGGTGTAGCGATGGAAAAATATATGTATCCTATGGTTTATCTATATGACGTCATTCTAAATCCAATATGGCGGGCAAGATGGCGGACTAATATTGGTTATATAATGTTATTCTTATTTTTCCTTTCATTTGATACCCATATCACAAGAGTGCATAAAAAATAACTAGTCCGCCATATTGAATTTAGAATGACGTCACTTACCTAAGCAAAGCATTTTAGTTGCAAGATTTGACCCGAACATATACATACATACGTACATATATACAAACATTGCAAGTTAAATAAAAGCTTGTAAAAAATACCCGTGAGGGCGCTGATTGATTATAAAAGATAGGGAGTTAAAAATTTGCAGGTAGCTTCAACTAGTGGAACATTCTTGAAAAACGAACAAAAATTCTAGAAAATACTTTGGAAAATTTTCGAAAACAAAACTTAATTGGCGGCCAGTGCTGGATTTACACTAGGGTCAGTCGGGGCTAGCGCCCAGGGCGGCAAATTTTCTAGGGCGGCAAAATTTGGAAAGTGAGAAAACATTTTCTATACAATATATAAATAACTAATTCTTTTAAATAAACATTTGATCTTTCAAGAAATATAATTGCATTATGTATCAAATTAAAATTTTGTATATTATAATATATTAAATTTAAGTGAAAACTATTAAAATAAAATTAATTTATTTCCATAAAGGTTTGAAAAAATAAAATTTGATATTATTTTTTCTGGAATTGATAAATATAGTTTTTTTTTGAAGAATTAAAAAAATTTTTTTTTCTCATGTTTATTGAGAACTCTGGACATAAAGCTGAAGATTTGCTAGTTGCTGTATTATCTGTTCTTGAGTTTTTTGATCTTGATCTCTCAGATTGTCAGAGTCAGTCATATGATAACGCGAATAATGTATCAGGGATTTATTCGGGATTACAGGCAAGAATTCATGAAAGTATATCTTGCAGAACATGCTCCTTGTGCTGCTCATTCTATGAATTTAGTTGGAGTTCACGCAGTAGAATGCGCCCCAGAAGCTGCGTCATTCTTTCAAACAGTACAAACTTTATACAACTTTTATACTGCATCGACGCATCGCTGGGAAGTCTTACAGTCTCATACTGAAAAAAAGAATTGCGTTAAAAACTTTATCTGCAACCAGATGATCAGCTCGTTATGAAGCGGTTCTTTTTTCTGCAATTAATTAGTTATTCTAATTCTTAAAAAATAAGATATCAAAACTATTAAAATAAAATTTCAGTCATAGGGCGGCATTTTCTTCAGTGCCCCAGGGCGGCAGTAATTTAAATCCGGCCCTGTTGGCGGCTGTAAAAAAAGCCTTAATAAAGTGGGCTTTTTAAAATCTTCAAATTTACAAAAAAAAAAAAAAAAAAAAAGCAAACACTGACATTCAACATTTTCTATACAGGCTATTTCAACAATTAACTCAGTTAATTGTTTGTTTTTACTTCTTCTAATTGAAAAAAAGGCTATTTCAACAATTAACTCAGTTAATTGTTTGTTTTTACTTCTTCTAATTGAAAAAAAGTTATTTTCTTCTTCCAATACGATCCAATTTTTTGATTACCAACATCAGTTTAGTACATACCTTTGTTGTCTCCATTGTAAGGCCTTTTAAAGACTACTTTTAATAAATATACACAACTCTTTATAAACAAATTTTCTTTGATTTTTAATTCATATTTTAAATGTTTTCACGTTCATTTTCATCATTCAAAAAAAAAATGGTGTTTTTGAAGTTTGTTTTATTTTTATTTTTTTTTTAAGTGTAATATAAAATATGTTTTATAATAAATATGATTCAGTATTCATCACTTTTAAAAAGGTTTTTTTTTTGGGGTAAAATGGTTTAAAAGTATAATCAATATTATTAATATTATTGTTACTATAGAAACATCTAGATAATTCTACCAGCGAGGGACGGTCTTTATAGTTAGAGAGATGTACATATGATTTACTGATGGTCGTGGTAACCGTCTGCTGAGCCTTAAATATGATAGTAGGTAATGTTCCAAGTCACCCAGTAAGGTTCCTCAAATTTCTATGTGTCATATTCCCCCCAGGGGGAGATTTGAAAAACTGTCACTAAGTTATGGTTCTGGAAACTGTCTGCTTGTTTGATAATTCATTAGATGTGATTCTGAACAGTCATCCTGCAAAGTTTGAGCTCAACAAGTCGTCCCATTCCCGAATTATGCCAAAAAAACCGAAAATGTCGTTACGCGGTAAAAAATTTGAAGTGATGGTTCTGGAAACTGTGTAAAACTTGTTTGGTTGTGTTGAGGATGTCAAAAGGATCAGGAAAATATGTCTGGCAGAAAAGCAAATGGTCAGGGATTTTTTTGGCAGCACTTTGAAAAACACGAATTTTTCCCTGGAGGGCGAATATGACACATGGAAATTCGAGGAACCTTACAGAGCGACTTGGAACATTACCTACTATCATATTTAAGGCTCAGCAGACGGTTACCATGGCCATCAGTAAATCATATGTACATCTCTCTAACTATTATTGTTATAAGAGCTGGCAATGTTTTCGAGAGTGAATTAAGACGATTGAATATCGAATATTTCTTTCCTTTTTGAAATTAAGTTATAGGGATGAAAAACATCCCCCTATTGAATGAATGAATAAAAAAATCTCGTGTCAAAACTTTTGAGTCCTCCCTCTACGATTTGCGTAAGTGCACTGGACTATTCATCCCTTCCCAATTTAAATAAAAAAGGAAATATTTAAAATTCAGATATCTTGAAATCTACTTTTGTTGAGCGTTGCAGCTCTTATAAAATATGGACCGATAGCTAACAATACTTTTGATTGTTTTATAAACTAATATTTATTAATATTTTTAATAATATAAATATTTAAAGAAAAAAGCGTCAGTGCACTCACTTTATTGTGATTTTGAAACTCGTTAGCGCACTTTTCTAGAGATCATTAGAGCACGCATAATTATTTTTTTGTTTCTTTCAATTTTGCTAAAAATTTTGCATGTTTAGGAAAACAGCTTTAATGTTAGATTTTTTTTAAATTTAATTATTCTAAATTTCAAGTGAAAATTCGTCATCAAGAAAACTATTTACCTACATAGTTTAATTCTAAAATTTTTATTTAAATGATAGCCGATAAGAAAATTCGAACAATTAACGTTAAATCGAAAAGGCAGTGTGCAGTCCGCCACCAAATTAGCAACGAGTAACATAAGAGTAATTGCGATTAGCTAATTCATACTGATGATAACTACTTGGTAGTCGAAATACGTATTTATAAAATATAAAAAACTGATCTAAGAAATTGGGGCAAAAATCGAAATTTATTTCGAAATATCCTAGAGTTCTCATTTATTATCTTTGATAATCTTTATATTCTCTATTTCTAATTCATTTATTTTTCTAAACGCCTCGACCCAAATCGTTGAAGAACTAATCCAATTGGCTTCATTAATTAATAATAATTTTTCAGCATTTTTACATACCATGGTGAGCTAAGAGACTCTTTGCTTATCAAATAAAAGTGTGCTAGCGGGCTCCTAAAATAATTTAACTTTTTTATGATAATATAAAAATAGGTTCCCCCTTTTTTGTTTTGCATATTTTTGAATATTTAAGAATATTGCCATAAAAAATGGTCATTTAATTTTTTTAATTATCTCTACGGCATTTGTGATGCATAAATATGAAATAAATCCAAATCTGATAAAATTTTAATGAATTTTTCAGCAATAAAAATTAAACACTTTGTTTCATAGGCAATACACATTACATTTATGTATTAACTATTGTACATATTTTAAGAGTAAAATACCTTAACAATTAACATAATTGTACGGCTCAATTTTAACGCACGTAGTTAAATAAAAATTACATCACGTTAAATAGAACTATTTACACGAACATTGACTGCTCTAATTATACAAATTTATAAAATTTAATCATCGTAAATATTATTTAAAAAAAAAAATAGACCATAAATTATTGCCAACTTCCCAACGCCCCAATTACTAATCATCAAATGATGAGAATACGAGATCGGTATCAAGTTTCATCATAGAGATAGTACCATAGAGCTTTAAAGTCGCCTCCAAAGGGTGTATCACAGGAGAGAGACAGATGAAATGGGTAGCGTATAGCTGTAGAGAGGCAAATAAAGTAAGCCCATTTAGCTGTGTTTGTCTCTCTTATACGTCTTTACGCCTCTGTTATACGCTTAAAACTTGCCTCTTTTTCCCTCTTTCACTGCGGTCAATAATTCTCGTTAAGAGGATAATGCAATTCCTATGTCTATATGGCTCTATGGTATTATCTCTATGCGTTTCAGTCACGGGAAATCGTGAACGAAAAACTAAAAGAACAGTGTGAGTGTTCGCAGGTAAGCGAGCGAACGGTGACTACCGTATCATTTCCTCCATAGTCACGTCATCATTATCATAGAGATATAATAGCTCGGCAGCGTTCACACTCATTAACGTTGGCCTGACTATGAATCGTAAAGATATGTTGAAAATTTCATAAGATTTGGATTTTTTCATGTACAAAAAAAAAACGCTATACATATTAGACTGTGATCATTTATATGTTTCTGTGTTAAATTTAATCATAAGAAATTAATCATTTATAAATTATTTTGTTTATAGCAATTGTTAAGAACAATTTACCACATGTAACAGAAGGTACAGAAGTGCGTACAACATCCAGCAGAGAGATACCAGCCAAAGCCACATTACCAAAAATGTCGAATACATTACATGAAGTACGCGATTGGTGGCACGAACAATTATCTTATGCACATTCTAGTGATGACGATTAAATTCACTTGGTTTTTTTTAAGTAGATCATAATAATTCATTTTATATATTCTATTAAAAAATTTTAGAAAAAATAAATATTTGTTACATAAAAAAGTCGAGCGAGTTTTTTTTCTTTTTATAAAGATGTAACTTGATGATGACGCTTAAGGCTGACTGTGCGTCAAATTACTTTTTGTATGTATATTTCGAGATATCGACTTTCGCTATTAATAAAAATTTTTTTGTTGCTCATTTCTACAATTTGACTCTGACATAACTCAATTTTTTTCAGCTAGGTGCAACTCTAATTTGTCGCTCCAAATCAGCGTCAAGCGTCATCATGAGATTACACCTTTAAGGTCTCTTGATAAAAAGCAGCGTCCAATCTGAGCGTCAAGCGTCAAATTGACTTATCAATCTATGTTTCCCTACCCTATTTAAATCAACAAATATGTTTTTTATTTTGTTTTATAAATAATTATTAAATAATATCTAACAAGCACAACTGTCTGCCTGAAGTATTTTGAAATTGCTTCATAATATTGATTGTAGCTCAAATATTTTCTGCTTTACCGTTCATACATAATATAGCTCATACATCAGAATAACACATGGGCTATAATTTATATAATTTAAAAAAAAAATTAATTTAATATATGGCATTTCACTACGCCATCTAATACCATCAATTTGAACCATAAATTAAAGATTTCTGTAAAAATGATGAACAAATTACAATTCATGGCCATAAGTTTTGATACACATTGAAATCTGTACATATATTTTACCTGTGTAAAACAAACTTCTCTGTGGAGCAAAAATGTACAAACTTGGTACACGTTGGGCCTATCTAGTAAAATATATGATCTAAGATTATAATTTTTATTTTATTCAAAAGTTTATAATTAAATAAAACAAATGGAGTTTTCGTAAAATAATTTATTATTAAAATTTTCGATAACATGAGACGACCGTGATCAATTACGTGCTAATTTAAGAAATATGAACCTGTTTATGCTTTGGAAAAGTCGATCTTCAGACGAATTTTCCATTACAAATATCACATACAAAACGATTTCCTCCTGGATCAAATCTTGGTAGAACTAGACAAGGTATGTTCTTTTGTAGGTAGGAGTAGGATGGGGACATTCTCTCACTCTCTTGCACGGTACCCAGTCAGCGCCATATTACTTATGTATTTATAGTGTAGGCGCTGAGTATGTTTTGTATACATTTACATGTCCTACCGAACAAGGAGTTAATTGTATTTTGTATCGACGAATTTTGACCCGCTGAATCTGAATTTTCATATTGCTCATAGCTCAAAGTGTGGGAAAATTTGTTATAAACAAATAAATTGTTTATACGGCCATAGCTCTTAAGTTATTGAAAAAGAAAAG
The DNA here is from genome assembly GCF_905475395.1 of Chrysoperla carnea. Classification (NCBI taxonomy): domain Eukaryota; kingdom Metazoa; phylum Arthropoda; class Insecta; order Neuroptera; family Chrysopidae; genus Chrysoperla; species Chrysoperla carnea. The sequence goes on from NC_058337.1 coordinate 131,890,693, forward strand.
TAAGTAAAGAAAATTATAAACAAAAATGATAATGCATAAGATCGGCGCGAAGCGCTTGGTTTGAAACGGCCGTAGATTGGCCAACTAAAAATATTTTTGTACTTTAAGGTACTCTAAGGTAGGAAATAGCAACAAAACTAGCACGATTGTAAGTATTAAGTTTCATCAATTTTCCGGTCCATTATTAGTTTATAAGTCGATAGCGAGCCCTTAGCGAAAGAAAATCCCACATAATTGTATATGAGAAAATTGCAAATTTGTTCTAGTCCAAGAATCTTTTTGTAGGCACTCAGCGCCTTCACTATTCCATTTGAGCTGTCAAATTGGTCAATGTTTTGTTTACATATTAAAAATTGAAAAAATCTGAGGCGGAAAAAGTTCATTTACAACATTTGAATCAGGAAGCGGGAAAAGGGTAAAATGGCGCCGACTGGGTACTTGCACCTACTGAACCAAAACTCGTCCTACATCGAGCATACCTTGTCTAGTTCTACCAAGGATCAAATGATGAGTTTTTTCCCAACTTCTTGTTAAATATTACAAGCAAAAAAGTTTTTCTGCGTTTGTGGTCAACCACTTGACTGCGATATTTAAATTTTGTATCACAAATTTTTTCAAGAAACAGGTTCTTCTCCTGTATGAATTCGTTTATGGTAAACCAATGATGAGTTTTGCGTGAACTCCTTGTTACAAATACTACAAGCAAAAGGTTTCTCTCCAGTATGAATTCGTTTATGTTGACTTAAAGAACAACTACGTGCAAACTTCCTATCACAAATATCACAATCAAACGGTTTCTCTCCGGTATGAGTTCGTTTATGTTGCGTTAATGTTGAATTTTGTCCAAACTTCCTGTTGCAAATATTACAAGCAAACGGTTTCTCACCTGTATGAATTCGTTTATGTTGAGTTAATGCTGAGCTATTTGCAAACTCCCTGTGACAAATATTACAAGCAAAAGGTTTCTCGCCTGTATGAATTCGTTTATGTTGAGTTAATGAAGAGTTATGTCCAAATTTCTTGTTACAAATATTACAAGCAAAAAGTTTTTCACCTGTATGAATACGTTTATGTTGAGTTAAATTTCCGTGACGTGTAAAATTTTTATTACAAACATCACATGAATAAAATTTTTCCTTGAAATGAGCTTGATTAGTAAATGTCTGTTCATCTAATTCATCAACATTTTCAACTTTTATTATTATTTCCGTATGTAATTCTGGTTTCATTTTAATATTTTCATTTGGAATTAAAAATTGATCATTTACATTTATCATTTTAAAATTAATATCTTCTAATATCTCTTCTTCAATTTTAATCTTTACATTTTCGAGAAACAGTGAATTATTTACGTCGTTTTTAATTTCTGATTCTGTTGGAAATTGATCAGCATTAATGTCTTCTTTTTTAATTAATAATGGATTATTTGCTTGAAGATCGTTTGATAGATTTCCGTCCAATATTTCTAATTCTAACTGTTCAATTTTAATATTTTCCATTTTTAATAGTATAAAATATTTGAATATTGACTTTTAGACAAATAAGTTAGGTTGTGTACGTAAGATTTTTTTGACAATTTTTTTTGCTGGAATCATAAAGAACTCGTCTGACGTTTTCACATGTCATGTGAACATTTCTATGATGATTAGACGTCAACATTAATAACGTCACAAGATCATTATCATTTGAATCTGACAGTAATTTCGACCTAGAATTATTTCCATTTTCATTGAATTCTATCAAAAAATTCAACATTCATAAGAATGTCATGAATAAAATTGTTCAGAACACAGATTATAATTTATTAAATAAATAGATAGGCAACTCTACTGTACATGAAATGTTGTCCAAAAAGCCCCCTGGAGTAAGGCACTTACCATTTACAGTCAACGATTTAAAAAAAAAAATGGCGGGAATTAGGTACTATTTGAACTATTCAGTTTATCTATTTTTTTTTTTGTATTTATTTGTCTTTTAATAAATAAAATTAAGTGAAGTTATTTAAATAAACTAATAAATATTAATAAAATAATAATTTATTGCAATATTTGAAACAAAAAAGAATTTATTTTAATATGAACATTATTAATAACAATTAATTATTAGTTTGATGTAAGTTAAATGCAATGTTAAACCATTTTATTTCGTTAATAGTCAATTATAATCACAAATAAACACTACTTAAATGTAATCAACACGATTAACAAGACCTAAGCGCTAAAATAAACTCAGTACATACCATAAAACAATTGGAAAATAATATAAACACATTTTAAACGACTAAATTACTCTAATTAGTTTATGAACAGGGGCACAATGAAAACAGCCAAAATACTTAAATAATTTGACTATTCACATAATCCACAAAATGTTAATAAAGACAATCAATTGAGAAAACACACAAAGAAATTTAACGAATTTTAATGACATGAAAACCAATTTTGAAATACGTATTGTTTATTTATTTAAAAATATATAAAATATTGTTTCCCCAACCACAATATAGTTAGCGTGGAATATTAACAAAATTTATTAAATCATATATCAAAAAATTGCTCTCTAAATGCTCCATCAGATTCCAAAATTGCTCCAGTTATTAAATTATCAATTAATTAAATATTTGCAATTAAAAATACAAAATTTTATTTTCCAATATCTCAGTAAATTGATAGTTTTTCCTAACGTTTTTGCTATCAATAAATTGCTCCCGTTTATTTCTTTCGGGATATAACAATAACGATCTATAAATATCAATTATTTTTGCATAATTAATTAAAATTAATAATTGCAATTCAAACAGGTATGTGATGACGTCATTCACAAGGGGAATGTCATAAACTAAGGGGAGCGGGAAGAGAAAGAAAAACAAAAAAGAAATAATAATAGAAAGTAAATAATTAGATGTATCAGTGAAAAATATCAAAAAATTGCTCCGTAAATACTCTTTCAGATTCCAAAGTTGCTCCAGTTATATAATTAATATGTAATTAAATATTTTCAATTAAAAATACAAAATTTTATATACACAAAGGGGTTGGGGGGGAAGCATGAACATATATAACAATAGATTGTAGTTATTATCTATGGTTATGATATTTGTTTTATTTAATTAAATATTAAAAGAAAATAAACAATCATATGTATCAGCGGAAAGTATCAAAAAATTGCTCCGTAAATACTCTTTCAGATTCCAAAGTTGCTCCAGTTATATAATTAATATGTAATTAAATATTTTCAATTAAAAATACAAAAATTTACATACACAAAGAGGTTGGGGGGGAAACATGAAAATATATAACAATAGATTGTAGTTATTATCTATGGTTATGATATTTGTTTTATTTAATTAAATATTAAAAGAAAATAAACAATCATATGTATCAGCGGAAAGTATCAAAAAATTGCTCCGTAAATACTCTTTCAGATTCCAAAGTTGCTCCAGTTATATGATTAATATGTAATTAAATATTTTACATTAAAAATACAAAATTTAACATACACAAGGGGAATGGGGGGAAACATGAAAATATATTACGATAGATTGTAGTTATTATCTATGGTTATGGTATTTGTTTTATTTAATTAAATATTAAAAGAAAATAAACAATCATATGTATCAGCGGAGAGTATCAAAAAATTGCTCCGTAAATACTCTTTCAGATTCCAAAGTTGCTCCAGTTATATGATTAATATGTAATTAAATATTTTACATTAAAAATACAAAATTTTACATACACAAGGGGAATGGGGGGAAACATGAAAATATATTACGATAGATTGTAGTTATTATCTATGGTTATGGTATTTGTTTTATTTAATTAAATATTAAAAGAAAATAAACAATCATATGTATCAGCGGAAAGTATCAAAAAATTGCTCCGTAAATACTCTTTCAGATTCCAAAGTTGCTCCAGTTATATAATTAATATGTAATTAAATATTTTTCATTAAAAATACAAAATTTTACATACACAAGGGGAATGGGGGGAAACATGAAAATATATTACGATAGATTGTAGTTATTATCTATGGTTATGGTATTTGTTTTATTTAATTAAATATTAAAAGAAAATAAACAATCATATGTATCAGCGGAAAGTATCAAAAAATTGCTCCGTAAATACTCTTTCAGATTCCAAAGTTGCTCCAGTTATATGATTAATATGTAATTAAATATTTTACATTAAAAATACAAAATTTTACATACACAAGGGGAATGGGGGGAAACATGAAAATATATTACGATAGATTGTAGTTATTATCTATGGTTATGGTATTTGTTTTATTTAATTAAATATTAAAAGAAAATAAACAATCATATGTATCAGCTGAAAGTATCAAAAAATTGCTCCGTAAATACTCTTTCAGATTCCAAAGTTGCTCCAGTTATATAATTAATATGCAATTAAATATTTTCAATTAAAAATACAAAATTTTACATAAACAAGGGGAATGGAGGGAAGCATGAAAATATATAACGATGGATTGTAGTTATTATCTATGGCTGTGATATTTGTTTATTTAATTTTTTTTGAGGTTAATTATATCATTTTTATTCGCCGTTGTATTTTCATTAAAACATTTTTAATTTAAATAATGTTTCAATAAGTTACTTGAAGAATAATTATTTATTGTTATTATATTTTTATGGTTGTAAAAGGTGAGTCGACAAACCTTTATTTGTTTACATAAATTATCGATGTCTTAGGTTATTTGTTTATAAACTTTTATTTTGTTTATATATAATAATATTGTTGAATTTTCAGTTTTCAGATAAAAATATTGGCAAGCAGTTGGACTAAAATTATATTTCTAAAAAGAGATCAATCATCGAGATGATATTGAATCCGGACAATTCCCATAACTCGCCGATGTACCTATTAACCCGAATGTTGAATGGAAACCTATGAAAATATCTGACCAAGGCATTGTAATTACTAATTTCTCATGTTTTCTATCATTAGTATGTTTTATTGCGTTGAATTAGTTTTAATTTTTATTATTATTACTTTTTTCAGTTATGAAAATACTGATTCGTCAAAACACTTACGGAATAGCTGACCGAGCACGCGATACTAAAATCGACAAAGTTGTTGCCTTGAAAAAGTAAAAATGGAACATAATAAAAATTATAACCGATGAGCAAAGAAATTCCAGTCGTTCTACTTCATAAAGACAAAATTGATAATATATAATTTTAATTGTACACATACGTATTTTTATGGATTTTCAATGTTTTATTAAATAAATTAAAGGTGGAAATGATATTATATAAATCTATTGAAAATAAATTATTTTTATTTTAGTAAATTATTTATATACATATTAAGTGCAAACAAATAAACATATTATTAATAAACAAACATATTGCACATATTATTTACATTTTACATTACACTTTACATTAAATTTTACATTTTGGTCCGCTCAAAATAATAATAATGCTTTTGCGTGAACTTATTCAAAGTCTCGGAAGTGCCAGGCTTGAGATAATTAACGCAATATATACATAAAAAACGATTTTTGGCCAATATTTCAATAACCAACTGGATGAAAAAAAGGTTCAAACAAATATTGTCGAAAAGTTTTTTTCCTAAGAAAAATGTAGAATAAAAAATTGTGATATCTCAAGTCATTTTCCCGAAAATAGAGAAAAACGGCCAAATATATATATATTTATATGCTACTTAACAATATCTTGAAACTGATTGATTTTATAACAAATAAAAATGTTGAGTGAACATTTTTGATATCTTTAACCGTTTTCAAAACGATCAATTATACAGTGTGATCAAATTGGAGGTATTTTTTCCAGTAGAGTGATATTGACATGTTACGCGTGACTAATGTCAAACTAAATACTTACTATTAACTATTATATATAAATACTAACTAAATAACTATTATTCAGTTTTCATTGACATTTCATCATGGAAAGACTTACGCCTCAACAACGTTTACAAATCGTGCAATTATATTGAAAAGTGTTTATCGAGCGTTCAGGCCAATTTATGGTGTACATTATCGTCCTACCGAACTATAGAGAATATTGCTGCTGTAAATGAGAGTTTTGCCTTAGACCCAGAAGAATCGATTCGGCGACGATCTCAACAACTTGGCCTATCTTATGGCACTACTAGGGCGATTTTACGCAAAGATCTGTGTTTGAAAGTGTTAAAATACAGCTAGTTCAAGAATTGAAGCCGGCCGATCTTTCAAAGCGTCATAATTTCAGTCGTTGGGCTCTTAAAAACTCGCAAAAATTTATCTAAATCATACTTTTTAACTTTTATTTGTGGGGTATGTAAAGTCTAAAAATGTGAATCTAAAATTAAATAATAATAATAAAATTAAATGTTTTGAAAGTATCTAAAAATTTTTTTAAGGAATTCTATTTAAACTAAAACATATAAGAGAGTAGCTATTCTTACACTGGGTAATTGAGTTCGTAAAATCCTTGGCGATGGTTCCAAATCATTGATTTGTACCCATCTATCATTTATGGTATGGGTGTATGCAATATAATGCCCCAAACCGTTAGGTACTATGGACGGACTGAACTCAATTACGCCAGATAAAATATATGTTTTATTCCCTAAACTTAATTTTTTAGGGATTTCGTTTAAATTGCTTTTCAATAACGGCTCTTTGTTATTTAGAGAAAAAAAAATCGATTTTTCGTAAAAATGATTTACGTCCAAACATAAGTAAGAGGAAAGCGTTACTGTTCGTCCCACCATTTGTCGTACTTGACAGTTTTTACAATAAAAACTTGTTTTTTCGATCTCATTTAGGATACTTCTTTCTAAAGTATCGAAGCCATAATTCCAAATTAATGTGGCATTCACATTTAAAATAGACAGTCTCCTTTGTTCAAATAATCCGCAATCTGAGCAATGGCTTTCTTCGTTTATTGACTCATGGCCAAGCATAAGCCCCTCAAACAGCCTTGAAATATCTTCTCGGCAGTCAATGCGATTATTTACTTCCGGGTACATAGTGCGTAAAATTTTGAGTCTTTTTTCGTAAAACTTAAAATTCGCGCCATTTTCTGCATACAAACATACTGTTGAAAAATATTCTGATTCGCTAATTTTAAGTTTTACGAAATCTCTAAAGTTTTTAAAATTTAGATATGTGAATGCCATGACTTCTGTCAAGCTGTCAAATGGACACGTGTTTATAAGAAATAGTTTAAGTTTATTTATTTTGCACGGAGGAAAAGTGCTGCCGTTTTTTATTATGTTGTGCTGTTTCTTCTTTTTTTTGTAAACTTGTGAATTTTGATTATCAGCGTTTCCATGTAAAATCTGCACATCTGGACATGCAGTAACATACTTTCCTCTTTTTATTGGCGGACCCATAGTTGGCGATGAAGAATTATTTACATTTTTTTTATTACATGAGAGGGGTATCGCTAATAGGTCCGTAGAACCTAGACCAAGGTCTTCTTTGTGCCCAGGTTTTTTATTTAATATTATTGAAAAATTATTTTCAGAGTTTTTATGTAGGGAAATTTCTCTAAAATCATATTCTTTTGAATCTTGAATTAAATTAATATTTGTGGTAGTTTGTTTTTTGCCTGGGTCTTGATTGGGCTTATTGCCAGCATGGGTATCTTTTGGCGTGGAAAAGAATTTAGGTCTTTCAAAACAATTCTTACTTACATCTATAGAATCTTCTTCGGCAGTAAAATTCATTTTAACAGATTCGTCAGCAATTACCTTATTCTTCCAATTTTCAATATAATTAAGCACACTCTGGTCTTTATTCTTATCAATGATAGAATTTTTTATAATTATTTTTGTATTGTTATAAGCACTTCTGGCTTCTATCATTCTCGATTTTAGAGTTTTAGTGTGCTCAACTATAAATGAATCAGCTCGTAATGGTTGACGATCTGTTAAAACAATATCTTTAATATATTTAAAATAATTTTCTGACCGTGAAGAAGTTGCTACCAGATGTTCGGAGTTATAATTCCTCCTCATTACATTTGTCCATGCCGGAAATTTTTTAAATAACAATTCCAGATTTTTTTTAATCTCAGGCAAATAGTAAGGATTTGTATCGTTAAAATTAATGGAAACATTTGAGTTTTCACTTCGCGCTTGATGGAAAAGATCTTCTATATACCTAGATAAATCTTCATTATTTAGCTCATCAACATTTATCATGTCATGGCAACGAGATAAATGTTTTTCATCAGATACATCAACATTTATCTCGTTGTCATGACATGATAAATGTTTTTCACAATTATTGTTATGATTGCATGTATTCATAATTTTCACTTCATTATAATTTATTGTAGTATCGTCAAATTCAAATGTTTCTATTTTTTTTAACATCCACTTGATGTCATCCTTACAACCTATTTCATTTTGACTAATATTTATTAGAGCTTTCATTGTTTTTTCGACATCTTTTAAAGCTTCTAAATTGCTCATAAAACCAATGGCTCTAAGATAAAAATCTTTTATGGGGAAATTTTTATTGATAAAGCATTTGAGCCTGGATACCCAATGAATAAGATGGGCAATGTCGATACGTAAATATGGTGGATTTAAATTTACGGATTTACCGCTTAAAGCCTGGTAACATCGCGATAAATATTCTTTGTAACTGATATGATTAGTAGCCAAACAAATAGCATTTTGTAAGGCTTTTGACATATCAGTTACAACTTCTAAAGGTATCTTCGCCTTAGAAGAAAGCCATTCGGTTAACCAAAACTCAATTATTTTTGTATCGTGTCGTTCGGACAACATTTGGCAAACCGGGACTATTAGAGAGCCAATATATGTTACGATCTGATACAAAAATATTGGGCCACAATAATAATTTCCCTCAGACGTAATCTTTCGAACGATGCTCCCTGTTGCATCTATTGATACAATAGGATTTAAATTTAAAATATCATTATATACATCCGTTTGTTCAGGTGTCCAATACATAACAAAAAATTTGTCAAAACCAATTTGTTTAATCACTGGACTGAGCTCAACATTATTTCTTTTTAAATTTCTAAGGGAATACCATAAGTCTCCCTCTATACCAAGTCGTTTTTTTTTTCCTTCATGGCGGATTTGGTTTAGAGTACTTACCGATGGAATAATAGGAGCTATTTGTTGACCGTATTCATTAAATTTTTCTATCAGCTTCCTATTGAAAACTTCACTTTTCATGAACTCCATAGCCTTCCCATATTGATCTCTCAGCTCACCAGACACATGCCTTTTCTTTGTATGGTAAACTTGTTTAGTATCTAATGTGTATATTTTCATTGATACATTGCTATCAGCAAAAGAAAATGTACACTCGCCATAAATAGCGGCTTTACATAATTTGTCAGCACAAGCACCATTAATTTTAATAATAAAAATATCTTTATCAGCACTGTCTAATTTATAAATATTGCGATTTTTAAAGTTAAACGCACATGGTAACTTCTGCTGCACATAAATTAATTCGGAGAGAATGTGTGTCCACCCTTTACGCAGAGCATAATATTGTTTCTGTTGTTTCTTATCATATTTCAATATTGGTTTTATTTTTAACCACTGTTCATCGTTAAATAACACATTAAAATTAATTAGTTTTTTTTTATCAAATTTAGGATTATTTTGCGGATGAATCGTAAAATCACAATCGTTGATGTCACTATTTTCCATAAATTCATCCATCACTAACAGATCTTCATTTTCAGATGAATTAGTATCATTTTTTTCAATTTTATCTGAAAAATGTAGATTCCGTGCTTCAAGGTAAGATGTTTTGATGCTATGTCTATTTTGAAAAATATCAAAATACAAAGCAACAGGTGTCTTAAGATATTCCCCAGATTTCTGTTTCCAAATTTGACAAATTTCCTTCCAAATAGGATTTGATTTTGGTTTTAATTTTCCTTTTTCAAGAAAAATATCGAATTGAACAATTCGATTTAAAACTTCAGTTATGGAAACAGCGGCCCAATTCGTCATTTTTGCTATAATCAATTAAGTTTATTGAATTCATGAATTAGAAAATAATAACATATTTAATTCCATACTTACATTATAATTATATAGATAATAATTAAAACAAAAGTTTCACTAATTATATCGCACCTCGATTGGAGTCAAAAGCGTAAATAAAACAAATAATTAACTTCTTTAAGAAATTTATTTATCCAAATTAAATAAGAATCAGATTGCAAACATACATCAATCAATAAATAATTGTTAACTTTTCCAAGAATTTTAAAATGCCGATCACAAAAATTTACACTTTTAGACTAAAGTGTAAGCCGCTATTTTAGTGACCGTTTGATTTTGAAATTCTTGGAAAAAGTTAACAATTAAATGATGACAATTAATCAATAGGGCAAGATAATTTTTATGAAAAATTATGAAGGATAATTTTTTATGAGAAAAAAAAAAACAATTTTAGAATTTTTCGCATAAAATATTTATTTATAACATTTGTTTCGAGATCACATTCTCTTCTTCATTACAATATTACCCAATCAATACAAAAGTTATAATTTATTAGTGAAGATTTTTTAAAACTGAGAAATATACAAATATCACATATTTATTTTATCGTTGATGAAAATTAAGTAGTCTTTTGCTGCGTATAGGATAGTAAGTAAAGGATATGCTGACTTTACCATACACGCGCGCTTAACCCTAGAAGTTGCGCCAATCTAATTTTGCTGAAAAATCATTCAATTTGAGAAAAAGCCATTGGATCTTATATTTTGGACTATTATAAGGATCTAATCTATTTTTTTTTCTCAAAATAACAATCAGCCGTTACTGAAAAGTAATTTGAGTGATATCCCTGAAAAATTAAATTTAGTGAATATCAATCAGTTTCAAGATATTGTTAAGTAGCATATAAATATATATATATTTGGCCGTTTTTCTCTATTTTCGGGAAAATGACTTGAGATATCACAATTTTTTATTCTACATTTTTCTTAGGAAAAAAACTTTTCGACAATATTTGTTTGAACCTTTTTTTCATCCAGTTGGTTATTGAAATATTGGCCAAAAATCGTTTTTTATGTATATATTGCGTTAATTATCTCAAGCCTGGCACTTCCGAGACTTTGAATAAGTTCACGCAAAAGCATTATTATTATTTTGAGCGGACCAAAATGTAAAATTTAATGTAAAGTGTAATGTAAAATGTAAATAATATGTGCAATATGTTTGTTTATTAATAATATGTTTATTTGTTTGCACTTAATATGTATATAAATAATTTACTAAAATAAAAATAATTTATTTTCAATAGATTTATATAATATCATTTCCACCTTTAATTTATTTAATAAAACATTGAAAATCCATAAAAATACGTATGTGTACAATTAAAATTATATATTATCAATTTTGTCTTTATGAAGTAGAACGACTGGAATTTCTTTGCTCATCGGTTATAATTTTTATTATGTTCCATTTTTACTTTTTCAAGGCAACAACTTTGTCGATTTTAGTATCGCGTGCTCGGTCAGCTATTCCGTAAGTGTTTTGACGAATCAGTATTTTCATAACTGAAAAAAGTAATAATAATAAAAATTAAAACTAATTCAACGCAATAAAACATACTAATGATAGAAAACATGAGAAATTAGTAATTACAATGCCTTGGTCAGATATTTTCATAGGTTTCCATTCAACATTCGGGTTAATAGGTACATCGGCGAGTTATGGGAATTGTCCGGATTCAATATCATCTCGATGATTGATCTCTTTTTAGAAATATAATTTTAGTCCAACTGCTTGCCAATATTTTTATCTGAAAACTGAAAATTCAACAATATTATTATATATAAACAAAATAAAAGTTTATAAACAAATAACCTAAGACATCGATAATTTATGTAAACAAATAAAGGTTTGTCGACTCACCTTTTACAACCATAAAAATATAATAACAATAAATAATTATTCTTCAAGTAACTTATTGAAACATTATTTAAATTAAAAATGTTTTAATGAAAATACAACGGCGAATAAAAATGATATAATTAACCTCAAAAAAAATTAAATAAACAAATATCACAGCCATAGATAATAACTACAATCCATCGTTATATATTTTCATGCTTCCCTCCATTCCCCTTGTTTATGTAAAATTTTGTATTTTTAATTGAAAATATTTAATTGCATATTAATTATATAACTGGAGCAACTTTGGAATCTGAAAGAGTATTTACGGAGCAATTTTTTGATACTTTCAGCTGATACATATGATTGTTTATTTTCTTTTAATATTTAATTAAATAAAACAAATACCATAACCATAGATAATAACTACAATCTATCGTAATATATTTTCATGTTTCCCCCCATTCCCCTTGTGTATGTAAAATTTTGTATTTTTAATGTAAAATATTTAATTACATATTAATCATATAACTGGAGCAACTTTGGAATCTGAAAGAGTATTTACGGAGCAATTTTTTGATACTTTCCGCTGATACATATGATTGTTTATTTTCTTTTAATATTTAATTAAATAAAACAAATATCATAACCATAGATAATAACTACAATCTATCGTAATATATTTTCATGTTTCCCCCCATTCCCCTTGTGTATGTAAAATTTTGTATTTTTAATGTAAAATATTTAATTACATATTAATCATATAACTGGAGCAACTTTGGAATCTGAAAGAGTATTTACGGAGCAATTTTTTGATACTTTCCGCTGATACATATGATTGTTTATTTTCTTTTAATATTTAATTAAATAAAACAAATACCATAACCATAGATAATAACTACAATCTATCGTAATATATTTTCATGTTTCCCCCCATTCCCCTTGTGTATGTTAAATTTTGTATTTTTAATGTAAAATATTTAATTACATATTAATCATATAACTGGAGCAACTTTGGAATCTGAAAGAGTATTTACGGAGCAATTTTTTGATACTTTCCGCTGATACATATGATTGTTTATTTTCTTTTAATATTTAATTAAATAAAACAAATATCATAACCATAGATAATAACTACAATCTATTGTTATATATTTTCATGTTTCCCCCCCAACCTCTTTGTGTATGTAAATTTTTGTATTTTTAATTGAAAATATTTAATTACATATTAATTATATAACTGGAGCAACTTTGGAATCTGAAAGAGTATTTACGGAGCAATTTTTTGATACTTTCCGCTGATACATATGATTGTTTATTTTCTTTTAATATTTAATTAAATAAAACAAATATCATAACCATAGATAATAACTACAATCTATTGTTATATATGTTCATGCTTCCCCCCCAACCCCTTTGTGTATATAAAATTTTGTATTTTTAATTGAAAATATTTAATTACATATTAATTATATAACTGGAGCAACTTTGGAATCTGAAAGAGTATTTACGGAGCAATTTTTTGATATTTTTCACTGATACATCTAATTATTTACTTTCTATTATTATTTCTTTTTTGTTTTTCTTTCTCTTCCCGCTCCCCTTAGTTTATGACATTCCCCTTGTGAATGACGTCATCACATACCTGTTTGAATTGCAATTATTAATTTTAATTAATTATGCAAAAATAATTGATATTTATAGATCGTTATTGTTATATCCCGAAAGAAATAAACGGGAGCAATTTATTGATAGCAAAAACGTTAGGAAAAACTATCAATTTACTGAGATATTGGAAAATAAAATTTTGTATTTTTAATTGCAAATATTTAATTAATTGATAATTTAATAACTGGAGCAATTTTGGAATCTGATGGAGCATTTAGAGAGCAATTTTTTGATATATGATTTAATAAATTTTGTTAATATTCCACGCTAACTATATTGTGGTGTTTCCCCAACAACCATTGAAATGGATAAATTATTATCAAAACTAATAGATGGCCCTACACGAATATAACGTGTAGAGCCACCTGGAGAAAGGCACCTTCAGAGAACGAAAATAGTAAAAATTTTACAGGAAGTTGCAGATCTGTTTTAAATTAAAGAGTATAATCTGTGGTACGTAATAAGAAAATATTTGAGCATCAATTAATTTACGCTGATATTATTTACTTAACGCTAAAAATATTATATCGAACTGAATTACAATCGAAATTATAAAGCAGAGTTTTAAAATACTTCAGGCAGACAATTGAAAAAAACATTTTATGTCAATAGAACTACGTGTTGTTGTTGATCCAAATAGGTTAGGGAAGAGCAGAGATTGATAAGTTAACTTGAAGCTCGACGCTACAGTTGACGCTCAAATTTGACGCTGCTTTTTGTCTAGATGGCACTCTAATCGAAATTATACCATATGATCATGAAGGTTATAAAGAAGGAGAACGATCGCAATAGAAAATATTGCCCCCAATATTTTGAAAAAATAAGTGAGGTGCTGGGATCGCTAAGTTGTATCATTAAATGCGGGCTGTTGTGCGCTAATATACTACTTACCGACGACAGCGCGGCTGGTGGCTGAAAATGAACTATAAATTCTACAAATTTTCAGGGACAGGTGCCCTAATGCTTTAGTAATAGCGATCGTTCTCCTTCTTTATAACATTCATGCATATGATCAAATTTGACACTAAAAGTTAGCGTTAAGCGTCATTATGAAATCGCACCTTTATGCATTATCATTTGAATCTGAAAGAGTAATTTCGAGCTTGAATTATAACTTTCGTTAAATTATATCAAAGCTTGAACATTCATAACCTTGTTATGAAGAAAATTGTCCAGAACACTACTCCGCGGTCTTCAATAAAAATGTCCGCCCAAAGCATTTATCAGCTTCTCATTACTATTATTCAAAAGAACACCCCATAAATCACTCATTTGTCTTCATTTATCATATTTGCTCTTCAAAACATTATGTTCAGTTATTCTTTGTCTTAAGACAGAATGCTTCTGGACAGGAAATGGCATCAGCAACAGTCTCTTTTTAGAGTCAAAACTTTGATATAATACAAAACAAAAGCATGTATCTTGCCTGCCATTAGAACTAGCTTACCAAACTGATGACCAAAATAATAGACGTTTTCATTTCAATTACGATTCATTATTATTTCGAACAGACAGTAATAAGTTGGACAAAGATACAAGGTATTTGTTATTCATTTTATAACATTATTTTTTGACATTCTGTCCGAAACTAAAGGTAATCACTTTTTAAAATAAAAAAGGTGTATTGATAAAGTAATATATATCATATAAAGCATGTGAATATACCTTTATAATAAATAATAAACTGTAGCAGGGTCTGTCAACAATTATATGACTATGGTCAACACTCAACGGCGCCATAAAGTTGAAAGTTAAAAACTTACACGTCAATCATCAATAAATTATGATAACACATTTTAGATGAAAATTTTCATTCGTAATGTCTTCACGAAATAGAAAAATATATGTTTATCGAGGACGACCTCGACGAAACAATAATTTCAATACTTTCTGTACAGTTTTGGGATTTATATTTTTAATATGTGCTTTAGATACATATAGCAAAAAATCTGAAAATCAGTTAGAATTGGTTAATGATGAAGAACTATTAACGTTAATTAAAACCGAAAAATATGTTGTTGTTTTATTTAGTAAGTTGAAATTTTCATAAATACTTCATTATATTACGAAAATCATCTTGTCCATTTTGGGAAATTTTAGCCTCATAGACTTAAAAATTTTGTTTCTTAGACAGTGCTCTAAGGCGTTAGGTACTTTATTAGGTACTCCGAACCGTATGGCTATCATATAGATTAATTTTTCTATTTCAGCGAAGAAAGATTGTGAAGTTTGTGATAATTATGAAACGGAGCTGATACATATTCGTGAAGATTTAGTCGACTCTCTTAACGCATGGGTTGTTAAAGCTGTGAACAGTCCAATGGTACGATTGTACAGTCCTACAAAAGAACCAGCTTTGGTATTTTTCCGGCACGGCAATCCATTACTTTATGATGGGCCTTTAAATGATGAATTAATGTTACATACGTTAACTGATAACAAAGAACCGGTTGTAAAGGAATTATCAGATGATACGTTTGAGCATTTAACACAAGCTGCGACAGGAGCTACCACTGGTGATTGGCTTGTGATGTTGTAAGTGTAAAAGACAGTAATAGAATGAGCATTTGTTCCGCCATTTTTAAGCCATGGTTAAGACCTCGATTTTCTTTATTATAAAATTCAATTCCATCAAACATACAAACAAATTGAATTACAGGGAAGTTGGACTAGAAAATTTCAAATCAGAACATTACAGTCGATCCATTTGACGTTTCTTATCCTTGTTGAGACTTCTTCAGCAACTTGATCTTATAAGTTGCTGAAGAAGTCTCAATAAAGAGATGAAACGTCCAACTGAATCAAGTGTAATGTTCTGATTTGATATTCCTACTCCAACTCCCCTTTAAAAAGAAAAGTATGTGAGCAAATTGAATCAAAGCGAAATTGGGCTAGAAATATCAAATCAGAACATTACAGTCGATCCAGTTAGACGTTTCGTCTCTTTGTAGAGACTTCTTCAGCAACTTGATCTTATAAGTTGCTGAAAAAGTCTTAATAAAGAAATGAAACGTCCAACTGGATCAACTGTAATGTCCTGATTTGAATCTAGTCCAACTTCCCTTTGATTAAATTTGTTTATATACTTTTCGTTAGGGACGTGATAAAAAAATTCAAACTCTTTCGAATTTTCATTTAAAGAATATAAAATGGTGGATTTAAATACCCATTCCCCAAGTTCTATAATGACCACACAAGATACTTTATTAACATTTATTTCAAAATGTTAACAGCTATAGTAATGAATGTGTAGATTGCCAAAGATTACAAGCCCGTTGGGAAGCTGTAGGTTCTAAATTGAAAACTAGAATGAATACGGCAAGAGTTAATAAGGGGGCAAATGGTGCTGCGACTAGTCGAAGATTTGAAGTACAAGAAGTTCCTAGTTTTATTCTGTAAGTGATTTATAATTCAGAAGTCGATGTAACATAGATAACTTAAGGGAAGTTTAATAAATTGTATTCAATTTTGTTTTCTTACAGATTTCGTCAAGGGAAATATTACCGCTATACATTATCCAAACATGATGTTGCATCTTTAGTATCTTTCGCAGAACATGGATATAAAAATGCACGAGGAGTTCCTGTTCCTGTACCACTATCTCCATTGTAAGTTTAAAAAAAATGAGAGCCCATTTAGGCACATTTTCCTGTGTCTATAGCTGAATTTCTCCCAGGAACCTAAGGAACCTAAAATTTCGAACTCAAACATTCCAATCTTAACGCCCTGCAGGTTTCTACAGATGCAAATAACGTGTATGGAGGTTTCATCGACCTTCATACAGGTCCTACAATTGGGATCATCAACGATCCCCATGTTATAAAGATGGTAGTTTAAATGACAGTGTCCTGTCAAGAGTCTCAGCATCCTTCTCAACTGTCGAGATGTGCTTGTCGTAGCCATTCCCTGGCTCGGTACATTACGGAGCATCTTGCGAGGGGAATTACAGGTTCAGATGAAAAGAGAGTTTGAGACGACCCCTCTCGTGCCAACTAGTGCGCTGCTTCGTTCACTTTAACGTCAGAGTGGGCCAGGAAAAATATCCGCCTGAGTGTGTTATTCAGTGCCAGATGGTTCAGTATCTGGAAGCATTCATAGACTATCCTTTATTGGAATCTTGACTCCTCAAGGGCCCGAAGTGCGGCCTGACTATCTGAGAAGATGCTGATATGTGCCTACTGCAACCTATCGTGTTAGATCTGTGGCTCTCTCATTACTGTCCTACAGTGCCACTGCTTGCAGCTCCTAAGTCGGTAAGCAACTGTCATGGGTTCCACTTCAATCATTAAAGGCTTAGTATCTTTGAAAAAAACTAACCGAATTTTAGAAACAAAAACACAAGTAGTTTGTGCGCCTTCAAATTTTTATCTATTAAATTTTCTTTGCAGTGACGATTTAACAATAGCGATAGCTGATTACCTAAGGGAAAATCAATGGTTGTTCACAGTGGGTTTAGGAACATTTGGAATTGGTGTATTATTAGCACTTTGGCATAAAATACGGTCATCAAAACAAAAATCACCAGAAAAAAAGAAGAAATAGTTCCACACAAAAATTCAAAAAAAAATGCATTTTTAATTTTAAAAAGTTGTATTTTTTTAAGTATCTTTTTTATAAGGCATTTTGATATATTTTATTAACAAATAAATTTTATAAAAAAACGTTAAAATGTTTATGAAAAAGATTTATAATGATCTCTGACGTTTCTTACAATGGCAGCATTTTTATTTCAATTTTATTCGAGTCGTTTTGGTGCTTGAGATTGAAATTTGTTTGGAAAGTTTAGTAGAAATTTAAAAAATTTATAATTCTAAGAAGATATCATTCGAATATTTCTTTCACTGGCGGATGCAGTGTACATGAAGTTAGAAAGAAAGAATAGATGGCCATCTCTGGGGTTCTTATATCCAGTCTCATTTTCCGGGAGGCATCAATACGTTGATTCATTAATTATAAACTTTACCTTCCGAAACAGAGGCGCCCTCTTCTAACGAGTTTTGCTGAAAACAAATAACTAAAAAATTGTCTTCAAAATTGATTCCATAACGGATGCGTCTAGATTTACATCTAGATCCAAACCATCTGTTCCTTCTAGACTTGTACAGAAACGTAACATAAATTAAGATTTCATGGTCCTCCATATATTCCCTTTATTTTTGAAATATCAGATGACTTTTTTACGTCAAATCTGGTTTATCAACATTGAAAACTTCTCTAAACTTTCCAGGTAAGAAACTTCTCGATTATTGAACGATTTATTAAACAAAATCGATCATTACAATTTCATAAACTAAATAACCAGAAATTATTCTTAACTAAACAGAATTCGTTTTTTTTTCTAAACAAACATTGATACCTAAAAAATATAAGATGTTCGAAAATTTGATTAATTCCAAACCGATTATGATCGTTTTAAAAAATCGGTTATTTTAGTTTTTAATCAAAATTGTTTTCGATTACATAAGCTACGGTTGGAGATTTTAGTGGGAATGTTTCGCAATTGAAATGAAACTTCTTGAAATTTCTAAATCAATCAGCAGTTGCGGAATTTTTTGCGAATTCAATCTCATAGTTGATGAAAAACTTTCGACTTTTAAAGGTTCAGGCGCCTTTTTAATTACCGCCTAAGCTTAAATCCGCCTCTATCAGGAATTCAGAAACCAGGTCTGATCGGGTTCTTAACTCATAGAAGTATGATTTAAAATTTCTCTTTTATGGCAAGAAAAGTTATATTTAGTATGAAATTTCATTTCAATTATTCAAAATAATTTAGGAAAAGCAAAGCAGAATTTCTTAAGTAGGTATAATTAATTATTATCACATATAGAACGAGGTGCTTTCACACATCGAATTCGGTGCTCAACATTAAATTAAAGAAGTCTAAGAGTAAAAAATAAATTACTAAACAGGTTTGTTGTACCTCCTCAAATGTTAGAGAATAATTCAAATTTGACATCACACTTGCGTCATTGTTTATTGCCACGAAAAAAAAATGGAACACTTAAAATAAATTTAAACTTTCTCGAAATTTCAAACAGGTATATCTCGGCGAAAAATGATTGGATCTGAATGAAATATATTTTGATCCGATAGCTTGTAATTTCTAGTTTTTGAATCAATATCTCAAACATTTTTATCATCTCTTAATAGTTTATGGGCTGAAACGCTGAGAAAATTTTTTAATTAACTTGATATTAATTTTAAAAGCGTGCACGGGGTGCAGAATTATTTATACAAGAAATTGAGTATATGCAATCAAAACCTTGTTTATTTCTCTTTAAAATCCGCTTGTATTGACCTTTATCCGAGCTTCTAAGACTGAATTATTCGCCGATAAAGTGTGTTTCAGACCTGCGCATAAAATATTAAGGGACGATAAAAATGTTTGAGATGTTGATTCTAAAACTAGAAATTACAATCTATCGGATCATATATATTTCATTCAGATCCAAATATTTTTCGCCGAGGTATACCTGTTTGAAATTTCGAGAAATTTAAATTTTATTTTTAAGTGCGCCACTTTCTTGTGGGGCAGAATATAATACCCTTAATATATGACCAGGCGAGAGAGCAATTGAAGTATTTACTAGAAAGTTCAATTTTTCAATTATTCTCTAGCATGTACAAATTTATAAAAGAGTTAAAAATTAAGACTAAGGTTAAAATCCTGACAATAAATAGTTAATAACCAGTTCTTTCTTTAACTATCCATTGCTTTAGTTTAAGGCCAGGAATCTTACTCCCTATTCCTGTCACTAGTGACACCACTGTGTTATGGCGTAGTTAAAAACAGATCTGAAATAATTAATACAAGACAATAGTAGAGGAGCTTGAACTTGGATTGATAAAAAGTCATCTCTGATCAATAATATTTGTTTCACAGTTTTAATGAATCCTAGTAATAATACTAACAGGATTAAATCCCTGTGGAACAAAATAATTAGATAAAATTAGAAACATTTGGGTACGGATATTTCGGCTACGGAACCCTAAACTAACACTTTAAACACATTTAAGAACACTCTCCATTTAATTACCTTTCAAACGAAACAAAAAAATCAATTCATCCGTTTAGGCGCTACGATGCCACAGACAGACAGACAGACAGACAGACATACACACATAGCGGTCAAACTGAAATTCAAGAATTCTCTCTTGTTATCAAGATCTACTTAGTACAGTCTGAAAATGTTGTTATATTAAAAAAAAATTTACTCGTCGGGGTGTAGCTCTAAAAAAAACTAGCAAAAGGAATAATAACACTAAACATGCGTTTTCTCGTAAAGTTTCCATCGGATTTGACTTCAATCGGTCTCATTTTTTTAGCTGTACAACCCCCTATCTACACTCCAATTTTTTCCGAAGTAATTTTCTTAAAAACTACTTTCTTTTTTTTTTTTTTAATTATCGCGTTGAAAAACTGAACGAGTTATATTTTTTTTTGTAATACTGAGGTATCATTCGCCGCACATGCTGCACTAACTAGATATGCTTGAAAGCGAAGGTGTAAGAGCGCTTCTTCCTTTAGTCGGATTCCTCTACCTAACAAACTCTATCTAATGAGCAAAATAGCAGATTTACATCATATTTCAGTGGTGTCGTCTGAGATGATCGTAAGATTCCCTGTCACCTATATTATCGGATTTTATCCTCGAAAAAATGAAAAGCAAATTAAATATTATCAACAGCCACATTTATTTTAAATACAGTACTTAAATTCGTTAAGGCTGAACGAATATTCGTTTCAAATTCTTGTAATATTCGTGAAAAATCCATAATATTCGCTGGTTTCGATTCAATCCAATATTTATCGAACTCATAAAATAAATAACAATAAAACTGATGAAAATGTTTAATCGTTGGTGTTGATTTCGAATAATTATAATTATAAATATGCGTCCGTAGATCACCCTCGACCATTAAACGATACGCTAAACTTGTTATATTAATTCCAACAATTGCGAAAGCATATCCATATGTTGGATGTAGTGAATGTGACAGAACATGTTTAGCCACATCCGGATATTCAGTGGAAAAATATAATAAATTCTCTAAACCAAGTATACCCATACCACGAAAATCCGTTTTTGGATCATCACCTTGAAAACCAATATCTTGCCATTGTTTACTAATACGATTCTCTAGTTCTTCGTCTGGTCGTAATAAACGCCACAATTGTAATAATTTCGCTTCATGTTCCAAATTTTCACTGGAATATTGTGTGGTACGTAAATTTTCGATTTCATGGTACATTTGTTTGTAGCCCCAAATTAAACGTACACATAAACCAAATGAGAATCCAAAACGATTGTGTATCGTAGGATTGATTTTTTTCGCTTGCAGTACCTGAAACAGTTTCCAAAAAAAATATTTATATATAAAGACTCACAAGAAAAATGGAAAATTTAAAATTTACTGAAATTATTCATCTCTCCCTAGCGGTTTTTATGACCCGGTTGAAACTAGGATGAAACTCGAAGGTTCTTTATACTCCTAGAGTTTTCACGGAGTAAAGCTTCAGCGGTAGGAACACGGAGTTTTGTGTGCAGTTACCAGGACCGAAAGTAAAGCTGAAAAGGCCCCGGGACAAAACCAGATTAGGAGGCTTCATAAAAAAATCACTAATAATATTGTGGAAATGCAAAGTAAAAATAACTTACTCACTTGTAGAAACTATAATACCACTCACCGGGGTCGCAAACATTGTTTTCGACGACAATATAGTTCACAATCTTAACTTGTATCCTTATAAAAGGGTATCAACTTTCTTATATGCTTAGATTTAGATACATACTTGACGTATATCAATTGAAGTTATTGATATAGCAAACGCTAGGGGTGCTAAATTTAATTTTAATCTACAGTATCGACAGAACAAAAACTTTTTTTAAAAGGCTCCTACGACCTTTTGTCGAGTTTTCCATTAAATATTGCCGGTCTTTTCACGGAGTATTGCTGGTATTCTTACAGAATATTTGAACAGTATTGACGGTGTTCTCATAAAGGACAGGAGTATTCACGGAGTGTTGCAGATATTCTCTGGGAGTACTCGCGAAATGCTGGAGTAAAATAGGCTGGAGTAAAAAACAGCAGCCGAAGGAATCGTCGATACCCCGAGTTTCAGACGAGATTTTTCGATGTTTTAGCGGTGCCGCTAAGGTTGATTAAAAAATTACTGTAATTTAGTCCGAAAAATGGGTCGAGAATCTGATACCAACACAACTTGCATCAAATGTAACGGTTTGAATTTGTTTGAACGGAACTGTGTTCAGATCGACAATTGTATCGATAAAAAATTGAGAGTTATCAGCATGGGAGTAAGTAAATTATCAGAGTCTTGATCCCATTTTTCTATCTAAGCTCTACACTTATTTCTGAAGTTTTTGTTTAACATACCGTTAAAATCGAATGCTTTAAAATTTCCTTTTCCATTTCGCCAACAATTCGACACTGTTCACTCATACTATTTAAATATGTGATTAAACTTTGTATACTAGTATTTCGTGATAAATGTAATGATTTTTCTACACCAAGTGTTCTAGGTGCCCCAATCTCTTCGCCATAACAAATTCGTTGTAACTCACACAAACCAGTTGTTTTTCTTAAAAACCATTTCACAAGTAATCGAATATAATTGTAAGTCCATGACCAAAAGAAACTGAACATGTTTACAAATTATAATTTTATACGCCACATATGAAAAACGCTACGTCAAAATATACATTTGACATATGTACGCCATTTTAAGTAAACAATAAGTCAAAGTCGAGTATTTTGAATTTTTGTATAAAAATTGACTAAATCGTACAAAACTCTTAAAATATATCGAATAAACATTCTTATCAATTATTAATTAATATTTTGACCTTGGAAAATCATTGATTAATTACGTTTTTAATATAATTTCTGGTTACCATTTTGTAAACTTATGATAATCGAACAAACTATTTATTTTTCACGTTTCCATGGAAACCAAATGTACTCATAATATTGATATAATTTTTAGTAATAAATAAATTGTAATAGAAATTTTTATAAATTTTATTTTGAAAGAATGTGTTTTATGTTGGAGTGAAAAAAATGGAGTGAATTGTGATTAAATATTAAGCATTGTTATTTTTTCCTAATTAAATAATTTGTGTTGAAAATGGAAGTGTCGATGAAACCAGGACGATATGGCTGTACTTTGATAATGCTAATATGTCTTCTAGTTATGGATATGTGTATTAATTCAATTGCAAATTATTATAAATGGAATCAAATTAAATTGCTTGTATTATTTGTGTAAGAGATTATTTCTATCTTTCGTTTTCATATTTTTTTCTAATGCTGGAATTTTGGAACAAGAAATGACAGTTCAGTTGACAAGAATGTTTTACATAAAAATACTCTCAATATGAGAACTGCATTCATTTCGGTAACCCCTGGGGTGTAACAGAGTCCTACACCTGCCCGTTTCCTGTATTTTAGGGTCAATTTGCATAAAAGTCGGCCTTATTGACCACGAG
The DNA here is from genome assembly GCF_905475395.1 of Chrysoperla carnea. Classification (NCBI taxonomy): domain Eukaryota; kingdom Metazoa; phylum Arthropoda; class Insecta; order Neuroptera; family Chrysopidae; genus Chrysoperla; species Chrysoperla carnea. The sequence goes on from NC_058337.1 coordinate 131,914,748, forward strand.
ATGGATAATCCAAAAATTTTTGTTTCAGTACTCAAGATGCTGGAATTCTATTAGCATTAATCGTACTTCTATTATCATTTTTTCAAACGTATATGTTCAAAGTTGGCTTAATCAAATTATTATTTGAACGATTTATGTCTACAATTGTTATATGCGTCATATACTTTATGTTATCAGTGGGTTTACATGTATGGATCTTGGCTGATCGATGGGATAATCCAACGGAACGTTATTATTGGAAAGATTTGATGCTTGTATTGTTTGGCATACAAAGATTTGGTAAGTTTTATCTAAAACAATAAATACTTCATTTAAGTAACTCCAAAAAAATTGAATTTTGTTCTATCACACCCAAATTATATTCAATTTTGATAAATTAAGTATGTAATCCTACTAGGTTTGGATCATACTTTTTAAATTTGTGGTCAAATTTAACGTAACTCTAATGGGTTCCATGAATGTAGGGTTCTGGTCACAACATTTAGTATAACGGAGAATCTTAGCGAAAAACTAATATCACAGATGAAAAGTTTGACCAAAAATTAGTTGGATTCAAAAAAAATTTCATTCAAATCGCATAAAATCTGGCTGTTTTATCAAAAAAAATCGATTTTTTTTAACTTAATGACGTCATTAAAATCCAAGAAATTGAATTTTGCTCTATCACTCTCAAATTATTTCCAATTTTGATAATTAAAGTATGTAATCCTACTAAGTTTGCGCCATACTTTTCAAATTTGTGTTCAAATTTAACGTAACTCTAATGGGTTCCATGAATGTAGGGTTCTGGTCACAACATTTAGCATAACAGAGAATCTTAGCGAAAAACTAATATCACAGATGAAAAGTTTGACAAAAAATTAGTAGGATGCAAAAAAAAATTCATTCAGATCGCATAAAATCTGGCTGTTTTATCAAAAAAATCAATTTTTTAACTTAATGACGTCATTAAAATCCAAAAAATTGAATTTTGCTCTATCACTCTCAAATTATTTCCAATTTTGATAAATAAAGTATGTAATCCTACTAAGTTTGCGCCATACTTTTCAAATTTGTGTTCAAATTTAACGTAACTCTAATGGGTTCCATGAATGTAGGGTTCTGGTCACAACATTTAGCATAACAGAGAATCTTAGCGAAAAACTAATATCACAGATGAAAAGTTTGACAAAAAATTAGTAGGATGCAAAAAAAAATTCATTCAGATCGCATAAAATCTGGCTGTTTTATCAAAAAAATCAATTTTTTAACTTAATGACGTCATTAAAATCCAAAAAATTGAATTTTGCTCTATCACTCTCAAATTATTTCCAATTTTGATAAATAAAGTATGTAATCCTACTAAGTTTGCGCCATACTTTTCAAATTTGTGTTCAAATTTGACGTTACTATAATAGATGAAAATTTTGACAAAAAATTAGTAGGATTCAAAAAAAAATTCATTCAGATCGTATTTAATTTCTCAGGTCATCGGTAAAATTTAGCCATATTGACTCGGGTAAATAATCAAAGTCTAGCTTAGTAAAACAAATAATAAAATGGCCTAGCACAAAATGATTGAAATTAATGATTTTTTATTGATTCCAGTGAGTCCATTCTATTATTATTTTTGTAAACGGGCTGGTCTACGCATAAGTGATCCCAGATTTTATGAAGACCAATATTGGATTGCTGAACAATTAAAGAAATGTCCAAACAAGTGAAGGAATTCATGGATTGGAAAAATTCTTTAAAGAATTTTTGATGTTTGTTGTCTCTTATCCTCTCTTAAATGTGAATTCAAGAGTCTCAAAAAAAAAAATGTTTCTCTGTGCCAGATGTTTTATAAAAAATGAAGATTATTGAAACTTAAAAAAAAAAATGTATTTTCTATTTGTAAAACTATTTTATAATCTTCAAAAAAAATTAAGGCGATTTGGAGTATATTGAAAGTTTTTCTAATGTTGCCAAAAAAAATAATTGAAAGTGAATATTTGCATAGTAGGAGGATAAATTTGATCTGTATTTAAAAAAAAAATTTTTGTAAATCCTATTATGTGTTTAGTTTTTCATAACTCGGTATTAATCTTAAAAGTTAGTCTAAAATAATATTTCTGGCCTAATTATTATTATAGATAGAATTTGGATCAATTTATTCATTCAAAACTTAACAACCACTCCTCTCATTCTTCAAGTTTCATTACAAGCCATATGCAATCGTTTTTGTACAAGATACCACAAAATAGATTTATTAACAAATTATTTCTAAAATAGGGTATTTTCCATTTTCTTCATGTCATCTTAGTTGGATAAATTTATCTGATTTTGTTATTGAATTCGGTAAATTTTGGGAATACTAATTTTTTTTTAAATATGTTTCTTTCGTTGTAAAAAAATAAAGAAAAGGCATTTTCCGGCTCCGGAACGATCCACACGACTTTCTGTACGCGTTTTTGGGACAATTTATCCCTACATTGTTTTCTTTGGTGACCTTTTCTTGAATATCTCTGCTTCTATTGATCGGATTGAGACGAATAAAAAAAAAATTATTTGGGCTCGTAATCAGGTTTAAAAAAACCGTTGGCACTATCCGAAAGAACATACAAAACTGAACTGTAACAGCTGTTGAAATGAAATTCGTTTTTCTCAAAATTGAAGTTATGTATCGGGCTAAAATTTACCATCCTATTTTATGATCATAAGTTACATCTTTTTTTCAGAATTTCAACTCATTTCCGCCATTTTTCGAAAATTTATCAGAGAAAGTTGAAAATATGAGGTTTCTTTAAGATTTTGAGGTTATTTTCCATGTTTAGAGTTTGATAACAAGCAAGATCGATGCAAAAATTCTTAACAAACAATTCTTTTTTATTTGTCTCAATTAGATCAATAGAAACAGAGATATCCAAGAAAACATCACCAAAGAAAACAGAAGAGGTAAAAACCGCTTTAGAAGGTCGCGCGGATCGTTCCGAAACCGGAAAACAATGAAAGAAACCTATTTAAAAAAAATTAGACATTTCCCAAAATTTACCGAATATATTATCAAAAACAGGTAGATTTCCTGCTTTTTATTTTTAAAATAGTATTTCGCCAGAACCTTTTCAAAATCAATGAATATCAAAATCCCAATTCATTTGCTTTCTGAAGTCTTCTTTGGCGCGTTAAAGTTTAGGAGGTTTATTAATATTTACAAACATTTAACTACAGTTGAATTAACGCCATCTTCAGCCAAATGGTTTATTATTCAACTGTCGTAAAGAAATTTAATTCCGTTTTATGTTTTTCACGAATTTATTTGTTGCCAATCCATACGTCTGATTGGTTATAAAAAATTAGATACCCAAATTCAAAAATAAACTTCCACGAAAGACAATTATTTGATCAATGTCAAAAAATACAAAATCAATTGATTCAGGCCTCTGAAATAATATCGTAATTCTAAATAAAAATTTCTTTGAAAGACTGAAACGAATAACCTAAGAGCGCCTATCGATAAATTTTAAATGTGAATGATTCTCAATTCGATTCATATATCACGCTAGACTTTTCTAATCCTGGAATACGTGCGTGGTATTATCAGTGGGTCAGGGATGGTGAACTAATGGCCCGCTACACAATATTTTGGGCACGCCACCGATCACAAAGTCCACTATGAAGTATTACCAACGCAAGTGATTCTACGAACGCTTGCTCGTTTGTTATTGTAGTTATATCGTGGATTACAATTAATAATGACGTGTAGTTTGCTTACGCATGGCATAATAGTCAATTTCGTTAATAAAATTGTCAATTGGCCTCATTAAATTTTAGAAAAAATGGCACTTTCATACATAAAGGTTCACCATCCCTGCAGTAAATTATTAAATTACCTCCTAAACTTAACAAAATAATTTCCCTATTAATTTCATAGAAGTGGACTCTTCCAAATATTTAAGGTTAAATTCTAAACAAAAATAATGTAAATATTTGTATATGGATTTGTATTTGAAACCCAGATCAAATTTTTGGTCGAACAAAAATAAAAGCTTAAAAATTTGATTGATACAAATTTTATTTAAATATCTTGTGTACGTTGTATCCAAAACATTTTTGTCACTGATATCAGACAACTTGTTACATTAAATAAATAAAAACATATTTGAATACTTAATAAATTAGTTGAGGCTGGATGCACATCATTTTTGGATACACAAAAATTGTAATATTGAATATTTTATTAAAAAATATTATTCACGTTTCAAATTTTCCTTGATTTATTATTATATCCTTTATTAAATCCAAAATATGATTTTAAGATTTCAAGATTCAAAGCTGTAAAAGCGCAAATCGTTAATAGAAATTCAAGTTGACCTATTGGAACAACGACTTGTGAATCAGTGGAGGATCCACTGATTATCCATATGATTCAGTGGTCCGGAATCTTAAACATAGTGACCTTGTGGTTTTACCCGATCGACTCCACCTATTTAGACTGAATGCGAGAGATAGAAAACGGTTTTTATTTATTACTGGAAAAGAGAAAGTTAAAATAATTTTAGGCTAGGCTATGTGAAGTGATGGTAAGTAAATAATAGTATGTTTCGCCAGGTTTTTCCTTCATTTGTTCAGGGTTGTGGTCTACCGAATACCTGGAGACGTATTCAGGTAAGAGGTGCTATTTTCAGCAGATGAAGCTATATGATTGTGTCGAGGCCAGATGCTGCACAGAAAGCCCGCAGTTTCTCCGCCGGGATTGCTCTAAGTATTGATAGATCCAAGGTTTAGAATCAAATATTCTAAACCTGATGTCCTGCAGATTTTTGCAGGTGGAAATAACATGTATGGAGGTTTCATCGTTCTCCATACAGGCCCTACAAGTAGGATCATCAAAGATCTCCTTATTATGAAAGTGATAGTTAAATCGACAGTGGAGGAACCTGTCTAGAGTTCCGCCACCCTTCTCAACTGTTCTCTACTCAATATCAGGCGAGCACAGTCGAATGGCCTTGTTGTAGTTATACACAGTTTGCCCTGTGGCATGCTCTGAGCAAAGTCCCAGTAATCATGATGAGCTTTTCGTAGCCATTTTTTGATTCGGTAAATTACGGAGCATCTTGCTAGAAGCCGTGTTAGTTGCAGTCTATGATTTGACGGCAAGAAAATGTGATTTTGAGTCCGCTAGCAATAAGAAAAATTCTGATTAACTAGATAGATAAATTTTGAATAAAAACAAATTTAAGAAATAAATTACACAAACTTTATTAAACATTTATGTAGAGATTACACTGTAATCATACATAATAATAATTAATTAATAATAATATAATTAATAACTGTTTTAAATTACATTCAAAAAAGTAAAAATATTACAATCATGAGTAAAAAATTGACAAATGCATTTATTTTTTATTTTTATCATTTTTTATAAATACACAATTATTTTTTATAAACAAATTATGATGTGGGTGTGTGTGTGTGGTGAGTGAATGAAATTGAATTTAATATGTGTGGGTTTTTATTGAATTTAACAACCGATAGATGTCCAACGATGCAAAGAGTGATTTGGTTACGTGTTTGCCAAATGTCTCACTGTCAATCAGCATATATTGCCATGCTGCCACCATCGTACGGATTTCTAGAGAAGTATTTTGACGGGCATCAGGGCTACAATAAAAATGCTTGTAAGCTACCCATCAATTATCAGCTCCAAGCTCCAAAAATAACTGCGTACCTAAGTCTACAAGTGACAGTTAACGGTACTCATTTTTCTTTAACCCTTCAGAAACCTCAAACCACTTGAAAGCAGGAACATATATTTTAAGGACTAATGATGATTACAAGGCATCAAATTTTCGTAGGGGAAAAGTAATTTGACACGCTAGGTGTTTTTTTCCGAGGCACAATGAAATATATGAGCCGACTACAATTATTGAGACGCGATTCAAGCGAAGTAGTATACCGAAGAAAGCTTTTGAAGTCTCGAGAATGATATGGTCAAACATTATTCCATTGACAACAATTTAAATCGTGAATTCGGTTTCACAAGTATTAAAACTTTCGTTTTCTTTTATTAATAAAATATTCGGTTCTTATTCAGTCATTCTAAGAGCTGCCATACCAAAACCTAAAGCAAAAGTTACCCAAGAAGTTGAGTAAAAATATTGTAGGTTTATAGTTCGATAACTATTAGACATGTGCGTTTCAAAAACAAAAGCGTTTAAAAAAATGAACATCTATCGGTTTTATAAAAGCCTTAATTAAAAAATTCTGTAATCTACTGATCAATTAATTAATCAGCAGTAGTAAACATGTCAGTGACTAGAAAATACAAAAATTATTAGTTTTTTTTTTACTTTGGTTATACAAAAAAAAAAAAGTAATATTAAAAAATAAATAAGAATAAAATCAAACAAAACAAATTTTCTATTAAAATATTTTTGTAAAATGATTCACAAAATTTTCAGCTTTTGGTTAAAATTAGTTTTTAAATGAGTTTTAAAGTTTTGAAACAATTTATTATTATTTCTAAGTCTTATATTTTGGTGTATTTAGTTTTCATAAACATGCACATATTTGTAGCAATCAAAGAATTCGAATCATTCGAAGTCATTGGAAGATGTCATTGTATTCAAATTGAACGTTGATATCTAACCAATCCTCGCGTTCGGTTCACGAATTCTCAAATTAAAAAGGTTGACACGACGCTCATTATACATTGCTCTTTGAATTTAATCAAATTTGTTTTCATTTTCCAAGAGCAATGGAAGTTCTCATGGACACGACATTTATGGTAGTGGATAGAATATTCGTAAGTGCCGTAAATCTATAGGATTTAGGATAAAAGGTTTTAAAAAACTGTTGTATTTTGTTAGGCTACTTTTCCGTACGGTCTAAATATCGCGACCATAAGAACTTTCAGTTTCCGTCATGGCATCGTTCGTGTGAATCATTTTATACAACGAAAATAAAATAAAAATATTTCGACAGTTTTAAATGCCCAATAGGAAATATACAAAAGACAACATTTATTTTAAAAGTTATTTGTTTTTTTTTTTTTTTGAGAAAAAACTTTATGGGGTTTCGTGTAAAAAATATAGATGAAAATATTTCTATCGTAAAGTATAAAAATAATCCTACAAAATATTCAAAATTTTGGTGTTTAAACATTTTTTTTTATGTATATAAATTCGTTACTTAGATTTTTGAAAATACAACTGGATGCATTAGCATATGATGGAACAAGTCACGATTTACAGCATTTGCTATTACATCCATATAAAATTTGAAATTTTACAATGATGTCCAAAGAAATGAAACATATTTGTTATTATAAATCCTGTAAAATCGGTTAAACATCATTTTTCGGCAAGATATTAAAAACAGACAAATAACATGGTCTTATAATACAGTTAGTGTTAAAAAGCATTTCTAATAGAGAATCAACGTTAAATATTATTTACTATTAAACTATACATACATTTACATCTGGCTATAGGCTTGTGATGTATGTTGTTAGGTTAGGTTAGGTTACAGTGGCTGTTCTGAGGTGGGACACACTTAGACCATAGAGTCGGTTGCTATACCGAAAAATAATTGGCACGTCCCCGACCACTACTCTATGAACCTTTTGGATCTGTTTAAGAACAGTAGGAGTGCTTTGACATCAACGGACTTCAGGTCGGAGATATCGTCAAAGAAAGGCTGGTTCTAGTGAGCCCACCTCCTTGACTCCTCGAGGCAAAAGCTGGACAGTGACAAAGAAGATGAGACACCATTTCCTCCTCCTCCTCACTGTGACAACTCCTGCTATAACCATAATACACTGCCAAGCCCAGGCCAATGTATGTTTTCAAACATAGTAGAACACCCTACTCTGCGTATGTACGGATGGTTACTATAGTAAATAATATTTAACAATTTTCCTTTTCGAGCTGGTAGGTTAGTCATTTTACAACAACTATTGCGCCAGGAGTAACAAAAATTTATTCAATTTTGCTCAGGTTTGGGGACGGAATTGTGAGCTTTTGAGAGAAATAATTACAAAATATACAATAACAAAAATGTTACATTTCCTTTAAGCTGACATTTGCAAAATTAACGAGTAATAGACACAGTATTATTAAATATTACTAATCAATTTTGCCGTTGCCGAGATAAAAACATCATTTCAATAGTTACCAAAAACATAAATGGTATACAAAAGATTTATTTTTCGTTTATTAACGTTAAAATGAAAACATATCAGCTATTTAAGGAAGTTCCCTCACCAGTAATAGAAAAAAATAAATTAGTAGAAAATGATCCAAATTTTTAGTATGTAGTTAACGATACATATTATTAAATAAAAAAAAATTTGGGTATCTTATCGATCAATTAAGAGAGTAATTAATTAATTAAAAATATACTAAATAACATAGCATGATATGAGGATGATTATGTTAGCTATGTTATTTAGTGTATTTTTAATTAATTAATTACTCTCTTAATTGATCGATAAGATACCCAAATTTTTTTTTGATTTAATAATATGTATCGTTAACTGCAACATACTAAAAATTTGGATCATTTTCTACTAATTTATTTTTTCTATTACTGGTGAGGGACCCTCCTTAATTAAAATTTTATGAATTATATCTTAGAAAAAAAAAAAAATTTTTGAAAGGTAATTGTTTCAAATAGAAGGAAATACAGCTTTCTTTGATCCAATGTTCATGAATATCGTTAACATAAAATAAGGAGATAAATTTTGAGGTTTTGAAAACTGTTCAACTTCAAGATCAATCATTCTTTTTCATTTTCGATTTTAAACAGTCAATAATTAAAATAAAAAAATAAAGCTATGATAATAATGATGTTTGATGAACGGTGGTAACTAAGCTATTATATACAACTTCTATATTCGGATCTAAAAATCTAATAAGCAATATTATTGTTTTTTTTTTTTTTCTTTAAATGTTGTTTTTACTAAACCTAATAAAAAACGAACTGCAATATTATTTATAATATTTTTTTTTTTGTTTAAAAAGATTTTTTTTTTTTATAAAAAAATGTATCAAGTCATATTGATAAAAACATCTAAAAAAAAATTATAGAGCTTTTTTTTCATCTCTAACTTAATGTCTAAAAATATTTTTATACAGTCAAATGTTCAAAGTTTACGCCATTTAAAGTTTTTTTTGTTTTTTTGGTGAGGAATCACTTACAAATAGATATCAAATTTACAGACAAAATTAGAAATTATCGTTGTATTAGAAAGAGAAGTGTGTTTTATATGTCCTATATCTTTTATTTATTTGTAAGTCTATGAAATTTACTTTTATTCACGCAATCTGTAAAAGTGATTTCGATTAGATTAACAAAATTCCGTACTGTCAACTAGCCATTTAGTTAAAAGTAACTACTTGTCTAGCCTAGTCATTTAAATTTCACTTTCCAAAGTTCCATCTGACGCTGAACCTCACACACTGTCAACATGGCGTCGGCAAGCAACAATATTGTTGGTGTTTCTCACAGTTCGAATGCATTTATGAAAAAAAAAAAGTAAAATGGAAGAGTATAGTGATAAAAAACTGGAACTAAGTATCGTACTAATAAAAACTGGTTTCACGGCAAGAGTTGCAGTACTCAGATCCAAACTATGGCTCTTTAACTCTAACTCAAATCCAATTTTAAAACCGAAATCATTTTACGTATTGCGTAAACGTAGTATTTGGACCTTTATATTATTCAAAACTATGAATAGAATAGCCCACAGTTTAAGCTATCATATAAAAAAATAATTTATATAGATTTTTAAGAAATTGTTCAATGTCTTTTTTTAATGTAAACAAATCGGTCCTATAAATTATAACAATGGCACATAATTTATAAATAACATTAATTAAAATATTTTATACTGGATGTTCTAGCATATGACGTTGGTACTAGAGGGGGGGGGGTAAGAAAAAGTAGGCGGGTATTATTACTAATTGTAAAAACTTTTTTTTTCTATCGCCAGATAGTTTTTCTTAGCATTGAAGTCCCATAGGTCATTCAAAACGAAATTAGACCGAATAAGAGAGAGTGCAGATGTATATATACGTGTAAATATATGCACACAAATCTATACTCTCTCTCAGTCTCATTTCGTTTTGAGCGACCTATACCAACGTCATTTGCTTTTACACTCGTTATACAGATGTGTGCATTAATTAAGATAGTTTTATTTCTTGACAGTCGCATGATTTTTTATCAGGATGCTGTTGCAATATTTAAAAAAAGTTACGTATTAAAACAAATAGGGAATCTAAGATAGTTGTCGTCCTACAATTTTGTCAAAAAATTTTGGATTATATGCGCGATATAGAGTAAATAAGCTTGTAGTGAAATGAGCAACAATTTTTGTCTAAGACTGTACCCGCGGATTATTCACACACACAAAACTTTTTTGAAAATTTCAAAGACGATCAACTGACTGAACTGAACTGAATAAATATATAAACATTTAGAATTTTCGGAAACTATGCCCATAGGACGATAACTACCTTAAAAATTATTTCTAAAATCTAGCACCTTAAATATTCTCTAAGAGTATTATCAAAAGTTTTGGTTTGTTCAATATTCGAGAAAAAACAATGGTATACAGAGTGTTCAAATGGAATACAAACTTTTATTGAATTAAATGAGAATTCTTTTTATAAAAAAAAAATCTTTGAACACCCTGTTTAATAAAATGGATATGATAAATATGCGATAAAATTCCTCAAATTGTACAATTAATATTCGTGTATTCGTTACGAAAATTAAATGTGCTCAATGTTTAGAAATTTGAGTAAAACTTTATGAATTAGTCAATTAGTAAAATTTTAAAATTAGTTTTAACCTGAGACGTCGTTGAAAACAACGTTTACCTGTTTAGATGCGCACTACAGACATCACAATCCACCATTTTGGGTCCTCTGGAGTCAGAGCCCAGTTGAGAAGGTTGGTAGGACTCTTGACAAGACACTGTCGATTGAACTATCACATTCTTAACACGGGAACCTCTGATGATTCTATTTGAATGAATGGCGATGAAACTTCCATAAACTTACAGGGCTTCAGGTTTAGAATGTTTGTTTCCGAAATCTTAAATCCATCAATTCCGGGAGAAATCCTGACGGAGAAGCCGTAAAATTTCTGCGTAGCATTTGGCCTCGACAGAATTTCATAGCTTCATCTGCTTAAAATAGCATCTTTTTTTATGTAGAGATATCTTGCCTTCGGATGGCAAGTTTTTCTCAAAGAAGACACAAAGAATTCCTTGGTATAGGAACCATTTTCGGACCTCTCTTATGTTTTATTATGATTATTATATTGTAAAATATAATTTGAATTGCTTGGAGTCAATATGACAGTTTTACGTAAACGAATATTTGGCTGTGCTGGCTTAAAACACTTACTCTGTGTATCCCAAGGACATAAAATGGTGGATGTTAGCTGTAGTTTTGAATATTTACGGGGGAGAATTAAAAAATGTAAGTAAAACAAGAAAGCGATTAAGAACCGTTTTGAATACTTCAAGTACAGTGCGAATGAGAACTATTTTCAAATAGAAATCCTGAGAAAATATCGATTTCATGGGCTGTTGTATAGAAGGGTAAACGAGGTTAAGGGAGGGTTGTTTTTGTTTTGTTATTGATTAGGACGGTGATGTAATAAAATAATATAATATCTAAATAAGCGTGCATTTACGCTGACGACGTTTTTGAGGTTCCGGTCTAAGTACAGCCCGAACAGCTTCGTCGAATACTTGCTTTAAACCACGTTGTGTTAATGCTGAACATTCCATATATTTAACAGCACGAATTTTATTTGCTAATTTTTGGCCTTGCTCACGTTTTATTGGCGATAGACCTTGTTCGGCTAATGCTGTTAATGTTTCACGATCATCTCGAAGATCTATTTTTGTGCCTGAAAGTAATTGAAAATACTGTATCAAAGCCAGATACGCAATGTCTTTCTAAAAAAAAAATGAAGAAGTTTTGATAACGTGGTAGTCCAGACCTAAGCGTGGATGGAGCTTAAACGATAATTTTGACATTAAACTGAATTAGTTTGAATATTATTTTCATATTTAAAATTGTCATAAAACAAACTAGATTAAAAATGTTTAAATACATTTTTCAAAATAAATTTCGCATCCTAAGAAAAAAAAAGAAGGGGGCGTTAAATACTGGTTGCCTGTAGAGTATAATCTGCTTAAAAATAGCACTTCTTACCCAGAGACGTCTCGCCTTCAGGTGATAGGTTTTTCTCAAGTAGGACACAGAGGACTCTTTGGCCTAGGTACTAAAAATCTAAAGTAAACTAAAAATCAGGATTGTAAAATATACTTACCAACTAATATCATTGGGGCATCAGGACAGTGATGTTTTATTTCTGGATACCATTTAGATGTAACATTTTCAAAAGATGATGGACTCGTTACACTAAAACATATTAGAAAGACGTCTGTTTGTGGATACGATAATGGTCGTAATCGATCGTAATCTTCTTGGCCAGCTGTATCCCATAATCCTAAACTTACTGGTATACCATCAACAACCATTGGTGCTGAATAATTATCAAACCTAGCAACAAAAAAAAAACAAGAAATATAACACTTTCGAGTCAAAAAGGTCAAATAATCTGGAAAAATGGACGCACAATTACGATTTTAAATCTAGGAGTTAATTTGGATCGGTATCTAGGAGTTTTTTTTTGATATTTATATCCAAATCTAAGGTTATTTTTAATTTTTTTGTTATTTAAGGAAGATACCCTCCAAACGGTGGCATTAAGCGGATCAAAAAACCGCTATATACCAATTTTGACTGCTTTTGCCCCCTTCCCTACTCCAAATATGCCTAATCCCGAAATTAAAGAGTGAAGTGAAGGATTATTTAAATAAGAAACATGCAAATCGAAGTTTTAAGCCCACAATTTAACACAGGTCATCGGTAAACCGGAATTTGTTGAGTTTCTGACAAAAGTTGTTTGTCTTTAAATAAGTAATAGTTTACAAAAATTAAAAAAAACACGCTTTTGTAACTAGCTGAACTAAAAGTAGAAACTTATTTCTATAATTTCAAAGGTCATTTTCCTATCTAATCGTGCGAATTCCTTTACGGCGGTATCTCGAAAACTACTCATCCAGTCGCAAATGAACTAAATTTTTTAGACTTCTTTATCGTAGATATATTCCAAAAACAGAGACAAGCAAAATTTTAAATTTCTCATTTAGGATAAAACGCCCTATCGATAAAATTCCAAAAATCAAAAAACAGAGAAAATCGATAAAATCATAAAAAGTCTATTTGCAGTTAGAATAAAAGCCTTTGTCTACGGTAATAAAACTCGTGATTTTTATAAGAATTCTCGCTTGATATTTCCTGATAATTCTCTATTATCTTAGTTACAATAGCCCAATGAATATGAATATGCTCGAACTTTATATTCCTAAAGTTTTGCTCATTTTTCCCAACTTAAATGAATCACCTATAATTATCAAACCTAGCAAAAAAAAGAAGAAATGTAACATTTTCAAGTCAAGAAGATCAAATAACCTAGAAAATTGGACGCACAATTACGATTTTAAATCTAGGAGTAATTTGGATTGGTATTTAGGAGTTTTTTTGGATCTTTAAACCTAAATATAAGGTTAATTTTAAGTTTCTTGGTATACAATCTAAAAATGAAAGGAGGATACAATCTAAAGCTAAACGTTGGCTAAAATAGCTAAAAATTGAAAGATAATTGCAGAAAATTGATATTTAGGATTTTTTTGAGTCACTGAGTCCATGTATATTCCAAAAACAGAGACAACCAAAAAAGTCTATTTGCGATTAGAATAAAACCCATTATGTACGGTAATAAAACTCTGATTTTCCTGATTAGCCCTATATGAATATGAATTTTTTATTCTTAATGATTTGCCCATTTTGACCCTCCTTAAAAAAATCACCCATTAAAACTTAATATAAATAAAAAATAAAAATATTCCCAACATCCCTATTTTATCCTACGAGTTCAAAATCCTTAAATTCCCGGTTTCGGCTTTTAACACCCTGTTTGTACTTATTAAAAACAATTAAAGAAAAAAAAGTTGCCAATGAAAATTAGAAATTTCAAACAAGTAAACTTTCTCTTGGTATATATTTAAAGATTAAAACAAAAAGAAAAATGATTTTACTTACACAGTAGGAACATATTCACCAGGAAAACTGTCTGTCGTATACGAAATTAACATACATGTTTTTCCAACGGTACCATCTCCAACGACAACACATTTAATAGGCCGCCCGGAAGACATTATGTCTGTAAAATTATTAAAATTCTACTTAAAACATTTTTGGTATTCTCCTTTTTTGGGAGTAAGGTTATTATTTGTTTTGGTTAAGTAAGCTAACACTGGGCTGGGCACTAATTTCATTTAACTTGTATGAAAATTTTATTGAAATTGATTACAATTCATGAACTTTATTAATAATGAAAATTCACCTGTTTTTCTTTAATTTATGTTTTCTTTTTTAATTCCTAATCACATATATTTACAAGAAACTCACAAAAAACAGTTTTCTACATGAAAAGTTTTTTTTTTAATTCACATTTGTATATTCATACACTTCAGTGGATTTTTATGTAATAAGCATGCGCAACATTAGATGAGTCAGTTTTTTAATTTTATATTTAATTTGTTTTTTATTAATTAACAATTTTTTATTACATTAAATAATTAAATATTTACATAATAATTTATAATTATAATTTTGTTTCAATTTCTTCATTTTCTTTTCTTCATGCATAATGTTTAATTATATTATCTTAAATTTTGATAGTTTTGAATAGAATGTAAATGTTTTGAATATATAACAAGTAAAAATAACAATTAAATAACTAATTGTTTAAATCTTCTACTGATCGATCAACGCACAGCTAAATCGAAGCCTGAAATTTTGTACACACGTTCTTTAAGCAACTTAAGTGAGCACTAAGAAGGGATTTTCGGAAATTCATCCTCTTAGGGGCTCAAAAGGGGGATATGAATTTAGTATATGGGAACTGCATGTTAATAATTGTATAGACAAATTTAGATCAACCTATGTTATAATGTTACCAAGTTTTTTTTAATATACAATATTTACAATATTAAAAAAATAATCATTCTTCTCCCAAGCGATATGATATGAATGCTTCTTTATAAATCGAAAATCTAAAAATAATTTTGATCCAAAAAGTAAAAAAATCCAGTTAATTTAATGATTGGTTGCAGAGTTTCTGAGATATCGCAATATTTGGATCGATTTTAGGCCGTATTTCAAAAACTATTCGACCAGTCATCAAATTTATCCGATTTTTGTACTTTTTGGATTAAAATTACCTTATATACTGAGTTTTATCGAAATTGGAGATTAAAAAAATTTACCGATTTTTTTGCAATTTGCAACCCCTTTGAAAAAATCAAGAAAACGATAAAAAAAATTATTTTGAAATTTGATGAAACTCGGTGGATGGGGTAATCATTGTAAGACTTTTCACAATTCATTTATAATAGTATTCTGAACATTCATACCAATTTTTAGCTCTATGGGAATTTTTGTTACCTTCAAAGTGTAATTTGACTGGATAATTTTCTTACATCTACGTATTTGTATTTCTAATAATATTTGAATAAAGCGCTAATTGTAGCGATAGTAGTGTCATCTGGGTTTTCAATACCAATAATATTTTTGACAAATGATTCTTGAAGTGTTTATCATTTGTTTAGTTGTTTATCGTCATATCGTGTTTACATTTCAAAATCAATAGACGAATGTGCAAAGGCATTGTGTTAAAAACTATTTTGTGAAAAATACAAAACTTTATAATGGTGCGTGAAAAGAAAATATCACCGAAAAAGTTAGACAAAAAACTAGAAAACTGGAGTTTCGTTAATTCGAAAGCTATCATCAATGAAAAACCAAAAAAATTAAGCCTAGCATTGGAAATCACACATAAACAACCGAACGAAGAAAATGAAAAATTGTATTATTTAGGAAATTTATGTATCGGAACAATATCTTTCGATGATGTTATTCAACCAAAGAAATGGGATCGTTCGAAACATATTATTGTAAAAATAAATTCCGATTCGATTATAGTCGAAAGTTATTTTCCGGTTGATTTTTTTCAAGGTTCGTTTTGCACATCTATTTAACTATTTAAAAGTATAACTTTGTAATGGCTCGCGAATGGTATCACATAAAATAGATATTTCTAAAATACCATAAAATTATACTTCATTACATTATTGACAAATATTTTTTATTTAATTGTTCCTCAACAAACGTTAATTTCTTTAAAACATCAGGTTGTAAACCAGGATCCATGTTATTATCCGCTGTGAAATATTCATTTTTTATTTTAAATTTATGACAAATACAACAAAATCCGGTAATCTTTATTAATTTTTAAATCAAACCAACAACGATGTCATACATTATATACTTCAAAATTCAAATTCTTTTGAGCAATCTCAAAATTTTCTGCATACATTTTAAAATTAATATCCTCTCGATAAAGATATAATTCTTTTTGATCTTGTTTTCGTCGTTTCCGATGATCACGCATTAATGATCGATTACGATCACTCTCTTTACGACCCGTCACCGTACGACGTCGTTGTATTTTATTGCTAAAATTACAATTAATTAATAAATAACTTTAAAATTATAATAACTATAATTAAAATTTTTTCATTTCTTGTATTAATATCACTTAATTTTTTTAGTTATTCTACTGTAGAACTGCAAAAATTAATTGTTTATGTTTTGTTATCACGTTTTTTGTATTTTTCATTATGACGTTTTTTAATGCTTGAAAGAATCTACAGATGGCCACTCAATTAAAATTAATATTAAATGTAGCCAATTATATATTAGTATTAGATGTAGCTCATAGATGGCGCCACTGTCTCTGCATATTTATTGATATATACATTGTAATAAATAAAAAATACTGTTGTTTTTTATTATTTATTATTTATATAATTTTTTCTAAAAATAATATTGATAACACATCTAGACATAAATATGGAACTACAACATTTCATTTCATGTCTAAATCTTTTGTATTTTTTTTGTAAAGTTTACCACCAAAAAGTTACATTTTAACCTAGTAGAGGCTCGCTTCGCTCGCCTGATTAGAATTATTCTGACTGATAATACTTTATTCCTTTTAGATTTAATATCGTCCCCTAATTTATATTTTAAAATAAAAATTGATGGAGAAAATGTAATTCTTGAATTAAGTTTAAAGTTATTGGACGAAACTGAACCGGTTAAATTAAAGTATAAAAAATTATTGAAACGAATTTTAATTTTATTTTTTCGTGATGATTGTGGTAAGTTTAAATGAGCTTAGACTTTTTTTTTGTGTTTTCTTTTCTATCAGTTCTTTCCTCAGTATTCTTTATTTTAAATGAATCATGTTGTTTTGTTTTACAGTTTTCGAATTCGATGAGAAAAATTGGAAAAAGAAACACGATATTGATGAATTGTACAAAGCAATACGTTTATACGCAAATATTGAAAATAAAAATTATTCATATGATGTTCAACATCCAAATTTAAAGCCCACGTTACGACCATACCAAGCACAAGCTGTTCAATGGATGTTAAATCGTGAACATAATGCATTATGTATTGATGGTAAGTTTTCAGTCAAAGATAATAATAATAAAACATAAGCAAGAGACCGCTAGGGATTTTTAGCACCTAGGCCAAGGGATCCTCCGTCCCCTCCTTGAGAACAACCTATCACCCGAAGGCAAGACGTCTTCGGGTAAGAGACTCAGAAAGAGGCGATCACAGTCGAATGGCCTAGCTGTGGTTATACACAGTTTAGCCGGTCGCATGCCGTGCGCAAAGTCCCAGTAATCGGGATTGGCTTGTCGTAGCCATTCCTTGATTCGGTAAATTACGGAGTATCTTGCTAGTGAAGTTACAGGCGCAGGTGAATTCGGAAATTTAGAATTTTACTTTTCTACAGGATCTTTTAAACAGAGAATTACAGAATGAAAATTAATTTTCCAGGCGAAATTCATCCAGCTTACCATAAACTTAATTTACCAAACAATGAAATTTTATATGTTAATGCTATTACCATGCATATTACCAATACCCCACCATTAATTCAATCTGAACTAACTGGTGGAATTCTAGCTGATGAAATGGGATTAGGAAAAACCGTTGAAGTGTTAGCCTGTATTTTATGTAATCCAAGGAAATTGGATACGAAACGTGACGATGATAAAATGGAAACCGATGAGATATTGATTGATACACAAGACAAAAAGAAAATTCCTAAAAATAAAAATAAAGTTCGAAATCAACAGGATAATTTAAATGGATTTAAAAAAATTCGTAAATCAATCGAAATGGATCACGATTATGTTCCAAAAATTAAGGATAATAGTAATAAAGTTAATAAAAAACGTAAAATATGGCGAAAACGTAAAGTTTGGAAAAATAAAATTTTTAACAAGAAAACAGAAAGGAAACGTATTAAGACGAATATTGTTTCGGACGATTCGGAAAATGATGAATCAGTACCAGAAAGTAGACAATCATCCGATCTGGAGGCTTGCGAAACAAAAAATAATGATAAAAGAAAGAAAACGTCTAGAATGATTGTCTCGTCTAGTGAGGATGAAGCCAACGAAGATGATATTCCACATTCGCAGCAATCTTCTTCTGAGGTAATTAAATCTCATGATGCTTTTTCTCCCCTCCGGACGAAACGTGTCAATTCTTCAGATCCTCATGTTCATTGTCACCTGAGGCGAAGCCGATTTTTTTTGCTCCCTAGATGTGTAATAAATATGCTAATTTCGTTTTTTTATGCAACACCTTTTTTTTTGGCAGGAAAACGATGATGTCCCACTCGCTCAATTAATTCCTCCTAAACAAGAAAATGATAGTCCACATTCTACCGAAAATGTAACCCCCAGTGATGATATTCCTACTAAAAAAAAGGTTAAAAAAGAAAAATTAACCACTGAAAAAGTTGCTAAAAAACCTGCTAGCTCAATAAAACAATTCTGTAATCTTTGGTACGAATCAAAATTAGCCGAAGTCAAAGTGAATGCTCTTCGTGAACGGCCAACAGAAGTTTTAGCCGTTCAATGTTTATGTGGTGATTTTCAATGTTTCGGTGATGAAGTTATTTGTCAGGATTGCGGTAAGAAACAACATCGACTGTGTGTTAGTTATTCTGGTGATCCTTCGAAGTATTGCTGTCCACAATGTTGGGAGAAAAGGGTACGTAGTTATAATTTAAAAAAAAAGCAAACTATTTAAATATTCTGCATATCGTTTAACTTTTTCTTCGAAATTTTCATCTAATTCTTTCGATTTAAAATACAAATTTTTGTGGTAAACTCATGTAAGATTTTGTAAATTTACCAAAATAAAGCTTTTTCTAAACAGAACTCAATATATGTAGGATGTTTAAACAATTCACTGGACAAATTATTAAATGTATTTTTTTTTCAGCCTTTAATTAAAACTGCTGCAACTCTTATAATAACTCCGTCGCCACTAAGCAAACAATGGATTACCGAAATAAAACGGCACGTAACACGTAACGGTTTACGTGTCTTAGTTTATAAAGGCCTCAGTACAACTGGATACTTGTATCCAGAAAGTATTGCCGAATATGATATTGTATTAACAACATATTCAGTCCTACAAAGTGAAATTCGATATGTGGATATTGATTCATCTAGGAGGTAAGTCATGGCACATATTTCAATTTATGAAATACTTTAAACTAAACAATATTCAGTTTTAATTCTATGAAATTCATGGAATTATTACAGAGTGGAACTTGAGTTAGTAAAGTTCATCACTAGTTGTATGACCTACAAGGCCGCCACTGGTCTTTAGAATCGTTTATGCATGGCTGGAAATTTATAAAAGCTGTTGTCAAGGTCATGCTTACTAACTGGTTTCTCTAAAAAAAAAAAATTATTTTCGATGTTTACTTATTAAGGCTTCGTACAACGATCATCTCGTTCTTTTGAGAATCCCTGAAAGTTAAAATTCCCGGTGATGAAAATTTTCGTATTTTTAAAATACGACTATTTGTCATTAAAAATATTTTTAATTTTTTAAATAAATAAATAAAAAATTTTCAGTATGCGATTTGAGAAGAAATATCATGTGGGAACATCCCCATTACTATCATTGGAATGGTGGCGTATTTGTTTGGATGAAGCACAACTTGTAGAAGGTGCAACGAGTAATGTAGCTAACATGGCAAGAAAATTGAATGCTGTTCATAAGTGGGCAGTTTCTGGTACACCAGCTCAAAGGGGAATACCAGGTAAGGATTTTAAATTCTGTAAAAATTTAATGTTTCAACTTTTAAATTCTATACAAAAAAATTATATTCATTTCAAAAGCGTAAAAAAAAAACAACACAAATTTTAAAATATTAGACGGTAAAATTGATCCTAACTTTACATTTTCGTTGGAATCTTTGTTTTGGGTATAGATTTTCAAAATTATTGTGCATTAAAATCTTCATCTCTAGGGCTTGGATTATATGTAAATCTATTAAATCGTAGCCCCTGCGCATTATCTAAATCCTGCTGTTCACTTTTTCCAAAAATACCATAAAACAATGCTCCACAAATAAATAGGAACATATATGAAAATTGACGAAAGAAAATCTGAAATTAAAGTAAAGTAGTTAGTAATAAGTAGTTAAATTAGAAAATAATTTTAACACAAGTGAAAACAAACAATTGACTGAGTTAATTGTTGAAATACCATGCATAGACAGTGTTGATTACTCTATCACATTACACATACATACATGTCACACATACGTAACTGATATATATAATACTATAATACATACTATAAATTTTCGCCTAATTTGCGCCC
Organism: Chrysoperla carnea; assembly: GCF_905475395.1. Lineage (NCBI taxonomy): Eukaryota > Metazoa > Arthropoda > Insecta > Neuroptera > Chrysopidae > Chrysoperla > Chrysoperla carnea. The sequence goes on from NC_058337.1 coordinate 131,935,639, forward strand.
TCGCGGGTAAACAGTGATGTTTACGAAAAAAAATTGTTTATTTTTTGATAAGGAAGATTTTTTTAAACTTTTGTTCTATCTCTAACGGTTTACAAGAATACGCTGCAACTCTTGTTACAGAGTTATTTTTTGATTGATTATAGTTGCTTTTTCATTGGTTTATACTTACATTGTCTATAATTCTGAAAATATGAAAATCCATGTAATCTGATAACAACATAAACAAATAATTTGACATTAACATCATGTTCCTCATTGCAATTGTAATTCCAGCATATTTTCCCGAAATTTCTAAATAATTTACATACAATCCAATAAACGGTAAATAAAAAACAATCGTTGTAAGATACGATGCTATATTGTACCAAACTGGAGATAAATCATCCACATAACCAATTCCAAATGTCAAAAATAGGATCCATGCGATCCAAGATAGAAGTACATTTGTTATCAAACCACCACTTATATGAATTTTTCTTAAAATTATTTTTCGAATTGACGTTTTTTGTAAAAGTAAATCAATTGCATAACTGGTTACAAGAATTGAAATTAAGCGAACGGAATTATTGATTAATAATTGTTTTTTGTCCATTGACACCGATATTAGCGGTATTGATAAATTGTATAAATAATCAACTATGATTAACGTAGCTATTGGCGTGTTCTTCAAGATTTTTTTCCAAGGAATTGACGGTACCGGAATTTCGTGGGTTATGGTTATAGTTTTTTGTAAATATGTTAATTCTTGTTCCATTATACTTGGATGTTGAGACGGATGTTCAAATGCAAATCGACGCCACGTAAAATGCCATAATATTCCTATCAAACCATACATATGTAAAATATTTTCCAGCTTAAAGCTACATGTTGATATTAGATTAAATATTAGCCGACCAGAAAGTATTCCTGTATATCCTATTGCAACTAATGTTGTACGTTCTGATGGTGGAGCCCAATATCGCCATATTGAATAAAATGCAGGCAATGCAGCTCCCTGGAAAAATAATAATTATTAAATTAAAGAGTGACTGTCTTACCTCCTTGCTTATGGAATAAATGTGAAAGTAAACTCTGCCTGTCTGTCTGTATGTATGATACGAAATCACGCCAAAACTACTAAACCGATTTAGATGAAATTTGATACAGAGATAGTCTAACTACTTTTTAATGGGGAAAAAGGGCTGTGAAATGTTGAAATAGGGATTGAAAGAGACGTGCTTTAAAAAATTAAAAAGTTCTGTATTGATTAAACTCAAATTTTGACACAATATACTACCAGCTTCCAGGATTGTTTTTATCTATTTTTAACCTTCATGGGGAGTGGAAGGCGGGACGTGAAAGTGGGAATGAACATTCGAATATTTTCAAATATATCCAAGTGGCGTATCAAATAAAAGAGGATGGCATGTACATTACAAAACTGTAAACCCGACGCAAGGGGATATGGGGGTAGGGATGAAAGTGAGGATGAACGATAGAATATTTTCAAATATACCCAAATATGATATCAAATAAAAGAGCATGCTAAAACTTTTTGAGCATGTTGTCAGTACCTAAATAAAGTAAATAAAACATAAAAAAAAGATACGATTAACTTTCTTTTCATTATAACTCGGTTAATTTTCGTGCAAATGACTTGAAATTTTTTTCATTTTCAAAGTTTTTTTTAGTACAAAAATTGTACTTATTTGACGTCAAATTCACTTATTTGACGTTAAATACTCCGAATTTCAATCGCCAATAACTCGACAAGTATTGACTTTTCGAAATATACTTGAATGTCATTTTTTGCTTAGAAATAACGCCTCTTCAAGTTAATTTATAGTCTCAATTTGTTGACCACTCTTGATCAAGAAAAACGGCATTAAAACACTTACCAGAAAAAGACCTTGAAAAAATGCAACTATTACAATTCCTGATTCATGCCAGCCGTAGCGTATTATCATTGGAAATATAAATGTCGTCATCGAAGTAATCGAAATGCAAATTCCAAATAAACGTGTAGCTGAATATTTGTAACTAAATATAGCTGCAGGTATTTGTACAAGAATGAAGGCGAGTGCGTACGAAATATTTGCGTTTACAGCATGTCTATTATCAACCTAGAAAACAAAATCGTTTTGTTAATTACATATTTTCATTAAAAAAATTGCATCTTAGTTATTTAATATACATACATTAAGGCTGACTGACCAGTTCTGTTCTAACATTTAACTGACTGACTGACATTACTGTTATTTATATGGTATACACAATCTGTATAATAGCTTTAGTAAATTCAGATAACTTTTTTGATCTGGCTTTCTCAATTTTGTTAGATCTTTTATATCGTTGAAAACTAAATATTTTGAATTTTTTGTGCAAAATCATTTATAGTCGCATGTAATTAGAATGCAAGTTTAGCGTATGATCAAAATTTAGGCCTGATTCTAGATGCAAATAATAAAGCCATCCTCATCATTTTTTACCTTTTAATCTTGTATCATGCGGACTGTCGGTAGAAGTGAAAACTTAAAACTTTGGAATAACTGTGTTACTTACTAAATAAGGTGCGTATGTAAACAATGAAGTTCCAACTGCAAAACCAATATGACATTAAATTGCCACTATGTAGCGTAAAAACCGAACGCGTGAAATTCTTTTTGATATTGGTAAATTATTCCTACAAAATTAATCTTATTTATTTATTAAATTTACATACAAATAAATTTACTAATTTCAGTATTTACATTGTTGTATCTCCATTATTGGTGTTTCTCATTGTAGTAACTGTTACAACTCCATTGTTATCCATTACATTAATTTTTTGTTTAATACTAAACAATATTTACTTATGGCTTCAAGCTTGTATGAGTAAATAAGTCTTATCTTACTTGTATCAATAAAGGTCCGCGCGGAGGGTCAAAAATAATAATAAATTATCAATTTTTGGTTATAGATTGTATAAGCGCGAACAAACTCAAAATGAATGTTTATCGTTGTTCTTTTCATTTCTGAATATGTTTTCGACTCTCGTGTCCGACGCGGCTGGCGCGTAGATGACGTAATCTGGATGTCCGATTTTCACTCACTTTTCGCCAATAATTCGCTGAATGTTGTATTCCAAGTGAAAATAATCTAAAGGGATTATATGGCACAATTTTGCAGGCCAATTAACAAATTCCAGATGTTGCAGGCTAATTAACAGGCCATTACGTGAAATTTCAACTATTGTAGCAAAAAATCTAACCTAATTCAATACAATTTTAAAATTTTCAACAATTAACAAGTATTGCTCTGACATGAATCTATTCATTATGAAATGACAAACCAACTTTACTATAGCCTTAAACCTAAGCGTATCTAAGTGTAGAAAGAGAGAGATTCTTCTAAAGAAAGAGATGCCGTTTCTGTTTCAATTTTCGGAACAAATAATAATTATTTACTGTCAGAAAATTAAAAAATATTTCAAACTTCAATTGGGCGCAATTTTTGTTATCTTTAAGAGGTAAAAACTCCTTTAAGGAAAATTATTTCGGGTTTTTTTAATATTATTAATTTTCAGTTTTCCGAATTTAAAAAAAATTTTTCGGATGAAATATGACTAAAAATTTGGGGTTTCCATTAAAGATATATCAAATAAAAATAATGTCTTTTATTTGGAAAATCATTATTTATTGTTTTTTATAAAAATATAAAATTTATGAAATCAACAACAATTTATTTTAGACATTTATGAAATAAATTTTCGACTTCCATAATTATAATCTACTGATAGTACTTTCCTCTTGCTTCTTTTCGTTGTCCAAATCTTGTTGTTCACTTGTTCCAAAAATACAATACAATAATGCGCCAACCAAAAATAAAACTATGTATAAAAATTTGTTAAAAGTGTGCTGAAATTAATAAGAAGATTGATTAAATTTGATATACAAACTTGAATCGTGTTCTAGGGGTTATAAAACGAATTTATAATGCACTCCCACCCCTCTTAATTAATCAGCTCTCTAATATCAGATAATTTTTTAATAGCCCACAAATGAATCAAATGGATAAAATTTCATTCCGTTCCGTCAAATAGTCGAATTTTTTTCTTCCGATTAACTGCAATAATGACATATTTTTAAGTCGCATTGTCTCCGAAAGCTATCGAATTTTGAAAAAATGTTTTAAATAAAAAAATGTTAGCTTTTTAATCCCCGAATTAAAAAAATAGTGGTATTATAAGTTTGACCGCTATGTGTGTGTGTCTGTCAGTCTGTGGCATTGTAGCGCCTAAACGGATGAACCGATTTTGATTTTTTCTGTTTTGTTTGAAAGGTAATTCAATGGCGAGTGTTCTTAACTATGTTTTAAGTGCGAGTTTAGAGTTCCGTACCCCAAAAAAACTAAAAAATTGGTGATGATAATCAAAATCGGCTCAGATTGGAAAAGGCTTAAAGGAAAAAGGAAATTTAATGGAAAATCTTCTTAGATATGTTTCAAATGCGAGTTTAGGATTTCGTACCCGAAAAATTTTTCGGGGGTTTTTTAAATTTTGTAAATTTCACTTAATTTTCTAATTTAAAGTGATATTCTATCTCTTACGTTATTCTATCTCTTATTCTAAATTGAATATTAAAGCTATCTCCCAATCTGATGTTAGAACATTATATCCCCCATCAAACTCTACAACTTTAGTTTAAGTTATTTTTTGATCCCCGTATGTGCATCACTTTTAAGTGTTTTATCCTCCATAAATTTGTATACTTACACTATCTATAATTTCAATTTCAAAAATTTCAATCTTAAAATCATCTTTCAACATTGAATACACTTCTATAATCATGTTCGTCAAAGCAATTGTAATTCCAGCATATTGTCCAGCAATGTCCAAATGATTTGCAAATAACGCAACATATGGTAAACAATAAATAATTAGTTCCACATACCATGCTATTATGTGCCCCGTACTAGGATCCCACATAAAATTAGGAACAAATAAAATTACGAGGACACTCAATGTTAAACCACCGCTTATATAAATTTTTCTTAAATTTGTTGTTGAAATTGATGTTTTTCGTAAAAGTAAATCAGCCACATAACTGGTTACAAGAATTATTATTAACTTATTCAGAGAATAAAAGTTCATATAAAAATTATAATTATATAAATCGATTTTCAATGACTGTGGATGTGTTAAATTATGCGAAAAATTAACAAGGATCAATGTAAGTATTGGCATGTTGATCAAGATTTTTTTCCAAGTTATAGATGGCATTGGTGTTTCATGTTTTATTGTAATATTTTGTTGTAAATATGTTAATTCTTGCTGGATTATTCTTGGATGTTGAGAGGGATGCTCAAATGCATGCCAATGCCATGCAAAATACCAAAGAATTCCCAAAATACCATAAAAATATAAAATATTTTGCAATTTAAGTGGACCAGTTGATATAAAATCTGTTGATATACCTTGATAACCACGTGTTGCAATAAAATTAAAAATCACCCAATTTGAAACTAATCCTGTACATCCTATTGCCAGTAATGTTGAACGTTCTAATGGTGGTGCCCAATATCGCCATATTGAATAAAATGAAGGAAATGTTGCTCCCTGCAAATTCATAACAACGAAATAGACCTTTTTCACCGTTTCGCTTTTGTTTCGGGCAGTTGTTAAAAAATTTCCAAGTAAGGTCCAAATCAAAGATTTTACCTCTTTGTAAAACAGCATTGTTAAACAAAGATGGAAGATATGTCGTATCTACTCACTACAAAATTTTTTTAACATACTGCCTGAAAAAAAAATGAAACAGTCTATTAAGGTAGTACGAGCCAAGGCAAGTTTAGATTTGTGATTGAAATTTTTTGTACTTTATTTTGAACTTTGGTGGAATTAAGCAAAATTTTCGATATTTTGAAAATTATTCCAGAAATCGAAAAATGTTATTCTTACTTTTCGTATTATATTGTCAAGTTATAACATAATCCACCATCAAAATTGAAAATATATATATTTTTTATTTGTGTATTCTGATACACACTGTATAAAAAAATGAATATTTAAATAATTACCATAAAAAGACCATGAAATAATGTAACTATCAGGAGTGCTGGATCATTCCATTTTGATATAATTGGAAATAGAAAAGTTACTATCGAGTTACCCAAAATACAGATTCCAAATAAATGTGTAGCTGAATATTTATAACTAAAAATAGCTGCAGGTATTTGTACAAGAATATACATCATCTTGTACCAAAATTTCATAGATTCATCATTATCGGTATACTTGTTTAAATCAAGCTAAAAAAAATTATGAAACATAGCTAAGAACACTTTCCATTAAATTACCTTTCAAACAAAACAAAAAAAAAACATAATCGATTCATCCGTTTATGCGCTACGATGCCACAAACAGACAGACAGGCACGCACACACACACATAGCGGTCAAATTTACAATATCTCTTTTTTTTGTTCGGGGGTTTAAAAATAGCAGTTTTTAAGAGAAATTGCTTTGAAAAAAATCGGACTGTAAAAAGTTGTTCGAAAAAATCGAAAATATTTATATTATTACATATCGTTACTTGAATGTTTTTTCAAGTCTCGGATGAGTCTTATTTTCGACCGCAACCGAAACTATCGTCATATAATCCTTCTTTTTATCCTTACTTGCATGAATCCTAAAATAAATTTTAATTTACTTACGATTTTGTGATAGTACGAAAATATCGAAATCGTTAATATTAAACCAATATGTGATAAAATCGCTAATGTATATCTTTTACTAATTTGATAAAACGGTAAACTTGATGGATTTGAACTTGGTAAATTATTTCTAAAAATAAAAATATTAACATAATCATCAAGTCAAATCATTCGATAATTTAAAATAAAAAATTGCATTCGTATCAAGAACTCGAATAGCCTAATTGGTAGGGCGCTTGACATGAATCCAAAAAGTCCGGGTTCGAGTCCTGGTTCGAGTGTATTCTTTTCAATTCTCTTTAATTTAGATAATTTAAATATTTACATTGTTGTGTCCCCATTATTATTGTTTTCCTGCGTCGTAGGAATTACCTCAGCTTGACTTTCCATTTTTATTTTTTAACAGAGAGACAGGGTCCACCGTTGTTATTATTTTAACTTTAAACTTGTAAACAAATCTTTTAAAAATGATCGTATCGTAAGTTTTTTCGAAAGATATGTAATTGCTTAAAAACTGATCAAGTTACTAGTTTTCTTTTTTTAATTCGAATAATTTGATGTGTTAGTATTATTGTAAAATTCAAATATTCATTAAACATTAATCGGAAATCCATAATTCTTAAGCGATTAAAATCATTTCAGGAAAAAAATCTGCAAAATTTTTTAATGCAATTGTATTATTAGCATCGATTAGGATTGTCTTATCCCAAACAAACAAAAATTGGGTTCAAATTGTAATTTTGGGTCAATTTCAAACCCCACGTTATTGTTATGAAAACAATGTCAAAATTAAACAACTTTAGTCTGCGTATATTTAATAACAACTGCTAAGTACTGAAGAATTTGATCAAACACATTGGCAGCGACGTTGACCTTGTAAAATCTGTGCATAGTGTAGGCGCTAGAAGAGGCTTATTTTTGAAAATATCCTGTAAATGATTCTACAAGAGCTTCCAATTCTCATTTTGCATGTTTATTAATGACTTTTTCCTGAGAAAATGTGACGGAGTAATTTTTCTCAAATTATTCAGAATATAAAAAAACTGTACTTAATTTTTTTTGGGAAAATATAACTACCCTGGGAAAACGCTATCAAAGTTGAACTATTATAACTTATACCAAATCTCTACAAAAAACAACTTCCTGTGACTCCTCTACTCCGCTTTTCTGGATACCAAAATTCATTTATCTGCTAAATCTAGTCCAGTGCCCACTGGAGCGATAAACGTATCTTAGATCATTCTTCAGTTTCTTGAAAAATATTGAGTTAGTAAAATATGCGAAAACATAATTTATTAACCAAAAAACAAATAAAAAAATGAAATGAAATATACATCGTCATGTACCTTAGATCAAAACATACTACTGTACCACTGATCAATGATATTTTTTCGAGTTTGATAGTGTTAGTACAAGTAGAAAAAACGTTTTTTTCATCAAAAGAGCAATTAAAAGAAGAAGTGTTCCCTTGCGTGAACTGTAAAAATTACCAGTATCGAAAACTACCCCGGGTACAATCGGTGGTAGTGATCCAAAGTACATTAGGGTCTAGCCCATGGTGCATTGTAGTTTTGTACCCTATATATCATATTAATAAAATATAAATTTATTTTTTATCAGAAAATGATTAAAATTTAAATTCTTTAAAAAACACATAGTGTGTGGGAATTATGGTGCTATAAATAGAATGTATTTCCAATGTTATATTTAAAAAACTAAATTTAAAAAGAACATTTATATGTGAATTGTGATCCCACTGCGACTTGTTTAATGTTGGTTTTCCCAATATTGCAGATAAATTAGAATAGTTATTCCTTTCTGTCATCGGGAGTGTAACGGTACCTTAATGCTCGCTAATTATTATGGTCGCTAACGTCCGAAATATTGTTTTTTAGGGTTAATCTATTCTATTTTACCCGACTTTTCTAACGTCTCCACGTTTTTAACGATACCTCATTTCCGGAAATCGGTTGAAATGTTTTTACTTCTCGGTGTAATAACGTGATAGGTATAACTGGGCCTGGAATGGGGGGGGGGCTTATCTTGTTTTAAGCGGACCAATGCTCCATTTCTAACGGTACCTTATTTGTAGAAACTGTGAATCACCGAAAATGAAGCAGCAAATACAAGTAATTTGCTCTCAGGAAATTAAATAATATCTCAAATTTAAATGTGACGCAACTTTTGAAATTATAAATACGCAATATTTGATATTAAAATTTTAAAAATGCACTAAGGAAAATTTGTTCTGGGTTTTTTTTTATTAAATGTTATTAAATTTCTGTTTTCCGCAAGAGGTAAAATTTTACATTGAAAATAAAAATATTTATCAACAATTTTTATACCCTGTATTTATGAAATATATATCAAGGTATATTAATTTTAGTTTCAAGTTTTTAACGATTAGAAATATTGATGATACGAACAAAATTAAGTATAGGTGTTAATAAAATTACCGAATTAGTCCATTTCCGTATGTCCGTCCGTACGTCTGTCTGTCAACACGATAGCTAAAAAACAATAAGAGATATCAAACTGAAATTTATACAGCGTGCGCAGGACGTAAAAAGTGAGTTTGAGTTCATAAATGAGCAACATAATTCCATTGGGTCTTATTTCCGTAGGACCCATCTTGAAACCGAAAAAGATAGAATAAAAATTTAAGTGAAAAAAAATAAACAACTTTTGTTTGAAACATTTTTTCGTAAAGATCATTGTGTGCTGGTTACGTTATATCCCATTTGCTGTGATTACATTGATTGCTTAATCCTTTTTCACTCACAAATAATTGTCAATAAAGTAAATCTCATACTTACCGACTTCATTCAATTATGCACCAACAGATGACATTTATGCATGCCTTACTGTTCACGAGATGATCCCTTATAAAAACGAAAACATAGACGTATTCACGAAACTTTGCAAAAAACACTCATTCTTTCGTACATTCTTTTAATTAATTAATTATATTATAATTTTAATAATGGCTTCAATGACCCTATTCGTCAATTTTAAGCATTAAAGATTTTCCAAACTCCCTTATAGAGAAAATGCTGCTTATGAGACTTGTACTAATAAATTGGGGCTAGAAAATTATTATATTTTATTTATTATAAAAATATACAATTTAAATATTTATAAAATTAAGTAACAATTTAATTTAATGATCTAAATTTTTAATGTTTAATTCCTGGAGCTTCGAGGAGGGGAGATCTGACTTCCATGTTTACTCCCATAATTATGGTACTGATAGTAAATTCCTCTTTCTTCTCTTCTTTGTCCAAATCTTGTTGTTTACTAGTTCCATACATGTAATACAATAATGCTACCCCAACAAATATCGTGTATGAAAATTTATTAAAAGTGTACTGAAATTAAAAAGAAAATTGATTAGAACTTGAAATATAAAATTAAATTGTGTACTAAGTGTTATGGCAGGGAGATAAGTGACAGCAAGGGAGGTGAAGGCTATCAGGCCTTGTACAGAATTTTTTTTTAGAAATAATAATCCCTAGGGTTGTGTGTGCATTACTTTTAAGTGTTCTACACTTAGTCCTCGAATTTGTATACTTACTCTATTTATAAAATGTATAATTTGATAAATTTCAATATTCAAATAATGATCCAACATATAAACCATGTCCACTTCTATTAGCATGTTCGTCAAAGCAATTGTAATTCCAGCATATTGTCCAGCGATGTCCAAATGATTTGCAAATAATCCAACAAATGGTAAACAATAAATAATTAGTGCGCTATACGATATTATCGAGTCCCATATCGATGGACCCCAGCCAAAATATGGTTCTATTAAAATTACGAGGACACTCAGTATCAAACCACCGCATATATAAATTTTTCTTAAATTTGTTGTTGAAATTGATTTTTTTCGTAAAAGTAAATCAGCCACGTAACTGATTACAAGAATTATTAACAACTTATTGAAAAAATAAGAGTTAACAAAAAAAATTAAATGCCCTACATGCGATAACATTGGTCTTGTTAAGCTATGCACAAAATTAACAAGAATCAGCGTAAATATTGGCATGTTGAAAAATATTTTTTTCCAAGGTATAGATGGCATTGTTGTTTCATGTTTTATGGTAATATTTTGTTGTAAATATGTTAATTCTTGCTCGGTTATACTTGGATGTTGAGAGGGATGTTCGAATGCAACCCAATGCCATGCAAAAAACCAAAATATTCCCAAAAAACCATAAACATTTAAAATATTTTCCAAATTAAATAAACCACTTGTTGATATTAAATTAAAAATAACCCCACTTGAAATTAATCCTGTGCATCCTATTGCCATTAATGTTGAACGTTCTAACGGTGGTGTCCAATATCGCCATATTGAATAAAATGACGGGCTTGCTGCTCCCTGCAAATCCATGAGAGAGGAATTAATTTGTAACTCTTACTCTATGCAAATTAGGCTTATTTTATTTCGAGAAAAGAGTTCTGAAAATATTTATTGCTAAAAAAGTACCTTTTGAACGTGTAGAATGACAAGATTAGTGCAATCTTTCAAAAAATTAGGAAAAGATCCCCAAAATTATCTTCCTTACTTTTGTGTATGCTAAAAAGATAGAACAAAATTTAAAATACCTCATACTTCTTACATACATAGAAATAAAATGAGTATTTTTGACGGGAAGTTTTATCTAATTTCAGGACGCGATTTAAAAATTACATTATTTAGATAACTTTCTTAATGTCGGACTTAAGTGATGTCGAATAAAAAGGCCGCATCTTGCTAGCATGTATAGAAATAAGAAGGATAACTTTGGGGGTAATCTCTCCTTATTTTCAGAGGAGTCGAGAGTACGGTTTTTTTGTTTTTCATTCTAGATTTTAAAAAGGCACACTTCACAACTCTGATTTCTTGATAAAATTATATTTAGTTTGAATTATACCGGGGATATCAGAATAAATGTTCAATAATTTAGGGGGTGATAAGGTACACGTAGGCATGAAGAACATTGTACCCTGAAACGCTGCCAGAGCTATATTCTTCTTCTTCTTCTTCTTATCTCCGACAATCTGTTTTAGAGCAAAACTTTAAATAACAAAAATGTTTCTCGTAAAAATAAAAACAAGTTTGGCACCGGATTAAGCAGATGACACGGTATGAAAAATTTCTTTAGACACATTTTGCTTACACCCAAATGCTTGTTTTGGTGTAACCTACCCCCATAGACTATTGACAGTTTATTCTGATACACCCGGTATAACTAAATGAATATTAAAACAATTACCATAAAAAGACCATGAAATAGTCCAACTAATATAACTGGTGGCTCATCCCATTGTGATATAATTGGAAATATCATAGTTAGCATCGAATTACCCAAAATACAGATTCCAAATAAATGTGTAGCTGAATATTTATAACTAAAAATAGCTGCAGGTATTTGTATAAGAACGTACATTATCTTGTACCAATATCTCATATTATATATCGTACCATAATTAGATTGGAGCTAAAAAAAGTCGAAACATTGTACCAAAACTGTACCCATTTACAAAACATTCCGGTTTTAAATTTTTGAGATAACTAACAAAAATTATCATACATAATTTATGAAATTTTGTATAATTATATTACGCTTGGCAACATGTAAAAATAAATTTTAAGTTACTTACCACATCTTGAGAATACGAAAATATCGAAATAGTTAATATTAAACCAATATGTGAAAAAATCGCTAATGTGTATCTTTTGCTAAATTGATAAAACGGTAAACTTGGTGGATTTGAATTTGGTAAATTATGTCTGAAAATAAAAATTTTAATTTAATCGTCAAATAAACTCATTCGGTAATTTAAATATTTACATTGTTGTGTCTCCATTATTACTGAGTTTCTTCTCCGTAGTAATTATTGCAGTTTGGCTAACCATTTTTTACCAGAGGGACAAGGCCCACCGTTGTTTTTATTTTAACTGAAATTAAAAGAAGATCGTATCGTATGTTTTTTCGAAAGCTGATAGCTTAAAACTAGGCTTGAAACGAAGTAAAAAATTAATATAACTTCGTATTTTTGGTAAATACAAATATTGTATTTGAACATTAATCGGACATTTCTATAGTTTTAAGCTATTTAACTTATTTCGGGGAAAAAAACCCGGAAAATTTTTTTTTTGTCACTTACGATTGTATTATTACAGCATCGATAAGGATTGTTGAATCAAAAACAACAAAAACGTGTGTTTAAACTTTAATTTTCGGTCAATTTCAAAATTGACAAGTACACAATTGTAATAAAAACAACATAAAATCTTTTTTCTACGTATAATTAATAACAACTGCTGACAGTACTGACTGCTGAGTGTTGAACAACTTCACTAATATTGGCTGTGACACTGACCTTGCAAAAATATCATCCAGTGAAAATATATCTAGTGTAGGCGCTAGGAGATGCTAATTATTAAAAAACTGCGAATGATTCTAAAGCTTCCAATTATTATTTTATATGTTTTCTAATTATACCATTTTTCTTAACGAAGGCTCCTTTCCAATGGAGGCTATTTCCATTGTTATATTTTCAAAAATTGATTAAAAATAACATGAAATTAAATTGTGATGCTAGATAGAACACTCTTCTATACAATTAGTAAAGGAGATGTCCACTGCGACTTGTTTAATGTTGGTTTTCCCAATGCTTCAAGCAAATTACAGTTACGAATGCTTATTTCGAGGAATGAGTGTTCTATAAAAAATGCTCTAGTAAAATTGCTCCGTTTTGGCATTATACACTCTTGAAGTTTGAAATCGTTTTTCTTCTATAACTTTAGAACAGATAGCGCGATTTTGATAAAATTTGGTTTGGTGATACTGTTTTTCAAACAAAACAACTCATATCAACCTTATAAGTAATTTCAATTCATGGGCGTAAAATGTAAGGTTTTTGGTAGCTAAAACTCCCCAAAATTTTAACGTCCATAGAGGTAAAGGATTTTAAGTATCAAAATGAATTAATAATTAATTTAAATGAATTTAACTGTTTACTACTACAAAAGGTTGCTCTACCCTACTCGATAGGTTTGGTTAATTTAAAGGAAGATCTTGCGTGGACAGGACAAAACAGGCTAGAGAAATAATAAACAAGATATCAAGTCGAAACATTTTTTTTTTTTAATTTAGAAAATTATTATTTTTTATTTATTATAAAAATATTAAATTTGAATATTTATGAAATTAAGTAACAATTTAATTTAATTTAGAGATATCCAAACTAAATTGTTAATATTTAATTCCTGGAGCTTCGAGGAGAGGAGATCCAACTTCCGTGTTTACTCCCATAATTATGGTACTAATAGGCACATTCCTCTTTCTTCTCTTCTTTGTCCAAATCTTGTTGTTTACTAGTTCCATACATGTAATACAATAATGCTCCACCCAAAAATATTAGCATGTAAGAGAAGTTGTAACAAGTGTACTGAAATTAAAAAAAAAAATTTATAAAAACTTTGATGTATAAAATTTCTAGGGATAATATTATTCACCTATAAAGAAGGTTATAAAGAAGGAGAACGATCGCTATAGAAAATATTGTCCCCAAAATATGGACAAAATAAGTGAGGCGCTGGGATCGCTAAGTTGTCTCATTAAAAGCGGGCTGTTGTGCGCTAATTTCAAATGATCTATCAACGTTTAATATACGTGTATATAATATCATTCAAAGGAAAAAAAGCAAATAATGAAATTATTATTATTATTATTTACTAATGAATAAATTATAAATTATCTATTCTACTTTATAAATTTATTTATACTACTTTATAAATTTGAATGGTACTAGTTGTACTCATAAACAGCTAACTTCGCAGATACTTACCGACGACAGCGCGGCTGGTGGCTGAAAAATGAACTATAAATTCTACAAATTTTCAGGGACAGGCAAATGCTTAAGCGCGTAGCGATCGTTCTCCTTCTCTCTAACCTCCATGAACTATATATTCACATACTAACAGCCATCAAGGCGCTGAATAATTTTTTTTTTAGAAATAATATTCCCCGAGGTAGCGTGAATGTCACTTTTAAGTGTTTTACACTTTGTCCATGAATTTGTATACTTACATCATCTATAAATCTAAAAATTTTAATATTTTTAAAATAATGTTCCAACATATAAACCATGTCCACTTCTATAATCATGTTCCTCAAAGCAATTGTAATTCCAGCATATTTTCCAGCTACATCCAAATGATTTGCAAATAATCCAACAAATGGTAAACAATAAATAATTAGTGCGATATACGATATTATGTTGTCTCCCGTCGCTGGATCCCAAACAAATTTAGGAACTATTAAAATTACGAGGACACTCAGTATCAAACCACCGCATATATAAATTTTTCTTAAATTTGTTGTTGAAATTGATTTTTTTCGTAAAAGTAAATCAGCCACGTAACTGGTTACAAGAATTATTATTAACTTATTGATATAGTAAAAGTTAATATAAAACATCAAATGCCCTACTTCCGATAACAATGGTCTTGTTAAGCTATGCACAAAATTAACAAGAATCAACGTAAATATTGGCATGTTGAACAAAATTTTTTTCCAAGGTATAGATGGCATTGGTGTTTTATGTTTTATGGTAATATTTTGTTGTAAATATGTTAATTCTTGCTCGGTTATACTTGGATGTTGAGATGGATGTTCGAATGCAACCCAATGCCATGTAAAAAACCAGATTATTCCCAAAAAACCATAAACATGTAAAATATTTTCCAAATTAAATAAACCACTTGTTGATATTAAATTAAAAATCACCCCACTTGAAACTAATCCCGTACATCCTATTGCCACTAATGTTGAACGTTCTAATGGTGGTGCCCAATATCGCCATATTGAATAAAATGACGGGCTTGCTGCTCCCTGCAAATCCATGAGAGAGAAATTAATTTGTAACTCTTATTCCATGCAAATTAGACTTATTTTATTTCGAGAAAAGAGTTCTGAAAATATTTATTGGGTAAAAAAGTACCTTTTGAATGTGTAAAATGACAAGATTAGTGTAATCCCTCAAAAAATCAGGCAAATATCCCCAAAATTATATTCTTTACTTTTGTACATGCTAGGAAGGTGAACAAAATGAAAAATATCTCAAATTTCTTACATACATAGAAATAAAGGGAATATTTTTGAGGGGAAGTTTAATCTAATTTCAGAGATCGCGATTAAAAAATTGCATTATTTAGATTTATTCTTAATGTCGGACTTAAATGACGTCGAATAAAAAGAAAGCATCCTTCTAGCATGTATAGAAATAAGAATGATTATTTTGGAGGTAATTTTTCCCCATTTTCAGAGGAGTCGAGAGTACGGTCTTTTTTCATTCTAGCCATAAAAACGGGCGTGATAAGGTAAACCTAAACGAGCTTTTTGGCATGAAGAATATTGTACCCGGAAACGCTCCTCTTCAGAGTGTCATAGCTCTTATTCTTCGACAATCATTGATAGAGCAAAACTTTAAATAACAAAAATGTTTATCGTAAAAATTATCGAAGATAATTCGGTATGCAAAATTTCTTTAGACACATGTTCCTCATGCCAAAATGCTTGTTTTGGTGCACCTCATAGACTATTAACTTTTTATTCTGATACACTCAGTATAACAAAGTGAAAATTAAAACAATTACCATAAAAAGACCATGTAATAGTCCCATTAATATAACTGGTGGGTCATCCCATTGTGATATAATTGGAAATATCATAGTTAGCATCGAATTACCCAAAATACAGATTCCAAACAAATGTGTAGCTGAATATTTATAACTAAAAATAGCTGCAGGTATTTGTACAAGAATAGAGATCATCATGTACCAATATCTCAAATCGTTATATACCATACCATAATCAGTTTGGAACTAAAAAAATTATAAATTCTCATAATTCTAAGTAAAAACCTAAAATAAGAACTCTGGTCTAAATATTTTTAATCTTAAAATTCTTTGATTGTTATGAAAAATATGCTAAACTTTGTACGAATATTTACTTACGACTTTGGGAGAGTACGAAAATATCGAAATTGTTAATATTAAACCAATATGTGATAAAATCGCTAATGTATATCTTTTACTAATTTGATAAAACGGTAAACTTGGTGGATTTGAACTTGGGAAATTATGTCTGAAAATAAAAATTTTAATTGAATCATCAAATCAAATCATTTGGTAATTTAAATATTTACATTGTTGTGTCTCCATTATTACTATTTTTCTTCGCCGTAGTAATTATTGCACTTTGGCTAACCATTTTTATTTTTTAATAGAAAGGCAGGGCCCACCGTAGTTTTTATTTTAACTGAAATTAAATGTATAAATTAAAAGATTATCGTAAGGTAAATTTTAAAGGCGTCTGATAGCTCAACTAGTGATACTTCGTATATTTTTGGTAAATAAAAATATTGTATTTGAAAATTAATCGGACATCTCTATAATTTTAAGCTATTTAACTTATTTCGGGGAAAAAAAACCCGAAAAATTTTTTTTTGGCACTTACGATTGTATTATCACACCATCAATAAGTATTGTCGAATCAAAAACAACAAAAAATTGGGTCCAAACTTTAATTTTCGCTCAATTTCAAAATTTATAATCAAACAATTGTAATGAAAACAACATAAAATCTTTATTCTACGTATAATTAATAACAACTGCTGACAGTACTGACTGCTGAATGTTGAACAACTTCACTAATATTGGCGATGACGCTGACCTTGCCAAAATATCATTCAGTTAAAATATATGTAGTGTAGTCGCTGGAAGGTGCTGATTTAAAAAAAAACTGCAAATGATTCTAAAGCTTCCAATTATCATTTTTCATGTTTACTAATTAATTTTTCCTAAAGAAGTCTATTTCTATTGTTATATTTTCAAAAATTGATTAAAAGAAACATGTAATTAAATTTTGATGCTAGATAGAACACTCTTCTATACAATTAATAAAGGAGATATCCACTGCGATTTGTTTAATGTTGGTTTTCCCAATGCTCCAATCAAATTACTTATATGAATGCTTACTTCGAAGAATTTTGTATTACGCCGCTAAAATCTAAAAAAAAAAAAAAAAAAAACACAACTAAAATCGATAAACGCGATGTAAAGCTGCCTTTATGTTATTTGGACCCCTTAGGAGAGTATGAAACTACATTTTGTAAGCAAAAAAATGAAAATGACATTTTTTGTACCCTAAACTACCACTAACTATGGAAAAAACCATAACAATCCTTTGCTCTATGAAAAATTAAAACAAATTTTTTCCACGAGAACCATATAATTTACCGGGATAAAAGGGATAGACTATAATCTATTTATGTGCCAAATTTCATCCAGATCCGTTCAGCCGTTCTGGCGGATTGAGTAACAAACATCCATCCTTCCATCTGATTGTCCATCCACCCTTCCAGATTGTGATGCACATCATTGTTTGAAACATAGAAAGAGGGGGTGAGGGCCCGCTTTTTTCTCTATGCACCTTGCCCACTTAGTAACGCCATTGCAAATAGTAGAAGATTCGTTGCCAGAAATGATTAAAGACGTTAAGGAAACTTTAACGAAAGTAGTTAATATTTTGTTATTTTTAGAAATTCTCTTTTGATTTTCTATTTTTATTATCTTTTTTTCCCAGATTTATATGGTTTAATAATATTTTTGGGAATTCAACCGTACAACGATTTCGATATATGGAAATACGCCCTCTACAATCCCTACTGTAAAGGTATTAAAGAACCCTTACATAAATTTTTATCCAAAATAATGTGGCGTACATGTAAGAAAGATATTCTCAATCAAATCAACATCCCAAAACAAACAGAAATCATACATTGGTTAAAATTCTCCGCTGTCGAAGAATTCTTCTACAAACGTGAACATGAAATGTGTCAAGATAGTTTTCGTGATCGTTTACGAAATTGCAATATAAACGATAAGCTAAGTCAATTAGATCGACATACGTTACAGAAATTATTGAAACCATTGCTATCGATTCGACAAGCTTGTACCCATCCAAAAGTTGTACGTGGTAAATATTTAACAACAAAGAATAATGTTATGAACATGGAAGATCTTTTGGAGGCGCTAATTAATAAGAATGAACAAGAATGTTCAGATGTTCTACGCGCACAAATCGCTGCACTAAACGGTTTAGCTGGGATTCATATTATTGAGCATCGATACAACGAGGCTGGTGAATGTTATCGTGATGTTTTACGACTTATCGATCAACATAAAAATGAAGTCCATGTTGATACTTTACCTCATTTACATACGCTCTATAATTTAAGTGAAATATTATCGAATCCAAGAGTACATCTTCCACCAACGTTACGTGACGATCAATTATTGAACGAGGCGAAGAATTTGGAGGAAAAATATATTCATAAACATGTTGTTGGTGTCAATGAATCGATGACGGATTATTTAAATTGTATTGAACGTGTTACTCAAGTGGAAAATGATTTTTCACAGCCGGTTTGTGGATGGTTTACGGAATTGGTTGATTGGATGGATAGTGAAGATGTTTCGGATGATCTGTTGTCAAGGATTGAATCCAGTTTACAGGTATAATGTTAAGATTAATCTGGTGCTAGTCTGGAATGAAGCAGCTTACTGGTTGACACGAGATCGGTCGTCTTAAACACCCCTTTCAACTGAACCTTAGCCAATCTTGATTTCTGGGACTATGTTTACCTACAACTAGGCCATTCGACTGTCCTCGAATGAAACCGAAGAAAGCACAGTTGAGAAGGGAGGCGGGACTATTCTATCACAGTGTGCCCCACTCCCGGGCAATCATTTCCACTCAACTTCTCCATCTGCAATGAAATTACGATAGATCTGTGCTATCGAAAATTAACTTTTACTAATAAATTTTAAATTTTTGTTTCGCAGGATTATTCGCAACAATCGGAACTAGTGACTCAACTAAGAAGTTCACGTGTGTTAACCTTAGAAATTTATCGATGGTGGCAAAAAGTAGATAAAAGCATACGTAATTTACGTGATAGCTTTAAATCGTTAAAAGCATTATCATCCACAGAAAATGCTACCAATTTAGTATCATTTTCAGAAGATTGTGTAAGCGATGCTGTAGTTTGTCATTTACGACCTGTTAAACAAACAAAAGGTTCCAATACCAAGAAAAAATGTTTTATGTGTAAAATTGAAATGGAAATGTTGAATTATGAATGTTTAATATTTTTAATGAATACGAAAAAAATTAATACAAAACGAAAGAAAAGTGTGGACGATGATGAAAATAAAATGGAAGGAACTTGGAAAGCAAGTGAACAAGAAATTATTTTGAAAAGTAAGTATGCATTAATTTAAGTTACGGCTCCTGACAGATATCTTGAGGCGCTGTAAACTCAATGAACATGGAATTCTATTCTTTAACTTTGAGGATATTAAAGGATATTACTTTCTCTAAATCGCCTATAGATTCCGTAATTTTTGCGTATCCAATACAGCTTTTGTCGACAATTCATTACCATGCTTCGAGAATATCACGAAGGATACAATTTTTCTTAATAGAAATTATTGTTATTTTTTAGGTGCATTATCTTTTGGACGTAATAAACGAATAGCTGATGCCATAATTCGAGAAGGTGAATTACATTTAGAATTATGTGAGGTATTAAAAAAAGAATTTCGTGACATGCGTCGTCTATGGACATATTATGGTGATTTAATCGCATCCCAAGATGAGATTAGTATGTGTAAAGAACGTTTACGAATACGTTTAGGCAATGAAGAGTTACCAAAGTCAAGTACAAAGTTGGATCGTAAACATAATATTTTAAAATTATTGGATTATAACGTTGAAAATAAATTAGATCATATTAATGTTATTGAAATTGGAATGGTAATTTGAAAATTTATCGAACTTATTTTATTTTATTCCCTTCTACTTACATAACAACCTTCGAGCTTATATTTCGTAAAATATTCTATTTTATTAAAGCCCCCCCCCCTATTTAATGGATAATTTACTCTTCTTTTACGTATCTAGTCATGATTTTCATTTTTCCTTAATTTAATCCTTACTAATTAATAATTACGCTGATATTTTAAAATTTATTGTTTGTTTTCTATTGGTTTTAGATTGATGCTCATTTTGCTTCAATTAAAAGAGATAAATTAATAGCTGAAGCAGAGTTTGCTAAAAAATTAGGTACACTTGCGTATCTTAAAACGTTACGCAAAGAACAAGATACCAAAAAAGCACCAGATCCATGTCCAATATGTACGAATCCACTTCAAGACAATGTAAGTTTAATTTAGGACACATTCGGCGTGTTCTTAAAAACTGATTAATTTTGATTATTTTTTTGTTGATTTTTCAGTGGAGTATTTTGCAATGCGGTCATTCATTTTGTCTAGAATGTATCCATCATTTACTCTCGAAATATTGTAGCGGAACTGATTTAACGTGTTCGGTATGTCGACGACAACAACCGATAGCGGATATATCGTATGTCAAAAAAGAAGGCGACGAAACGTCAAATTTGACAAAGCCTGGTGAATTAATAATAAAAGGATCGTTTTCAACAAAAATTGAAGCAATTACAAAATGTCTGCTTGATTTATATAAAGAAGATAATCAAGTGAAAGTATTGATATTTTCAACTTGGTCAACCGTTTTGGATGTCGTTAATGATGCATTCACTAAAAATCATATTAAATTTTTACAACTAGTTACACCAAATCCAATTATTTTTGAAAAATTTAAGGTATTTTTTGTTTGTTTTTCGATTTGTCGAGTTTCGCAAGGTCAAATTTTGCTTCTTATTCGAAGTGTATTTCATGATTTTGAAAAATCGAAATACCTACATAGAAGGGCAGAATGAAAGCTGGGAAGTTGTCACAAAGCGCATTTTCCAATTTCTTATTTCTTGTTTTTATTGACTTCCTCGATGATTCCTGCGCACGGACCTGTCTACTCTCAAGTTTAATTTATAGAAAACAGAATAGTAATGAAATCTATCACCGCTTTCAAATTTCCTGGTGACATTAGCTATTGTATCGGAGCTCGGCAATGCCAACAATTTAAAACAAAAAAATAATCGTTTAAAAATAAATGCAAAATATTTAACACGTACGTTTTGAATTCTAGGATAAAGATGAACAAATCACTGCTTTACTACTGCCAATTAGTCAAGGTGCTAAAGGTTTGAATTTAATTGAGGCAACTCATGTATTTTTAGTAGAACCACTCATGAATCCAAGTGAAGAGTTACAAGCAATTGGACGTGTTCATCGTATTGGTCAAACAAAGTAAATAAATCTTTTTTTTATAATTAAAGTTGCTTTTCTTTTATATTCAATTAGGAGCGGATTAACCATTAGGCAGATTAAGCAACTGTCTAAGAATCCCGAAGGGAAAAGTCAAAACAGAAAATGACAAATTGATACGAGAATGTCGCCCATGTGACAAGTCGAACTGATTTTCGCATCCCGACGATAGTTTCATTGTCTAGGCGCTTCGACATGGTTAATCCGGCACTGCATTAAATTTTAGATGTTTATAATCAAACGGGGATTTAGGAGCGGGGGTGATTGACCCTTGAATGACTCCCAAGACTGAATATTATTGTTTTTATGTAGAGTCTTGGATAAATTTCAGTCTTTAACCCATAACTAAAACTAAACTTAGATTTGCTCTGATATGTAGTACAAAGATGCTAAGTTTCTAGAAATCATAAGCTAACCCTTCCACTTAACGGTGGCTAAGCAGATTTTCTTGTAACTAAGTGCACTCTCGATCAATTACCTTCAAAAAAAAAAATAATAATAATCCATCAGTTAATTCGTTTAGAAGTCACAGACGAATCGATCAGATCTGATTTTGTGTCATTAAATTTTAAATTTATGTATTATTTACGTAATTTGTTTTATTTTAGGCCAACATTTGTACATCGTTTTTTAATTAGAGAAACAATTGAAGAAAGTTTACATAATGCTGTAGCAACGAATAGTTCTGATTGGGAGCGAAAAGATGTAACTTTAGCAAAATTAAGTGATTTATTTGATAATTGTACGAGTGATAATGATATATCCCATTCATCGGTTGATACAGAAACTGATAATGTAGTTTTAGATCCTTCGACATAAACAGTCTTATAGATGTTTGATCTCACATTTTTAAAGGCTACATACTGAGAACTGATGATTTTGATTACAGCATCTAGTAAAGAGATAAAATTAAACTGTATAAGGTGCCCCTATTATTTTCGACGAGCGTGAGTGATCAACTAATTGTTTTCAAAATCAGGCCATCAGTCAGTTTTCGGAAAGATTTAACGTTTTTTATTTGCAGTTATTTGAATGGGGAAGGTGCTTGCATTTAAGAAAATTTCATCATTTTTCTAATTAAAAAAAGGTTGTTCATTAAGAAAGAATATTGGAGTCAGAAAAAGACTTACTCGTAATAGGGAATATTCATGAAATTTAAATTTGGTTCAAATATTTTTCTTCTGTAACTTGAATGACTGGATATTTCAACTAAACCATTATTTTAGTAATTAATATCTTTTTAATTATTAATTACTTAAAATTAATTAATAAAAGTACAAATTCAGTGAGGGTATTTAAAAATTTCTAAAACGGAAATTCAAATTTGTATACGGACGTGACATCATAGTACGGGCTTGTCAAATTTGTTGACATACTGTATGATATTAATTACTTACATTTTATATGGTATTTCATTAAATTATACTATTCTACAGCTTTTTATTAGAAAACTTAATAATAACGAGTGTAAATTCTGTCTTGTAAATTCATTTTTTTAAAGTGTAAATTATACATTGAACTGTCATGAATTGACAGATCACGTACTTATACGTCATCAACAGAGAGCGCCAAAAAACTGGGTTTAAATATCTTAAAATTATAATGTATTTTAAATATTTTCTTATACTTAAATACAGTATTTTTAAGCAGTATTTATATTTTTTACTTTGTTATAATGGTGTAAACAATGAATTAAAAATATAAAAAAAATACATGAATATTCCCTATTGACGACTACAATAAGATTATACAGTAGAATCTCGATAACTTAAACCTCGGTAACATAAAAACCTCTGTTACTTCAAAAAATACTATGTTCCCTTCCCATCAGAGCCCAAAACCTCTATAACTTAAAATACGCAACCTCTATAACTTAAATAAATAATCTCTGTATAGGCCCTCAGTAACTACATAGAAACATGTACATACCTCTATATTAACTAGGGTACATAGAAACATGTACATACCTCTATATTAACCTTTAGCTAACATAGACACTTGATAACTTAAAACCTCTATAACTTAAAATATTTTGTGTTTCCCTTGGACTTTAACTTATCGAGATTCTACTGTATATTTAAGTATATAATAGGTTGGCTGATAAGTCTCCGGTCTGACACATAGATGGCGTCGCTAGTATTAAATGCATATTATTTTTATATAGTACCAACCTTCAAATGATTCGTGTCAAAATTTGACGTCTGTAAGTCAATTAGTTTGTGAGATAGAGCGTCTTTTGTGAAGCAACTTTTGTTATTGTGAAAAAAATGGAAAAAAAGGAATTTCGTGTTTTGATAAAATACTGTTTTCTGAAGGGAAAAAATACAGTGGAAGCAAAAACTTGGCTTGATAATGAGTTTCCGGACTCTGTATTTTTTCCCTTCAGAAAACAGTATTTTATCAAAACACGAAATTCCATTTTTTCCATTTTTTTCACAATAACAAAAGTTGCTTCACAAAAGACGCTCTATCTCACAAACTAATTGACTTACAGACGTCAAATTTTGACACGAATCATTTGAAGGTTGGTACTATATAAAAATAATATGCATTTAATACTAGCGACGCCATCTATGTGTCAGACCGGGGACTTATCAGCCAACCTGTTATGTATACACGCATTGGCCAGTATATTTCGGAACGATTCACCAGTATGGCGTCGGTTTATGACGTCATCAGTACTAGCCAGTATACTGGTAAATATTACGGAACACAACCCTAGTATATGCATCTTACCTTATCAAAGATATAAAAAAAAAATTATGTTTAAAGTTTATACTTTAAAAAAATATCAAGTTTAAATTATATTTTTATATATTTTCATACGTAAAATAAAATATTTATGCAAAATATTCAGTTTTTCTTTTTTTCCCTTTGAATCCGTTACTCAACTTACATTGTATGAAAGTAAAAAATCAACTGTTTTTACTTTGTGACGTCTTTGAAAACCAATTTTTATATACCTAGGAATTTTATGTACTTCTTCAAAGTACAAAAAAATCCTAATTTAAAATTAAAAAGTCTTGCATGATCCATAGACCTTTTTATTTAAAACAAGCCGCGTTTGCGAGATGAACGCTTAATCGAACGCACCCTCGCTGTATCCATGACAGCCGGCGTCTACCGATTTTAATAGACTTTACAGTTACATTCTAAAATAGCATACCAGTAAATCAAATAAATAAATGTGTTAATAAGTGTTTTAATCTTCAAATGTTTTTAAATTTATCAACATAACTCATTTAGGTTAAAATAACCATTAAGTATATCTGATTGGTGTTTGCTGTCACGTGACCGGATGGATAGTTTTACGATAATATTATCTAAAAATATTAATAATCCTTATATTTTATAAAAATTAATTTAGTGTTTTTTTATCTACAAATTATGATTAAACATTAGAAAATTGTATCCAATCGATTTATTCTTAGTGGAAAAAAGCCTGTTGTAGCTTAACTTTAATTAAAAATGAATTCTTCGTATTGGAAGAACTGTATAGTGCCCCAGTGTAAAAGTACAACTCTAAAAACGCCAAACAAATTATTTATTTATGTTCCTCAGAATGAACAAATACGAAAAAAGTGGCTAAAACTTGCAAAGAGGGTTGATTTTAATAGTTTATCAACAATCTCAAGAATGTATTTTTGTGAAGATCATTTCGATGTAAGTATATTTCACACCCCACAATCTTTGTATTTTATAAGTTTCAAGCAAAACTGATGAAATTGACAGAATCAGAATTTTTCAAGCATATTGATAAAATAATCATGTATGAGTTGAGGTTATGTTGCTTTTGTTTTATGATTTAAAATTGCTGTTTAGTGTTATTATTTATTGTAATAGACACACTTTTATTTGTTTTTCTAGTTGCCAAATGATATGGAAAATTATATCGAGTATATTGTTATGGGAAAAGTATCAAAAGTACGTATGAAACCAGGTTGTGCTCCAAGTAAATTTGAATGTCAAGAAGATGGACGAAAACGACCATGCAGCAGTACAGAACAGTCGGATACATTAAAAGAAAAAAGAATGATGGTAATGGCAGAGGGTCTGAATAAACCAGAAGAAAGTTGTACACCAAGTTCATCTTTCAAAGATACTTCTAATAAAAGTTCAGGTATGTAATAAGCAACACAAACGGTTTGAAGTTTTAAACAATGAGTATCCCAATTTCTTATTATTAATATTCCAGTGCCCTTACGAACTGACCCAAAAGTTTTGTTACTAGATTTTTTTATTCATTTATTCAATAGAGGGTTTTTGAAGACCTTAAATCTGATTTTGCATATTCGGGAAATTAACCATTCCTCCACCATCATGGAAAATAACATACTTGCTATAAAATTTGCAAATAATTTGCACCCTCACGGGTAAACAGTAATGTTTTTCGAAAATGTGTTTCAACCAAAAGTTGTTTATTCTTCTACGTTTAAACTTTTGTTCTATCTAACGGTCAATTGGGTCTTGGTCCTAGTTGTTCATTTACGAAAAATTTCAGCTTGATAACTCTTTTCATTTCTGAGTTATCTTGTAGACAGACAGGCGGACAGACACCGAAAATGGATTAATTAGGTGATTATATAGACATCTGTTCCAAAATTTTGTTCATAGCATCAATCAGGGGGCACGGGAGTATCCCCGCCAAGTCGAGTGCGAAGCAAACACTGTCGTACCATCCTTTATTGGATCCATTTCTCCGCATTTTCAAGCCCTTATTTGAGAATACAAAAAACTGATCTAGGAAATTGGGGCAAAAATCGAAATTTATAAAGAAATCGTAGTAAGGAACTTTACTTGGCACGACTTTGTCTAGATTTCATTACTTTTTAGGGGTAAACAAGCAGCTATATCGAGACTTGGTTAGTTTTTTACAGAATGTTTTTGGTGAGATATTTTTAAGCGTTATATATAAACTTGGGACTAAACTTAGTATACCTTGATATATTTCATACATACATGAAATATAAAAATCTAGTATCAAAACTTTTGGGTCACTTCTCTACGATTTACGTTAATTGCACTGGACCATAAGTTTACTTGTATTTATTTTTCTGGTTTTCAAACAGATGGACCAAATGTGCCAGAAATTTTTTGTGAAATGAAATCAAGAGACGAGACATTATCACCTTTGAAACCGTCACTCATATCTGTTGCAACATCCCCATCAAATGCTGAAACTATTTTAAAATCAAGTCCTACTGTGTCCGACCTAAGAAAAATTAATGGAAATATATTGATTGAAGAAAAGCACTCTGACAGTCAGAAAACTTCTTCTAACTGTAATGAATTAATTGCAGAAAGCAGAAAAACAGAAACAATCGAGACCATATTAAATACATTTAGAAAAATTGAGAAAAAGCCTCAATTGTATATTGGTGTTCCACAAAATTGTTACTACTTAATTGATATAAGGAAAGATGGGAATAATATTCCCAATTCATTATTCTGTTTAAATAAAAGTGAACCGAATAAAAAAATGGAAAATAATTTATCTCATGATGATGTAAATAATCATTTTTTAATCGATGAAGAAAACTTTAAAAAAGAATTACATAGTGAAGTTATTATTAAAAATGAAATATTTGATGAAAGCGATACGATGGAACATATAACAATTAAAGAAGAAAATAATATAATGGAGGACCATGAACCAATTAAAAAGGAAATACAAGAAGAAAATGTTACAACAAAACACGAAGGGATAGATTTGAATGAAGAGTTTTCCATGGATAAACATAAAACAGTTAAAGTTGAGAATCAATTAAATGCAGAAGTTATAGTAAAGGAGGAAATATTTGATGAAAATGTTTTTGATCATCAATCAATTCAAAATGAAGACAAGAATACTTCATCTGACGCTTCTGATAAAAATTTTGCTGATCAAAGCACTTTAATTGTACATAAACGAATTCATAGCGAAGAAAAATCTTTTTCATGTGCAATTTGTGGTAAAACCTTTACTGTAAAACATGATTTAATTCGACATGAACGAATCCATACTGGAGAAAAACGTTTTTCATGTACCATTTGTGATAAAGCATTTAATTTCAAACACAATTTAATTATACATGAACGAACTCATAGTGGCGAAAAACCTTTTTCCTGTGGAGTTTGTGAAAAATCTTTTACTCAGAAACTCAGTTTTGATAATCATAAACGGACTCATACTGGAAAAAAAGGTTTTTCGTGTACAATTTGTGATAAAGCATTTACTTCCAACCACAATTTAATTGTACATGAACGAATTCATAGTGGTGAAAAACCTTTTTTCTGTGAATTTTGTGATAAATCATTTACTCAGAAAAACAGTTTAGATATTCATAAACGGGCTCATACAGGAGAAAAACCTTTTTCTTGTGACGTTTGTGGTAAATCATTTACACAGCAAAACAGTTTAGATTATCATAAACGGGCTCATACAGGAGAAAAACCATTTTCCTGTAACATTTGCGATAAATCATTTATTCAGAAAAACGGTTTAGATAATCATAAACGGGCTCATACTGGCGAAAACCTTTTTTTCTGTGAAATATGTAATAAAGTATTTACTTACAAACAGAATTTACTTAGACATGAACGAAATCATAGTGGAAGAAAACCTTTTTCCTGTGACGTTTGTGATAAAACATTTACTATGCGAGAACATTTAATTATACACAAACGAATTCATAGTGGAGAAAAACCTTTCTCCTGTGACGTTTGTGATAAATCATTTACTACGCGAAGCATTTTAATTACACACAAGCGAACCCATAGTGGAAAAAAACCTTACTCCTGTGAGGTTTGTGATAAATCTTTTAATCAGAAAAATAATTTAGATATTCATAAACGGATTCATACTGGAGAAAAACCTTTTTCCTGTGAAATATGCGATAAATCGTTTACTCAGAAAATCAGTTTAGATAATCATAAACGGACTCATACTCAAGAAAAACTATTTTCCTGTAAAATTTGCGATAAATCATTTACTCATAAAAACCGTTTAGATAATCATAAACGGACTCATACTGGAGAAAAACATTTTTCCTGTGAAATTTGTGATAAAGTATTTACTTACAAACACAATTTAGTTTTACATGAACGAATGCATAGTGGAAGAAAACTTTTTTCCTGTGACGTTTGTGACAAATCATTTACTATTCGAGACAATTTGATTACACACAAACGAATTCATAGTGGAGAAAAACCATTTTCCTGTGACGTTTGTGATAAATCGTTCACTCAGAAAAACAATTTAGATAATCATAAACGGACTCATACTGGGGAAAAACCCTTTTCCTGTGAAGTTTGTGATAAATCGTTTACCCAGAAAAACAGTTTAGATATTCATGAACAGACTCATACTGGAGAAAAACGTTTTTTAATTAAAAATTTACTCGCCGAACCAATTTAATTGATCGTAAACGAAACTTATACTAATAAAAATTTAATTTTTTTTTTAATGATTAAATGCGTCATTTTAAATGAAAATGTTGGGATATGGTGTGGAAATTTGAATTAAATTAAATATTAATTCCACTTAAAAGTAAATTATTTTGTTTTAATTAAAAACGAGAGATCAAGGCTTACAAAGTTAAATCAAAAGAATAAGTTTATAAAAAATAAATTGTTGAATTGTTATTCAATTTATAAGGCAAGCGAAATATATTATTTTATGACACAAAGTTAAGTTGTAAATATAAAATGTGTACATTTATTAATGTTTGTTCATACATTTCCACAAATAAACGTTCCCAATTTTCATTATATTAAAATTTAAGTGTTCGATTGAAGATTCGGTTCCAGCTGTAATTTTGATTTCGACCCGGCCTAAGCTTTATAACAGAAAATGGCGTCTGTTTTCAGTAATTCCAATTTAGACTACCATTTAAAAGTTCTAAATGGTTGTGATTTTGACTAGAGTTGTAACAAACTCTATGAACCGAATACTAAAATTATCTCGTTACTTGCATTTATCGTTACACAAATTTTTATTTATAATACAGTAGAACGCCGATTATCCAAATTAATTGGGACCGGGGTCGATTCGGATAATCAGACATAGACTGATAATAAAGAAAAACGAACTATCACACATAGAATAAACTTTATTAATAAAGTTTAACAAACACAGTTCTACAAAACATGTAGTGTCTAGAGGCAGCTTCCAACCATAACAATTGAAATATATCTGGACTCAAACGAGTTCTAACTGGTTACAACAAAACAAAACAAAAAATACATACATATTTGGTTTTAATTTTTTATATTACGCTGATTTGGATAATTGGCGATTCGGTTAATCGGCGTTCTACTGTATATACACTTTAGGATTCTAACATGATGAACAAAAGTTTTAACTCCCTTGCCCCTTGGATGATTCCTGCATACGGGCCTGGTTTTTAAGGAAAAATATAGGTAATAATTTTAAATAAGTTTTAATTTTTAACAAATCGTTTTTTTTAATAAATAAAACATATAATTAATGAAACAGATTAAATATTAATATTATTTTTGGCTAAAATAAGAATTAAAGTATTCTTTTTAAACAACATATTTCTTTTTTGTAAAAAATCTCGCTATTGTAGGTACTAATCTAAGTAACGTAAATATATGTGCAACAGTGTATCCAATAATAGCACCTAAAACACATGGTATCGGCCATTGTTGCCACGGTCGATTCCAATCCAATGGTATAACAACGGCACCAAACCTAGACGAATTAAAATAAAATGTATACGTGTGATAATTCCTACAGGTTTGGTTGTAGATGAAAATAGTGCATTTCGTTATTGAAAAACAAAATACATTGCTGGACAGATTTAAAGGAACGCCTAAAAAACAACACGTATCTCTGTATCAGAAAGTCTGCTTGGCAAAAAACCTTAAGGCAACTTACCGTAGGCTCGAATAAAGGATTCTGCAATGTAAGAAAACAAATAAAAATAAAATACCTTACAAAAAAGTACAATGAATAAAAATTTGAATAACTGTGGACGCTAGTTTTTTTTAGTTTAAGGTAGACTCAATGACTTTGGATCAATACTGGACCTTTCGCAGAATCTTTTATTCGAACCTAAGGTAAGTTGCCTTCATTTTTTTTTTTCAGTATGTCCAGCAGTATAAATCGCATTACTTTTGAGATGTGCTTCTTTAATCTTTTTTCACCTGAAAAAATCGATTTAAGCACTGTATCGAAGAAGGATACAATTTTTTCCATGGAAATACCATCCAAATTCCGCATATTATATATCCCTACATAACGAATTTCAACTTAAGGGGACCCATGTAGATGCTTAACAAATTAATAAACAGACATCCCTAAAATCCCGTAGTGTTATGAAAGGAATTTATGACGAACCCCAATCGATTTTCTTTTTTAGATAACAAAATACACTGTTTCCGCCTACATCCAATTCTGTACAAATTATTCCTTCATAGACTTAATAAACAGTTCAAGGTGGTAATCGAATTGTTCTTATGAAATTTCCTAATGAATTTACCATCATAATAGCAAAAATTTATTGATTTCCTTTGGAGTCTCATAATTTAAAATCATTCTATTCGATAAATACAACTTGTGGTTAAAATTCGTCTAAGTCTAGT
This sequence comes from Chrysoperla carnea, assembly GCF_905475395.1. Classification (NCBI taxonomy): domain Eukaryota; kingdom Metazoa; phylum Arthropoda; class Insecta; order Neuroptera; family Chrysopidae; genus Chrysoperla; species Chrysoperla carnea. The sequence goes on from NC_058337.1 coordinate 131,967,205, forward strand.
AGGTCTTTGGCCAAGCGTAGATTTAGTGAAGCATTTCAGAAAGGCTGAGAATTTCATAAGTGTAAGAGACAGTCCTGTGTCCTCAATCTTAAGCATATTCCGCGTTCTCAAAGCAGGGGACTTTGGTCCCAAAAGAGTGTCAAAGATGTAGAGTCTATCTCAAGTTTGAAATGATTCTAGAAAGGGTAGAACCGGTTTTAATCGACAAATATTCCAAAGAAAGATAATCGATGTGAGATCATCTACAAGTAGGGGGGGGAGTTGGTTCGCAACGCTAATTCCCCTCCCCCCACAACCACTGTGGACGATCTCACATCGACTCTCTTTATTTGGAATATCTATCGATTAAAATTGGTTCTATCCTTTCAGGAATCAGTTCAAACTAGATAGATGCTATATCTTTGACAGTCTATTGAGGCTAAAGTTCCGCTTTGAGAACGGTTTTTGAATTTCCAGGGTTTCCCAATTCGATCACTACCCTGAAACGTTTACTTTTACTGTACTTACCATGCACCAAAAATTGTACACTGAATATTACGTTGTATAATTTCAGCTAATAAATCCCCCGGTAATGGTTTCATACCAGCCAACAGTGAGATTGTTACATCAACACCACAATGGATACAGCCGGGGAACACGGTGAGTATTGTTATTAACGCGGACAACATTAAAGTTTCCTCGTGATGAGAGAATATTGACGCTCCGAAAAATATTGCAAATACAAAATATACACCAGTCATACCAATTATAACCGAAATAAATTTAAATATTTCCTTTAATTTGATTTTACTGCCATATTTTTTTGAACGTTTCACATCTTTATGCAGGGTTGTTTCATCTTTGATCGTGTAACACCATGCTAATTTTACACACTCCGAAAATACTAATGCGGCTAAAACACTAAACGATTTATATTTTCCAATATTATATAAATTATCCGTGTAAACGAGAGTTATTAATATTAACGGTATACAAATACAAGTGAACGAACTGTGCATTGTTGCGATTCGAACACCATAACGATCTACTGTTTCGAGCACCATTTTTATCTTAACGATTTAGCCTGTAAATTAAATGTACGATTGATAAATATTTAATCCAAAACTGTACTTTATTCCAAAATTACCTGTTAATATTTAAAAACATCTGAATATAGGTTATGTTCCTTCCAAAAAATCGTCTTTACTTTCCGTAAAAGGGAAATTGTTTATGAAATAGAAATAAGAAGTTTTCATTGCTCATGATACGACGATTTCAATCAGATTCTTAATCTGAGAACCCTTTTAACAAATTTACTATGACTTTTATTAATAAATTATCGAATTTTCGATGGATATGATTAGAATTAAAATGTATAAAGGTTGGTGCTTATCATTGTTGTAATCCGAAATTCGTATAATAAACGCTTGTGGCATAATAAAGGTTAAGTTCCACTATCACGTCAATGACAAATGTTAGTTTTGGGTGACGGCAAACTTTAAAGAAGCTACATTTGGATGTCTTATCTCCATGGACGGAAATTAATATGTCTTCTGTTTCCATAACCCAAAGCGTATGTTTTCCGCATAAGTCAAAAAAACGTATATCAAAAATTTTAACGTAACGTAAAAATTTGAATATTATTTTATTGACATGACCAACACAATGCTTCGTTGATGTTAATCAAATACTATTATTTTATCGATGATATTAATCAATCAGAAATCTTGATAGTGGCCGTTCATGACACGATGGTAACATGACACGAATGTAGTCAACCCCTAAGGAGCCATCTACTCTAGCCAAGTATTTCCCTTATAAAGCAGAGATGCTAGTATAGAGTTATTCCCTAGTTCTTTAGTATAGGTAGCTGATAGACATAAGGCAGATAAAGTATGTCGCACGCGATTAGTTATTATTCATACAGCTAAGTTACTAATCGCGTACCTTTAATCACCCATCGCTTTATATGTAAATTCACCATTAATAGGCCTTTTCATCGATTTGCTTTTGTTTCGGACAGATGTCAAAAAACTATTCAATTAAAGAAAATCTAATATATTTTACGTTTATCAAACAGCGCTTTTTGACGAAGATAGAAAATATGTGATATGTCTTTACTTGATTGAAACTGCCCGAAACAAAAAAAGAATCATTTGTTAAATGAAAAGCCCCATCGCTCCGTCGCTTGTCGTTCTCTAAGTGAACTCGCCTTTAAAACAAAGCACTAGGAGCGCCACCATGCATTGCGGCAGATAACTAAAATTTGATTTAAATTTTGTTTACATTTTGCAACTTATTAACTTATTTGACATTTAACGTACTTTTAAAGTTTTAACCATGTTTTAACTTATCAGAAAAATCGTAAAATGGAAGGAAATATATTAAAAGAATGGTTTTTAAATATTAATTATAATCCATATAAAATACCAACGGATGATAAATTCAAATTGTAAGTATTTTAAGTACATTTTTATTCAAAATTCAATTTATATATATATATTTTTTAATCTAGTCTTTGTCAAGGAAAAATCGGTCCAATATGGCAAGAAGTAATCAATGTTTTCGAAAGTCGTAAAAAAGTGGATAAAATTAGATTAAATCTTATATATCATGGCTTAAAAAATAATTTAAAGGTAAGTAATTCTCAATTAAAAAGAAAAAAGATGTCGAAAAAAAGATTAAAATTTTTCTTGTTTATTTAAAGAGTACGGATTTGAAACCCAAACAAGTAGAATTATGGAATAGAAAAATAGAATTAGAAGGAAATTTATATGAAATTAAACAAAAAATTAAAGAAACTGAAAAACGATTAAATGCTGAAGTGCATAATGGAAAATTAAAATGTTAGTATGCTAATAAATAGACCTTTTTCACATTTTTTTTTCTTTTTTTTAAATGAAAGTAAAAGTCTTGATAAATGAGCTAATTTTTCCCCCCGATTTTTTTTGGAGCCATATGACCGAGAAAACCGACAATGAAAATGATTAAAATTCAAATTGACGAAAACGATACGGAAACACACGATGTTATACGAAGGTCGGTTTGACGTCATTTGTAAAATTGATAATAATGATATATTAATAGGACTGTTGACACTGTTTTATTGTCATTGCTTGTCGGATTGACGTAACAGATCACGTGTGCGGTGGAGCCAAAAAAAATCGTTTAAAATTATTTCAAATATTGTGACTTTTACAATTTTTTTCAGTGTTTTTATTGTTAAAAATACGTAATTTTCGAGTTACAGGCTCTACTCGACCTATATTTTCATAAAAAACTATCAAAAAGCATTTCTGTTTTTCATGAAAAAGATCTATTATAAGAACGCTAAAAGTAGATATATTTCGCGTAGATCCCGAAAATTGTTTGGATAAGAGGAATATAAACATTTTTTGTGTGTTTCGATGCCTTATGACAGTGGATTTTTTATTTTCTTGGAAAAAAAAACTTTAAGAGCCGATTTTTTTCCTCATTTTAGTGCATATTACAGTTAAAACGTAACTAATTTTTTTTATTCAAACCGGAGACAAAGGAATTTTTACGATTTTTTGCATATGTCTTTTAGGGTACGTACCCTTTCTGGATCTGAGCTTGCATCCATAAAATTGAATAGAGTCAAGGTTTTGCATAATTATCAACTACGAAATTTTATTTATTCATTAAGCTAATTATATACACAACCAAATAATTAAAGGAACAAAATTTACCTAAATTTCAAACAGCTGTATCTCATTTGAAAACTTGTTCTTTCTAGTTTTAGAATCCATGCTTTTTCAGGTCCAAATTCGATGATTTTTCGCAGAGAGATACAGCTGTTTGAAATTTTGGTATAATTTTGTGTAAAAAATTGTTGTTTCTTTAATTTTTTGATTGTGTATATAAAAATAATTAGCAAATTTTTTTTTTATAGTAATTAAAAAAACTAATTTAGAACTGAAAAATAATGAATTAAAACAACGAATACTTTTATCAAAGAAAAAATATGACGGGATTCGTAAAGAAATTGAGAAATATACAAATAAAACAGATAATATTCAAAAATTTTTAAACAGTCATTTAAGTGCTGATGAATTAAAGGTTTGGAAAATTTTGAAAAATTATTAAAAATAGTACGATTACATTAAAAAATAGCGATTTTTTTTTTAGAAAAGAGTCCAGTTGATTTTATCATCTTTAAATACAGACGATTCAACCAATAATACAAAGGAGAAGGTAATTTTCATAATTCAGTATAAAATTATTTTAGGTTTGCGGTCAAGCGTAGTTCCAGCGAGTCATTTCAGAAAGGATGACAATTTTATAGATATTACGTCCACGTTTAGGTGCCACACCCTCAATCGTAACGCTATTCATCTTTCTCAAAGCGGGATGGCTCCAATAAAGTGGCAACGATGTAGTAGACCGTGGCACAGAAAGGGTGCCTTGTCAAATGATTAATACATACTTGAAACTTACTACGACATTTAGTAAAATTTTAAAAACCTCCGAAAAAACCCTCTTTTTCCTTAGAGCCTTCTCCAAACTGAACCGATTTTGCCCTACTCTTCATTAAATTATCTTTCAAACAAAACAAAAAAATCAAAATCGGTTCACCCGTTTAGGTGCTACGATGCCAAAGACAGACAAACAGACACACACATATAGTGGTCAAACTTATAACACCCCTTTTTTTGGTTCGGTGGTTAAAAATTAAATTTTTTAATTTTCTAGAAAGAAGTTACCAATGATTTATCATTTTTAACGATGAATGATTTTTTTATTCAATCACAAATTAATGGAAATGGGAAAAAATTAATGCCATTACTAAAAGAACATTTTACATGGATGAATACTCCGGTGCTTAATGTACTACTGGAATTGCAAAAGAGTTCTGTTCAAGAACTCTCAGAATTGAATTTTTTGTCTAAAGAAAGTGGGTAAGTTTATAAGGCTGATAAAAAAATCACAACTGATTGTATCACATTCTTTCACTGGTATCTAAAATCGTGAACTTTCTATTTGCGTTTCATAAATGGCTGCATTTACAGGACTATATTGTTTGTTCAAATTTATGTAGAGAGATTCTCAATGGACCCCAACTCCCCCCCTCGACGTGAGCACGGGTCTGCAAGGGCATCTTATTAAGAAATCATTTACAAGCTTTAGCTCGGATGCTAGTAACCTCCACTATCACGAGTCTATTCGCAACAAATGATTCTACATTAAAAATTCAATTTCTAAATAGTAATTTTTATTAAAGATGTACTAATTTTTCTAGAACGCAACATTTTAACACTGACATGGAACTACTAAAATTATGTACGTTTATAAATGAAATTCATTTTAAAACAGTACACAATCAAACGGAAGCGGAAAGATACGAGGACTTAATTAAAGAGGAAATTTTTGCAAATATCGATCAGGTATCTATGGAAAGAGTCAGCTATGGATTTCAATTTGTCATTTGAACACCCGTGAAAATTTAGCCTGGTGTACACGCTCTAAAAATGTTCTAAAATTATTAACATGGAGACGTTTTACGCTCTGGCAAATGTGATTTTTAACCGACTTCAAACAAAAACGGAAGAGTTTATCAATTCGACTGTATTTTTTTTTTTTATGTTTGTTACCTCAGAACTTTCGACTGGGTGAACCGATTTTAATGATTCTGTATCTATATGAAAGCTGGTGCTTTCCGTGTGGTCCCATTTCATTTTGATCCAGTTCTGACAACGGCATCCATGAGAAAACCATAAAAGTCTTAAATTTTCATTAAGTGTGCACGACAAGAGGGTGATAACTCAATATCACGTCAACCGATTTCGATAATTCTTTTTTTAATGAGAAATTAGTTAGTGTACTTCAGATTCACTAAAAAATACAAAATAAAAAAAAACTATTAACAAAAAGAAAACCGACTTCAAAAGAAGAACTTTTTCAAAACAAATTAATAGGCACTAAAAAGTAAAAAAATAACGATAATATAATGTAGTTAAAATTATTGTTATTTTTGGAGTCGGTGTCAGTCACACTAATGTAGCAAACTGTTCTGTCATACTTGTTTCCTTGGCTGACACCGACTCCAAAAATAACAATAATTTTAACTACATTATATTATCGTTATTTTTTTACTTTTTAGTGCCTATTAATTTGTTTTGGAAAAGTCTTTCTTTTGAAGTCGGTTCTCTTTTTGTTAATAATTTGTTTTATGTTTCTCTCCTTCTTAGTAATTCTGTAAAGTTCCGTAATCAAAATTTAGTTTTTCACAACTTGAAATGATAAATTGAAATAAGGTACTGACTCTCTAATCCAAAAAAAAAATTACAATTTTTTTGCTATGGAAGTTTTGAAATTAATCTTAGGAATTTTTTTTGATTATAGAATAGTAAACAGTATGAATATTTGACACTAAAATGTACTGAAATTGGTAACATGGCTGCAATAAAATGTTTTCAAATTGAGGCAAAACAACTGGGTATTGTAAACGATGAACATTCAATTCAACTGGAAACGTTAACGAAAAGATTGGTGGAAATTCAATCTGATATTGTAAGAAACTTCTCTAAATCTATGTGGGATTTTCAAATTACAAAATCTCGGAATCGATGGAATGTATTTTCTGTCTTTAATAATTATAATAATAATACAAAAGAGTTTTTCTTCGAGAGGTAGAGGACCAAGGGATTGTTTCTGCCTTTCTTGAGAACAACGCATCATCCGAAGGCGAGGCGTCTCCGGGAAAGAGGTGCTAATTTAAGCAGTTGAAGTTATAGGATTCTGTTGATACCAGACATCGCACCGAAAGCCTACAGCTTCTCAGCCGTGTATGCTTTCAAATTTCTCGATTTTTTGACGAATGACCTAGCTGTGGTTGTACAAAGTTTGGTTTGTCACATGCCCTGCGCAAAGACCCAGTATTCAAAATGGGCTTGTCGTATTCTAGATTTTTATGGGAATGACAGGCTCTGGTGAATGCTATGAAAATGACAGGCTCGATTGGAATCTTGACACCTCAAGGATCTGAAAAGCGGTCTTGTTATATGAGAAGATGCTGATATGTACCCCACTGTAACCTTTCTTGTTACAGATCTGGGAATCTCTAAGAATGACGAAGTTTAACTCGAATCGCTAATAACCCATTATACCCTTAACAAGGACTATTGACTTTTTGGCTTAAAAATTCCATTTTTTTTTTAAATACTTAAAGAAACTTTCGATCAATCGGATAAGTTTGTTTCTATTTTTAGGACGTAAAAAAAGAACTTATTGAAAAATATTATGCAGAAATTCGACCATACTTTGAATCCTGTTTTGAAACCCAACAAGCATTGAACAAACGATATTCTACGTTCAAATTTAATGTCGAAAACGCATTTACGAATTTATCGAATGATAATTTTCAAAATCATGTGGAAACTATGAAATTTATTGATTTTCCATTACAATTTTCCATAAATGAGTAAGTTGTACATTTTAATGGGAATTATATCTTGTTTTCAAAATTATGTTAATAATTATTGTTTTAGATATCAGAATATCAAGAATTGTTGGAAAGTTCTTCTAAATTCATCAGAATTAGAAAATTTAAACCAAATTTTGTTGGATATATTAAATACGCCAGATACACGGCCAGAAATTATTTTAATTAGACTATTGGCGAAAAAGTTGAATGGATCTCATGAAACTACAAACGAAACGACACCATTTGAAGATTTTAATGATTTATGTAAGTTGATTTTAAATTTCGGAAACTTTAGATGTCTTTTATTCAATTAAGGTATCAAAAAAAAAAAAAAATCCTCGAGAATTTTAAAAGAAAAAAGGATCGTAGAGTTTTCGTTAACCTGGACGAAAAAAAGAATACTGCTATTGACGAACTTCGTTTTGAAACAGTGTAAACCCTACGAAAAGATTAGGAAATTCCGCAACACATTTTGACAAACAGCGTGCGCTGCTGCCCAAAACAAAGGTCTAGTTAATTTCCAGATGTCTTTTTAAAGGAGACTGCTCATCTGGAAAGAGATCTAACCAAGAATTTACTTGATCTGCTCCAGAATAAAACATCAGAGGGCAGTGTTATCAGGCGTACAACTCATTAAAAGCAGAATCGGATTAACTATTAGGCAGAGTAGGCAACCGTCTAGGGGCTCCTATCGGCTAAGAGACTCTCGTGAAAGTTCAAAAGAGAAAAAGGCTAAAAAATAAGAAGGGAAGATAAATTTTTATGAGAAGGGTCCTACACAAGGGGAAGTGTCTCAAGATGATTATCGAAGACTTAAAAACAGATCGAAGTCCCCTGATTTTTACATTCCCTAGGGGCATGAGTTAATCCGTATCTTTCGAAGGCTCCATGATTTTTAATTATTCCTTTTAATTTGCTAATGAGTTCCTCGGCCGTATCTATGCTTTCTAGACACCCGTACATTAATTATGATTAATAGCGAATCTTTTTTTTTTTTTTTTGTTACAGACACTCCAGAATTTTTCATGGATCAAAATAAAGAATTAATGATAGCTGAATCCAAATTAGAATTCGATTCGAATTCAATTGAATTAATGTCACCTAAGTTAGAGAAATTATTCGAATTTTGGTTACGACAAAATTTTAAAGAAGTTGTGTCTCAATCACGATTCTTTGATGGTAAAAATTGCAAATATTATGAAAAAAAATACGATTCGTTTTATGATAGTTTAAAAAAAATTGTTAAGAAACAAATATGAGCAAAAATAAATTGTTTTCTGTAAAATGTCATTATTTTCAATTTTGCACGATGATTCCCGTGACATTGCCGGGCAAGACGTCAAAAATTCAATCGAAGCATTCGATCAGAGCACTGAAGATGTATTTCAAAATGTCTAATAAATGCTTCACGTTCTAGCAGTTTTACCTGTGACAACAGCTACGAATGAACGCTGATATTCAACTTTTAAATGATCCCTTGGGGAGATAAATCTATTCTGGAACTCAGAATACTTAATTTAAAATTCAGAAAAAGAATATGTTAAGGTAGTACCTACACGAAAGTGATATTCCAAGAATTTCTCAAAACTCAGAATATAAAATATTTAATTCATAATACACTTGCTGTTAAAATTAGAAGATGATTTACCATGCCATACATGAGATATTAGCAATTAAAAGTGACGCAATTTGTACGTGTACATGGGAGAAGTGTATAAAAATACACAAATTTACAAATATTATATTTATTTACCAATGAATGACGTCCACCATCTCTATGAAAAACTAATATAATGTAGAATACTATATTTAGAAAATATATAAATAAAAATAAAAATTATTTACCATATAGTTTCGATAAAAAACTTAAATAAATAACTCGTTTTAGCGATATTTTTTTATGGAGAGGATATAATAACTAATGTTAAAGGCATATGTCATAGTGTGTGTGTTTATATGTATACTAGAAACAGTAGTGAGGAACTACAGTCTTGTGAAAATAATATATGGTATATGTATAATAGTCATATCACAGTTAATGCACTGAATGATAGTATTAGTCCAAAACTTTTTGACTGGACGGTCGCGGAGGAACTACCTTAAGTAAAACTATCTCTGAAAAAGTTTTCTGACTTTTTCGGAAATAGTTTTATTGAATCTTCTGAATTCCTGAACAGATTTATTTCAACAAGGGATTTCTGCGCACGGACTTGAAGGAGAGAGTAAATATAATCATAAAAAGCCGTCTCAATAAAATGATAATAATACTTTATTAAAACAAAAAAACTTAGGCTTAACTTTACAAAATTTCTATAAAAACAATTGAAATCTTAATGATATACATAACAATATAAATATTATATTTATTTTTAATAAATTTTATTTAAATCTATAAAAATTAAATGTATTTAACAAAACGGAACGTATATACAGAATAATTAGGTTATGTTCAACCTGTAAAGCTTTCTTTGCATTGCGATATCATCACTCATAATAGTCGAAAACTCGAAAACTATATATCCTTCAGAATATGGACTCATTTAACTGAAGAATGTGTTCCTAAAATTCAATCTTGGCGTTATATTTTGTATGTATGTTAAAAAATTATACTGTATTGGTCAAAATATCTACTGGAATGAATTTAGGAACTAATAAAATGAAGATCCTAAAAGCATGAGTTTTTACTTCCTCTTTTTTTGAAATTTAATGCAAGAGAAAAGAAGAAATATACATCCACTGATGTTAAAGTATTTATTAATTAGTCAAATATCGCAATAAATATCAGCTACCGATTTAATTAAAAATTTTTAATTAAAATCAATTTAAATGCTAATGAATTGATTGTAAAACAATTGAGAATTGAATGTTTGCAATAGAAATCCTGGAAATGGATATCAACGCAACATTCAGAATTTACAAATTCAAAAACTATTCTCAATTGGTACAAAATTCCCAAAAATATAGAATAAAATTTTCAGTCAAACTGAGTCTAAACACCCAAGAGTCTGATCTGTCAAATTTTCGTCGTAGCTTGGATTTTTTGCATTAATAATAGAATATTCTATGTGTGAAAAATTACTTCAAAATGTTTATTTTCCTAATCAAAAGTCACAAAAAAATATATTTCGGCAAAATAAACACGCAAAAACGCCATTTTGGTGACGTAATATTGGTAAAAACAACAGTCGTGTATGTAATTATTATATATATAAAGTTGATGGTAACATAACCTACAATTTCTATGAAGGGTGGTGATCCTCAAGGGTGGAAACGTTACGATAGCGATTTAGCAAAACTAAGACACGATAAAAATTTGACAGTTTTAGCTCTTAATATTTTAGAAGCCAAATTTTTGTTTAGATGAACGTAAATCACAAAACATACTTCAGTCAAACTTCCACACCCTCTTCTTCAATTTTCTTTTCCTATTGAAGTAAATTATTCATATCACTTGTGGTAAAATTAGATGCGATATCCTCTTTCCAGTGACATCTGACAAACATAAAATTTTCTTTAAAGTTTTTACTGGGCAAATAAGTGATGTAAATAAAACAAAACTCGTCGTCTTGTAATGTATTTTATAAAATTGTGATGTAAATTATCCAGAATTTGTCAGCAAGCTTTGGTGTTAATAGGGAGTGTTTGCCACGATCGGCTTTTGGCTGGCAACGTCACGAAAAAGTTGATTTCAGATCGACTGGATTTTGGATATTTTTTTGTCTTATTGAAAATAGGTAATGATGAAGTTTGTCATCTAACAGCGGTTGCGTTTACGAGTTCACATCCCCTAAAGACATATTTTTCATGCCCTTGTAGCAATATAAATTATAATTTCCAGACAGCTAACATCGCGCTATATATTGTTAAATTAATTTGAAAAAAAAAACGTATTCAAATCTTTGTGGAACAGTAACGAGCATTACACGTTAGAAAACACAACCGCTTACAGGTTCAAGACGTATTCCATCTCTGTCAAATTTCAATAAGTATTATCCAAAATTCAGGCATTTTAAAATTCACTCTTAAAAAACATCTCTCTACAGCTCTCGTACCAAAAAATATAAATCAGATTTTGATGTGTCTTAAATAAATATTTATGTTTGATTACTATCAGTTGGTGATTGTTGGACAGGAACACGTTCTAGTATTGGTTTCGCTGGTGGTATGTTGATACCATGCACAACACGTTTATGTTTCGATAGTAGATAATGCATTAAAAACTTTTCATTACAAATGTCACAAATAAAACGTTCACCAGTATGGCGTCGTATGTGTGTCTTTAAATCATTATTTTGTGTAAATGCTGCATCACAATAACTACATTTATAAGGTTTTTCACCAGTATGGGTGCGCATATGTATTGTTAACATATGACGTCTGAAACAAAGCAAAATAAAACTTTATTACTATCAAATAAATGGGTCAAGTGCGTTAATCAAGTGCCAGTTGATGAATAGAGTGAGCTTTTCATTGAGCCTGAAAAGCTAGGTCAAGTTTAATACCCAGGGAAAATATATGCATATACACCTAACATTTTTTGCATGAAGCTTTTTTTATCGATAAAAGTTATTTTTCGAGTTCCAAGCATATGTCAACTTACAAAAGCCACCCTGTAACTGATTTATATGGAGTGTAGAGTGTAAGGAGGACTGTGTCCGAGAAATCGTGTGAATTAAGATGGCGTTACTGTAGCAAAAGTTCTAAATTTGAAAGAAAGCACCAGTAAAACATTGTTATGAAAAAAATACTGAAATTTATTATTCGCTGAAAAAAATACCTATTAAAGCTTGAACTTCACTTACCTATTAAAGCCCTTTCCACATATCGTGCATAAATGATTTTTTTCACCTCGATGTCTTGTTTCATGTGTGATTAAATCAAATTTCCGTGAAAAACCTAAATTTAACATATAAAAAAAAATTACTAAGCACAAGTTATCTCAAAAATTATTTAACTACGGCCTATTCTATTTATATATCTATATACACTGCTGGGGAAGTCCTTTCGTGGCAAAAATCTAAAAAATTTAATTTTTCTAGATCATTTACAAAATATCAGATCATAAACAGAGAACAAAATAAATCCAGGTAAGGAGTTGATTTTTTTTCAAACTCTATGAGAATAAATAAATAAATAAAACATAAAAGGGATATCGCAAATGGGTTCCCAGCACTTAGACCAAAGGGTTCTCTGTGGTCTCCTTGAGAATAGTCTGTCAACCGAAGGCGAAAAGTCTTCGGGTAAGAGATACTATTTTAAGCAGATGAAGCTTTAGCATTCTGTCGAGGTCAGACGCCCCAAAGAAAGCCCCTTCTCCGTCGGGATTTCTGCAAGATTGATGAATCTAAAATTTCGGACCCAAACATTTTAAACGTGAAGCTCTGCAGGTGCAAATAATATGTATGGAGATTTTATCGTCCGCCATACAAACCCTAAAAGTTATGAAGGTGGTAGTTCAATCAATAGTGTCCTGTCTAGAGTCCCGCCACCCTTCCCAAATGTGCTCCAGTTAGTTTCAGACGAGCACAATCGAATGGCCTACCTGTGGTTATATACAGCTTGGCCTGTCGCATGCTCTGAGCAAAGTCCCAGTTAACAACGTATGTAATAAGGACGTAAAACTCGAGTGATGAAGGAAGCAGGAAAAAAGGCGCCTATCTGGGTGAGTTATAGCCCTCTCAGTCGTGAAAACATGTTTTCAATCACTTAGACAGCCTGATGCGCTGTACAAAGTACGTAACGACCGATGGCTAGAGCGCTTATTGCTCGGCATAGGAATTATTATGTCCTTAGTATGTCTATCTAGTCATTGGTTATTGGTCCGAGTAACTCTTTGGGGTTAAATTACTTAATTAAATGGTTCCCTGTCTTACCCCAACTGTACAATTCCATAAAATACATAAGTATATAAAAGTGTTACCTTTTTCACAATATTGACACTTAAAAGGTTTTTCGCCACGATGACGGCGTATATGTACTTTTAATGCAGACGTAGCTGAAAATCGTGCACCACAATCCGGACATAAATGTTTTTTCGAGCACTCATTACTCCGTGTATTATGTATATAAAATGCTTCACGACCCCGAAACGGTACCGTACACGTTTTACAATAATAAATTTTATTATGCGCCAAATAGATATGATTATCTCGATGTTTCGGTGAACTAAATAATTTCTCACATGTATCACATTTATATTTTTCTTTATCGCTTTTATTACGAATCTTTAACGTTGTCGATTCTGTTATCGAATGTTTGGTGAGTTTATGCTTCGTTAATTGTTCCACTGTTTCGCATTTTTCTTCACAAATATCACAACTTAAATCATTTAAATGACCTTTTGTGTGATCAATTAAATAATCGCGTCGTGCGAATTTCTCCGGGCATATTTCACACATAAATGGTAACGTATCGTCGTGCGTACTAGTTTCATGTTGTCGTAAATATGTTTTGCTCTTGAATTTCATGTCACATTGGGTACATTCATAGATTTTCTGTTCACTCTTTGGACGGCCACGTTTTTTCCGTTCGTTTGTGGATGCTATGGTGGGTTCTTCTTCATCTGATTCATTTTTCTTTACGATTATTTCGTTATCTGAAACAGTCCATTCTGGATCATTATCACTACCGCTAAGTGTGCTGTTCAATAGATCTGTTGGATCGACAACATCACCAAAATCGTAATGTGAATCACTAAAATTGTCTTCTTCATATTTTACCATGGATTTTCGTGAACGGCCACGTTTGCTTGTCTCAATTTTTGGATTATCTGGATCTTCCTTGCTAATATTATCTAATATACCCTAAAAAAGCAACACAAACAAATTTTTATTGATAATCTACACAAATTAATTCGATAAAATCAAAAAATTGATTTTTTGTCTCGATTTTTAAAGTTTTTATCGTAGGTATATGCGCAGTGATGGATTAACTATTAGGCGGACTAGGCAATTGTCTAAGGGCGTGTCAATTTAACAAGGGGGCGTCAATTTAATTTAGGAGGAGTAAAAAAAGGAAAGCCAAAATTTTATGAGAAGGACCCCACACAAGGGAAAGAGTTCCAAGTTGATGATTTTCGAAAACTGGAAAAAAAACGGCGCTTTCTGTTTTTAATATTGCGTGGGGACTCTGAAGAATTTCATTGCCTATGGGCCCAGATATGGGTTAATCTGGCACCGCATATGTGTTCTCTAGCATAAAACAAGCAAAAAAGTTCATGTCACTTTCTTCACGATCTCCCGACTAATCGCTACTGGGCAATTTATGTGGGATTGGAGAAAATCTACGATATTTTCTACGTTAATCGACGCGCAGAACCTCCTTCCATTTTCATAACAAGTGTTGTAAAATTATCAAATTCTGTAAAAACATAAATGTTACCTTAAAATCAGAATCCGTTGTCTCATCATGTTTCTTTGGTCGTCCACGTTTCCGTTTCAATAAACTACTTTCAAAACTATTATCTAATGGTTCTAACTTAATATCATTATTATTTTGAGGTTGTCCTTCCGTATCCGTTAACAATTCATTAAACAAATGATTTTGATTCCATTCTTCCGTTTTAATAACTGTACCGGATACTAAACACTGTCGTAGGAATGTATCGGTTTCTTCACATTGTTTTTTAAATATAAATGCTGATTTTAATTTATTTATACAATTTATACAAATTTTACGGGGCATTCCATCATTTTGGGTGACCTGCAAAAATCATTCTACATTCAAATTTTCTAGAAATATTACCCGAGTAAAAATGTTTGATATGAATGGGTTTCAATATGATGTAGAAATTTTTAGTTGGGTAAGAAATAATAATTAGGTTTCCCTATCGGATGCTATAAAGAGTATAAGGGATTGTCGCCTCAAAATTTAAGGGTGAAATCGGCACATCGTGAAATCTTAATCAATTATCTCGGTATTGTTTTTACGTAAAAATGATTCACAAGGATAATAGAACCTGAGCTTAGTCAGGAGGAGTAGTCCTGAGTGTTTCCCGGCGAATTTTAGATAGTTATTTCTTTATACAGAGTTATTTCTATAAAATTAAATATTGCCAATACCTAAGGAAAATTTTGTTTACAATGACCGCAGATAAAAAATGAAATAAAATATGTATTATTCTATTTTGGGGTTACACACTGATGGTGTTTCCCGATTTGAAAAATAAAAATTCATAACAGTACCCCCAGTTTGATATTATCAAAGTATTGTAAAGTTGTAATTAAAAATGTAAATAAATTTTGGATATTTACTTTGACAGATGTACATGCCATTAACATGTCTGCAGGTGTTATTGTTAATGATGTCGATATGTTGTTATCAATTAAATCCTGTTCATAAATTGAACACATTTCACTATTTTCTATTTTACATGCACGGCATATATTTTGAAATTTAAATTCTGGTTGATCCATTTTAATAATACAATAACATTACTGTCAATCATAATTTCAAACATGAATGGGGTGGCACAACAATTAAAACCATATTGTCATTGAACTTTTAATGTTTTTAATGATTCAAGTTCACTTGTGTTCTTATTTAAAAAATTCTTTATTATTTATTTACTTTTTTTGATTTGAAATTTTCTATTTGTGTTAAAAAATATTTACATGTAATTCGGTTAAGTGTGAACTGAGCTTGAATTACATATTAAGGGCTCCGTACCGTAAGACTAAGTATTCGTATACGCCATTTTGAGTCCTCTGAACTGCACGTAATGTTTTAGGAGCAGACGAAGTATTTGACGCTCATTGACAGTCAGTTCAAAACGTTTTGAAATGTCGTGCCGAGTTCTCCATATGCACAATAAATGCATATGGAGAACTCCAAATGCTATTATTTATTATTTAAGCTAATCAAGTTTTTAAAGTCATTTAGCTCCTGATCAGGCATTCTAGGGGTTAGCTATGCCTCTAATGGAGGCAAATTTATTTAAATATTGTGACTGGAATACTTCGATTAACCGTCTGATTAAAATACCCAGGCATTCTATTAGTGAGCCAATGTAATGTGGTCGAATTAGCACGGGCCTATGAGTTTTTGGTACCTTGCGTTAGCTTTGTGATTGAAATACGCAGGCATTTGGGTTTAATATTGGCGTTCTACGAGTCTTTTTTTGGGGGTATTTTTTTCTGTAGATAGGTTACTCAAGAATAGAACGATTGGAACATGAATTTCCGAAGACGAAATGTCCGGAATGAAATATACAAGAATAAATCGACATAGAACCGTTAAGGGAAAATAGGTTTCAAAAATGAAAATTAGATAATTTGGTAAACGATTTTTATTAACTTTGAATGAACAACAAAAGGAACTGAGCAAATAAAGTAAATAAATAAGTAGGTATTACAAATGGTAGAATTACTTTGCTAATTCATTTTCAAATTTTTTTTAAAGTTTTATTTTTACAATACAATTACAATTTTTATAATAGAAAAATTTAACTATTAACAAAGTTTTTTTTGTCTCTTTTGATGTACACCTAACTAAATCTAGCGATTTATCCACCGAGCTACCTCAAAATTTATTTTACAACATTATTTCTTTATTTCTTGTACTTGAAAGGCTCAGTTACAGTTCATTAAATTTTTAAAAAGAGTAACGAAAAACGTCCAAAGAATAAAATTTTGTAACAAATCGTGTGACGTAATAACTTTTAGAATTGTATAGAAAAATTTAACAAAAAAATTAATTTTAGTTGATATTTTAAAATATTGGTGTATTCTCAATTAAAATAATCAGTTTAATCATTTATGCAGCTACAGAAAAATAGTGAGTTTTCCACTAGAAACATTTACATTTTTGAATAAAAAATAATTATCAGTTTCAAAAATTTTATTTCTTTTTATCGTACATATTACCGAAAAGAAAATCGACGAGAACGAATTTTAAAAATAATATGCAACTAAAAATAAATCAGCTAAAATAAAATAGATGGAGTAACAGTAACTCTGTGTCTAAATATTTTTGGTTTCATAAATATAATTTGGTTTTAAAATATCTTGTAACTGTAACAAGAAAAGAAATAATATTATTGTAATTTAAATTTTGAAATATTTGGTATTATTTTAAAATTGTTGAATTGAATTGGAAGTATGTTTGGAAAAGTTAAAATTAAAATATGTACACTATACAGTGTTTCATTAAATTGGCAAATGTTTATGAACTCATCAATAAATGAAATTTTTGGCCACCGTATCATTTAATAAAGGACCCTTCGCAAAATAAAATGGAAAAGCATATAAATGGAATCTGATTTTTTATATATGGAGTGTCTCAAAACTATCGTATTAGAAAAGAAAAGCGATATACAGAAGAAGATGAAATTACTTATCCAATTATTTTGTGAAGAGTCTTTAAGTCCTTTAAAAGGTTGATATTATTTTTCCAAATAATTCAACATATTTAAAATCACTTGTATTTCGAGCGCTTGCGCATACTGTTTTTATTTGTTTTTGTTTATACATTATGTTCCCGATTTTGTACTATCTAACGGTTTTCACAATTAAAAGAAAACATATAATTGAACACAATTCTAAGAATCTGATAAAATATTTTGTTTTTAAAACAACCTTATAAAAAATGTTTCTCAATATTATGTAGCCAAGTAATCCTAAACGTGAATATTATTGCGAATGTATAATTTCTTAGGCAAAATGTTGTCAATTTTATGAATTATCTGTGCTAATATTACACTTTTGATTCTTTCTATTTAAAGTCGGTTGGTTTTTAACGCAACGCGAATTTTTTAAAAAAACTCGAAACATTACGGACGTTTAAATGATACTTGGAATTACTGGGCTAAGATCGAGAAATGATATTTTGAAACAAAAAAGCACGCTTTTTGATTATACTATCTTAACGTATAAAATTGTTTTTAAGAGTAGGGGAAGAGGAAGGAAATATTGATAATCCTGTTGGAATGTATTTATTGCAATTGTGAAATAAATTGATCGTTGCATTTTGAAATAACACAAAAAATTATTTAAATTATCTGAATTTTAATTAAAATATATTGCAACAAATTTTAGTCCGGGAGTCAGTCATATATTAGAATAATTTGATTGCATAATATAAAATAAAATGTAACTAAAGATATGCAGACTTATAAATACCATCTGGGTCAAAAAAAGGCGACCTTATATCGCTTCAAAGGGGCCCTATAAGAAAAATTGTTGCGGCTATTACAGGCCAGCCTTTATTTGACGTCCTCTCCGACCTTAAGCCCGTTGACGCCACCCTGCTACTCTTAAACAGCTAGAAATGATTCATGGAATAGTAGTCCGGGATGAGCCAATCTTTTTCAGGAAACACAACGAACCCTTTGGTCTAAGTGTCACCCACCCCAGGAGAGATACACTAACCTAACCTTGCCCAACTACACATTGACGTTTGATTAACCAAATAAAACTAATAAAATTATATTTGAGATTAAAGCCAAATACTCAAATATTTGGTTGTCTCCCCACATAGACTAACTATTACTCAAAACCATCAAGTATTCATCACTGACTCCCAGATAATTTTTCTATACCAAAATGGCTGAAGCTGTAAAAAACAAATTTTTTTAAATTGAGTCATAACATAAATTAAATTCTAACCGATATTGTTTTGAAATTTTGTTTTTATATTTACAAAATTATTTGTTTAGATAGAGGATATGCTGAATTCTTTTTATAAGAAAATATTGCCAATAGTTTGGAAAATAAAGTATATTATTGGGAGCACATTTCATCATTTCGATTCGAAGTGAAAAAGTTCAATTAATAATATGTTACTAAAAATAAAACCAGATGCACCCCTGCTGATGAAATGATTTAATAAAAAGAAAGTTAATTTTTAGAAAGAGGCTAATAAAAAATACTGAACTTCAGGGTGACTTAAATAAAAACTGATAGAAATTTCTTGTTTGTCTAGTTTTTTAAGTATCAAGATTCATGGATGCGTTAAAAAGAAAGTCGTTTTTAAACCAGGTATAATCTTTTACAACATTTGGTTCCATCGAGTTAGAGAAATCTTAAAGAGACTTTGTCTTAATCGAATTCTATCATTCCATTTATCCTTCTTTAATATAATTCTTCGATATAGGGCATTAGTTAAATTTAGGGGCACAGCGAACTTACAAATATTGGAGCTCGATTAGAAATTTAAATTATTTGGAAGTGATTTTTGTGGTTAGAATGTCTTTTTAATTATCAACCTTCTAAATCTGTTTCACATAATTGTTAAAGTTTAATTCGATTCTAAGCAGTTTGATTTACGAACCCAAATAAACGCAAAGTATTTTTTCTTGTATTTAAAAATCGTAATCAATTGTTTGAAATAATTAAACTGTAAATTATTAACACTTAAAATAAAAACAACAACCTTGGTACCCGTTGATAAATTGTACTTAATAATATATAAAATATAAAAACAAAATTCAAATTACAATATTTTTTTATATAATTATTATATAATCATATAGATATAACAAAAATCGGACTAGAAATATGTTTTTTTTTTTTTTTTAATTTTATTTATTTTATTTAATTAATTAATAATATTATTTAAATTGTTTAAAGTGTTTTTTTTGATTGATACCTAAAATAAAAATTAGGATCATTTCCATGCTTGTTTAAGTGCTTTGCGTGACGCTAAATATCTTGTTATATATGATGCGGCCGTTAAACCTAATAATACTAATGTTATTAAATAATAATCAAAATCGTCTTTTAATACATCAAATGTTTTTGATGGGGCAACTCTTGTATAGAAAATATCTAAAACAAATGAAAAAACAAAATTTTTTAATTAATAAAAATGTGAACAAATGACCAAGTAAAATGAGAAAAAAGAGTTTTGAAAAATGGAAGAGCACTTTTCATTTTAGAATTGTACTTCCTTTATAATGCAGCAAGGGCGTCCGTTGCTCCTGGGACATCCTTTAGATGCATGTGTGAAGGTAGTATACTCAATTATTTGTAACACTTAATGCATTTGTCATATGCAGGAAAACATAAAATTTCCTTCAGACTTCTCGCTAAAGAAATATTAACTTCTAAAATTACGTAGTACGCCATCATTAAAATCTTACCCTACAGAGCTTGCTAACAAGGCTCTAACTTTAGAGGTTGTGACGACTTGCTATAATCAAGAAATTCAAAATGACATTGATAATAGGTAAGAAATATGGAATCTGTTGAATCGGTGCTTATTTTCCTCGCGTCTTAAATGGCGAACCCTGTACGAATATAAATTTCGTTCATGACTTACCTAAACCATATGCAAAAACAAGTGATGTTGATTCAAGACCACTAGGCACTGTTTGTATTCCACGTATTGATGATAAACTTTGGTTATAATTAAGCATTGCTTCTGATGGGACTGGTAATTCTGGTATATATGGTACAACACCTTCTTCAGGCGGTGTTGATACCGGTCGCCGTGGATCTAAAAACATCCATGGCATCTCCAATATACCACCATTACTTAAAGCCACTAAAACACAATAATTAACACATTAGTTAGTAAATTATAACCATGTAGCCAATTTTTATAAGGCAGCTAATCAGTAAACACGACAAAAATAAGTCAACTATTAATAATATTGAATGATACTTACTTAATATATGTTTACTTGTAATTCCCTTTTCTGTAATTGTTTCTTTCATTGTTAAAATAGTTGCTGGCATTATGTACGCTTGTCGCTCAATCATTGGTAACTTTGGTGAATTCAATGAACTAAACGCTGTGCTGTTACTTTGTACTTTACCCTCGTACAATTCTAATGTTGCGATTTCAGTACGTCGCCATTTATCATTAAAATAACAATATGTTAACCAATTCTCTGAATGTACAATATGAATTGGTCCACGGGCACGTTTATGTGTTACCGAAAATATCACTGAACCGGATACAACATCAATTAAATAGATGCTTAATATTTCTGCAAAAAAACAAAACCAAAAGCTTATTTATAACCCCTTTTCTAGACGTTGACATCTTTTAAGGATGTACAAGCGTCAGGGCAGTTTATATCAATTCTGAAAATTTTAGGGGTTGGGGGGGGGGTTGTTGCCGAATTATTTAAATAAATAAATGACTTCAAAAGTTGGTATATTTAACATTGGTCTTATGGGAAAACGGTAGATGGATGATATGTTTTCATAGATTTCTCCAAAACTAGTTAATGAAAATTTAAAAAATCTATTTACAAGTCTAAACTTGCCTTGGCACTCGTATTACCTTAATGACTCGCAAAAACCGCGTACTAGATATTTGTAGTTTTTGGGCTTTAAAATTATTAAATACTTACGTCTATGAACTGGATCCATAGCTTGTGTTGCAATCGCCACTAAATTGGGATTAATATATTTAAATAATACAGAACGATCAGCTAAAACACGACCTTGCGAATGTACCCGTTCCAATGGATTTTTAACTACTACATCAATTATTTGTTGACCACGTCCACTTAGTTTTAATCTCCATGTTTGTGTTGCTTTTAATTCCTGAAAATAAACCCTTTTTTTTTACTTCCAATAAAATGACACAATAGAAGGAATTTCCCTAAGGAAACAATCCTCTGACAATTCCTAATTAGGAATTATACTTACATTTAAAGAATTAAATGCTACAGAATATCCTGAAACTAAACCAGTAGAATAATCAGCACTAAACAAATAAATTTGTTTTAACATTTTTCGAACCACTGGTATGGCTGACTCTGGTGTTATATGAACATTATTATTTTCATCCAATAATAAAATACCACGTAACGCATTATTGTCACCTTCTGGTAACAACATTAATTGTTTTAGACGATAGCCTAATCTTATTGGACCAATACCATTTATTGGTAATCCTGTTATTGGATTAAATGTAAAAATAACACCTTCATTTGTTGCCTAGAAAAATGGAAAATGAATTATTTTAAATTTCTATTTGATCTATAGCTGATGAATTTTCTTCTAAATATAAACTAATAAACCCCCCTATGGTCTAAGTTTGTCTCACCCCAACACAACCACTCTAACCTAACCTAGCTAAGAGCCTGGTAATAACTGAATATGAAGTATTTTTATAACTTACTTGATCTCTGGCGAGTAACGTGCATTGAGCTGGATGTGGAAAATGTCTTGTTGTACGCTGAACAAATAATGGATAACTTTGTTTATCACCTAACGTAAACGGTTTAATATTCTCCAACCGTTGTTGCCAAATAATGTCACCATTTTTATTATCTATTCCAAATACCTACGATATAATAATCTATGATAAGTTTGATCACTTTAGACCTAACTATTGTTCGTATAAAATTATGAAGCATTGACTTGTTAACAGTTTAACAGAAACACTTACTTTTCCGATACGTGTAGCTACAACAATCATTTTATGCAAACCAAATTCATCACGCACTAGACCAGCAGCTTGATTTTTGGATTGTGGTGCAGTAATTCCAAATACCGTCAACAGTAGTGCTTGTAATTGACTGATTTGGCTTGTCAAACGTCTTTGTAACATGTCAAAAATATTTGCTAAAAAAAATAACGAAAATTTTATAAAAATTTATGCTATGGTTATTTCTGGCCACATGAAACAAAATCACAAAAGTGCAAATGATACAATACAAAGAAATAGACTATACGAAACCAGAGTTTAGAGTATAAACTTTAGACAGACTGTAATAATCCTTTATGTTTTTTGGAGTTCTTTTCTTGCTATAGTTGTATAGCTAGAGGCATAAGGCCCTAGACATTCTAAGCCGCCTTTTTATATAGAAATATAAATATATATACATCGACGAGTTTCAATAACGATTTTTAAAGTCAAAATCAACAGTTTGAATGTATGAATGATACTTCAATTACGACAAAAATATGATATTTTTGAAATATTTACGGGATGTCATTTAAATGTTGTCGCCTAGGCATAGACCTCACGGTGCTAAGCTTAAATCCGCCACAACTCCTGGGTAAAATTAGTCAAAGAATTTATTTATTAGAAAAAAATTTAAATAATAATTCTTGGCGCGCATGAAATAGTCAAGGTTTTAAATATTTTCTACCAATGGACTCTTAAGATCTTATAAAAAAAAAACCATGCCAATATCAAAAAATGCACACGAAAAAGTTATTTACAAAAAAAAAAAGAAAAAAAAAAGAAAGTATAAATAATCTAAGAAACAAAATTAAACTTGGTCTCAAATTTAGCATTCATTTTCACAAGCATTATAACTTACTTGAAATTAATCCTAAACTATTTGCTATAAAAACAGAAATAAAAATTACATGTTTATTTTTTTTAAAACTTGGATCATCTTGTATTAAATATATTAGAGAAAAAAAATTACTTACTATTGGCTTTATTATCGAATTCCTTTTCAATAGAAGCATCTAGATCAGAAACAGGCAAATCTAATAGATCCACAGAAATAATATTAGCTAAGGATTCTTCTCGAGTCCATATTATTTTACCTAAAATAAAAACAAATCAATAAGAAGAAAATTTACAAAATTAATCCCTTTACTCGTCAATCCATCGTATGTTTAAATCAAAGTTGCAAAATCAAAATTAAACATCGAACTATTTTAGGGTCCATGTTTATGACATACTGTTTAAAAAAATTCCCTTTTATGGCTGGGAAAGTGTGACCTGAGCTATGGAGCATTACTGTTTCAAAAATTTTCTAAAGAGTAATGAATTAGATGATTTTAAATATACGACAAGGCCGCACTTCGGGTCCATGTGGCGTCAAAATTGCAATCTATTATAGTCTATGCTTCGAGGAACTTAGCCGTTTTGTACTGAATAACACAGTCAGGCTAACCTATGTATCGCGTCACTGTCATTCCCATAGCAAGATGCTCTATAATTTACCGAATCAAGGAATGGCTACGATAAGCTAATCTTAATTACTAGGAAATTGCGCAGGACACGCGACAGGCCAAACCACAGCTTGACCATTCGACTGTGCCCGCCTGAAACTCACTAGAGTAGAAGGGTGATACGACTCTTGACAGGACACTGTTGAATGAACTAACACCTCCATAACATGGGGAATGGGGATCTCTGATGATCTCACTTGTACAGTCTGTATGGAGGACGATGAAACTTCTATTCATGTTAATTGAACCTGTAGAAACTAGCAGAGCGTCATGTTATAAATGTTTATGTTTGACACCTTGGATCCATCGGTTCTGGGAGCAATCTCGGCAAAAAGTGGGCTTTCTTCGCGACATCGGCAGAATTCTATAGCTTCATCTGCTTAAAATAGCATTTCTTACCCGGAGACGTCTTGCTTTCGGGTGATAGGTTGTTCTCAAGAAAGGCAATAACTCCTGGGTCTAGGTACTAGGGACCCATTTTCGGTAACCTTCTTATGTATTATTATTATTATTATACATACAACAAAGCAGACTTTTTGAATTGAAAAATATCTTACCTCCATTTTGTAACAAAACCATAGCTTCATCTTCTGTACTTAAGAAAAATCGACACACAACTCCCTTATCTTTACGTGTACTACAAAACGACGAAGATAATATTGGCACACCTTGTGTTTTTGGATATGCAATTTTACTACTCAATTCATCAATCGGTGAAAAATCACTCAACAGAGTTCCACTAATTTCCAATAATTCTGGTGTTCGTAAATTCGCTTGTAACAAGCAATAATCATCACCGTATGGCATAACTAAGAAATTTTGATGACCATGAATTTCATCATTTAATAGTTGAATCCGTTGTTCGGTGATTTTAATAAATTTATGTACGGGTCCTTGTTTTAATATAACAATTGGTAATGGACCATTCACGCTGATTAACTCCACATTTTCGGTATTTTCGAATGCATCCACCAAGGGGAATGTGTATACTAGATTGGATTCGGATACAACATCCACGGATATTATTTTTTGGGAGTTTAGACAAATGTAGTGTGGATTTGATAAAATGCATCTAGAAACAAATCAATTTATTACTATAAAATCTTCTGTGATTATAATAGGGGAGCCCAAGAGGAGATTTCTGTAGTAACTCGAGCGCGTCAGATTAACATATGAGGGGCTTTACATAGGTGAATAGGTCAATAGGGAATATTCATGTATTTTTTTATATTTTTAATTCATTGTTTACACCGTTATAACAAAGTAAAAAATATAAATACTGCTTAAAAATGCTGTATTGAAGTGTAAAAAAATATTTAAAATACATTATAATTTTGAGATATTTAAACGCAGTTTTTTGGTGCTCTCTGTTGATGACGTATAAGTACGTGATCTGTCAATTGGTGACAGTTCAATGTATAATTTACACTTTAAAAAAATGAATTTACAACACAGAATTTACACTCGTTAATATTAAGTTTTCTAATAAAAAGCCATAGAATAGTATAATTTAATGAAATACCATATAAAATGTAGGTAATTAATATCATACAGTACGTCAACAAATTTGACAAGTCCGTACTATGATGTCACGTCCGTATAAAAATTTGAATTTCCATTTTAGAAATTTTTAAATGCCCTCACTGAATTTGTACTTTTATTAATTAATTTTAAGTAATTAAAAAGATATTAATTACGAAAATAATGGTTTAGTTGAAATGTCCAGTCATCAAAGTTATGGAAGAAAAATATTTCAACCAAATTTAAATTTCATGAATATTCCCTATTCTGACCAAAATCAAAGATTTTCTAGTTAAAATTGATACAGAATATATCGATAAAGACTCAGATCTTCAAAATAAAATTAGAGACCCAGTATTTTTTAGCATAAAAATTCTCTGACTTTTCCAGAATCTAAAAATTCCTTGATATCAAATCAAATTTATGAATTTTTGAGAATGGAATGAATTAATTATTCTTCTCTCTTGAAAAAGTTCAATTTTCAAATGCTTACTTTGATGAATCTGATATCCATGGTGCTTGTATTCGGGCTGAACTACCACGATTCTGTCCTGTTCGTGTATTATACGATGTTACTTCCAAATATGAATCTTGACCCGTTGTTTTTGCAACAACTTGATAAAGACGTCCATGTGAAATTAACCAATCAACTTGTTTCACATCCGTACTTTTTGCTAACGTGAATGTCCATTCCCATAATAAACCACCGGAAATTGGTTCCCATCCTCGTACTAGATACGGACCGGATAGTGAGAATGCGGATATGGTAATAACTTCACTATCTACATGCAAGAAATCAATTTGACTTCGATTTGCACTTTCTAATACTTGTCGCCAGATTATTTGACCTAAAAACAGAACATTAAGTTTTGAATTTTTAAAAAACAATTTTTTTCTCCTTTTTTTTAACCAACGAATCAAAAAGAGGGCTGTTATAACTTTGACCACTATACGTGTGTGTCTGTCTGTCTGCCTGCGGCATCGTAACTCCTAAACGAATGAACCTATTTGATTTTTTTTTCTTTTGTTTGAAAGTTAATTTAATGGAGAGTGTTCTCAACTATGTTTTAAGAGCGAGTTTAGGGTTCCGTACCCAAAACAACTAAAAAAGAGGCGATTATCATCAAAATCGGTTCAGTTTGGAGTAAAGTAAAAAATAATTTAATGGAAAGTGTTCTAAGCTATGTATCAAATACAAGTTTAGGGTTCCGTACCCGAAAAAATTGTCGAAGGTTTTTTTAATTTTGTAAATTTTACTTGTTAAAAAATTTCCCCAGGAAATTCAATCCAAACATCCAGTTTTCGAAAATTTGTGATTAGGTTTTTGTACTTTTATGTGAATTTGTTTCTACAAAACTACTTAGGCCTGTACAAAATTAATTTGCCCAAAAATATAAAGAGATGTGTCTACAACAGGTAATTCATCGCTCCTTTAAACAGAACTACCGAACCCTAGTTGCCATCATTTTAACAAATCCGCAAAAATTTTTGAACGCATTTCGCTAATTAAATCTCACCTTGATTTTATAAACTTCCCGTTATCTTAAAAAAAACAAAACATTCCTCGAAAATTGTATATCACCGAGGGCAGAGAGGCTCCGAACAAAAACTAAGCGTACAAAAAATCATAATTTCCTAGTTTGACCCATTTAAAAATTTAAGTTAATTATTTTTAGGTACCTGTTTTCAAGTGCAATGCAGCGACTACATTTTCCTCGGTAACAACAATAATACGTTTCGCTGTTGAAACTGTATCAAATTGTGATAATTTTAATTTTCCAACATAATTTTGTTTCCTGAAAATTTAAAAATATAATTTTTATTTACATTTTGGATATTTATTTTGGGTAATGTATGTAAAAAAAAAAGATAGGTTGGTAATAAAACAGAATTGTTAATTAATCATGCTCACCAATCAAATTTTCCAATTTGATCCTCAAACAAACACACAGATAAATTAAATAATCCAAATAATATAAATAAATATTGAAAAAATTGTAAGTCTGTCATAAAACTAAAATTATTTCCTTTTAATCGCCACCGTGACAACTCCATTATTACGATCAGCCGGTGGTACTTTGGTGTACATTCAACAAACAGGGATTTTTTTATTTACTAATTTATATCAATCTTCATATCGTACCTGTATTCATAGGTGTTCATATGTAAGTTGATCATAGACTTACAAAATACATTTTTGAAGTAAATATAATAGACCTATAAACTACAACCACGGATCTAGTAATTATAGTAGGGATGTATTATAAAGTCCTACTTTAGACGAGGGGAGCGTATCACTTAGGGGGGGAAGCAATGTGCCTACTTTTGATTGGCTGCGGCTCTCATTTGCGGGAAATTCTAATAGAACGATAATATTTCGTGTGTTTTAGATTTTAATATTTCTATATCTATGGTTTTAGATTGCCTCAAGCAATATACCTACTTTTGATTGGCTGCGGTTGTTCGCACTCTCAATTGCGGGAAAATTTAAATGAGTAGCGAATTCTGCGTGTGTTGTAGATTGGTCCGAGCAAAAAATCTTTCTATTTAAAGTAAAATCTTTTACCCTAAAGAAAAAAATGTATTTTTTTTTTTAAATACAATTTAGAAATTAATTACAAATATAATATTTTTAACTAATTACCCTTGGATGAAGGAATATAACTTTAATATTCCTATGACCGACTAATTACCTAAAGAATACATCGTAAATATATCGTAAAAATTTAAAAATAAAACTTCACGTATTTAAATTAAGATTAGAATCACGGGTACATAATTCAAGTCATAAATTAGGTAAAAGTTCAGTTTAAGCACTTTTTCTTAAAAATCATCCTAGAACATCAGGAAAAATAAACATTTTCAAGCATTTTTTACGTAGATTACGAATCCGTATGCGGAGATACCGAAAAACTTACAGTTTTTCTTTAATTCAGGAAAATATGCTTTTTGAAAATATGAATTTTCTTGGTTAATACAAGTTATATTTCAAGCCTAAAATGGAATATATGGGCTAAATTAATTAAACATATGTTTTTATTTACCTTATTTATTATTAAATATGTTAAAATTATACAAAAATTATAAAAATATATTCAATAAAATAATATTTTTAAATATTTATGTATTAAGTAGGTAACATTAAATTTTTGTGCGAGTAAATTTTTTATAACAAACGCTTTTCTTCAATAAGAGTCTGTTAAAGAAAATGGTTTTTCTTGAGTATGAGTCCGTTTATGATTATCTAAACTGATTTTCTGAGTAAACGATTTATCACAAACCTCACAGGAATAAGGTTTTCTTCCACTATGAATTCGTTTGTGTGTAATTACACTGCTTCGCGTAGTAAATGATTTATCACAAACGTCACAGGAAAATGGTTTTTCTCTAGTATGCATTCGTTTGTGTGTAATTAAATTGTCTCGAATAGTAAATGTTTTATCACAAACGTCACAGGAAAAAGGTTTTCTTCCACTATGAATTCGTTCATGTCTAAGTAAATTGGGTTTGTAAGTAAATACTTTATCACAAATTTCACAGACAAAATGTTTTTCGCCAGTATGAGTCCGTGTATGACTATCTAAAATGGTTTTCTGAGTAAATGATTTATCGCAAATGTTACAAGAAAATGGTTTTTCTCCAGTATGCGTCCGTTTATGATAATCAAAATTGCTTCTCTGAGAAAATGATTTATCACAAAATTCACAGAAAAAAGGTTTTTCACCACTGTGAATTCGTTCATGTACAATTAAATTGTTTTTGGAAGTAAATGCTTTATCACAAATTTCACAGGAAAATGGTTTTTCTCCAGTATGCGTCCATTTATGTACAACTAAACTGTTTTGCTGTGTATATGATTTACCACAAACGTCACAAGAGTAAGGTTTTTCTCCAGTATGAGTCCGTTTATGATAATCCAAACTGATTTTCTGAGAAAATGATTTATCACAAAATTCACAGAAAAAAGGTTTTTTACCACTGTGAATTCGTTCATGTACAATTAAATTGTTTTTGGAAGTAAATACTTTATCACAAATTTCACAGGAAAATGGTTTTTCTCCAGTATGCGTCCATTTATGTACAACTAAACTGTTTTGCTGTGTATATGATTTACCACAAACGTCACAAGAGTAAGGTTTTTCTCCAGTATGAGTCCGTTTATGATAATCCAAACTGATTTTCTGAGTAAATGATTTATCACAAAACTCACAAGAAAAAGGTTTTTCACCACTATGAATTCGTTCATGCACAATTAAATTGTTTTTGGAAGTAAATGCTTTATCACAAATTTCACAGGAAAAAGGTTTTCCTTCAATATGAGTCCATTTATGATTATCCAAACTGAGTTTCTGAGTAAATGATTTATCACAAACTTCACAGGAAAAAAGTTTTTCTCCAGTATGAGTCCGTTTATGATTATCAAAACTGCTTCTCTGAGAAAATGATTTATCACAAAATTCACATGAAAAAGATTTTTCTTCGCTATGAATTCGTTTATGTTCAATTAAAGTGCTTTGATCAGCAAAATTTTTATCAGAAACGTCACATGAAATATTTTTGTCTTCATTTTGAATTGATTGATGATCAAAAACAGTTTCATCAAATATTTCCTCCTTTATTATAATTTCTGTATTTAATTGATTCTCAACTTCAACTGTTTTATTTTTATCCTGGGAAAACTCTTCATTCAAATCAATCCTTTCGTGTTTTGTTGTAACATTTTCTTCTTGTATTTCCTTTTTAATTGGTTCATGATCCTCCATTATATTATTTTCTTCTTTAATTGTTATATGTTCGATTGAATTACTTTCATCAAATTTTTCTTTTTTAATAATAATTTCAGAGTGCTTTTCTTCAATCAATATATTTCCATTAATTTTTCTTAGGTCGGACACAGTAGGACTTGATTTTAAAATAGTTTCAGCCTTTGATGAGGATGTGGCAACAGATATTAGTGACGGTTTCAAAGGTAATAATGTCTCGTCTCTTGATTTCACTTCACAAAAAATTTCTGGCACATTTGCTCCATCTGTTTGAAAATCGGAAAAATTAATACAAGTATGTAAATATGAAATATATCAAGGTATACTAAGTTTAGTCCCAAGTTTGTAACGCTTAAAAATATACTACGAACAAAATTTCTGCCTATCTTTCTGTCGACACGATAACTCAAAAACAATCGACGAAGATATATCACCTGAAATTTTTATAACGGGCTTAGGGCGTAAAAAATGACGTCGAATTCGAAAGTTAACAACATAGGTCAATTGGGTCTTGAATCCGTACGATCCATGTTGAAAACCGTTAGAAATAGAACGAAGATTTGAATGTAAAAAATGTTCCTTATAAAAAAATAAACAACTTTTGGTTGAAATATATTTTCACAAACATTACTGTTTACTCGTGAGGGCGCAAATTAGGTGAATATCTTTCTGTACTTAAACGACGTAAAAAAAAACTTACGATTGCGTCATTAACACTTCCTATACATGATATTTCAACAATAGACCTTTTTCACATTTTTTTAAATGAAAGTATTTATGAATGTCTTGATAAATAGGCTAATTTTTTTCCCCGATTTTTTTGGAGCCATATGACCGAGAAAACAGACAATGAAAATCATTAAAATTCAAATTGGCGAAAACGATACGGAAACACACGAAGTTATACGAAGGTCGGTTTGACGTCATTTAAAGTTGATAATAATGATATATTAATACAACTGTTGACACTGTTTTATTGTCATTGCTTGTCGGATTGGCATAATAGATCACGTGTGCGGTGGAGCCAAAAAAAATCGTTTAAAATTATTTCAAATATTGTGTCTTTTTTACAATTTTTTTCATAGTGCTTTTATTGATAAAAATGCGTAATTTTCGAGTTACAGGCTCTACTCGACCTATATTTTCATAAAAAATTTACTAAAAGCATTTCTGTTTTTCATGAAAAAGGTCTATTAACTCAGTCAAATGTTAGTTTTCACTCGTTTTATTCATTCATTCAATAGGAGGTTGTTAGATGACCTTGAATCTGATTTTGCATATCTGAGAAATTAACCCTTTCGCCGCCATCTAGGAAAATGACTTTTTTTTACGTTTTGGCTCTTATCTTACGTTTTATTAATTAAAATTTCATGATTTTGATGTCGTTGGGCTTGTCTGCGTTGTATCTTCAAACCCATTTATTTCAAACTACACGCTATGATTGATAGAAAAAAGTTATTCGTACAGAAGTTTTTAGATGTACTGTTAAAAAAATATTTGCAAAAAACTGTTACAAACTGTTCAAACTCACGAAAACTTTGTTAATTTTGAATACGGATGACTTTTTTTCTATCAATCGTAGTGTGCACTTTGACATAAATGGGTTTGAAGATAAAACGTAGACAAGTTCAACGACATCAAAATCATCATTTTTGAATGATTAGAACGTGGGCCAAATTGTAAAAAAAAAGTTATTTTCTAAGATGACGGTGAAAGGGTAATTTCCCAAATACGCATTATCAGATTTAGGATCTTCAAAAAACCCTCTATTGAATGAATGAATAAAAAAATCTAGTATAAAAACTTTTGGGCCAGTCAGTAAGTGCACCGGAATATTAAAAACGATAAAAAATTTGAGATATATTGTTTAAAACTTGAAATCATTTGTATTGCTTAACACATACTCGAACTTTTATCAGAAGTATCTTTGAAAGATGAACTTGGTGTACAACTTTCTTCTGGTTTAATCAGACCCTCTGCCATTACCATCATTCTTTTTTCTTTTAATGTATCCGACTGTTCTGTACTGTTGCATGGTCGTTTTCGTCCATCTTCTTGACATTCAAAGTTACTTGGAGCACAACCTGGTTTCAAACACACTTTTGATACTTTTCCCATAGCAATGTACTCGATATAATTTTCCATATCATTTGGCAACTAAAAAAACAAATAAAAGTGTGTCTATTACAATAAATAATAACACTAAAAAGCAATTCTAAATCATAAAACAAAAATAACATAACCTCAACTCATGCATGATTGTTTTATCAATAAACTTGAAAAATTCTGATACTGCCAATATCATCAGTTTTGCTTGAAACTAATTAAAATACAAAGATTGTGGTGTGTGAAATACTTACATCGAAATGGTCTTCACAAAAATATATTCTTGAAATTGTGGATAAACTATTAAAATCAACCCTCTTTGCAAGCTTTAGCCACTTTTTCCGTATTTGTTCATTCTGAGGAACATAAATAAATAATTTGTTTGGCGTGTTTAGAGTTGTACTTTTACACTGGGGCACTATACAGTTCTTCTAATACGAAGAATTCATTTTTAATTAAAGTTAAGCTACAACACGCTTTTGTCCACTAAGAATAAATCGATTGGATACAAGTTTCTAATGATTAATCATCATATGTAAATAACAAAACACAAAATTAATTTTTATAAAATGTAAGGATTATTAATATTTTTAGATAATAATTTTCGTAAAACTATGCATCCGGTCACGTGACAGCAAACACCAATCAGATGTACTTAATGGTTATTTTAACCTAAATGAGTTATATGTTGATAAATTAAAAAATACTTGTAGATTTAAACACTTATTAACACATTTATTTATTTAATTTACTCGTATACTATTTTAGAATGCGACTGTAAGGTCTATTAAAATCAGTAGATAGTCTTCCTTAGCAGGATTGTCGAACTGTCGCCTGACGCTGGCGCCGGATGCCATGGATACAGCGAGGGTGCGTTCCATTAAGCGTTCACAGCGCAAACGCGGCTGTTTTAAATAAAAAGGTCTATGGAGCATGCAAAAGACTTTTTCATTTTAAATTAGGATCCTTTTGTACTTAAAAACTATTCTATAAGTCGGTACTGCTCGTTGCAATTACCTAAAGTTTGTACACAGGCTTTAATTAGATTTTTGTTTTTTAATGTTTGATTATTGTTTATCAACATTTAAAAAAAACTTGATAAGAGAGTTCGAAGTTTTTGGTAAATCGTTACTGTTAGTTAATTAAAAATCATCGAATGTTTTGATTATTTAAATTCAGTTCGTGGCGTTATATGATTGAGTAAAAATTCATGAAATTTCTTTTAAGAATGGAACAATATATTGATGAATATATTGGTTTAAATATGTATTTAGTTAAAATTTATTTTGTAAGGCTTTTGTAAGGGAAAATTTTGGAATGGATGTTCAACAAATCACCTACAATTAGTCCATTTCCGTTAGTCCGCCTGTCCGCCAATTTGTCAACACGATAACTCAAAAACAAAAAGAGATATACCTATTATAATCAAAATTAACCTAGGTCTGATAGGTTTCAAGAATGTGGAGTCCTGATCCCAGAATTACACACATAAAAGATAGCTAACGAAAAACTGACATCACAGCTGAAAAGAATGACTCAAAATTAGTTGGTTTCAAAAAAAATTTCAATAAAATCGAATCAAATTTGCCTGTGTTAACAAAATAATCAAATTTTTTTTAACTCAATGACGTCATCAGAATCCAAAAAATTTAATTTTGCTCTATCACATCGAAATCTTATCCTATTAAATATGTAATCCTACTAAATTTGGGTCATTCTTTTCAAATTTGTTATGAAAATTAACCTAGGTCTAATAGGTTTCAAGAATGTGGAGTCCTGGTCCCGGAATTAAGCACATTATGATAGCTAGCGAAAAACTGACAACACAGCTGAAAAGAATGACTCAAAGCTAGTGGGTTTCAAAAAAAATTCCAATAAGATTGGATCAAATTTGCCTGTGTTAATAAAAAATCGAATTTTTTAACTCTTTATTTCGTCATCAGAATCCAAAAAATTTAATTTTGCTCTATCACATCCAAATTTTATCCTATTTTGATAAACCAAATGTGTAATCCTACTAAATTTGGGTCATACTTTTCAAATTTGTTATGAAAATTAACCTAGGTCTAATAGGTTTCAAGAATGTGGAGTCCTGGTCCCGGAATTAAGCACATTATGATAGCTAGCGAAAAACTGACAACACAGCTGAAAAGAATGACTCAAAGCTAGTGGGTTTCAAAAAAAATTCCAATAAGATTGGATCAAATTTGCCTGTGTTAATAAAAAATCGAATTTTTTAACTCTATGACGTCATCAGAATCCAAAAAATTTAATTTTGCTCTATCACATCCAAATTTTATCCTATTTTGATAAACCAAATATGTAATCCTACTAAATTTGGGTCATTCTTTTCAAATTTGTTATGAAAATTAACCTAGGTCTAATAGGTTTCAAGAATGTGGAGTCCTGGTCCCGGAATTAAGCACATTATGATAGCTAGCGAAAAACTGACAACACAGCTGAAAAGAATGACTCAAAGCTA
Organism: Chrysoperla carnea; assembly: GCF_905475395.1. Classification (NCBI taxonomy): domain Eukaryota; kingdom Metazoa; phylum Arthropoda; class Insecta; order Neuroptera; family Chrysopidae; genus Chrysoperla; species Chrysoperla carnea. The sequence continues at coordinate 132,002,371 of NC_058337.1, forward strand.
GTGGGTTTCAAAAAAAATTCCAATAAGATTGGATCAAATTTGCCTGTGTTAATAAAAAATCGAATTTTTTAACTCTATGACGTCATCAGAATCCAAAAAATTTAATTTTGCTCTATCACATCCAAATTTTATCCTATTTTGATAAACCAAATGTGTAATCCTACTAAATTTGGGTCATACTTTTCAAATTTGTTATGAAAATTAACCTAGGTCTAATAGGTTTCAAGAATGTGGAGTCCTGGTCCCGGAATTAAGCACATTATGATAGCTAGCGAAAAACTGACAACACAGCTGAAAAGAATGACTCAAAGCTAGTGGGTTTCAAAAAAAATTCCAATAAGATTGGATCAAATTTGCCTGTGTTAATAAAAAATCGAATTTTTTAACTCTATGACGTCATCAGAATCCAAAAAATTTAATTTTGCTCTATCACATCCAAATTTTATCCTATTTTGATAAACCAAATATGTAATCCTACTATATTTGGGTCATTCTTTTCAAATTTGTTATGAAAATTAACCTAGGTCTAATAGGTTTCAAGAATGTGGAGTCCTGGTCCCGGAATTAAGCACATTATGATAGCTAGCGAAAAACTGACAACACAGCTGAAAAGAATGACTCAAAGCTAGTGGGTTTCAAAAAAAATTCCAATAAGATTGGATCAAATTTGCCTGTGTTAACAAAAAATCGAATTTTTTTACTCTATGACGTCATCAGAATTCAAAAAATTTAATATTGCTCTATCACATCCAAATTTTATCCTATTTTGACAAACCAAATATGTAATCCTACTAAATTTGGGTCATACTTTCAAATTTGTTATCAAAATTAACCTAAAAGAACGATTTGAATTTTCGGATGAATTACAAATTATGTGATAGTGTATGAAGTGGTAAAATTTTTTCAAAACTTATGGATATTAATTTGATTCTAGATCATAGTGCTTAATTATGTATCAGTCAAGACTGTATGTCATCCAATTCAAAATCAAATCTAAAAAATGGAAAAATTCATCGAGGTTATTTACCACTTAAATGTTGGTTAGACTTATTTGGAATTTTGGGTTTATGTAAGCGACCAGAAATTAAAATTAGCCAAAACATTGATGTACTCATCGACACAAAAGAATTAACAGAAAACAAACAATATCGACAACAGGAACAACCCCTATCATTCTCATCATACGATCCATGCCATACCTATGGAGCAACGCCACCATTTAAGCCCAATCGAATAACTTTAGGGAAAAATGAGGAAATTGACCGGGGTTTAGCCCTTAACTGTTGGTTAGACCCATTTGGTAAATGGGGCTTATGTAAACAACCAGAAATTAATGTTAACAAAGATATAGGTGCGCTTATCGACCCAGAAGTTTTAGTTGAAAAGAAATCATATCAACAACGAGACTATAATCCTTGCCCATCATACAACACCAATTTAAAGTCAAATTTCAATCAATCACAATCTTTCCATACCAACGAATCTGAATTCGATTCTGTTGAATCATCACGATTTAGCTCCAATGAATTACAAAACGTAAAGCCTGATGGAATTTCACACTTCAATCGCAATGATTCATCATCAATACATTCCAATGAGTTAATCTCAATCAGTACTAAAGAATCATCACAATTCAAACACAATGAATCAGACATTCATGATGGCACCTCACAATTCTACTGAATCGCTACCATTAAATCCCAATAAACTACCACCAAGTAATATCACTGAATCCACAAAATTAAACGCCAAAGCAGCAACACAAATCAGTTCCAATGGATCATCACAATTAAACCACAATGAACCATCTTCAATCGATCGCATTGAATCAGTAAGAGCGAACAGTAATGAATCGCTAGAAGTAAATCACAGTGAATCATCACAATTCAGTCCCAATGAATTGTTAAAATTGAATACCAAGGAATTATCTCCAATACCTAAGGAATCACTAAAATTTAATATTAGTGATTCAGCTCAATTAAATTCCCATGAATCAAAAACATTCAAATTTAATGAATCTCTACAATTCAAATCCAATGAATCACTACAAAATATTCGCGATGATACATCACAATTCAACACTTATGAATCATTACTATTGAATCCCAATGAATTATCCTCAATTAACTCTTATCAATCCCAATCACCGTTATTAAATATCAATCAATCTCCGTCTTTTAATCCAATATTCAATTCTAATAAACCAACATTATTAAATCAATATCACACACAATTTTCCAATCCCATTCAATCACCACAACTTAACTCTTTTAAATTACCACCATATAATTCTAATCAATTACCATCGTTAAATTCCCACCAATCCCAACCAACGTTATTAAATAGCAATCAACCTCTATCTTCCAATCCTATTCAATCACCACAATTTAACTCTTTGAAATTATCACCATATAATTCTAACCAAATACCATCGCCATCGTTAAATCCCCATCAATTCCAATCACCGTTATTAAAAAGCAATCAACGCCCATCTTTCAATCCTAATCAATCACAAACGTTAAATCCTTATCAAAGACAATCTATCAATCCTATTCAATCACCACAATTTAACTCCTTGAAATTATCACCATATAATTCTAACCAATTACCATCTTTAAATCCCCATCAATCTCAACCACCGTTATTAAATCGCAATCAAGCTCCATCTTTTAATCCTAATCAATCACCAACGTTAAATACTTATCAGACACAATCTTTCAATCTTATTCAATCGCCACAATTTAACTCATTGAAATTACCACCATATAATTCTAACCAATTACCGTCGTTAAATCACCATCAATCTCAACCAATGTTATTAAATCGCAATCAAGCTCCATCCTTTAATCCTAATCAATCACCAACATTAAATCCTTATCAAACACAATCTTTTAATCCTATTCAATCACCACAATTTAATTCTTTGAAATTACCACCATATAATTCTAATCAATCACCATCTTTAAATCCCCACCAATTCCAATCACCATCAGTAAATAGCAACCAATCTCCATCTTTTAATCCTAATCAATCACCAACATTCAACTCCAATATATCACCATCATCAAATCTTTTTCGAACACCATCTTTTAATCCTATTCAATCACCACAATTTAACTCTTTGAAATTACCAACATATACTTCTAATCAATCACCTGTTGGATTTATTTAAAATGTTGCGCCATATATGTGTAATAAGTGTCGGTTACTATGTGTACAATACTGTAATATATATATATAATAAACAAAAAGAAACAGTTGTTTCCGTATTCTCAATATAGATACACGTGTTATTTTTAATCGTTCTCTGCAAAAGATATTAATAAATTTAACATCACCATCGTTAAATTCCCACCAATCCCAACCACCGTTATTAAATCGCTATCAACCTCCATCTTTTAATCCTAATCAATCACCAACATTAAACCCTAATCAAACACCATCTTTCAATCCTAATCAATCACCACAATTTAACTCTTTGAAATTACCACAATATAATTCTAATCAATCACCCTCGTTAAATCCCCACCAATCCCAACCACCGTTATTAAATCGCTATCAACCTCCATCTTTTAATCCTAATCAATCACCAACATTAAACCCTAATCAAACACCATCTTTCAATCCTATTCAATCACCACAATTTAACTCTTTGAAATTACCACAATATAATTCTAATCAATCACCCTCGTTAAATCCCCACCAATCCCAACCACCGTTATTAAATCGCTATCAACCTCCATCTTTTAATCCTAATCAATCACCAACATTAAACCCTAATCAAACACCATCTTTCAATCCTATTCAATCACCACAATTTAACTCTTTGAAATTACCACAATATAATTCTAATCAATCACCATCGTTAAATCTCAATCAATTACCAACATTAAATCTCAACCAATCACCATCTTTCAATCGAAATCAATCACCGTTATTAAATTCAAATCGATCACCATCATTTAATCTTAATCAATAATCCATCTTTCTGACATTGATAATAGGCACAATAAATTATCACCAATCAAGCCAAATTAGTTACCACTCTTTAATCCTACTAAATCTCCATATACTTTGTGCGCCAAAAGCTACCACCAATCAAGCCAAATCAGTTACAACTATAAAATTAAAATAAAATATTTTGTAATCAATTTCATAGGCTTTAATTTTTTTTTTGCGGAACCCTATTTAAAAATATAAAATACAGCTTAATTTTTTTTAAATCGGACTAGTAGTTTTTGGAGTTAATTGTGTGTTGTAGATTAGTCCGAGCAAAAAATCTTTCTATTTAAAGTAAAATCTTTTACCCTAACGAAAAAAATGTATTTTTTTTAAATACAATTTAGAAATTAATTACAAATATAATATTTTTAACTAATTACCCTTGGATGAAGAAATATACCTTTAATATTCCTATGTCCGACTCATTACCTAAAGAATATATCGTAAATAATTCGTAAAATAATAAAAATAAAACTTGACTTACTTAAATTAAGATTAGAATCACGGGTACATAATTCAATACATAAATTAGGTAAAAGTTCAGTTTAAGCACTTTTTCTTAAAAATCATCCTAGAACATCAGGAAAAAAAAAACATTTTCAAGCATTTTTTACGTAAATTACGAATTCGTATGCGGAGATACCGAAAAACTTACAGTTTTTCTTTAATTCAGGAAAATATGCTTTTTGAAAATATGAATTTTCTTGGTTAATACAAGTTATATTTCAAGCCTAAAATGGAATATATGGGTTAAGTTAATTAAACATATGTTTTTATTTACCTTATTTATTATTAAATATGTTAAAATTATACAAAAATTATAAAAATATATTCAATAAAATAATATTTTTAAATATTTATGTATTAAGTAGGTAACATTAAATTTTTGTGCGAGTAAATTTTTTATAACAAACGCTTTTCTTCAATAAGAGTCTGTTAAAGAAAATGGTTTTTCTTGAGTATGAGTCCGTTTATGATTATCTAAACTGATTTTCTGAGTAAACGATTTATCACAAACCTCACAGGAATAAGGTTTTTCTCCAGTATGCGTCCGTTTATGATTATCTAAATTGCTTTTCTGAGTAAACGATTTATCACAAACCTCACAGGAATATGGTTTTCTTCCACTATGAATTCGTTTGTGTGTAATTACACTGCTTCGCGTAGTAAATGATTTATCACAAATGTCACAGGAAAATGGTTTTTCTCCAGTATGCATTCGTTTGTGTGTAATTAAATTGTCTCGAATAGTAAATGTTTTATCACAAACGTCACAGGAAAAAGGTTTTCTTCCACTATGAATTCGTTCATGTCTAAGTAAATTGGGTTTGTAAGTAAATACTTTATTACAAATTTCACAGACAAAATGTTTTTCGCCAGTATGAGTCCGTGTATGACTATCTAAAATGGTTTTCTGAGTAAATGATTTATCGCAAATGTTACAGGAAAATGGTTTTTCCCCAGTGTGTGTCCATTTATGTACAACTAAACTGTTTTGCTGTGTATATGATTTACCACAAATGTCACAAGAGTAAGGTTTTTCTCCAGTATGAGTCCGTTTATGATAATCCAAACTGATTTTCTGAGTAAATGATTTATCACAAAACTCACAAGAAAAAGGTTTTTCACCACTATGAATTCGTTCATGCACAATTAAATTGTTTTTGGAAGTAAATGCTTTATCACAAATTTCACAGGAAAAAGGTTTTCCTTCAATATGAGTCCATTTATGATTATCCAAACTGAGTTTCTGAGTAAATGATTTATCACAAACTTCACAGGAAAAAAGTTTTTCTCCAGTATGAGTCCGTTTATGATAATCAAAACTGCTTCTCTGAGAATATGATTTATCACAAAATTCACAGGAAAAAGGTTTTTCACCACTATGAATTCGTTTATGCACAATTAAATTATTTTTCGTTGTAAATGTTTTATTACAAATTTTACAGGAAAAAGGTTTTTCTTCAGAATGAGTCCATTTGTGATTATCCAAATTGAGTTTCTGACTAAATGATTTATCACAAAATTCACAGGAAAAAGGTTTTTCGCCACTATGAGTTCGTTCATGTATAACTAAATTGTGTTTGAAATTAAATGCTTTATCACAAATTGAACATGAAAAACGTTTTTCTCCAGTATGGATTTGTTCATGTCGAATTAAATCATGTTTTACAGTAAAGGTTTTATCACAAATTGTACATGAAAAAGATTTTTCTTCGCTATGAATTCGTTTATGTACAATTAAAGTGCTTTGATCAGTAAATTTTTTATCACAAACGTTACATGAAGTATTCTCGTCTTCACTTTGAATTGATTGATGATCAAAAACAGTTTCATCAAATGTTTCCTTCTTTATTATAACTTCTGCATTTAATTGATTTTCAACTTTAACTGTTTTATATTTATCCATGGAAAACTCTTCATTCAAATCAATCCTTTCGTGTTTTGTTGTAACATTTTCTTCTTGTATTTCCTTTTTAATTGGTTCATGATCCTCCATTATATTATTTTCTTCTTTAATTGTTATATGTTCGATTGAATTACTTTCATCAAATTTTTCATTTTTAATAATAATTTCAGAGTGCTTTTCTTCAATCAATATATTTCCATTAATTTTTCTTAGGTCGGACACAGTAGGACTTGATTTTAAAATATTTTCAGCATTTGATGGGGATGTGGCAACAGATATTAGTGACGGTTTCAAAGGTGATAATGTCTCGTCTCTTGATTTCACTTCACAAAAAATTTCTGGCACATTTGCTCCATCTGTTTGAAAATCGGAAAAATTAATACAAGTATGTAAATATGAAATAAATCAAGGTATACTAAGTTTAGTCCCAAGTTTGTAACGCTTAAAAATATTGATGCTACATGACATTTTTACAATTTTTTTCATAATGTTTTTATTGATAAAAATGCGTAATTTTCGAGTTACAGGCTCTACTCGACCTATATTTTCATAAAAAATTAACAAAAAACATTTCTGTTTTTCATGAAAAAGGTCTATTAAACTCAGTCAAATGTTAGTTTTCACTTGTTTTATTCATTTGTTCAATAGGGGGTTGTTAGATGACCTTAAATCTGATTTTGCATATCTGAGAAATTAACCTTTTCGCCGCCATCTAGGAAAATGACTTTTTTTTACGTTTTGGCTCTTATCTTACGTTTTATTAATTAAAATTTCATGATTTTGATGTCGTTGGGCTTGTCTGCGTTGTATCTTCAAACCCATTTATTACAAACTACACGCTATGATTGATAGAAAAAAGTTATTCGTACAGAAGTTTTTAGATGTACTATTAAAAAATTATTTTCAAAAAACTGTTACGAACTGTTCAAACCCACGAAAAATTTGTTAATTTTGAAAACGGATGACTTTTTTTTCTATCAATCGTAGTGTGCACTTTGACATAAATGGGTTTGAAGATAAAACGTAGACAAGTTCAACGACATCAAAATCATCATTTTTGAATGATTAGAACGTGGGCCAAATTGTAAAAAAAAGTTATTTTCTAAGATGACGGAGAAAGGGTAATTTCTCAAATACGCATTATCAGATTTAGGATCTTCAAAAAACCCTTTATTAAATGAATTAATAAAAAAATTTAGTATAATAACGTTTGGGTCAGTCCGTAAGTGCACTGGAATATTAAAAACGATAAAAAATTTGAGATATATTGTTTAAAACTTGAAATCATTTGTATTGCTTAATACATACTCGAACTTTTATCAGAAGTATCTTTGAGAGATGAACTTGGTGTACCATTTCCTTCTGGTTTAATCAGACCCTCTGCCATCACCATCATTCTTTTTTCTTTTAATGTATCCGACTGTTCTGTACTGCTGCATGGTCGTTTTCGTCCATCTTCTTGGCATTCAAATTTACTTGGAGCACAACCTGGTTTCAAACACACTTTTGATACTTTTCCCATAGCAATGTACTCGATATAATTTTCCATATCATTTGGCAACTAAAAAAACAAATAAAAGTGTGTCTATTACAATAAATAATAACACTAAAAAGCAATTCTAAATCATAAAACAAAAACAACATAACCTCAACTCATGCATGATTATTTTATCAATATACTTGAAAAATTCTGATACAGCCAATTTCATCAGTTTTGTTGAAACTTATAAAATACAAAGATTGTGGTGTGTGAAATATACTTACATCGAAATGATCTTCACAAAAATACATTCTTGAAACTGTTGATAAACTATTAAAATCAACCCCCTTTGCAAGTTTTAGCCACTTTTTTCGTATTTGTTCATTCTGAGGAACATAAATAAATAATTTGTTTGGCGTTTTTAGAGTTGTACTTTTACACTGTGGCACTATACAGTTCTTCCAATTCGAAGAATTCATTTTTAATTTAAGTTAAGCCACAACAGGCTTTCGTCCAATAAGAATAAATCGATTGGATACAAGTTTCTAATGATAAATCATAATATGTAGATAAAAAACACTAAATTAATTTTTATAAAATGTAAGGATTATTAATATTTTTAGATAATAATTTTCGTAAAACTATGCATCCATGTCACGTGACAGCAAACACCAATCGGATGTACTTAATGGTTATTTTAACCTAAATGAGTTATATGTTGATAAATTTAAAAATACTTGTAGATTTAAACACTTATTTATTTAATTTGAATGCGACTGTAAGGTCTATTAAAATCAGTAGATAGTCTTCCTTAGCAGGATTGTCGAACTGTCGCCTGACGCCGGCGCCGGCTGCCATGGATACAGCGAGGGTGCGTTCGATTAAGCGTTCACAGCGCAAACGCGGCTGTTTTAAATAAAAAGGTCTATGGAGCATGCAAAAGACTTTTTCAATTTAAATTAGGATCCTTTTGTATTTCGAAACTATTCTATAAGACGGTACTGCTCGTTGCAATTACCTAAAGTTTGTACACAGGCTTTAATTAGATTTTTGTTTTTAATGTTTGATTATTGTTTATCAACATTTAAAAAAAAACTTGATAAGAGAGTTCGAAGTTTTGGCAACTGCAGAAATTCATCATAATTGGTGGTTCATAAATCGTTACTGTTAGTTAATTAAAAATCATTGAATGTTTTGATTGTTTAAATTCAGTTCGTGGCGTTATATGATTGAGTAAAAATTCATGAAATTTCTTTTAAAAATGGAACAATTGGGACGGTTATTATTCATTTTGGTGAATATATTGGTTTAAATATGTATTTAGTTAAATTTTATTTTGTAAGGCTATTGTAAGGCAGAATTTTGGAATTAGTCCATTTCCGTTAGTCCGCCAATTTGTCAACACGATAACTCAAAAACAAAAAGAGATATATCTATTGTAATCAAAATTAACCTAGGTCTAATAGGTTTCAAGAATGTGGAGTCCTGGTCCCGGAATTACACACATAAAAGATAGCTAACGAAAAACTGACATCACAGCTGAAAAAAATGACTCAAAATTAGTTGGTTTCAAAAAAAATTTCAATAAAATCGAATCAAATTTGCCTGTGTTAACAAAATAATCAAATTTTTTAACTCAATGACGTAATCAGAATCCAAAAAATTTAATTTTGCTCTATCACATCCAAATTTTATCCTATTTTGATAAACCAAATATGTAATCCTACTAAATTTGGGTCATACTTTTCAAATTTGTTATCAAAATTAACCTAAAAGAACGATTTGAATTTTCGGATGAATTACAAATTATGTGATAGTGTATGAAGTGGTAAAATTTTTTCAAAACTTATGGATATTAATTTGATTCTAGATCATAGTGCTTAATTATGTATCAGTCAAGACTGTATGTCATCCAATTCAAAGTCAAATCTATAAAAATGGAAAAATTCATCGAGGTTATTTACCACTTAAATGTTGGTTAGACTTATTTGGAATTTTGGGTTTATGTAAGCGACCAGAAATTAAAATTAGCCAAAACATTGATGTACTCATCGACAACAAACAATATCGACAGCAAGAACAACCTCTATCATTCCTATCAAACGACCCCTGTCATACCTATGGAGCACCACCAGTACTTAACCCCAATCGAATAACTTTAGGGAAAAATAAGGAAATTGATCGGCGTTTAGCCCTTAACTGTTGGTTAGACCCATTTGGTAAATGGGGTTTATGTAAACAACCAGAAATTAATGTTAACAAAGATATAGGTGCGCTTATCGACCCAGAAGTTTTAGTAGAAAAGAAATCCTATCAACAACGAGACTATAATCCTTGCTCATCGTATAACATCAATTTAAAGTCAAATTTCAATCAATCACAATCATTTAATATTAACGAATCTCAATTCGATTCTGTTGAATCATCACGATTTAGCTCCAATGAATTACAAAACGTGAAGTCTGATGGAATTTCACACTTAAATCGCAATGAATCATCATCAATAAATTCCAATGAGTTAATCTCAATCAGTACCAAAGAGTCGCCACAACACATTGAATCAGGCATTCATGATGGCACCTCACAATTCAACTCTAGTGAATCGCTACCATTAAATCCCAATGAACTATCACCAAGTAAACTCACTGAATCTACAAAATTAAACGCCAAAGCAGCAACACAAATCAGTTCCAATGGATCATCACAATTAAACCTCAATGAACCATCTTCAATCGATCGCATTGAATCGTTACCAGCGAACACAAATGAATCGCTACAAATAGATCACAGTGAATCATCACAATTCAGTCCCAATGAATTGCTGAAATGGAATACCAAGGAATTATCTCCAATACCTAACGAATCACTAAAATTTAATATTAATGATTCAGCTCAATTAAATTCCTATGACTCAAAAGCATTCAAATTTAATGAATCACTACAATTCAAATCCAATGAATCACTACAAGATATTCGAGATGATACCTCACAATTCAACACTAGTGAATTACTACTATTGAATCCCAATGAATTATCCTCAATTAACTCTTATCAATCCCAATCACCGTTATTAAATATCAATCAATCTCCGTCTTTTAATCCAATATTCAATTCTAATAAACCACCATTATTAAATCCATATCAAACACAATCTTTCAATCCCATTCAATCACCATCGTTAAATCCCCATCAATCGCAATCACCGTTATTAAATAGCAATCAATCTTCGTCTTTTAATCCAACATTCAACTCCAATAAACCAACATTATTAAATCAATATCACACACAATTTTCCAATCCCATTCAATCACCACAATTTAACTCTTTTAAATTACCACCATATAATTCTAATCAATTACCACCGTTAAATCCCCATCAATTCCAATCACCGTTATTAAAAAGCAATCAACGTCCATCTTTTAATCCTAATCAATCACCACAATTTAACTCTTTGAAATTACCACCATACAATTCTAATCAATTACCACCGTTAAATCCCCATCAATTCCAATCACCGTTATTAAAAAGCAATCAACGTCCATCTTTTAATCCTAATCAATCACCACAATTTAACTCTTTGAAATTACCACAATATAATTCTAATCAATTACCATCGTTAAATCACCATCAATCTCAACCAATGTTATTAAATCACAATCAAGCTCCATTCTTTAATCCTAATCAATCACCAACATTAAATCCTTATCAAACACAATCTTTCAATCCTATTCAATCACCACAATTTAATTCTTTGAAATTAACACCAAATAATTCTAACCAATTACCATCGTTAAATATCCATCAATCTCAGCCACCGTTATTAAATCACAATCAAGCTCCACCTTTTAATCCTAATCAATCACCAACGTTAAATACTTATCAAACACAATCTTTCAATATTATTCAATCACCACAATTTAACTCTTTGAAATTACCACCGAATAATTCTAACCAATTACCGTCGTTAAATCACCATCAATCTCAACCAATGTTATTAAATCGCAATCAAGCTCCATCCTTTAATCCTAATCAATCACCAACATTAAATCCTTATCAAACACAATCTTTTAATCCTATTCAATCACCACAATTTAATTCTTTGAAATTAACACCAAATAATTCTAACCAATTACCATCGTTAAATATCCATCAATCTCAGCCACCGTTATTAAATCACAATCAAGCTCCACCTTTTAATCCTAATCAATCACCAACGTTAAATACTTATCAAACACAATCTTTCAATATTATTCAATCACCACAATTTAACTCTTTGAAATTACCACCAAATAATTCTAACCAATTACCGTCGTTAAATCACCATCAATCTCAACCAATGTTATTAAATCGCAATCAAGCTCCATCCTTTAATCCTAATCAATCACCAACATTAAATCCTTATCAAACACAATCTTTCAATCCTATTCAATCACCACAATTTAATTCTTTGAAATTAACACCAAATAATTCTAACCAATTACCATCGTTAAATATCCATCAATCTCAGCCACCGTTATTAAATCACAATCAAGCTCCACCTTTTAATCCTAATCAATCACCAACGTTAAATACTTATCAAACACAATCTTTCAATATTATTCAATCACCACAATTTAACTCTTTGAAATTACCACCGAATAATTCTAACCAATTACCGTCGTTAAATCACCATCAATCTCAACCAATGTTATTAAATCGCAATCAAGCTCCATCCTTTAATCCTAATCAATCACCAACATTAAATCCTTATCAAACACAATCTTTTAATCCTATTCAATCACCACAATTTAATTCTTTGAAATTAACACCAAATAATTCTAACCAATTACCATCGTTAAATATCCATCAATCTCAGCCACCGTTATTAAATCACAATCAAGCTCCACCTTTTAATCCTAATCAATCACCAACGTTAAATACTTATCAAACACAATCTTTCAATATTATTCAATCACCACAATTTAACTCTTTGAAATTACCACCAAATAATTCTAACCAATTACCGTCGTTAAATCACCATCAATCTCAACCAATGTTATTAAATCGCAATCAAGCTCCATCCTTTAATCCTAATCAATCACCAACATTAAATCCTTATCAAACACAATCTTTTAATCCTATTCAATCACCACAATTTAATTCTTTGAAATTACCACCATATAATTCTAATCAATCACCATCTTTAAATCCCCACCAATTCCAATCACCATCAGTAAATAGCAACCAATCTCCATCTTTTAATCCTAATCAATCACCAACATTTAACTCCAATATATCACCATCATCAAATCTTTTTCGAACACCATCTTTTAATCCTATTCAATCACCACAATTTATCTCTTTGAAATTACCAACATATACTTCTAATCAATCATCATCGTTAAATTCCCACCAATCCCAACCACCGTTATTAAATCGCTATCAACCTCCATCTTTTAATCCTAATCAATCACCAACATTAAACCCTAATCAAACACCATCTTTCAATCCTATTCAATCACCACAATTTATCTCTTTGAAATTACCACAATATATTTCTAATCAATCACCTTCGTTAAATCCCCACCAATCCCAACCACCGTTATTAAATCGCTATCAACCTTCATCTTTTAATCCTAATCAATCAGCAACATTAAACCCTAATCAAACACCATCTTTCAATCCTAATCAATCACCACAATTTAACTTTTAGAAATTACCACAATATAATTCTAATCAATCACCATAGTTAAATCTCAATCAATTACCAACATTAAATCTCAACCAATCTCCATCTTTCAATCGAAATCAATCACCGTTATTAAATTCTAATCGATCACCATCATTTAATCTTAATCAATAATCCATCTTTCCGACATTGATAATAGGCACAATAAATTATCACCAATCCAGCCAAGTTAGTTATCACTCTTTAATCCTACTAAATCTCTATATTTTGTGCGCCAAAAACTAGAACCAATCAAGCCAAATCAATTACAACTATAAAATTAAAATAAGATATTTTGTAATCAATTTCATAGGCTTTAATTTTTTTTTGTGGAGCCCTATTTAAAAATATAAAATACAGCTTAATTTTTTTTAAATCGGACCAGTAGTTTTTGAGTTTTTTCATTACAAAGACAATTATCGAGTGAACTTTCAAACCAAAAGTATCTACCAGGATATTTTTAAGTTATAGAAAAAACTAACAGATGGCTGTTTGGTATTTAGTAAAGTGTGCTGGTTTATTTTTTCAGTTCTTAGTTTTATTAAAGTTTTATTATATATCGTCCGGTTATAATGATTTCTTTTACATAAAAAAATTCAAAATTATTAGTCTAGATTTAAACCTTATCTCTGTAAATTTTCTACATGCACGCCAAAGTGGTTCAGTTGAAGTAGGAACATTTAGAGATTGTAAGAGCAAATATGATACAGAACAGGGATTCAGATAAAGAATTATTAATAAACATCATAGAAATAATAACAATATTTGAAAGCGGTACTTTTTAAAGGTACCCTCTAGTGATACTTAACGACAACTTCAATTCGAACTCATCCTTCACATGTTTTGTGCTTTCATGAACCATTCATAGATGACTTTAATGGCCCATAAAAATTAATAAATAAAAATTTCACGCGTGATAATTTTCCTGAAATAATATATTATGATATATATTTTATATATATGTATTTTTTTGGATCAAAAGTAAGTTTGTATAAGGAAAACTTTTATGTATATTATGAAAAAGATATGCATTAAACAGGGTGTTGTTTCTAATTTACTAACAAAGATAATCGCGATTCTCTTGAAAGCGAACGATCTCAGAAATCAACAAAAGGTTAATTCAGCGTTGCTAGCGTAAAACTTCTATGTGGCTTCATTATCTTATTTATTTGAATTTTCACTAATATTACCGGTGTTTTTAAATAATGATATTATTTATTCATAGATGTATAGGCAATATTATTACATAAATGATTAAAGCATTGTATGAAAACTCAAATTAGTACTATAATGAAACGATATAGAAGTTACATGTATTTTGCAAGCGGGAAGAAATCTTGAATATTTTAGTTGATTTCAGTAACTTTTAACTGATTTCCAATTTAGACTACCTGGTTACTTACCATTTTTCAATATAGGCCTAGTCTTTTCAGTACATCTTGATATTATAACACAACGAATGGCGTAAAATCCAGATCGTTATCATCTATCATTTACGATCAATCGAGTACGAAAAATATGTACGAATGAACGGTAAACGATAGATTAGTATGTTAAAAATTTCGATTTGATTTTTTGGACCTATTATAATAGCTTCCCTGTACTGGGAAGTTAAAAAGGAAGCCACATCAAATCTTCTATTTGGAAAAACAAGTCTATGTGAACTAATTTCGTAGATACCCTGTATATTTATTTATTTTTTTGAAAGTTTATATAAGTATATGTGCCAATTCCATTGCAGAATAGTAAAAAGTTTATTTCAGATTCAGATATTTTGTAGTAGTAAATATAAATATTATAAAATTATTTTTGTTTATTTTGTCTATGACAGCAAGGATGCAGTTATGTATGTGTTTTTGATGAAAAACTATATTAAAACTATTCACATACTCCCATATGATCTAAATTCTAAACTGATATGAATAGTATTTTTATTTTATATACTCCTTAATTTTAAATCAATCTGAAAATAATTAGGTTTCTCCGAAAATACAATAAAAAAAAACGTCAATTTTTTTGGAATTATGTTCCTTATCGCACGTGCTAATTTGTTTGCTGTTTGGGAGGTAAAACCAAAAAAAAAAATGCAATAAATAAAAACGACCGCAAAAACCGACATATAAACTACCTTTGGGGAATTGAAGCTATTTTAATCGATTCAGCTTGCTATGAATTTTGAGAATATGCAAAAATATTTTACAATTAGTATTTTTTGTTCAAAATTTATGTTTCATTAAAAGAAAATGAGTTGTGAGTTATCAGAAGTTAAAGATAATAGAGATAATTTAAAGTAAGTACAAGGAAATTTTTGGTTATGTCATAGTAGATATCTTGATCAAACCAAGTGAAGGTAATCAGTAATGTACGCACATATTGGGTTGACTACTAAATCAGAAGTATAGCTTATTTTTTAAACTAATACAGTGCAACCTTAATATAACGAACCTCAATATAACGAATTCCTCGATTTAACAAATTTTTCGCAATCCCCTTGAATTGTCCATAAGAGTCAATATAAAATATACCTCTACATTACGAATATTTTTTGCGAACAGCCTCTTTATAACGAATTTCAACTATAATAAAAAATTTAAATACCTCTAAATAACGAAATTCGTCAATTCAAAACCTTTATATAACGTATAAAGTCCCACCAATATATGACAGTTAGTATGGTCCATAGTATGTAATTCATGTCGCGAGAGGTTCCGACACTTTTTTCCTCTTTATAACGAATTTTAGACCAACTTAACCTCAATATTACGAACCTCAGTTTAATGAATTACTTGATATAACGAATATTTACTGATTCCCTTCAGATTTGCTATATCGAGGTTGCACTGTATTACTTAAATTAAACTTAAAATTACCAATGCACAGAAAGGCAAACACTATCGTGAGAGAGAAATTAGCAAAAGCTATTTGCAAGGTAGCGTACCACAAAGCTAACATTTATATAATATTAATTCTAATACAATTATTTGTATTTTCAAATACAGTAGAATCTCGATAAGTTAAAGTCCAAGGGAAACACAAAATATTTTAAGTTATAGAGGTTTTAAGTTATCAAGTGTCTATGTTAGGTAAAGGTTAATATAGAGGTATGTACATGTTTCTATGTACGCTAGTTAATATAGAGGTATGTACATGTTTCTATGTAGTTACTGAGGGCCTATACAGAGATTATTTATTTAAGTTATAGAGGTTGCGTATTTTAAGTTTTAGAGGTTTTGGGCTCTGATGGGAAGGGAACATAGTATTTTTTGAAGTAACAGAGGTTTTTATGTTACCGAGGTTTAAGTTATCGAGATTCTACTGTAATTTTTATCTTGTTGTATATTTTTCATTTTTTTTTTAATTGTGTTTTTTTTTTTAAAGCAAATCGACTGTATATTTAAAAAAATAAAAATAGAACAAAAAAGCACAAAGTGATCTTATAAAATTGAACATGTGCATTATTAATCATTCAAATCAGCAAAAAAACCAAAGCAAATCTGAATAAAAAACTAATCGCTACATTTATAATATATGAAAATACGATAGGAACATAGCTCCTACCAGGTGGCCCATGTCATATCTAGTTCTTTTTTCTAAAAAAAACTGAAATCCCTTAAATAATTTTAAATTTAATATTTTTGTGTAATAAAATTCAAAATAAAAATAAAATCTTGATAAAAAAAAAACTAAACTAAAATAAAATAATATCACTTTTTATGTTAATTAGTGATTTTATAATTTAAATTATATAATAATATTTATGTATACAATAAATTTAAACATTTAGTCAAACAATGAATCATGGTTTTGTGTCCCTAAAAGGCTTGTTATCTTGTAATTAATTATAATTTCATATTGTTGTTTAGCACATAATCGCATGTCATTGTTGTGTTGTCGCATTTAAAATAGCCACGAACACCCTTAAAAACATACCAAATATGTAATACATACACAAAATAACTCTCACTATACCTATGTAGTGATTGTACATATTATAGAGGTATAATATATTAGTTTTAGCTGTGTATTATAATATGTAAACCATATGCTACACCACACAAATTTTCATAATCATAACTTTGGTATTGTACCTTCTACCTATTTATAATTGTGTATAAATCGTACGTAAATACATCGATTTTTTTAAATGGCCATTATTAAAGACCAGTAGTCCGCGACTGCAATATACTTATCACAGTAAAAGATGTTATAAAAATCGGCTAATAGAGGAAAATGAAAGAAACCGCTCGCATTTGTGCTAAAACCTCCTGGAATGTGTTTTTCTAGGTGTCAAATATCATTAGTAAGGCATGAGTTAGAGGTGAAATTGTTTCTATTTGTTAATAATCAATAAATTTTTAATTCAATGAAACGATCAATGTTAAAGTTCACTTAAAAAACTATTAAAGAGGCAACTTGTATGCCGTAAATGTTAAGTATTTGTCAGATAATCGAAAACTATTATACATGTATAACGTAAACGTAATTCAAGTTGCCTATTTATTTAACATTAACCGTATCATTGAATTGAAATAGAAAAATTTGCACCACTAACTCATACCTTAATAATGATATTTGATACTTAAGAAACACATTCATTTTCAACTTCATTTTCTTTTCTTTGTAGCCTTTCGTAGCCCGGAATGCAGCCCTTCATCTTGAGGCAAAGATTGATTGGACGCAGAGATGTTTCACAGTATTTGTTAATAATTTCCTAAATCAAGCCAGGTTAATGAATCTACTCTTCTTTATCATCGAGTCTTTTGCTTCGTTAGTATTAGTGATAAAATAAGGTGAATTTACTTACCACCAATTTTGCATTTGTATTTACAGTCGGTAGTCACTTGTTTTTGATAATAAATTATAGATTAAGGTTTAAAATCCCTATTTATACAGTTTAAGTTTTTGCATTCAACATTGAAAGTTTAGTTTTAGAAAAAATTCGACAATAAAATCCCTTTTTTTAGGTATAGTAGAGCATATTTTTAGATTTTTGGAATTTTTATGATTTTTTAGGTTTAAATAATCTTGTCAACTAAGAAAAAGTCATTAAGATTGTTGGGAAATAATTCAGGCATTAAATCGACTATCATTAGGGTCTGATCCATAATCATAAGTTTTTAACGATAAGTAATTTTTGATCCCTGTTACAGTCTGTTTCCCAAATTTTTGCACGATTGAAGTGGCTTTATTATATTTTCTTTGCGCGAAATGATGGAATAAATTGTTTTAAAGTCTCTGGAATAAAAAAAAACAATTTTAATTTACCATCGATATCGGTCTTTTATGCAACCTACAAAGAAAAACAATTAAAAAACTAAATCACACACACATTAAACGTGTCAAACTTATCGCAAGCAAACAAGAAAAATTAGATATTTTTATATCGTTTCGCCATAAATAAATTAAGAAATAATTTGTTTTGTAGTTTTTCTATTTAACAGGGTAATAAGTAGTACCTCATCCCTCAGGTGATTTGTACCTTGACTCATTTATAGTTTTTTTTGAAAGATTATGAGAAAACAACAATATGAAATCACAGTTTACTTACTTGAAAGCAAAATAATTTATTTTCAAGTAAAATAGAAATAACATTTTTTAGTGTTTCAAAGAAAAATTATTTGCTCTACATGTTATTTACCAGATGACTGGGAGGACAGTGACTAATCTTTTTGACCCTCGAAATCGGGAAGTTTCCAGGTGATTATCTCGCCATCTTAATTTTGAGCCTGTGAAAAAAATAGGCCAAATCTGACTACAAGTGCGTTCATGCAGTGTAAAGTTTCTGTCGTGGGCCCTCAGATCCAAAAATACTTTTTTTTACAAACAAACAATATTAAAATACAATTAAAGGGTTTACCAGAATATATGTGTGTAAAATCTGATGTTAATAAAAATTAAAAGATTTTCTAAGAAAAAATGCTTTTTTCTTTGTCTCCTGACATTTTGAACAGAACCACAAAGCTATAGATCACAAGTTTTTGTCGATAGTTATTTAATATTTAAATTCTTAAAAAATTACTAAGTGTGCAGGAGTAATAGTCCTATAAAACAAGACAATTTCAATTAAATGAAATGCTTTATAAAACATATAATAGGTAGTAAATTTAAATCCCTGGTACAACATCTCCCCCAAAAATAAAATTAAATAAAAAAGTAATCTTATTCAATACAAAAATTTTATAATTTTTTAAATCATGCAAGTTTCCGTATAAAATTATTAAAAAATTTATTATGTGTGTAAAAAAATAATCATTATATGTTTTTTTTTTTACTTAAAGCTTTATAGAGCTTATAATGTAGGTAATATAATTATATAGGAATTACTATTATTATTATAAACTTTGTTATCGTTGTATGTTACCTCTTTTTGAAACGTTGTTGCTGGTTATTAGATGGGTGGTTTCAAAAATCAATTAATAAAAATAAAATCAGTGTGGTCGTTTCCCTTTGCGTTCACACTACATACCATTACCATTACTAAGTTAACTCGAAAACATTTATGTATATTATTATTTATGTGAAAGGGCGGCACTCAAACGGTAAACACTCAGTTTTTCGCAAATGGCACCAACGTAAGAGATTTTTCACAGTTAAAGCTTCAAAGTCATTGTATATTGGGTACAACGCATCCTTAAAACTTGACGGAAAGTGAAATATTTCTAGGTAAGAGGTGCTATTTTAAGCAGGTGAATGATTCTGTCAAAACCAGAGGTCACGCGGAAAGTCTACAGAGTCTTCGCCAAGATTGCTCCCAGATTTAATGGATTCAAGGTTTAGGACTCAAGCAATCTATATCTGACTCCCTGCAGGTTTCTGACTCTCCACAGCTTGGCTAGTTGCATGCCCTGTACAAAATTCTAGTTATCAAAGCTTAGCGTAGCCACTTTTTAATTCGGTAAAAAACGAATCTTCTTGCTTCGGAAAATGACAGGCTCAGGTAAAAGGGGTGTTTGAGACGATTATTTTCGTGCCAATGAGTCCACTGCCTCGTTTCCTTTAGCACCAGAGTAGCCCATTATCCAGATCAGACTGATTATGCTAGATAATAAGAGAATTAAGTATCTTATCATTTTTTCTTAAAGTGGTTCGGCCGTCACGTGACTGGTTCTAGAGGAAGTTAAGTTAAGTCTTAAGTAAACATAAAAAAGTTGATATTGGCTGGAAAAAAAAGATTTTCAAATCCAATAAAGATTTGTCTAAAGAAATAGCGTCATTCCACTGTCCCACGCTCTCTCTTTGGAACAAATCACGTTCATTATTTTCTCCTTTTATCGTGAAAAACAAACGAATAAAAGATGAGAATTTTTAATATAAGCATTGTTCTACCAAAATTATCCTAACATACTAAACAATCATTTGTATATTACTAAAAAAAAAGTATATTCGTACCCACCGGGAATCGAACCCTGGACCTTTGGTTTTTGAGTCAAGTGACTTAACAATTAGACCAAACATACTATTCCTATAATGAATGATGTAAACATCCTGTACTCATTATACTATGTATGCCTATGTACACCTATATTATGAATAATAGGGTATTATATAATAACATTTGTAACAAGTGCACATCGTACTCATATCCCACGTGATTTAAAAGTCACGCATCATATTAAATATGTTATGTTATGTTATGTTATTACATGTTATATTTAATATGATAGATATTCAAATGGTGATAGGAGAAGGGGAAATGTGTAGGGAGCTCTATAGCTTGTTATATATGTTATGGTTTTGTGATACGATTAGAGAGAAGCTCACTCTAGCTAGCACTCTGATACAGGAGATGGTTTGTGGAACTAAAGTAGACAGGCAATGAATACATACACACATAGTGAGTGCTTTATATTGGGTAGAGAAATCATATTATAGAACATACCATAGAACAAGCAAACCAAACCAACAAACAAAACCATCTGGTTTTTCATTGAGCTTGAGCTTTATGTATGTTAGTTCTATGTTTTAAATGTGTGAAGAGCTATGTTATTAACATTAGTGAGTTAAGTATGTGTGTAGATTGTCTGTATGACATCATGTTGAATTTGTTATAAGATGAATTTATAAATGCGTGTTTGGGACGTACGCCAGTCTAATTCTATATTAAAATTGGAAAACGCGATGTAGAGCTGCTTTTTTCGGTTGTTATATGGACCCATTGGGGGAGTGTGGAACTACGTCTTGCAACCAAAAAAAAAGATATGCTCTAAATTTTGGACTTTTTCTGTGTTTAACCTGTTACGTGTAGACACAACTTTTTTTTGCTCGCAAAACGTAGTTTTACACTCTCCTAAGGCGTCCAAATGACATACCAAAATATCAGCTTTACATCACCTTCTGGCCGCCATTTTCGAAATAGTTTTCGAAAATTCTGAAAAAGTATTTTCTAGAATTCTTTTTTTTTTTCGTTTTCTCAAAAATTTTTCGTAAGGCTCACTAGCTAAAGCTGCCAACATATTTTTATTTTTCTATATTTTATTTTTTTTGGAGAAAATGGATACTTTCCCCCAAATTTGTCCCCTCACGAGAAATATATGTTAACGAAAAATTGTTTCAAATAAAAGTTGTTTATTTTTTTAAAAGAGACATTTTTTTCATTTAAAGTTTTGTTCTATTTCTAATGGTATGACTTGAGCAAATCCTTAAATTTTAACATTTCTGAAAACCATGTAAATTTTTCATATCTCAAAAATTATAAGGACCTATTGGTTGGCTTCCATTGTTTCAAATTTCAATATACTTTCAAAATGATATAGTAGAAACTAATGTCAAAAGCTCATAATTTTTGAATTGAACTGCAAAAACTGAAAATTTATGAAACCGATTGCCAAAATGTTTCTCCTTGGCCATTTCATAAAAAATTAATTATTTGATTAAAAAAATACTTTTTTAAATGTAAATCGCATTGATGGCGTTGGTTCTCAAAAGGTAAGGAGTATGATTATAGCTACAGTTTCCCTTACGTCAACCTAGTTTGCTACTATATGGCTAACTAGTTTAAAAAAAATATCTTATCAATCTTTAATAAATAAACTAAAGGGATATTAAAATTTGTTTCCGCAATTCACGACAGGTAATTAACATCTCAGCAGCAAAAAAATTAAAATAAAAAAAATTTGCAGCAACAATTAATACACGTCAATTAAAAAGTAGAAAAAAGTAAAAAAAATTATATGGTAAACAATTAAACACTTTCAAACGAAATACCACCATGCAATTTTAAATGATTTTTCTAAAAGGAAATGTAGCTATTGTAGTGTATACTTTATGAATAAACTTCCCAAAATTTGTATAAAATACCCATCTTACCTAGCACCTGTTGAAAATGACCATAGTTAAAATTTATGTAGGTTTATGACATAAACATAAAAATATATTTATATCTTTGTACACAATTATAGACGTTAATTTGATTTTTTTTTAAATTGCACCAAGTTTCCTAAATGGTACCAATACAAAGTTGCTGAAAACGTTCATTTTTTTTTGTACCAAACATACAAATTATGTTTATTTAGAGTTTGTGCAAATTTTTATTATCAAAAAGAAAAAATTGAGTCTTGATTTTGGAGACCAATGAGTTCTTTTTCTAAACTTTTTCTCATTTTATGACAGTGACTTCAAGCTCGACCCGTGGCGAAATCTACAGCAAGGTATTCGTGGATAACCCGTAGCTGAAGTTGTATGCATAACTATTAGAAGAACATTTTTTTTAAATAGTTCAATTTTGAAATAATAATATATTCTCGTAATTACTTTTTATTTTGCATTCAGTATTAGGAGAACATCTATAAAAACTGTTTCAAACAAATTTTCACTTAATTTTTAACCGACTTCAAACAAAAACGGAGGAAGTTATCAATTCGACTGAATTGTTTTTTTTTATGTTTGTTACCTCATAACTTTCGACTGGGTGAACCGATTTTGATGAATCTTTATCTATTTGAAAGCTGGTGTTTCCCGTGTGGTCCCATTTCATTTGAACAAAGAGAAAACCAACTTCAAAAGAAATATTTTCCAAAACAAATTAATATGCACTAAAAAGTAAAAAAATAACGATAATATAATGTAGTTAAAATTCTTGTTATTTTTGGAGTCGGTGTCAGCCAACCTAAGGTAGCAAACTGTTCTGTTAGAGTTGTTCCCTTGGCTGACACCGACTCCAAAAATAACAAGAATTTTAACTACATTATATTATCGTTATTTTTTTACTTTTTAGTGCATATTAATTTGTTTTGGAAAATATTTCTTTTGAAGTCGGTTTTATTTTTGTTAAAAGTTTTTTTATGTTCAAAATCACTCTTAATTTTGTTATTCTTGGTTTTATATTATGGTGGATTTGAATTTTAAAATATCAAATTTAAGAGAATTGGTACATTTTTAGACTGTGAGTCTATTTTTTGTCATTAGCCAGCTCCATAAGCTTGAAAATAAGAGGTTAAAATCATGGAATTTAATAAAAGAATACGGAGAAGATATCGCCATGTGACTAAAAAAGGCTATAAAAATAATTTATAAGATAGTACTTACATTTTGGTGAAGAAAATTCATCAAAATTACGCAACTACCGCGTGACCACATTTAAAAAAATTATAATTTCACGATACTATTTTAAAAATAAAAAAAATACTATTTTTTTAAGAAAATAAAAACAAAGTGTATGGTATTAAATTTCATCGATAAAAGTGTAAAAACAGAGAAAAAAACAATAAAGAAAATAGAAAATAGAAACAAGCGAGGCATTTGAATGAAAATTCTACTTATGTAGAAGTATATGCAATATTTAATACATATAATGTATGTGCATGATGCATGCATGTTTAAAAGATTTAAACACGCATGCATGGCTATAATCACGCTAATAATATGCTTTAGATTAACAATAACAACATAACCAAACTTAAAACAAAAATAAAATTGAATTAAAATTATAAGAAGGGACGATGAAACGATATATGTGGGTTTTTACAGTGTGTATCTGAATAAATTGTCAATAATGAATGCGGTGTCCACAAGTGACATGTGTTTGGAAGCGTCTCCCTTCACAGATTGGTACAGCACATTTAGTCTGAGTGTAGTTTTTGCTGCTGAGATGTTAATTACCTGTCGTGAATTGCGGAAACAAATTTTAATATCCCTTTAGTGTATTTATTAAAGATTGATAAGATATTTTTTAAAAACTAGTTAGCCATATATAGTGGCAAACTAGGTTGACGTAAGGGAAAGTAGCTATAATCATACTCCTTACCTTTTGAGAACCAACGCATCAATGCGATTTACATTTAAAAAAGTATTTTTTTAATCAAATAATTAATTTTTTATGAAATGGCCAAAGAGAAACATTTTGGCAATCGTTTTCATAAATTTTCAGTTTTTGCAGTTCAATTCAAAAACTATGAGCTTTTGACATTAGTTTCTACTATCATTTTGAAAGTATATTGAAATTTGAAACAATGGAAGCCAACCAACAGGTCCTTATAATTTTTGAGATATGATTGAGACATGAGATATGAAAAATTTACATGGTTTTTCAGAAATGTTAAAATTTGAGGATTTGCTCATGTCATACCATTAGAAATAGAACAAAAGTTTAAATGTAAAAAATGTCTCTTTTAAAAAAATCAGAACATTTAGTTAAGGAGCTGATATATGCATCTTTGTGTAAAAAACCTGGGTGTCCGATGGTTAGTAAGTTGACACTTTTATTTCCTATAAACTTGCCGGAAGGAAATAATATGAAACTTGTTGGCTGACTTCCTAACTGAGTGTTATCGAGTAGATTTGCTAAATGAATTAATATCTACATGGTTAGAAAAAATATTAATTTTAACTGCTTCTAGGTGTGTGTCCATTTTTCAGTTTTGATTTCTAACCACAAAAAAGGGATACAAAATTCTCATCCAATCACGCGGTTACAGGTTCATTTCATACTCGAAAACGACCAGTAAGGAGGTTCAAAATTATTTAAATTAACATTTTCCAGCAGATCAAAACCTATTATATCGAAAACCTCGAATTCCTAGACAAACGTAGGTTAGGTTAGGTTAGAGTGGCTGTCTTGGGGTGGGACATCCTTAGACCATAGGGTCCATAGGTAGACAAACGTAGAAGAAAAGAAAATCTTGCTTTTCCGACCATCATATGGTTACATAAATGTATGTCAGCTCCTTAACTAGTTGCACGCCGAATTTCTACCGAGTTCATCGTGTTTTCGAAATAATGTTTCAAACAAAATTTATTGTTGTTTCTGTGAGAAATACTTTTGATATTTGAAGTTTTGCTCTATCTCGAACAGCAAGTCATATTCAAAGCAAGGTTTGCTCAATCTCTAATAGTTTATGAGCAATTTTTTTGTATTTATCACAAACGAATAAAGATAGAACAAAACTTTAGCAAAATCGTTTCTCTTAAAACCGCTTCTATTACCTATAGCTTTGAAGGGGAAGCGCTATTACCCTTCTTGATTATTGACCATTTGTTCTAATACACTCTGTATGCTTGGTCGAAGAATCTAATTATAAACAGAATTTATTATTTAAATTTATATGGTCATATCGGTTACACGATATATTATCGGTTATATCATGATACATATTACCGAATTTCTAAGAAGGATAGTAGTTTCAGATGTCGTTGTACCACAGGGAACAAAGGTTTAAAAAAACAAGGAATTCGTATCTTTCATTGATAAACAAAAGGCTAAGAACACAACTTTTTTGCTGAAAACTGATTTGGCTAGAAGACTGAAACTCTTCTAAATCGTCAACACTTTTATCTCTTCTTTCACAATAACCGAAAGATTAAACTGTTAAGCAGTTATTTTTTCCCGTTTCCTATTTTTTTCCCGTCTAGCTTGAAAAGAGGTCAAAATGGTCAAATGTGGAAAAGAAAAAAACTAGCCCATTTTTGTTCAGCACTTTTTACTAACCAAAAGTTACACAGCAAGGAGTTATAAAGCCAGTCCAGTACCATTTGCTCAAACTAATACCTTCATAATCGTTGAACTGGAAAATCAGATATAATTTTACGAAAAGTAAATATTTTATTATTTTTAACAAAATAGAACTAAGATGTTTATCACTAAATAAAATCTGGGTAATTCTCATTTGTGACAAAGTGTATTTTCATTTCTAGAATGTGGAAAATGGCAGGTAAATAAAAGAAATAAAAATCAGAAAAATTTTTATTCTTTACCTATATCACACATTCAATTTTTATCGATGCCAATGCTTGTAATATAATAAAAGTTTGTTTTGGGTAACAGGTTTTTTTTTCTAATAAAAAGTTAAAATTGGTATTTTGTATTATTTAATTTTTTATCTCATTTCTTTTTAGTAATGTTTATTCCGTATCTTAGGTTATTCTTTAAGTTTTATTTTTCTAAAATACATTTTTAAAAATTTTTGCCACGCAAGAGCTAATGTAGTTATATTGAGTTTTCAAAGTTGATGCAAAGTAGAGACAATAACATTAAATTGTATGGCATGAAGGTTTTCTATGAAATTCCTACAGAAAAATGATCAGAATATAAATTATAGTAAAAATTAATTCCTACAATTTAAATTATTACTCCTAAGTTTCCTTTTTTACACTTGTAGAACTTGCAGACGTCCGATGGACTTAAAAATTTGCACTCTTATGAAAATTTGTGTTCCTAAGTCGAAACCCATATTTGATTTATTCTATTTTCTTATCCAAAAGGGTACACACTCTTTTACTAAGCGAGACTAAAAAAATAAGAAAATAAAATATGGTAAAAAAACAAGCATTATTGCACTATAAAGTGAATAATAATTTTATTTGTTTATAACTCTTTAAAAAAATTTGAAATATTTTCAAGCTTTTTTGAGAGGTATTTTCCTATAAATTCCTATCTTTTTGAGTACCTTATTGATAAAGTTCCTTATCGAATTCCCAAAACAGAGTCAATGAAGGAACACATGAAATAAATTCGATAATATAGTTAATTGAATAAAGTACAAGTAAGTTTCGTTAGTTTGTAAGTGAATTTGTGGTTTTAATTTAAACGAAATTGATTTGAAATTGGTTATTCGTTGCATACAGAACTGAATTTAGTATCATGTGCGGAAATATTTTTTAAGTTTTATATTTACTTTTTTTATTGTATAATTAATATAATTTTCACACAATGATTCAATCATTTATGTAATATTGCTTGTAATAATATTGCCTATATTATAATATAAAATGTTCTTTATTAAAAAAATAAAGGGAATAGTATTACATAAATGAAATGCGACACTTATGAGTTCGTGAAAAATACACAATATTTGAAGGCATGTTACTTTGTTATCCTTGGCCCATTTTGGGCTTTATCAGGATTCATTTTAAGGGTAAAGAACTGAAATTGAAGATACGCAACTCCAATGTAGTTTAAATCTTTAAATGTTGTCATGGCAATCAGAATTTCCAGATCATTTTGTAGAATTAAAAAAAGTTCAAGGTTTGAAATGACCAATGACATAATATTTCCGTGCGTGGCACTAAATTCTGATCTGCACGCAACGAATAGTAATAAAATTTTACAAATAATAATTTAGGTACAAACAAATACATTTACTATAAATTAATAAAAAGCCTGCAAATACAACCATTTCTGAGTATGTAACGATGTATTGGATCTTCCAATTTGAAAGACTTACCGGGTGTTTTAAATTATCACATCTTAAACAATATAGGAGATCAAGATAGCATCAATTACTTCATGAATTTTTACCTTTTGCTTTCTTGTTAGTAACCTCTTGCGGAGATCTGGTCCTTTTTTCCACCCATATCAACATTCTCCTTTTAATATACCACCTGCAAAATTTCACCCGGTGTGACCTGAAACAAAAAATAACTGGAAAGAGAATTGAAAAACCTAGTTAGTTTACGATTTCCCAAATTGCCAACGTGAATTATTTCCCGAGAAAGAAGTTTCGGTTCTCAGAGGGGGAAATCTTACAGAACTTAAATTTGACCTGGACTTGCAAGAAGCAAATTTAAGCATGAGTTGCCTTTTCATAATCTTGCAAGATAAGGACAAATTTAGATACCTTTTTAACATCTTTCTTAGATACCTTCCTTCGAGTATAACAACATTTATTTGGGACATTTTTTCCTGTATTGATCCTTCATTTATAGCTACATTGCTAAAGTGGGGGGACACCTGGTATATTATCGAATTGTATCTCAATTTTCTATCTCTTTTGTTCATATATTAACAATATTACAATTGTTTCGAGTTAAGTTGGCACTAACAATACATGGAGAAGCCGATTTGGTGTTACTTTGTTTTTTGTTATTTATAAAAATATATTTCTTTTTTTTTGTAGATACTCTGTATGCCATACAGGGGATCGACACGATCAGAACCGTAGTGATAATTCAGTCTATGTGACAGATTGCTTTATATACGGGGAGCAGGGAGGGTTGTTAGGGAGTATTATGTAAGTGGTAGTTGATAGAGCCTAGCATAATATACCACACTATATCGCGAGAAATCGTATACCATATACCACATAGTTAACAAATGCCAAGGTATTTTTATTTAGAGTTCGTATGTGGATAAAAATCTGTGGAGTTAGATTTGATCAGTAGCGTAAATGTTTTTTATTTTTCCTCATGAGGGGGGGGGGGTGTGGACTATTAATCTTCATGAAAACTTCTAAGAAAACTATAATCGAGTTTAGTGGACCACCGTCTTTAACCTTTCGAAAGCCCTGAGCATACAAGGATTACGGCGCCCTTGTGTAGATAAGAGTAGATAAGCAATATTCTAAAATTATTTAACCATTGTTTTTATTTCTTCACATTGATTATTGTACCCTTCTAGTTTTCAAGATAGGAAAATCATAAGTTTAGGGCAAGAAACTTCGAAAACCGAATTAACGATCAATTGTTTTGTCATTGAATCGTGTACTAAATGCGTGCAAGGGGGCAACGGCGACAAATAATGATTTTTTTGAGGGTAGGCTGAGCCCCTGTCGATCGTAGGGCCTTGAGCACTGGCCCAAAGTGCGCAGTGGAAACGAGGGGCCTGCAAGTTGATCTTCCGTGTCTGTTTGTCTTCTTTTAGTATAAGCCTTCTTTTGAAGGATGTATTGTTGATTTCTTCCGATGGAGAAATTTATTTTAGTTTAATTAGAAGTAAATGAATTCTGCCATGGACAGGGACGTGTTTCCTTCAGATATTACGTTAATTATATCTGTTAATAATACATTTCATTGCTTATTTCATAAAATTGCACAAAAACTGAATAAAAACTTTCAGCAACTCTGTATTGGTGCGAATTAGGAAACTTGGTACAAAAAAAATCAAGAAAACCTTTATAATTAATTACAAATAGTTATTGTTCGAAATTGATCTTATCAAATGAAATTCTAATCGAAATTTTTACAAGACGTTTAGAAAAATATCAGCGTGATATTCCTAACAGCACAATTTTTTGATTGTATAGTATTTTTTAACGATTAAAAGCGTCATAAAACAGCAACAATTTTTCGTAGATCGTCGATAATCGCATAAAAGCCACTAGTTATGAGGAAACCGTGTGGTACGATTGAAGTATCCGTACATAATGTATGCTATTTTCTCCTAGATGTTAACTATATTATAATATATGATTGGGTGAAGTAAAATTTCCACAAACGTATTTAGTATTTTCCTCAAAACATTTCTAGTTGAAATACATAAAATATGTATACATGTAGAAAGGGTTTATAGAAATATGTTGTAATAAATTATATGATACATACAGAGTCCATCTCGTTGAGTAAATGATAATGATGAGAAATTCTACATATACAGAAAACCTTTTAATTTATTTAGCTTGACGCTACTGGAATTTTCTCTATAAACGCTAACCACATATTCAGAGTTACGTTATTTAGTAGATAGTAGAAATGAAACAGTCATTGTGGTATAGAGTCAAATGTTTAAAGTATGTTATACATTTTCCCATTTTTTTTTGCGGAAGGAAAATCGTTAAGAATGAAATAAAGTAAGTTTTATTCTTCAGTTATATATGGAATGTCCTGGGATTGAATCATTGAATTCTTTTTGATCTATACACTCAAAAAGACGTTCTCGAGATACGCTCAACATGCAAATTATGTTCAAGAAAATTTACCTATCCAAACTTCTATTTTACAATATCTGAATTCTCTTAATTTTCAATTCCCATTAATTATCTATTACTAAATTTTGCTTTGTTTTACACTTTTTCCTTCCGTGTTGACGAAATTAACCTGATTGCTTTCAGGTACACATGGAAATAATTGCTTTTTCAGATCTGGAAACTACAATTTATAAATTAATATTTTCAATTCGTCAAAGTTCATTTCGTTCTTTGATAAAACTTAAAAAATGAACTCATCACTCTTGTTTGTCGAGTAAGTCGAAAAACTAGTTTCTAGTTTTGGTACCATAAAGTATAAAATTTAGGATTATTTGAAGTTCTAATTTAAAAAGTTAATTGAATTACTTTACTTATTCAATAAGTATTAGAAAATTTTCATTGGTGAAAATATTACCTCAAAGACGCTTTTGATATCTTAACAGACATATTTTGTAATTTATATTTAGTAAATTCTTTCGATATGTATCTAGCTTCGTATCAAAAACTTCTTACCTCACTCTAGTCTGAAAAAAATCCATCTTCTATTTCTAAACTGGTTAAGCGGCTCCAAAACTTATGCTCAAAAGCATTGAAATCTTTGAGTGCTTCAAGAAAAGTAAAACTGCTTATATCCAGGCAAACCAAATTTTCTATAGGTACATTGTTTAAAAGGCAGTTACTTCCAATGTTTCCCTTCCGCAATTCGAATTCTGCAAGAGAAGTTCTTGTAACCGGCTACGTTTTATGGCTAGGACAATGTATTAGCCTCGCTTTTAGATTAATGTCAGCGAGTACGTATTTGTGTGCTGTTCAGGAATATTTTTTCGTCCACGATTTCTTTTTAATTAAAGTTTATAGCGATCTTGTATTTGCGCTTATCGTTGCTTAATAACATCAAGATGTGCTGAATTTTAGCCATAAATTGTGACACGTAGAAATCGGGGCATTTTGAAAAAATAAAACTTGAAATTTATCTTTTAACAGTAAGAAAATAGAAATTTTGATAATTAGTATAAAATCACTTAATTCGTAGAAATTGAGGCGTTTGGCGCAGGAAAAAAAATAAGTTGTTGAAAATCACTTAAAAAATACTTATATTCAAAGAATTTTAATAAGAATTTGTATAACATTTAAAAAAGATTTTACTTCCAAGTGTCGGGATTTGAACTCAGTACCTCTGACATAAGAAGCGACTGTTTAACCTATAGCCACACATTTCTATGCCAATATAATAATCATCGTTTGTGAGGTTGAATGTGTGGATCGTAAGGGTTACACTCATATGGACAGATTGTTTTATTGTAAATTTGACTAGTAAAACACTTTCTGTCATTGCTTTTCAATTTTCCCCTTTCAAT
Source organism: Chrysoperla carnea (assembly GCF_905475395.1). Taxonomy (NCBI): domain Eukaryota; kingdom Metazoa; phylum Arthropoda; class Insecta; order Neuroptera; family Chrysopidae; genus Chrysoperla; species Chrysoperla carnea. The sequence continues at coordinate 132,034,442 of NC_058337.1, forward strand.
AATTTTTCCAATGTGTATTCAGCTGATTTCATCAACCACACAGGATAACAAAATAGAATCTATATATAGACTATGTGTACATAGACTAGTGGTACATTTATTTATTATTTCCCGTGTTTTTATTTTTATTTTTATTATTATTGGTAGCTGTAGGTATCGGTAGAGGTAAAAAGAACGACTGATTGATTGACTTGTTCACTTTGAACACATCATTGTTTTTCAAATTTATTAGTTTAGGTATCAAGAGAGAAGAAGAGTGTCATTGCATTAGGTATGAAGTTTCAATTTTCAAATCATATTATATTTACTATATATGTATATATATATAGTATACGGTTATTTTTTATTTTTATTTCATTACTTTTTTTTCTTTTTTATTATTAGATCGAAGTACAATGTGTGCTAGAACACAATCTATACGATTTTTATTCACGAAACTTTTTTTAATTGAATTCATTTTAGGAATGGTCAAAAATACCAAATCATGCCGCTTTTTATACCATAGATATATTAAATATATCAAGGTATACTAAGTTTAGTCCCAAGTTTGTAACGCTTAAACATATTGATACTACGAACAAAATTTTGGTATAGGTATTCATAAATTCACCTATTTCATATTTGTCTGTCAACACCATAGCTCAAAAATTATTATAGCGTGCTTAGATTGATCTTTTTCAGAAATACAAAAATCCTTATTTCTAATGCATATGCTTTTAACAAACTCTGCGTGAGAATTACTTTAAAACACATTTGGGGTTCATGGACATTTGAGCGCCATACAAATAAGTTTCCAGCATAATTAATAATTTAAAAAAATAAAATAAATAAATATAAAGACTCGACCTTTATGAAATCTTTTCGGATCATAATGCCATTAATACGCTTTAATCGACACCTCAACAAAGTTGATATCATTCTTTGTTCGCGCGATATCGATGACGAACAAAATGACCGCGAACGTATGTACAAACGTACACATACATACACATACTTCTTCTCCAAATTGGTGTCTTGAACTGACCATGAAACGTAAATATATGTTGAAAATTTCGATTAGAAAAATTTGACGCATTACAGTCGGGCTTCGTTTTTCATTTTCGATCATGCAACAGAAAAACCACCAGGTCGGGTCTTCGAATGTTTGACAAACATTACATTCTCGTCGGGTTAACAGTTGGGTTGATTTCCCGGACCCTAATATCAAACCGATCAAATTGTACGAAACCCGATCAGGTACCTGGAATTATTTCTAATGCACTGGGCAGTTCTTGCGAAATTGTTTCGGAATGAATACAATAATTTCCTCAAAGCTATGGATCTTTTTCAGAAATAAAAAAAAAACGTTTTTTAGTTCCAACTGCCTTAAGGTTGTACAAACACCAGGACAATTTTTAATAAGAAGGTTGTTTTTTTTATGAAGTTGGACTAACTCTGAATCAATTCTGAAAATTTTAGGGGGGGGGGTTGCTCGTTTATTTAAATCAATAAATGACTTCAAAAGCAGGTATATTTAACATTGGTTTTATGGGAAAACGGCAGATGGATGATATGTTATCATAGATTTCTCCAAAATAAGTCCGTGGAAATTAAAAAAAAAAAAAAACTATTTAAATTAAAGTTAAAATTTTAATAAACTATGTTTACTTATTTAGCTTTCGATATTTCGAAAACCAAGGCAGATTTCAAAAAATTTTATTCTTATTTTTCGTCTTCATTCAGGAAGTTATAACAAAATTCATCATCAAAGTTGAAAATAAGGTACAAATAATTTCAACCCTAAATCTAAAATTGCCTTGACGCTTGTACTACCTTAAGTAAATATAATGAGTGTTATCTTATGTATATTTATTAGTTTAAAACACAGTATCGGCTGGTTGGTTTTTGTAACCATTAAAAACATAAACCTGCATATATTAAAAACATGTATATTTATATATTACCTGAAGTCCTGGAGTAATATTATGTTGTTATATTAGAATAAAGGTACGGATGCTGTATACATATTCCGGATACGGAAGCCTTTATCATCCGTTTTTGAATCACAAATATTTTTAAAATGAAATTATTATGTAAACAAAATTATTAATACATAGGTAGGTAGTAGGTACACAATGGTTAGAAGGTAGTTTTACTACATTTTATGTATTCAATTTTTAAGGTTAATAAAACAATTTATTTGGTAGGTTTCACAAATTAACCTGTGCTACATTTGGTGAAAACATACATTGTGAAAATTAATTTTTTCATTTATCGTTTTTATACCATGCATATACGTAATATGCAAGGTATACTAAGTTTAGTCCCAAGTTTGTAACGCTTAAAAATATTGATGCCACGCACAAAATTTTGCTATAGGTGTTCATAGAGAATCACCTAATTAGTCCATTTCCGGTTGTCCGTCCGTCCGTCCGTCCGTCTGTGGACACGATAACTCAAAAACGAAAAAAGATATCGAGCTGAAATTTTTACAGTGTACTCAGGACGTAAAAAGTGAGGTCGAGTTCGTAAATGAGCATCATAAGTCAATTGGGTCTTGGGTCCATAGGATCCATCTTGTAAACCGTTAGAGATAGAATAAAAGTTTAAATGTTCCTTATCAAAAAATAAACAACTTTTGCTTGAAACATTTTTTCGTAAACATCACTGTTTACCCGTAAGGGTGCCAATTAGGCGGAAATTTTATAGTATGTACCATACTTGAATATCAGTTATGTATGTGTCACATGTATGTATGTGTTATGTGATAAAGAAATCAACACTGTCTATGCATGGTATTTCAACAATTAATTCAGTCAATTGTATGTTTTCACTTGTTATAATTAGAAATTTGTAAACAGGTCTGAACTATTCTTAAAATTAGGTTTTTAAGTTCTTTAAGGATATATGAACATGGTAATAAGATATGATTTAAAGGCTCAAAGTTTTTTCATAGGTAGACTTTTACTCAAAGAATATGTGGTTAAAATTGAAGCTTAGGTATCCATGCAAATTTTTAAGAAAAATATCATTGAAAATCGATGTAAAATACAATGCTTTTATGGAGAAATGTCAAAAAACGACATATTTTGAAAGTTTTTGATAATTTTCACTTAGAACGAATGAAAACAAATTAAAAAAAAACTTTATGAGAAAGTAAACATATAAGCAACTCTGGTTGGAACGGTAATGAGAGAGCAGACAAGTTGGCCAAACTGGGAACCACCATGGCTCCCACTCAAGAAAAGCTTGCGAGGATGCCATACCAAGAAGGTCTTAACAGATTAGGAGATAATCGAAAAAACCAACAATTAAGCATGGATCAGCTACGAGGGAGGGCGAATCGCCAAAAGCCTGTTGGGTGAAGGAAACTCGCTCGGTAACAGAGCCGAGGAGATCTTGAAAGTAAACAGAGCTGATATTAGAGTCATCGTAGAGTTACTCACAGGGCATGATAACCTGAACAAAATCAGCATCACATTGGAAAAAGACAATCTCCCACGTGTGGCGCTCATACAGCAGCGAAGGAAATGGTTTGGTCCGGCCATAGTCGAAGCAGAAGAAATTAGGAAACTCAGCGCTAGGCAGATCCTGGGTTTCAGTACATCAGTAGGTTATAATAGCCACTGAAAAGCGTAGCGGGGATAGAGTACAAGGGTCTATTTGGTTAGCTGCTCTAAACCATTGCTTCGAGGCCCGATGCTCGAGCATGGCCCGCTAACCTCCATACCCATACTCCCACACCCAAACATATTAGCAATGACATAGAAAAGAAAAAAAACCAAGTATCTACATCCATATAAGGAATGTAAAAGCAGGGTAGATTTAGGGTTGAAATTATTTTTATCTGATTTTCAACTTTGATGGTGAATTTTAGTATATCTTTATGAATGTACACGAAAAATAAGAATAAAATTTTTCGATAACTGCCTTGGTTTACCAAATATCGAAAGCTGATATCAAAGATATCAAAGCATGCTTAGGACGTAAAGTAGGTTAGAGTTCGTAAATGAGCAACATAGTTCTATTCTAACTTGGATCCGTGAGACCCATCTTGTAAATCTTAATAGACAGAACAAAAGTTTAGGTGAAAAAATGTTTTTATGCAAAAATAAACAACTTTTGTTTGAAACATATTTCAAAAACATCATTATTTAACCGCGACGGCGCAAATTAAGGCAAAACTTCGATAGATAGAGAGATGAAAATTTGTAGCTTCAACTTGAGTGTCCTGTGTTGCTGGCTGGTATACCAAAATAAATGGATTAACTCCGAAAAATTTGTTAAACAACTTCCCTATTGAACCAATATTACTAATTACAACCTTGTAACGACAATTTACTAGTTAAAAAAATCTTGTAATGACAATTTTTTTTCTCAAAAATTATTTTATGATCTTTTTTTCTTTCTAGCTATTATATCAAAATTAAGGCTTAGTTACGGCTTAGTTACATTTTTGATGAACATATTGAAAATGATGTATAAGATTGCAGTGAGATAAAAGCTTATCCGGCTTGAAGGACCAAATTATTATATAATTCATTCATAATGCTGTTATAATATTTTGTTGGAAATATTATAAGAGTATTAACGTATTACAATTCATAGACTATTATTGATTTCCTCTTTTACAGATTAAAGATCGAGCAAATTTGAGATAGAGGAAATATGATATGTAAATTTTTAATTCAAATTTTAGATACAACAACACTATTAATGTACGGTCCTGTAAGCCATAGTAAAAAGCTAGTCAAAATCACACATTAATTTATAATATATCTATGTATATGTGTTGACAAGTAAATCAACCATAATTTGTAACAAAATCTTGATTGAAAAGCCTGATATTATAAACAATAGCCTATAAGTTATTAAAATATGTTTATGTTTATAGTGTAAATTCAAATCAACTAACACTAATGATGTAGAATGATCGGCGATAAAATATACTCTTATATATACAGCAAGTTTAGGAAAAATGGGTGTAATAAATATAATAAGTATGGAGTACTGGCAGCCACTTTGAAATTTAAAGGTTGAGTCAATTATCTTGATAAAAATATTAGTTTTTCATGATGGAACCGATTTTGATTTTTTAACCGACTTCAAACAAAAACGGAGGAGGTTATCAATTCGACTGTATTTTTTTTTTTATGTTTGTTACCTCAGAACTTTTGACTGGGTGAACCGATTTTGATGATTCTTTATCTATTTGAAAGCTAGTGCTTCCCGTGTGGTCCCATTTCATTTTGATCGAGTTCTGATAACGGTATCCATGAGAAAGTATGCACGACAAGAGGACGAATAACTCAATATCACTTCGATGATTCTTGTTTTAGTGACAAATTAGTTAGTGTACTTCAGATTCACTAAAAATCACAAAATAAAACAAACTTTTAACAAAAAGAAAACCAACTTCAAAAGAAAAACTTTTCCAAAATAAATTAAAATGCACTAAAAAGTAAAAAAATAACGATAATATAATGTAGTTAAAATTATTGTTATTTTTGGAGTCGGTGTCAGCCAAGGAAACAACTCTGACAGAACAATTTTCTACATTAGCTTGGGTGACACCGACTCCAAAAATAACAATAATTTTAACTACATTATATTATCGTTTTTTTTTTACTTTTTAGTGCATTTTAATTTATTTTGGAAAAGTTTTTCTTTTGAAGTCGGTTTTTTTTTTGTTAAAAGTTTTTTTTATTGTTTCTTTGTTTGGAAGTTAATTTGATAGAGAGTGTTTTTAGCTGTGTATTAAGTGTGATTTTAGAGTTCTTTACTCGATCAAACCGCTGAGCATAAATGGTTAAAGCATGGCTAGGAATACTAACGATCAACTTTAAAAAATTTAATTAGAAAAATAAATAAAATCAGTTAAGCCACTTAACGATTCTACAAACAAATCGGTCACACCTGATTTTGTGGCATCGTAGCTTCTAAACAGATGAACCGATTTTGATTTTTTTTTTAAATTTGAAAAGTGATTTGATTAGAGTGTTCTTAGGTATTTTTCAAGTGCAAGTTTAGGATTTCGTACCCGATAACAACTAAAAAAGAGGTGATATAAGGTGGTGATGTTGATGCAAATTAAAAATAAATAAAATCGGTTCACCCGTTTAGAAATTACAGGCGAATCAATCAAACCTGATTTTGTGTCAATAGTTCGATACAATTTTTTCGAACATTCTGTTTACATACCATAATATTATATTGAAACAAAAAGTAAAGGCTGACCCTTAGAACGAACTTATAACTACTGAAAATTTCATCCATAAACATGAAAATTGTTCTTCTGTTTTGTTAAACATGATAATGACATTTAAAACAAGGCGTTTCAAGACTTTTACTCATGGAAACAGAAAGAAACGTTTCGAAAACTCTGTACGCATTGATCTCTACATCGCGATGTATATTGAGCGAGGCTGAACCGTTAAGCCGACCTTCAGACATTGGAATGTAGCGTCAATGTTGTCTCGGGTAAAAAATTCAGAACATGAAGCATTCGGTAGACATTTGGGAACGAATTTTTGACATCATGTCCGGCAATACGTTTTTCCGTAAATTTTTTTTTGTTGGGAAAGAGACAAGCATAATTTGATAACATATTACGATGGTTAAAAAATAAATCCTGTAAATGTGTGAGCAACTAACCCATATAGGGTATGGAGATTGTAATCCGAAAATAATCTTCAACTGAATCAGTCTGTGTGCATACGAGCATTTCGCTCACGGTTATGAAGATGTTTCTGAAGTCTTCTAAAGCATTTTTCGTTCGAAAGTTATATATTTATCTGGATTGTTTGTGAATTTATCCGGATTGAAGACCAATGAATTGAGTAAACAGCATTTATAGTTGAAAATTGCTATGAACATTGAGACTTTCGGAAAATATTTATCTTCTGCTACTGAAACTTTTTCTACCATTTAATAAGACATTATTGACTGGTAATTTAACCCGCAAAGTGATTCGAGACATTTAAAGTCAACAATCTCGGAAACGGCTCAAACGATTTTCCCTAAAGTTAGTATGCAGGGGGTTTTTGGGGCAAAAAATTGACTTAACTTGGTTTCATTTAAAAAAAATGTCGTTTTATCTGCGTTTTCATGAAAAACTGAAACATTGACTGCAAAATATGACTCTTTCTGACATCTATTGGCGACGAAATAAAGTACATTACCGGGACATTTAAATTGGTATTAGTGTGTCTTTTTAACTCAAAAAATACCGAGTAAAGCTCGGTGATCCAAGTACTAAATTTTATTCGATTTGTATACCTATCTTAAGGAGGATCCCTCACCAGTAATAGAAAAAATAAATTAGTAGAAAATGATCCAAATTTTTAGTATGTTGTAGTTAACGATACATATTATTAAATCAAAAAAAAATTTGGGTAACTTATCGATCAATTAAGAGAGTAATTAATTAATTAAATAACAATTAAATAACATTCATCCTCATATCATGCTATGTTATTCAGTGTATTTTTAATTAATTAATTACTCTCTTAATTGATCGATAAGATACCCAAATTTTTTTTTGATTTCATAATATGTATCGTTAACTACAACATACTAAAAATTTGGATCATTTTTTACTAATTTATTTTTTTCTATTACTGGTGAGGGATCCTCCTTAATGACAATACATTTGATCGATTTTAAATAGTTAAGCATTTCGATATCAAACAAGATTTCTAAACTTCTATACCATCTCAAAGGATAGTTTGTCCAATGTTATTGTAAAAGAAATACACTATTGTTGAATGAATTCTCCCTAAACTTTGAACGTTATTGTAAACATAAAATTTTGTTTACAATGAAAACAGACGATAAATTCAACTCTTAATAAACATATCGAGGAGCTAGCTATACAGCTGTACATGTAATGCTAAAGAATAATGAATTGTGTTGGATATGTTTGGTTGTAAAACAATTTGGTTCTCAACACAACTAAACATAAGCAGCTCCAAATGTAATGGACAGTTGTTATGTTTCCTGTAGCAACTATTTCCTTTGTATTTTATGTTTTAAGATTGTTAACAACAATAAATAATATATGTATGAAGGGGAAAGTTGTCTAGATCGACTCTTTCCTTGTGTTGACCCACCGCTTTTTTTTGAGTTCTTCTGTAGCGAGCTTAACGTAATCAAATTTGTTTAATGAAAAAACTTTCTATTCTCAAATACTTATACGACTTTTTATTATTAAGTTTATTTTTACTACATCCAAATATAGTTCACAATAGATGATAAAACTTGACTGTAGTTAACTTGAAGAGCCTGTATTGAAATCTGCTGGTATCGCACACTGTGCCCTGTTTATGTAGTTACAATCAATTGTTACCATACAGTCTAGCAAATTCTAGAACTGTCACGTATGTTCTATTATATATTTTACTTGTATATGGTTTCTATCTTTGTTTAAGTAATATAAAACGATATTGTTTATTTCTTTTTAGAATTGTCTAGATTACATTTGTTTTTAAGATAGTTATGAATATATCGTCGGGTTGTTTATAACGACGGATTAATTATATTGTCGGGTTAATTGTTAACACCACACTTCTTTTGAAAAGGGGGTTAACATTGCATCAAATCGTGAACCTTGATATTTTTGTTTTTTTTTGATGTGTTGTTTGCAATTTAAAGGCAATGTTAAATCCAAATTTTTGATTTAACCGGATTTTGACCGGATAGTGCCGAAATTTTATAGGACCGATAGTTTCGGAGATACAACATTTTAAAGTTTGTCTGTTTTGTTAAGCTACGCGATTTTAAGCAAAATTTCATCCTGTAAACCGTTATAGATAGAACAAAAGTTTAAATGTAAAAAATGTTTCTTATAAAAAAATAATAAAGAACTTTGGTTTGGAACATTTTTTCGTAAACATCGGCTTTGAAAAATTTTCTAAATATTAGTTTCCAGAATTATTTTTTTCCAGAATGATTTAAAAGACCACTAGTTTGATGAAAAATCAGCCTTTCCAGGTCAGAACCGGCAAAAATTGAAATAAGGACCAAATTTTCGACTTTTTTCTTATTTCCGACATGATTCGGCCGTTTTCTGAGGTCGAAAACTTGATACTAACATTGCACCAGTATTTCCTAATCCTAACTTCTTTCTTAAACGAAAATTATCGGTGGTTTAATCAAAAGTACCTACAGCCCTCTCTAACATACTTCTCATATGTATATCTATCTATCCACCGATCTAACCTGGTGCTAGTACTGCTTCTGATGAAGATATATATAAATAAATAACATTTTCCTAGTGAAATTTGATGATGACTATTATTATTATGATTATTGTACCTATAGTTACAATGTGCAACATGTTTACTAATAAGTAGACAACCTCAACACTCAAGTAAATTCATTCAATTCCGTTTCTAGTATAACACTTTACAAATAAAACTTTATCTTTGTACCTACACCGTCATCATATACCTGGTGTTTATTTGAAAACTATAGTTTTAATACAAAGTGTGACATAAAAGTTTGGATCACTCGTGAACATGGTAATGCTAGAATTAGATACATTTCCGGAACAATTCTAGAGGAAACTAGTTTACAGGTGATTTTTATGCATAATTTGAAGATCAATCCTTACTTTATATTATAAATGCGAAAGTAACTCTATCTGTACGATAACTACTGAACCGATTTAAATGATATTGCAGAAATAGTCTACACTCTGAGGAAGGACATAAGCTAATTTTAGTTCTACTTCTAAAACTCATCGATTAAGTTCAAATTTTAACACGATTTACAACCAAGCTACAAGGGATGTTTTTACGTATTTTTTACCTTAGGGGGTTGGAAAGATGGGACGTGTACTTTGCATGTCCCATGTAATGGGGGGGGGGTTAAAAAGTGGGGATGAATGATCGAATATTTTCAAGTATACTCAATTCTGATATCGAAAAAGTAATTATCTTAGGTGATGGATTCACCAATATAGGTTTCACTGTAGTTGATAGTATTGTTACTTAAACATTAAAACTATTCATATTATACCTTTGACGTCCTTTTAAAGTTTATTTATATACCTTTTGGCATGAATTTTAAATTGTAAAAGTTTTATTACTTCAGTAATTATTATTACAACAATAATATTATGTAGGTATTGTTTTTGATATCCAAGAAAGTTTATGAGAAAAATTAATTATTTATCCATAACGGTGAAAAATGTTTTTCTAAGACTATTTTGCATTATAATTATTCAGGGACTGATTATTTAAATTAATTCCTGGAATAGGCCAGTTCCGAAAAATATGTCGGAACAAAAATAATAGCAATTCATACAAAAAAGCATTTATAGCTTACTCCAATAATGTTTACTTCGAAACATAACGATTTACATATAAAGTTCTGGACTGTTTTTTGATTCGTTTTTAAATTTGAGTTAAACAACTAACCAATATGCATGATAGACTTTAACTTATAAATTAGATTGTAAATTAGAATACTGTAAATACTTTCGCTTCTACGCACAGCTGAAACCGCTGTTTCTAGAAGCCCGAAATTTTGTTCACACGTTCCTTAAGTAACACACGTTCCTTTATTTCACCTATAATAAGTTACAATGCAAAGTTTCTGAGATATCGCAATGTTTGGTTCGATTTTAGTCCGTATCTCAAAAACTATTCGACCAGTCATCAAATGCACCCCATTTTTATACTTTTTAAGTCAAAATTACCTTATATACTGAATTTTATCGAAATTGGAGATAAAAAAATTTCTCGATTTTTTGCAATTTTTTTAAGGGGTAGGGGAGCGGAGGCTAACACCGTACAGCGGCTAATTCCGTACATCACTGTTTATACTGAAGGAATTGAGCTGCGTGCGTTTGCTTGGTGTCAATCATTAGCGCAGTAGTGTTAGTGTAGCCTCTTAAATTACTGTGTTATTAAGGGTAATAATTTTGGTATAAATAGATGTTATGTGATTTGGCGCTCGTTTTTACAACTTTTAAACATAAAAAAAAAGATTATTAAAGATTAGAAAAAGTACCTATTTTTATTAAATTTTATAATGAAATTATTATATTTCGGACTATAAATATCTTTATAATAAGATATTGATCAAAGAATCCCTTTATTGAATTTTTTTAGGTAAATTCTCATTCTTGAAATTTGAATTCGGTTTCGGGAATTTCCGTACACTGTACGGTATTACCCGCAATGAAGCATTGCATGAAATTATTTCTCCAGAAGCAGCAGTAAATGCAGAATCAGAGATATCACATGAACTCATTTCACCAGGAGAAGCAGTTAATTTAGAATCAGAAATATCACAAGAAAAAGCAGTGATTCTAAGCTCACCGAATTTCTCCATTAACAGACAGTAAAAAAAAGCATATCTGTGTATTTTGTGAATAAATAAAAGATTACCCACAGTTAATTAAAAATTTTTATTTGTGAAAAAATACCTTTTTTCAGGCTTTTTAGGTTCTTAAAATTATGTACGGAATTAGACGCAAGTCTCGGGTAATTCCGTACAAATAACTTTATAGAATAATTTGATATTGACACTGTCATATTGGACACTGTCAATTATGGATTATTTATATAAAACTAGACTAAATTTATGATGGCTTGATTCATAAAGCATTGTATTCTATTAAGTAGGTTCGAAGAAATACACGTTTAAAGTTAGGTGTACGGCATTACCCTCCGCTCCTACTACTCTTTTGGAAAAGTTGAGAAAAACACAAAAAATAATTTTGTTTTGGAATTTGATGAAACTCGGTGGATGGTGTAATTTTGATCCAAAAAGTATAAAAATCAGGTAAATTTAATGATTGGATGGACCTTATAGAAAGTTACAATGTCAGCGAGTATCATAGGCCAAGCATTTTCAAAAAAGTAAGAGTTTCCCACCAAAAAATTAAAATCCATAAAATTTTGAATGTGTGATAAGTGAGGGCTAAAACGTGATATTCTTTGTTTTTAAAGGAGAAATTGCCCAGCAAAGCGTTCGAGTATCTGCTAGTTATGAATAAATCTGCGAATATATTTGTTCCAAAAAATACTTGGTTTTCTGGATACATAAATTTTTTCAACATGCTTTTCAGTTTTGTTGTATTTACATAATTATAGAGACTTGTAAAGTATTTTATTTAATAGATAAATAATAATGCAGGCGTTACTTTTGCATTTCTGTAATAGGGTGGTAGTCTGCTTAATTCAACTTTCATGGTAAATATTACCTACATGTTCTTTCTAAGGTAACATAACAACATCCATTTATGTAGATAACATAACTATATAATTATATTATTTATTATGAAACTAATATTTTTAGTTTAAAAAGTTATACTTCTAATAAATACAAAGCTTATTAGCAGACTAAACAGACATACAACATACTAGTATATTTATTGGGGAAAGTGTAATAGGTATCATGAATCAAAATTTTCATTTATGCCTTTTTTTTTTAAATAACTGCAGAAAGTCTTTCTAGTCTTTCCTGGTTAGGTGTTTGAATTAAGATTTCAGCGCCATAATGATTTTGAAGTAATCATTTCACTTGATTTAAGATCAAATAGCTATTATTTTATTAAAACATATTTTTAACACCATAACCTTTAAAAGTTCAAAACGACTTTTTTTTATTTTAGAAATGTTTTAACAATTATTTAGACAAGTGAAATTTACAATATTTTAAATACCCCAGAGAAATTTTTCGGGTACGGAACCCTAAGATTCCACTTGAAACGTATCTAAGAACACGCTCCATAGACCTTTTCATCGATTTGCTTTTGTTTCGGACAGGGATAGAAGATATAGGATATGTCTTTACTTGATTGAAAACAGTCCGAAACAAAAAAGAATCATTTTGTAAATGAAAAGGGTAATCTATTAAATTACCCTTTCCTTAGAGCCTTCTCCAAACTGGACCGATTTTGAAGATCATCGCTTTTTTTCAGCTTTTTCGAGTACGGAACCCTAAAAACAAACTTGAAACATAGCTAAGACTACTCCCCATGAAATTACCTTTCAAACGAAACAAAAGAATCCAAAGCGGTTCATCCGTTTAGTCGCTACGATTTGGTCCGGACGTTAAAAATTAAAAATCAATGCAATTTTGATTCCTTAGAAACAAAATATAGCAAACATTGAAATTTGTTTTTAATCGATTCATAATGGAGTGTATACCATGTAAGTATCTCTTAGCTGGAAAACCTAGTACCACCATTATTCACCGATAATCATCGTCATCGATAAACATCGTCATCGATAAAAAAGTGTGACCCATGGGTCATGATGTGTGCAACATGTGCAATGTCATAATGTAACGTTATACCTAATTCTTATAGTTAACTCTAAGTAAGTATAGTTAATTCTTGGCATTACAACTTACCCTATTATGGGTATGTTTATCGTATTTTGTTTATTTATAAAATTATAAGAAATTTTAATAATTTTAATAAATTAACAGACGTATTATAAAATTTATTTATTTAACAAGAAGACGGTAAAATCTGATTGTTCACAGTCTAGTAAATATTATAAAAGATTTGGAATTAAAAAAAAAAAAAAACATACTCTTTAATTTACTACTACTGCAAACTATTACTACTTAAATAAAACTACTTTTAAATAGTTTTACGTTAAGGATGTATGAGCATGGTAGTGGGAGCACAAATTTAAAAATAGATATTTTCAATTTTGATGATAAATTTATATTATTACTTGACGATATAAGACGAAAAGTAAGAATAAAATTTTTCGATATCTGGCTTAATTTTCAAAATATCGAAAATTGAAAATTTTGTTTAATTATTTAGCTTTCGATATTTCGAAAACCAAGACACATATTGAAAAATTTTATTCTTATTTTTCGTCTACATTCATGAAGTTATAACAAAATTCATCATCAAAGTTGAAAATAAGATAAAAATAATTTCAACCTTTAATCTACCCTGCTCTTACATCCCTTATATGGACGGTGGCACTTAGTTTTTTTCTTTTATAATTCATTGCTAATATGTTTACTTTCTATTAAAAAGTTTTTTTTAAATTTGTTTTCATTCATTCCAAATGAAAATTATCAAAAACTTCCAAAATATGTCGTTTTTTGAGATTCCTCCATAAGAGCCAATTTATTTTATATCGATTTTTAATGACTTTTTTCTTAAAAATTTGCACGGATACCTAAGCTGAAATTTTAACCACATATTCTTTGAGTAAAAGACTACCTACAAACAAATTTTGAGCCTATAAATGAAACATTGTTGTCATGCTCATACATCCTTAAATAAAACTACTTTTAAATAGTTTTACGTTAAAATATTTCTATTCCAATATATTTCTACTTTTAAAGAATTATACTTGAATTAAACTATACTATCTAATAAATAACCTGCTTTTTAATTTTTTTACTCAATAACAATTCCACTTTCAAAGATTTATACTTTTAAATAATTCCATTTCAAAAGAACACTATTTCTGTTAGAGTGCAACAAAAATGAACGAAGTTATTTTAATTTTCTGATCAGGATTGAATATTAAATTTTATATATCTTAGTTAAATTATGGCTAAATTTTGTAATATTTTTTACGATATGTCATACTTAGTACAATATAAATAGCATTCCTTTTAGAAAATAAATTGTTTTAGAAATATTAAAACATTCTAGAATGAATCATCGTTTTGATGATAAATAACTATATGTTTAATTGGTACCACGTATGTTAGCAAAACTTCTAAATATTTTAAACTATTCGGAAATATCTACATAATAAAACCAATTTAACATAATTAAATATTTTTAAATATTTTCAAAATAATTTAACTCTACCGTCATTTAAAATAGTTAAAAACTAAAAGGTATTACATAATAATTATTCTGTTAACATTTTGTAAAATTATTATAATTAAATTAATTTATATATTTATTACAGTGCCGGATTAAGCCCATCGGGGGCCCAAGGCCAATAAAATTTTGGGGCCCCCCTTTTTTGAATAATTGTAAAATTTATCGTTATTTGTGTATTCATAGCATTCGTACAGCCTATTCATATCATTCCAAGGTTATAAACGAAATAAAATGAACAAAATATTGAATCATAAACTTTATAATAAGCCTCATTTCGAAATTTGAAAAAAAAACAACTTGAAATTGAAAATTTTTGCTCAAAAATAATCATATCAGATTTTCGTGGGGGCCCCTGCCCGTCGGGGGCCCTAGGCCATGGCCTAGTCCGGCCTAATAGGTAATCCAGCACTGATTTTTATAATTATATTAAGCTATATATTTATGTCATCATGGGCGTCGCAGAATTAATTTCATCTGTATCTACACTTGTGTGGGTCAAAACAGTATTTTCTTTTACTTTCGATACCGAAAAATGATTGCTATATGCACCTCTAGAAAATTATCTCCAAATATGAATGTTTACCTTAAGCAAAAGTTTATTTTCATTTTAAAACACTTGATTACTAAGATTGATCGATTGGAATAAGAAATTTTCGAGTAATTTTTTAAGGAGACAAAAATGTAATAAAAATTAAAAAATTAAGTTAAAAAAAAAAACGTTTAATTTTATTTCTATTAGGTACTCTTACTTTTATCAATCCATTAATGCCAGATAAGCAGACTTAGGAGTTTCGCTTTATTCTTTGCTAACGGTCTCTCCTTGATATCGAAGTTTTTTTTTATGGTTTCTTAAAGAATCCTAAATTCAAAAAATTAAAATAGAAATTCAAGCAATTAAAATTTTTTAATATATATTTAAATTTATAAAAACCTTTGTATAATTTGATTGCTATTTATTGAAAATTACCACACAAAAAACGTTTTCACCCATGAAAGAAAAAAAAAAACACTTTACAAAATATTAAAATAAAAGCTTGCCATGAATGCAAAAAACAAAATCTTCAATATTCTCTCATATAAATTAGTATAATTTTAATTAAGATAAACAGGTTTCTAAATGAAAAAGTGTTTCGAGTTATTAAAATATACCTTAAAATCGTTTTAATAAGGCTTTCTTTATTCACTTTTATATTTTAGTCAAATGAGTAACGTTTAAATAAAATGTTTTATCCTCCATGTATTGGTACGAGAGGTGGCAATGTTTTTAGAATTTCGGGTATTTATTTTCTTATTGTATTTAGAGAGGGATGAAGTACGCCTTACATCTGAGAGTGGTTGCGTTCAATAACCTGGGATGTGTTCTAATAAAGCAAACTAATTTCTGTCTGGCAAATTGCAGCCGCCCTAAAAAGATTTTTTTTTTAAATTACTGGAACGTATCCTGCGCAGTGTTCTTAATGGCAAAACTGTCTGGCAATGAAAATAATCATATTCACTTAAAATCAATTTTTTTGTGACGTTTCCATGCAAAGAGTCATCTACATTAAATATTTCAACGATTCTAGACCATAAGATGAAAACAGATCAAGTTGCCTAATGGTTGCCTCGGAAGGTAGACAACTTGATATCTAACTACCTCGGAAGGTTATTTTCTTTTTTGAAACAGCCACAATTTTGTCAGTAGTGCCTTGTCTACCAAATTCATTCTATAATCCAAATTTTAAGAAAATTTTTGAATCTTCCAAGTTTAAGAAATATTCTAGAAATGTTCTAGCTACCAATATAAACTATTACCTTCTATGGTAAATGGATCTTGAGCTATACATAGTAGTCCAAGTTATAACAGCAGGTAGACAACGTTAAATTAATGACAACTTCTGATTAGACTTATTGTCGGGGAAGTGCCTTTTCTAGATATAGTTTGTTGAAGTTTTGGAAGAGAAAGGATATTTTTGTGAATATTGCTAAAACAGTTTCTTAGAATAGTTAGAAATTTGACACACAGTGTGTATGGAGGTGGATTGATGTCAGCAACGTTTTTTATTATTATTTAGCTCAGAGTATTTATAAACTGTACCTGCAGTGTATCTCATGAAAACGATTTTATTTTTATACAATTTTGTGACGTAACTTAATCCTTTAGAAGGTTTGTCAACGAAATTTTTTTTCTTCTAATGCTTAAAATATTTTAAATGAACGATTTAAATGAAAATTATGTTTGTTTTGTTTTTAAAAGATTATTTTAATGTATGTTTTGTATATTTTTGAATACGAAAATTAATTATTATGTTTTTTGGCTCGATTTAATAAAAGTGAAAAGCTTTTCACGAAATTATTCAAAAAGATAAATAGTGATACAAGTAATCATTCTAGTAAAGTTAAGGGTGAAATGGTCTTGTGGCTATGGTGTCAAGTGGTGTCAAGTGGGAGATTGTCGGTTCGAAACTCATTCACGTCAATTGATTTATTTTTAATGTTTGGTTTCATCGGGGTATTTTGTATCGGGTTTTTTTTAAGGAAAAAGCATGTTATAACATAGGTATAAGTACGCATTTTGTTAAAATATATCCCCTTAAGGACCCACAATAAAAATATTTAGCTAGATTATAAAATTATTAATTAGCTAGACCGGTTTCGATTGCTTTGGCAATCCTCTTCAGTAGCCTAAACCTCTTAAAATTAAAAAGTCTTAAAATTAAAAAATATTTACAAATCCGAAAAAAGAACCGCATCAACCTGAAACAAATAATAATAAAATATTAGCCTTAAAATTAAAATAAAATTATTTACCCGATTATAATAATAATAAATCTTTATGTTACACCCTCTAAAATAATGTAACTGCCTGCTTTCACCTAAAACACAATAAAATATTAAGTTTTAATCCTAAGATAGGATTATCGTTATGAATATATCAAAAAACCAAGGGATTAAGCCTGAAAATAAAATATAAGATAAGAAAAGTTGTAAATATAAAATAAAAAACACAGAAATAAAAATAAAGAGAAAAAACACAATTTGGGCAGGGTTTTTTTTAGTTACCTGTTTCATTTGTGTTGTCTCGAGAATCGATATTTTATGCTATTTTTCATCTTTTTTATTTATCTTTCCTATTATTATTTTTTGATTTATTTTTTATTTTTGCTTATCATTTTTACTTAATTTGATTTTTTGTTTGTTTCAGTTTGTCATTTGGTAAAAATTTTTTTATTTTTTCAACTTATTTTCTTGTATTTTTATTTGTTATATATTTTTTCTTTATAATTTTGCTCACTTTCATTTTTTTATTTATTTTATATTTTATTCTGTTTTAGGTACACTAACTAATAACTTCTTCTGTTTTAGGTACACTAACTAATATTTTCTTCTGTTTTAGGTACACTAATTAATAATTTCTTCTGTTTTAGGTACGCTAATTAATAATTTCTTCTGTTTTAGGTACACCATTTTACTTCATTTGGTAATACTTATTCTATTGTTCTTTAATTAATTCTATTTTAATTTTTTAATTTTTTTTATTTTTTAATTTTTGTTTTTAATTTGCTTATTTTCATTTAATTTTATTTTGGTTTGTTACAGGTTTTTCTAAATTCTAATTATTTATTCTGTTTTAGGTATACCGAGGATAAAAATTTTTAATTTGTTGGTAATCTAATTTTCTCTTTATTTTTATTTTTATTTCTGTGTTTTTTATTTTATATTTACAACTTTTCTTATCTTATATTTTATTTTCAGGCTTAATCCCTTGGTTTTTTGATATATTCATAACGATAATCCTATCTTAGGATTAAAACTTAATATTTTATTGTGTTTTAGGTGAAAGCAGGCAGTTACATTATTTTAGAGGGTGTAACATAAAGATTTATTATTATTATAATCGGGTAAATAATTTTATTTTAATTTTAAGGGTAATATTTTATTATTATTTGTTTCAGGTTGATGCGGTTCTTTTTTCGGATTTGTAAATATTTTTTAATTTTAAGACTTTTTAATTTTAAGAGGTTTAGGCTACTGAAGAGGATTGCCAAAGCAATCGAAACCGGTCTAGCTAATTAATAATTTTATAATCTAGCTAAATATTTTTATTGTGGGTCCTTAAGGGGATATATTTTAACAAAATGCATAATTCAGCCCACAGAAATGCTCATCTTAATTTGAATAGGTATAAGTAGGTTTAAATTCATATATTTTACTCTTCCTTTGAATAATATTGGTTAACTTCAAAGGCTGTCATTTCCATGAAAAATAGATAAAAAATTTATGGACAAAATAAGTTTGCAAGCCCTAAATACCAATGTTCTTATTTTACGCAACTAAATTTTGTTACGTTTTATAGCGTAATTTTGTAATAAAAAATTTGAAATGAAACCAAAATAATAATTATACATAAATTTCTACAATTAAATCGTTTGTAACTAAATTCGAATTATAAATGAAAATTAGATTGACTGATATATTTTTGTTTAAAAATAGCATTAAAAATAGGGTTGCCAATATTCACAAAACCATTTAACATAAACCTCTACACAAAATTAGACAATTACTATTTTCTCCGTTTCTATTCGTTCGTTTTTGTTTTAAACAGGTTATTTTTCGTCATTTTTTGGAAAAAATATCATTGTGGACTGCATGGCACAGAAGAGTGGCTTTCATTAATTATAAAGTGAGAAATACTTTGAATTTAATTCAAAAACTTTTATAGTCTTCATAAAGCTACCTCAAAGTGTGCACTTTTCTATGTTTATGGCTGTTTTGAGCCTTGCTCGAGAAATGATGGAGCTTAACGTATATTCAGGTTAAGAATAAATGAATTTATAGTGAAATGAGCTTTAATTTTTGGCTCACACTGTACTCGCGGAGGCTCCACAAACACAATATTCATATATAGTACATGTATACAATTGTTTCTGTTCAAGTTCCAGACTTTCGTAGTTTTTATACCATGTATATATGAAATATACATATTATACCATGTATATATGAAATATACATAGTATATTAAGTTTCGTCCCAAGTTTGTAACGCTTAAAAATATTGATGCCACGCACAAAATTTTGCAATAGTTGTTCATAGAATCACCTAATTAGCCCATTTCCGGTTGTCCGTCCGTCCGCCCGTCCGTCTGTGGACACGATAACTCAAAAACGAAAAAAGATATCGAGCTGAAATTTTTACAGCGTACTCAGGACGTAAAAAGTGAGGTCGAGTTCGTAAATGAGCATCATAGGTCAATTGGGTCTTGGGTCCGTAGGACCCATCTTGTAAACCGTTAGAGATAGAACAAAAGTTTAAATGTAAAAAATGTTGCTTATAAAAAAATATAAAACTTTTGTTTGAAACATTTTTTTGTAAACATCACTGTTTACCCACGAGGGCGTTAATTAGGTGCCAATTTTATAGTATGTATTAATATAGGAATATCAAAGTGAATATCTTTTGTTATTTACGTGACGTCAAAAAAACAAACGATTGCGCATCAACACTTGCGCATTATATGAGAATATCAGTTAAATATGTCAGATATGTATGTATGTGAAATGTGACAGAGTTATCAACACTGCCTATACATGGTATTTCAACAATTTACTCAGTCAATTGTTTGTTTTCACTTGTTTCTGGTACATTTTTCATAAATTGTTTAACTCTATGTTATTTTAACTTAACAATGGAAAGCTCAATAATTTTCTTCTTATTCGAACTAAGAACAAATACATCAATAAACAATTAGTTGTATTGAATATTTCAGGCAGTTTTAGTTTTCTAGAATTAAAAAATTTGTTCAAATACAACACTAAGCTCTTCTTGTTAATCAATCGACTTTACATTCTAATGGTAATTATACCATGCATATATGTAATATGCAAGGTATACTAAGTTTAGTCTCAAGTTTGTAACGCTTAAAAATATTGATGCCACGCACAAAATTTTGCAATAGTTGTTCATAGAATCACCTAATTAGCCCATTTCCGGTTGTCCGCCCGTCCGCCCGTCCGTCTGTGGACACGATAACTCAAAAACGAAAAAAGATATCGAGCTGAAATTTTTACAGCGTACTCAGGACGTAAAAAGTGAGGTCGAGTTCGTAAATGAGCATCATAGGTCAATTGAGTGTTGGGTCCGTAGGATCGATCTTGTAAACCGTTAGAGATAGAACAAAAGTTTAAATGTAAAAAATGTTCCTTATAAAAAAATAAACAACTTTTGCTTGAAAAATTTTTTCGTAAACATCACTGTTTACCCGTGAGGGCGCCAATTAGGCGGAAATTTTATAGTATGTACCATACTTGAATATCAGTTATGTATGTGTCACATGTATGTATGTGCTATGTGATAAAGAAATCAACACTGACTATGCATGGTATTTCAACAATTAACTCAGTCAATTGTTTGTTTTCACTTGTTTTATTATAATATCCTTAATAAGTATAAAAAAATTGAGAATTTTCTGACACTGCCCATAGTACGACAACTACCATCAAACAAAGTTTGTATTCTTTAATGACGATTGTGGACCATCCTACTTTCAAATAATATATTGTCCAAGTCCAATTAAATTGCATATAAATAGTTTGAGTGTTGGATGGTTAAATTCATTTGTATTGAAGGA
Organism: Chrysoperla carnea; assembly: GCF_905475395.1. Classification (NCBI taxonomy): domain Eukaryota; kingdom Metazoa; phylum Arthropoda; class Insecta; order Neuroptera; family Chrysopidae; genus Chrysoperla; species Chrysoperla carnea. The sequence goes on from NC_058337.1 coordinate 132,055,855, forward strand.
AATGAATGTACAAAATTGAACATTACATAAGCAATCAGTTTAGAATGGTTGTAGGTCTACGTTATGTAGATGTACGTAGACAGTGTGTCCACTAATGAAGATCACAAGAAACCCAAAAATATTCAGCGGAGAGTAAAACATAATGACTCTCCTTAACTTTAAAGAGTCAGGATATCAAAAATTGATAGAGTATTAATTTCTTTATATGTTCCCAAGCAAAGACTTGTAATTAAGCAACTAGCATGATGTCCACTCGCTTCGCTGGGTTAAAAAGTAAAGACCATCGTGTTATAGCCTTAACTTCCTTTTCTCTCATTTATTCCCTTTCCATAACTCGAAACAGGGGTAGGGATTGTTTTACATAGGTAAAAGTATATGTACAATTAAAAAAAATTAAAATTTGAGTATTTCAGGCGAAATTTTATCTTCTACAACTTTTATAAATATTGTTAATACGATTGAAGGCAAAAGAAACGACGTATTCTCAAAATACTGGTTTTTGCTACCATTTTTGATCAGTACCTATCCAAAAATTACTCTTATGACTTTTTCTTTAGACGTTTAGTTTTGAAAATAAAAATTCTTGTTTAACAATTAAAATGCAATAATCGATTTTAAGAAGAATGTGTTATTTTATCAATCTCTGGGAGAATTCGCTTAGTTACCGCAGCCCCTGCGCTACGAATTTAAAAAATATATATATGACCGCCATATAAAACTGCAATTTTCGTCTAGATTACCGATTCGGTATTTTGTTAATGGATTGATCGTCGGATTTCATATAAAAACCATAAGCTATGAGAAAAAACACCCGGTACGAAATAGGCTAGACCCATTGATTGTTTGTTTTTATTTGTACCATGCTTGGGACACCCTGTATTATAAATTGATTTGTAAATGTTGCATGATTTCATTATTAAAACATGCATCACGTACGTTATTTTGTGTGGATTTAATAGTGTCGTTTTAGGGTTTAGGTGTGAGTGAAGGTATCGAGGGGATACACCATTTGGTTGGGTTTATTGGTACACTCTCTCTATTCTGGGTATAGATATGGCACATATTATATTTGATATGCATACACACACACACACACACACACATATATATATATATATATATATATATATATATATTATAAGCTGTGAAAATAATTAACAGGCTTATGAAAATTTATTAGCGTAATAAAATATTTGTGTGCGAATATTATTTGCGGCTGTTAATCCTTCACATTGTGTGTCGGTGTGTGTGACCACATTGGTGGTCACTTTTACATAAATTTTATTAAAACTCATTTAAAATGTCAAACTAAGCGCTTATGGATGCTCTAATAAAGCTGTTTTCTTTTATAGTTTTTCAGTAGTGATGGAAAATTTATAATTGCTATTGGGAAGATCACTAATGATGTCGAGCAGTCAGTATGAATTAGTTCTATATGTAATTATTTATCAAAATTAAATTTTTCTTCATTTAGAACACGAGCGCTTTCTATGAATGGGAAATAGAACTATTATTAAATATTAGTACACGAGCACTATCTATGAATTGAAGGAAGAAGAAAAATTGGACGGAGTTTCAAGTTGCGTAACATTCCTAGGTGATGATGTCACGTTTTTTTATCAATCCACTCTCTGTATTTATTTTTTGAATAGTAGTAAAGAAGTTTCACATTTAACAACAGCATTGGTTTATGGAATGACTAGATTACGAAAAGATTGCGCGATTCATACGTTTGAGCAGTATTGTTGTAAGTAACTATGATTTCCTTAATATTTATCTTTTTCAACGCTTGCTGAAACCCAGATTAATCTATGTTATCGTTGTTCTATTTTAAGTCACCGGTTCTCGTATGAAAAAATGACTTTATCAATAAAATTTTCAATGGCTTATAAAATTCTCAGCTTTAGTTTATCGACGATGAAATAGATCACCCAAAAGTTTCTATATGTCGGTCATTGATCTCATGTTTTTGGAAATCAATATTAATTCCCAAGTTTATTTTTATTCCCGAAATTCATATTAAAATATTTAGAGGCTATTAGTTTCTATTTATAGGAATTTTAAACCAATTTGTGAAATATTTGTCTATTATTGAATTTTCAAGTACAGAACATTTTTTTTTAATTTATAGTCGAAGATTCAAAGTTTTCTTTTTTCATTTCTTTATAATTAATAAACTCAAAAAAGCAAACTAGTATAAAAAACAAAGACTAAAAGATTGGTACCTTTAAGAAAAATACCAAATTATTTCACAAAAAATAAGAACAAAAGCTTTGTTATTTTCAAAATTTCTTGTAGTTAACAAAAAAGTTTTTCTAGTTTTAAACTTCAACTTTTTATCTGAGAGGACAAATAGCTCTCAACGAAGCGCAATGAATATTTCAATTGAAATTCGAGTGTTGAAATTATCCTTTTAACATATGCAAACTTTCTGTCACTTTTTCAAGTTTACACGGTTCAGCAAGTTTCAATTATTGTGAAAAATCTAGTAGGCTAAAATTGTATACAGTGATGACAAAAAAATGAAGGCATAGTACAGTTAAAGATGTTACAAATAAAGGAAAAAGAAAGAAAGCGCTCGCATTTTGCTAAAACCTCAGGAAATGTGTTTCTTAGGCGACAAATATCATGAGTTAGTGACGGAAATGTTGCAATTTTTAAAAAACAATAAATTGTTAATTCAATGGAACGGTTAATGTTAAAGTTGATTTACAAAATTAATAAATAGCCAACTTGAATTACGTATAAGTTATACATGTATAATAGTTTTCGATTATTTGACAAACACTTAAACATTTACGTCATACAAGTTGCCTAATTACTAATTTTTTAAGTGAACTTTAACATTGATCGTTCCATTGAATTGACAATTAATTGTTTATTAACAAATAGAAGCATTTCCGACACTAACTCATGCGTTACTTATGATATTTGACATCTAAGAAACACTTTCTATGACGTTTTAACAAAATGCGAGCGGTTTGATAATCGAAAATAATCGATTTCTGTATTCCCATTTTATGTAATAATAATAATAATAATAATAATGGGGTTTAACCTCCGTTTCTCTGACATATACGCCTATAACAGAGGCCGCCCACATCATTATTTGTTAATCTTTATTTATTTAACTACATACATATTTACAATTACAATTAGATGTGGGTGAATTCGGTTACTTCGTTCTTACCCAAGCGACGACAATGTGATCAATTTTACCGCCCTTATTAATTTCTAATTGTTCACACTACCGCTGCCTGGATTCGAACCCGCAACCTAAGCTTAGGTAGACGAACGATCACAGGCTAACGCCTTAGACCGCTCGGTCATTTAGGCTCTAAATGGCTAAGAAAAAAACGACCATATCACGTTGAACATGCAAATTTTTCTCCGATCACCCATTTTATGTAATATTCATTACCAAGGGCTAATTCGATACAGTTGCTCTTTAACTATATATTTACATATCGATAAACGGACCATTTAAAAAACTGTGTGTATTTACTCTTTTTGATAGCATTTGATGCAATTTTTACATACATTAAATTTTCAATTGGATGCAATTTACATGATTTTTTTTTTGTATAGGCAACATATACACATTAGAGATTCATTTTAAACAATTCTACCAACTTTAAAAACTTGAAATAATTCGATTCGATTTCATGATGATGATTTTTTTTTATATTATATTGCTTGTTTAGACCAGGCTAAATACATCTGATATTAATAATTTTTGGAAAAAATTAGTTGCAGGATCGGACCCATTTTTTTGTGTAGGACTAAATGTGTATAACTGAGGAAAAATATTTAAAACAGCTGAATTTAGCCGGAAAGGGGTGCGCCGGGGGTGCAAATAGGGAGCAAGTGGTTTTTAGCGATTTGTGACTAAAGTATTAACTATACAGAAAAAAGTTAAATAGGAAAGTTCTTGGCAATAAAAAAATACATAACTTTTGTGCTTACCATTTTTCCACATAACCTCAAATTTAACGAGTAAAATGTAAAAAACTAATTTTTTTGTTTTTAGGCTTTCTTTTTTAGAAAAAAAAATCGGAAAAACTGGATATGTTGAGGAAACGTTCTGTTTTTTATTGCCAACAAATTGTTTTTTGATTTTTAAAAAAAAGTTAAATAGTTTTTGAGATATTCAATTTTTTGGCAAAAACCACCCCTTTTTTCAGCTGGATGAACAATCTATTTTTTTTCATCGTACAGTGTTGACCATGGTCTCATTTTCTTTGTTAGGATGTATATTTTCATTTAAAATAGTAAAAACATATCGTTGCAATGGAAAAACATTGTTGAAATCGCCAAAAACTAAAAATTCAATTTTTTCGTCTATGCATTTTTTCAATGTCTATGATAAATACAATTAAAAATTAAAACCGCGTTCATAATTAATGTTTTCGATTTTTCTATTTAGTTTAAAATTTTTTTCAAAATATTAAACAAAAATAAAACTCTATCACAAGTAGCAGCTGCTGTATGTCCTTCTAATTGTTATTTTGGTATTCTAATTGTTGTTTTATGTTTTTTTTTTTTGGTTGTTAATTGTTGCTTTTGAAATTTTTTTAATTGTCGATTTTAACTATTAATTGACTTTGTCATTTGTGTTTGAACAGTCTCTGAAGGAAGATTTTTTAAATTTGTGCTGTGTTTCAGTTAAAAAATATTGGTTTTTTCTTAAATTATTTTAATTTCAAATAATACATAAACTTATTAATACCTAATATTATTTATGTAAACAGTTTAGTAACTTTCGTACAATTTTAATAACATTTTTCAAAATGCAACGTTGTTTAATTTGCGAAAAAGACGATATTAATTTAGTGTTGATCCAAAGTTCTGCAATAGCCACTCTAGTTTCATCTGGCAAAGCAAGGAATGATTTAAGGTATAAAACCTTCCAAAAATTGGAAAAATCTTTTGTTCATAATTCATGCAAAACAAAGTACAACAGACCCAGTGCTATTGAATCAGCTGCTGTAGAGGCAGGTACAAGAGTCAGTTTAGGGAAAAAAATTGTACAGAAAGCAAGTGCATTTGACTTTACTTCCAATTGTTTTTTTTGTGGGGAAAGTGCCGATGAAAAGACTTTTAAAGACATTAGACATGTAGAACGTGAGAATACGAAAAACCATATTATTACAAAATTGAAGTTAAAAGATAAGACAGATTTCTATAAATCTTTGTTAGCTCGTATTGAAAATGTTGATTTAGTTCAAGCGAAAGCTTGTTAACATAATAAATGTATAACAAAATTCTATCGAAATAGTACCGAAGCTGTTGGACGTCCTCTGAGTAAAGATACAATCACTTTTATTGATTATTGTATCGATTATATCGAAGCAAATTGTAATGATTGCCAATTTTCCTTGAATGAAATCAAAGAAAATTTTGCAGGAGATATCCCGAATTTAAAAACAATAAAAACTAAGTTGATTGAGCATTTTGAAGATAGTCTTGTTTTTTCAAGTATAAAAGGAGACTTAATAATTCTTATTAAAAAAAGCGTTGGAAAAAAGCTCAATGATAAATGGTATGACGAACGATTAAAAAATTCAGCAGAAGAAAGAATGAGGATCGTAGATATGGCTGGAAGTATAATTTACGAAGATATTTGTTCTAAATTATTTGATAAAAGCAAATATAATAATGCGCCATTGGAGGAAAATTTATTTGACGACTTACCAGAGACATTAATTAGAATTTTAGAAATAGTTATTCAATTAAATAAAAAGCAAAGCGAATACAATAAATCAAAATTGAAGAAAAAAGTAGCAACGATGGCGCAGTGTTTAGTATCGGCAGCGAGACCACGATCGTATTTACCGCCAATTTTATTAAAATTATCCGCAACGATACATAAAAAATACGCTTCGAAGGAATTACTCGATGAACTATCATATTTAGGATTATGTGTGAGCTACGAAGAAACAAAACGTTTTGAAGCTTCTATTATAAATGATCCTCAAAATCATACAATTTTAGAAAACAGCTATGGTCAGTACGTTGGTGACAACGCTGACCACAATACTTGCACCATAGACGGAAAGAATACATTTCATGCAATGGGCCGTCTTTTGATCGTAACACCATCATCTACTGTCATTACAAAAAAAAGTATTCCTCGATTACAGAAGATTCCCAGTGCTGATTCAATAGGTAAATCTAGATTTGTAAAGCTGCAAAGCTTTGAAAGAGGAAATTCAGATGGATTAAAAAAAATAATAATCCAAAATATTTTTGAAAGTAAAAGTACTGGATCGCTTGATGTATCTATAATGGATTTATTGTGGCATTATTCAAAATATTCAAATGCTAATGCAAAGGGGTGGTATAGTTTTATGCAAGATTTTTACACAAAAAATACAGGCTACAGTACTTCAAAAATTATTCCATTACCTTTTATAAACAATTCACCAAGTGATTATAATACAATTTTTACCGTGTTGCAAAATGCAGCTCTCGATGGCAAGGAAAAATTTCCTCAACAATGTGTCTTCTTCGTTACCTTCGACCAGCCGCTGTATATAAAAGCTCGTGAAATATTGGCTTGTGCAGAAGATTTTGAAAATAATCATTTGGCTTCAGTAAAAGTTAGACTTGGTGGTTTTCATTTATTAATGTCCTTTCTTGGAAGTGTTGGATATATTATGAATGGCAGTGGACTCAAGGAAGCTTTTACAACCATTTATGCTGAAAATTCTGCTGAAAAAGCGCTTACAGGACATGCTTACAGTAGAGCAATTAGAGGACATTTTCTAATTCATTTAGTGCTTTCAAATATAATTTTCGTTTCATTGGAATTAAGCGAGGCCGAAAAATTAGAATTAGATTTGCTTTTGGATACTTTGGGTGAACCAGAATTTTTTGTTAATATGAAAAAAAAGGAAGTTATCAATCTTCAAAAAAAATTTTTAGAGCAATTTCAAGAAATAAATGCTCGTGGCAGTACATCACAACTGTGGATCCAATATTGGAACATGATTTATATAGTTAAAAATTATATAAAAGCTGAGCGATCAGGAGATTGGAATCTCCATTTAAAATGTGTTGAAAAAATGATACCGTATTTTCATGCAAGTGGCCACTTTTTATACGCAAGATGCGCTCACTTATACCTTCAAGACATGCGTAGTTTGAAGAGCGCAATGACTGAATTTGAGTTTGAACGTTTTACCAAAGAAGGATATTTTACAATAAGACGCAGCGATAAATTTTGGTGTGGCGTATGGTCAGATATGGTTATTGAGCAAGTGTTGATGAGATCTATGAAGACCCAAGGCGGATTAACTCACGGCCGTGGATTAACGGAGAGTCTTTTAACACAATTTGTTTCAACAATGATAATTCTTGTTGAAGTATGCAACGACGTAGAAAAATTTTGTAATGTTTCGTCTACAACATCCGAACAGCACGTTGATGCCAAAGAATCTCGCATAAGACGAGACGTAAAAGATTTAGAAGAATTGAGCAAATTTTTCAAGATATACGATCCCTTTCCTGTTACGGAAAAAATTATGTCAATTTTTTCTAAAGTAGTGGGTGGAAAGTCAATTAATTGCCACAATGCTTACGAAGTTGGAAGAGAGGCTATTGATAAAATAGTAGGTCAAGATTTTAAAACTGTGAAATTGCAACGAAAAAATAGGGTGTTGAATCTGAAAGCTATTGGATCATCCATTAAATTGAATAATGAAAAAATTGTAGTTAATCCTTTATTAATATTCCAAAGAATCGTGTTGCAGATACAACATAAAAATGAAATGAAAGATTATTTATGTTACGAATTAACTCCATATCCGCTGTCACTTTTTAACGAACATGGTTTTAAAAAAAATGATAAAGCTGAGTTATACAAAGATTTTTCTGGTAAAAATTCATTGGCAACGTTAAAAACTAAGGTCCATGTAGTTGACGGTGGCTTCTTATTACGCAAAGTAGTTTGGCAAAAAAACGATAGTGTTGATGAAATAAAAAAGAAATATATGAAGTACGTAAGCAAAAATTATGCTTGCAATAGTTACATAATCTTCGATGGTTATCCTAATGCTGAAGTTTCTTCCTCTAACACAGACCAAACAGCTTCAAATAGTACTAAAGAATTAGAGCGAACACGAAGATTGAAGTCTAAAACAACAGAAATTATACCCGATGTTCATGAATTTCAGAACCATACAAAAATACCTTTCAGACCAGATCAATTTTTATCTAATGAAAAAAATAAAAATAAATTAGTTAAAATTTTATCAACGGAATTTGAATCTGCAGGATTTATATGTATTCAAGCAAAGGAAGACGCAGATTCATTAATAATTAATACTGCAATTCAAATCGCCGACGATGATAAAACTGTTGTTGTTGTTGGACAAGACATCGATCTTCTTGTTTTGTTGCACCAATTAAATTCAGAATATTTAGACATTTATTTATTCAAACCAGGGTCAGGTAATATAAGAGATACATACTACTCATCCAATTGCTATAAAAATAATTTATATAAAAAATATCTCGCATTCCTGCACTGTTTTTCTGGATGCGATACAACGTCTGGTTTTGCTAGAAGAGGAAAAAGATCAACAGTAAAATTATTGCAAGAAATTAAAACTTTGAGCGATCTGATTGATATTTTTTACAGTAAAGATGCTAATAAAAAATTACTTGCAAGTAATGGCCAGCAATTGATCGCTTATCTTTATAGTCGGAAGATAACCACAAAATTAAATAATTTGAGATTTGAACTTTATCAAAAAGTTTCTGAAAAATGTTCATTCCAATTAGAAAATTTACCCCCGACTGAAGGAGCTGCCACGCAACACACATTTAGAACATACCATCAACTTCAAGCGTGGCTTGGAAATGAAATGAATCCAACAGACTGGGGTTGGAAAATATCAAAAGATGGAATTTTATTGCCAAACTATTCGGAAGAGAGAATGATTCCTGAAAATCTATTGGACAGAATTTCTTGCAAGTGTGAAAAAGGATGTACAACCTCCAAATGTAGTTGCAGAAAACATGCTTTAAAATGTACTAATTTATGCACTAACTGTCACGATTTAGAAAACTGCGTCAATAATCGACCAGGAAGAGAAATAAAAAGAAGAAGAACCCGAAGAAAAACGAAGAAAATTAACGGCGAGAAAATAATTTGAGGAGTTTGTTAAGTTTGTATAATATTAAAAATATAAAACTGTTCCAAATTCTAAAATTTTTACTTTTTTTCTTTCAATTATTTTTAAAAAGCTAATATTCCCAGCAATGATAATGAAAATTTTTTTAATATGTATATATAAAATGACAGATAGCAAAAATATTAATTATAACTTTTTTAATTTTTAATTGTATAATTATCATAGACATTGAAAAAATGCATAGATGAAAAAATTGAATTTTTAGTTTTTGGCGATTTCAACAATGTTTTTCCATTGCAACGATATGTTTTTACTATTTTAAATGAAAATATACATACTAACAAAGAAAATGAGACCATGGTCAACACTGTACGATGAAAAAAAATAGATTGTTCATCCAGCTGAAAAAAGGGGTGGTTTTTGCCAAAAAATTGAATATCTCAAAAACTATTTAACTTTTTTTTTTAAATCAAAAAACAATTTGCTGGCAATAAAAAACAGAACGTTTCCTCAATATATCCAGTTTTTCCGATTTTTTTTTCTAAAAAAGAAAGGCTAAAAACAAAAAAATTGTTTTTTTACATTTTACTCGTTAAATTTGAGGTTATGTGGAAAAATGGTAAGCACAAAAGTTATGTATTTTTTGATGGCCAAGAACTTTCCTATTTAACTTTTTTCTGTATAATTAATACTTTAGCCACAAATCGCTAAAAACCACTTGCTCCCTATTTGCACCCCCGGCGCACCCCTTTCCGGCTAAATTCAGCTGTTTTAAATATTTTTCCTCAGTTATACACATTTAGTCCTACACAAAAAAATGGGTCCGATCCTGCAACTAATTTTTTCCTTAAAAAAATGCAATTCAGTTGGTCTAGTTGTATTGTTTGTAGAGTAGAGATGTAATGTGTAATACTTTGATTGGTTATTTTATCGATTAATAAACAATACGATTTTATATCATCAAATATGGATAAGAGTAAAATTTAATTTGTATGATGAATCGTGTTGAAAAATCAATATTTCATGATTTTTGTCATCACCGTAAAAGATCTTAGCCGACTAGATTTTTCACAATAATTGAATTTAGTTGACCCGCGCGAAATTCTGTTTGTGCCATATCCGTGTCTAAAACAGATTAGAGAAATGAAATGCAAGTGATACAAAATCATTTTATTGTGTATAGGCAATTTCATTACAAATGTGACATACTAATTATATAGTTTAAGCAACGGTGCGTAAATAGCATCGCACTTTAAATCGCCCTTGGTAACCGAGTTTCTAGGGTGATTTCGAACTTTTTTTACACTCACAACTTTTGGCCCCAAGTTGGATGAAGTCGAAATATTGATCTAATTTATTTTTAGTACACAGTCATGTTCATGACTTTTAAACCATAGAGATAATGCTATTCCTGCAAAGTCGCTGCGAAACGGTTGATCGCAGTAAAGAGAGAACATATTAAGTAGGCGCGTATAGGTGAAGAGAGAGAGATAAAATAGAAACATATTGCTGTCTTCGTCTCTCTTATACACTTACAATTTCTGTTTCTTTTTACCTCTCTCTCTGCGGGAAAATTATTGAAAAATAACTATAATTCATGAAAACTTGCTTGAACTGGTCCAATATCTGACGCCCAACGTTGAAACGATGTAATCATTCGATGCTGATATAAGATTGGATCAGTTTTGGTTTCTAATGATTATCCTAATGTTCAACAATCTTCAGCCATACTTGAACCGATATGACCTGGATGTTATTTCTTTCTTGTATGAGCTCTTAGCTAATAAGCGAGAGAAAGAAATGAGTAGTTGTTTTAAATAACCAAAAACAACTCCCTTGGCCGTGAGATATTCTTTTGGACATTTTACATTGCAGATAGAATGTTCAATAAATTTACATTGTAAAAGTATAAATGATTGAGTATGAGCAAATAATCAGTAGCCAAATACAATCATCTATTTTGCATTTAAATTGTATAATACAAATAAATATGTAGTTATTAGCTTTATTTTATTGATATACACTACACATCAAAAGTTTACAGTACGAAGAAAAATGGATTTAGTAAAAATTTATTAATAAATCTATGAAGTAAATATACAATATTAGTGCAATAAATAAGCCGGAAAATGTGGTAAAGTGGTGGAACAGCTCCGATTTCAAAAATTTTTTGTGTACGTATTCCTTAGAACTCTAGGAACATTCAGCCACACTAACCTTGTCGTGGTCGTTGATCATGAATTTAAGGTTAAAAAGCAACTGAATATGGTTGCAACCCCAATAAAACTACCCTTAAAGTGATAGAGACAAAAACTTTATTAAATTCAAAATTTTGCCTCAGAAATTGTGTCTCGTGGAGCTTTTAGGTTCGGTGTTCACAAATTTAAGGTCAAAAAGCAATTGAGGATTGTTTCAACCCCATTAAAACTACCCCTAGAAGTGTCAATGATAAAAAAAATTTGAAAATTCTGAATTTCACCTCAGAAATTGTCTCTCTCTGGTTTTAGAAGTCATTGATAATGAATTTGAGGGCAAGAAGCAACTGAATGTAGTCCCAAGCCACCCCAAAGGCCACCCCTAGAAGTGACAGAGAAAAAATTTAAAATTGTTCCTAGAATATCGTCTTTCGGGGGGTTTTTGGGGCCACTGATCACGAATCCAAAGTCAAAAAGTAACTTGGATGGTTGCAACCCCATTAAAACTACCCCTAGAAATGTCAATGATAAATTAATTTTGAAAATACTGAATTTCACCACAGAAATTATCTCTCTGCGGTTTTAGGAGTCGCTGATCATGAATTTGAGGAAAAAAAGTAACTGAATGTCACAGCATCCTTATTAAAACCTCCCCTAGAAGTGACAGAGATAAAATTTTAAATTTGAATTCTTTCGAATATCTTTCGGGTAATTTTGGGGGGGCTGATTACGAATCCAAGGTCAAAAAGTAGCTGATGAGGGTTGCAACACCAAAAAACTACCCCCAGATGTAAAAATGAAAAAAAAAAACAACACACAAAAACATTTAAAAAAATTCAAAATTTTTTAATCATTCACACTTCTAGGGGTAGTTTTAATAGGGTTGCAACCATCCAAGTTACCTTTTGACCTTGAATTCGTGATCAGCGATGCCAAAAACCCCCCGAAAGACGATATTCGATTAAAAAATTAAAATTTTATCTCTGTATCTTCTAGGGGTGGCTTTTAGGGGTGGCTTAGAACTACATTCAGTTGCTTCTTACTCTCAAATTCATTATCAACGACTTCAAAAACCGCAGAAAGACAATTTCTGAGGTCAAATTCAAAATTTTCAAAATTTTTTAATTATTGACACTTCTAGGGGTAGTTTTAATGGGTTTGCAACCATTTTCAGTTGTTTTTAAACCTTGAATTCATGATCAGCGACCTCGAAAACCCTCGGAAGATGATTTTTGAGGTGAAATATTGATTTGTTTTCACTGTTACAATTTGGGAAAACTACCCTAACTTTCTCAGTTTTTTTCTTATGCCAAGGTTAGTGCGGCTGAATGTTCCTAGAGGTCTAAGGAATACGTACACAAAAAATGTTCCACCACTTTTCCACATTTGATGCTATTTTCCGGCTTATTTACTGTAGTATATATCGCATTTAAGATGAAGACACACTCATACTTTCGTTATGTATAGGAATATCGATTTGAATTTTTGCACATTCATACAAGCATGATGGGTTGCATTTTTTAAGATACTTAACCGTAATTTGAACTTTAAACTCACCCTACTACAAAACTGACAAACAGGGCCGATTCTCAAAATTTTGTCAAGCGTCAGAGATGGCTAGAGAAAAATTCTAAGAAAAAGTTTCCATATACCGATTTTCATAGCAAAATTCGCATTTTTAATTTTTTTATTATTTTGGTTCACACGTAGAAATATTGATGATATGAACTTAATTTTGGTATACGTGTTCATAAAATCTCTTAAGCTATGTCCATCAAGTCACGAGACATCCTGTATAAATCTCCAAATCTTGTTTCTAAATGAAAACCTACATTATTTTTACATTAGAAAATGCTCGTTTCGGAATTAAAAGAAAATAGACCAATAAGCAATTGATTATGAGTTGAAACTAGAATATGAGTTGCTTGGACTAGAATATCAATACCAATAGTTATATACATAATAAATAATATATTTATAATAATATAAGCTAATTTAATTTTAAAATATTAATATTGTTTATATTATTATAATAATATATATGTAGGTACAACTAGTTTAATCTATACAGCACATATACAGGGCGACTCCCTTTCTTGGATGTTTTAGTGTACAGAACTTTAAACTAAATCTAACCATCCAGTGAGCCAGAAATTAGGAGTCGCGAAGGATTCTTCAACAGGGCTTTTCGTTGTGTGCGTAGTCATGGTAGGGACAATAAACTCGATGTCAGCGCTTCCAGTGAAAAATTTTGGCGATAAAGGAGGCTGTTATGACTAATTTGCAATTCTTTACATGTTAATGTTATAGAAAATGTCAAATTAAAATGATTGAAAAACACTAATTAATGAAACTTAATGCATTAAAAATTGTGAAAATAAGAAATCAAATTGAACAAATATTATTTTTCAAATATAAATTATCATAATTATTTATTTAAATTTGTGAGACAATAATATTAAATTTTCAATGTAATTCATAACTGCAATCCATACAATCCTATAATTAAAGTAGTGTATCGGTACCATGGAAACGCCTCCTATAAAACTCACGCACCGCACGGTGCAAATACGTAGTCATGAGAGTATGATTTCTTTAAGTACGAATAATGTAATTTATATTTCAATTATTTTAAGATCTATTAGATTTTATTGCCTGTTAATATTTTTTGACATTGGCAGTTTTGTGATGTGTTGTTTAATATTTTGATTTGAGGTCGATACAGTATTAAAGGGAGTTTAAATCCATCACTTTAAATTCGTTCTGGGGTTGGCGCCGAGCAGGAGAGAGTGTATGATGTACTCATATCTGCACTCTCTTTTGTTATGTACCAATTTGGTTTTGAACGAACTCTACCAAATTGTTTGTATGATTTTGAACTAACTCTATCATAGTAATTATTTATTTTCATTTGATAGTTGATTCAAGTAACACTGTCTTTAGGAATCAATTAGTCAATTGTTACTACAATTATTTGCTCTAAAGTTTCTTGTAATGTACGAACATTGCAAGTTAAAGCTTGTAAAAAAAACACACCCTATATATATATATATTTATTAATTAGATAATCAATTCATGTCAAATATTATATGATTATTATTTATTTAATATTAAATATTCTTATTTATTGAGTTTATAATAAAATAATATATTACAAAATGTTTATCTGTTCGATTGGAAAATTACATTCTGCACGAGATATCCATCTATTTTATTGATCATGTATTACAAATTTTATTAATTTTATCATGGTTACTATACAGAGTGACTTGGGAGGAAATTTCGTTACTCTAGGAGTGGATTTTGTACAGGAAAATAATGTTTAATAAAAGCTCATATGCTCTTATTTGATTGCGTTTTTTTCAACTTACGGCAATTTGTTTTCTTCAATTTAGAACTTTGTACTTTTTACGTAAATTGTATAGTAAATTTTATTATAATAATATAATAATGGGGGTTTAACCTCCGTTTTTGCGACGCATGTCTAATCACAGAGGCCACCCACATCATTATTTGTTAATCTTTATTTATTAAATTACAAACATATTTACAATTACATTTTTGATGTGGGTGGAGTCGGTTACTTCGTTCTTATCCAAGCGACGACAATGTGATCAATTCTGCACTCCCATTGATTATACATTGTTCACACTGCCGCAGCCAGGATTCGAGCCCGCAACCTAAGTCTAAACAGTCTAACGTTCTAAAACTAGCGCCTTAGACCGCTCGGCCATTTAGGCTCTTAGGCTTTAGGTAAATTTTATTATCTGAAACTCATTATACAAATTTCAATCAGTAAATTATTTTGGTATTTTTAAATTGTTACATGTTTCCTAAATGGTACCAATACAGAGTTGCTGAAAAGGTACTATTCAATTTTTATACTAAACATACAATTTATATTTATTTAGAGATATTAATTTTTTGTTCAATATTTATCAAATAAACAATTAATTTTATTATTAAGGATGTACGAGCAACTGGGCAATTTTGGAAAAAAGGGCTTGATTTTTTTTATTTAGACGTTACTAGAGTGATACCCACCCACTTCCTTGGGTTTAAAAGTAAAGAAAGATAAAGATTGCTCTCGCTTATTCCCTTTCTATAACACTCGAAATAATGGTAAGGATTGTTTTACACAGGTAAAATATATGTATGGTTATCTATTTTTTATACCATGCATATATGAAATATACATAGTATATTAAGTTTAGTCCCAAGTTTGTAACGCCTAAAAATAATGATGCTAGGAAAAAAATTTTGTCATAGCTGTTCATAAAATCACCTAATTAGTCCATTTCCGGTTGTCCGTCCGTCCGTCTGTGGACACGATAAAAAGTGAGGTCAAGTTCGTAAATGAGCATGATAGGTCAATTGGGTCTTGGGTCCGTAGGACCCATCTTGTAAACCGTTAGAGATAGAACAAAAGTTAAAAAGAATAAAAAAATAAAAAACTTTTGTTTGAAACATTTTTTTGTAAACATCACTGTTTACCCACGAGGGCGTTAATTAGGTGCAAATTTTATAGTATGTATTAATATAGGAATATCAGTTGTGTGTGTGTCTATTTAAAAGTGAATATCTTTTGTTATTTACGTGACGTCAAAAAAACAAACGATTGCGCATCAACACTGTCTATACATTTTTGTATGTGTTATGTGATAAAGAAATCAACACTGACTATGCATGGTATTTCAACAATTAACTCAGTCAATTGTTTCTTTTAATTTGTTTTTATATGTATAATAGTCGTAATTATTAATTGAGTATATCAGGAAAGATGGTCGTGAAATATTTTATATTGACTATTTTTACAAAAATCTGTAATTTATGGTAACGTCAAATTTAATTAATTTTTAATTATTTTTTTTATTAATATATCTTTATAAATTATACCTCATGTGTTATTCTAAAGTATGAGCTATATTGATGTACAGTTACATTAAAAACCATTCCCTAGTTTTAGCGTGAAAGCGTAACAAACAAACAAACAAACATGCTTACTTCCGCATTTATAATATATAGGGATAGATATTATAACTTAAAATTAAAAAAATATATAATTTCAATTTTGGTGGTGAATTATGTTATAACTTGAAAATATAAGACGAAAAGTAGGAATACAATTTTTCGATATTTATCTTTCGATATTTCGAAAATCAAGGGATTTTTCGTCTACATTCATAAATTTATAACAAAATTCAGCATCAAAATTGAAAATAAGGAACAAATAATTTCAATCACAAGTTTAAACTTGTTTTTGCGCTCATACTACCTTAAACAAACTTAAAAACAAGTGAAACAAACAATTGAATCAGTTAATTGTTCAAATACCATGCATAGTCAGTGTGGATTTCTTTATCACATAACACATATATACATGTGACACATATATAACACAGTGATGTTTACGAAAAAAAAGTTGTTTATTTTTGGATAAGGAACATTTTTCACATTTGAACTTTTGTTCTATCTCTAACGGTCTACAAGACCCTATTGACCTATGATGCTCATTTACGAACTTGACCTCACTTTTTACGTCCTGAGTACACTGTAAAAATTTCAGCTCGATATCTTTTTTCGTTTTTGAGTTATCGTGTCCACAGACGGACGGACGGACAACCGGAAATGGACTAATTAGATGATTCTATGAACACCTATACCAAAATTTTGTTGGTAGCATCAATATTTTTAAGCGTTACAAACTTGGAACTAAACTTAGTAAACCTTGCATATTACATATATGCATGGTATAAAAAGTAAATGAGATTGATGCACTGGTTCTTTAAAAATTAGGAGTAAGTTTATGGTTACTATCCTCAACTAAATAATTCAGTTCAACGTTAATTCAAATAAAATAACTTAATTAATATTTTCTTTAAAAAAAATAAAATAAAAACAACCGTTAAAAGGAAATATCATAATATATTTATCATTATTATCATTTATTATCATCAATATAAAAAAGTTCAAAAGTTTCTATAAGTTTCGATATGATGATAAATTAATATTATAAATATAATATTATACACCGATAATGAACTTTTATAATATACTAAAGCGGTAGCATCTATATGTATATGAAGTTAGTAGTACTTAGATTGAGTTGCTAACATGTAGTTAACTTAATTTTACCGTTAAAAATATGCATGCTATTAGAAGGGAAAGAAAAAAAAATAACATCGGAACTTTATGTAGAAAATATGAAGGGAAGTAGTAGGTCGTCATATGACATCTGTATACAGACTAGAATATATCGCATTTGGAAATATAAATTAGAAGTATTAAAATGATTTTATTCTTCATTTTACTACCGAAAAATTATGTATATTTTTGACACCCGAACCGAAAAAGGGTGTTATAAGTCGGACCGATGTCTGTCTGTTTGTGGCATCGTAGTGCCTAAATGGATGAAACAGTTTTGATTTTCTTTCTTTCGTTGTAAAGGTAATTTAATGGAAAGTGTTCTTAGATATGTTTCAAGAGCAAGCTTATATATATTTCGAGGGTCTTCTATATTTTGTAAATTTCACTTGTTTAAGATCTTATAAATAATATATTTAAAAGTAGTTTTGTTTAATAGAAGAAAATGGTGCCGTAGAAATATTTTGGGGTTGACAAGTAAAAAGTATAATTTTTTTCTCTTTGAAGAAGTTTTTAATCATAAAAAATATTGAAATGCGTCTAGAAAATATTTAAAAAAATTATAAACTTAACAACTCAATTCATTTAATTCACTATATGATTCATTTAGTGAATCACTGATTCATTTTGAAAACGTACCGAGCGTACAATATAGAAAATGCCAATTTTAAGGACAAATCTATCACATGCTATCCTAAATCACATTTGTCCCCCGCTAAGCTGACCCTTTATCACCAACTTTATTTCCATCCTTTGGGCAAAAAGGCAGGCAATCTATTCTCGTAAGCTATTTTCGGTATGTATAACTTAAAATGGTACAAAATTTTCTGGAAATTTGACTTTATTAAGCGTTGAATATAAAAAAACAATCATTTTAGCGGGAAAAGAAGTAAAAAGGATAGTTTTGGGTGTTTTTTTCGCTCAGTTATCGTTTAGATATTAAAATTTAAAAAAATAAATTTTAGTCTATGCCTTAAATATTGTGAATAACCTAACCCTAACTTGAGAAGTGATTGGCTCTCCATATAAACTTTTCGTCTCCTTTTTCATCCCTATCATTTTTATTTTCGCGAAAAAAGTTCTCTGTGCCCTTTCCCAAAGTCTTATGTATCTCTAAGACGGAAATCAGCAATAATTGGTTCAGCGGTATATGCGTGAAAGCGGTATATTTTCACATTTATAATACTAAGTTAGGATTAGGAAGTTTCCATTTCCTTAAATTGAAACATATATATGGAGGTATAAAATGTACTGACACATAAGTATTTTGTTTCTTTATTATTATTTTTCTTTAAAAAAAAGTAAACTCAAATCTGATAAAGTTTATGTCGTCATACAAATTAAATTATCCTGAAACTATGAAGTGTAACAACATAAGGTTGAAGCGAAAATGATGTTTGTAATGCAAAGAAAAAGAAAAAAAAAAAGAATATATATGTATATAAATTGTAAAACAAAAATTAAAAAACCATACATTTTAAAATATTCATAGATGTTTTTAAAGAAAACAAGAAAAAAATTATTCTTGTCACCATAATATTATATATTGTTTGGGAAATATGTTTTAGTAGACAGGGTGATTTCTTCATTTATGAGATCCGTGGCACGTCATCACAGAAAACATAACAATCAAGCCAATATTTTTCATGCCTGAGCTAAGATTTTTGAGCTTTGGACATGGAAACCAAGATTGGTCCGTTTTTGTAATAATACTGTTTCAAGTTTGGGTCTCAGATATTATTTCCCTAGCTTGTTTTATCCTCACTCATGCCCAGTTCGTTTTTATCATTCCCTCTTGTCATGTTGGGTTTTTACCACTCTCTCTTTTCTGCTACCATAACAGAAAAAAACGTAAATATAAATTAGCAACAAATTTGGTACATTTTTCTTTATCAAGGACTAGCAAACTTAATAATCAGACTTGAATATGACCAGCGAAAGGGCTGGAAACCCAAATATTGGCAAAACAATGCCAATCGCAAACGCGATCCCATTCTCAAGCTTGGCATAAAATTTTATAAATTTCCATTAAATTCAAAAAATGTCTTTTCAAACATAATTAGTATGATTTATCAGGAGAACATACATATAAGTTTAAATTTTAAAAAGTGTTTAAAAAAAAGTGGGGTTTAAAGCACCACGGCAACTTACATACCACAGCAATAGTTATTATAATTTGCTGCCCATACAATTTTGAATGAATCGTCATGTATATTAAAGGAAAAAAAATAGATCATGTAAATGGTGTAGTAAACAGAAAAGTGGTAAACGAAAAAAATAAACTACATGACTAACTTGCAAAATAAGTTTTTTTTTTTTTCTTTTTTTTTTATAAAACAACATAACAAAAAACAAAAAATAAAACGAAAGTAACTTGTAGTGATTTTATTTTTACATTATTTATGATATTAATTTAATAAAGTTTTAAAAAGAAGAAAATATTATATATATATATACATCATATATACAGAATGTTCATAAGTCCATGGCCACTCTTTAATGAAAATATTCAGAAGATAAATCAGAAACAGGAAAAACTTATCAAGCAAAATTTGTTTCAAGCAAAACATCATATGGAAAACTTTTTTATTATTTGTTTTATGGCAAAAAGTAATTCTTGATAATAAGTCCTACATGGGCTAGAACGCAATATGAAATAATCAGACGTCAATTTTTATACCATGTATATGAAATATACATAGTATATGAAGTTTAGTCCCAAGTTTGTAACGTTTAAAAATATTAATACTAGGAACACAATTTTGGTATTGGTGTTCATAAAACCGTCTAATTAGTCCATTCCCGGTTGTCTGTCTGTCTGTCTATCGTCTATCTGTCTATCGCCTGTCTGTCCGCCTGTCATCACGTTTACTCAAAAACGAAAAGAGATATCAAGCTAAAATTTTTATAGCGTGCTTAGGACGTAAAAAGTTGGGTCAAGTTCGTAAATGAGCAACATAGGTCAATTGGGTCTTGGCTCTATAGAACCCATCTTGTAAACCGTTAGAGATAGAACAAAAGTTTAAGCGTAAAAAATGTTCCTTATAAAAAATAAATAACTTTTGTTTGAAACATTTTTCCGTAAACATCACTGTTTACCCGTGAAAGTTCTAATTATGCGCAAATTGTATAGTATGTATTATATGGGTATATCAGTTATATATGTGTCACATGTATGTATGTGTAATGTGACAGAGTAATCCACACTGTATATACATGGTATTTCCACAATTAACTCAGACAATTGTTTGTTTTCACTTGTTTGCATTTGTTTATGAAGTTTGTGAAAAATGTTAACTTTGGCCAAGCGTAAAATACCTTTATTTTTTACAATTTCGACAAGATTTATTGAGAAAAGTTGATTGTAATTGAAAACTATGATCGGATATGGTGCCAATAATATCCATATGGTTATGGATGGATGGTTATGGTAGTTGGACCCACTGTATATAATATATATTATATAGAAGAAGAATTTTATTTATATTATGATGCCTACGTCATCGTGACACCATCGTAAAAATCTGATAACAAAAATAGTCACGGTACTTGCATATTGAATTATTACAGGGATCTACTTGTGGATCAACACATAAAATTTTTGCTGAATATATTCGTTTTTCGAAAAACAGTACGAATTGTAAAAGAATGAATCCCAGAATCCCAGTAATGAGCAAGGTTTGACTTATAAATGACCTTGTTAATTCTGGATCAGCTTCATAGCGGTGATTTTTTTGTATGCAAACTTTTGTCGAGCTACAGTTCATTCTCAAATTTAACAATAGTTCTATTTTCCATCAACAGATGGCAATTTATTGCCATTCTACTTAATCAATAATTATAAATATGTATTATTACAATTTTATATACAACAGGTGATCTGCTAACAGCGATTGCTGTCTGAGCTTTTTATTTATTTCAAACCTGAAATTTAGTTTGTTAAGGAGGATCCCTCACCAGTAATAGAAAAAAATAAATTAGTAGAAAATGATCCAAATTTTTAGTATGTTGTTGTAGTTAACGATACATATTATTAAATAAAAAAAAATTTGGGTATCTTATCGATCAATTAAGAGAGTAATTCTTAATTAAAAATACACTAAATAACATAATCATCCTCATATCATGCTATGTTATTTAGTGTATTTTTAATTAATTAATTACTCTCTTAATTGATCGATAAGATACCCACATTTTTTTTTGATTTAATAATATGTATCGTTAACTACAACATACTAAAAATTTGGATCATTTTCTACTAATTTATTTTTTTCTATTACTGGTGAGGGATCCTCCTTAAATGGAATCACAGTACATTTTTACATTATATGAAAGTGAAAAAAAACATTTTTTTTTTGTATTATAAATTATTTATTATAATTCACTTCGCATGGCGTGAAAGTTATTAAATTGTATAATTTTTTTTTTTTTTTTTGATATGCGATTATAATTTTGAGTATGTTGTTATATATATTTTATTTTGTTTTGTGAATATACTACCTGACAAGTATAAAAAGATTGGTATGAAACGGAAGAGGAAATGATAAGAAATAAATAAAATGATGAAAAAAAAAATTATATAAATACAAATATAATATAAATAAATAAATATTATAATGACAAGATGAAAATAAAAAATCTAATATAAATATTACATAACTACCTTGTTCACTTAAAAAAATTGACAAAAACGGATATTTTCTGTAATGGAATCATACTCCTTAACTTTAAAGAACATTAAAAAACATGCAAACATATAAAAAACATATTTGTTTAGTTTTGACAACTGACATAGAGGCGTGGTTTAATAAATATGGCTGACTTAAGGTTGCAAATTTAAAAATAATACTTGTGTTTTATATAAGGTATGCTATTATTTACAATTTTTTTGATACATCAAATAATTTTTCTTTGTCGCCAGCTTTTACTATTTCATTACGCGATGTTTGATCTGTTTTTTAATGTTTTTTGTAGCTACATCTATAAAATATATTCATTTTCAGATGAACTATCAGTTGGAAAAAAAGACTTATTTTAAAGATAGTTTTTTATTGACTTAAATCTGAAAGTTCTTCAATTGTTAGATACCTGTTGCATTCTTTTTTTGGGGTTAGAGTGTGGTTACTTACTTGAAAATATATAGCCACTTTCATTGAAGTGCAAAGAGCAAGCTTTCATTCTGAAACACTACCTTTAATTTCCAAAATCGTTTTTATCTTTTTAATTTATCTAATTTTTCAAAAATGACAATTTGCAACTTGCCCAACACTGTCACCAAACTTGGTGAAAGTATGAAAAATAAGATAAAAATTTTTATGTTATTTACTGTCACAGAACCTTAAAGCACAGATATATCTAACTATGAAATGAACTTGGACAATTCCTATTTTAGCTTGAGAATAATTAATTGTTTTAATTTTAACAACCAGGCGTCATGATAAAAGTGATTTCAGTTTTCGGCGACTCTGTATTGGTACCATATAGAAAACTTTCTAAAATATAAATAATTGTGGAAACGTTTAGAAAAGTTCCATTTTTTCCATATGGACGTCATATAAAATTGAATTTTTTTGGTCTAGATAATCGATTTCCCATTTAGTTTCTTCCCTATATATACAGGCTAAATGCTAAAACAAATCAAAACGAATTTAGGGTTTCACAAAATATTTCCTTTGATGCCACTTTTATTTGCGATTAGAATGCTTTACTTTATACAAGGAAGTTATATAAAAATTGTATTGAATGCTGACTATACGTATGTACTCAACGGGATGTCTTTATATATAGAGAGAGCGAAGTTGTACACCTGTAATTAACCGGAAATGTTGTGTTATAACATGAAAAATTCCATATTTTTCCATCGCATAGTGTTACCGGATATTGAACTATTTAAAAATGATAAGCACAATAATTATATCGTTATATGCTTTCTTTTTAATAGTATTTATCATTTTTGATATATTTGATTTTATTTTTATGTGCATTATGAAACTTGTTGAAAAATCAAGTATACTCAAAAATGTTTCTGACAAAATAATCATATGAATGTCTATTGAATTTATACCTAAAAACTAAACATAAGAGGGAAAGATTTTAAGCCTCCTCAAATTTTGGAGTTATCATATCAGGAAACGTAGATTCCTAGAGCTTTTTTCGGAAACGAAGAGATAGAAACTTGAAAATTGATATAGCTTCAAGTTGTCCATCAATAATGTCTAAATTAATAAACTGGGAAATTCTAAGAATCCTTAACCGCCTTTTTAACCTCTTTATATCATCCGGGTATTTGCCAACTCGAAAACTTTTATCTCGTATTGTTTCAGAAACTTTCAAGCCATTAAATTTCCTAATTATGCTTTCAGAAATTTTTACTATTTCTCGATGCACAATCAAAATTTTCACCTGTTCTCGATGCAAAATAAATACTTTTCTATGATACAGACGTCAGACAACATCGAAATGCAAGATAATTCAATCATATCGGTTTTTTATTTCAGTTTCCGTTCTAGTTTTTTATTTTTGCGAAAATTATTCAATTTTTCAATGTCAGAAAATCAATGGGTACACTATTTAGAATGTTAACGATAAAAGTTTATAAAGTTGGGCCAGAAATTTATTATTCGAATAAAAATTAATAAACGTCGTGTATGAGTGACTTTTTTTCTACTTTTTAGTACAATAAAAGTTTGTCTATAAAAAGTATTTTTTTATTTAAATTTTTCATTTAAAACTAAAAAACGTATGTATGTCTAATATGGTGGAAGCGAATTGAAAATCAGGTCAGAACTTACCATAAATGTGTTTAGTACTCCGATTTACATATGCATATAAAATTCAGCTCAATTGGAAACCGGTGAAATTTCTTTTTCAAGATTTTATTACAGACATCGGTACAGGTGAAACTAAATAAAAACTTCATCAATAATAAATTTTAGTGAAAATATAATATTTGTAAGCGGTTCAAAAATTTTGAAAAATTTTTTTCGTGAAAATTATTTTTGTGAATGAAATAAATTTTAATTAAACTTTAATTCATTTTATTCCAATATATTGATTTTTTTCACAAATGTAATTTTTCTTTTACAAGTAATTGATGTTCTCATTTTCTTTATACGCAAGTTTTTTACCAATAAAATAAAACTCTGACCTCTATATAGAAACTACTGTAAAAACCAGGTGCGCATTTAGAAGGTCCAAGTGCGTCAAAATATATACGCTTTTCTAGCTTTTAAATAGGGAATACTTGTGTTAATTCTCACAATTTCTACACAATTAATTTGGTTTTCGAAAAAGTTTTTAGGACAATAGTCTCATATTTTTGTGAGCAGAATCTTGACATTATACTTGTTGCTGGCAGAACAGGGATATATTGAAATTTTAATCCTCTCTTCCTGGTTTTGAGTCAAAATATAATCGAATAATAGGTGGTAGATATAGCCTAGGACACCTAGAACTCGAATCACTCGAGTCGTACTTGAGTTTTCAAGTAACCCGAGCTTACTTTTTTTACTCTTTGCAATTTGAGCAAGATTTGATTTCCTATCATTCCTATACGCGGAGGAGTAGGAAAAAGAAAATTAGGAAGAAATTGCTACCAATTCAATATCTAATAAAATTAGTTAAACATTATTTATTTGTGTCACCCTCAGTCGTACCGAAATGATTCGATAACTCGAGTGTAAACGAATTCGAGTCAAATTCTTTTCCATTCGAGTACAAGTTTGACAATCGAATTACTCGTGTAAAAACAGGACTCAATCATATCACTAACACAGAGGTTACGTGACTGTTCATACTAGAATCTTTTTCTACTCACATTCGATTCGCTTCTATAGTGTTGAAACGTTTCAAATGTTGTTTGAACGTTTTATATGTTGATGTTTTGCTTGATGTATTTTCCGTTGAACACATCTCTTGTTCTTTTTCCCCCTTGGTGTACTACACTCAGTTTAATTAAACAAAGACGGTATTATTACAATGTTATAAAATTATTCGTTTCTACTTAAACTTATTGTAAATAGTGTATACACCAGGGTACAAAAAGAACGATGTATTTGTATGGTTTCTATCAATGTGAGAAGATCGAATGAGGTTGGTGTAGTACGAACGAAGTTTTCAATTGAATTTCACATAGAATTTTTCATTTATTTATTTATTTTTTACACTGTGTAAGATGTCTTTCTATCTCTTTATTGTAAGAAATCTACTAACTTATCTCTCTGTGATCTACACCTTGACTAATATTGCTCCCATTCAATTGAACAGATGAAACGCAGAACATTTGATCATATAACATTTTCTAACACTTAAATTTAATGGTAGTTTGTTCAATGTCGATGAAATTTACCTTCTAATTATTCAACCAATTTCTCCAATGCAATCAAGTTAAAATTATTTTTAAATAAAAATGATTTGTTTTCTGTCACATTTTCCAGTAGTCACAAGTAGATAACTAGAAACATTCGATTGGAGTGTTATAAGAGAATTTCTGCTTGGTTTACTGAGTATAACACCAAGTTCTGTACACAGTTATACAATTTTTAGAAGATAAATCAGAAACAGAAAAAACTTTTCAAGCAAAATTTGTTTCAAGCAAAACATCATATGGAAAACTTTTTTATTATTTGTTTTATGGCAAAAAGTAATTCTTGATAATAAGTCCTACATGGGCTAGAACCTTTGAAAATTCACTACTGGAATTGTCAACAGAGTGGTACCACGTCTCAAAGTAGATTGACAAGGATAGTAAATGTCGAGGCCTGGTCATAATACGCATGTCTTAATATACAACATAATATCCTGGCGCGTATTTAAAATAAGATTATATCACTTTTAAATAAAGTTAAAACAGTATATTTTGAAAAAATTACCATTTTACCATTTTTAAATTTTTTTTTCATAGAATTAACACAAAATTATCTAACAATATTAATCGTTTGAACGTTAAAACAAAACATAGTTCTGTACACAGTTATACAATTCCTGTGTTCTCTAACAATTCCTGTGTTCTCTAGTAACGACTCCGATCAATTATTTTCTTGGTTGTGATTGATATGGTTGTGATTGCTCTCAAGGAAATTATTGATTGTTGTCGATTCTTTAAAATTATTTTTTACTTTTTTCAGAGAGTTAAGATCTGTCTACTTATGTATATAATAAACAAAATAATTTTACGTATTTGTCCATATCTTAAAAACTTAGTGTAACGATTTTGATGAAACAATTAGGAGACCATTTCCAGAGTATACCTTTTCAAAAAAACAAAATTGGTCCACAACTGAAATCGGTGTAAATACATAAAAAAATACAGATATATAATCAATGTTCAACTCTATGTATGATCACCGATTTCTCCTCCTTTTTGAAGTCGGTTAAAAATTAACAAGAACGCTGTGTAGACTAAGATCGAGTGAAATTTTCGGTATAAGTAGTACTCATTCCAAATGTTACATTTTAGGTAGGACTATCGAAATTTGATCCAATGGTAGGGGCGATAATTAATGCTTACTTTCAACCAACGCAAGAGGAGTTGAAGTAATTGTTTGAATAACTTAGCAATTTTTAGTTCAATATTCAAGGTATAACAGACTCTCTGTATTTTCTATTCATTCTTAAATATAATCAACAAAACCCCAAACCAATCAATAAGTGTAGTTAATTTATCTGAAACCGTTCAATACAAAATTTCTGCAGGCCTTTTTTGCTCTGTTTATTCTTATCAGGGGGCGAAAACAACTTAAACCTTCTCGAGATTTGACTCCTCAAAGCGGAAAAGAGGATATACTAACTATTATAACGTTCATTATAAAAAATTTACCGCGATTAATAATTTCGATTTGGTATTTCGTACTAATCGGAATTCATCACAAGTCATCAGATAAAAACACACATGGAAGTCGGTGGAAATGGGATCGAGTAAGCAGGGATATACGAGCCGATCGAACTCGCCGATCCACGTGTTAGACATCTCTCTAAAGGGCTCGAGATTCGATTTGCCCGAGATGAAATTTGCGTGTGAATTGGGCGATTTGTTACGCAGTTGGAATAATTCGGTATGAAATAAGAATAAGAGAAAGAAGACAAAAAAAAAGAATTTTCTGTGAGGTGATAGTAAAGTGGTAAAGAATAAAAAAAAGGTGTATGTATAGATAGGTATAGTTTCCACCAATGTAGTGATGTATATAAATACACACTGATATAACATATGAAGACAAGTGAACTTACAAGAAGAATTTCATTTTATTCTTTCACTTGAAGTTAAAACGATTCCTTCAATACACCTACAGGCTACAGCCAATATACAATACAATAACATAGAAATATATACGGGGTGTTTCAAAACTGCAGGGCACTATTTTAAGTGCTTGTTTCTCAGCTCAAAATAAGCATAAAAGTTCATGTAAACATATGTCAAAAAAGAATTTATTACCGAGATACAGAAGAGTAAAGATTTATTTTTCTTAAGTTGGTAAGTTGTTAATCAAGTGAGAAATCAAACAGCGATTTAAGAACCTTTAAAACAATCCTATAATATTGGTATTTGGACTAGGTTAGGTTAGGTAACTAAGAGTAACTGTCCTGAGATGGGATACACTAAGACCAAAGAGTCCGTTTTGATACCGGAAAGATAGTTGGCTCATTCTCAGCCACTACTACATGGAGCTATTTAAAAACACCAGAAGTGTTTTGACGTCAACGCACTTCAAAGAGGATAGATCGTCAAAGAATTGAACCCTAACCTCGTACTTGAAACAAAAAACAAATCAAAACAGGTGCCTTTGTTTAGGAGCTACGATGCCGCAGACAGACACACAGATACACAGGTACGTTAATCTTATGATATTCGTCTTTTCAGTCGACGATGAAAAATTAAGCTAATAGAAAATTGGGAAAATTATTTTTACTGTTGAACAAAAATTGATAGACCTTGGGGCATCTTTGGGGAAATTTTATCTTTGTGGATGAACATTCTGTATATTTTGCACAGTTTAATAATCTCTATGTATATAATGCCATCGTTCATATCCTACTGTGCGATCTGGATGATGACTATTACTGACTCCTCGTAGTTGGTAGTTGGAGGTAGATTTCTTGAAGGTAGATAGAAGCCAATACATAAACACAGTGGCGGTTGAAGATTTGTAGAACTGGTAATGCACTTTACTAGCTCACTAAAATTTCGATTATATTTGATTTGTTTGAAATGTTTTATTATTATTCTTTAAATAGCTTCAAAGTATATTTAATAATTCTTAACTATTATTAATTTTTAATTAAATAATTAAATTTTTTTAGAACTGATTGCAAAAAAAAAAAAAAAAAAAGAATTAACCGGGTAAATTAAAATATTACTGATACAAAAATATATTTCATTGCTTTTCTTCCGTATCAGAACATAAATTATTAATTGACGATAATCTCACTGAATAGTGTTTTATTAATGCTCTTGAACATTTTGTGATGCATGTGAAGCCCTCAAAAGAAAATTTTGCGTTGATCATAATAGACAATCGCAGTCACATATTAACCTCAAAGTGGTACCATTTGCTTATTTCAAGTGATCATTCTATTAGTTGTTAAAAATATCACAATGACTGATCTCAAATTGATTTCTATTTAATAAATCTTAGATTTAAGTAAATACTTCCAAAGTTTGGGAGTTTAATATAATAATAAATATTTTTGATAATTTACGATTCTAGTCCGTTAATAAGAACTTGGTTCTTTCAAAACTTTGGTCGGCTCTTTCAATGCCTATGTGTTATGAAAGAGCCAAGTTTGGGCTTCTGCTTATCGATCGAGGAATTTTATTTATAGAGAAAACAAGTCTTAATAGTTTAAGCTTAAATTGTTCCGTCATTATTTCGTTAATATTGAATAGATATGTAATCAGATATGTATTAAATATTATGTTTTTTTTCTCAATCTATTAAAATCTGGTAGTTCCAAGAACGAGTTTTCTCAAGGAGCAACCGCCACTGACACAAATAGATAGATATATTTGTATTTATCTCTTCTATAAATTTTTACTTTAACCGGCTTCATCTATTTATTTATAAACTTTCATTTGGGAAATTACAATTTTATTTTGTGTTCTATTGTGCATACAAGTTGTCCTATCTATCGAAAAATTTTACGAAATTTTCAAATTCCAATATAATTTTTAGTGTTCTTGTTATAAAACAAAATTTTTGCTAAAGCGGATCCAATCGATGTAATTTTGTTCCTTGTCGGGGAATGATTTCCCGGGGCGATTTCTTCAATCATAGAAATTTATCAGATAAGATGACTACTTTTCGAGATTTCTAAAGAATCTCCATATTAAAGCTGGCTGGTAGTTTTAGCAAAGTTGTGTTAGCTTGTATTGGCTGGCGGCATGTTATGTCAATGTTAACTATTTCCAATTTCGCACGATTATTGTGTGTAATGTTATCAGTACCGATCCAATGTGATATTTAAAACGAAAATTAACAAATTTTTGTTTTATTTTTATTTTGTGTCGTGAATGTGGAATCATTAATAACGGGAGGCTTATGAAAGAACTTTATTCTTTGGGAAGAAATAGTCTTACTGTTAGGATTCTTCTTTGGGAAGAAATAGTCTTACTGTTAGGATATATTTCAGATTTAAACTTTAAATGAAAACCCGCGAACTCTCGCAAATACAGAAAACATTGGGTTTCAACGTCTATAAAATTTTACAGGAAGAGGAAGTTACCAGAAGAGAAATAAAAGTTGGAGACGCTCAATTTAGATGCAAAGGCTGATTCCGAGCGTCTACGGTATTTACAAGTAGTCATGTATGAGTCGCTCATAGAAATAATTATTTTATACCTTTTAGCACGATAACAACATCCTTTAAAAAGTATTTTTTATTTATATTCAAACTAAAAATGGTATTTATATCAGATGGTGAAAAACGCATTGTCATCCAATCTAAACGTTTAAGCAAAATTTTAGTTAAATCGATTGAGAATAACTGCTTTAAAATTCAATTGTAAAATTTCATCCGAAAATACATACAAACATGCCAAGTGAAATAAAATGATGCCACTCATAAGTTAAAGAATTGGGGTAATTTGTCTACCAAGGTCTTCATTTTATGCATTGGTCGAGATTAACGCAGTTAAAAATATAGATTTTATTCGCATTTATATATTTAGGTAAAAAAAATATTATAGTTATTAATATTTGTAAATTACCTTTAAACACGTTTGTATACACAACTTTTAATTTTCGTATATATTTTCTTTGTAATTCTAGTCATAAATAGTATTAATAATAGAAAATTATTATTATTAAAAGGTATATAAATATTTTATTTAATTTTTTTTATTCATAACAAAAAAAAACTTTATTTTATTTATTATTTAGTAGTAACTATTTGTTGGGTGCAAAACAGATCAAGCGCCAGTTTGATAGTAAATTTACTAATTTTATACTATCCCTATATATTATAAATGTGAAAGTTAAGATGTTTGTTTGTTTGTTTATTTGTTAGTTATGCTTTCACGCAAAAACTACCGAATGGATTTGAATGAAACTATACAACAATTTAGCTCTTACATCAGAATAACACATGAGGTATAATTTATAAAGATATATTTAAAAAAAAAATTAAATTGAATTTGAAATTTTACTGCTTCATCTATGAGCATCATTTTGAACCATAAATTCAAGATTTCTGTCAAAATGTAAAATAGTAAATGCCAAACAATTCATGGCCATCTTTTCTAATATACTCAATGAATTATGACTACTTTACATTTAACAAAATTTAAAACTGTGGATATATTTTAGCTATGTAAAACAATTCCTGCGAGTGTTATGGAAGGGGGATAAGTGAGATCAAGAGAGGTGGAGGCTATTAAGCGTTGGTTTTTACTTTTAAGCTTAGTGAAGCGGGCAGGTATCAAACTAGTAAACAATAATTATCTTTAACTAGCTCTGAGTCTTGGATATACAACATGTTCTTTACAGTGCTCTGAATCTTATAGAGGTTTTTTCATTTCTTTCAAAATTTTATCGATTGCCACTTATTTGTTTTCTAAGTTAGGCTATTGACTTAGACCTATTGTGATACCATATATGTGCTTTAAATATGATTTGAAATATACCAGTTTTAGTTAACAGGGACTTACATTTAACCCATGAAAAAAGCTCCAGCTTTCATAGCTAGTTAATATTTTTGTTTTAATTGTGGGGCGAACAATTTGGAATTTAACTCTCTCTTGGAGTGGTTATCTCATTTTATTCTTTATTAAACGGAGCGTATGGACATTTGACGTTAAATAAGAATATTAAAAATTTGCATAGTATGAAGTTAATCATTCTGTGAGGTGGCGCTAATTTTGGTTTTGCACTCAGTGTAGGTAAAGCTAATACCTAGGAAGTATATAATAGTAAAAGTCATAAAAAAAAGTAAATCCAAAGTCTTTAAAATGTTTCTCTTTTTTGCTACTATTTTACTGCATACATATAATGGCAATGAAAAAAACGGTTATAAATATTTAACTAAATATAGTTAGTGTAGTTTTATAAATGTTTACCTTTCACGCAATATAACGTCATAATGTTTAATGTACTTTTCTTTCAGTTTCATTTTTTTTTACGAAAGTTTAATGATTAAAGTAAGTTTTTCAATGAAATAAATGCGAAAATTACACATTGAAATAGTGCGTATTGCAGTAAAATTCCACTCTTAAATTTTCTAGACCAAAATATTTCTACTCCAAAGTTTTTCTACTCACATAAAACTACTTTTAAATAGTTCTACGTTAAAATATTTCTACTACGATATATTTCTTCTTTCTAGGAATTATACTTTAATAAAAAAAATACTCTTAAAAATACTACTTAACAAAAAACATACCTTTTACTTCAAAATAATTATACTCTCAAAGATTTATAATTTTATATATTTGTACTTTTAAAAGCCGGAATTCAGCTTAGGTTCATAGCATTAGGGCAGCTATATTTTAGTTAATCTGTCTCACAAATAGAAAGAGAATAGATTGATGATACTTTTGGATGTTCATAATATCAGAATAATATATTTGGATAAGGAATTGAGATAATTGTAGTAGGATAAGGAATTTGGATAAGGAATTGAGATAATTTAGTATGACTATGGTTTTGAAAGGAGAAAAAAATGTTATTTCGTTTAACTAAGGCTTTCTTAAACTCTTAGTCATATACCCTTAGGTTAGGTTAGGTTAGGTTAGGTTAGGTTAGGTTAGGTTAGGTTAGGTTAGGTTAGGTTAGGTTAGGTTAGGTTAGGTTAGGTTAGGTCATATTGGCTGTCCAGGAAGGACACACTTAGGCTAGAGAATTGCGATACCATTTATGTGTTTTACCACCTTTTCCACTGATAATTTCATTTATCAGCTCCTCAATTATTTTCAGAGGCTGTGTGCACCATGTACTACACTAGCCCATCACAACCATTAATTGAAATAATTTTTGTTGTGACGGTGGGAATCGAATCCGATATCCTAGACTTACCGCAAACGGAATCATATGACTTTAAATTAAAAAAAAAAAAAAAAATTAATGGATTTCTGATCTTTTAGATTTATGTCAATAGCTTTCGAGTAAATCTAAAATAAAGAGAAATAATTTTACTTGCATCCAAAGAACTTTCGTCATTTCGAAATTTCAATTTCACAGAAAAATTTTATAAAACTTTATAATTTTAATTGATCATTATTGAAAAGAGCACAATGACCTGTGTGAACCTGGCAGACACCGACAATTTTTGTTATGTATAGAGATTGTTATCAAACTATTTTTTATGTGTGTTATCAAACGATTATGATTGTTGTTAAAACACAATAAAATATTTACGTTACGAATATAAAAAAAAATCTCATAAATCAATTGAAAAACAAACTATAAAGATAAATATATCAAAATGGTATATAACAACAATGTTCAACAATAAAATAAAATTTCAAACAAAAAATATATCATCTATGGGTTGTTCTACAAAAGCATAAAACATTTAACCCTTTAATTATCAGATATATTTCGACAGTGGGTTTGTTCGCCACAACGTACGTATTAAAACATTATAATTTTACATAAATTTGTTGTCTTTCTATGAGTAGTGTCAAGAAATTGTAAATTTTTCTATACTTATAAACATAACCAATTTCGTTCGCGCGGTATGCCTTGGGTAGCGGGTTCGATTCCCGCCGTCGCAACATAATTAATTTCTCAGCCTCTGGTGAAGCTGGTGAAATTATCAGCGGAAAGGTGGTAAAACACATATATGGTATCACAATGGGCTCTATAGCCTAAGTGTGTTCTCCGTGGACAGACAATATAATCTAACCTAACCTAAGGATATTATAATACTATCACCATCAAAAGTTGAAGTCGATTGATCGTCTGTAATCCAAGGTAAAATTAATTAAAGTTCGTACCATAAACACGGAGTGATGTCAAAATTATTTTAACAATAAAAAACCTCAATAAAGCCTATAAATCTTGTATATTCAGAGGAAGTTTTTCATCCAACAATTTGCTAAATATAGGCAATTTTTTTACACAAATATGTTAAACATTGTACAAAAATGTTTAAAAGTGATCCAAGTTGATCACATTTTAACAAAAAACCGCAAGTTATAATGAAGGCATAAAAAAAGTTTTGTAGAGGGTTTAGCTTACATTTTGTGAACTACTACAACGGTCTGAAATGGTAAACTCTTCAAATATTGGGAAATGGTGTAGTAGTTGGTGGTTAAGTACTTAAAATTGAGTTGCAAGAAAGGTCTGGATTCTCTGGACCCAGTGTGGTAAGCAAAGGGATATAAATGAATATCTAAAAAATCAATTATGCATATATACAAGTTGTGTTCTATGTATCTCTTTTTCTTACTTAGTTTATTGCTGTATAGAATGACACCTAGATAGATGTACACATTCCTACAAACAGTATTTGTACGGAAATCTTGTTGAAACACTGATAAATAGAACCAATTCCATTCACCACTATTAAAAACATTTGAAAAATAGATGACTTAATTTAATCAAACTGGGAATAACAAAATGTTATGTAGTATTTACCTGGTATACAATCAAAGAGGCCTTCCATTCTACTACAGGATTTATTTTTACGTTCTTAACAGAGGTGGATTTACTGAGAGGTATTTTTAATGGTGCCGGGACAGTTTAGATATTAAAATTATAGGAGGTCGCCCAGAAAGATTATTAATGCGTTGTATATAAATCTGTTAGTTTAAGCGCTACTGCACACGGATGCTAATTTTTGGAGTTTGATATGAGAAAAATATGAGTAGTAGTGATCGAATGACTTCGTTTTGTTTTTGGGGTGCAGACAATCGTGTGCATAACTTGTATACTTATGTGGTGTCGAGAAAGCATCAATTGTTTGAAACTGACAATAACCTGACGGATACAGACCACTGTGTAGATGTTATCCACCGATACAGAATGACTACATAGCTACTCACATATAACTTATACTACATAGCATAACAGACAAAGCATCTAATTTTTGAAACTGGCAATAATCTGACGGGTAACGCACAAAAGTTGCACAAATGTGGAGGTAGATTTGAAATTATCACCAAGTTGAAACAAAATGGTACTTAAAAATAACCATGGAAACCTCCAGCTTTTAAACTACTTTAAACTGCAAAAAAATTAAAATTTTAAGATCCGCTCCTGGTTTTACAAATAGTGTGTAATAAACTGTAGGTGAAAAAAAGGTAAAAAGTGTCTACATATGATATTGGCAAGGTGTATCGATTTAATTTTAGGATTTTGTAGATACAGTACAGCCAAAGTTTATTTTTAAACATGCGTTGCTTAGTACGATTTTGCAGAAAATTCCACCACGAAGTTGTATTCTTTTTTCCGATTACGGAAAATTTTAACTTTTAAATCGGTATTTTTTTATCGGCACTGACTGGTTTTGTTTATTTCGAGCTGAAAAAGAACTTTTTAGTTATTGCTCTAAGTTTTAAGTGAAATAATTTAATTGCTTTCTTAAATTAATTAAAGAAATCGTTTACTCAAGAAATATTTACTTGTTATAGAAACAACAACAGCCAAAGACTAAACTTATAAAACCCTTATATTTTACATTTATACAAACTTATAAATGTATAAAAATTCATGCAAACACCACATTATCTAATTCGAAATAAATCTCATTAAATCATTTGAACCATTCTTGTGTTAAAAAAGTTAATTCTATATACGCACTTAATCGTTGATTTATAATCGCGAGACGTAGAATCGTTTATCAAATACATTTATATACCGTCTTTCTATTAATACATTTTAAATGGCATGAAAAAAAAATGTTCAGTCATTATGGTGATAAAGATGGAAAATGGGATATTTTCTATGAGTTAAAGGAAGAGATTCGTTTATTATTTGAAAAGAAATTTTTTTTTCTTGTAAATTAGACCAGCATATATATTGTTCGTAAACAGGTCGTATTTTTTATAATTATACATATATTATTTGTAGATACTGTGAAAGATGTAACAGGTTATGGGAAAGGAAATAAGCGCTCAATTCTTTACTAAAACCTGGTGGAAAGTGTTTTTTAGGTGTCAAATATCATTAGTTAACCATTTGTTAGTTTCGGAAATGTAAACTCTAAAATTGTCTGTCAAACTATAAATTGCTAAATAAATGAAAAGGTCCTTGTTAAAGTTGACAATTTTTTGGATTTTAATGACGTTATTAAGTTAAATAAATCGATTTTTTGGATAAAACAGCCAAACTTTATCCGAATCGAGTGAAATTTTTTTGAAATTCCCCTTCGATGTTATTTTTTCGCTATCATTCGCTGTTTTGTATGTAATATCGGGAGCAAGACCTCACAATCTTGAAATTTATTCCAGATAGGTTAAATTTGGCAAAAAATTTGAAAAATACGCCCCAAATTTAG
This sequence comes from Chrysoperla carnea, assembly GCF_905475395.1. Classification (NCBI taxonomy): domain Eukaryota; kingdom Metazoa; phylum Arthropoda; class Insecta; order Neuroptera; family Chrysopidae; genus Chrysoperla; species Chrysoperla carnea. Next base: position 132,092,264 of record NC_058337.1, read on the forward strand.
TAGAATTACATACTTTACTTATAAAAATTGGATTAAATTTGGATGTGATATAGCAAAATTCAATTTTTTTTGGATTTTAATGACGTCATTAAGTTAAAAAAATCGATTTTTTGATCAAACAGCTAAACGTTATCCGATTTGAACGGAATTTTTTTTGAAATCCACTAATTTTCCAAACTATTTAGTTTTGATGTAATTTTTTCGCTGTCAGTCACCGTTAGGATAAATTAGGGAACAGGTACCCAAAATCTCGAAATCTATTCAGGGTAGGTCAAGTTTAGTAGAATTATATACTTAACTTATAAAAATTGGATTAAATTTGAATGTGATATAGCAAAATTCATTTTTTTTGGATTTTAATGACGTCATTAAGTTAAAAAAATAGATTCTTTGATAAAACGATCGATCAAATTTTGTGATAAAATGGAAACTGGAATACATTTTCTGTGTAAATTCGAAAGCTTCTCTCCCTTTGAAACTACACACTCACTTGGAATTGATTTTTTTGTTTTTGGTTTTTTTATACTGTATGTTTAACTAATAATGTCATATATACAGTGTGAGAAGGTTAAATCACTTGTTGGTTATATTTTTATATTTTTTGTTTTTGTTTCTTGAGATTAAACTGTGTGTTAAAAGGTTAGATTTTTTGTTTTGTTAAGTTTGTAGTTTATGTGTTGAACAAGGAAAGGAGTTAAATAGAGTTATACACTTTGATTTTTTTAAAGAAATTAATCACACTGATATTATTTGATTCACTGTCACTTAATATATATTTTAAGTTGTTTGTGTTTAGGTTTAGTTCGATTCTCAACTTTGAGTAAATTTTGCAAGTAAGTAGTAGGTGTTTTATGGTTAAGGGAGTATTGCATGTTTGACACATTGGTTGAGGGGATTTTGTAAGCAGATACTTGTGGGTTAATTTTGAGTGTCCTATTCTCAGTCTCGTTATTATCACTTGGTCTCATCTGTTGGTGTTTAATGAGGTTTGTCATATTTGTGTGTCATCTTTTATTTCTTTGAGTTTGTTATGATGTACGTTTTGCCATTCGTCAGTGCGTTTCTTTATAAATAATTCATTTATATGGTTTATAATGTCATTTTTGGTACTTGGTACTCTTGTCCAGTAGTGTGAGGTACTGCTTTATCTGTCAGTTCGTTACCTTCTATATTCGCGTGTCCAGGTACCCATAGGAATGCTATTTTGATGTTTTTATCGAGGAGTTCATAGACACATCTTTGAATTTTTTTTAAGATAGTGGAGCCAGTTTGTTTGCTTTCGAGTGCCCTTAAAACACTCAGCGAATCTGTGATGATCACGAACTGGTTGCTATTTATTGAGTTTATATACTTTATTGATTTGAAAATGGCAGTCTTCGGCTGTAAAATTGGATGAGTGTGGATTTATTGGAATTGATTGATCTCTACAGTGCATTAAATAAAATGTAGCCCAGAAGTATCTTAAAGTTTATTATCTGCAGAACAAACAAATTAAAAATTCAAAATCGCTTAATCCGTTTAAGAACTACGAAAACCATCAACGAATGGATGAGATTATCCATAATCAATTCTTAAAACTACCGCCCTTTTAAATGAATGTGTTTTAAGTGTGTTTAATAATAAAATAAGTAAACGTAGTAGTGGTGAAGTGAAGTCGTTCATGTCGGATGTATACCGTGTGATTTATTAGAATTCAGCGTGAAAATATAACTAAAAGAAGTATATATAAGTGTAGCTTAACTTAATATTTCTGTATGTTAAATTAACTAACAATTGTTTATATGTATGCGTTTGTTGTAGCTATATAGCAAACTCTTTTATTTACATAAGAATAGCATGTATAAAACGTGTATATTATGAAGAATCACTTCCATTAAAAGTATATTAGTGATTTGATGATTTTCTTGTGGTTCGGTTATACACTGGACTATTATTAACCCGTTAGCACTCGCGTGGAACGTTTGGTAATCTTTACTCGCATGATGAAAGATTTGCTCACTCGTTCTGTACATGCGCGTCAAATATTCTTTAACTTTGTAAATCATAACCTCTACATAATTTTATATAATATTTAATAAGGAAATTTACAAAATTTTAAAAATCCTGCGGCAAATTTTTTGGGTACGGAATCCTAAACTCGCACTTGAAATATATCAAATAACACTCTCCATTAAATTACCTTTTCCAATATGAACCCATTATAGTAGACCCCGCTTTTGATACGAAGATACGAACTAGGGTATTTTGTATCCATAGTCAGAAGCGAAAACAACTGACACCTATCTGGCTCATTTGTTAAATTTAAAAAAAAAAATGTATGTGATGTTGAGGTTATCAACATCAGACAGTCGCTTAAACGGCTCTTCAATTGTTCTTCAATTCAGCTGTTCAATCTGGCCACAGAATGATCTGATCCGTGTTATTCTTAACGTACTAGTACCACCGTCGAGACGAATCGGAACTGTGCCATCAGTGCCTTTAGTAATGCGTTCCTCAGATAACCACTTCCAAGATCACATTGTGTATTGATTGAACAATTGAAAGTGACCGACTTGCATGAGCTTTGAACCCTAAACCTATGGATTAGAAGTCCAACACTCTACCAAGTCTACCACGACCACCGTTGGAAATGACAACAAAAATATATAATGTAAATTTGATTTTTACTCAATTGGTTTATAGCTGGCTCATTTTAGCGCTAAAATTACACTACAATTGGGTTGATTTTTTTTAAATTATGAAAAAAAAACTGGTGCAGTTCGCCACCAAATTAGCAACGAGTAACATACACAATAAGAGTAATTACGATTAGCTAATTCATACTGATGATGACTACTTGGTAGTCGAAATACGTATTTATATAATACAAAATATTGATCTAGGAAATTGAGGCAAAAATCGAAATTTATTATTTATTATCCTAGAGTTTTCATTTATGATCTTTGATAATATTTATAACAATACCATCGAAATAATATTTTTTGAGTTTTTCAAGCGTTCAAAGATACGAAGTTTCCATAATTTTTTTGGTAACTTAATGAAGTTTTGTAGGATGTTTTATAGTTTTATATTTTAATATAGATGTAATAAAATAGGACTTTGTTGTATTTAAATAATTTGAATTTATTTATATGTTTTAACATTCTTATAAATGTATCACATATAATATATACATATAATAAAATATATAATGTTGTCTTAAAGTTCTGTTATGTTATTTCAAAATTTATTATAGTTTGTTAGTTTGTGATGATAAGAGAAAACAATATACTTATCAAATTCCTTACAATCCTTATCTGTATTACTCGACATTCACCAGGTGTGTATATACAATCTTCGTAGCCCTTTATTCAGTTGTAAAAGAGGCTACATGAATCTGAATCTGGAATGGGGTCAAAATAAAAGCTCTTTAACGAGACTTAATATTATTGTACATACTGTCTAACAACATCAGCGTTGATGTTGTGGTAGTATGGGAAGGTGTCCTTTAATGATCTTTCTAAGAAAAAATATAATTTATAGCCAAACTATTCCAGATATGTAGAACGTCGAAATATTTTTGGTTTCGTTATTCAAGTGGTGCAATATTGGCGACCCAATTTCTTTTGACTGTTTAATATTACTCAAAAGGGATCGTTTTATCGACCTAATAAGAGTGAGGGGGTAAAATCATCTCATTGCATTTTTTACCAAACAATTCACATAAAATATTAATTGTTTTTTTACATTGCATCAACGATTAGTATGAAAACAAAAATCACTGGTACATAAAATCATCTAAATCAACACATTTAAGACCCACCACGTGATGGGGATCGTTTTATCTTTTATAATTTTACACACAAAATAGGGATCATTTTAACGTATATAAAAGGGATCATTTTTTTGCTACCTGATACATAATAGCTTATACATCGCCATAAGTTTTTTGTAGTTGTTATCGGTTACGGAACCCTAAGCTCGCACTTGTACCATAGCCAGCTAAGAAAGTTTTGAAATGAAGACTTGATTTTCTAAAGAAACTTGACCATTTTCTGGCATTTTCGAAATATTTTGGGAGTATGCTACCAATCGAAGGTATGCAAGTGAATTCCGTGAAAAAAATTGGTTTAGGTTTGAGAATGGTGGAAGTAAGATTAGGTACCTAAGAAATGGAAAATATATTTTCGAATAAAACATGTTATCCGTGCAGTTAGCTGCACTGGCTAATTTTCTGTGTAAAATTACGGTCTACGGTTGAAAGAAGACTATGCCTGTGTAAAATTTGCAATTATTGTAAAAGGCATTTTACCCAAAATTAAGATATATTTGTGCCAAATAAAAAGTGATAAATTCAAGTCAAAAAATTTTGATTGCCTTAAAACTCAATGAAATTATTAACAAGTTATTTCGTTTTTGATTAAAATTTAAAACTACGAAAATCGTTATGTAAATAACACAAAATCATTCAGTCATATTGAATTGTGGTTTGAAAACAAGAATCTTTTGATTTTATAAGAATATGAACGGAGAAGAAACAGCAACTGATTCTTTAAGATTAAAAGTATGGATAAAAGTTTTTGTTGAAGTGGAGCTTGTAGTTAAAGTATATAACATACATATAGAGTGAATTAAATTTGTGATTTTCTTCTTTCGACATTAAATGACTGACTAAAAGATGTGCCTACATCTTTTCAATAAATTTCAATGTATACATATTAATGTTTTCACAGTCCCAATTCAGTCAAAATCTATTAATATTATTAAAAAGTACGAAGTTTGTTTTTTACATCAACATCGATACACATGAGTAGTTTTCTGACACTATTATGATTCAATTAAACAAAATTTTCAATGCCTTTGTTTCCATGGAATCAAGTATAACCAAAATGACGTTTTGAATAGTCAAAAATTAGAAAATAATAATACTAATTAGTTATAAGTTAATTCATAATAATTTTCAATTTTTGTTATTTTGTTTCTATGACGTTCAATAAAAGCTTTATTTAATTTTTTAATAAAGCTTTTAAAGAGCAAAAAAAGTACATATATCAAATATGGTGGAGGCGCTGGAAAATTTTGGTCATGTCTATAAAAACTTATTGTTATCCGATTTACAAATGTTATCCGTACTCTTCTGAACCAATTTTTTAACTTGATACCCATGTCATGTGAGTGAATAAAACATAACTAGTCCGCCATCTTGGGTGTTCCATCATATTGGATTTAGAACGACGTCACTTAGCTAACTAAGCATTGTCATCCACCAGCCTGTATGGAAAATTTCAGCTCAATCGATTGAAGATAAAAGCTTGTTAGCAGTTCAGTTCAATAAGCTGTTCAAGTTTTCTGTATGTGTCTACGTTACAGCTTGTATACTTTTGATAAATTTTTTTGAAGTTTGACCAATTGACGTAAATTCGTGTTTTGAATTTTGAACAAGCTCATTTAAAGTAGAGATGAGATAAATATGTATATACATTATTATTATATGATAGTAGATACATAATATTTTAATCCATCTGCTGCTCAAAATATTGTGAATAGAGGAATTTGTGTCCTACCTATACTTTACATTATATTGTGTTGTACAATAAGATGTTACCACGTAAATGGGAGACACTTTTTTCAAAAAGAGGTTAGCAATTAAATGGGATACAAAATACATGAAATGTCGTGGAACACCTGGTAGAAAGTATGTTCCTATCGTATCATCGTACATTATAAATGATTTCGGTAAAACTCAATTTATAAGGTTATTTTAACCCAAAATATTCAAAAATCGGGTTCATTTGCTCATTGGATGCGACGTTTCTGAGAAAATCTCTTTTAGTGTGGAATTTTGGATGATATTCTAAAACATACGCAAACAATCATCGAACAAAAACGATTTTTGTTTTTTTTTTTTGATAAAATAAATTTTTCGATTTTTCGTAATTTTCTTAAGGGGTACCCCTTGAAAAAAATCGAAAAAATCGAGAAAAATTTTGGGTGTCCAATTTCGCTTAAACTCAATTTATAAGGTAATTTTAACCCAAAATATTCAAAAATCGGGTTCATTTGCTCATTGGATGCGTCGTTTCTGAGAAAATCCTTTTTTGGGTGGAATTTGGGATGATATTCAAAACCTACGCATACAATTTTTTGGGTCAAAATTACCTTATAAAATGAGTTTTATCCAAATCGAATTTTGCCTGACTTCAGAGATGGTTAGATATATCGAAAAATGTTAGGAGAAAAGTGGCTTAGAATATTTTTTTATACCCACATATCGATTTTCATGACAAAATTAGCATTTTTAATTCTTTTATTATTTTGGTCTTTACTCAAAATTATTACAAATTTTTGGAAATATTTGAATAGATAACACTATAAAATTATCAATTTTTCCAGTTTTTACATTCTATAACACACTAGTTATACAAGTTAATTTTTTAATTATATGTGCTATAGAATGTAAAAAACTGGACAAATTGATAAATTAATAGTGTTATGTATTCAAATATTTCAATAAACTTTGTCATGCGAAGTTTATCATGAAAAACGGTATATATGAGTATAAAAATATATTTTAAGCAACTTTTTCTAATAATTTTTTTTCAATATTTCTAACCATCTCTGACGCCAAGCAAAATACTAAGAATCACAACCCATTTGTCAGTTTGTAATACACCGAGTTTAATACACAATATTACAAAGAAAAAAATACCTCAATGGAACCGATATCTTTATAACAGAAGACATGTCACAAAAAACATTACAAAGACGTAGAGAATTAAGGCCAATTTTAGAAAAATTCCGAAACGAGGGCAAAAAAGCCATTTTCAAAAAAGATGATTTGTGGATAGATGGGATTAAATGGAATGAAAACAATTTTAAATATCAAGAAAATGATAAAATCAAATCACATATCATAAATGATAAAAAGAGGCCTAATGAAAATAGCCCCGAAAAAAGTTTTACAGTAAAAACAATTGCACGAGAGTCCAAAAAAAAACCACAAACCGGATCTCTTTCACAAACATCTATTTCGAACTTCGCAAGAATACGATCTAATTCCATGGGTTCTTCAACAGCAAATAATCTAAGTAATGAAAAAGAAAATGAAAAATCAAATAAACTACAAAAAGATACATAGCCACCATCCGAGGTTCCCGATATTGAAAATAAGACGAAAAGAATTTGTCAAACGGATAAGCACATGGACTGGATAACAAAAAATAGATATAAACAATTTAACAATCTCTCAAGACGACTGGTAACCGTGAGAGATCATAACCAAATACCTCCTCCCAATATAAAGGTAAAGCAAAATGCTGAAAACACACGAAGAGTAGAACCAAAAACATATATATGCACACTTAACGTACGTACTTTAAAAACGGAAGATAGAATGATCGAGTTGGAAAACGCGTTAAATAAATTAAAATGGGATGTATTAGGTATATCAGAAATAAGAAGAAATTTTACAAAAATAGAAGAAACTGAAAATGGTAACCTATTTCTACACTCATCTGCGATAAATGGGCAATATGGTGTTGGTTTCCTGGTAAATAAGAAATGTAAAAATGACATTGAAGAATTTATACCAATTAATGAAAGAATAGTTACGCTAAAAATAAGAATTAACAAAATGGTAATATTAATTATTCAAGTACATGCCCCAACAGCTGTATCTCCAAACGAAGAAATAGAAGAATTTTATAACAAATTGGAAGAAACTATTAAAATATATAAGAAAAGAATATATTATTTTATAATCATGGGAGATTTTAATAGCAGAGTGGGGAGAGCTAATCCAGGAGAAGAACACTTGATAGGGAAATATCATTTTGGCGAAAGAAATGATCGTGGTGAAAATTTATTAAACTTCGCGTCTAGTCATAATTTAAAAATTGGCAATACCTTCTACCAAAGTAGGCAGAATAAAAAATGGACTTGGTTATCTCCAAATAAAGACAAGTTTGAGTTAGACTACATTTTGATAAAAGATCTAAAAATTATAAATAACATTGAAGTGTTGAATCGTGTTGAATTTGACACTGATCATAGAATGTTGAGAGCATCTTTGGCGATGAATTCTAAACATACCAGAAAAGAAATGCATAAACAGAAACAAAGTTTGTTTGTAAATAATATAAATAAAGATGAGTATACCGCAGAGATAAGAAAAAATCTGGATATACCAACGGATGAAAAACATATTCCTACAAACCAATATTATGATCTGATAAAAAACGGCATTATCAACAGTGCTAAAGAATCAAACAAATGTATGCAAAAAAACATCAAAACAAATAAGTTAACGGAAAAAACTCTCCATATCATTGCCAAACGAGAAGAAATGAAAAATATTAATCCGAGAACATCCGAGCTAGAAAAGGAATATCGTGAAACCAAAAAGCTTGCTAAAAAGGCTATACGTAAAGACATTAAGGCCTATCGTGAAAAAATTATTAACGATATTCTAGAAAAGTGCAATTCGTCAACTAAAAAAGTTAACAAAGAACTCAACTATAAACGCTCGTGGATAAAATCGCTTAAAGATTCCAATGACCAAGAACAATTCAATCGCACAGAAATAAATCTTATAGCCACAGAATTCTATAAAAATCTATACAGCCATGAAAGGGAGTCAGAAATACTAGAAACAAAGTTTGATCTTAATATTACTGATGAAGAAATACCCCCAATTTTAAATGATGAGATAGAATTTGTATTGGAAAATTTAAAATTAGAAAGAGCAGCAGGGCCAGATGGAATTACAAATGAACATTTAAAGTTTGCCAAAGATGTGTTATGTGAGCCGCTGAAAATTCTATTTAATAAAATATTAATAACTGGTAAAATTCCTGAAGAATGGCGGTTGACAAAAATTACACTAATTCATAAAAAAGATGAAAAAAATAATATTTGTAATTATAGGCCAATTAGCCTCGCATCAGCTGTTTACAGAGTCTTTAGCAAGGCTATACAAATACGAATTTCTCCAATACTAAATGAATACCAATCTCCAAACCAAGTTGGATTCAGAAAAAAATTTTCAACATTGGACAACATCTTAACTATAAATCAAATTATTGAAAAAACAACAGAGTACCAAAGAACAATATATATGGCCTTTATAGACTTCAATAAAGCATTTGACTCTGTATTTCATAAATATATGATATATGCGTTATATAACAGCGGATTACACTTCAAATATATAAATCTGATCAAAGAAATGTACACCAATAATAAGATGTATGTAGAAACAGAAATATCAGGACCAACTTTTGAGCAAAATAGAGGTGTGAGACAGGGTGATCCCCTGTCCGCTGATATTTTCAACTGCATCCTAGAAACTATATTCAGACATATGGAATGGGATAGTTATGGCTTAAATATAAATGGAGAGTATCTATCCAATCTCAGGTTTGCAGATGATGTAGTAATCTTTGCTGAATCAGCTGAAAAGCTGGAGACTATGTTAATGGAACTAGCTACAGAGATTAAAAAAGCGGGGCTATCCATCAATTATAATAAAACTGCAATCATTACCAACGGTACACACAGAAAAATATCAATTGAAGGGTATGAATTGAAATACACCGAAGATTACATTTACTTAGGACAGCTAGTTAGTTTCGTCAACAAGGAAACAAAAGAGGTGCAAAGAAGATGTATTACAGCTTGGAAGAAATTCTGGTCCTTAAAAGAAATTTTAAAAGGAAACTTTCATTGGACAATTAAGCAGAAAGTCATGGATACATGCATCTTACCGGTAATGCTCTACGGATGTCAAACTTGGTCTAGGAAAGACACAACAAACACAGCAATAGGAGTGTGTCAAAGAAAAATGGAAAGAGCAATACTAAATATACGACTACGCGATAAAATAACAAACAACAGTATCCGTCGTAAAACAGATCTTAAAGATGCGGTCTTCATGGCAAAAAAACTCAAGTGGTCTTGGGCCGGTCACATTCTAAGAACGCAAGATGACCGATGGACTAAAAAACTAATATATTGGACACCTAATTACTGCAAAAGAAGGCAAGGAAGGCAGAATATAAGATGGATGGACGAATTTAAACGCTATGCTGGTAACGAGTGGACCAGATTTGCAAGGGACAGACATGCGTGGAAAAATGCCATAAAAATCTTGCCAGCAATCTAAAAACATAAAAAATTTAAAATTACTTTTCCTTAAAAATGGAGGAGAGGCCCATACCCACTTAGTGGGTCCAGTGGCTAATTATTATTATTATTATAATACACCGAGTTTAAAATTTTGATTTCGGTTAAGTATCTTAAAAAATGCAACCCATCAACCTATGTGAGTGTGAAAACTTTAACATCAATATTCCTGTAAATAACGAAAATATGACGGTGTCTTCATCTTAAATGCGACACACTGTATATAAACCATCTCCTTATATATCTAGTTAAACTATATAATATATCTTAACTAATACATTGTAACACAGTGCTGACATAGTAAATATCTGTGTTAATTTTCATTTACTATCATAGTCATAGATAGATAATATGTTGAGTTCTTTAAAGTTTAATTTATCAATTTTAACATGGAAAAGTTTTTAGATCATACTTTCAATATATATAATATATTATAATATTATATATAATGTAAATGTATATGTATATAATATTGTAAGTTAATTAGTCAAAAAGTTTTTACGTCTTATTTTATATAATAGATAGATGGATATAATATGAATTAATTCATTCATTTTCATAGAAAACTTAACGAGTTTTAGTTATTATATACAGGGTAAGGTATTGTGCCTTGGAACTCAATCTATATTTATATGGGTATGCTTTTCACAAGCTTTTATTTAACTTGCAATGTTTGTAAATATGTATATACTAGCTTGACACACATCTACTTCGCTGGGCTTCAAGTAATGATCACCGCGTTTTTGCTTCCACTTCTCGCTTATCCCCCCTCCAAAACACTCGTAATAGGAGTAGGGATTGTTTTACACAAGTAGAATATATGCACAGATTTATTTTAAAAAAAAAGGTATATAGTCTTTATTCATTGAGTGTATCAGAACAGGTGGCCAAGAATTGTATATCGTTCACAATTTTACTGAAATCTTTAAGTTATTGTTCAAAGTGATACTCATAGATAGCATTGTGATATTCCACAGACTAAATTTAATTATATCTTTATAAATTATAGCTCATGTATTAGTCTGATGTATGAGCTCATTTGAATTCATTTGCTAGTTTTTTCGTGACAAACAAACAAACATACGAACTTTCACATAGTAAATAGGGATTTATAATATGTACGGATTAAATCTTGCCACTGTTATTCTCAACCGATTGAGCTGAAATTTCGCATCCATGTTTTGCTTTAAATACAATGTATGGTTAGCTTAGTGACGTCCCTCTAAATTCAATATGGGGGGGGGGCTAGTTATTTTTTATGCACTACCATGATATGGGTATCAGTTAAAAGTATTTGCTGAGAATAATACGAAAACCATGACCTGAATACAAATAAGTAACAATATTCAGCTATTGTTTTAAAGCTTCTGAAACCACCTTGATTTCATTTTTGATTAACATCTGATATACGTTATATCTTACAGGTAATTGAAGAATAATCTAAGGTACATCACCTTACCCTATATGTAAATGTATGATGTGCATGGAACATACAAATTATGAATTAAAAAAATTGAGAAAATTTTTGATATGTTTTGTAATTAATTGATATCCTTAAAATAAATAATGTTTTTGAAGAGAACTTAATTAGAAAATTCAGAAAAATAACCATTTTTTTGAAAAACAACTGGAGTTAAAAGAACTAGTACGTTCACAGACCTACACAGGGTTGGTTGGAACGTTTAAGTATAATTGAAGGGAGCTCAAAAACTTTCAAAACAAAAATTTCTGGTATTTCTGCTTTTGTACGGCACTAGGTTTTAACATACGGAAGAACGCCATTCAAAAACACTTCATGGAAACTTTCCATTTGTACCTTTGACCGCGAAATTCTCACCTGTACCGCGCAAAACTGATGCCCGACGACACTTAAACTTTTACATATAGGAGCATCTTTTTCAACATGATTCCTGCTGGGTCATTTCATTCGAAAAATTTAGGCATGGGTTTTTAGTTTATTAGCAGCAGGCCTTCCTGTTTTATATTTCATTCTCCTAAGTTCATGTTACTCTAAATATGTGTTAAATTTGTTATCTGTGATGTTCATTTATTAAAGAGATTTTTAAAAAGTCGTAAATATTAATGACTAAAAAAAGGTTTTTTTGTTCGTCTATGTTATATGATTAAAAAAATAATAATTTTTTTTTTGAGAAAGGGTTTTTACCACGGTTTTTTTTCTCTGTTTACAAAAAAAAATTTTTCTCTGTCATGCTTTGCATATGTATTTTCATCGTAAATATGTTATACCGTGATTTTAGGCTTTTTTGTTCATATATTATTAATTATTAAAGTATAATTTCCGGAAAAATTAGCCAACAAAAAATATATCTCACTAAGACAAATCTTGTAGATTATAACAAATTATATTTTTATATAGAAATTTTTTGTAATAATAAAAAAATTAATACTCTTATAAACTTCTAATTTAATACAGTGTTTTTTAAATAACAAAAATTTGTTGAATTTTCCCATAAGAAGGAGTTAGAGTGGATCAGTTGAATGAATGAATTGTTTATTAGTTTAAGGTGCTTCGATACAAAAGCGAAAGTGCTGTCGTAAATCGTAATAAATGTTGGTAGGTATTTTAGCCAATAAGTGCTTTTAAACATGTTTTATCATTTGGTGAAAACACTGACTTTGATTGTTAATTTCTCTTAAACGTTACAGAGAATTGATTTGAATATTTCACAAAAGGCGTATAAGAAAGATTTAAAAGATTTATTTTAAAAGAAATTTACGGTATCAAGATACCTTCAAGAGTTGAAATGAAAATGATTAAAAACTTTTTATTTATCAATTAATCATCCTTTTACGCGTCTTTTGTGAAAAATTCATATCGATTCTCTGCACGGTTTATGAAAAATATGCCCTTTTGTGGTAAAAAAAAAACTGATTTTGATAGTTAATTTCTCTGAATAATTTCTCTGGTATGAATTTTTCACAAAAAACGCACAAAATTAACAGTTCATTGCATCCAGTTTTATATAAATCAAATATATTTAAATTCCAATATGAATTTTCCATGAGTAATTTCTCTGATTAATCTCGGTAACTTATGTGGTTGCCGAATAAATTCGATTTTTGAATTATATCTGAAAATATCTGATAGTTAAATAAATTTCGATTTTTGCCCTAATTTCTTAGATCAATTTTTTGTATGTTTAAAATACGTATTTTTGACTACCAAGTAGTCATCATCAGTAAGAATTAGCTAGTGATTACTCTTATTATGAATGTTACTCTTTGCTAATTTGGTGGCGGACTTTGCCAATTTGGTGGCTGACATTGGTGCAGTCCGCCACCAAATTAGCAAAGAGTAACATTCATAATAAGAGTAATCACTAGCTAATTCATACTGATGATGACTACTTGGTAGTCGAAAATACGTATTTTAAAAATACAAAAAACTGATTTAGGAAATTGGGGCAAAAATCGAAATTTATTTCGATATATCCTAGAGTTCTCATTTATTATCTTCGATAATATTTATATCTGATAGTTAGTTTTTTTCCAGAATGAAAAAGACTTGTTAAAAGCACAACCTCTCCTATTCTCTCCATGTTAACTATTCGAACTTTAATTAAGTTTTTCTCGAGTAAAAGATAGTCAATCGACTTCAAATTTTCATGGAAATTGTGTTATAATATCCTTGATAAGTATAAGAAAATTAAAAAATTATGTTCACAGACAAACGACAACATTAAAACTTGATTAAATTTTGTTTAAAAACAAACTAGCTGTGAACTACCCGCTTTGCTGGGCAACATTCCCACTTTCACTCCTCCCCCATATTCCATATCCTTTTCTAGGTTACTATCTATCACCTAACTAAATTTCATCAAAATCCGTTCAGCCGTTTAGGCATGATAGAGCAAAACTCCCAGCAAAAACCATAAAAAAATCACTAACTCAATTCAGTTTTCTGCCTACTTCCTACCCCCTAAGTACGATGACGTGATTATTTATAGCCTATGACCATTTCTAGGTTATCATCTATCACCATACCAAATTTCATCAAAATCCGTTCAGCCGTTCAGGCGCGAAAGAGTAACAGACAGACAGACAGAGTTACTTTCGCATTTATAATATTAGTATGGATTAATGTTTATCAATCCTACAAAATACAGACCGATAAGAATCAAAGAAATTTCAGTTGATTATGGACTTCTAAAAATAAAGCCGCGATAATTAAGACTTATTTTATTAAAAGATATATAAACACGATTGCATAATAATATTTATTTATATTTTACAAATAAATAGCATTTCTTTTTTCATTTTTTTGTTCTTGCCTTAACTAGCATACCAAAGAAAAGCATTTGTTTTTTGCATAAATAAAATGTGTTAATTACATTTATTTATTAACACAATAAATATAAAAATGAATAATTTTATAATAAAAACAAATATACAATGTATAAATGTATATACCCACTTTTTATAAAAGAAAACTATAAATGAAGAAAAACATACACTTTGAATTCAGGCTGTAGTTTTAGAAGTTGTACATTGGGTTTTTAAATTAAGATTTCAACACCATAACGTCACAAATATTAACGTCACTTTCGATAAAATAACCTTTTTTTTGTTAAGGAAATTTTTGCGTCTGGTCAAGTAAAAAAAGATCATTTTTATCGAATCCATTTGATTTAAGATTAAAAAGCAGTCAACGAACTACCCGCATTGCTGGGCAACTTGAATTTTAAATGAGATTATTGTGTTATAACCTTCACTTCATATGCGCCACTTACCGTCCTTTTCTTCACAATTCCGTTGAACCTTTAAAATTATCAGTGTTTCTTTACAATGCATGTATTATATATAAAAATCTTCCTTTTAAATCACTCTATCTATTAAAAAAGCGCATCAAAATCCGTTGCGTAGTTTTAAAGATCTAAGCAAACCTAGAAACATAGGGACAGACAGCGGGAAGCGACTCTATTTTATACTATACATTGATATTTTTACACCATAAAAACGAAATAACAAAAATCGACAGTTTACGTCAATTTTTGAAATTTTTTAACAAATAATTTTTTGACACACAAAAAAAGTAATATAACTTTAATGTCTTGGAAACAAAAAATAACAAACATGGAAAATTTGTTTACTTTAAACAGGCTAGATAATGTATCTCTCTTCTGGTAAACCTAATGCCTTTTTTTTACCCATGCATAATATGTAGGTTCCCTTTGAAATACGGTTTAATGATTTGCTAAATTTGTCTCCGGCATTCAGTATAACGTTAAATGGTAGCGCAAAATTAATATCAAAGATTTAGCGGGTCAAAAATAATTTTACGAAGATTAAATTAGGCTGTGTTATCAAAAATATGAAGTTTGAACTGAATCACGTCATAAACATCCAAAAAATTGTAATTTGCTCTATCACATTCAAATTTTATCCAATTTTATAAACGAGATATGTAATTTAGACCTCCTACTAAAATGGAGTGCATTTCAAATTTGGATTCAAACTTTAACAACTATTAATATCATAAACCTTAAATTTTTAAGGCTTCTGGTGTATAGTTAAGACTTCAGGCTTTAGGATCTCGAGAAAGTGACAAAACATTTTCACATAAGAAAAGCCTCCAAAATTTGCTCTATTCAGTACAAAAAAATACAAGTTGTAGTATTTAATAAAAAAAATATTACATATTAAAGATTACATTTAGTCACGATTCAGTGAACAATTTAATATTAGTAGAAACACTGGCAATGTGTAAATGTAAACATACTTAAAAATTTCAAATATTTTTCTATTAAAAATGTTATAACTTATATAACTTTTTTGTACGAGCTTTCATTTATTTTGATACAATTTATTATTATGAAAAATTTATAATCAAAGTCCGATCATCAAAGAACAACATTTATATTTAATTAAAACAAATTAAAATAAACAATTGATTGAGTTAATTGTTAAAATACCCCGTATAGAAAATGTTGAATGACAGAGTTTGTATTATTTTTAATAAACTATGTTGACTTAATTTTTTTTATCACTTCAGGTAAAGAATGCTCACTGCACGGGCAGAAAAGTGAAGTTGGTTTTTGAAAATCTATAGAAGTACACAAAATATGAACTTTTAAAATTCCTTATGAAACAAAGAGGAAGATATAGGTTAGTGACGTCATCGTCTGATACCACCATAGGGATGAATATGAAATACATATAAAACTATGTTTTGCTAAAAAGAGACGGGCAATAATCTTTGAATGCTTATAACTTCTTCGCTTTTTAATCAATTTTAATTTCACTTTCAAATGCCATAATATCAAGTCTAGTTTTACATGTCTATACGTAATATGGCAAATTTGACATCGGACAACTACCGTATTTTGGCAACATCGTAGTTGTATTTTAAAATGATTTTCTTAAAACAGGGTCTATCATTAATATTGTAGAAAGATGAATGGTGAAATTTTTTACTACGGAGATATGGTCCTATAGTTTTTATTTTCGAGATTTAAAAGCACCGAACAAAAATACCAATTATATTAACTATTTGATCAGACACTTTAAATTTTCGAGATAAGACGAACGTTTCAAAATTTTACCCCAAGAATAAAAATTTTTGTCTCATTTGTTCATATAAACTTTTTTCTTATTTCTATGAAGGAAAAACACATTACATTGGGTTTACTTTTTATGTTCAAAGCTTTTCGATGAGTTCAATCAATTTCAAAATCGCTTGTCCTTATTTTTCGACAAAGAATATAAGAAATTTGGACACCCTATTTAATGTTGCATAAAATATTTCTAATTCATGATTTTCAACGAGTACTACGATGTTTCCGTAACCAAATAAAAGTAAAACTCGAATCAAACGAAGTAATGAAAAAAATTACTTTATTTGATGAAATTTTTATCTGGTCAAAAAAAAAAATATCTATATTAATATCTATACTAATATTATAAAGAGTAATTTGTTATTTTGTTTGATTTTATTTGTATGTAGGGAGTAATCTTTGAAACTACTGGACTAATTTGGCTGAATATATGTCTCAGGCTGTCATCGCATGCTAATGTCTTTTTTTTTTGCACAAAATAGTGGCTACTGAGTTAGATATTGGATTGAGTTTCTAAGGAAATTAAGTGCGCTATGAAGAAGAAAAAAAACTAACAATTCATTCTGAAAACTTTAAAAGAGAATTAAAAAGATTAAGAAGCATTAACTGAGTAAAGGAGGGTCAAAGAGGGATCAACGAATTTACGAAAATTGACCAGCCGTGCCGTCGAGTAACGGCTAGTATATTTTCATCAAATTTATAATTTTTTGGAAAAAAGTCTAGACATTCCTCATTAAAAAAAAAATAATCTTTTCCATCCATGTAAATACAAAACCCACTTAAAACAACAGACAAGATATTTTCAAACTTCTCCGACGCGAAGATAATCTAGAAAATAAATAGGTCAATATCTATCTAGAGAAGTAAGTAGAAATGGTACAACAACAAAAAGTTTGAAAGATTATAATAATGATAATTGACATAAAAGAGAATAGAACAAGTAAGTAAAAAAAAACAGCCAATAGAATATCTCTTTTGTTTTATCGGACTTTGAATGAAGTGTGTCTAATATTATGGGCAATACCAACTAGAAAATAATAAAGTTTTCTACATACATGTGTAGTAAGTGTATCTAGGGTGATTGACCTATTAAATGGATATTTTATAAATGGTTATAATTGAAGTTGTCTTGAAATATTCTTGGAAATAACAATGTGTTCGTCATTTTCTTTTGCCGTGGTTTTAATTAGCATTATTTTTGATGCTATTAAATAATAAAAACAAATTAGCTTTAATTTTTCAAAAATATATCACAAGTTGGAGCTGTTTGGAAATGCAGATATGATGAAGCACGATGCAAAAGGACTCTTAATTATCTCTTCAACGGGAATGCAAGAGTTGTTGATGAGTCATTTTCCCAGGACAACCATTAGTAAAAACTTTCTCTGCCATAACTGTTCTACTTCGGTCATAACTATGTTATGTATTTCGATATCTTGATGATATAAGAATCATTATAAAGCTTTCATATGATCCTGCAAAAAGGCTCTAAATTTTTTCAATAATGTTGGAATTATTTCGATTTTTTCATATTGAACTTGAAAGAGGGATCTTCATCTATACTATCGCAAATCTATACTAATTCAAAAGCAACATCAAGAAAACGATTCTCGCTCGATTTGTTGAAAAGATGAGCAAAACTTGTGGGCAAAAATTGAATCAGGTTGAATCTAATTCTTCTGGTTTCTTTAATAGCCAAGTCAGTTCCTAAAGGTAAGAGATAGAATAACACTTTAAATTAGAAAATTGATCCTCATAGAAAACCTTGCAATTTTTGTTGAAAACATTTTTTCGAAAATCTGTAGGTTTCGGAGGAAATGCGACTAAGAATATGTTATAATTGCATTTAATCAAAAGAAAACACACTACAGAAAAATGCTTTAGCCAAAGATTGCCAAGGGCAATTGAGGACATTCGAATGAGTCCATGACTTTGACCTACAATTATCGATAAACTTTAAGCATATTTTCAAAAATTTGTAGTTTTTTTTTTATGAGGATCACATTTCTAATTTAAAGTGTTATGCTATCTCTTAACGTTTAGGGTATAAATTGGCTATTAAAAAATCCGAAGAACTAGATCCAATCTGATGTTAGAACACGATGTCATTTGGAAATCTCAAATATGAGTGACGTTCCGTCCGCAAACAATACAGTCGTATACTTTGTTATTGTGGGTAGGATTTATAGAGATAATGAATAATAAGGGACCCAGATTCGAACCTTGGGGTACACCAAATTTGATTTGTAGACAATATGAAACAATTTTATTGCTTGTAGAAACCTATTGGGTCCTATTTTAGTGGTAAACCTCGAATACCATATTTTTCCAGTTTGAATGGAAGCAAGTCCAGATCGTGATCATCGTATTATGACTCATGTGGTTATAAGATGGGTGAAAATCAATCTCCACTCCTGTATTAAATGATTTCATTGCACGGTGGAGAAGGAATTTTGTAACATATTGTAAACAAACTGTCCATATTCTGGCCCAAGTACCCTACATCCAAATAAAATGGTCTGTTGCTTATCTCACAAATAGATAGATATATATTCGTATATGAATGAAATGAATGAAGGGTTTTTACCCATATACTTTAACATGATGGTTGGAAAATTTTTACGTATATACCTAGTGATAAAATAATATAAGGATATGAGTTAATGTGGGGTAGATTGTCTTAAGAGGTGTTTTATTTGGTTGCTAACCTATACCGAGAATATTGTGAGGAATACATACATACATTCACATACATATAACGAGCGATAAGTATTACTTGAAGATGTCTTGAAGATTTATGAAGTGTACGAAGTAGGAGTTCTCACTACCGACGTACATACATACTTACGTACATGTACATGCACATACAAAACATGTCTGTTCCAAGTCCGGGTGTTCGCGTGTAAAACAAACGTTAGTTATCGTAGTTCATATATGTATGTATGTGTTGTTTAGTTGTTATTAACTTTCTGGGAGAAGGTTATGGTTTTCGCCAGGATAATCGAAAAAATGTAAAATTAATGTCTAGAAATGTTAGGTTCGAAATAAAACCAATTAATTAATTGGTGCATAATACAAGGAACTGTCGACTTTCAATATTCTAATTTACAAGTATTTGAGTTTACAAAATGGCAGGACAACATTTTGCCAATAGATTCTTGTTCAGAGAAGCTTATAGATTTTTATTCCGAATCTATCTTGCCAGAAACCAGTCAATTGCTAATTTTTTAAACAATTAATAATGCTTCTTTGGGTCATTTCAGGTAAAAAAGATTCTTTGTGATCTTTTCATACCCGTTTTCGAGATATCAACAGTTTAATGTTTGAAAAAACTCCAAAAAGGATTAAAAAGGAGGCGAAAACTGAATTTTTTAGCTTTCTGGACAATAATCTATTTACAAAACGCGATCCTCTAATGAGTCCTAGACTAACTTGATGAGGGTTTATAGACTCATTTTTGTGGGGCATACATAACAGATGAATTTTTTAAATTTAATTTTAAAGAAAAGTATTTCACTTTATTTGAAGAACAATAATAATAACTAATATCCCTAAAATCACTTTCACCGATTGTGTCTGGGGACGCTTTTTTCAACATATAACCGTTACAGTTCACTCTAGAGTACAGTATCTAGAGCCTTATGCCGGTTTTCCACTAAACGGACAAACAAAAACAAAACTGTAACTCGAATCGATAAAGACAAAACTGCAACTTTATCCACATTTTTTGGAAACTGGCAGTGAACTAGCCACTGGCTATTACTGTTTCTCTTTTGTTTTTATTTTTGTTGCAGTTTGAGTTTTGTTTGTTCGTCTAGTGGAAAACCAGCATATTGACGTGATTGAAACATAGACATTCCCACATGTATATCTTACAGGCATCCATTACTCTCAGCGTCCAGTAATAACTTCAAATGGTATTTTTAATGACTTACGCACATAAGACTACTCTTTCCACTTAAGACATTCCTACAATTCGCTTATCTATATTTCATTCCCTATAAAAACAAGTGGATATAATTGTAAAATTTAATTTATACATATTACCAAGTATCAATGGTACATTATATTGATCGATTCAAAGTAAATCACTTATTACAAGGTACAACGTTTTGTTTGAAAATGGAATATGGTATAATATATTTTTAGTTTATTCGAAAACAAAAACACACTGTCATCCAGTCTTCAGCCTACATTCAATTTCATAAAAGACCGTCGTTTCAAAGTAATTGCAGTGAATGTTCAATATCTTTCAAGAACCTACGTAATGATTCAAGATTGATTTTTCTCTATGTTATCGTAAAGATATTGGTCTATTCTCTAATGGGTTTGTTTGACACTGCTTGTTTGAAATGTTAGAGCTAGGATAGTTAGAGGTACCTACGGTAAGAGTTAAAGGTGTACTTGGCGGATGGTATAAGTAAGTCTAGTTACCATACATAACCTTATGATCATTTATACAGGGTATGACCTCTTTCAAGTAATTTGTATATTAGAAGTTAGGTTTCAAAGGGACCAATATGTGATAATGTATATGTTTTGACACTGTTTGGTAGCTATATCTCACCTTCATTACAGAAATTAATAAATCAATAATTAATTTATAAGCATTCCGTATTCAAATAGATTTACAGGAAGGGGCGTTTTAATATATCTAATTAGGTATTGTGGTCTGTCAATTGAGTATATTACACCTGATTTAACCCGTTAGCACTCGTGTTAACTGTTAATCTTTAGTCACGTGATGAGAGATTTGCTCTCGCGTTTTGCACTTGCGTCAAATATATCTTCAATTATTCTAACTTTGTAAATCATAACCTCTACATAATTTTATATAAATTTGTTTTTTAATGCACAAGCGAATTAAAAATAGTTTGATTATGTGATTATTGAATGATGTTTGAGAGTAAAAATATTACAGCAGAAATAATTTAAATAATTAAATTCATTTCAACGAATTTTATCATATTTCTATTACAGATTTTTTTAATTTACTGAGTACGGCTTTTATTAAACTAACAAAAGTACTCTAACTTTCTCTCCTCTTCAATTGCCATAACAGTATCATCTTTTCGAGTTTCTAGTTTCAAGAGCTTCTTCGAGTCGCGAATAAGTGAATTTGGATAATATAAAATGCAGTTTCGTTTTCTAGACTACATCATTCCTGATTAAACAACTTTTGAATTACAAACCGCTACATTTAAAAGAAAAATTAATGTCTTAGAAAAACAAAAACGGAAAATGGTAGGTATTTTTCTGACTGAGCGATAAAAGTCATATGATTTTCTACATAGCAGCATTTTGCATCTCTCAAATCTGAAATTTAATTGATCTAGGCCAATTCGTATGATATGTATATAAGGCATAATATGCCATGTAAGATATAGGGGAGAGTATTCATAATCTTACCACTTATCTTTAAAGAACTTGGCAACCGTCGTATCATTTTGGTAACCCTCTTCATAAATAGTACCTGCTCACCAATCCCTATTTGGTACTATGGACTTTTTCCGTATGTTTAGTATATATATTTTAATATATGTTTTCAGCAATTCTGTCTTGGTACTATTTAGGAAATGAATTCCACGAATACGAAAACTTTTGATAATGGTTTTTAAAATCAGCTTTCGATTTAACAATATATTAACACTAGTCTTAGTCTACCTTCTATTTCTTCTTTCTATAAGCAATTCATTCTATATTGTAAGTATATTTTATATCTTTGTCTATTTTATATTTTTACAATTTGTACAGATCCCGGCCGTCGTTTCTCCTACCTCCTCCAAAAACCTAATATTTTATACATGTATTAGGTTCTTCTTCTATTTTTTTGTTGCTGCTTCACTACTTACTACAGTTGTTATCCTGTTTTATTTATTTATATATTTCTATATTTTATTCTCTTTTTTTCATTTCAGTTTTTTGTTTGTTCCTATACAAGTTCTTTGCTTATATTCCTGTAGTTGAAAGTGTTGTACCTTGAATCATTGAAAGATATTGCTATCTATCAGACACCAAACTATATGGAGGCAAAATTACTTATCAGAAGGGCCAAGAGAATACATTTTGTTTTGTATTTTTCCGAGCGGCGTAGTACTTGTAGGGATATTTGTGAAAAGATAGCAACTAAAGGTAATATTTGTGATAAGAAGCAATTATTTTCATTGGAAATGGGGAGATGGATGTAATAAGGCCGTAAATTCGTAAAGTGTATGTTGAGAAGAACTTTAATAAAGATATGACTTCAAAATAATATTATTCAAACTCCCATTCTTAAAACTTAAAGATACCACACTCGTGGAATGTCTTTTCTTAGGAATTCAATAAAATTGAAATATAAGATTTATAAACAAATAGTGCACGAATATAAGAGCATGTTTTTTATAGACTTGAATATAAAAGTCGAGCTGTTTTTAATACATAAGCGTACTTACAAAATAACCATTTGTAGGTAAAATTTATATTTTATAATAAAAAACGAAATCAATTTTCTACAAAAAAATACAATTCTCTAATCTGTAATTCGCGCATCATCGGATTTTTGCTGATTTATGGGATCATCAGTGTACGAACCAAGTCCTTATATTGAAATATTATTTGGATTGAAATATTTTTACTATTTGAAGTTGATGAATTCATTAAAATCACTGGTAGATAATGAAAAATCTGGTTCACTAACTAAGATTTATCATTTTTATGGTAGGTACACTGAAAGAGTCTTAAGAGAACCGATAAGAGCAAAAACGGCGAAAGGAAATTAACAACCTTAATCCACCACCATTACTCAATTGCTATATTTGATATTTTAAGAAAAGGTACAAAACTTTCCCATATATATTATTCCTTCTTATTCCTCCTATACAATAATATATAACACTTTGAATTGTATATATTTTTAAATAAGCCTTTTATATACAATTTACTACATAATATAACGTTTAACATATGAACAGAGTGATTTATTATGATGTTGAAATACATGAAATATAGAAAACAACAAAAAATGAAAGAAATATGTTAGGAAAAAAAAAACTTTATACAAGAGGCTTGAATTCTTCTATATGTTGAAGAATTTTTAATCCATCAAAGGTTGACGTATTTATCAATGTCTATTAAAAAGTTTTTAAACTATTTAAGTATAGAAAGTTTTTCATAGTGGAAGTTTGTGTCGTATGTCATCTTTTCGATGTAAGTATAAAGTTGTAAAGATTTGGATGCTTCATTTTATGGCTTTTGTTTCAGAAGAAATGAGAGGAAATTTGCGAGAGATATGCATCAATGAATATTAGGGCCGTAACGAGGGTACATAGCACCGGTGGCAAGTATTTATGTTGCGCCTTATATCTATCAAATTAAAGTATTGATTTCTCTCTACGCTTCCGAGTAAAATAAGGAACTCATTACTCTCCTCAATGTGACTGGGATACTTTGCATAAGAAACTGATTAATCTCCAAAATCGAAATTTTGTTGACAATAAATAAAGTAAATAATACAGAGTGATAAAAACAAAATTGGGTTAAAATTGTTATTAATATATTCGCTATTCACTAAAATGTATCAAAAAGTACCATATTGGCAATTTTAATAAACCAAGTATGTGTAATTCTTCTAATTTTGGGTCATACTTTTCATATTTGTGATCAGAATTAACCTAGCTCTAATAGGTTTCATGAATTTGGAGTCCTGGTTCCGAATTTAAGCAAATAAGTGAAAGCTAGCGTAAAACTGACATCACAGCTGAAAAGAATGACCCCAAAGTACTGGGTTTCAAAAAAAAATTCCAATAAGATCGGATCAAATTTACCTATGTTATCAAAAAAAAATCAAATTTTGACTTTATGACGGCATCAGAATCCAAAAAATTTAATTTTACTCTATCACATCCAAATTTTATCCAATTTTTATAAACTAAATATGTAATCCTACTAAATTTGGGTCATACTTTTCATATTTGTAATCAAAATTAACCTAGTTATAATTGGTTTCAAGAATGTAGAGCCCTGGTATCGGAATTAAGCACATGTGTGATAGCTAGCGAAAAACTCATATCACAGCTGAAAAGAATGACCCAAAAAACTAGTGGGGTACATAAAAAATTCCAATAAGATCGGATCAAATTTGCCTGTGTTAACAAAAAATCGAATTTTTTAACTTTATGACGTCATCAGAATCCAAAAAATTTAATTTTGCTCTAGCACATCCAAATTTTATCCAATTTTGATAAACCAAGTATGTTATCCTACTAAATTTAAATTCATTCAAAAAATTCCAATAATATAGGATCAAACTTACCTGTGTTATTTACTACCAATTCGTTTTCAAATACGGTTCGATTCCAAAAATTAAACAAATTTTACCACTCTAAGCTAGTAATATGAATTGCCTGCGCATACGGTATAAATGCGACCAGAAAGGCTGTATTTTCGACTTGAGGTTTAAGAAAAATTATTTTTCAGAAAAATCTGTAACATTTTGGATATTTTGGAGATTGTTTTTGTAAAATAACATGTATAGATTTGGTTAATAACAAAATTAAATAATGCCAATTTAAATTTGGAGAAATGCAGGAACTTATTCAACTCAAACGACTCTTGTAATTTTTCTTGTTGTAATAAATCATCCGTTATATAATATATAACATAAAATATTTAAACATGTATTTGGTGAAAATATTTTTTTGTTGTCATATTTACGATCCTAATTTGTATTTAGTACTTTAAATTGTCTACGAACATACAACATAACCGTACATAAACATAACTATGTAGTAAATACCTACATACAATCATCTTGATTATACATAATACTTACATAACATTATTATTTATGTCATTTATAATTTTATTATTTGTATAAAATATTTAACATATTTTATACACCTAAATATCTGTGGATGTAGTTTTAGTTAAAAGCGAGGGGACAATATTTTATTTTAGCAAGCAGTTTTAGTTTTACAAGTAATATTTTAATAAAATATAAATAAAATAATATGTATGAAGGAAAGGATTATATTTGTGAAAATTTATTTATATTCTTATTTAGTTATAGAATAAGTTATATTAGATGTTTTACGTCCGTGAGATAAGGAGTATTTTTCTCATTCATTATGCGTGGGTAGTAGTACATTACCGCACTTGTATCGTAATGAATTAATTACCACACTCCAAATTATTGTCAAAATTTAAACTAATAACAAGTTAGGATAGTAAGTTTTTAAATTTTTGATTTTTTTCTCAATGATTGGATGCAGAGTTTCTGAGATATCGCAATATTTGGATCGATTTTAGTCTGCATCTCAAAAACTATTCGACCAGTCATCAAATGCATCCGATTTTTGTACTTTTTGGGTCAAAATAACCTTATATACTGGGTTTTATCGGAATTGGAGATAAAAAAAATATTCTCGATTTTTTGCAATTTTTTAAGGGGTACCCCTTTGAAAAAATCGAGAAAAACGAAAAAAAATTTTTTTTTGGTATTTGATGAATCTCGATGGAAGGGGTAATTTTGACCCAAAACGTATAAAAATCCGGTTAATTATTGATTGGATGCAGAGTTTCTGAGATATCGCAATATTTGGATCGATTTTAGTCCGTATCTCAAAAACTAACCGACCAGTAATCAAATGCACCCGATTTTTGTACTTCTTGGGTCAAAATATACTTAGAAATTAGAGATAACAATCACATATTTATCAAGAAATATCAATTATTTGTTTGAAACTTGAAATAACATTGAATTTGAAATTCAATTTAAATAACAAGAGATATAATAGATAGTTCGATATATGCTTGAATTATGATGAAAGTAATTATAATTTTGTAAACGACCTATAAAAGATATAACTAACCAGTCAGTAGTAACTGTTCTAAGATGATGATAAATGCTTTAAGTAAATTGATAATCATAGAAAATGGAATTTAATTTCAGAATACGTAAAGCAGTCAGTTCAGGTAGACAGTGATACCTTATTTTAAGTTACGTCATAATTTATATACCTTTATATCTATACTAGTTTGATACCCGTCCACTTCACTGGGCTTAAATGTAAAAATCATCGCTTTATATAGCCTCCACCTCTCTTGATCTCACTTATTCCCCTTCCATAACACGCGATGGGGTTGTTTTACACAGCTAAAATATATTCACAATTTTCAATCACAGCTAAAATATATTCAAAATTTTTTAAGTATAAAATAGTAATATTCCATTGAGTATTTTAGGAAAGATGGCCATAAATTGTTTTACATTTACTTTTTTAAATTTTTTCACAAAATCTTTAATTTATGGTTCAAAATGATGATCATAGATAGAGCAGTAAAATGTCAGAATAAGTTTAAATTTAAAAAAAAAATGTTTTTATTAATTATAGCTCATGTGTTATTCTGATGTATGAGCTATATTGTTTACAGTTTCATTCAAATCCATTCGCTATTTTTTTTTGCGTGAAAGCGTAACAAACAAACAAACACACATCCTTACTTTCACATTTATAATATATAGGAGTAGAGATTATTATATTCATTATATATGCTATCAATTATATAACCAAAATATCCTTTATAATTTTGAAGATTATGAATGTATAGATTGTTCAGTTTAAATTAAATCTTTAAAATCAGTCAAAATTGGTTAAAATGATATCGGTTATAATGACGAACCGCTTATAATGACAAAAATGAAAGGTCACGGCAGTATCCCTTTATATATTGGTAAATTGGTTTTAACAATATATCGGCTATAGCTATATAAGAAAATATTTCGGCTTTAACAATCAACGACATTGTTTTTTACTTTAAACAATTTCGGCACAAAATTGAACAGCGTATTAAACAAAAGCACATGTAGTGGCTAATTCAATACATAAAAAAATTACAATTTTTATTTTCTAAAGGTGCCAAGGCAAGTTTAGACTTGTGGTTGAAATTATTCGTACCTAATTTTCAAGTTTTGATGATGAACTTTGTTATAACTTCATGAAGGACAAAAAATAAGTATACAATTTTCGATATCTGCCTTGGTTTTCGAAATATCGAATTCTTACTACTTTTAGGAAATTACCTCATTCCTAATGCTGATTAAAAACAATATAAATATTCTCGTTCTCAGTTTTTAATAATCACCATTTACATAAATTTTCTAAGGAATATTATAATATTTCAAATCAATGATTTTAACAAATCGTGCGTATATGAATCATAGAAACATTTACTTGAAATGATTTTGGTATAAGATGATATATGGTTTTCGTTCATATTTCATGTTAATTCTGTGAATACCTATTTATTTGATTTTATAATAGAAAATTATAGAAATTTTTAATAAAATCAGTCGAAATTTCTCTAAAAATATATTTTCTTAGAAGTTTTCTGAGAATATAACACATTAATTAATATTTCTGTTTGTTAACGAAACTTGGTGTACCTTGAATCAAACAACATAATGCACCATTGAAATATGATAATATGTATGTATTAAATTTAACAGGTTTATTCCTGTTTTTAATAGGTTCCAAGTATAACTAAGCGAAATATAACTGGAGGAAAGAAGTCCCAATCACACTATTAAAAATACTAGTTAAACTGTTGCTAGAGAAGCTCAGAATAGCGGATGATAGTAAAAGAAATGTGTAGAGTTTTCAATGGTTCAAGCACATAATTTTTATGATTTTGTTCCATAAAGTAAACTGTAACGATTTCATGTTGAAGAGAACACCTTCGGTAGAAGAATTTGCTAGGTTCATTGAAGTGTGAACCGTGGTCCATTATGATCTTGTATCATTGTTCATATATGTACCATCAATGGTTTTCATAGATTAAAATTATAAAATAAAGATATAGTTATGATCCTTAACAGAGCTTTGAGCAGAAACAACCTTCCCCTACTATTTAAATAAGTAATGATCGATTCTCTTTAGAAAGTATTCGAGGAAGTTTCATTATCGGTACAAAATCAAAAGCACGTTTTCCTTTCCAAGAAGAAAGTCACTAAAAATCTAAACTACGAACAATACCTTTTATATGTCTAAAATTAACAACAAAAGCATCTCAAATCTCACTGTCTACACAGTTACAAAACAAAGTAACCTTCACAGTACCAGCTAGGTAGCTTCATTAATACGATGAAATTTTGTTGAAAATGATGCTCTTTAAATTGTGTGAATATTTAAAGATGTCTAAAGAGAACATGATGGCGAGGAAGAAGCAGAAGAAAACTCAACGAACGAACAAAAAACATGAAGGAATCATGCACACAAAGTTCTAACAATTGCACACACATAGCTGCTTCTAACAACAATATTCACACACAAAACGCTTTTCTACGCTCTCTTTAAACAAACTCCGCACATTTTATACGAAGTAGGTATATATTTATATATACAGGGAGGAACATTAAGTTTAAAAGTTGCAAAAAAATTCTAAATTGGAGCATTAATATAACTGTACAGCATTATAAAATTGATTTACTTGAGCTTACAACGCAAAATTTGCTAAAAGATAAAAATTTCGCCGAATAAAAAAGCAGCCGATAAAAAAACAGAAAAACAAGATGGAGTGACAAAGACTAAACAGTTTGTTCGTACCATATTTATATAAAAATTTTCATTTAACCGAGTTCTGGCATACAAATCTTTATATTCTTACTAGCGGACCCAACAGACGTTACTCTGCCCAAACGTTTCTCCAATTCATTAATACCTATATTATGCTTAACCTGCCCGCTGAGCCCGCCCGCTAACCACAAATTTTAGTCTTATCCTATGACTAGACCACAGCGTGATCTTCAGCCCTCGATTTGGCCTATGGCTTGGCTGGAGTCTTCGGTATTGGAGCTCGCTCCG
Organism: Chrysoperla carnea; assembly: GCF_905475395.1. Taxonomy (NCBI): domain Eukaryota; kingdom Metazoa; phylum Arthropoda; class Insecta; order Neuroptera; family Chrysopidae; genus Chrysoperla; species Chrysoperla carnea. The sequence continues at coordinate 132,121,842 of NC_058337.1, forward strand.
CTTGCATATAGCTCTAATAAATACCTATTCGCAATACCTGAATAATAATAAATAATACCTTAATAATATTCAAATAGGCGTTCACAAGTGTAGATAAATATGGTGGGAGTGCAAATAAACACAAAGCACATAGTAAGATATATGTAATCTTTTATTTATATGCGTTTCCACCATTTATTTCATGGATTTTAATTTTTTGGTTCGGAGCCCTAAAAACACCTTTTGTGCATCCGTTTAGAAGGGATTCAATGACTAACACAAGAAATATATATAAGAGATTAGAGAAATAAGAGGGTGGGTATTGGAAAAATTCAGGTCTTTAATAGAAAAGTGCCTGGCTACGAAAATTTTCATAGAGGAAAAAAGTGTAAAATACGACCTTGACAACAGGCACAATTCTTTCAAATTTGCAGTCTTTCTGAAATGTCAAGAACTACGTCTGACTAGTCTCTCAAAAACTTAAATCTCTAATCTTTTTTCAACAAGCGAGTGAAAAGGGGAAAAAAATTATATCTCATTTTCTCTGTCACTGTCCAGCTATTGCCTAAGAGATGCATTCATTTAAACCAGCCTTTCTCTTACGAACTCTCCGATCTGAAAATATTTCAATATATTTTATAGCTTTGCGAACCAAGTCCGTCTGTTTGTATTGAATTTATGAACGTGATTTGAATTTTAAACAATGCCAAAAATTATGATCAAATTCAAGGTTTTTGAAAGATATCCTCCTTCAAGTAGAACAACTTTAGTTTGTGCCAAAAAAGGTACGTTATTTTCAGCTGGTTTGTTTAAAATGGGGGACACCTTATATATATATATTGTAGGTAGGTATATATCGTTTTATAAGGTAAATACTTTTCGCTTTTAGTTCTTCTAACTTGGCAGTGAACTTGTTATACACAAGAGCATTATGTCAGCTTTAACTTTACTATGCGAATAAAGTGTTACTTCATACGTATAATACATACATGTATGCGGCGCGGTTTTAAAACATTGTTTTTTAACATGTTGGTATAGTACTCCTTAAACATATGTATGTTTGAGTACTTTACAAACTAGGCCGGTGGAAATCGACAGATTATTGTTTCACTAACGAGATTGGTTCTTAGCTTGATAGACTAAGAGAAATTTCTTTATTTTAGTTTTATTATTCTTCATTTCCGATAAAAAATTGATTTTAAAAACCTTTGCAACCGTAGGCGGGTGCACAAATTAGCGTCTCCCCAAGTAAAAATCTATCAATACAGACTTTTTAAAAATTTTTAAATTTAAAGTTTTTTATTTCTTAGAACCTGAAAAATTGCTTTAAGTGTTCGTGGCAGTTCTCTGCCTCAAGCTATCGTTACTAAATAAGAACGTAGATGGATACATTCATCCAAAAAGCACTTTTATAAATCCCCAAAATACATCATTACAAACACACTTGCTGTATTTTGATCTTCTTCAGTGTTAAAATTGATCAAACTGCTTAGAAACGAAAATTCACTGAAAAAATTGCTGTACGCTTTTCTCTCGTGGTCAAGTTCAACCAGACGTCTGTCAATAACTACTGGATAGACTGTCACTATGAATGTTTACCGACAAGAAGTAATATCTTCGGTAGATTCATTTGCAGCAAGTTCTATCTTCCGTATCATCTTTGTGCCCTTTTCCTATGTTCACTATTGGGAGTTCAAATGCTTGCTGTTCATTTTTATTAAAATTTTCTGATTTTGACTCTCAGACATTTGAATAACTGTACAAATTTCATTTTCAATGGACTGTAATTTTTTGCATACTTACTGAAATAATTGTTAAAAACTAGCACTAGCACTAGGCGTGCTCCTTTGTAACCACGCACCCTTAGGGGCTCTTAGGTCTACTTTGCCTTATGGTTTTTGCTGAGGGATTTTTACAGCATTGAATATTTTTGAATTGGACGATTTACTGCCGCTTCATTGCATGTTTATTTTGTCATGTCATTAAGCCTATGTCATTAAAATCATAATCACTTTAGAAGTACCTTGTAAAATAATTAGTATACCAATTATGACGGATATTATGATCGCTAACATTCGCAATATTCCTGAAGATTAAGATATTATTATACCATGTATATATGAAATATACATAGTATATTAAGTTTAGTCCCAAGTTTGTAACACTTAAAAATAATGATGCTAGGAAAAAAAAAATTGTCATAGGTGTTCATAAAATCACCTATTTAGTCCATTTCCGGTTGTCCGTCCGTCCGTGGACACGATAGCTCAAAAACGAAAAAAGATATCGAGCTTTTACAGCGTACTCAGGGCGTAAAAAGTGAGGTCAAGTTCGTAAATGAGCATCATAGGTCAATTGGGTCTTGGGTCCGTAGGACCCATCTTGTAAACCGTTAGAGATAGAACAAAAAATGTTCCTTATCAAAAATTAAACAACTTTTGTTTGAAACATTTTTTCGTAAACCCGTTTCGTTTACCCGTGAGGGCGCCGATAAGGCGGAAATTTTATAATATGTACCATACTTGATTATCAGTTATGTATGTGTCACATGTATGTATGTGTAATGTGATAAAGAAATCAACACTGACTATGCATGGTATTTCAACAATTAACTCAGTCAATTGTTTGTTTTCACTTGTTATATATATATTCCTGAGTATGTCTCCTTGTTTCTTGCCACAATACATTTGTTGAAGCCGGTTATGGTGTTTTGGGTTCCACAGCGTTAGAACGTGATAAGGATTACGGGGTCACTATCAGAATATTCGCTTTTTTTGGGGAGTCTTATCCATTGCTACAGACTTTAAGGGACCTCTTTATTTTGAAATTTGTTGAGGTGCTTAGGCCCCTAAAATGGAACAGCCGAAAGAGCAATATTAAATTTTTGTTCCTTTTTTAGATACAGTCGGTGTAAAGTTTTGATTGAACCAACGTACTATAGGTATGGAATATTATTTGTATTATTAAAAGTTAACAATGTTTTATTACTTAAAAAGGATTATTAAAATATCCTTGCACATATTTATAATAAGTGTATATATGTTTGTATGAATCTATGGGAAATATTTTAATGAGGGAAGCTCTCTTTTTTCTTCATATATATGTATTCCGTGAGAGGATAGTTTGGTTTATATTTGCAGGATATATCTGAAGCCAAAAAAAATGAAAAATTGTAAAATTTGTTGTACAGAATTTTAAGAGGTATTTTTAATTTAAAAAAAGTCGATTTTTGTGTTATTAAATGTTTTTTAAATACACTTCAAGAATTATGAAACAAATGGATTTAGACCCAGCCCAAAAAAAATTCTTTGAATTAACTAAATCTGGTCATTTGAGGATCGGTTATAGTAGTTATGAACACACACATACTGCGGTCAGTCAAGTGAACGATAGAACAGGGGTCAGATATATGCTATCAAAACGATATCAGATTGTATATTGCATACAAATAACAGTTATAACTCTCAGTCAGTTAAATATTAGAACAGGGCTGGTCAGTCAGCCGTAATGCATGTAAATAAAATAAATAGGAAATGATGGCCGTGGTATTTAAATGAATTTAATAAAGCTGAAAATTTTATTCAGATTGTATATTTCATATAAATAACAGTTATGACTGTCAGTCCGTTAAATGTTAGAACAGGGCTGGTAAGTGAGCCCTTATGTATGTTCAATAAATAAGTAATATTAAGGTAAGATATCCGTGGTATTAAAATGAATTTATTACAGCTGAAAATGTTTATATAGATTGTATGAAAAGCACTTTTTTAAAGGAATTTAATTTATTGTATTTATATCTGCGCTAATGGAATCTAACCTATTTGTTGTAAAATATAAGTATAAAGTATTTTGTTCCTTAATAAAGCGGTTCGGTTCGGTCGGTTCGTTGGTCATTCCATTTAAATCATAATTATATGTTCTACCATAAAATGTTTTCTTCACATTTTGTAAATATTATTTTGTTTTCAAATTAATAATTATATGTGTATATGTTTACAAAATTCTCTATGGAGTTTTTCGTTTCAATATATCTCTGTTTTGTATGTAGGTATTTAGACTGGTATGTAGCCTGAAAAATTGGTCGGTTATCTAGACGCCACTCAGATCAACTCAGTAAAACTCCTTTCAAGATCTGTTTTACTGGGTTTTCTAGTTAAGAGATACTCTATCTAGCGTTCCTAATAAGAACACACATCTTCGATAAACAATCTGTTGTTCACAACAACGTTAGAATACACATCATAAGTTTTAATAGTTTTTAATTTACATAAAAACAAGTGAAAACAAACAATTGACTGAGTTAATTGTTGAATTACCATGTATAGACAGTGTTGATGAAGCAATCGTTTGTTTTTTGACGTCACGTTAATAAAAAAAGATAACCACTTTTAAATAGCTACGCACACACTGATATTCCCATATTAATGCATACTATAAAATTTGCACCTAATAAGCGCCCTCGTGGGTAAACAGTGATGTTTACAAAAAAAGTATTCAAACAAAAGTTGTTTATTTTTTTATAAAGAACATTTTTTACATTTAAACTTTTGTTCTATCTCTAACGGTTTACAAGATGGGTCCTACGGACCCAAGACCCAATTGACCCATATTGCTCATTTACGAACTTGACCTCAGTTTTTAGGTCCTGAGTACGCTATAAAAATTTCATCTTGATATCTCTTTTCGTTTTTGAGTAATCGTGATGACAGACGGACGACAGACGACAGACAGACAACCGGAAATGGACTAATTAGGTGATTCTATGAACACCCATACCAAATTTTTTTTCGTAGCATGAATATTTTTAGGCGTTACAAACTTTGGACTAAACTTAATATACTATGTATATTTCATATATACATGGTATAATAGTCAAAAAATTTCAAAAATAAAAAAGGTGACGTTTTCAATGGTCAAGAATTAGAAAAAGATAGTTATTTGACATAAATAATAATTTTCAATATTATTATTTCGTTTCTAAATTTGGCCAGACGAAAAAATTTGTTTAACAAAAAAAAAAGCTGTTTTTTCGAAGATGACGGTCAAAATTTTGGACATTAGGGCACTGAAATTTTATTGAAAAAACCCAGTAGCTTTTTATGAAAGATTTATAATTGAAAAAATACTGATAAATATCGACCGGATTTTCACATATTTTAGGACGAGAAAGAGTATTAGGCAAAAGTCAGATCATATCAAATTTCCGTCTGTTTTCGATTTCATTCTCAAAATAAGTTAAATAACTAAGCCATTGTGCAATTTATCAAGGCCTTTCAGTGTTGTTGAAATAGTGCCCAGATTTAAGGAAAACAAATTTAAATGGTTTTGTTTCGAAAAACGTGAATTAAAATTATCGGAGTAGATTATAAATCTGTTTAGAAATAAGTTAGTGGCGTCTAAATCAGAGTTGCAACCCATTTTTCATACTAGGCACCTGCCTATTTGCATTAAAAGAGAAAAGAGTTCGTTTCTATTGGAGTCAAAGTTCTACTCTAAATATTCTATTTATGAATATAAGAAGTATGACCTACATTATTATGTAATGTAGAACGTATACAGGGTGTCCTGAAATTCAAAAGTTATTCCTTGGAGAATTAATATACTAGATCATAACAGACCAGAAAATGAAAATATAGAAATAGACCATATAAGAGCATGTACAAATTGTGTTCGGTAAATTGTATTCGAGAAAAGTCTATAAATGCTTCGATAAACTGAACCGGATGTCACTGAATAACACAATCAGATTGATCTGGGTAATGAGCCAATCTGGCGTTAAAGGGACCACAGCAGCGGACTCGTCGACACGAGAGAGATTGTCTCAAACGCTCCTTTCATATGAACCAATCATTTCTATACCAAGATTATCCGTAATTTTCCGAATCTAGAAAACAAGTCCATTTTGAATACTTTGGCCTGTCGCAAGGCCAAATTTGACTGTGGGTCGGCCATTTGTGTGTGCTCTGCTGAACTTCACTAGAACATGGTTGAGAAGGGTAGTGGGACTCTTGACTTTACAAAAGGGTGGGAAAGTGGATTTATGAACATTCTACCTTATGTTAATGAACATGAAATGCTTCTTAATCGTGGTCTAAGCCCTTCAGGGTATGAAAAAAATTTTCCGAACAGCCTGTATTTTTGTATTTTACATAAACATATTTTTAATTTATAAACAAAATTTTCATTTTCACTCCCTTGATTTCCCTTCCATTAAAAACTTTTCTTTTTTACACATATATACATATATTTATATGAAATAATTACCTCTATTTGCTCTCAATGCAAAAGGTCAGTACGGTTTTTTAAGCTTTAATCCTGAATAATAACTTATTCTTCCTTGAGTTTTGTTAGTAATTATTAAAAAAGATGTGTTTTTTTTTCCTATTTAAATTAATCATGATGTGATATTTCTGATTTAATTTTTTTTTTTTTTTTAATTTATTTATAAAAAATCCGAAAATCAGAAATTACTTTGAAGGCTTTAATGAGAAAGATAATTTTAGTATTTTCCATTAAACCAGGTAAATATTGTAACTAAGATAGAAGAACTATGATAAAATATAATCGGTTAACAGGTTTTTTTTTTTTGTGGCGCCGATTTCAGAAAGGGTGTAATTATGAGAATATAGAGAATAGTACACTGAAATTTTGTTTTAAACAAAAAATAATTAGCAAGGGTTAATTAATTATTTAAATTTAGATAGCAGCTAAATTTTCAATTCTGGAAAAAAAAGTTTAACAAAGTATATAAAAAAATTGAAAAATTAAAGAAATGGAATGTAATGATTTATTTTTTAAGGGCATTGACTCATGAATCCGTAAAACTTTATTTTATTTTTCTTTTAATATTTTATATTTTCGATTATAAATTAATAATATTTTTAATAAAACAATATTTATTATTAAAACAAAAAATTATGTAGGTAGTAAAGTGTGTAGAAGAAACTCAAATAATGGTTTCGTATCGTAAATCATTTCACTTTCAGATTGTAATATTTTGATAAGAAAGCTGTTTTTGTAAAAACTACTACTTTTACTTTTCGAATGTTTAACTTGATCAACTTTTGATGAATTTATATCCGAATTAGACAGACTGAAATATTTTTTTGTTTAGACGTGGAAATTATTGTCATGTATTTTCACAAAGTTTTTTTGTAGTCATGAGCAAAATAAACACATGGATAAGAAATGAAAATAAAGTATGAGATTCAGTCTAGCAGGCGTCTCTTAGCTCTTTAAAAATTAAATTAGATCTTTATTTTTGTAGTCCGAGAAGTCTACTATTGTGCCCATTGAAGAATGTTCGTTTTTTTTTGTTATTCTAAAAATATTAAGTAATAAATGCAAAAACCATTTTTTCGATAAAATATTTCGTCAAGCTCATATACTCTTTCCGTGCATATAACTCAAAACTTTTTGACAATATTGCAGTAAAACAATATCCTTAAAAAAATTACGAATAACGAAATTTTCTTTATCGCATCCTAAACGTAAAAAAATAACCATAACATTTATTTGAAATGTGGTAGACATATTAAGGAGCTGACAAGCATTTTTTTAATGAGAACTGGCTGTTAATTTCCTTTACACTTAGGAGGAGAAATCCAGTTTTTTCGAAGTACTGAACCTTGAGTTGTTGGAAGGAGTTAATTCTCTCTGATGTTCAAAACGAGTATTATGATCGTGTACCAAATAAAATAGATTCAAATCACGATATTCAAACAAAAAGGACGTCAGCACTTCCGTTATGAGCATTATGCTAACGCTCGATATAAAACATAAATAAATTTTTATTTTTCAAATGGTGTTTGAAACTTTTTCTATCGTCATATAATTTTATCTATTTTCTGAATGTTTTATATAATTCCAAGATATCTACAGGTTTTAAGTATATATTCCTTTCAAGTCCTTCAGAAATTGCGATAATATCGCTTATCAAGAAAGTAAAAAATTTTTACTTTCTGCAATTTTCAGGTCTGTTAGAGTACGTTCGTTAGTTCGTAAGGATATTTGGCTTAGTACGGTATAAATCGTTGAAATTTATTAGTCATTAATATTGCAATTTCATAATACTTAATTGTGTAATAATTTTAGTTATAATAAAAAAAACTTTTAACAAAAAGAAAACCGACTTCAAAAGAAAATCTTTTCCAAAACAAATTAATATGCACAAAAAGTAAAAAAATAACAATAATATAATGCAGTTAAAATTATTGTTTTTTTTGGAATCGGTGTCAGCTAAGGAAACAGCTCTGACAGAACCGTTTGCTACATTAGCTTGGCTGACACCGACTCCAAAAAAAAACAATAATTTTAACTGCATTATATTATCGTTATTTTTTCACTTTTTAGTGCATATTAATTTGTTTTGGAAAATATTTTCTTTTTAAGTCGGTTTTCTTTTTGTTAAAAGTTTTTTTTATTTCGTGATTTTTAGTGAATCTGAAGTTCACTAACTAATTTTTCACTAAAAAAGAATCATCGAAATCGGTTGACGTGATATTGAGTTATTCGTCGTCTTGTCGTGCATAACCAATGCAAATTTAAGACTTTTATGGTTTGATCATGGATAGCGTTGTCAGAACTAGACCAAAATGAAATGGGACCACACGGGAAGCACCAGCTTTCAAATAGATAATGAATCATCGAAATCGGTTGACGTGATATTGAGTTATTCGTCCTCTTGTCGTGCATAACGAATGTAAATTTAAGACTTTTATGGTTTTCTCATGGATGGCGTTGTCAGAACTAGACAAAATGAAATGGGACCACACGAGAAGCACCAGCTTTCAAATAGACAAAAAATCATTAAAATCGGTTCACCCAGTCAAAAGTTCTGAGGTAACAAACATTAAAAAAAAAAATATAGTCGAATTGAGAACCTCCTTTTTTTTGGTTTGAAGTCGGTTAATAACTGTGATAATAATTAGCTTAATAAATGGATGGCGTTGTTGTAACTTTCTTTATTAGTTATTTACATTATAATTTTTATTGAGAGAATATTACTGGTACATTACCTCTAAGTATAATTATTTTTTGTTCTAAAGTTATTCACTTATTCAAATTCGTGCTTGGTAAATTAAAGAATTTTTAACGCTTAAAATATTTGACACCGGTGCAAAATGCGTGAGCTAATCTCTTATCACGGGACTAAAAATTATCGTACAGTTGATGAGAGTGCTGGCGGGTTAATTTCAACACATTAAAGTCTATTTTTTCAAATTTAACCCTTTTGAACAGCCTAAGATCGTTATATCTTGAAGATGCCGGGTTTCTCAATTAAGTGAAGAGAAAACAAAATGTTATATTTACTGTTACGATTTTCACAAGAAAATTTATGTCAGCTCCTTAACTACGTGGAGTTTGCTGACTGACTACAATTGTTTGCATGTGTTAAAATATTTCTCCACATTTGAAGTGATGTTAGCTTGGCATTTCAAATAACATATATACATATATAATACATATTACACAGATATGGGTATAGTGGGTTTACCATTTTACGAATACCATAATGATGGAATGAGTTTGGTTGGGTAGATAATGTCACGTGGAATTGTTGGATGATAAAGGGGTTAATTTCCTGTTGAATGCTTGCTGAGTGGTGTCTCTGATAACATCTGGAAATGAAATAACTATATATGTGTAACTATACGTATATATGTTCTGTATATGTTTTATACGCTGATAGAGCTTATTGAGAATCGTATACGGTATCGAGTTTCTTCGTTTCTGTAGATGTAGTCCAAGAAAATTGGAAATTTGATATTAGTGTGTTTTCTTTAAATTCTGAAACGAACAATAGCCCGTGGGATACTTAGGATATCTTTAAATGATGAATACAGACTTGAGAGTACGTGAGTGGCTTCCTTTTGACGAGTCTACCAAACTTTCCTCTACGATAAAAAAAAAGTTTTCTAATGATCATGATGACGGCATACTTAAGTTAAAGTAAGTTTAAAGTAAAGATTAGAAAACACTTGCTCTCACTTTTCCCGGTTTTATCACACTCGAAATAATGGTAGGGATTGTTTTACACAGGTAAAATATATGGACAGTTTTCAATTTTTTTTTAAATTCTAAAATAGTCATAATTCATTTAGTATATCAGGAAAGATGGCCATGAATTGTTTTACATTTACCAATTTTTACAGAAATCTTTAATTTATGCTTCAAAATGTATATAATATAAACTTTTTAGATGAAAAAACTCCTCTGTACATAGAAAATTTCTAGGTCGTGTTGAGGGCTTTACTGGCATTTTGTGGTTGAAATATTACTTGATTTCCAAATTTTCTTTCTATAATTGTATTTTTGTATCCAATTGTTAAGATATAAACATTAACACCGTTAAAAATCAGCGAAAATCGATACCAACATGTATAAATATATATATATATATATATATATATATATATATATATATATATATATATATATATATATATATATATATATATATATATATATATATTGTTGGGAACCACTGGTTTAAACATCAAGACAGGAAACGGAGGAAATTAGTCATCAATAATACAAAATCATCCTCTCCACGAGCAACACATGTCACGTTGCTTCCAAAATCGATGAATTGCAATAAATTAATATATAAGCAAATCAATTCAATCAATTTTTGTTCAGTCTTTTTCAATATTTTGCATTGTTATAATATCGATAATTAATAAAGTTTAATTGTTAATATTTTAATTAATTGTTAATATTTTAATTAATAAAGTTTAATTATTAAAAATATTCAAGTTCATTAATTAGAGTCAGTGCAATCAACATTCTAGTCAAACAAGTTGCCTAACGTCGATAATTAATATTCAAAGATATAGTAATTAATCAACATTCTAGGCAAACAAGTTGCCTAACGTCGATAATTAGTATTCAAGAAATAAGTAATTAATCAACAATCGTAAGTCAACTTCGTAACTAGATAATATACTAGTAGCCTAGTTATATCAGAAAAGGACGTGCCTGCCAATACAAGGATAATTAACCAAGGACCTACATCCAAGGATAAGTTCCCTAATTATTGGTATACAAGTTTCGGAATCGTACTTCAAACGGTTGACCTGGTGACAGCCCTGCCCAAGCAGTCTAGTTTGGAAACCTAACGACGGGAATCCAACATAAATTGGTGAACAGCGGTGGAATACATCACATTGGAAAAGGAAAATTTCAACATTCAATGGTTCACAGTAGTGATTTGGTTGTATTTTAACGAAGCAAACCTCCTTTTGGACTGCCTTCCGACTCAACTTCGTTGCGAGCCTACGAAAAGTAGCCCTTCACTCTCAATCGTAAGTTTTTATTTTAACATATTTGTGTTCATCCTCAAATCCAAATATTTAAATATCCCTTTAACAATATTTTAAATTCATATAAAATATTCAATTTAAATCAAAAACAAAATGTCACGTTCATCTTCTCCTGACGGTCAAAATATTTCAGAAGATGAAATCGACAATCAAATCGATAGTCATTTAAAAATGCCTATTTCATTCTTGTGCAAATTAATCACCCCATTCAATGGTGATCGCGAAGAAGTAGAAAACTTTTTACTCAACGCAAAACACGCACACGAATTCGCACAGCAAGATCAAATCGTACCTTTATTCGCGTACACTCTTGCCCAAATCTCAAGTTCAGTAAAAAATAAATTGAATTTATCTGAAATAACAAATTTCGAAGCATTAAAAATTGCATTGAGGAGATTATTCGTCGATCACACTCACTATACACAATTAATGGAAGATTTAGATACGATAAAACAAAAATCTAACGAAACCATTACAGAATATTACACTCGTCTCGACAAATTAACAAGTAGATGTATATCTGCTTTAAAAACGAAAAATGATAATCCGAATCTATTATGCGGTAAATTAGCATTTATCAAAGACACTGCATTAAGACGATTTATCTTTCATTCACATCCTGATATTTCACGCGTATTAAGAATTCATACAAAACTAGATAACTTAAACGAAGCATACAGTATTGCGATATCAGAAGAAAAAGCACTTCAGATGTACAAAAAATCATCTAACAATTCTTCTGAATCAAAATACTGTAAAAATTGTAAAACAAAATCTCATAATACAAAAGATTGTCGTTCAAAAAATCGTTCAAACCATCACGACAACAATTCAATTTCAGACAACAATTCAAAATTCTGTAGATATTGTAAACACAAAGGACATGAAATATCAGAATGTATAAAAAAGAAACAAAGTGACGAAAGACGAAATGCACAAAACCCTCACAATCCAAAAATAAATCATTTAAACTCAAGAATGTCCGACCTGAGTGTCGTAGAATCGGACAACTCAGCCAAACCGACACAACTAACACTCCAAATGCTAGATTAAAAAAATTAAAATTCTACTCAAACAATTCAAAAAATAAAGAATTTATCTTCCTTATCGATACAGGAGCTACAGTTTCTTTAGTAAAACATACTAACGTTACAAAAGAAACTCCATTCGATCCTAGACACGAAATTACATTAAACGGTATCGGAACATCAGACAACACAGTAAATACGTTAGGTAAAGTTCAATTAACGCTAACTGCAAACACATCTTTTGAATGTAAACATAATTTTTACTTTGTTGATGCAGGAAAAGTCAATTTAGAATTTGATGGAATAATCGGACACGATTTTCTTTCAAAATTTAATGCGAACATTAATTATTCAACAAACACTTTAACTTTATCTCACACTCCAAGTGAAATAATTATTAAACCTCGTATCCACCAAAACATACCAATTAATGTAATCAGTAATTCTACTGGTGTCATAGATAAATCAAAATTAAATCTACCTGAATCGATAATAATATCAGATAACTTCCTTATTGACAAAAATACAAAATACTATCCTATTATCAATATTTCTGAACAAGAAATCAAAATACCGATTCCCCAAATAAATCTAATAGAAATGGAAATAATTCCACAGGAACAAATCCTCTCGCTATCCAAAGAAAATAGCTCTAAAATCAATAAGGCCGATCGCCTATCTCTTTTAAATCAAAATCTTCGAACGGATCATTTAAACCGCGAAGAAAAAGAATCAATTTTACAAATTTGCAAAAATTATAAGGATCTCTTTCATTTGCCTGGTGATCAATTAACTTATACAAAAACTGTACAACATGAAATAATCACCACAGATCCGACTCCAATATTCACGAAAACGTATCGATACCCAAAAGTACACGAACAAGAAGTGAATAAACAAATCGAGAAAATGCTCGATCAAGGCATCATTCAACCCTCCTCATCTCCATACTCTAGTCCAATCTGGATCGTTCCTAAGAAACAGGACGCTTCAAAAGAAAAGAAATGGAGATTAGTTGTCGATTATCGAAAGTTGAATGACGTAACTATCTCTGATCCATACCCGATCCCCAATATCGAAGAAATCCTCGATCAACTAGGCCAATCAGTCTACTTTACGACGATTGATCTCTGTCAAGGATTTCATCAGATCAAAATGGCTGAAAAGGACAAAGATAAGACTGGCTTCACCATTCCCTCGGGAAAATCTGCGGGCCACTATTCTTTTAATCGTATGCCATTCGGATTAAAGAATGCTCCTGGAACCTTCCAAAGGTTAATGAATACCGTGCTTAGCGGACTTCAGGGCATCAAATGTTTCGTATATCTCGACGATATTGTGATCTACGGGACTTCATTAGAAGATCATAACGAAAAATTGTGTTTAGTATTTGATAAATTAAGCGAACATAATTTAAAACTTCAGCCAGACAAGTGCGAATTTCTTCGAAAAGAAGTAGCGTATCTTGGGCATATTATTACAAACGACGGAGTCCGTCCCAATAGCGATAAGATTGACGCAATCACAAAAATAAAGCAACCCAAAAATCCCAAGGACATAAAATCCTTTCTCGGTTTAATCGGTTATTATAGAAAATTTATTCCGCATTTCGCGAACATTTCTAAGCCACTAACATGTCTTTTAAAAAAGGATGTTCCTTTCAATTGGTCAGAAAAATGTCAATCCGCTTTCGAAAAATTAAAAACAATCCTTACAACAGAACCTATTCTCCAATATCCGGATTTCAATAAACCGTTCATCCTTACAACTGATTGTTCGAACGAAGCATTAGGTAGTGTATTATCTCAAGGAGAAATCGGTAAAGATTTACCCATTGCATATTATTCTCGAACATTAAATGCCGCTGAAAGAAACTATTCGACAACAGAAAAAGAGTTACTCGCGATCGTTGATTCTGTAAAACATTTCAGACCCTACTTATTCGGTCAAGAATTTACCATTGTTACAGATCACCGCCCCCTTACGTACCTCTTTTCGTGTAAAGACCCCTCTTCACGACTAGTCCGCTGGAGGCTAAAATTAATGGAATATACTTATAAAATAATATACAAGCCGGGAAAAGTTAATTCAAATGCCGATGCACTCAGCAGACCAATACACAGCATAACCAATAACAACGTTACAATAAATAGCCTAACAAATAAAAATTTTAAAAATTTTCAACGTTTTCATCAAGAAAACCTCGATGTAAAAGTTCCTAGTAGAGAAATATCTACACTAGAAAACATTCGAAACCTAGTCGTACCTTATTCTTGCGACCTATCTGAAAACAATAATTATTCATACTATCTAGAAAAAAACTGTCCAACCCTTCATAGAAACTTCACGAATCACAGACCAGGAGAAGTAGCAATCATAAATTCAAACCAAGAGAAACAAAGAATAATTCTCTTGTTCGTAAAACAATTTTATAACGACATAATCGTCTACAAAACCTTATTTAATTGTATGTTAAATCTTAGGTGCATTATGCATTTACAAAATTTGGACAACATTACAATAACAAATATTTCGTTCAATAACCCTATCATTAAACTAGAAACGTTCTATTCAATGATCCAATACTTATTCGAAGACAAAATCGTAAGAATTCTTCAGCACGTGAAAATTAAAGTCACTACACCCGAAAATATAGAAACGGTATTGAAAGAACATCACGATCATCCATTAGCAGGCCATCCAGGCTTCAATCGAATGTACGACGCGATTCGAGAAAATTATTCTTGGGACACTATCAAACAAGACGTACAAAATTATATAAAAAAATGTAAAATTTGTCAAACAACAAAAACAAATTTCAAACCCAACAAGTCCCCTATGATAATTACATCAACCTCTAGTTCATTCAATGAACAAATTGCGTTAGATATTATGGGACCCTATCCCGAAACGCCAAATGGAAATCGTTTCGTCCTCACCATACAAGACGATTTAACCAAGTTCATTCAAGCATACCCTCTATCTAGTCACAATGCTGAAATAGTAGCCATCCATCTCCTTAAATACTGTTCAATTTTTGGATTTCCTACATACATCCTAACAGACCAAGGAACGGAATTCACATCCAAACTATTTAAAGAGATCTCCAAACTACTCGAAATCAAACACAAACAAACAACGCCATACCGACCACAATCGAACGGAAGTTTAGAACGTACCCATCTTACCCTACGCGATTTCATACGATGTTACGTCGATAAAAGTAAAGACAACTGGGACGAGCTGCTAACATTAGCCACTCACTCTTATAATACCCACAAACACAAATCCACTCACGAAATTCCGTATACTCTCGTGTTTGGAGAAAAGCCTAAGATTCCATCACAAATTGAAAAGCCAACCAACAAACCAACTTACTCTAATTTAGCTCAAGATGTAACGAATAAACTAAAAGTAATACGTGACACAGCTAAAGAACAATTAATAAAAACGAAAAGTAATACAAAACAATACTACGACAAAACACATAATCGAACTCTGCCATTCGCAGAAAATCAGTTGGTTTTACTAAAGGACAATTTAGCCAAAGCGCGAAATCAAAAACTGAATCCCGAATATCGTGGACCCTATAAAATCATTCAACTCCACAACAATAATACCGCAACAATAGAAATATCAAAAGAAAAACGTCGAACTTTTCATCTTAACCAACTTAAACCCTTTGTTTCAGACTCAGAAACATCTAACGAAAGCGACAATGAGATCGATCCTTCTGCTGACAATCCTATCGATCCAGGTCCTAGCACTAGCCACTCATAAAATAGAACCCATCAATTCTTCAGCCGGGCTATTCTATAAAAATCTAGGTAACGCTAAAATTAGTAACCAAAAATTCTCTCTAGTATTATTTTACAATTTAACTCTCTTAGATAATCAATTAGAATTAGTTAAATATCATTACACAAAAGCCGTATCATTATGTCATATAACAGATGAGGAAAACTACAACGTCTTTTATTGCACTAACCAAATCAAACTCATTCATAATACCTTAATAAAAATTCAAAATAAAATAGACATTCTCGAAAAACATACAAGACAAAAACGAGGACTCATTAACGGAATATCATATGGACTCAAATGGTTATTCGGAACACCTGACGCAGACGACGCAATGTTTTATTCTGACTCTATAAACTCGTTAATTGATGATCAAAAACAAACACACACGTTAATGCAACAACAAATAAGAATAATCTCTTCAACAATTCAAAATTTCAACAATACATTAATGAATCTAAAAAATAATGAATACATTCTAAACTCAAATTTAGAACAATTCAATAATTTCTCAAAAATTACAACTAATCTAATAAATAAGGAAAGACACGGAGTTCAAATCGTTGAACACATAACATTACTTTCAAATATCGCAAACGAATTACTTTTACAAATTGAAAAATATCTTTTAGATCTTGCATTAATCAGACACGGTATTATCGACTATAACACAGTCAACCCTCAAACCTTATATGATGAATTAAAATTAATTTCTTATAAATATTCTCTTCCAATACCACTATCGCCAGAAAATATAGAACGCTATTATAAAATAATAGATATTAAAGCTTTCCTTCAAGACAAGAACTTAGTCATCAAACTAAATATCCCCATTAGTTCCATAAACGAATACGATTTATTCCAAGTTTATCCATTACCAACCCCACATTCAAATAACTCCTTTATTTTCTCATATATTCAACCAGAAAATCCATACATACTACTATCCAAACCCAGAACACAGTATGCTATGTTAAAAACTTTAGAAAAATGTGAAGAAGTCTACAATCTACAATGGTTATGTAAATCAATCTCAATATTTCACAAGAATGATCAACACAATTGCGAAATTCAATTATTTTCAAAAATCACGAAGAACATTCCATCCTCATGTCAAATAAAAACAATGCATGCGGACATCGAAATTTGGCAAAATATAAATCCAACGCAATGGTTATTCGTTACTTCAAAACCAACTGCATTGAACATTTTGTGTTATAATGGAAAAACACCAGACCATGAAGAAATCATCGATAAAATGGGAATCCTCACATTGAATTCAAACTGTAAAGCATACACCGATACAAATACACTGGAACCAGAAACTCTTTTAAACAATAAATCAACTACAATAAAAATTCCAATAACAGATATCACTCAAGATGATTGTTGTATCAAACATGAAATCAATACAACACTCAATACTCTTCATCTACAACCCATAAAATTCGCTCACATGGATCTTAATGAATTAAAATTCGCCCAACATCGACTTCAGCAATTTGATGACATACTACAAGAGCAATTATCGAAACCATTCATCATCAAGCATTCATCCTGGTTCACAACGGCAATATCAATAACCACTGGAATAATACTTCTCACAATCCTATATAATGTATCCAAATGGTGTGGTCTATTCAAATTAGCATCAAACATTCTCTGCTGTACTAAGGCACCTCGGAATAATCAAAGCTCACCTTGTATCAAAATATTCAACCAATGTTATTCAAGCAAAGAAGATCAACCGCAAACTACATTGTATAACGTAAAATACAACGCTTCAGATGAACAATTAGTATCAGCACCACCAGTTTCAAATCCACCACCATATTATGTCACAAACAAAATTAGCTCCAGACGATCAACTTCATCTTCAGATCAAATCCGTCCACATAAGAAAACTCATCCCACACTCAACAACGACTTAGATTGAAATTTCAACCCGTAATTCCAATCTTCAACCCTGGGAGGTGTGTTGGGAACCACTGGTTTAAACATCAAGACAGGAAACGGAGGAAATTAGTCATCAATAATACAAAATCATCCTCTCCACGAGCAACACATGTCACGTTGCTTCCAAAATCGATGAATTGCAATAAATTAATATATAAGCAAATCAATTCAATCAATTTTTGTTCAGTCTTTTTCAATATTTTGCATTGTTATAATATCGATAATTAATAAAGTTTAATTGTTAATATTTTAATTAATTGTTAATATTTTAATTAATAAAGTTTAATTATTAAAAATATTCAAGTTCATTAATTAGAGTCAGTGCAATCAACATTCTAGTCAAACAAGTTGCCTAACGTCGATAATTAATATTCAAAGATATAGTAATTAATCAACATTCTAGGCAAACAAGTTGCCTAACGTCGATAATTAGTATTCAAGAAATAAGTAATTAATCAACAATCGTAAGTCAACTTCGTAACTAGATAATATACTAGTAGCCTAGTTATATCAGAAAAGGACGTGCCTGCCAATACAAGGATAATTAACCAAGGACCTACATCCAAGGATAAGTTCCCTAATTATTGGTATACAAGTTTCGGAATCGTACTTCAAACGGTTGACCTGGTGACAGCCCTGCCCAAGCAGTCTAGTTTGGAAACCTAACGACGGGAATCCAACAATATATATATATATATATATATATATATATAAATCACTGCGAGAATGCGGATCTCAAAAATCCTTCCTAAAAATTGAAAACCTAAAACTTTACGTTGAGAAACTATTCGTTTCAGAATTTCAGTAGCCAAATGTCTTATTTGCTTGGAGTATCATATGTGCGGTTTAACTTTTGAAGTGCCTCTGGATAGATTAAATTTGATACTGTATTCGTATGAATCTTTATAAAAAAAGTCATGATTTTAATCAGTTTCAAATTAAAAAATTAATTATAATTTAGACATGAAATTAATCTAATCAAATGGTTTTCAGATTTTTAACAATATACTAGGATGCTATTTTAAGAATGTAGTTGAGTATCGTACTTATAAGACACATCTCTAGTCAGACAAATGAGTCAGAACTATCATGAACTGTTAGAATTCCTACAAAAAATCATCAATTTATAATATCAAAAATGAAATAGGAATAATTATTTTTTACTTTTAAGCACAGCAAAAGCTTGTCCAATAATGAGAATTTTTTCTTTGATTTTTAGTTTATAACTAAAAAATGTATGTTTATCTAATATGGTGGAAGCGACGGTAAAATCAGACCATGACCACTATTGACCACTATTAAAAATTCCATTAAATTTACATATGCTTGTAGTATCCTTCTCAGCAAAAACTTCTCATTTCCATTTGATACCCATTTCAGAGGAGTGCATAAAAAATTAAAAGTCCGTCATTTTGGGTATCATTTTTAGCTAAGTGACGTATTGGCTAAAAATACGTCACTTAGCTAGCCATACCCCTTCATCCAAACTAAATGTGTATGCAAAATTTCAGCTCAATCGGCCGAGTATAACAGCTTTAAAATTCAGTTTCAAGATTTAATCCAAACAAACTTTTGAATCACGAAACAACTTTTGAAAGATGAGATATAAATCCAAAGTTTCAAGATATATTGAATTAAATACTTAGCCAAGTTTTCTAAAATTAGCATAAAAAATACTAACTTTACTAAACTTGACAAAAAAAGTAATTAGCTTATCAATGATCCACTCAAAACAAACTTTTTTCAAAAAAAAAGAAAATCTCTCAAAACTTTTAAAAGTTGAATACAAACAAAATTGAATAAATTATACTATTTTGAAATGAATAAGAGCCGTTGAATATAAATTTCAACTATAACACACTCATATATCGGGTAATAACATTCGTTAAGCGTCGGACGCACGACGACGTCACTATCAACGAAACTAAACAGATATTACAACACCGAATCAGTTTATAATCAAAAGCGTCTGAGCGCACATCGCATAAGGGGAATCCTTAACGTACATCAAAGCACGTGTTTATATATCATATTTTTATTCCTGTTCGTAAAAGTTTTTTAACTCCTATTCCGTCTTTTATTAAAAAGTGATTTTTCGCATGTCATGATTTTAAGATTAAGAGAGGAAAAAAAATTATATATTTGCTAATCAGCAAACTTCCCTGTGAACTGTTTTCCCCCCGGCGTTTTGTTTCAAGTGAAGTATCAGTGTTTAAGGTACGCGCATAGCTAAAGAAAAAATCTCCGTCTCAAGAGTTCTTTATAAAAAAATCTGTTGTTCTTTTCATGAAAAGGGTTATTGTCTCAAAAGAGGATGAAGTGGTTTTCGATTCGTGCAGAACAATAAGATTTTTTTGTTAAGAGATAACGTCGAGTTAAGTTTTCGTTTTTCTTTTTTGTTTTGTTACGTGGTGCGTTCGTTCGTTGCAATCGACGCAGTGTGTTTTTCTTTATTTTGTGGGTGGATTGTGTAAAAAAAAATTATTTTTGAAGTGATCTTTTTGTTTCGTGAATAATAACCTTTTCAAATTTTTTATCATGATGAGTTTGTTAATATCGAAAAATTTTGTAGTGTTTTTTATCGTTTTGTTCGTACAACAATTGACTACGATGTCACCAGGAGTGTATGCTGCAATTACCTTGTCTCGCGGAGGTAGGCGTTTTTTGCTTTTTTTCCCCAAAAATGTTGTTAGTTTGGACGGTTGGTAATCGAACCCATGTTTACCCATTTATATTTCAAAGTTTCTTTAAGGCCTAGATTTTGTATTACAAGTAGGTATTTCAACAGCAATGTGATCATCTTCAGTATGAATTAGCTAATCGTGTTTATTCTCCGGAGAAATGTTACTCGACTCTATTTCGAATAATGTTATACATTTATTCATGCTGATTATGACTACATGTAGTGGAAATATGTTTATTTAATGTAAAAAAATTTGATCTAGAAATTTGGGAAAATTTGAAATTTTATTTCAAATACCTCATCAAAGAGATTTCATTAATTATTTTTTTTATAATTAAACATTCAAATATTTGACCTTATTCAAATATAATTATTTTTCAAGGTTTTTTACTAAAATATGTAAAATTCTGGGTAAATCTTTGGAGAAATAACATTTTAACCAGATCCAGATTCATTAATTAGTTTTTTTCTCTAAACCAGATTCTAGATCTAAAAATTAAAAAAAAAATATTATTTGAATCTAAAAATATTTGGTTTTGCACCAAACTTATGAAAATAAAAATTCCAAAACTTATGAAAATAAAAATTTGTAAATAAGGTCAGGTCATATGTATAAATTTGAAGGTCAAATAATAATTATTTACAGCAATATTTGACCTTTGAGACTATTTACATACTCAGTTTATCAAAATTCCTAATTATCTTTTTGTTTTGCTAAAATATAATATTGAAGCATTAATAATATTTTTTTTTGAAATATTATTTCAAGCTATTTGTTTAAGGACGTTTCCAAAAAATCATAGTTTCTTAGAATCATCTTTAAATCGTGTATTAATGCCCTTTAAAATCATTTTTTATTACCCTTTACGGTGTTAAATTCATAGATTTGAGCTAATAAAGTTTATGTTTTTAACATATAAATCCAATATTAAAATATTTTTAAAGGTATGATTTATTATGCCACAAAGCTAATTTTCGTAAGATTATATTTGGAAAAGAAATATTCATTAGTTAAAAGCTTGAAAAAAGTTTTCATATAAAGAAAATTATAACAAGCAGCACTCGTTTTTCCTTAAAATACACTTAAAATGATGAAATGAATGAAATTTTTGTGTTAATTTGAAAATTAACATTATTCTTCTATAAAGTGATTTTCTCTAAATCTTTAGGCATGAATATTTCAAAAATTATGCTACAAATCGAAAAATTTTTCTTTTAATTTTCGGCTTATTTTCCCAAGTTCCACCCTCAAACAGGATTCACCCTTAAAATTTTAAACGTAAGTCTGCAATATTTTCATACACTCAAGAGACATATTTTCCTTATTTTTGGATATTATTTCGAAATAATGTTTTTTTGAATTTTCAAACCTTTCAAAATACAACCATCACCAATGTATCACTTACAAAATTCATTTCATTTTATTGCTTTACAAAAGCTACATTTCCTTGACAAGGAAGGTCTCTTAATTTTCTTGATAAATCGCTTAGAACAATGTGATACATTCAACTGATATTTTATCAAATTGAAAAGTCATATTTTCTTTAATATTTTGTTTGGAATTTAATGCATTTTCTACGGATCTTTCGGAATTTTCCAGGAATCTCTTGTCGCGTAGCCATTTTACTCTAGCCAATATTTTAAAATCAATTTTTTTTCTCGATAAAATTCATGAGGTAATATTAAGAAATTGAAGATCGACTAGGAAAATTCTACTTAAAAAAACTGTAATTCGTTGGATTCGATAAAAAGAAAGAAAGGAATTTTGTAATTCATTGAAAGCTTGAGTAAAATAAAAAAAATAAAAAAAGAATTTAAAAATGATGTACGAAAACCATTTCCTGATTCTTTCATTCGGAAAAAAATCTTTCTTATCATTAATAAAAGTTATATATATATATATAAAAAAAAAAATAAATGAAAAAAAATAATATTTAACGTTTTATTCTACAGAATAAATAAACCATTAAAAATTTGTAAGAATTACTTGAAAATACACACACCGTTGTTCAAAAGTTCAAAAACTAAGTAAAGTTTATATACTTATAATAAATGATCATTAAGAAATTATTACAGTTAAAGTAGATAGTTAGTACTAAGTAGTACTTGCCGCTTCAAATACGTGGTTTTCTTTTAATATTGTATGCTCCAGAAACAATCCACCATAAAAATAAGTTTTACTCTTTAAGCACTGAGTTTCTGGAATTAATATGTCAAAATATTTACTGAATCATTTGACATAAAAATAATTATACTCTATATTCTACTATAAAACAATTTTTCTATAATAAAACTACTTGTAAATAGTTTTACTTTAAAATATTTCAATTCCAATCAAATATTGGAACTATCTTCCTTATCGCACGTAATAATTTGTTTGCTGATTGGGAAGTAAAACCACAAAAAGTGCAACAGACTCCAAAATCCGACATGTAGATTACCTAAGAAACTAGCTTGCCATCAATTTTGAAAAACATTTTACCATCTGCCAATTTGTATTTTTTGTCCAAAATTTATGTTTCTCATTTAAAAGATTGAGTTGTGAGTTATCAGAAGTTAAACATAATAGAAATAATTTAAAATAAGTACAATTTTATGTTAAATCATAATTAATATCCTGATCAAATAAATTATTACCCACAATATTGAGTTGGCAACTAAATCAGAAGTATGTCTTTTTTAAAATAATATTACAATTAATTCATAAAGTATAGAGTTAAAGTAGCTTTAATATTTGATTCTTTAAACAATAAAACAAGTACTTGACTTCTTAAATTAATACTTAAAATTTTCAGAATTACCAATACACAGATATGCAAACAGTATCGTGCAAGTAAAAATGTAATAAAAAACAAATTAAACCTAAATTTGCCAACGCACAGACATGCAAACAGTATCGAGAGAGAAAAAATAACAATTAAAAGAAACTAATTACAATAAACCTGCAAGGTAGCGTACCACAAAACTAATATTTATAATTAATTACTAATACAGTTATTTGTACGAGAGGGACATAGTTCCTACCGGGTATCAAACGACACCTCTCGTTCTGTTTTATACTTTAATTAAACTTTAAATTACCGTCAGCGGTTATTTGGAAATTAAAATTCATTTTTTGATGACCAAAATTTTAACAATTATTTGTCGCCAAATTATAGCAAACTGCAATTGTTTTTCTATACACTATTCTAAAAATGAATTCGTTTTTCATAATCGATTTTTTCTAGCTCATAGTGTATTTCGATATCAAGAAGCGAGATATCGAAAAATTTACTGTTTGTTATTGTCGGCTGTAAAAATTTATTGTCAATCACAAAAACGAAATATTTTTCTAAAATTTAAGCAGCTAACTATGTTAAAAGTTGAATTTCAAGAAAAATCAAGTGAAAAACAAGTGAAAACAAACAATTGACTGAATAAATTGTTGAAATACCATGCATAGTCAGTGTTGATTTCTTTATCACATAACACATACAAACATGTGACACATACATAACTGATAATCAAGTATAGTACATATTATAAAATTTCCGCCTAATTGGCGCCCTCACGTGTAGGTAAACAGTGATGTTTACGAAAAAATGTTTCAAACAAAAGTTGTTTAATTTTCGATAAGGAACATTTTTTACATTTAAACTTTTGTTCTATCTCTAACGGTTTACAAGATGGGTTCTACGGACCCAAGACCCAATTGACCTGTGATGCTCATTTACGAATTTGACCTCACTTTTTACGTCCTGAGTATGCTGTAAAAATTTCAGCTCGATATCTTTTTTCGTTTTTGAGTTATCGTGTCCACAGTTGGACGGACGGACGGACAACCGGAAATGGACTAATTAGGTGATTTTATGAACACCTATGACAAAATTTTTTTCCTAGCATCATTATTTTTGAGCGTTACAAACTTGGGACTAAGCTTAATATACTATGTATATTTCATATGTACATGGTATAATTAGTTTCTTTCAAAAAAGCAACCTTTTATACATGCTATTTTTCTAATAAATACAGAATATTTTGACGGAATCTTGGCCTTTACAAAATTTGTGCCAAATACAGGAATATTTTTAACATTAATAACGTTTAATACACTTTTTTAGAGAAAATTAGTAAATATTTTCTGCGACTAAAAAATAAAAAAAATTTAATTACTTTAATCTTTTAGTCAACATGTACGATTCATAATTTTCCACTTATTAAAACTGTTATTTTTCTATCAAAAAGCATAAACAGAAAAAGTGAATTAAAGTTTTTTTTTTTTTTCATTTTAATTAAAGCTTTTTAATAATTATGTAAAAACCATTTTTGCTTTCTAAAGCTACAAAAGTAAAGAACTTAAAATAAGGTTTTCTGTATAATTAGTAAGTTTTTAAAATTTATATTTTATTAAAAGCTTTCATAATTTTCTGTTTATTACGACCTTACAACTATACAAAGCCGAATTTTAATAGCTTCAATTATTATTTCAGAGAAGCTGTGATAAACATTTAATGTTTTTTTATAAGTCATATAAGCCAGTTATTTATTTTGAAGCAAAGTTATTGAAACTACTCAACTAATCAAAATCAAAAATCAAAAAATTTTTTTTTTGAAATTATTTCAAAAACATAATATTCGATTATTCTTTAGAAGAAAAAGAAACTTTAAACACGTTGTCCTCGAAATATGGTTTTGCAAAACGATTCCCACTAGTGGTTGCAAATAGCTAAAACCAGTTCCAAAATGTCCAAAATTTGTTATTAAAATCAAGAATTTATTTTATTGCCTTTTTGGCCTTTTATATAAATTTTAACCAAAAACCCAGTTTTTCAGGTGCATTTTTGTTTTTCACAAAAACATTTGAATTTTTTTTTGTTTTTTTAATCTTATGATGCATTTTAATATTTAGACACTAGAAGAAAATAATACTTAAAAACAATTATTTGTTTTTATTTTTTGTGTTTTTGGCCAATGAAAGAGAACGGGTAAATTTTTTGGAATAAAAAATCCAACAAGATTCTCCAAAAAAAAAAAAACAATCCAAAGATTTTATGTCTAAGATCCAAATCCATTGTCCAAAATTCCATAAAACGAGCTATTTTTCAAAGTGATTTGCTGCAAAAACCGAGAAAATATATTTGAAAACAACACAAAGTGAATTCAATTTGACCATTTTCTAAACAATTTTTAAGAAAACGCCTTAAGTTAGAGAGATAAAAAACAACACTAAAATCAAATTTTTTTCGACATATTACAGAATTTATTGGACTGATGTATCTACAATAAAAGTCTTTAAAAATACATTTGTATTTTAAATTCCTTAAGAAGAAAATGTTGCGTTTAGGATTTGAATTGGCAAAACATACAATTTTTAACCTGATTCCATAACCATATATAAAAATTCAATCACATATATTGTTTTAAACAAGTGAGTGGAAAAACAAGTAGTCGAATTATTGGGTGTGTTTGTAACTTCTATGTTCATTCTCGGAAAAAAGTATAAAAGTATAGAAAATATTGTTATCATGAGCACAGGATTTACGTTTTTTTTTTAAACCAGGGACAATAATTTAATAATGTCACCCGTTTACTCCAGAATTTGTGATAAAATGTAAAAGAAAACCTAAAAATATAATAATGGGTTGCATTTCTGTGGGAAAATAAAAACCGTTTAATAAATTAGCACTCTTTAATATATGGTACCTGGATGATTGTGCTTTTCTCGGAATTTTTCTGAGTTAAAAAGACACAAATTTTACCACTAATATAAGAACCGATTAAAATGTCTTCACACAAATACCAATTTTAATATCCCGGTAATATACTTTATTTGGTTAACTACGATAAACACCAATAGATGCCAGGAAGATCACGGGTAAAACGAAATTTTCAAAAACTGAAAATTAGCTAGATCGATTTCCTCAAAGCCACCCTGCATACTAATTTTCATGAAAAACGTTGGAGACGTTTCCGAGATTGCTGATATATGTTAATAATTTCAAAACAACTGACACTCAAGCCATTTCCTTAATCTTTAGGACCAGGCATATTTTCATCTCTGATCTGGAAGATTGTACACGCCATTTTCGGTTGTGCAAAATAATTTATTAGCTCATTAAAATCTGTTGCAAAGTAAGTTTTATACTGAATGGCTAGGACCGATAGACAATCCAGACTCATCATTGGAAGCAGATAGGTTAATGTTGTCAAGTGTCCGACAAATTCCC
The DNA here is from genome assembly GCF_905475395.1 of Chrysoperla carnea. NCBI lineage: Eukaryota > Metazoa > Arthropoda > Insecta > Neuroptera > Chrysopidae > Chrysoperla > Chrysoperla carnea. The sequence goes on from NC_058337.1 coordinate 132,148,819, forward strand.
TGCTACGTTTTCTCAGATCGATAGCTTAAATACGATGTCATCATGTTCATTTGAGAACGCAGCACTTTCGAAAAAAAGTCGCAGAAATTTGAACGACTCCCCGAAAGGAAGCCACTCACGAAATTTCAAGTATGAATTAATCATTTTACAAAGCAATCTTTCTGTTCCACGATCTATCCCCGCTTAGAAAAATATACAAAAATTGAGATAAAAGTTTTTGTGGAATAATTTAGAGTGTTTCTAAAATAGGTATATGAAGAATAAAAAAAAGCCACGCGAACGTGTTTCAAATAAAACACAAGTTCTTTTTTGACATTTTCATTATTTCGATAAAAGTGTAATTCAATAAAGTGATATTTGTTTTTTTATATATCTGCAATAAAGGTACCGATAATATCTACAGCATGGAACAGAAAAACAAGTAAAATTAACAACTTTGAGAGTTAATTGTTTAAATACCCTGTACTTGCTGAATTGGCAATCAATATTTATACTGTTTAAATGTATTAACATTTTTAATTTATAGAACTTGTTTCTTAAAAAGGATATATCGTATTTCTTTGGTATATGACGTGCATACTTCACTAGGTATCTCTCGATGCAAGAAATAAAAATGCATGAAAATCTATTTTCAGGAATGTTTAAGACTCGTTTAGAAAAATTTGTCATTTGCTATGAAAAATTTGCTGCAGTTTTTGAGAAAAACTAAAAAAAAATTTGAAAAACGGTTGACCCTGCAGGTCATCCCTGTAACTTCCCGCTAAGTATTGACTCATAACGTGTAAAAAATTTTATCTATTCTGATGTTATATCCACTCGCATTTTATTGTAATTAGATGTGATCTTAGACTAAAATCTGATTAAATTTTTACAATCATACTAAAATTTTTGAACGGAGTATTGGAAATAAGGGAATAAGATAATAAAACTTTAATAACTTTAGAATCAATAAACCGATTTTCACGCGGTTGGTGACATTCGACGCAGTTTTTGAAGCTTCATGAAGAATCTTTAAGTTTTCAATTGATAGAACAAAAAATTTTGAGGTTATTCCGAAAAAACGCTTTTTTTGGGTTTTCTTTGGTCAACGATAACTCACGAACGAATCAACCGATTTTAACCGGACGGTGGTGATCGACGTGGTTTTTTGATGTTGAGAGCTCATTAGTTTTTGGAATTGATCGATACAGCCGTTTAAAAGTTATTCAAAAAAAACCACTTAAAAAAAATTTTTTTTTGCAGTTTTTTGAGATTTCTCGAAATCTATCGGTCCAAATAGGCCTCAAAATCTAAGTTTGGTTAAGTCCTTTCGAAGGGCACCAACCGCGATCAAATCGGACAAGCCGTTCAAAAGTTATGAGAGGTTTACATACATCCACACACACACACACACACACAAACACACTCATACATACATACATCCATACAGACACCCTCGCGGAAGTAGTCAGGGAAGCTTCCTGACACCTTAAAACGTCGAGATCTGATGAAAACTCGATTTTGGCAAAACGGGGCGAAAACAATAACTTCCCTATTTTCTTAGCGGGAAGTTAAAAAGGTTTTTTTCATTCTGAACCCTTAAAACAAGTGAAATTCTCAGCCTCTAAAACATTTCCATTTTCATGGTGACTGGGCACATTATTGAGAAACGCAAAGTTGTAAGAGAATTTCTTTCAGAAAACTGAAAAAGTCAATGAAAAGTCGGGAATTATTTCCAAAGAAAGGTAGGTTAGGTGAGGTTAGAGTGGCTGTCTCGGGGTGGGACACACATAGTACACCTGGGGTGTCACACCGTTGTGATACCGAAAAAGGGTTGGTCCATCCCCGAACACTACTCCATGAACCATTTGGAGCTGTTTAAGAGCAGCAGGAGTGCTTTGACGTCGACGGATTTTAGGTCGGAGAGGTCGTCAAAGAGAGGCTGGCTCAAGTAAGTCCATCTTCTCAGGGCAAAAGCTGGACAGTGACAGAGAAGATGAGACATTGTCCCCTACTTCTCACCACTGTGACAGCTTTTGCAATAATCGTGATACACTTCTAGGACCAGGCGTTCAAAAAAAGATAAGTAAAAGGGAATTTTATTATTTTACCATAATTTTAGAAAGAATTTAATAACGAAAATTTTCCAAATAACTTTTATGTGAAAGGACGTTAGGGCTAGAAAATGTAAATTTTAAATAATTTTAAAATAATAGAAAATTGAAAACTTTTATAACTCAACATTAGAAAACTTTTTTGTATATTTGATGAATAGACTGCCGATATTTATTTATGTTTAATTTAACTACAAATATTTACACTAAATTCTATCAACAGACACAATTTACTCTTGCTATTATTATGCAATTAGATAAATAATTATCGTTTCACGTTTAACATGTTATACGTTACAACCACAATATAAATAAATTGCCCATATTAAGTTCTATCGGGACAAGTGTCAGTGGTAGTATTTGACAATCTGATGAAAGTTTGAACGGCTGTTGTCCCTGTTGTGTATTAAAATACTTTTTAAAATATGGAAATTTACAGAATCGGTGGATTTCTATAATCATACAGAGCCGAATATCGTGCAAGTGATACTTATAAATTTGATAATATAGATATCGCTCTTCAATCATCAATACTCTAATTACAGTTGTCTCTGTTCATCGAATGATGGCTCTTCGAATTTTAATAATGAAATTAAAATTTTGTTTTTATATCATCGGCAACCTTGTATTTTTATGGTTTTATTATAAACTACAAGATTGTCTAAATATTTTAGATCATTTTTTCAGCCAACTTTGAACGATAAAATAATAATTAAAAGCCAGATGACGTAGGAATTTTTTGTGATTTTTGGAAACTTTGTTAATCAAAAAATGTATTTATCAAGTTTTATTGAAATCCCCAGTATTATCCAATCCTTGCATATCTCCTTAAATCGAGCATGAGCAGGCTCTTAACATGAGTTAATATTATAATTCATTTTTTGCTGGCTCTATAAATATCAACTAATAATTTGAGATGACTTCTAGGTACCCATGAAGGTTATAAAGAAGGAGAACGATCGCTACGTGTTAAGGCATTAGCGCGTCTGTCCCTGAAAATTTGTAGATTTTATAGTTCATTTTTCAGCCACCAGTCGCGCTGTCATCAAGAAGTAGTATCTGCGAAGTTAGCTGTTTATGAGTACAAGTAGATGAAGTTAGTTGCATAATGCACAAATTGATATATCATTTCAAATTAGCGCACAACAGCCCACTTTTATTGATACTACTTAGCGGTCGCAGCGCCTCACTTATTTTATCCATATTTTGGGGACAATATTTTCTATAGCGATCGTTCTCCTTCTTATAACCTTCATGTAGATACCAGTCAAATACCCTTTTACCCAGGGTGTACAGAATATCCAGGAAAGTGTACATATATGAAAATTTTCGTAAAGCAAATGGAGGCACGACCTTGACAGAGTCTCTCAAATTTTAATCAGTTCTAAAAAGATTGTCAAATTCTATGACTGGTCCTAGATCTTTATGAGTTTAAATAGAATAACGATTCTATATTTACTCTATCCAAACAATTATCATATATGTCAGTAACTTTCTACATAGAATTCGATGTATTTCTTGTATGTACATTTGGATTAATTTATAAACTTTCTTACATATTAATGCAATTCACCCCTTATAATATGTTTCCTTGAAATAGAGAAATCGACGAACTTTAACAGATATAATTCTTCGCCATGTAAAACTTAATTAAATTTAGTATTACGTTTAATTTGCTTCAAATAATAACCAACGGTAGAAATAATTCGAGAAAGCTTTATTTTCCGACTATAAAATGAGAAAAAACCTAAAATATTTATGTTTCCTTCATTTCAAATTTTCTAGGATATACTTTAACTTTAAAATAAACAAAAAAATTTCCAATCTTTTCGGTTAAAAAAGGAATTTTATGTTCGTAAAGAATTGTAAAAATTCTCTTACATTACTCAAATAATATTCAAAATAATACGATTTTTAAAGACCAACAGCAACTACCAGAAATTTTCTGTCAATCGAACCGTTTTTATAAATCCCAATCGTGTAAACGTAGCTTTTGGGCCTATTCGAATTTCTGGGTATTTGTATTTCGATTTCCAATGTCTTTTCTATCATTGTATATCATTTTCAGTGTATTCTTCTAAAAATTGCTCAGTACTTAATTATAAATTTTTACAATGTATATCAAGTTTATCAGTTGAAAATTTGAGTCACGGTATGAATCTTTGTAAAACTAACATTTTCTTTGGAAGACTTTGTACACCTTAGTTATATCTTTTGATCAATTTTTCGAATTGACATATTTGATTATTGATACGGGTAAAAATTTTATTAGTTTTCTTTTTTTTTCCTATCTAGAACTGTTTTTCTGTTTTTAAGACATGAGATATGAAAAGTACATAGACAAACTATTTTCTATAAAAAAAAAACCACACAATTTAGGTAACAAAAATATATTTAGTTAAGCGGCACATATAATATACTGCGTGTCCAAAGAAAACGCCAAATATTTATAATGTGTAATTTTTAGTGGCTAACAGATCGGTATAGTTACCTATATTGCATTACGGTATATGAATTGGTAAATCAATGTATAGGTAACTACTCCGATCTGTTAATCAATCGAAATTGGTATCGGAAGAAAGATGTATTTATGAAAATGATGTAGCTAGAGAAATAATGTGATACAAAATGTCAATAGTAATATACTGTCTAGTACACATAATGCATATACAAATACATCTTATTTTTATTTTTATAATCGAGAGACCATGATGTAAATAAATATTGTATACATGATTAAAGTAAACAAAAACAAAAAGTAATAATAATAAATAAGTGAATAAACAAAGTAAAAATAAAATTCAATGAGTTGTAAAAATTACACTCTGTGTCTAGAACTCGCATGGCCTAATTGGTAGGGCGCTTGATATGAATCCAAAAAGTCCGGGTTCGAGACCTGGTTCGAGAGTATTTTCTTTAATTCTCTTTAATTAATATTACTAGACAAGATATTTGTCAATATTTAGTTTACGCGGTATGTATCATATTTATAATCAAGAGACCATGATGTAAATAAATATCGTATACATGATTAAAGTAAACAAAAACAAAAAGTAATAATAAATCTTAATACTATTTCTCTAGCCTTTCTTGACCGGTAAATTATTTGATTGTAAGTCTATTTGTCGTCATACTCAGCACGATAAACTCAAACTTAAAATAAAACAAACAATTGACTGAGTTAATTATTGAAATACCATGTATAGTCAGTGTTGATTTCTTTATCACATAAAACATACAAACATGTGACACATACATAACTGATAATGAAGTATAGTACATATTATAAAATTTCCGCCTAATTAGCGCCCTCACGGGTAAACAGTGATGTTTACGAAAAAATGTTTCAAACAAAAGTTGTTTAATTTTTGATAAGAAATATTTTTTACATTTAAACTTTTGTTCTATCTCTAACGGTTTACAAGATGGGTCCTACGGACCCAAGACCCAATTGACCTATGATGCTCATTTACGAACTAGACCTCACTTTTTACGTCCTGAGTACGCTGTAAAAATTTCAGCTCGATATATTTTTTCGTTTTTGAGTTATCGTGTCCACAGACGGACGGACAGACGGACGGACAACCGGAAATGGACTAATTAGCTGATTTTATGAACACCTATGACAAAATTTTTTTCCTAGCATCATTATTTTTAAGCGTTACAAGCGTTACAAGCGGGACTAAACTTAATATACTATGTATATTTCATATATACATGGTTTAAAAATTAGGGGTCAAAATTAGGGGTAAATGAAGCAATTAGGAAGATATCGCATACCCAAGGAAAAACTGGATAGAGGAAAAAATATATAAGACCTTCTTTAGAAAAGTCGGTTTACGGCCAAACTACCCTAAAACACACATTACTTACGGTATACATCCACATACAAACTAACTAAATAGAAAAAAAGCTGACTAGTGAAAATTCTTTCCTTTTTTTTGTTTGTTTGCTATCGTTGATACCTTACCTATGCAGTGAATGTGGTAAATACATACACACATGAAAAAACAAAAGAAAATCACGTTGTATGATTCGATCGTGTTATCATCTTTTTATATATATCTCCCAAAAACAGAACCTTCCTTCTTCCTTTGATATTCTTCTCAATTCTCGTTCTGGAGTTCTGTCTGTTTATATCAAAGTTCTATCTCATCTCATACATCTAATACAGTTGAATGAAATGTGAATGAGCAGCAAGTTTTCTACACTATTAAGAAAGTAACCATACACAGGATAGGTCACGTAATATTTGAGGAGTATATTGTTATTGTTTGTTGTTTTACCTCAACATTTACGCTTTTTTTTTTTAACCCATCAGCACTCCCGTTATGAGCATTTTGCTCAAGCTCCATTCAATACGTAAATATAACTTTTATTTTTCAAATGGTATATGTGATTGAAACTTTTTCTTTCTTTAGAAATTGTGAGAATTTTGTTCATCAAGAGACTCAAGATGTAAGCATAAAAATTTTACCTTAGGAAATTTTTGGACCTGGCCATGTACTTTCGTTAGTTTATGGATATTCGTCTCTGTACGGTAAAAATCGATGAAATTAATTTGACAAAAATATTGCAATGTAAAAATTTTTAATTGTGTAAAAATTTTAGTGATACTTAATAAATATATTTTTATGGTTAATTTATATCATTATTTTTATTGAAAGCATTCTTATTGGTACATAACCCATAAGTTTATATTATTTTTATATATGATCGTCATTTTTAATATACAAAGAAATAATTCAAAAAATATTTACAGTATGAATATGGTATGATTATTTTGATTTTTGGTCTAAAATTATTGACTTATTCAATTTCGTACTCAGTATATTAAGGGATATTGAACGCGTGTGTAGAACGCTTGAGAAAATCTCTCATCACGGGACTACAGATTAGCAAAGGGTTGACGGTAGTGCTGGGCATTGACGATGAATAGTGTTGGAAAAGTGACGATGAATAGTGCTCAATGACATATTTTTAAGTCACATTTCCTCCGAAAGCTAACATTCTTCGAAAATATGTTTACAACAAAAATTGTTAGTTTTTTTATAAGGATCAACATTTTGATTCAAAGTGTTATTTTAAATTATATATTAAACAAACCCGAAGAACTAGGTTCAATCTGATATCAGAACATGATGCCCCCCCCCCCCCCTCCATCAAACTCTGCAACCTATGTTTAAGTTATTTTTTGATTGGTTAGTTACAAAAAGAGATATTTAGGTGTATAGATCAAAATGGCTCATCCTGTATATGTTTTCCGAAAGGTATTATATAGTTTTGTTCCTGATTTTGCTGGTGCAAACTTCCATAGCATATCAATACATTTCTATATATAAATATATAATTTTGTGTTATATATATTTTTTTATTTTGTTGATATTTTTTATTCCGCGGTGCTTATTAAATTTAGATTTCTTTTTTACTTTCTTTTTTCTCTGGGAATGAATCAAACGAGAAAAAAAAACCAATTTGTTACGCTTGAAAACATTTCTATTTTGTGGTGTCTGTAAATGAAATATTTCGATCCATTTCCAAAAACAAAAAGTTTTTGATTTTTTCTAAAATTGTATTTGTGATTGTTGTATTTGTTTAATTTATATTTGGAATTTATGAAGGTAAGAAAGTATTCGAAAAAATTGAATTAGTTTTCTTGGTCACATTTTTATTTCCTGATTTATTTTTCTCTACTACGAAACAATACAAAATTTTGTTAAAATGTATTGTTTTTCTAAGACAGGTGTTTGTATATATTAACTAACGAAGCTGATAAACTGCTTATGTTGAATTCAATTTTTAATTCACAAGCAGAAATGTTTTTTGTATAACTTCGAAAATATAATCTTGGCGATGAAATCCCAAAAAATAATAATCAGCTTTAGATTGCGAAGACGATTCCAGAATTTACACCATTTTTGAGTTTTCTTGAATTTTCTTTATTGTGAATATTTTTCGGATAGGTTAGAATTGAAATGTCTCAACATGTTTTAATTTCTTTTTCGATTCGCGTCTTATTAACTCAAAATCAATTTATATAGGATTCACGTGATTCTGAGCTCCTAATAAAAACCACGTTCTATAGTTATTCCATATTATTTATGACCAATGATCTTCATGACAACTATTGCGGCAATAGTTTTAATCGGTATTATAGTACAACAGTAAAATCCTTAATAACTCTGTGAATATAGTATTTACCGGAAAATGGTTAATTGAAAAGTTTTATTAAAATTAAATAAAGCTTTGCTCTAATTGCCCAAACTTTTGGCTGAATAGAGTGGAGTAAATGTCCTCATGATTTTGTTGTGACAAAGCAGATATGTTTAATAGTTTGATGATCATTTTCGAACTTCCCACACATAGTTCTTTTATTTAGGGAAGTCGTCGACTTTTGAGTTAAATTGCAAACGTATCGGTTTATGGAGAAATATTTCGACATACAGTTTTTTGCAATTAAAAAACAATCAGCTGAAAAGATTTCTCTCTTCTTTTGCTTAGATTGCACCATAGTGGTATTTGTCAAAAACATTGCATAATTTATAATTATTTATTAATTTGAATAATAAGTTTACTAAATGCAGATGACGTTGTTGTAAGTAACTTTTTATAGTTTATTCATGTTGCAATTTTTATTGAAAGCACTCTTACTTAAATTTATTTTTTGTTTAAAAGCGCAATTTTTAATAGGTAGAAATTTGTAAAGTATAATTAATGAATATGATTATCATATCAAGTAAATAATATTTAACGCGCGAAAAATTTGACCCATGTGTAAAACGCGTGAGCAAATATGTCATCACGGGACTAAAGATTATTTTACGGTTGACAGGAGTGCTGACGAGTTTTCATTCGTGCCAATGATTTAATTTAACAAAACCAATATTCAAAACATCCTTGATTTTTATTTAGTCGCGATTATTAAGACGCGACTGTTATTAAACCGTTTTTAGAAATTCTAGGATTATTAACATCATGTAAATATTATATATACACACAGGGTATAATAAAACACGTCTATGAATAACTGCCCTACTTGTGAATTAAACACGATTAAGTACTCAAGTGCCAGATTTCCTCTGTACATATTAAATCAAAGAAAATCCCTTAACTGAGATAAATTTTATATAAACCATATCTTTTTGTAGTTTGCTCACATAAATACAATTATTAAGAGAGACACACAACCTCATACAACAAAATTGCATTTGTTCTTTTGTAGCTCTCTGTAATACACTGAAAGGAAATCGAAAAGGATAGTATGATTATATTGTTATAGCCGCACTTATAAGACTATCCTTTTCTTCTTACACTTCGTGTAAATAATGTATACACTATTGTTACAAAAAGAACATGTAAAATGAAAACATTCATTAACTAACTAAAAATTAGTGAAGAAACAAGAGTTAAGTTAAGTTTGTATGCATGAAAACAAGTAAAATTCATTTGAATATCATCACAATGATACATATTTTATAATTAAAACTTACAACAAAAGTTTAACCTTTTATATATATTATATATAAATGTGTGTGCAGGGAAGGAAAAGATAATAATATAATGCGTAAAATATATAGGTCTAGAATCAGAGTTAATTTTAGTATGCCTAAAGAGGGTCGGGAAGATTTTTTAATAATGTCTTTACGCCCTTTTCGCAACGATCGGTTTTATCAAATGCTTGCGTAGTGTTATTTACTTACCGAAAAATTTCATTACCATACGACTAAAATTGAGAAGTTTTACACTTCTTCCGTAGATTCTTTGTATGACCACTTATAAGATTAAAGTTTTTCAATATAAGAACTTGGTTCATATTCTCATAAATCACATCTTAGGAACTATGTTTCTTATCGCACGTTTCTGATTTGTTTGCAGTCTGCCTAGACTAAAAAAATCGTTTTTTGAGTAACAAATATATATTATATCCTATGACACCTGTAAAAATAATTAAAGTTGTACAATTAATTGATTTTGATCTTTGGTAATTTTTAATTATTGTTCATATGATGAAGTTTTATTTATTATTTAAAAAACATGATCATAAAATTGATTTCTTTATATTTTTATAATAATAATTAATAAGAAAATGTCCATTTTCATTACTTGATAAACAAAAACTGGGACAAAAAAAATATTAAATACAATTTCATTACCATTCCTTCCTTGTGCTAGGTATTTAATAATACATGATTTATATCGAAAGCGACATAGTTCCTACCGGGTGTCCCATGACATCTCTCGTTCTTTTTTTAAATAAATTTATCAGTTTTATGTTTTAAAATATAAATACGTCTATGTGTTTAAATTTGTGTAAGACGGCAGTCTTGCAAATAATAAACAATCTTGGAAAAGTTGAATATTTGAAGTTAGGGAATTTAAGAATAAGATATTCTTAAAAACCATAAGTTTGCTCAAACTATCTTTTATAAATTTATTTTTTTCTCAAAATAAACTTTGCGAACTTACGCTTTTATTTCATTGATCACCTCAATTGATGAATATTTGTCGAAGACAATATCCAAACATCTCGATAATTAAATCAAACAATGCAAAAATTATTGTGTGCGACTCTCGAAAGAACAAATTAGGTATCCCTTGCCTGGCACTTAGTGTCCAGGGCTTTTTTTGTTAAATGTCGAACAAAAGAATGCATTTTTTATTTAGGAAATCATCGTCTTATCAATTTTAAACTTCCCGTGAAGCTAAAACATTTTTCTGAGAGGGAAATCATCGGCTTTAAAGTTTTTCGTAACGGAAAAAGTTTTTAGACGCAATCTAGACAACAGCTTCTTTTATTTTTCCCCTGTAAATAAATGAGTTGACAACATCTATACTGAACCCAGGCCCTAAGCCTAATATCTACATATGTTTAAAGTTATTTCGTCGATGTGACCTTATAAAATAAAATATTAATATTATATGTGTATTCTGCGTGTACAATATTGTTAAATTTAAGGTTTTTTGAACCCATTAAAGAAATGTCTACAATACTTTTATGACTTTAGTGTTGGGTTCGCATCTTTTCTATTTTTTTTTTCATTTTGGAAAATTTTAAAATTTGTACATCTAAATATTTTAGTTATTAGACGTGAATTTTTATGTAGTCACGGCGTAGAAATTCATCAAGATACGTCTCAATTTATGCCTAGCCTGAGTGATACATGGTACAGATTTAAATTAAGAAATGTTTTTTAAAATTGTGCTAACCTGAAGTAGTATTTTGCGACCCTAGGACAGAGAGTTAAATTCCCTTACTAGTAGAGTGAAATTACGCCTTGTGTATGGATTAAAGGTTCGAGCAGTGAAACTTTGGGGTTTTTCTTTTCACATCAAAATAAGTATTTTTTGAAATTTTTTACTTTCCCGGAGTGGTGCAACATGTTTAAAAAACAAAATGGCGTCAAAAATGGAATTTTTTTCAGAAATTTTATCATTTTTATTTTATATTCGCCAAAGGGGACATCGGTGGATATCCAAATTTGGTAGGTTTGTAGTCCATGTTAAGAATGTTGTAGTCCCTCTCGCTTTCATATTTTTTGCAAATTCAAAATTTTTATGACGTATAAAGGGGTTATTGGGGTTATTGATCTCGAATTTTGCAATAGATTATCAAAAACAATTGTAATATTTTTAGGGGGTGTACTTATTTGGGCCAAAAGTTCGAGATCAGCGACCCCCAAAACCCCTTTATACGTCATAAAAATTTTGAATTTGCAAAAAATATGAAAGCGAGAGGGGAAGTTGTGGATGTTGTAAAAAGTGCTATATTAATAAAAGCATCTAAAATTTTGGGTTACTTTAGCATTTTAAACTATTTTGACCTCTTTTTAAAATCTTTTGAGATACATTTATTTCATACACCTCTTCCCCCTTACAGCGCGGGGGTTAAAACTTAAAAATTTTGCTTTAAACCATATAGACCTCTTTTAAAAATAGTTTTCTCATGCCAAAGCAAAAAACACCCCCCAAAGCCAGTCCATACACCCCCCAAACAATTATTTCCAGAAAGTGTTAAATTTTCCGTTTTTCGCAAAAATATGGATCAAGGAGTCATTTTACGGGTAAGCCACTCATTATAAAATCGAAAGATAATAAAAAATGCTACAATTTAAAAAAAAAATTAACCTCGTAGGACAAAATGGCATAAAATGGCAGCCATTTTAAACAATTCCCTAAATTGGAAATCTTGGCCGAACTATTTAACGAATTTCGCTAAAATTTTAACCGAAAGTTTTAAGTAATAAAACCTACTATTGATATTAGTTTCATTAAAATCAATCGAATATTTTTCAAGTTATAGTCAAATGAACTGTTTTACCATATGTATGTATACATATATATATAACTGGGAGGGGAAGGGACAAAACCCCACCAAAAAATTATGAGTAGTAGTTCTTAACATGGACTACAAACCTACCAAATTTGGATATCCACCGATGTCCCCTTTGGCGAATATAAAATAAAAATGATAAAATTTCTGAAAAAAATTCCATTTTTGACGCCATTTTGTTTTTTAAACATGTTGCACCACTCCGGGAAAGTAAAAAATTTCAAAAAATACTTATTTTGATGTGAAAAGAAAAACCCCAAAGTTTCACTGCTCGAACTTTTAATCCATATAACAGCCTTTTTTTGCTTAGATTTACTCCAGTATACGCATTTGATATAATGACCGGTGCAAAGTTGAGGCTTGTTATCATACACGCTAGGACATCCAAAATTCGGGCCGAGGAGTGTTTACTATTTTGGGACCTCAGACCAGAAATTTGAATGTTCTGTCATCTGGCATAGGACGGTGAAAGCACTTCTTCTACAGGCGAGCAAGTCCCTTTACTCAGTGTATCGGAAATAATGTATTTTTCAAAATTAAACAAAATTGAAAGAAACTTTTCAGTATTATTTCAAGGAATATTATTTGAAACCCAAGAATTTTATTTTATTTCTGAGAATCACTCCAATTGTATTCGCTTCGAAGTCAAGTAGAACTTGAACTATGGTTAAAGTGAAATATAATTATATAAGAAATATAATAAATAGTTTTCAACAAAATTTACAATAAATAATATTGTATAATGTATAATATTTTTTTATTTAAATTTAAACATCTCAATTATATTATAGGGGGGTAAATAAAAAATAAAACTGTTTATAGTTTGTAGAGCCAAAAAACCTTCTACATAGAAATGTTTCATGCACACATTAATAACATAACATCATAAATATACGTATATTTATGTGTTCATCAACTTATTATAATATCTAAACGAAACTATAATACAGGATGGCACGTTATTAACATTAATGAGACAACTGAGACTGTAGCCACACGTATCTCACAAAATCACTAGAATAACTTTCGTTTGATCTTTGAATTTGAATTTCTTAAAATAGTATATCTTTCTTGATCGATGCAGTTTTCAAAAAGCACTTCTAGAAATTAAGTAGTCTTCAAAGGCACGTAGCTAGGTGGATTTACAATTTTCTCAAATATCCATAACGCTGCGGTGGCACCCATTTTCGAAAAATAATCTTAAGTCGCGCAATGGGAGATTTTCGCATCCGTTCTACACTTACGTGAATTATTTCGCGCGGAAAATACTGTTTAATTGAATGAAATTTGAGTGTGTAAATATTTGACCAGAAAATTTCACCATGTTTCTATCACACGTTTTTCTTAATTCAATGAAACCGACTGAAATTAGTCTAACGAAAGTAAACGAACAGGCCCGAAAATTTCAGAACTTAATATATTTTTGTTTACACATTTCTCACAATTCTGAAGAAAAAATTAAAAAAAAAATTCATAGTTCGAAAAGAGATAAAATTTTATGAAGATAGACAAAATTTCTGCGACATATACCATTCGAAAAAATTATAGATATTTATGTTTTTAAGGATGTATGAGCATGGTAGTGGGAGCACGAATTTAAAAATAGATATTTTCAATTTTGATGATAAATTAATATTATTACTTGACGATATAAGACGAAAAGTAAGAATAAAATTTTTCGATATCTGGCTTAATTTTCAAAATATCGAAAATTGAAAATTTTGTTTGATTATTTAGCTTTCGATATTTCGAAAACCAAGACACATATCGAAAAATTTTATTCTTATTTTTCGTCTACATTCATGAAGTTATAACAAAATTCATCATCAAAGTTGAAAATAAGATAAAAATAATTTCAACCCTTAATCTACCCTGCTCTTACATCCCTTATATGGACGGTGACACTTAGTTTTTTTCTTTTCTAATTCATTGCTAATATGTTTACTTTCTATTAAAAAGTTTTTTTTAAATTTGTTTTCATTCATTCCAAATGAAAATTATCAAAAACTTCCAAAATTTGTCGTTTTTTGAGATTCCTCCATAAGAGCCAATGTATTTTATACCGATTTTCAATGACTTTTTTCTTAAAAATTTGCACGGTTACCTAAGCTGAAATTTTAACCACATATTCTTTGAGTAAAAGACTATTGTTGTCATGCTCATACATCCTTAATCGGGCATGAACAAAATGATCATAACGCGAGTGCTAACAAGTTAGGGTAATCTTTGAGGATGAATGAATCAATGTTGACAATTTTATCTACACGTGACTATTTGTAATGATAGCAACGGATTTATAATTGCCTTATATTAAACATCTTTTGGAAAGTTTATTTGATATACATAATTTTTTTGTAGTAAAAGGTTTTAGTGAAACATTGCGTTACTTTTTATCTCCAAAAGTCTCTCATAATACTCGATGTTGTCACTTCTTTTTCAGCTACTTTGTATTATTTTTATGCTAGTTTAATCTAATATGGTTTATGGTGGGCCTCTCTATACACAAGTAAACTATATTCCTGGTTATAATATATAGGTTGTCTCCCTCAAACCAACCTCCAACCCATTCCATTACAATTCCTTACAATTTCGTAACCAGGCATATCGTAGTTAGAGTACGGTCGTAGCATATACATACATTATACTCCTGTTCTATTCCCTGTAATGGTATAAGTAAACCAATGTTGGCTTCTATTAAGTCGTCAGTCGTTAAATGTAACTGCAATAGCACATAAGTATGTAAGTGTATATATATATATATATATATAATGAAATTGGTATCAAATATGTACATTTATATGAATTGGGTCGGGTTGGGTCCTTAGTAAGCAAAACAAAATGAAATTTTATATAGTATGCAATTTTTAACAAAAACAAAGTTGAATAATTCTAGAGTAGATTATTTTACCCGTCAGCACTCGCGTCAATTTTAATTAATTTCAACCCTAGTGGCTCAATTGGTTAAAGGGTAGCCAATTCTGTTCGTGGTATTCTTAGGGTAAGGGGATCGATTCTCGCCATCACAAAAAAATTAATTTAATTAATAGTTGTGATGAGCTGCTGTAGTGCAGGGTATGTGCCTGAAAGAGGTGCGATCAGCCTCTGAAAATAATTGAGGAGCTGATAAATGATATTATCAGCGGAAAGGTGGTAAAATACATAATGGTATCACAATGAGCTCTATTATGGCCTAAGTGTGTCCCTCATGGATACCCAATATAACCCAACCTAACCTAACCTAATTAATTTCGCCATATTTCTATCACAAGTTTTTTTTTAATTTAGTGAGTATATATTAAACTAACGAGAGTACACGAACGGGTCTGAAAATTTCCAAAGTTTATATTTTCTCCTTACATTTTTAGTGTCGCGATGAGAGATATTCTCCCAGTTTTTTGAAGGACTTTAAACAGTTACGAAAAAGTTAGAAAAAGTTATTTTTGTTTTAAATCGAGCAAAATATTCATAACGAGAGTGCTGATGGATTTAATACCCGATATATACTAAATTGAGTATCAATTGAGTGTAAGACGTTCGTCGTATAACGTTTGAAGTTCATCTTAACACAGGTGACATAAGAAACGTCACGAAAAAGTTCATATCAAGACGGTTGTTCTTAATACTTCGATTATAGTTGTTTCGGTTACAGCCACAATACTTTACTATATGTTGTCTTTTCTACGCTTTGTTTCTAATTCTTTCTGCATCCCCTTCTATCAAAAAAATATATTTTCCCACCCCTTTTTCAAGCTGTACGTAAACATGATGTGTTGTGTTTTTGATTACTGATTCTCCAAGTGGTCCCAAATTTTTAATATATTCTAATCGTAGAGCAACTGCCTTAAACAAAATTTGAAAAAGTCTCAAATAAAAAAGTAAGAAAAACTTTTTCTTCAAAACTAAGCAAGATAATTAGTTTGAAGCTGATAATATTTCAAATTTTGGGCATCACTTTTGAAATTCAAAACATAACTAAGCAGTGTTTTGGACTTCCATTAGTATTTTTACATACTTTGATTAATGTGAGTCTCTTTTTTTGACGATGTAATTATTTCGATCCACACCATTTCTTGCACCTGTGCTTTGTTATTAACACTAAACTGTTGCCACCTGGAACACATTGTAAATCTCTGATTACAACAACAATATCATGTACAAGTCAACATACATACATACATTCATAAAGAAATATATACCAAGTCACCATCTGTTAAACATGTTCTTGAGAATTATAAATCATAACAGAATTATTGTTATATGGGATGGTTTGGGTTGGGTTGGGTTTTAGTTTTGGTTAGATTTTAGATGGTGAGATGACGAATATGTATGTATACATATATTGAGTAGAATGGTAATATGGGTATAGAGATGGTCGAAGGATGTATAGTAGAAGGTATGTGGGTATACTTGTTAGTAAAAACTTTTCTACAAGTTTTTCTAGGTGGTTTAGTATTTGGAAACGTATTTTTTATATTAGAAATATACAGGAATTAAGTCTAGTGATAATTTGTCAACCAGCGCTGTTACTCTGAAGTATGTTTTCTCCATTTTCGACTCTCTTTTCAAGCAGTTTAGTAAAATTTGACCCATAGTTTTAGGATACCAGTTTTTTAATGCCAGAGACAAAGATACTGTGAATGTATCCTGTTCTGCTATATTGCTTCCTGATCTTCACCGCATTCCCGGTAATATTTATCCATTGTGATTTGTTGACGATAATTCCGACTGCATAGTTCCATGTGATTGTTCCAGTGACTTCTTTCTTATGGTTCTTAGCAATGGCAAAATCATCTTATTTCTGCTATGTAATTTCATGCTTTCTCCTTGTAAATCTGTCGATAATTGAGTGAAATGATCGGCGTTAATTTACCTCGACTTGGGAAATATGATAACAACTGTTCATTTTCTTGGGCTGATCGATGATATTGCTATATTCTACGCAAGCTCTAGGCTCTGTATTTAGACATGAGGACTGCCAACAAAAATGAAATTTTAAAACTTTGGAATAACTGTATTTTTCGTTGATATTAAATAAAGTATGAATAATTAAAATATAAGAAACTATTAAATTAACAAGACAACAGCACACTGTGTGCGGTCACCCATCCAAGTGTTGACTTTGCCCTAGCTTCAGTGATCTAACGAAAATCGATGTTTTTAACTAACTGTCACATTAACATGTTGCTGATGCGAATCCATAAGTTTTGTCCTAATAAAACTGTGAATAAAGAAGTTTTCATTTAAAAAAAAGACCGTGAAAAGTAATCATGTATTAGTTAAATAAAATACTCCTTCGTTTTCGAATACTTCGAGAAGAACTTGACTGAAACATGAAAAATAGTCTCTTGTATGCCCTGTACTAAAAATAAACGTACGGTATTAAACATCGAATGAATCGTTTTTGGTTTCTTCACAGCAGCAGTTAGCACATACTATAACAAACTAGATGTAGTATTTTGTAGCTAAAATGTTTTAAACAGAAAACTGTCTTAACCAATTCCTATACTATAAAAACCAATGAATGAGTAACGTACCAAGGAACGTACCATATATTTTATGCATATTAATATATGTACAGGGTGATTGGTATGATTTTAATACGATTTTAGAGCATATAATTTGAAATTGGTCTGAATAACGTAGCGATTGTTGACCTCGAACAGCTTAAACCATAAGAAATTATTCAATGTGTAGTAGCGTATTTAATTCAATAGGCTGCAAGTTCTAAATAACAATCCAAATTCATAATTTTCTGCCTGAATGCCAAATTTTTCCAGTTCCTCGTTGTATGTTATGACGTCAGGGAAATAAATAGGAAAATTTCATACAATTTGACTTTATCTTCAGGAATATTTAAACTTAAACAGTGTCTAGAGAAGTGCCACAGAGACAACTAGTCAAGATTTGAACTATAAGAAATTGGGGGGCGTTCGTTTGCACGTGACAATACCTACCTTATAATGTAAGAAATCGGTTGGACAAAAAGAGTTTCATGTGGTCCAAATAAGGACCTGATTTTAATCAAGGTCCAAATAAGGACCTGATTTTAAAAAAAAGCCAAACAAATGTTTCGCTTTTTATAAATTTTGAGAAATGTTTTGCCAATAAAAAAGTAAAAAAAATGAATATCAGGAGTCCCTAAAGGCATTTACATAACATTTGCGATTGTATAAACAATATTAAAAGCCGGTAAAACAGATTATTTATTTTTTTAGATTTTACGCACACAATTCACTCGTGAATTTGAAACGATTTCGTTTTTTTAATGCTTAAATGTATTTCAATCTTCTTTTAGACAGAAGCGGGATAACAAGGTATCAAAATCTTTCACAATTTTATGATCCAGCAGCAAAAATAAGCGAGTTTAACAGATTTGGTCGATCAACGAATACATTTATTAATAAACAAAATAATAATAATAATAATAATAATAATGGGGTTTAACCTCCGTTTCTCTGACATATACGTCTATAACAGAGGCCACCCACATAATTATTTGTTAATCTTTATTTATTTAATTACAAACATATTTACAATTACATTTTGATGTGGGTGGAGTCGGTTACTTCGCTCTTATCCAAGCGACGACAATGTGATCATTTCTGCACTCCCATTAATTATAAATTGTTCACACTGCCGCTGCCTGGATTCGAACCCGCAACCTAAGTCTAAATGGACAAACAGACAAGACAAACGCCTTTAGCCGCTCGGCCATTTAGGCTCTAATAAACAATCTTTCATAGCCAAAATCAAAATCTTTCACAATTTTATGATCTAGCAGCAAAAATAAGCGAGTATCCTTTAACAGATTTGATCGATCAACGAATACATTTATTAATAAACATAATAATAAAGCCCTCAACAACATGGGTATCATAACATAATATTAATACCAGAAAATTTAATGTTGTAAATTTGATGTCATCTTGTAAATGTTTTAGACTTTGTGTATGTTGTTTTCCCAAGCCATTTTCTGTTATTATGTTCGTGTATCATTTGAATAATATTATAAAAAATAACCCAAACAATTGTACCGAAAAAAAAAATAGAAGAAGGAAAAAAAATGAACGTCACTACATATTTACACAACTGTATTTCGTTTTAAAATAATCATAATATTTTCTTAAGGTAGTTTCCCTTAAAGGTATGTATGTATGGTTCCATATCCCTTTAAGGGATGTTAGAGACTACTTTAGTCCATATTTTTCGCTTTTCTGGGGCTCTGCATATTTTTTCTAATGTCATTCCAGTCCAAGCTTTTAGATTAACCATCCAGCTAATTTTTTTCCTTCCAACTGCTCGTTTAGCTGGAATTTTACCAAATAAGGCCACCTTAATCATATTATATTTGTTCGATCTAATAATATGCCCAAAGTAGCTTAATTGTCTTTTTTTGACGGTCTTGCTCAGTTCTGCTGAAAGTCCAATAATTTTAAGCACTTTACTATTTGTTGTGTATGTGTCCCATGAAATTTTTTGAATCTTTCTATAGCACCACATTTCAAATGAATTTATTGTTTTTATTATATTTGTTGACAAGGTCCACGTTTCACAACCATAAAGAAAAACTGCCCAAACGTAACATTTTAGAAACCACACGCGTATACTTTTGTTTATTTTTTTGTCCGTTAAGAACTTTTTTAGCTTCAAAAATGCATTCTTTGCTTGAACTATCCTTGATTTTATTTCAACACTATTCTTATTATTGTTGTGAAAGAGTTTCCCCAGGTATCTGGGGAAACAACACCGTTTCACTTTATTTTAATATTTTCTGTCACTTTTTTCCGTGTAAATACCATTACTTTAGTTTTCTTTTCGTTAATTTTAAGGTTCCACTCTTCACTTGCATTTACTACTTTATCCACTAATATTTGGAGATTCTGGGGATTTACTGCCATCGACACTGTATCATCAGCATAACGTATGTTGTTTAGCACGTGTCCATGAATTTTCACTCCGATATCACAGTCCTTTAAAGCCTCATTCATAATCACTTCACTATAAATATTGTATAAAAGAGGAGATAATATACATCCTTGCCTAATACCTTTTTTATCCAATTCGTGCTACCTCCCTTTGTGATTACAGCCGCTTCCTGTTTTTTATAGAGTTGCATGATTATGTTGGTTATATTGTTCTCGATTTCAAAATCCTGAAGCATTTTAAATAGTTTATCCTGGTTGATGCTATCAAACGCCTTTTTGTAGTCTATAAAACATACATAAATATCTTTTTTGCATTCTTAAAGGTAATCGAAGCAAAAAAATTTTTGATGCTACCTTTTTTTTCTCAGATTAAAACGCCCCTAAGTGTTCCTTTTATACAAGACACTCTGATCAACTATTCCAACTGGGTATATCAGTCAGTGGTTGTGTGAATAGCTATTTTAAGGTTCAAATGATGGGAGCAGCGGTATGCTCAAAATTGTACATATAACTTAGACATGCAGAGTGGATCATTTTGATATATTGTGCCGAAGAGCTCATTTTGTAGTTAATCGAGCAAAAAATAGCTTGCACGAAAATTGTCAAAACTTCGTTTCTAGCTAAATATTTGTTTGAGCTCCCTTCGAGAAAGACAAAAATATTTGCGATCTATGATTGTTATATCAGATTCATTGGAAAATTATTAAATTTACGAGTAAACCACCTTAAACTTAACAATAATAATATTTACATATATTTTTTTTAGTTTGAATGTGTTGTTTTTTATTTTTCCAAGCTATTGAAATATTTTTTTGTAAATTTTACTTGACATAAAAAAATAAAAATTTTGAAAAAGAATAGATTTTTTTCTCATGTTGTGTTGTCGTTTCGTTATGTTCGTATCAAAACAATTGTTAAATAATTCGGTTATATGCGTATTACAAGGCTACAATTTTTTTTTTTGTTTTGTAAGCTTAAAAATGAACAAATTTTTATTCTACATTAATTTTATATTTGATATTCATTTACAAGATTAAAAAGAAATAAAAAATGAACAAGTCACCTTGGGTAAGATTGAGTACAGGGCAGTCAAATCCTTTCCCCGATTAAATACATTATTGTATTCATCGATAAATGAGAATAAATTTTATTTTTTTTACTGTACTTATAATAAACATTTCTATTTGATTAATGCAAATCGAAACCTTCAATATAATTTGATAAAGAAACATTAAAATCGTAAATATTTTTGTTAATATTAGACGTGATCAACAAAAAAAAAAAATTAGAAATTTAATTTCTATCGCTTTGCATGTGAGAAATACTTCCCTTTTGTTTACATGAGTCGAGACTGTTTAATGTGTTTATTTCTAGCTTCGCTTAAACTATTTGAGATTTCTCTTTGGCAGAAAATTTTTTCAAGTCGATGTCTCAAGCTTGTTAAAACTTCAGAACGATGTCATCCTTTTTCTATTTGCTATCGTGTGTCAGAAGTTTGGTCCTACACAGAAAGTGTGTCAGAAAGGGTTTGATGACTGAACTTTCATTAAAATCAATAATTTCAATTCTCAAATTCTTGATTTTGAATTTTATATGGTACTAAGAAAGCGCATTGGCGAAAACGGCGCTAATAACGCCCTTGTAAAGACGGCATTGTAAAGATGTTAATTATGTTAACCAAAATGCAATACAAGTTGGGGTAATTTTGAAAATCAAACCAAGTGAAATCAACTACAGCTACGAATTCGAAAAGTTTGACGCTGTAATTTATGTAAGAATATGGTGTGTGGTCAAATGAATAATGTTAGTAATGGTTCTAAAACAAATTTATTTTAAAAAAATATCAAAATTTTGGTACTTCTAAACGGATATACAATATGTCCAATTAAGTCAACACCATACCGAAAACTTTTGATTATTTGCTTTATGAAAAAAAATTATTCCGATAATAAGTTCCCCATGGCCTAAAACGCAAAATGTAATAATTCAGATATCAATGTTTCGCATTCGTATTCGAAATTTGCCGAAATATCTAAATTTTGTTCGATAGTAAAGTACCTTTATTTTTTATACTTTCGTCAATAATTTTTTAGAAAAGTTGATTGATATCTACGCTCAATTATCTTATATTATCCAACTATCATGAAAAAAGGATTTTATGTTTTTTACTTACTCTCCGCTGTATTAGATCGACGTCCAGCTAAATTAATATCTACAACAAAGAATATGTAAATGCAGTCTAGATTAAATGTTGACCTGTAGACACAAATTATCAATGCAAATTCAGAGAAGAATTAGTAAAATAACAAAATCTGTTTTGTCATGATAGATGGATCATATTTAATATCGACTTTTCTTAATTGTCGATATTGTCAAAAGGTACTTTACTTATGAACAAAATTTACACTTGTCGACAAACCTCGTATGGGTATGGGGGGTATGGGTGTGGAGGTTAATAGCGGGCCATGCTCTAGCATCGCGCCTCGAAGCAATGGTTCAGAGCACCTAGCCAAATAGACCCTTGTGCTCTATCCCCGCTACGCTTTTCAGTGGCTATTATAACCAACTGATATACTGAAACCCAGGATTTGCCTAGCGCTGAGTTTCCTAATTTTTCTGGTTCGACTATGGCCGGACCAAACCACATTTCCTTCGCTGCTGTATGAGCGCCGGGCAGTAACAGAGAAAGTGGATCGATGTTTCTTCGGAATTTTCTCCCCATCTGTCACACACGGGAGATTGTCTTTTTCCAATCTGATGTTGGAACTTGTTCAGGTTATCATGCCCTGTGAGTAACTCTATGATGACTCTAATATCAGATCTGTTTAGTTTCAAGATCTCCTCGGCTCTGTTACCGAGCGAGTTCGCTTCACCCAACAGGCTTTTGGCGATTCGCCTTCCCTCGTAGCTGGTCCATGCCTTTAATTGTTGATTTTTCAGATTATCTCCTAATCTGTTAAGACCTTCTTGGTATGGCATCCTTGCAAACTTTTCTTGAGTGGGAGCAATGGTGGTTCCCAGTTTGGCCAGTTTGTCTGCTCTCTCATTACCGTTCCAACCAGAGTGTCCGGGGATCCAGGTAATATTGACTTTATTGTGCCTCGCCAAGTTGTTTAGACTGTTTCTAGTCTCCTTGACGAGTCGCGATGACACTGAACAGTTTGATAGCGCTTACAAACCTCGTATACGAATGCAAAAATTATGTTCATAAAATAAATAATACAAAAATTTCCATATGTCGCCAAATTAATTGAACACATTGTATTTAAAATAATATTTCCCCAAAACACAATTGAATTAAACTTGTTTTCAAACTTATATTGGAAAAGACTATACAAAGGGGATATATGTTCTGTCAAAAGTATATCCACAAATCCACTATGTTTTTAGACAAACGACTTTCTTCTTTTTTTCTTAACAAAAATTCTTTTTTTCTCATCCAATTTCTTTCATATTTATTTTACAATTTTTATATATTACTTTTATAAATTTTTCTGGTTTAGTAGTATATCAAAATTATACTGAATACGGGAGAGACGTATGTGTGTGCGATGACTATTCAAAAAAAAAATAAACAGAACTTATTATTTTTTCACATAAGGTAAATGTACAATATTACGGGTTAGTACGTTATTCCGGGAGTTTTTTCTTTTAATCAAAAAATAAGAAACACTAAATAAATTTTTGATTTTAAAAAATAACAGAGCCTATAGCACTAAAATATGAACAAAAAAAATCGACTTTTGAACAAATCAAATCACTCTTAAATACTCATATCAATCGAAAAAGTGATCAATCGGTTAACATCTGGTCTTATAACCAATATGTTGTCTTTGAACGTAAGATGACAGTGTCAGATTGTTAAGCTTTGTTTAGTTTACTGGTAAGTTTATCATTTTTGAATATGTAAAAATATTGATTAGAATGAATAAATAAATCGTTTTAAAGTACTTTCAAATTATTTTAATTAATTATTTTCTTTAAATTATGAATCCCGGAATTATGTTCTTAAATCAGTGATAGTGAACCATATTACGGGAGTCTACCGTAATTAGGGAAAATAAGAAGTAATTATTTTTAACTCTCATTTAAAATTGGTGTTATAATTATTAAAATATTTTTTACTGATTGAAGCAGTAGATACCGTAGATTTTTGTGAGGTAATTACGGGATATGTTTTTTTTTTTTAAATTTGGCATAATTTATGCTTAAATACTTACTTTTTATGATAAGTATATAAGTGTTTTCAACTCCCGGAATAATGTGCAGAGTTTTTACTTATGTATACAATTCCGAGAGTATCACATTATAAAGGAGAAAATTGAAACTTGATTTTATTTTGTTATTTAAATTAATTATTGATGATTATTAATGCCAAAATAACTTTTACTATTATTAAAAGAATTTAAAAAAATAACAATTCTATTAACTTCATTAATTTAATAACGATAATATTTATAATACCAGTGATTTATTGTCATTACTATTTCGCAATATGTTATGATTTTTTTTTTAAATTAATTAAAAATTAAAAATTTTTATTTTTCAATCAAATTTTATATGATAATACTCAATAATATTATTTACATTAACCAAAACAATTTTTTAATTTACCTATGTTAAGTGTGTATCCCGGAATTATGTACTTTCATTCCCGGAATAAGGTTCAAAGCCAAATTTTATCACGGAATTAGAGACAAACTTGAAGTCCAGAAAATTAACGTTTAATACTATAAATTAAAGACTTTGGGATGAAAAAATGATCAAAACTAATTCTCAATAAATCATTTTATACAACAAATCAATTTTTATAGTGGAAATATTTATATTTATTTCAATAATCAGCTTCAAAGTGGATTATGCCTAAACATCCCGTAATATGGTACATTTACCTTACGTCATAAAAAAGTGGAATGTTCGTATCTCAATTGTTTGTTTGCTAAAAGATATACGCGTCAAGATGTATTCAGTGGATATATTTTACCAAAACACATAATACGTATTATATAATAAATTTTCGACCATGAGAACCCTGTGCTAACTTGAGGGGGAGGGGCAAAAACACCAAAATTTTCGGACTTCTTACAGTTTTTCGCTTATAGGACGTCCTGATCAAATTCGGAAAAGAATAATCTAGTTAAGGCTCTAATACAACTACATGATCAGGGCCGGCTAAAACCATGTAAGGTTTTTCTTAATCCGACTTTACTCAGTCTAGCCTGACCAAAAATTGATCAGAATTGCACATTTAAGGCTTCATTCAGTCAAATTTATCCGACCCGGATAAATTGAAATCAGGATTTTCTTATTAAGATCATACTCAGGCCGTCTTGATCAAATTCGGAAAAGAATAATCTAGTTAAGGCTCTAATACAACTACATGACCAGGGTCGGATAAAACCATGTCAAGTTTTTCTTATTCCGACTTTACTCAGGCTAGCTTGACCAAAAATTGATCAGAATTGCACATTTAAGGCTTCATTCAGTCAAATAGATCCGACCCGGATAAATTGAAATCAGGATTTTCTTATTAAGATCATACTCAGGCCGTCCTGATCAAATTCGGAAAAGAATAATCTAGTTAAGGCTCTAATACAACTACATGACCAGGGCCGGATAAAACCATGTAAGGTTTTTCTTATTCCGACTTTACTCAGTCTAGCCTGACCAAAAATTGATCAGAATTGCACATTTAAGGCTTCATTCAGTCAAATAGATCCGACCCGGATAAATTGAAATCAGGATTTTCTTATTAAGATCATACTCAGGCCGTCCTGATCAAATTCGGAAAATAATAATCTAGTTAAGGCTCTAATACAACTACATGACTAGGGCCGGATAAAACCATGTAAGGTTTTTCTTATTCCGACTTTACTCAGTCTAGCCTGATTAAAAATTGATCAGAATTGCACATTTAAGGCTTCATTCAGTCAAATAGATCCGGCCCGGATGAATTCAAATCAAGATCTTCTTACTAGGATTCCACTAAGGTTATTTTGATCCGATCCTGACCTTAAAATCCTAAATCCTGATCCGTCCCAAATCCAATTTTCCTTGTAGGAACTGCCGTATTGCCACCGGACCCGGCCCGGGACAGCGGCCTGCTTGATTTGCATTTCTACTCGGGACAGCCCACAGAAATTCACATCTTAACTTGAAAAACAAAACTGTTTTGCCGAGAAAGAATTTGTTGTATTTGTAAATAAATTATCTTCTACAATTCGTAGAATAATAAAAAACTTTGACCTCATGGTGCATTGAAAATATTGTGTGGATCGATAATTGAAAGAGTGGAGGTTTTACTATATATATTCTAGTATCCAAAGCTCAACAAATTTGCTACAAGTTTAACCCAAAAACTAAGAGATATTCAAACAATCACAATATTTCCTGCTGAACTCAGGTGCAGATGAAGTCTTGAAATCAACCGAATTTCTGCTTAAATTCTGCCAATTAAAATTGCATTCTATAATTTTAAACGTAATTCAACTTATCAGAATAGCATCTGGCGCAACGTCATCGACGGTAAAACTGTCTGGCAATTTTAATTTAAATTTAAAAGTGGTTTTAAAAAATTGTTTTAGAATAAATGAAACATGAACTGAGCAATTCTCTCTGTTTTTTCGGAAATTTACACTAGTAAACGGTGAAAAGCAACTGCTCTCTTGGTTCTGTCTTTGTTAATACTGCCTTTTGGTGCAGCTAATGGAAAAATGTATTCTAAAATACAACCTTTGAAAGACGAACTACGTAAATAAGGTACATTTGTTATTCGTAGAAAATCGAGTCTTAAAAACAAAAAGAATCGAAAAATTTATAATCGAAACACTAATTTTCATTCCAATTCTTACTAGCAGCTACTAAGCTAATAAAAGGTGTTTTTTTTTTGAGGTTCTCCATAATTGGAAGCCATTAATTAATTTTTATACATGATTTCGGTTGTAGGTCCGAACAGAATCATTATTTTGATAAAGAAATTTCAATAATTTGCAAGCTTTGCTCTGGCATGAGTCTATTCATCATGAAATGGTAAACCAAACTAAACACAAAGCAATTGCCTGCTGTAAAATCGGTTATCAAACACAGTGGGTTTTCAACTCAAATTGTGAACCTCTTAAATAAAGACTTTAATTTTCAATAACATTTTTTTGACATCGGTTTTCTAACTTCTTTTTTTTATTTATGTTTGTGTGTATTTTTCAATGCGTTTTCCATAGATTTTCAGTTCGTACAAAATTATAATAGAGTCAGTATATGTGTATTAAACATGTTTTTTCTTCTTCACAATTGGGATGTTTTCTTTTTTTCCATGTGTGTGTGTGTGTGTTCACCCTTGAACCATAATGCGTATAACCCCTTGTTTACGTTACTGTTTGTACTCATTTCAAAAGGAAGATATGTGGTTATGTCGAAATAATTTCTCAACACATATTTTTTCCATTCTATTTTCGTTCATTTGTTATTTATTTTCAGTTGTTGCAATTTGATTGGATTAAATGATTCGGTTATTTCGAATGTATATTAAATATTTTTATCTATGTTTCTTTATACAATTAAATAAAAAGTTTATCTTAGTTTGAAACATTCCATTTATGATATGAAGCGTTTAACTAATGCTCAATAACGCTCCAATTGTTCACTTGTTCTACAGAAATACAAATGATATAAGATTAAGAATTTATGGTAAAATATGACCAATTTAATAGTCCTAGTGGGCTAACAATTCGTGCAAAAGTTTGGTGAAACTGTTATCATTTGAGACATTGGATATCTTTTTGAGGGGATTTCTTAAGAGTCGCGCTTATATCTACAAAACTAAGGTTAGAGCTAAGATAAAAGCTAACATCCGTCAAGTGATAGTCAAAAAACACTCTGGCCCTTGTGTAAAGTCATAGGAAATGACCTCAAATGAAAAAACTGTTGCAGAATAACTAAGACTAATCGACCCGTACGGAATCGCAGTTTGCTAAAAGAGGCTTTACTGTTTTATTATAAGAGGCAATTTTATTACACATATGATACACAAATTACATACTGAATAAAATTATATCTTAAAAACCCAATCGATGCCCAATCAATCGGCACGATACATTTTTAGACCGTGGGTTTTGTTTCCGTCGTTTGCCAGCCCACTAAGCTTAAAAAAAGGGGTTAATAATGGAAATTGAAGAAGGAATAAGGAAGATCTCGCAGAGTGTCAGATAAACAGGCTAAAGAAATAATATATAAGATAATGTTACATTTTGAGTGTCTTTAAAAACTTAGGAAATTCAATTTGAATCCTTTTTTATCTCTATCTCTATATTTTATAATTGTGAAAGTAGTGTTGTTTGTTTGTTTGTGACGCTTTCACGCAAAAACTACTAAATGAATTTGATTGAAACTCTACAATAATGGAGCTCATACGTCAGAGGAACACATAAGCTATAATTTATAAACATTTAAAAAAAAATTAAAAAATTAAATTTAGTGGGACATTTTACTGCGCCATCCATGGGCACCAGTTTGAACCATAAATTAAAGATTTCTGTAAAAAAGGTAAACGAAGATATATAAAAATAATAAAAATTCAATTCAAGGCCATCTATTCTGATATACTCAATGAATTATGACTATTTGACATTTATAATAAAAAAATTAAATACTGTAATTTTATCTGTGTTAAACAATTTCCACCCCCTTTCTCGAGTGTTATGGAAGGGAGATAAGTGGGAGAAATTGAGCTGAAGGTTGTAGTTTTGACTAGTCTTAGCTAGTACTAAATAATTTTATCTATAATTGTCTAATTTTGAAACTGTGAATGTCAATTTTATTATAAAGTATTGGACAATTTTCACGATTTTCGTTTTATTTAAACGATTTTAATATTTTTTTAAAAATATAATCAACTTTTGCATTAATTAAAAAGTACTCTTAACTATTAAAAATCTATGTTACATTCAAAACAGTATGCAACATAATTTTTTTTGTACATCCGTAATCGAAGCGGATATAAAATACTTATTCAGAACCATACATAAACATTGTAGTAGTAAACATAAAACATAAAAAATAAAACATGTTTTGATAGATACATACAGCACAGCTCAACAAACTCTGTGATGTAAACATGTTAAGAATCATGATCGTATTTATATATATAAAAACATTTAATTACCAGTTATAAAATGTTGTTTTTCCTAGATAATACGTTCGTTCTATCTAGAGCTCAATTCTATCTAGAATAATAATATAATGTATATAAAATATATAAAAAGATAATGTAAACTATTCAGGTAATTATTTATTCAATTAAGAAATTATACCCATGTTGATGAAATTTGTGTGTTCATGGAATAAACATTGAATATATCAGCTAACTTTTACACTAGAAGTTTATCTTACATTTCATCAGAGTATATACATATACTATGAAGTGTGTATTATACAAGACAAATAACATGGATAATACAGGGTGGGGGGGGGGTTAATAATTCAGTGTTGTTTGATTTGAAGGTACTCGGTCATTAGAATACGAACGGATGTTGTAATTCGTACCTTGCGTGACACGGTTTTCGCCCGAAACATAATCTTGTATCACGTTGGTTTAATAATCGTTGGTTCAATAACTAATTAATGGTTAATAATTGATGGTTATTAACGCAAACTCATTTCGCGTAATATTAAATTTCTGGTGGAATTCATGCTTTATAGTAGCTGTTACCGACTCGAGATTCCGTATAAGTTAAGGCTCGTATTGTAACAAAATCGCTCATACTTGTTTTTTAATCGATGAGTATTTCCCACATAAAACAAAAAACACAAACATAAATATATTTATGTTTCATTCACTATAGTGAATGATCACATCTAAATGATTTATTTATGATACTGTAACGTTCTACACCCCGTAGATACAATAAAACACCACTTGGTGAATTATTTGAATACTTTGCTATACTTTAATTATTTATACAATTAATTGTTTCAGGCAAAATCAATTGGCAATCTTACTTGATTGTCCGTAGAGAGCTCTTCATACTGAACTCTCC
Organism: Chrysoperla carnea; assembly: GCF_905475395.1. Taxonomy (NCBI): domain Eukaryota; kingdom Metazoa; phylum Arthropoda; class Insecta; order Neuroptera; family Chrysopidae; genus Chrysoperla; species Chrysoperla carnea. The sequence continues at coordinate 132,179,198 of NC_058337.1, forward strand.
ATAGCGACTGACTTGTTATTTTACAGTGTCTATATAACTATACTTTTACATATAAGCAGTTTCCATGGATACCATGTACTATATTTGTTATCCACGGCTACCATAGATGATATCAAATTTAATTGTCTTCTTCTAAAAACGTCTTTCACGATTACCCACTATACCTGACTCGTAACAATACGAAAGACCGTCTTGCAATTCAAAGTTTTGTGAAGTAATTTTGAACAAAACTCGGGTTCTAAGATTGATAGGATGCGTACTTTTCGAGATAAAAATCATATACGAAGACTCGATTTTTCGAATCGATTTTATACAATTTCAAAGGAAATATTTGTCTAATGAACTATACTATCAACACTTTTAATCCCGATGTTTACAGAAAATTTACAGAAACCACGATATTAGTTATAGAACTAACTACGATAAGGGACTCAAATTGATTTTTAGTTGGCGTTGAATAAAAACATGCACATTAGGAAACTCTGGTAATTTACAACAATACTGTTCAAATATATGAATGAAATGGTCTTTTAACGATCTCGCCGTTCCATAGATCACAATGGTTTTTCAAAGATTCTAGCTTGCTTATGACTGCCATATTGGTAATTTTTTGATATTTGTAATTTTCTCAGGGCTAATATCAAATTACCCCTGATATTTGTCTGTAATAGTTGCTTTATTATGTGTGAGTATACTGTTGTTCAGTGTTCATCCAACTACCACTGACTGACGGTTACCATTACCATCACTACTCTGCCCGCTCCCCACTCCTACCCCCCACCACGGTATGAGTTTATTCATTTTCTACTTCATCTTCATCTTCAAAACTGTTACTTTTTGAAGAATGATGAAAACTTTCTTTCTACGATATTTACTTCGTTTATATTTGTGTTTGTTATTTAATATATTAGACCAATATCTGGTCCAATAAATGGACTTTAGCTCCGATTAAAGTACCACTCTTCTCAATGGTTGGAAATTATATAAATGGCAATAATTTATTCATATTGCGATAATTTTCTACGAGATATTCCGAATAAACTGCTGTTTTTTGTTTGAAGTTTTTTCTTCTCGCTTTTATACTTTATAATTTCATAGCGAAAAAAATCTTGGTAATTAAGGTCCTGTGTTATCCGTCCTTCCGTCAATAATCAAGTGAATTTTCAGTTTATAGCTTGTTAATATTGCATAAAAGACGAAAATAAATTCAAGTGGTCATATCGCGATAAGATAATATTGATTTTTCAAAGTTTGATTCAAATTATATGAGGTTTGAATTAGGAGTAAGTGATGATCTTTTGTACTGCGGCTAGTTTGATATGTTGTGCCTCTTTTGCTTCAAAGGTACTCCAGAAAGTCTAAAGCTTATCCCTGAGATACACTTAATTGATTTCACTTGTGTGGTGATCAAGCGATACTAATTGTAAGTGATGGTTTCGTTTGAGAGAAGACAGACTGAAAGACAGAATGTGTATTCCAGTTTTCTGCATGGATTTAAGAGGAATTGTTTCCAGTGTTTACATTGGTCAGAAAACAGGTCAGTAAACATCATGATGTGATTTTTCTCCAATTGCAAAAGCTCTGAAAACAATCATAAGAGTTTTTGCATTGTCTTGGTCAATAATGTTTGTCAAAGCGCGGTTGGACTCCTGGACTCCTGAATGTATTCCAAAAAATGATTTAAGTGGCATCTAGATGAAGTTATGCCTTATTTTTCAGATTAAATGCCGGTCTATATATATGTGTGGATATATGCATTGTATTAGAAAGGTAGAAGTGAGGAAAGGACGAAGGGAGGGTAAGGATGAAATACGACAAAGACTCTGTGATTTCGGTGTCGTATTTGTTGATGTTCTCCATGAAGATGATGATGATGATGAAACTCGAAAAAAGATTTTTTCGTTTGGAAAGAAAAAAAAAAGAGTGGAAGATGAATTGAATTGTAAACAAGTTGAGTTTTTAAAGGATTTATTTAAGAAAAAGTTAAGAATTTTTGTTGACTACAGTGTGTTACCGTTTTTTTTTCTATCTATCAGTTGGTTATTGTGCTCAGTACTGAAGGATTTCTCTTATCATAAGTGGCAGGTATAAGAGAGTAAATGCTTAATATCGTAAGTGTATGGGTTCTTCTGTTAGTGGTGTGTTCCAGGCTGAATTGTGCACAACCGCAACTAGGCCATTCGACTGAACTCGGTGGAAATGAATAACGGTAGTAATAAAGTGGCTCCTGTGACAAGAAACAGTTGGTGAAAATGACATCTTATAATTTTAGGACCTTTAATGATCCCACTTGTAAGGCTTGTATGGAGAACGATGAAACTGGATGTTAGATATTGACAAATTTCGACATATGAATCCTAGGAGCTTCTTGACACTGGTCTCGGTTAACATTTGTAGATTTATTTGCATATAATAGCATCTTTCATCTAAATATGCTCTCGTCTTCAGGAGTTATTCTCCATAAGAATACACAAAGGACACCCTTTTTTTCCTCAAATGATTAAGTTTTTCAAATATGATTTCAAAATGTTGATAAAACAAGTTGTTTTTGTTTTACCAATTTTTTTTTTGCCCGGCCTCGTAAATTACCTTTATCGAATAAATTTGATATAGGATTAAATAGCAGTTTTACTTTTAACTTTATAGAAACGAAATAACAAAAATTGAAAATTATTAATTATTATTTTTAAAGATATGAAATATATCAAAGGATATACTAAGTTTAGTCCCAAGTTTGTAACGCTTAAAAATATTGATGCTACTATCAAAATTATGATATAGGTGCTCATAAAATCAACTAATTATTCCATTCTCAGTTGTCTGGCCGTCTATCCGTCTGTCTGACCACGATTACTGAAAAATCAAAAAATATATCAAGCTGAAACTTTTACAGCGTGCTCAGGACGTAAAAAGTGAAGTCGAGATCATAAAGAAGCAATAGAGGCCAATTGGATCTTGGGGCCGTAGGACTCATTTGATAAACCGTTAGAGATAGAACAAAAGCTTTAATGTAAAAAATGTTCCTTGTAAAAAATTAATCAAAATTTTTTCGTAAACATCACTGTTTAACCGTGAGGGTGTAAACTAGTCGCAAATTTTATGGGAATATCAGTCATGTGTATGTGACATGTATGTTTGCCTGGCTATCTAAGAGTGGCTATCTCTTTTTTACTTACATGATGTGAAAAAACAAACGATAACGTTATCAAAATTATCTATACATGGCATTTCTACAATTAATTCAGTCAATTGTTTGTTTTTGCTTGTTATACCATGCACATATGTAATATGCAAGGTATACTAAGTTTAGTCCCAAGTTTGTAACGCTTAAAAATATTGATGCCACGCACAAAATTTTGTTATAGGTGTTCATAGAATCACCTAATTAGTCCATTTCCGGTTTTCCGTCCGTCCGTCCGTCTGTGGACACGATAACTCAAAAAAAAGGTATCGAGCTGAAAAATGGTCAACATAGGTCAATTTAGGCTTGGGTCCGTTGGATCCATCTTGTATACCGTTAGAGATAGAACAAAAGTTCAAATGTAAAAAATATTTCTTATCAAAAAATAAACAACTTTTGCTTGAAACATTTTTTCGTAAACATCACTGTTTACCCGTGAGGGCGCCAATTAGGCGGAAATTTTATAGTATGTACCATACTTGAATATCGGTTATGTATGTGTCACATGTATGTATGTGTTATGTGATAAAGAAATCAACACTGACTATGCATGGTATTTCAACAATTAATTCAGTCAATCGTTTGTATTTACTTGTTTTAAATTTTGTTGTGTTCAAAATTTACAGAACAGTGAAATATTTTTCTCCACATTTTCTGTAAAGCATCCTGTATTAAACCAAAATACACACCCTATACACTCATTGATAATAATAATGACGAACAAACCAATTAGTATTCTATATCACGATTATCCATCATTCATGTCTCGTTTTATTTCCTCGCTCATCTCAGATATTATATTAGCTGTAATGTAGTAGGAGCCCTGTAACTTCGTAGCTGTAACCTTTTTAACTCTATGTGTGTAATAATATTGAAACAATACAAAGATATCGTTTAACATTAACTAACATTCTTTGTTATTGGTATTATTGTTGGTTGGTTGCAACGCGCGTAGTTTTTGTTTGAGTTTGTATCTACGTGTTCTTTTGTGTGTGTGTTGTTGAATCAATATAGTCTTATTTTTTTGGTTAGGTTTTTTTGTAATGCCTTAATATAAAAACCTATTAGTCCATTGAAATGTTACATTGACTGAACATTTTTGGGAGGACGCGATTTTATTTGTGGAACATGTAGGGGGGGTCAATGCAACCTTAACCCCAAGTTTGTGGGGTGGGCGCCCTTGTCCCCCGCCCGCCATCTTGAAAAAAGGGGTGGAAACATATTTTTAGCTGTATCTTGTAAACTATTGATTTCTCCAAAAATTTGTAAAGGCATAATTTGTAGCAAATTGTCGTGGCTACAATTTTGTTTACGTAATTTTTTGCAATAAACTTAAAATTTAAAAAGTTATGAGCAAAAAAGTGACAAAATTTTGTCAAAAATTTTTTTGTTTAATAACTTTTTTTCTTGCCATTTTATCATAAAATTAGATCAGAGCAATATTATAGAGAATACGTTTATGAACATTTCCCCGCAAATTTTATTAATTTTTGTTAATTTTTAACGTAGTTACAGCGCTCCAAAGTTGACCGGGTTTATCAATGCATATGATAACTCAGCTAAAACAACAAATGCAAATCAATGCAAATTTCATAGACCCATTAAAGAGTACTCTGACAGAGGTGGGTTTTAATATTGACCAGGCTGAAGCAGATGCAGATAGTGTCATTGTCTCTACTGCACTTGCTGCATCTCAATCTTGCGATTTGGTAACAATCGTAGCAGAGGACATCGACATCCTTGTGTTGCTCACGGCATTAGGGAGGAAAAGGTCAAATATCTTCCATTTAAAACCTTCAAAAGGCCGTTCATCTGACCAGTTATACAGTCCTTCAGCCTTTATGTATAGAGATATCATAGCAGACAATTTACTGTTTCTCCATGCTTTTTCAGGATGTGACACAACATCAGCCGCCTATAATATGGGCAAACAGCGCTATTCCTCAATGACAAAGTAGATCCGGCTTTGCTCAGTGTAGTTGGCGAACGTTTTCTCGTTTCTTTATACGGTGGCAACAAGGACGATTCTCTAGACAACCATGAGATACAAACGATTCTCCAAAACAGTAGCAAAAAATTCATTTAGTTTATCATCGCTTCCGCCAACACAGGATGCAGCCCGTTTCCACAGTCTCCGAGTGTATCACCAGGTCCAATCATGGCTTGGAAAATACAATAATCCTGAAGATTGGGGCTGGAAAAAAGCATGGAAACATTTGGATTCCAGTCCAAAGTTCGAAGCCTCCAGCGCCCCCGGAACTTATGAAATTAATTTTCTGCAGATGCAAAGGAAACTGTGGAAGCATGTGCGGCTGCAGAAAAGCAGGGCTCAAATGCTCCGCAGTGTGCCTCCATTGCTCTGGAGAAACGTGTACAAATATTATGGAATTAACAAAATTAATGAAAGAAAATGAATTTGAAGAAGAATTACCAACGATGACTCCAACTTTAACTCCTGTCATTCCTCAAACATTCACATTCGATGTTGAATTATAATCTGAGCCACGGCCTGGAGAATCTAAGCCACAACTTCGAGAATCTGAACGACAACCTGGACCATCGAAGAAGAGTAGAATGGGATAGCTAGCTATTCTATTTTAAAATCTTATTAATAATATGTTTAAGTAGAAGATATTGGAGCGCTGTAACTATGTTAAAAATTAACAAAAATTAATAATATTTGCGGGGAAATGTTCATAAACGTATTCTCTATAATATTGTTCTGACCTAATTTTATGATAAAATGACAGGAAAAAAAGTTATTAATCATAAAAAGAAATTTTTGACAAAATTTTGTCACTTCTTTGCTCATAACTTTTTAAATTTTAAGTTTATCACAAAAAGTCACATAAACAAAATTGTAGCCACGAAGATTTGCTACAAATTATGCCTTTACAAATTTTTGGAGAAATCAATAGTTTACAAGATACAGCCAAAAATATGTTTCCACCCCTTTTTCAAGATGGCGGGCGGGGGACAAGGGCGCCAACCCCACAAACTTGGGGTTAAGGTTGTACTGACCCCCCCTACATGTTCCACAAATAAAATCGCGTCCTCCCCAAAAATGTTCAGTTTGGCCCTAAAATTGTAACATTTCAATGGACTATATAAACAAAGGTGGCTTTTATCCTTACATATTATAAATGTTAAAGTAAGAATGTTTGTTTGTTTGCTTGCGTGTTTGTAACGCTTTTACGCAAAAACTAATGAATAGATTTGAATGAAACTTAACGATAATATAGCTCATAAATCGAACTAACACATGATCCATAATTTATAAAGATATATATTCAAAAAATAAAATTTAAAAATTAAATTTAGTCATTTAACTTCCGCACTCTCTTTGCCAATCATTTTGAACCATAATTAAAAGTTTCTCTGATATGCTCAATGAGTTATAACTATTTCACATTTAAGAAAAATTGAAAACTGTACATAAATTTTACCTGTGTAAGAAAAATCCTTATCCCCATTTCAAGTGTTATGGAAGGGAGAAAAGTGAGAGCCAGGGAGTGAAAGCTATAACACGGTGGTCTTTACTAGTCTTTACTTTACTTTATAAATTCTTGAGAATATTTTCGAATGTCTTCGTTTGTGAGTTCAAATGTCTAAAATTATTTTATAAATATTTTTTCGAAACTTTTCTTGATTTCAAATTTTACCATTTATTTAGTTTCTGGAAATTGAAGCTTTTAGGTAATACTTAAGATGTGCTTTCTAAGGTATTAATCATTGGTCGTTGATTCGTCAAGCTGCAAAGTCGCCTCTAGAAAATGAGTTTAATTTTTGTCTGTTATGTAGTCTATAACAGACAATTCATTACCAACACAGTTTTTGTTTTAATTTTTGACATTTTAATTGCTTTTGACATGTGAATATTTAATCTATTATTTTGTTTGAGCTAGAATATTTTTTAAATTTTAAATATAGTTTTTATACGTATACTCTCCTACCGATAAAATATAAACAGGGTGAACTTTAGAACGCTCGATTTATACTTGAGTTGTTTTATTGAGGCCAACATTCCAAAATACATAGGACATTTTTAAAGCACACAGTTTAATTTAAGTATGTCGATCTTTTGATTCTGATTTAAAATAACTTACATTTAGCAAAAATATAAATTCGAACCAATAAAATTGTGCTATTAGACTCGAAAACACATTTTAAAGTTCAAAAAGTTGGCCACGATAAAACAACTCAAGTATAGGTCTAAAAAATTTCGTTTCTTATGGTTACAACTCTATAAATTAGAATGCTGTGGATATTAGACTCGAAAACACATTTTAAAGTTCAAAAAATTGGCCACGATAAAACAACTCAAGTATAGGTTTAAAAAATTTCGTTTCTTATGGTTGCAACTCTATAAATTAGAATGATGTAGAGTTGCAACCATTACATTTTTGCTTGTTTCAAACGTCAACTGTTTGTTTGAAACATTTCATCTACGATATGAATCAAATCGTGCACTTGCTGTACAGAAATAACAATTCTGTAGGATCTGATTAGGGCAAGTATATCATCAAAGCGACAATAGTCGCGTCTGTATAAACAAACTGGTTATGTTGGAGTAGCTAAAAGGTAACATCCGTCAAATGATAGTTGAAATAACCACTCAGAGACTCCAGTCCTCAGCTTCCTGGCTTTGAAAATATAGGCGATTTAATTCATGAGGCTGTACTTACAACATTTTTCGCCAATGAAGTGATATTATCATATGAATGTTTTTGTTCGAGCTAATTTTTTTCTTCTAAATTGCTCGTATAGCGCTTCTATACGGAATACTTGATATTGAAGTATTACCATTGAAGTGTTTAGCTAAATGGAGTTACATTTTATGTTGTAAAAACATTATAGAGATCATTGTCAGAGCAACCCTATAGAAATATAATGTAATATGAATATTTAATAACAGAAATAATATCAGTTTTCAAAAAGTTTTAATTGGAAAATAATATTGTACTGTTATATAAAACCAACCATAAGTTTTGGTTGCATCAAGTCACTCATCATCAATGTATACAATATAACTCATGTATGTATTGTTATTATACTTATGTAATATTCATATATTTTACTTCAGTATATATAAGTTTAAAAGTGTTCACAGGTTATGGGCCCAGATTGTTTAGAGCTTTTATGATTGGATAACATAGGTTTACCCTTTTTAGTTCAAGAACAAATATTCAAAAAGAAAGTTTCGATCGTGATATTGCCCTACATATTTGATTTTGATCGATATTTCTGAAAAAAAATTAGTCTGAACAATGGTTCTTATTCAAATCGGAGACGAAATTTTCTGTGTTTTTTTGTGAAAAAATCAGGAATAAATTTTTGTCGTGGAACGTGATGAAATTTGATACACAGGGAAATGTTAGTATAAAAACTGCAAAAATCGGGTTCATTTAACGATTAGGTGAATATTTTTTAAGATATTAACTTACCATAAGTTTCTATTTCGGACCGATTTTTGATATCTTAAAAAATTGTCGCATAATCGTCAATTTAGTTGCAATTTTATATTTTTGACTCCTAATTACACTAAATAGTCCATAGCCATGAAAATAGATATGAAAAGATGCATTCGAAATCAATGAATGGTAGCCATTTGAAATACTCTTCGTCAGAAGTTGTTTCTAGATATAATTTTGGTCGATATTCCAAAAACGATTAGCAAAATCTTCAGAGGGGCTCAATCTTGGTAATTTTTGGGTTAAATTTAGTCTTGAAAATTATCTATATACAAATCAATGACAACTTTTTTCACGATTTTTTCAAATTCCAAAAAGAAAATTAACAAATAGTTTTGTTCTGAACTTTCAAGAAACTTGTTGTAGAGGGTTATAAAGGATAATCTAAAATTCTGTTTCGAGTAAGAAATATGTCTACCAGTAAAAATTAGTTTTTACACAGAAGTTATGTGAGAATTCACAGCAAATGTTTTTGTTATAATGTAGTGTAAAGTGAAAAGAACTTCATAAAATGTTCATAAGATGGTGGAAGTTATTTTTTGATGGATAGATTAACATTGTTAAGAAAGAAGAATCACTTTTGTGTGTTTTCTATGGGAAAAACTCTTTTTAATCAGAAAAGTTTTGTTTTACTAAGTTTTTAAATAAGAAAATTATGCGTTAAATCATTAGCAACTTGTTTATGCTAAAAATTATAATATCTATAAAACTTTTTTGTTGAATATTATTTTGACAAAGTTATGCATAAAAGTGTGACACACAGGGCCGGATTAAGCTTACTCAAGAGTTTAAAAGTATTAATCTTATTCGTTGCGCGAAGAAGTGTTGGCGTGTTTCAAGGAACGGGGGATCAAAGGTTTTCTAAATTTTGTAAGTTTCACTTGTTATGTTAGTAATTTGTGTTTTTATGCAATGATTTCATCACTTATGTAATAAAACTGCATAAAGGTTTAAATATAGAATATCATTGTTTAAAAATATAGGCAATATTAATACATTAATGATACAAACATTGTGTGTAAACTCAATTAAAAAAATGAAGAATAAAATGAATCGATATGGAAGTTATACATATTTAGCGGACTGAATTCGGTTTTGCAAGAGATAAAACTCAGTGGTTGACGTGGCCTTGTATGTTACTGATCTAAAATCTCATTGAACACTTGGAAAATTCAAATTTTTGTAGTGAGAGAGAATTTAAATAAAATTTATTCCGATTTGTCCTAAAAATTTTAAATGAAAAGAAATAATTTTATTATTCAAATGAAAGAATTGAAATTCAGTTTTCATTTTATTTTTTGTAAAGGTAGGAAATGCTTTAAGTGATTCAATTTATTCAAAACAACAATTTATAACAAAAAAAAAGCATAAATACATAAATAAATATTGAATATCAATTATGCATACAATTTTTTTTTGTATTCATACACAACATTATGAAAGCAAAACATGTACTTTTGTGTATACAATGGTTCATTTAAAAAAAAAACCGTTCGTGTGTGGAGTTTATATTAAAACAGATAACGATTACAAAGGAGGAAATAATGCTAAACTTTTACATGTACGGTATAATACGTTTAGTTCATATTATTTTAACTAAGTATTTGAATATATATATAGCCGAACTTGTTTAAAATGAAATAAATACTACAGGTTATGAGCCCAGAAGAGGAAATAAAATAGACTTTTGTTCATAAAATCACCTAATTAGTCCATTTCCGTTTGTTCATCCATTTGTCTGACTGTCTGTCAAAACGATAACTCGAAAAGAGATATCAAGCTGAAATTTTTATGGCGTGCTAAATATGTAAAAAGTAAGTTTAAGTTCGTATATGAAGAACAAACTTGCATCCGTAGGACCCATCTTGTAATCCTTCATAGACAGTTTAAATGTAACAAATGTTTCTTAAGAAAAAAAAAAAAAACAACTTTTGCTTCAAACATTTTTTCGTAGGCACATTGTATGCGTAAGCCCATGAATGCGCAAATTTGGACAAAACTTTGGTGTTCATTTGCTCCAAAACTATAAAAACAGGGAGTTGAAAATTTTCAAGTAGCTTCAACTAGTGATCTTGTGAAACATTATCGAAAGCCAAAAAATAAACTAGAAAATATTTTTGATTGTTATTGAAATTTTCGAAAAGCAACACAGCCTAATTGTGTTAGTTTTTGAACTCTTCTAATTTATTAATAATGCGGCAAGCACTGACATTCAACACTTTTCTTAGAGGGTATTTCAACAGTTAACTCAGTCAATTGTTTTTTTTTGGTCCCTTGTCTACTGTTGGGTTTCCAACAAAAGAGATCACACTGTATTATTTAAAAAAAAAATGTAAATGCCTTTATTTCACATATATTATTTACAATTTATATAAAGTGACATGATTTTGCTCAGGCAGCAGGCATCATGCATCAGGATAAGAACTATACAGCTTTTTAAGCTCATTAAAAAACTTGACAATATGTTATGTTTTCATAAAAGTTACTATTATAAATTAACATAGGAAAATTTTATACATATCACATTCATCCCTATTATATATAAGCTAAGGGATGAGAACTTGAATAAGAGGGTGAATTTATTTTAAAACTTTTGCATGTTACTTGATTGGGTATAAAATACCTACCTATCTGTCTATATGTGGGATACGACTAATGATTTATATCAGATCATAAGTGGGGTGAGATTATGTGATACATGATTTTCATGTTTATTATTCTTTAATTAATTGAATATTGTGCATTTATTGATTTTTTTACAACCCTTTGATGATGTGAGTTAATTAAAAAATAAATATACAATTTTTTCCGATGAAGTTTTAATTTGGTACTAATTTGGAAAAATCAAACTAATTAAGGGTGATTCACGACGGTCAGTTATGATCAATCTAAAATCGAAAATAGCCATGAAGTATAAAAAACCGCTTTACGTACGATCACAAAGTAATGTTTGAGACAAAAAGCGTCGATATCTTTCTTCGAAGCAAAATGCTGAAAATGTGATAATTATTTTAAATCGTTAATATCTCATGCAAAAATGTACAAGGTTGAATTATAGTTAGATTGGATTTGGTTAGAAAGGACAGTCAGCAGTGGTGCCACTCACTAAGAGACCTGAAAACCTTCACTTTTAGCAAGTCTTATTTGAAGCTCGATGCTTCTTCCTACCACGTCGCCAAACTATTAAGAAATCCTACGACACCTACATGGTTCCGACCATGGGCAAAAAGTTATCATTTCTGATTTCAACCTGTGACTCTATGAATTTAATTGAAGGGTTGTCAGTGTTAATTATAACGTACCTCGGTTATCTGGCAATAATAGCTTATCAGCTTGGTTACGATTGTCTCTCTTATTGCGCACAATTCATCAGTCTATGTGACATTTGGATGGCGAAATTCGCTAAACACATATTATCGTCCGGTCGTATCCGGGATACAAAGACAGCAAAAGTACAAAAACTGATCGGTTAAATAAAAAACTTTTAATATCAATCAATTTTTATACATCATTAATAATCTTTCAAATCATCTAAGTTGCAAAAATATTTATTTATTTATCCAGAGCAAATGTAAAATTGTTTTTTCCATGTGTAATTAGCACTAATAAATCATTTTAGTGTGCTAATGTTTGCAGTAAAAATATAAAAAATAACAAATTTTAAAATTATTTTACAACGTGTCTCAAAAGGCAACGCAACCAAATAAAAAAACTTCGTAAATTTTCTCATCAATTCATGGGCTCAGTAAAACTATTTTCAAAATGTACTGATTTTGGTTACTGTTGTTGCAATTGTGTTGAAAGGTTTTTTGTACTGTCATTGGGGAGGAATGTAAAACATTCGATTCGATAGTGGCATGATCAGGGATCGATCCCCGATCTACTTCTACTGTGACATTTCTGGACTGTTCATTGAATTGTTATAGAAACAATAACAGATCAATGAACTGTAAACTAAAAAGATTTTCACCACATTTTATTGGATATTTTTGAAAACCAATTTTCGTAGGAGCAATGTTAGACTTTCCTTAAGGTTGATCGAGCTGTACACTGGATTTTGATAGTAGTTGACTCTAAATTTTTTATTAATTTAATTAATTATTTAAATTTAGATAGCATGTTACATCACTAGTAAGTGGGGGATGAAAATTTTCGTGAATTTTTCTCATTTTAGTTCATGTAATTACAAAAAATATTATAAAAATTTCTCATCAAGTACGAGATTTGATTTTTAAAAGTAGAAGTTTTTATCCAAAATTTGTCTTATTGCCTTAATTTCAGATCAACCTTAAGGCACGATTCTATTGAAGTTTCCAAAACACAAAAATTCACTTAATTTCTACAAAATCTTTTCTTCTGCCTAACTTTCTTCTGGTTTTAATGAATTCTAAGCATTTTCAAAAGATGAAGTCTCTTTTTGGTAAACATTGTCTGCGAAAATAAACATGAAATAAATAATTGTAAATCAATGATTTAATTTTTTTTTTTTTATTTCAGTAAAAAATTATTATAAACAATTTAAACAAACAACATATCAACAAAATCCATGATAAAAATATTATAAAAACTTTTTATAATTTTGTTGTGTAAAATGGTGGCCGCTGTCGTGGCTTAGCATTACAATACACGTAATATATTGTAGCATAGATTATCATTTTAAACAATAAACGTAAATTTTATTACGAGTTTGTATTGAAATATTAGTAATAAATTGTTGTAGCATGAGACGAAATATTACTTTATTATACGAGGTGTTCATTAGACTCGTTAACTACCGTTGGTCACTAAAGTCGGAAATAAACTAGTCGCATCTTTTCCACTGGGCAATCTGGGTAGGATTCGATGGACTCAAAATTGACGGTACCTCGGCCAACCCGATAGAATACGTAAAAGGAGACGAAATGAAGAATTCGTAATTAACACTCTAAGTAAGTCCAAAACCGTAGTTTTGGACTTACTAAAGGAGTAAACTAAATGAGTTTAGACATGTGGTTGAAATTATCTGTACCCTAGGTATTTTTTACTTTGATGATGAATTTTGTGAACTTCTTAAATTTCATGAATGTAGACGAAAACTAAGAATAAAATTTTAAAAAGATGGCCCTAAGAATAAAGACGGCTTGTAGAATATTTTGGATGCGGGAACTTCCAAGTATATACTTTGGTTTGCCCTTGCTAAGGCCAGTTGCATTACAGACATCATCGCCTATCTTATTAAGAAACATTCTTTGGTCAGTTGACTTTTCAGTATGTTTCATACTTCATGGAATAAACAGTTCAAGATCAGTGGCAAATGTTACGCTGGTCTTAATCAACTTACAACTTCCACAATACTTTTAGGTCGCGGAGTACTATGGGTACGGGAATTTGCAAGTACATACTTATGCCATTTCTTGTTATTATATGAGGCTAGATAATGAAACTGAGACACAACTTATACTGATCCTTTTCGCCAAATCTAATCTTACACCGGTAACCAGGTAACAAGTATATGCTTGTTTCAGCAAAATTGAAACCTGGTGAACACACTATATAACCGCTCACGGTGTAGTATTATGTTGAAAATAGATTATTATTGTACATAGTGGTCTCATTTTGCATGGTTCTGCAACACGCAAACAATCAATTATTGTCCCCTTGTAAATAATAACATTACATTGCAAAAGGTACCACTAAATGTCCATTATTATTACTATACTAAAACACTAAGCGAAAATGTTGTATACCTACCATAATAGTACGGGATAAACCAAATGCCACCTATGTAATATATACCAATGGTTTAGTCACTAGTACAACCCATGGTCAGTATTGTTGACCATTCATATAAACTGATGGGCAAAGAAAACCGGAATACTAAATAATTCAAAGTTTTCAGGACATTTAAGGTGTTGGAATTACCTAACTATATCAAATGTTCGTTCTTTTCCCTATTTATTCGGTTATTGATGGCGTAATCCTTAAGATAATTGCAAGACGTAATCCTTAAGATAATTTCAAGGCGTAATCCTTAATATAATTGCAAAAAACTGAGAAAAATTTGTCTTCTTCAATTTCCATAAAGCTCAGTACATAAGCTAATTTTAACCCAAAAAATCTGAGATGTCACCTAAAATCCGGAATGATTTTCTCGTATTTCCGCATCTTTCCGATCGATTTTAGTCTGTGATATCTCCCAGAGTAATTTCTTCAGTCGAAACCTAAGATACTTGTCGATTTATCGCGAAATAACTCGTTAGTTTTTAACTTACCAGTATAGAAAGTTATTGTATTGAATCCCATTTTATAAGGCGAAATTTTACACATGCCTTTACGTTTCATAGTGTTAATGCCTTGTCAAGACACGGCATTATCACCAATTTTTAGAAGAAGTATGTGGGTGTGTATGTACGCACATCCGCGGTAATTTTTTTGTCATCGATATCGCGCGAACAAAAAATGATATCGATTTCATATTTTACCATTTGACTATGTATTGATAATATAAATTGTAATGGAAAGGAAACGTATTCAATTCGAATCCAACCTATTTTAGTGACCTATTTTCTTTGCCAACCAGTATATTCTTCTATCTCTTTATATGGACAGTATATAGCGGTTCATAACATTTGTGTGACGTTCTCTCCTATTTGTGTGAATGTTCTATTCAAATTATGTGTAAACCGCAGTGCGGTTCCCTTTATTACCGGATGGACATTGAAACCACGAAGACCAACCGTATATAAATATATATACATATATATGTATTATCAAAATATGACTAGCTAACTCAAATTTAAGTAATTACTTTTAAATTTAAATACACTGTTTTTATTTTCATTTTAATCATTTCCATTTTTTATTTTTTTTTGTATAATCATAAATTTTTCATTAGGTTTTTGTGGTTAAACGTATTTAAAATCATGCCAACGATTTTTTTTTATCGAAAAAACATTATCCACAAACCAAAATAGATGTTGACAAACTATTGACCGACATTATAAAGTTGAAAAAATAACTATTATATTTCCAAACCTCAAAATTGAATGTTTGTTACAAAATAATTTGTTGGGAAATCGAAAATCTACGAAAAACGTCAATAAAAAAACGTTAAATATTTTTTCAGCCTTCCGACGAAAATATTTAAGTTATGAGCATGTAAGTTTTCGAATCTTTCATCTGAAAATTGGGTATCATTCGATTTCGGATTTCATTCACAAAATTTTTAAAACTAAACCGTCTAAAAATGTACCATTTTAAAATTAATAAAACAAAAGCTTACTTGACATGTGATATATGCCACCAGCGAAATGAAGAATCTAAGTGACTTATCTCACTTTGACCTAGTTATTAAATCCCAGTTTGCAGTCTTGCAAGGCAGGAAGAGAATACGCTCATGGCAAAATGAAAATATTTCAATAACTTAATTTATCACAAAAATAACTCTTTTGGGTGTAAAGATCTACGGTAGTATCTTAATCTTATCTACGGTAATCTTAAGAAAAAAAATCATCATCCCATCACGTAGGTCTGAATCTTTTGAAATCTTGTCAACCGAAAATAACTGAAGAAGGAGGAAAGCTAAGAGAAAAACGAGAGGATTGATAAAGAACCAGCAAATTGGAGAAAAATTTCCTCGGTAGTTTTGACGTGAAGAAAATAAAGACAGCAAGA
Organism: Chrysoperla carnea; assembly: GCF_905475395.1. Classification (NCBI taxonomy): domain Eukaryota; kingdom Metazoa; phylum Arthropoda; class Insecta; order Neuroptera; family Chrysopidae; genus Chrysoperla; species Chrysoperla carnea. Next base: position 132,195,503 of record NC_058337.1, read on the forward strand.
CTAGGCATTTATAAGTTACTGATGAATTTACTTAATGGGAACCGTAAACGAGATAAGTTCGAAGAGGTATCCGCAGAAAACAAGGTTAGCAAACTAGAAAAGTCAGTTGAAAGCGTATAAGTACAAGAGGTGGCATACGGTCGATCTTCATCAATCCAGATGAGACAAATTTGTTTCTTGATTTTTAAACACTCCTATCATGTCATTTTTAATTAAATCAATTTTAATCAGTTTTTTCCATGAACAGTGTTTTGAAGGCAAGCCTATACAATTATTTTCGTACTTAAATTATCTGTCTTCTGATAAAAATTTCCGTTGGTTAACTGATCGATATAATTACCTATATTGACTTACCTATTCATATGGTATGAACAGATCTACATCTATCTGGTAAGCAATCGAAATTGGTATCAGAAGATAGATAATTTAATCAAGAAAATAATGGTAAAGGCTGGCCTGAAAAAATAAACTGTTCATGGAAAAAATGTATTAAAATTAATTTAACTAAACATAGCCAGGAACACTTTTCGGTAGAAAAACTGTGATAGGAGTGTTTAAAATCCATAAATTTCATTGAAAATATGTCTCATCTGGTTATCAGATGGGTGAAGATCGGCCACGCCTCTTAGATCATAAGAATTTTTGATAATTACAAGATTCCCGAGGTCCTTCCCGCTTGTTTTTTTCGTATACTTTCTCAAAGAGATCGATCTGAACTTTAACTGAGAATTTTTCTGATTGTAGACTTCTACTTTTAACTTAAACTCTTTCAGGTATTTAAAAATATTTTCATCTTGAATGATTCACGAAAACTATGTTTAAACTTATTTTAAAAATGTCAAAAGATTTATTTATTCGAAACAGAAAATATTCGGTGCACATTAACTTTGAAAATAAATAAATAGAACAAGAGTTTTATAGTATATTATATATAAATGTTGACATAATTGAATAAAAATATGAAAATTTATTACATATTTTTCGGCTTTTCAGAAATACTGTGGTTTGTTTATATATAATTTATATATATTAATACAGTGATTCTTCATGACAGACAAACATATTGTTTAAATCAACTGTAATATTTGTTATAGATAATCATATTATAAGGATATATTCTGATGTTGAATATCCAATATTTGTATCCTCTGTCCTGAAAGTTTACTAAATTTAGGGAGTAAAAACTTGTATTCAATTATTTAAAAAATAATTGAATGGTAGATTCAATAAAATGGTAGATTCTATCTTCCACACGTGGCTCTCATCTCAAAGATCTGAGTTATATTCTCGACTAATGAACCTAATTAATTATTTAAGGCCCTGTAGGCCTTGTAACGTTAATCGACCAAAAATATTGACAAATAGAAAGCCAAATAGAAATAGTTCTTGGCTTTTAACGTGACCAAAGAAATATTTCAATATGGGTATCATGGAATCTTTTTGGTTTCATATTAGAACTACGAAAGGTTTTCACGAAAGAAATCAATGTTAAGGGTATTTTAAATAGTGCTGATTTTTAATTTTATTGTTATTGGAGTTTCCTCCTATTCTTTATGTTAGTTTGCGTAGCAAAATACGTACCAAAAGCTGATTAAACATAGTGATTTCTGTAGTTGATGAAATTATTCCAGACCTACGAGCAAATTTGATTTATAAAAGGTTTTTGAGTAAGCTTTTTTTTAAATTAAATTTCAAAAATTTGACGGTTCGCTAAACCACCCACATTTTGATGAAAACATGATTACCTTGTTAAATTTTGTGATTGTACCATTTATGTTTCAACAGGTTTCATAGGTAGAAAAATATAACACAATATAGAAAAAATACAGAATGTTTCATAATCCAGGGTTCTAAAAATTATTGTTTTGCTACCGTCCTAGTAAAAAACGGGTAAAATTTATGAAAATGTGGAAAACTTATGATCAGAAGAAGCTTTTATTTATCTAATGGACTTGGATTGCAGATTTTTATTTATCTAATGGATTATTATATCACTTATGGAGTTTGTAATGGTATTTATTTACCGACTTCAAACAAAAAAGGAGGAGGTTATCAATTCGACTGTATTTTTTTTTTATGTTTGTTACCTCAGAACTTTCGACTGAGTGAACTGATTTTGATGATTCTTTATCTATTTCAAAGCTAGTGCTTCCCGTGTGGTCTCATTTCATTTTGATTGAGTTCTGATAACGACATCCATGAGAAAATCATAAAAGTCTTAAACTTGAATTAAGTTTGCACGACAAGAGGACGAATAACTCAAAATCACGCCAACCGATTTCGATGATTCTTTTTTAGTGATAAATTAGTTACTGCACTTTAATTTCACTAAAAATCACAAAATAAAAAAAAACTTTTAACAAAAAGAAAACCGACTTCAATAGAAAAACTTTTCCAAAACAAATTAAAATGCACTAAAAAGTAAAAAAATAACGATAATATAATGTAGTTAAAATTATTGTTATTTCTGGAGTCGGTGTTAGCCAAGCTAATGTAGCAAACTGTTCTCTCAGAGTTGTTTCCATGGCTGACACCGACTAAAAAATAACAATAATTTTAACTACATTATATTATCGTTATTTTTTTACTTCTTAGTGCATTTTAATTTGTTTTGGAAAAGTTTTTCTTTTGAAGTCGGTTTTCTTTTTGTTAAAAGTTTTTTTTATTGGAATCTAATCATCTACATAATAAATATATTTAAGCAAAACCTAGGTTACTTTATTAGAAAATAATATCTCTGACAATTAATTCATTTTTATGCACTCATGTAATAACAAGAACTTTATACAATTCATATTTACATTTAATAAAAGTCATAATCTTTATTAAATTGTTTATTTAAATATGAAGACATCATATTCATTCGAAATTCTAATTCGAGACGTGAATTGTGTTTTAAAGTTATTTCCTCAACAAGGAAATTAAAGTTAAGTTTTATTTTGTAAGTTGTTTTAAGTAAAAACTATGAAAAATACAAAATAATTAGGTTTGAGAATCGTGTGCTTATAGAGCCAAAATTCCAAAAAGTTTCACCTGCTGTTCATAAGGCCAAAACTCTCAAATCTTTAGTCCATTGAAATGTTACAATTTTAGGGCCGAACTGAACATTTTCGGGGAGGGCGCGATTTTATTTGTGGGACATGTAGGGGAGGTCAATACAACCTTAACCCCAAGTTTGTGGGGTTGGCGCCCTTGCCAATATTATAGAGAATACGTTTATGAACATTTTTTCGCAAATTTTATTAATTTTTGTTAATTTTTAACGTAGTTACAGCGCTCCAATATCTCCGACTTAATCATATTATTAATCAGTAATTAAAATAGAATAGCTAGCTATCCCATTCTACTCTTCTTCGATGGTCCAGGTTGTCGTTCAGATTCTCCAAGTTGTGGCTTAGATTCTCCAGGCTGTGGCTCAGATTGTAATTCAACATCGAATGTGAAGGTTTGAGGAATGACAGGAGTTAAAGTTGGAGTCATCGTTGGTAATTCTTCTTCAAATTCATTTTCTTCCATTAATTTTGTTACTTCCATAATGTTGGTACAGGTTTCTCCAGAGCAATAGAGGCACACTGTGGAGCACTTCGAACTTTGGATTGGCATCCTAATGTTTCCATGCTTTTTCCAGCCCCGATATTCAGGATTATTGTATTTTCCAAGCCATGATTCGACCTGGTGATACACTCGGAGACTGTGGAAACGGGCTACATCCTGTGTTGGCGGAAGTGATGATAAACTGAATGAAATTTTTGTTACTGTTTTGGAGAATCGTTTGTATCACAACTATATGTAGCACAACTAAAAGAATAGCATGAGGAAGAAGAAACAGCTTATTAAATCTATATATATAAAAAGGGAGTGTTTGTTTGTATGTCCCCGATTTTCCCTAAAAATAACCATTGACCTTCGGTAGGAGATTATGTCATTGGGTAGCCCTTAGGCTCCCATTGTGAATAAGGGAGTTTGGTGGGGGTGGAATTAAAAATGATCTAGGAATTCATAGAAAATAGATTAAAAAAATAGTTCTAATAATTTTCAATAGATGGCGCCACTGTCAATAGTACCATTTTCACTAGATGGCGCTACTGGCGCAAATGTCTTTCGATTTTTCTCGAAAATTCTGGAATGTTCCATGGATTTCTATCGAATTTTCTCGAACATTCTGGAATGTTCTATGGATTTCTATCGAATTTTCTAGAACTTTCTCGAATATTCTGGAATGTTCCATGGATTTCTATCGATCTTTCCCTTACTTTTCCGTACACACAAAGAGTGTAGACATAATATTGGGATCGGCCAAAAAAATCTTACTGTTCCGTACACACAGAGAGAATTAAAAAAAAAGTCTTTCATTTAACAGTTTTGATATTTAAATGTGCAAAAACAACCCAGCGAAGCGGGCTTAACAGCTAGTATGTTATTAAAAAACGAGAGTAAGGTAAACATGTTGTTTTGGCCGAGTTATCATGCGCATTGATAAACTCGGTCAACTTTTGAGCGCTGTTACTACGTTAAAAATTAACAAAAATTAATAAAATGTTCATAAACGTATTCTCTATAATATTGCTCTCACCTAAATTTATGATAAAATGACAAGAAAAAAAGTTATTAAGCAAAAAAAGAAATTTTTGATTTTGTTACTTTTTTGCTCATAACTTTTAAGTTTATCGCAAAAAGTCACATACGCAATTGTAGCCACGACAATTTGCTACAAATTATGTCTTTGCAAATTTTTTGAGAAATCAATATTTTACGAGATACAGTAAAATATGTTTCCACCCCTTTTTTCAAGATGGCGGGCGGGGGACAAGGGCGCCAATCCCACAAACTTGGGGTTAAGGTTGTATTGACCTCCCCTACATGTCCCACAAATAAAATCGCGTCCTCCCGAAAATGTTCAGTCAATGTAACATTTCAATGGACTAAAGTTAATCGATCCCTCGTCAAGCAATGCATTGATTAGTCTTGTATAAGCAAGCAAATTGTTAATCTAGATTCTGGTTAAAAACTTTTTTATTCGTAAACTGGTTAAAAGTTAGGTATAAGAAATATATAGTAAAAAAAGATCAAAGGTGAAATTTTTTATCCTTGTTCATCCTGTTATACTATAATATATAAATATAAATAATATATAAATATAGTTTATCTTATTTCTATTTTTTTCTTTTGTTCTGTTAAAGGGACTGGTGCTACAAAGTTTGACGGAGAAGAGACAACTATGGCGCCGCGGTTTGTCTCGCACAGTCAGACGTTCCGGGCTGTCATTGGGGACACTCTGGTTCTTCCTTGTGAAGTTGAACATTTAGGTATGTACATATTTAATCGTTTCTTTATATATGTGAAGTGAACACAGATCATCTTTCATTACAACATATAAACTTACAACCACATCACTATATATCCTTCGTCCCCAAAAAACTTTCATACTCACTTTCTTCAAATTTTCTCTCATCTTCTTCTTCTTTGCGCCAAGTTTGTGTATTTTATACATATCATATCATATAAGGATTGAACAACAGAAAAAAAAATTATTAATATATTTTGTTTTTATTCACTATTTGTACAGGCTGATTTTACCGATATATCAGTTATTGTATACTCCATGCAAATAAATTTTTAGTTACTTAAAAACATAAACGAGCAGTTTCTCAACTGAAAGTTGTAGATTTTAAAAATGGATTTTCGGATTCAATACTTTTCGACAAAAATGTACGGAGGTGGGCCACCAATTTTGGTATCGATTTTTCCTCGAAGTTACACCAGAATAAGAGATGATCCTGAAAATTTGAGCCCAATTCGTTCAAATGAGGCCGAATAATATTTTGAATCATGTAAAAAGTCGATTTTTTAGTCATTTCCAAAAGTTTATATCTCAGCTTCTTTATAGTTTACAGACTTGTTTGAGGCAGCGTTATTCTCTGTAAACCCTCTTCTTTTACGAAAAAAAACTGGTCATTGCCTTACACTCAATTCCGGCTTCAAAGCGAGCTGCTATCTTAACCAATGTTTCGGAGAAATCTTACGTATTTTTAAAATGTCATTCGAAGTAGAGGGTTGGTCAGCAGCTGGGTATTTTTTGTTCAGATATACTCTGGAGAATCTATTCACTTTTTATACCCACTGTACTTGATTTTATCCCTCAAATAACCCTAAAAAATTCAATTTTGTAATAGAATATTAAAAAAAAAAAAAGGGATAAATTCTAAAGTGGGGCCCCATTTGGATAAATTGTGCCAAAATTTTCAGATATTTCTCCTTTTCTATTGTACTTTCGAGATTGGTATCAAAATCGTTGACCCAAACCCGCAGACTTTTGTTCAAAATTAATGGATCTGCAAATATTTATACAAATATATTTTTTAGATATCAAATACAAAAATGAAATTATGGAAAAGAAATAAAATAAAAATATTGTTAAAATATTATTTTAAGCACAAAATGCCAGTAAAAAAAGTGTTTCTTTTTCATCAAAAAATTTTTCTTAACATAGGCAATTTTTGTACACAAACATGTCAAATATAGTCCAAAAATTATCAAAATTGTCCATATTTTCGCTTCACAAAAGTACTGGTTTTATTCTAATAAATTCCTCGCCACACCGAGTTGTTTTTGTGCACTTAAATCGAGAGACACAATACTAAAATGAGAAAGTCATCATTTAGTCAACATTCGTATGGTTTCTAAAAAAATTTTCCCTTATTACCAAGTTAATAATATATGTTTTTTTTAAGAGATATTTAAAAAATATAAATAATAAATTCTTTTTTCTTAGAATTTGTTTCAAGTATTTATCTTTTGTGTATTTATCGTTTGTGAAAGATAAACATGATGCGTAAAGCTTTTCTCTTATCTTTCAAAACTGATGAAAGGGATTTATTATTTTATTAAAAAGTAAATATTAAAATTAAGGTTGTTTGTTCGTAATCTCAAAAAAAAAATGGATTTTAAGAAATTTACGAAGGAAACGCTTAGGCTATAGACCCTATTGTGATATAATATACGTGCTTTACCACCTTTCCGTTGATAATTTAATAATCAGCTCCTCAATTTTAGAGGCTGAGTACACCTCCTCCATGCATATTCCATGCACTACACCAGCCCATCACAACTATTAATTAAATTAATTTTGTAGCGACGGCGGGAATCGAACCCTCCTACCCTTAAATGGGCGATTAATTATATATTGGTTATACAAAAAATTATCTCATTTTCAGAAAAAACTGGTACTCTTAATGTTCGTCCAATTTTCACTTTCCCTTTTTTGAAATTCTAACAGAATCAATCCAAAGTTTCAAATATTTTCAAGCCCTCTTTTTTAAGGACTCCTTAAGTCCTTATTTTCGTTATTAATCATTGTGATCTTTGACTCAAGAAATATTTACTTGTTATAAAAAAAATCAACAGCTAGATCTAAGTAAACGCAGCAATTTTTGAAAGTGTAAATGAACCAAAAAAATGTGTTAATATCATTTTGTAATAAATTTTCAAGACATATAAAAATTCGTACAATTTTTATAACCGTTGGCTGTATTTTCTAAAATGCATACAACCTTTATAATTGATAATGATTTAGATATTTTTAAAAAAAAGTAAATATTAAAGATAAAACAAAAAAACATTCTTTAAAATCATCTTTGTAAAGATAAATAGAAACAACCATCTTGAACTAAATAAACTACCCCATATATATTTATGTAATATTTATATATATAAATACACACAAAATTTTTGAGAGAGCACATTTCATTTCTTTTTCGAGTCATTGTTTTGAATTTGTTTTGGCAAATATCCACTCACAAAAATACATACAAGAATAATATTTTTGTTTCGTAAATTATTATGTACAATTTTTAAATATTTTTTTATTTTACGGGACAAGATGTTACATTAATAGACTCGAAGGTATCAATACAAAATTTCCAACCATTTATACTTTTTATACCATGTCATAGGTGTTTATAAAATCACCTAATTAGTCCATTTCCGGTTGTCCGTCCGTCCGTCTGTGGACACGATAACTCAAAAACGAAAAAAGATATCGAGCTGAAATTTTTACAGCGTACTCAGGACGTAAAAAGTGAGGTCAAGTTCGTAAATGAGCATCATAGGTCAATTGGGTCTTGGGTCCGTAGGACTCATCTTGTAAACCGTTAGACATAGAACAAAAGTTTAAATGTAAAAAATGTTCCTTATCAAAAATTAAACAACTTTAGTTTGAAACATTTTTTCGTAAACATCACTGTTTACCCGTGAGGGCGTCAATTAGGCGGAAATATGTACTATACTTGATTATCAGTTATGTATGTGTCACATGTTTGTATGTGTAATGTGATAAAGAAATCAACACTGACTATGCATGGTATTTCAACAATTAACTCAGTAAATTGTGTGTTTTCACTTGTTCATTTTTATATCCTGTATGTATGCATCCATACAATTTTATAATTAAAGTAGTGTATCGTTACCATGGAAACGCCTCCAATAACGCTCACGCATGGTGCGAATAGTTAATTAATTTATAATACTGATTCTTATGAAAGAATAAAATATTTCAAGTTCGCACATGTAGTATGTTGTAAACTATCTTATTTAAGTGGACATTAAAGCATGATGTTTATATTAACTCACTGTCTGAATTACAGTTGGAATCCTGTACCACAGATAAGTTTAAAAATGGTGTTTGAAATATAAAAAAATAATAAAATCGTCTGTCATTTGATTATACAATACTTAATAAAATTTCTAACATCCATAATTTAATTTAAATTATGGATGTTAGACTTATAAGAAACTTTTTAAATAAATATCGAAAGGGATATTTTGCCTGAGACAGAAAACATTTTATCCTTTCCTAGCATCATGAATGGATGGGTTTTTGGAATTCAGAAAATTGTTAAGAGATATTCTCTAAATCTTTAGACATTTATATTTCTAAAACTATGCTAAGTATATATCGAAAAACTATACTCTTAATTAGCGTCTGATTTTCCCAAGTTATAATAAAATGCACCCTCCAAACATCTATCTATTATATTTTCTTCTATACACTCATTTTTTTGGATGCCTCCTCAAATTAACCTAATGCCATAATTTCTCAGATACATATAGTTTATAAGTTAAATGAGAAAATGCTAATTCCCTTCTTTGCGGCCTTCCTGCCGTAACAGATTATGTAGAAAAATATTTTATTACTAGAGTGATATCCACCTACTTCGCTGGGCTTAAAAGTAACGATTGATACAGATTGCTCTCGCTTATCCCCTTTATATAACACTCGAAATAATGGTAGATTGTTTTACACAGGTAAAATATATGTATGGTTTTCTATTTTTTTAAATGTATAATTGTCGTAATTATTCATTGAGTATGTCAGAAAAGTTGGCGGTGAAATATTTTATATTCACCACTTTTACAGAAATCTGTAATTTAAGGTAATGTCTAATGATTACTTTTACAGAAATCTGTAATATATGGTAATGTCAAATTAAATTTATTTTTAAATTTTTTTATTAATGTATCTTTATAAATTATATCTCATGTGTTATTCTGATATATCAGCGATATTGCTGTACAGATTCATTAAAAATCATTTGCTAGTTTTAGCGTGAAAGCGTAACAAACAAACACACAAACAAACATGCTTCTTTCGCATTTATAATATTTAGAGATTAATTTTGTTTCACTAGAAATTTCGTCCAGTCGAATGTTTTCCTGAAATAATTCCCAAACACTTTGTACAAAATATATAGAGTTCAAATAGTTTATTCAAATAACGTCTATAAGAAAAATATTTATGTTTATATATTCGGAAGTTTTTCCACTCTTGAAACACGACCGGAAGAAAAACAGTTGAAACAAAAAGATTTTCCAGTATGTATTTATAGTACATACAAAAAAATTTCTTATTTACAATATTTCTCGCGTATGTTTACATTTATAATTGTCAATTAATAATCAAAACAAAAGTCTTGATCAAATTGATTGAAGTTCTTTTTGTTTATAATTATTATTTTATTTAGGAAAATATTTTATCATGTTTTCCATAAATTGGTAGTGTAAAAATTTCACACAAAGTTGTCATCGGTTGTCAGTAAGCAAAAATCAATGTGGCCTTTTTTAGGCACAATAGGGCTTTTTACTTACAAAATGATTCTTCTTTCTTTCGGACTGTTTTCAATCAAGTAAAGACATATCTTATGTCTTCTATCCCTGTCAAAAAGCGCTGCTTAAAAAAGATAAAATATATTTTATACTTTCTCAGGTTGAATAGTTTTTTGATAACTGTCCGGAACAAAAGCAAATCGATGAAAAAGTCTATAACGGTACTCGAACTACATGTTAAATCTTTCAAAGTTTATGGAATAAACACGCTGATACGCAATCGTGAAAATGCAAGCATAATTATTTTGCGATTTCAACCGTGGGTATTCCAGTCGGCAAAATAATTCTGAACATATTCAACCAAATTCGTTTCCACGTCTCAAAAATCGGAATAGTACACTAATATTTTTTTATGTCTTTTTAAAAATGATTTCTTTTCAAGGAATAACGGTCTTATTGTACAAGCATCGAATTTGAAGTTTTCCAAGATGTTCCATTTCATTTATTCCGGTATCTTATACCCAAGCTAAAGTACAACAATTTACTATTATTTGCGCTTCTACCATGCAAATTTGTTCGATAGCTAAAATTGTTTGCTTTTGTAATGTTTTTGACCTTAAATGTTCCACTAAATGTTTTTCCATGCCGGTAATCGGAATAAAGTTCTCTTTATGAAATTTAACTTAATAGTTTTTACGATTTTAATCGATAAGTTTAAAATCTCTTGGCTAAATAAAAGAAATTTTTTCAAACCAAATCTTAGCTTAAAAAGCAGCATCTTGTCACAAACCTTGACTTTGATCTTCAACTTTAGGGTAAAATGAAGGTCACCAAGGAAGAATATTATAAATTAGAAAGTTGCTCCTTATAAAAAAGCAAACATTTTTTGTTCGAAACATTTTTTCATAAATCGAATAGATTAGCCAATAATTTCTGGTACTAGCAAGAGATGCAGAGAGCCTTTGAGTACTAAAACTAGAGATCTTTATTTAGAAAAAAAATTATAATAGTTATTGGAATTATTTCATGGCCAATGGCTTCTAATATCTTTTATTTTATAGCGAAATTTATCCCAATCACATTAAATAATTTTCGTCACTATTTTAAACTCAAAAAAAATTTTCTAACAAAAAACGTTTGTTTTTTTTATAAAACACCATTTTCTAAATTAAACTTCTCTTCTGATCCTGAAATCTCAAAGAAAAAACCTAATTTTCCTGTTTTTTAGTTACTTTTTAACATTTGTCAACTTGTCAAATAAAATGACCCACTATGTATATTCTTCGGGCTTAAATCTGTAAATGTACTTGGTCTTTTTTTGTACACTTTTTACCGATTATACCTTTAATTCATATATTATAAATATTCATATTGTTTAACATTTTATATAATCATTTATAAAATTTTATATATAAAATTAAACTTGACATAAAAAGATAATAAGAAAGTTTTCTTTTAATCGGTTTCCAAAACTTTCTAAAACCAACATTACAGCGTAAATAAAAAACAATCCATCATCAGCATATCGAATACTTACCCACACCTAAATACATAATTGAATTATGATAATCATTTTTTTATACCATGCATATATGTAATATGCAAGGTATACTAAGTTTAGTCCCAAGTTTGTAACGCTTAAAAATATTGATGCTACGAAATAAATTTTGGTGTAGGTGTTCATAAAATCACCTAATTAGTCCATTTCCGGTTGTCTGTCTGTCGTCTCTCGTCTCTCGTCTAACGTCTGTCCGTCTGTCATACGATTACTCAAAAACGAAAAGAGATATGAAGCTAAAATTTTTATAGCATGCTTAGGACGTAAAAAGTGAGGTCGAGTTTGTAAATGAGCAACATAGGTCAAATTAGTCTTGTAAACCGTTAGAGATAGAACGAAAGTTTAAATGTAAAAAATGTTTCCTATAAGAAATTAAACAAATTTTGTTTCAAACATTTACCCGTGAGAGTGCAAATTATACGCAAATTATGTAGTATGTATTATATGGGAATATCAGTTATATATGTGTGACATGTATGGATATATAATGTGATAGAGTAATCAACACAATCGAAACATGGTATTTCAACAATTAACTCAGTGAATTGTTTGTTTTCACTTGTTTTTATTTTATATTATTCAATGAATTTTGTAAAATGTTTTTTCATTATTAAATTGAATCGTCATTTTCAATTAAAAATTTTTAATTGTTTTTTGTATGTTATTAATAAAATAATTATAATTTTATTGTTTATCTTTTCTGTTTTTTTACTTTGTATAAAATTATTATATTTTAAAATTTAATAAAAAATAAATATTGTTAAAAAATAAATATGTTTTTCGTAAATAAAAAAGTTTTAAATTGTTTTTTGATCTTAGGATCGATCTATTACACAAGCAATTATAAGGGGTCGGATAAGGGTAATACATTCTTTAATTGAAATAAAAACAAAACGGTGAAAGATATCTAAAGTTTATGAGCATTTTGCTTACGCTCGGTTTAAAAATAACTTTTATTTTTCAAATGGTATCTTTCCGAAAGTATTTTCTAGAATTCTTCTTAAACTTTCAATCTTTATTTAGACGATTGTTAGACCGTACTCTCGGCTAGGGGATAAAAAAAAAGTTAGGGGATAACCCATGGTCAGAATTTTGGATGCTCTAGCGTGTTTGATATAACTATTGAGTGTAGAGTAAAAGGAGAATGATCTCTGTATATAAAAAGTGTCCATAAAGTCATGTGAAATTGGTGGCGCTGTCGTAAGCTGATGACGGCATTTGAATTAATATATATATATATATATATATATATATATATATATATATATATATATATATATATATATCATATATATCATATATATATATATATATATATATATATATATATATATATATATATATATATATATTAGGGTGTCCCTTAAATTTCAAGTTCGAAATATTTTTACGCATACCCTCTTAAAACTTTAGAAATGACCCATTATTGCCTAGAAAAAAATATTAGTCAGTTTTATAAACGGTAACCCGTGCCGACTTGCGATTGAAACTTGTCCATACAAGTTACACTGGTAATGCGATGTGACCTGTATATACGTGTTTATTTTGCCATTTCATCAGTGATTTTTAAGATTAGTAGAGCGCTCTTGTTTATTGCATAAAGATGTCGGTTGAATTACGGAGTGATAAACAAAATATTTTCCTTATCGGACTGCCTTGCCATCAAATAAATGGTGCAAAATTACCATCTAATCGACAAGTTCTCGCTGTCTTATTGTACAATATTCGCGAAGTCAAACTAACTGTCAGTGAAAGTGCAAATCTTGTGATTAGGGAGTGTATTATATTTTGGGAAAAAGCAAGAATTCCTACAAAGGCTTTTCTAAACTGTGTGAAGAAACTTGTTGATTTAGATCATGTTTGGAGAGAACTGCAAAAAAATTGTAAGAAAACTCAAATTACGTTCAAAAGCCGTGAAAATAATTTTAAAATTGACCTCGAGAACTTATTTGATTTTGCACATGCTGATGCTTTTGAGAGAATAAAAATAGAGGAAGACAAAGTATTTTTAAAGAAACAAAGAGAGCCAGGTCGACCGGGATGTTTAGGTGGTATAGACAAAAAATTGGCGAATAAAGAAGAAAGAGCCAGGCAAAAACAATTAGGAGAAGAGGAAGGGAGTGTAAGACAAAGAGAGTTATTAGATGTGGCATCTACTTCCGCTACCAATAACTTGGAATGTCTAAAAGATTCGGACGAAGAACATATTTCGATTTCTGAACTCAACTTGCCAGACGTTCCCTGCCCTGAAAAAAGTTCAAAAAGAGGTAGAAAGAATCTCATAACACTTAAACTTGTCGCAGCTTTAGATCGATGCCAGTTAAGCATAAGAGATTCCGTTTACATTCTTCATGCGGTCATAGAAGCGCTTGGTCTGAGCAGCGATGATTTCCCTATTAATAAATCTTCGATTCAGCGAATTCGTACTCAGACGAGAAAATCCAGGGCAGAAGCAATAAAAACTGACTTTCAAAACAATATACCTGACGTAGTCACTGTCCATTGGGATGGAAAACTATTACCCGGAATGGATGTACGAAGTTCAAAAGAAGAACGTTTGCCAATTATTGCTTCAATTGACGATAGAGAACAGGTTCTTGCAGTGCCAAAACTAGAGAGTTCTTCTAGAAAACATCAAGCTAAAGCTGTATTAACTGCTCTCTTTGATTGGAACCTTCATAATAAAGTACAAATAATGTGCTGCGACACAACAGCTTCGAATACTGGCCGTTTCAATGGAGCTTGTGCTGTTTTGGAGCAGACTTTAGAAAGAGAAGAGTTTTTTGTTATTTAACTTGTTTTTTTTTTCTTTCACATAAAACGCTGGATGATTTTGTATCAGAAAAGAGCAAACAATTACTATCCCGACTGCAGATCGACGACAGTTTTCTTCAGGAAGATGTATCTTCCTGGCATGATAATGCTGCTTTTCTGGAAGCAAAAAAAAGAATAAGTCGTTTGAAGGTTGTAAATGACACTGCCGAAAGGGCTGTCAAATTAATGCAAGATTTTAATGGACTTATCACCGATGAAGAAGAGCAAAAACAATTCTTGTTGCGCTGTGTCCAGGAACATAGAAATTTGTATCCGGACTGTAAAAAATCTACACTAAAGAGAAGTTACCCTAGCTGATTTTTATTATTTTATGTTTTTAAATAAAGATTAATGTTTATCTTATTATATTTTAACTTTTATTCACTCAATTTGTTACATTTATATTAGTTTTACAGCAGACCGAAATATCCGGACAGAACATAATTTTTAATAAACTTTGTAGCTCGGTCGGCACGGGTTGCGATCATGCTACAAAGATGCAATTTCATATTTGAGTATGTTTTAGCATTTATAAAAAATATAGAGGGTATGCATTTCAAATTTTGAAAAAATAAAAAAATATGTCATATAAGGGACACCCTAATATATATATATATATATATATGATATATATGATATATATATATATATATATATATATATATATATATATATATATATATATATATATATATATTAATTGAAATATATATATTAAGTCATCAGTGGTCATCAGCGCCTTTTTAGTTGGTTTTGGAACTATAATCTAACAGCTTTTTGTGGACACTTTTTTGGTCAAACAGTCATAAGAGATGATTCTCCTTCTTCTCTACACTCCATAGATATAACAAACGACAGAAAATCCAACTTTCTAATATATCTACTCTAGTCCCATAGTAAAATAATTGTTCTAAACAACAAATTTAAAAGATCAAATACTAAATACATTATGATTATAAAACATAATTACATATTAGAAGTTCTATAATAATAATAATAATTTATTAACCTTTTTGTTAGGTTAATTACAGACATTTATAACTGGCGTTGTGCTATGTATGTATAGATGTAATTAGTATTCGTAGTTATTCGCTCTATAAATTATACATATATCATTAATTCAAGTATAGTAGTATTACTCCAATCATTTTAGGGTTTCACCTCGGAATATAGCGAAATAAGTTGAATTTTTGTATAAACGTTTATTTTGATAGTACAAATATCGTCTTAAAAGTCACATATGGTCACGTGCATGAAGGTTATAAGAAGGAGAACGATCGCTATAGAAAATATTGTCCCCGAAATATGGATAAAATAAGTGAGGGGCTGCGACCGCTAAGTAGTATCCATAAAAGCGGGCTGTTGTGCGCTAATTTGAAATGATATATCAATTTGTACATTATGCAACTAACAGATACTACTTCTTGATGACAGCGCGGCTGGTGGCTGATAAATGAACTATAAATTCTACAAATTTTCAGGGACAGACGCGCTTATGCTTTAACACGTAGCCATGAAGGTTATAAAGAAGGAGAACGATCTATACGTGTTAAAGCATTAGCCCGCCTGTCCCTGAAAATTTGTAGAATTTATAGTTCATTTTTCAGCCACCAGCCACGCTGTCATCAAGAAGTAGTATCTGCGAAGTTAGCTGTTTATGAGTACAAGTAGATGAAGTTAGTTGCATAATGTACAAATTGATATATCATTTCAAATTAGCGCACAACAGCCCGGCTTTTATTGATACTACTTAGCGGTCGCAGCGCCTCACTTATTTTATCCATATTTCGGGGACAATATTTTCTATAGCGATCGTTCTCCTTCTTATAACCTTCATGCACGTAGCGATCGTTTTCCTTCTTTATAACCTTCATGGTCACGTGTGTGCGTTCTTAGTTATTCAAGGTCAAAGGTCGAAAAAATCAATTTTTTGGTAATATCGTTACCTTTTCCTTCAATCGTATTTACATTAATTGTAAAAGTTGTAGAGGATAAAATTTTTTACAGATTTTGGCTGAAACTTTTTTTGTACGTTGAACTGTTTTTGAAATAGAGAGCGCACAGTTTACCGTTCTTTAGTACTGGGTCAATGTTTATATATATAAGGTATTGAATAATTATTTAAGTAGTATTTAATGAATAATTAAGTAAAAAGGCCGTATAAGAAGGCAGGGTCAATCGTGAATCTCAGTCTATTCTGGGTCAGTATATTATATATACTGACCCAGAATTAAGGAACGTATAGTCGAGTGCTCCATCTTCTATGCTCTTTATTTAAAAAACGGTCGAACGTATAAAAAAAGGATTCATACAAAATTTGTAGTTAATTTTATCCCCTAAAACTTTTATAATAAATATTAACAAGAGTGAAGGAAAAAAAATGGGATATTTTCAAAAAACTGATTTTTACGACCTTTGACCTTGGATATCGAAGGATGCGCATACGAAACCATATGTGACTTTTGAGACAATATTTGTACTGTCAAAATAAACGTTTGTAAAAACATTCAGCTTATTTCGTTAGATTCCGAGGTTGAACTCTGTTTTTGACTAAGATGATCGGGTTATATTGCCATAGTGTTTGTTATTAGTGCCTCCGTGTTCATGCTTAGAAGGACATATGGATGCATATCTGACATCTAGCTAGAGGTATCTAAACATAATATAACGTATAATAATACCATTTAAAAATAAAGATTCTATTTTATGGTACGAGATGTGACTTAAAAATTCAAAAATATGATAAACTTTAACCCCCTAAAGCTTCCGATGGTCTACTACCACGTACCACTGTTTACTTCTGTTATTTTTCCACACAATCATAATATAAATAAAAAGGCAAAAATTTTCCAATGTAGTTTGTGTTTGTATGGTCAATATCTTAGCTCTGACATGCATAAAATATTTCAAATTTAGGGAAAATTACAAGAGCAAACAAGATCCGTAAAATCACAAGTATTAATTAATGTACTTGTCAGGGTACAATATAGTCAGTCAAAGTTTAATGATTGGATGCAGAGTTTCTGGGATATTGCAATATTTGGATTGATTTTAGTCCGTATCTCAAAAACTATTCAACCAGTAATCAAATGAACCCGATTTTTGTTCTTTTTGGATCAAAATTACCTTATATACTGAGTTTTATCGAAATTAGAGATTAAAAAAATTTTTCGATTTTTTGCAATTTTTTAAGGGGTCATAAAATTTTTGTTTTGGAATTTGAAGAAACTCGGTGGAGGGGATAATTTTGATCCAAAAAGTATCAAAATCAGGTTAATTTAATGATTGGACATAGGTATAGAAATTTACAATGTCAGCGAGTATCATGGATAGAGTTCTCCACCAAAAAATTAAAATCCATAAAATTGTGAACAAAAAGAAGGATAAGTGAGGGCCATAACGTGAGAGTCTTTGTTTTTAAAGGAGAAATAGCCCAGCAAAGCGGGCGGATATCTGCCTGTTTATACTAAAATTAACTAAAAATTAAAAAAAAAAAAAAAACAGTTATTCCAAAGTTTTTACTTCCATCGACAGTCCTCATGACTGACTACCTTTTGATGGTCAACTGTCTAATTTAAAGTGTTATACTATCTTTTACCTTTAAGGATCTAAATTAAATATTAGTGTCCGACCGAAGGTCGATTTTTGGCCGAAGCCGAAGCGAAGCCGATTAATCGGCTATCACCACAACCTTCGGCCGAAGCCGAAGGTTTAAAAACATGATTTTAAAACTTTAATATTAAAGTTGATCTCCAGAAGTTGAACTAGAAGTTCAATCTAAAGATGATTAAAAAAATTTTATTGAAATTTATTTCAAAATAATAACATTTAGAACAATTCATTCAATTCCGACGTTTACGAGGAACCTTCGGCCAAAGCTTCGGCTTCGGCCTGAATTCAGGCCGAAGCCGAATGTTTGACCGAAGGTGGTTTTTTTGGCCGAAGGTGGCCGAAGCCGAAGTCGAAGCTTCGGTCGGACACTATTAAATATTAAAGCAACCCGGAGAACCAGGTACAATCTGATGTCAGAACATGATGCTCCTTATCAAATTCTGCAACTTTTGTAGAAGATATTTTTTTGATTGGTTAAATACAAAATTAGCTATTAACCATCATACATTAAAATGGTCCACCCTGTATATGTATGAGTAATGAATTTCTTTAAGGTCTGATCAACCTTAACTTCAGTAGTTGGGAATTTTTGCAACACCATATTTCTACCGAATACTATTTCAACAGATATTCAATAATGAAAGGATATAATATCCTTACATATGTAGCTACACCAACGTCATACGGTATATAGAGATCTCAGATCCACAAACGCTTTGTATAAACGATCTTAGCTCGAGTAAACATTGTAAGAAATAATAATACATGCATTTATACTTTACGATACATTTATATGAATCACGTTTCCGAATCATAGGTTCAAATGACAATTTATCCACCCACGCTAAAACATAATCAGTGATAGTATCGGTCCTTTGTTTGGGGTTTTCTGTGAAAAATTCTCTGCCCTTAAAAAAATTGCCGAAATAATGCTTTTTAGTGTTTATAAATTTTTTTAACGCTTAGAAGACGTGGAGTTTTCGAGATATCGCTCCGGAATGATTCTTAGTAGAGGACTGTCTTCAAAACTAAGCTCTAAATCGCCCATTTTTAAAATTTTGGGTTAAAATAATCGCATCAACAGAGTTTTAATCTAGGTTTATCAACAGGAGCAAAAATTCATAAATCCATTCCATTTAACGATTGGAATAGCTTCGATGATGATATCGCCTTTAATTCCTCCGAGCATAAGTTTTTGCACAGATTTTAATCAATATCTCAGAAACTATTAATTATTTTTGTCCAAAACAGAGAATCCTTCCATTTCCTTGTTGAAATTGTTTTACCAAGCGAGTTTTCAATAATTCAAATTTTATGTATTTAGATAGTTCGCGAATCGAATTTCTTTGAATGTTCAATTTAAAATCAGTAAAAGAAACATAATACTAATACTTCATAAGTTTGAGGATAGAAACTTCGAAAATCACAAAGAAAATCAATTACTTTGTCATTGAATCGTATCCTTAATTCGTAAAATGGAACAATGGCTGCAATCTATATTTTTTTTGGGGACGGGCTGAGAATCTTGTCAATGGCGAGGACACACTTGCCCGGTGTATCCAGTACAAAAGAGGCACTTGTTCTATGGCAATATTTTTTTTCTACAAGCAATACTTTTTTGAAGATTATACTGTAAATTCATCTGCATTCATCGAAAATATACGAAATACTATATACTAGAATTTTATTTCTGCTTATGTCAAAAATATTCAAAGACAAAAGAAAATAAAAAGAAACCCTCTTTAAATAAAGTTCCCTGGTTATTTTCTATATATACCTCAACACCAAAATAATAACAATAATTTCTACCAAACACCAAACGAGTAAAAACACTATTCAAGAGTATTCTGCAGTTCACACACACACAACCAACACACAGTGGAGTATTTATTTCAAATTTCTGATCAAGAGTCAGAAAATTCTTCTCTTTTCTTTTGCATTGAAAGATGTATTTTGGTGTAGTTAGATAACTACCCCATCATAAACAGACGCCTTGAGGTACCTCAACCTCACCGTCCACCTATTTTGTAAACCGCCATCTACTTGCTCTTATGGATACATATTATAATTGTCGGCACTCTCGATTTACCGTGTCATTCAATTTATGTTTACTGTTGTTTGTTAGTGCAGTTAAGTAAAGATTTGTATTCAATATTGAAAATGAAGGTTTAAGAAATTTTTTTTCATTAAATTTATCATACTCAAAGCTTTTTATTTATGTGTCAGGTTTCGTCGGATAAATTTTTTTGTAATAGGGCATAGTTTAAGTATTCTATAATAAGTTTATGAAAAAAAATCTTGCGCGATCTTGCGCCTTTTCTTTTAAAACTAAGAAAAGGATAGATTAAGATAGCTTAAGGAATTTTTCCAAAAATTGATAGCTCTCTAAATATACTTTTCATATTAATAATTCAAATTCAATAATCTTGATGTCCTTGACCATCACTTTGATATTCATTAAAGAAAGAGTGTTATAAGTCTAAAGTGTTGATCTGTGCGTTTGTGTATTTCTCAGTGACATCGTAGCCCCTAAACGGTCGAACCGACTTGATAGAGAGCGTTTTATAACTAAGAATCGGTTTGGTATGGTTTGGTATGGTATGGAGGTTAGCGGACCATGCTCGAGCATCGCGCCTCGAAGCAATGGTTCAGAGCACTTAGCGAAATAGACCCTTGTACTCTATCCCCGCTACGCTTTTCAGTGGCTATTATAACCAACTGATGTACTGAAACCCAGGATTTGCCTAGCGCCGAGTTTCCTAATTTCTTCTGGTTCGACTATGGCCGGACCAAACCAATTCCTTCGCTGCTGTATGAGCGCCGGGCAGTAACAGAGAAAGTGGATCGATGTTTCTTCTGAATTTTCTCCGCATCTATCACACGCGGGAGATTGTCTTTTTCCAATCTGATGTTGGAACTTGTTCAGGTTATCATGCCCTGTGAGTAACTCTACGATGACTCTATTATCAGCTATGTTTAGTTTCAAGATCTCCTCGGCTCTGTTACCGAGCGAGTTTCCTTCACCCAACAGGTTTTTGGCGATTCGCCCTCCTTCGTAGCTGGTCCATGCCTTTAATTGTTGGTTTTTCGGATTATCTCCTAATCTGTCAAGACCTTCTTGGTATGGCATCCACGCAAGCTTTTTCTTGAGTGGGAAGCATGGTGGTTCCCAGTTCAAAAATCGGTTTACAAGAATTTGTCGGGGGTTTTTTAAATTTTGTAAATTTCACTTGTTAATCAATTTTGAGCATAAAAATCACGTCAATATATTTTGGCCAGAAATTTGATCTAAATACTCCACTGTTCAACCAACATCCATACGGCATGATGTTGTGATCCTGCTGCTTCATATAATAAATACTTTGGTACAAACAAACAACAATGTATTTGAAGTTTATCAGAGTGCAAAATTCATTGTTCTTGATTATTTTGAAAATAAAGTGGGTACAATTTCAGCAACAGTCATACTAGAGAATAGTATTATTATATATTTTAAACAGGCTGTATTCTTTATACTTGTGTGTATAGAAAAGAGATTCTTTAGCAATGGATATTGGACGAAGATACATATTCGTCTAAGCTTCGTCTAAGCATAATCGGCTGACCCACTTTTCGCAGCAACTTCGGTGTTTTCCCCCACAACTTGCCGAATCTTTTATTCGAAGAGTTCAACAGTTTCTGATTTATCGTCGTTGATAAGTGATTTAACCGGAAAAAAATTTCGAATAGAAAAACTACTTTTCTATCACTACTAATTCGGGAGAAACAGGAAATTAAATTCAATAGGATCAATTTTGCAAGGAAAGTGAATATCTCGATAAAAAGAAACCTATGCATAAGAGCACATTTTCGTAGGAAAGAACCAGCTTTCGAAAACATGAAAGTGCAATATTTCGGATGAAATAAGCTTGATTCAGATTTAATCATTTCTCGATAAGTTTTACAGTTAATAACTAAGAAAAACTGTTTTAATTTTCGGAAAAAAATTGATCTAATTTGTTTACGGCTAAATGTATATTTTTATGTTTCCTTTTTTTGTGATTGTTTGTATGGAATGTAATACTCTTGTACTGACAAAAACTGTTTTAAATGTATAAACAGTTCTAAAACATACAACCTGTAATATTATAGCATCATGTTGTTGTATATACGTTCAATGTTCTTACTATGTTTTAGTAATTCAAAGATGTTTGAGTGTGATATAAACAATCGTTTTATGTTTTGTTTGATGTTTATATGTCATGTTTTATCCTCTGCTGCTTCACTCTAATAATAGTTACAAATTACATTTACAGATGGTGTATATGTTTATAAGATACTATTGAGAAATCTGTAACCACATCCCAAATGAAAGTTGTTCATGAAACTCTTTAGTCTTTACAAGCGACTATAGATTTCAATATCAAGAAAAAGCTGATTTAAAGACGGCTGGATTGAGGATATTTCTTTCCATAATAAAATTAAGTTGGGATGAAGTATAAGTAGAGCGCATTCTCGAAAAAAGGCTGCGAAAATTGTTGATTTTAAAATACATTTTTAGACAATAATAATTAATTTTGATGTTACTAACGTTGTGCCAGTTGTTATTCTGATAGTTTAACAAATGTTTTCAAATCATTTTTATCAGGGCAGTAATTTTAATATGATTTAATTATAATTAAAGAATAAAATTTTTCACGACAGTAACTCTTTCAGTCTGTTTAGTACATTTTACGTTAATTATAGTTGGCGCTATCCGATGAAAGACGTTCATCCTCAAATAATGTTACCAGTTCCTGTACCACACAAAAATTTCGAGTAGATGTATCGGCTTCGAGCATGCACTTCTATTAATTTTACTAACCAATTGCAATGAATTCATCTTCTAAAAGTGGTATGTGATGGAAGAAAAAACATTTATAAAAAATTAGTGCATTTACGATTCTCCTTGACCAAAGCGAATTTTAATGGGACGGCTGTATTGGATGAAACAATTGGTTTATAACGATGACCAATTCAATCCTGGATTACAATAAAATAGCTAAGTTTTTGTTTTATATTTGAAAAGCATTTCAATTAAACAATTTGTAAAAATTATTAAAAATATCAAAAAATTTTTGATTGATATGAAAATAATTGCAATTTATTGCATTTTAAAATTTTTCAATTTTTATTTGTAACTAAACTTTTCAATTTTTCAATGTAATAACTGCATTATTATAAAATTTAAATGAATATCCTCTGTCCATTTGTTCATACATTCAATGAAAATTGCATTAATCATCTTTCATAACCAATAATATACAAAAAAGTTTACGGCTTGACATACGTTTTGTTTGGAACAGTTCTTTTGTTAGCTGAATACCCAGACCTCAACAACTTTTCAGGATCCAAAGGTATGGAACAAAAATTCTTTGTCTTTTATTTTAAGTAAAATTTGTAGGAACCAGAAATTCAAGAGAAAATGATACTTACAAAATTTATCTATGTTCAAACTAATTAACTAATTTCTTCATTCATAGGTCGTATGATTTTGACTGATTTGGGGCTTTCTTGCTTGTTTATTGGAGAGAGCTGAAGAGAAGAGATATCAGTTTTTACCAGAATGAGTGAAAATTTATGACAGTTCAGCGTGGCTATGGTATCAAAAACTTCTCTTTCAATTTTTGGAAATAGCTATGACTTTATCGACTTCTGTTTATTTCCAGAATGAATTCTATACAAGAGTCTAGAATAAGGCTAGAAAAATGGCTTAAATTAGAATCTGCTTGTATAAGGATTGTCTATTTTCTGTGTTTAATAAGTTTCTGCCAATCATAAGAGTTAATGTATTGGACTAAAAAAGTATTGGCAAGAAAAACTAATTTTTCGATAAAATATCTACGAGTGAATTGACTCGCGAATGCTCTTTATTTTAACCAGAAAACACACTGAAGTATTTATCACCGACTTTTATTGAAGCGTTTCGTTTTCTAAACGATAGTGTTACCAAAAATCTGAAATTTTGCGTGTCAATTGATAAGTATTTAATACGTCACCTGTATAAATTTCAAGTCAATTCTCTGAACGTTTTACGAGAAACTTATAATTAAAACAACCCTTTTTAATGGTGGTACATGGAGAAATTGTAATGAGAGTTGATTTTTAGTCAATAAGTGCTTTTAAAAATGTTACCATCTACAAAAATGAAAAACTGATATATACTCAAATATAAACGCAAAACTTGAAATATTCTAAGTGTTATTACTATAACATTCCATGTGATTCATATATTACTCTTATATTAAAAAAAAACACAGCAACATTAAAAATTTTATTTATCACTCTTTTTTACGTCTTTTCTGATAAATTCATATCGATTCTCTGTACGGTTAGAGAAATATGCTCATTTTTTGGAAAAAACACTGATTTTGATAGATCGTACAGAAAATCATTATGAATTTTTCAGAAAAGATGGATAAAATGGTGAATAGTTGATTAATAAGATTAAAATTTTTTGGTAACATTTTCATTTTTATGGCATCGAAGTACTTCAAGTTGAAGCTTTGATTTTACAATTAATTTTTCAATGGGTTTCATCTAGTAATACTAATAACAATATAAAATAAAATATGTGTATGATTTATTGACAGAAATTTCATATATAGCATCATCAAATTATGGTTAAGATTTATAGCTGATTCATGTACCCGGAAAACTGAAAAAAAAATGTGGAAAGAAAATATTATATCATTAATCACTGATGCTTGGTTTATTTTGCGCTACTTATATTGTATGACGTAGCCATATGAGAAGAGAGTTTTTAACGTGTATATAAAACTCTTTTTACTTGCTAGCTTTTTCACGAGCATTTTCTTCTTTCATACAACTTTTTTTTATTTTTCTTAACAAGAAAAATATTTTCTTCATCAGGCGAGCGATATTTTCATTTCTCTTGTATACAAATCTGCATACTTGTTTATTTTGTAAAAAAATTTTCTTTAGGTTTGTAAAAAATATTATTTTTCGAAGGATGCATAGAAAAAATATAAAGTTTCTTTAACAATATGTTATTACTTTGCATATTGATTTTAAATTGAGTATCTTCTCATCGTTAGCCCAAGTCCAAAAAATATACTTTTTAGCTGGCTTTTTCGTTGGGTAAATAATTGATATCGAACTTCATTTAGAAAAAAGTTTTTCACTTGTGAAATTAAATTACCGCATTTCAAAATAATTAATCGAGAGAAAATTTTTTATCTTTGAAAATAATTTCTTAAAGATTACTTAGAAAAAAAAATGGTATTTATAGTTGATGCCAAAATTAATTATTGATAGGGTGTAACGGAAATAGCGTTAAAAACTCAATGTTTTGATTTATCTGTAAATAAATACACTATAATTAATCCATTTCCTAACAGTTTAGTATTAAACTGATATAATTATGGATTAAAGGAATATAAGGGTAAAAAGAGCCTAACTTGTTTAATGTGGAACGTAAAAGTCGGTCGTGCACTTCTAGCAGGTAGAATATTCTACAAGACTCTACAGATAATTTGGACTCACTGTCAAATAACACGGATTTATTCGCGACGCCCGAAAAACGTGCCATTTTTGGCAAAAACTTCAGTTTTTTGGCACTAGAAAGTCATACACGATAATTTTTTGGACAAAAAAATATTTAATTTTTACATTTACTTAAATATCTCGAGGTAAAAGTAGTTTCTAGACACTATGTTCAGAAAAAAAAATTTGATTTTACTGGCAAAAAGGACGCGATTTCCGGTAGACGTGTAGTCTGACATCGGATACGAAATCAGCGACCAAAAATACCCCCTAAAGTATAGCTTTGACTATAAGTACCGACTTAGTTTGCTGATTTTGTAAAAAAAAAGGTGAAATTCTTGGCCAAAAATGACACGATTTTAGAAAAACGTGGCAGAATTTGTGCTCTCCCACATCGGATTCGTAATCAGCGATCAAATGGGGTATATTTGATAGTTTGAACGATATATACTTAGTTTGCCGTTTGTGGCAAGAGTAAAATTTTCAGTCCAAAATGGTTCGATTTTTGGAATACGTGACAAAATCCGTCTACTTTGACATCGAATTCGTATTCAATGACCAAAAATACCTCCAAGATAGCAATTTTAATACGTTTGGAAGATGACGCAGTTGCGTCCTCTCGAATTTGACTTTCGAACTGCTATCACATCAAGAAGTCAAATTCGGGAGGATCTCGCAACTGCGTCATCTTCCAAATGTGGGCCTGATTTAAATGCCTCACTTACCACAAGTTTAGACAATCGGTATGCCTTATGTCGGCCGATTCAATACCTGACTGAAATTTGTAATCGGGATTTTATACATTGACAGCAACAAAAACTTTTTGTTGAATTAAATTGGAAGAAACAAAAATTGTGTCACAGTTAAAAATACATTCATAGTCTGAAACATGTCACATATTACCAATGTAACGAGTGAAAAAATAAAAGAAATTCTTGAAATTATTGATTGATTTATTATTTATTTATTTTAAGTCGCGTTTCAATGTCGAGGTTATTAACGACTACTATTTACAAAACAGAGATAGATTTACAAATTTTTCTGTTACATAGTGTAATGCATAGAAAATAATCTTTTTAGATTCAACAATTTATATAGATAGTGATGTGAAAAAACTTTTTAAACTGTAATTTTCGTTTCTTCACTATTTTATATAATTTAATTCGCTCTATTAATTTTTATAGATGTCATAATTATCATAATAAATAAAATTATATATATATATATATATACTTTTAGATCGTTAAACTTAAAAGTTTTTATAACATTACATTACGTTAAATGTATGTAATATGAGTTTTAAATAATAAAAAAAGTCTTTTTTCATAATCTAATAATATCTTTTTTAATTCATTAAAAATTATATCTATTATAATTAAAAATATTTTTAATGATTTTAAAAACTGGGATATGCAATATGATGATACAAGGTTTAAAACAAATTTTTGTTCCTTATTCACTAGAATAAATATACCTTATTAACTGAAATGTGTTTCATTTGTATTATGCAATGAATGCAATTTTGAAAAAATTAGGTTATGGGGCTTTTTATTATTATTTTATCGTTCAAAGTTATCTGAAACAACTGAAAACAAACAATTGACTGAGTCAATTGTTAAAATACCATGCATAGTCAGTGTTGATTTCTTTATCACATAACACATACAAACATGTGACACATACATAACTGATAATCAAGTATAGTACATATTATAAAATTTCCGCCTAATTGGCGCCCTCACGGGTAAACAGTGATGTTTACGAAAAAATGTTTCAAACAAAAGTTGTTTAATTTTTGATAAGGAACATTTTTTACATTTAAACTTTTGTTCTATGTCTAACGGTTTACAAGATGGGTCCTACGGACCCAAGACCCAATTGACCTATGATGCTCATTTACGAACTTGACCTCACTTTTTACGCCCTGAGTACGCTGTAAAAATTTCAGCTCGATATCTTTTTTCGTTTTTGAGTTATCGTGTCCACAGACGGACGGACGGACGGACGGACAACCGGAAATGGACTAATTAGGTGATTTTATGAACACCTATGACAAAATTTTTTTTCTAGCATCATTATTTTTAAGCGTTACAAACTTGGGACTAAACTTAATATGCTATGTATATTTCATATATACATGGTATAAAAATGATGAATCATATAGGTTATCCTTTTCAATTGGATATTTCTATATCAAAAAATCTAGAGCGTGTGATAAAAAACTATCGAAAATATTGTAGTTTATAATAATACCATAAAAATATAAGGTTGTCGATGATATAAAAACAAAATTTTAAATTTATTATTTTACGAATTACGAAGATCCATAATTTGATGAACAGACACGACTATAGTAATATTATTGATGATTGAAGAGAGATATCTATATTATCAAATTTATAAGAAGCATTTGCACACAATGTATTTTGTATTTTTGTAGTTGCGTGATATTGTAAAGCTAAAACTAACACATTATTTGACTACAAAGCATGCATTTGGTTTATATGTTAAAATACGCAGGTTTTTCTGGAAGAATCTAGGGTAGGTAATATTTCCTATAAACATCGCTTTATAAAACCATCAAACTGGCTTAAAAGGATTTATTGACTGCCCGCTCAAATGCTATGTGTTTGATTTTCAAAGTTCTCTATCTTTAATATAACTAAACTAAAAACTTTTAAATTCCAATCAGATTTAAGCCGAGATGGTAATGTTAACACAACAATTCTTTTTTTTCTCAACAAGTTATCTGATGCTGATTCCAGACTCTTCCAGGATGCTCCTAATTTTTGTGTGGCCAACATTCTAAAATGACAGAGTCAACATCAGTTTCTTTTTTATAATGGAGTTTAACCCCCGTTTCTCTGACATATGTCTATTACAAAGGCCACCCACATCATGATTTGTTAATCTTTATTTATTTAACTACATCCGTTTATATACAATTAAATTTTATGATGTAGGTGGAATCGGCTACTTTGTTCTTATCCAAGCGACGACAATGTGATCAATTCTACCATTAAAACCATTAATACCATTAATTATAGCTTGATCACACTGCCTGGATTCGAACCCGCAACCTGCCAGTCAGTAGCCAAATGGTCAAAGCAGCTGAATTTCTTTTTTAATTGACCCATATTTTCTGATATTGCTTATAAACATCATATTTGATTCTTTTGCAGCAGTATTTAATCAACTGGTGTGATGATATTTGAGAGTGAATTATTTTCTCAGACCTCAAAATTTTTCATTTGTTTTCTGATAGAAGTAAAATAAACCATAACCATATATTTTGTACCAATAAGAATAATATAATTCTGTTAAATAGATAATGCATTTTATTACAATTAAATATTTCATTGAGATAATTTAACTCGCTCTGAATGAAACAGCAATACCACTCTAATATGTGTTATATTAAAGTTGAGTATGGTTTCAGATCTCTAAACTAGTCTCTACGTAAAGTTTTACTTCACTTTACTATTCTACTCTACTCTAACATATCAGTGATTAAAATAAATTTTGTAAATGATA
The DNA here is from genome assembly GCF_905475395.1 of Chrysoperla carnea. Taxonomy (NCBI): domain Eukaryota; kingdom Metazoa; phylum Arthropoda; class Insecta; order Neuroptera; family Chrysopidae; genus Chrysoperla; species Chrysoperla carnea. The sequence continues at coordinate 132,224,646 of NC_058337.1, forward strand.
TTTGTTATTTGCATGCTATCCCATAACCATTCACTGTTATAATAAAGACATGTAATATTTATGTAAATGAATACATGAAATCTATATCAATGTATATACGTACTACATACATATGTATGTAAATGTTCGTAGGTACTGTAACTATGTATGTATGGAGAATGGGAAGAAGTGTGCGATTTTGAAAACGATGTAATACTAAAACCAGTCAAAATTAAATCGAATTGTATTTTCATAGTCCATTGAAATGTTACAATTTTAGGGCCAAACGGAACATTTTCTGGAGGACGCGATTTTATTTGTGGGACATGTAGGGGGGGGGTCAATACAACCTTAACCCCAAGTTTGTGGGATTGGCGCCCATGTCCCCCGCCCACCATCTTGAAAAAAGGGGTGGAAACATATTTTGCTGTATCTTGTAAAATATTGATTTCTCAAAAAATTTTTAAAGACATAATTTGTAGCAAATTGTCGTGGCTACAATTTTGTCTATGTGACTTTTTGCGATAAACTTAAAATTTAATAAGTTATGAGAAAAAAGTAACAAAATCAAAAATTTCTTTTTTTGCTTAATAACTTTGTTTCCTGTCATTTTATCATAAATTTAGGTGAGAGCAATATTATACAAATTATGTTTTTACAAATTATTTGAGAAATCAATATTTTACAAGATACAGCAAAATATGTTTCCACCCCTTTTTTCAAGATGGCGGGCGGGGGACAAGTGCGCCAACCCCACAAACTTGGGGTTAAGGTTGTATTGACCCCCCTCTACATGTTCCACAAATAAAATCGCCTCCTCCAGAAAATGTTCAGTCAATGTAACATTTCAATGGACTATCAAGCAAATTATAAATTGTATTTTTAATAAAAGGTTAATTATGTAAGTTATAAATAAAATTTACAAAATTAAAAGACTCCCCGACAAATGAATTTTTTTTCTTGTAGCTCTCTCAAAACTGAACCGATTTTCTTGAAACATAGCTAAGAACACTCTCTATAACTTTTAAACAAACAAACAAAATAAAAATCGGCTCATCCGTTTAGGAGTAACGGTTCCAAAGACAGACACACATACACACATATCGATCAAACTTATAATACCCCAATTTTTGCTCTGGGGGCTAATAAATTAATCGGATCTAATTACTTCCTACTTTTCTTGTGAGTTTACCTAAACGAAGGGTATCAGGGGAAAGAAGATATATCAGGATAACTTACCACTACCAGTTGAATGACTGAAAGAGCGGGACTGACATAAGGTGGTTCCAATTCTCCGGAATGTGGGGAATAGCATGGTCGTCTTTAAAAGATTATATTGCTTAGGGTATATTGGCTGGGCATGAAAGACACACTTAGGCTATAAAGTCCATTGTGATATATCATATCATGTATTTTACCACCTTTTCCGCTGATAATTTCATTTATCAGCTTCTCAATTACAGAGATGCTGAGAAATGCCTACCACCAACAAGTTCAATCATTGCAAGAACGGAACTGACAATAGGAGGATTCCAATTCTGCGGATATAAATGAATGACATCGTTGGCTGGAAAAATGCGCTTGCCTGAATGGGCGTTATCTCTTACTCAAATTATAATTTTGAATTCGTTAACTTTCTTGAATAGTTTTTTGTGTAATTCAACAATTTTTAATTCATTTATCAGCTTCTCTACCAAATGCCTACCACCAACAATTTTGAAAAAACGGAACTGCCAATAGGATTCAAGTTCTGCGGAATCTCTTACTGGAATTGTAATTTGACCTCAGTTACATTACGTTAACTTTCTTGAATACATTTTTGTGTAGTTTAACAATTTTTAACGCACATGAAAACACAATTGATATTTTACTTGAAAACACAATTGATATACAATATTTATTTTACAGTATTTTCAAAATCGCATACGTCCTCTCATCCTGTATTATACTAGTTTATAGTACTACGATTGTAGAAAATGGCTATTATTTGTGAGTAAATGCACTTAACTTGCACACAATGTGGAACATTTTAGGGTACTATATGGGTATAACTAAAAACTATTTCCAGTTGTTGCTCTCCTACTATTTACCACCATTTTATCCGATTGTACAAGGTATCTTAAAAAAAAAATATACCTTTGAACCTCGTTTAAACCTGGGACGTGCTAGGTTGCGTTTCTCATGAAAATGCTTTTATATGAAATTTTACATGGCCTTGGACATCTTTTTTTGCTGAAGAGTGGTTGGAATCGAGCCATCCATTCTTCTATTTTAGGTTTTAGTGTAATTTTTGGTTCTCCAAGAAATGTTTCTGAACTATTTAGTGAACAATGATTGTAGGTTTACCCAGATTTTGTAGTATTCTGATGCACGTCAACAAAGCTATGTAGTCTATTTCAGGCGAATTTAAAGTTTTTAGAAAATATTTTTTGTTTTGTGGTGTTGTTGAAGATTTTTGGCTACAAATTTATTTATGGCAAGCACTTCATTTTGGATTATCGAGGCGTATTTACCAAGCTTGACAATTAGTTTTACCAAGTTCGATCTTGATCGCTCAGAGTATATTTCCAAGACTCCTCAAAACTCGCGTGAAGCAGCACAGAGTCAGACGTGAACGAGGTTGTGGAAGTGATAGTTATGATGTTTTATCTTTTCTTACCTGACTTCGCTAAGATAATGGTTTTTTGTATCAGAGTATCATTTCCACATTCTCATGATTATTGGTGTAGCTCATTTCAAAACTTTTGTTATAATTCTCAGCGAGGTATTTGCGAAGTAAAGCGAGATTGTGATGATGAGTGCTTCACTTCGTCTACCTTTGGTAAGGATACGCCAGAAGAATTTGAATGAGAGGTTAAAAGACAGTTAAAAAATATTTCTAAATAGTTATTTTTGTGACATTGTGTTTTTTGAATGTTATAGTTGAATGATATTATTGTGCTCAGACAGAGGATCGAAAGATCTAGTCGACCTTATCTACAATATAATATGTATCTACATGCAGATAGATATAAATACAAATAACACATTATGTGTGTATCTACATTATATCTCTAGGTCTAGATATATCTATAGTGAACAGAGTTATTTTGTATATGCAGTGAATTATTTCAAGCATATATATGAGATCATTCGAAATGTGCACTTTATATTATATCTCCAAATGATAAAAGGGAATGAATGATAGGTCACAATTTATGTAGAAAAGTCAAAAACACAAGAATAAAACTTTAATTCGAATATCATATTTGAACATATTTATTGAGTACTGTATACATAAATATTTCGAAGGCATTCTTTTGATATTCCAGTGGAAATATATTATTCTTTTCAGCAGGAAAAGTTCTGTAGAAAATTCTTGGAAGTGAAAAGGTAACAAAGCCTTAACAAAAAACTTGTATTAAGTGACAGTCAGGTTTTTATAAATTACAGAATAGTTTTTCATCCGGGATTAAATTCTTTAAGGCATTATGAAATTCGATATTAATTAGGTTTCTATTGAATCACTCTTTTGAAATTCCCTTATAAGTCCAGAGCCTTAAGCTTTCTGCTATGCAATACAAAAAAATTTATACCAATAGTACGACTTTTCAGCCGTTAGTTCATTAAGGTTGATTGGACATTATAGATAAAAATCTGAATTTTTTATATATTACCTACACGAAAATAATTATTGGATACTTGCAGTAGTGCAAAATAAATAAAGAAAATTTGTAAAAAATTAAAATTTATATAGAAATGTACTAAAATATTCTCATTTTGAGTCATAAAAGCACATTATTGTTTTATTATATTAAAATTAAAAGTCGTAATTTCTGATCTGTATATCACGTGACCTAAAACACTAGCTGCCATGATGTGACATCATATAGGCAAAAATAATATGTATTGATTACCAATGAAGCTACATACCTTACCTTTCCTTTTCCCTATCCCTTTTAATGACATGTTCTGAACAATATTGTATTGTTTAAAAAAAGAATGAATAAATTGAATTTAAATTTGAGCTTCATAGTAATTGCAGGTTATGTTACCATCCCGATATACTTAATATACTTTAGGTTGAAATAACGGTCTTCAAAGCGTATATACAGTTCAAAAAAATACCACCAGTTTTCGTGCATTATCAGCCATGATGTTTACAAAACATTGGCTACTCATTTGAATAAAATTTATATATTGTTATTTCGTTTTGAAAATTTACCAACAAAATGTTTATAACATGACTTGGTAGCTACAATACAATTGCTACCAATATTATAGCAGTCGTTGCTAGTTTCCAATTCTATAATGCAACAACCTATATCCTACATCATGTGATATAATAACCATTATTATACTTTTACACTATTTGGTAGCAAATAGGCAATGCATTTACATACTATAGAATTATAATATTTTGGTACAAATATTTGTAAATAATTCAATACAAATAAGACAAACCTCTCGTTGACAAAACACCCAAAGGTACATTAACAATTCTAGACTAAATCAATTTACAATCTTGATTTCCAAATATATTTAAAACAGTATATTTTACAATAATTCAACTGTTTACAATTCACTGTTACTATCCACAATGACTGTCCGTAGAGACCTCTTCATACAGACTATTCATAATGAACTCTCCATATCGATTGGCATGTTATTTAACAGTGTCTATAATTACACTTTTATACAGAGCTGTTTCCATCGAAACCATGTGCAATTTTTGTAGTTGACAGCCACCTTAGATGTCAGACTTAATTGCCTTCTTCTAGAAAACTTCGTTAGTTCTATACAGCCACCAAACTCGTTACAATATGAAGGCCATTTGTGTGGCTTTGTCTGCCAAGAAAAGGCTTTGTAAAGTAAGGGGAGTATGGCATTAAAACATTGGAAAAAAGATCTCTGTCGTACGGTGGCATTAAAATTAACATAAAATAAAAAGAAAACACGCAACATCTTTATTTTCAAGAAAGTGTAGAATATTGAGGAAGCAAAACTCAGAAAAATACATTATCATGTACGTTGATACAACGTATTGTACAACTGATCAATGAGCATAGGTACATGATGTTACAGTATTTTGAGTTGTTAGTATCACTAAAGGAAAAGAAGTCCATTAACCAGTTGTTAAAGGACTTGGAAGGACAATCAGTGAAAGCTATTACCGGATGATTACATCCTTTCAGATAAGAGGGTGATTCGTTAAGAATTCAGATAAGAGGGTGGTTCTTGTAAGTTCCTTTGTTTTTAATCACTAATACCGAGGAAACTATTCCCTAGATTAAACTGTAAATATCGAATAGAAAACCCCCAGATATTTTCGATAGTGATGATTCAACGTACGCTATAGTTTACAAACATTTACACTCGTTAATAATCAATGAAAAAAAATTACACTCATTATTTTGGTCCATGTATAGCTATGAAAAATGCAACCTGTATAAATATTTATTTTACTTTTCATGAAACCTTTTTCCAAATATATGTAACTGTTAATTTTACAATGTTATGTAGGTACATTGTTGCATACATCTAACTATATGTAGGTACGTACTTCTTTGTATCAAAGTTTAAACAACAATGTTGTTATTTATTGTCTTATGTATACATTTTAAATATTCAACAATATACATTGTTTTGTGTATATTTTTACCTTTGTTGCATTTTCTGACTACAAAGTAGTATGAATTTTATGTTAGTTATGCATTAACACTGTTCTCTTTTTCAACACTAATAAATAATCTTAGTTCGTATCTTTGAATATACAAGTGAAGAAACAAATTGGCAAATGAAATTTAATATTGGAACTAAGCCCTTATACTAAATGTAGATAAGGATCTATTTTTGCATGACAAGCTTTATACTTGTCTCGTAAAATGACTTTATTTTTAACTCCTGATCTAAACTACCCCTGAACTAAACCCCTAAAAAGGGGTGTTATCAGTTTTACCGCTATCTGTATGTGTCTGTCTGTCTGTGGCATCGTATTGCCCAAACGGGTGAATCAATTTTGATTTTTTTGTTTCGTTTGAAAGGTAATTTAATGAAGAGTGTTCTTAGCTATGTTTCAAGTGCGAGTTTTGGGTTTCCGTACCTAAAAAACTAAAAAATGGGCAATGTGAATCAAAATCGGCTCAGTTTAAGGAAAATGGTGATTTTATTAGAGCAGAGAAATAATCTAATTAATTAAATTAATTTTATATTCCATCACAAGTTTTCTTAATTTACTGAGCACGATTTATATTAAACTAAAGAAACAGGCCCAAATTTCCGAACTTAATATTTTTTTTGCTTACAGCCTGTCTCTTCCGTGATGAAAAAAATTCTCACACTCTCTGAAAGACTTGAGAAAATATATTTAAAAAAACTGTAGATAGATTGAAAAACAGTGAATTAATGAATTTCGCAGTATTAATACCCTTTAAACATTTGTATATTCTAACTTTACGTCTGCACTAGATTCATTGTCGTTGGAAATCATTATGACCAAAGCTCTCAATTATTCTCAAATGTCTAAATCAGACTTGATTGTATTAATTCATAGAACTAAATATAATAATATTTAATACTATATCTACATATAATAATTTCAATGAATTAAATTATTGCATCTTCATTCGTATTAATAATATTAAAATCGTTATAATTATCAAAATTCACAGGGAATTCATCAAATACTCAAGGTAAAATTATAAAAATTAACCTTTCTGGATCTTGCTTACCCCCATTCCCTAACATTCGAAGGGATTGTTTTACACAGCTTAAATATAAGAACAATTTTTTTTTTTTATTTAGTGTAAAATAGTGATAATTCATTGAGTATATCAGAAAAGATGGCCATGAATTGTTGTTATACATTGTCTAGTTCTACCAAGCATTTACCTTTTTATATTTTTCAAAATGTTGATCATAGTTGGAGCAGTAAAATGTCAGATAAAATTAAAAAAATAAATATATATCTTTATAAATTATAGCTCATGTGTTATATAAGCTCTGTTGTATAAGCTATATTATTGTTCAGTTTCGTTTAAATCCATTCGGTTTTTTTTTGCGTGAAAGCGTTACAAACAAACAAACATCCTTACTTTCACATTTATAATATATAGGGATAGAGATAGGAATTTAAAAAAAACTGCTAGTTGACTTTAAATCAAATTAATTCGATAAAAATGATTTACTCAGCCATACGCAAAAATTTCGTAAACGAAAAACAATTGTTTTATCAAAGTTGGTGGTTATAGTAAGTTTTGTTCGTCAATATTAAACTTCCTGTACATATGTTGTTTCTAAAATGATTTTACAATATTCAGTCAGAATAGAATGATGATTTTCGAAAACAACAACGTCATGATGATATGAATGAATTATTATAAAATAATATATGTCAAATCAACCAAATCAAACCACAACACACATCAATAATATCTAACAAACATATCGATTCAATGATTTGTCATTATCGATTAGAGATAGACAAAGTTGAGGTTATGCTCTCTCTACAATTTCTATTTTATATATGAACGGGTATTGTTCGATATTAGGTCTACGATCAGACGTAGTGTTTTACAGTCATTTTAGACGGCTCGAAATTGCAAAAGTGACGATTTAGTATTTTTACTTCACAAATGGCCATGATTCGGTTTGTTTATTGATTCCATTTTAGATGACACACTTTTTAACTTTTCTATTTTTACTATTTTGTTTCTATGTTTATCGTCCTCAAGGAAAATACAGCATTTTGAATCTAACCGCGCAGTTTCCAAGGTTTTTGAAAAAATTGTCAGGCTGAAGGTGATTGTAAACCTACAGTATTGTAAAAAAAGTTTTGGTTTATTGCACGGTACACACATATAAACCAAACATATGCTTTGTAGTCACGTAATAAGTTGTTTTTGGCTTTACAACACCACGCAACTACAAAAATATATAATATATTGTGTGCAAGTAAGGCTTATAAATTTGATAATATAGATATCGCTCTTCAATCATCAATAATCTAACTATAGTCGTTTCTGTTCATCAAATGATGAACTCATAATTAAATTAAAATTTTGTTTTTATATCATCGGCAACCTTATATTTTTATGGTATTATTATATACTAAAAGATTGTCAAAATATTTTAGATAGTTTTTTATCCCACTCTCAAGATTTTTTGATATAGAAATATCCAATTGAAAAGGATAAACTATATGATCCATCATTTTTTCAGCCAACCTTGAACGATAAAGTAATAATAAAAAGCCCGATGACCTGGGAGTTTTTTTGTGATTTTTGAAAAATTTGTTAATCAAAAAATGTATTTATAAAGTTTGTTAATCCTTGCATATCTCTTTTACCATAAGACTGTCTGTCAATTGATTGTGTCAAATATTACACACGGCCCTAGATTTGTTTGTATTAGCTTTGGACGATAAATACATATTTTATGTAAATATTCTTATGACATATGTATTTGCTTCATGAATGTCATTAACATTGTATCAAATTTTCACTCAAAAAATTGTGTAAAAATGTGTGCAATTTTGTTCGTTAAATGTATAATAAAATTTATCTCATTTGAAATCTGATTGACAGATTAAGTCCATTATTCGTTGAGTGTAGAACCTACTCCAGCTACACCTACTTCACTAGCAACTTTTTACACAATATTATTGAAAAAATTATGAAACCTCAAATTAATAATATAATGAGTCAGCATAGAAGTTATAAGTATATTATAAGTATATCCGAGAGTGGCGATAAAAACGTTGAAGGGGCAAATTGAATAAATCAAGAAAATTTGCAAAAAAAACTCGGAACTATAACTTGATGTTTTTTTTTTTAAATTTTGACTCTAAAAATAAATAAATTGGATGTATTTAACGATTGGGTCAATATTTTTTTAGATGTCACGAAAAATCCTAAAGGAAAAGCATTTATGTCGAATTGGTTCTGGAAATTTCTAAAAAAATCGTCATATGAGATGAATTTTTACGTTTTTGGAACCTATTTACTGTGAACTATCCCAAGGCACGAAAATATCATCCGTTTTGCGATAGAACGAGAAATTTCGTTGCTAAACTAATTATATATTATTATTCAAAGGTCGAACGACTAATGTATTTTGTTGGATCATTTCCAAATTATTCAAAAATCAAGAATGATTTTCTTTGAAGTATTACCCCTGTTGTTTTGATCAGTGGCCATAATTGATGAAATTACTTATAGATGATCACTCTCAATGCCGTGGGGGCAATGTTTAGTTGTAATCATCAATTGAATTAATTCATCCAAAGATCAAATGTGTTTATAATGAGCCCTCTAGCTATCATTAATATTAGACAAATATCGTAAGCAATATATATTTTGATAAAAACATTTTCAATTTAATAATATATTCGAAAGGAAGTTAATTAATCGCGAAATAATTCGGTGTGGACTTTTGAATGAAAAGGCTTATTTTAAGCATATCCGAATCGAAAATTAATAATCTATATTACCGAATTATCATTTATTCGTTTGATCAGATTTCCTTTAACAGCATCGGTACACAACAGGCAACTTTTCCCTACATATTATTATTAGAATAATAATTCATATAAAATGTATAAAGTGTGGTTTGTTAGAACTAATTGAAGATAAAATTAAGGATCTATATAAAGGTTTTATAAATAATGAAAAAGATATGTATTTGTTGAATATTATATATACAATAATTATTATATTTAAACACAAATAAAATATAAAAGGTTTTCCATTCAGATCTTTTCAGCTTTAAACTAAAGTTAATAACAAGTGAAAACAAACAATTGACTGAGTTAATTGTTGAAATACCATGTATAGGCAGTGTTGATAACTCTGTCACATTTCACATACATACATATCTGACATATTTAACTGATATTCTCATATAATGCGCAAGTGTTGATGCGCAATCGTTTGTTTTTTTTGACGTCATGTAAATAACAAAAGATATTCACTTTGATATTCCTATATTAATACATACTATAAAATTTGTACCTAATTAACGCCCTCGTGGGTAAACAGTGATGTTTACAAAAAAATGTTTCAAACAAAAGTTGTTTATTTTTTTGTAAGGAACATTTTTTACATTTAAACTTTTATTCTATCTCTAACGGTTTACAAGATGGGTACTACGGACCCATGACCCAATTGACCCATGTTGCTCATTTACGAACTTGACCTCACTTTTTACGTCCTAAGCACGCTGTAAAAATTTCAGCTTGATATCTCTTTTCGTTTTTGAGTAATCGTGACCACAGACGGCCGGACGGCCGGACGGACGGACGGACGGACGGACGGACGGACGGACGGACAACCGGAAATGGATTAATTAGGTGATTTTATGAACACCTATACCAATTTTTTTTTTGTAGCATCAATATTTTTAGGCGTTACAAACTTGGGACTAAACTTATAATACTATGTATATTTCATATATACATGGTATAAAAAGGTTGTATTAAAGTAAATTATTTCGCTGTTTAACAAAATGACTGCCTTTGATTTCCTAGATAGTTTGAAGTAACTAATATTGAGAAAGAAATCATTTTATAATTTCTTTTTAATACTTTAGTCCTGATAAATCATTTTAAAATTAATGAAACTTGCAAACACACAATTGCTTTAAAGCTCTGAAAAATCACTAAAACTACATTGGGATTCCATAAGATATGATAATGAATAATGAAAGTACTTTTTATCCACGAAAGACAAACTAGATCTTTTAAATTGTAACTGTATGATTTTCAAAAATTGGACAATCATAATATTTACAAATCTCACATTTTGTCCAAAAAATAAGAATTTTAAGATTTTAAGTATAGGTCTGAACTTAATTAACATTAAATGTTCGGATATTCTTAATGGAAACCCTTTTATTATAAAACATATATAATAAAATATAATATAGTTAGTTAAGTTACACCTTTAAATTAATATATTATTCATTATAACATTCATAGCGTAATATACCTACGTATGTGTATAGCGGGTGTTTTTTTTACATGTTCACAACTTTAAAATAAAATTAATGTTTGAATATGATTTCAGTCATGTTACCATCTTAGCTAGCGCGTAGATGGCGCAATCTGGATGTCCAATTTTCACACAATTTTCACAGCGAATAATGTTCTATTCCAACTGCCTACGGTTTATCGTCGTATACAAGTGACTTAACATATCCCCCAAAGAACGAGCGATCTTGGTGGTCAATTAGAAATATTTAATAAAAATACAAAATTTCAACAATTTGAAAGCGACAGAACCAATGAAAAAGAATGACAGATCACTAAGAAATAGTTCTACCATCTTAAGGATGTATGTGCATGGTAGTGGGGGCACAAATTTAAAAATAGATATTTTCAATTTTGATGATAAATTTATATTATTACTTGACGATATAAGACGAAAAGTAAGAATAAAATTTTTCGATATCTGGCTTAATTTTCAAAATATCGAAAATTGAAAATTTGGTTTAATTATTTAGCTTTCGATATTTCGAAAACCAAGACACATGTCGAAAAATTTTATTCTTATTTTTCGTCTACATTCATGAAGTTATAACAAAATTCATCATCAAAGTTGAAAATAAGATAAAAATAATTTCAACCCTTAATCTACCTTGTTCTTACATCCCTTATATGGACGGTGACACTTAGTTTTTTTCTTTTCTAATTCATTGCTAATATGTTTACTTTCTATTAAAAAGTTTTTTTTTTAATTTGTTTTCATTCATTCCAAATGAAAATTATCAAAAACTTCCAAAATATGTCGTTTTTTGAGATTCCTCCATAAGAGCCAATGTATTTTATATCGATTTTTAATGACTTTTTTCTTAAAAATTTGCACGGATACCTAAGCTGAAATTTTAACCACATATTCTTTGAGTAAAAGACTACCTACAAACAAATTTTGAGCCTTTAAATCAAACATTGTTGTCATGCTCATACATCCTTAAAGACATGAAAAAATAAAAAACATCCTGTATAATATATGATTATGCTTATATATTTATGCTTTCATGCTTCTGCATAGCATATTATTACACTTGAAAATAAAATGTATTCTCAAATTTGTATGATATTATTATAACGAGTGTGTATAATATGCCTAATAAAAGTTATTAAGTTATATAATACAAGCAAAAAGAGAAATATACAAAATCTGAAGTCGAAAAAATTTAGTCAAATAATGTGTTATTTTTAGCTTTACAATAACATGCAACTACAAAAATATATAATATATTATGTGCAAGTGCTGCTCATAAATTTGATAGTTAGATATCTCTCTTCAATCATCAATACTCTAAATCACATAATAATATAAAATTTTGTTATTATGTCATCTACAACCTTATACTTTTATGGTATTATTATAAACTACAATATTGTCAAAATATTTAAGATAGTTTTTTATCACATTCTCTAGATTTTTTGATATATAAATATCCAATTGAAAAGGATAACCTTAATGTTTTTTTCAGCCAACTTTGAACGATTAAATAATAATAAAAAGCCCGATGACCTAGAAATTTATTGTTAATTTTTGGAAACTTTGTTAATCAAAAAATGTATTTATAAAAGTTTATTGAAATATCTAGTATTATTCAATTATTGCATATCTCCTTAACGTTTCCCAATTTATAGCTCCACTCTTCACCAACCTTGACTTGTATAGACTTGGTAGACAAACTAGAAATGGCGATGGCTATTAAAAAAATTTCCCAACAACTTTTTTTAACCATTTTATATAAAATTGTTATAAATATCAGCTATAATATTTCACCGTAATAACGCCAAATAAACATACAATAATATTTCAAAGGAAAGATTTAATAATATAATTTAGGTATACTCAAAATATTTAACTCGGTTCGTGGTTTACTTATACCTACTAACTAATATCAAGCTTGGAACTGAGAGGCTATAGAAAGCTGCTGTTGCTATGAAGCTACTATGTTGCTATTATAACAACAAAGCTTCGTTCTCACATGCTGTGTGAGCTATATATTTTAAGTAAACATTTAATAAAGTTATATGTTTAACGATATGGTCCACATAAGCTTTTTCGTATTAATATATTTATTAGCGGCTTTCCGCCTGCTTTGCTGAACAATTTCATCCTTAAAAAGAAAGTTTTAGCTTTCAATTTTGTTGTCCTAGGGCTATATGTGTGACCGCCCTCTAGAGGACATAAAGCCATAAACTAAAAACAAATTTCAGTTTAATGATTCCGTGTTAAGTAGCAAATGAGAGGACGTAATGAGCATTTCTGAAAAATACACCGTGTTCTGTTATTGTCTGCTGAAACCCGACTTGCCAAAATAAGCTCATCCAGAACAACAACAAAAACTCTTTTCCAAATTTGGATCTGAGGCCTAATTTGGGATATACGGGTATGGAAAAAGGGGTTTCACACTCCCCTAAGGGATCAAATAACATACAAACAAAAAAACAGCTGTGCATCGCCCTTCGGACGCTATCTGTACTAGTTTTCGAAAAAAAAATTTGCATAAAGGTCACTAGTTGAATCTACCTAGAAAATTTCATCTCTCTATCTATCGTTTAGTATTACAGTTTTAGTGTCTAGATATAAATGTTTATGCAGTATATAGTTGTTGTACCTTATGCTTAGAACAATATGTTGAATGACGAAATTAAGGTATTAATGTACTATTTAAATGTTAGAGCCTGGAATATAATAATAGTATGTTGACGAAGGACCTAAAACCAACACGAATTATTTATTATACAAGTGTTCTGTTTACTGTAAAAGTCCGTAAAATGTTTTAGAAGGATCAAAAAACATTTAACATTTATTAAGCAATTAAGTTACAAAATTACAAAACATGTTTCACATTTTATAAACATAACTATATTGGATACTAGCAAAACCCGGCCACGCGTTGCTGTTTCTTTGTCTGATATTAGTTATTAGAAGAGTAAGTAAAAATGGTAGATTTACCGAGGAAACATATTTGATATTAAAATTAATGTAAGACTTTTTTCCATTTTTTAAAAATATTTCGCGTTTCTAACGGATAGGAATACAAAGCATGGTTAAACATTCTCAGGTATAAATGCAACGAGGTATTGAAATTGCAAGTTAATTAATCTAGAACTTTTCGAGTTTTTCGGCTACAAACACACGGAAGCAAAATATACATACAGATATAACGACACCTATGAATATTTAACGAGACTATTATCAAAGATATGAACCAATACATGTTATCTATGAATACTAAACGAAACTAGACGAAACCAATAATTTGAATTATGATTATACACATATAGCGTCACCTATGAATACTAAAAGAAACTATTTGACATTAATATGGCTTCCATCCTGTTTTCAGTTAAAATTTTTATCGATTTCCCGTCCAAGTCAATCTATCGACTACTTTTCGAGGTCACAAACGAACGGGAGCTAAATTTTTATATATAATATATAAGGGGCGATTTATACGTCTGGTGGTTGAAAGGCTTGGTACGGCTGGTATGTGAAAGTCATAGCGTTATATCTTTTTCTTCTATAAAAATTGCACAGCTGGAGATTTTTTACCATAGGGCTTGGAAAATTCGTTTATTTGGTGGAATGCTTAAAAATAATGAATATTCAAAAAAGAAGATTATTGAATAAAAAATGCAAAATAAAAATTATCCGCCAATCAAAAAAGTGGGATAAACCCTAAATTAATTTTCATCAATTTGTATTTTAGAAGTAAACAGGATCTGAAATACTGTATTATTTTTTACTTTTAACAGTTCTAAGGCAACATTTTGTATTATGCTTTGCTATAATGTAAAATCAAAAAACTAGGAACTTCTAATGGACTCATTTCATTTAAACTATTATATTTAATAATATTTCGTGCTTTTATCAAATTATTCCACATTTTCGGGTTTTCATAGTGACATTTATTACATAAGATTTATGTGTATGTATATATGAAGTCAGAAAAATATTAAATTTGTTGTTTCTGTAAATGTACTGTTATTTTATGAAAATTCTTTCCTTACTCTAACATGAAGATAACTAGATCTCAATACTCAAGAAAGGGTCCATCACTTTAAACGTTTCAAACAAAATGTCAGACTGCGGACAAGCAGCTTTATTGACAAAAGTCAACCATATCAGAAAATCGAAAAATTTTTGATTTGTGTCAAATAAGGTCAACAAATATATGCTAAATCTTGGAAAGAAGCTTCATCTCATTTCTTAAGATTTATAGGCAATCTTATTACAGATAAGATATACAAATTATATAAAGAACATAATTAAAGCTTAATATTATTTCTCCAGCCTAATTTTTGAAGAGGCAATTTCAGACCGTGAGTCTATTCATCATTAGCCGTCACAATAAGCTTCAAAATGAGGGGTAAGGAAGATATCACGTATCCAGGAAAAATCAGGGTAGAGAAATTATATGTAATATTAGGCAGTCATAAAGCTTCTAAACGTATTTTACCTACGCTTTCAACCATATTACTAAATAACATATATGTAGTAATATTCAAACGACATATTATATGACATATAACGTTTCTGTACGCTAAACTAAAGCTTATTTTCAACATCAAGATTGTCAACATAACATATGATGCATTACTTTTGGTGCGTTGTATATAACTTCCTGTTTCCGGCACAATGATACCTATCTCTTGTTACTAAATGTATAATAATTTTATATTACAAAATGTATTTTATTACTTGAGTTTATATCAAAGTCAACTTTTTTAAATTTATATCAACACAATGTTAAAATAAAAGAGTTTTTTTGTTAAGCGTTTTAATTATTTTAGAAATAAATGAGTGATTTGTTTTTGGGGAAACGAATGAAATATGTAGGATAGGATTTCCAATTAACTATTGCTAGAAGCATTCGTAAGACTGCGCTGTTGATTTAAAATGATGGGGATTTCTATATTATAGACCGCAAATTTTTCGAAATTTTGGATTGAAAACTATTGTTTCGCCACATACTTCCTTCCTTCCTATACTTCCGTTACGATACAGCCCGTAAGCTTATTTTTAAGAGTGCCTTTCTAGAACAATCACTCATATTTTATTGATTCTCGATCGACAAATTCGCCAACATAATCTCTCCCGGTTCATGGAATCCAAATAGACAATCTTATTGGTGGTACGAGCGCCGAAGCAAGCTAAGACTAGTGGTTGAAATTATTTGTATCTTGTTTTAAACTTTGATGAATGTAGACGAAAATTAAGAATACAATTTTTCGATATCTGCCTTGGTTTTCGAAATATGCGAAATATTTAAACAAAATATTTTCAATTTTAGACATTTTGAAAATTATACCTGATATTTTATTCGTACTTTTCGTCTAATATTGCCAAGTTATAACATAATTCACCATCAAAATTGAAAATATATTTTTTAAATTTGTGTAACCATTACCGTTCTCCTAATTCTTTGACACAACGAGGCTTTCTTGTTTTCAATAATTTATTAAGATTTTAACTTTAATTAAAATAGTTTTTTTTTTTTAATTTTCACCGAGTAGTTTTGGAGAAGTCTATGAAAACATATCATCCATCTACCGTTATATTAAATACGTCTACTTTTGAAGTCATTTATTTATTTAAATAATCGAGCAACTATCCCGAAAATTGATTTTCAGAATTGATTTCGACTTAGACCAACTTCATATAGAAAAAAATGAGGGCTTTTATCCAAAATTGCCTTGAAACTCGTACATCCATAATCTTAATCTCAATTCATAATCTTGGCCTGAAAAAATTTTGGGAATGAAAACAACTGTGTTCATCTTAGACATTTCTGACGATAACAATTTTCGAGAGAGAAGCTGTTAGGGGGACATGTACCCCAAACTACCAGGATGTGTTGTAACCTGTTATTACTCATTAGCAACATTCGTTTTAGAGCGAACTTTAATGATCTTTTTAGAAAAAGCACACCACAAAAATCTAGTTTTAAGTATCTATCCAAGCGGATACTCAGATATATCCTAGTCTAGCAAAATAAAACTTTGGTTAAGTGTAATGTCAAACTATTTTGTTTAACTTATATATAAATAAATATATTAACTTTACTTTCGTGACACTGTTCTTTTTTTTCGGGTGGTGTGATTTGATTGTGATAAATTGTTACTTGTTATTTCATTTTGGTGATAAAAAATTAAATGGAAAAATGGAGAGAATTGTATTATTTTTTGTTTGTAAATGTTTTAATTTTTTTGTTTAATTATTCATTTTGTTTATTATTATCAGCTAAAGGAAATTGTTCTTTTCCGAATGATTTGTTGAACACACATTCAATTTCACAATTATTAAAAAATACAATTAAAAATTTTGTACTGGTACTTTGTAGGTATTGGGAAAATCATTTCACCGGACAACAACCAGGGCCTTAAAATAGGACTACAATAACTGACTGAGTCAGTTTAAGATCTAGTAAAAAGATTATTTTTGCAGGTATAGTTCAGATTAAAAATTGTTAAAAAAAATGAGAATGACATTACGGGAATGGAAAAAGGATTTAATATGTAGATAAAAAAAGATATTTAATTGAAGCTTTGTTTTTATAATAAGTCTGGCTCAGATACCATCAAAATTCGATGCATGGTTTACTCAGGGTAGTCGTCTCTTGGACTATAAATTTAACTCCAAACAAACAATTAAATTTTAACGTAGATAATAAAATCAATTGAATGTATATGATTTATTGGTATTGGAAACATTTGTCTGTATATGCCTATGTATACCCAGTGTCTCAGAAAAACCGTACACCCTACTTAAAGTACAAAATATGTCGTTGCGTTGAATATGAAGCTTGAATTCTCGTATTAGTTCATAGAAATAGTTTGAGTCTAAAGTATATTCAACAGAAATTAAACGTAAAAACATATTATCGTATAGGTTCGTCGCTTTAACCAAAGTTCCTGGTTTATAAGAAACAAATTTCTAATTTGAAATGATTTTCCATCTCTTTCTCAAATGGAAGTGGAAACAGACAATCAGTCCAATGGATCCATCTTTGCTGATTTACCATTACGAGACTCTATGTCACATTCAAGGATATTATTTTGTATTTTAGAGAATCGAAAGGAAACGGATTGTCTTGAACACCCGGTATATATCAGACATTTACATCAAGGTAATAAAGCCTCAAAGTAAGCTTATATAAATAATAACTGAGTACCTTTTAGATTTAAATTATGTAAATTTCTCCCCTAAAATGTATGTAGGTGTCTGTATGTATACAGAGAGAGGCATGAGTAGATATACAGGCACGTAATAGATATGTGATTCAATTGTATTTATGTATACGTGCTTGTTCGGGTTAAATCTTGCTACTGAATTTTAAAGCAGTTATTTTCAACAGATTGAGTAGAAATCTTGCCAAAAAGCTTAATTTGGATGACAAAGAATGGAAAAGCTAAATGATGACAGGTTAGTTAATTTTTATGCACTCACATGATATGGGTAACAAATGAAAGGGTTTACTGAGAAGAATACATACCGTTGCTATACATTCCTTTTTTAGTTTCAAATCAAAATTTTAAATAAAAATACTATTAAAACTATTTCTAGAAGCTTGAAACGCTTAATACAACTGTATATCCATTTAAACCCCTCTCTGTGTATCTATATATATTTATAATTTCAAACAGATATCTAGATACAATTGAAATGAAACTAGATTTAGTCAAATAAATTTATAATGAAGAGGTTTATAATAGTTTGTTACATTTGATAGTTAATAATAATCATTCTAAAATACTATGACTAATCGGCCCTGGAACTGAGTGTGTTAGTAAATTTGCCAACGTAAATGTAGACATCGTCTGAGTTCCTTAACAAAAAGCCTTTATTATGTAGCAGATTTCGGAGAAATTTCGATTAGTTCTTATTTTATAGTCAAATGAGTTGGATACTCCTTTTGGCAGCTTAATTACTTCAAATAATTATACTCAATTTCCCAAGTAATCCAAAAAGATGGAAATAAAATGATTTTGCGATTGAACGAGTTATTTGAGGTATCTTCTGAAGAAATTGCTCCAGAATACCAGCCCTTGTATCTGGCTCTCGTATTTTAGTCGACATTTTAGAAAATACCTGTGCAATCGACCAAAAGATCTGATTTTATTTTTTTGAGCTTTTACTCAAATTATTTCTATCCAAATTGAGGATAAATAAATTTTACGATTTCTTGCAATTTTTGAAACAATTCGAAAAAGTCATAGTTTTTTTTTTCAGATATAGGATAATTTTGACCCAAAAAATACAAAATTGGTTTATTTTAACGATTTGGCAAATATTTTTTTGGGATACCACCAGAAATCGTGTAAAAAAGCCCTAATTTCGTTGCGATTCGATTTTGTATAATCGTCAAATAGGGAAGCTCCTCTTCCCATGAATCATTCTGTACAATAGCCAATCTCTTTTACTAATACTTGTTGTAACATAAAATAATAACAGTAACTACTATTTGCAATAATTCAACTGGACGTACGCGAAGCGCATTCTAAAGATCGGCTCTTTAGATAGTAAACTAATTACACGAACAAACACTCTCTCTTGGTCCAATAATTCTCATAACAAACTACGAGTTTGTATCTGCATTACAGGGTGAACCATTTAAATTGATAATATGAACATTATTGTAGGGTAACTAAAACACAGGCTCATTGTTCAAATGAAGAATTCTGGCTCAAAAGGGGGTATCTTTTAGACATTTTGAAATGGATCTTGACTTTTAGGTTCAACTTAAAAAAAATTAAACGTAAAAATCTAATTTGAAAACATATTTTTGGATTGAATTTATGTTTTTTGTAAGCGAGGACAGCAATCATGAGAAGAGGGGCTTAGACGTTTTGTGCAGAACCAAATTTAGCATCCTAGGCGGAAATGTTTTAACTTCTATAATATACATTGTCTATGTTTAAAAAAATCTCATTTATTGAAACATATGGGCAATATCATTACATAAATGGTGAAATGGTGTTGTGAGTCTTGTATGAGATTGACTTTGAATATTGTTTCTAGAAAAATACAATCTTGTATGAGATTGACTTTGAAGATTGTTTCTAGAAAAATACAAATAATCTATGAGAGATGGAGAGTTGAGTCTTAATGAAAAATTCTACGAGCAGTCATTTTGGAGAGCTGATATAGCAATACAACATGAATAGTAGAAAATTCGTTTTGAACTTTGGATTAAACATTAAAGTATTCGTTGTGTGCGTAGTCATGGTAGGGGACAATAAAATCGATACCAGCGCTTTAAGTGAAAAATTTTGGAGTAAAAGGGGGCTGTTATGACTAATTTGCAATTCTTTACATGTTAATGTAATAGAAATGTCAAATTAAAATTATTGAAAAAAACGAATTAATTAAACTTAATGCATTAAAAATTGTGAAAATAAGAAATCAAATTGAACAAATATTATTTTTCAAATGTAAATTATCATAATTATTTATTTAAATTTGTGAAACAAGAATATTAAATTTTAAATGTAAGTCTTAAATGCAATCCATACAATTATATACGCATCCATACAATTCTATAATTAGAGTAGTGTATCGTTACCATGGAAACGAAACTAACGCACGGAGCGAATAGCAAAGTTTTCAAAGGATTCACGTGGATAGAACGTCACAATTTTATAAAAATATGTAAAAGGTATAAATATTTTCCTACGTGGATTATTAAGGAGTAACATTCAAATGTAGAATATGACACAGAAAGGTCGAGTCAAATTCAAAGTATCTAAAATGTTTCCTCCTTTGTGGCCAAAATTTGTTGTTTCTTCGTGAATTTGGTTACTTTTCATGATATTTCTATCGATTAAATCGATTCACTCTGTATTTGTATGTATCTATGTGTGAACATTGTACTTTACATGTTCCAAACAATCTACCAATACTACATGCGAACACTTTGAGTCCCATCTATAACTTTATTCATGATATCATCCCCCTAGCATTCATGTATCGAGTCTGGATGATCATTCAAACACTAGGAAACTGTTCAATTTATTTTATAAATATAAACCATGCTAACAAAAAATGAAAAAACACTACTAATTTCGGGATAACTGAGTCAACCTTGAATAGACAAGAATTTGGAGATAAAGATCGCCTATACTCGTCTGGGTGCTTCGTCTTTTTCTTAATCTTGGGTTTATAAAAACCTATTTTTCAGCAAAGTCGGACAAGGTGAGATCAGAAAAGACGAGACACCACAAGTATGAAAGTCATATTATCCCTTGGCCGACTTCATGCAACTTTGTGAGAGTGATGGAAATAGGACGCGATTGACTTTTTGACCACAGATGAGTAATATATGACAGTATTCGAGATCTACTGATGATAACTGGGAGTTGCAACTCGCCAACAGGCGATAATAATTCGTTCTAATTAAAATCAGAAGGAGACCCGCATTCAGTAGCTACAATTTCGCCTACCAGATGGCAATACTTACCATCTTGTAAAGCCAATAAAAATAGTCAAATTTAAATCAGTAAAATCCCGCCAACTGGCGATTAAAATTTTAGACCACCTGATTACTTACCAATATCAAGAACTACTAGTTAGAAAACTATACTTTTTTCTCTTCCTAAGATATTGCGTCCTCTCTCACTCTGATAGAAATTCCTGACATAAGTTTAGTTTAGGGGAGCTTAGTTTTGTGGAACTCAGTACCTGTATTACAATAATAAAGGTATATTTCTCCTATATACTCTAACGTTAGTATTATTGAAGTCAATATCATTTCATAATGATCATTGACTCTGCATACGTACTTCATTTCATTTGTTACACGTATATTCATTTACATGTAGAGCGAGCTTCATTTGTAAGTATATATGGGGGCGGTTTTTGTTTGCCGAAGGATAACTGATATTAGTGAATGTATATCGCACAGAGCATAGCCCCCGACTACAGATATACTTTTTTTTTTCTATAAAATACAAATATGCATATTTGAGTATAAAGTACGACAATTGAATACACCCAAGTATTATGATGAGTTTCCTGAAGTTCAGTTCATAGCTTCTAGCGCCAAGATTGAATTTTGAGACACAAATTGAGTTAGATAAAAAATAAATAGTCTAATTCTGATGTTTGTCGCCTTTAATTTGCACCGTATGTGTGCAGATAACCTGTCTTTTATACCACCCGTTAAAAAGGCAATCAGAAAGCGTACAAAAAAAATACCAGAACTGACATCTAGGTTACCTAAGAAACTAAATTTTTTTTAATCGATTCAGGTTGTCATGAATTTCGAGAAAATGCAAAAATATTTTTATAGCCGTCAATTTGTATTTTTTGTCGAAATTTTATGTTTTATCATTTAAAAAAATTGAATTGTGAAAGTTATCAGAATTTAAAGAAAACAGAGATAATTTAAAGTAAGTACAATGCAATTTTTACGTTATGTCATAATTAATATCCTAATCAAACCAAACGTAATATACGTCACATATTGGGTTGACTACTAAAACAGAAGAATGTCTTTTTTAAACATATATGTTAGGTTAGGTTATATTGACTGTCCACGAAGGAGACACTTAAGCTGAAGATACCATAGTGATACCATATATGTGTTTTACCACCTCTTCGCTGGTAATTTCATTTATCAGCTCCTCAATTTCAGAGGGTGAGTGCACCTCCTTCATGCATATACCATGCACTACAACAGCCCATCACAACTATTAATTGAATTAATTTTGTTGCGACGGCGGGAATCGAATCCGCTACCATAAGCATACCGCGGAAAGGATTGGTTACGTCTTAACCAACTGAGCTAATGGGGTGACCTAACCTAACCTAATCTAGCTATAAAATTAAATTCTTTAAAGAATCAAACAAGTATGTGACTTTTAAATTTAATACCTTAAATTTTCAGATAAATATCCTGTAAATAAAAAAAGTAAGCGCTACATCTATAAAATACCAAGGTACGAAACTGAAACCGGGTGTCTCGTGACACCTCTCCATCTTTTTTTATCGCAAAGTCGGCTATCTTTCTATATTGCTTTGACTTGGTCGATATATGGTTGTAATTTCATCTTAGTATGTTAAAAACGACCTTGCAAGAAATACATGAAAATTTTTGGAACAAAAACATAATTAACACACTATATAAATAAATTTGAATATACATAACATCATATACATCCATAAAATCAAAACCAATTTAACCATATCCTTTTTTTTTAAATCATGGTATTTTAATCTTTCATAGTGATTAACCTTTGTATGTTGTGTATATTATTCCAATTTAAAATATCAAAATAATTTTTTTTTTATAGATATTTTTTTTTTTATATTTGTTATTCTAATCAATAAATATTCCTTTACATTTTTCTATACATTTTTTATGTTATTTCGTATTTAATTTTCCACAATTCTGTTATGATTTATGTCTATATATTGTATGTATTATTTTTTCTGTTCAATAAAATAATAAATTCAAAAACAACAACAAAATTGATATTATTTTAAATATTAAAAAAAAAAAGTGAAAAGAAATAAATCATTTAAATGATTGTTTTTTTGCGTTCGATTTGAGTAATTAATGGCCAAAAAATTATTATTTTTTCTATCATAAATTATCCAAGGGGGTTCTGTTTAAAATGATAAAATTTTTAACTTAAATTAAACAATACGGTAGGTGCCTGATGTTAACTTTGCCATATTACCCATAAAAATGTAAAACTAGACTTGATACCATAACAAAATCTGAAACTGAAATTAAAAGTGATTAAAGAACGAAGAAGTAATCAGCACTCCTTTCAGTAAAACGAAGTTTTATATGTAATCTCTATGGTGATACCGCGCAATGATGTCACTAAACTATATTTCCCTTCTTGTTTAATTAGGAAATTTAATCGTTCATATGTTGCTGCATACTAATGAATATTTTCAAAAACTTGCTTCACTTTCTTGCTCGCCCAGTAAAATTCTTCACCTGAAGTGATTACAAATATTTAGTCAACATCCCAATTTGTGTATGAGAAATCGAAAAAACTTTTTTTTGGAAAGGAAACGTGACGTGGATGACGAAACTTCAAACTCTTCCCCTGTCCTTTTTCTTTTTTCCATTTACAGATAGGGCTCGTGCATTTAAATTTAGTCCTTCATTTAGAGAATTTTTGATTTAGCCATAGCTTTACTGTTCGCTGTTACCGGCTACCCAATAAGATAGAAAATAAGGCCATAATATTCTATCCAAATTCAAACGTGTGAAAAATATTGACAGATAAATTGCTGTTGGAAAAGAAACGTAAAAAATAGAGTTTGAAATGCGATTCAGTGTCGTGATGGATATGACCCTTAAAGCTACATGATTTACCCCCAGATTAATTAAATTATTATCATTGATGGTATATTATTACATTCAAATTTTTCTTACCAACTTTTCTTAAATATTTTCATTTTAATAATAGCAGCTGAGAAAAAATGTTTTTCTTAAAATGATTTGTGACATTATATAGATGTTTTAAATCGTAATCGATTTAATTTTTGAGGTGAAAACTCGAATTTTTGTATTAAGACATTAAATCATGAATTTTTGTATTCATCATGGATTACTTTAAAAACAATAAATTTTATTGACAAATAGAAAGAAGCTTTTATTTACTATTTATAGTAACAAAGTAGATTTGTCTAAATAGCTATACAGTAAGGAATACATACGTAGAAGGTAAAGTACAGTACCCCGGATATAATATACTTTTAATCCCTCTATAGTTAGTATAACGATAAATATTGCACATTTATTTACCATGAATCGAACAATCTATTGTACCAGTGATATATGTTATAGTTATTGCTACCAATGAAATGACTTTCAAATGAGGAAAAAATTTGACTGGCCGGTGTTTTTTTATTTTCAAGTACTTTTACTTTTCTTTTCTTAAAAGGCTGACTACTTTTTATGTGTTTAAAATCACATTCTACGTCAGTGCTTTACGTGGTGGTTATTTTGTTACCTTGTAGTCTGTCATTTATCAAGAATCAAACAACCTATTGTACCACTGATACATGATAAAAGGTACGCATGTAATTTTACATTTTTTCCCCTCTTTTCTAGATACTCATAAGTAGATTAGAGTAGTAAAAGTTAAAAAAATGTTCCATTCACTCCAATTCTATAAAACAAGTGAAATTTACAAAATACAACCCCCCCCCCAGACATTTTTCGGGTACGGAATCTTTTACTCACACTTGAAACGTATCTAAGAATTCTCTCCATTAAATTATCTTTTTCCTTAATGCTTTCTCCAAACTGAACCGATTTTGAGGATTATCACATATTTTTTTGTTTTTTCCCGGGTACGGAACCCTAAACTTGCACTTATAACTGAGCTAAGAACACTTTCCATTAAATTTCCTTTTAAACGATAGAAAAAAAATCCAAATCGGTTCATCCGTTTGGGCGCTACGTTGCCACAGACAGAAAAACAGACACACATATAGACAGGCAGACAGAAATAGCGGTCAAACTTAATCACCCCTTGTTTTTGGTTCGGGGGTTAAAAACCGGTTCGTTGGTCCCAGGGAAAACGATGCATGTGAGAAACATTTGTAGAGCCTTTATTATTTTAATCACATAAGTTTTGGCCGATAAGTTTTTAGACATGGGCCAAAATAGTTCTTCCTTCATCATTTATGACTGCCCTTGTTTTTTTGGCAGATTCCTTGCCTTTCACATACTTTTAATATGGAGTTTATATTTGTGTTATAATGTGAGGAACCCGACAACAGACTCAAGGACAAATATACATGACGACGTCTAACTATTTTGGTCTATTACAAAATATGTTATTTAAAAAACACATGAATGTAAATTTTGATCTCTGGTACTACACGCGCCTTCCTATTGGATATCTATTCGTAAACTATTTCTGTTATGTTAGCTCGAATAGATGTTTTGTTGAAACCACAAGATTGAGGATAAATAGATAGATTTACAGTTTGTGGTGTAACGTTATTTAAACTTGCTTGGTTTTCTCTATGCTATAAAAATCCAAACATCATCAATGCATTAGGATAATGTTATAGATTAAAGTGTTCTTTCATTTGTTATTACCTCTATACAGAGTGTCAATTCTATCTTTTGTCATTCATACTAGAAGATTTTTACTAGGAGCATTTTGAAAATGCTTTCCCAGAGAGTGCTGGCAAGGATTTAATTTTTAACAAAAATAAAAAGGTTTCATGACTTATGATGGTAAATATTTCTCTTCCAATACTAAATCAATTAGTAAGAAAGCCTTGTTTTTTAACCGTCTTCAAACAAAAGCGGAGGAGGTTATCAATTCGACTGATTTTTTGAAGTTATACTTCTTTTGGCGCGTTTGGATGAGAGTGAATTTGTGAGCTGCGCGCGCACGAACGACATGATGAAGTTAGCCACAGAATTGAAATAATAAAAAAATATATTTTCAACACTGAATATAGTTACAGTACTGAGTGTTCATACTATACACTACATAGTACTTATATCCCTGAGCCAGTTCAAGTCGATGGTTGTGAAATATAGTATTCATATGAATAATTAATTTTGAATGAAAGAAGTATAACTTCTAACGCGTGTACATAAGTACACACACTCTTTTTTTTTTCGATGATGTTTGTTACCTCAGAACTTTTGACTGGGTGAACCGATTTAGATGATTCTTTATCTGTTTGAAAGCTCTTGCTTCCCGTTTGGTCCGATTTCTTTTTGGTACAGTTCTGAAAACGGCATCCATGAGAAAACCACAAAAGTCTTAATTTTGCATTAAGTATGCACGACAAGAGGACGAATAACTCAATATCAAACCGACTTCAAAACAAAAACTTTTCCAAAATAAATTAAAATGCACTAAAAAGTAAAAAATAACGATGATATAATGTAGTTAAAATTATTGTTATTTTTGGAGTCGGTGTCAGCCAAGGAAACAACTCTGACAGAACAGTTTTCTACATTAGCTTGGCAGATACCGACTCCAAAAATAACAATAATTTTAACTACATTATATTATCGTTATTTTTTTACTTTTTAGTGCATTTTAATTTATTTTGGAAAAGTTTTTCTTTTGAAGTCGGTTTTCTTTTTGTTAAAAGTTTTTTTATTAAATATTGGCATAGGATAAAACATTAAATAGAAATAATATTACGGAGGAGCTTTTTTTCGATCAGTTTTCTAAGTTGATTGGCTTTGGAACAGTTAAAACGAACAGAATTGTTTCTGTCGAAATCAAACTGTTGCTTTCTCCATTCATTAAGGGTGATGGTAATCTTACACCCTGAAGGATTGAATTTGATTTAAAAAATTGATGCAAAATTTCAAGACAATAATTTGGACGGAAGATTTTGAGGACATTTTTGTCGAAAATGTATCGCTAATACTATTTAATGAATTCCAGTCATTTATTCTAAGCGACTACTAGAATCATATCCAAGTCGGAAGCTGATTTCCTATAGTCTCCTCTTGCTGAATTAAGTTAGTCAAAAATTACGGCTAAACGCAACTTTTTCTATATTTAATCCTTGTATTATTTTTAAATGACGGTGTTTGTATCACTTTCAACAACAACAAAAACAAAAATTGCTGATGGGTGAATGTTTAGTGTAGTCGGAGGAATGTCGGGAATGGGTAATAAATTGTTTATTTACAAAACAAAGAAAATATTTCCTACATCGTATATTATTCAGGGATTCAATAATGATTCTACCATACATGTTTATCTAAACTGGGTAATAATGGCTTCGCTTGTGTACCTGATTGAATAAAACGAGCAACATGTGTAGAGGAAAAAATGGATACTAAAAAGAGAAATCCTTGATTAGGCACAATCTTACCACCTAACTTTAAAAAGAGAGTGTCTCACAGTTTTTAAATTTAAAAAATCGAATCATAGTTTATTGACTATATATGTTCCCGAGGAAATATGATACAAATTAAAAAATATCAAGATAACCTTTACAATTAATTAAAAATATTAATTATTTAATAGAAAAGTTTATCGATATTTATTGTATATTAAAAGCTAAGTAAACAAAAATTATCTAATTATTATTTAATTATCTCTGTCTTAACGCTAAAATTTTTACTCCCCGATTAATAAAAAGTAGAGCTTATCGTGTATTTGTATTATGCGTGTCTATATTTGGCATCATAGCTTCTTAACGGATGGTCCGATTTCTATTTATTTGTCTTTTAAAGGTTATTTGATCGAGAATGTTCGGTATCAAGTAGGATTCCGTAACCCATAGCAACTAGATGAAGAGACGATCTTCAATGACTGAGTAGGTCTTCTTGAAAAAAAGCTAAGAAAACTGTCGATCAAAACAAACAAAAATCGATTCAACCATTTAAGAGTAAAAGCTACGACACCCAAATAGATCTGATTTTTTGTTGGGGGTTTGTTTTAGTTTTTAAATTATATTTTATTTTATACTTTGAGTAAGCACTCTAGGTATATTTAAAAAACTAAAATATTGTTTAGTGTTGAAGTACTAAAGTACTTAATTATACCATGCATATATGTAATATGCAAGGTATACTGAGTTTAGTCCCAAGTGTGTAACGCCTAAAAATATTTATGCTATCAACAAAATTTGGGTATAGGTGTTCATAAAATCACCTAATTAGTTCATTTCCGGCTGTCCGTCCGTCTGTGGGCACGATAACTCAAAAACGAAAAAAGATATCAAGCTGAAATTTTTACAGCGTACTCAGGGCGTAAAAAGTGAGGTCGAGTTCGTAAATGAGCTACATAGGTCAATTGGGTCTTGACCTATGGGTCAGTAGGACCCATCTTGTAAGCCGTTAGAGAAAAAACAAAAGTTTAAATGTAAAAAATGTTCCTTATCAAAAACTAAACAACTTTTGTTTGAAACATTTTTTCGTAAACGTCACTGTTTACCCGTGAGGGCGCAAATTAGGCGTAATTTGTATAGTATGTATTATATAAATTGTATATGTATGTGCAATGTGATAAAGTAAACAACACTATTTATGCATGGTATTTCAACAATTAACTCAGTCAATTGTTTGTTTTCACTTGTTTTAATTTGCCATCAAACAGATTGAGACATAATTTAATATTGGAAGTATTTTAATACTGAAAAATTGAACGAAAACAATAAAAAACCACGCTAATTATAAATTTTTTTATTTATTTTAGAATAAATAAATAAAAAGTATTTTATAGCTTAACTATAACACCATGTTACTATTATTCTTCACCTCGTTCTCAACCAAACCCCCCCCCTCTACCGTTATTATATAAAAAAAAAACTCATTCTACTTCAAAATTTATTATTTAAGCATCACAAATTGTTTTAAAAATTTAATTAATTTTCATTATTTTATTTACTCATACAAATACAGAATGTCTTCCTTGAAAAACAAACTCATACTCATTGGTTAATTCTTAATGAAAAAATAATTTACAATTGGTATTTTCATTGACCAGTAGTTTCATAAATTAAATGTAAAATGGCTTTTCCAAACTTCATGTAAAAATAAAAAAAATTTTCACAAAAATTCGATTTTTGTTTAATACACCTTTATGTATTAAAACCTTCTACCAAACGTCTTTATTCGAAAATGTTTGCTCGATGTCATCGAACACTGATTAACCATTTCGTCTTTATACAAAACAATATTTTGTCTGGCATATATAACTTCATAAATGTTGATTTCAAGAAGAAAAGTTTAAATTAATAGTTTTAGAAAATTTGTAGATTTAAAATTTCTTTAAGCATTTTATTGTTTAAACAAATGTTAGAAGAAATATTGGTCAAATAATCAAAAAGTAAATCGTCATAGTTGTATAAGTCATAAAGGTTCAGTGACACAAAAAAATTATTGTGCAAAAAAGATAGGAAATTTAATTATCTACAATAAAGTCTATTAGCATTTTTGGCTTAGTCTAAAGTGCACGGTTGTCGTCCTATTAGCTCAGTTGGTTAAGGTGTAACCAATTCCGTTCTACGACGAACTTAGCTTAGGGTACATTCCCGTCGTCGCAACAAAATTAATTCAATTAATAGTTGTGATGGGCTGGTGTAGTGCATAGTATATGCATGAAGGAGGTGCATTCAGCATCTGAAATTGAGGAGCTGATAAATGAAATTATCAGCGGCAAGGTGGTAAAACACATATATGGTATCACAATGGGCTCTATAGCCTAAGTGAGTCCTTCGTGGACAGCCAATATAACCTAACCTAACCTCAAGTGCACGGTTATGGAGATATAGCCCAAAACACTTTTCCTTAAAATAGAGGCGCATCCCCCACCATTTTCGTAAGGATTTTGTGCATTTACATTCAGTACGTGAAGCAAATAAAAAAATAACTCCTTTAATTTAATGCAGAAAAAAATTCTCTGTAGTCTGAAGTATTTGTCATTTAAAATCCCGACGGAACATATTCAAAAAATTGCGTATGATTTGTCTCTGGGTGTTGGCCTTCCTGTAAAAATATTTTATTATTAAACGCGTCTATGTGTACCCAATGTTTTTGTTATGGGTATGCACAATGGGTGAGAGTATCCATGAGAATTATAACAAATGGTTATTATTAATTATTAACAAATATTTATTTTCCAAAATAAAAAATAAATAATATTATTTACAATGAATATTTGTGTTATATTTAAACAACAACGAAAAACAATTGAGGGTATGATGATTCGAAAGTGTGGAATAATCTGGTAGAAAAAAAAGTTTGTCTTTAATAATTCTATTACTTTTTGTCTTAACTAACTTAAGGAGGATCCCTCACCAGTAATAGAAAAAAATAAATTAGTAGAAAATGATCCAAATTTTTAGTATGTTGTAGTTAACGATACATATTATTAAATCCAAAAAAAATTTGGGTATCTTATCGATCAATTAAGAGAGTAATTCTTAATTAAAAATACACTAAATAACATAATCATCCTCATTTCATGTTATTTAGTGTATTTTTAATTAATTAATTACTCTCTTAATTGATCGATAAGATACCCAAATTTTTTTTTGATTTAATAATATGTATCGTTAACTACAACATACTAAAAATTTGGATCATTTTCTACTAATTTATTTTTTTCTTTTACTGGTGAGGGATCCTCCTTAAATTCAATCTTTTTCGTAGTATGAAAGTATTAGATTTTTGCGCAAACTTTAAGGGATCGATATTTCTTCAAAGTAACTTCGATAATTATACTTGAAACTTGTGCCAGTAGTATTTAAAAGTAATTATCATTAAAATTTTTCATAATCTTTTGACGATCCGCGATCTTTTTTTTTGCCAGGAATGACGTTTAATTGGTTTGATTTTGAGTCTGAGAACATTGTAAGCTGGGATTAGTTTGGAGGTTTTCTTTTTCAAAACACTGTATACAGATTCCGAAAATAATTATCCGGTTACTAATAGAAAATATATTCCCCGAGAAATTTTTTGTTTGTGTATTTTCACTTTCAGTTTATTTTCTGTTTTATAAATATTAGATGTATTCTAAATTAATTAGAAACGAAATAATTAAAGATAATGTAATTGCTTCGTATCCTACTGTATGTAGACACATTTCGATATGCAGGTAAAATGAAGTATTAGTCCAGTCATCAAAGCGTTTTACGTAATTAAAGACATGACATATAAGCGCAGTTTTGCAGGCATGAGTGGAACTTAATGGAAAAGTCAGTTTGGTAGAAATACTATTTTTCCTAGTTTTTTACTAATTTTATTTTGTATAAAAATTATTAAGACAATCAGAGCATTAATAAATCTGAAAATTGAAGATATCATAAAAATTTTTTAATATAAAACTTCAATTTCTATCCTAAACTTAAAAGCAACCATCCAAAATGTAGGTACAGAGAGTCTAAAAAGTTTTTGCTTCATTATTCGACAATCGTAAATAATCGAAATTCGAAAATCAAAATAATACAAATAATAGTACAGTTAAATATGTTACAAGTAAAGAAAAATGAAAGAAACAGCTACCATTTTGTTAAAGCATCATGGAATGTGTTTCTTAGGTGTCAGATATCATTCGTAACGCATGAGTTAATAAACAATAAATTGTTATTTCAAGAGAACGGTTAATGTTAAAGTTGACTTACAAAATGAATATATAGGCAACTTGAATTACGTATACGTTATACATGTATAATAGTTTTCGATTTTTTGACATTTGCGTTATTACTAATTTTTATACCATGTATATATGAAATATACATAGTATATTAAGTTTAGTCCAAAGTTTGTAACGCCTAAAAATATTCATGCTACGAAAAAAATTTTGGTATAGGTGTTCATAGAATCACCTAATTAGTCCATTTCCGGTTGTCCGTCCGTCCGTCTGTGGACACGATAACTCAAAAACGAAAAGAGATTTCAAGATGAAATTTTTATAGCGTACTCAGGACCTAAAAACTGAGGTCAAGTTCGTAAATGAGCAATATGGGTCAATTGGGTCTTGGGTCCGTAGGACCCATCTTGTAAACCGTTAGAGATAGAGCAAAAGTTTAAATGTAAAAAATGTTCCTTATAAAAAATTAAACAACTTTTGTTTGAAACTCTTTTTCGTAAACATCACTGTTTACCCACGAGGGCGCTTATTAGGTGCAAATTTTATAGTATGCATTAATATGGGAATATCAGTGTGTGTGTAGCTATTTAAAAGTGGATATCTTTTTTTAAAGACTTTCAGTCCGTTAGTTTCTTGCCAGAATGCAAGAAAATGTGTTACAACCAATTTTACGATTATTATTTAACGATTCAATCGCTGTTCCATTGTTACATGTATTTCTTGTGCACATAATTTAATTTATTATTAGTATTACTACCTTAGGCCAGAAAGAAGTCGAGACTGATATAACATACGTGGGGGTATACAAAATTCTGGCCGTGACTATCTTTCTTCTTCTCGTTCACATTTCACTTCGGAAAGAACAGCTTTTTTGATTTGCTAGACTGTTACTATGCTACCAAACCAAGGTACAATAGTGCTTGTGCATTTGCTCGGAGCTAAATGCGATCGAGAATATCATGCTTTTGGCTAGGAGATTCAAAAAAAAACTTTTTTTTCTGTAATGACTGGACTATGTCACGTGTTTGTTTAAAGTAAACCATATACACACATAATAATCATAATGGTACAAACGATGCGGTAAATATTCAATTACACACACAATGTCTCTATGTTACCCCCAAATAAATAATATTGGTACATACCTAAACCTCGTACAACCAACCACTAGCATGAAATATTGCATATAAATCATTTTTATCATTCAATATCATTTGATTCAATTATATTAATTAAAACACGTCTTTGGTACATTTATCAATATTTATGTAGTCAGTCGATTTACTATTATATTATTAAACTACGGACCTGCTAGCTGACTGAGCTGCTATGTTCGTTTGGTACATGGTGCTGCTGCTTAGTTCTATCATGGGTGCTTGTGGTGTTTAGTTCGTTTATATTTATTTGTACGATATATTATTGGGTTCAACTATAGAAGCATACATGTTATGGTAATAAATCGAATTTTAGTATTAATTAATCACTTTTGATCAAAGTACGAACCATTTGGTACGAAGTTATTGTTTAAGTCCAATTTTGGTTGATTTCTGAATGGTAACTCAAATTCAATATAACGCTAAGATGTCAGCGCCACGAGAAAAAATCGATCCAAACAGTGCGATATCTTAGAAACTCTGCATCCAATCATTAAATTAACCGGATTTTTATACTTTTTGGATCAAAATTACTTCATCTACTGAGTTTCATCAAATTCCAAAACAAAATCTTTTTTTCGTTTTTCTCGATTTTTTCAAAGGGGTACCCCTTAAAAAATTGCAAAAAATCGAGAAATTTTTTGGATCTCCAATTTCGATAAAACTCAGTACATAAGGTAATTTTGACCCAAAAAGTACAAATATCGGGTGCATTTTATGACTGGTTGAATAGTTTTTGGGATACGGACTGAAATCGATCCAAATATTGCGATATCTCAGAAACTCTGCATCCAATCATTAAATTAACCGAATTTTTATACTTTTTGGATCAAAATTACCTCATTCAAAGGAGTTTCATCAAATTCCAAAACAAAATATTTTTTTCGTTTTCCTCTATTTTTAAGTAGGCACCCTCTTAAAAAATTGGGCAAATATATGAAAATATATCGTCCATCTACCGCTTCCCCATAAGACCAGTCTTAATTCATCCTACTTTTGAAGTCATTATTTATTTAAATATTCAGGCAATCCCCCTCTGAAAGTTTAAGAATTGATTTAGACTTAGTCCAACTTCATATAAAAGTCCAAAATTTCCCTGTCTAGATTTAAGCTACATGCTGATTCAAGGTACATTAGACTCTCGATGCTACATTTTTCCCTATATATCCGAGCTTTACCTAGACAGCGACAACTTTCAGATATTCGGACTATGATTATAAGAAATATTTTATTATCATGCATTAAATGTGTATCAGTCAGATAGATGTAACTTATTACATACGTTCTATGACTATAACTATAATATGTCTATGACTATCAAATATAATTGGAATTAAAGACATGATATGTGTTAGAACTAACTATTATTATATTTCGTGTCAAATAATCAGTGAGATATTTAGAGTAACTATGTTATGGGAATCATTTTAAGTATGTACGTATGGTATATACGATACCTATATAATGTTCTACTTCATTTTATAGATATGGATAATATTTAATAATATGGCAGCTATAATACATTTAAATTGTAACATATATATCTTAAATATATATATGTTGTTTAATACATTTAATGAATTATGACTTATTTCAAAATTGAATTCTAGTCATTCATATGCATATAATGTCACATATTATTAAATATTTTAGTACAGTGTGCGTTAAAAAAGTCACAATTTCTAAGAAATTTTCATTTCCTACTCAAATGAATATAAGGTAAGTGCACATTATTACGGGTTAGTACGTTATTCCGGGAGTTTTTTATTTTGATCAAAAAATAAGAAACACTAAATAAATTTTTAATTTTAAAAAATAACAGAGCCTCTAGCACTAAAATATGAACAAAAAAAATCGACTTTTGAACAAATCAAATCACACGAAAAAGTGATCGATCGGTTAAAATCTGGTTTTATAACAAATATGTTGTCTATAAACGTAAGATGACAGTGTTAGATTGTTAAGCTTTTTTTAGTTTACTGGTAAGTTTATCATTTTTGAATATGTAAAAATATTGATTAGAATGAATAAATAAATCGTTTTAAAGCTTTTTCAAATTATTTTAATTAATTATTTTCTTTAAATTATGATTCCCGGAATTATGTTCTTAAATCAGTAATAGTGAACCATATTACGGGAGTCTACCGTAATTAGGGAAATTGAGAAGTAATTATTTTTAATTCTCATTTTAAATTGGTGTTATAATTATTAAAATATTTTATACTGATTGAAGCAGTAGATACCGTAGATTTTTGTGAGGTAATTACGGGATATGCTTTTTTTTTTTAAATTTGGCTAATTTATGCTTAAATACTTGCTTTTTATGATAAGTATATAATGTGTTTTTAACTCCCGGAATAATGAGCAGAGTTTTTACTTATGTATACAATTCCGGGAGTATCACCATTGTAAAGGAGAAAATTGAAACTTGATTTTATTTTGTTATTTAAATTAATTTTTGATGATTATTATTGTTAAAATAACTTTTACTATTATTAAAAGAATTTAAAAAAATAACAATTCTATTATCTTCATTAATTTAATAACGATAATATTTATAATACCAATGATTTATTGTCATTAGTATTCCGCAATATGTTATGATTTAAAAAAAAATTAATTAAAAATTTAAAATTTTTATGTTTCAATCAAATTTTATATGATAATACTCAATAATCTTAATTACATTAAACAGAACAATTTTTTAATTTACCTATGTTAAGTGTGTATCCCGGAATTATGAACTTTCATTCCCGGAATCAGGTTCCAAGCCAAATTTTATCACGGAATTAGAGACAAATTCAAAGTCCAGAAAATAACGATTAATACTATAAATTAAAGACTTTGGTGTGAAAAAAATGATCAAAACTAATTCTCAATAAATCATTTTATACGACAAACCAATTTTTATAGTGGAAATATTTATATTTATTTCAACTATCAGCTTCAAAGTGCATTATGCCTAAACATCCGGTAATATGGTATATTTACCTTACTTCTAAATAATTCATTCTTAAAATATTTCCATTTCAACTTACGGTTACTTTCTAAGAATTATACTTTCATTACGATTTAGTCTAAATTTAAAAGTTCTCCATGAGAAACTGGCTTTAATATTTTATGCTGCAAAACCATTTTCCTCTCAATAATTCATAATTTTAAATTTTCTGTTATTAAAAAGGTATACATTTAAATAGCTCTACTTTCATAGAACACTACTTCTGTAAAAATTGAACAGTAAAACTAAGATGTTGGACTTGACGATTTATTTGAAATGTTATTCGGTTAAATTGAAATTAATTAATTTTCTTTTAATATTTGCTAGTTTGTAGGCTACTAAATTTTTTGCTTATAAAATAGCTCAACTTTCATGTGCTCTTCGTGACCTACGAGAGTTTATAATAAAACATATAGTCGTTAAATTGACATGCTAAAGGCATAGGTCTCAGAAAACGGCTCATGTAAGTTGTAGGCCAGTAAAAGCATTTTATTTTACTAATATTCAATTAGCATTTGTGAAAAAGTTAGCCGGTTGTTATAAAAATTTATTATGTATATTTTTCTTATATGGCCCAATTATGTTTTGGGCTACATACTTTATTACATTCTCCGTTTCAGAGTATTCATAATGAAACATATAGTCGTTAAACTGATATATTTAAGGTGATGGTCTGAGAAAACGGCTCATGAAATCTGTAGGCGAGTATGAGCATTCAATTTTATACTAATTTTTTTTTGAAACATTTCTATAAAAATTGGCCGGTTGTTGATAAATTTTCGTACCCTCGTTTTTCCGGCATGTTGGGGGTGGAAGTTACGTCAAACGGCCCAATATTTTTGCAGGCCACTATTATTCTCTCTTATTATATTCATTTATGTTGCATTCAAGAAAAAAGCAAATGAATGTTCATATTTTTTAATAGGCCGTTTAAATGACATGTTTAAAATTTTCCGTAACTATAAACGTTGTAGGTTACAATGAAATAAAGCCACTCACAAAATTATGTAAAAATGTTAATCACCAAACTATACCCCTTCTCTGTACTGTAAAGGTTTTTAAAGGTGTGCTTTTAAATAATAGCATCAAAAATATTTTCCCTATTTTTGTTCTATATTCGAAGCAGCTTTGTCTTTTTAACTGTTTTGTAATTGGAAATTATCAATAAATCAACTTTTGATAGATTATTGGACGGATATAAAATAAAGTCATATATCTTGAATGGAGAAAGTGTTCCTTCCTGTAGGTACAATTTGTGACTTATGGAAAGTAATAATTAATTTATATCGATATAAATTCGATCACTACATAATACCCCCAACGTTGGTTAAAAAAAACAATTGGTCGGAAATTACCAATGAATTAATTTCTATTAAGGACAAACGACAAAATATAATAAAAAAAGGAGGTTCCATTATTACATACATAAAGAAGATACAGTGCCACAGTGTATTATAACACAAAATAAATATTTATCTTAATAACACTCTTGATAAAAATAAAGTCAATATAAGGTGCTGCATTATACAAGAAGTCCCACAATGGCGTAATTAACAAACGTCGGAATTAAACTCATGTTAAAAGAAACAAGTGAAACAAACAATTGACTGAGTTAATTGTCAAAATATTTAAAGACTGTCTTTATTACACTGTCACATTACACATACATACATATCACACATACATAACTGATATTCCCATATAATACATATTATATAAGTTGCACATAATTTGCGCTCTCATGGGTAAACACTGCTGTCTACGAAAAAATGTTTCACACAAAAGTTGTTTATTTTTTATAAGGAACATTTTTTACATTTAAACTTTTGTTCTATCTCTAACGGTTTAGAAAACGGGTCCTACGGACCCAAGACCCATTTGACCTTTGTTGCCCATTTACGAGCTCGATCTCACTTTTTATGGCCTGCTTGATATCATTTTTCGTTTTTGAAGTATCGGGTTGACAGACAGACTGACGGGCAGACAACCGAAAATAGACTGACTAGATGATTTTATGAACACATATATCAAAATTTTTTTCGTAGTATCGATATTTTTAAGCGTTACAAACTTGAGACTAAACTTAATATTTATATTACTATGTATATTTCATATATACATAGTATAAAAAGTAGAATGTTTTAAGTGACCAAGATTTATTGCAACTGTGCACTCAGAGCTTGCCTTTGATACCTGGAGAATTAATTGCTCTTTCACATACTTCGCAATCAGAGGACGAAACAAATACTGCCTAATCATAAATTGTCCGGAGATCTTGATGTAAAACCTTTGTCTTATTATCTCATAATGTCCAAAGATAATAATTATAATGGGACATTCTGTACAGACGTACATAGCGCTTATGAAACTAAATTGCAAGACATTATCAAAATAAATGTTTATGTACTTTATTCTGATCAGCTTTCAGTAGCAAGAGAATGGGTTTATTGTTGCAGTGTATGGGTTCTTTTGGTTTTGGTGGTTAGACAATATTGTGGTTTGATGTTGGTGATCGTTTATATGTGTGTGAAGATGCATTTTACTATTACTGAACGAATTTATTTGCTCTAGAAATAATAAAATAGTTAATGATACAAATAAAAGCTGTTTCTTTTTTTTTTATAATTTATAAGTCCGTTAGTTACGATTTTATTATAGGAATAAGGCTACCGTTTATTTTTTGTACTTTGTAACAAGTCAAAAATTTATGTGGAAGTAAACATACTGAGAAAGGATGTTATTGAGTCAGCTGCAAGTGTTTTAGACCCATAAAATTATAAATCCAGCTTAAAATTGAGAATTGACCGATATTTTGAAAAAATTTTTAAAGAGTTGAACAACGGATATGTGGCTTTGTTCAGTGCTGGACAAAAGTCAGAAGTGTCAGAGAGTGAAGTATTAGGTCGCAATTATACTCGTTGGAACAAAACGTATATGAAAGAACTTATTTTGAACCCCTAAAATTTTATAGAAATTGTGCCGAATAATTTTGAACGAATTTGTTATGTGAAATGTACCGAAGTACCATTTGTAAAGTCGATATATGGGAATCTAATTTAGCCAGTTAGAATACACAAAAACTTGGTTACTCATAGCTGTCTCCTTTCGTGTGATTTTGTAGGGTATATAATGGTTAATTGTCCCTTTTATGTACATCTTAAGTTTTTTTTGGACAAAAACCGACGATTGTTTTTTGGGGAAGTTTTTTTATTTATAACAATAAACAAAAATATTACGTAAGTATTAATAATATAACAAAAATTATTTGCTTTTTTTTCGAATAAAACCACATATGGACGATAATAGCTCTAATATAGAATTCGAATCGGTTTCCAATCTAGCGGCGTTTTCAGAGTTAATTACATCTACTTCTAACCCCGAATTGTCAATTACAAAAGTCATAATGGCAATAACAAAAAAAATTTCAAAAATTTCGAAAAAAAAGTGTTTTTTGATCAAAATTTGATACAAGAATGACAATAAAATAAAATAATTGCTTTTATTGACAGATTTTTAATATTTTGGGATTAGTTTTAGTTTAATGAAAGGTTTCGCAAAAATTTATCGATAGAAGTCAAATAGAAGTCTTTTTTGAATTGATGGAACAGTTTTGTAAAACATTTCCAGGAAAATGCATTGAAAGGAAAATATATTAGGTAATACAAAAATGCAAAAAGAGGATTTAAAAAAAATTAAATGATCCTTAAGAAACGTATATCATCGTTTTCTTAATGAAAAACTTTCAACGTTTTTTCTAATCACAAATAAAGCTTTTGAAGAATCCAATCCCGAATTTACCTACTTATAAAATGAAGTATATTTTCAGTTTAATAATACGATTGTAAAATCGAGAAATATTAAAAGCTTTACTATCAAACCAATATCCAGATATATAGACGAGCGGATTATATTTGTTTTATTTCCTTATAATCCAGATGGGCTCTGATGTTTGGAGAAAAATGGAACTTTTTCAAAGATCTCTTTTTCTATAAAAATATATATTCCCAATGATGGCCTTCAGTATATAGCTATATATTTAGTGGCTCAACTATTAACCTGATAACTTTTTCTCCCGTTTCCGTTCGTGATAGATTCTGCAAAAGAATAAACAATACTTCGATGAACCGCTCGCCTATAATGTATATATAGGTACATCATATATTGTATTCTCACTATAAAATAAATGCTTGAATGAAGCTCAATTCAACCGAATTGCATTCAAAAGTGTGTTTCTTATGATACACATATTTTCCAATAGTAAGGTAATATTTGCTCTAGTACAGAATGTATCAGTGAAGTAAGTTAACCTCGATGAGTTTGTATAATAACAATAATTAATTTAAAGAACTTAAAATTCACTTTCCCGTATTTCAAACGTTAAATGTTTGTTCGGAACTTGAATTTTTGATATGAATTGTTTAACTAACGCTCAACGCTTAATTTGTTCATTTGTTATAGCAGAAATTACCATTCGGTAAGAACTGTGCATGGACTTTTACGGGAACATTATGGTCCATTTAATCGTCCTAGTAAGCGAACCATTTGCATTATTATGCAAAAGTTCGAGGAAGATGTTTGCTTTGGACATAGAGTAAGGCGAATGTGTCATCGTAGCGTGGGTTCAGTCAAGAATACGCCATTTAATTTCTCTTCTTAAGAGCCGCGTCTATATCAACAAATAATTTTGGAACATCTTAAAACTAATATACACCAAGTTATAGCTGAAAAAACCTTCCGAAACGCAAAAGGTTTAAGAAAATTACCTCGAACGAATAAACTGATGCAGAAGTGACCAATTGGCTGGTATCTTGGTATATACTATAACCAAGCTAATATTCAATTTTGTGTGTTAGAAAAAAGGTAGGAAAATTTTGTTTTATTTTGGAAATTCTAAGGAGCATCGTCATAACGATTTTTATAACGTCATACGTGCAACAAAAAAATGGTGGAAGCGCAAATAAATTATCAAAAGTATTGTTATATGCAATATACAAGCCATTTAATTGCGTTCCCACCATATTTATTAAAATTATAACATTATTTCTTAAATATCCCTTTTTTAACATATTTTTTATTAATTTGCTTCTTGTATGTCCGGGTGCAATTTTGTAATTGATTTTAAATTTCCCGATGAGTTAGAGCGTTGAAATCTGGGCCATAGCTCAGAAGTGGATGACAATGCATTTGTATGCATGTGAGTAACAAAGAAAAACATGGGGCACATTAACTTTTTATAGTTATGCATTCCATGTTTTTCGTTTCCATTTTTATAAGTATTTTAATATATATATTAATTATTTTATACTTTTTAGTCCGTTATAAAAATATGGTACAATAAAAATTATTTTTTCTAATCTCTGGATCATTCTATAAGAATCATATAAAAGTAATGATTACACCCACATTTTACAAACACCTTTTAAGTGGATATGTGAGGGTAGAAACTAAGTATTTTCAAGTTAGAAAAGTCTATAAACGCATACTCTGACAGACACACATCGATAGAAAATACAGAAAATACTCTTTATTTATTTTTTCAATATATCTACGTTTCAATGAGTTTATAAATTTAATACCTGAATAGATTTTCTATAGTAAAATTTTTTTTTCTATTTATTTAATCTTGTTTCAACAATTTTTAATACAATTTTTTACTCATTAGAAAAAAAAATCGACGGTGTTTTTAAAATACGATTACTTGTCAGTAGAAAATATTCTTATACAATTGATTTCCTCGTAATATACTTCCAGAATAGAAAACTCGACGTTTTAATTTTAATAATTTTTATAATTTTTATTGGTATTATTAAGTTTACAATTTTTTATGCGTTTGTGTAGTTGGATAAATCTACCGAGCTATGATAATCAATTCGGAGAATTTGGGGAATTCCTTCTTTGGTTATGTTTTCTTTCAGTAAAAACAAATAAATGACTGATTTAATTATTAAAATGTGATGACTCATACGTAACGAAAGATATCCACTCGTAGATAGCCACACACATGTAACTGATATTCCTATATAATACACCCTACAAAATTTGAACCTAATTTGCACCCTCGTGGGTAAACAGTTATGTTTACAAAAAAATGTTTCAACAAAAAGGTGTTTATTTTTTTATAAGAAACACTTTTTACAAATTTTGTTCTATCTTTAACGGTTTACAAGATGGGTTCTGCGGATTAAAGACCCAATTGACCTATGTAGCTAATTTACTAACTCAACCTCACTTTTATGACCTGAGTTATCGTGTTGACAGACAGACGGACAGGCAACCAAAAATGGACTAATTAGGTGATTTTATGAACACCTATACCAAAATTTTGCTCGTAACATCGTAAGCGTTACAAACTTGATACTAAACTTAATATACTATGATATATTTCATATATACATGGTACAAAAACTGCTATTAATTTGTGCATCGACCTTGCTCGCTATCTAATCAAAACATAGCAAAATAACCGCAATATTTCTAAAATGTCAAGAAAACCGCAATATTTTCGAAAAATATAGAAATTGAAAATTATGGCTTGGATTTACCACCTTTTTTTATGATCATAAGTTACATCTTTTTTTCGGAATTTGAACTAAATTCCTTTATTAAAGTTATCAGAGAATTGGAAAATATGAGGTTGCTGTGGTTCTCTTGAGATTTTGAGGTTATTTTGCTAAGCTCAGGGATCGATAGCAGGCATGATCGATGTATAAATAGTCATTAAAGAAAAAAATGCAGAGATAATTTGTTCCAAAACCGCGTGCATCTTTCTAAACCGCGTATACAAAAAGTCATCAAAGAAAACAATGCAGAGATAATTTGTTCCAAAACCGCGTGCAGAAGGTAGTGCGAATCGTTCCGGAACCGGAATACTCCTTTTCTGTATTTGGGCCATAAAGTTCAATCAACATGGCCACAACAAAATATCTGTGAGCTTCTTTTTTATAACGATATTTTATAGTAACTATATTGATTTCTTTTGTTATTCCTTGTTAGATATTATCTCTCTATCTTTTTGTTCCATTTTCAATATCAAATATATATTGATATGACACAATTTTTTGATAAATTTATTCCCTATGAACAATTCGAGAATATGACGCACACACACGTACATATATATTGCGTAAATATATCCCGATATGAACAATAAACAACAATGTTCTCTTAACGCATGAGGAAAAAATATATACAAGAGAAATTTATTATGTTAAAATAACGAGCTACTATGTGGTTATACGTCAAATTACTTCCATTTTGATAAAAATCGACATTATTTTCGTTTTGAAAACAAGCAATCTGTATTGTTATAAAATTCATTCGGATAAATGAATCTTTTTTTTTCGATATTTGGGTCACATATTTTATACTATAGAAAATTTAAGAATTTATTATGAAATGAATTTTGCTAAGTGATGTAAAAAGAATTGATACAGTTTTCATTGTCAACAACCCAATTCTTTTTGAAGGACTTATTGTCCAATTAGAAATGTACGACATGTCATATACTGAATGACTCGTTATGATACGATTACAATAGTTAGATAAAGGTGCAATTTGATACAGAAAGGTCTCAAGAAGAATGAAGATTGGAAGTATTATCAACGGATTATATACTTCATTAATAAAGAGTAAATTATAACGAATCAGCCCAATTAGTTAAAGATTTTTACTATCCAAGATATCTAATTGCTAAAAATTTTTTTGGATTATTTTCTGCTTCGAATTTCATACTCTACGAATATGGTAGTTACTGGCGACCTTATATTTTACGATGCATATAAAGATATTGTGACGTATTGAGAAAGTAGTAAAATATTAAGACCTAAGACATATAAAGAGTCCAAATATTTGAGAGTTAATCGCGATGATATCATAGCGAGAAATACTTTGTCTCAAATCTGGCAACTCGAAGATCTATTACTTCATCGGTACCACCCAGACCGCTGAGCAACAGCTCCAAGATGCTCTTTCCCAACTATTATTCGCATACCTATGCTTGGAAATTATGAAACA
Source organism: Chrysoperla carnea (assembly GCF_905475395.1). NCBI lineage: Eukaryota > Metazoa > Arthropoda > Insecta > Neuroptera > Chrysopidae > Chrysoperla > Chrysoperla carnea. The sequence continues at coordinate 132,268,852 of NC_058337.1, forward strand.
CAAGAATATAACTGTAAAATTGAATGCATTCATATAACAACGTTTCAATAGTATAATATGTCGTACGATTCAAAGAACACCACTTTGTTTTATTTGAAACGTTACCCTATCAAAATTTAGCACTCGAATATGTTTCAAAAACTTACTGTCCAAAAACCAAAGAAGAACGTTGTGTTGATTTATAAAAAATAGTCACTTTGAAAATTAAAAAACAATAAAAATTTTTTTATTTTTCGCAAAATTTTTTTATTTTTAAAGTTTACTCAAAAACAAAATCACATTGACAACCAGTCTATAGGCTACCTGCATTCTTATAAAATACGCGCTCATTTCAATACAAAAGTTGTTGAGTATATAGCAATATATTCCGAGATATTACAAAATTATTCAAGTGCTACATCTTGCCTTGTACCATTTTTTAATATATTTTCCCTAGCCTGCTTTTCTCCGCCCATGTGGTATCTTCTTTATTTCTTTATAAAATTTCATAAGTTATCCCTCACTTGAAAGCTTATCGTGGTGGCTAGTAAAGAAAAATAACATTAAAGAAAAAAGTTCTAAAAGAGTACGCTAAGGAAAAAACTGGCTAGGAAAATAATATTACGATTTAATTTTGTTCATTGTGTAATTAGATTATCATACCTGTAATAAAATTGCCTATAAATAAAAAGAAATTAAATTACTATACTTATATATTATATTACTAGCCTCTTTTAGCCACGGGTACCGCACTGTGGACTTGGAGTCGAGCTAGTTTACATTAATATCACTTAGATAATTTACATTTTGAACCAAGCACAAAAAAAGACATTTATAAATCTTTTTGATGGAAGTTAAATGGATAAAATATTTGATTGTGAAATATATTTTTTATTCGATTTTTCATAATATTATCTATCTTTATCTGACACATATTATCGTGAATGAGGAGAATATATATATATATATATATCATTAAAATATGTGACATTGGCTGGTTAGTAGTTTCCATTGGCACAATTCAAAAACCAAAATGAAAAAGAAAAGTAGTATTCAATTTTCATATCACCTTCAGGTTTTGAAGTATATCTATACTAAAATATTATATATGTATAACTGTATAAATAGCTTATCTAATAAAAAGATCCCAGATGCCATCTCTACTATTCAGATATTTTTCATATATGGTTTCTAAAAAGAAAATGTATCACATATGTAGATGAAGAAAAATCTCGTATGAAAGCTCACTCATCCTCCATATTAAAGCAGTCATTGTCGAAATGGTCAATATCGTTCCACAGTTGTCGATATAGATCACTGGACACAAGGAGTTAACGAGAAGATATTATAAGAAGGTCACGACGGATCACAAAAAAAGGGAAACGAGGATATTGACGATCAATTTCCAAGAAATTTTTTCGGAAAAACAAACTTACAATAGGTACATAACAATAGGTACAAGCGATTTTTTATTTGTAGCTGTCTCCAAACTGGTTGATTGAGAACCAAATTTCTTTGCTTTTGAAACATGACTTAGAACACTCTCCACTTAATTACCTGTCAAACAAAAATAAAATAAACGGTCCGAAACATCGGACAAGACTTATTATAAAATTGACCAAAAAAAAAAAAAAGGTTTTCATAAGGGTGTGGGCCTTCTCGAATTTTCCCGGATATGTGGGTTATACCAATCCTAGGAACACCTTAAGGTCTAGCCTTGTGCCCAGTTTAATCGAAATCGTTAGAGCCGTCTTTGAGAAAACCCAAAAAAAAGTTTTTCCGAAGAGTGTGGGTCTTCTCGAATTTTCCCGGATATGTGGATTATACCAATCCTAGGAACACCTTAAGGTCTAGCCTTGTGCCTAGTTTAATCGAAATCGTTAGAGCCGTTTTTGAGAAAAACCCAAAAATCCTGTTTTGGCCTAGACGGAAGTACCCTTAAAAAAGGCCTGGGAAAAAAATGAAAAAATCGTCTGGAATTATGACCAAACTGAGCCTATGTACCGAGTTTGACAAACATCGGTTGAAAATTGAAGGCTCCAGCTTGGTAACAAGCATACCGACATACCGACATACCGACATATCGACGGACGCAACATTTTTTAAAAACCACTTTTTTGGAATCAGGGACCCTCAAAACGTGTATTTCCGTTGAAACCCCGCTATCGAGTTTTTTTTTTTCGATCACAATACTTTATTATATTTATAATATAATAAAGTAAAAAACAAAATCGATTCATTGGTTTAGGAGCTACAATGCCACAGACAGACAGAAACAAATAGCGGTCAAACTGATAACTGTTTAAAAATTGAATTAACTCACGTATATCAAATAAATCTCTACCGGATTTTGATATGGAACAATTTTTGGAAAAGGCTATTTTTTTAAATAGGTTTCTGTCGCTGTAAAAAATGCAGAAAAAGAGATTTTCCGGTTATAGAACGATCTGCGCGACTTTCTGCATACGGTTTTTATCTCTACATTGTTTTCTTTGATGAAGTTTTCTTGAATATCTTTGCTTCTATAGATCGGATTGAGACGAATAAAATTAAGAATTGTTTGTTCAGAATTTCTACATCAACCTCGCTTGCTATCGAATCCCGAACATGTGCAAAATAACCTCAAAATTGCAAGGAAACCTCAGTAATCACCTATTTTCAACTTCCTCTGATTAACTTTCGAAAAATAAAGGAATTGAGTTGCAATTCTGGAAAAAGAAGTCAAATTTTGTTGCCTTAGTAAGACTTCAGCAAATGGTGAAAGAGCCCTTTCTTTGATCTATTTCACCTGTAAAGTGATAAATAAAAGCAGTACGATACACATAGTTATCCTTATCTAATGTCAATATGAAAATAAATATCGAAAATTTATTGTGCACAAAAAATTATAGAAATAACGAAACTTTGACTGCTTCTACAGAAAAAGTAAAGATTTGATGTAAGCTCAACTTTGACATTTTCTGAAAAGTTCGTATATGGATGTTCAAAATAGAATATCGACAGTTTGATTTGCTCCATATCGTACCCATTCAGTATCACTATTGACGAATATATTAGATGAACGACAACGAACACCTTCACATCAGCGATGAATGAAATGTAAAGAATCAAAAACTATTTTCTCTATAGCTTTTCTCTTTAATGATCATGTTTTGTCGACTTAATACACTTTTTTACAATTTAACACACAGTATACGACTTTTTCTCTTTTCTATATCGGCAATAAAAAGGTGTCGCATACCTATCCAACCAAATTCTTTCTTTATATCTTTAAATATATTCAATAGTTTGACCTGAAGCGTTTTTATTGTACGTCGTTTTCAACCTGTGTTTGAACGCATTTGAAGTGTCTCTGTCTTGACTTTAGGCATTCAAATGTCTTGAGAATTCAAATTACTATGTTTTGTGTTTTTTCCTCTATTGTTTGTTTTTTTTTTAAGACCATTTTGGATTACGTTGGGTAAAGGAATACTCACGAGGTTCCTTTGTTTAAAAAATTGATTATATTATTTTAATAAGATCTGTTTTACGCCGGGAGATATCCAAAAATGAAGATAGTAAAAAATTACTAGATTGAAGTAAGCTCATTAATTTGGCTGTTCATGTTCTTATAACGAAATAATATTCTTTTGAGTCAACTATCTCAATACTTAATTCAAGGAAAATAAAAAAACAAGCATATTTGTTTGTTTGTTTGTAACGCTTGTACGCTAATATACAGCAATATAGCTTATATATCAGAATAACACATGAGCTATAAATTATAAAGATATATTTAAAAAAAATAAAAAAATTTAATTTAATTTGACATTTATCATTTTTTAAAGATATTTTTAATTTATGGTTCAAAATGATGATTATAGATGGAGCAGATCTATTATCACCATTTTTAACCATAAATTAAAGAAGTCTGTAAAAATTTAAAATAGTAAATGTCAAACAAATCATGGCCAACTATTCTGATATACTCAATGAATTATGACTATTTTACATTTAACAAAATTGAAAACTGTGTTTATCAAGAGAGGGTGGATGCTATAAAGCGGTGGTTTTTACCTTTAAGCCTAGTGAAGCGGGCGGGTATCAATCTAGTTGTAACATAATTCACGCATTAAAAACGCTTACCTGTGTCTTATAAATAAAATATGCTATATTTTACATAGATATTTTTAAGTCGTAATTGATGAAACAAATTATATTTTTTTTATCAATGAAAAGCTTTTTTTGTAATGAAGAAGGAAGCTTTTTAATCGGATTTATTTTAAATTGAAAAAAATATTGAGATAATCTGCTTTGATTGGATAAATTATCGTAATTAATCTATAAAAGTCTATAAAAATTTAAATTATTTTAATTGATTTGAATCATTTAAACACAAGGGGAAATTAATAAAATTTATATTTATAATACGTATTGAGTAAGCTTTAGAAAATTAACTTTATTGTAGGAGGGAAATAAAATAACGTAAGCTCTGGATTTGTTTGGATTCTTCCTGGATTTCTCTGTTGGTTCGGATGCGCCATTCTTCTTCATTACAAATCTTCTTATTTTCTCCTGGTCTTCTTTTGTCAGGGTTCAACTTTCACTGCCATATGTTATGATGGATCGAATCAGGGTATCGAAAATGGTCAGTTTGGTCTTACGTGAAACTAGTTTGTTCGTCAGGAGCCATAAATTTTAAACCATAAATAAACCTTTCTCTGATGGCGGCACTCATTTTTCCCTCGTTGTTCATCTGTTTTCCAAGATATTTGAATTGAGCTACCGCCTTATAAACTACATCATCTATGACTAGATCTTCCGTTATCCTTCAGTATTGTGAGGCTGAGATCCTCATGAATACAGTCTTTTCTTCGTTTATTACCAGTCTCAATTCTGCAACGTTCTCTCTTATCTGTCTAAAGACTTCAATTAGCTTGTTATCGGTGCAAGTGAAGATACCAACGCCATCAGTGTTAGCGCATAGTACTTATGGAATATTATTCCTCTCTGATCAGGGTCTTTAATAGCTTTGTGTAGCGCTATTATGAAGAAGGTAGTGGATAGTCCATCTTCTTGTTTTACACAGGTTGTTATGTTAAAGGGATCGCTCAATTTGTTGTTAATTTTGACCTTTGCCTTTGAGTTTTCCATTGTCATCATTGCAAGATTGATTAGTTTTGGCGATATTTTACAGCGTCTCACACTATAAAGTGCTTGTTTAAAGTCGATGAATAAGACGTATTGGTTAATATCATCTAAAATGTATTACAGTAGCTGTATGGACCTTCCTTATGGTACGGATCCCTTAACCATTCCTTTTACACTGGTGCCTACACAAACGCACAATGCGCAAAATTATGTGCGTGATCTAGACACACCTTTAATCAATATACATTATTGATCGTTGTGGTGTGTTAAAAGGCCAGTTTAATCAATATACGTTTTTGATCGTTGAGTTAAAAACCAGTTTAAACAATATACGTGTTATATAAAGTTTTTTATGTGTTTTTATGGACGATATCGCGCCAATATAATAATTTAAATAAAGTTATGTTTTCCAAGGAATAATAATAAGGTAAGCACCAGCTAATTTTCCTAATTTGATTTTCGTACCCAACATTATTTGGTCCTGTCTGAGCCGAATCCCGTTCCCATTTTATTGTTATTCCCTGGGATACATTATTGCCATGCCAGAGTGAACATTTACTTAATTGTTTGGTTGCCATTAATTACCATTATTTAGTTTGAAATTGAAATTGAATATTTAATTTTTAAGTTTATTTGAAACAAAAACAAAATACAAACATTATAAAACTTATGGGATTTGTTGACTCAAAATATGTTATACAATTGCTGTGTTGTTTTGATATCATTTTATTGCACAATCATGTCGAAATGAATTTCATTTGTTTTTTTAACAAATTGATGGGTTAATTAATTGATTGATTTTTGATATTTTGTGAATTTGCCTGATTAATCAATTAATTGATTTTTGATATTTTACGGATTTGCCTGATTAATCAATTAATTGATTTTCGATATTTCATAAATTTGCCTTATTAATTAATTAATTGATTTTGATATTTTATAAATTGGCCTGATTGATTGATTAATTTTCATTTGAATAAGTGGTAGTTTTATTAAATCACTTTTGGATAAACCCTTTGTTTTCCAAACTTGTTAACAATTGATCGATTGAATGAGTAATTTATTAATTTATATTTGTGATTTATTTATTTGATGGATTTGCTTGTTTAATTGATCGATTTTTGATAAATAGGTGGTTTGATTAAATTATTCTTGTTTAAACTTTGTTTTCCAAATTGTTTTGTTTTTTTTTTCCCTTTTTATCATCAAAATGCCTACTAGTCAGGAAAAAGCGGCTTCCGATCTCCAGGTTTTAATTGCCAGGCGGGAACGATATTTTCAAAGTATACAACAAGCGTTCGATTTAATTCCACGTTTGAATGATTTAAACATATGCAGGCAATTTAAAGCAAGATGTAAAACGTTGGACAAAGCGTATTCCGAATTCGATGCCGTTCAGAATAAAATATTAGAAACAAACGCCTTAGCAGCTGTAGAACATCGAATATCAGACGTTTTAGCATCCTCACAGGCATTTGACAATTTGTTCTATGCTGTTAGAGCTGCGGAAGCTTCTTGGTCTGAACCACAAACCGTTTCAACCCCGGCCGCCCCAACAATCAAACCAAAATTGCCTCATATCACTCTACCGACATTTGATGGGACTTATGAAAAGTTTGATTCATTTAAATCATTATTTGATACATTGATTCATAATCAACGCCATCTCTCAACAATTGAAAAGTATAGCTATCTACGTTCTTCCGTCTCCGGCAGTGCTCTGACTGCCATACAAGGTCTACCATTTGCGGAAAATTCCTATGAAACTGCCTACAAAACTTTAGTCACTAGATTCACAAACAAAAGAGTTATTGCATCTAATGTGTGTCAGAAGCTATTTTCTGTGAAACCTTTTACGCAAGAAAGTCAACTTAAAGGATTTTTAGAAGATTTTAATGTTCAAGTGGAAGCTTTAAACAACCTTGCTTTAACTAGTGTTTCGGATTTTCTTATTTCGTTCATGGCTCTTAGGCTGCTTGATCCTCAAACACGTCAAGCTTTTGAGGATACAAGAGCTAACGATCCTACTGTACCAACTTATGCCGATATCCGTAAATTTGTAGAAGGGCGTATTGCTACATGTGAGGTAATTAACTATTCGTCAGCAAAGACAAATTACCCTAAGCCGATGGGTTCTATGAAAGTTCCAGTTAAAAGAGCCATGGTTGCTCATGCTTCTCCTCCACTGAAGCCTAGTGTGCAATCAACCTCTTCCAAGCCTGCAGATTTGAGTCACACCTGTCCATGTTGTGCTAAATCTCACCGAGTCATAGAATGCAATCAGTTTGGTAATATGACTATTTCGCAACGCTATGAAGTTTTACGTAAAAAACTTTTATGCTTTTCCTGTTTTGGACCACACGCTCGATCGACATGTTCTTCTAAATTTTCATGCAGACATTGTGGTTCCAAAGCCCATCATACCATGCTTCATAATGATAGTAAAGCCAATATTCCTCCTATATCATCTGCCAGTGAGCCTACCGTTGCACTGTCAGGTAATATTATGCCTTCGCCGTCTGTACATCAGCATAAGCAAATTCTATTGGGAACTGCTATAGTTAGTATTCCTGATGTATTTGGTCATCATCATGATGTCCGAGTTTTAATCGATCCAGGAAGTATGATCAATATTATTTCTCAATCACTAAAGGATCGCCTTACTTTACCAATGACAGCGTCTAACATTCGCATCTCGGGTATAGGATCCGGGAAACCCCAACCAGCCAAAGGTACTGTTGTTTGTACTGTCAACTCAAAACATAGTCCGTTCTCTATCACCGTTGAAGCGGCTGTGTTACCAACCATAGCAACTAAAATTCCTGCCGTCCCAGTTGTACAAAATATTGTCAATAAACTTTCTCAGCTACAACTTGCCGATCCTCAGTTCTATAGCCCTGCTTCGGTTGAGATGCTCATCGGAGCACAACATTACGCCAACCTTCTGACTTCGGAACCTGTAGTTCCAGGTCACCCTTCTCTGGTTCCATCCATGTTCGGAACACTTGTTATGGGTGAATGTCCATCGATGTCATCGAATGAGTATCAATCATATTGGATAATGCACTCTGACACAGACCTTTCGTACCAGTTACAGAAGTTTTGGGAAGTTGAAGAATTGCCTGTCAAAACTCCGTTGAACCCAGAAGATGTTAAATGTGAGGAACACTTTGTCAAAACTCATCGCCGTGATTCCGATGGAGCTTATATTGTACGATTGCCATTTCGTAATGGTGAAGCTCCGGAGCTAGGTGATAACCGTGTCTCTGCACTAAATCGTCTAACTAAATTAGAAAAACGTTTAGAAAAACAGCCTACGTTTAAAGATTTGTACCATGCAAATCTTCAAGATTACCTCAGTTCTGGTCACATGGTACTTGCCGAGAAGAACTCGTCTTATGTTTTGACCCATCATGGAGTTACGAAAGATAGCTCCACAACTAAAGTTAGAGTTGTATTTAACCCTGCTGAGAAAACCAACGCCACCTTCCCTTCTTTAAATGAGACTTTATTAGCCGGTCCTAAGCTTCAAAACAGTATTAACGATATTATTTTGAATTTCCGCTTGCACCGAGTTGCTATCACAGGAGATGTAAAACAAATGTATAGAGCCATCAAATTGGATGCAAGAGATAGTAAATTTCAGCAGATATTGTGGCGTTTCGATCCCTCTCAACCTGTACAACAGTATGAGATAACCCGTGTTTGTTTTGGCATTACTAGCTCGCCTTACCATGCCCTCCGTGTGATGAAACAATTAATTCAAGACGAAGGATTTAAATATCCGACTGCTGCTAAAGTTCTAGAAACTGACATGTATATCGATGATGTGTGTACCGGAGCTTCCTCCATTGCTGAAGCCCGTCAGCTACGTGCCGACTTATCTGCTTTGTTATCGACGGCTGGGTTTGAGTTAAGAAAATGGGCAAGCTCTCATGCCGTCGTTCTAAGTGACCTACCTCACGAATATAAGGAAAAGCCTCACAAATTTGGTGACATTGAAACTATTCAAGTTCTTGGAATTCAATGGATATCTGAGGATGATGTATTTTGCTATCGAATTGAAACCATCCCTAATTGCACCACTAAACGCCAAGTTTTATCACAAATTGCCCGTACCTATGATTTACCAGGATTTTTGGGACCTGTAGTTATCTGGATGAAGATATTAATGCAAAAAATCTGGCTACAAGGAATCGACTGGGATGATCCTTTACCGTCTCGTATGATTGATCAATGGAGTCAGTTTGCCAAAGAAATGCCTTGCCTTCAAACCATCAAAATTCCACGTGATATTCTCGACACTTACATTCATCCACCCGAGCTTGTTGGGTTTTCTGATGCCTCTAGCTCTGCAATGGCTGCTGCTGTCTATTTGCGAGTCGTTTGTTCGGATCAACGCGTGTTGATAAGCTTGATCCGTGCTAAAACTAAAGTCGCTCCAGTAAAACCAGTCACTATTCCCCGCCTTGAGTTAAATGCCAGCTGCATGCTTGCTAAGATTATAGAATCTTTATTGCCACTCCGCACTCGTCTTCATATAGAAAAGCTTTACCTCTTTACAGATTCAATGGTAGTTTTGTCATGGCTACGAACCCCTGCTCATCTACTCAAGGTTTTCGTTGCTAATCGTGTTGTTAACATTTTAGATCGGACTTTACCATCTCAATGGTTCCATGTTCCAACAGCTGATAACCCTGCCGATATTGCCAGTCGTGGCTGTATGCCAAGTCAGCTTGTAAATCATAAGTTGTGGTGGTCAGGTCCCGATTTTTTGCGCGGAGATTTTTCTTTATGGCCAAGCCAAGAAGTAGCCTCGGTTCCTGACCTGCCCGACCTAAAAGAGGTTGGTCCATCATTGATAGGCCATGTTACAGGTGGAGATGATGGTGTTGTTCTTCTTCTAGAACGTTTCTCATCTCTTGTTAGAGCCAAGCGAGTTATAGCATGGATATTGAGATTTAAGAAAAACACTTCGCTTCCCAAGGAACAACGTAATTTCCAGTGTTTATCTGTCGCCGAGCTTCGAAACGCCGAAATAGTATTAATAAAAATCACTCAACATTTTTATTTGCCACACGAAATAGATTCTGTCCGTCAAGGAGTTCGATCTAAATCGTTTCCCTCTTTAACACCTTTTCTCGATAATGATCTCCTCAGGGTGGGGGGTCGTTTAGCCGAAGCTCCAGTGTCATATGATGCTCGCCATCCCTTTATATTACCTGCCAAATGTCATCTTTCTAAGCTCATTGTGGAACATTTTCATATTACCAGCCTACATGGTGGTAATAAAATTGCCCAGTGTCTTATCCAACAATCGTATTATATCCCTCGGGTGCGTGAACTTGTTCGTAAAATCATTTTCAAATGTACTCGTTGTGTCCGTTTTATTGCCAAGCCTAATCAGCCATTTATGTCCAGTTTGCCTGCGTCACGTTTCGTTCAAGGTCGACCCTTTGTTCATACTGGGGTAAATCTAGCCGGTCCATATCCCATAAAAGATGGATCTCGACGAAATAGTCCAATTAATAAGTGTTATTTTGCCCTTTTTGTGTGCTTCTCAACGAAAGCTATTCACCTTGAGCTATTATCATCTCTCTCTACTGACTGTTTTCTTGCCGCTCTGGATCGTTTTATTGCGAGAAGAGGTTTGCCCAAAACTATGTTTTCGGATCGAGGTACGAACTTTGTAGGTGCGTCTCGAGTTCTGGAAGAAACTTTTCAATTTGTCAGAGAAAATAGTAAGATTTTTTCGGATTACCTTTTGGGACGGGAAATCGAGTGGGTTTTTAATGCTCCAGCCAACCCGTCAGCCGGTGGTTTGTGGGAAGCCGGGGTAAAGTCGGTTAAACACCACTTAAAACGTCTCTTATCTGATAGAGCCTTGCTATACGAAGAATTGTGTACCCTTCTTGCGCGCATCGAGGCCATCTTGAACTCACGTCCGTTAGGTATTTCTGCCTCTTGTCCCATTGACGATATTTCTTGCCTAACTCCTGGTCATTTTTTGATCGGAGCCCCGTTATTGTCCCGCCCTGAACCAGACATTACTAATGTACCCTCCAATCGTATCCCAAGGTGGGACCTATTGCGTCAAGTGTCCCAACATTTCTGGAAACGGTGGTCCCGTGAATATCTGCACACTTTAATTCAACGACAAAAGTGGTGGGATCACGTTGAGAATGTAAAAGTGGGTGATGTCGTGGTTATCATGGTCGAAAACCAGCCCCCGATCAAATGGCCATTGGCAAGAATTACTGCCCTGTTGCCGGCGAAAGATGGAGTAGTTCGCATCGTTAAGTTGCGAACTAGTTCCGGCCATCTCACCCGACCCGTTCGTAAATTGTTGATACTCCCTGTCCTTCCGTAACCTTATACAGTCCACTTAGTGTTTCCTGTGTCCCGTTTCCTGTTAAATGTTGTCCCGTGCTTATTTTAATTTTAATTTCGAGTTTTGTAAAAGTGCCAAATGCTATCGCTATAGCATCTTTATTTGTGTTTGTAATTGTTTTAAATATGGTTTGCCAATCGCCGATTTCACAATTGTCTAAATGGTTAAAGGTGCAATCCATTGCAGTTGAAAAATGTTCATTTTGGTGGGGGGTAATGGTAATCTAAACGGAAACAGTCTGTACAATAACATAAAATCCTTAAAGCACACCTACACAACGTGCATGTTCAATCAGATAGATATTTTTATGATGTCAAGTTGGTACGAAAAAAAAAAGATAATAAGCATTTTCAAATTCTCTTTTCTCTTCTTGAATTTAAAGATAATGTTGTAATATTTTAGATACCTGAAATACATATTTATGACAAATTATGTTGTAAGTATCAATATCAATGGAAGGCAAAGAAGATAATTATGTATTTTTTTTTTTTTTTTTGCATAATACTATTTCTGAATTGTTTTTCTTACTGAATAAATTAAAATTTTATTTAATTAAATTAGGTATTAAGTTATAATCTATACGCTAATTAAGGTTGATCGGAAAGAAGACTGCAATTTTACAGTAAACTTTGTGTTTTTTTATTTAACAGAAATTTTAGAAAATTTAACAGAAATCTGTAAATTATTGATTTACATTTAGATAGCCAATAACATCATTATCTTGGTGGACTAAAATTTGCATGAATTTTTTATATTTTTAACTCTCGAACTACCAAGAAAAGCTTGCGAGGATGCCATACCAAGAAGGTCTTAACAGATTAGGAGATAATCCAAAAAACCAACAATTAAAGGCATTGACCAGCTACAAGGGAGGGCGAATCGCCAAAAGCCTGTTGGGTGAAGGAGCTGATATCAGAGTCATCGTAGAGTAACTCACAGGGCATGATAACCTGAACAAGTTCCAACATCAGATTGGAAAAAGACAATCTCCCGAGTGTGACAGATGCGGAGAAAATTCAGAAGAAACATAGCTCCACTTTCTCTGTTACTGTCCGGCGCTCATAGTCGAACCAGAAGAAATTAGGAAACTCAGCGCTAGGCAGATCCTGGGTTTCAGTACATCATGCATCAGTTGGTTATAATAGCCACTGAAAAGCGTAGCGGGGATAGAGTGCCAAGGTCTATTTGGCTAGGTGCTCTGAACCATTGCTTCGAGGCCCGATGCTCGAGCATGGCCTCTAACCACCATACCCATACCCATACCCAACTCTCGAACTAAAAAAACGGGGTTTTATAAATTTGACCGCTATGTGTGAGCTTGTCTGCCTGTCTGTTTGTCTATCTGTGGCATCGTAGCGCCTAAACATATTAATCGATTTTGACTTTTTTTGTTTCGTTTGAAAGGTAATTTAATGGAGAGTGTTCTTAGATATGTCTCCAGTGCGAGTTTAGGGTTCCGTACTCGAATAATTGGTCGAGGTTTTTTTCATTTTGTAAATTTCACTTGTTATTGAAGATATTTACAAAGCTTTTGGTCTTACTTTTATTTTATTTCTATTTTAACGTAATGTACGGGATTAAATTTATAAAATTAGAGGTTTTTTTAGTAGTTTTTAGTCTTTAGAAGATGGAGCAACATTATCGAAAAAGTATGACTTGATTCAACAATTGCTATTCACAGCAAGTTAAAATTCCAATTTTTAATTGCATGAAAATCCTAAGTCAGATTTAAAAAAAATTATTTTAATTCGTATGAACTAGCAATTAATAATATATCTCAAAAATTTAGTTTTTTGACTATTACATTGCTTTAGTTAACGATCATCCCTAATTAAAAAAAAGAGAAAAAATAATACTCGATGGAAAAAAGAGTACTTTTTTTATAACTTTCGGTCCAAAGAGGAGGGACAAAACAGTAATTTTGAAGCGGGCAAAGAGATATCTTCGACCTCAAAATTTAATGATTGCAACAGTATTTGTGAAAAACTCAACCTCAGACAATAAGTCTGTAAGTCCAGGTCCAAGGGGGATGACCATCTCTGATCTCATCCCTTCTCGATAAACCTATGGAAAGTGACGCCTAGATCATAATTTCGACGTATTTTTCGATCTAAGGACTTGCTTAAAAAAGAAGAAATATATTTTACAAGATTGTAAAGGTATGTGTTTCTAGAAATATGTGAATTTTATTTTGAATTTTTTCGTAAATTCAATAGATTTTCAGTGTATAAATAGGTTATTCACCTGTTTGATTTATTTTGAATAAACATTCTTGTATTTCTATAAATTCGATGTAATTTAAATAAATATTTACAAATATAAAATCAGTATTCAAAAAACCGATTGAAATCATTAAAATGAATAAAAGATATTTGTAAAAATATAATAGGATGGACTTGATATATATGGACTTGAGAGGTTCTATAAACATCAATAAAATGAAAAATAAAATGGATGGATATTTTAAATTTTAAATCATTTTTATTATTTGAACTTTCTTAATCCATTTGTACTTAAACACAATTTGAATATACTACCACTTCAAAATAATATGCATAGGTACTTGGTGATTTAATGTAATTCATACTAGCAGTTATGACTGGAGCCAATTCTCGCTCGTTTCGTTGAATGATCCCGAATTTCTTCAAAAGAAAAATGAATCTTTATTAAAAGTGTTCCAAAATGTATGCCAGATGTAATTCTGATAGAAAACGCAATTTTTATACCAGGTATATATGAAATATATCAAGGTATATTAAGTTTAGTCCCAAGTTTGTAATACCTAAAAATATTGATGCTACGAACAAAATTTTGGTAGAGGTGTGCATAAAATCATCTCATTAGTCCATTTCCGGCTGTCTGTCTGTCCGTCCATTAATACAAAACGAATTGAGATATTGATCTGAAATTTTTATAACGTGCTCAGGACGAAAAAAGGGGACCATTTGATGAAGCTACTTAGACTAAACTTGTGATAAAAATATGGTGAAATTAGTAAAAATGAATTTAATTATTTACTGCTCTAATATTTTCACTCTCAAATATCGTTCAATAATTACGCAATCAAACTATTTTTAATTAGCTAATGCAATAAAAAATAAATTTATATAAAATATTGCAGAGATTATGATTTACAAAGTTAACGAATATTTAACACGCGAAATATTTGACGCATGTGTAGAACGCGTGAGCAAATTTCTCATCACAAACGTTTAACGGGTTGGCGCGAGTGTTGACGGTTTAAAATTTACATACTATTTCCCTATACCATACGAATGAGAGATTTTAATTGGATTAAAACATCCTGTAACATTTAAATTTATGTTATTTAATATATTTAAATAATATTCAATTTAATATTTATAAATATTCCTATAAGTGACGAAAGGAATAAAAAGCTGGAATGATTCGAAATTATTCTAGAGTAACGAGTAAAGGAGGAGGTGCTAGTAAGTAGTTAGTATGGAGTTGTACTCATTTAATAAAATCGATCAACAGATCTGTACAGTTTAGATAGGTTGATCGTTTGTTTTTTAAAATGTAAATGAATAAATATAAAATTTTACAAATACATTACAGATATAATACATATAGATGGGCCGTAAAAAGAGGTGAAGACGCGATGAAGAACGGAAGACACGTATAAATACTGGAAGCATGTTAGAAAATTCTTATAAGGTCCGTTGAATAAATAGCAGGTACCTCAATTAATTTCTACGAGGAGTGTAATTGTAACTAATAGTTACGGTTTTACAAAATATCTTATCAATTTTAAGCCCAGGTACAGTAAATGTAAAATGTAACATACTATGTATAATTAATGTTTATAAATATATTTTCTTTTGCACAGTAATTTCTGCCCATAATGACCAGTCATCATAATGATTTTTGCACTTTTTGGGTCAAAACTACCTTATATACTGAGTTTCATCGAAATCGGAGATAAAAAATTTCGCGATTTTTTGCAGTTTTTTTAACGGGTACCCCTTTGAAACAATCGAAATAATCAAAATCATGAGCAAAACTTCAAAATTTTCAAAAAATTTAAATCCATAAAATTGTGAACAAAAAGGGAGGATAAGTGAGGGATTTAACGTGATAGTCTTTGCTTTTAAAGGAGAAATTTCCCAGCAAAGCGGGCGGGTATCTGCTAGTAAGATACAAACAACCTTAACTCTAAGTCGAAAATTGTTTGGGCGCTCGTACTACGTGAAACGATTGGGATCTCGTACAATATGGTTTATCACCACACTTAACCATACTTTTTTTTTTCTTTTAGGTACTTTATATACTACGTTTCAACATAGTAGCAGTAGTACACACAAACTATGGAAGTCTGAATGGCTCACTGTCAATTTATGAGAATATTACACTACACTAGCTTAGGTTTGCAACTGTTGAAAAACTCACTAGTTCACTTTCAACAAGTGCACTTGTGACTTGTGGCATTATGGAAACGAACCTTTTTGAAGATCTCAGTAGGTGATCACTATCCTTCAATTAGACACTACGACACTACCGAAACTGTCTGGAATTATTAATAATTATATGTCCGGATTTAATAATAATATGATAATGTTTATAATTTGTCTTATGTAGTTCGTTCAAAATTTTCTTTAGTATTATTAAAAAAATATAATGCTTTAATGGTTGATGTTTTTCTTTTGCATCTGTACATTTCTACAGTTTATAATGACGTTGTAATTAGAAATCTGCACATGACAAAATACGTTTAACATCTTCAAAAGGGTTCGTTTCCATAATACCACAAGTCACGAGTGCACTTATAGAAAGTGAACTAGTGACTTTTATAAAAGTTGGTTTTATACTTGTGGGTAGTACATATTAAAAAATAAGCTAGTGTAGCGCCTACTTTCTTATAAATTGACAGTGCGCCATTCAGGCTTCCGTAACAAACACATGATTGCTTTGCATTGTTTCGTTATAAATAATTGTATTTCAAAATGCTGTGTGTTACGAATACACGGAAGCTGTGTACGTTACACGAACTCTTCAATTCAATTATTAGATGATGACTGACTACTACATACTATAATGTTACAATCGTAGAGCACTGAGAGACGTAGATGAACGTAGTACGTTCGTTCAGTGACGGCTGTTAAAGCTTTTAATTAAATTTTCTTTAATTTCTGTTTTATACAACTTTTTTTTCTTTTTTTTTTTTTGTTGTGTACCATGTTTGTATAGATTTGTCCAATAAATTCAATACTTGAGATAACTTAATTTATATATATTTTTGGTTTTGTTAATTTGGAAAATAAATAAGAAATATATTGGACAAGTAACAAAGTTAATTGTTTAAATACACAGTTGACTAGTTAATAGTTTAACCTATTAATTTTAAACAAGTAGGTTTTTGCTTTAAAATTTTCAAATGGATGGTAAACCACAAGCCCAAGCTAAAATTTTTAAAATGATCATCAGGAATCATATTGAACAAGTGAAAACAAAAAATTGACTGAGTTAATTGTTGAAATACCATGCATAGTCAGTGTTGATTTCTTTATCACATTACACATACAAACATGTGACACATACATAACTGATAATCAAGTATAGTACATATTATAAAATTTCCGCTTAATTGGCGTCCTCACGGGTAAACAGTGATGTTTACGAAAAAATGTTTCAAACAAAAGTTGTTTATTTTTTGATAAGGAACATTTTTTACGTTTAAACTTTTGTTCTATCTCTAACGGTTTACAAGATGGGTCCTACGGACTCAAGACCCAATTGACCTATGATGCTCATTTAAGAACTTGACCTCACTTTTTACGTCCTGAGTACGCTGTAAATATTTCGGCTCGATATCTTTTTTCGTTTTTGAGTTATCGTGTCCACAGACGGACGGACGGATGGACAACCGGAAATGGACTAATTAGGTGATTTTATGAACACTTATGACAAAATTTTTTTCCTAGCATCATTATTTTTAAGCGTTACAAACTTGGGACTAAACTTAATATACTATGTATATTTCATATATACATGGTATAACAAGATGAGTACAGTTGAGAATATGAATATCATACCCATAGATGTCTCCCTCTGCACCAGCAAATATAATCGATATGCTGGATTCTAATTCTGCATAAGTATTTGAAGCGAATTAAATGATTGCCGTACAGAAATAAATCACGTAAGGTTACAGAAATTGATGGGAAATCAAAATTTTTGTTTAACTTCCGGTACCGAATTTATCAGATTCATTACTGTACTGCATTAATGTACACAACAGTGTACAGTACATAATACTAAGACATTGTATCTATATATACATAGTGGCCCATTTTAATTTATTATAGCTAAAATATTGTTTTGTTGCTATCCAATCAAAGAATCTCTTATACAACTTTCATAGGAATATCAGTTTCTGAAATCAGATTGAACCTAGTTGTCCGGATTGCTTTACTAGTCAATTTAGATTCTAAAAGGTAAGAAATAGAATTACACTTTAAATTAGAAAGTTGATCCTTATAAAAAAGCTAACATTTTTTTTTTTAATTTAAAATGTCCTCTAATGCCCCTGACTACATTTGGCTAAAGCATTTTTCTGTAGCTGGCTTATAGAAAAAATAAAATGAAAAAACAACTTATTTTTAATCCACATTTCTTCCGAAAGCTAAAGATTTTCGAAAAAATGTTAGTTTTTTAAGAGGCTCAACTTATAAATTTAAACTGTTATCATAGTTATTATATGTCTTACTTTTTAGGATCCAACATTCAGAAAACTTGACCTAATTTGATGTCAGAACATGTTGACCTACATCAAACTCTTCAAATTTTTTTTTTATTGGTTAAGTATAAAACGAGCTATTACCCATAATATATTAAAATGGTGCACCCTGTATATATAGTCAATGGACACACACAACTGCAAAGTTATTTTTTTGTAAAGTTATTTTAAAATGCTCGATATTTAACATGCAAAGGATAGGAATCCATTCTATTTCAAAGATGTTTTTAGCCGCCACTGTATTTATAATATTTTTAGAGTAAAATTACCTCGTATCATTCAGTCGTTTTATTTTACAAGAAACAACTCATCGCGCTCAAGTAAGAAGAGAATCTAAGATGCGATAAATTTATTCTCTTTTTATTTTTCATTTTTCTGTGTACGATATTTTATTTCAATGTACTAGTTAGTACTAATGGTATATATCTACAGGATGTAATTACAAAATATACAACGAGTTAAAATAATTCTTAGCTAACAAGTGGAAATAAACAATTGACTAAGTTAATTATTGAAGTACTCTGCATACACAGTCTTGAATTCCAGTTAAAAAAAAGGTTAAAAAAAAAATTCCAATAAAATTTTAAACAAATCTATTGGATGTGTTTAACATGAATTGAGAATCTATAGACTTACTATTTAAAAACCTACCTTCAAAATTTTTCATCTCTATTTTTTATACTTTTTTGAGAAAATAGAAACTTTACTTTGCTCTAATTTGACCCTCACGGGAAAACAAAATTCTTTGCGAAAAAAATGTTTTAAATAAGGTTTTGAGGATAACATTTTATAACTCTATTGATAAGGAAAAAATTATATTTATGAAATAACGGACAACGTTAACATGTGAAGATCTATTGAATTTTCGAGCTAGAAACAATCTTACTTAGAAACAACCTGATGGAATGTGTTTCTTAGGTGTCAAATAAATTTTTAATTCAATGAAAACGATCAATGTTAAAGTTCACTTAAACAATTAGTCAATAGGAAACTTGTCAAATAATCGAAAACATGTATAACGTATACGTAATTCAAGTTGCGCATTTATTAATTTTGTAATTCAACTTTAACATAAACCGTTTTATTTAATTAACAATTTATTGCATATTAATACAGTGCAACCTTAATATAACGAACCTCAGTATAACGAATTCCTCGATTTAACAAATTTTTCGCAATCCCCTTGAATTGTCCATAAGAGTCAATATAAAATATACCTCTACATTACGAATATTTTTTGCGAACAGTCTCTTTATAACGAATTTTCAACTACATAAAAAATTTAAATACCTCTAAATAACGAAATTCGTCAATTCAAAACCTTTATATAACGTATAAAGTCCCACCAATATATGACAGTTAGTATGCTCCATAGTATGTAATTCATGTCGCGAGAGGTTCCGACACTTTTTTCCTCTTTATAACGAATTTTAGACCAACTTAACCTCAATATAACAAACCTCAGTTTAACGAATTACTTGATATAACGAATATTTACTGGTTCCCTTCAGATTCGTTATATCGAGGTTGCACTGTAAATAGAAACATTGGCGCCTCTAACTCGTGCCTTACTAAGGATATTTGACACCTTCCATGAGGTTTTAGTAAAATGCGAGCGATATTTTTGATTTTAATTTTTTTGTAACATCTTTAACATTACATTATTATATGCATTTTTGTCTTTCTTGTTTAAAGTAAACTACATTATTATTATTTAATAATAATAATAATAATAAGTAAACTACATGCTTTCAACAAAAAATTGTTAAGGGATTACGATCTAAAAGTTTCTAGTTACCGTACACTCTGTATATCTATCTATATGAATGTATTTAGTGGAATAAAGTTGAAGGCAGATTGAGGACACTTTTAAATGTTTTATTCATTTGATGAAATTAACTAACGGATTTAATAAAATATATATATATATATAGATGTATAAATGTTACGTATAATACAAAAATGAAAACAGAATGAGAATAAGATAAAACAAAACAAAAAATAAAAAGGAATAAAATAAAAGAAATTAATGAAATAAAAAATAATTTAAAGAAAAAAATAAAAAATAAAATAAATTATTATTGTTGAGAAAGAAAGAATTTATTGGATTCATTTAACATATAAACAAGATGTACTAATTAAGTAAAAATACATATTTAAGTAGGGTATATTTGTTTAAAGCCATTAGTTTATTAAGAATTTGCTGTAATGTCCGATGTTACCCGAGTTTGCTTGGATTACCTCTTAAAAATTTAATCTATTTTTTTAACTCCCCAACTAAAAAAAGGGGTGTTTAATAAGTTTCACCGCTGTGTGTGCCTGGCTGTCTGTACGGATGAACTGATTTTTTTTATTTCGTTTGAAAGGTATTTTAATGGAGAGTGTTCTTAGCTATGTTTCAACTGCGAATTTTGAGTTCCGTACCCGAAAAAACTAAAAAATTGCAGATGATATTCAAAATCGGGTCAGTTTGGAAAGGCTTCAAGGAAAAAGATAATTTAAAAGCGAGTGTTCTAAGATGTGTTTCTAGTGCGAGTTTAGGGTTCTGTACCTGAAAAATTTGTCGGGGTTTTTTTTTAATTTTGCAAATTTCACTTTGTTAATATTTCCAAAACTGTCTAAACCATTTTTCTATAATCCAAGAGAGGTTGAGTAGAGATTTTAATGCCCTTCAAAGGTATTGTCTTATCTACCATTTTGCATCGACATTCGCACTTTTAACCTTAATTAGTGGCACAGAATAAATTCACTTCTATTTAAGAGCACATGTTTCAAGATGCAGCTCTGTCAAAAAAGCCTCGTCAGGATTATTTTAGTTTTGGGAGCTTACATTTCCTCTTTAATTGGGGCTACAAACACCGCAATCATTTCACACAAATTTTTCTCGTGCAAATTCACGAAGGATTTTAAAGTATTGTTCGTTTATTTGAGCCATTTTTCAGAGTTCAAAAGTTTCAAAACATTCAGGTTAGTGGATAAATCATTCGTTTTCAGAGCTTAAAACAACGCGCCGAATGCAATTATGTTCTAGATGTAAAATAACGAAGGAAAAGTTAAACCAATAAATATGTATACATATAGTTTAACTACACCAACAACTGATGTATATTTAAATCCTATTAAAATGTAAAAGTTCTCCAAAGTTCTTATCTATTTAACAAGATTAAGTGATCGTTTTTCTTTTACACTTTTTTTGTCATACCTAGACCGTAAGTTTATTTTTTGAGCGTTGTAGAGCGTTTGCATAATGATGAATTACACACGAGTAAATCTTACGAATAATAATATTATGAGGTATAGTATTTTTTTACAGCACAATGAAATACTTTTCGTACTAAAGTGCAAAGTTAATTTTTAAATAGCACATACACTCTAAGTCAAAATAAACGCAAAAATTGAATCATTCACACGTGCATTTTTTGTGACACAGAGTCTATATCCTTCTAAACAAATCACTACCAGATTTCGTTAGCTAGAGAACGTATTAATATGTTCATTTAAAATTCGCAACACATATTGGGCACTTCTTGACCTCGTTATGTTTCTGGTGCGCAACCTATCGGACGCACGTTTCACTTTTTAGTAATGCGTGTGCATAACTGGTTTACTTGTATGCTAACGACAAAGCTTCTATTGTTTGAAACTGAAACATCGTACGTCTTCGCCTTTTTTTCGGGTTACCATATATATTAATTATACTACACAGGACGTATAATAGAAAGGCATCAATTGTTTATAACTGAAAATAACCTGACGAACACAGCACACTATAAAACACTTAAGAAGTAAACTCCAGTCGTTCGACTGGCCTGATACACACAATTTTTTTTGTGACAGTTGCTATTATTTAGTTTTTGTTTTTTTTTCTAAAATCACAAAAGTTTGTGTATAACTTTCTCAAAAGTTTAAAGAAATTAAAATTTGTGCTGTTATTCTTATTTTAATCATTATACGTCATTATTCTTATGGCGCAGGAAAAACTTAACTTTACACACTAGTGAAACAAACTACTTTAATAAAACAACATAGTAATGTTTAACTAATAGCTACACTATGCTTGCTTGTGTTTTAATATTCTAACATGTATTGAAACAAAACGATCTTGTTAGATAAGTTTTATTGATTTTAAACGTGCTTTAAGAGTCATGTTTGTGCATCGACACTTCTAAAATGAACATTAAAATATAAAGCTTTAGTGTTGCAGTTTTTAATCATATTTCTCTCGACTGTAACAAAAGTTATCGAAGCTATGATAATACAATATGGAAGATTTTGGTGATATTGAATTACAAGAAGTGGTACTCATGTTTGGAGTATTTGCGTGCTCACCTAAAATTTCCTCTCTATATATAAATCGACGTGTTTTCACTCAAAACAATAACCACATTAGATCAAGGGTTATTGAGGGTGGATACTTTTGAAATAAACACACTGTATAAAATCTCAGGCGATCATACATCTGTTGCTTTTTTGGAGTGATATTTCGGCCCACAAAATTTGTTTTACTTTTGTAAAATAAAAAAAATTAATGAATAAGTTTTTATTTTAATAACTTATTTTTTTTTATTAATTTTCAAACAATTTTCAATATTATTGCATATTTTTCTTTATCCATTGCACAAAAGGTTTAACTTGAAGGTATACATCTGGCATCCATCTCACACAAACGTGCACACCGTATGATACAAGCCCTACCAGTTTGTTGTAATTATAGATGACAGGACCACCAGATTCAGCCTAAAATAATATTTTTGATAAGAAAATCCAGGAAAGTAGCAAACAGTGGCATTAATACCACATTGATAGAAGTATCCAAGACAAATTCTTCGTAAAAATTTCTCAATAGTAAAATTATTGAGTAATGACAATGGAATTGGTATAATTGAAAGATTCTTAAGAACTGAACGGTGTTTGCCTCAAAAAAGCTATGCCAAGATTGACTTCCAAGTAGGTATAAGTGGAAACGTTTGGGTGAATCTATTTTCGAACTTTTATACAAATAATTCTTACCACACACTCATCATAAAATGGTGATCCAGCGCACATTTCTGTCTCATGAATAATTTTTACAAAATGTAATAGTCTCTCACAATGTCCTTTTCCTACAGTGCGCATTGTTATCTCACGCAAGAATCTACTTCGGGGTTCCAATCCAGCTGCAGTGTCAACCTTAAATATACCAAAAATATAATCTTTTAGTGACCTTGAATTTAAACTTTACCTTGGGAGTTTAATCAAAATATTAAAGAAAACAAAATAAATTTAAAATACCGTCAATCGACCCCATCCCTGTACTCGAACGTCATTATATGATTCCAAGGAGAAGTCTGCCAATTCGAGTGGAGTCATTTTACTCGGCAATGGTTCTGCTAATATAATTAAACCAACGTCGAAAAGCTCTCGATTAAGATAAAAAAATGGATGAATAATAAGTTTTTGAACTTTATACTGTGTATTCTTGTCATCAATATATTCAACTCCTGGTACAACCCATATATGATTTTTTTTCTTGCTAAAATACAGAAAATGTATAAAAAAACACGAATTGCTACCACTTGTTTGCTGGCAGTCCTCTGTTGAGAAAATTTTGTGCAATTGCAAAGGCAAATATCATACTGGAATACATGCCTTTCAGATGTAGAAGGTCACAAATTGCGACTTGTTAATCATAATATCTACGAAACATTGTAAAACTTTGGATAGTTGGTCAGAATTAGAACTTATAGATTGTCAGATCGTGAAAAAAAAAGAAAAAGAAAAAATAAGCAATTTTGTACAGGCTGTCATTCATTTGAATAAATGACAAGACTGTTAAAATCACTAAAAATTAATTAGCAGGCGGTTTTCTCATGGACAAAGTTTAACAAAACTAATATTGCTTTGTTAAAGTTTGGACGGTAATAACGTAAATTTTTTTCTGATACTCTGACAGTCTAATTTATCATTGCAATATTTTTTACCCTCCGATACAATGAGCAGCTGTTAAAATTGTTGTTGCCGATATAATTGATCCAGCACAATAATGTGTATTGACATCCTCAGTGCCATTTCGCAAGGACACTATTGACGTACTATTACTCTTTCGGCCGCCTGTCATTATTTCCTCTTCAGATGATGATTCGCCTTCGATACGATTACCATTGTGACCAATCACTATAAAAGAACAAAACATGTTGTTTTTAGAATGTCTTTATCGTGTCTGTATTGGGCTTAGCATGATATTGAATTCTATGAGATAATTGTTACACCAAAAATAATTTCGCCGTAGCACTTTTTTAATTTTTTACTCTAGAATGAGATTTTTATTAAAGCAAATGTGTCTTAGCATGACTTTGACCTGTGCCCTTTCGCTTCTTATGCATATAAGTTAGTAAAATCAGTATCTAGTACTTCTTCTCGTGCAATCGACCCTTTTTGACCGAAAATGATGACCAGAGCATAAATAAATACCTTCAGTTCCATATTTGCTCACTACAGCTTTTGAGTATGTTTCTACATTGCTGTCACTGCTGTCGCTTAAATTTGCGCTAACATCTTCCTTCTTTTCTTCTGCGCTCACATTTTCGCTGTTTTCTTCTGCGGTGTTTTCATTTGCGCTTGCAGTTTCCTTGTTTTCTTCGGCGCTAACATTTTCGCTGTTTTTTTCTGCGTTTATAGTTTCGATGTTTTCATTTGCGCTTGCAGTTTCCTTGTTTTCTTCTGCGCTTACATTTTCGCTGTTTTCTTCTACGTTTACAGTTTCGTTGTTTTTTTCTGTGCTTACAGTTTCACTATTCTCTTGCGCATCTGCGTAAATAAAAATTACTGCATAAAATATTGGAATGAAAAGTTGCAGTAACATTTCGACAATTAATATTTCTTGACTACAAATAATTTTCTAAATTCAAATTCAAAACGATTTATTGATTATCTATGGAATAATCAATTTAATTGATTGATTATAAACGCTTTAATTTTACATTTTATTAATTAGATGTTGCAAAATTTGTAGTGCAATACGTGCTATCAAAATGTGTAGCGAAGTGCTGAATTACTTCTATTATAGTATAAGTGCTCAGCTAGTTACGTTACGAAAATGTTGATTTCAGATCGCTTGGATTATGAATATTACTCTTTCGTTATAGAAATTAGGTAGATATGAACTAAGATCATTAATAAGTACGCATCTCTTCTCAACAAGTGAAAATGCTGATGCTGATTTACAAATTCCCATGATACTCGCTGATAATGTAACTTTCTATAGGTGAAATAATTCTAAGGCGTCGTGGAATTATTGCAAGAAGCTGTTAGGTATTATAAAGTACCAAAAAAGGTCAGCAAAAATTGTCTGGGAACATGCTAACGGAAAAAACTTACTTAGCGGGAACATACTAACATATTAAAATAAACCATGTATTTTTACAGGCTATAAACTATGTGTGTTCTAAATTTCATCTAATTTTGTCCACTAATTTTTGCTTGAAAGAGCAACAAATATCCAGACAACCAGACATCATCGACAATTGTGAGTTACTAAAATAAAACTCCGATCTGAGCCATAGTTTGGCCTAAGATCTCTATAGAGGATGTTGTAGACGATTTGCTATGGACGGATGTTGGATTGTTCCACTTTTTCGAAAATTATTCAATATTTTCAGAAAAAGAAGTCATCACACGTTATTCGATTCACCGAAATACCGAACCGGCAAAAATGGTGGCTCATTTTAGGTGAAATTTCATTTTATAGTTTCGCAAAATTGCACGCAAAAGTGCAGTACCAAAAAACATACCGGCGATATTATCACTTAAAAGTTACGTTGTTCAATTTAAATTTATATCTAAATTATATAATTACTGAAACAAATTGTGTTTATTACTTTGATATTTATTGTCGTTGGTTGAACTAAGAGATCAAACAACGTATATTATTTAAAGTCTATACTACATGAACGTATATAATATATATGGTAAATACAAAACTAATTACGTTTGGCATTATTACGTTAGCTAATTAAATAAAAGCCCTCGGTAATTAATAAGCATTCCAATACTATATGTATACACATGTAGTATGGAATGTAATTATTACAATTATTCTATTCAGAGAAATGAAACAACTTATTTTATGGGTGAGAAAAAATGGTTGAGAATAAAATTGACAATTTTTGCGAAGTTCCACGGTGTCAATTAGTATGAATTGTTATTGATTATTAATTTTCAGAAATCGGGCGTGGCTTAAACTTCTTTGTGGGTAGTATTTCTTGTAAGAGAGGCATTGTTCTCTTTCAAGCGACTTGGAAAGATGTCCCCCACAGGCTCCAAATTCGACGGTATCTTTTTGGCCTCTTTTGTTATTCGATAAGTATAATACTTTAATAAAAATATTTAAAAAAACAAGTCGAAACAAATTATTGACTGAGTTAATTGTTGAAATACCCTGTATAGAAAGTGCTGAATATCAGTGCTTGCATTATTTTTTTACAATGAATTAGAATTAAAATAAATTTTTTTGAATTAGAAGAGTTCACAACAATGATGGCGGCTTTTTGGTCGCTATTTATTTTGTTTTCGGAAATTTCGAAAATATTCAAGAGTTTTTCCAGATTTTTTCTTTTGTTTTTCAAGAATGTTTCAAAAGACCACTAGTTGAAGCTAGCAGCAAATTATCAACTATCTATTCGCACCGTGTGTGAGTTTTATTGGAGGCGTTTCCATGGTAACCATACACTACTTTAATTATAGAATTGTATAGATGCATATATAATTGTATGAATTGCATTTATGACTTACATTGAAAATTTAATATTATTGTCTCACAAATTTAAATAAATAATTATGATAATTTGAAAAATAATATTTGTGCAATTTGATTTCTTACTTTCACAATTTTTAATGCATTAAGTTTAATTAATTAGTGTTTTTCAATAATTTTAATTTGAAATTTTCTATAACGCGTTAAATTTTTCACTGGAAGCGCATTTATTGTCCCTACCATGACTACGCACACAACGAATATATTATAGTTTTGTCCTTATTTCTGCCCTCACGGGTAAATAGTGACGTTTACGAAAACGAGTAAACACGTAAAAATGGAAAACCGAAAATGGGCTTGTAACGTGATTTTATGAACACCTATAAACTAACCTCCCCCCATTTTTAGTCGAGGTGTACTAAAGAAAATTGCATATTATGTTGTATTAGTTGCAGATAAAAATGTTATTTCATGCAGAGTCAAGAATTGGAACAGTGGTTGAGGGTTCGATTCCCAATTCAACTGTGTAGTTTTTATTTAAATTTATTTTTTTTTGTGCTTCCTTTAAAATACATTTTATAAGTGGGAAGATACATGTCATGGGTATAAAGAGTTTGTATCCATATCAGATACTCTTTTTACAATAATAATTTTATGCATAGTCCATGCAAATTAGACATTAATAAATCCAATAGTTCCAGTTTACCATAGCACGTCCATGGGAAATAGCCACGTTTTCAAAAGGAGTAGGAACATTTACCTATAAAATTTCAAAGTAGCTGTAAACAATATTCTTATTGGATGGGATCCATTTATATATATTATTATATTTTTTTGCAATTTTCTTTTAATAAAGGCAATTTTTTTACACAAATTTGTTAAAAATGGTCCAAAAATATGATATTTATTTTTAAAAAAAATCTATTATTTATGAAGAACGAGCTTAAAAAAAGCTGGTTAAAATAATACTTGAGCTTTTATTTGTTTCATTTTCTTTTCATAATTTTATTTTTGAATTCGATATCAAAATCCTAAAAAATCATCAAAAATCGAAATATTTATTAAATTAAAAAACGTACAACTTTACGCTGAGAAATTATTCGTTTCCGAATTTAAAGAAAATACATGAATAATCATTTGCTTATTTGCTTGGAGTAACAGGAACTTAACTCAAACGAAGCATCCTATATATTCTCAGCATATAAAGTCTTTAGAACATTATTTAAATAATATTCTCATTTAAAACAACTTGGAATAGAGAGGATAAATAAAATGTAAATAACAAACCAAAAACCACATGATCTACGGTTGGTCAAATTCATTATTATACAAAATTAGTGTATAAAATTATAGACAGAATGTCCCAAAACACTTAAGAAAAGCAGAACAATAAAGAAGATACAATTATAAGCAAAAAATTCCATTGCAGTTCTTAAATCAGATGTAACATTACCCCTGATAAACCTTCATCGAGTATATATGTCCAAGAGAGCAGAGTTGAAGCAATCACCGGAAATGTACTAATTAGATGATTTTATGAACACCAATACCAAAATTTTGTTCATGGCGTCAATACTTTTAACCATTACAAACTTAGGACTAAACCTAGTATGCCTTGATATATTTATGTATTGTATAAACATTAATAAGTAAAGCTATTACATCACACGATGTTTAACGAAAATTCTTTCTTCGGGCGTTTTCGATTCTCTTTTTTTAAAAACGTTATGAATAACAAGAACTTTTGAATAACAATGCTTTACACAAAACAGAATACTAAATTACTCAAATAATCGAAATAATGTAGAGATGAAGATCGCCAGTACTTGCCTGGCTGCTTCGCGTTGTCTTTCATTTGGGTACCAAAAAACCTCTATCTAAGTGAAATCAATCAAAGCAAGGCAAGGCGTGGAGAGGCGAGATACTAAAAGTCTTACATGCACCTTCACGTTTCCCGGCTGACCTCGTGCAACTACGTGGGACTCTAAATATTTTCGGGGAGCTCCCTGTACAGAAGTTTAACTTGATACAACAACACACGTTTATTTCCAAGTTTAATAACTTTTCGTTTAAATTTAATCATTATATATGTATTAAATTTTACATAATCAAACAATTATATATACATTTATATAATAAAGTGAAGTACCGGATTCTGGGCAAAATATTAGCAATGCAGAATACTTCCTGTCTGTGTTTAACCACTGACTTTATTGGTGTTTATATGAATGTAACAAGTGTTTTATTACATCAGATATGAAATTATTACAGTTTTATTTTATTCATCTAACTATTTTCGAATTAATTCTACAGTTTCTTGCCAAAAAAAGGTAAGAAATACTTTGAAAAATAACGACTTGAGGATTGTTTTTTTTTACACAATTTGGAACTTAACATTGTATATTCTATCGATAAAAGTTGCAAGATCCATAAATGTCGTTAGAATTGTTGATATATTTTGACGAGATATACTACTAAGGTCTATAAAAGTCTATGTACATAAAATTCTCTGCCCTTGTCATTTCAGAAAAATCTTTACTCTATAATTTATGTTCCAGAGAACACTTCACATTCACTTTAATCACGACATCTGTTCTCTAAAAATCTTACTAGTCCACAAATTTGAAAAACGTATGTTTTAAATTTTGATGATGAATTATGTTGTACCTTGACGATCTAAGAGGAAAAGTAAGAGAGAAATTTTTCGATATCTGGCGTGGTTTTCAAAATATTGAAAATTGAAATGTTTATTTAAATATTCAGCTTTCGATATTTCGAAAACGAAGGCAGGTATCGAAAAGTTTTATTATTATTTATCTAGAATCATGAAGTGACAAAATTCATCAATACAGTTAAAAATAAGATAAAAATAATTTCAACCTTGGAAATATTTGACGCATATGCAGAACGCGAAAAGAAAGTAAATCTCTCATCAAGGGGCTAAATATTATCGAACGCTTAGCGATAGTTCTAACAGAATATTCCCTGCTCTCAGGTCGAATATTAATTGGGAAGCTCTTCGTGGCGGTATTATTTCGAAATGTTTCACTGTGTAAACATTTCTAAGCATATTCCGAACATAATCTAAAATCCATTGACGTCAAAACACTCTTGCTGTTCTTAAAAAGCTCAAAATGGATCATGGAGTAGTGGCCGTAGTTAGGCCAACCTTTTTTCGGTATGCCAACGTACCCCATGGTCTAAGTGTCTCCCACACCAGGACAGCCACTCTAACCTAACCTAACCATATTTGGAACATCACTATATTGAGGGTTGTAAAAGACTATACATCGCTTATTATTTAACCGTTTTACACACTTAAATGTTTTTGATGTTAAAGTTTTTGGAGAATAATTTGAAAACAATTTACAATGAAAATATATTATATTATACATATAGAATATTCAATTGTGTGGCCAGATGAGTTTATGAACAGCCTTTATAATATAAACCTGGCTTTAGAAATTTACAGATGGGTACTTAAAATATATCTTACTTTAGTTGAGAGTAAAATTTGAATAATTAATACCATTATTGCCATCCAATTTTTGTGTGGTTAACTGTTTATTTGTATTCGAAAAATGTATAATTAATAAGAAGTTTTGGAATTAATTTTATTTACATTAACATATTATGGTAAATTGTGCGTATCCCAATTTTTTTACTGGAAGAAATAAAATATAGTCCGTCAATTAAAAAAGATATTCACTATCAAAGTTGAAACTTTTTGCGTGGTTTGAATGTACAAGTTGACTCAAATTGACACATTTGAATTATATCTCGTTTGAAACGTTTTTCCTATTTTGTTCAAAATCAAAAATAATCAAGTTTTGTTTCAAACATTTTTTCATTTTTTCGTAAGCATTAATGTTTACCCGTGATGGCGCAAACTATGCAAAACTTTGATGATCATTTTCTTCAAAACTCTAAAAGATAGGGAATTGAAAATTTGCAAGTAACTTCAACTTGTGAAACATTCTTGAAAAACAAAAAAATTCTAGAAAAAACTTTCGAAAACCAATTAAATGGCCCCAGAAAAGTCGCCGTAATTGTGTTGGTTATTCTTCTTATAATTAATGAACATCTTCTCTTAAGCACTGACATTCACTTTCTTTACATGGTATTTCAACAATTAACTCAGCCAATTGTTCACTTGTTCTAAAGAATTTAAAGCTGATAAAATGACAGTTTGTAATACCATAATAAGAGTTTTTGTTGAGATTAACGATTGCCGATGTAGCAAATCAAACATAGAAGCTGTCGTTTCAATTCTAGACGATGTTCTCTAGCCTAATCTCAAAATTTTGGTTTCGCACCGTAACACTTGTTTTGATTGATAAAATATCATTCGAGAAATTAGATAAAAATTGCAAAATAATAACAAAAAGTCAATCAATTAAATTATAATTTTCTATTTTCACTTGCATGTACAGGGAAAATGAAAGAAACTGCTCGTATTTTGGTAAAACCACTTGGAATGTGTTTTTTAGGTGTTAAATATCATTAGTAACGCATGAGTTAGTGGCGCAAATGTTTCTATTTATTAATAAACAATAAATTGTTAAAAGTTGACGTACAAAACATTACATTTACGCCATACTAGTTGCCCAACTACTAATTTTTTTAATGAATTTTAACATTTACTAGGTTGCATTGAATTCACAATTTATCGTTTATGATCAAAATGAAACATTCACGCCACTAAATCATACGTTCTAATGATATTTGACACCTAAGAAACATATTCCATGAGGTTTTAACAAAATGCGGGCGGTTTCTTTCATTTTCGTTTATTAGCCGATTTTTGTAACATCTTTTACTAAACTATGAAGGATGATTGAAAAATTCATCAAATATGTCGTCACTTTTCTATGTATTTGGGTTAAATTTTCCAATAAATATCTAAATCTACAAATCTATTAATATATAACATGTATAAAGTTACCTATTTAAAAAAAAAAAATAAAATAAAATAAAAAATGATAAAAGAACTAATGACATAAATTTCGATGATGTCATCAATTTTCTATTTAACACGGGTACATTAAAGTAGAGTAGAGTAGAGTAGAGTAAAATGGTGTAAATGTTCATAAAATGTTTTATTGTAAAACATTTTTTAAAATATCACCCGAAGGTATATTTATCATATTTTGTTCGAGGAGTTTACTTGATATTTATAAAGAGGAACTTTATGTCTTTATGCAATGTAATCTTTCATGTTTCTGTTATACAGATTGCTTCATTGCTTTCTAAGATTTATGCAATGAATTTGATTTGCTTTTAAAGATATATGCATTTCTTCTTCCACTTTTACAACAGTTTATCATTTGCTTCCATGGAAGATGCTATGGGAACGAACATTCAATTCTTTTACTTCAGAAAATTATGTCTGGTGATCTCTATATTTTTATTTTTATGTGACTGACACTACATTTGACGGAAAATGCGATTTATTTTGCGTCACATTATGAATACTGTTATGTTAACAGATTTAGTTTTAGAATAGTTTTATGAGCGATTTTACATTTATCCTTCTATAGTAAAAAATGTGCTCATAAAACTTTATGATATATGATTTATTTAGCAAAATGCAAACGTGACTGACACTACACGCGAAAGAATGTCGTGTTCGAGATTGTTTTTAAACTTTGAATATCTTCCTCTGTGAAGAATTTATGATTTTAAATTGTATCTGGGGTACAATAACATAAAACAAATTGGAAAATGTTTTGAAAAAAATCTTAGTATTTTTAGAATCAAATTTATTAGAAAAAGAAATCGTAAACACAAACTTCTTCTTTTATAAATTAAATCTCGTTCTTTACGTTAAAATTTAATAAAAACAGTTTGGTGAAGAGTTTTTTAAATAAACTTGACAAGTTAAATTTACAAAATTAAAAAAATCCCCCACAAATTTTTCAGGTACGGAACCCTTAACATATTCGAAACATACCAAAGAACACTTTCCATTCAATTGCCTTTTTCTTTGAAGCCTTTTCCAATCTGAGCTGATTTGTTAGATCATCGCCAATTTTTAGTTTATTTCGGGTATGAAAGCCTAAATTCGCACTTAAATAGCTTAGAACACTCTCCATTAAATTACATTTCAAACAAAACCAAAAACATGAAAATCGGTTCACCCGTTTAGGCGCTACGATACCACAGACATATAGACAGACAGGACACTCAGACACACAGACAGACGGACACACATAGCAGTCAAACTTATAACACCCCTTTTTTTAGTTCGAGGGTTTATTAAAAAGAAACAAATCACGAAAATTTCCGTTGGCCAAACGGGCAGAGTTAAAAGACGATTATTTATTACTCGATGCTATCTAAATTAAAATAATAGATTTACAGATTCAAATTTATAATTTCTGTGAAAAATAATTTAGATAGTACTGTAAAATTATAGTGGACTGTCCGATCAACCTTAACATAGAAAATTACTTTAAAGTAGTTCCATTTTAGTAGGAAAATTATGCAATTTAAATATTTAATAGTAGAAAATTAAAAAGCAGAATTCTTTTTCTATCGTTAATTCAAATATCACAATAGAATCGTATTTATCAGTAAACATTCTATATAAATATAAAGAGGGTTGAAAAAAAATTCAATTTATATAACATTAGCAAAATCATTTGTTATACAGACGACAACAATGTATACTAATAATGCATAATACACAATCACTAAGCATGCCGTAACAAATGTCCTCGAAAATTCTATTCTTTATTATGTTACTAGAAAGACATAGAATTCCATTTTTTTTATGCAACTAACTATTGTAACAGGGTTCTCAAAACTGTGGATGCAGTTGAAGAACTAATAAGGATATAAATAAAATCAAAAAAAATTTGTATAAAATTTGATGTGAATATTAATATAGTAATATAATATAATATATAATAATGGGGTTTAACCTCCGTTTCTCTGGAATATACGCCTATAACAGAGGCCACCCACATAGTTATTTGTTAACTTTTATTAATATTAACTTCTTATCCAAGCGACGACAATGTGATCAATTCTGCACTCCCATTAATTATAATTGTTCACATTGCCGCTGCCTGGATTCGAACCCGCAACCTAAGTCTAGGTAGACGAACGGTCAGAGTCTAACGCCTTAGACCGCTCGGCCATTTAGGCTCTCAAATGTGTAAAGCAGACTCAGAATTTGACCATGAAGATTAGTTTCAAGGAGAAACGAACATCGACAAAACTGTTCTTAATGGAAATCAATTTTATCGACAACAAATATGAAACTAATTGTGTGAAATACTTTTTTCTCCAATATCAATTTTTTCATATTCTTTTAAGGTACTTCGAACGGGCGATTAGAAGTAGTTTTGCACGAAAAATTCCAAAGATGTTGTTTTCAATGACTTAAAGTTATAAACAAAATTTTAGGACCATTGACCGTCTCTCAATGCGCTGCTATAAAATTTAAAGATCAGACCGTTTAGAAGACATTTTTTTAGTTCGCATTTTTGTTATAAAAAGTATCAAAAATAGAAGTAAATAAGCAAATTTGGCATTTTTAACCACCGAACCAAAAGAGGGGTGTTATAAGTTTTACTGCTGCTATGTCTGTTTTTTTTTTGGTTTCGTTTGAAAGATAATTTGATGGAGAGTGTTCTTATGTGAGTTTAGGGTTTCGTACCCGAGAAATTTCTCGGCATTTACTTTTTAATTCTGTAAATGTCACTGGTTGATGAATATTTAGTCTAATCGCGAAGTGAGTTCTTTATTTTTATCTGCTTACTGTGACCATTGTACCGCATGCTATTCTGTGTTCTCAGATAAGTAATGTATGTTATCATTCGTTGCAGCGTTGACGGATTTATAGCACTAATACAACTACTATTTATATTACTATATTTTTCTTATTTCTACGATATCGCGTTTTCTATCATCTCATCATTGTCTTTGAAGAGTTTATTTGAAGACATTATTTATTATTCTTCTCATTTAAAAAGCTTTTTTGTTCAAGAAAATCAATCTGTAAAAAAGAAAGTGAACTTTCGTTTCACCTTGAAAATGACTAAATCTTGGACCTCCATCGTGTGTCTTATAATTTTCATATCCCCTTCTATATACAGATCATCTTTCGAGACATTTATCTACAGGGGAGTTTTTCAGCTGTGTACACACTTTTAAAACACCCTGTATAGTAGGTATATTTATTATAATAATGTTACTTTTGGACTAAATAAAGTACCTTTGCGATATATATGTATATTTATTGTATGGAATGGTATGGAATAAAAATACAATTCCTTTTTAAACAAACACGTTGTTTGAATCAATGAAATGTAAAAACTTGAACATTCTCTTATTCTGACTTTTTCCTATTAATTTTTTTTTTCTGTTATGTTTGTACCTACTTCCGTTTTCAAACCAAAATCAATTTCTTGAATATCTAATCCCTTTCATGTTTCACCTCGCAGCTATTTGTTTTCTTTTTTGTGTCAAAGTGAAGTTTGACATACGATTATAGTTCTTGGTATTTCCAATCTTTAGATATAGTTACGACGTAAGATGAAACAAGAAGTTCCGAAAAATTTTATCTTCTCTTTGTTGGATGATTTCTTCGATATTGTCTTTTAGTGACTGCGGTACTGCTGAGTATTATAATATCTTCCGTTTCTAGACTTTCTAATCTTTCTATCTATGCCATCCATCAGAAGAGCCTAGACTTAGCGAAGACCTATTCTGGAAAGTGAAAACTGTACATCACCTTGACGTACTAATGATTTTTGTCGCTATTGGGAAAATAAGTTTCCTTTGGGTAATTTTTGCCTTGAAATAGATCTAATTTAATTGGCTTAACATTGAATAAATGGATTTAGGAAAAATAGACTGGAAAAATAGATCCGTAAAAAATTACGGTACTAGTGTCCCATTTTTGAACGCAAGGGTACAAAACTTCAGAATCTAACCAACTCTTCTATAGTCGACAAACTTAACCCAATCAACTCGTAATTACAACAATACTCAGGGTCTAGAAAATTTTAGGTTTATTTTTTCGGTTCATTTTTCCGGGTCTGTTTTTTCCGATTACCGAATAAATAGATGGATATTGTGAAACCATACTAATTAACAAAAATACTGTTAAAACGTTGTAAATGATCTATTTGAAAAAAATAATGGCCTTTTATAATATTCTAGCTGTTTTCTTCTAAGATTAAGCCTGCTTATGATTGCCATATCGACTTGTTCATTTCATTTATGACTTTCTCTATACAATTGTTTCCAGCTAAGAGATAATCTGTCTAACGATTTAAATCTGTTGTTCAAAACAACATCAAAACACACCGACAATGGTTTAGTTCGATTAAAAAAAATTTTTAATTATTGTTATTTTTTGTTTCCAAGGAATCCAAATTGTCTTGTTTTTTAATAGGATTTTATCCTAAAGAAAAATTGGTTTATACGTTACATTAGTATCTGATTTACACCAAAAGAAGTTTTATTTAAAATTAAAAAAAAAAAAAAAAAAAAAAAAAAAACTATTTACATTATGTAGGTATTTTGCATTTTCAAAAACCAATTCAAATTTATTTCGAAAACAATGTAGAATATCATGGCATCTTGAATGACACCACGACTTGGCATACAGTCTTTTTTGCTTATACAAGTTTTGGCAGATGTAATCACGTAACCTACTTCTTTCAATTAAAATATAATGTTGTTTACATGACGTGACGTAATACTTTTATAATACCTCACACCATGATACTTTCTTATTGCGTCACGCGTTTGTCATGGTATGACGTAATACTTTCTCATTGGTCACGTGACTGAATGCCTGATTTTACTAAAATTATTTAAAAAAAATAACACTAATCCTTATTATTTATGAAAAATAATTTTGTGTTTTGTTATCTACATATCATGGTTAATCATTAGGAACTTTTACCGAACAGATTTATTCTTAGTGGACAAAAGCCTAGATATTTCATAAATATTTGTCAACAAATTTCAAAAATAAAAAAATTATAAAATTATTGATTGGCATAAATTAATAATAATTTCCTATTTTTGTTATATTTTGTTTTTATGGTATTATAAATACCTTTTTTGATAAAAAAAACTTTATCGAAGATGATGTTGATATTTGTGATTATTATGGCGCTGAGTTCTTAATTGAATAACCGAAGGGTATGCAAGAGTATGCAAGTATAAAAACATAATGGTAGTAAATGCATGATGTATTTCAAACACATACACTTACTCACATTTTTCAATTTATTTTCTCTTTTATGTAGTAACATTTTTTTTTTAGAGACTGAATATTTTATGTATTCGTGACAATCAAGTATGATTTATTAAAATCAATTACAAACAGAAAAGAGAGTCGAATAAAATTAAGTCTTTTTTTCTGGTTGGTTGATTGACTTATATACTTAATAACACAACGTCTTTTTTTTTTACTTTACTTTTCTTTACTACACTCTCACAAAAATATAATGGAAAAATTATTCATACGATAAAAAAAAATGTAACTCTCCACCTTTAAATAAAGTAGCTATGTATACACGTAGACAGTAAGTTTCATTCCAGGTGATCTATGGGAATTTCTTTGTTCAACTGGTGGAAGGAATGGGAATTTAATAAGCTGATTAAAAACGTAGAAACAGTGCTAAAACCATAACAGGGTGATTCAGGTTATAACAGCACGACTTTATTATATTTTTTAACTGCCTTTAGGAGATATGCAAGGATTGAGCAATACTAGGGATTTTAATATAATTTTATAAATTCATTTTTTGATTAACAAAGTTTCCAAAAATCTCAAATCTCAATTCCTTGGTCATTGGACTTTTTATTTTATCGTTCAAAGTTGGCTGAAAAAATGATGAATCATAAAGGTTATCCTTTTCAATTGGATATTTATATATCAAAATATGTAGAGATTGTGATAAAACACTATCTAAAATATTTAGACAATCTTGTAGTTTATCATAATACCATAAAAATATAAAATTGTCGATGATATCACAACCAAATATTAATTTAATTATGAGTTCATAAAAGATCCATCATTTGATGAACAGAAACGACTATAGTTAGAGTATTGATGATTAAAGAGCGATATCTATATTATCAAATTTATAAGCAGCACTTGTTCAAAATAAATTATATATTTTTGTAGTTGCGTGGGATTGTAAAGCTGAAAAATAATACATTACTTAACTACAAAGTATGTATTTGGTTTATATGCATATGTACCGTGCCATAAACCAAACCTTTTTTACAATACTGTAGGTTTACAATCACCTTAAAAAATGATTGATTTATGGTATTTTAAAATTCGAGTACAAGCGACATCATAATTCATATCTTAGACCATATTTCTATATCTTCTCATATATTGCGCTAGTAGGTAATATATTTTATATCTTAGCAACAAGTGTTTATGAAGAAACTAATAAAAAATTGTCCATCTACATTCTATAAAATGAACTATTGGTATATTTTTTATCCCCTATTTATACCATTCCCTTATTCTATCAAAAAAAAAAAAAAACAAACAAAAACGATAAGACCAATTTTATTAATAAAAATGGAAACTTCCTTCTTCAAAAGAATCTTTTAGGGGAAGTCAAAAGATTATTTCTACTCTCTCAAATAAAATTATCTTCAATTTGTCATTTGTATATTATTCTATCTTTGCCCATTACTGTTTGCATAAAACGGATTGTGGATTTTCTAATTTTAACATCTCTTTTAAATAAACTCTTATAGATGGATAATCCAGAAGTAAACTTACTGTATATAAGTAATGCATCAGACCACGTGATGAAACCTTGCACCCTCCCTCCTAATACCTTTTTTTTTGTATTGAATGGCAATGCTAGAAATGTAAAAAAGGAGATGGGTTTATTTTATGTTTTCATTTCATCTTTACAATAAAATTTATATTTTAAAAATAAAGTGAATAAAAATTTAATTAGATTTTTTTTTTTTTTTGTAATATAGATTATTTTCGATTAGAGTAAATGTTTTAACATAAAAAAGGTTTAGTTTAACGAGTGTGAGAAAAAGATAAAATGTTGCGTAATCCTTAAACATTTTATATCCTTGTCTTTTATGGTAAAGTATTTAAATCGGTTTCATTGACTTCTAACAAATTTTATATAAGAAATAAACAAAGACGAGAAATATTAACCTGCTTTAATATATTGTAACGTTCTACTCCCCGTAGGTTCGACACAATAAAACACCACGATTTAAATTCTTTGAAAACTTCGATATACTTTATTGTTTAATCCAAAGATACATTAATTATTCCACACTAAATTAATTTACAATCTTGATTTCCAAATATATTTACAACCAATAAATTTAAACAATAATTCAACAACTATTCTCAGCACTTCATTGTAGTACCCACCGTTCACATTGACTGTCCGTAGGAAGCTCTCTATATCGACTGACTTGTTATCTTTCTGTTTCCATAACTTCACTTTGACATATAAGTTTTTTGATGGAAACCATGTACTATTTTTATAATTCGTTCAGCCAACTTAGATGTTGGTATTAATTATTAACCCCCGAACCAAAAAAGGTGTATTATAAGTTGGAACGATGTGTGTCTGTCTGTGGCATGGTAGCTCCTAAACGGATTAACTGATTTGGATTTAGCTATGTTTCAAATGCGAGTTTAGGGTTTCGTACACAGAACAACTGAAAAATAGGCGAGGATCCTTGAAATCGATTCAGTTTGGAGAAGACTCTTGAGGAAAAAGTAATTTAATGGAGAGTGTTTTAAGATACGTTTCAAAAGTAAGTTTAGACTTCCGAACCCGAACAATTTATCGGGGGTATTGTAAATTTTGTAAATTTCACACGTATTTTTCTAACAATGGCCTTCACAGCCTCCCACGATACGAGAGCCGTTACAACATTATTAATGTGAATGTTTTTTTGAGTTTTATTTTATTAGGTAATAGAAAGTCAACTTTTTTTGTAAACAATTTCAGATGAAGTCAATTCCATGGTATTAAAAGATATTGCGGTGATTTATCCTATTTTTATGAAAACTTACAGGACTTTCTGGAGTATATTATAAACCGTTCTACACTTAATTAATAAACCCTTTTGAGAGTTAACTTTGATAAAGTAACATTTCACTTTTGAGACTTTTCCAAAATTGGTTAGTATGAGCTTATAAAAAAACAATTTCACCCAAAAATAGATTTTGAAAAAATTCAAGAAAATTTTTGAAACAATTAAAATATAAAATAAATAGAAAGTGAATGAAGAAATTATAAGGAAATTCTTTTTTAAAATAAAAGAAACATACTTAATCAATTTAAACTATTAAATTTTATGTATAGTCAATCAATTGAATTATGTAAAAATAATTAAAATGTTTAATATTTAAATTAACATTAAAATTGAACTTTATACAATATTTTATGAACATGTATTGTATAGATATATAAAAACTGTAGGTTCTAACTGAATAAAATCAAGTGATGTAAAATTTAATGTTTAATTAAGCAACAATACGGACGTACTGGCGGATGGTTATAGACTTAGTTAGTGGATGTTCAAACATAAAAAGTATCAATTTTATATTGATTGATTTTAATATTAAAATTACAGGTACAATCTGTTTTATTGAGAATGCGTTTGGAGTTTTTGGTACTTTATTAATTTGTTAGACATTTGTGATTATTCTGTATTCCTTCCCACTCGAAATTATTGTCTTATCTATTATTTTTAGTTTTTCATTGAAACTATCGCGTGAATAATTTTCAATAGGGTTTTCAATTATGAAATTTGATAAAAATAAAAATTTATGTAGACATATACTTAAATATTCTGATTTTGAGTTATAAAAGCACATTAAAAATTAAAGGTCGTAATTTTTGATCTGCATACCACGTGACCTAAAACTCGAACCGCTATGATGTGACATCATATAGGCAAATATTATATGCATTAATTACTAATTTGGTGATGACTTTCATAGTAATTGTAGATTATGTTACCATCAACTTTATTTATACATATAATAATTACATACACGACTGTTGTTTTTACCAATATAACGTCAATATAATTGCAATTATCTGATAATCAATGAGGCTAATCACCTTCAAATTTTAACATGGTGTGTGTATGCATTTCATTACTTATTTTCCCAGTTTTGTTTACCCGTCAGCATTCGCAATTATGAGCATTTTGTTCACGATTGATATAAAATATAAATAACTATTATTTTTCAAATGGTATGTGTGGTTGAACTTCACTATCTTCAAAAATTGCAAGCAAAAAATATTTACTTTATAAATTTTCGTGCCCATTTGTGTACTTTCGCTAGATTATAAGTCGTTCTCAGTAAATTAAAACTATTCTGCTAAACATATACAGGAATTAATTAAAATGAATTTAATTATTTAGAATATTTCTCCGCTCTAATATTTCCACTCTTAAACATCATTCAATAAGCGCGTAGTCAAACTATTTTTAATTAGCTAGTAAAAAATAAATTTATTTAAAATTATGTAGAGGTTATGATTTATTAAATTAAAGAATATTTAGCGCTCAAAAAAAAAATTTGAAGGATGTGTAGAACGTGAAAATTTTTCTATGGATTACCGAACGATAGACGTGAGTGCTGTCGTGTTAATTTCTGTAGATATTTTACAAAACGATGAGCAACTTTTACAATGTAAACAGTATGTAGATACAAATAAATAATATTACAATATATTAAATGAAAAAGATATTTTTTTTATAGGCAATTTTCTATCAAAAACAAAAAAAAAAAAAACGAACATCAATATAATGCGACATGTTGCCATAAAAATATTTACGATCAGGAAACATTCATAGGTCGTAAATTTTAATATTTGCTATTATATAATATTATATATAAAAGCAGCAAAGCAATATTTTTGCTTATATGTTTATTATTGTTATATACATATTTTGTTTTTGTTTTTTTTTAATAGGTTCCGGTACTCTAAAATAAAAAAGAAATCTGTATGTACACAATATTGAACCGACGACGAATAATAAAATAAAATCTGTGTTGTCCAAGCGTACGAAACGAAGAGGGAAAACGCAACGTTTCGTTCAAGAAATAAAAAAATTTTATTTATTTTAAAAGTCTATTTATATTTATAAAAAAGAAATCTGTATCCACACAATATTAAACCGACGGCGAATAATAAAATAAATTCTGTGTTGTCCGAGTGAACCAAATGAAGCGGGGTTGCGCTCCGTTTCGTTCAAGAAATATAAAAAATTTATTTATTTTAACGGAAGTCTATTTATATTTATAAATGTATAACCGCGTGAACATATATTATATTTACGCGAAATATTTATTGCGTTTTTAGTTGTTATCAAATGATTTTAACAATTGATAAAATGTATATTTATTTCAAAATATGAAATAATACCATCTCTTATTCATAATTTGCATGTACATCCACGATATGTTAAATTACAAATCGGTAAATAAACAAAATATCTCTAGGGTAAAATAATTCTATTTCAATAATTTCCTACTTTTAGGAATTATACTTTAATAAAAATACCCTCTAAAAAAATACTTCTGCACAGAAAAACCTGTTTTAACATTTTTCTACTCCAAACTACTTATACTCTCAAAGATTTATACTTTTAAATATTTCTGTTTTTAAATAATTCTACTTTCAAAGATTATCACTCCTATCCAATTCAATTCTGCAATTAGTTTCAAAAAAACTGAAGGCATTCCAAGTATTTTGAGTGAAGCAGGCTATGTACTTATTCATTTCTCTTCATTATTGAGTCCCTCTTTAGTTTTCAGTAAAGTTCAGCCCAACAGATTATATTTTGGAAGTTATCACTGAAAATGCTCAACAGATTTATTTCATTTAGCTACAAATATTGGGAGCAGTCCCTTGGAACGATTAAATACTCATTAAAATTACTAATCCCTTCGATTTCATTTATTGTTAAATATAATAAATTTTTATGGATACAGTAAAAAGAAATCAAACGTAAAAAAATTGTTTACTCTTGCCAACGCCATCAATCCTTATGTTTAAATATCAAAACAAAATTATAGCATTAACCTCCGAGCTCAAAAAAAAGGAGGTGTTATAAGTTTGCCCGCTATGTGTGTGTGTCTGTTTGTCTGTGGCATCATAGCGCCTAAGCGGAAGAACCGATTTTGATATTTTTGTTTCGTTGGAAAGGTAATTTAATGGAGAGTGTTCTTAACAAAATCAGCTCAGTTTGGAAAAGTTTTTAACGAAAATGTATGATTGAGAGTGTTCTTAGATGTTCTTAGAGTGTTCTCAGGATTTTCTAAATTTCACTTGTTTTTATTTGAATTTTGGAAACAAATAAAAAACTAACTACTTCTTATTGAGAAATTACTCAAATTGATGTGATGACAT
Source organism: Chrysoperla carnea (assembly GCF_905475395.1). Classification (NCBI taxonomy): domain Eukaryota; kingdom Metazoa; phylum Arthropoda; class Insecta; order Neuroptera; family Chrysopidae; genus Chrysoperla; species Chrysoperla carnea. The sequence goes on from NC_058337.1 coordinate 132,312,255, forward strand.
GAATTTCCGCATAAAATTTTCCGTAAATAAATTTTTTTAGAAAATGCAATATAATTTTGAGTTGATGTTGAGAATAACTCTTCCCTTTAGAATTGCTAAATTCAAAATTTTTCTTGAATTTGTTTCCTGTTTTGTTAAAAAGATTAATAGGTACAAAAAAACAATTAATAAATATGCAGCTGTGCGTATATTTTCTCCAACGGGCTATTTAGTTTTTAATGTAAAATTTATTTCTACTAAATGAAATTGTTATTTTATATAAAATAATAATCATTTTAAAATCAGATATTAATCATAAAATATATTTTACATAATTTAATGGAAAATATTTAATTTTTCATTAAATTTATATGATATCATGGTTAAAACATATTTTTCATAATATCTGATAAAATATAAATTGTATAGAGATATAAATATGTTTATATGAATTTTCTGGTTTCTATAATTTCTATACAGTCATCCAAAAACCAAAAAGGTTTCATGTATGTATTATAATCAGTGGACCAGTGAACTTTATACAGATCAATAAGTTTTAATAATTCATTGTGAAACATATAAAAGCTTTCTTTTCAATTAATTTCATTTTTGGATACAGGTCATTATTTTAAAAATCATTATAATTTTCAATGTCAATCTACAAATATGTTATTAGAGCTGGCAACGTCACGGAAAAGTTGGTTTTCAGATGGCAGCACTCTTGCTTGGAGCATTTTGCTCATGCTCGATTAAAAACATAAATAACTTTTATTTTTCAAAGAGGTTGGAACTTTTTCCTATCTCCATAAAAACTTTTTTCAAATTATGAATATTTCAGATATTTTCAACCTATCTACAGTATTTTAATAACACTTTTTTTCAAGCTCTTTTGAATTGTGAGAATTTCTCTCATCATAAGACTAAAAGTGTAAACAAAAAAAATTCGGCAATTTTCTGACTTGTTCGTGTACTTTCGTTAGTTTACGGATATTTAGCTCTGTACGGAGTAAGTCGTTGAAGTTTTTTTGATAAAAATATTGCAATGTCAATATATAGTTGTCTAATATGTAATTGTGAAAATGGTTAATAATTATTCATTACTTTTAATAATAATTTTTATTGAAAGTATTCTTACTGGTGCATAATCAATAAGTATATTTATTTTCTATATAAAATAGTCATTTTTAATATGCAAAAATAATTCTAAAATATTCACTTAATCAAATTCGTACTCGAAAATTAAAGAATATTTAAACGCGCGAATTATTTGAAGCATGTGCATTACGGGTGAGCAAATCAGTCATCACAATGCAAATCAAATCAGTCATCAAAGATAACCGAACGGGTCTTGAGAGTGCTGGCGGGTGAAAATAGTCAAAACTACATCAAGAACACAATAATTCTTAAAAATCATTTATCGACTCATTTTTGGAGGGATTCGAAGTGTGTTATTACATATATGGAATTACATATTTTTGTGGCAGATTCTTATTCTTTATCGCAAACAATTTTTGTATATATAGTTGAAAAATGTTTCCTAGAAATTTCAAAATTTTGAATCAGCAAATCCTCAAAGTAATAATTTTTTTACAAATTCGTTGTTTTTATGGAAAAACAAGTTTCTTTTGGAAAATGGCAGTTGGTACGATATTGCATTAATTGCTCGCCGGAGTCATAGTGTTCGATTTTCTTCCATAATAAAATAAATAAGTTTATAATATTGATTTTACTACACACAAGGAATCAATTGAATTAAATAAGTACAAATTATAAAATATTGAACTAAACAACTAAAATATACACAACAAATTTAACGTTATTTAACATTTAACATGATGATACAAAGTCAAGCTTAAATTCACTGCAAACATAAGTAAACTTACCATACTAGAAATAGTAAATATTATTATTTTCAGTTAAATAATTTACATATCTAATGTTTAAATCAAACACAAATAATTAGTTATAAATATGTATATGTGCTTTTTGTTAGTGTAGGTTCAATCGTGGTATTTGACGTATCATATTATAACAGCTGAAAATTTGAAAAAAAAAATCTGGAAAAATTGGAACTAGATAAAAAAATTGTACAGCAGACACTTTTTTTACAGTCTCAAAATATTATTTGTATTCTCTTTGTAGGTGATCTTACCGTGGCTTTTTATACCATGCATATATATATATATTAAGTTTAGTCCCAAGTTTGTAACGCTTAAAAATAATGATGCTAGGAAAAAAATTTTGTCATAGCTGTTCATAAAATCACCTAATTAGTCCATTTCCGGTTGTCCGTCCGTCCGTCCGTCCGTCCGTCCGTCTGTGGACACGATAACTCAAAAACGAAAAGAGATATCAAGATGAAATTTTTATAGCGTACTCAGGACCTAAAAACTGAGGTCAAGTTCGTAAATGAGCAATATGGGTCAATTGGGTCTTGGGTCCGTAGGACCCATCTTGTAAACCATTAGAGATAGAACAAAAGTTTAAATGTAAAAAATGTTCTTTATAAAAAAATAAACAACTTTTGTTTGAAAAATTTTTTTGTAAACTTCACTGTTTACCCACGAGGGCGCTTATTAGGTGCAAATTTTATAGTATGTATTAATATAGGAATATCAGTTGTGTGTATATCTTTTGTTATTTACGTGACGTCAAAAAAACAAACGATTGCGCATGAACACTGTCTATACATTTTTGTATGTGTTATGTGATAAACAAATCAACACTGACTATGCATGGTATTTCAACAATTAACTCAGTCAATTGTTTCTTTTCACTTGTTATTAACTCTACTTTGTTAAGGACGTTCATGCGCCAACGATATTAGTAGAGAAATTAAAAACAATTTGATAAAGCGATAGTTTAAATGATTTTCTATGATTTAAAACAGGAAAAATATCCTGTTATCGAATTAATTTCATTAAATTTTAAGTTTTAAAAGTGACTAAAAGTAAGGTTTAACATGAGACTAAATGGAAAATATAAATCGATATTTTTCAAAAATTATATCGATAACCATACTTGAAACTTTTACCAGTTAACTATTATTTAAACTTTTAATAGAATTTCAAAAAAAATTTCTATTTTCTACTAATTTAAAATTCTTTAAAATTTACATACTGTTTCCCTATGAACGCACATAGCAAAACAGGTACACGCATGAACGTCCTTAAATAACTTCTGATTTTGATATTTGGTAACTTCTGAATACTGTTCATAAAAGGCTTTTAACGGAAAATTTGAAAACATACTTTATTATTTATATTTTTATAACACAAAAATTTTATTTAAAAGAACTTGTTTAGAGGCAAGCTTTAGTTGTACTTAAAAGTAAAAAATAATTTTTTATATTGGTAACTCGTACAAGACTATTTTTTAAGCTGAACGCACTCAACTTATAGTTTCAAGCATGATTTAGAGCGTCTAAAGCTTTTACAATGGAGTAGAAATACCATTTAATAAGTTTTTTTTTGTAACCATTCCATCATTGCGCTTGTTATTTAATAATACATAGCAAAAGGAACCAAGTTCCAACTGAGTGTCCCACGATACCTCGCGCACTTTTTTAAAAAATCATATGGGACTGATCCTAGACCAATGTATAGATGTATTTACAATGTACTTCATATGCGGTTAGTTAGCAGTTTTGTATGTGTAAATGGTTGTAGTAAACTCAACGGAATCTAATGCTATTTATTTTAAATGACATAACACACAAATATAAATGTCATTTTATATTTAATATGTTGTACAGGTTGATTTATGGTAATTGATGAAGTACTGATTAGGGCTTCACGTGAGATTGTGACTTTAATCGTCTCTTGTATACTTTGTCACGTTGCCGAGAACTATCAAAACTAGGTCGCGACCACATCGTTGATATTAGAAAATGTGAATATCCGAGGCTCATCGTCAGTTTCATTTCGCAGAAACATAAATATTCTTCGACTAACACTTTTGGGTTCTGTAAAATACAGTGGTATTACTATTACTTATGTATCCTCTACGCCACAAAATGTGCACGTCTTTTTAACATTTTAAGTGATAGTGCTATAACATATTATATAATTATATCCCGTGCACATTTTACGTGAATATACGTTACGAGGAAACTAGTCACCATGGATTTATGACAAACACAATTTTTCCGTATGCCCTTCACTAAAAATATTGATTTTAATTTTTCATTGAGAGAGTTTTTATACCGAGCAAAAACAATTTTAACTTTTATTTTTCCACGAATATTCTTAATGCTGTGCCTGTAAAATATTTGAATGTTAATCGCTATTTTGTCATTAACGGAGGGGTAAATCACTTTCAAATTTTACCATGATATCTGTTGTATCTCTAACAAAACAAAATTATAAAAGACAAGTGAAAATAAACCATTGACTGAGTTAATTGTTGCAATACCATGCAAAGACAGTGTTGATTACTCTATCACATTACACATACATAAATGTCACACATACATAACTATATTCCCATATAATGCTACATACTATACAATTTACGCCTAATTTACGCCCTCACGGGTAAGCAGTGATGTTTACGAAAAAATGTTTCAAACAAAAGTTGTTTATTTTTTGATAAGAAAGATTTTTTACGTATAAACTTTTGTTCTATCTCTAACGGTTTACAAGATGGATCCTACGGACCCATAGGTCAAGACCCAATAGACCTATGTTGCTCATTTACGAACTCGATCTCACTTTTCACGTCCTGAGTACGCTGTAAAATTTCAGCTTGATATCGTTTTTCGTTTTTGAGTTATCGTGTTGGCAGACAGACGGACAGACGGACAGACAACCGAAAATGGACTAATTAATTGATTCTATAAACACCTATACCAAAATTTTGTTCATTGCATCAATATTTTTAAGCGTTACAAACTTGGGACTAAACTTAGTACACCTTGCATATTACATATATGCATGCTATAAAAATCAAATTTACTTTCAAAATTATGAAAGACTTGGTTATTAAACGACTGTTATGTATAGAAGTGAATAGTCCTGTACCAAAATAATACACATATGTATAAAATATATGTGTAAAATATTACATTGTTAAGTTGATTTCTAATCCAAACCAAAACATGACACCAGTTATTAATGGTGTAGAATTATTAATAATTTGTCTCGAATGTCTATTTCGAAATTGCAATAGTTTGATATATAAATACAATTAATTTGTTAAATATTGTATTTATGTATGTATACAAATGATTCTAGTCGGTAGATAGTATGCCAAAAAAACCGTTGAGAAACAAATTTTTATTTTTCAATCGCTTAGAAAACCGTTAAGAATAAGTGATAAATTTGAAAGTAAATTTTATTCATCATAAAGTTATGACAGCTTAAAGTACCCAATGGTCTCGCTTTGTCCTGTGAAAGGAAACGAAAAGTATATTAATTATGATAAAAAAGTGGGGAAATTTGTAAAGGCTATGCCAAGCATTACAAAAATTCAATTTCATTTTGCAAAACATTTGCAATTTTTTCGTTAACCTTTTTTTATTGAATTATTTATATGATAGAACCTAGATAGAGTCAGAAAACGCTGAAGATGTCTAGAAGTAACCTATAGTCTGGGAAAGACGAAAGCTACTTTTGAATGGGGGAAAAAAGAGCTTTAAAGGTTAGAAGTAGGTGTGCTTCAAAAACTTAAAAATTTCTGCATCGATTTATCTCAAATTTTGACACGATATGCAACTCTAGGTGGGCGTGGTGTTGGGGCGTCTTTTATCTTAGGTGAGTCAAATTTTCTTTAATTTAACCCAGTGGGGTATCAATTAAAAGAGCATGGCGTGTATGGCGAAAGGTAGTATGAGTGAGGATGACGATCGAATATAGGTACCCGTGTCTGATATGAAATAAAAGGGCATGATGTGCACTTAAAAACTGTAAGTTACATGAAAGTCAGTTCAGCCGTTTCATAGTTGTGAACTATTTTACCGATGGTTTATCAAATTTCATAAAATTTATAAGATACTTTTCATTTATTCCTGTGCAACCACAATGTCGAACAGCATGGCAAAGTACATTTGTAATTAGGGTTCCGTGCCAAAATAATAAAATAGACGAAATTGTGAACAAAATGAGGACATGAAGTGAAGGTTATAACACAAGAATCTTTGTATTTAAATTGAAGATGCTCATTGGAGCGGATAGTTCACAGCTAGTGAACTATAAATATAGAATATTAACTGTAGCTCAACACTTTTATCATAATCTAATTCGACTTGCCCCCCTATTTAACTAGTTAATTTTATAATTAAATGGATATTGTTTTATGAAAATTAATTCTACCTGCTATATTTACAAAATTATGTATTCTATGCGTGCTCATATCACATCTATATATAATACTAGAGTGATACCCACCCGCTTCGCTGGGTTCAAAAGTAAAGATTGATAAAGATTTCTCTCGCTTATCCCCTTTCTATAACACTCGAAATAATGGTAAGGATTGTTTTACACAGGTAAACTATATGTATTGTTTTCTATTTTTTTAAATGTATAATAGTCGTAATTATTCATTGAGTATATCAGAAAAGATGACCATGAAATATTTTATATTGACTATTTTTACAGAAATCTGTAATTTATGGTAATGTTAAATTAATTTTTAAATTTCTTTTTTTCATTTTTATTAATATATCTCATGTGTTATTCTGAAGTATTAGCTATATTGCTGTATAGTTTTATTAAAAACCATTCGCTAGTTTTAGCGTGAAAGCGTAACAAAGAAACAAACACACAAACAAACATGCTTACTTTCGCATTTATAATATATAGAGATTATTAAGCACTATAAAATTTATTATAATTTTGTGAATACAAAACAATATTTTAATGAATAGTTTAATCTCATATTATATGTTTGAGTTCTTTATATAAATTCATTATCATTCATTCATTATCTGATAAAATTCAAAATTTAATTATCTAGATATATCTATCTATTTTGTTTTATGTTTATTTAAATCTAATTAAGATAGATACAAATTTTGAATTATTATTATTTAAATATAACTTGTTAGTTTAAATCTTTGTTACAGATATATATCAATATTTGTTTAATGATTTGCATATTTAATATTATGAAATATTGTTACCAAATTATTGCAGTAGAGATATGTAGCCTTGTTAATAATTCGATTGATTTGTATACCAGAGGTACCAGGATCGAAACCCCTATCGGCAATGAGAACTTTTTTTAATTTTTTATTTGATTCAACCATATTATGCATGAAAAGAGGGTGAGCTTTGCATCAAATTAGGTATTTTGGTTTTTTGATATGTTGTTTGGTTAAATCTAAGTTTTCGACCTCGGATCAAGCCGAAAAATAAGAAAAACACCGAACATTTTTACCTTATTTCATTTTGTGTAGATTTTGACCCGGAAGGACTTTAGAATTGTCGTATTAATTTTTAAAGAAGGGTAAATTTTCAACAATTTGATATAAATTGAAATCTGTTATAGGGCCAAGAGTTTCGGAGATACAGTTAGAGATAGAACAAATGTGTAAATATAAAAAATGTTCCTTATACAAAAATAAACAACTTTTGTTTGAAACATTTATAGACTCTTGAAGAAATGGCATATTCTTGGGACAAATGTGGAAACCATGATATTTAAATTTTGAAAAATAATGCAGTAAAGTTAAATTTGACGAAATTTGAAAACTATGGACGAAAATTAGTTGGATTACATAGTTGGATTATTAAAATAGGACAAAATTTGGCTGTGATAGAGAAAAATCAATTTTTTTGAATTTTAATGACGTCATAAAGTATAAAAAAATCAATTTTTGGGATATCTTGGCTAAATTTTGTCCGATTTGAATAAAATTTTTTTTGAAACATACTAAATTTGAATTTTACTTTCCATTTTTCGTGTAAGTAAGTCGCTTATACCAGTCCTTGGGCCAAATGTGGAAACCATGATGGTAATATTTTGAAAAATATTTCAGAAACGTTAAATTTGACCAGAAATTTGAAAAGTATGGCCAAAAATTAATTGGATTACATACTTAGTTTATTAAAATGGTGCATTATTGTGGTGTAAAAACCATGAATTGTCTTTCCACAATTATGGCCTTTTTAGGCGAATAGCGTTACGCAAATGACGCATAACGTTCAAATAATATTCCTTGTTGACTGTTTGGCCGGACGGAAGGAATTCATAACGTACAACAAACGCGCGCAGTTTAAATTCAAATGTCACCTTAATTTTTGGACACAGTATTATATGTTAATCATGTTTATGTTTACTATGCTTAATTTGATTGGCCTTATTTTGAAAATTTATTGGTTTATAATTAAGGGAGCGCCAACCAGTCTCTGAAAATTGAAGTAAATGTATTTCCTACACTAGGAAGTTTAAAAAATCGAATTCTCATCGATCAATTGGTCAAAAGTTGAGCATATAAAATATAAAGTTTTCGTTTTCCAAAATCCTATTATGAACGTAATATTATTTCAATATATACAAATCTTAAAAAGTTTTCAACAATATTTACATCTTCTTTCATGACATACATACATTTATACATATATTAAATTTTATCGTATTGTGTTTGAAGGTATTAGTGTGCATGTAAATAAGATGGGTGTTGGAGTGTGTTAGTGTTTTCTTTTCTGTTGTTGTTGAAAAACTAAATTTGAATAATGCAATCCTCTAAATAACGTTAGAACCGTATTTATACCTTCATTGAAAATTTATAGTTAGAAAAAAAAAACCTTCGAGTATATATGGATTGTTCAAGAAAGTGAGAGCGATTTTTTTCTTGGAATATATTATTTTCATATTTCAGAATCCTTAGGCTCAAATTTCTTTACATACATGGATTTTACAAAAGTACGAGGATCAAGGAAGGACGAACAAGAAATTGTAGTTTTGACTTATATCGCTTAAACTTTACAAAAATGATAGTCGTTTAACTATTGGATGAATAATTACTGAGATTTAAGATCACTACTTATTTGAAAGCAAGTGGAATTTATAAATTTTAAGAAAACTAATTTGTAATTTTTCGGGTATGGAACCCTTAACTCGCACTTAAAACATAGATAAGAACACTTTCCATTAAATTACCTTTCAAATGGAAAAAAAATTAAAATCGGTTCATCCGTTTATCATTGTAGCAATTGTCCCAGACCTCACATTTTTGAAATATACTCAAACTAGATTGAATTTGATCTCAAATAAGACAAGTATGGTCCCGATTTAGTAGGATAACGTACACACAGTTTATCAAAATTGGATATAATTTGGATGTGATAGAGCATAATTCATTTCTCTTGGGTCAAACATTTCATCTACGATAATCGGCATCATTTACTTTTGAGGTTATTGACGGGGTCAAGACATTCTTGACACTTATTAGGGTATGTCAAATTTGACCACATTTGGCTTATCAAAATTGGATATAATTTCTAAAAATCGATTATCTTATAATCTTAGAAAACACAGCGAAATTTTATCCGGTCTTTATGAAATTTTTTTTGAAATCATTTTAATCAAACTTTTTATTTTCGATGTTAGTTTGCGGGTACCATTACCCTTAGTACTAGGACTAATGTTAGGACTAGGACTCCACATTCTACTAAAGATAGCTCATTACGATTCACTTTTGTTTCGTACACAAGGATTGATAACCATAATGTGATAAAATGAATTAAAAATATCGAAGATCATCTTCTATCATTGTCTAACTCATTACTGTTTGTTAAAAAAACGAAGTCTGCGCTTGCGCTTAAGACATGATGAAAAACCCGATATAAGTGGTCGATCAAAATTAGAAATGATTTGAATGTTATAGAGAAAAATTCATTTTTATACCATGCATATATGTAATATGCAAGGTATACTAAGTTTAGTCCCAAGTTTTTAACGCTTAAAATATTGATGCTACCAACAAAATTTTGGTATAGGTGTTCATAAAATTACTTAATTAGTTCATTTCCGGTTGTCCGTCCGTTCGTCCGTCTGTGGGCACGATAACTCAAAAACGAAAAAAGATATGAAGCTGAAAAAGTCAGGTCGAGTTCGAAATTGAGCAACATAGGTCAATTGGGTCTTGACCTATGGGTCCGAAGGACCCATCTAGTAAACCGTTAGAGATAGAACAAAAGTTTAAATGTAAAAAATGTTCCTTATCAAAAAGTAAACAACTTTTGTTTGAAACATTTTTTCGTAAATATCACTGTTTACCCGTGAGGGCGTAAATTGTATAGTATGTATTACATAAATTGTATATGAATGTGCAATGTGATAGAGTAATCAACACTATTTATGCATGGTATTTGAACAATTAACTCAGTCAATTGTTTGTTTTCACTTGTTAAGTTTTTTAAGAAATCCTGTTTAATTAATTGAGTCACTATGCTTCAGTATTAAATCTACAACTTTTCCAATTGGTTTTTACAGTCGCTCTTCTTGAAAATAACATATATTTTATTGTCATTGGGTAAAACTGTTGTCAGAAAAGTTTGATAAGAATCATTGAAACGGAGTTATCAAAACTAGTTCAACCAATATATATATATTATATTTTCACTATATATTTTATTAGTTCATTTGTATTCAAAACTAGTTGAAAAATCCCCAATAGTGTTAAATTCACAACATTATATGTACACAATGTTACTGTTTGGATGAGATATGTGTGTGCAATCTTTCTTCGTCCAATTTATCATCTAGAATTTAGTTTAGTCAGTCTATTCAGAAAACACAACTGAATGAAATCTACTAGAACGAATAATACAGTGATCACTGAAAAATGACTGTCACGTAGATATCAAATGCAATACCATTTTCCACAAAAACGAAAAAAAAGAATAAAACAACTTCAGTTTGTATATGTTTATAAATTTTTTCGTAAATATTGCATTAAATCTTATTTATTTTTTCCCAACTGGCTATTTTGGTATAGTGAATTTCTACAAAATTTCTTTGTCGATGTTAATATATCACAGTGATTTCGATTTACCCGTTAGCACTCGCGTTATGAGCATTTTGCTCACGCCTGATTTAAAACATACATTTATTTTTCAAACGATAAATGTTGTTAAAACTTTTTTTATCTTCTTATAATTTTATTTATTTTCGAATTATGAATTTTTTAGGTTTTTTCAGATCTTTAGTTTTTCTAAATATGTTTTTTTTCAAGTCCTTCTGATATTACGATAATTTCTCTCATCACGAGAGTAAAGGTGTAAGCAAAAAAAATATTAACCTCGGACATTTTCCTGTTCGTGTATTTTCTTTAGTTTAATATAAGTCGTACTCAGTAAATTAAAAACCAAATTTGTGATAGAATTATGGTAAAATTAGTTAAAATGAATTTAATTATTTAGATTATTTCTCAGCTCTAATATTTTTACTCTCCAATATCATTCAAAATTCACGTAATCAAACTATTTTTAATTAGATAATGCATTAAAAAGTAAATTTATATAAAATAATGTAGAGGTTATGATCGCAATATTTGACGCATGTGCAAAACTTATGAGCAAATTTATCATCACACGACTTAAAGAGAGTGGTAGACTCCAGGGCTGACGGGTTTATGTTTTAGTCTGGAATGTATCGCCAAAAATGATTTGCGATTCTAATCTGAGTACAACAAGTATAGTTAACCACAACTTTAAAAAAATATGAAAAAAAACTTTATTTTTGTACCACCCACTTGATCTATGGCGAAGCACTGCCTCGAAAACAGTTGTCTATCGCTGTAATGTTTCGGAAAAAAAATGAAACTTCCTGAAGTACTGGAAAATCGACACCATCTGCCGATCACCCATCTTAAAAGTAGAAAAGACATTAAAGTAACTAACAAAAACTGCAAAAATCTCATGAATGGAAAAAATTTTTTGCTAGCAGTTACTTTTTAAACGAAGGACAGATCTAAAAGTGAATCGCAAGGGTATGTGGCAGAGAAAGCCAAAAAGTGTTCAAAGAATAAAATTTGAAGCAGACGGTCATACGAAAATTTGAAGCTTTTTAATACAACTGTAAATTACATTTGGTGTAAAAATAAATGGATATAATTCTTTCGAGCCAATTATATTTTATCATTAATTTGTTACAAACGTTAAAATTCAAAAAAATGACAAAATGTCATAATTTATCCAAAAAGAAAATTAAATATTAAATAATATTTTCACCAATTACGTTTGATACTTCAAACTTATAACCCTACATCAAATATTCATACACGAAAAAATAAGTTTTTATTTTTACGATAACAAACAGAAATTATTTTTGTACCTTATTTACACACGTGCAAATTTTTAACAATAATTTTATTGAAGAGACTGACTGGTGATATGTTTAATAAATATTCTTTATGTACATTTATTTGATATCAAATCTAGACGTTTATTTTCAACCAGACGGGTCTCTAAAAGTTTTTGGTTTAGATACAAGAATGCCTTATACTATGCAAAGATTGCTACTTTTCCACAGATGATATTTTGTAATATCCAAAACTGCTGCTATTCGGTGCAAATTATTTGTAGAAAAACGTACTTACGTCTGCCGTTAAAGATAATAAACAACATTTTGCTCAGGGTGCTGCCGTTTCTTCGAAAGTAAGTAAAATTTGAGATTTTTTTTAACGTTATCATGTAAATAGTATTCTTCGAAAATTTATAAATTTTTTCACACATTCATTTTGATGTGGTAATGAAATAAACATTATCGATAAAGTTTTATACTTTTCCACACATCAGTCAATAAGACGAAGAAAAAAAAAATGTCTCGAGTGTGTTTTAAAGACGCAAGTAGCGTTATAATATTATTATCTTTATAAACACTTTGCTCTTTTATACAGGCTGTATTTCTCAAAATTGTACATGTATTCCAAGTGTATTGAAAATTATGTTGAGAAACTATTCGTATCAGAATTTAAAAAAAAGAACAATTTTAACCAGATGACAATGTGACTGGACTAGAAGTACAGTTTTGAGAAATTTATTCACAGAAATATATACAGAAGGTCCTGTGACTTTGTCCAAATCCTAATAGGAATTATGGGAAACATTGAATTTAACCAATAAAGTAAAGATCTCTTATTGTTGAGTAAAGTTTCATGCTTTATTCATTAAAATTTTTTGTATTGCTAACACAAATGTAATTAAATATTTGGTTTCATATGTCCTTCCGTTGCAGCGTTTCCTTAAAACACATTATTACTCTTCTACTGCCCTATGCTTAAGGATGTACGAGCAGGGTAGATTTAGGACTGAAATTATTTGTATTTCTATTTTCAACTTTGATGATGAATTTCGTTATAGCTTCATGAATGTAGACGAAAAATACGAATACAATTTTTTCGATATCTGCCTTGGTTTTCGAAATATTGAAGGCTAAATAATTAAACAAAATTTCGATATTTTGACAATTACACCAGATAAGGAAAAATTGTATTAATACTTTTCGTCTTTTATTGTCAGTTATAATTCACCATTAAAATAGAAAATGTATACCTATTTTTGTTAATTTCTGCCCTCACTACCGTGCTCATTCATCCTTAATAAGTCTAGCAGAACGGGTTTTTCTTTTTGTGTACAATAATTTATTAAGATTTTAACTTTAATTTAGATATTTTTCTTTTAATTTCCACCCATCTTGGAGAAATCTATGAAAACATATCATCCATCTACAGTTTTACCCTAAAACCAATGTTTAATATGTTTACTTTTGAAGTCATCTATTTATTTATACAACGGGGCAAACCCTTCTCCTAAAATTTCCAGAATTTATTAAGACTTTGCCCAACTTCATAAAAAAAACATCAAGCTTTTTATTTAAAATTGTCTTGGTGCTCGTACTAACTTAACAGTCCAATAAAACACGTGTATACCAAATTTATAAAGGCTATTAATTATTAAAGTATATTGACAGTTCTAAAAATTTCAACCTGTACATGTATCCATTTTTCAATGATATATCGAGTGTTTACCTTAAAAATTACCTGTAGATAAAATTAAATGAAGCATGAAAAATTTGTTGGGTGTTTAAGTGAATGAATATAAAAACACAAATTTTTATGTAGCGTTAAAAATATTGTAGCATGTAATTGTGCTATAAAATGAAATGTTCAAACAAAAAAAAAGACAAACTTTTTTAAAATTGTGGAGTACGTCGTTGTATGTTGAACAGGAAATTAAATATGTATATATACATACATTTTAGGGAATTACAAAATCAGTTAATATCATCGTAAAAAACAATTCGTTTTTTTTAGTTAATTTTCAAATGATAAAAAACACAATGTTCGTTTGTAGCACATATTTTTAGAAGTATTAAATAAGTTTAGGACAATATTATTTGATAAATACAGATTGTTTGATTAAATTGAGAAATTATGTTACCAATAACAGGGCAATGGTAATTACCGGCACAGTAGACGTGCTAGCTGAGTCACAATGGATTTGATTCGTTAGGCTACTGACTGGGAGGTTGCAGATTCGAATCCAGGCAGCGGCAGAGTGATCAATTATAATTTTATTAATGGGGCGCTAAATTGATCACTTGGATAAGAACGAAGCAACTGACTCCACCCACATCAGAAACTTAAATGTATATATGGATGTAGTTAATCATATATAAAGATTTTAAATAATGATGTGGGTGGTTTCTGTTATAGACAGATAGATAGATATCTGAAAAACGGTTAAATCCCATTATTATTATTATTATTATTATATCAATAAGCCACCGTTACCAAGAAAATTCCACCAACCATCATCAAGAAATGAGTTATATTAGATCGGCCCGATTTGTGAGCCCCAAAAATATCTTCGTCCAGGATATACATAAGGTACACAGTATGTTTCCGAAGTCCTCAGTTATTCTTTGATGCATCCCCTGTATATCTGACTTATCTAACAGTCAGGTATACAGGGTGGAACGTTTTAACTTATTATGGCTAATAGCTCGTTTTGTAGTTAACCAAAAAAAAAAAAAAAAAGTTTAATGGGTGACATGTTCCGACATCAGATTGGACATAGTTCTCCGGTTGGCTTTAATTGCCAAGAAAATACGCCAGCTATAGAAAAATTATTTATCCAAAAGGTATCAAGGGCAATTGAAGACATTCGTCTGTGTTTCCGTATTTCCTCCGAAAGCGAACATTTTTCAAAAAAATGGTTTAAGTAAAAATTGGTAGTTTTTTTATGATGATCTACATTTTAATTAAATTTAAAGTGTTATTCTATCTCTTACTTTCTAGGATCTAAATTGACTAGTAGAGTAATCCGGAGAACTAGGACCAATCTGATGCCAGAAAGAACCTGATGCCTCCTACAATCTCTGCAACTTTTGTTGAAGTAAATTATTGATTGGTTAGTAACCAAATAAGCTTTTAGCCATAATAGATTAAGATAGTCTACCATGTATAAAAATTTTTCGTATCAGAGTAAGGAATCTCAATGAGCCTTAATCTTGAAGGTGGCTATAAGATGTTTTGATTTGATCCTTATAAACCATTTTTGCTTTAACATTTTTCTATATTTGACACACTGTGATCGAAAAGACCTCATCAAATAAGGACTCCTAGAACAAACTGTATAGATTTTTAATACAAATTTAAAAAGTAAATGCTCGGTTAAATGTGTCGTCGCCATCGTTTGAATGAGGTCATGTTAATATATGAATATCAGTTACAGTCTAGGGAATTACTGACATCGGAAATGTAAAAGTCAGTTTTTATAAATATACTCTACCTATTATATAATATAAAAATTTAATGTATTATATCTCTGTCACATCAAATAAGTAAAAATTGGTTCAAACTATAGCTAGCTAGAGCTTTACTCTCCAATGCTACAGTTCTGGATGGTATTACTTACATCATATATCTCCAACCGTTTATACGTTCTATTTAATACGATGATATTCTTTATAATCATTTACTATCTTTTTTTAAATGGGATAGTTTTGTACGAAATTTATTTGTATTATCTTCATACAAGAAAATTTACTTGCATATACAATGTACGTGTGTCTTCTGTCCAATGTTTTTCATCTTACATATTAAACAGTCAATCCTAGTAGCTTAGTTGGTTAAGGCGTGACCAAATCTGTTCGCGGTATGCCTAGGGTAGTGGGTTCGATTCCCACCGCTGCAACAAAAAAATTTTTAATTAATATTTGTGATCGGCTGGTGTAGTGCATGGTATATGCATGAAGGAGGTGTACTCAGCCTCTGGAAATAATTGAGGAACGGATAAATGAAATTATCAGTAGAAAAGGTGGCAAAACACATATATGGTATCATGAACGGCTCTATAGCCTTAGCGAGTCCTTCGTGAACAATACAACCTTACCTATTCTACATATCAAACAACCAGTCTTACCAAATTTTGATCATTTGCTGGTGGTTTCTTGCCTAAGTATGAGGTGATAGGTAGACTGTACAAACTCTACATGAAATTAAAAATATTTCCCAAGGCAGACTAACGAATTTTGTAGTTTCATTAAGAAGTTGTATTGCCAAATTTCTATCTGTTTTATTTGTTTTTAACCTCTGAACCAAAAATCACTTGAACCGCGGGGTGTTATCATTTGAACCGCTTAGTGTCTCTGTCTGCCTGTGGCATCGTAACGCCAAATTAATGGGGAGAGTTCTTAGCTATGTTTCAAGTACGATTTGGGGTTTCCTTACCCGAAAATTGCGACTACAGACACGATGTTTTGTTGAAGGTCAGACCAAACTCTACAATAGCTTTGATTTTTTTCCTGTTAAAATAAAAATCAAATAGTGCAGGCCTTTCAACATAACTACTCCTTGAATAATTCCAAAAATGGTTGACCATGAAGAGATAATTTCGAAAAATATACGCTGAACAGGCAAGAAAGAATCAAAGAGATAATCAAAATCGAACAAAATTAGTGTATAAAAGATTACAAATTACAAAGTTCCTAATGATTAAAGGTAAAGTAATAAATGATTATATACGAAATAAAGGGTGATCTAATTTCAGTTTCACACTTTCACTTATTTCAAACGTCAAACGTTTGTTTGAAACATTCTATTTATAGATATGAACCTGTAAGAAGTGTTTATAGTCTTTTACGATAAGGCTATGGCCAATTTAATCATCCTAGTGAGCGAACAATTCGCATCATTTTACAAATCAAGGAATTTGTCTACATTGGAGACAGGCCGGGTTTCATTTTGTAAATTATTCTTAAAAGTCATGCTTATATCCACAAACCTGCAACGTTAAAGCATCTAAAAGCTAACAAGTTCAAAATAACCCACTGAAACTTAATTTAAAGAACACTAAAATTTGGCTGGCATGATTTTTCATGTTAGATGATATATTGGATCATCCTTGAACTATGAACTAGAACATTCTTTGTAAAACCTTTTAAATATACTTTACGCAGTCTACAAAAAAGAAATAATCATTTGTCTTGTATGATGTCGAAACAAAACAGAACACATTTAAAGTATAATCCATTAGTTAACCTGAGAAATACCAATTAATAATATCATTCAATCATTCTAATTTTTTTTTACTATCCAAAATGGATGATCAATTTTTCCGATCATTAATTTTCCACATGTAAAATGTAATTTTCTTTTTAAGTTATACTAAAAATACTTAAAAATAGTATTGATTTGGAAAAGAAAATGATATGGAATTGAGTACAAATAGCTTTATAGACTCATGTCATGTCTAAAATAGTTCTATAAATAGTTCTTTGAGTGTAAAAATTTAATAATATTAATATTTGATAAGTCTGAATTTAATCTCCTAAGTTACTTAGTCTTTGGTAGTGAATTTTCCGATCATTTTTCCTGAATTTGTCGCTTTTCGTCCACTTGCATAACGTAACTGCAACAAACTTCCCAAACGTCCCAAAAGCAATATTCACTTAATTATCACTAAACTCATCCTGAGACTAGCCCAATATCTATTGAAACTAGCCCAATTGGAGTGTATTATTTGTTAGTTTTGGTTACAGATTTTCGGTTTATTCTCTAGGCATTCTTAAAAATTAATCTCGTTTGATTTTCTCTTTATGTAAGGATGAACTCAAGATTTCCTGTTTTGGTGACGTTTTCAATATAAATACCCGACTTCGCTTAATTTTAAGCTTCTCGACATTCTATTCTTATTTAGAACCACAAAAATGCTTGTGAGTTGATTGCAAGTCACAAAAGAGTTGCTGCCGAAGTAATTGATGTAAACAATTGTAGTTGTAGTATAACTGATGCAGATAATGTTTGGTTATAGCTGTCGTTTTAGTATTTCTTAGCAGCGACATTGTTAAGATTGAAGCTCGTAAATTTCCAGTTCTAAACGTGCCATCTTTGAAAGAACATGTGGTAATTCATTTCGACGAAATTATTACTTTTTCAACCTTCGAGTAACAAGGAAGGGTGCAATAAGTTGAATCATAGCTCCTATACCGGTGATCCGATTTTAGGCTTCCGTACCCGAAACAACCAGAAAAGATTTAATATTCTTTAAACGGCTGAGTAAATTTTTTGAAACATATCTATGAACATTCTCGATCAAATAACGTTTCAAAAGAACAGAAAAGAAATATCAAAATCGATTCATCCCTTAGGAGCTGCGTTGCCACAAACGAATCGATCAGACCCGATTTTATGTCAGAGGTTTCTTTAAATTTTTAATTTAATATTATTATTGGAAACTTTGATCAAAACCTATTATTTTAAATACATTCCAAAGGCTTAATTTACGGCTCTTATTTATATAATTTCTCATCTGATCGATCGATAATATTGATACGGAATCTAGAAAAAAAAAACATTAAGTAAACATGTATTGAATAATATATTTACTTTGTGGTAACTGCTCATTGTAGTACGCACATCTATTATATTCGGAAGTGAATGTCTATGTATATCGTATATTAAAACAAAAAGGAATAAATGGACTATGAAACAGTAGTAGTGACGTAGGAGAGAAGAAAGAGAGACCAAAGGGCCCAAAAACAAAATTCGCACATCAACAAAAGTAAAAGAAAAATAAAATTAATGGTTTAGTTGTTTTGTTGTTTTTTGCTTTACTATTATAATTTGCTTGTACCTATGATGATTATAATAAGAAACTGTTGTATTGATGGGAAAATCATTGATGGCGTCAAGCAGTTCATATTGCATTCAAAAGAACGCTCAAATATTTTTAAAAAATCAGCAGTATTGTAAATTACTGTGGTTTGTTAATATCTATCTATTTATTCAACGTCTGAAACTCAATTCCAGTCACTAATCGTAGATTTCCTTTAGCCTACTGGTTGTCAATCCGGCCCATTTTAACAAAATTTGCTATAAATGATAATTCATTTTTGGTACAATTTAATTTTTTTTTTCTGTACTAATTAAGTTTCTCGTAAATTAAGGCTCAAAACCGACCACGAAATTAAATTTTTGTCCTTCTTTTATTCTTTGAAGGAATGGTAAAGTTTGATAATATTGAAAGTTCAGGATTTTATCGTTGCTTGAATGTTATGTTGGTAGAAATAAGAAATTAGATTTTTTTCTTGCAGTATATGGTTTTAAAAAAATCCATAAAATCCAAAAAGAAATAGATTTCACTTCAATCAGCTTTCGATATTTGTAAAGCTCGTATTGTGTTTCCAGTTAAAGAAACTAAGAAATAAAGATACATATAACGAAAAAAAGTGTCTAAAAACTCAAAATTCGGTTTTCATAAACGCAATAATCGGGACTATTATTCCAATTACCAAACTTGGCGGGTTTTTGAAGTTTCGATTATTTGAAAATTGATTAAAATAATTACAAATGTTTGACTTTATTTGTCACTCGGAGTCATATACGTTCGGCGATTTAAAAAAAAATAGAATTTAAGAAGCATTGAGCGAAAGTGTTAATAATCGCATTAGAATGATTTCGTTGACTTTGTTCTTTAACCTGGTGGTCCGGTGGCTTTTTGACTCTCGTTCAGACGGACTTTTTCTGCTGGTTTGAGTTTGAATACATGTTTCAGTTTTTTTTTTTACTTATTTATTTTTAATTTTAAACGCTATAGTAACAACTGATCTCATTTCAGTTTTACTTTCACAGTTTTTAATTACAGTTTTTAATAAACTTTCGTGTAACTGTTATAATAATTTTTTTGTATTGTTTTTATTTTAGTAGTAAGGATTAAAATGCTGATGCCATCTTAATGAAAATAATATCTTTTTAGTATTTAACTAATTGAAACAAAATAATAATATCTTGTATGGGATATTTATATAACTAACTGCGAAAATATACTACAAAAAAGAAAACGGAAAAACAAAAACTCACTTAAAATGTTTATATTTAATTTATACCGTAAAACCGATTATTTTGTTACTGACATTTGTATATTTATTAAATTATATTAAGTCGAGATGGTTTATGTTTAATCAATCCTGTAAGTTCATTTAAAGTTTTTCATCCATAAAGATCAATATGCCAGTAAAATATCACAAAATAAAATAAAAACTGAAATCAGAAAAAGCGCTGTAAAGCTGCTTTTTTTGGGATGCTATTTGGACTCCTTAGGATAGTGTGAAACTTCGTTTTACAAGCAAAAAAAATAGTGGTACCTTGTCCGTAATACGTGAAAAACTGCAAAACTTTCGAATCTTTTTCAGTTTTTGCATTTTAATTCAAAATATATGAGCTTGTTCACATTAGTTGCCACTACCATTTTGAAAGTGTATTAAATTTGAAACAACTGAAGCCAACTTACAGCTTCGTATCTGTAATAGTGTTTGTTTTGTAATCCGCTAGAGATAGAACAATAGTAAAAAAATGTAAAAAAAGTTCTTTATAACAAAATAAACAACTTTTCGCAAACATCATTGTTTTCTCGTGAGAGGGTAAATTAAGGTAAAACTTTGTTGGTTAATATGGAGAACTGATCGCTCTTCAATTTTTGCTTTGAAGCATTTCCAATCCTTACCCTGGTTTATTATTTTCACAAAGTCCATGTCCATTTCCACCGATATCTCCTGACGGTTTAGTCAATTTCGCAATAATATTTTGGTACGCTGGCTTTACTTTTTCGACCATCGACACAGCAGTTTTTCTATTTTAATAGACCATGGGACGGGACGGGTGCTTTGTTAAATTATTAATACATACTTGAAACATCGTGAGTGGCTTCCTTTTGGCGAGTCATACATAAATAGTCCACTTTTGCTGATTTTTTAAATAATTATTAATGTTATCAAGTGGTTAGTGTCCGGCAAATTCCATGCCACAGTTTTTTCGATAGCTTAAATATGCCGTTATTATGCTCATTTCGAAAAAAATCGTAGAGAGAAGCTTCGTAGAAAAAGGAAAAGGAAAAAGAAGCCACTCACGAAGCTCTTTTCGTCCCACTATTCCCCTTTTATCGAAAGGTCGACATCTTCAGGTTATTACCAAGACACCCACAAAAACATTCTGCACATTTTATTTGTTTCTAAGTCAATTACAAGGACATTTTTCTATCTTCTTGACTTGAGGATAATCTTCAGAGGTTAATATGAGGACATAAGATCATGCTCTATTGTAGCTTCTCCGCTAGTTCCACCAAAAAATTAACTCGTTTCCCATTTTTTCTTAGACGAGGTAAAAAACCTATTAAACAAATATTTTTAATTAATTTGACTTTTTCTGTTTTACTTACAGGTTCATTTGTGTTATTATGGCGTCGAGGTAGTTCTGTATTAACAGCTGGTGCATTAATGGTGACACGTGATAAACGTTTTAAATTATTAAATGGTTATAATTTAGAAGTAAGTGAAGTTGGTCCACAAGATGCTGGTGATTATGTATGTCAAATTGGTGATCGTGATAATCGTGATCAAATTCATACCGTGGAAATTATGGGTAAGTCAGTTCCTTCTGAGTGAATTTGTTATTTTTTATTTGTTTTAAAGATAAAATTAAAAGAAATAATTTTTCACTTTATTTTTCTCATAATTAAAGACAACTCTTTTAATTAGGGTTTAAGTTACGTGTGATGGAAATATTTAATTAATTTTTATAAAGTAAAAATATTCGAGACATGTATAATGTTTCTTTTTTAAACTAGAATACGGTAGAATCATAGTGAACCAAGTAACAAATTTTATATTTGTGAAGAAAAAAAAATGTGTTTTTAAGTCTTAAGAAAACTAATAGTTTTTACTGGTTAATATTTTAAAAATAAATCTTATTTAATCAAAAATGATTATAAATGGCATTGACGTATTTATG
This sequence comes from Chrysoperla carnea, assembly GCF_905475395.1. NCBI lineage: Eukaryota > Metazoa > Arthropoda > Insecta > Neuroptera > Chrysopidae > Chrysoperla > Chrysoperla carnea. Next base: position 132,334,471 of record NC_058337.1, read on the forward strand.
AGGAATTATGTTTTTTCGTGTCGAAATGCCAAAATTTTGACGTTTGGAAAAATGATACTTGGATCACTCTAGTTCTACCCATGTCAGCAGCATTCGTTTTCCGCATTCCGTTTTGAAACAGAATGTTTCAAAAGTCAGTATATAAAGTAATTTTGACCCAAAAAGTACAAAAATCGGGTGCATTTACTGATTAGTCGAATAGTTTTTGAAATACGGGCTAAAATCGATACAAAAATTGCGATATCTCAGAAACTCAGCATCCAATCATTAAATTAACCTGATTTTTATACTTTTTGGATCAAAATTACCCCATTCACCGAGCTTCATCAAATTCCAAAACAAAAATTTTATTGGGTTTTTCTCGATTTTTTCAAAGGGGTACGTACCCTTTAAAAAAATTGCAAAAAATCGAGATAATTTTGTTATCTCCAATTTCGATAAAACCCAGTATATAAGGTAATTTTGACCCAAAAAGTACAAAAATTGGGGACATTTGCTGACTTGTTGAATATTTTTTGAGATACGGACTAAAATCGATCCAAATATTGCGATATCTCAGAAACTCTGCACCCAATCATATTTTTATACTTTTTGGATCAAAATCACCCCATCCACCAATTCCATATTTCTTTATATATAGACTATAGCAGAAATTCACATTGTCTTCGAAAAAAAAAAAGTAAAATTTTCTTTTTAAAGAAAACGTTTTTCTCTAAAAAATTCAAATCAAACTTCCTTACCAATTTCTTAATATTCCTGAATTTTTTATGATAAGAAATATTCATAAAAAGATATATATATATTTTTCTACAACATTAAAATAAAGATTCTTTCATTTTGAGGTTGTTTATTTGCAACCAGAAGCAGAAAAAAAGGAGCAAATAAAAAACATTAAAATTATTTATATGATACATATATAATATCTAATATTATCTCCACAGCATATTATCGAGGGTATCGATCTCATGTTATATACAGCTAAAGCATACATTCATATATCTGGGTCTAGAGTACTCACTCAGTCTATGGTAACATGAAAGGACTATTATTTATTATTCATAACCATATTGGAAAAAGGTATCGATATTACTACAGCTATATAAGAGGTTTTCCAATGAGGCTGTCCGAACTTAAAACTTAAATTAAACAAGATCTTATTGGGTATATCACTAATGATTGAAGGTCAGCGAACTAGAATGGGAGGATGTTATAATTCGTTTTATAATCCTTAGAACACGTTTTATCTATTTTTCTTACTTCTTTTGTTCAAATGAGCTAGAATTCGATACACAGGGATGATCAATGTTATTAAAATTGTGGTTTTATTAAAGCAATGATTCCCAGAAGAAAAGTTTTTGTTTGCCATTTGGATGATATCATACCGGGTGGCCATGTTAAATTATTATAGCCAATAGTCCGTTTTGTAGCTAACCAATCACAAAATAACACTAACAAAAGTTGCAGAGTTTGATGGGGGATATCAAGTTCCGATATAAAATTGGATCTAGTCCCAAGGTTGCTTAAAAAGTTAAATTAGATCGTAAAAGGTTAGAGATAGGATAACACTTTAAAATAAGAAAGTTGGTCCTCATAAAAAGATTAACTTTTTTTTTTGAAATCATTATTTTGAAAATCGTTAGCTTTCGGAGGAAACACGACCTAAAAAGAAACCATTATTTCATTTAATCGAAAGAAAACACGCTTGCTAAGAAAAAATGCTTAAACCAAAAGTTGTCAAGGACAATAAAAGGCATCCGCATCCGCTTTGTCCATAACTTTGACATGAAATTCTAGTTTTTAAGTCATTTGATCTTGACCTTCAACTTATTTTGAAAATATTCCTCTACTTCAAAGTTTATTACTCAGGCGAATGAATTGTCCTTAATAACTATTGTCTTAAAAATTTTTCTAAAGCTAGCGTATTTTCTTTGGATTATATACAATAGTGACATACTTTTAAATCAGAAATTCCTGCAAAATCAAACATTTCACCAATCATTTTGTGATTGGTTAACTGCAAATGATCCGTCCTGTATCTCTATGGAAATTTAAAAATCATGAACCTTTTTAAGATAAAAGTTGGAACACTCCTAATGGAGAACCCTTTTATAGAGCTGTCTAACTGTTCACTTTGTGTATGTATGGTATGCATCATGTTTGTATATGTGCCAAACATTTTTAATATTTGATGCACAGACAATTTTTGAAATAAAACCATCGTTTTAAATATTTCATAACATTATTATGAATGTAATAATAATAATCATAAAAAAAATATTATTTCATTATTAACAATATTTTTCTCAGATATGACAAGTGAAAATAACAACTGACTGCGCTAATTGTTAGAATACCCTGTATAGACAGTTTTCAGTTTTCGAAAATAATTAAGTATTTGTATTTTTTAGGAAACGTTTGATATTAGAATCAAGATACCTTAATTACCTAGATTAGAAGATATCTTCATTACCTCCATTTCCTTCAGAAATTCCCTAAAATTAATTTTGTTGATAGCACAACCAAATTTTAACGGATCTGGATGGAATTTTTTTTGAATTCCACTAAGATTGGGTCAAAATTTTCATCTATGTTGTTAGTTTTTCGCTACTGTTCACCTTTGTGCTAGATTTCGTATCCATGGTCATTCTTTCTCGAAACTTGTTAAAGATAGGTTTAATTTGACCACAAATTTGAAAAGTATGACCCAAATTTAGTAAAATTCCACTCTTAATTGATCAAACTTGGATATATTTTGAATTTGATATAGCAAAATTTTTTTTTTTTTTATTTTGATGACGTCACTAAGTTTAAAAAAATGATTTTATTGATAGCACAGCCAAATTTTGGCGGATCTGGATGAAATTTTTTTTGAATTTCACTAAGATTGGGTCAAAATTTTCACCTGTGCTGTTAGTTTTTCGCTGCTGTTCACCGTTATGCTCAATTTCGGATCCCGTGCCATACTTCCTTAATATCTGCTAAAGAGGTTTAATTTGACCACAAATTTGAAAAGTTTTACCAAAATTTAGTAGAATTCCATACTCGGTTGATAAAAATTGGATATCTTTTGGATCTGATAGAGCAAAATTAAATTTTTTAGACTTTGATGACGCCATTCAGTTAAAAAAATCATATCATCATATTATTTTTCCAGCCCGCCAAATTTCGCACAAGTCTAGCTTGGTAATTATTATAATTGTTTAAATTAAAGTCAGTCGGTTGAAATTTAATTAAAATATGTTTTGTTAAATTGGTTTTATTACTTTGTGTAAATGCATTAATTAACCCGTGTCACATATCAAAGGGTGAATTGGTCGCTAATTATTTTTGTCACCTAAATATACTGATATTAATTGAAAACCATAAAATAATTCATACTCTATCTATTTTACTGAATTGAACAATTATTTTGTTATTAATAATTTATTATTACATTACATTATATATTACTAGCTGTGAACTACCCGCTTTGCTGGGCAACATTCCCACTTTCACCCCTCCCCCCATATTCCATATCCTTTTCTAGGTTACTTTCTATCACCTAACTAAATTTCATCAAAATCCGTTCAGCCGTATAGGCATGATAGAGCAAAACTCCCAGCAAAAACCATAAAAAAATCACTAACTCAATTCAGTTTTCTGCCTACTTCCTACCCCCTAAGTACGATGACGTGATCATTTATATCTTATATCCGTTTTCAGGTAACCATCTATCACCATACCAACTTTCATCAAAATCCGTTCAGCCGTTTAGGCGTGAAAGAGTAACAGACAGACAGACAGACATACAGACAGAGTTACTTTCGCATTTATAATATTAGCATGGATACAAGTCCCAATTCTCTTTATTTATAGCTAGCCGTTACCTACCCGCTTCACTAAAAGCCCTATCAAAAAAATTCCTGAATATTTCGGTTAAGATTTGATAGTTTAGTTGTTTTAAATCATAAAATTGTCAAATTCGGCCAAACTTTCTCCAGTTATAGGTTTGGCAACGAACAACATTTCACTTATATACAGGATTGTTCAATAAGATGTTAACACGGCAGCAATTTTGTTCAAAAAGATTTTGAAATGAATTTTCCTAAACTACATGCCTCACTCATGCAAGCGGTCCCATATGAGTCACCTCTTATTGAACAACTCTGTATCAAAGAGTAGGGCATATTTTGGTTCATTTTTCGCGGCTAGGAAAGATTTCTCAGAACCAAAATATTAGAGATAAAAGTGCGTGTCTTCGATACTTAGATAAATAATCCAAATATAAATAAAAGCATATGAAATTTTGCTTAACAGTGTTTGCTGAACAATCCTGGTTTACGAGGTTATGAAAAAAATTGTTATATACCGGTAAAATAATAAAACAAGATATTTATTGACCTTGAAATTATTGACACTTTCTGTATGGGTCTTTTATTAACAGAATACGGAATAATGTTGGAACATTTTCAAATGTTAGAAGCCCGAATATTTTCAGGAGCTAATAGTAGAGCTAAATAGCAGTTATCAATATAAAATTGCGAATAGCTCAACATTATTGATAACCGGAAGTTACAACCCCGCCAACTGCCGATAATAATTCGTACTTATAAAAAAAGAAAGTGGACCCATTTTCAGTAGTTCCAATTCTAGACTACCACTGTATCACCATTTACCAATATAGGAATAGTTTTCAAATGCAAACGGAAAATACAATCTTTAATAAATTTTTAAAAATTTTTTAAAGCTCCTTTTCATAAAATCTTAATTTTATAATAATTGAAACACTGGAAATATCTTTTGAAACATTCGATCCATAAACAGATAGATAGCATCGAAAAAGGGCTAAAATACCTTGTTATTATGCGGTTTATTTATCAAAATTTTCAATAATAATTTAGTTTATTTTATACCAACTATTATTATTGCATTATACTGTGTGATATTTCAAAAGTATCCACCCTTTACTCTTGACCTGATGCGATTATTGTTTTGTGTAAAAACATGTCGATTTAGATATCGAGAGAGAAATTTAAAAATTTTACCTAGAGGATTATAGGTTTCACTCCTTGATTCCCACCTACCCGAACTTTGAAATTTCAAATGACAACCTCTACCTCATTTGAAAGAGCATAAAATTCTCTATTCAACCATGATAAAAAAATTAAATCGATCGATTGGCTCTTGAGATAGACTACAACAAAAGATGGAATTTATCCATCCTTAATAACTCTTGACCTGATATGACCATTGTTTTCAGTTTTTCTTGACCTTTTTTTACCATGGCTGAATGTAGAATTTTCTGCACTTTCAAAAGAGGTATAACAACGTAGGGGGTGCTTTTTGAAATTTCAAAGTTAGGGTAACTGGGGGCCAAGAGATGAAACCTTAAATTCTCTAGGTACCACTTTTGAACTTCTCCCTCCATATCTAAATCTACGTGTTTTCACAATAATCACATCAGGCCAAGAGTTATGAAGGGTGGATACTTTTGAAATGATCACACTGTAGGTATATTATTATATTACTTTGATGATATAGATAAATATTATTGTTTATTGTCTATTGATTCGAAATATTTTAATATAATATAATACTTCTGATCATTACTATTGTTTTCATTATATTATATCGGCTTTGATGTGTTTAATATCTATCAAAATATATCGTACATATATTATTATTTATATGAATTACAAATGAAAATTGAATCCAGTTTGTATTAAATTCTTAGAATTTAATTCATTATTATTAATACCCTTAAAACAAGGATAATATGTGATGATCATTGAAAATAGATGATAATCTATATATAATTGGTAGAATTTCAAAGATGCGTAATATAATTACTCGGGGCACCACAATGTTCGATTCTTGGTCCGATTCTGTTCATTATATTTGTTAGTGATCTAGCAAGCGTCCTGCCGCCACAGCAATTTCACTTTTTGCAGATGATATCACATTTGCTAACAAGGCTCCATGATGGAAGAATTAAAAATACAGTAGCAAAGGTGCATTAATAAAGCAAAAGGATGGATTCTCGCTCTTAGGCTATAAGGACACACTTAGGCTATAGAGCCCATTGTGACACCATATATGTGTTTTACCACCTTTTCGCTGATAAGTCAGTTATCAGCTCTTCAATTTCAGAGGCCGAGTGCACCTCCTTCATGCATATACCATGGCCTACATCAGCCCATCACAACTATTAATTAAATTAATTTTGTTGCGACGGCGGGAATCGAACCCGCTACCCTAAGCATACCGCAGACGGAATTGCTTACGCCTTAACCAACTGAGCTAATAGGGCGACTCACACAACCTTAAGTAAGGAAATTTTATCGATTTCGACCTTTTCTACTAAAGAAATATTGTCTAAGGTCTTAATAAGATGAAAATAGATATTAATTCACAAATTTAACTACTGTCTTTATTAAAAAAACTAAATTTTTCTAGTATTGAAGAGTATAATAAAGTCGAAGCTAAAGTTTATTGAGTTGTTAAAATTATCTTCTTATATTTATTCCATTTTAACATTATATGTCAATAAAATATTATAATTAAAAAGCATTTAATGAGGAACTTATTATTATTACTTATGATTTAGTACAGTATGAATAATAAAAGTTTTTCTTACATTATTTTAAGTGATTTCTCAAAAATTAGTCACCTTATCACTTCATAATCCTGACTTTCTAACCCGTTACTTACAAAGAGGAGTGTTATAAGTTTAACGTATCTGTGTATCTGTATGTCTGTCTGTGGCATCGTGGCTCCTAAATAGATGAACCGATTTTGATTTTTTGTTTATTTGAAAGGTACTTTTAACGAGATTGTTCTAGCCTATGTTTCATATTCGAGTTAAGGGTTTGTTACCCGATAACAACCAGAAAAAAAGTGATGATCGTTAAACGCCCAATCAGTTTTCCTTGAAAGATAGCTAAGAATATCGAATATTTGTTGTAATTTTAAATAATGATATTACCTATTTATTTATAGTTATAGGCAACATTATTACATAAAAGTTGAAATCATTATGTAACAAGTGAAAACAAACAATTGACTGAGTTAATTGTTGAAATACCATGTATAGACAGTGTTGATGAAGCAATCCTTTGTTTTTTGACGTCACGTTAATAAAAAAAGATATCCACTTTAAATAGCTACACACACACTGATATTCCCATATTAATGCATACTATAAAATTTGCACCTAATAAGCGCCCTCGTGGGTAAACAGTGAAGTTTACAAAAAAATTTTTCAAACAAAAGTTGTTTATTTTTTTATAAAGAACATTTTTTACATTTAAACTTTTGTTCTATCTCTAATGGTTTACAAGATGGGTCCTACGGACCCAAGACCCAATTGACCCATATTGCTCATTTACGAACTTGACCTCAGTTTTTAGGTCCTGAGTACGCTATAAAAATTTCATCTTGATATCTCTTTTCGTTTTTGAGTTATCGTGTCCACAGACGGACGGACGGACGGACAACCGGAAATGGACTAATTAGGTGATTCTATGAACACCTATACCAAAATTTTTTTCGTAGCATGAATATTTTTAGGCGTTACAAACTTTGGACTAAACTTAAAATACTATGTATATTTCATATATACATGGTATAAAAATGGATAATATAATGCAATGATAAAGAAAATATTAATATTTTCGCAGACGGCTTTTAAATCGTTTCTGCACGCAGCGAATATAAAAAGACTTGAATATATTTCATCGCTAATCTTTAAAGTTGTCTATAATTGTAATAAAAGTATATAGACAGATAATAATATATTTTTAACAGTTATAATTTTTTATTTTAATATAATTATTTTGAATAAAATTATTATATATTTCTTCTTAATTAAATCGTTAATATCATAATAATACATCTACATACAAATATACTTCATCATAATTATATTGTACTTTTAATGGGCTTTTTTAGACTTGTTAAACTTGTACTATTATTATTATTATTATTATTATTGTCTTGAAGAATTAACTTTAATACTCACATTAACCCTGCCACCCAACTCTCCTCTATTATTATTATTATTATTATTATTATATTGTGAACATAACCTTACATACATTGTTTTTATAGAATGTAGTATAAAGAGTGAGAATTTGCTTGCATGTTTCTTAATCGTTGTTGAATATATTCTAGGATATGGTACGCAAATGAAACTTTCTGCAAAAAATAAAAATTACCGTATCCATCGAGTTTTATCAAATTCCAAAACAAAAATGTTTTTGCGTTTTTTTCGATTATTTTAAAGGGTATAGAAAATTGCATAAAATCGAGAAATTTTTTATATCCAATTTTGATAGAACTCAGTATATAAGGTAATTTTGACCTAAAAAATAGAAAAATCGGGTGCATTTGATGACTGGTCGAATAGTTTTTGAGATACGGACTAAAATCGATCCAAATATTGCGATATCTCCGAAACTCTGCATCCATTCATTAAACTAACCAGATTTTCATACTTTTTGGATCAAAATTACCCCATCCACCGAGTTTCATCAAATTCCCTTAAAAAAATTGCAAAAAATCGAAAATTTTTGTTTATTTCCAATTTCGATAAAACTCAGTATATAAGGTAATTTTGACCTAAAAAGTGCAAAAATCGGGTGTATTTGATGATTGGTCGAATAGTTTTTGAGATACGGACTAAAATCGATCCAAATATTGCGATATCTTAGAAACTCTGCATCATCCTGTGACGACATTGTAATTGTAATTGTAATCATTAAATTAACCTGATTTTTAAACTTTTTGAATCAAAATTACCCCATCCACCGAGTTTCATCAAATTCCAAAACAAAATTTGTTTTTTTCCGATTTTCTCGTTTTTTTCAAAGGGGTACCCCTTAAAAAAATTGCAAAAAATCGAAAAATTTTTTTACGCTCCAATTTCGATAAAACTCAGTATATAAGGTAATTTTGACCCAAAATGTACAAAAATCAGGTGCATTGATTAATGACTGGTAGAATAGTTTTTCAGGTACAGACGTAAATCGATCCAAACATTGTTATATCTCAGAAACTCTGCATTGTAACTTATTAAGGGTCTGGTTGTCAATAGGTATATGATAGTAAATTTTCTAGTACAACATATTATTGTACCCTGGAACACACTTTGTGTACTATGATTCACGCATTTTATTCGATAATTTCTGATTCGAGTTACTACACGTCTCTAGATAGTGGACGCTATGTGTTTTTGAAACACAGAAGCGTTTTCTCATACATGTTTATAATAAGGCTAAAACTTCTCTTTCACAATTTCTATAAATGTGTTTTCTAGTAAAAGATATTACTTTTAAGTTGTTTAAACTAAATTATATATGTTTATAATATCATAAAATGTCCTTCTTTATAATATTAAGACAAGTGATTTAAAAGATTATCCACATATACTTTTGTGTCTACAAATATATAAAATTTAAAAAAAAAAAAAATTAGAAAACGGTTGACCCTGCAGGTCATCCCTGTAACTTCCCGCTAAGTATTGACTCATAAGTAATTGACGTCTAAAAATTATAGACGTTTGATAAAACACTATTTTTTAAATTTTCAAATCGCGATAACTTTAGAATGAATAAACCGATTTTCACGTGGTTGGTGACATTCGACGCAGATTTTGAAGCTTCATGAAGAATCTTTAAGTTTCAATTGATAGAACAAAAAACTTTGAGGTTATTCCGAAAAAATGCTTTTTTGGGTTTTCTTTCGTCAACGATAACTCACGAACGAATCAACCGATTTTGACCGGACTGGTAGTGATCGACGTGGTTTTTTGATGTTGAGAGCTGATTAGTTTTTGGAATTGATCGATACAGCCGTTTAAAAGTTATTAAAAAAAAACACTTAAAAAAAAATTTTTTTTTGCAGTTTTTTTGAGATTTCTCGAAATCTATCGGTTCGAGTCGGTCCAAATATCTAAGTTTGGTCAAGCCCTTTCGAACGGCACCAACCGCGATCAAATCGAACAAGCCGTTCAAAAGTTATGAGAGGTTTACATACATCCACACACACACACACACACTCATACATACATACAGCCATACAGACACCCTCGCGAAAGTAGTCAGGGAAGCTTCCTGACACCTTAAAACGTCGAGTCTGATGAAAACTCGATTTTGGCAAAACGGGGTGAAAACAATAACTTCCCTATTTTCTTAGCGGGAAGTTAAAAAAACGCACTTTGTTTGAAGTCACTACAATAACAATAATTGTTCACAAAAGAAAAATAGAAATGAAACAAATGGAAGATTTGAAATAAATAGAAAAATGTGAAAGGAATTGGGAAGAATGTATTCAAGTATTTATTTATCTGGTATCAATATTTCCAGACACCTTCACGATTTTTATATAAAAACTAAATGACACGGTGAACTTTGTTTCACCTACAATTTAATAAATTGTAACTATTGATGAACAGCTCTAATAAATATCTATTCACGCTACCTGAATAATTCTTCAATACTATTCAAATATCTGACAATAATATTTAAAAATATGGTGGAAGCGCAAATAATTGTATAAGTATATAGTGAGATAATATAATGCCTTATTTATATGCGTTTCCACCATTTATTGAATTTATTATGTTGTATTAAATTTTCTAATGTCTCGTTCCATTTAAATTATTTCATAAGAATCTTATCCTGGCAATAATTTACGGAAGCCTGAATAGCTCACAATCAATTTATGAGAAAGTGGCGCTACACTAGCTTATTTTTTAAATATGCACTACCCACAAGCATAAAACAACCAACTGTTAAAAAGCCACTAGTTCACTTTCAACAAGTGCACTTGTGACTTGTGGTATTATGGAAACGAACCTTTTTGAAGATGTCGGTATTTTGTCATGTGCAAATTTCTAATTATAACGTCATAATAAACATTTAATAATACTTTTAAAGGTTAGAAATTAGAAATGTACAGATCAACAATTAAAGCATAATATTTTTTAAATAATACTAAATAATTTCAGACAGTTTCGGTAGTGTCAAATTAAAGGATAACCATCACCGACTGACATCTTCAAAAATTTCGTTTACATAATACCACAAGTCACAAGTGTATTTGTTGAAAGTGAATTAGTGGCTTTTTAAAAGTTGGTTTTATACTTGTGGGTAATACACATTTAAAAAATAAGCTAGTGTAGCGACACTTTCTCATAAATTGATTGTGAGCCATTCAGGCTTCCGTAATAATTAAGACAATAAATTAAAGAAAAATAAGTGAAAACAAACAATTAACTTGTTGAGTTAATTGTTGAAATACCATGTATAGACAGTGTTGATGCGCAATCGTTTGTTTTTTTGACGTCACGTAAATAACAAAAGATATTCACTTTTAAATAGACACACACACAACTGATATTCCTATATTAATACATACTATAAAATTTGCACCTAATTAACGCCCTCGTGGGTAAACAGTGATGTTTACAAAAAAATGTTTCAAACAAAAGTTTTTTATTTTTTTATAAGAAACATTTTTTACATTTAAACTTTTGTTCTATCTCTAACGGTTTACAAGATGGGTCCTACGGACCCAAGACCCAATTGACCTATGATGCTCATTTACGAACTTTACCTCACTTTTTACGTCCTGAGTACGCTGTAAAAATTTCAGCTCGATATCTTTTTTCGTTTTTGAGTTATCGTGTCCACAGACGGACGGACGGACAACCGGAAATGGACTAATTAGGTAATTTTATGAACACCTATGACAAAATTTTTTTCCTAGCATCATTATTTTTAAGCGTTACAAACTTGGGACTAAACTTATTATACTATGTATATTTCATATATACATGGTATAATAAGTTTGAGCAAAAGAAGTATCTCCACCTACATTCGAATCAACCTTAAATAAATGCATTTTCAAAATAAACTTAATGCATTATTTTCTTTGTGTGAATTTTTTCCAGTGTGAATAGCGTGACACATCTGGTGTAGTATCCAGGTATAATATATGTAAATTTAAAGTTATTTCAACTTCTAACTATAAATAGTTGATACTATATCCTAGATACTTGAGCTAATAAAAAAAAAAGGTACATAACATCATGATAGTAAATATATATTTTTAGACCAATAAATAAAGCTAAATTGACTTGATTTCATGCACTTCTTATACTACACATATTCACCTAGTAATGTTTAGTAAATCTTTGAATCTTTTAACAAAAATAAACCGTGTTCTAGATTTGAATATAAATAAATATCTTTTGGTGTGACTTTATAAAACAGCTTTTGCTAGTATTTGAAAATTTGTAGCTTTTTTAAGTATTTTAATATCTCGAAGTATTGTGTTCTTAATTAAGGCAATTAATCTTAACTTGTTACATAAGAATATAATTTCTTTTAAATACGAAAAAAGAAAACCAATATTTTTTCATTAGAAGAAGTTACAAAGCTTAATTTGGTACTAATAAATGCCTTAACTCGCATATTGCCTAGTTTATCTTATAAAACGAAATATTTTAAAGTTTTCAAAAGCAGCTATAAATATTAACAAGTGAAATTTTCAAAATTTAAAAAACCCCCGACAAATGCGATTTATTTCTTGCAAACCGATTTTTGGAAACTTAGCTATAAAATGATCTCAATCGAGTCGGATCGGCTGTTTAGGGCCTACGATGCCAATGAGAAACACACAGACGCACAGATAAACATTTTAAACTTATACAACTCCTTCTTAAATCAATATCAAAGTGATGATCAAGGACATCAGATGAGATGAAAAGGATACTTAGAGAGCTGTGATTTTTTGGGACAAATTTTTGGAAATATTTTAACTGAAATTGAAATAATTTAGTTGAGTTTGTTCTTTTGAATTATTGTTGTGAATTACTTAATTATTTTACCATTTCACTTTTCAAAATGAATGAAGCCAGGTTTATTTGACCATTCCTTCCCATAGTAATTTATATGTTAAAATAATATGTCATGCCGTTTCCAAACTGAATTGATTTTGAAGATCATCGTATATTTTTTAGTTTTTTCGAGTATGTAACCCTAATCTCGCACTTGATAGCTAAGAATACTTTCCGTTAAATTACCTTTCAAATGAAACCAAAAAAATTCAAATCGGTTCATCCGTTTAGACGCTACAATTCCACAGACTCACACACACATAGCGGTCAAACTTGTAACACCCTTTTTTTTAGTTCGGGGGGTAAAAAAAAACTCCATTTTTTCTCAATTTTCAGAAAGTACTTTTGAAAATAGGATCCATTTTTATTATAATTTGTTGAGTTTATCATTTAAACTATACGCTCTTATTTTGTATTTAATAATACATAATTACGAATATAAAAAAATTATACTTTTAGAACAGAAAACTCAGTTTTCAATTATTGAATAACAATTCAATTAATGAAAAAATAATTAAATTTTCTCAAAAACAAAACAAAAATAATCTGACAAAGCACGAATGGAAAAATGCCACTTCTCAAATATTATCCTGGCAGTTATGATAATAACAAATATTTGTTGAAAACATTTTATAAAATTTCTTGTTTTTTTACTTTGTTTTTAATTTTAAAAATCTTATAATAAATATGTTTGTTTGTTTTGAAAACAAGATGAAAACTTCACATATTGTTTTTCAAAATGAAAATGAAAGAAAATTCTAGACAAGAGTTCTCTTCATATCATAACATTTTTCCTATTATATTCTATATGTTGTTAGGATAATAATTATTATACTTATATGAGAGGAGAAAGCTCGTCGAAAAATAGATGGTTTCAAAAGTACTGTTTATTAGGCAATTATAAGAAAAACTAGTGTGATACCCACCCGCTTCACTGAGTTTAAAAGTTTAGATTGATAAAGATTGTTATCGCTTATCCCCTTTCTATAACACTCGAAATAATGGTAGGGATTGTTTTACACAGGTAAAATATATGTATGGTTTTCTATTATTTTAAATGTATAATAGTTTTAATTATTCATTGAGTATATTAGATAAGATGGCCGTGAAATATTTTATATTGACTTTTTTTACAGAAATCTGTAATTTATGGTAATGTGAAATGACTACTTTTACAGAAAACTGTAATTTATGGCAAATTAACTTAATTAAAAAAAATTTTTTTTTATTAATATATCTTTATAAATTATATCTCATGTGTTATTCTGAAGTATGAGCTTTATTGCTGTACAGTTTCATTAAAAACCATTCGCTAGTTTAAGCGTGAAAGCGTAACAAACAAACAAACAAACAAACAGACAAACAAACAAACAAACAAACAAACAAACAAACAAACAAACAAACATGCTTACTTTCGCATTTATAATTATAGAGATTTCATCATATTCGTCTTCAAACCCAATTATTTTATTTTTTTCTTCAATTTTTTTTTGCTTCTGTGCCTTTTTTTTCTTATCTATGCTTGCTTTTGTTTTCACGTAAGATAATTTTGGAATTATAAGTTTTCAGACAAATTTTCCCTGAAGGAGTCCTTGCTCTTTTTTTTACTTTTGCCTTAAGCTATCTTAATCTCTATCCTAATCTTGAAAAGGTGTAAGATATTTTTTCATAAACATGTTATAGAATACTTAAACTTTTCCCTATTATAAAAAATTTTAAAAGAAAAAGGGGCACATAAACAAAAAGCCTTGAGCTTGATAAATTTAATGAAAAAAGTTATCTTTTTTAACAGCAAATATCAATCACAAATATTTAATTATACTTAAAAATTAACATGAAATACTAATAAATGAAGCACAATCCTTCGTCTTCAAGTAAATGTAAATTGAATGACATGGTAAATCGAGATCAACAACAATAATAACATGCATCCGTAATAGCAGGTAGATTGTGGCTTACAAAACAGATGAGAGTGACCTGTGAGAGTGAAAGGTAACTCAAGTGACCTGTTTGTGATGGAGTGGTTAACTAACTACACCAAAAAACAACTTTCAATGCAAAAGAAAAGAGTTGACTTCTCTGATTTTTGACCAGAAATCCTCCCTATCGTCCCTATATATAAAAATGTAAAAGTAAACATGTTTGTTTGTTTGTTTGTTTGTTACGCTTTCACGCTTAAACTTACGAATGGTTTTTAATGAAACTGTACAGCAATATAGCTGACATATCAGAATAACACATGAACTATAATTTAAAAAGATATAATAAAAAAAAAATAAAATAAAATAAAAAAACTTAATTTAATTTGACATTTACCCTTTTTAAAATTTTTACAGAAATATTTAATTTATGGTTCAAAATGATGATTATGGATGGAACAGATCTATGATCATTATTTTGAACCATAAATTAAGGAATTCTGTAAAAATTTAAAATAGTAAATGTCAAACAAATCATGGCAAACTATTCTGATATACTCCATGAATTATGACTATTTTACATTTAACAAAATTGAAAACTGTGTATATCAAGAAAGGGTGGAGGCTATACAGCGATGGTTTTTAGTGAAGCGCGGGCGAGTATCAATCTTGTTTTATATAAAATACTCTACTGAGCATCAGTCCTTCAACAAAATGAAACTTAAATGTTTGTTTAGAGTATGTGCTAGCAAACTGAATACCTTTTTCATTGTATGAGTATGTTGAAGGCAGATTGTAGAAGTTGATAAACTAACTACATACATATTGTAGGAAAGAAATATCCTTTTTAGGTGAAGTTAAGAGTATTATAGTTTGTCTTATACCACTTGCAAGTCCTTTATACGTACGTTCGTACCTTACTACAATCTGCATTGTTTTTGTTTTATGAAGAGAAATACATGATTTGTTCATTTTAGAAAATGATTTTTAAAACTTGTTCTTATTTTCTATTTAGAAGAAGATAATGTTTTAATTGTTTTATTTATATCATTAAAATTGTAGACTTGGAGATAATGACAAAAACGAGCCCATTTCTTATAATTTGACGAGACATAAACATAATTATGTAATCATCAAAAGGAAAATGATAGTCACTGGTTGTCGGGGCGTAATAAAAGATCACAGTATTTAAAACAAATACATGCTTTGTAGTCAAGTAATGAGTTATTTTTAGCTTTACAGTACCATGCAACTACAAAAATATACAATATATTGTGTGCAAGTGCTGCTTATAAATTTGATAATATAGATATCGCTCTTCAATCATCAATACTCTAAATATAGTCGTCTATGTTCATCAAATGATGGATCTTCGATGAATTCATAATTAAATTAAAATTTTGTTTTTATACCATCGACAACCTTAAATTCATATGGTATTATTATAAATTTCAAAATTGTCTAAATATTTAAGCTAGTTTTTTATCACACTATCTAGATTTTTTGGCAAAGAAATATCCAATTGAAAAAACCTATATGATTCATCATTTTTTCAGCCAACTTTGAACGATATAATAATAATAATAAAAAGCTCGATGACTTAGGAATTTTTGGAAACTTTGTTAATCAAAAAATGTATTTATAAAGTATTATTTAATTCCCTAGTATTATTCAATCCTTGAATTCCTTTAAAAGAACTTGTTATACAGTCGATATTCTAAAAATAATTAGTTAAAAAGTCTAGTCTTACATTTTTATGGGTAATATGGCCAATTCGACATCAGGATTATCCTCTATCACTTGCGTTATTCGACCTAGTGTCTTCAAGTCTGTTGTTTGTTTTCGAAATGTAATAAGTACATATACATAATATGAGCACTTGAATGCAATGAAAATCTATAATTGTAATGTTTTGTATAATCATATTTCTGCTAATTGCAAAAATATCAACAGTTTGCTTAGCAGTATGTTTAAATTTGCTCTCTTATATAACAACATCAATGATATCAAAAACAGAGGAGAGTTGCCATAATCGGGCTCTTTGAGCCACAGACAGACAGGCAGACACACACACAGACAGACAGACACATAGCGGTCAAACTTATAACACCCTTTTTTTTTAGTTCGGGATCGCATTTCCTTTCCAAAAAAATGTTATGGATAAAAAATGTTTGTGTTTTTATGAGGATCAACTTTCAATTTTAAAGTGTTCGTCAACCTGATGTCATAACATGATGCCCCCCATCAAATACTGCAACTTTTGTGTCAGTTATTTTTTGATTGGTTAACTCAAATTGGCTCATCCTGTATTATTTTACATGATTGATAGCGATGAAGCTGCGTGTACAGCTAGTTATTTTTAAAGCATTTTTATACACACAATCATATTATTATTTTATTTTTCAGTACAGTAAATTTTAATAATTTTAATTGCATAACTTTGAAGCTGCATTTTTTTCGTATATATTTTTTTTTGTCATCATCAGTGATGGATGCATCATTTTTTTCCATTGACACAAACAGATATATAATAATATTATATAATAATAAAATTTTTGTATTTTACAAAACAAAGCCTTTAGATATAAATAAGCGAAAAAAAAAATTATTCCTCTGTTTCGAATGCACATAATATATCATGCATATTCCGTGAGCACATAATGTATGAATAATTTAGAAAATGGTTCTGAGCGTGCCTCTTAGATATCAGACCATCAATTACTGACTAAATTATTTGTACTTTATTATTTGTACTTTATCGATGATGAATTTTGATATAACTTCATGAATTTTGGACGAAAAATTAGAATAAAATCTTTCGATATCTGCCTTGATTTTCGAAATATCGAAAGCTACATAATTAAACAATTTTTTCAATTTTCGAAATTTTGAAATTTACTCCAGATATCGAAAAATTTAATCTTAATTTTCGTCTTATATTTTCAAGTTACAACATAATTAATCATCAAAATTGAAAATATATACTTTTAACATTTGTATCCCCATTACCGTGCTCATTTATCCTTAATTAGGCACAACGGGTTTTTTTTTGTTTTCAATAATTTATTAAGGTTTTAACATTAATTTAAATAGTTTTTTTTTTTTTTTTTAATTTTCACCGAATAGTTTTGAAGAAATCTATGAAAACATATCTTCCGTTATCTTCCGTCAACCTTTTTACCATAAAACCAATTTTAAATATGCCTACTTTAAAAAGTCATCTATTTATTTCCATAATTTGACAACCCCCCACTCCTTAACTTTTCCGAATTGACTTAGAATTAGTACAAATTCATGTTATCCTTAAGAACTGAAAATTTTTCACTCAAAAGATAATGCGAATTTTGCGAATAAAAACGAAAGACGCATATACATTTATTAGATTCTTTCATTCTCTTGAAAAGTGTAATTATTTAAAAATAAGTAAAAACAAAAACAAACAATTGACTGAGTTAATTGTTCAAATACCATGCATAAATAGTGTTGATTACTCTATCACATTGCACATACATATACAATTTATATAATACATACTATACAATTTGCGCCCTAACGGGTAAACATGTTTAAGAAAAAATGCTTCAAACAAAAGTTGTTTATTTTTTCATAAGGAACATTTTTTATATGTAAACTTTTGTTCTATCGCTAACGGTTTACAAGATGGGTGCTACGAACCCATAGGTCCAGACCCAATTGACCTATGTTGCTCATTTACGAACTCGACCTCACTTTTTACGTCCTGAGTACGCTGTAAAAATTTCAGCTTGATATCTTTTTTCGTTTTTGAGTTATCGTGCCCACAGACGGACGGACGGACAACCGGAAATGGACTAATTAGGTGATTTTATGAACACCTATATCAAAATTTTGTTGGTAGCATCAATATTTTTAAGCGTTACAAACTTGGGACTAAAGTTAGTATACCTTGCATATTACATATATGCATGGTATAATAAATACAATTTGTAATTTCTTTTTCAGGATAACACCTATAATTTTCTATAACAAAGTTACTTTAAAAAAAACAAAAAGATTCAGTAATTTTAATAAGCTTCCTTTAGGATCTGCATTAAAAAAATAGCATTCACTTTTTTTTCAATTCCCGTTTGAAAGCTTGAATAATAAGCTCATTTCCTCTGCTTTAGATAAAATAAAAATTATTTACTGCAATATACTATTTATTTATTTTCCTAATGTAGCACTTAATGATATGCGTCAAAAACCATTAACGAATGAATGTTCGATAATAAGAGATAATTATTAAATTTCTCATTACAAATTGGGAAAGTTGATTGGTAAGTCTTGAAGCTTTTTACTTGGCAATACAAGACAAAAACGAAGATTAAAATTGGAGTTACTTACTTTGGGTTTTCTTCAAATTTTGAAGGTAATTTTATGAGTTTTGCAAATATAAAAACTTTTCTATAAAAGGTAACTTTGGTTAAATTATGCTCTTGCTGTGGAGTAAGTTACTTTGAGGTTTGCTTAAATTTTGAATGTAATTTCATGAGCTTTGCTAATATAAAAAATAAAATTCTAAAAAAGATAAATTTGGTTAAAATATGCTCCAAATATCCAATTTCTTTCAGTTATTTTTTGTATACCTCTATGAGTTGAGCGATATGGTTTTGTGGTAACATTTTTATGTATAATTATTTTCTTTACCATAAAATAAAAATAAATTTATGAACATTATTTGGATATAAACATAAGCAAGCAAGTAAGGCAGTGTACCTAAAAAAAAGTACAACATATGTTAAGGTTATTTATATTTGTGTGCAGAAAAGGAAAATAACATGGTTCATATTAGGCACCTACATACCAACTTCCATTTAAAATAAAGCTTGTAAAATGATTAGGATGTAATCCAATCATTAATTCAAACCCATGCCATTTTACCCCAGGCTTAACTTGTTAGCACTCACGTCAACCGATCGGTAATCTTAGAGTCGTGTCACGAGGGATTTTCTCACCCATTTTGCACATGCGTCAAATATTTCAGGCGTTAAATATTCTTTAACTTTGTAAATCGTAACCTCTACATTTTAGTTAAATTTATTTTTTTATGAACTGGCTAATGAAAAATAGTTTGATTACGTAATTATTGAATGATGTTTGAGAGTGAAAATATTAAAGCACAGAAACAATTTAAATAATTAAATTCATTTCAACTAAATAAATTTCGATTTTTGCCCCAATTCCTAGATCAGTTTTTTGTATTTTTAAAATACGTATTTTCGACTACCAAGTAGTCATCATCAGTAAGAATTAGCTAGTGAATGTTACTCTTTGCTAATTTGGTGGCGGACTGCAGTATTTTAAAAATACAAAAAACTGATCTAGGAATTGGGGCAAAAATCGAAATTTATTTCGACATATCCTAGAGTTCTCATTTATTATCTTCGATAATATTTATATCATTTCAACTAATTTCACTATATTTCTACCGCAAATTTTTTTATTGTCTATGTACGACTAATATTAAACTGACCATTAATCCCGAAAATTTCCGATGTTAACATTTTTGGCTTGCACCTTTGTCCTTTATACTCGTGATGAGAGAAATTCTCATAATTTTTGAAGAACTTGAAAAAAATGTAAATTGAAAGACTGTAGATAGGCTGAAAAATTAATAATTCGAAATTAAATAAAATTAAATGAAGGTAGAGAAAGTTTCAAAACAATGGAGTATGAGCAAAGTGGTCATAACGCGAGTGCGGACGGGTTAGGCCCTAGTGCGTTCTTGTTCCTTATAGTCATGTAGGTCTTCTATTTTCTACTACAATAGATTTTTGATTTCTTCTAGAAAAAGCATTGAAATTCTGTCAGGTAAATGAGAATACTTAACACGACCTCGAATTTCATTATAGCATTCGTCTAGGGTTTTGAAATTTGACGTTTTATATTACAAAACAGCTTTTTTTTTTCATTCCCAATACATGCAATCAAAACTATCATTAAGCTCCAAATCCAATTATGTAAATGATTCTTCAGATGACAATTTTCAGTTAAAGTGCTATCAGATAATTTCTGTCCATATTTCCTAAGCTGTGTATAAAATATAGTTCCGCTTGGGAATATACTTGATTCGTTGTCGAATGTCACAACTAGGATTTTTTTTTGTAACTAATAAAGTTTTTATTGTACCGATAAGAAACTTAGAAAATAAATAGTTGAAAAAGTTTCGATTTATTCACGGTTTTAAGAAATATATAGTCCAAGAGCCCGCTTCGGCCAGACGCACATCATTTCATAAAACCCTAAAGTTTATCTGCGCACGTCACCAACACAGGTAAGAACGATGAGCGACTATGTAGTTTAGGTAGTGGTTACCTTGGCAGGTAACAGGTAACAAAGGTGTAAAAAACAGCACCTCAAGTACATTAAGACATAAAGCTCTATTTTTTTACATTTTCTTCAGAATAATATTTAAAATGACGTCATCCATTGCCAGACACTTAGTATAGTTTCAACCCCCTGCCGGACACCCCCAAACTCTAAAAAATTGTGATAACACTTACATTATAGTATAAAAGCTGAATTTTATATATGTTTCTTGGGGGGCTATGAAAAGAAGTTACCCCAGTAGCCGGGCAGTTTTCAAGGTTTTTTCCATCTTGCCAGAGGCCTTGAGAGTCCGCCGTCGGTGCGAGCAGTACCTCAAGTACATTAAGATATAAAGCTCGTTTTTTTTACATTTTCTTCAGAATAATATTTAAAATGACGTCATCCATTGCCAGACACTTAGTATAGTTTCAACCCCCTGCCGGACACCCCCAAACTCTAAAAAATTGTGATTACACTTACATTATAGTATAAAAGCTGAATTTTATATATGTTTCTTGGGGGGCTATGAAAAGAAGTTACCCCAGTAGCCGGACAGTTTTCAAGGTTTTTTCCATCTTGCCAGAGGCCTTGAGAGTCCGCCGTCGGTGCGAGCGCGAGGCAATATATATTCAGGCGGGTTTAAGTGAGATGGTGAGTTTAATAAAAAAACAAATCTAAACAAGTGAAAACAAACAATTGACTGAGTAAATTGTTGAAATACCATGCATAGTCAGTGTTGATTTCTTTATCACATTACACATACAAACATGTGACACATACATAACTGATAATCAAGTATAGTACATATTATAAAATTTCCGCCTAATTGGCGCCCTCACGGGTAAACAGTGATGTTTACGAAAAAATGTTTCAAACAAAAGTTGTTTAATTTTTGATAAGGAACATTTTTTACTTTTAAACTTTTGTTCTATCTCTAACGGTTTACAAGATGGGTCCTACGGACCCAAGACCCAATTGACCTATGATGCTCATTTACGAACTTGACCTCACTTTTTACGTCCTGAGTACGCTGTAAAAATTTCAGCTCGATGTCTTTTTTCGTTTTTGAGTTATCGTGTCCACAGACGGACGGACGGACAACCGGAAATGGACTAATTAGGTGATTCTATGAATACCTATGACAAAATTTTTTTCCTAACATCATTATTTTTAAGCGTTACAAACTTGGGACTAAACTTAATATACTATGTATATTTCATACATGGTATAAAAAGTAATCCATAAATTTTTCGAGTTTTGTTAATATTTTTGAGAAATTTCACTCAAACCCGCCTGAATATATATTGCCTCGCGCTCGCACCGACGGCGGACTCTCAAGGCCTCTAGCAAGATGGAAAAAACCTTGAAAACTGTCCGGCTACTGGGGTAACTTCTTTTCATAGCCCCCCAAGAAACATATATAAAATTCAGCTTTTATACTATAATGTAAGTGTTATCACAATTTTTTAGAGTTTGGGGGTGTCCGGCAGGGGGTTGAAACTATACTAAGTGTCTGGCAATGGATGACGTCATTTTAAATATTATTCTGAAGAAAATGTAAAAAAATAGAGCTTTATGTCTTAATGTACTTGAGGTGCTGTTTTTTACACCTTTGTTACCTGTTACCTGCCAAGGTAACCACTACCTAAACTACATAGTCGCTCATCGTTCTTACCTGTGTTGGTGACGTGCGCAGATAAACTTTAGGGTTTTATGAAATGATGTGCGTCTGGCCGAAGCGGGCTCTTGCTCTAATATATATATCAAAAATTTTTATTTTCCATAGACTTGTTTCTCATTAACTTGATGAAGATATTTGAAATATGCCTAAAGGTATTTCCAGCAGTGGAAGTTATATGGAAGTATTCATTTACATTAAAAACTGTTGGAAATATTTCGTTAATATAAAAATATCATGCAAAACATTATACCTATGTTATACGAGAAAAATCTATATAACAGACCTCCCCCACATTCATGAATGAAATATACAGAATGTTGCTTAAGTTGTTTTTGTAACCTAGTATTACAAATAAAGGAAAATGAAAGACACCTCTCGTATTTTGCTAAAACCCCATGGAATGCGTTTCTTCGGTATCAAAAATCATTCGTAAGGCATGAATTAACGGTGCAAATTTTTCTATCTGTTAATAAACAATAAATTGTTAATTCAATGAAACGATCAATGTTAATGTTCACTTAAAAAATTAGTAACTAGGCTACTTGAATTACGTATACGTTATACATTAATAATAGTTTTCGATAATTTGACAAACATTTATCATTTACATCACACAAGTTGCCTATTTATTAATTTTTTAAGTGGACTATAATATTGATAGTTTCAATGTTTATAGACAAATATAAATATTTGCGCCACTAGCTTATGCGTTACTAATGATACCTGACATCTAAGAAACACATTCCTTGAGATATTTTGCAAAATTCGAGCGGTTTCTTTCATTTGCCTTTATTTGTAACATCTTTAACTGTACTAATTTTATAGAATCCAAAATTACAATTTTATATATAAGCTGTTTCCATGTAAAATCATGAAATATTTTTGATATTTGTCCAAAGATATTTTGATATTCGTTGTGTGCGTAGTCATGGTAGGGACAATGAAATCGATGCTAGCGCTTCCAGTGAAAAATTTTGGCGATAAAGGAGGCTGTTGCGACTAATTTGCAGTTCTTTACATGTTAATGTTATAGAAAATGTCAAATTAAAATTATTGAAAAACACAAATTAATTGAATGCATTAAAAATTTTGAAAATAAGAAATCAAATTGCACAAATTTTATTTTTCAAATGTAAATTATCATAATTATTTATTTAAATTTGTGAGATAATAATATTAAATTTTCAATGTAAGTCATAAATACAATCCATACAATATTATATATGCATCCATATA
Organism: Chrysoperla carnea; assembly: GCF_905475395.1. Taxonomy (NCBI): domain Eukaryota; kingdom Metazoa; phylum Arthropoda; class Insecta; order Neuroptera; family Chrysopidae; genus Chrysoperla; species Chrysoperla carnea. The sequence continues at coordinate 132,358,514 of NC_058337.1, forward strand.
CAATTCTATAATTAAAGTAGTGTATCGTTACCATGGAAACGCATCCAATAAAACTCGCGTACAGTGCAAATACCAAAGTCATAACAGTCGTTAAAATTACGCCCTGTATGATGCATTTTCATGTATATAATGTTTTTGTTTTTGTATTTGAGTTAATACATTTTGTTAAAATTATGTATCCAACAGACCACAATGTTGTTTTTCATCATCCACATAGTTGTTAAAATATTATATATACCAACTTGTATGTACCTATATATAAATATAAAATATTATAAAATAAAATGTACCTAAAAACAATAACTAAATAACTAGTAACGAACGCAAGCCCTGTTCTCGTTAACCATCTACCCAATACCACTGTTGTCTACCTGTGTGTGAAAAGTCTATTACCGGAGCATACAGAGAGTTTTTGATGTTCCCCAACTTCACTTTAACATTGTGAATATTTAGTTTTGTGAAAACAATCTTGAAATAATTCTTTGGTGTTGAGTATTTAGTTTGAAATCACGCAGTTTGGTAGGCAATTCGTATAGGTCAAAGTCTACCTTCTAAATGCTTTCGTGATTGGAATTGTGATTTGCGGCCAAGAATACCCCCAGTTAGTGATGTCAATTAAAAATTATGTTAAATTTTGTGGACATGAATCCAAGAAGTCCGGGTTCGAGTGTATTTTTTTCAATTCTCTTTGATTAAGATTACTAGACAAGATATTTGTCAATATTAAGTTTACGAATGTGTAACATATTATATATCAAAATTAGTCGAGTAGACCATGATGTAAATATTGTGTGCATGATTAAATGTAAACAACAACAGTAAGTAATAATAATAAATAAGTGGATAAACAAATAAAAAAAATTCATTGAGTTGAAAAAATTGCATTCGTGTCTAGAACTCGAATAGCCTCATTGGTAGGTATGAATCATTGGTAGGCGCTTGACATGAATCCAAGAAGTCCGGGTTCGAGTCCTGGTTCGAGTGTATTTTTTTCAATTCTCTTTAATTAAGATTACTAGACAAGATATTTGTCAATATTTAGTTTACGAATGTGTAACATATTATATATCAAAATTAGTTAAATTTTGTTTGTTTACTTCGTACTAGTTAAAAGTAGTTTTAACAATCCAAAAAATTTTTAACAAAATCGGCAGCATTTTTTTGTGCTTTTTTTGGGAAAAAATGTATTTTAAAATTATTTCTTACATATATAAATACAAAAATCAGATCCCAATGATGACTGGGTGGGATATCGACTAAAACCGAATAAAATCACGATAGAAGCCTTTGTCCACTAAGAAAACCTTCCGATAGGTGTTTCAGACGAAAATGTTATCGGCTTGATTTAAGGCGATATTTCAAGAAAAAATCATCACTAACGCCAATTGAACATGATTTTTGTATTTCTTTTGGAGTCTAAATTACCTTAAGAAACATATATGGGAGAATCTGTTAAAGGGGAAAATGTAGAAAATTTGTTTGCTTCTGATTTCAGTAGAAATTATTTTTAACCCTCGAACTAAAAAAAAGAGGATGCTATAAGTTTGACCGCTGTGTTCGTCTGTATGTTTGTCTGTTTGTGGCATCGTAGCGCCTAAACGGATAAACCGATTTTGAATTTTTGTTTCGTTTGAAAGGTAATTTTATGGAAAGTGTTCAGAGCATTATTTTGAGTGATATATAAGGGTTCCATACCCAAAAAAACTAAAATATTGGCAATGATCTCCAAAATCGGCTCGATTTAGAAAAAGCTTTAAGCAAAGAGAGTTCCGTTTTTAAATTTCACTTGTATGGAGTAATATTGACCCAAAAAATACAAAAATCAGATTCTATGGGAGTCTATTTTTTCAGTTAATTAATCAGATTTTCTTGACTATGGATTGTTAAAGAAATCAAAGGAAATCTAATACACTTTCATTCAATTCTCCAAAATAATTTCAATTTTCTTGACAGATTTCTTCGTTCACGAAATTTATTTGCTGCAGCTTTACAAAAATTTACATTCTTCTAATATTTGTTCTTAAAATAATCTCTCCGAGAAGTTCTTAAAATAAGAATCTATAATTGGAGATCTTCATCGTCAACGTCTGGTTGAAAAACATCAAAGAATTTTGGAAATAGTCAAAAGTTTCGATTTGATCCAGAGGTTTTTCAACACTCTGTCATTATCATATAAAAAGCCATCATGTAACGTCTACGGCTCTGCTACATTTGTATACAGTTAGTTAGTGCTACCTAAAAATAAAATAACTTTTACTGTTTTGTGGTTGCAATATTATTATTGTGTGTTGATATGTTTTTGTTGTAAATATACTAAAACAACATCCATACAACTACATAATGACAAACCAACCGCTATCCTAATTATTACAATTTGTTTTCTGTAAAATGTAATAACAACAAAAATTATATTATATTAAACATTTATTTAAAAAAAAAGTATCTCTGATAATTATTTTAATTGAAATGTTCGGAAAAAATTATTATTAATACTTTAATAGCAAGAGTAATTAGTTAATAGCATTTGTTGAGTTATTTTTTGTATCGGGGCGCGGGGGGGGAGTAGGGTGTTAGTCCAGAAATGCTGGAATTTATCAAATTTTTGTGCTTTCTTCTCAAACAAATTTTTCTTTCGATTTCACAAATATTATAACCACCAGATATTTCGCATATTATACCAATCAACTAATGAAGCGCGCAATAACCGCGCAGATTACGGCAATTATTTAAGAAAATTTAAAAAGTAGAAACGTTTATAAAAACGTACGGGTTTTTGAGTCATTGGAATATAAAAAGAACAAGTGGAAACTAACAATTGGCTGAGTAAGTTGTTGAAATACCAAGTATTGACAGTGTTGATTACGAAATTGTTTGTTTTTTCACATAAAGTAAATAAAGAAAGAAAGCCACTCTTAGATAGCCAGGCATACATACATGTCACTCATACATGACTGATATTCCTTTTTAATACATACCATACAATTTGCGCCTGTACGGGTAAACAGTGACGTTAACGAAAAAATGTTTGAATCAAAAGTTATTTATTTTTTTATAAAAAACATTTTGTACTTTTGAACTTTTGCTCTATCTCTAAAAGTTTACAAGATGGACCAAGCCTCAACCTCACTAGAATTTCAGTTTGGTATATTTTTTCGTTTTTGGTAAATACCAAATCTTATGTAAATAAAATTAAATAAATATACCGCTTCTCACAACTTTTGCTGTCATTTTGTTTGTGATTCCTTAATGTCAGTTTATTACAAAAAATAGTTCATTGACAACGGAAAATTTCAGATTTTATACATGTATTGGTTATATAATTTATAAAATTAATTTACAGATGAAAATTTCTGTTGAAAATTTTTTGTGTATTTTAAAATTACAATGTACTGTCCGATCAACATTAAAATAATTCCACAAAACTTTTTTGTGGCATATTCACTAGAAATATATTTCGTTTCAAAAATGTGTTTTATATGAATATAATCTGTCTGGTTTTGACGTATTTCGGTTAACTCTATAACATTATTGGAATGTATAATCATTCTGTTCCTCTTTCTACCTGTTTTTTTTTTTTTTTTTATTAAAAATTTTATTAAAAACTAATGCATTTTCAACATTCTAATTAAACTATATGAAAAACACACAAATATGTGAAAATTATTATATTTTCAACACCCATATCTACACTTCAGCAGACATATACAAAATAAAAGTAAATAAAATTTATGTAATCATGTTCCGTTCAGGTAACGAAGGAATCGGCCTAGGGCTATAAGTGTAGTATGTGTCAGTTATTTCAATATGCATAGAAATTTGAGTGGACCTTGTCAAGATGACAAACAAATTTTACTGTACGAAAGTTTGTCTATCCGGAGATGTTTTTTTCAGAAGGCATATGATATTTTATAATTTCTTAACCAGCCTTAAAAATTTTCAACAAGATTGTTGATTCTAAATGTTGAAAATTAGAAAACTTGGAAAACAAGTACTTAAATGAACAATGTGCTAACAACAATATGCTAAAATTTGATGGCGAGTTACCACACTGTTTATAGGAAAACCGCGATTAAAATTGAGTTATTAGACACGTACAGCATGAGAGAAGTGTGAAAATTTGTCCAAAAAATTCTAAATTATATACCACATAGTTTCAAAGAAAATTTTTAAGATAGTCACACATTTAGACAAACATTTTTTGCCGAAAAGATACGGAATGGATTTTGAGGGCAAGCCAACTATATTAGAGTTTTGTGGTTATAACAGAAACAACTATAGTATGCGTTTTGTAAACAACTAATCACATACTAAGTATTGTGTGTGTCGATATTCATTGCTGGTACAGTATAAGAAAAAAATTATACCTCATTTCACTACAAGCTCATACACTCTTACCGTCCATAAAATCCAAAACTTTTATAAAAAATTGTACCGGAGCAACATCCTTATGGACGATCAGAAGACAAATGAATAAAAACTTCTAAAATCATTTTATCTTACACTCGCGATTATAGTATATTCAGTGTCCGCCAACGTATACTTTTTTCAAGGTCTCGGGCGGCGAAACCTGTTTATTATGTATCGAACAATATGCTTTTGCACTTTTTTTTATTAAATTCTTTTCTTTGAATTGCGTCTTCAACAAAAATTCATTAATTTTAAGATTACCATGTAGTTCAAGGCAAACTGAAAAAAAAATCAGACCATGGTATAAGAAAACCATGGTGTATTAAATACGCGGATCAATTTTAGATTACTACTCCCACTTTTCGCCATATTACCTGAATCCCCTGGTTATATGGCCTGATGCATATTATCAGATATTCAATATAGTTGATTATGAGTGTTCAACATTACTTTTGTAGCAAACTTAAAGGCTTTCTTTCGTGAAGCTCCCGGTCTTAAAACTAATCCTAAGAGAGAAAAGTTATAAAATACGCCCTTGACAACAACTTCCTCAATTTTTAGCACTTTTGAAAAAAACAATCAAATACTATGACTGACCATAAAGATCTGGTTATCTTGATTGCATTGCCTGATTGATACATATACCTAAGTATTCATTATTCCGATATGGCTGATCAGAAATTGTATTTGGATACGATCTTAAAAAAGTCTCACAAGTCTTGCAGCCATTTAGAAATGGTCTTCAAATACTATGCTTGACTCTAGACCAATTATACACTTATATAATACATACATACGTTATACAATTTATAATATAAATTATTTTATAAATTAAAATAAACTATAAATTAGATTAAGTTAACTTTATTATAACAATAATAATGTTACCGACTTTACCGGCAAACCACATCACTACTACCAACAATATAAATACAACAATATATATATATATTGTGTGTCTATATGTTTGTTGTAAGTATTACAATCCAACCAAACTCAACCACCTTACATATTCATTTATTCTTTAAACAACTTAAAACAAAAATATAAATTTTATATTATATTAAAAATTAAACATAATTTTCAAGAATATTCCATGACTTATGTACTCTATTCCTGTTTATAGTTTATATTTTTAATAGAATTAGATTTCTTAACCCGTAAGCACTCGCGTTATGAGCATTTTTCTCACGCTTAGTTTAAAACATAAATAACTTTTATTTTTCAAATGGAATATGTGAAAAAACTTTTTTGCAACTTTTTTATCCTTATTTAGTTATAAAATATGAATTTTTAAATTATTTCAACAAATCTACAGTTTAAAAAAATTTTTTTTTTCAAGTCCTATGAGAAATTTTGAGAATGTCTCATCACGAGAGTAATGGTGTAAGCTAAAAATATTAACTTCGGAAATTTTCGGGCTTGTTCGTGTACTTTCGACACTTTAATATAAGCCGTACTCAGTAAATTAAAAAAACTTGTGATACAAAACCCTCTGAACTCCGTTTCTCCTACAATTTATTTAACTGTATCTATTGATCAACGATTATTAATCATAATTAACCTGCAGCTTCAATACATTAATAGCTATACCATGCTTAGCCCGCCCGCTAAGTCCGTTAAGTCTCCCGCTAAACAAAAATTTGACTTATATCTCTTGGGCAGGCCTTCGGCATTCGGCCTGGCTGAAGCCTTCCGCAGTGGTACTCGTTTCGCTCCCATATAGCTCTAATAAATATCTATTCACACCCAATCATCGCTCTATTAGCTCAGTTGGTTAAGGCGTAACCAATGCCGTCCGCGGTATGCTTAGGGTAGCGGTAAATTTATTTCATTAATATTTTTGATGAGCTGGTGTAGTGCATGTTATATGCATGAAGGAGGTGCACTCAGCCTCTGAAATTGAGGAGCTGATAAATGAAATTATCAGCGGAAAGGTGGTAAAACATATATATGGTATCACAATGAGCTCTATAGCCTAAGTGTGTCCTTCGTGGACAGCCAATATAACATAACCTAATACCTGAATAATTATAAAATAATACAATAAAACTATTGAAAATCCTGTTCCCAATTCTAGATAAATATGGTGAGAGCGCAAATAAATACAAAGCACATAGGAAAATGTAATGTAATGCATTATTTGTGTGCGCTTCCACCATTTAATGCATTTAATAATTTTTCTTTAATTTTCTAATGTTCTGTTCAACTTCTACAAACTTTCTCCCGACAATAAGAGGTTACGATTTATCAATAAAGCTGAAGAATATTTAACGCTCGAAATATTTGACGCATGTGCAGAATGCATGAACCAATCTCTCAGCACGGCACTAAAGATGGTTTACACGAGTACTGACGGATTAACATGAGTTTATTCTCTTTACATTAGTGCCTCTATAATCGAACTACTTTTCGGATACTCGCTAAGCAATACTGAATGACTAATCCATACCTAAACGCAGAAAATGTAATATTTATGATTACTTCGCACAATTCCTATTTTCCTGCTTTTAATTTTCCACAGGTTTCAATTTCATTTATTTATATTTTACTCTCATATTTTGCTCTATGAGTAAAAGAGAAGAGTATTTATTTGTATCCGTTTGTGTTATATTGTTTGTTTAATGTTTTTACTTGTTTTTTCTTTTTCTTTTTTTTTGGTACTACATTGTTTATTTTTTACTTATTTAAAATTATGTATTTTATTTTATTTATATAATTTTTTGTTTATGTTTTTAATATTTTTATGTTGTTATGTTGTATATATTTTTCTTTGTTTGATATTTTTATATCGTTTCGTTGTGTTTCCTTGTTTACAAGTATTTTCCATATAAATAATAAATTTTGTTTTGTTTTGTTTTGTTTTTTTTTTTTTTATTGTAAATTACCGTAAATTTTTTATTTTTATAAATGAACATCTGTGAACATATTCGGATTATCATGATCATTTATTTTATCTATAAATTGCTTTTATAAAATCTATTTTATAAATTAGGCTTTACAAGAAGAGTAATGTATCACGTGTTTGTTAACACTTTGTAAATATGATCTGTTTTATACAGGTTGTTCGGAAAAAATAGTTTAATACATTTAAAGATTTTACTCATCCTCACAATTCTGTTGAAAATACTCATAACTCCTTACCGATTTGAGCAAAATATCTTAGCTAAGGGTGCAATTTTTTCGACGCCACTCCCGCCCTCCTCGTTGTTTATGTAGTTTACCCCATTCTCATAGCTTCTGTTTAGTTTAATTGTTTTATTATTAGAGCTGATTAGTTAGTATGTCATAAAGATGTATATAAAGTTTTTACTCTCAATTAAAAAACTTTTAACAGAAAGAAAACCGATAACTAAAATCGCAGATCACTAAAAAGTAAAAAAATAACGATAATATAATGTAGTTAAAATTATTGCTATTTTTGGAGTCGGTGTCAGCCAAGGAAACAACCCTGACAGTACAGTTTGCTACATTACCTTGGCTGACATCGACTCCAAAAATAACAATTTTAACTACTAACTACATAAAGTTATCGTTATTTTTTACTTTTTAGTGCATATTAATTTGTTTTGGAAAAGTTTTTCTTTTGAAGTTGGTTTTCTTTTTGTTAAAAGTTTTTTTTATTTTGTGATTTTTTGTGAACCTGAAGTACACTAACTAATTTTTTACTAAAAAAAGAATCATCGAAATCGGTTGGCGTGATATACTGAGTTATTTGTCATCTTGTTGCGTATGCTTAATGAAAATTTAAGACTTTTATGGTTTTCTCATGGATGACGTTGGCAGAACTGGACCAAAATGAAATGGAACCACACGGAAAACACCAGCTTTCAAATAGATCAAGAATCATCAAAATCGGTAACACAACGGTCTGAGGTAACACAAAAAAATACAGTCGAATTGATAACCTCCTCCTTTTATTGTTTGAAGTCGGTTAAAAATTAATAAAATAAATAGCATAACTCGCGGGATATAATACTGTTTTACCGATTTTCGACCAGATTTTGAGAATGTAAGACTCTTTAAAAAGTGAAAAAAGTGTCAACCGCATATACTATTTGAAAAACAAAAGTTATTTATATTTTAAATCGAACGTTAGTATAATGCTCATAACGAGAGTGCTGACGGGTTAAATGTACATCGATTAAAATTTCCAGTAGCAGAAATTAAAGAAAACACCTGTTTGTATTTTAAATTTGGTACAATTCAGTTTGTTCAACTTTTATTAAACAATTGGAAATCATGCGATTTTTTCAATAATTCAAAATCAATTGTAATTAGTTGCATGAAAACAATAACTACTTCGTTTTTCTATTTCGATTTGTTTAAAAGTATTTCATGTAGTTTTTTTTTATCTGACATATAATTGTATATAATTATTCTAATTAATGTTTCATTAAAGGGCATGTCACAGACAACCCACTAAGCCTTATTTAGTTTCATTTATACATCCTGTCTTGAACACATAAATTAAAAGTAGGTACATTCACTTTACAAAACCTTGTATAAAAAAAAAACAGAAAACTTTTACTGTGCTAATCACTGAACATTTTTGATAAAATCTAAAAACTTTGATTTATAATTGCAACTACACAGTTGTTTTGGTATATAAATTACTGTAAAGAAAATAATATATGAAACACGCAAACCTTTTAAGTATATTTTCAATTGTCATTTGGAAAATTGTGTGATATTTTTAAGTATATAAATAAAATAATATGTTAAATAAAATTCTAGAAAATTTGAACTTAAATTAAATATATTTATACCATGTATATATGAAATATACATAGTATATTAAGTTTAGTCCCCAAGTTTGTAACGCTTAAAAATAATGATGCTAGGAAAAAAATTTTTCATAGGTGTTCATAAAATCACCTAATAGTCCATTTCCGGTTGTCCGTCCGTCCGTCCGTCTGTGGACACGATAACTCAAAAACGAAAAACGATATCAAGGTGAAATTTTCACAGCGTACTCAGGACGTAAAAAGTGAGGTCAAGTTCGTAAATGAGCATCATAGGTCAAGTGGGTCATGGGTCCGTAGGACCCATCTTGTAAACCGTTAGAGATAGAACAAAAGTTTAAAAATAAAAAATGTTCCTTATCAAAAATTAAACAACTTTTGTTTGAAACATTTTTTCGTAAACATCACTGTTTATCCGTGAGGGCGCCAATTAGGCGGAAATTTTATAATATGTACTATGGCTTGATTATCAGTTATGTATGTGTCACATGTTTGTATATGTGTAATGTGATGAAGAAATCAACACTGACTATGCATGGTATTTCAACAATTAACTCAGTCAATTGTTTGTTTTCACTTGTTTATATTATGTTACTTTGAAAAAAAATTATTTTGTTACTCAATTTGAATGGATAAGTTAGAGTGGCTGTCCTGGAGTAGTACATACTAAGACCATAGGGTCCATTTTGATACGAAAAAAGAGTTGGACCATCTCCGAAGACTACTCCTTGAACCATTTGGAGCTGTTTAGGAACTTCAGGAGGGCTTTGACGTCAACAGACTTAAGGTGTGAGAGGTTGTCAAAAAAAGGTTGGCTCAAGTTAGTCTCCTCCCCACTGTGACAGATCCTGCAATAGTCATGATCCACTGTTAGGTCGAGGCGTTCAGCATACTTGCCGTCTAGCCAGCATACTTGCCTGCGATTGTACTCAGACCAATATGTCTTGTAGTACCACAAGTACGTTCCTTTCTCCGTCTAAAATTGGCCTTTTTTAAGGTATCCCCTTTGAACAACTTGCAGTTCGCAAATGGATTTCCTGGATGTCTCTTGTTGTATGTGTTCTGTAGCATTGTGCCATTTCTGGCAAGCTCGTTCGCTTCTCAATTTCCTGGAATGTTCCTGTGTACCGGTAACCATATCATATTTATACTCATTTGCTTCGCCAGCTCATTGAAGGACGTAATTAGAATGGAAGAGTGGACAATTTCACTTGTAGCGACATTTCTATCCTCAGTGATAACCATGTTGCTGAGTACTAAAATAATCAGAATCGGTCAATCTAATCTCAAAAGTAGCACTGGACGTTCAAACGTCCTTAAATGAACTTGGGAAACAACTGAATGTCAACCTGATATGACTAACGGTACACAGAGACATCCCAGGGAGTTTTGAATCAACAAATGGCGCCATGGCGTTTTCCTCAGGTCTTAGTTAATGTCCCCAGGTAATGAACGAGATTTAGCTAATAAAAGTAACATTTTTTTGACATTGAAATCTATGGAAGGTGGGGCAACATTGTCGAAAATATATGCGTGCAACATTTGCTATTCACAGTTAAAATTCTTGTATGAAAGGCCTTCGTAAGTTTTTTCCAAAAAAATTATTTTAAATACGTATGAGTTAACAATTAATTACAAATCAAAAATTCAGATTTTTATCCATGCATTGTCATCAACCTAGTCTTTGGATGAAAGAAAGCTTTCAACTGCACATATTATCATCCATTTTATAAAAAAGTATTAAAATGAATATTTAATGACGAATAAAAAGAAACAAATTTGGACTTAAACAATGTAGATAATTGGATAATTTAGAGCTATAGTACGTACCTACATGAGTTAAAATGAGTTAAGTAATTAATTAAAATAATTTATATGTCTACCATTAATAAATTATAAATAAAAATATATATAAAAAAACACAAGTTTTTTTTTTTTTTTTTTTTTTTTACACTTTTACTACTAGAATAATAACCATAAATTATTCTTTTAATACCCAAAGCACAAGTTACTAGCTGTGTACATTTATAGTACGGAAGAGTCGTGTACCTTGGATCACTATTTCAACTTCCAGATGTGAGGAAGTGAAGTGAATTTAAATATTAAACAGCTTCACTACATATTATAAAACAAAGTCGCTTTTTCTGTCCCTATGTCCCTATGTACGCTTAAATCTTTGAAACTACGCAACGGATTTTGATGCGATTTTTTTTAATAGATAGAGTGATTCAAGAGGAAGGTTTGATGTATAATACATCCATATTATAGTAGAGTAAGGGGTTGAAATAGGGGTTGAAAGGGATATGCTTCAAAAACTAAAAAAGTTGTGCATCGATTAAGCTCAAATATTGACACGATATACAACCAGCTTCAAAGATCTATTGTTTTTATCTACTTTTAACCTTCGGAGGGTAGAAAGGTGTAGCGAGAAAGTGGGAAGGAATTATCGAATATTTACAAATATACCTAAGTGGGGTATCAAATAAAAGAGCATGACGTGTACATTACAAAACTGTTATCCAACGAAAGGAAATGTGGAGGGAGGGGTGCAAGTGGGGATGTTGCCCAGCAAAGCGGGTAATTCATAGCTAGTTTATTATAAAAACAAAATTTATAATTTATTAGATTATGTGATCCTTAGAAGAAGACTAAATGTACAATGGATCACATCCCAATCTATCTTCGATCACCGCAACTGATTGTATTTATGAAGACTTCAAAGACTTCAAACGGTTCAATAAAAATAATATGAACTTTTTTTTTATTAGAATGTGTGATTCATGGTTCAAGACTAAAATGTACAAGGAATCACATCCGTACGTATGTTTGATTAACTCCATTGATTGTTCTTGAATTCGCTCTCTTCAATACGTTATATTTAAAGCTCTCACTGTGTACTATGGATCACTCGTATCGACTGTACCTGAAGGCGTCTTGATTAACGGATTAACACATTCCTAATTTTGCATTATTGCTATCCTCTTAGCAGGCCGTACATTGTAACGTACCACGTAGTCTTCCATTCGTAGTTTTTCATTGTTGTACGCTAGCAGTTGCATGATCATTTATAAAATGGATACTACCAACCTATAATGGATTAATGGAAAAGTATGCAATGTTGAACTAGCTACCGGACTATGAATTTGTTCTTACTTTAACTCCTCAACATTTTACGCTTTATTTAAAATTAAAATATAACATCAGAAAATACCCATCAATAAACAGCGATTTAAAACACAATAAAAAGAAGTCTACTTGTAATTACTGTCTCGTCAAAGGGATAATGACCTTGGATCTAACTGAAGAATGATTCATGGTGGAATGCTTCTAAGGCACAAAAATTTCCCATCATAAAGAAACACGATTCTTTCCTATATGGGCACTATACACAGCAGTTGGTCACTTTAGTCGTTAGTCATGGAGCTGTATAAAAGTTGACTTATTATATAATAAATACTATTATTTCATGTGTTTATTTCATTTTTTATAATTATTATTTTAAAATAATAAATTTATTTAATCGTGTTTTAAAATAGTTCTTTAAATATTATGTGCAAATATCATGAATTTATAACAAGTTCTTAGAATGAGAAAATAATAGTTATCTTAATAGCAGCTGCATTAGTGCAGTAAATCTGTCAACGCTATAACGTATACTCTCATATATTGCTTATCTGTGTACACAGTACATAGAAATAATATCGACAACTTCGAAAATTTATACCTCCTTCTTTCGTCTTTTTTTTTTTTAGTAGGAAAATTTTTTTTAATTTTTTGAACTACTCCGGAATGAATTATTGAATAAATTTTAAGAAAACGAATATTGAAAAAAATTGCAAGATTGATTGAAATTTATTGTATTTGAAATTTAAAAAAAAAGGAAATAGCGTATTGAATTTGAATTTGAATTTGAATTATTTATTTATTTTTTTCATGCTATAAAATGTAAAATAACATTCAGTCTCATTGGATATTTATTATTTAGTATAGGATAAAGTGGCATAGAAGCTATGAAATTATTTTTCAGTAAGGAATTTCGTTGGTTCTAAAAAAGTTTTCTATTGCTGGTTTTAGCTTTTCGAATGTGCAATCGTAGCATTATATGTCCTATGAAAGAATTTTGAATACATATAAGTTATTTCTAAAAGTTTTGGATCGATCCAATTGCAGATTATTACAAAAGACATATGTCACCTTGACGGTTTTCCTTGTATCTTGTGTAACTCTTCACCTGAACACACTATAAAAGTGAAAAAAGGGCATTAAATTACAATCTGTGAAAGGAAAAATATTGTTAACTTTTCGTACACGAGTGCTCACTATGAATGAGGAATAGAACTATTGTTAATTTAAGAGCACGAGTGCCACCTATGAATGGGAAATAAGGAGAAACGAAAATCAACAAGTGAAAACAAACAATTGACTGAGTTAATTGTTGAAATACCATATATGTATATACTGTGTTGATTACACTGTCACATTACATATTCATGCCACACAAATACATGTAACTGATTTACCCATATAATACTATACAATTTGCCATAATTTGCGCTCTCACGGGTGAACAGTCACGTTTACGAAATATTGTTTCAAACAAAAGTTGTTTATTTTTTTATAAGAAACATTTTTCACATTTAAACTTTTGTTTTATCTCTAACGGTTTACAAGATAGGTCCTACGGACTCAAGACCCAATTGACCTATGTTGCTCATTTACGAACTTGACCTCACTTTTTACGTCCTCAGCACGCTATAAAAATTTCAGCTTGATATTTCTTTTCGTTTTTGAGTAATCGTGATGACAAACGAACAGACGACAGACGACAGACAGACAGACAGACAACCGAAAATGGACTAATTAGATGATTCTATGAACACCTCTACCAAAATTTTTTTCGTAGCATCAATATTTTTAAGCGTTACAAACTTGGGACTAAACTTAATATACTGTGTATATTTCATATATACATGGTATAAAAACTAGAAGTATAGCTTTTGCAACAGAGAATACACTTGGATACTTCCGTGCTATGTCTAAGGGAATAACCCTGTTTTTGCTGAAAATTTTTCGTGACGAATGAATCGATTTGCCCTAGCTTAAAATGGATATTTATTATTATTCGTGTTGGTTGATACCAACACAACCCCTTATATAAATTAATATAAACATATGCTTGACAAAGTTTTTTTTTTAGTTACTGTGCGTTAGTAGCTGATATGTGTATTGGTCCTATTTTGACACTTCCATGTACAGATAACGACATGCACGATGTGATTCTTTCGTGATCATTGAACTCCAAAATATGATCCTCTTCTTGCATATCGATAGATAAAATAAAATCTTCTTGGAGTGGTATTTTCTGTAAAGGTTTGATACCATTCACCTAATATCTTATCCAGGAATATTTTGAGTTTTGATTATTTTACTCATTGATATTTATCCTATTTGGCTTAAAAATTCTGCCATATATAGAATGCTATATTATCAGCAATAACATGGGCTATATTTTATTTTCTAAAAATTAGGGTTCCGTAACAAAAAGTTAAGTGAACTGCAAGTTACTCCTCAAAGAGGATACCTTAAAAAGGCCAATCTTAGATGAAGCGAGGAACGTGAGTGTGGTACTACAGGACATACCAACTGTTTTTGTACCATCTAGGCATATACATGTCTGTAGTATGACTGAATACATCCGTTTAGTAATGCATCTAAGCGAGATGTATTATATACATGTATTTAACATTAGTTGGGAGACGCTTGGAGAGTGGAAGTTTTTTAGATAATTAATAATATTTGTATGCAACAAAACTCCCACTCTCTGCATGCATACAACAAAAGTCTTGTGTATCGTATCTGTAGCCTTACAATATATGTATATAATACATCTCGCTTAGATGCATTACTAAACGGATGTATTCAATCATACCACAGACATGTATATGCCTAGATGGTACAAAAACAGTTGGTATATGGTCTGAGTATAATCGTACGAGTTCCGAAGATCTTATATCACTTCAAAGGATGTCTATTAGCAAAATTGTTGCGACTATTACATGACTACAGCAGGAGGTGTCGTAATGAGGAGGAGGAAGAAACGATATCTCTTTTTTGCTGTCATTGTCCAGCTCTTGCCTCAAAGAGGTGAATTCACGTCAAAGCACTCCTGCTGTTCCTAAACAGCTCCAAACCGTTCATGAAGTAGTGTCCGGGAATGGGCTAATGGGCTGTAAAGTGAAGATAAGTCCTGTAAGAGAAGACTCTGGAGACTTCTAAAGTGTTTACTATGAAGAAAAAGACACTTTTAAACTGCAAGTTTTTTTCTTCGAAAACAAGAAAACATGACACAGGATTTTTTAAGGTTTGTTGACCATTATTTCGTATATAGAGGTCTTATAGCCCGGATTACACCAGACTATTTTGTTTCTCTTTTTATATATAAATTTTTATTTTAAATTAATTTTTGGTATGTAAACATAACATGAGTTATGTTTTACATATCAATAATCATAAAAATAATATAATCAAAATAAATATTTGTACACGAAATAATTTATTTATATATATATATATATATATATATATATATATATATACATGTTATATGTTACAGATACTTATCAGTGGTACCAAATGTTTTTAAACCAAAAAATAAAATAAAAAGTTTTAATCAAATACATCAAAAATAAAAATGCTTTGTATATTTACAAATCATTATTTTGTTTCTAGATAATGAAATCTATTCGAGGGAAATCACGTGCAATGGTCGACAAAGAAATCTTTATATACAGGATAGAGGGAGAGCTTAAATGGCCGAGCGGTCTAAGGCGCTAGTTTTAGAACGTTTGACTATTTAGACTTAGGTTGCGGGTTCGAATCCAGGCAGCGGCAGTGTGAACAATTTATAATTAATGTGAGTGCAGAATTGATCACATTGTCATCGCTTGGATAAGAACGAAGTAACCGACTCCACCCACATCATAAATGTAATTGTAAATATAATTGTAATTTAAGAAATAAAGATTAACAAATAATGATGTGGGTGGCCTCTGTGATTAGACATGCATCGCAAAAACGGAGGTTAAACCCCCATTATTATATATTTGAATCTATAATGGCTAATAGCTCATTGTGTAGTTAACCAATGAAAAAATTACTTGAACAAAAGTTGTAGAGTTTGATGAGGGACACTATGTTTTGACATCATTTTGAACCTAATTCTTCGGCTTGCTTCAATTTAGATCCTAGAAGGTAAGAGATAGAATAACGCTTTAAATTAGAAAGTTGAGATTTGAAAATGTCACTTAAAAATATGTCATTATGGCATTTTATCGAAAGAAAACACGCTAGCTTCTGAAAAATTGTTTGGCCAAAATTTCTCGAAGGGCAAAGAGGACATTCGCCTGTGTTCATGACTTTGACCTACAATTTTAGTTTCAAGATCATTGATCTTCCAATGATCTTGAAAATTTACCTCGGCTTAAAAATTGTCAAATAAATGTTTATATTAAAAATGATAGTTTTTATATGAGTATATCAACTTTTTAACTCAAAGTGTTATTCTTTTTATTACCTTTAAGGATCTAAATTGATTATTAAAGTAACCCGAAGAACTAGGATAATATAATATGATTTTAGAATATGGTGCCCCCCATTAAACTCTATAACTTTTGTTGAAGTTTTGGATTGGTTAACTGCAAAACGAGTTGTAATAATAGATAATGGTCCACCCTGTATGAGCTATTTCATTCATTTACAATTTATTGTTTATTAACAAATAGAAACATTACCGTAACTAGATCATGGTAGACGAATGTTATTTGACACCTGAAGAAAACAAAATTCCACCAGGTTTTAGCAAAAAGGGGAAGGTTTATCTCAGTTTCCCTTATAAGCCGATTTTTGTAACATTTCGACTGTACTAAAAGAGGATATCCACATTACTTTTTGTTTGTCACATATATCTCACCTTAAACCCTTAGGACCAATTTAATTCAAAATACCAAATACCCAAATTGGGAGAATAAAAATCAGTACACGCAAAAAATATACAAAGGCAGATAAAAATGAATGCTGTATTTTGTTTGTCGAGTGACAAAATTATTCTCCCATAGCAATCAAATTAATTTGTTATCTTTCTGTAAATAATTCATTTAAAGATATACATGGTGTCCAAAAATGTACGTAAGATTTGAATGTTTGCACATTTATGTGGCAATAAATAATTCTACACATAACCCTATACTGCAAACTTTCTTGCGTTTATACAAAATGTACAACTTATAATTAAAAAACTTTGGTTTCTATTAAAATTACTTCTTGCCTTACTTTTAGGACACCTTTATTGTATATTTTATTAATCGACTTCAAACAAAAAAGGAGGAGGTTATCAATTCGACTGTATTTTTTTTTTTTATGTTTGTTACCTCAGAACTTTCGACTGGGTGAACCGATTTTGATGATTTTTTAACTGTTTGAAAACTGATGCTTCCCGTGTGGTCCCGTTTCATTTTGGTCCAGTTCTGACAACGGCATCCATGAGAAAACCATTGAAGTCTAAAATTTGCATTGAGTATGCTCGACAAGAGGACGACTAACTCAATATCACGCCAACCGATTTCGATTATTCTTTTTTTAGTGAAAAATTAGTTATTGTACTTCATATTCACTAAAAGTAACAAAATAAAAAAAACTTTTAACATAAAGAAAACCGACTTCAAAAGAAAAACTTTTCCAAATTAAATTAAAATGCACTAAAAACTAAAAAAATAACGATAGTTTAATGTAGTTAAAATTATTGTTATTTTTGGAGTCGGTGTCAGCCAAGGAAACAACTCTGACAGAACAGTTTGCTACATTAGCTTGGCTGACACCGACTCCAAAAATAACAATAATTTTAACTACATTAAACTATCGTTATTTTTTTACTTTTTAGTGCATTTTAATTTGATTTGGAAAAGTTTTTCTTTTGAAGTCGGTTTTCTTTTTTTTAAAAGTTTTTTTTTGAACGAAAACTGTTTTAATATACATATGGTATTCAGCCTATAGGGTAATGAATATTTATATAGATGGAGAGATTTGTACGGGGTTTTACACCAAAATATAAATCTTTTGAGAATATTTTTTAATGGAAATATCCACCAATCAGGAGTCTCTTGTGCATATACGTAAAAACTCGATAGCGATATATATACATATTATGTACTTGAATACTTGACAAAGTCTCACATTAATTGGACTGACCAAGAGCACTATTGCAACGACTAAAATTGATGAGTAACTGTTATTTTTGAAATTAAACTTTTGATTTATCTTTTTTCTGTAAAAACACAAAAGTATATCGACGAAAATTGCATAAAAAAGTAAAGAAAAAAAGAAAACAATCAATTGAATGTCAGTGTATGCATTATTTTCGAAAGTATTTTCTAGAATTTTTTTTGCGTTTTTCAAGAATGTTTCACAAGATCACTAGTTGAAGCTACCTGCATATCAACTCCCTTGCCTTTGATAGTTGTGAAAATGGGTAAACAGTGATCTTTACAAAAAAAAAGTATCAAACAAAAGTTTTTCATTATTTAGAGGAACATTTTTAACATTTAAACGATTTACAAAATGTCCCAATTAACCCACCTAGCTCATTTACAAACTCAAACTCATTTTTTGCGTCATGGACACGCTATAAAAATTTCATCTTGATATCTCATTTCATTTTTGAGTTATCGTAGTATTCCTTGATGTATATTTCATATATATAGGGTATATAAAATGAAATAAACTTTTCTATTTGAGAGCAAATCAATATTTTCATAATTATTTTTGGTGAAATTTCGATAAAGAATGCAAAACTAACACAAAAATATGAATGACATTAGGTTTTTTACACATTTTAGTGTGAGACGGACTGTGAAGCAAAAGTCTATGCATGTCAACTTCAAAGTAAACGAAAACGACTGATATTTCGAAGTAAACGCAAATAGTCCATTGAAATGTTACAATTTTAGAGCCAAACTGAACATTTTTGGGAAGACGCGATTTTATTTGTGGAACATGTAGGGGGGGGGTCAATACAACCTTAACCCCAAGTTTGTGGGGTTTTCGCCCTTGTCCCCCGCCCGCCATCTTGAAAAGGAGTTGAAACATATTTTTAGCTGTATTTTGTAAACTATTGATTTCTCCAAAAATTTGTAAAGGCATAATTTGTAACAAATTTTCGTGGCTACAATTTTGTTTATGTGATTTTTTGCAATAAACTTAAAATTTAAAAAGTTATGAGCAAGAAAGTGACAAAATATTTTTTGTTTAATAACTTTTTTTCTTGTCATTTTATCATAAAATTAGGTCAGAGCAATATTATAGAGAATACGTTTATGAACATTTCCCCGCATTTTATTAATTTTTGTTAATTTTTAACGTAGTTATAGCGCTCCAAAGTTGACCGGGTTTATCAATGCGCATGATAACTCTGCTAAAACAACATGTTTACCTTATTCTAGTTTTTTAATAACATATTTAATAAGCTGTTTCTTCTTCGTCATGCTATTCTTTTAGTTGTGCTACATAGTTTGCCACATGTAGACGTATTGAAAATTGTGAATATTATTTTCAGTTTAATCAATAATATTTTTACACACATGCGAGAAAGGGAACTCATGAACGTTTTGGATGGATTAGAAATTTGGAAAAATTAGATCTAATTATAAAAATTAGATTAGTAGATCCGTCTTTGCTCAGTCTAGTTGGCGAACGTTTTCTCGTCTGGCGAACAGCGCTCCAATATCTTCGGCTTAATCATATTATTAATCAATTATTAAAATATAATAGCTAGCTACTCCATTCTACTTATCTTCTCATGAGCTCCCTTTCTCGTATGTGTGTAAAAATATTATTGATTAAACTGAAAATAATATTCACAATTTTCAATACGTCTACATGTGGCAAACTATGTAGCACAACTAAAAGAATAGCATGACGAAGAAGAAACAGCTTATTAAATATGTTATTAAAAAAATTTGCGGGGAAATGTTCATAAACGTATTCTCTATAATATTGCTCTGACCTAATTTTATGATAAAACAAGTGAAAACAAACAATTGACTGAGTTAATTGTTGAAATACCATGTATAGACAGTGTTGATGCGCAATCGTATAGACAGTGTTGAAGCGCAATCGTATAGACAGTGTTGAAGCGCAATCGTTTGTTTTTTGACGTCACGTAAATAACAAAAGATATTCACTTTTAAATACACAACACACACACAACTGATATTGCTATATTAATACATACTATAAAATTTGCACCTATTTAACGCCCTCGTGGGTAAACAGTGATGTTTACGAAAAAATGTTTCAAACAAAAGTTTTTTATTTTTTGATAAGGAACATTTTTACATTTAAACTTTTGTTCTATCTCTAACGGTTTACAAGATGGGTCCTACGGACCCAAGACCCAATTGACCTATGATGCTCATTTACGAACTTGACCTCACTTTTTACGTCCTGAGTACGCTGTAAAAATTTCAGCTCGATATCTTTTTTCGTTTTTGAGTTATCGTGTCCACAGACGGACGGACGGACAACCGGAAATGTATTAATTAGGTGATTCTATGAACACCTATACCAAAATTTTTTTCGTAGCATCAATATTTTTAAGCGTTACAAACTTGGGACGAAACTTAATATACTATGTATATTTCATATATACATGGTATAATGACAAGAAAAAAAGTTATTAATAAAAAAATTTTTGAAAAAATTTTGTCACTTTTTTGCTCATAACTATTTAAATTTTAAGTTTATTACAAAAAATCACATAAACAAAATTGTAGCCACGACAATTTGTTACAAATTCTGCCTTGACAAATTTTTGGAGAAATCAATAGTTTACAAAATACAGCTAAAAATATGTTTCCACCCCTTTTTTCAAGATGGCGGGCGGGGGACAAGGGCGCCAACCCCACAAACTTGGGGATAAGGTTGTATTGACCTCCCCTACATGTTCCACAAATAAAATCACGTCCTCCCAAAAATTTTCAGTCAATGTAACATTTCAATGGACTAAAACAAAAATCTGAAAATTATCAATATAAGTTAAATTTTTTTTTTGGCTAGATTTTAACAAATAATGTGAGTGGTGTCCAGATCAAAATCTCGAATTGGTATCTTCCTGAGACGGCCGCTTCTTTGACGACCTCTCTCCCCTGAGGTCCGTTTACGTCAAAGCCCTCCTGCTGTTCTTAAACAGCTCCAAATGGTTAATGGATCAGTTGCTGGGGATGAGCCAACCCTTTTTCGGTATCACATCGGACCCCATAGTCTAAGTGTGTCCTACCCCTGGATAGCTACTTTAGCCTAACCTAACTTATCGGGATGGAGGCTTAATAAAAAATATCCGGCTAGCCTATCTTGAAACATTATAACAAATTTTAGCTCTAATGAAACAGAGCCCATATTCCATTACCATTTACCATCCAATCCATTTACTAATCAATCACCAAAAAAAAAAATATAATAAAGGTAATATTTATCAATAAATAATACCGATATATATTTATTTTATGACCAACACAAATAAAATGATATCCTACAGATGGATGTACGTAGTCATTAAAAGCTCATCATTGACCTTTGTCTATTTATCAAAAAAACAAGTTTTAGGGGTAAATAATAATGAATTATTAATACTATTAAATTCTTGATCGTTATAATATAAATACGAAACTTTTATTTAAATATTTACTCACCTGTTCTTTTTAGAACAGTGTAAGCGAGAAGTAAGTTTATTGAAGTGTAATAAGACTCTCTTTATCAACTTACACTTAAAGTTAAGGATGTATGAGCATGGTAGTGGGGGCACAAATTTAAAAATAGATATTTTCAATTTTGATGATAAATTTATATTATTACTTGACGATATAAGAAAAGTAAGAATAAAATTTTTCGATATTTGGCTTAATTTTCAAAATATCGAAAATTGAAAATTTTGTTTAATTATTTAGCTTTCGATATTTCGAAAACTAAGACACATATCGAAAAATTTTATTCTTATTTTTCGTCTACATTCATGAAGTTATAACAAAATTCATCATCAAAGTTGAAAATAAGATAAAAATAATTTCAACCCTTAATCTACCCTGCTCTTACATCCCTTATATGGACGGTGACACTTAGTTTTTTTTCTTTTCTAATTCATTGCTAATATGTTTACTTTCTATTAAAAAGTTTTTTTTTAAATTTGTTTTCATTCATTCCAAATGAAAATTATCAAAAACTTCCAAAATATGTCGTTTTTTGAGATTCCTCCATAAGAGCCAATGTATTTTATATCGATTTTTAATGACTTTTTTCTTAAAAATTTGCACGGTTACCTAAGCTGAAATTTTAACCACATATTCTTTGAGTAAAAGACTGCCTACAAACAAATTTTGAGCCTTTAAATCAAACATTGTTGTCATGCTCATACATCCTTAATACAGTGAACTTAAATGAACAAGTTTATATTTAATAAATATTTGTGTTTCTGTAGTATTTTCTATCTTCTTACAGTAAATATTATTAAAACGAATCGATATTTATTTGTTTATAAGGAAATTTTACTTGTTATTAAGGTTAATCGGACATTAAAGTAATGTATGAATAAAAATGTGGATTTTTAATATATTGTTAACTTCTATAACTCATAATAGTCGAATCATTTTTAGATTTCACCTCGAAATAAGCCGAATTCATGAACAAACTTTTATTTTGATATGAGTACAAATGTTATCTGAAAAGTCGCATGCAATCATGTGTCAGCGATATTAGATATTCAAGGTCAAAGGTAACAGAAAATCAGAAAATATCTCGTTTCCCCTGCCTTCAATCGTGTTTAAATTTAATATGAAAGTTGTAGAGGATCAAATTCTCTACAAATTTTGCCGGAAACCTTTTTTTTCAATACTTTTAAAATAACTATAAAAAAAACTTTTAACAAAAAGAAAACCGACTTCAAAAGAAAAACTTTTCCAAAATAAATTAAAATGCACTAAAAAGTAAAAAAATAATTTATAATATAATGTAGTTAAAATTATTGTTATTTTTGGAGTCGGTGTCATTTCGGAATCATCGAAATCGGTTGGCGTGATATTGAGTTATTCGTCTTCTTGTCGTGCATACTTAATGCAAATTTAAGATTTTTCGGTTTCTATTACGATTTTATCATGGATGCCGTTGTCAGAACTGGACCAAAATAAAATAGGACCACACGGGAAGCACGAGCTTTCAAATAGATAAAGAATCATCAAAATCGGTTCACCCAGTCGAAATTTCTGAGGTAACAAACATAAAAAAAAAAAAACATACAGTCGAATTGATAACCTCCTCCGTTTTTGTTTGAAGTCGGTAGAGATATATTCTGAAAATTGCAGATTTTTGCGACCTTTGATTGTGAATATGTTACTTTTGAGACGACATTTGTGCTATCAAACTAAAGTTTTATATAAACAATCAGCTTATTCCGTTAGATTTCGAGATTGAAGTATTGTTTTCATGCAATAAAATAAATCATTAGGTATATGTAATGTAAAGTAGCAGAGTACTATTTGATCAACCTTAAGGTGGTTCCTTGGTATGTAACCATTTAAAAAAATAGTAGGATCTTAATTTTTTCATTGATTTCACTTTTTAATTTTACCAATATATAAAAGTTGAAAGCTTTTATAAACGATTGAAAAATTGTTTACTCTTCAAAATTTAACGATTAATGTTTGAAAAAGATTCCTGTTTGTTGCATGTATGGAGTAGCCTACGAATTTTAGGTTTTTTATTACCTACATGATTTGATCGTAAAAATTAATTTAGAAATATCTTGAAAACAAATAATTATTCCAAAAAGTCTAACAAAATTGATGAATATAGGACTAAAATTATTCAGGAATCGAACGATTCAAGTGGGAAAATGAAAACTAATTCTATACATTTCTGGGAAAATCTGTAAATCCAAACGAAATATCGAATGCTTTTTAGATCAAAATATTGTCAACGAAATGTTATTTATTATTTATGAACATATCATAAATTTTTTGATATGATAAAATAATAACTTATGATAAAATAATAACAATATAAATTTATAACATAGCCTAAAGTAACAATTTATTAAAAATTTTTGTTAAGTAATAATATTATTACAAGTAAATGAAACCTGTCGAAAAATCAACTTTACAATGTCCAAACGACGATTTATTTTATTTTCTATTGTATAAAATGACTCTTTTACATCACTTTCTACAGAATTCGGGATGGATCATTTTAATCTATTATGGCTACTAGCTTGTTTACCAATCAAAAAATAACCTTAACAACTTTGAACATGATGTCCCCCGTTCAATACTTAGATCTTCGAGTTGTTGCAGCCCTAAAATTTCATTTCAGTAGAGACATTTGAAAGAAAACATTGTACTTTCCAGAAATTTTTTTTTCATAAATTATTATTATTCAAATTATAATAACTTTTTAACCGACTTCAAACAAAAACGGAGGAGGTTATCAATTCGACAGTATTTTTTTTTTTATGTTTGTTATCTCAGAACTTTTGACTGGGTGAACCGATTTTTATAATTCTTTAAATGTTTGAAAGCTGGTGTTTCCCGTGTGGTCCAATTTCATTTTGGTCCAGTTCTGACAACGGTATCTATGAAAAAACCATAAAAGTATTAAATTTGCAGCAAGTATGCACGACAAGAGAACGAATAACTCAATATCAAGCCAACCGATTTCGATGATTCCTTTTTTAGTGACGAATTAGTTAGTGTACTTCAGATTCACTAAAAATCACAAAATAAAAAAACTTTTAACAAAAAGAAAACCGACTTCAAAAGAAAAACTTTTCCAAAATAAATTAATATGCACTAAAAAGTAAAAAATAACGATAATATAATGGAGTTAAAATTATTGTTATTTTTGGAGTCGGTGTCAGCCAAGAAAACAACTCTGACAGAACAGTTTGCTACATTAGCTTTGCTGACACCGACTCCAAAAATAACAATAATTTTAACTACATTATATTATCGTTATTTTTTACTTTTTAGTGCATATTAAATTTATTTTGGAATAGTTTTTCTTTTGAAGTCGGTTTTCTTTTTGTTAAAAGTTTTTTTATTTTTGAACGTTTAATAATATCAAATAGGTATATTATTATTTATTTTTGTAAAAAAAAGAAAAATATTTATTTTAGTATTAAAAATTAAAAATTAATTTTCAATATTATTTATGTTTGAATATTTAAAATAATATATTAACAATATGTAAAAAAAAAATATTTATTATCCGCTTTCAGGCGTTATTTATTTTTATATACGGTGTCGCATTTAAGATGAAGACACCCTCATATTTTCGTTATTTAAAGGAATTGCGATTTGAAATTTTGCACATTCATACTGGGTGGTGGGCCACTTTTTAAGATGCTTAACTGAAATCAGAACTTTATACTCAGCCTATTACAAATTCACAAATAGGACCGTACTTAATATTTTGTCTAGCGTCTGAAATGGTTGGAAATATCGAAAAAACTATTAAAAAAAATTGCTTTATATTTATACAAAATTTATTGCTTTTAATATTTTTTTATAGGCAGTCTAACAATTCGTATAAGTGGCGTCCTGATCAATTTTTCAGACTGGTTTAATAGGTGGTTTCTACTGCTCGCATGCGATCTTGGTCCCAACGAATATTGCTTATACAAAGAAATTTTTTTCGATTAAATAAATGAAACGACAAAATAATGTTGACTTGTTCACTCTTTCCTGCAAAATCAACAATGTTGATTTTTTTGTCAAAAACTTTAAATTTATCGTACTTTTTATTTTACAAACATAAACTTAACAAATTTATTAGGTGCTAATAAAATTCCAAAGTTTAGGAAAACACGAACAAAAATTTTATTAAATTTAATTTTAAAGGAATTTACTTGATTTATGATTCCATGATGTACTCCATAAGTACACTTTGATTATTAAAAAAATGAACTAATTGAAATTTTCGATAAGCGAACTTTTAAGTAGAAAGAACAATCAAAGTCATTGCAATCGATTTATCGAATAAAATCTAGAGGAAATCGGACACTCAAATCAGTTGTGGCGAGTTTCGCTACTTACAAGGCGTTAAAAATGGGAGATACATGCACAACTTGAAGACACAATAATTCTTAGTTCAAAATTTATACTTTATTTTGATTATTTGATTCTGTGGGATATCGAAATTTTTCCATAATATTGCGATTAAGGACTCTCGCATTATTTTTTTAATTTACACTTGAAAGCCAGCAAGAGTATGATTTAAATTTACGATTTTATACCGCCCGTATTCGATTTATCCTAAGTTCTTGTTGAAAACGTGTCTTAGCAGTAAATAGTATAATATTCGAAAAATAGAAAATCGCTTATCTTTCTAGCTGATTCATTTTTTTATGTTATAAATTATACCTATGTGCATACAATGTTTAGTGATATGAAAATTTTCATACGTGTCAATAAGTTGAACGCTTCCATAAAATGCAAACAACAAACATACAGCATGCAACATCAATTTTATTATTATTTATGGGTATAACTTTTACATATACAGCGTGATCAAAATTTCTACAGCAAACTTCACATGAAATTAAAATAATGACAATTTCTCAATACAATTATAGTGAGCAAAAGGCAGCCTTTTCTATATAAATAGAGCTGAAATTTTGCAAAAAAATAAATAGTAGTTTTTGTATTTAGTAGGAAAAGCAATACATTCCTACAGACTACAGAATTATACCATAGAAGTCCGGGAATGTTTTCTTCTTTCGAAATTCACACGCTAGCTGAAGTAGCGTTTTGACACAAAATCCGTTTTTATTGTTTTTTAACGGTTACCGTGTAATTACTTTCCCGTACTGTGTTTTGTTTCATTGCCCGGTATCCATTTGAAACATATTTTCTGGTGACAAAAGGTTTAAGAAAAGTCAATATTGTTTAACAATTTCACAAACAGGAGTTTTTTTTTTAAGTTTCTGCATAATTTTTTTATTTTGATCCTTCATGATTTAAGGCTTATAGCGATAAATATCGTAAATAGGCGGTAGAAAGATGGGTGTGCCTTCATTCCGTTTCCGTAAAAATCTTCTAGGGTCATTGAAAAACCTCCATTTTAGAAAAATACTAAATAATCTTTTCGTTTTCTTTCTTTTCCCGGCCTCAGTGTATCAGAAAGATTGTCGATATATCAACGTTTTCTATAATTTTTCCGGCTCTCTTAACCCAGACAAAGAAGGGATGTCTGATTTCGCATGATACAAAGGAAAAAAAATTTTAAGCAAAAAGATAAAAAAAAATAAGGTAAAAAGAGTGTAGATTTTGTTATAAAGAACAACTTTCTAACTTAACTCGTACCTCTAATCATTAATGACTAATAATTTCAAAAAACTCAAAAGTCTTGGTCATTTTCACAGTGTTGACTTAATTTTTGAAGGTATATACGATTTTTTAAGAGGTTTATTTTGTAATTTGTATCTTTAGTTGTAGCCAAGTCTCAACTTAATTGTGACATTCTGTATATATGGAGGTGAGATGAGTAGGGGGTGAGGTTTGAGGTACGTTGCGATGTATTATTTTAAATTATTTATCCGAATAATATATTTTGTTTATTGATATGATGCACCCAACCAATAACTGCTAACTATACTGCATACATTATTTTAACGCTGTCTACGTCAATCTATTGACATTGACATGATAACAATGTTCGTCCTGATAAACTCCCACTGATCCCACTAAAGTTTAGTTTCCTGTTTTTATCACGGCTGTTAGTGCTCTTTAAAAACTCAAGCTGGTAAAAGATCTAAAAAAGCGCCTTGGTGCTTGGTTTTTGGAACGAACGTTTAAGCATATGGGACTTAAGAATTTGGCCAATGTTGGTTACTTAGTCTATTGGTCTAAGAAATTGTGGATTGGGTCAAATTTACGATTCATATCTTGCCCAACCCTGTCCAGTACGAATCTCAGACCTTCTTCCAAGACATAGATTTTTGAATTTTTTTTTTTTTTAAATTGTCACCCCAACGATTTATTTATTAAATTGGTCGAGCTTAAAGCCAAACTTGGATCAAAATTTTTAAATCTTGACTAGATTTGGTTGAGCCTTCGAAAAAGTTTGGAAAACCAATATTTAATTTATTAGCCTTGAGGTCCAGTAAACTTTTGAGATACCCGATATTAGGTATTTTTCTGCAAATAAAATATCACATATGGTAACCATTCCAATATTTCACAAAGTTCACTCGTAAATTTATTCTTTTTTTGCGTCATCAAATTATTTCGTAGTAATTATTATATACGTTCTGTTTTTTTCCTTGTGTATATTGAACGGTCAAAGAAATCGGATTACAAAATAATTTAAAACTATCGCTGTTAGAGAATTATCTTCAAAATCAAAACTATGTCAGAATCACGCAATTCCTTTTGGAGAGAATTGTATGTAGATGTGTCTTAGTATTCGCTCCGATTATGAGTTTTATTTCAGGCAGTTGCCATAATAATGTGACAATTGGTGTATCCCAATATTTTGGTATAGATTTTTAGATAAAAAAAAAACTTTTAACAAAAAGAAAACCGACTTCAAAAGAAAAACTTTTCCAAAACAAATTAATATGCACTAAAAAGTAAAAAAATAACGATAATTTAATGTAGTTAGTAGTTAAAATTGTTATTTTTGGAGTCGGTGTCAGTCAAACTAATGTAGCAAACTGTTCTGTCAGAGTTGTTTCCTTGGCTGACACCGACTCCAAAAATAACAATAATTTTAACTACATTATATTATCGTTATTTTTTTACTTTTTAGTGCATATTAATTTGTTTTGGAAAAGTTTTTCTTTTGAAGTCGGTTTTCTTTTTGGTAAAAGTTTTTTTTATTTTCTGATTTTTAGTGAATCTGAAGTACACTAACTAATTTGTCACTAAAAAAAGAATCATCGAAATCGGTTGGCTTGATATTGAGTTATTCGTCCTCTTGTCGTGCATACTTAATACAAATTTAAGACTTTTATGATTTTCTCAAAGATGACGTTGTTGCATACTTAATGCAAGTTTTTTATGGTTTTCTCGTGGATGACGTTGTCAGAACTGGACGAAAACTGGCTTTCAAAAAAATAAAAAATTATCCAAATCGGTTCACCCAGTCAAAAGTTATGCGGTAACAAACAAACAAACAAAAACAAAATACAGTCGAATTGATAACCTACTCCGTTTTTGTTTGAAGTCGGTTAAAAAAGCAAACTTTTCTAAAGTTGAAGCTATCCTTGGACAACAAGAACGTTGAAAGAGTACAAAAGCTGGTAACTTTTCGAATGTTATTTTAACGGTTAAATTTCCGACACTAGATATTTCGACTTATTTTGCAATTTTCAAAGCTTTTTTTTGAGAATACGCTCTTTTTTGTGACGTTGTCAGCTCTTATACTTAAAAGTGCTGGCAAAAATTGTTTTTTGCAGCAAACTAATGAAAAATTTTAATATAGAAATACAATTTATATTGAAAATCTGCATCTCATTACATATATGACATATCTCGAAAGAATATATTTTATTTGGTGACCCAATTTCTATATCGATAAGTGTATACATACATATAAAACTGTAACTATAAAACTTATCACAAGTTGCATCAAAGTAATAAAAATACGAACTTTCGTATTTTTTTCATTTCCATTTCCTTCTACATTTATCCATAAAAAAATTATAACTTTAATTAAAATGACAAATCACTATAAAAAAGTAAAAATATTCTTTGTTCTTAGAATATATGTATATGAAGCTTTAATTTTTCCTTTCGTATTTTATTCGAAGTAATATAATACGAAAAATCGACGGTGGTTGGGGGAGGTATACTTCACTTGAGTTGAGCTGGTTAATCTTTAAATGTTTTACAGTATAATAAAAATTATCTTTTTAGAAATTTTATTATTATTATTTTTATAAGAAGAATAAGTTATTTTATTTTGTTTCTGAGAAAAATTTTAGATTGAAATAATTAGTTCATAAATTTCGAACTAAAACATGAATTCGACTATTTTGATTAACAGACTGACTGGTCGCTAGTTCGAAAAAGGGGTCGGGAATTTCATTTGATTGTAATAATAATAATGAGGCTTAACCTCCGTTTCTCTGACATATACGCCTATAACAGAGGCCACCCACATCATTATTTGTTTATCTTTATTTATTTAATTACAAATATATTGACAATTAAATTTTGATGTGGGTGGAGTCGGTTAATTCGTTCTTATCCAAGCGACGACAATGTGATCAATTCTACCGTCCTCATTAATCATAAATGTTCACACTTCCGCTGACTGGATTCGTACCCGCAACCTAAGTCTAAATGGACAAACAGTCAAAGACAAACGCCTTAGACTGCTCGGCTATTTAGGCTTTCTGATTGTAATTGACATCAAATGTAAAAATTTCTTGAAGTATTTTCACATTTGGCTTAGCTACAGACAAATGCTTTAGTCACAAGTAGTCAAGGGCAATAGAAGACATTCGCCTTTGTTCATAACTCTGATCTGAAACTCTAGTTTTAGGGTCATTTGGCGTTGATCTTCAAATGATCTTGAAAATTTACTTGGACCTAAAAGTTATTAACACAGGCGAATGAACTTCCTTGTCCTTGCTAACTTTTGATAAAATTTTTCTATAGCTAGCGTCTTTTCTCTCCATTAAATGCAAAAATGACATATTTTTAAGTCACATTTCCTCCCAAAGCTAACGATTTTCGAAAAAATGTTTTAAATAAAGAATGTAATTTTTTTTTTTTTGAGAAACAACTTTCGAATTTAAAGTGTTATTCTATTTCTTACCTTTTTAAATTTAAATTGACCATTAAAGCAAATCGTAGGGCTAGTTCAAATCTGATATGATGTCCCCCATCAAACGTTGTAACTTTTGTTTAAATTATTTTGAATTTTTAACTTCCCGCTAAGAAAATAGGGAAGTTATTGTTTTCAACCCGTTTTGCCAAAATCGAGTTTTCATCAGATCTCGACGTTTTAAGGTGTCAGGAAGCTTCCCTGACTACTTCCGCGAGGGCGCCTGTATGGCTGTATGTATGTATGAGTGTGTGTGTGTGTGTGTGTGTGTGTGTGGATGTATGTAAACCTCTCATAACTTTTGAACGGCTTGTCCGATTTGATTGCGGTTGGTGCCATTCGAAAGGGCTTGACCAAACTTAGATTTTGAGGCCTATTTGGACCGATAGATTTCGAGAAATCTCAAAAAAACTGCAAAAAAAATTTGTTTAAGTGGTTTTTTTTTAATAGCTTTTAAACGGCTGTATCGATCAATTCCAAAAACTAATCAGCTCTCAACATCAAAAAACCACGTCGATCACCACCAGTCCAGTTAATTCGGTTGATTCGTTCGTGAGTTATCGTTGACGAAAGAAAACCCAAAAAAGCGTTTTTTCGGAATAACCTCAAAATTTTTTGTTCTATCAATTTAAAGATTCTTCATGAAGCTTCAAAAACTGCGTCGAATGTCACCAACCGCGTGAAAATCGGTTTATTCATTCTAAAGTTATCGCGATTTCAAAATTTATAAAATAGTGTTTTATCAAACGTCTATGAAATTTTTGAGCTAGAAGCTCAAAAGCATCGAACATCTTCATTTTTGAGCTCAGAGAACTACCGATCGATTTCAAAAACTAATCAACTCTCAACGTGTAAAAACTACATCGATCGCCTAAGATCGTCTAAGATCACATTAGATGTGATCTTAGACTGATTTTAGTCTAAGATCACATCTAATTACAATAAAATGCGAGTATAACATCAGAATAGATAAAATTTTTTACACGTTATGAGTCAATACTTAGCGGGAAGTTACAGGGATGACCTGCAGGGTCAACTGTTTTCCAAATTTTTTTTTATATTATCTTGCAATGATATATTAAAATGGACCACCCGGTATAATATCTAGATATATTTTGTGTTAGATCATTTAAATTCGGTTTTCTACAAATTCGTGTTTTATCTATATTTCGAACAAAAATAAATGTATACCAAAAACATAAACAACATCAAAAAACAACATTGTAATAGAGATAAAGCCGATTGTGGAATAGAAGCAAAACTAACAAATATCGTAGTCAAGTTGATAATGTGAAAATACCCAAAATAGTATACTATTTTATCTATCGACAAAAGAAAATGATATGCCTAAACCAAGTTTTCTTTTTTTGTTTTGTTTTTTAACCAACTCTATAAACATAATAAAATAATGTTTGTGATATCATCAAATCCAAACAAATCCACATCAGAGTCAATACCATTTGTTTCTTAAGATGATTGTAAACTTACAGTATTGTAAAAAGTTTTGGTTTATTGCACGATACATACATATAAACCAAATACATGCTTTGTAGTCAAATAATGAGTTATTTTTAGCTTTACAGTACCATGCAACTAAAAAAATATACAATATATTGTGTACAAGTGCTGCTTATAAATTTGATAATATAGATATCGCTCTTCATTCATCAATACTCTAACTATAGTTGTCTCTGTTCATCAAATGATGGATGTTCGATGAACTAATAATTAAATTAAAATTTTGTTGTTATATCATCGGGAACCTTATACTTTTATGGTATTATGATAAACTACAATATTTTAGATAATTTTTTATCACACTCTCTAGATTTTTTGATATAGAAATATCCAATTGAAAACGATAACCTATGTGATTCATCATTTTTTCAGCCAACTTTGAACGATAAAATAATAATAAATAACCCGTTACCTAAGAATTTTTTGTGATTTTTGGAAACTTTGTAAATCAAAAAATATATTTATAAAGTTTTATTGAAATGCCTAGTATTATTCAATCCTTGCAAATCTTCTTAAGGTTTAGTCTTTATTTTATCAATTTAAGGTAGTTGCTGTGCGATTGAAATGAACACTACTCATCATATAAAATGTTGAATGATATTTATCACAACGCTTATGAGATAATTAAGATGGGGATACCGTTCACCGTGGGCGCCAGGTACCTCGGAGATCATTTCTGTGGCGATATTCATCCTCAGCGATCTCAAAAGCCCCCGTGGAACAAGTTTGGAATCGTTTTCATCATCATTAACCGAACTGTGAAGTTAGTATGTCAATTTAAAATGCAATCAATTTTAATTTCTTAAAAGCCAATTTAGGTCACAAAATTTCCTGACGCTCGAACAAATCTTACATAGAAAACCGAATTCAAATCCATCTTACTTTTAAAGTTTCCGAATTTCAGGACTTCCCATCCGCAACTATTTGTTTCAAAGTAAGTTTTCAAACTTTGGAACTTCATTCGGATAAATATTTAGCAGTGAATTTAAAAACCACCGGAAAGGTTTTGACTTTTACTATTTTGGTACTGAATCTTAAAAATTACTGTCATTATTATGCAAAATATTTACACATACAAAAAGAAAAAAAGTTTCGAAATATGTCTTAAAATTTATTCTACAATCATATTAAATGGGATTGATGCCAAGTAGAATATTAAAAATTTCGAGAAATGCAGGAATATTTTGTAGCAAAATAAGGAAAAACAGAAATCATATAAATGCCAGAAAATAAAAAAAAACTAACTAACTTTTACACAGTGTATAAAAAAAATACGCTAACTTTAGAAAATTTTTTAGAAAAATTTATCAATTATTTTAGTCCGATCAGAATGAAATTTGGTAGCAGATGGAAAAAAACAGACAAAAGGCTGCTGAGAAAGGTAGAAAATGGATAACTTTGTAGAAAATTAAGAATTATTAAGTCAATAAATCGTAAAAAAACATGTTGGATAGAACTCGATTACAGATTTTGACCAAATAAACGAAAATAAAAGATAGGAACAAGCCTAAAGCTTAATACGAATAAAATTATAATCATTTTTGGAAACTTTTAATTAATTTCAAACCTTTTTCGTAAGAAGTTTGACATACGTTAATACAAATTTTGAGTTTTTTGGGTAGAAAAAAAAAATAAATTTAAAATATCATTTCCGAAAAATATTATTTGAATTATCAAAATAACAAACAAATAATATAAAAAGTTTTTTCAAATTAAATTCATATGTGGTTGTTTGTACATGAAGGTTTGTTTCTGAGAGAAGAAGTAAAGGTAAAGTAAACGTGAAGTTTTCCAAAATAAATAGTATGTATATGATGTATAAAACATCACATGTAATTAACTGAATGACCTGAAATACATCGTATGTATAACCTATCCAACAAATGTAATTTTCTATTGCATTGAACTAAACGAATTGGGTAGATCTTTTTAAAAATAATATATACACCGGATGTTTTATTTAAAATGCGCCAAGTTTACAATGTCTCTAGTCTATTGGTTTTCTTTATTCTTTTTCGTCTGTACTTCCACGCTTTCCAAACTGGTGGTACTTTTTAGTATCACTTTCTGAGGAACATTTGTCACGTGTCCGCCAGCTTATATCACATGTCTTTATTATTTGAAATGAGTCTCGTTCACGACCACCTCGAAATATAACGATTTAAAATTGTTCTTTTGTTACGATAATTGAACTAGTCTGGTATCGTGGAATCAGTGAAGATCTCTTCTAGAACAACAGAATTACGTGTTTCATCTAAGATGGTTGTGCGAATAACAAGATATTACATGGTTTCCATGGAAATGGCTCATATAAAAAGGTGTAGATATAAGTGCTAAAGAAATAATAAATAATTACTCTATGGGCACTGGGCAGTCATTGTGGATGAACGAACTTACAGTGCAGTGTGAATAGTAGTTGTTGAATTATTGTTAAATATATTGACTGCAAATATATTTGGAAATCAAGATTGTAAAATAATTAATGAATGTTTGTGTTAAATATTAAAGGTAGCAAAGTTTTCAAAGAATTCATCTAGCTGCGTTTTATTGTATCAAGCCTATGGGATGAGGGTAGAAAGTTACAATACTGTCGATAAAAAATGCATAACGAAAATGAAATTGATTTTTATGGCTTGCCAGCTCAAGCAAAAGTATATTTATATGAAATTTTCGGATTTTTTCAAATGAAAGTCAATTAAGTAACCCACATGCAATTTATCATGCACTTTCAGTTTTGAATTGATAAAAATGTTGCTGATATTGAAGCGTGAAAGAAAATTAAAGGTATCAGCTAGAAATGTTTTTTGAAGGAACTTTATTTGATCTTAGTAGCGTTCAGTATAATTTTTTTCATTTTTAATAGGGCATTATTGAGCCTATTATTTCATAGTAAGCACTATATATAAAATAAAATATACTTTTTATTTTTCATCATTTCAACATTTTTATCCATACAGTTCATTCTTTAAAAACGGTACATACAAACATACATACATTTTTCAAATGTCAGTTACAGAAGTTAAGAGGAAATATATAACTATATATTATATGATAATATTATAATACGGTTTTCTACCTTACCAACCAAACCAAATACTCCAGGTGCTCGTCAACATCAATTGTCATTGATGCTTGGCCTTCAACTTATTAATTTGAGATAATACTTGTAGGTGACGCTATTCTCTTTCACACAGTTCGGAAAGTTTTTGACAATTGAAATAGGTTTTTTTGATTAGGTAAGGCTAGGTTTGAGTGATTATCTTGGGGTGGAACAGACTTAGACCATAGGGTCCGTTGTGTTTCCGAAAGGAGGATTAGCTTATTTTCTAACACTACTTCATGAAAGATTTGGAACTGTTTTAGAACAGTAGAACGTTCAACCAGCTTCCGCCTGCTCATTTAAGGACGTTCGGCAGTCCTGTGCTACTTTTGAGTTTTTTCGTTTTCAAATTTTCGCAACAGAGATCTATTTTAATTCTGTATCAAACAATATTATTAACTTTCAACTACAGGGAGTTATTGAAATAGGTCCGATTTTCGAAATCGAAAATTTCAACATCTCATTACGTTACATGGTTAGGATTAGGCATTCATACTATTTTGGAAGAGGAAATATGTGTGTGTGTATGTATGTACGTCTGCAAACATTTTTTTCGTCGTCGATATCACGCGAACAAAAAATGATATCGGCTTCGTTGAGATGTCAATCGAAGCGTATTAACAGCAATATAATCGGAAAAATTTAAATTTCTTAACTTGTTATTATACCGGGAAGTTCTTCGTGTAGACCTCAAGAGTCCCGCCACTTCGTGTACTTGTTAAACTTCTAATAGAATACCAAATCTTTTTGAGCAGCGTCAAAGGAAACACATGTCTTGTAAGAATTTTTGCAAATAAACAGTTAACGGTACATGTTTCACGATGTAGGTCTGTCGAAAAGCCTCCACGGAAATATTTCAATTTTGGGTTTTTAGATCCCTCGCCTATAGTATGGCAGATTGGACAAGATATTTCTACAATTTGTATTGAAAGCTCAGGTTTTGCTAATTCGCGGACTATAACCATAAATAAGCCAAGTACTGGTTTGGAGAGAAATATTTATTAACGACAATGCATGTTTACTGGTACCGAGACTAAACGCCAAACCAACTCAACTAACCAGCAATGTCGACATTGGACGTACCATAAATGTGGTTTTGTTAAACTTCTTTATAATACTTTATTTTTTTCTCCATTTATCTACTACTCTTACTTCGGTTCTTTTTTTTATTTTTTATTTTGTTAATTTTCTCTGAAGAAATTTTTCAAATATATAATATTTTTGCAAAAATATGATTTAAATAATAATATTCTAATAATATTAAATATATTATAACTTTTGTAAATACTAAAATTAAAAAAGTTTTTTTTTTCTTTTTGCTCTCTGTATGTGATTGTATTAAAAAGAAGGAAAAAAACAGAGACTAGCGAAAAATGAAGAGAGAGTATATAAAACTAGGAAATGTTTAGTAAGATGAAGAAAAAAATTTTTTCATTTTTTTCTCCAATATCATAGTATTCGTACCTCTGTATACAATTAGCAAAGATGAAAGTTTTTTTGTTATCGATTTATTAGACAATTGTTCGCTCACACCTGTGGGAGCAGAAGGAGCTAGCATGTAGTGAGTTTTCAATTTTTAGTAGTTTCAAAGCACTACAAGTTTTCGTGACCGAATCAAAGAGCGATTACTATTGTGCTCAATTTGCATGATTCGACCTGTTTTTAATTTAAGGGCAATTCTTCCCTGATAATTCGGTTATCTAATTCCTCACATACTGGGTGACCCCCATTTTAATCAATGGACCCAAATATCTTCTAAAATACTTGCACCATAAGTGGGACATCATATTTTAGCGTCAG
The DNA here is from genome assembly GCF_905475395.1 of Chrysoperla carnea. Lineage (NCBI taxonomy): Eukaryota > Metazoa > Arthropoda > Insecta > Neuroptera > Chrysopidae > Chrysoperla > Chrysoperla carnea. The sequence continues at coordinate 132,395,954 of NC_058337.1, forward strand.
ATTTGATCTGCGTCTTTTAGATCCTTTAATAGTTAACTCAGAAGTGGGAGAAATAGTAACACTTTAAAGTAGAAAGTTGAACCTCATAAAAGAACTAACAAATTTTGTTTAAAACCCTTTTTTTTTTCAAAACGTACGTCAGCTTTCGGAGGATATGCGACTCCAAAATATGTCGTTATTGCATTAAATTCAAAGAAAACATACTAACTATGGAAAAATGTTTTAGATAAAAGTTGTCAAAGGCAATAGAGGACATTCGCGGTGTCCATGATTTTGCTAGAACTTTAGAATGGTATAACGTGAACAATGAAACTCACCTTAGTTAAGAATCTGGTCAGAAATGAGACTGAACCTTACTTTTAGTTTCAAATGTTGTTAAAGAAACGAGGACTTGATTTTTTTTTTAGTTTTCCTTACAAAGCCGATGAAATATCATAGTAAAACTCTTTCTGAAAAATAAAGAGTCCTCTAGTGAATTGTGAATTTCTGTGTGGTATTATTTTGTATATGGAGGTTATGGAGCGTTATCTCTACATTTTTTCCTCTTTTATTGAATCACTGTTTGATGTCACAAAATATATCCAATTTAATAGAATATTTTGATATTAAATTTGGCATAAAAGAAAGTTTAGTGAGTATTTGGGACAATTTATTATGCCTAAATGTATTGTATGATTCAATAAATTTAAATCGAAAATACTCTAGAAATTTGCAACAAGGACTTATTTCTACCTTGAAAATGTACTTGTTTCTAATTCTTTTGTTAGAATTACGCCTGAACATGCTTGCTTCCGAGAGTCCTTAGAACAGACACTCTTTTTAAGATTCTGTAAAATTATTAGATCGATAAATATGATTTTGTTTTTTATAACTTAAGTAATCTTAAGGTACAGCTCTTGGAGTTTTGGCCTATTTTTTTGGGCTAGAGACTGGTCTAAATGACATGTTTTGGTCGACATAATCATTATAAAACTGTATGAAAGAAGTTCCGTGATAATGCAATTAAGTTTACTAAACCATTATTTTTTTACGAAATAGAATTGATGTTTTGAAACACATTGTGAGAAAAGCAGTTTTTTTTTGTGTGTGTTGCCATAAAATGAAAAAACGATAATAGACAGATAAAAATATGGGCGGTTTTCTTGTTTTTTGCTGCCATATATAAAATAGTAGACGATCTTTTGCCATCAATATCATTATTACTTAAACCACAAATAAAAAAATATTAAAAAGAAAAAAAAATCAATTCATATAGATCGGTATCTAGGCGAAAAAAATAGGTCCCTATTCCGATTTAGACGACACTTATTAATTATTGTCAATTTAAATTGTATCGTAATGAAATTTTTATACAAACTACAAGAGTCTAAAAGAACCAGCAGGTGCAAAAAGGGTGGAAGTATGATTGTACCCTAAAGCCTGTTGAAGAACAAACAGAGCTAATATTATAGTCATCGTAGAGTTACTTACAGGGCATGATAACCTGAACAAGTTCCAACATGAGATTGGAAAAAGGCAATCTCCCGCGTGTGACAGATGCGGAAAAAATTCAGAAGAACCATCGATCCACTTTCTCTGTTACTGCCCGGCAGCAGCGAAGGAAATGGTTTGGTCCGGCCATAGTCGAACCAGAAGAAATTAGGAAACTCAGCGCTAGGCATATCCTGGGTTTCAGTACATCAGTTGGTTATAATAGCCACTGAAAAGCGTAGCGGGGATAGACTACAAGGGTCTATTTGGCTAGGTGCTCTGAACCACTGCTTCGAGGCCCGATGCTCGAGCATGGCCCGCCAACCTCCATACCCATATCCCATACCCATGATTATTCCCTTATATCACTCGGCTTTTAAATTCATATGAGCTCTGTCAGTCGGATCATGGACCATTTTTAGTCCACATATCGGTATATTAGAACTAAAAGTTATTCTGTTAGTTCTAAATTCTGTATTATATATAATTGACTTTATTTTTCTAGATATTGATATACTATTAGATTTAATATTAAAGTAATATATTATTATTGTTATATAAATCTATTTTTTTACTTTATTTTACAAACATAAAATATTGAATTATTCATATAATCATCGTTTTGTAATTTTAATCATTTTTTTTTTTTTTTTTTTATTCTTTTTATTATTAAGTATCATTTATTGGGTTGAACTCTCTATTATTATAATATAAAATCTATTATTGTTTAATTAATTTTATATCTATTATAGAAAAAATAAATGATCGATTTTGAAATAATATCATAATACAAATATTGATTGAATTATGGATATATTTTATTACAAATGTAATAAAACCAAATTGAATAAATCATATTATTCATATAATCATCGTTTTGTAATTTTAATCATTTTTTTTTTTTTTTTTTTATTCTTTTTATTATTAAGTATCATTTATTGGGTTGAACTCTCTATTATTATAATATAAAATCTATTATTGTTTAATTAATTTTATATCTATTATAGAAAAAATAAATTCAGGGTACGTTCGTAAACTCATTTTTTCAGAGAATGAAATAATATTTTGAGTAGATGTTAAAAATAACTGTCCCTTAATCCTTATCATAACCTTTCAAACGAAACAAAAAAATCAAAATCGGTTCATCCGTATATCCGCTACGACGCTACAGACAAACAGACACAAAAAAGCAGGCAAAATTATAACTGCCCTTCTTTTGTTCGGGGGTTAAAAAACAGTTCGAATACGTGATTATTGAATGATGTTTGAGAGTGAAAGATTAGAGTATAGAAAGAAATAATCTAATTATCACAAGGATTTTTAATTTACTGAGTACGACTATAAACTAACGAAAATACCCGAAAAAGTCCGAAGTTAATGTTTTTTGCTTACATCGTTGCTGTCGTGATGTGTGATATTCTCCTAATTTCTGAAGGACTTGAAAAAGTTTATTTTTAACCCCGAACCAAAAAAGGGGTGTTATAATTTTAACCGCTATGTATGTGTGTCTGCTTGTCTGTCTGTCTGTGGCATCTGCGCCTAAACGGATGAACCCAGTTTTTAAGTAATTTAATGGAGAATGTTTTTGGCTATGTTTCAAGTGCGAATTTAGGGTTCCGTAACCGGAACAACTAAAAAATAGACCATGATCCTCCAAATCGGTTCAGTTTGGATAAAGTTCTAAGAAAAAAGGTAATTTAAAAATAGTGTGCTTAGATATGTTTCAAATGCGAGTTTAGGGTTCCGTACTCGAAAAATTTGTTGGCGGTTTTTTAGATTTTGTAAATTTCACTTATTAAAAACTGTAGATAGGATGAAAAAATTTGAAAAATTCATAGTTCCAAAATAGATAAAACTATTTGAAGAATAGAACAAGTGAAAACAAACAATTGACTGAGGTAATTGTTGAAATTCCATTCATAAATAGTGTTGATTACTCTATCACATTGCACAAACATATACAATTTGTATAAGACATATTATAATATACAATTTACGCCTAATTTGCGCCCTCACGGGTAAACAGTGATGTTTACGAAAAAATGTTTCAAACAAAAGTTGTTTATTTTTTGATAAGGAACATTTTTACATTTAAACTTTTATTCTATCTCTAACGGTTTACAAGATGTGTCCTACGGACCCATAGGTCAAGATCCAATTGACCTATGTTGCTCATTTACTAACTCGACCTCACTTTTTACGTTCTGTGTACGCTGTAAAAATTTCAGTTTGATATCATTTTTCGTTTTTGAGTTATTGTGCCCACAGACGGACGGACAACCGGAAATGGACTAATTAGGTAATTTTATGAACACCTGTACCAAAATTTTGTTCGTAGCATCAATAGTTTTAAGCATTACAAACTTGAGACTAAACTTAATATACCTTGCATATTACATATATGTATGGTATAAAAAGTTTCAACCACATATATACCATTTGAAGTGTATTAAAACATAACGAGTTTCAAATTCAGAAGTTCTGCGTAAAATTTACATGTAAGATTTTTTTTTTTAGAATTACCACAAAACCACATATTTTAATAGATACAAACAGCTCTTTATTCAATGAACCAATAAAATTTAATAATAAACAAGTGAAAACAAACAATTGACTGAGTTAATTGTTGAAATACCATGTATAGGCAGTGTTGATAACTCTGTCACATTTCACATACATACATATCTGACATATTTAACTGATATTCTCAATCGTTTGTTTTTTTTTGACGTCATGTAAATAACAAAAGATATTCACTTTCATATTCCTATATTAATACATACTATAAAATTTGTACCTAATTAACGCCCTCGTGGGTAAACAGTGATGTTTACAAAAAAATGTTTCAAACAAAAGTTGTTTATTTTTTTGTAAGGAACAGTTTTTACATTTAACCTTTTATTCTATCTCTAACGGTTTACAAGATGGGTATTACGGACCCATGACCCAATTGACCCATGTTGCTCATTTACGAACTTGACCTCACTTTTTACGTCCTAAGCACGCTGTAAAAATTTCAGCTTGATATCTCTTTTCGTTTTTGAGTAATCGTGACCACAGACGGACGGCCGGACGGCCGGACGGACGGACGGACGGACGGACGGACAACCGGAAATGAACACCTATACCAATTTTTTTTTTGTAGCATCAATATTTTTAAGCGTTACAAACTTGGGACTAAACTTATAATACTATGTATATTTCATATATACATGGTATAATAATTAATTTATTTTCAATTGTAATAAAACATTATAATAATATAAAACATATAGAAATGTATAATAGAACTGAATTATAATGTGATTGTATTGGTTTTGTATGGATCATTAAATTAAATGCAAATTGTTAAACAATTCACAATAGATCGAAATAAAATATTTATATGCTGAAATAATAATAATATTCATGCTACCACTCTACTACTACTGTGCTATGCTACTAGAATAGAGAAGCATGCACATGCTAATACGAGAGAGCTATTCTTTGTTTTGATAATCTGTTAGAAAGTTATCGTATTTAAATCGAAAATCTGTTTGAATTCTTTATGCTCGTTAACTAATAAAGATATTCACTATCAAAGTTGGAAGCAGTAGCAAATCGGCATTTCTAAAAAACTTAAATTCAATACATAATCATAACCAGTGCATACCGTACAAGCCTTTTAGTCAGCCAAAGTGCTGAAATGGATGAACTAATGTTTAGTGAACGACGCAACTATTTGACTTCAAAATACATAAATAGGATACTTCAAAATCCAAAATCTACAATGCACAAAATCACCCTTAATCTATTCCAAAACCAGATAGAAAAGAAAAAACACCTACCTAAACCGTTGACTAACCTATATGCAAAATTTCTAACGTCCTTAGATCTACCAACAAATATTAAAGAAGATGTAATTCCATCCCAAAATACAATTTTCATTTCTCACTGGATTGATTAAGTTTCGGAAATAAATTTTACCCTCAATATGAACACCAAAAACTCTACCTCTGTGCAAGAATATCGCCAAGAATTCAACCGGCTAACTACAACATATTTTTATCTTTAAGATTTTTTTCGATTAGCTTTTTTAGGAAATGCGACATAAAAAAATGTCATTATTGCATTTAATCGAAAGAAGACTAATTACTGAAAAATGTTTTCATTCTTCAAAAATTGTGAAAGGTAAGAGAGGATATTAGCCTGTACCCTTGAGTTTGACCTGAAATTCAAGTTTTAAGGTTATTTTTCTTAAAAGTGTAAGGGCTTGTCCTTACAACCTTGATGTTCAAATAATCTTCAAAAAATTGTCTGAACTTTAAAGTTATGAGCGCAGTGACCTTGATAACTTTTGTCTAAAAAAATTGTCTAAAATGACATATTTTTAACTCGCATTTCCTCTGAAAGATAACGATTTTCGAAAAAATGCTTATAAAAAAGATGTTAGTTTTTTTATAAGGATCCACTTTCTAGGTTAAAGTTTTTTTCTATCTTTTAACTTTTTCAGAGCAAATTTGACTGTTAAAGCAATCGAGAAAACTTGGTTGAAGCTGATATCACAGAATGTCCCCCATCAAACTCTACAACTTTTTTCAAGTTATTTTTGGATTGGTTAACTATAAAACGAGCTATTAACCATTATAGAATAAAATGGTCTATAATATTTATGAGCATATTTTTATGAACTTAAAAGTTTCAAATTTAATTTTTCGACGAAAGGTTTCAAACCATGTATCTTCGATTAAATATTAGAAATTGATATTTTATTATCATGCATACTCGTAAAAAATAAATAATTTAAAAATAAAACTATAAATGCAGTTTTCTTGAAATTGTTCCAACTTATTTTGACATTTCCAAAACTATAGTTTATTGAAAAAATTGTACATTTATTAATTTACCTACTTTATTAAGTGGTCATGTCCGCTATCTAGTAATGAAAATAAAAACCAAAACAAATGAAAACAAACAATTGACTGAGTTAATTGTTGAAATACCATGCATAAATAGTGCTGATTACTCTATCACATTGCAAATACATACAATTTATATATTTATATATTAAATTTTGTATACAATTTATATATTAAATACTATACAATTTACGCCTAATTTGCGCCCTCGCGGGTAAACAGTGATGTTTACGAAAAAATGATTCAAACAAAAATTGTTTATTTTTTGATAAGGAACACTTTTTATAGTTAAACTTTTGTTTTATCACTAACGGTTTATAAGATGGGTCTTACGGACCCAAGACCCAATTGACCTATGTTGCTCAGCTTGATATCTTCTTTCGTTTTTGAGCTATCGTGCCCACAGACGGACGGACGGACAGCCGGAATTGGACTAATTAGGTGATTTAATGAACACCTATACCAAAATTCTGTTCGTAGCATCAATATTTTTAAGCGTTACAAACTTGGGACTAAACTTAGTATACCTTGCATATTACATATATGCGTGGTATAAAAACGTGTATGCATTATAAAAATATTTCATGATATGTAAAGTTCATATTCACCATAGTTTTGTTTGAACATGCTTTTACTATTATTGTGTGAAGTTATAGTAGTAATATAGTAAGGTTTAGTATTGGTACTAATAAAACCAATAGTCTTTTATACTATTTTACTACATACAATATACTATACCTATGTATAGCAAGCAGCTTGCTAGCACATACTTATATCAAACTGTGTGTATGTACCTACTATATTGTACTTCTACTCAATAAAGTTGATCGGTTCAGTCCGTTCACTATACACTTGTTTGAGATAGAAACCTATATATTGGAAAGGTATACAGAGGGTTTCATTTTACTTACACGTGGAGCGAATTAAAACATTAAAAAAATTTAAATAAAAATTAATTTCTACTTTGAAGTACAATAAAAAGTATTGCCCTCAAAAAGTATTTTTTATTCAAATATTTAACTTACAACTAAACAAGATATGAATCTATCTATGCCAGTTCAGATCTTAACCATCTTTTGAAACTTTTCATTTTTAGGAAATTATTTTCATCGAATATGTTTGCATGAACCACCTAGAACCTCAAAATGACCAGCTATGAGATTTGAATTTCTGTAACACAAATATCATGAGAATTGTCCCTGGAAGATAGTTGACCTTTCGAGTGCTCCGTTGAAGAAACAGGGTTTGATCAAGTCAACATTGGAAGTAATTCCAAATCAAAACTACTTTTTGTTGTCATTGGTCTGCATGTGGATCAAAATTGCCAAAGATAGAAACAGACTTAATTTTATTTTCTCCTGAACGCAAAAAATTCTGTTCAATTTCGTGTTTTATTTTAGCACTTTCCTAAACTATGATATATTTGTTGTTTAGAAATTCTCATATAGATAATAACTGTATTTCATTCCCCTAGTATGAAACTCGCTGTACAGACGGAAAATTGTAAAGAATAGAGAATGGTTTATAGAAAATCTTATAATACCTAAGTGAAGTGTTTTATATAAATCGGTCCGATTTCGACTTTACTCCCATTATATTAATTTTTGATTGTTTAGTTTGAAAGTATGGTGGTCATTTTCGATTTGCATTAAAACTTGAATTATTTTTTCGAAATTAACTGGGTGACGATATGTTTTAGATCACTGGGTGACGATAAGTTTTGTTTTATAAAGACAAAAATGTTTATTGAGAAATAATGCAAGTTTTATTTGAAGTAAAAGTTAATATTATGGAAGTGAAATATGATGTTTTGTGAATAATTTTTTTTTCTATGATCGTACGAGGTTGCACACGATATATAAGATTTTCTTTCTTTATCACGGTGAGAACAATAATAAAAAGTCAACTTCGAACAAATTAAAATCGATTCTTCGACGAACTGACATATTAAATGAAGTATTTTACGTGAAGAAACGCGCGTTGCTCGTGTCCTCGTGTTATTCCTTTCCTCTCACAGCAACTAATATTTATTTATAGTCCCAATACTATTGTACGGTAAGCCTTTGTAAGTAGTTTATACCTTTTTTTTTCTCCTTGGATAAAAATTCTTATAGTTTTTTTTATATTTTTTTTATTTTATATATTTTCATTCTTTATCGGATATTATTTAAGCGTTCCGTATTTCTATTTAATAGATTTTTCTATGATTTTATTGCAACAGGTCGAATTACAATTTATTCTCTACATTTTTCAATTGTTTGATTGGCCGATTATATGGTGATAAAGATCGCAATATAAGAAAAAATTTGATTTCAGGACGGCTGGATTTTCGATATTTCTTTTCTTATTAAAATTAAGGAAAGATAAAGAATGTCTTGCAAACATGAAATAATTTTGTTCACAAACACTTGAATGGCAGTTGGTAGAAATTCTTGATAAATTTATAAATTTTTCACCTAAGAATGGAAATATTTTAATACAACATGTCTTGAGACACCATTACAACACTTCAGAGCTTGTTGCAGAAGTGTAAATTTAGCCGTTTTTCTTCGAATGTACTTCAAAACCTCATATTGCGTGATCACACTTAATCGATTGTTATTTTCCATTCTATAAAGAAATAGTTCGAAAAACCTTTTCATATTCGATATCTTCATCGAAATATAAATTATATCATGAATGCAAATCATATGTTAGCATTTATGTGATCTCATTGTTTTTGACTGCAGAAGCTAGAGAGAATAGAAATTAGGATATGCATGCCATTTTTAAGATTAAACAAGTGAAAAGAAACAATTGACTGAGTTAATTGTTGAAATACCATGCATAGTCAGTGTTGATTTCTTTATCACATAACACATACAAAAATGTATGGACAGTGTTGATGCGCAATCGTTTGTTTTTTTGACGTCACGCAAATAACAAAAGATATTCACTTTTAAATAGACACACACACACAACTGATATTCCTATATTAATACATACTATAAAATTTGCACCTAATTAACGCCCTCGTGGGTAAACAGTGATGTTTACAAAAAAATGTTTCAATCAAAAGTTTTTTATTTTTTTATAAGGAACATTTTTTACATTTAAACTTTCTTCTATCTCTAACGGTTTACAAGATGGGTCCTACGGACCATAGACCCAATTGACCTATGATGCTCATTTACGAACTTGACCTCACTTTTTACGTCCTGAGTACGCTGTAAAAATTTTAGCTCGAAACCTTTTTCGTTTTTGAGTTATCGTGTCCACAGACGGACGGACGGACGGACGGACGGACAACCGGAAATGGACTAATTAGGTGATTTTATGAACAGCTATGACAAAATTTTTTTCCTAGCATCATTATTTTTAAGCGTTACAAACTTGGGACGAAACTTAATATACTATGTATATTTCATATATGTATGGTATAAAAATATTAAAGCAGCTTTCCATGATCGTGAAAAGCTATATTGGTGTGAATTTATGTTTCCAGGATAAACAAAGTAAATTTTCGTATGTATTTCGGTCAATAATAGGGAATATTCATGAAATTTAAAGGATCAAATTTTTTTTCCCTAACTTTATTTGTTGGACATTTAAACTATACCATTATTTTAGAAATTAATTTCTTTTTTATTACATAAAATTAATTAATAAAAGTACAAATTCAGTGAGAGAAATTCAAATTTCTAAAACGGAAATGCAAATTTGAATACGGAAATGTCGTCATAGTATGTGGCTTGTCATATTTGGTGACATACTGTATAATATTAATTACTTATATTTTGTATGGTATTTCATTGAATTATATTATTCTATGGTTTTATATTAGAAAACTTAATAATGTGTGTAAATTCTGTGTTGTAAATTCATTGTTTTATACCATGCATATATGTAATATGCAAGGTATACTAAGTTTAGTCCCAAGTTTGTATCGCTTAAAAATATTGATGCTACGAAAAAAATTTTGGTATAGGTGTTCATAGAATCACATAATTAGTCCATTTCCGGTTGTCTGTCCGTCTTTCTGCCAACACGATTACTCAAAAACGAAAAGAGATATCAAGATGAAATTTTTATAGCGTACTCAGGACGTTAAAAGTGATATCAAGTTCATAAATGAGCAACATAGATCAGTTGGGTCTTGGATCTGTAGGACCCAACTTGTTAACCGTTAGAGATAGAACAAAAGCTTACATATAAAAAATGTTCCTTATAAAAAACAAAACAACTTTTGTTTGATACATTTTCTCGTAAACGTCACTGTTTACCCGTGAGGGCGCAAATTAGGCGTAAATTTTATAGTACTAATCTCATAATCAACAACACTGTCTATGCATGGTATTTCAACAATTAACTCAGTCAATTGCTTGTTTTCACTTGCTAAAGTGTAAATTATACATTGAATTGTCATCAATTGACAGATCACATATTAATACGTCATCAACAGACACCGCCAGGACTGCGTTTAAACATCTACAAATTATTCTCTATTTTAAATGTTTTTTACACTTAATTACAGCATTTTTAAACAGAATTTATATTTTTTACTATGTTTTAACGGTATAAACAATGAATTAAAATATAAAAAAATACATAAATATTCCCTATTCATTCAAAACTTGGAAGAAAAGTAACCTCACAATTTCAACGAAAAATTAAAAATAAGCACATTTACATTTAGACGACAATTTATAGTGGAGGACATAATTGTTTGAACAAGACAGTAAAGTATTGTGATTGTAACAGAAACAACCATAGTAGAAGTATTTTAAGCAACAAAAATAATAACTCATTTCACTAAAAGCTCAAATACTCTTCCCGTACATATAATCCTAAACCTTTTTACTAAATGGTTGTGGAGCAACATTCTTAAGTAAAAACAAAATTTTAGACCAGTTCATTAAAAACAAAACTCCAGACTAGTTAACTTTCGAATTTATACCAAAAAAAAAAAAAAAAAAACAAAAAACTTATTTTTATAATTTTAAATTAAAACATTTCGTTTTTTTTTCATGTAACTAAAATTTTTCCCTTCAACATGTCAAATCCTAATCATGTTCTTAATTGAAAACTGAGATAAAGTTTACTCGAAGAAGTTATAAGCATTACAAACTTACTTCCATATACATACACAACGTATGAATGGGTATATATGTTTGTATGTGTATTATAGAGTTTGATATGAGTTTAAAATTATTTCTGATATACAAGACATATTTACGATAGCAAATCTTTACAGTTTATATGTATGTGAGATGAATATACAGGGTGTCACAGGTAGGTAGGTTGAAAAGCAAATTTGGTTGTGTTGACACTAAATTGGCGGAATGGACTAAATTTTTTTATCACTTCAGGTGAAGTGATAAAAAAATTACTCACTGGACGTGCAGAAAAGTGAAGTTGGTTTTTAAAGACCTTTCTAGTATGCAAGACATGAACGTTTAAAATTCCTAGTTAAACAAAGAGAAAGATACCCACCAGTGACGTCAAACGTGAATATCGCTATAAAGATTACATATAAAACTTTGTTTGACTAAAAGGAGATGGGCAACCTTTGAATTCGATCTTTGATTGTTTATAGCTTCTTCGTTTTTTAATCAATTTTAATTTCACTTCACAAATTTTGTCATGGTATCAAGTCTAGTTTTACAATTTTTTTGGATAATATGGACAATTCAGGATTATCCTCTTTTGCAGGCCAGAGGTCCATATTATTTATATTCTTTTACTACCAGAGCTGCAAATGTAGAAAATTATAGAGAAGAATGCTTGGGTAATAAATTGTTCAATATTTCATGCTCTACAATTATGCTTGTTAACTGAATTTCAATTTGAAATTACTGGACAATCTCTCAAAAGCATAACTGACGAAGTCAATAATTGGAAATTGATGGACTTCATTTCCGGTCGAACTTGTTGTAGAATAGGCTTGTTGCCTTGATTTTTGTTATCACTTCAGGTGAAGAATTCACTGCACACGGGCAAAAAAGTGAAGTTGCTTTTTTAATCTTTCGAAGTCCGCAAAGTATAAACGTTAAATATTTCTAATGAAACAAAGAGGAAATTTAGATTAGTGACGTCATGGTCCGATATCACCATAAAGATACATATAAAACTTTGTTTTGCTAAAAAGAGATAGACAACAATCTTGGAATGCTTAGAACTTCTTCGGTTTTTTAATCAATTTTAATTTCACTTCACAAATTTGGTCATAGTATCATGTCTAGTTTCACATTATGTTCCATATGCGTAATATGGAAAATTCGATATGAGACAACTACCGTGTTGTCTAAGACACCCTGTCATGTGTATGTCTTATGTATTTGTATCTGAGAGAGATTGTATTTTATAAACATCTATCTTCAATATATTTATCCTTACAATTTTTAAGTATGTTTTCACTTCCACAAAAAATTTAATAACTTACGATAGTATATTGAATAATATTTTCGAAAACTGTTTACAAAGTTTTTTTTAATGAATTTCTTTACTCCTGATACACATTCTAGTATACTTGCCAAAGTTAGCAGAAGTGCAACACTGACAAACATACTTTTGACTTCGCAAGAACCTCATAGTTATGGCTGACATCGACGTGGCAGCAGATGTTGCGGTAGCTTTGTGTACATATAGCTAGTAAATAAATTATTTTCATGTTAATTACAACAATTCTTTTATGAAATTAACAGCAACTACCATTTTATGGAAAAAAAAAGTTATTAAGAAATTTACCGGTATCATTAACAAAAACCTTTTGAGTAATTTAGTTAATTTAGATCCTAAAAGGTAAGAGATAGAAAATGCTTTAAATAAGAAAGTTCCATGATCATTTGAAGATCAAGATCAAATTACCTTGAAACTAAAATTACAGGTCAATGTCACGAGCAAAGGTAAATGTGCTGTGCATCCTGACTACTTTTGGCTAAAACATTTTTCTGTAGCTAGTGAAATTGAATAATGGCATATTTTTAAGTCGCATTACTTTCGAAAGCTATCGATTTTCGAAAGAATGTTTTAAATAAAAATGGTTAGAATTTTTATGAGGATGAACTTTCTCTTATTTAAAGTGTTATTCAATCTCTTACCTTTTAGGATCTAAATTGACTATGAAAGGAATCCGAAGAAGAAGGTCCATATCTGATGTCAGAACATATTTTCCATCAAATTCCATAACTTTTGTTTGTTATTTTTTTATTTTTTTATTTTTTTATTGATCTCGTCGAGGTGCCTCCCGTAGTGTTTAACTGAAGTTCGAAAATCCGTTTTTTTTATCAAATAGAAGGCAAGATACCACAAGTATCACCTTCATATTCTCCTTCTACGCCCAACTTTGTACTGGCGCGAATATTGACGAGGCTTTACAATTGATCTAGGGCCCACTGCTTAGGCCATAATGCAAGTAGGTATTCTTTACGTTTATAATTTTAAAAAATAAATTAAATAGCACCGGTACACATTTTTATATTGAAAACAAACCGATTAAAGAAAATCACTTTTGTTTACATTGAAAATAAAACAGACCTTTTGATACTAACACCTACTGGTTGCAATAAATCCCTTAGTATTTTATCCAATACTTAAGTCTTGTTTTAGCAAACAAGAAACAAAACAACGTAATAAGTAAGATTGTGTATATAGAATCTAAAAGTCTGTGCTTGTTTGTATGTGTCTTAAAGCTCTCACATAAAATCTTCCTTCTAAAGGAATAATATCACATACAAATTCATTTTCTTTTAAACCTACGGCAAAATAACACTACTCCATCACATTTCTGTTGCTTGGTACATGACGATGAGTTTCTTCTTCATAGACAAGGTCTCTTCTTTGGGATAATATGGGTAAAAATTGGTAGGAGTATTGAACCTCTCTGTATGTGCTGTGTATATCGTCTTTCTATAGTTTACACACTAAGTATTATATGCCTTCAAGCACATCTGTTCCAAACATCTTGGGTAAAAACTTGTATGTAGTGTGATTATAAAAATTGTATCTTTTTTTGAGATTAAGGATATCTGGACAGAAAATCATTTTTATACAAAAAAAACTTGATTTATTTTTCACTAGATTAACCTTTATATGCTTTTGGCTATACATACGAAGTCGTCACTGTTTGATTTGAACAGTTCGATTTTGGGGGACACGAAAAAAATCTAAAATAAAATAAATAATTAAAAGAATGAATAGCGAAGGTTTGAGGCGAATTTCATGGGCATTCATCTAGATTTTAATGGGCCCCGACTGTTACAGCCGCTTTGTAAACTACTGGAATAGGAAAAATGATCTTGTTGTAAGAACAGCCAACATCAAGACCTAAGCAAACGTGTTTACTTCTATCCAGTAATTTTTTTACTATACAAGAATGACCTGCAAAATCCAAGGATAATTTTCTATCTTAGATGGAATTTTTATTAAATAGAAACGATCCAATAGCCTATGAAATTGCTTAAACTTATTTCTTGTACAGAAAAAAGTCAACAGAAAAATCATTAAATTGCAAGAAAGATACCAAAATTTCCTTGCGAGAATCATTTGGACTGCATAGTCATAAACGTAATTCAAATAGTATGGAAAAAGTGATACATTACCCAGAACAAAAAAAACATTCCCTAATACAATTGTTCTACATGATTTAATGTAAATTGGATATCATAAAAAAATTTATATATATTTTTGCTGCATGAAACTTGTTGAAAAATAAATGATACAACCTTTACCGTATCAAACCAACAAAATTTTGTCATTGCTACTACTAATACATAGTAAATAAACGAAAAGTTTGTTGATTTATTCGTATAGTTTACTAAAATTATGTTGTACGTTTAAACTACTTATTGCTCATAATTTTCTCAAAAGAAACTTGACTTATATAGGAACTTTGCGAAAATACTTTTAGAGAAAACTACCATAAGAGAGAATGCAAATTATGTCGCAAAAATGTCGTTTCTATCGAATTTTAAGAAGGTATACTACATTTAATATGAAAAATGGTATCAGCCAAATAGCCGCTTCTGGATTTTCTGCAGTAGTTTCTTTGTTCGAGGTAATTTTTTATAACTTTTCGCAAATTTCAAGCGATTGTTTCGACTATAACTCGAACGTTGCAGGTTTTTTGTTTGTGAACACAAATGATACGAATTGTTCGCTCACTAGGACGATTAAATTGACCATAATCTTTTCGTTTTTTTTTACAGAGTTTTTACAGAATCGATATTTCTGTAGAATAAGTGAACAATTTAAACGGTGAACGTTATTGAGCGAAAGTTGGAAACAAGCGAAAGTATTCGCGGCATTATAATTTACAGAGTTGCAAACATAGGAAACGTGAAATTGTATTACCTTGTACCTCAGATTACCTTTTCAAAGCTACCAAAACCTTATGTGTGCAATCAGACAGAGGATATTCAAGGAAATTTCATACACATTGAATAATATCCACCTTTATTTGTGCCCTTAAATTTATCAATTTTTTTGCTCTGATTACCATTAAGTATCATATATAATACAAAGAACACATCCTTCAGATATAACAAACCAACGTTTAAAAAGGATAAAATAGGAAGAAAAAAAATGAATGATTTCAAACTAAATTCAAAATTAAATGTTTTTTATTCAAAAGCAACAGTTATGAATTATTTATTTTAAGGTTTTTATCTTTTTTATACACTTCTTTCTATGTTTGATTGTATCGTTACGAGATTGAGATTAAAGATGTTGAGAAAGTAGGCGAGAAATACTTTCTTTTTTTTTTTCTTCTTATTCTGTATATAAAATGTTACGTTTTTATTTAAAATAAATTTAAATGAAAAAAACACATCATACTTTTACTTCGATTATTATTCGGACTAAGATTAGGTTTAGTATTGCTGTCAGCGATTCAGCGGAGCTAAACCAAAGTGTTCATTAAGATATCAAGAAGAAATTGAATAATCACTATTCACTAGTTTTGCTAGTTTGAGTTGATTGTAGAGATTATCAGAACCGCAGTTAAAAATGCAAATATTCAAAACTTACTTTTATCTCAGTTTAATTTACTAACTAAAGAACTTAGATATTACGAAAATTTAGTTTTTATACCATGTATATATGAAATATACATAGTATATTAAGTTTAGTCCCAAGTTTGTAACGCTTAAAAATAATGATGCTAGGAAAAAAATTTTGTCATAGGTGTTCATAAAATCACCTGATTAGTCCATTTCCGGCTGTCTGTCCGTCTGTGGACACGATAGCTCAAAAACGAAAAAAGATATCGAGCTGAAATTTTTACAGCGTACTCAGGACGTAAAAAGTGAGGTCGAGTTCGTAATGAGCATCATAGGTCAATTGGGTCTTGGGTCCGTAGGACCCATCTTGTAAACCTTGTTAGAGATAGAACAAAAGTTTAAATGTAAAAAATTGAAACATTTTTTCGTAAACATCACTGTTTACCCGTGAGGTCGCCAATAAGGCGGAAATTTTATAATATGTACTATACTTGATTATCAGTTATGTATGTGTCACATGTTTGTATGTGTAATGTGATAAAGAAATCAACACTGACTATGCATGGTATTTCAACAATTAACTCAGTCAATTTTTTGTTTTCACTTGTTTTTAACTACGTTTTGGACTACGTGTTTTATCGAAATTTAAACCTTTTTGAAAATGTCACAAAATTTAAAAAAAATTTTGACTTTGACAATTCAAAAATTGGATTTATCTGGCGGTTGATTGAGTATTTTCAATGGAAACCCTAAAAATCGTATATAAAGCCCACTTAGCCCATATACGAATGGGCAATTGGTAAATCTAGTAAGCTTTGCATAAATCCAAGGGAAGAATTTTTTTAATCCAGTTTTCTTCTATGTCTTCATAGTGTACGCCATTTGTATCATAAACCTTATGAATAATCGAATTAAATAATAAATAAGTTAATTTTGACTATGAATTAATTTAGAAAGAGCCTAAATGGCCAAGCGGCCTAAGGCGTTTGTCTTTGTCTGTTTGTCCATTTAGACTTAGGTTGCGGGTTCGAATCCAGGCAGCGGCAGTGTGAACAATTTATAATTAATGGGAGTGCAGAATTGATCACATTGTCGTCGCTTGGATAACAACGAAGTAACCGACTCCACCCACATCAAAATGTAATTGTAAATATTGTTGTAATTAAATAAATAAAGATTAACAAATAATGATGTGGGTGGCCTCTGTTATAGGCGTATATGTCAGAGAAACGGAGGTTAAACCCCATTATAAAAAAATTAATTTAGATTTCAATTCTCGCTAGTAAAAATTTTTTAATACCAGAGAGATGATTTCCTCGAAAGGTCACGATGCGTATAAGAGGCAGAAAGCACAATATATTGGAACAAAATTCACAAAATTATAATATTGACCCAAATTTTTCCGTAAAAGAGAATTTATAAAATTCATAGATTACTAACCAATGACAATTTTTCCACATAAGTAAGACATTATTGTGGTGGGCAATTAATAGACCGGTCCCTTCCACCTACAGTTTTAACTAAACACCACGTACTTACCAATTTGGTGTTTCAAAATTGTGCGGCAAAATTATTTTAGGTGTTTCCATTGTTAGGGAATTCCCAAGATCAAAATAAGCAGGAATTTTCAGTACATAATTAATTGTATTAATAACTACCGAGATATTACAGCAAAAATATATTTCTTGACAATGCAATTTTCAAAGAAAATTACAAAAAGTAGCCACCATTTTTGGTGATATCAAGCTTTCAGAACGACGAATCCAAGTTTTATTGACAGCATCAGGATTCTTGGTAAAGTTAGTAGATTCCAAAAGCTTATTTCAAAAATTTTGTCACAGTATCTTCGAAGAGTCCTATTTCCCCATTTCCTTGTTTCGCCCCATAGGTTAAAAACCATGTCCATTTGTTTTTTAAAAAGTGCAAAATTTTATGCTGCCTAAAGCTACGATTACTAGATTTCGAACTTGACTAACATTTGACTTTAAACTTTCAAATGGTAAATGTGATTGAAACTTTTTCTACCTTAATGTGTTCGAATTATGAATTTCAAATTTTTTCAACCAATCTACAGTTTTTTTTAAATATATTTTTTTGGCTGCAGAAACGGGTGCTTAAAGATTATCGAGCGATGGACGCGAGTACTGATAGGTTAACAATATAAATCTTTCTTTCTCATTTTGAGGTAAAGAAAACCACACTTAAAGTAGTGCCATCCAATCTTAAAACATCTTGTATATTTCAATGACATTTTTATTTATATATAAACCTTAACCAAGAAAAGTAGAATTATTATTATTGCGAGAAATGGAAATAAAAATTTCTCTTAGGAATATGTAAACAACAATCTGTACGACAATGATTATACGTAGACATACATACGTAGATATCATCCTCATCTACATAGAATAGGAAAGTAAACGTTAGGAATAACGTTAGGAGTCGTTATATAAATATACAAACACACACACACACACACACAAATAAATAAATACACGGGCAAAGTAAAAATGTAAATAGATATAAACGAGATGATTATGATGAGTGAAATGAATGTGCCTGGGAAAACCAGCAACAAAATAAATAATATATATATGTTACAGATGGATTCTCGAATCAGCTGTCTTAGTTTAACGACGTTTAGCGCTTTTTCATAGCTATTGAAATTTGAACCCGCAAAAATGAAAAAAAAAGTTTTGTATACAATCGATGCAGTGGGTCAAAAATTAGAGGTTTAAGCATTTAAAACCATACGAGGTTAGATAAGAGGTTATGTAAGACAACGAGAAATGAAATGACAGTTAATTTTTGTGTCAGGATATACCAGCGCCAAGGCAATTTTGGAGCAAAAGGTTGATTTTTTTTTATATAAAGTTAAAACTAAGTCTAAATCAATTCTGAAGATTTAAAGAGGGCGGCTTGCTCGAATAGGAAGGGGGGTGGTTGTCTTAATGTTTCATGAAATTATTGACTTCAAAAGTAGGCATATTTAGCATTGGCCTTATGAAAAAACGATAGATGGATGATACGTTTTCATAGATTTCTCCAAAACTAGTCATGAAACAGAATAATTTAGGATGTATGAGCACGATAGTGGGGATACAAATAAAAATATATTTTTTTTTTCAATTTTGATGGTGAATTATGATATAACTTGACAATATCAGACGAAAAGTGTGAATAAAATTTTTCGATATATTGAGTTATTTTCAAAATATCCAAAAATTGAAAATTTTGTTTAATTTCGATAATTCAAAAACCAAGGTAGATATCGAAAAATTTTATTCATTTTTTTCATCTAAATTCAGTTCTAACAAAATTCATCATCATTAATTGAAAATAAGATTCAAATAATTTCAACCACAAGTCTAAATTTGCCTTGACGCTTGTACTACCTTAAGCCATTCTACCCATGTCTAAACAAGGGTAGCTGAACATTATTTAGTTGTTATGCATAACCGAACTCTTTTATAAAACAACTAACGTTTTTGGAAAATATTCAATTTCGCAATCCATCTGCGACATATGTAGCATCACTATACGAAGGTAATAACATATATACTGGGAGGCCAATTAAATCGTACTGGTATAACAAACATACTGGGGTAATGTCACGGAAAATTTGCTTTTTGACATTTTTGTTGAAATTAGATAAAGATGATGTGCGTCTAGCACCTGAAAGAGATTACGTTAACAGTGTTTAAAAGTGTGAATTCCTGAAAGAAGCAGAACCATTCTTAATGTTTAAATATAATTAATAAATTAAATTTTCCAGACAGTTTTGCCATTGTTAACACCACGCCAGGTATTATTCTAATATATTCACAAAAAACAATTCTTTTAGAATAATTAAGTCACTGTAACTTTAAAATGACTTAGTTTTATAGTTAAATAATAGTAATTTAATTTACCAGATGGAAAATTCCGTTGCTTTATTAAAGATGCAATAAGAATTTCATCTCTACCTAAAGGCAAATATTCGAAATTTAGACGTCTTAAATTAAGGTCTCAACAATATTGCTAGTTATCGCACATTTTTTCGTCTGTAGAATCGCTTTTTGATGGTTTCAGACTAATATAGACTCAACATCGTTTGTTATTTGAAAATTTTTTCCACTTGAGTAAATATTTTATAGACGTCCTATAGATATATCAAATGTAAATCAATGACTTCATTTAATTTATTCGATTAAAAGCCTATAAAAGTTCATGTGACTTTTTATTTAGAAATAATAAAGCACATTAAGTAGATTCAAATATTCGATATTATTATTTATGTCGAAGATTATAAGACGTAGGCGATATAAAAAATAATACATAGAATTAGAATGAGAATCACTTGTAAAAAAATTTTTAAGCCATTCTTCACTTACACTTACATCGCAACTGAATACGAATTTTATTATTTTCACTATCATGTTTCTAAATATCGGGACAACGAAACCGTCAAAATATTACAAATTCTAGTATTATCCCTACAATACATGCCCTTAAGTCATTACATCTATTTTTCTTAAAATATAAGCTTCCAAATCGATAATCAGAAACGTAACATAATCGGAACATTTTTCACCCTCCCACAGTTTTCACATCACTCTCTACCAATCACTCTAGCTGATGAACTTCTTTAGGAAAGCATCAAATTTTTAATACAAAGAGAGCTGAAATCGTCTTGCGATACAATCGATTTTGCAAAAATAAAAATCTGTCACGTAAATTATTTTCTTCACCACTGATAGATTCCACAGATAGTAAACTTATAAAATCCCGAGGCAAAATAGTATGTTTCATGTTCTTTTTTTGTAATCGTAAAACTTTGAAAACACTTGATTATTTCTCCTACACGTGTGGTATACAAAAGTCATCATGGGGTTGGTATTTATCTTTATTTACCATAAGTATTCAAACCAATAAAAAAAAAATCAAAATGAAAAAAAAACTACTAAGTCATCTTTTTTTTTTTTTTTGTTCGTAAAAGGCAATTATTTCCTTCGAAAAATATATTTGTCTGTTGAGTATTGTTACACAGAAATACATAACACATATATTACTTTTTTTCCCTAAACATTAACCCATAAATTCACCGAACTCTGTTTCACTCACGCAAACACAATTACTATGATCTAAAGAGTTTCTGATGTCTTTTGCAAACAAAAAATATAACCAACTTCAAAAAACTAATCATAAAGTCAAATAGTATGAGATTTTCTTGGTAACAATTTCGTTTATAATAACTCTAAAAATTGATGAGATGATTCCTTCGTCAATGAAAGTCTAGTCTTGAAATGGGGTGCCGAAAAAAACAAAGATGTTCGTCTTACATATGGCAAGTTCTTCTTAACCCGTTCGCACTATCGCTATCGATATGAAAACTTGACACTCAATGTATGTTTTAATTAATATCCCTATTTTCTCTCGATAAATATAGTTTTTTGGATAAACATTCCTAGCTGACTCACGCAATTACCTCAGATGTTGGTACGCCTTTAACTGTACGGAAAGATAGGCGATGCTCAGTCTATGTACTTTAATGTCAATTCAAATCTTTCATTTCGCGTCTAAAGAATACTAGACGGTGGTTGACTTCGATTCGATTTGCTATCAATTTCATATGATATTGAGAGCCATTCTCCAATTTTGATGTCTGTTAGAAAACCCAATGACCTAAATTTTTGAAACACAGAATTTATTTATGAAAGAAGATTAACAAGAAAAATTTTTTTTATAAATTGAATATCCTATATTTTTGTTACTGATAAATGAAATTGTTTGTTTTTTTTTTTCCACCACAATTATTATCCTTTTTTACCGTTCTTCCCATTATTCCCCTCTCTTTTATCTACGTCCAAGTTTGCATGTAATTTGTGTGTGTTATCTTTTGTATAATTTTAGAAAAAAAAAATTTAATTAAATGTCAACAAAAATATTAAAACAAAACAGAAAAAATATTTTTTTTTTCAAGGAAATATTTACCATTTTTCTCCCTTCTACCTGTCGCTGTTCCTTTTGTCATTTCTTTTCAATGATGATAAATGCGGTTGTAAATGTGTATTGTTAAGTAGGTATATAATTTGTTGTTTTGTGTAATCATTACATATACTTTTGTTACATCTTCT
Source organism: Chrysoperla carnea (assembly GCF_905475395.1). Lineage (NCBI taxonomy): Eukaryota > Metazoa > Arthropoda > Insecta > Neuroptera > Chrysopidae > Chrysoperla > Chrysoperla carnea. The sequence continues at coordinate 132,418,415 of NC_058337.1, forward strand.
CTCCCCGATTTTAACGATCTAATAAATGATCGTAAATTTTGGGCTTAAAAAAAAAAAGAAACTATGAATCACAATCAACAGTAACGAAAAATTATTTTTGTATCTGAGTGGAAATTTTCTTTACAGATTCGATTTGTTATTAACGAATATATCCAAAATTATCGATTTTGTCGCAATAATTGTAAACATTCCAAAAAGTGAGTTACCTGTAGACATATTTTTAACTTCCCGCTAAGAAAATAGGGAAGTTATTGTTTTCACCCCGTTTTGCCAAAATCGAGTTTTCATCAGATCTCGGCGTTTTAAGGTGTCAGGAAGCTTCCCTGACTACTTCCGCGAGGGTGTCTGTATGTAAACCTCTCATAACTTTTGAACGGCTTGTCCGATTTGATCGCGGTCAGTGCCATTCGAAAGGGCTTGACCAAACTTAGATTTTGAGGCCTATTTGGACCGATATATTTCGAGAAATCTCAAAAAAACTGCAAAAAAAAATTTTTTTTAAAGTGGTTTTTTTTTGAATAACTTTTAAACGGCTGTATCGATCAATTCCAAAAACTAAACTCAGCTCTCAACATCAAAAAATCACGTCGATCACCACCAGTCCAGTCAAAATCGGTTGATTCGTTCGTGAGTTATCGTTGACGAAAGAAAACCCAAAAAATAGATAAAATTTTTTACACGTTATGAGTCAATACTTAGCGGGAAGTTACAGGGATGACCTGCAGGGTCAACCGTTTTCCAAATTTTTTTACATAAATTCAATGATTACATTAAAGTTATAGCACTTTTATGATACCATTCTCAGAGGTTTTATAAATTTCAATGGGTATGATTTTTTAGAAAAATATCGAAATTCTATAGTTTTTGAGAGATTCGAATATTCACCTACGTGAAAAAATTAATGGGCAATCTTCTAGTAGACTCAAATTGATATAATCCATCAACACCATTCGTATTTAACTACAAAATAAAAATGCCTTCACCATATAAATTTTTTTGACCCTAAGAGCCTTATTTAGTGCTTGAGAACAAAGCTTTCAAGAAACATACTTAGCTCTCTGAAAATAATTAGAAAAAGACCCATCCTGAAATCCGCTTTAACAAAATGAAAGTAATATGATTGTTAGCATTTTTCTAATAGTGTACCATGAGTGACAGATATACTCTACAAAGATTTCTGGAAGTAGTTTATAGTCTTAAAATTTTAATGATTAATTCGTTATATTTTACTGAAACACTTTGTACATCCAATTAAAATTAATGAAATGTATCAGTTAATGGTGTGTGTGTATGTATTTGTTGGGTAATTTATGGGATGAAAAAAAGAGGCGTTGTATATATTTTCAATTAATTAAAAGATAATTTATTATGTATGAATTAAAGATCAAAATTCATTTTATTCTATTATTTAGTCCAGCCGAACTTTCTTAACGACTAGCAGACTTTTTATTTCACTCGATTAACAAGACATGTATATTTTTGATTTTGAGGAAAATCATCAGAAATTGATTGTTCGGGTAAAAAATGATCTGATGATCATGAAAAATGGTTTAAGGTGGAGCAAGAAAGTGGGAAAGCGAGGGGAAATGGTAGGAGGAGCGTGAAAGTGGGGATGTTGTCCCAAAGCGGGTAGCTCACAGCTAGTAATTTCATAAATCTGAATACTAGTATATGCTATCCAAATTCAATTAATTAATTTACAAAATAAAGTTTTGAATTTGTTTTAATATAATTTAAATTATACAGTAAAATTGCTGTATACTGTCCGATCACCCTTAATTTAAGAAAAATGCCTTTTAAATAACGACAAAAATGCATTTTTAACACCGTTGATGTAAAATTTCAACTTTAATACTTAACAAAACTATTTTACATTATCTCAACCCCCATAAAACATCAATTTTATTTCACCCCCCAAAAATAGACAATACGGAAACAGTATTGTATCCTAATTTTTATTTCTTGGCAAGCGTTCGTTATAAGTACTATACATATTGCAGAATTCCTAACAAGGTATATAAGGAATTTCATATACTTATACTTGGTAAAAAGAATATATATATATATATATATCCCAATATTATTAAAACTTCAAACTTCTCTACTATTTCACATAACTATTATAATTTATATGCAAATAAGTTTTTTGTCCAGTTCGAAGTAAAGTAGAAAACAGTATATGGTTAGATGTATAACATACATCGAAAAATAAATAGAATAATAAAATATGTGAACATATTATATGGATATATCGTACGAGAAGTCGAGATGGAGCTCAAGAATTGTTCACATATTGTGAATGAGAACAATGAAAACACATATGAGCACACACAAATTATCTTATATTAAGTGGGTTTATTTACATGCTAACACGTATCCTTTAAAAATATTTATAGTTAACTACGAAAATTTTCATTCACGTTGGAATCTGATGCTTAAATGTGTGTTCGTTCGGGCCGTTGCATGACAACTTTTGTTTGGATGACAATGCATGGTTATTAGATAAGTAGCGTTATTCTAAATCCAATATGGTGGACCACTCAAGATGATGGAATAGTTATTTTTGATGTATGTACTCTCATGGTACCCAAATCAATAAGTTTGCTGAGAATAACATACCTTAATTGAAGGACAATGTATTTTTATGGTAAACATGGCTTGATTTTTCCATCACTTCCACCATATTTGATATACTTTCCATTCTTATGAATCACTATTTGTAAAAGCTGAGATACTGGGAAATAATTTTTTGTTGTCTTGCAAAGAGTATTTTTAATTAATATTTTTATTTAAAATCAATTTCAAGCCAATTCGAAAAAGGGCCTAGAATTTAATATTCATAGGGTTTTCATTAATAGCCTCTATCTTGCCCTAAAATATGTAAAATTCCTGATGGTAACGATTCAATTTGAGAATCGTTAAATCGTTTTTTTTTTCGAAGTAAACGTGATTGAAAATTGTTGGAATAGGATAATATCGTTTTAGGAGGGATTCTAACAACTTGGCGTCCAGATCAGGGTCCTCAATTTTGGTACAAAAATTGGTCTGTGAAACATAAAATCGTTTTATATCTGATCAATAAATTTCGGAGAAGGTAAATTATTCGAAAATTATTTTGTTTAAAGTTTTCATTTTCTAAAATATGTAAAAATTTTTGACTTTTTAAAATTCGTTGAGAAGTTTGTAATAATTGAAACTTTAGCCAGTAGACTTTCATAAAAATTATATTGAAATTTTTCTCAAAATGCGCTTCTTTATTTTTTTGGCTCATTCTCTTAAATTTATTTTTTGGCTCATTCTCTTTGAGGTCGAGACTTACATGTTTACAGTAATAATAATGACTTGTCAAATGACTTCGTAAAATTGTATTTAATGATATTTAATGGATAAACTCAAAAATGTGTAAAATATGTTTTAGAAAAAGTTGATTCGGATTGAAAACTTAAGTTTAGTGCAATGAATAGTTTCTAAGATATCAACTGAAAACAAGCAGAGAAATATTACATGCAATTTTTGAAAATCTCGGAAAGTTTAAAGTTTACCGAATTACAAAATAATATTTAAAAATTTCAACATATAGACATTAATAATACAGAAATATGGTTCATTTGTATAGTACCCTTTCGGACTTTAAATGTATCACAGAGGCTATTGATCAGATATTCAATAAAAGTGTATACCATATTTTGTATATTATCGATTAAACCATAAAAATTGCCTAATTGTAAAACCATTAGAATCACAAAATTATATTTTCAATAAAGAGAAAATCTATTGTTTAGAATTATCAAATCCATAAAAACGCAAAATATAATTCAGTTTACTGCATACAGTTTTTTTTAATGACATATATATGGCCATGACTTCAACTGCATATTGTACTAGACCCGCAGATTTACAAATCGTTTAACGTAAGCCGTTAAGTAAATCATATCGGGGCATTTTTCTGAACAAAAGTTTCAACGTGTAAATAAGCTGTTTTTTTAATGTAATCGGACAAATATCCTCAATATATTGTCTTACATATAAGCTAGCGTCCATACAGTTCCAATTAATTTACGATCATGCATTATTATATTATTATACTCTCAAACAAACAATTCACCCGAAAAACGAATAACTATCGATAATAATTCCACTATTATTCGACGGAAAAGTCATTATTAAAACCGAACACAATATATATATGTTTTTCACATGAAAATTTATTGCATAGGACAAAATTATTTTATATATATTATGTGGTTAAGAATTAAATTTTTTTTCATCTTTTCGTCTTTTCGTCTTGCATTCACAAAAACATTTTTGGGGTTTTTCTTCTGTATGGAGATAGTTGTTTTTTTCTATCCACAACTGTGTGATTTATAATATATTTTATACTCATTATTATATTAGTAGCGCGCGTACCAGTTTTTCATTCTCTCAGAGAGAAAATAGTTTTTGAACATCCTTTTGAGAGAGCGAACTCTTTTCATATAAAGAAATATTACTTTGAAACGAAAATTTAATAATATGAAATAATAAATGTATTCTATAACGATATGTTTACCGAGTGTCTCATTTTTGACAATCCCCGCCAATATTTTTGCAGTTACGGTAAAAGGGAATCCTTCTTAGATGGACCCATCTTATCCCAGTTTTATATCCTTACTTCTTTGTGATCTTCATGATCAATTAGCTAAGATTACTTGAACATTTCATAACTGGTAAAATTTTGAAGAATAGTAAAACTTTCGAAGGCTAAGTAATATAATTTGATTTTGATCAAAAATTCACGAGTGTATCAAAAAAAGTCTTCGTTCTGCTCTTTCATAATATTTTCATGCCTATAGTGACACACCAACCTTAAAACATTACTTGGGCCAGGGAGTGTTATAGCTTAATATTTATTTATTTATATTCTCTCTTTATACCCTGTATATATGTAATATAAATCAAGGTATACTAAGTTTAGTCCCAATTTGGCTAAGACTAAAAATATTGATACTAAGAACCAAATTTCGGTAACTCAAAACGAAAAGAAATATAAAATTGAAGTTATTATAGCGTGCTCAAGACGAAAACATTAAAGCTAAGTTCGTAAATGATCAATATAGGTCAATTGGGTCTTGAGTCTTGGGCCCGTAGGACCCATCTTGAAAACCGTTAGAAATAGAACAAAAGTTTAAATTTAAAAAATGTTTTTTTTTTTTTGAGGGCGCAACTTAAGACAAAACTTTGGTGTCCATTTTATCCAAAACTACAAAATATAGAGAGTTAGAAATATTCAGGAAGCTTCAGCTAGTAGCCTTGTCCCGAAACACCCCCGAAAAACGATAAAAAATTCTAGAAAATATTTTTAAGAATGTTCTAAATTTTCGAAAATGAATAAATGGCTGCCGAATTCTTCTAATTTATAAGCACTTATATTCAACACTTTCTGTACAGGGTATTTCATTAATTAACTCAGTCAATTGTTTGTTTTCTCTTGTTTAATTATGTACATAATTCGGAAATATGTACTTTTATGTACTTTTTTCGGGATTGTCGACAGAAGCAAACACTGGAAACTTAGAAGTATTTTTTTTTTGAGTTTTTATTGATTCAATTATATTGGAATAAAAAACTATTATAAACAATAAAAAAGCAATAACACACATATGATCCCAGAACGTTATTTGCATCCACATCTATTTATAACACCCAGTATACAAAAGCATATACATATATTTTATATATGAGAAAGTTTTTCTCTCCATACGCAACTTTTCTTCATAGAATAGATTCTTCATAGAAAACTTTTCATTATGTCTTCATTAAAATATCTCTCTAAAATAATGATTTTAGTTTATCAAAATTTATTTTATGATAGAAAATTTCTTACAACAGTTTTATATTTATTGTCTTACATTTTACATTATTATTATTAGTATTATTATTATTATTATTATTATGCTTTTAATATAATCAAATTTTATATGTTTGAATAAAATTCTTCTTCTTTCCATCACTCCCACTATGAGTATATATAATATGATATTGAAACTAACGTTATCGTCAGTTTGTTTTAATTACTGTTTTGTAAGTTAAGAATGTTGTATGCATTTTGATTAAATGTTCTTTTGATTAATTAATTATTTCGATAATAAAAAATTATAGTTTAAGTTTTAACATAATTTATGTTGTTCGTTTGAAATATTATAGCTCGTTATTAAAGCTATAAATAATAAACTCTTTGAGAAAATGTTTGTAAAATATTTTCGTTGTATTTCTAAGAGGAATGTTTTAATTTCGAATAATATTACAAAGTTACTAGAATCACTATATAAATTGATATAATATTTCTGTCATCTATTGAGTCAAAAAAAAAAAACATCTTTGAGAGACTTAAACCAAATGTCTTAGATTATACAAGGTGTCCCGTAATTAACTGCAAAATTCTTTAATTCCTTAATAAGCAAGCTTAGAAAGACGAATGAAAAGTCTTTTTACCAAATTTCGATCTGAGGCTTAATTTCCGAGGTGATTAACCAAATCAAATAATAAGCATTTATAAAGTTATAAATAATGTCTCGGTGGATGGGGTAATTTTGATACAAAAATTATAAAAATCAGGTTAATTAAATAATTGGATGCAGAGTGTCAGTCATCAAATGCACCCGATTTTTATTTTTTTTTGTCAAAATTACTGAGTTTTATCGAAATTGAGGAAAACAATTTTTTTTCGACTTTTTGCAATTTTTTTAAAGAGCACCCCTTTGAAAAAATCGAGGAAAACGCAAAACAAATTTTTGTATTTGATTAAACTCGGTGGATGGGGTAGTTTTGATCCAAAAATTATAAAAATCAGGTTAATTTAATGAGTGGATGCAGAGTTTCTGAGATATCGCAAAATTAGGATCGATTTTAGTCCGTATCTCAAAAACTATTCGACCAGTCATCAAATGCACCCGATTTTTGTAATTTTTGGGTCAAAATTACCTTATAAACTGTGTTTTATCGAAATCGAGGGAAACAATTTTTTTCGATTTTTTCGATTTTTTTGCTTTTTTTTTTAATTAATTTAATGAGTGAATGCAGATTTTGTGAGATATCGCAATATTTGGATCGATTTTAGTGCGTATCTCAAAAACTATTCGACAAGTCATCAAATGTACAGGATTCTTGTACTTTTTGGGTCGTAATTACCCTATATACTGAGTTTAATCGATATTGGAAATAAAAAATGTCTCGATTTTTTGCAATTTTTTTAAGGGCATATTTTTGTAGTTTTTTTATCTATATCTTTTTTTACGCAATTTGTGGCTCGAAAACTCCTCGTTATACCGTCTCTGGACACTAAAAAGTTAAATTTAGATGAAAACAGAAGGAAAATTTGATACAATTATATTCTTTTTGAACCATAAAAAATAATCAAGATATAACGAAAAATCATGGAAATTATTGGCCAACTAATTTATAACTCAAATAAAACAATTAAATATCAAATTAGTTTTTAATGAATCAAAATTATTTAATGGTCACATAGCACACAAACATACACTAATAAACTAACTAATTTAGTGTCTTAATAAGTCAAGAAGTTATATTATCATGTTTGTGATATCATAAAAACAACTTTTCTCTTTTAACATTTTCATTTTTATGTTGATAATAATCTTCAATAAAAACACTAAAGTTACGTATGTATGTATACGTTATATTATATCTAAAAAGGAGCTTTCTTGTATTAAAGAGCTTTTTGATTTATTCTCAAAGCACATTTATTCATATATTAAAAGTGTTTGTGTGTATAACAACGATATCTAAATTCATTTAATGTGTGTGAGAAAATGATTGAATTTTACATAGCACTGGCCGATTAAAATTTGAACGTGCCGAAGCAATTTTGCGCTCAGATACATATGCAACACGTCAAAAACTATTCAATATGTAAACGCATGCATGCTTTTGGTAAAAAATTTGTTTTGAATAGGGTACTCTTATATTACTGTTAATATTAAATTAAAAATTTAAAGAAACTGCTGATATGATTCGTTCGTGGATTCTAAATTGATGAACCAATTTTAATTTCTTTATATTTGTTAAAAAGTAATTTGATTGAGAGTGTTCTCAGCTTTATGTCCAAAAAGGTCTGCCGTTTTAAGTTCGTCTTCTTTTCTATTTAAAATCTCGTACGGAACCTTAATCCCCCTTCAAACAAATGAACAAAATCAAAATCTATTCATTACGCTTAAGCACTACAATGCCACAACGAGACACATAGATATACAGATCCACAGATACATAATTTTCACTTCACTAATAGAACAGTGAAGTTGGTTTTTAAAAATCTTTAATAGTACGCAAGATATAATTCCTAATTAAACCAAAAGGAAGATACCTACTGTGACGTTATACGTGGATATCGCCCTAGAGAATACATATAAAATTTTGTTTTGCTAAAAGGAGATGGGCAATCGTTGAATGCAATTTTTGATTGCTTATAACTTTTTAATCAATTTTAATTTTACTTTCAAATTTTGTCATAGCATCAAGTCTTGTTTGACATTTTTAGGGGTTATATGGCCAATTTGTAATCAGGATTATCTCCTATTGGAAAATGTTAGAACGCATAATAGCTCCCATTCTTTCTTCAATTCAAAATTATATAACGCCATAAAAGAGGGAAAACCAAAACATACAGAACCAAGCTACGTTCGAGACGAAATACCATGTGAATAGGTTAGGTTAGGTTATATTGGCTGTCCACGAAGGACCCAATTAGGTAATAGAGCCCATTTTGATACCATATACGTGTTTTACCACCTTCCCGATGATAATTTCATTTATCAGCTCCTCAATTTCAGAGACTGAGTGCACCTCGTTCATGCATATACCATGCACTACACCAGCCCATTACAACCATTAATTAAATTAATTTTGTTGCGACGGCGGGAATCGAACCCGCTACCGTAAGCATACCGTGGACGGAATTGGTTACGCCTTAATCAACTGAGCTAATAGGGCGACTTCCTATGTGAATGATCATGAAAGAATGAAGACCAGAAAAGCGAAAAACAAACGTTTCGATAATTAATCCGAATGAAAACTTAATAAATTATTCCTCATTTAGTGAATACAGAACGAATTTTTAAATCCTTTCTAGGTATTCGAAGCTGACTAGGATTTGACAGAAGCAAAGAATCCTAAACAAGCGTATTCTATCACGATATTTATTTATACAGAATTGTGTGTATATTAATATTATAAAGTTGAAATAACATTTGGTTTTTGTACAAAATTTTAAACTCTACAATATATAATATAAATATATATATAATGTAGCACTACATATACAGGGTCCGTCACCATATGTGGTACATTGAGTATTTTAAGGCGGTATCAATTTAATTTAATTTAGTATTTCATTGGATATATATATATATATATATATATATATATATATATATATAGATAGATATGGACACACACACAATATTTTTTATTTTTAAGTAGTGGGAGATTTTGGTACATAACAAAAAATAAAAACTAGTATTTCATTGGATATATATATATATAGATAGATATGGACACACACACACAATATTTTTTATTTTTAAGTAGTGGGAGATTTTGGTACATAACAAAAAATAAAAACTATTATTTTTTGTTATGTACCAAAATCTCCCACTACTTAAAAATAAAAAATATTGTGTGTGTGTCCATATCTATCTATATATATATATATCCAATGAAATACTAAATTAAATTAAATTGATACCGCCTTAAAATACTCAATGTACCACATATGGTGACGGACCCTGTATATCGTAGTTCTACGAATATGTAGTAGTAGTTTGATGACGTTAAACTACATAGAAATGTTGTTGGTGTTTGCAATTAATGATCAAAGTATCAAAAACCCTATGGTATTATATGGCAGTCATACAACACACCAGTATACATATAGGATACAATATATATATATAGTTAGGACGTTATGGATAAAACCATATACCATCATGGCATATACACAACTCTCTTATTGTTCCGATATATGACAGTGTAGAGAAATGGATACCACATTATTGTAACTGTATATTACATATGTAAGTGAATATGTACAGTGTGTTCTAGGGAAACGAGATGGCATTCAATTTAAAAATGCTTATATGTAAATAAACGTCTCTAAGAGTTAACAACAAGGGTGATTTCTTTTATAAATATATATAGCTCATATACACTTCCAAACTGTTAATTTAGTGGATGTAAACAAGCTTAATGAACAGCAATAGTAACTTTAAAGTTAAAATTTGATTATTCTCAGATTTATTTAACTAATAGCTTAACTTTTTCCATACATCTGCTTGAAATTCATAAAACCCGCCATAAACTTCCCCACCGTTCTTCTGTTCTATAAACTCACACGTCATTGAATCACGTTAAATATTTTTTAAATAAAAATTCAATCAACTAATAATAATTACAATTTTCCTTTCAAGTCTTTCCATTTTGCAAATAGCTGTCAAACGCGTCAATATTGACACCTTTGTGGTGGTACAACAGCATTGTAAAACCGTCGAAAAAGTACGGTAAGTCAATTATCGGGAATGACAGAAGAAAAATCATTAGTAAGACTGAATAATTTTCTTCTTCGTGTTCATGTTAGCATTATTTTACCTGTAAACAGTTCAATATACTGCCAAACTTGTTTATTTCTTGCCAGTGGCCACAAGTCTAAAAAAATTTTTAATACTATACAACTGTTGTAACATATTTACAAATAAAATAATGGATTTGTTTAAATAATTTAAATATCAACAACAACTTTTATTTTTCTTTAATGTCATTTTGCATTTCACCTGAAGCATACAGTGTAAATGATGATTCTGACATTACAAACTATATACTTAGTTTTGTTTGAAACATCTAGTTTAGAATTTAGAGTTCTACTCAAACACAGATATAGAGGATAGTTTATATACATATAGAATATAATATGAATTCTCACTAATATCTTGAAGCAATGGACTGACGACTCTCTACTCGATTCCTATAACAAACCTTTTGCTATATTACACAAATAATTTACATTAAATTATGCAAACTGAAAGGAAGGACTATGTTGTCAAACGTTTATGTTAACTGTAAGGTAAAGTGTAGTACCACAGAGTACCTTAAAAATGTCTTCCAAGTAAAAAAAAAGTACAATCTTGTCTGAAGGTCTTGAAAAAAATATATTTTTGAAAACTGTAGATAGGCTGAAATAATCTAAAAATTCAAAATCCGAAAATAAATAAAAAGTTATGAATGTAACAATCTTTCAAAAACAATACCAATAATATTTTGAAAAATAAGAATTATTTAGGTTTAAAGTCGAGAGTCAGCAAAATGCAGAAACCCAAGTTGTGACAAGTTAAAATAGAAACGTAACATAACAAAAAGCTCACCAATAATTACTGATAAAGAAAAAATTTTGATTTAAAGTACAAGAGAAACTTTTTTACTTTGAGATACTGAAAATTATTATTCCCATTTTACTTGAAAATAAATGCAATTAGATAAAAATTATTCTCTAAGTTGCTTATCCTTCCCTTCATATTAAAATTACCTAGCGCATTTAGAACGAATTTTAAACCTCTCCCCCCCCCCTATGTAACAGTTCGTAACAAAATATTGAACGTCCTATGTCACCGTCTTAAAATTAATTTTCTCTACGGGTTAGTATGATTCTAGTGGGGAAAAAAGAAGTCGCATTCACCTCCAAGAACAAAATATACAGTTGAGAATCCTGTAGGGTAGTCAATTTATCAACCTTCTGTGATGCTGTTCCCTAGAACGAACTGTAATGCTTAGTGGTAGGTTGAAAGAAGCACCTTAAAGTTTCATTGGCGGTAATGATCAAAGTTACTTATACTCACAAACCTTGTACCATAGATCTATAATGAAAAACTAATTCTCTTGTTATGTTTAAAGAAAAAATTACTTATATTTTGATCTCAGGCACTACACTCTCCCCCATATATATTTAAGTAAGTATGTAAATGTTAATGACCATATATTTATTATATAAAGGGTCTTGCTGAAGCTTATGGTCGTATGCAACAATAAGTTACCTGATCTCATAATAAAAGCCGAAAATATAACACTATTTGATGAGACCAACGAAAATTGAGAAAGTGATAAAAGTGAGAACAGACAGGGTATATCACGAATATTGTAAAAAAACATAAAAGATCGATTCCTTGCACAGAAATAAGAAAGAATAGCTCATATAAACATCAAATATAAAGGTTATTTCCAAGAAAAATATCTATCCCACAGAAAAATCAAAAAGAAAAATTTAATTTTTTTCTTGATTTTACTGTAACCTTGGATACCACGCTATTAAAATATATTTTTTAATTAACGCGTCAGTCAAATCCTTTTTAATTCTTACTTATTGTTGTTGCTTACATTTAATCATGCACACGATATTTACATCATGGTCTATTCGACTAATTTTGATATATAATATGTTACACATTCGTAAACTAAATATTGACAAATATCTTGTCTAGTAATCTTAATTAAAGAGAATTGCAAAAAATACACTCGAACCAGGATTCGAACCCGGACTTCTTGGATTCATGTCAAGCGCCCTACCAATTAGGCTATTCGAGTTCTAGACACGAATGCAATTTTTTCAACTCAATGAATTTTTTTAATTTGTTCATCCACTTATTTATTATTATTACTTATTATTGTTGTTTACATTTAATCATGCACACGATATTTACATCATGGTCTATTCGACTATATTTTGATGTAATATGTTACATGCAGGCGTAAACTAAATATTGACAAATATCTTGTCTAGTAATCTTAATTAAAGAGAATTGAAAAAAATTCATTAACAACTATTTAAATATGGTTTGATTACGTGATTATTGCCTGATGTTTGAGAGTAAAACTATCGAAGCAGAGAAATAATCTAAATAATTAAATTCCTTTCAACTTATTCCACGATATTATATCACAAGTGTTTTTTTTTTTTTAACTGACTGAGTACGACTGGTATTAAACTAACGAGAGTACAGGAGGAGGTCCGAAAATTTCCGAAGTTTATATTTTGTTGTTTACACATTTACGATCGTGATGAGAGAAATTCACACAATTTCTGATAGGTCTGAAAAAGTCTGAAAAATTCATAATTTGAAAATAGATAAAATTAGAAATAGACCTTCAGCAGATGTATCACCAAATTTCTTGGAAATATTAGTCTGTTCGTTAAAGACCCTATACACATATGTGTAAGCCTTATATATGTAGTGTGTTGACAACAATACTCAATCTACAGTAGGTGAAGAAAATTGGGTGTTGGTTGTTATTATCCCCTTTTCACAATTTGGATATTAGCTCATTTGAAAATCAACCACTCTTCTACAGGCCTTGCCATGCTTTTTCCTTATTATATGTCTCAAAAGCTGAGTATTTTAGATATTATGTGTAGTGCATATATATATATATATATATATATATATATATATATATATATATATATATATATATATATATATATAACATTTTCAACATAACCCATAATTATACAGTTGGTGTGACTTTCATGTTCACAAATAACACTTTCCAACTATTTTGGGACTGTTTTTACTCCAAATACATTTAAATGTCATGAAAATCTTGAGTTTAAACTCTAGAAACTTTTACTTAATGTCAAACTGAAGATGACATTCTCGAAAACTTAACAACTCAGATAAAAAGTTTAACCCAAATTGTATAACCTTTGGCTGTGTTATCAATAAAATCGATTGTTTGAACTTAATGACGTCATAAATCCAGAAAATTTGAATCTGACTAAATTTGGGTTAAACTTTTCAAATTGATGGTTAAATTAAACGTATCTGTTTTACAGGCTTCAAGAAAGTGATCGCCTGAATTCGAAATTTAACACAAAGGTGTATGATAGCGAAAGACTGACAACACAGCTGAACTTAATTTGAAGTTTTTTGAACTTAATGACGTCATAAAAATCCAAAAAATTTAATTTTGGTCTATCACATTCAAATAAGGTCCAATTTTGATAAACCTGGAATGAAATCCTACTGAATTTGGGTCATATTTTTTAAATTTGTTGTTAAATTAAACCTATCTGTAACAAGCTTCCAGAAAGTGAGGCTCTGGATCCGAAATTTAACACAAAGGTGAACGATAGCGAAAGACCGACAACACAGATGAAAAATTTGAACCAAAATTAGTGGGTTTCAAAAAATATTCCATTCAGATCGGATAAAATTTGACTGTGTTATTAATAAAATCGATTTTTTGAACTTAATGACGTCATCAAAATAAAAAAAAATTAATTTTGCTCTATCACATCCAAATCATGTCCAATTTTGATAAACTTGGAATGAAATCCTACTAAATTTGGGTCATATTTTTCAAATTTGTGGTTAAATTAAACCTAGTGTTACAAAATTCAAAGAAGTGTGGCCCTGAATCGGAAATTTAGCACAAAGGTGAACGATAGCAAAAAACTAACAACTTAGCTGAAAAATTTAACCAAAAATTAGTGGGTTTCAAAAAGATTCCATTCAGATAGGATCAAATTTGGCTGTGTTATTGATAAGATCGATTTTTTGAACATAATGACGTCATCAAAATAAATAAAAAATTTAATTTTTCTCTGTCTCATCCAAATAATAATCAATTTTAATAAACCAAGTATGGAATCCTATTTGACGTCAAAAGAACAGTTTTTTTGTGGAGTTTGGTTTTCTTGACATAAATAAGGAATGTAATAAATAAAATTGGGAAATCTACCTAAAATTTTGCCTTAAATATAAATTTAATATACTAATCTCGATTGAATTTGCCAACCGGGAAATATTTGTCCAAAACAATTAAATATTATGAAAATCGTTTGAAAATGTTTATTTAATTAGATATAGTTTAATCAAATAAAGCCTAGTTTCAAGGTTTTCAATTGGGGAAAATAGTGAATGAAAGTATAATTTTTCACAAAGTCATAGCAAACCTAATATAGCTGTTAGATATTACATAAATTTAGTACACCAAAGGAACATGTTTAACTCATAAAATAATTATCGTTGAAACTATGAAAATCGTATTGGGAGTTTTAGTTAACTTGACAAAACATTAAACTAAAACTGTAAATGTCCACTATAGTTATATGTGGAGGAAATGGGTATGCTGGTGTGTGTGGGGATAAGTCTGGATGAGTATTCACATCCATTTTCTACACATATTACTTTTATAAGTGTAATAGACCATAAGCCCATGCTGAAATTTTTCGGGTAAAATGAGCCACCAGGAACCCTGTTGATAAAGATCCTCGTATATGTAAAAGTAAGTTTGAGCACGATGGCGTAAGTTTTGCACGGTACAGGTGAGAATATGAATGTCACACCTTTTGGTATCTCACTCCAACACCAGCAAATATGTACGATGTTTGTGAATACAAGCTCTGCATAGGTATTCGAAACACATAAATGCCGAATTGAAATAAATGCAGTAGCTTCGGTACCGGAAATGAAAATAAACTTTTGATCTTTCTCGTGTTTATGTCTGTACGGCATTTATGATATTCGCTTCGAATACTAAGGCAGAGTTAGTATCCATCAACGCCGTACATATTTGTTGGTGCAAGGGTGAGATACCAAGGGGTGTGACATCCATATTCTCACCTGAACTCACTTGTACTGCGCAAAACTGACGCTATGGTGCTTAAACTTACTTTTACTTATCTAAGATAGAGAATCTTTGACAACATGTTTCCTGGTGAGTCATTTCACCCGAAAAAATTTCAGCATGGGCTTGTGGTCTATAATATGTATTTTCTAATATCATTGTGACACATCTGGTTAAATTACGTACACGAATATCTTTTAATTTTAATCTTTTGAAGAAGTTTTATGAGCATCTCTTGGAAATTAAATGTCAGGCTTTGAATCAGGTTTTCTGATTAAATCCAATTTATAATTCAATGGAGAAGTTAATTATTGTATTTTTTCATAAATTTTTCTATGTATAAAATATATGTTTTGAATTTTATATAAATTGAACTATAAAAATTGGACTTGTACGAGAGGCAACTTTGGTTTTGGGTTGAAATTATTTGAAAATTAATATTGATAATTATACTTGGAACTTTCTTAAGTTTATAATAATTTTAACAGAATTTCAAAAAACTTTTCAATTATCTATTAATTTAAAAAAATTTTAAATTTACATATTGGTTGCCTATGAACGCAGTTAGCAAAACAGGTGTATGATCGACCTTAAAATGAGGCATGAGTATAAACGAATAAACATTGACGCGATGCTACCGCGGATTATAGATAGCCCAAATGGCCGAACGGTCTAAGGCGTTTGCCTTTGACTGTTTGTCGATTTAGACTAAGGTTGCAGAATTGATCACATTGTCGTCGCTTGGATAACAACGAAGTAACCGACTCCACCCACATCCAATGTAATTGTAAATATGTTTGTCATTAAATAAATAAAGATTAACAAATAATGATGTGGGTGGCCTCTGTTATAGGCGTATATGTCAGAGAAACGTAGGTTAAACCCCATTATTATTATTAATTATTTCAATATGTGATTCAAAAATGTTTACTGAACCATATTCAAATTTGTGACTTTTTCAAGTCAAATTTGTGAGAAGAATCCGCAATAACAGCATCTAAAATACCTGCCCTTGAATGAGTTGTCAAAATAAGCCCTGAAAAATATTTATTGGCTACTATTTATATTTATTCTTTTATAGAAACAGTTTTTCTGTGGATAATTTGAATTGAATACGAAAGTAAAACAGAAAAAAAAAAGAAATACAGTAAAAAATAGCAATAATTGGAAGCTAAAAAGAAGTTAAACCTTATCGTTTTTTTTGTGTCAATATAATTTATTAAATGAATTGTAAAAACGTGTAAAAATACAATTTTAAATGACTATGAATCTATATGTAAATTAAATATTTGTAAAACAAATTTCGTTAATATTTATTATTTTAAAATACAAGATAGACTTGGAAACAATGACACAAAATTGCAAATCATTTGTTAATAAGTATGATAATCATTACCCTTCAAATATGTCATATTTTGTCATATTTCTATCAAATTATTTCATGATTTATTTACGTATTTCTCTCTTCAGTATCAAACAAGACACTCATATGGTTGACAAAAAATAAAAGTAGAGATAAGCGATCTTGTTTTTTAGTCCCCGAACTAAAAAAAAAAAAGTGTTATAAGTTTAACCGCAATGTGTGTGTGTGTCTGTCTGTCTGTCTGTCTGTGGCATCGTAGCGTCTAAAAGGATGAACCGATTTTGATTTTTTGTTTCGTTTGAAAGGTTATTTAATGGTGAGTGTTCTTAGCTATGTTTCAAGAGCGATTTTAATGTTCCGTACCCGAAAACACTAAAAAATTGGCGATGTGAAAAGTCACCTTACTGTTCCGTACCCGAAAAATTTGTCTTGGGTTTAGAATTATTTAGAAATTTTTAAATATAGTTTGGTCGATTTGAAGCTGAACTGTATGGCATGCTGTTTTATCTTGCGTGGTTACTCGAAAATGATTAGTTAAAGAGAAAACTAGACTTATACAAATAAAAATAAACTCAATAACAAGTAATTTCAATTGTCCTATGATAAGACTCTGCCCACCAGCGCTTTGTTCATAATTTTTCGTTCGAAAGATGTCAAATACTTGTGACAAATAACTGAAATTTTTTTGTCAGTGTCTCCATTTGTAAACTTTTATCAAAGTAAAGGCGAGGTAGAAAATTTTATTTTATTTTAATACAAGTAACCCAACACACAATACAATGTGTGCCTGTGGCAAATAAAATAAAATACGGCTTTTTTGTGTTGTGCTCATCAAAAAGGAATAGAAACACAAAGTTGATGGTGATAATAATAATATAATATATAATGTATGCTAAAAGCCATGAAAATTGAGATAAACATAAGTAAAGTTTTCAAAATAAAATTAATCCGGGATGTTTTTATCCAAAAGCTTTCGCCAAACATACTATCCACTAAATACTTACCTATTCACATACCATCGAAATACACATTTCGATTATTCTGTTACAATGATAGCGTAATAGTTAACGCTACTATTGTGACGAAATATAATTTATTTTGAGGTATAAACATTAAAATCCCATAAAAAAAAAAAAATTGGCGAATATCGGTATATTTTTATCTTAAATATCGAATAGGAAAATGAAATTATGAAAAAAAATGTTATTGGCAACAATGTACAAGTATTATTGTAGCCTAAAAATGTTACAGAGACCCTCAACCTTTAAAATTTGTTACAGGTATTGGAACCAATGATGGCTCGGTTCCTATGATAGCCCATATTTACAAAAAATACGTTAAAAGTATCGTAAAAACCATTACAATACGTAAAAACTATTACGGAATACGATTTATCAAATGATAATTTTACACTATTTGCTATATATAACGGGCTTTCTTGGACAACAGCATATCAAACATATCTCTTTTATTTTTCGAATTATCACGGAAACAGACAGACAGACAGACAACCTAAAATGGATACTTTATGAGCAGTTAAGGTTATTTTATGAACAAATTACACAAAAATTTGGGACTAAACTTAGTCCTACCTTGATATATTTCATATAAGTATTCGCTCCGTGCATGAGTTTCGTTTCCATGGTAACGATACACTACTTTAATTATAGAATTGTATGGATGCATATATAATTGTATGGATTGCATTTAAGACTTACATTTAAAATTTAATATTCTTGTCTCACAAATTTAAATAAATAATTATGATAATTTTCATTTGAAAAATAATATTTGTTCAATTTGATTTCTTATTTTCACAATTTTTAATGCATTAAGTTTAATTAATTCGTGTTTTTCAATAATTTTAATTTGACATTTCTATTACATTAACATGTAAAGAATTGCAAATTAGTCATAACAGCCCCCTTTAACTCCAAAATTTTTCACTTAAAGCGCTGGCATCGATTTTATTGTCCCTACCATGACTACGCACACAACGAATACATGGTATAAATATTAATCTATAAGTTTTTTTAAGTTTTTGTCGAGAGTTTTATTGGCATTTTGTGGTTAAAATAATACTTGAACTGCATATTTCTATCATTTGTATTATCAATATTATAAATGTAAAAGTAAGGCTGTTTGTTTGTTTATTTGTTTGTTATGCTTTCACGCAAAACTAACTGAATGGATTTAAATGAAACTTTATAATAATATAGCTCATACATCAGAATAACACATGAGCTATCATTTATAAAAGTATGTTTAAAAAAACAAAAATTAAGTTTGTCTTTGACGTTACCCGCGCCATGTTTCTGTAAATGTACAATTTATCTTATCTGTTCTAATATACTTAGGACTATTTTACTTTTAAAAAAGAAATTGAAAACTGTACATTTATTTTACTTGTGTAAAACAATCCCTATTTCCAGTATTATAGAAAGGAGATAGATGAAAGGAAGGAAGGTGGAGGCTTTAA
Source organism: Chrysoperla carnea (assembly GCF_905475395.1). Classification (NCBI taxonomy): domain Eukaryota; kingdom Metazoa; phylum Arthropoda; class Insecta; order Neuroptera; family Chrysopidae; genus Chrysoperla; species Chrysoperla carnea. The sequence goes on from NC_058337.1 coordinate 132,437,926, forward strand.
CGCGATAGTCTTTATTTTTAAGCCCATTGAAGCCGGTGGATATCAAGCTTTATTATATATACATATTTCGATGTTGATCCATTTTCAAAAGTTTTCACTTAGTTTAATTAGTATACCTAAAATATATAACAATTTATTTATTTAAACGTGATATAATGAGTGTGATTTTGAGAATACCTCTGTAGGCGAATTATTTTTTTTATTTCACCGAATTTTATTATCATTTCAAAGCATTTTTTTTTTTCATTTTATTAATCATTATTTTCATTTCTCGGAATTTATCTCACATTATTAAAAACAGGACTTTTCAAGGAAGATTTAAATAACAATTCAAATGAAAATAAATATTTATTTTTTTTTTTTTTTTAATATAAATTATTCATCTAATTATCTGGGTATATTTTTAAAATTTTCATATAATCTCTTTATATTTTTTCCCAAACATTCTCATCAAAAATATTAAAGAAAAATTTTATAAACACAAAATTTTAAACAAATGGCTTTATCTTTTTGGGAAAAAACATCAATTTTTGAGCCTCAATAGCTAATTTTAGAGTTTGTACTTTATTACTATTTGTTATTGTTTACTTTAATCATGTATACGATATTTATTTACATCATGGTCTCTCGATTATAATTGATGTTTTTATATGATACATACAGCGTAAACTAAATATTGACGAATATCTTGTTTAGTAATCTTAATTAAAGAGAATTGAATAAAAATACACTCGAACCAGGACTCGAACGCGGACTTCTTGGATTCATGTCAAGCGCCTTATCAATTAGGCTATTCGAATTCTAGACACAAAGTGTAATTTTTTCAACTGAAATTTCACTTTAAACATATTTTTCATCAATTCATCTACAAAACTAAACAAATTTCAATTTTATTTCTGAAATAATCAACAGATATACACAACACATTTACATGCTTATTAGAATATATTATACCCACAAGATATAGGATACAGAAAAGTTAGAAAGTTATTCGAAAGCACTATACACATACATACATACATACATACATACACTCGTATGTTTTATATATAAAGTTTTGAAATAATTTTCAGTTTTTAGGTAATTAGTATATTTTATACTTTAAAATGCAAATTTTATATGAAATTTATAGAAAACTTTATCATATATGCATCATGCGAGAGAAAAGCATATGGATGTTAGTAAAATTATTATGATTATATAAGCTCATAATTTATATTTTTAAAGGTTCCATAATTAGCTCTCCTATTTGCTGACTGGAACATTTAGGTTGTAGAAAAAAGTATAGAGATTTAGCAGATATTATAATAATTAACATTTCCTGAAACTAACCTTGTTTATTTACAAAATTCAGCTTTTTATGTAGTTTTTAATTTTAATAAATAATTTTTAATTAAATTTTTAAACTCAAAAAATTCATTTGGATAAACTATGACCTTAGGATACTTTAACAAATAAAACTTTAAATCACAAAATGCAGCCGAAGCTTTAGTACGTATTCATAAAGTAGAAATTTAGATAGAAAATGTTTGATTAAATGTTATTCGTTCAAATTCTACTTAGGTATACATAAAGCACAAAGTCCCTGACTTACCAAAATTTAATCGATGGAGCTTTTAGTGCTTAGTTAATGGTAAGGCTGACGGTTTATACAAACTCTACACGAAATTACATAATACGATTAAAAGTGTTACAAATTCCTTTACCTTTTCAACCCCCCGACTAAAAGGACGGCTTGCTTGTAGTATCATAGCTCTTCTGCAAATGAACCGATTGGCTATGTGATCGACAGAGTTCACAGCTATGTCTTAAGTTCGAATTTAGGATTACGTTCCCGATAACAATTAGAAAATAAGGGATGATTTCTAATAATCTTGGAGCAGAATTTTTTGAAACTAGCTAATAACAGTTACTTCACTTCAAATTTCCTTTAAAATAAAAAAACAAAAATCATAATCCTTTCATCCGGTTCAACTTCTTGGGTTCAACTTCTAATGTTTGTACATTTTTCTCAATTATCTCTCGTTATGATGACAACTTCATAAAGTTGTTGTTAAGGATGTTCGAGGGCCTGGCAAATTTTGGATAAGGCTTGATTTTTTATAATATGAAGTTCGACTAAGTCTTAATCAATTCTGAAAATTTAAGGGGAGGTTGCCCAATTATTAAAATAAATAAATGAATTCAATAGGTAGACATATTTAACGTTGGTTATATGAGAAAATGGTAGATGGATGATATGTTTTTATAGATTTCTCCAAAACTACTCGGTGGATATTAAGAAAACTCTATTTAAATTAAATTTAACACCTTAATAAATTATTGAAAACAAAAAGACTCGTGTCTGACTAATGAAGCATGTATGAGATCGGTAGTGAGGACACAAATTTCAAAAAATTATATATTTTTAATTGTGATGGTGGATATTTCTATAACTTGACAATATAAGACGAAAATTAAGAATAAAATTTTTCGATACCTGTATTATTTTACAAAATATCGAAAATCTTGTTTTATTATCTAGATTTCCACATTTCGAAAACCAAGGCAGATTTCGAAAAATTTTCGAATTTTTCTTCATTCATGAAGTTATAGCAAAATTCATCGTCAAAATGAAAATAATTTCAACTACAAATCTAAACTTGTCTTGGCGCTCGTACTACCTGAAACAAAGCTAGCTTTGAGAAATTTCTGTATTCATTGAATTGATAGTCCATATTATACTCCTTTGAATGACTTTGAATTAAATCATACCTTTCATCATTTTCCATTACATTTTCTATAGTCATATCATGAAATCAATACTCTTAAAGTTTGTAGATATCGAGACATACATACATTGTACAGGTCATATAGTCATTAGAGTATAGATATCATAAACCAATTAAAAGGCATAAGACAAACTTTTAGTTAACAATATATCTAAATATTTGTAAATATTAAACAAGACTTTACTACGTTCAATAATAATATTCATTCATTCACTGATTAGTTCTAGAAAATTAGTTATAGTAGAATTCATTTATTGTGAGATCAAAATGAAATCACAATTAAGGTAGTAGTTATGTGGATCTTACAAAGCATTCAGACAGCAAATTAAAATAAATCAAATCCAATTAGCCATTTATTAATTACGTCAGCATTTTGGGGCTGAGCTGAAATTTTAAAAATCTATTCATGTGCTTATGAGGGAAGCTATTGAGGTTAAACTCATTCTTACGTAAGATTTTATGAGTTGAAATTTAATATTAGAAATAATGTATGTACATTGCAAACTGCAGTCTCTGTGCTAAAGAATAACAATCTTTATTTTACGTCAAACTGTGAGTTTAAATGTAACTGATCCTTTTCTAACAATGTGTAATTATGCGGCAAAACGAGATTGAATCTTACGTGAGAAGAGGTAGGGGGAGTTAAAGAAATCTTATGTATGCTTACGTGGGGAAAGGGGAGTTAAAAATCGTCAAAATCATCTTTACGTTAACAATGCATTTAGATCAGTAAAACTCTACAAATTAAAAAAAAAAAACTAAAATCGAAAATCGCGATGTAAAGCTGCTGGGTATGTTATTCGAACCCTTTTAGGGAGTATAAGGTATGCTTTGCAGGCAAAAAAAAGTTGTACAACCTGCGTTATCCGTGAAAAGCTTTGCCTGAAACGGACTTTTTCAGTTTTTGCGGTTCAATTCAAAAGCTATGAGCTTTTGACATTAGTTGATTATATCATTTTGAAAGTATATTGAATTTGAAATAATTGAAGCCAAACAATAGGTCCGTATATCAAATAGTTTTTGAGATCCGAGGTTGAAAAATTTTTATGGCTCTTAGAAATGTTTAAATTTCGAGTTTTGCTTATGTTAAACCGTTAGAGATAGAACAAAAGTTTCCTTATAAAAAAATAAACAACTTTTGTTTGTAACAATTTTTCAATCATTGTTTTCTCATGAGGAGGCAAATTAGAGCAAAATTTTGAGATCTATGTTCTCCAAAAATATAAAAGATAGAGAGTTGAAAATTTGTATGTAGCTTTCGGTAGTGAGCTTTTGTGAAAATGCTTTTGAAAAAAAAAACGAAAAAAATTTCGTAGTAGATTAGGAAAAGGGGGGGGGGGACTGTCAATCTACGTTTTGCAAGCAAAAATAATTGTGCTTCCTGCGTAATAGGTAAAGAAACTTCTAAAATAAGTCTGAAAATTTAGAGTACAATTTTTCTTTTGCTTGCAAAACGCAGTTTCACAATCTTCTAAAAGGTCCAAATAGCATACCATAAAGCAGCTTTACGATTTTAATGCATAATTATACTGGCGTATATTGATATTTTTAACATTTAAGCTTGCTTAAGAGTGCCATATTTACCTACTTGACTTCGTTAATGATTTTCCCAATAAACAAATTTCACTGTGTATTAATGTATTATTTATATTTTATTAAGGTAAGCAAATGGAGTTTCAAATTATTTAATGAGAACTGTGTTAAATTTCTCATTTATCATTTTACTTGTAACATTAATAGGTTGTGTTGTGTTCTATTACGATTTAATGCTAAATTTAAATGACACAAATAATATTGCTGACTATTTTTTATATACAGGATGATCTGTTATAAAGTTTTCAATCCTTTATTTCTAAAATGAAATGGAAAATGTAGAATCAGTTCATTTTTATGGCGAATAAAAAAATACAATCTTTTTAATACTAAGACATCTTGGTCAGAAAGTAACTTTACTAGAATAAAACTGTATGCCATTAGTTTTTGAGTATAATAGACCTTTTCATTTTAAGAAGTGATTACCTTTAGTTTCGTACAGTTTATTAAAAAACTAATCTGATAAAGTGAAAAATCTTGTATCTTTGTCCAACTTATTACTGTCCATCCGAAACAATAATGAATCGTAATTGAAAAGAAAAGTTCTATTTCTCGACCGTGTAGCAACCGCTGCTGCGTTGTATGTCTACGCCATCTGGATGGTCAATTTTCACATCATTTTCGCTAATAACTCGCCTAATGTGGTTTTCCAAGTGTTCAACCGTCTGTGGTTTATAGTGAAATTCATAAAAAATTTCATAAAATTTCAAAAAAATAATTCGTAAAAATAATGAATTTATTAACGTTGCCCTGGAGAGTGTCTATTCATTATGGAATGGCAATTCAAACTGAATACAAATCAACTTCCGTCTAATCCATTAACAAACAAAACAGCGTTACCAACTTAAGAATTTATTCGTGATCCTTTAATTCCTGATACCAGGGCTCAAAATTAGAATGTAACAAAATAATACTTAACAAACAAAATTAAAGATCATCCTTTTAGTGTGTTTAAAGTTAAGTTAGACTGAAGATAAACACATCATTGATATTAGGCATGAAATATAATATATACAGTATGTAAAATTAAGTCGGTACCATATGGAAAACTTTTTATTATTTATGTAATATAATGATGAACGAGACTAAGATTACGACCAGGACATAGTTATCTTGATCTTGATCCTGATCTTGACGACTAAGTTATGATTGTGGGCCAAAATATCGGTATATGTGTATACAAAAATATTCTAAGAAAATTTTTCGAAAATAGTTGTTTTTTTCGACATCTCTAACTAACTCTGGCGCTATAGACAAAATATTAAGAATCGGCTCTATTTGTCAATTTTTTCCAGTGAGGGTTTAAAGTTCTGATTTCGGCTAAGTATCTTAAAAAAATGTGACCAATCGTCCTGAATGTGTAAAATTTCAAATTGATATTTCTATAAATAACGAAAATATGAGGATGTCTTCATCTTAAATGCGACACACTGTATACATAGTAGAATGAGTTGATAATAGTTATTTTACCCATTTGGGAATGATTTCCCACTATACAACACAAACTACTTTCACTAATAACAGTTCCATCCAATTCTATCCAGAATTCTAGTAGTATTCTAATAGTTTTGACTTCTATAAACTATAACTAACTATCAACTACTATACAACACTCATCATCTAATAATTGGTTTGTGTTTTGTATCATCAAGAGTGTAAATGTGTGCTGGTTGATTGGTTATGTCTACTCTACTACCGTATATGGTAATACTGGGATAAGGAGATAGAAGCAGTAGGAATGAGAGAAGGATGTTCGAGTAAATAGTTTAAAGCATTTATCACACACTGTTTAATGTTAAATGTGTTCTGTATATGTGGGAGGTATCATCAGGCTAGGTAAAGATACTACTTATTATACGTTATCGTGTGTATAAGATGTCCCAATAATTATGGGCGAGATACATTAATCTTAATTTTTAGGCTGTTTGTTTACATCGAATCGCTTATACTCTGCAGAGATGTAATAGATATTATGTTTTTTAAGAGGTTCACATCTTTGAGTTGGTTAAATTCTATTGTTTGATAACCAATTTGATAGCAGGCAATTGCTTCGTGTTCGGAGCAAACGTGGAAATTGTTGAAATTTTTTATAAATTTTACACAATAGACCTACTAATTTGTCTTGTTTTGTTTGTTTTTGGGGGATTAAATAAAGCCAACTGTGTACTCCAATAACGACGAGAAGGTTGAACACTTTGAATATAACATTTGCCTGGTTATTGCCGGGATACGATCGAAATTTCTGCGAGAACTAAGTGAAATTTTAATATTCAGATGACTCTTTTTTTTACGTTCCTTAAGTTGGTACAAAATTTTCTCAAAGTAGGCTGAAACAGATTAATGTTTAAATAGATTATTCGTTATGTGCGTAGTCATGGTAGGGACAATAAAATCGATGCCAGCGCTACCAGTGAACAATTTTGGAGTTAAAGGGGGCTGTTATGACTAATTTGCAATTCTTTACATGTTAATTTTATAGAAAATGTCAAATTAAAATTATTGAAAAACACTAATTAATTAAACTTAATGCATTAAAAATTGTGAAAATAAGAAATTAAATTGAATAAATATTATTTTTCAAATGTAAATTATCATAATTATTTATTTAAATTTGTGAAACAATAATATTAAATTTTCAATTTAAATTTTAGTATTATTTTTAGACTTTGACATAAATTTCAAGCAACTTAACCTACTGTTTACTACATTCTTTATTTTCTAGCATTACACTTACTTGTTTTTGGTTCATTTAACTAGTGAAAAAAATGACACAATCACTGTAAAATTGTCACATATTTTTATGTAAATTTTTTTTATTATTACATATAATATTTATTTATATTTTTGTCTCTTGCTATAGGCATACATATAAAAACATACTCTGACAGCCTCCCGTAGTTCATGTTTTGTGTGGCGCTGCAGTCACACTCGAAGCGAATAGATTAAAATTTATTTGCCTTACAGTAAGTGCATTCATTTCATGCCAGCTTGAAACTATTGCCAGCTTGAGTGTACAGTTATCCCAGGAGTAACGAACGCCCATGTTGGTTCTAGTAGAAAATAAATTCCTCTTCCATTTTTTGCTCTGATGGAGAAGCGAGTGTCTACCTTCACATTCATTATTGTGGGAAATAATTCATTATAAATGGGAAAAAACTTTTCGTCTTAGCATTTTATTTGAATATAAATAATACAAAATTTGATTAAAATAACTGAAAATAGTTCCAGAAAATCATGCCTTATCCTGTTTTATTTTAACGATACAATTTGGAGCGATTGTATCGATGTCATCATCTTGAATGCTTTTTGCGATGATATTTGTAAAAAACTCTAAAGTATTTGGAATATGACGATGATTTGAATACACTCCGTAATATACTCTTTGTATCTGACAATGACAATGACAATACCGACAACCACAGAGCATAGCCACGCAGTCAGTGTGCTGAACGCTCCATACATACATATTTTACTTGTTTTGAAAATTTCCATTTCAAAACTAACGTATGACAATGATAATGTTATATCTTAATTTAATTAAAAGTTGTTGTAGAATTGTATATAAAATTTATAACGGTAACAGTAATGGTAAAATACCATTATTTAAAATGGAATTTATGGAACTTTATAAGTGTTGATTATCCTTCGGGTATCGAATCGTTAAACTCTAGTTTTAGGTGATTGTCTTCCTATATGATTTTTATACCATGCATATATGAAATATACCCGACTAGAAATTGTCCCAGTACTTATATTGGGGCCCGCTTGGGATTTGTTGGGGCATGGCCCAATAGGTCTATCCCAATTGGGATCCGATTGGGAACCTTTTGGGATAGCCCAATGTAAAAATTGGCGATTTTATAATAGTTTTTCCCAACTGGGGCCTATTTGATTACTTATTGGGAAAGCCCAAATTAAATTAAAATAGGTCTATCCCAATTGGGATCCAATTGGGAACCTTTTGGGATAGCCCAATGTAAAAATTGGCGATTTTATAATAGTTTTTCCCAACTGGGGCCTATTTGGTTACTTATTGGGAAAGCCCAAATTAAATTAAAATAGGTCTATCCCAATTGGGATCCAATTGGGAACCTTTTGGGATAGCCCAATGTAAAAATAAGCGATTTTAAATAGTTTTTCCCAACTGGGGCCTATTTGGTAACTTATTGGGAAAGCCCAAATTAAATTAAATGATAAACACAACGGTTTAATTGTTTTAGTGGGACCTGGTTGGGAACACGTTGGGATAGCCCGATGTAAAAATTAAATAATCTTTACTCTATTTTTACCGGATTTTGAAAAATTTGATTGCTTTGAATAAAGCAAATATATATGTTCTTAATCTTAGTACAGTTAATTGATTTAAAAAATTTCCTACTTTATTAAAAAAAATCATAATTTTTCAATTAATTTTTTTTGTTTAAGTTGTTTTTTTATAGTAAGTAAATAGTTATAAATTTAGAAAAAAAATAATTTCCCTAAAAAAGTTTTAATTCAAAACGCTTTACTTCACTTTTAATTTTGTACTTTTTATAAACTTTTTACATAATCTATTTTTTTCTCTTAATATTTTTCTGTTATTCCTATTTTCCTTCTATTTGCATCAAAAGTATCAGTTGTTCATTTTTGAATTTTCCGCGTTTTATTTATTTAAAACATTTCACCAGATGGCGCTACGAGAAGTTTTTTATTTGTCATAATAAAAACACATCGAGACACACGGTCGAGTTTGAATCGAAAATAAGTGATTTTTTTATAGTTTTTTTTTGGTATTTTAATTTATAAAAATTCAGCATCATACTATATCATAAAATTTTTTAAGTGCATTTACGTTTAATTGAATTTTATTATTTTGACATATGTGTAACGAACATTTTAAGAGTAATTTTAAATGTCAATTGGAGTTTGGAAATTGAGGTTATGTAAAATGTGAACTTGACGTTTACGGATCAGAAGATGTGAAACGCACTAGTTTTTATTCAAGTATACAAGGTAAAAATTTCGATCACAAGTTATATTGTAATTATTAAAAAAAATAGTTCTTTCATTATTAATTTTTTTTAAAAATTATTATAGATGTCTTTATTAAAAAACTAGCTTCCAGTCCCGAAAACCCACTAGACGATAAAGAAATTTTGAAGGCAATGACAGCAGTGATACAAGGTGCTCGAGATTGGGATGGCCGTCGTCTTCTTCGTTTAAAAAAATGATCATTCTATTGACTGGATCTATTGTATTTTTATAAATTTATAAATAAAAAAATTTGCTTGGTAATTTCCAGTTTATTTTTAATTTGCAGCTATAGGCTACATCATGATTGTATTAATTAACAAGGGGCAAATGATTTACAATAAGGTAAATTAAGCGGGAACAGACCGGGATTATTCGATTGGGAACCCATAGGGCTTGCACATCGGGAACCTATAGGGACTGCCCAATCGGGAACCAATGGGGATCGCCCCATCGGGTCCCAAATAAGTTTCTGCGTTACAGCCCAATTTGGGGTCCCAATTGGGCAACCAAGCTGGGTCCCAAGTGGGAACACGTGAAAATTTCTAGTCGGGTACATAGTATATTAAGTTTAGTCCCAAGTTTGTAACGCTTAAAAATAATGATGCTAGGAAAAAAATTTTGTCATAGGTGTTCATAGAATCACCTAATTAGTCCATTTCCGGTTGTCCGTCCGTCCGTCCGTCCGTCTGTGGACACGATAACTCAAAAACGAAAAAAGATATCGAGCTGAAATTTTTACAGCGTACTCAGGACGTAAAAAGTGAGGTCAAGTTCGTAAATGCGTAGGACCCATCCGTAGGACCCATCTTATAAACCGTTAGAGATAGAACAAAAGTTTAAATGTAAAAAATGTTCCTTATCAAAAATTAAACAACTTTTGTTTGAAACATTTTTTCATTTTTTCGTAAACATCACTGTTTACCCGTGAGGGCGCCAATTAGGCGGAAATTTTATAATATGTGTACAAACTATACACTAAATGTCGGTCGGTAATGCAGAAACCTATAAAGTCATTTACATAATATGTACTATACTTTATTAGTTATGTATGTGTCACATGTTTGTATGTGTTATGTGATAAAGAAATCAACACTTAGCAACATTAACTCAGTCAATTGTTTGTTTTCACTTGTATTTTAAAAATGTGTTAGGATAATATACCACTCAAGTAAACGATTTTAAAAATTTTATTTCACTTATAGAAAAAAAGTAAAATTATCAGCAAATAACAAAGACCAAGTGTATTTTGTTGAAACAAAAAATTAGGAACAACGAAATTGTGCTCGAAACGGAAAATATGTGATGGCAAATGAAATGAAGTTTATAACAAAATAGTCTTTAAGTGTGTGGGTAGAGTTTCTGAGTTATAGCAATGTTAGGATCGATTTTAGTCCGTATTTCAAAAACTATTCAACCAGTCAACAACTGCACCAGATTTTTGTACTTTTTGGAGCGAAATTACCTTATATACTCAATTTTATCGAAATTGGAGAGAACAAAAAATTTTCGATTTTTTGCAATTTTTTTAAGGCTTTGTAAAAATCGAGAAAAACGGGAAACAAATTTGTTTTGGATTTTGATGAAACTTGGTGGAGGGAGTAATTTTGATCCTAAAAGTATAAAAATCAGTTAATTTAATGATTGAATGCAGAGTTTCTGAGATATCGCAATATTTGGATCGATTTTAGTCCGTATCTCTAAAAGTATTCGACCAGTCAACAAATGCACCCGATTTTTGTACTTTTTGGGTCGAAATTATCTTATATACTTATCAAAATTGAAGATAAAAAAAAATTTCGATTTTTTCCAATTTTTTTAAGGGGTAAAGTATAAAAATTAGGATTCAATTGAATGATTGGACCCATAGAAAGTTACAATGTCAGCGAGTATCATGGGCAAAACTTCATTTTCAAAAAATTTTGAGTTAAAACCGAAAAATTAAAATTCATAAAATGGTGAAAAAAAGGGAGAATAAAGTGGAAGCTATAATTTGATAAACTCGTGGCCTTGCTAAGTGAATAATTGCCATTCTCCCTCTGGACACATGCATTCCAAAAATTATATTTAATGTGTGTTTTTTTATATATTTCTAACATCATTATTTTTTCCAGAAGTTTACTTTAAAATCTTCTCAGAGCTTATAAAGATACTATTAAAGAAATAATTATTTATTGCTCTTTGTAGTCCATTTTTCCATTCGTTGGTTTCGCAACATCTTTGAAATGCCTATTATCTTTTTATTTTCTTATATATTTTTTTTAATAATGGACTTAAATAGAGACACAAAGATGACACTTGCTTAATATTATTTCATTACTTTTACTTGTGTTATTGTATGCGTTTCGTTTTTATTTTTTACACAATAGAATTTCAATTATTTATTTTAGTATATCAAAGGAAGTATCTATCTAGATCTACCTATCTACCTTATTTACCCTATCTACCTGTAGCGTATGTACCCCCACATATTCTAGTACAGGAACACGGTGGTATATATTGGCATTGATAATCGTCACGAATCATGATTTATTTTGGATATTTCTTTTCTAATCGAAATAAGTGTGCATTCCCGAAAACAACTACAACAAATGGAATATACAAAATTAAAAAAACTCCCGACAAATTTTTGATCTACGGAACCCTAAACTTGCATTTGAAACATATCTACGAATACTCTCCATTAAATGGCCTTTTTCCTTAAAGCCTTTTCCAAACTGAGCCAATTTGGAATATCATTGACAATTTTTCGTTTTTCAGGTACGGAACCCTAAATTCACACTTGAAACATAGCTGAAAACACTCTCTATTAAATAACCTTCCTTTCAAACAAAACCAGAAAAATAGAAATCGGTTCATCCTCTAATTAGACGCTACGATTGCACAGACAGACAGACAGCATACACACACACATAGCGGTCAAACTTATAACACCCCTATTTTTAGTTCGGGGGTTAAAAATCGATAATTTTCAAATTATGTCTTTGTTTGTCTTTTGCTTACGTTGCCCGTCAGTGCTCTGCGCATGCGTCAAATATTCTTTAACTTTGTAAATCAATCATAACCTCTACATATATTTAAATAGGTTTATTTTTTAACACACTATCTAACGAAAAATAGTTTGATTACGTGGTTATTGAACGTTGCTTGAGAGTGAACATATTAGAGCAGAAAATTAACCAAAATAATTTAAATACGTTTTCAGAAAATTTACCAAATTTCAATCACCAGTTCTTTTTTAATTAACTAAGTACGACTTATCTTAAACTAACGAAAGTACATGGGCAGGTCATAAAAACTGATGATGGGCTCTTAGACTAGTCATCTACATAGTCAGCTACTAAATACGTGAAGTGAAATATTTAAAAAAAACTTTCCTTTTATGTTCACAAATCTAATAAAGTCGCTTTTTACCTATCAAATAATGTCATTCATTATGAATGAGAAGTGTATGAAAATAAAATAATATAAAAGAAAAAATTTGGGATGCAGGAGTTGCGTAAACTAAGCCAATTATCGTTAGAGAATGAATACAAATAATCGACAGTTTTAATATCCAAATTCTAATAATATTAAGGTAGTTGTTATGTCCCATAGTGTCAGAAAATTCTATTTTTTTTGTGTACTTATTAAAGATATTTGAAGTCGATTGCGGGTGCATTGAATAGGTTGTGTTTTTCAGACTAACAATCAGAAATTTTCAAAAAACTCACTGTTTATTAATATATTTGTTTTGAGTTCAAAATATGTATATTGATGCTGCTGTTCTTATATCAAAAGCGGTTTAGATTTCAAATTCTAATCCCATCAGGCTTAAGTAGTGTTGTGACATATAAAATTCTATAATAATTATTCGATAGCCAACCAATAGTTCACTTTTGTTGTAGGAAGAAATTCGCTGAAAGTAAAAATAAAAAAATACGAAAAAAAATTAAAAAATAATTTACAAAAACCGATTTAAAATCATTAAAAATTGCAAAATATTGAACAAACTTCAACAACAAGTATAACCATTAACGTTTTTAATTGCTTTAATACTTTGTATATACTAATATTTGTTTGCATTTAAAACAAGCTGTTTATAAAACAAAAGAGATAAGAACGTAGGCTACCGATCCGGGAACAAGTCCAGGCATCTGCAACTACTGGTTTTGCTTGCTGAATTTATGAAATTCCACCAAAAATCTTCTGATTTGCCCATTTCTAGGCAAAAAATTTCAGTTTTATCTTCCTTTTGGTCCTTCAAAAAGCTGGGTATATGCATGGAAAAGACATTGCTTAGTTCAAATCTTTCAGATTGGCAAATTAAATCTAAAAACACTTCTTTATCTAAGTCTAGAGACAAATCAGAAAGCTTTATTATCTGGTTTTTTAAAGTAATCAAAAAATTTTCGAGGAAATCATAATGCAGATATGCTGTGGAATGCACGATGATCACATTTATAACTTCAATTGGCGGAAAATTTTGTTTCGATGCTTTCTAAAATCACGCCATTATATCAAAACTTGTTCAAAAGAAAGGTTAAACCTCCAAAGGTTTATTCTCGCCATACGCAATTGATGCGGACATGAGAGACATTTGGAACTTCCTTTTCTTTCGAAGTCGGTTTAAAATAGCGAGTTTTTTTTATTATAAAAACAAATCATTGAATTATATCAGACTCTAGTTTATATATTATCTACTTATCATAACACTTGAAACGCATTTTTTTCATTTTTTATTTTTTACAAAAGTATAAAACAAGTACTCATTCACGGTTTGTTTGACCTTGTATTCGGACATTACCTTTCCAATTGAAATTTGTTTTTTCATATAGCTCCGGCATATAGATAATAATATAAACATATACTCGTCAAAAGTATTGCAGTAAAATTTAAAAAAACATAAAATTTTACCAACATTCCAAACAGTTGTATCCCTGCAAAAACTCTCATCGAGCTTGGAACCTCAACGGCTCATTTGTAAACTTGCAATTTAGGGAATCAATTTCTCTAAAATTAATAAAAACAAGTTACTTTTTGATGAAATTGAAATTTGGAGAGCTTTTATACTATCAAGAAAAAAGGAGAAATACCTACAAATTTGCATAGATTTTGGGGATATGAATAGCTGAGAAAAGCGGCGATAAGTTTTTCTTTTGACATCTTTTAAAATCGAAAAATGGGAGAGTGATTAATTCTAATTTTGAAACAACTGGCAAGGGGGTAAAATGTAATTTAAATTTTCGAATGATGTGAGATAATTTTTAGTACAATGATTATTCTGGAATATACAGGCCTTAAAGCCAGCAATGATAACTTTGTTTGGGAAACGTATACATCTTGATTCATAAAGTAAATACTGAACCTTTTTATAGCAAATTCATGAAAATTAAATAAAATATCAGCTGTTAGAATAAAAACCCAAAAATAAGTTATTAAAAGTGGTTCAGAGAAATCAACAACAATGTCTTCAACAACACAAAACTCGAAGTACTATTTTAGAAAACTGTGTTATGTTTTATGTGTATTCTTTTGTTATATTTTTTATCAAAATATTGTTCAAAATATGATCAGAAAATTTATTCAACCTGTGATGGTTGGTCCCATAGATAATAAATATTTATATTATACTTACTATAAATATAAATATAAATAAAAATATAAATATTTATATATAAATATTATTTATATTATAATTTATTGTCTATGGTTGGCCCTTCATGATTATTGAATCCCCCTCCCCCTTAATCTATTGTTTTTAAACAAGACTTGCTGCATATACAGGTAAAAACGTATTTTTAATTTACATAAATCAGAAACCCTTTACAATATACCATATACATTTTTGACGTTAAAAACGTAATATAATATCAAAGAGTACAAATTAACGTGATTGATAATGGGTGACGAGAATAGTTGATATCCAACATCCTAAAAGCAATCTCAATTATTTTTTTGTCAAACGATACGAGTTTTTAGCATTGATTTCAAATTTAAAACAGAAAAAAAAAACCCAAAAAGAGTAGTACAAATCCATATCGTACAAAGAAATTTCGTTAACGATAATTTCTAAAATGATGATTGACACAAAGAATTATCAACTTTTTTTTTCTATTGATTTAATTTCAAAATAAAATTTAATGAAAAAAGCTCATGTGTGAAAATCGTCACGATGGAAATGAATTGTTAATAGGAAGCATGTGAAGTAGAGTGTACATGTTGAATGAAACATGAAAAAAAAATACAAAATAATTTTAATATTTTTTCTTCGCTACACAAAAACTTCGAAGTATAAAAAGGCAGGCCCACAGCTGTATGTTAAAGCAGTCCTTAGCAAATTTAAAATTTTCCACTTCATAGTTTCTGAGTACGTACGACACGTTACGTTAAACTAGATTCGCGGATAATTAAGGAAGTTTTCAAAATTAGAGTGAATAAAAATATTTGATACTTATGTTTCAAATTTTGAGGGTGAATTCTATTAGAGCTTGGGAAAATTAGACGAAAATTACGAGTGAAATTTTTTGGTATATACCCCAGTTTTTGAAATATCGATGCCTAGGGATTTAGAGAAAATTACTTATGGAAAAAATACTTATTTTCTTAACAAAAAAGCCATTCATTTCATAGCTTTGAATGTATTTTATGGAAAAACGAGTTCCAGTTGTTTCTTTTCTTTATATGAAAATATTTTTCATGCTTTTAACAAATGAATATTGGTTTTCCAATTTATTCTTAAGAAAATTAGCCTTGTAACATAATAAATCTTTATAAATACTTCAACATAGGATTTATATGTTAAAAACTCAAACTGCAACAGCTCAAATCTATAAATTTAACACCTTACAGATTTAAATATGATCCTAAGAAAACATGCTTTTTTGGAAAAGTCCTTAAATGGATATACCTGTTGAAAAACTGCATCGTAATATGCAGAAAAATAATCTCTTTAAATTGTACATGTTTTCGTTTTAATACTGTCTTTACTCAAACCTATTAATATAATTGTTTTCTTTGTTACAGGTGAGTTTCAATTATTTCGAAGTGCATGTTAGTAAATTTTGGTGTAAGGTAAATTAATTTTTTTTTCAAGCAATCGTTTCATTATTTATGTAATTACATTGTCTATATTTTTATATAATCATGTTTTTTATTAAAGAAATATAGTTAATTTAAACTGGAAAAATTATGCTACTCTAGTGTAAGGTCGGTTCTGTACGGAACAAATATATTTAAGATTGATAAAATTTTCATTTTGAGATTGCTGATAAGCAAATTCTTCTATTTTACATAGTCCAGATTTATTTTTATAGTATTTTATTTTCTCCGAATCCGAACGAATAATACAAAGCTATGAACAGATCGAGAACAACAGACGAGCAAAAAAATATGATTTATGAATTTTACTATAAATTTTCGGAATAAAACGAATGAAAATTTTTAACTGAATGTGCAGAAAATATTGTTTATTACCTTAATAACAAAATTACGGAAAAATTTTCATACACATAAGCTAAAAATATACAAATTTCATGATAGTGTTATGATAGACTGCCAATGATGGACTGCCATTGCAAACCTAGTTCATCTTTCAAATGTAACACAAAAAAAAAACGTATAAAGGTACGTTCACACTGCTTCAAATCTTATGCTTATCAGGATTTGAACTATCCTGTAAAATCATTTGTCTTATTCGTTTAATTTAGTGGAGCAAATGTTCTCATCAGAAATGTCATTCGCCAGACAGCATCCCTGGTATTTTTCTGTTTTAATAAATTGATCATTTTGCAATATAAAACAATTTTAACCCGTTAGAACTCGCGTTGTGACCATTTTGTTCACGCTTGATTTAAAATATAAATAACTTGTCGAAGTAAAACTTCTGTAGGAACGCTTGACTTGAGGAGTAAACTCGAGAATGTATGATCAGAATGTTATACGATAATGTTTGATCAAGCTTGTTACGGAAAGTGTGGTTAAGTTGAAAGGGAGATATAAGTTAGTGGGGATAGAAAGAGATCAAGCTTGTTTCGAAAAGTGTGATCAAGATTCGAAAAGTGTGATCAAGATGAGAGGGAGATATAAGTTATTCAAGACAAAAAGAGAGAGAGTTACGTTTCGATAAGAATTTATACAGAGACCCAGTAGCTTAGTGGCAGAACCATTGTTCATGTACATGAAATTTTTTTTTTTATTATTAGTCAATTATCTTATAAATACTATTTATTATATATGTAACATGTATTTACACCAAAAGATGAAACTAAAGAAGCTTTATTTCAGTCGTGCAATTAGCGGTCGAAAGCACACGATCGATTTTTTTTCTATCTTCATAAAATTTTCTCGATTAATGACTTTTTCAGATTTTTATAAATATGTTATTTTCAAGTCTTTCAGAAATATTGAGAATTTGAGAATTTCTCTAATCACGAGTGTACAGTATAGGCGTATGCAACAAATACTAACTTCGGTTCAATTCGTGTACCCCTTTTTTAAGACAAATATAAGTCATACTCGGTAAATTGTGAGAGAAAAAAAAATTGTGATAGAAATATAGTGAAATTAGTTAAAATTAATTTAATTATTTTGATGACTTCTCTGCCCTAATATTTTCACTCTCAAACATCATTCGATAATCACGTAATAAAACTATTTATTATTAGCTAGTGCGTTAAAAATTAAATTTATATAAAACTATGTACATTGTTATGATTTACAAAGATTGTTATGATATGAACTGATCTTTATGATAGCAATACAATGATGAACTGTAAGAGAGTAACGTGATATTTTCTCTCAGATGTATAACAATAACGTCCGTAGTAACGTATATACGTATAGTAACAGTAGTTTGTGTATAACACACATACAAAGATTTATCGTTTAAAATTTTAAAGAGTGGAACTCATAACCAACACCTGTGTCATCGTCATATAAAATAACAGCTTACAACGTGCACAAGCCAAGCCATTCATGCTATTCTATGCTCAATGCTTGTGAGAGCGTGTTTGTTTCATTATATTATTATTAAATGATAGGAATTGTGACATACATTCATATTGTAGTCACACAATTTTCACTTCCATATGTCATTTCTATCCACTTGTGATTACCAGCTCTTTTAGGAGATATGTAAGGATTGAAAAATACTAGGGATTTCAATAAAACTTTATTATATAGGTTATCCTTTTCAATTGGATATTTCTATATCAAAAAATCTAGAGAGTGTGATAAAAAACTATCTTAAATATTTAGATAATCTTGTAGTTTATAATAATACCATAAAAATATAAGGTTGTCGATGATATAAAAACAAAATTTTAATTTAATTATGAGTTCATTGAAGATCCATCATTTGATGAACAGAGACGACTATAGTTAGAGTATTGGTGATTGAAGAGAGATATTTATATTATCCAATTTAAAAGCAGCAATTGCAGACAAAATATTATATATTTTTGTAGTTGCGTAAAGCTAAAAATAACACATTACGCATATTAATACACTCCAGTTATCTTGTCCTCAGAATAATTATACAGTTGAATTTCATACCAATCCCGAAGTGAAAATAAACTGTCATTTTTTTCCTTATCAATTTATTTGCAATGTGATATTATCTTTCTTAATCTGAAACAACCTAGTCGACTACTTAATATGGAAGTAAATATACGATGACACTTAAAAAGAAATTTGTTTTCTAAAACGAAAATCAATTACTTGTCATACGGTGTGTAAACTTTACTCAATAAATTTTTCTCATTAAAAATAATATAGTTACTTACTCACATATTACAACAACAACAAAAAATTATTATATTCCTTTCAAAATTATAAAAATATTGAATTGAGAATATTATCATAAAAAAATAAAAGTTTGTTTTTTAATGTCTTTTTTTATATATATATATATACTTTTTTATTCCTCCTGCTTGCTCCTGGTTTTGCTCTGGATTGAAGGAATATAAAAAACAATTTATTTTAACGATAATGTAATAACATTCAATTACAATAAATGAATTCCGTTATTATTATAAAAATATCTATATAGAAAGAAAGATAGGTTTTGTCTGAATGGTTGTTTGTTGTTTGTATGAATGTTTGTTTGTTTGTTTGTTTGTTCAGTGGTTTCTGAAGTAAAATACTTCATTTTTAAATCTTTATACTTATTTTTAGTATTTGTGTGTACAGTTTGTTTAAATATTTATTTTAAACTGACAATGTTTACATAGAAAAATATATTATCATAATTCTACTTTTAAAGAATTATACTTTAATTAAAATAAACTCCTTAGATTTGACTTTTAAAAATACCTCCTTGGTTATTTTATTTGTGATTGAAACTACATTGGACCCAAAATGCGTTTTATTTTGTTAACGGTTCTAGTTTTAGTATAGTTGATGCTACATTTTATCCTAAATAAACTGCTCAATAAACTTTATGATATATGATTTATTTAACAAATTGCAAATGTGACTGACACTACCTGCAAAAGGAAGTCATGTTCGAGAGTGTTTTTAAACTTCGAATATTTTTCCCTATAAAGAATTTATGATTTTATATTGTGTCTGGGGCAAAATTAAATAAAATAACTTACTTGAAAATGGAATCAAATTTGGAATTAGAATCAAATTTATTAAAAAAATAAATCATGACTGGCAATACAGGATAAAACGGGACTGACACTGCGTTTGGATTGTAAAACAGTTGTATTTTGAGTAGTATTTTTAAAGATGTCTTACAAATTAATATTACAGGACACAATAAAGGAACTTCAAAACCTTTTAAAAGTATATAAAAAGTACAAAATTCTAATTTTTGAGTACAATTAATAAGAATCAAAAAGTCACGCATAAAAATTAAAATAATTGGAACTTTAACGTTCTTATAAACATAAATGATGAAATGAATGTATGAAAGGAAATCTTAACATTTACGAAGAAAAAATATCATTTTGGTATTTAAGATACTGAAAGCTGAAGGCATAATAGTGTTGGCTCCATGCTTAAGTATTTTTACCAATAAAAACAGTAATATTATTTTTTCCATTCATAATACACTTCTTCATGGAATCACCCTCCTGTCAAATTCACCCCACTACCAAAAAAATAGCACGGCGGTATTTTCCCGTCAATTTCTCAGATAAGTCAATACTCAAATTTTAATATTTTAGGCTGAAATTTCAACGGGAAACATAAAATTAATGAAATCACTCATCACTCGATTTTTTTCTGAGATATATCATGAAAACAAAAGATCAACATTATTTGAAAGTAGAAACGTTTAAAAGTATAAATCTTTGAAAGTATAAATTATTTTGGAGTATCTTCAGCAATTTCAGGCTAGGATTGATTTGATTGAAGGCATATTGATTTAAATAAAATACCGTACATCAATGAAATCGTGAGAAGCAAGAAATGTGAAAGTCAAAGAAGCCTCTTAAGCCTATAGTCTAGTTAACATCCACGATTTTTTCTAACTTTTTTGTATATTCTCCGAAAATTACGAAATAGGTGTCATTCGATTCGTAATTTTATGTAGAAAGTTTACTGAAAAAAATGAAATGGCGCTAAAAAAAATTGTAAAAGTTATAAACAATTAAGTGAAAAATAAAATACTGGGTTCAGTTTTTTTTGAATAACTCAAAAAATATTGAAAATTTTCGAAATCTGAAAAAAGATCCAAAAAGATGAAGAAATTTCCTAAAATAAAGTTTCTACTGCCGAAATTGTATCTCTAATATTTATAGTTTTTACAGAGCCTTGAAAATAGCGCAAAATATGACAAGTTTGGCTCTCGCGCGCGTTCTGTCTTTGAGACCTACTAACAAAAAAAAAAAATTTTAACATATAAAATATGAATATTAATAAATAAAAAAATTAATGTAGTTTTGAGATACATGAATAAACAATAATCCGTGGTTGAAAAATTTTTTTCCTAATTTTTGCATTAGTTATGTAATTGTTAACTAACAATTTTTTCTATATAGAATGTTAACATAAAATCTCCGATAATTATTAAATTAAAACCCCAGAATTTTTAAAAATTTTTTAAAATTATATACAAAAAAGATAGAAAAAATCGTGGATGTTAACTAGACTACTAGTAGGTATTTTATATTTGGTCAAGAACAGATGACTGAAGACTTAATTTTGATAGAACATTGGCAAAACATTTTTACAAATGTATAGCCCCAAATATTCTCGCATGGCTAAAGTTTTAATTTCCATAATAAACATTTCTTTTACAGTTATTTCCCGTTTTTCTTCATTTTCTCAGATAAAAAAATTTAATCAAAAGTACTTGCTTTATAGTGTGCCGTCGTATTTAACTATGTGGATAGCATTACATAAGAAAAATAAGAAAAATGGTATTTTATTCACTTAATTATTCTTCAAACACACAGAGAGATTAAAACCTCATCATTATTGCACGTCAAACGGCACACACTACTTCCCCCATCATTTTATTATTTAAATATACATTTCAAAAGTTAAAATCCATTGTTTTACATTTTATTACCAATGAAACACTCTTTATATTTAAAAAAATATGTATATAGCCATGTATGTACTAGAGCAGGAGTTCATTGTATCGAAAAATGTATCATTAGATAGTGCTCTTTTAGAGTATTTATCTAAAGAGCACGAAGACAAACAACAGAGGGTTTTAACTAAAAATGCAGTAGAAATATAAAGCAAAAAATTAAACGCGTCACTTTTTTCATCAAAGATACAACATTTTTTGCAGGCATGTAATAATAGGGGAAAAAAGAACTCGATGATGTGCCACTTAAATATACTTTACGGCTCGGAATGTAGTCATATCCATTCGAAATTCAATTTCAAAATTGACGCCTTGAATCTTTGAAGCTACAACCATGACCTTCAGAAATAAAGGTGAATGATGTTTTCAAATCAAGTTTGCATATAGGTTAGGCTAGGTTAGAGAGACTGTCCCGAGTGGGACATACTTAGACCGTAGGATCCGTTGTGATACCGAAAAAGAGTCGGCCCATCTCCGCCTACTACGCCATGAATTATTTGAAGCTGTTTAAGAACAGCAGAAGGGCTTTGATGTCAGCGGACTTCAAGTCGGAGAGTTTGTCAAAGAAAGGCTGGCTCAAGTAAGTTAACCTCCTTGTGCCAAGAACTGGCCAGTGACAGAGAAGTTTTCGTTTCTTCCTCCTTCTCACTGTGACAGCTTCTGCAATAATCATGATACACTGTTAGGCCCATGACCTGCCACTAAGCGAGTGTCTTGTAGAATTCGCCTACGATTGCCCTTTTTTAAGATATCATCATCCTTCCATCTAAGATTGGCATTTTTTAAGATATCCTCTTTGAGGAGAAACTTATAGTTCGCAAATATAAATCTCGGATGTCTATTGATGCTTGTGTCCGGCAAGACTTTGCCATTTCTAGGAAACTCGTCGGCTACACAATTTCCCTGAATGACCCTGTTTCGAGGCACCCGTACCACATCAATTAAGGTCGTTCGGCAGTCCAACGCTTCCTTTGGTTTGCATAAAACTATTGCATTTTTTCGACCAATAGAACTCCTGATCTACAATATATTTGTCTTTCCCCATTCACTTTACTGTTTTTCTGACTGAATGTGGAAAATATCGGTGTATGTGTGTGTGTGTCTATTCATCTTTATACAACACATACACTTTTCATCATACCACATTGCAAAGAAAAACTTTTATGAACGCCATCATTCCTTTACTTTGGCACTCATTCAATAAAGAATTGTATTATATTAGTTAGTAGTGATGTATAAAGAAATCGAGGGGATGAGAATTGAAAAGGGAGGCAATGAAAGTAGGTAAGAGAAGAGCAGGGGAAGTTTATATGGTGACTGACGACTAGTACTCTATACATACATTTTTCACTGGTTCAGGCTCACGTGTACATTTATCCATTGACAAAAGGTGACTGGGCATTCAAGGCATATTTTAGCGCACCAACTGCCTTGCTTTATTTTTAGTATAAAATAATGTGATGAATTTACTGGCTCGTCTTATGGTACAAGGGCTTCGAAACGAATTACATAAATGTCGTAGAGAAATCCATTAAGTTCGGTACCCTGAGGGGAAAAAAGTTTTATGATCTCTCGTCAATTTCCGAAGCCTTACGTGACTTATTTCTATACGCCATTTATGTAATTTGCTTCGAATCATTATGCAGAGCTAACATTTAGTAACTCCGAACATATTTTGCTGGTGTAGAGGTAATACACCAAAAGGTGTGACATTCATATTTGCACCTGTACTCTCCTGTACCGCGCAAAACTGACGCCATGGTGCTTAACACCATTATTTTTACATATAGGAGCATATTTTTCAACAAGTTTCCTGGTGGGTCATTTCACCCGAAAAATTCTAGCATGGGTTTGTACTTTATTATACAATTTTGTTTTTTCCAATTAAAAAATTTAGACCCTTAACTCTTCCCAACCTCCGTTACTTTATAAATGGACGATAACTCATTGCTTTAGCCGGTATACGCCCTGCTTTTATTAACAAAGAGTTAGAGTCAGTCACATGTTCCAGTATTGCATACAATACGCTCTCTACACCAGCCATACACCTAAATATCCTATCCCTACTTCCGTGAACATACACCAGTGACGCAACAATAAAAATAAATTAAAAACTTCTTTTGTCTTTTTATATATATCATAAAAAATACTAAAAAGAAAAAAGAAAAGGCCTTATTGCTTTTTCTCATTACTAATCTACTCATTGGATATTTTGGTACGGTTTTATTTTTACCGAATTTCGTCTTCAAGGCTAATGAGTAATTGTTTTGTATCTTTATATAAGTTTGCAATAATTTCTACGAATGTTCACTATTGAATTTTTGTCTCTCTTGTTGAATTTTTGTAGACAAATTGTTTTGAAAAAAAATTAACTCAGTTGAGTAAAATTTGTTGAAGGGAAACATCATATAATATTTTGATTTTGATTTTCTGAATCATTGAAAATTCAATTCATGTAAATTATAGGTGATAGAAGAATTGTTTAAGTAAGAAAGTTGTTCTTTATAAAATGCCACAAAACAACTCTTCTTGAAATCAGTTTTTTTATAAATTCGATCGAGTCCAATACTCTTTCTTTTCAAACTTTCATTATTTTTACATTTCTTAGCTGCCAAGTTTATTAAGTTTTCGAAAAATGTTTCCAAAGAAAGTTATAAACTTTTTGTCAATACATCGTATAAAACAAAGTCTCTTCCCGCTGTCTGCCCATACGTCCCTATGTTCTTATGTATGCTTAGATCATTAAAACTACGCAACGGATTTCGATGCGGTTTTTTCTAATATATAGAGTGATTCAAGAGGAAGGCTTTTAAGTATAAAACATGCATAATATAATAGAGAAGCACAGATAATTTTTGAGGTTATTAGAAATTGTGAATAAAAGAACGATATGTGACGGCATATAAAGTGAAGGTTATAACACAATAATCTTTGTATTTAAAAGCTTCCAGCAAAGCGAATTGTTCGCAGCTAGTGTCTTATAAAAACAAAGGTTAATTACAATTAATAATTTTTCTGTGCACTTAATGATTTCTTTTTTAAAATTACCCTGGAGGGAAAAATTCAATAAGTTTTCGCACGTCCTGTGTGGCGATTTCTATGCTTATTATACTAAATAAATATAAATTAGTTGAAGATAGATATCAAACATTATTTGAGTGATTTGTTTTTATTTTTTTTCCTTGTTTGATTTAATTAGTCTTTCTAATTTAAATTTTTATGTTTTAAAATTATTCTTTTTTTTATAAAAATTGGATTTTCAGCACTCACGTCAACCGTTTGGTAATCTTTAGTCGCTCGATGAGAAATTTCCTCACGCATTCTGCACATTCGTCAAATATTTTGTGAGCTAAATATTTTTAACTTTGTAAATCATCAATTTAATTTTTAATAGCTAATTAGAAATACTTTGATTTCATGATCATTGAGTGATCATTGATGTTCGGGCCAGTACGAACTGGCCCGAAAATTTTCGAAGCTAATATTTTTTTGCTCACACCTTTACTCACACACTTACTGTGATGAGAGAAAATTTTCATAAGGATATGAAAAAAAATTTTTTTAACTGTAGATAGATTAAAAATAAATAATAGTTTAAAAAAACTAAAAAACACGCTTTTGTTACTAGCTGAACAAAGAGATAGAAAATAATATATTAAAATTCAAAAAAATCATTTTATCGTAAAAAAGCGTAGGGTGCTAAATTTCAAATATTGTATATATTTTATAAACAGATGGATATTGATAAAAGTAAAGACATTATCAAATTACTTAAAAACCATCCCACCCTTTTTTACGATTAAATAATTTTTTTGAATTTAAAGATATTATTTTCTATCTTTTAGTTCAGATAGTAGCTAAACATGGTGGAAGCGCAAATAAATATATATATTTTCAGGTATGGAAATCGTTAATCCTGAAAATTCAGGATTTTCAAATAAACTGATTAAATTATTGTATTATCATCAGTTCCTAATAAGTATGCCAAATTTCGAGTTAATCCAACCTTTTTAAGAGGATCAAAATCATGTTCAAAGATTCCGTTACATACTAGCCTACTAACATACCAACATATATACAAACGTATGAAGCTAATAAAATGTTCATAACGCGAGTGCTGACAGCTTAACTCTTTCTAAGAAAATCTATAAAACAAGATTTTATAAAGATTTTAAAAATATATAGGTAACAATAACAGATAGATATAAATGTATTATTAGAAAATCATAATTTATAATTTTCATTAAAACTTGAATCCATTAAAAACTTTTCTTACGAAATATAAAATAATTCAATATGAAGATGATGATGATGATGAAAACTTATAATAAAAGTTCTTGTTGTAAAAATTCTATTTTTCACAAAAGTCATTCTTTTGACTTTTGAAAACTACCTGAGAATCTTCTTACTACGTACTGTATATATGAACTTTTTGAATGATAAATCACAAGTTTTCTTTATACATATGAGATGACTACACTACCAAGGTATAGTGGAAAAAAAACAGTAGTATAAAAACATCAAATATTGAAATTCAGTTTGTTACACAATTGTTCTTTAGTATACAAACAGAAGACGGATAAACATTCTAAAATATATGTTTTTAAGGTTCTACGATCACGGTACATTACTAAAGTATGTTTTGGTAATTGTAATAATGTAACGAGTTTGATATCATGGGTGGTGGTGTAGGTCGTTCTAAGGTGGCTGTGTGAATAAAAAAAATATTACAGAATATCATCGAAAATGATACTTATATATGACTAGCAGACCAGGGCCACGCGTTGCTAAGGTTCTTGTTATATTAAATTGTAGGAAACTATTTAAGGGGAACAGTAGGAGGACACAACTCATGAAGACCACCATTTTGGTCCCAAAAGTATAAAAATCAAGTTAATTTAATGATTGGATCCAGATTTTCTGAGATATCGTTAAATTTGGATCGATTTTAGTCCGTATCTCAAAAAATATTCGACCAGTCATCAAATGCACCCGATTTTTGTACTTTCTGTGTCAAAATTACCTCATATACTGAGTTTTATCGAAATTGGAGGTATAAAAAAAATTGATTCTTTGCAATTTCTTAAGGAAGTACCCCATTGAAAAAATCGAGAAAAAAGCAAAAAATAAATGGTTTTGGATTTTGATGAAATTCGGTGGCTAGGGTGTTTTTGATCCAAAAAGTATTAAAATCATATTAATTTAATGATTAAATGCAGAGTTTCGGAGATATCGCAATAATTGAATTGATTTTAGTCCGTTTCACAAAAACTATTCGACCAGTCATCAAATGCACCCAATTTTTGTACTTTTTGGGTCATAATCACCTTATATACTAAGTTTGATCGATATTGGAGATAAAAAAAATTTTTCGATTTTCTGCAATTTTTTTAAGGGGTACCAAAATTTTGTTTTGGAATTTGATGAAACTCGGTGGAAGGGGTATTTTGATCCAAAAAGTATAAAAAGTAAGTCAGTTTAATGATTGGATGCAGATTTTCTGAGATATCACAATATTTGGATTTATTTCAGTCCGTATCTCAAAAACTATTCGACCAGTCATCAAATGCACCAGATTTTTGTACCTTTTTGAGTTAAAATTACCTCATATACTGAGTGTTACCTCTTTGAAAAAATCGAGAAAAACTCAAAAAATTTTTTGTTTTGGATCTTGATGAACCTCGTTAAATGAGATAATTTCGGCAAGGAAAAATTAAAAACACAAATTATACATTATGCATCCAAAACATATTATACATTGATATAATTTTGTATAGAATGTTGAAGTCTTCTTACGCGTCTAGTTGAAATTATGAAATCTGATATATACTTTAGCTTTACCTCTACCCATATCGTATCATGAGTGTTCACCCTTAAAGAATTTTCTCTATTTTTTTTTTTCTTCTGTTAAACATACACACTTTGTGTTTTTGTTTCATTCAACATTTGTTCCGTACGTAACTTCCTTGTGAGTAAGTAAATGCACTCACAAAACAAAGCTAAAAAAAACAACAGAAAATAAAAATTTTCCACATTTGAATAAAGTTTACAGAAAAATCTCTTTAATATATATTTTAAAATTTAAATATCTATTTAGTAAAATGTCAGAGCCGTGTAAATGTAAGTGAAGGGAGACAAAAAGAGAGATTGTTGTCTATCTTCTTTGTGTGTGAGGAGTATAAAGTAACTAACTACATTTGAATATTATTACTAACTCTTTATTTTTTTTTTACTCTTTATTATTATTCCAGGGAAAAAATGTACAGGATGTCATAAAAGATTAAACTGGAAGTTTCACTTCCAAGCCAAAACTCAGGCTTCACTTCCAAGTCAAAGTTCAAAATTTTAATTAATTCTTTGCATAATAAAAATGATTTTATATAGAAAAATTATAAATAAATCATAAAAATTTACTTAAAACGTAATCTGCATTTATTAAACTAATTCAATATTTGGACACTGCTATATTTTTGACATTTCAACGATTCATACCGTACAGAGGTGAATCCGTAAACTAAAGAAGTACACGAACAGCCCTGAAAATATCTGAAATTAATGTTTTTTTTTCTTATATCTTTAGTCTCTATTGTGCCATTTCTGGCAAGCTCGTCGGCTTCACAATTTCCGGCAATGTCTCTGTGTCCCAGTACCCATACCAGGTTTACATTTGTTCCGCCAGCTCAGTTCAGTACGCACGGCAGTCCTATGCTACCTTTAAGGTAAAGTTTCAACGGCATTTGCCATTTGAAAAATAAAATTGATTTATATTTTAAGTCGAGCGTGAACAAAATGCTCATAGTTGTAATGAGGGGATAACTTCATTTTATTATCAACAAGAAAAATTCTTGTTTTAGAGGCAAATGAGTTGTTTGTGTACAATACAGGAATACCAACCGCATGGGAAAATAATCATGAGTCAAACGCTCTATAAAGTTTAATGGTATGAATATGGTTTTTCTCTTCTAAATTATTCGATGATCCAGCTACCTTGTAAAATTAAATTCTTTTCGAAAATTAATGCGTATATTCCAATTAACTATACCGAATTAAAAGTGATTCCAAAGGGACATATTTTTAATTGTAAAAACAGGTGTTTACCCATATTAAATAAACCTACAAAAAAGAGTCTACAATTTAAAATATAAGTAATATTAAAATTTCTTTATTTAAATATCAAAATATTTAATATATTTTATATTAAAACAAATTGAAATTCTCTCAGGTATTTCACTAGAAAGATTTATATACTTTCAGCAAAGATATTATTTTATAATATTAATATAAATTTGTTCCTAATGATTCTTTATTATCTTGGGACACGTTGTACAAATTTACAAAAAAAAAAAAAAAAATTATATCATTGTAGAGAGAAAGCTTTTTTTCTCGCATATTTTTTTCAAAACATTTAAAATTCTCTTTGTTTAATTTAAATTATTTTTATGCGCAAATAGGCAGAAAAATTATCTATGTATTAAAGAAAATAATAATATCTAAACCTTATTATAGATTTAAGCTTGGATTTTATTTTTTACTTGGAGAAGTTAAAAAAAATTTCTGATTTGCAGAGAAAAATTCATGGAAATGATTTAAATATTATTAAATTTCATTTAAGAACAAGTAAAAATAAACAATTGACTGAGTTAGTTGTTGAAATAGCATGTACGGACAGTGTTGATTACTATGTCACATTATTCATACATATATGTCACATACTATTAAATAATACATACTATATATATAAAACATACTATTTAATTTGCGTATAATTTGCGCTCTCACGGGTAAACAGTGATGTTTACGAAAAAGGTTCCATACAAAAGAGGATTATTTTTTGATTAGGTACATTTTTTACATTTAAACTTTTGCTCTATCTCTAACGGTTTAAAAGATGGGTCTTACGGACCCAAGACCTATTTGACCTATGTTGCTCATTTACGAACTCGACTTCACTTTTTACGATCTCAGCACGGTATAAAAATTTCATCTTGATACCTATTTTCGTTTTTGAGTAATCGTGATGACAGACTGGCAGACGACAGACGACAGACGACAGACGACAGACGACAGACGACTGATGACAGACAGACAGACAGACAGACAGCCGGAAATAGACTAATTAGGTGTTTTTATGAGCACCTATACCAAAATTCGTTCATAGCATCAATATTTTTAAGCGCTACAAACTTGGGACTAAACTTAATAGTACACTTTGGTATATTTCATATACATGGTATAAAAAGTCGATTTTTTTTTAAAATTTAATCAGTTTTATAATTAATCCATATTCGATTTATCAAGTTTTGTATCGACAATATGACATTGAGATTAAAAATTAGTTTTTATCGTTATGTAACGAAGTGAAAATTGCAATGGACTGTTATTCTATTCCAAAATGATGAAAATAGTATTGATTTAAAAATGGTTTAAATGGCTATTTTAATTAAAAACAACATTTCGATGAGAATTTAAAGATTTGATATATATAACTTTTCACAATTTTCTATTGAATGTTTACACAGAAAATTTTTGTAAAGCCAGAAAACTTTTAATGAAAAGCTTTCGCATTTTTTTATTTATTTATTTAAATAAGTATTAAAGAAAAACTGTTGTTAACATCAATGTTTACGTTTTTTAATCAACGTAATATCTCAAAAAGTAACGTTAATTTAAACAGATGTGGAACAATACGTTTTGATATTTCATCTTATTTCTACCGCGTGTTCAAAAACTGTGCTCTTCTAGGACACTGGAAATTACGACTAAGATGTGTAAAAAAGAATCTTGGTAATATGTAACCTGAAATAACGCCCCCCCCCCCTAAAAGTAATAAAAGTTGTGACAATCCAAAGGCCAAAGTATTTTATTTTTTCTCAGTGGAATAGTATACTACACATGTAGGAAGCAAAGGTAAAGAATGTCTCTCGAAAGGAAACCGAAAGTGGCAAATGAGATCTGAGATATTCTTTATTTCCTCCCTTGGTGAGTATACTATTTTTCTGCTCGACGGAGCCAACTTTATCACTTTACACCCTCCGGGTGTAACTCGGATATTAGAAGGCTAGCTAATTATCCGAGCTAACACAAACTTGTTTGGTCGAAACCTCGAAGATATAATTGTCTTATTTCCTAAGTGCACGGAATTAGATAATTATTTAGAACTCTAGTATTTGAAAAAAAGTTTCAAATTCGTTCCAATGCCTAGATAAATTATTTTGATTTTTAATATGTATTTCGACTACATTGAAGATATCATCAGAGTGAATTAACTAGTCGCAATTTTTCTCCTGAGATACGACACTTTTCTCTCCAGAATTTTGAAATTTTCATTCTCTTTTTATACAAAATAAATTTAAAAGATTTTTTTTTTTTGGTAAATACGTGTAAACGCGTTTTAATCCTCTATATATCTAATTAACAAAACCTATTCCCTTCTTTAGTTTGCTTTTTTTTAATTACGAATACACCTTAGCTGTTAAAATGATTAAAGAAATTATTGTGAATAACACTAATTTATCTTTACCTCCATGTAAAGAAACAACGTGACACACAGAGGTTTTGTATTCAAAATTAGGTTTTTACGAATGTAACATTCCTCATCTAGACTATCGCGGGCCGTCTTCTCCGAGTATACTCGCCAAAGTGAGCCAAAATGACGCATTAACTACTCTCGTCTTAATTCGCAAATATTTCATTACTGTGGCATTGAAGTGGCATTGAAGTGGCAACAGCTTCTGTCGTAGCTATCTGTGCCTTATTACAAACTTTTGAAAAACAATGTTGCATACAAGCTACATCAGCTACTGAACTACAAGTATTTGGTATTTGTCGTACGTGAGATACCTTAAATTCATTGGATACACTTTAGGCAGGGCCATGAACCGCCCAACAAGACCCCTCTATGATGGGGCAGTCCACTGGGATACGCCCAGTTACGCACCAAAACTTTCTATGTGTATTCCGTCTTGACTACCAAAGTCTTTAGCAGGTCAGGATCGTAGTAACTGAACCACAAAAGTAAACACGAGAATGTGTTATTGAATCATGCCTGTAAACTCTTGGATACCTCGACTTACCTTTGAATCGGGTAAAAAAAAATCGTTTGTTAATTGGCTCGACTTTGTGCTCCTGTCCGAGTACACTATTTCGCGAGGGCACTTCGTGCTATCAGTCATTCCATAGACTGCAGTTTTGTAAGAATTAAGTTTGTTTGTTGACGTCAGTAGTGATTTTTCTGAGACCTACAATCAACAATATCCCCTTACTTAATTACATACCCTGTACATAGATGTTGTATGGAATTTATCATCAAAATTTTTTTTCCCATACTTAAATCTTTTCCATCGCTTGGTACCATTCGTGCATACCATTTCGTTACGTACCTACTTTTTTTTTTTAATTAAAGTCTATTTATGTATTTGAACATAAATAATTACAAGTTTTCTTGTATCATAAATATAACATGATTAAGGTAAGAAAAGATAATGAAAGTATTCAAGAAATATATATCTTAACTTTTTATCTGCATACAAACACTTACAGTTAAACTCACTGATTCAGGCAGGCTGTATTCTTTTGAAATAGATATAGAAACGACAAGAGATTTTACTATAGCTAGCAACCTCTATTCTACTGGCTTAGTTATGAGATGTTAATAGTACCTACGGCTGATTCAAAACATTCTAAAGAAATATATCTTTTTAGGCTATTTTAGAGAATTATATCATCTACAGACTATTCATAAGTTTGGAATCTGTCGAAGATCATGAGAATGAAAATCGAAAGAATAATCAAATAAGTATCTGAATCTGTATTAATAAATCAGGCTTTCATTTAACATTTTGAGGTTGACCTTTGCCTGAGCCAACTGCCAGTAATTGATTTTGACATACTTTTTTAATGCTCTGAATATCATTTTGCTTTTTTTGTAAGACAAATTCGGAATAACAAGTACAACATACGTTTAAGTATATTTACAGTTCTTAAAAATACATTCCGTAGACAGAAATAATTTACATTGAAACTTAGCAAAGATGGAAAATATTACTATGAAATAATTATAAAGTATTTCGTAAGGTCTGTTTTTTTTTTTGAAAATTTGTTTTCGTCAAACTTCTGGTTCATTATTTCTTATACATACGTTTATGTTCAGAAATTTATGTAGTTGGAATTTATTAAAAAGTTTTTTTGTGTGAATATTTATCTTTTTTTTTTTTACCTAAAACAAATCAATGTGTCAGAGAGTTATGAATTTATGCAAACAAATTTTGGCTTGTAAAGTTAAAATCAAATCTTTTTTAATTTATTAACATATAAGAATAATCATTCGCTTTTATTAAAATTAATTCGATTAGTTATTTATCTTTATAGTATACGACATTGTTTCATTAATAATAATCGAAAGACTTCGACGTTTAAATTTGTATACAAAATTTAGTAAACAAATAAAAAATAAGTTAATATTAACAATAAACAAAAATAAAATTCGTTTTGTTAAAAAAAATACACATCCTTGAGCACATATGGCCCAGTTAGTAAAAGCACTTGGCATGAATGGAAGAGGTCGCAGTTCGCCCTCCGGTACGTGTATTTTTCTTTTCAATTC
This sequence comes from Chrysoperla carnea, assembly GCF_905475395.1. Classification (NCBI taxonomy): domain Eukaryota; kingdom Metazoa; phylum Arthropoda; class Insecta; order Neuroptera; family Chrysopidae; genus Chrysoperla; species Chrysoperla carnea. The sequence goes on from NC_058337.1 coordinate 132,471,428, forward strand.
TATTTTTCAATTTAAGGATAACAGAGCTTAGACAGAAATATTTTTGAAGAATCTTACATATAAAAGTTTTCGTGTTGGAAAAAAAAGGTTTTTCGTAAAATTTAAAACGCAGTATATAAGAAATCATTCTTGTCGACTTTATTAGTACCAATTTCGTAAATGTGCGTTTATTCATGTTTCTTTGCCTGTTTTGGAACTCTGTTAGATCTAGTGACAAGAACTATTGTAATATTTGAATGCCAGTGTATCTTTCATTTGAGTGAAATTATGTTAGTTTGTTTTGATCGAATCATCATGTATCTTTGAATATCTTTTTCCCTCATATCGATATTAACCACACAAGCTTTCCATAATAATAAAAACCTTTTCGGTTTGTATTATTGTTGGATAAAGCCGTTATGGATTTCAAGAAAATATATTTATTCATTTTGGTTATACAAAATAAGACAAAATTTGATGTAATAAAAAAGTTTTGCCATATTTATTCAAATATTCGAAACAAACAAGATGAAACTCATTGAAAAACCAGCAATATAACTTCACAAACACCCTATAAAATTGATTTGAAAACGAAATTTGCAGATAATTGCATATTGATATATACGCAAAATGCGTGATAAAATCTCTCATCATGGGACTAAAGTTTACCAAATGGTCGACGGAAGGTCGAAGGAATATTATCAGCTTCTTTTTGAAAAATTTGGATATTGAATATCGGAAGCCGGACATAGAATTTTCAAAGAAATTTCAAAATAAATTTGGATGATGTTTGAAATTAATATAAAATTTTATGTGTTACGAAATCTTGATGTATAATTTTCTAAATTGTATACAACTCACATATAAAAACTTTAATAGTAAAATTTAATAGTACTTTACTGTTACTATATACCTACCATCAAAAGTATAGCTCTAGCTTTAGCAAGTAGTAACTTACTATTTTGTTAGTATAAGTAAGATGTGCTGCTTGCTGTTATTTGTCATACTAACAAAAAGTAACAAAACTATTTTAAGTAAACACACGTAAATGTTAAGTTGCTGCTGAATGCTGAAGATTAGTTTAATTTATCACTGTTTGTTATTTTCAATTTATATTTATTTAAAAACAAGCTATGACGAGTATGATCTTCAAGGTTCAAATCAATAGCTTTATGATTAAGCTCGTTATTTTCTTGAGACTTGTAAGAGTTGAGAACACTCTTGATCAAATTACCTTCCAAACCAGTTTAGGAGCAACAATGCCAAAAACAGATCGGCTACCAGGCGTGACTTTGTGGCATCGCATCTCGTAAAGGAATGAATCGGTATTGATCGAATGCTGGATTTCAATTGCAAGTTAAGGGGTTCCGTAACTGAAAAAGTTGGAAAAGAGGTGATGAATCTTCAAAATGCTATGTAGATTTTCTTCAATCTAATTAAAAACTGCTCACCCGGTTATGATTTTAAGTTTTATTTATGGTAACTAACATTCAAACGTAACTTAATTTTTTTTTTTCGATTTTCAGGGTGAATACAATAGCTTTCTATAATATAAAATGAATATATATTTTGTATTATATATATAACATAAAATTTAATTATTTTATATTATAAAAACAAATATATATTTAAAAGATATAATATTATTTATGATATATTTAACGTATAACATTTTAATACACTTTAATTAGGAACAGATTTGTTAATTAATCTTCTAAATAAAATCTTTTGGAATAATTTATTTTATCTACTTAGATAAAATCATAAATTACAAAATCAAACAATTCAATTTGAAAAACTGAAAAATAATTTCGTTATGGAAAGAGACTTAAGTTTCGAGAGTAGTCATAATAATGTTTTCGAAGATGTCAGTATACTGCTGAGATTTGTTGATTGCGTGCCAATTTTAAAATTACGTTCTTTGTTAGAATACTTTCTAGGAAAGAGTGGGCCTTAAGCTTGGTTTAACTGAGGAGTTAACAGTATCGTAAAAAATGTTACAAATAAAGGAAAATGAAAGAAACAGCACGCATTTTTCTAAAATCTCAAGGTAATAGTGAAAGGTTAAGTTTTTAGTTTCTGTGGGTAGAAAAAGAATGTACTAGAATAAAAATTGATGAAAAGGTCGCAGGTTTACGAAGAACTTTGTCCTTACCTAGGATAGTTTTTGAAACTTTTTCGGGTTAATAATTTTTCAACTCAAATTTAGTGAGCTTTTACCGTTCTTTCTATCACCCTCCTAATATACTTCCGGGAATTCTAAGAACGACGATTTAGTCAGAAAGTAATTTCTGTTGAACAAACACATTTTACCCACAATACAAAGTGATGGAAAAATCATCTTCCTGAAAAATGGCTGAAAAATTATTTTAATTAAAATTTTCAGAGACCATTTGACTGCTTAAACTCTCTTCGTACGGCCCTTATAGGCAACTGTTACAGCCTGGAAGTAGTGACCATTTCTGGTCAATACCACGAGTATCTGCTCGTATTATTTCTTAGCCATATTGAAAGTTAAAGTTTGTCAAAGCAGAGAGTTTTATCGCAAAGAAGCGTATGGTGAATTGAGTATGCTACCTGTAGTTTCTGCTTCATTACCATACACTAATAATATATTTTTCCATACTGCTATTTACCGTACATCCTGTATAATTTCATATCCAAAAACATTTTATGTAATTCATTAACCATCCCTGCAAATGACACATCTGATATAATATATAATATATAAACTTACAAAATACTCCAGCTTAATTAAGATATTTTCTCTCAATAAATACTCACTAAAACATATCTTAAAGAAAAACCTTTAAGAGATCCTCATTTTAACACAAAGATCCCTTTTTTAATGATTAATTGAAACGTTTTATCATTACGACACTAGTTGTTGTTATTCCTTAAAACGAGAAGATATTCCTTCTTCCATTGTTAGCTAACAGCAATGAAGTATTGTTTAAATGATGTGATATTTTAACGGTAAAATAAATATAATGCCGATAAAAAAAAGTGCCAGTGATTCTCAACAGCATATTGTGTGAATGAATTCGTACCTTATTTTGTTAGGGGTGTCTAAAATTAATGCAAGAAGTAATTTTTATAGAAAAGACAGTTTTATAATTTAGATTAAATCTTATATATTTAAACGAGCAATTCTTGTATATATATATATCAACGATCTTGGAAATGGCTAAAACGATTTTCATGAAAATGAGTATGTAGGGGTTTTTTGGGGCGATAAGTCGATCTAACAAGGTTTCATTTTAAAAAAACGTCGTTTTATTCGTTTTTTCATGAAAAAATGAAACATACATCGCAAATTATAACTCTTCCTGACATCTATTGGTGTATATCTATATGGTGAAATAAAATACATTACCGGGACATTCAAATTGGTATTTGTGTGGAGACATTTAAAACGGTCTTCTATTAGTGATAAAATTTGTGTCTTTTTAAGAATACCGAGCAAAGCTCGGCCATCCAGATATTTTTTTATTAATTCAGACAGTTTCGGGTTTTGCATAGAATATCATATCCAATAAAATTTATAGTATATAAGGTAAAATTCCAAGATCTTGATTGCACATTGAACTTTTTGGTCTAAATTTTTCTTAACCATTTTACGTAATTGTAGTGAGTAGTCGTTGTCGAAAACCTCAGACTTCGAAAACACCATGAAAAAAAATCCAATAATGTTAAAACACATGTTTTGGACGGTTCATCATGGTTTAATTTCTCTGAATTTTGTAAAATTTATTTGTTTATATTTGATGAAGTTAAGTCACTATTTCAACTCTAGTTTGTACAAAAACCGCGAACTGTGTTTACTTTTTCATTTCAACACTTTCCCGCAAAAATAGGAAAAAATTCTAACCTTGTGTTGATTTTTTTGCACCCTGTATGAGAATTAATTAAAATGTTTAGAACGGCTGAGCAGTGCAATAATATTTTTTAGATTTTTTTTACATGACATAACGTTAACAATACACAATTTGGGGAATAAATACCAGATGACACGTCATTATCGCCTATCGTTTTTATCAACTTTCTCATAGTAGGTAGTTTTCGAAAATCGAAAGCAATATTTTTATGATTTCTTTACGGTTTGGTATGTCTGCAATGCACTCTGTTTTCTTCCCTGCGTATGAAATTGCTTTCCGTTCAAAAGGGGGAGTGGAAAATATCGAAAGTACGCAAATTAGATTTTGACGTCGTTTATAGAATCGTTTAAAGATAAAATGGCGTCATGAAATACATATTTTAGGACAAGGCAAATTGTTTTAAATATAAGTTCAATAATAACTAATTCATATTCGATTTATCAAGCTTTTTCAATTTTGTGTTGATATAAAGGGCACTAAAGGAAGGTAACTTGTGAAATCACTTTCCTTAGGAATTCCTTAAAATTGAAATATAAAATTAATAAAAGTTATCTGTATTGAATAAAACTTGAACTTTTTTCACCGTCTGTGTCTTAAAAAATTAGGTACTTTTTTATATATCTCGAAAAAGTTGTGAAGTATAAATTTATGAATTTTTTGGTACTAAGAAAACGGTTCTTGTCCTAAATATATACTCAGAAGCAACCTATAACTTTTGAATTATGTGTATGTATGGTACATATGCATAGAAATAATGTCTAAGTATTGTGCACGAATATAAGAGCATATTTTTATGAACCTGTAACGAGTAAACCACCTTTCGAATAAATTTTAAATTGTTATATTTCGCAAATTATCGAATAATACTAGAAATGTTTTTGTATTAAAACAAGAATTAGCAATATCAGAAAGATACTGATTATTTTAAAAGTTATATTCACTACTGTATTATATGTTTTTTATCTGTCAGATAATCGCTTTTGATATTACGAAATAGTAAAAAAAAAAGGAAAAAACGTAAATAAAATGGATTCAGTGGAATGGAAAACAGTTAAATAATATAACATCCGGTCTTCTCATTGATAATATATACAGTGTGTCCAACTAAGTTGGTCCAATATGGAAAACTTTTTATACCATGTATATATGAAATATACATAGTATATTAAGTTTCGTCCCAAGTTTGTAACGCTTAAAAATATTGATGCTACGAAAAACATTTTGGTATAGGTGTTCATAGAATCATAGAATCACCTAATTAATCCATTTCCGGTTGTCCGTACGTCCGTCCGTCCGTCTGTGGACACGATAACTCAAAAACGAAAAAAGATATCGAGCTGAAATTTTTACAGCGTACTCAGGACGTAATAAGAGAGGTCAAGTTCGTAAATGAGCATCATAGGTCAATTGAGTCTTGGGTCCGTAGGACCCATCTTGTAAACCGTTAGAGATAGAACAAAAGTTTAAATGTAAAAAATGTTCCTTATAAAAAAATAAAAAACTTTTGTTTGAAACATTTTTTTGTAGACATCACTGTTTACCCACGAGGGCGTTAATTAGGTGCAAATTTTATGTATTATAGTACCTATGTATTAATATGGGATTATCAGTTATATATGTGTGACATGTATGTTTGTGTAATGTGACAGAGTAATCAACACTGTCTATACATGGTATTTCAACAATTAACTCAGTCAATTGTTTGTTTTCACTTGTTTATTATTTGGTTTGTGACAAAAATGTATGAAAAGCTTTGGTCTAAATGTAAAATGGAGTAATAATTTTTGCATTAGTAATCAAGAGTAAAGTACCTTTATTTTTTAATCAATCGACAATATTTATAGACAACCTTATTGAAAACTACGGTCAGATATCCAATATTAGCCACCTACCATGGCAAAACAGATTTTTATACTTTTACTATCTTTTCTCTGTATTAACTTTGATCAGTTATGTCGATGAACAAGAGAAGTTGATGCTACACAGAATTTGTCAGTGCATGCTAGATTATTAGATTATTATTATTAATTAATGTAAATATATAAATTATCTATATTAATATAGGGAAGAATTTCTAAAAATAAAATTTTTTCCATTCTAAGTGATATAACTGTAACATATCTTAGAGTAATATCACTTAAAATTGTAAAACCTGCGCACATTTTTTGAGATACGTTACCCTTGGACAGAATTTTCATTTTTGGACAAACCTTGTATATGAATGTAAAAAAAATGTTATCTGATTATTTCATATTTAGTAAGACTATGTAAAACTTTTTACCAAGAATAACTTTTCTCTACGAAACAAATAAAAAAAAAAGTTTTCCGTAGGGTGTCCACTCAAGTGGACACACTGTATACATTTTGGTGTGGTGTCTTTGTGTTTTGTGTGATATTGTCATTGAGAAAGCGAATTAGAGATCTATAATCGTGTAAGTACATTATTGACAGACATTCACACTGCAGTGAGGGTGTTGAATAGGTGCTTTATTTAGATGGGTGGGTGTACCGATTACATTTTTTGTGTGTGAATCGAAAAAGAAAAACTCGTTTAAGTGGGTTTTGAAAGGTTGTGTTTATTCGTTATTTATAGGGGAATAGTTCAGAAAATAATTCTTATTGTCACGCTTTGTTCAAAATATGAGTTTCTTGAACAGAAAATAATTGATCAAGTATAAATGAACGAACTTGGGTAATTTTTCGTAATATCAAAAAAATTGATTGTATGGAAATATTTGAGACAAACATTTCAAATTTTTTGTGTAAATTCTATTAGAATTTGGAAAAATTCGTCGAAACTTAAGAGTAAAATGTTTTGATGTATAGTTTTTGAAATAATGATTCTTAAAGATTTACAGAAAATCACTTATAGAAGAAATAACACAAAAATGCCATTCATTTCATCACTTTAATTGTGTTTAATTTTCTTTTATAGGAAAATATTTGTCATGCTTTTAGCTAATGATTATAATATTAGTTTTGCAAATCAATCTTAAGGAAATTAGCCTTGTTACTTAATAAAGATATCATTAAAAACACTTCAATTTAGGATTTATATGTGAAAAACGCAAACTTTTACAGCTCAGATATGAAAATAACACCCCGTAAGAGGCAATAAAAAATTTATCTACTAATAAAGGGCATCAATGAGAATACATACACACGATTAAAAGATAATTTTAAGGAAACGGGACTTTTTGGGAATACCCTATAAATGTGTTGCAAAAAATAGAACCTAATAATTTTAAAATTCCGACCCTCCCTTTTTTGACACACTTTGAAGTCGATATCTTTACTAGACCCTAAGCTTAAAATCAGCTTAGGTTCATTTTAATTCGATTTTTTTTTTTGAGTAGGCCTTCGAGCCTTTGTACGAAATAAAGTATCTTTCAAGGTATTAGTCCGTATCTTTGAAACTGCTGAACCCATTTCGTAACGAGAATTTCTTAACATTCGGTGGAGTCATATTCACATATCTCAGGACTTTTCTTTTTTTAAATTTACTAGATCTTTCTATTTATTCTGCCTAATTGAACTCGATTATTTCCAATAAAAATGTATCAATCTGATAACATAAAATAAAGTATTAGAGTTACAACATTCGGTTGAACAGAAAATCAAATTTAAAACCTTATAAATAAACCTTAAATAAATTATTACAAACTACATAGAGGTAGGTAGATATAGAAGATATTCTTCGAATACCCCGAAGGAGAACGTATTCATTTAAGTGTATCTATCGAAGAGAAAACATTCTTAGTATCTTTTCGATACATATCACCTGATAATGATACACCTATTATGTAAATGATATTATTTTTAAATGTAATCATCAATTTAAAAAAAAAAAAAAAAAAAAAAATTCGAATCTGATCAGTTCACTCTATGTAACACATATATCTCATCAATTGAGATAAATAGTTTGCGATATATACCGAGCGTTTCATTTTAAGCTATCCGGGCGAAAATTTCTTTTCATTTTTAGAATTATGTTCCTTATCGTACGATATTTGTTTGCTGGTTGGGAGTTAAAACCTAAAAAACTGGAGACACCAAAAACCGACATCTAGGTTACCTAGGAAACTAAAACGCTTTCAATCGATTCACGTTGCTATGAATTTAGAGAAAATGTAAAACTCTTTTTATAATTGTCAATTTGTATTTTTTGTCAAAATTTTATGTTTTTTCATTTAAAAATTGAGTTGTGAAAGTTATCAGAAGTAAACGATCAAACTAAAAGTAATGTACTCACATATTGGGTTGACTAATAAATCAGAAGGATGTCTTTTTGAAATTAATATTACAATTAATTCATGTACAGTTAAAACTAAAAGTAGGTATAAAATAAAAAAGAATCAAACAAGTATTTGGCTAAAATTAATAACTTCAATTTACAGAAAAATATTTTGTAAATAGAAAAAGTAAGCGCTAAAGATGACCGAACGGTTGATGCAAGTCCTGAGGGATGAAGGTTTTTATGAAATTCTGAGTATAATAACGTTTACTTGGATAATTTTTTATAACAACAATGCATTAAAAAAATTTTCAGATGTCTTGTTTAAAATAGGACACCTGGTATATTTAAAAGAAAAAAATTCTGAGTAAAAGGTTGAGATTGTAAGTCTTTGAGTTCTTTTGGAATTCACCGATGAGGGTGGTTACCATCTATGTGTATTTTAGAGTAGATCATAAGGTTCTTTCTTAGTATCATTGTATAAAAAGAACAATTGTATCTTTTAGTCTAAGCGGTGATGATAAAATTTTGCTGGAATTTTGCGATTGGTAAACTCAGTGAGGTCATCCTTAATCAAATGTGGCAGGCCGCCCAAGAATTACGCGGACAAGCTATTTTTTTAGCGCTTCCATGAAATGGGTATCAAATACAAATAAAATTTACATAATTTAAAAAACTTCATCGCCATCGATTTTGAGGATCATCGCCTATTTTTTTAGTTGTTCCGGTTACGGATCGCTAAACTCGCACTTGAAGCATAGCTTAGAACGCTCTTCATTAAATTGCACCTTTAAAACGAAACAAAAACAAGTGAAAACAAACAATTGACTGAGTTATTTGTTGAAATACCATGCATAGTCAGTGTTGATTTCTTTATCACATTACACATACGAACATGTGACTCATACATAACTGATAATAAAGTATAGTACATATTATAAAATTTTCGCCTAATTGGCGCCCTCACGGCTAAACAGTGATGTTTACGAAAAAATGTTTCAAACAAAAGTTGTTTAATTTTTGATATGGATCATTTTTTATATTTAAACTTTTGTTCTATCTCTAACGGTTTACAAGATGGGTCCTACGGACCCAAGGCCCAATTGACCTATGATGCTCATTTACGAACTTGACCTCACTTTGTACGTTCTGAGTACGCTGTAAAAATTTCAGCTTGATATCTTTTTTCGTTTTTGAGTTATCGTGTCCACAGACGGACGGACGGGCGGACGGACGGGCGGACGGACGGACAACCGGAAATGGACTAATTAGGTGATTTTATGAACACCTATGACAAAATTTTTTTCCTAGCATCATTATTTTTAAGCGTTACAAACTTGGGACTAAACTTAATATACTATGTATATTTCATATATACATGGTATAAAAATCCCAATCGATTCGTGCCTTGGGCAGACAGGCACACATTGCGGTCAAACTTATAACACCTTTTTTGGCTCGATTTTACCACACGTTTTTTTGCTTGTCGTTCTTTAAAAATAGTTTGTTGAGAAGAGTACGAAGAATATTTATAAATTAGACGATGATGCATTTTTATAATAAACATGGTTCGATTTTTCCGTTCAGTTCTATCATATTTGATACACCGACTTTTTTTAGTTTTAAAATAAAAAAGATTTTTTAATGTACAAGCTTTTATTGTACTAAAAAAGTAGAAAATAATTATTTCTATGAGTTACTCATGCATCGTAAAAGCTTGAGGCGCTCCGAAACATTCTTGTTATTTGAAATTCAGTTCCAAAACCTTTTACAAATGTTAGAATGACTATAAAATAATTATTTTCTACTTTTTATTACAATTAAAGCTTGCCCCCAAGTTTTTATTTTTCTCAATAATTTTACCAAAGCGTTTGTACTATTTATTTAAATAACCTGAAGGAGTGTAAGACCTACACCTATATTTTGTAAGAGTTCGTTTCATATCTTTACATACCTATCTATACATATTTGTGTATGTATACTCAATGCTCAATACTCCGTTTCAGTTGTAAGATGATTGGGTTTCTTCTTTATTCATACACGTTTACACGTATACCAACAACACTACAGACAAATTGGTTGCTTACTTTACTTTAGATACTTAAAGATACTTGTACTTACTTGTTCTACATACTACACAACGATACTTATTCGTTTATAGTTTATACTAAATTTACAATATTATAATATGTAAAGCATATATGTATGTAAAATTACAAGTTGATTGATTGACCTAATGAATAGGGTATTATCGTTAGTCAAAAATAAATCATGAAATTTGAAAAAAGTTAAAATTTATGTAAAAATATACTTAAATATTCTGATTTCGAGTCATAAAAGCACATATTTCTTTTAAAATATTAATATTAAAAATCGTAATTTTTTAACTGTATATCACGTGACCTAAAACGCGGGTAAGCCCTGCTGATGTCATAGCGGTACGAGTCATAGACCATCAGTTAGTTCAGTGTAGACAGTTGGTATAATATATCCATAGATAATAAGTATTTATATTTATTATAATCAGATGTCTATGAATATTTCTTTCAAACTTAGTTGTGTTATTTCGAATAGTGATACCCATATTACGTCATCAAATTGGATGCCCGCGTTTTTGACAGTTTAAAAAAGGTTTAAAATTAAATTTATGTTTTTGGCAAAATAGCGTGTGTATTTTTCCGAAATAAATTTTTTGTGGCTTTATATTAGCAAAATCAACATTTTGAAATACTTTTTCGAAAATAGTGGAAGACCCTATTAGAAGGGGTGATATGAAGGACATATAGGAAGAATATAAATACAGACAGACAGACACATACATAGCAGTCAAACTTATAATACCACCTGTTTTTTTTAAATCGGGGGCTAAAAACACAAAAATAGATAAAATATATTAGTGTCTTCACAAAATATAGATAAAAACAAGTAATATCAAACAATTGACCGAATTAATTGTTGAAATACCATGTATATACAATGGCAGTAAAGAAAGATAACCACGCTTAGATAGCCACCACGTATACATACATGTCACGCACACATAGCCGATGCATACTTTTTATTTTCCGCCTGATTCGTGCCCTCTCGAGAAAACAGTGGTGTTTACGAAAAAATGTTTCAAACAAAGTTGTTTATTTTTTTATTTAAACTTCTGTTCTATCTCTAACGGTCAACAAGATGGGTCCTACGGAACCAAGACCCAATGGACCTATGTTGCTCATTTTCGAACTCGACCTTACTTTTAACGTCCTGAGCACGCTGTAAAAATTCAGCTTGATATCTTTTTCCATTTTTGAGTTATCGTGTTGTCAGACAGACGGATAGACGAACACACATTCAATGAGACAATCAGAAATGGATTTTTTGAACACCTATATATAAAATTTTGCTCGTAGCATCAATATTTTGAAGCATTACAAACTTAGGACTAAACTTAGTATATCTTGTTATATTTCATTTATGCATGGTACTAATTTAGGGATACTAGCTCGTCCCATGCAGAATTCCGCAGTACGGTCCCCGTGGGTAAATTCAGGCTAGAGAAATAACATATAAGTGAGTAATTGGCTTTCTTTTTATCTATAGGCAATTTTAATACAGATATGAAAGACAAATTACAACGAACGAACAAAAATAATTAATAAAAATTAATTTTAATATGATTTGGTCTTATAATTTTAATGAATATTATTTTAATTTGACATACCAAAATTTGCTTGTATTCAACCAGAGTTAGTTCACAAAATCTCTCTGAGATGAAAGACGTACTACATCCCTATACTCTTATCCTAGAGAATTTCTCTTTACGATGTTTTAAGAAAAGTAATAGATCAACCCTTTCAATTTGCAGTTACATAAGAGTATATATTTGTATAGGAGGTTCTTTTTAACACCAGAAAACTTGTAGACACTACTTCTATGTATTCAAATTGTACTACTTTCTTCTTTTTTCCTATGTACCGTTCACACATTCGTTTAGAAAGATTCCCATGTTTATTCCTATTCATAAAGTGTGATAAAGTATGTTTGGAATACAATGTTTTCGAAAAAAAAACTCATTACTATGTTATTATCAATTTCGTAGAAATGAGTTTTCTCACATGAGTAACATCACCAAATGGCTGGAAATGGCCCTAAAAAAAGATTTCTGGCTAGGCTTTGTATATTTTTTTTTAATAAGGTAGAGGTTATAAAGTGTAATATACTAGGTGGGTCAATTTCATCTATACACCTAAATTTCTCATTTTGTAGTTAACCAACCAGAAAATAACTTAAGCAAAAGTTGAAGAGTTTGATTGGGGACATCGTGTTCTGACATCACATTGGACCTTGTTCTTCGGATTTCTTTCATTTAAGATCCTAAACGGTAAGAGATAGAATAACACTTTCAGTTAGAAAGTTTACCCTTAAAAATAAAGAAAAATTTTTAAAAAATATTTTTTGGAAAAAAGCTTTCGCAGGAAACGCGAATTAAAAATATCATATCATGTCATTATTGTATTGAATCGAAAGAAATATCTAAAAATTCATAATTCGAAAAAAGATCAAATTATATGCAGATAGAAAAAGTTTGAACCACATTTACCATTTGAAAAATAATAATGTCCAATAAACCCTCGTAAATGTTGTCAGCTCTGGCACCATGGAAACACTCCAATATCAGTAGAAAAAATAATTTTCATGATGGATATTAATGTAATCAGTCAAATTGCAGAGCGACCGAGCAGGACAACGTGTTTTCCTAGAAAAGTTTATCTTTCTTTCGAATTTGAATAAGTTTAATTGAAATTAGTTTCAATTTATTCATAGCATAGTAAGTTTGTTTACTATTTAAACGATAAAATAAACTTTTCAAATACTTTGTATCCAATTCAAAACTGTAACATTGTAATAATTTGCATCTCTTTCTGACTTTAAAGTCTTACATACATATATAAAATGTTGTATATTTGTGTGCGAATCGAATCTATTTACCATGTTATTATTGGTTTTACAATGTACATTCTGTACAGAGTGTTTTAGAATTGCATAGAACAATTTGGACTAAGTGCCCTAGCATAAAATAAACAAAACAAAAAATTTGTATAAACTTTTACCTGTGGGTCGTTAAAACTGCTACTGCAAATGGGTCCACTTTCTGTTTTAATTTGTACGAATTATTATCGCATTATCGCCAGTTAGCGGAGTTTATCTGAAGTATTCTGGTAGTCTCAGTTGGAACTACTGAAATTGGGTCCATTTTCTCTTTTAATAAGGACGAATTATTATCGCCAGTTGGCGGAGTTAAAAATTCTAGCTATCAATAGTTTAAAAATTAAAATTTCATAATTTGTAAATCAAAATTATTAACGTGGGTATAAAAAACTTTTATAAAAAAAATATTTTGACTGGGTTTAGTTTCAAAAAGTTCTTTCTCCATTTGAAAAGGTGTCCAACATTCTTAAAGAAATTTTAACTTCAAAAAAACTATTGGATTTAGGTAAACATGTTTACTTGGCGGTTGATGTTCTTATAACAAGTAAATATTTCTTCAGTCAACGATCTCAATACTTAATTCTAGACAATTAATATTTGTTGGCTTATACATAAAGAATAGCAATTAAATATTTCCCTTACCCAAGAAAATATTTACCTGCTAAGTACATTTATTTGTTTAAACTAATACGGCATTTCTGAAACATCGATTACGTTATAACGAATGAACAAGTCGATAAAATATATGTATTATCGAACACAATTTTCATTATTTTATGTAAAAATTCTACTACAGCTGAGGGTATAGGTGTGTTTGTATAGCATGTATGTCTGGTGAATGTGAAACGAGTGATGTAATTTTTTTTTATTCAAATTAGAACCAAATATTTAATTTTCGACATTGAAAATGACTTTTTTTCTTGATCTATTTTATTGGCTGATAAAATTGTTTTTCTATAATGAACTGTAAATTTACAGATTTGCTCAAAATTTCAATCTGACTGAAATCCATAATGCAAGCAAATTTTTATACCATGCTTATATGTAATATTTTTATTGAAATTTTATAATTTTATTATGTTTTTATTTCTTATTTTTTATTTTCTATGGTTGTAATAATTAGGATTATTCTTATTTTTTGTTTAATCTTCAGTCAACATTTATAGTAATTTTTGATCTAATAATTTGTGCAATTTGTGTAGTTTATTTTGATTTATGTCAAATAAAGATATATATATGTAATATGCATGGTATACTAAGTTTTTATACCATGCACATATGTAATATGAAAGGTATACTAAGTTTAGTCCAAACTTTGTAACGCTTAAAAATATTGATGCTACGAACAAATTTTGGTATAGGCGTTCATAAAATCACCTAATTAGTCCAATTCCGGTTGTCCGTCCGTCTGTGGGCACGATAACTCAAAAACAAAAGAAAATATCAAGGTGAAATTTTTACACCGTACTCAGGACGTAAAAAGTGAGGTCGAGTTCGTAAATGAGCAACATAGGTCAATTGGGTCTTGACCTATGGGTCCGTATGACCCATCTTGTAAACTGTTAGAGATAGAACAAAAGTTTAAATATAAAAAATGTTCCTTATCAAAAAATAAACAACTTTTGTTTGAAACATTTTTTCGTGAACATCATTGTTAACCCGTGAGGGCGCAAATTAGGCGTAAATTGAATAGTTTGTTTAATATATAAATTGTATATGTATGTGCAATGTGATAGAGTAATCAGCACTATTTATGCATGGTATTTCAACAAATAACTCAGTCAATTGTTTGTTTTCACTTGTTTTTTAATAATCTTGCTTTCACTAAATTAATGGTGGAAGCGCAGTTAAACCTTGAATGTATCCACTCTATCCATACACAATTTATTTATTTGCGTTCCCACCATTTATTCGTGATAACTTTATTGAGATAGCAGAAAGTGTGGACTTTTTTAAAATTTTATGCTGTTTTTTAGAGTTTTTTCACTAAAGGTTTTCTTAAATGAATACGTAATACAATACTTAAGAGAGAATTGTACCGTCAAAATCGGTAATAATGACAACGTGGTTATATTATTTAACTTGATTGAATATCACGATAATATAGCCATTCATTCAAGCTTTTTTAGGCTACATAAACAAATATATTAATGAATCGGCTATAAAAACATCGGTTATAACAACATACGGGTTATAGTGACCAAAGACCAGCAATTTTGCTATTTGGAACTATTCAAACTTCCTTTTGAGTCTTAATATCTTTATTTTGGGCTAATATTAATTCATACATCGATTCAAGCAACCAATTTTCATTGGTAATAGTTAGGAATAACGACCAAAATACACATACTTTCACTTTATGTTGAAAATTTACATATCTTTATAACTTTTATCGGTTATAGCGACGAAACTTGTTGTCCCATCAATTTTGTTATTACCGATTAAAGCTACATTTCAACATTACAATATTGAAAGTTTCAACCAAAGTTCAGTAAATTTGAATTCATAAAACAAAACTGGTATTTTTAGTTCTTCCCATTCTACAAAATATTCGTTGAAATATTAGAATTTGTTTTTACCTAAAAACTATCAAAAGCTTTAAGTATTTCGGTTGGTTTATTTTACAAACGCATGACTAATTTTTAATTTATATGTCTTGTTTGGTCATTAATTTTGAAATAACTAAAATTGAAACACTCATAATTCGTAAAAATCCCGTGTACACTAAACAAATTTTACCATCCAAAATGTAATAAATTTGTTAAATATATAAAAAATAAAATAAATATTTTTTTCATATGAAAAGTATTTCATTTAGACTAGGTAGGTATTTTTTTGTATCATGATTAGCATCATCATGTAACGACATGAGTATATCATCCATATACGTTCGTACGATAAATAAATCTAGTTGTTGAGTTGAGAGTATTCGTTCAGATTCAATGTCGTTATACAGAGCGTCCTACCACCCAAAATACAAAGTTAAAATAGTTTGTGTCAGGTCCGACGAAAAGCTGCAGTTTACTCCTTAATTGTTTGATAGTGTGATGTGTCCATCAGGTTATTGCCAGTTTCAAGCAATATATTTTTTGTCTGTGTATATACGTGCTATATAGTATAATTTATATATGGTAACTCCAATAAACCCGAAGCTTTCGACATAAGTCGTTGTTTGGCTGAGTATTGGTGGATAACAACTACACATTTACTTGTACGAAGCTTGTGTGCGTTATATAGTGTGCTGTGCTGGTCGAGTTATTGTTAGTTTCGAACAAACGATGCTTTGTATGTGTTATACGTAAAATGTGTCACATCAAGTATGTAACTACAAGTTATCCGCACGCATTAATAAAATGTAAAAGGCGCGCATGATAGGTTGCGCACAAAAAAACGTACCGAGGTCATTCGATAACTAAATTTTTCTCTTCATACCGGGTTCAATAATAATAAAATCCAATACACTCCAAAAACAGACTGGGTCGGGGAATTCAGAATAGATATGAGACCTCGGCTGCTATATTTATTTATAGTTAATTTGCATTAATGACATCTTTGAATGGGAAATAGAACTATTTTTTCGTTTAAGTAATGCGCGATATCTGTGAATAGCGAGGGATTTATACTTTCGTCACATTCCAATGTTCTGACGTTACGTTTTTTACGGATTCTCTACCTATTTCTTTCTTGAGTAGTGCATGTACAGAAGTTTCACTTCAATAAAAAATATCTAACATGATCATTTTTCGAATTGAATCCTCATAGACTTGGAGACATTGATGCAAATTTTCTAGCTGGATTTTCAAACAGTTTAGCGAAGTTATGGAAGGAACAAAGCTCCCATTTTAAAATTTCGTGGTAAAAACATGTTATCACACTTCACTCTTAATGCGCACAAGTACTTAGTCGCAGTAAACGTTACGGTATTGGTCCCCGCAGTCGTTAACTTAAAAGTAATAAAAGTAAAGTCATTGTGTATGTGAAAGTACCATTGTTTCTGGCGGACATCCTAGGACCGCAATCTTAATTTTTTTAAATAAATTTTTATACGATTTGTTTTCTGAAATTTTTGATAGGACCACCGGTATGTTGTTTTATTTTATTTTTTATTTTTCCGTTATAACGGATGACTGATTTAACAACTATAAGTTATATGTTTAAAAGTTGTTCTCACTCAGCCTATACAATGTATGATCATCCATCCACTCCCTACTGTACAAAATAACAGCTCTAAAGTTGAAAGTACAATATTTTATAGCTCATATTTTTACTGACTTTATTTATTTATTTTTTTTTTTTGTACTACATATCGGGTGATTTAGTTTAACAGTTTAGCTGTTAATGAGAATGCAATCACTTATGGTTCATACATTCAACTTCTTGAATGATGAAAACAACTTTCCCTAACTGCCTTAACCACTGAAACATTAATTATTTATTTTATTTAAACATAGCCTAGAAGTTGAGTAAGCGTGCTCTATGCAAGAGATTTTAAAAGCAAAACTTCGTACAGGAAAAATCTTATAAAATTCATAAAATCAACAGTCGTAAATATTTGTGAAAAAATTAGTTTTACTGAAAAAGTCTCACATGATAAATTATTGTTTAAGTCATTTTCTACAACTATACTAATTATCCAACCTTTCATGTTCTGAATATTAACAGAAAAAAATCAGATTTAATTTTTCTTTTCTTTTCCCCTGAAACCTTCCAGCTTTGATGATTTAACGCAACGATTTGCGTGAATACGCGATTTTGCTACTACCACGCATTTACGAGAAAATTGTATCAATCACAAAGTGTTATACATCGTCCTAGATATGAAATGAAAAGATATGCTGAAAATTTCGCTTTCCTATACTGGGAAGCTAAAATTACAATCAATGAGGAATCTGAAAGCCTCTATTTAACCGTAAAATCCATTACATTGATTAATTACCCGAATTTATATCTAACTTGATAACAAACATTGATTACTAACTAAGGGGCGTGACGAATGGAAACAAAAATTTGATTTTGATACGCTGAAATAGCATGAAGAAAAACCTTTTTCTTCCATCACGCTGATTATAGGTTAGGTAAGGTTATATTGGCTCTCCACGAAAGACAAACTTAAGCTATATAGCCCATTGTGATACCATGTATGTGTTTTACCACCTTTTCCGCTGATAATTTCATTTATCATCCCCTCAATTTCAGAGGCTGAGTACACCTCCTTCATGCATATACCATGCACAACACCAGCCCATCAAAACTATTAATTAAATTAATTTTGCGACGATGTGATGGCAAAAATCGATCGCTACCCAGGGCATTCCGCGGACGGAATTGGTTACGCCTTAACCAACTTAAGAGTAAAGGAAATTTTGGAATTATAATGGAATTCAATAATTGGATTTATGACAAGTAGTAACAGTTTTATATCCAAACAAATAATATAATGATGTCTATCTATAATAATATAAGCCAAAAAAATAAAAACTTTAGTTATCCATAAATTTTTTGAGACGTGTTATCAAAATTAAACTTTATTGTACATTTTATTTACTTAGTAAACATCAATCATTACTTATGACATTGCTTTTGGTGACTTTTTTATGTGTCTGGAAAATTTCTTTTGTTTTGTAAAATTTAATACTCTCAGGCTTAAACATTATAATTTATTAATGCTTTTTGTGTTGGATTTTCTATTTTAATTCTTGTTCAAAGTTTAGCATAGTTTTTGTTCTTGAACTGTCCTCTGTCTGTCTACTTCTTTAATCTACATTTTGTAAAATATTTATAATTATAAGGTACTTAGCGTTTTCTTTCTTATTTTTTTTTTTAAATTTTGAACCAAAATTTTTTTTGACAAAAAGGGAAAGATCATATATAAGTTTTATAACAAAACTGATTTTAATTTTTATTTTTCCATGATAATTTGAAGTTACAGACGGTTTTAAAATAAAGGCAAAAATAAAGTTCGTAAAAAATCGTTGTGACGTAATAATGTTAAATGAATAGTATACACTATATACAATTAGAATAGTATACACTATATACAATTATTAGTTAACATTATGACGTTACACGATCTTTTACGAACATTTTTTGTCGGGTATTTTCGATTCTCTTTTGAAAAGTTCTTTTAAAACTGCTTTTAACTTTAAAATAATCATGAAAAAATAAAATTAAAAACAGTTTTCTTATAAAATCCATGTAAAATCTTTTCATTTTTGTCACAAAAAAAAAGATAATAAACTTTTTTCAAAATGACAGGATACGTCATACGGGCGCAAGACCTAATTGACTTATATTGCTCATTTACGAACACAACCTCACTTGTTTTGTTCTGAATACACTATTATTTACTATTGATATCTCTTTTCGTTTTTGAGTTATCGTGTCCACAGACAGATGGAAAAACAACCCGAAATGGCCAAAATAGATGAATTTATGAACACCTATACCAAAATTTTGTGCGTAGCCTCAATATTTTTAAGCGTTAAAAACTTGGGTATAAATTAAAGAATACCTTGACTTTCAGTGTGTTCATTATAAAAGTATCAGCCCTTAACAACTTTTGACCTGATGCCTTTTCAAATAAGGAAAGGATGAAACCTAAAATTCTCTAAAATCCATTTTTGAACTGCGTTTCGTAATTCTTTATGAACGATTAAAAAGAGGTTTTAATGAACCGATAGTGAAAAGTATAACTTTCTTTATACCAATAAATTCAAAAGAGATCAACCTTCTATTTATTTAATTTATAGTTTTGCATGCCTCATTTCATTGTCCTTTCTACATGTTTAATATTGTCCTTGACACATGTTGTACTCTCTATTTTCCGATAATAAATTTTCTTATCCATGTCAATTTTTATACAGAACATTTTTATACCGATTACAACACTACTTATATGAGATAGACAGACAACTAGGTTACACCATCCAACTCCATCCTATTTATATCTATACCTTTATTCTTGGTTATAGTTGTCATGTGGAATTGTATTTTGATAAGATAAATCTCATATCACCAAGTAGTAGTATATAAAGTAAAACCTTTTATGAGTGTTCTATCACATCATTTAGATATAGGTGGCTACAAGAGTTTTCAAAAGTGCTGAACTTTTATCAAATATTTATTGCTTTTATTTTAGTAGTTAATTCTACATCAAATTCGCAAAGCGATATGTAAAGCGCTTTTTGATGTGTTATTTGTACCCCTTAGGGGAGTGTAGAACTAAGTTTTGCAAAAAAAAAAGTTGTGCTAATAAAACTACAAAATTAGGAGTTTTTCACGTATTACTCAGATAGCACATTTTTTTCTTGCAAGACATAATTTCACACCCCCCCCCCCTAGGGGTCCAAATAGCATACCAAAAAAACAACTTTACGAGGCTCGCTAGTTAAAGCTATCAACAAATTTCCATCTCTATCTTTTACATTTTGGAGATAATATACAACAAAGTGGTGCCCTAATTTACCCTTGACGAGAAAGCAATGATGTTTATGAAAAATGAAAAATTTCAAACAGAAGTTATTTATTTTTTTATAAAGAACATTTTTGAATTTAAACTTTTTTTCTATCTCTAACAGTTTAACATAAGCAAAACTCAAACTTTAACATTTCTTAAAGTCATGCAAATTTTGCAAGCGTCATATCGCAAAAACTATTAGACATAGGGAGCTGCGGGTTGGCTTCAATTGTTTCAAGTTTAATATAAATTCAAAATAATAGTAGAGACTAATGTCAAAAGCTTAGTTTTTATAATTGAACTGTGAAAAATTTTTCTGGTTTTCTTCCAAATAATATACCAAAAAGCAGCTTCCCATCGCGTTTTGCGATCTAAATTTTTTTATAAGATTTCACTGGCGTAATAATATGCTTTATTTTTTTACGTCAAAATATGTCTACAGCACAATTTTCTTTCTTAAGTAAAGTTACTTTTAAATAATTCAACGCCAAAATAATTCTACTTCGATATATTTCTTCTTCCTGAGGATTATACTTTACCACTAAACAAAACCAGCTTAAATATTTTTCTACTCCAAAATAATTATACTCTCAAAAATGTATTCCTTAAAATATTTCTACTTTTTTTAAATAATTCTACTTTGAAAGAACATTACTCCTATCAAATTCAATTATCCAATATGGTACAAAGAAACTAAAGCACATAGAATTTTCAAAAAAATATAGTTTTAGGTTTGTTTGCTGTCAGAATATTTTAGTACCTATCAATTTTTGTAATATGTATTTATGGAAACAAATGATGAACCATTGAAACTAACAGGAATACAATTTTTGAGAACAACTACTTTTGAGTGTTCTTGTACCGTAATATTTTTTGAACAGAACACAATATGTGTAGTGTGTAGATCATCATAAAACTAGAAATTATTTTATTTTATCGTTGAAACGTAAAAATAAAGAATATAACACAACTATACTACTAAAGTAGAAATTGAAGGTTTTAGTTTTGTGAGAGCAAAATTTAAGAGCATGTGAGAGCATAAGAGCATGTAACGCTAGCAACATGCATGCATGGCAAGCATACATGCTATTATTTTATATCAATCAATAATAGTATTGTGATAAGACATTATACATTTTATATACAAAATAATGTAATATTTTATTGTATCATAAAATAAGAAGCACTTTAAAAACGATCAGATCACTGTCATTAGATTTGACACCAGTGGCGGGAGTACTGGGATATTATGATATGTTGACGTGAATGTGGATTTTGATATAGCTATTCTGGAAAGATGGTTTAATTGAAAATGTTGTTTAATAAAACGTATCAAAATATCTAACTAATAGAATCTTGATAAACGTGATATTTTAAAAATTGGAATGAAATAATTTTAACACAAAAATTGATTTACCAAAAACTATTCTCATTATTCGAGGAAGGCAAAAAAAATTTTGTTTTGAAATTTGATGAAACTCGGTGGATGAGGTAATTTTGATCCAAAAAGTGTAAAAATCAGGTTAATTTAATGATTGGATGCAGAGTTTCTCAAATATCGCAATATTTGGATCGATTTTAGTCCGAATCTCAAAAACTATTCGACCAGTCATCAAATGCACCAAATTTTTGTACTTTTGGGGTCAAAATTACTTTATATACTGAGTTTTATCGAAATTGGGGATTTAAAAATTTTTTCGATTTATTGCAATTTGTTTTAGGGGTATCCCTTTAAAAAAATCGAAGAAAACTAAAAAAAAAAAAAAATTGTTTTGAATTTTGATGAAACTCGGTCCATATAATTTAAATCCATAAAATTTTGAACATAAGGGAGGATAATTGAGGGCTATAACGTGATATTTATTGTTTTTAAACAACATATTTGTTTCGTAATTAAATAACAACTCTTTTTTTGTTTCAGGTGAGTTCATTCATTTAGAATTCCAAGAAATAATCGAAGTAAGACGTAAGTAAAAATAATTATTATTACTTCGATTACTTAACAACGAGTAAAATCAATAAGAAGATTTAAAAATCCAATCCTATTTTCGTTTCATTATAATTCGGGAGATGCACGGGAAAATCTATGCGAGATGAGTACATCGAAATTTAACTATCCCGTGATCCTTGCTCAATCTCGTATAGCTACAATCAGACGGGAAATTTAACTCCTGAAAATTAAAATCATTCCAGAGAAGGTTTTTTCGATATGGCTGTATCGTGAAACATCTGCAACTTTTCATCAAATTTTTTGCACTTAACAAATTATGAGGAAACTTTTAGGGTGCAGATCTATTATCTCCGATTGAAGATAGGTGTATGAAATTAATTGGGTGTAATGATGTAAATTCATCAATCGCTATCTCTCTGTCCATATTTCAGGATACAACTATATCGAGAAAGTCGCCCCGGAATAATTCCAATTTTGTGCGTTTATCACTCCAGCCTTCTGCCTATGATTGGGCTGTTTATATCGAGTCTTGCTGTAAAAATAGGATATCTTTGACTGGTATTAGCCTCTTAAGTCTCGACTGTACGCACTTCTATGTGCTTCTTTTCTATACGCTTATTTACCTTCACAATTAAAAGGACACAATTTTTCAATTTGTGCTTCCGTGGTCGATGACTCAGCTGGTAAACTAAGATAGTTGAATCAATAAAAATGGTAAGCACTCACAATCTCTGAAAAATCACGAAAAATGAATTAACATTTCGTAACATTTTCAAAAATTATCTACAAATTCGAGAAGAGCTTGGAGCAAAATATTATTTTAGGAAGGGGACTGGTTAGTTGTATTTAATTTGATGGCTTATACTGCAGCAATTGGGAGCCATAAATTCAAATTCGACATAATAGGGATTATCTCTATGTTATCATCTTCGAAGAATTTTTTCCATATATTTCCCGAACCTTAATGCATTACGATAATTTAAGAAAATTCTACTATAAATATTTCTAGAGGAACTATAAGAAGTTTAACTATAAAATATTACAAACATTTTATAGTGACAATTCTAGAAAAATATAACTTTAGTGTTGGAGAATGAATTCTAACATATATAATAACACATATAATACAATATATAATATCATACACAAGTCATAAAAATCACATAACCTAACCTAACGATAAAGATGTTAACAACTTTATGTCCAAAAAAAGACTTAAAAAAGTTTAAAAAAACATACAAGCAAAACTATATTATATATTATATATGTATTATATAATATATATACGTATCATATTATATGTTATATATGTTCACATATTCGTATTGTAAAAATGTGTTAAAATTTTATAACATAAATGATAATATTTTTATTTCGTCTTTATATTATTATCACAGCAAAAAAAAAAACTCGTTGAATAAGCGATACCAGCCAAAGCCAGTTTACTCGGAACCTATTAAGTCTATTTTTGAGTAATTTGACATTAAAACTACAAAAATTTACACTATAATTGGTTTTAATTTTTGGTAGGTTACTTAGCTGCGTAATTAACGTAAATTATTGGTAGAAAGAAATTGGTAGATGATAAAGTGTTCTGGACTTTTTGCTGCAATTGATTTGAAGTTTGTATAAATATCAATTTTATTAAAGATAATAAGCGAGTTCTCTAGGATATTTCGAAATAAATCAGTACCCAATCCTAGCGAATTAGATGCTTATGAAATACATATACATTAAAAAACTGGGTAATGAAAAAATGAACTTGGATGAGGGACCTATTCCAAATTCGGATTTAATAAAAATTGCCAAGACAAGGTTGAATTATTGAATTAATAATATATTTTGAAAGTGAAAAATTATTTACTTGCATGATGTGTTTTTGATTTGTAATTTTTAATTTTGATTTGTATTTTTTATTTAAATATCAGAATCATATGGTAAAATACTCAAACATCATTGGCCTATAATAATCATGCTATTTGGCCAAGCACTAGTCAACTCATACCGATGATAACTACTTGGTCGTCAAAGTACGTATTTACACAAAAATTGATGAAATAAGGGCAAAAATCGAAATTTATTTGTGGAAACATATTCTTCTATATAACCCAATTTGGAAAATGATGGTATTCAAAAGGTTTAAAATTCTAAGGTAAGCAAATAGAAGATACCGAAATACGTTATGTTGAACAAATTTTTTTTCCTTTTCTTGATATTTAAAATTATCAATTTATTTTTTAGTTTTGACACATTTTGATTAATAATGGCGATTATGCACAATCCTAAATTAGCGACGGACTGGAATAGTATATTTTCACAGACCTTTTCTTAAATCCTGGTAATTACACCAGTATTCTAAAAAATTTTGGGATCCACAAAAAGTCATTCGATGGGCGACATCAAACATTGTACTAAGGACATTCATTCTAGTTACATATATAATAATGATGATATTTTTTAATATTCATATTTTATTATCACAATGAATTGTTACGGATAATGGTTATTGTCAAATTTATAAAATGTTTTCTTTTTATTAAACTCAGCTTCTAATAAGAATGTTTTGAAATTTTATTTTATTTTTTGGAAAAATAATAAATCTTCATTCAGAATCATGTATATTAGGAATTTTATTTTTTAAAAGTTAATAGTTAATTTCATTTCAAAAACAAAAAATACTAAAAAGTTTTTTTAAAATCAATATAAAGTATTTTTGAAAAAAAAAAATAGCTATGAGTTTGAAAAATTTAATGAGTATAAGCCGGGCTTTTGTATCTTTACTCATCAAAGAGTGACATAAAAGTTACTTATTTGATCTTTAGTTTTTGTGATTGGTTCATTATATAATTTTAATAATTTTTTTTCTCTATCGCGAATCATTTTCAAGATCCTCAAAGCAAAAATTATTGTAAAAGAGGAAACAGTATAAAATCGACGGTTTGTATATATTTTTAACCGACTTCAAGCAAAAACAGAGGAGGTTATCAATTCGACTGTATTTTTTTTTTTTTATGTTTGTTACCTCAGAACTTTTGACTGGATGAACTGATTTTGATGATTCTTTATCTGTTTGAAAGCTGGTACTTTCCGTTTGGTCCCATTTCATTTTGGTCTAGTTCTGACAACGGCATCTATGAGAAAATCATAAAAGTCTTAAATTTGCATTAAGTATGCACGACAAGAGGACGAATAACTCAATATCACTTCGATGATTCTTTTTTTAGTGAAAAATTAGTTAATGTACTTTAGATTCACTAAAAATCACAAAATAAAAAAAACTTCAGAAGAAAAAAGAAAACCGACTTCAAAAGAAAAATTTTTCCAAAACAAATTAAAATGCACTAAAAAGTAAACAAATAATGATAATATAATGGAGTTAAAATTATCGTTATTTTTGGAGTCGGTGGCAGCCAAGGAAACAACTCTGACAGAACAGTTTGCTACATTAGCTTGGCTGACACCGACTCCAAAAATAACAATAATTTTAACTCCATTATATTATCATTATTTGTTTAGTGCATTTTAATTTGTTTTGGAAAATTTTTTCTTTTGAAGTCGGTTTTCTTTCTGTTAAAAGTTTTTTTTATCATACTAACTTTCATCCTCTATTTTATCCTTTCAGGGCATGAATTTCAAAAAATCCTTTCTTAAATGACACTTACTATATAAAATCAATATCCTCTCGAAATAGGACAAGCGTTTCTATATCAATCGGAGTATTTGCCTCTCCCCCCTCAGATCATTTTTCCCGGTAAAAGGTTTCTGATCCTAAATAATATAAAAAAGAAACATTAAAAAAAACACATCAAAATCGGAGCTGCTATTGAGTACTTCCGAGTAAAAACATTCATTGATGCGACTACAGACTTAAACAGAAATTTTATAAGAAAGTTCAATGAACCGAACAAAACTTTTTCATTTTGCTTTTTTAATGAAATTTTTTTATCGAATAATGCATACAAAAATTAAAATATTTATAATTAATGCAAAATAATGTTTCCGTTTTATTTATTTTAGTCCATAATTTATATTCGATATACTTTAGGCACTTTTATTACTGTTGAATAATTTATTGTGGAGTTTGAATAATGATTTTTATTAAATTGTTAAAATTTAATTAATAGGAAGGTTATTTAATTGAAACGAAAAACAAAATTGGACACATTGGACTAGTCCTGAGTTCACTATTATTTAAAAAGTTGAGTAATCATCAAAAGAATCAATTTCTCGATATTGTCTCGGAGGTGATCGAAATGAGCAAAAATTTGCGAAGGAACCTCGTGAGTGACATAAACTCACACTTATTATTTGCGTCCTGAACACGCTTAACAACTTTTCCGTGGTGAGTTTTCGTCATGATGGACGAACGGACAAACTACTTTTATAAAAAAATTGTTTGAAGCATCAATACTAAACTTAATAAACTCTGATATATTTTATACCTTGGGCTATAAAAATCGCAAGGAAAATATCTATAATCAAAAATTCATTATATGCAGGATATTTAAACAATTAACTCCGCTACAGTTTCAATGTTGTCTTTTTTTTGTCACCAATCACCGTCTGATATCATTTTATGCAAAAACTATTTATTCTGTTTATAAATAAGCCCTCTATTTTTTTATATCTATCTAATCATCTGTAATTCCGTTAAAATTTGCCTTTTCGATAAGCAATCTATCAACAAAAAAGATTTATTACTATACATTTTTGACCTACGGATCATTAAATATCTACAACTAACAAAAATTCATTAAAAAAAAAAGTTGAATTCTATAGAGAAAGGTTTTTTTTATTTATTTTTTCGTGTTCGGTTTGGTTTGTTGGTGTGTGTGTGTGTTTGTGTGTGTGCTGTGGTTAAATAGGCGAATATTTTAAGAGAGAGAAAATGAAAATGAATGATATTACACAATCATCCCCTCCATTTTGTTGGTTGATTCGTTTGCACGTACGTACAAAGTCTAGTGCTGGATGTGGTGTTTGATAATTATTTCAAACTGACTTTTGTCAAAGCTGTTTCTAACAAAACTAAATAAGGGTTTCACGCAGAAGAGTGCTCAGCTATACGTACCTTTCGAACGTTCTAGCTTCAATTAATGATTGTAAAGAAGACTACAAGGTAAAAAATTTTTGCTGAATATCACTATGTCAGCAGCGGGGTCAACGTCATACTAATTGGAACAATGAGAGAATAGTAAGCATTAGCAAAAGCTATGGTGGACGAGTCAATGCAGTATGGGCCCTACTGGTTGGCGATTCGCACAATACTTCTGGTAGGTAGGCTTATTCAATACTGTAATATAAATTAGGCTAGCATAGATACTAAAGTATCTGTATCTATACCATACCAGCATTGTAGTAAACGCCATACTTTTCTTATCGTGTTGGTACTACATACATAGATAATTAAATATAACAACTCTTAAAAAGAGTCTAACACTCCTTCCGTGCGTAAGTCATATATAACTCTTATTACCCCAAGGAACAACTGAGAATATACAATTTTATGGCATAGATTTCTACGGTTTTGACAAATATTATTGAACTATTTATAATATCGTACTCAATTTTGAATCAATTCATTTTTTTTTCTATTCATCAATTTTAAGCTTGTTCTACAACTAAAAACTGTTCAGACCTCTTGGAAGAAAAATGACGACAGTATTACCAATTTTCAACCGTTCCCTGAAACTTTGACTGTCAAATCCTACTCCCGCTTCTACACCTATTTCGTTGGCTGTGCTGGTTAACTAGATATTACAAGCATGGTAATATAGTACTCCACTACGTTATATAACTTACTTTATAGGTAGTTACTCTGCTGTGCTCGTATCGGGTGTATGTTGTATAGGAATACATGATGAAGAGAGTTCAAGTTGACTGGTATATGCAGATAAAATACAATACAAACAAAATATTTCAATATAGTATTATGTAGGTATTCTACAAAATGTTTCAGTTTTGTTTACAATTCCTTAATGAATTCCCGTTAAATTATCTGGATTAAATTTCAAAAATTAATCGAAAAAAAGTGAGAATAGAACTTTTTTTCTCATTTCTTTACAAAATATGAGAATAACATAAAAAAGATTACGAAAAGTGAAGTTAAATTTAAAATCGACTAAGAAAGACTGTTAATGTTAGTTTTTTAAACTACTTATAAAGCAGATAAGACAAAGAGGTCGAACATAGTATTTGACGTCATATACGGTATTTGATATAAGATATCCATGGTAAATTTTGTTTGTTAGAGAGAGATACAAACACAAATTCTTGATGACATTTTAATATTTATTCGAAAAAATTATTTTTCAAAGCAACGTTCAATCGTTAAATTTTCCATTACTTTTGCCTTCTCAAAATGACCATATTAATACAGTTTCATCAAATATCAACAAAAACAAGTGACAACAAACAATTGGCTGAGTTAATTGTTGAAAATTCATGTATAGACAGTATTGATTACACACATTACACATACATACATGTTTCACATATGTAACTGAAATTCCCATATAACATACTATACGAAAAAAAATTTCAAACAAAAGTTTATTTTTTCATAAGGAACATTTTTTATATTTAAACTTTTTTTCTATCTCTAACGGTTTCCTAGACAGAATTGGCCTATGTTGCTCATTTTCGAACTCGTCGTCACTTTTTACGTCCTCAGCACGATATAAAAATTTCAGCTTGATATCTCTTTTCGTTTTTGTTGATAAATCGTAATGACGGACGGACAGACAGACAGACAACCGGAAATGGAGTTATTAGGTGATTTTCTGAACACCTATACCAAATTTTGTTCATAGTATCAATATTTTTAAGCGTAACAAAATTGGGACTAAACTTAGTATATCTTGGTATATTTCTTATACATGGTATAAAAGGTACTAAATATTTTTCGATTTCTCGAAATACAAGGGTATCCCTGTAGAAATTGGGAAAAATTCAGAAAAACTTTTTTGTCTTTAATTTGATTAAAAATCATTTTCTACTTTTATTAAAATAAACGTTTTTCCATTTATAAGTATTTTTATTTAAAACACAAACATTGTATGCCAATCAAATATGACGATATCCATTGGAAAGACAGATCTTGCTTATAATAAAATGCTTTATCATCCGACTTATATATGTTAATCTTGTTTTTCTCTGAAAATACTTTCATTTGATACCCATGTTATGTAATTGCATTAAAAAAAATAGTCTGTCATCTTGGGCAGTCCACCATATTGGATTTAGAATGACGTCACTAAGCTAACCATGCATTGTCATTCAAAATTAAGTGAAATTGAAACTTTAAGCTCAATCGGTTGTGGATGTCTTTGTTAAAAGTCACAAGATTTAACCCCAAAAAAAAACATACATACACACTAGATAAAAAAATTCTCGCCAATGAGCGCAGACTTCTTGCAGACCCAGTATGTACTTGATAAAGTTATACGGAGAAGTGTAATATATATACACATCTCTTTATATATATATATATATATATATATATATATATATATATATATATATATATATATATATATATATATATATATAAATATTTTAATTAAATCAAGTAATTTAAATTTCTGATTGAATATTAATAACTAAATTACAAAATTGTTCTCTTCAATGCACAATACCAGAATACCAACAACACTCATAAAGTCCATTTTAAACGTGCCATCATCCATCCAGAGAAATAATATCCTGGAATATATTAATTTATTTATTTATATCATACGTATTGCAATTAAGGAGTTAGATTTAACACAATTATTTATTTATGCATTTATTTATTGTTTAACTTTCTGTCATAGAATAATTATCTGTGTCAAAACCTCAAAACAAACTATAGATGATATTTTATTAATTGATTCAAGCTGTTAAAGATTCATTGAATCTTGCATAGAGTGAATTAAATTAATTTATTGTAGGCAGAAACCAAAATCAACGGGAATCAAGAAATATATATTTTATAAACTCGAATATTTGAATAAAGACCAAAAATTTTCTCATTTTAAGAAAAATTTTGACTGGTTTATCATATTGTACATTTATAAATTATTTTAAATAAATTTTAAATTACGTAAAAAATAAAAAGATGATTTTTTAACCTTGTCAAACCTTGTGAAGTCCTGGTCTCCGAATTAACCACATTAGTAATAGCTAATGAAAAATCGACAGTGAGCTTCAAAAAAAATTCCAGTAAGATCGGATCAAATTTGCCTGTGTTATCAAAGAAATCAAATTTTTTAGCTTGTCATGACGTCATCCAAAACCAAAAAATTTAACTTTGTTCTATCAAAACCAAATTTTATCCAATTTTAATAAATCAAGTAACTAAATTTGGGTCATACTTTTAAAATTTGTGATCAAAATTAACCTAGCTCTAATAGGTTTCAAGAATGTGGAGTCCTGGTCTCGGAATTCAACACATAAGTGATAGCTAGCGAAAAAATGACATCACAGCTGAAAAGAATGACCCAAAATTAGTGGGTTACAAAAAAATTATAATATGATAGGATCAAAATTGCCTGTGTTATCAAAAAATGGAATTTTTTTACTATGACCTCATCAGAATCCAAAATTTTTAATTTTGCTCAATCACATCCAAATTTTATCCAATTTTGATAAATCAAATGTGTAATCCTACTAAATTTGGGCCATACTTTTTGAATTTGTGATCAAAATTAAATTAGCTACAATGGGTTTCAAGAATGTGGAGACCTGGTCCCGGAATTAAGCACATTAGTGATAGCTAGCGAAAAAATGGCATGACCGCTGAAAAGAATGACCCAAAATTAGTGGGTTTCTAAAAAAATTCCAATAAGAACGGTTCAAGATTGCCTGTGTTATCAAAAAATGGAATTTTTTTACTTTATGACGTCATCAGAATCCAAAAATTTTAATTTTGCTCAATCACATCCAAATTTTATCCAATTTTGATAAATCAAGTGTGTAATCCTACTAAATTTGGGTCATACTTTTTGAATTTGTGATCAAAATTAACCTAGCTACAATGGGTTTCAAGAATGTGGAGACCTGGTCCCGGAATTAAGCACATTAGTGATAGCTAGCGAAAACTTGACATGACAGCTGAAAAGGATGACTCAAGTTTAGTAGGTTTCAAAAATAATTCCAATAAGATCGGATCAAAATTGCCTGTGTTATCAAAAAAAATGAAATTTTTGAACTTTATGACATCATCAGAATCCAAAAAATTTAATTTTGCTCTAGAACAACCAAATTTTAACCAATTTTGATAAATTAAGTATGTAATTCTACTAAATTTGGGTCATACTTTTCAAATTTGTGATCAAAATTAACCTAGCTCTAATATATTCCAAGAATGTGGAGTCCTGGTCCCGAAATTCAGCACATAATTGATAGCTAGCGAAAAAACCGACATCACAGCTAAAAAGAATGACCCAAAATTGCTGGGTTTTAAACAAAATTACAATTTTGATGGATCGTTTTCATTAACTAAATGATTTTCGCTTCGACCGCATATTTATGCTTTATTGTTATTGTAGTTCATTAAGATCTTCTTACAATTTTACCAGATCATGATTCTTAATTTTGTATAGCAGAAAATTACCCTACGACACATTTAAAATCATAAACGCAATATTGTTTTATAGTCAAACAATTCCATCGCGTTCCGTTAAATAATAATTACATATACACTGAGAGGTA
This sequence comes from Chrysoperla carnea, assembly GCF_905475395.1. Lineage (NCBI taxonomy): Eukaryota > Metazoa > Arthropoda > Insecta > Neuroptera > Chrysopidae > Chrysoperla > Chrysoperla carnea. The sequence goes on from NC_058337.1 coordinate 132,503,593, forward strand.
TTAAAAATCAACAAATGTGCGGCTTTTATAAGTTAAATCCTCAATATATTCCTTAAGTTTTTACCTTTAAATTCAAACCAAAATGAAGAATTGTGCATGAATAAAAACAATGAATTGATAGTTTGTTTCTTCTAAACCGTTCAAAGAATCGATATGAATTTTTCTCAAAAAGATGATTAATTAATAAATAAAATTTCAAATATATGGTATCATTTTCAATTTACGGTATCGAAATACTTTAAAGAGTTGAAATGAAAAGGATAACAAAAATTAAAAATTTTATTTATCAATTAATCACCCTCATAGAGGGTCTTTTGTGAAATATTAATGTACTTTCGGTACGGTATGTGAGAAAAGTGCCCTTGTTTTGATAAAAAAAACTTACTTTTATAGTTAATTTCTCCTAAACCGTTCAGAGGTTTGATATAAATTTTTCACAAAACACGTACAAAATGATGATTAATTGTTAAATAAAATTTCAATTTTTTTGGATCATTTTCTTTTTTTGGTATCGAAAAACCTTCAATTGTTTAAAATTTATCAGGCGAGCGAAGCGAGCCTCTACTAGGTTAAAATGTAACTTTGTGGTCGTAAACTTTACAAAAAAAATACAAAAGATTTAGACATGAAATGAAATGTTGTAGTTCCATATTTATGTCTAGAAGTGTTATCAATCATTATTTTTAGAAAAAATTGTATAAATAATAAATAATAAAAAACAACAGTATTTTTTATTTATTACATGTATGTATACAATCTATATATATGCAGAGACAGTGGCACCATCTGTGAGCTACATCTAATACCAATATATAATTGGCTACATTTAATATTCATTTTAATTGAGTGGCCATCTGTAGATTCTTTCAAATATTAAAAAACGTCATAATGAAAAATACAAAAAACGTGATAACAAAACATAAACAATTAATTTTTGTAGTTCTACAGTAGAATAACTAAAAAAATTGAGTGATATTAATACAAGAAATGAAAAAATTTTAATTATTGTTATTATAATTTTAAAGATATCAAAATTGTTATTAAAGCAATAAAATGAAACGACGTCGTACGTTGACGGGTCGTAAAGAGCGTGATCGTAATTGATCATTAATGGGTGATGATCGGAAAGGACGAAAACAAGATCAAGAAGAATTATATCTCTATCGAGATGATATTAATTTTAAAATGTATGCAGAAAATTTTGAGATTGCTCAAAAAAATTTGAATTTTGAAGTATGTAATGTATGTCATGGTCGTTGGTTGGTTTACAAATTCAAAAAAAATGAGTTTTGTTGTATTTGTCATAAATTTAAAATAAAAAATGAATTGAATATTTTCACAGCGGATAATAACATGGATCCTGGTTTACAACCTGATGTTTTAAAGAAATTAACGTTTGTTGAGGAACAATTAAATAAATAATATTTGTCAATAATTGCAGTACAATTTTATTTTAGAAATATACATTTTATATGATACCATTCGCGAGCCATTACAAAGTTATACTTTTAGCTAGTATATAAATAAAGTTATTTCAATTCTCCAAAAACATTGGGAAAACCACTAATGACGTCAAGCAGAGTGGACCATTAAAAGAGTTGGTAGTTATTCTTATATTCGAACATTATTGTTAAAAATTACTACAGTTTTTTAAAAGATATAAATTTATTCAACAATTACTGAGACTGATCTTTCTATTTTAAGCCACCAGTGGCAAAATGATTATCCCATTATCGACTCCTTCCCGTGTATACATTCCCTACAAGCTTCACTAAACTCATTTTAATTCTCTAAAATATAATATTAGAAATATAGTAATAATACAAACTATAATAATATATATATTTCTATATAAAGTTACCACAAATAATATTATTTATACCACAACTTAGTAGCTGTAAGTTTGTAATATTTTACATAAGTCGTATTTAATATTATCAAGTATAAAATGGTAAATGTATTCTTGTTGTATGTATTTTGCTATTTATTTATTCTATCTCTAGTTTTAAAATTTTCTTGTTGGTAATAATAATTCAAGTGTTTGTTGTAATGGTACGAGAACTGGCAACATTTTGAGATTTTATTTTAAGATGGTTGAATTTTGAAAATTTCATTATTTAAGTATATACAACTAAATCTTATAGAAATTGCAGCAATACTTAAATAAGTTGCAGACGTTTTTATACCATGCATATATGTAATATGCAAGGTATACTAAGTTTAGTCACTAAGTTTGCAACACTTAAAAATATTGAATTTTGGTATAGGTGTTCATAAAATCACCTAATTAGTCCATTTTTGGTTGTCCGTTCGTCCGTCCGTCCGTCTGTGGACACGATAACTAAAAATCGAAAAATGATATCAAGCTGAAATTTTCACAGGGTACTCAGAACGTAAAAAGTGAGGTCGAGTTCGTAAATGAGCAATATATATAGGTCAATTGTGTCTTGCGTTCGTAGGACCCATCTTGTAAACCGTTAGAGATAGAACAAAAATTTAAATGTAAAAAATGTTCCTTATCTAAAAATAAACAACTTTTGTTTGAAACATTTTTTCGTAAACACTGTTTACCCGTGGGGGCGAAAAATTAGACGTAAATTGTATAGTATGTATTATATAGGAATATCAATTATGTATGTGTGACATGTATGTATAAGTAATCAACACTGTCTATGCATGGTATTTTAACAATTAACTCAGGTAATTGTTTGTTTTCACTTGTTATTTACAAGATTTAATTCAACTTGAATTGGATCTAATATTGTAATTGAATTTTAAAGTAGTTATTCTCATCGGAATACCGAGTGGGCTGAATTTTTCCATGTAAATTTCCTTCTACAATCCATGATTAGCTAAGTAACAACCGGAATTTCGCATAGGTTTCTCAATATTGGATAAACAGGGTGAACCATTTTAATCTATTATGGCTAGTAGCTTCTTTTGTAGTTAACCAATCTAAAAATACCTTGTACAAATGTTTCAAAGTTTGAAGAGGGACATCATATTCTGACATCAGATTGAACCTAGTTCTTTGGATTGCTTTTAGTTAATTTAGATCCTAAAAGGTAAGAGATTATTTTATCTTTTATTGCTCTTGACAACTTTTGGTTAAGGCATTTTTCTGTAACCATCGATTTTTCTTTCGGATAAATTGAATAATAACTTTTCTGGAGCCAATCGTTTTTCGAAAAAATGTTTAAAATGAGTATGAAACGATGAATTTATGATGATCATCTTTCTAATTTAAAGTATTATTCTATCCCTTACCTTAAAGAATCTAAATTGACCATTAACTCAACCCGAAGGACTAGGTCCAATCTTTTGCAACAGCTCCAATCTTTTGAATAGTTCACTATAATACGAGCTAATAGCTATTATAGTACTTAGTTTTATATTAAAAATACTCTTTAAAGGTCAAGCTTTTACTCAAATGTAGAATAGTTCTTTCGTTTCTTTCTACACATCTGTTTTTGGTTAATGGTTTCTATAAGATTACACCTTTACTAACGGAAGTGACTAACGTTTATTATAATTATATATCTGTATCTAGGTATGATTTACATCAGATTAAAAATAAAAAAATTTACTAAGTTTAAAATAACATACTCAAACTTTTATGCTTCCTGTGTAAAATTTCAGCGATAATCTTGAATAATACAAATAAACAAAATTATTTTAAATAACAACAAATATATTTTATTATATTACATATTTGTTAATAAATATAAGGTGTTTACAAAAACGTGTCCATAATTTTATGAGTTTGTTCTAGATATCTTAAGTTTATAAAAAATCATATGAACATGGTTTTTGAAAACTGCACCACTTGCAGTAACGGACATCAAAATCTTTGCGCAACGTTTCTCATAAAAATACTCCCTCCCAGCTTTTGTTCGATTCGACAAAACGGTTTCCACGATTCTGCGAAAAGACTGTTCGACTTAGACCGATAGACTAAAATGTTTGTCTTGTTGCAAATAATTAAAGTCCCCAAATGTCAAAATTCTGGCAAAAAAATAACTTATTGTGTTTTTTTTTTCATAACCATTTTTCCGTTTCTTTAACTATGACTTACTTTTGACATTTAAGAGCTTAAAAAGGATATTAGTACAATTTTGTATGATTTTTATGTTTCTAGTCAATGAAAGCGATTGGGAAGCTAGAGTGAGAACCAATTTTTGGGAGCTATTTGATTTGGAAATTGCATGTTTATTTTTTTTTTTATTTCTCGGGGAAAAAAAATGCACAAAAATATCGAATTTCTATCGGAAAATCAAGCGGTTCTTTAAAGTAATAGCCGCTTATTTTTAATCACCCTGTATAATGCTATGTATATCATGTAAATATTATAATACAAAGAAAACCTTAAGGAAATACAAGTCAGAATTCTATTCTATACTGCTGCTGATGGTATTAAAACATTATCTTGTGTACATGCTACTACACACAGATAAAGCACCTGCCCCAGAGAAAATATGTAATGCGAGGCCAGAGCTGGCTTTATTATCAATTCAAGGTTAATATGAATACCAAATTTAAGGTATTATGTATTTCTAATTCACAAATAATGTAAAAAGATATCACCTGTATTATTTTCAAAACCAATTCTGAAAAGTTGACGAGTGATTTTTGAATATTTATAGCATACAAAAATAAGTTTTAAGATGCGCTGTAAATATTAATACGTTTTGACATTAATTAAAAAGTTTTTTTGATATAACAAACCCACTCACATATGTAAAGTTAGGATTGGTTACGAGGGAGAGTTTCACGGAATTAAAATAAAAGGTATTTTTTGTTTACATACTTAGAGTTTTATAATAATGGGGTTTAACCTCCGTTTCTCTGACATATGCGCCTATAACAGAAGCCACCCACATCATTATTTGTTAATCTTTATTTATTTAACTCCATACATGTTTACAATTACAAATTGATGTGGATGGACTTAGAGTTGTATCTGAGGACATGAAATCTTTTTAACCTGTAAGCACTCGCGTAATGGGTATTGTAACATAAATAACTTTTATTTTTCAAATAGCATATGTGGTTGGAAGTTTTTCCATCTTCATATAAATTCATTTATTTTCGAATTATGAATTTTTCAGATTTTTTCAATTTATCCACAATTTAAAAAAATGTTTTCTTCTCAAGAGAGAATTTTTCTAATCAAGAGGGTAAATCTAATATATTTCTATCACAAGTTTTTTTAAATTTACTGAGTACGACTAATACTAATCTAGCGAAATTATTTTACCGGCCCGAAAATTGATGAAAAAATCTTCACAATTTCTTAAAGAACCAGAAAATTTTATTTAATTTTTTGGCGGATTAAGGCAATGATCTGCAAAGTAAATAATTCAAAGAAATTATTTACTTGCTTCCATCTTAAGTTTTGATCAGTCCGAAATTCTAATAAAACCAGCTCTGTTAAAACAATATTCTTTATTTCTTAATATCATATAGATTTTAAAATATAAAATTTTACATTTTCATATCATATATAAAAATGACAAATACAAATCACAGTGAACAACAATTCACTAACTGGAGACTAGAATAATATTGTTGAAAAAGATCTTAGCTCTGCAACAGGGAGCAAGAATAATAACAACAACATGAAGGCTAGTTTTATTATCTATTTCAATATTTTAAGGATGTATGAGCATGACAACAATGTTTGATTTAAAGGCTCAAAATTTGTTTGTAGGTAGTCTTTTACTCAAAGAATATGTGGTTAAAATTTCAGCTTAGGTATCCGTGCAAATTTTTAAGAAAAAAGTCATTAAAAATCGATATAAAATACATTGACTCTTATGGAGGAATCTCAAAAAACGACATATTTTGGATGTTTTTGATAATTTTCATTTGGAATGAATGAAAACAAATTTTAAAAAAACTTTTTAATAGAAAGTAAACATATTAGCAAAGAATTAGAAAAGAAAAACACTAAGTGTCACCGTCCATATAAGGGATGTAAGAGCAGGGTAGATTAAGGGTTGAAATTATTTTTATCTTATTTTCAACTTTGATGATGAATTTTGTTATAACTTCATGAATGTAGACGAAAAATAAGAATAAAATTTTTCGATATGTGTCTTGGTTTTCGAAATATCGAAAGCTAAATAATTAAACAAAATTTTCAATTTTCGATATTTTGAAAATTAAGCCAGATATCGAAAAATTTTATTCTTACTTTTCGTCTTATATCGTCAAGTAATAATATAAATTTATCATCAAAATTGAAAATATCTATTTTTAAATTTGTGCCCCCACTACCATGCTCATACATCCTTAATTTCAATATATGTATTTATAAGATGAGTAAAAAAATACGACTTAAATTTTGGTAATGTCTTGTTTGTTCGTTTCAGACTATTCTTCCTACAATCTCATTTTCTTATGGTTGTTAATAGGAGTAAGAGTCTAGGAAATTAAAGTATGAAATTACCTTTTTCAACATATTGGTACGAGATGTGGCAATATTTTCGAAAGTTTATGTTAAGACGAAATAATTTTGAATATTTCCTCCTTTATTGAATTTTATTTTGTTCCCTTGGATGCTTAATAAAAATAGTTAGAGGCTGCGTGAAAAAAAGACCGGAAATAAATGTTTCAATAAAAATTTTGAAGGAAGGACTACAGTATTTCGGGGATACAATAAAGTTAACTTTCTTCGTCATATTTTTTTTTTCGAAAAAAATTGTTTCTTCGAAAATATAATACAAACAAAACTAATTTAAATAAACTTAACTAACGTACTTGATTAGTTAGTAAGTCCAATAGACATAAAAAAACTTTGGATTGTAATATATATTCCTAAGAAAATTATCTTTTTTTTAATCCAATTTTTAGACACCTATTACCTCAAATAGTAATAATATTTCGCCTATAATAAATATTTTTATCCGCTTCTGGTTTTTGTAATTTATCTGTTACTATTAGTAGACGAATATTATATAATATTAATTGATGCTATTGTAGTTTCTATTAAAATTTTAATTATTAGTTCTGAATCTGAAAGTAAAAAAATTCTCTCAAAAGTAAATATTTTTTTTTGCTTTTGAAAATACTCCTTTTTGTAATTTTATATTCTATGAGTTTGAAGAAAATTAACGTAGTCTTTAGTCCGAAAAGCCATTTTTATAATAACCGAACTATAATAAACAAATTTTAATCTAATTGTATTGGGAAGTATTAATTACCAAAATTAGTAAGATTACATACTTGGATGATCAAAACTGGAAAAGCTTTGAGTGTGGCAGAGCAAAATTGAATTTTTAGAATTTTATGGCCTCTTAAAGTTCAAAACATTAGCTTTCTTGATATTTTGGCATAATTTAATCGTATTTGAATGAAATATTTTTGCTAATTTTGGGCGATATTTTTCATTTTTCGTAGTAGTTATTTTGTTAACCTTTATACTACATGTGGATTTTCAAATCAAATTTTTTGATTTTTATGACGTCATGAGGATAAAAAAAATCAACTTTTCTTAGATATTTTGGCCAAATTTTATCATATTTGAATAATTTTTTTTAAACGTACTAATTTTTAGTCATTTTTTTTTTTATTTTTTGTGGAAGACAACCGTCGGATATTTGGGTGCTCTTCCCTAATACAAATATGAAAAACAAAGGTCGTAATAATTTGAATAATAACGTTTTATTCCAATCATTTTCGTTACTAACTATTGACGCAAATTTTAACACCCCTGTTTTTATTGGGGATAAAAAGATTACCCAATATCTATTATCTCTTTTTTCGTTTAATAAGTAGAATTAAAATTATTGTTAAGGATAAAAAAAAAAGATTGACAATGTAAGTATTAGAAAAAAATAATGAACTGAATTTTAAAATCATATTCTGAATTGGCTTTTTATTTTCAATGAATTTTATTAACATCTTTATCAGTGTAAGGCCATACAAAAAAAAAAATGTATACTCCAACCTCTAAGTATAATAAAAACCAATTTATTCGTCATACAAAAAAAAAAAAAAAGTTTCACAAGTACTAGCACAAGGGTTAATTATTATACAGACGCAATTATTTATAATGGGAAAATTCGATAATTCTTTTTTTTTTCGATTTTGATGAATATAAAAATAAAGATTAGCTAAGAGATTAACAAAATTTTAAAGTATCTCTTAAACCACATTTTTTAAAAGCTGGAGGCGCATAGTTTAAAATATCCTCGATGGTTCTGAGCTCCTTAAGCTATTACAAATATAAAAGTATATATTCAGTCACCCATAGAAACAATTATTTTGTACTTTTTAGTACAATAAAATCTTGTCCATTAAAAATTATTTTTTATTTATATGTTTAACTTCAAACTAAAACAAGTGAAAACAAACCATTAACTGAGTTAATTGTTGAAATACCATGTATAGACAGGGTTGATTTCTCTGTCACATTACACATAAAATTTGCATCTAATGTGTGCCCTCGTGAGTAAACAGTGTTTTTTACGAAAAAATGTTTCAAACAAAAGTTGTTTATTTTTTGATAAGGAACATTTTTTTCACCTAATCTTTTGTCCTATCTCTAACGGTTTACAAGATGGCTCCTACGGACCCAAGACCCAATTGACCTATGTTGCTCATTTACGAACTCGACCTCGCTTTTTACGTCCTGAGTGCGCTGTACGAATTGTCAGCCTGATATATTTTTTCGTTTTTGAGTTTTCGTGTTCACAGACGGACGGACGGACGGACAGACAACCGAAAATGGACTAATTAGATGATTCTATGAACACCTATACCTCTTTTTTTCAAAGTATCAATATTTTTAAGCTTTACAAACTTGGGACTAAACTTAATATACTATGTATATGTTATATATGTACATGGTATAAAAAGTATGTATATCAAGTATGGTGGGAAAATTATGTTAGGCCTCGCATTAAATTCCATAGCCCTCCGATTTACATATGTTATTCATATCATTCTCAGCAAATCCATTTATCACATTCATCATATTCGAAGGACCTCACTTAGATAACGATAATTTCTCATCCAAACTTAACGTTAATGTAAAATTTCTGCTCAATTGGTTGAGGATAACTGCTTTGAAATTCAGTTGCAAGATTTGACCTAAGCAAAAATACATACTTTCAGAAAAAAGTAGGTAAACTTTCTGTCTTTCTGTCATTATAGGCATATTTTATGTACCAGGCCGACTAAGTCTGTCAACCAACATTCGAGTTGCCGTCGAATTTCAAACTGACATTACGAAAATAGTCATTGGAGTAAGTCAATTATATAAGGAAATTTTCAAACGTTAAACGATTTTAGGATTATGTCAATCCTTACAGACACTTTTAAGAGGATGATATTTTTCTTTTTTCGTCTGTACCCAACTCTTATCGGCTAATGTGTATTTTGTAAAAGCCATGGAGCGTTTTCAGCCAATTTGCTACCTTTCTATTAATGATTTCAAAAGTTTATTATCAAAATTGATTATACTAATAAATCCAAAATATGAAAATATGAATGTTAACTAACAATATATGAGAAGGAATATTTTGTTATAAAGCTAAGCTTCTCTAGGAAAACACACATACATAATATTTCCAACCCCTAGGTATATTTATTGAAAGACTTTGGAATAAAACTTCATATAAAATACAGAATGCTTCAAGTTCTCGACTATAAGTTTTTTGAAAAATTGTCATACTTTTATTATCTTCCTAGTACAGTAAAATATGTTAAAACAAAAATCGGCTAATATAGGAAAATGAAAGAAGCCGCTTGTTAAAAACTCATGGAATGTATTTCTCAGGCGTCAAATATCATTAGTAAGCCATGGGTTAGTAGAGTGAAATTACGCCTTGTGTATGGATTAAAAGTTCGAGCAGTGAAACTTTGGGGTTTTTCTTTTCACATCAAAATAAGTATTTTTTGAAATTTTTTACTTTCCCGGAGTGGTGCAACATGTTTAAAAAACAAAATGGCGTCAAAAATGAAATTTTTTTCAGAAATTTTATCATTTTTATTTTATATTCGCAAAAGGAGACATCGGTGCATATCCAAATTTGGTAGGTTTGTAGTCCATGTTAAGAACTACTCCTCATAATTTTTTGGTGGGGTTTGGTCCCTTCCCCTCCCAGTTATATATATATGTATACATACATATGGTAAAACAGTTCATTTGACTATAACTTGAAAAATATTCGATTGATTTTAATGAAACTAATATCAATAGTAGGTTTTATTACTTACAACTTTCGGTTAAAATTTTAGCGAAATCCGTTAAATAGTTCGGCCAAAATTTCCAATTTAGGGAATTGTTTAAAATGGCTGCCATTTTATGCCATTTTGTCCTACGAGGTTAAATTTTTTTTTAAATTGTAGCATTTTATATTATCTTTCGATTTTATAATAAGTGGTTTACCCGTCAAATGACTCCTTGATCCATATTTTTGCGAAAAACGGAAAATTTTACATTTTCTGGAAATAATTGTTTGGGGGGTGTATGGACTGGCTTTGGGGGGTGTTTTTTGCTTTGGCATGAGAAAACTATTTTTAAAAGAGGTCTATATGGTTTAAAGCAAAATTTTTAAGTTTTAACCCCCGCGCTGTAAGGGGGAAGGGGTGTATGAAATAAATGTATCTTAAAAGATTTTAAAAAGAGGTCAAAATAGTTTAAAATGCCAAAGTAACCCAAAATTTTGGATGCTTTTATTAATATAGCACTTTTTACAACATCCACCCCTTCCCCTCCCGCTTTCATATATTTTGCAAATTCAAAATTTTTATGACGTATAAAGGGGTTTTGGGGGTCGCTGATCTCGAATTTTTCAATAGATTATCAAAAACAATTGTAATATTTTTAGGGGGTGTACTTATTTGGGCCAAAAGTTCGAGATCAGCGACCCCCAAAACCCCTTTATACGTCATAAAAATTTTGAATTTGCAAAATATATGAAAGCGGGAGGGGAAGGGGTGGATGTTGTAAAAAGTGCTATATTAATAAAAGCATCCAAAATTTTGGGTTACTTTGGCATTTTAAACTATTTTGACCTCTTTTTAAAATTTTTTAAGATACATTTATTTCATACACCCCTTCCCCCTTACAGCGCGGGGGTTAAAACTTAAAAATTTTGCTTTAAACCATATAGACCTCTTTTAAAAATAGTTTTCTCATGCCAAAGCAAAAAACACCCCCCAAAGCCAGTCCATACACCCCCCAAACAATTATTTCCAGAAAATGTTAAATTTTCCGTTTTTCGCAAAAATATGGATCAAGGAGTCATTTTACGGGTAAGCCATTTATTATAAAATCGAAAGATAATAAAAAATGCTACAATTTAAAAAAAAATTTAACCTCGTAGGACAAAATGGCATAAAATGGCAGCCATTTTAAACAATTCCCTAAATTGGAAATTTTGGCCGAACTATTTAACGGATTTCGCTAAAATTTTAACCGAAAGTTGTAAGTAATAAAACCTACTATTGATATTAGTTTCATTAAAATCAATCGAATATTTTTCAAGTTATAGTCAAATGAACTGTTTTACCATATGTATGTATACATATATATATAACTGGGAGGGGAAGGGACCAAACCCCACCAAAAAATTATGAGGAGTAGTTCTTAACATGGGCTACAAACCTACCAAATTTGGATATGCACCGATGTCTCCTTTTGCGAATATAAAATAAAAATGATAAAATTTCTGAAAAAAATTTCATTTTTGACGCCATTTTGTTTTTTAAACATGTTGCACCACTCCGGGAAAGTAAAAAATTTCAAAAAATACTTATTTTGATGTGAAAAGAAAAACCCCAAAGTTTCGCTGCTCGAACTTTTAATCCATATAACAGCCTTTTTTTGCTTAGATTTACTCCAGTAGGTTAGTTGTGAAAATGTTTCTATTTGTAAATAAACATTAAATTGTTAATCTAAGGGAACGATCAATGTTAAAGTTCACTTAAAAAATTAGCATTACGTTAAACGTATACGTAATTAGTATTAAGTTAAACGTATACGTAATTCAAGTTGCCTATTTATTAATTTTGTCAAGTCAACTTTAGCATTAACCATTTCAATAAATTAACAAACATTTGTGCCACCATTTATTATTAGTGATATTTGCCACCGAAGAGACACATTCCATGAGATTTTAGCAAACTGCGAGCGAAAATCTTTAACTGTACTAACGAAATTTTGATTAAAATTTGTCCTTTTGACGAAATCCATCGATTATAACTTGGACCACTTTGTATATGCAGCTATGGAGATGAGTTATGTAGGAAGTCATTTCCATGAGATGTATAAGGATTGGTATTCGTCTCTCCATCATACAATGTCTCTGGTTTTAGTAGTGAGTGATATTGTTGTATGATGATGCTTAAAGAAGTAAGTATGGTATATTTTTTGAAGGGGATATAGAATGTAAAATAATCTTCTTCCCAGATTCCTCCTCTTATTAACTGACGTTTTATACATGTTAAAAAATAACAAATGACATTCTATAATATTTGTGAATATTAATATATAATAATTTTATTTATAGGGTGACTTATTTATTATCCTGGCTAGTAATATATTATCTCTCAATTTCATTCTTCCAAATTATATCAATTTTATAATTTTCATGAACGCATACCGATTATTTTTAAATATGTCTAATTCACTGAACATTATAAGTTTTTGTGTTTTAAATTGTTTAGAAAACACTCCATAAAATTATAAAGCAAAGTTCGTATTATTTTTTATTATTAATTACAAAACAAAAACTATAAATTAGACAGTTATTTAACGCGCGTAATAATCAATCCTAAAAAAAATCTAAAAATTACAAAATAGCAACTTGCGGAACAGGAAGAATCATAGGAATTATTTGGCTTAATATATGCTCCAGGAATCGTTAACTAATGGTTTTAAAAGTTTTAACCGTGAAAGATATAAAAAATTTAAAAGGTTTTTCCTCGAAATGTAATTTTTCACAAGAGAAAGTATACAATTTACTGAGATAATTGTTACAATACCATGTATAGACAATGTTGATTATGCAATGATGTTTTTTTCGATAAGTAAGTAAAGATAGATAGTCACTCTTACACACAAAGTTATAAGAGTATCTTTCCTCTCACTTCCTCAGAATAGAAACCACTGAATGTTTCTTAGTTTATATTCGCAATCTCCCGGGTCAGAAATGATGTTTACGAAAAAATGTTTCAGACAAAACTTGTTTATTTTTAACAAAATTTTTTACATTTAAACTTTTGAGTTATCGTGTTGTCAGACAGATAGACGAGCAAAGAGACAGGCGGGCAAACAATCGAAAATGAACTAAATAGGTGATTTTATAAACACCTATACCACAATTGTGTCCTAAAAACAGTTCTCAAGATTTTGAAATAATTATTTCAACTATGAGATAAAATCTATTTGCAAATAGTATAAAATAGCTATGATCAGACCCCAAATTTCCAAAATTAGTCCAAAAAATACAGAAATTGTTTATTGAAATTTTGATATCAATTATATAATTTTGGAAATGTAAAACTAAAGTAATTTATCATTGATTTCCGTTTCAGGTGAGTTTCCGAAAAATCTATTGTAAGTTTTTTATAATAACTGTGCAGTGAATTTTCAGATCAAATTGATCGTTTAGCTAATTAAAAAACAAAATTATTCTCATACATAATCATTAATTATCATGAATAAATAAATAATTATTAAAATAAAGGTAATTTTCATTAATGAATCAACACAACGATATTCAATTGTGTATTTTATTATCATTTTATAGTTGATACAGTTAAATAATAATAGGATGAATAAATTATGGATAATATAGTACATAAATTATAGACATGGAGTTAAAGACATTAAATTATGTAAGTGATTTACGTTATTATTGATACAAGAGCGATTACAGAACTGGTCAATGGGATGTAAATTCAAGACAATTAAGGAAGTTCCCTCGGCAATAATAGAAAAAATAAATTAGTAGATAAGGATCCGAATTTTTAGTATGTTATAGTTAACGAAATATATTATTGTATAAAACAAAAATTTGGGTATCTTACCGATCAATTAAGATACCCAAATTTTTGTTTTATACAATAATATATTTCGTTAACTATAACGTATTAAAAATTCGGATCCTTATCTACTAATTTATTTTTTTCTATTACTGCCGAGGGAACTTCCTTAACTGATTTCGTTACAGGCAAATATTTTGTAACTAACAATTTGAGTCTACAGTGCAAAATATCTGAGACTATCGTTTCAAATTTCGAGGGTGGATTCTGTTAAAACTTGAAAAAATTAGACAAAAATTAAGGAAATTTATTGATATAAACCATAATTTTTGTAATATAAAAAATATCTGAAGATTTTGAGAACGTCATTTATAGAAATAACTTACAAATGCCATCCAATTCTTCATTTTAAATGTATTTTATAGAAAAACGAGTATCGCTTGTTACAATTTTCTTTGTGGGAAAATATTTTTCTTGCTTGTCACAAATTAATATTACTTTCTCAAATTAATCTTAAGACAAGGGAAATTTACAAAATATAAAAAAACCCCCGACAAATTTTTCGTGTATGGAACCCTAAACTGGCCCTTGAAGTATATTTAAGAACACTCTCCTTTACATTACCTTTTTCCATTGAGCCATCCCCAAACTGAAGCGATGTTGACGATCATTGTCGACCTTTTAAGTTGTTCCGGTTAAGGAACTCTAAACTCGCACTTGAAACATAGCTAAGAACAATCTCCATTAAATTACCTTTCAAACGAAACGAAAAAAATCGGTTCATCTGTTTAGCGATGGCACAGACAGACAGACTGACAGACAGACACAAACACACACACACACACAAATAAAGGTCAAATTTATAACAGCCTTTTTTGATGGTTCGGGGTTAAAACTTCAACAGCTCATATTTAAAAATGTAACACCGCTATTAAAGAAATTTACCTGCTTATAAAGGGCAATGCAAGTACATGATTTCAAGATGATCCTAAGAAAACGTGAGGTTTTTTGAAATTGTGCTGCCATCCTTAATCGTTCTGTGACTAGCTACCCTTACTATCAGCTATTTATTACAGGAGTAGAATAGGGTATTCCACTACTTTTGAAAAAGTACTTCAATCACTATACGAAATAACACAGAAAAGTTTGAGAGATATATTCATAGACATTTGATTATAAGAAATATAAATACTTATTGTCTATGTAAATATTATACCCAGTTGTCTACACTGAACTAACTGATGGTTTATGGTTCATACCGATATGACATAACAGCAGGGCTTACCCGCCTGTTTTTGTCACGTGATATACAGTTTAAAAATTATGATTTTTAATTTTAATATTTTAAAAGAAAACTGTGCTTTTATGACTTGAAATCAGAATATTTAAGTATATTTTTACATAAATTGTAACTTTTTTCAAATTTCATGATTTATTTTTGACTAACGATAATACCCCATTACTTCTTTAAAAATTATTCCAACGGCTAGAAACTTGAGAGGGTTTTGTCACCGTTTCCAAGTCTATTAAAATACAATACAATAACAATACACACGCATGTATTATATATACATTATTTGTATCTTTATATAATATGATATTGTGAACATCACTGCTGTAAAATTCAACCCCTATTTCCTCTATTGTTGTACACAGTATTGTTATTATTATTATATTATTATCATACACATATGATAGGTTATTGTATATATTATTATTATATAGGGTACAGTGTGGTGGTACAGTGAGAGAACAGTTAGGTTATTGTTATCTGTAATAACAATAAACATTCAATTACATATTATTTTATATATATTCACAACCTCTATTGTATGTAACCGTTTTCAAAATTGTTTATTTTATTTATATTTATTATTATTATTATTATATTTTAAATTGATTGTCAATACCCATTTTCCAAATTTTTTGAGTACATACTCATCAAAAATTTTTTAACAAAAATTCAAACAGCTTTCGATAAATCTGCGAAAAATTATCGAACTTGAACTCACAATAGCTGATTTGAATACTTGTACTTTTTTGTTTTGGAGTCTATTACTCGAAATTTCTACCACCCCCTGCCGCTTTGTACTTATGTTATCTTTAAATTTTATATGTAGTTTAGAATATTACAAAAATTTAAGAAATTATTTTACAACAAGTCTGTTGCAACCACTTACAAGTTTGTTAATTTTTCTTGAACTATAATACGTACGATCTTTATGGATCAAGATATGCACTTTCCAAGCAAAATTGACCCTTATGCATTTAGAATCTTGTATCGTCTGAAATAATCATCACATTGAAATCGGTCTCATATCATTGGAAAACTCAAACTACCTTCTTTTAATATGAGCATGGCAACAATAATTGATTTAAAGGCACGAAATTTTTTATATGTAGACTTTTTCTTAAAAAATATGTGGATAAAAGTTCAGCTTAGGTATCCATGCAAATTTTTAAGAAAAATATATTTGGAAATTGATATAAAATACATTTCTCTTATGGAGAAAGCTCAAAAAACGACCTATTTTGAAAGTTTTTGATAATTTTCACTTGGAACGAATGAAAACAAATTAATAAATAAAAAAACCTTTTTAATGGAAAGTAAACGTATTAGCATTATTAGTCTCCATTCATATAAGGGATGTACGAGCAGGGTAAATTTAGGGTTGAATTATTTTTATCTTATTTTCAACTTTGATGATGGATTTTAGTATATCCTTATGAATGTATCCTTATGAAAAATAAGAATAACATTTTTCGATACTTGCTTTGCTTTACCAAATATCAAGAGCTGAATGATTAAACAAAACTTTCAATTTTCGATTTTGAAAAATACGCCAAATATCAAAAAATTGTATTCTTACTTTTCGTCTTATATCGTCAAGTTATGACATAAGTCACAATCAAGATTGAAAATATCAATTTTTTAAATTTGTGCCCCCACTACCATGCTCATTCATCCTTAACCCCATTATTTTATAAAATAAATTTATTATTATCCCATTTTGGAATCCATTTTTGAAAGAAAAAAACAGTATCTAAAATCTCTGAAATTGAAATGTTACAACGCTCTATAGTCATATGCACTTTCTAACCTTGAACTAATTAAAAGCTTTGTGGACTCTAAATACCCGAAAAACAAAAAACCTTAATTATTTGCCTTTATATTATCGCTTAAAGCTAATACAACCCTGCCCTGGAACAAATATATTACAAATGTACTATAGAAATATCAAATTTTAATAAAAATATTACAATAAGTAATGTCAAATCGAAATAAAATTATTTATTTTTCAAGGAGAAAAAAAAAGACATTAAAAATTATATTTTATCAATTTAATATTCAATGAAAATAAACTCCAGAAAATAAAAAAATAAATTTAATTTTGTATTTTTTTCATAAATTTCACAGCTGGTTTGGTAACAAAAAATATCAAAAAAAAAAAGAAACTCTGACCTACTTAAAAAAAAATCACTGTAAAAGTAAATATTTTTATTACAAAAAAAATAAAATGAAATATTCCCCAACTGATATGAGTGATCATAGTAAGAAAACCACTTTTTGGGAACCTGAACTTATATAATAAACCCATCTACAAAAACATTCTATAATAATGAAGGTAGACCATTTTGCTTACAATCGATTTAAAATATAAATAACTTTTATTTTGCTAATGGTATATCTATAGTTTGTAGCGACATTGTAATTGCGTTTCTAAATCGAATGTATGTACATTCGATAGATGCGACTTTGCTTTGTTGTTTGTACTCCACATAATTGCGGAATAAATTCTGAAACATAGTTCTTTTGGTTTTATTTCGTATTTTATATTTCTACATTTTCAGATGTAAGAGCAACCTCTTACAAGTTGAAACTTTTTGTATCTTCATATAATGTTTTCTTTTTTCGAATTATGCATTTTCCAGATTTTGATGGGTTAAGGTGGCTGTCTTTGTACAATATTGTAAAAATAGTGTACTACATTATACAGCAGTGGTATGTACGTATAGATATGCTTAGCACACTCAAATAAGTATTAATTTTTAACATGCTTTTAACTCAACTGTCCATTTATCACGTATTCTGTATGATAATAGCAGGATAATAAAAATCTGTAATTCTGTATATAATAGACATCTCTCTGACACTACTTATACTCTAAATATAATTGTTTCTGTGGTACAAAAAATTTAAATAACTTTGAGTTCAGTTAGTTTTTTGAAAATATCTTAAATCTGGTTTTTTTCTAGAATTAAAAAACTTGTTAAAAACACAACAAAACGCAACCTTTCCAATGCTCTCCATGTTAATTATCCGAACCTTAATTGTATTTAACTCGAGTTATATTCTCTTCTATTATATTCCTAATAAGTATACATAAATTTAAAATTTTCTGTCGATATGCCCATAGCAAGACAACAATCTTAAATATTACTACGTTGTGTAAAATTGAAATAAACGACTTCACTTCTTAATTCACACAGGCAATTCCATTTGGCATCGCTAAATATTACAAGCAAGAGTCCTTAACATTCAAAACTTTTATCGGCAGCGAATGAATACTGCGTGAATGAATACCATCGGTATGCTTCGCTGAAAATGTTTCTCTACTAACAAGAGTATCATATGTGTAGAGTCTCAACATCGATCATTGGTTATTCAAGAGCGGATTGTTCCGTAAAAAAATCCGGAAGGCTCTAATTATACGTTTAATTCTGTCTTTCTAATTAATCGGGCTTTGATCTTTAAAAGATGACAATAAAAGTTCAAAAGAAAACCAATAATCCAACATGAAATTTTTCGAAGCTCCCTGTATAAAAATCATCAAATCAGATGGTTGGATTTATAAGTTTTTCTCGTTCTTAACGTAATTTGGTTTTGTGTTGTGAACCAACTTTTATAGACTCTTAACTAGTTGTTGATGTGTCTCGACGGGAAAAAATATAGAATAAAATAAGAAAAAGAGAGGGCTATCACATTCATTTTTATTTTATCATCTTGGGTACCTTCTACTCTATATATATTTATGTCTATTCCCGTGACATCACTCCTAAAATGACATATATAGATGGTAAAAGAGTTATAACGTGTTTACGCACTTGAAATCATTTTCTTTTAGTGTCGTTAACCATTTGTCATTGTGACGATACATGTGATTGTATGGTTTGTATCAGGGCTGTAGATAAAAAACTAACAACTATTAAAGTGACCAAGTAGTAATTTTGTCTGTTCTCCTAAAAATTAGAATAGCTCTGATGTTACTTCGGAGAGGGGTTCAAAAATTTTTTAAAAAGGAGTACATTTTAAAGGAAAAGCTTTGGCTGTACTAAAAAGTAAAAAATAATAATTATTTCTACGAGTTAATCCCGCATAACTTTTTGTAAAAGCTGCAGGCACCCAAATTAAAATATCGAAAGATGATTCGAAACATCAGCAAATACTCATACATGAGTGCTTCCGAGAAAATAAACATTTTCTACTTTTTAGTACAATAAAAACTTCCCCTTTGAAATTTTTTAAAGCATTATTTTAAAAAAATTAAATACTGAAAAGGTATGTCTATCAAACATGGTGGAAGCAATGGGAAAATCAGGTCATACGGGAACGACGGAACAACGGAACCGCTTAGCTGCAACAATACAACTCAAGAGAAAAAACTATTTACTATTTTTTTTGTTTTAAACAATCATAGACTTCTTTAGTGCGTGATATGGCATAAAGAAAAGCATATGGGAGTGTTTTGTTGTCGCCTCACTTACTAACTGAAAATGACCATATCAAGCTTTTTTTATTTATCATCAAGAGAGAAGAAAAAAAGCTTTTGTTTTTTCTATAACCTCCTTTGTACGGACTATTTGTTGTGTGATAGGGGAGAGTATATTACCAGGGTATCACCAAATTGTTTTTCAAACGTCAAATGTTCCATTTTTTTAAATTTTCCATTTAGTATTTGAATCATTTGCCGCTCAATACCGCTCAACGCCAAGATAAACCAATTTCATCTTCCCACTGAGAGAATAATTCGCATCAATGTGAAAAAGTTCGAGGAAACGAGGGTTTCTTAAGAGTCAACAAATCTGAAACGTTGAAATACCTAAAAGCTCACATTCTCCAAGTAATAGTCAAAATAACCCCACTTGCAAAAAGTCATACAAAATAAACTTGAACGAATATACTACTGCTACAGAAGGTCCAAAGGCTTTTTTGTTTACTAGCGCCCATTCCGTAAGAATTACTCCATTCTTATCCAATTTAAATGAAAAATTTTACTGAAATTCAACTGTCTTGCTACATCTCTTGTACCACTAAGATTGATTCAAGGTATAAATGAGCCGAGGTATTACATCTTACCTTGTCCTCTTTTGTACGGACGTTTTGCTGGGTGATATGTGTGTGCCTTTTTTTGTAACAATCTCATAAATTAGAAAGGGATCATAATTTTAAAAAGAGTAACTTAACCTGTCAAAGATCATCATTACGTTTTTCCTGTTTGTTTTTTTGTTTTGTTTCTATACTCTGTCTCATCATTATTTAATGCACGATTTTGTCTTTATCCGTTTTTACTGTGTGTGTCAATTTTATGGAAACTTTTTCTAGTTGAAAAAGAATGTAAAGACATACAAAAGGGATTTCATAATATTTAAGTTAGGTTAGGTTGGAATGACTTTCCTTGAGTGGAACACACTTAGATTATACGACCCGTTGTGATACCGAAAAGAAAGTAGGCCAATCATTGATCACTACTTCATACACTATTTGGAGCTGTTTAATAACAGCAAGAGTGCTTTGCTGTCAACGGACTTCAGATGGGAGAGATACTCAAAGAAAAGCTGATTTACTTAAGGGCAATAGCTGGACAGTGATGTAGAAGATATGACATAATCACCTTCTCCTTTCCACCGACCCAGTCGTTTATTGTGCCTGCTGCCTTGCCAGTGCCCTGTAATAGCCGAAAGGATTTTGCTTATAGAGCTCCTTTGAAGCAAAGCAATCTGTAATATCTGCCTACACTGCCACAGATGTATTTCTCCCTCCATCTAAGATTGGCCTTTCTTAAGATTTCCTAATTCAGGAGGAAATTTTTCCTCAAGTTTGAAGCTTGCAAAGGAAGCTCACGGATGTAAAAGATGTTTGTGTCCAGCACCTTCAGAAATTTCTAGCGAGCTTGCCGGCTTTATAATTCATGGAATATCCCTGTGTTGACATTCATTAGTTTCGCCAGCTCCTTTAAAGACTTTCAACATAGAATTCCTTACAAACTATTTCTTTGATTGGATCCATTAGAGATTGGATCATACTTTCTTGAGCCATTCTGTATATAACATACCTACATTAGAAATCAATTAATTATTAATCAATTCCCAGAAGGTACAATAATACTACATTTAAATTCTTAGTATTTCCTGGAATACTATCTACTTCTTAAAAGCTATTCAATAAGCTTAACAGCAGGAAATCGTTATCCAACAAATATGTTATCTACATTCTATTTATGTACTTATGTCTTTGATTCACTTATAATTTTGTTACCTCAAGATGATGTTGTTTGTGTATTTATTAATTACCAGCTATTTAACCGGTTAGTCTAGGGTCAGTCGTAGCATTTGACAGTTATTTGGAAATTTAAGAAGGTTTTGGTAGAAGAGATACTTCAGGAAAAAATTTATTTCAAGGCGGGTGGTGTTTGTTAATTTTGAAATTAGAAACAAACTAAAAAGTGTTAGCAGTGTTTACTGCTGTGTACTAACCAGATTTGGTCCCTCACGTATAAACAGTGATGTTTAGGAAAAAATATATAAGTTGTTTGTTTTTATATCAGGAATGGGTCCGGCGGACCTAGAACCCAATTTACCTATGTTGATCATTTTCGAACTGAAACTACTTTTACGTCCTGAGCACTCATTAAAAACTTCGGCTGAATATCTCTTCCCGTTTTTGAGTTATCGTACTTCCAGACGGAAAGACAATCAGGAATGGACTAATTAAGTTATTTTATGAACCAAAATTTTGTTCATAGTATCAATATTTTTAAGCGTTACAAACTTGGGACTAAACTTAGTATACCTTGATATATTTCACATATACATGGTATAAGAATGAAGTAAAAAAATTTGACTCATCAAATATTACGACTGACTCTAAATTCGTATGTTTGTGTATTTATTGATTACCACCTATTTAACTGAGTTAATTAACTTAATTACTGCAAAACATAATATAAGGAATCTTTTATGGGTGTAGGATAAAGACAATACAAATAATTTTAATGTTTTATAGAAATATTTAAAGAACAACAAAAATTAAGTACATAAAAAGAATAAAGAAAAAATATATAAATATATAAAGAAAATAAACTATACAAAAAGAAAAAGTAG
Organism: Chrysoperla carnea; assembly: GCF_905475395.1. NCBI lineage: Eukaryota > Metazoa > Arthropoda > Insecta > Neuroptera > Chrysopidae > Chrysoperla > Chrysoperla carnea. The sequence continues at coordinate 132,525,973 of NC_058337.1, forward strand.
AAAGTCGATCAAGTCTGAGTTGGATTGTGACGCACAGAGATTTGTATAAAATAAGAAAATTCAACACTTCAAATATCCAATCATGACCTATCATTATTATGTTCTGGTTAATTAGGCCGAATATGAAGAATTGAATATTTTAATGTGTAATACGAGCGGTGAGACTTAACGGGTCGGTTCCATACATACTGAAAAGTTGTGAGGTATGCTAGATAAAAAAATATTGCGAGACTTTGAAAATGGGCACTGGGTATAGTAATCATCAATAGATGAACTTCTTGTTCTTTTATTTCGGCTTTCCTCTTACACATTAGACGTGATCTTTTACACTTACAAAATAGAGACTCCGAATTAGTGATTGGCGTGTAATATAAAGATATTATAGTCTTCTCTCTGGCTTACTTATTCTGCCCTCCAACAAGAAATTAGTGCAGATAGGGACAATTGAGAGACAAATCATCAAATTAAAAACTGCGAAAAACGTATTAAGCTACTATGAGTAGTTACCAGTCAGAATGAAGAATAAATCACACGATTTCCAGCTCTGACTGTTTAATGTTTGCTGTTGGTCTTCCTAAGTGTTGGTGAGTAGTTTGAAAAAACGGTATTTTTTTCTATAAGTGTTTTATTTTGTAAATTGATTCACTTAACGGAATGCATGAAAGTAGACGAGCCGCAATATATCATGGATAAATAATGTGTCTTCCAAAATTTCAACTAAGCTTTGAAGGTCAATATTCTGCGATGAAATGTTGCGCGTTAATTGCGTTTTGTAAACCTACACAACTCTACGCAGATATAGAAGACTACATTTATTCTAGTAAGAAAAAACAGCCCTTACCAAACTTTAATACTTATACGTTCTTGTTCCCAATTCATGCTCGTTTGAAAATTTCTTAAGTGTACAATTGGGTATAATCCTGATGTCGAATTGGCCATATTATCCATATAAACGTAAAACTAGACTTGATATCACGACAAAATTTGGAAGTGAAATTAAAATTGATTAAAAAACGAAAATGTTAGGAATTTTAAACGTGCCTATCTTACCTACTAGTAAAACTTTTCAAAAACCAACTTCACTTCTCTATTCGTGAAGTTAGAATCCTTCACCTGAAGTGATAAAAATTTTTTAGTCCTATCCCCTATTATATGCTTTCCCGTTGACTTATCGAGCCACATTTTATTTCATAGATAAGAGTTTTCTTGTACAAAATTAGCCTACACAAGATGCAGAATCCTAAAAAGTTTTTCCGACAAACAACATATTTAGTAAACAGTAGAGAATTGGTATATTCTTAAATGGGCGTTCTTCATTCATCTTCAAAGGAGAAGAAAAAATAAAATATATATATATATAAAGAAATACAGCTTATTGTTGATGATATATGGTGAGGATTTTAAGGGTTGATGATTGTAAGCTATATAACTGCTTTACACCCCATTACCTTTATAAATATGTACAATAGGAAGAAGAATGTGAAATACAACAAATACACACAGCTTATACAGACGTGAGGTGAGACAAAGCGAAGAACATAAGATGAACGAAACAAAACAAAAAAAAAATTACATAACTACATGAACGATACCGCCGATGATGATAGCTATTTCATTCATGATCTTTGTATAAATAAATACCTTATTATCACATTCATGTAATGCACTTATAAGGAGATATGCAAGGATGGAATAATACTAGGGATTTCAATAAAACTTTATAAATACATTTTTTATTTAGCAAAGTTTCCAAAAAAAAAAAAAAAATCCCTAGGTCATGGGGCTTTTTCTTATTATTTAATCGTTCAAAAATGGTTGCAATAATGATGAATGAATCATACAGGTTATCCTTTTCAATTGTATATTTTTTTATCAAAAAATCTAGAGAGTGTGATAAAAACTATCTAAAATATTTAAAGAATCTTGTAGTTTATAATAATACCATAAAAATATAAGATTGTCGATGATATAAAAACAAAATTTCAATTTAATTATGAGTTCATCGAAGATCCATCATTTAATAATGAACAGAGACGACTATAATTAGAGTATTGATGATTGAAGAGCGATATCTATATTAGTAAATATATAAGGAGCACTTACACACAATATGTTATATATTTTTGTAATTCGTAGTATTGTAAAGCTAAAAATAGCACTTAATTTGACTACAAAAGTATGTATTTGGTTTATATGTATGTAACGTACAATAAACCAAACCTTTTTTACAATACTGTATGAGGGTATATTCATCTTAAATGCGATACACTGTGTATTAATGAATGGCAATTAGAGAAAAATTGAAATAAATTTTTTAGGATTTCAGCAATTACATATTTATACCACACTAATTTTAAATTACTATGAAACCACATTAATTTCTAGGAAATTTGTCTGTAGAATCCGAGACGATTTAATCTCTTCTAATTATATTGAACTATAGAATTATTATTGTCTATTGTATTGAAGTAATGTGAGTATTTCATACAAATATGTTGTTTTGATGATTTCTCTTCTTCATTGTAGAATTTTCTAGAAAATAATTTCCTATTTGATAATGTAATGTATAAATATATCAGAGATAACTGAACCATATAAACCCACAGGCATACATAGGAATACACGGAATATAACAACAATTGTGATAGAATTATCCCTTAAATTCAGCCATATATAAATTCTAGTTGTGCAGAAGATTTTCAAAGAGTGTTATAAGAAATACAATAATTTTTTTGTTTGAAAAAATTTTGGGGCTAGTGTAGTACCAAGGAATAAAATCTACATTTCTGTATTTTTTAAGTATTTTTTGAAATGTAGATAAAAATGAAAAAATATTTTCCTACAAGTGAAATTTACAAAATTTAAAAAACCCCCGACAAATTTTTCGGGTATGGAACCCTAAGGACACTCTCCATTACATAACCTTTTTCCATAGAGCGTTCTCTATTTGAACCGTTTTTGAGGATCATCGCCTACTTTATTAGTTCTTTCGGGTACGAAATCGTAAACTTGCATTTAAAACATAGCTAGGAACATTCCACATTAAATTACCTTTCAAACTAAACAAAAAAATCAAAATCCTTCATCCTCTTAGGTGCTACGATCCCACAGACAGACAGACAGACACACTCACACATAGCGATCAAACTTATTACACCCCTTTTTTTAGTTCAAGGGTAAAAAAATAGGCGTTATTTTCTTGAATTGAAATTTCAAACAGCTATCAACAATAACCTATGATCCATGATTCAAAATTATATAGTACGTATGGACTAGATCCAAAGAAAAATGGAATAATCTCCACCAATTAAAGCAGATTTCGTCTTTTTTACCATACAAACTGTGTACAGTTCATTCCCGAGAACACCATTTCTCCGGAGGATCTGAATTGGATTTTTCTGCTCATTAAGGGTTGATCAGTTTTTTTACTTGTGATACGATAAAATTATAACTACAACGTATCAGTGGAATCGGAGGTTGTTTGATTCAAATTAAATGACTATACGTCTTTTCAAACTTTCACTACTTTGTCAGTAATTTAATCTCTGTTTAAAGCTTAAATATGGCATAGAAACAAAACTAATCAACTTGTAAATACACGAACAAGAAAAGCAAAATTTCTTTCCTTGAAACACAATAAAAAGTTTTTCTGTTTTACTTGGGAACAAATGCAAATTATGAACAAACATTCCCTCGATTGCTTGCCTTCTGGTAAGTAAACTTTGTTATCATTCAGTTGCCATCTCATAAACAGTAATATTTCTTGAGAAACTGATCGTACAATGATTCAAGGTACACTCTAACCGGTATAGGTATTACACATTACCTTCTCTAAATCCTCCCTATAAATTTTAAAATAATATGTGTCTAAGAATTATTTTCTATTTACTATTTCTATTATAGAAAACAATAAATTAAATTCATTGTGTTTTTTGTTTTTTTTGTTTTGAAAGTTTTAAAATTTATTGGTATAGAAAATAAATTGGGGGGATGGTTGTAAAAGAATTCCCTTAAGCGTTAACAATTTGGGATTGAATTGTTATCACTATTAATTGTATAGAATTAGAAAAAGTATATATTTTGGTACATATAATAAGATTTGTACATGAGCTTAATTGAGAGTTCAAAGAAGCTGTTTGAATATAATTGGTGAGATATGTAGAAAAGTGACTTCATTAGAAAATGAAATAGAACCCTTTCAAAAATAAATGTAAAGGGTATTTATTCAATTAGAAATGAAAACACCTTCAGGAAAACATGAAAGGAATTTAAAATGTAGATTTATCATTTCTGTACAAAAATTGGTTATCGTAAATTTTAATATTAGAGTTCAAATATGAAGAAAATACTTTTGGTAAAGGAATTCGAATCGAATTTATTGTCTTTCTCGAATTACTATTATGATGCTTGTAAGTGCATAGAAGTTTGTATCTTGAGTTTTTAAATTAAACAACAACTTTAACCTCTAAAAATTACCGTCCTAATCTTCTAAAAATTAATCAACTCCGAGGAATCTTTTTCGGCAAACTTTTATGGCGAAAGATCGGTTAGAAGCTAACTTTGGCCTTATCTGTGACTTGAAATTTCGTCGGCCTACTATGAATAGTAGTCAATTGTTTATTCTGTTTTTATTTTTTGTGATTAGATTTTTGGCAGAAATTTGAAGGTGTGTTAAAATGCTGGAAATATCTCCCTCATCCTGATTTAGGTTACGAAATGAGTATTGGTGATAAACGGCAGTTGGGACGATTTTTGATTTTTAAATCTCCTGTGCATCGCCCAAACTAAAAGGCATATTAGGTTAGGTTAGGTTAAGTTATATTGGATGTCCACGAAGGACACACTTAGGCTATAGAGCCCATTGTGATACCATATATGTGTTTTATCACCTTTCCGTTGATAATTTCATTTATCAACTCCTCAATTTCAGAGGCTGAGTGCACCTTCTTCATGTATATACCATGCACTACACCAGCCCATCACAACTATTAATTAAATTAATTTTGTTGCGACGGTGGGAATCGAACCCGCTACCCTAAGCATACCGCGGACGGAATTGGTTACGCCTTAATCCAGTGAGCGAATAGGGCGACGAAAGGCATATTACGAACTTAATCGCACTGCCAATCACAACTTATTAATATTTAATTTGACTTCAGAGATAACTCATTCACAAATTGGGAATCAGAGCTTTTTTCATGGTACCATTAAATACATTCACAGAAAATAGTTATAGAATATCAACTTTTATATTCTAAAAATCTTACAAAAGAACAGTATTATTAGAGAAACATCAAAGCTTTGATAAACAAGCTCAGTGTTCTGGGAACCAATCTTACTAATAAAGTCAATACTTAGTAATACTGACATTGTTTTGTTAAATAATCGCCTACGTAATGTTTATTTATATACTGCAGCTCAACCCACAGTAAATTTCTGGCTTTTTAATCACTGAGGGAAAAATTATTATTGATTTATTATTTATATACCGTTTAAAGTATATTTTCGGAATTTAATACGATTTAATTACTTTATGTGCGTAGGTTTCGTAAGAATCAGTTACAAACAGAGTTCGTAAAATATTGTTGAGTGAACCAGAAAATGCTTTCTACTTGAAAAAATCGTAAATCGTTTCTAAATATTTTAAAGTAACTGACCCGTCGAACTTTGTGCCTCTAACAGCCAATAAATGTCGTATTTGCTAGGTAATTTCAACTTTAATAGCCTTCACTTTACCTACTTTCACTTGTTTTCCTTTTGTTCACAATTCCATCGGTTTTAATTTTTTTTGTCCCGAACCCTAATTTTTTTTATTTTTTAGAAAATAAAATATAGTCCTTGTTATTTTCTGACAATGTAGAATTCCATAGGTGAAGGAATCGTTAAAATCTGTTAATTAGTGGATTCAAATGACCGATTTTCATACAAAATTTCATCCCTTGCGTACCCCTTTGAAATAATCGAGAAAAACGCAAAAAAAATTTTGTATTGGAATTTGATGATTTCGGTGTATGGGGTAATTTTAAACCAAAAAGTATAAAAATCCGGTTAATTTAATGATTGGATCCAGAGTTTCTGAGATATCGCAATATTTTGATCGATTTTAGTCCGTATCTCAAAAACTATTCGACCAGTCATCAAATGCACCCGATTTTTGTACTTTTTTGGGTCAAAATTGCCTTATATACTTAGTTTTATCGAAATTGGAGAGTAAAAATTTTTTTCGATATTTTGCAATTTTTTTAAGGGGTGCCCCTTTGAAAAAATCGAGAAAATCGGAAAAACAATTTTGTTTTGGAATTTGATGAAACTCGGTGGATGGAGTAATTTTGATCTATAAAGTATAAAAATCAGGTTAATGTAATGATTGGGCCTATAGAAAGTTACAATGACCGCGAACATCATGGGTAAAACTTCATTTTCAAAAAAGATAGAGTTCCCGACCAAAAAATTAAAATCCATAAAATTGTGAACAAAAGGGAGGATAAGTGAGGACTATAATGTCATAGTCTATGTTTTTAAAAGAGAAATTGTCCAGCTAAGCGGACGGGTATCTGCTTGTATTAAATAAGATAACACTATAAATTATGACGATAATCTATTTTGATTGCGATGTGCATTAGTTTTCTTAATGTTGTAGAAATGTTGAAGAAATCATGTTTAATCAATTAACTTATTCAATGTGTTGTAAAAATTAGATGTAACATCAACTTAATTTAATCTTCAACATTTTACAAAGTCTTTTTCTATACACACAGATATCATGTATATATATTTTAATGATAGTCTTTGACAGTCTTTGACAAATATATGATTCTTTTGTCTATGTCTTATCAGCAATTTACATACATAACATATTTTATACAAATTAGTCAAAGTATGATGTTATGAAATATATTATTATTGTTATTATTATTATTATTATTTATATAAGGATGAAAATACACATACAAACACAGTGATTTTTAGGTAAATGAGCACTTAAATGTGTAATAATGATAGCATGTTTATACACTCGTGTTAAAAAAAGTTGCACAATCCATATTTGGAGTCTCATCGATGTTATAAACAATAAATATTATAATTATTCTTGGATACTTGGACAATTAAGGTAGTACTATCGGCAATAGACTTTGCATTCAGAATTTAATGAAACTTGGCATAGTTGTCCATTAATATATCATAATTAACCAGTTAAATTTTTATAGGCCTTCAGAGAATTGAAAAAAAGATATTTTAAAGATATTTTAACATTGATCCTTATGGTTAACTGGTTAATTATGATATAATAATGGACAACTATGCCAAGTTTCATTAAATTCTGAATGCAAAGTCTATTACCGATAGTACTACCTTAAAATAATCTAGGTGTTATGTTTCAAATATTGCAACGTTTCGTTGACCTTCCTTTCCAACTTTGTCAAGCTAGTTTTGGGATTACACCATTAAAATTGAATCTTTGGTTAATTTAATAAGATGAACAAAAAGAATCAAAATGGGCATCTTATTAAATGAACCAAAGATTTTATTTTAAGGATGTAATCTCAAAACTTGCTTGACGAAGTTGGAAATAAAGGCCAACAAATATTTGAAACATAACACCTAGATTATTTTAGTTGTCGAAATACCCAAGAAAAATTATAATATTTAAAGTTGCACAATCTTTATAGAAAATGAAATTGGATCAAACTTTTTGAAACTAAAATATTGGATATACATTTCTAAGTATATCAAATGTCTCTATAGGTAGATATTTCTAAAAATACGGATTTTTGAATTAATACGAGAAATTATCGAACAATAAAATATTTTGTCCGATAAAAATACTGCACCGATGAGCTTGTCTAACATCGCGAAAACTTTGTTTTTCAATTTTGTCAGACCAATGGCTTAAATATGACGATTTCAAGCTCATTTGAAATTAATAGTTTCGAAAAAAGTCCTAGAGGGATGTTTTTGTGGACTCGCCAAAGCAAAGCCACGAAGTTTGAATTCTGTTTTGAACAGTTATTAAACAGGGTGATGTTCCGCGGACTATGAATTCATCAAAAGTGTTCTTAACAAGGTTTCAAGAGGATTTGCTCATTCGTTTGGGAACGAAACCCTAAACGAAAACTTGAAACATAGCTGAAAAAAATTTCGATCAAATAAGATAAAAATCAGTTAATCAGTTTAAAGAGCTATTATGCCACCGCCAGACACACAGATACCCAAAATACGTTACACTTATAAAACCTCTCTTTCTTAATTGGTGGTTAAAAATGAACGGTAATCATTTGAACCATATTAGTATCACAGTCCTGATATAGTAACACAAATCTTGCCAGAATACAATTGGAGGAGTTCCAAGAACTTTCTCTCACTTTAATAAGCTTGTATCGACACAATATAATCACTGACTCACATTACCTGAACGATCCCGTTTATTAAACTTTGATAATAAACAGAGAGACTAAGACATTTCATGTTGGATCAATGGTTTTAAGCAGGATTTTACTTACATTATTTTAATTTAGCTGTTTGAATGTGTATTATTTTGTCACAGACATTACTACAAATAAATCCCCAAATCAAGTATTAAATATTATACATATTAATCAAAGAATATATAAAGGAATATTAAATATTAAATGGTGATTCAAAATTCATTGAACTTTCATACATTTCAAAAATATGTCCCAATTGGCCGATAACTTAAGCTGCCGAAGTGTTGAAGATATTTTTTGACTTCCCGCTAAGAAAATAGAGAAGTTATTGTTTTCACCCCGTTTTGCCAAAATCGAGTTTTCATCAGATCTCGACGTTTTAAGGTGTCAGGAAGCTTCCCTGACTACTTCCGCGAGGGTGTCTGTATGGCTGTATGTATGTATGTGTGTGTGTGTGTGTGTGTGTGTGTGTGTGTGTGTGTGTGTGTGTGTGTGTGTGTGTGTGTGTGTGTGTGTGTGTGTGTGTGTGTGTGGATGTATGTAAACCTCTCATAGCTTTTGAACGGCTTGTCCGATTTGATCGCGGTTGGTGCCATTCGAAAGGACATGACCAAACTTAGATTTTGATTATGGACCGATTCGAACCGATAGATTTCGAGAAATCTCAAAAAAACTGCAAAAAAAAATTTTTTTAAGTGCTTTTTTTTGAATAACTTTTAAACGGCTGTATCGATCAATTCCTAATCAGCTCTCAACATCAAAAACGCACGTCAATCACCACCAGTCCGGTCAAAATCGGTTGATTCGTTCGTGAGTTATCGTTGACGAAAGAAAACCCAAAAAAGCGTTTTTTCGGAATAAACTCAAAATTTTTTGTTCTATCAATTGAAACTTAAAAATTCATGAAGCTTCAAAAACTGCGTCGAATGTTACCAACCGCGTGAAAATCGGTTTATTCATTCTAAAGTTATCGCGATTTGAAAATTTAAAAAATAGTGTTTTATCAAACGTCTATGAAATTTTTGAGCTAGAAGCTCAAAAGCATCATTTAATAAAATTTAATAAAACAGTAATCTATCACATTTCTACACAAGTTTTATTATCTTATTCCCTCTATTTCCAATACTCCGTTCAAAAATTTTATTATGATTGTAAAAATTTAATCAGATTTTAGTCTAAGATCACATCTAATTACAATAAAATGCGAGTGGATATAACATCAGAATAGATAAAAATTTTTACACGTTATGAGTCAATACTTAGCGGGAAGTTACAGGGATGACCTGCAGGGTCAACCGTTTTCCAAATTTTTTTTTACTATTGTAGTACTGCAAGACAGATATGATCGAATACCATCGTAGACGTACCGAAGATGCTATGTCGCTTCAAAAAGCCGAGTTGACAGGTACTCAGAACAACCACAGAGCATCAAAACGATTGCAGAAGCTGTGTGGAGGTGGAAAAAACGAGGTCTCATAAACGAGGTCTCATCTTCCTTATCATTGTCCAGTTATTGCCATGACGAGATAGATTCAATCGAGTAAGCCTTTTCTTGACAACCTCTCCGACCTGAAATCCGTTGAAATGAAAGCACTCTTAAAGTTATTAAGTAGCTCCAAATGGTTCATAGAGTTGTGTTCGGTGATGGGCCAACCTTCTTTTCGGTATCATAATGGATCCTAAGATCTAAGTATGTCCCACCCCAGGATACTTTAACCTAACCTAAATTTACCTAACTTTACCTAACGTTTGATGGAATCCTGCTGTTATAACTTGGAACACACTGTATATATTCATTGTTCATTACTCATTACGCTGTTGCTTTATGGTGGGGCCAATGATTTTGAAGCATCATGTATATTATAATTGTAGTATTTTCTGTGTTACGATGAAAGGATATAGTTGAGCTTTGAAGTTGAATAATTCATTACAAGCAAAGCTGATTTTACATCAGTATCGTTAGAACCTACAAGGTTCATCATCATATCAAAACCTAGAATTACCTATATGCAATATATTGTACCTTATATAAAGATATTGTATTCATTATAGCATTAGGTTTCATAGATCTAATACGAGATACGCTATTTTAATATTGGGAACTGACATGGAGGCGTGGCTTAAAAAAATGTCGGAAAGTAACTTACACTTTTAAATGTTTAACCCATGTGATAGTCAAAAAACGTTAAAAAAAACCTTTTTCGTTTTCTATTCGTCGTTTGTTGATGAAAATTTATTTATAATTAATATAGACTTTAATGAAAATTACGTAAAAATTATGCTCAAAGCTTTAAAGTTGGCGTTTTTTGAACGATTATTACATGAGGCATGTTTACTCAAAAACAAAAATCCATCAATTTCAGAATAATTATAATAACCAGATAATACCTGGCAGTTACATTGAATGCTATGTAAGCGGCAGACAGAATTAGTTGCGAAATAAAATATAAACCAAAGTGTTTGCAGTCTGGAAACTGGAAAAACAAAGATTTTTATAGATCTTACTAATGCCCAAAGTATTACAATGTCGATAAAATATTTAATTAATTTATTATTATTATTATTATTATTATACAAATTTAACTTCAAAATAATTATTATAATATTTGTAGTAATAAAAAATTGTTATTAAAAAAATTTTCTAATAACACTGTACGATCGCTTACTTTTGGAAATTTATGGAAAACTACGTATAAATTTGTATTTGCTTTACTCTTACAATCTAACTGCACAAGTTACTCTATTTTTTGTTTTAACACGTTCTGTAAAAATTCCAACTTCCATTTAAATTTTATTTATCGATAATTTATTATAAACAATTTATTGCTAATATAAACAGTATGTATTTACTCGACAATTGTAACCCACTAATAGTTTATATTTCTACTACCAGACTGCGTGCCTCGATTTGTCAGTTCCCAATATTATGGCTAACAGCTTGTTTTGTAGTTAAACAATCACAAAAAAAATTGGTGAGTTTGATGGGGGACAACATGTTCTGACCTCAGATTGGACCTAGTTTTTTGCGTTGCTGTAGTAGCCAATTTAGATTTTAAACGATAAGAGATAGAATAACACTTTAAATTAAAAAGTTGATTCTCTTAAAAAAAGCAAACAATTTTTGATCGATTAAATTGGTCATCAAAGGACACTGAAATTGGATCAGCCTTTAGTTGGCTGTCTCAAAAGTAGTTCAACGTACTTTGAATCCAAGGTACTTAACATTATCCTTCCTATATTATGTTATTTTATAGAAAATTTTCAACCTTTTTATTATTTAATATGTTATGATATATCAAATGATACGGAAGCATGTTTAATAGATGGAGTGGATTGATATGAAACGCCCCTTATATATTATTATAGCTTTCTTATGACAGGAAATTGATTTAATTAATCAATTATTAAAGAAATATTTTTTAAATATATAAAGAATGGGCAATCGATACGAAAGTAAAATAAATATTTAGTTTATTATTACCAACTTTGAAAATAATTTATTAAACTTATGGGAAAATTTTTTTGAACAAATTTATTCTATTTTACTCATTACATCTTTATCATTATTATTATAATTATTATCATTATTTAGACGTTGGTGCGTATATGTGTGATTACAATATATTAGTTTTGTCAAAATAATGATTCCTTGCTCTATGAAAATACCTATTTGGTTTCTAACCTTCTTTGGTTTGGTAACCGCTTAGAATACATTATATTATGTATTTAAAAGAAAATGGAAAGTTGTTGTATCTATAAACAAAATTTATATATTTGTGTTTTTTGAAATCATTTTTTAATATATGAAAAATGGAAATTGCCTTTATTTATAGCACTCTATTATTCCTTTACATTTTGTATTTTTGTTTCCAAATATTTTAATATTAAACAACTATCGATAAAAATATGTGGACCATAGTACATTAAGTCTGATCCATGGTTCAGTATCTCTAGGGAACGGTATTTGAAAATGAATGTGCTTGAAACATTAAAAACCCTTCAAGTTTTTCGTACAGGCATCAACAACTCACAGCGTCTAGTAACAGCTTCAACTTGTAGTAGATGAAACTTGCTTTTCAAACTTATACATCGCTTATTTATTCTTCTCGATCCCTAAAAAACAAGAGACAGTTGTTTAAATTTATTGCAAACATATTACCATATATCAATGGTACATTATGATATTAGATTCAAGGAACAGAGCTTTGTTTGCGTATTTGAAACTTTTCAATTCTCAAAATTGGAATATTGTAAAAGAACTTTCTCACTAGTAATGAATCATTTATAATAATTACTATCTGTGAACTATCCGCTTTGCTGGGCAGCATCCCCACTTGCATTCCTCCCTCCACATTTCCTTGCGTGGGATAACAGTTTTGTAATGTACACGTCATGCTCTTTTATTTGATACCCCACTTAGGTATATTTGTAAATATTCGATAATTCCTTCCCACTTTGTCGCTGCACCTTTCTACCTTCCGAAGGTTAAAAGTAGATAAAAACAATAGATCTTTGAAGCTGGTTGTATATCGTGTCAATATTTGAGCTTAATCGATGCACAACTTTTTTAGTTTTTGAAGCATATCCCTTTCAACCCCTATTTCAACCCCTTACTCTACTATAATATGGATGTATTATACATAAAAACCTTCCTCTTGAATCACTCTATCTATTTAAAAAAACCGCATCAAAATCCGTTGCGTAGTTTCAAAGATTTAAGCGTACAAAGGGACATAGGGACATAGGGACAGAAAAAGCGACTTTGTTTTATACTATGTAGTGATGAAGAATATACACATGGTCAGCTTATAAAAAGACAATTGGAAGAATCAAAGTTTTTTGTTTTATTAGCAAAAAATTTTAATTTAGGTTTATTCGAAAACAAAGCTATATTGACAAGCAGTCTATAGCCTACCTACCCACATTCTGATAAGTACCCTCATTTAAATACAAACGTTGTACAATAAAAATCAACATCTCAGAGCATTTTATTAAAATTTATACTCATCAGGATCCATACTAAATATATTTAGCTAAGTTTTAAATATTAATTGAGTAGACCGTTTCCAATGGCTTTGAATATCTGTATTTAAGCTACAGAATGAATCGAGTTACTACATCTAACCCTATTATAATACAAAATGTATAAAACATAAAATAATAATTAGTGATACTTAAATATATAATAAAAGTGTTAATTTTTAAATAACTGGAATATAAAATGTTTTAAATAATTAATGTACACTAGTTGGTAGGTATATGTTTATAAAACAACAACAAAAATATAATACAAACCATTATATTCGTATTATATGATACAACAATAATAACAAGTAGATACAAATGTTATGCTACTTTCTCTCATATCATACACTTTATTTGATAATATTTTATATTCAATTAGTGTGTGGTTATATTTCAATAATTATATTGTTGTGTTCTATTATGTATATTGTATATTATTTATGCTGTTACAACATAGGTGTTGTGAAATTTGTAAATTTTTAGAATGTCTAGTAAAAGTAGTAAATCTAACGAATAAAATGATTTGAAAATGGGAAACTGCACATGAAGCAAATCGCTCATTTCAACTAGCCCTAGTTAAGCTTCGCATTGGTCACTATAAAACAACCCATTCGTACTTAATTGACAAATCAAGACCACCGACCTGTTTTTTCTGCATAGTACCACTAACAATAAACATCTACTCTCTTGCAAAAAATTTGAAGCCGTTAAAAATATACTGCAAATTTCACTAGACATTCAAATTGGCCTAGAAAACGACCAAAAAGAAACTAAATAATCTTTTTGAATTAGTATCTAAAATCTAAAATACCTATTCTAAGGCATTGCAATTTTATTTACACTGCGCAATGACCTAGAAGTTTTAAACGCAATATAATTTGAGTTTAAAAAAAAAAGTTATTTGAGAGGTAATTTGATCGTGAGTGTTGAGTGTCTTAGCTCGTTAAAAGTTTAAAAATTTAAAATTGAGAAGCAAATAGATCGTTTACTTTTTTATCATAATTATTTAGTCGTTAAATGGGGTTTTTTTTTCCAATATCCTAGATCAATTTAGTATTATATAAATATGTATTTCGACTACAATGTAGTCATCATTAATATGAATTAGCTAATCGTTGGTCATTTTATAAACAGTGTATGTTACTCGTTGCTAATTTGATGACGTTCTACACACTGTTGTTGAGGTTGAAGTTGAAAATTATTGATTAATATCGTCAGTTTACAATGTTCAATTACATTGACCAACGTCTTAGAATCTATAGTTCTTAGATTAAGCTTTACCTATAATACATCATCTTATTAATTAAATACATCGAAATATATAAACATTATACATTGTTTCTTAAATGGAAAAATCTTATATAAAAACCATTAATATCTAAAATTAAGTAAGTTGGGCGGATGAGCCGTCCCAAAAACTAGATCTAGAAAGAAAAATGTTTACAATTTCGATTACACCGAATAAGTAATAATCGTAATCGACATCATAACACACTGATGTTTTGGTGTGTTCACAATTTATACCTTCCAAGTATCTATCGAATTGTGACGTTGACCAATCAGCGTGAATTATGTTATTCTTTTATCAATGAGCGGGGATTACGCGATCCTTTTAGACCAATGATTTGACACATATAATAGAGAAAAAATCAAAATTTAATTCGAAACATCCTAAATTGATAGATTTTTGATAATACTTATAACAACAATAAATTTATCATTTGGCCATTAGACAGTTTTACGGAATACTATGTTTGATATCAACATTTGATATGATAATAATATGATACTCAAAAATCTTTTCTCGTAAAATATCAAAAATAATGTTATTATTATAATGAATTATAAATTATAATTTTATGCGTATATTTTAAAAGGTTCAATTTTCTTTTACACACATGAGATATATATAATTCACTAAATTATTATCTTGTTCCCCAGAGTATTACCATAATTCTATATGATATGCTATGACATGATGGTGGAAAATATAAGATGGTTTTATTTTTTTTTTTTAAATATAAAAGCTGTGATGGCATTAAAAAACAAACAATTGATATTGGCTTGAATATATTTAATGTTACGAAAGCTTGCACCTTTTTTGAGAGAGATTTCAGGCTGGAAAATTGAAATTACATTCCTTAATTAAAAACTAAATTATATTACAATTACAGCCAAATTTAAATGATGAATTTTACCTAGAAATTTTAATTGATATTGTTAAAGGGACATCGAAGCTTCTTTTAGGAAGGCACACTAGAAAACGCAATAAGCGCCAAGATTCTCAGCTCTCAGAAGTACTCCATTCCCGTCGAATTTCAATAAAAGGAGAAATATCCAAAACCCATCCATCTTAAAATCAACTTTTTTATGACGTTGTCATGTATTACATTAAAAAAATAAATACTATAAACTTTCAATTCTTGTACATTTTTGGCTTAAAATATTGGCACAAAATTTCTAGTTGATTCATTATAGTATGATTAACCGTTAATAAGTCGAAGTACATAATAGGAATGTTGACTTAATTTTTTTATCACTTCAGATTTGCCCATTGAATTATCACTACACGGGCAGAAAAGTATCGTTAGAAGTACGAAAAATGTGAAAGTTTAAAATTCCTAATAAAACAAAGAGGAAGGTATAGAATGACGTCATTGTCCGATATCACCATAGAGATACATATAAAATGCACACTATGATATGCTAAAAAGAGATGGGCAACAATCTTTGAAGCCTTATAACTTCTTCGTTTTTTAATCAATTTTAATTTCACATTCAAATTATGTCATGGTATCAAGCCTGGTTTTATATTTTTATGCGTAGTATGGCAAATTCGACATTAGAAAGCTACCGTGTCACCGAGGCGTTAGTGAAGGAGCACTAAAAAGAATGCTTTACCTTATTTGTGATAGACGAATTCAAACGAACACCATTTCACTGTTAATACACTGTCTTAACAGTTTGTTCTGTACGCAGATTTTATTGCGCAGGTTGATTCTCAAGTCGTCTATGTAGTGATCACGGCAAATTAATTTTCACTATCGAGGTAAAAAAAAATTTTTAGACTTAATAATATTATTGACATAAATTACATTTAACTTTTCTCCGAGCTAGATATTTCATAAAATATTTACAAAACGCAGACGGAATTCTTGGAAAATTATTTAAATTGTAAATTATTTGAAATAGTATAGAATAGGTACACGTATAAAGTATTTATTTTGTATATTTTGAAAGTAAATATAATATATTTAGAGAAATATAAGCGTCAAAAAAAGAAAAATATCTTGACGAGTCAATCTTAATTGAAGTGATTTAAAATCTAGTGAAAAAATAAACAATTAACCGAGTTATTTATTAAAATACCAGGTATAGACGGCGTTGATTACACAGTCGTTTTTTTTAACGCGATGTATGTATAGAGCCTAAATGACCGAGCGGTCTAAGGCGTTTGCCTTTGACTGTTTGTCTATCTAGGCTAAGGTTTCGGGTTCGAATCCAGGTAGCGGCAGTGTGAACAATTCTGTCTATAACGATTTGCAAGGTGGGTTCTACAGACCGAAGACTCGACTGAACTATGTTGATCATTTACGAACTTGACCTCACATTTTAAGTCCTTAGCACGCTTGAAAAATTGCAGCTTGATATCTCTTTTTGTTTTTGAGTTATCGTGTTCACAGGACTGGCGGGCAGACAACGAGAAATGGGCTAATTAAGTGATTTTATGAACACCTATTCCAAAATTTTGTTCTTCAGCCATCAGCCTTAAACAACTGGGCCATACATGCTCCGGACAAAAAGTCAAACGTTTTTCAAATCAACGAACTTTTTTGTTTGTTTGTTAACAAAAGTAATGTTTACTGAATTTTGTATACAAATTTTAAACGTCAAGGGACCGCCCGGTTGCTTAAGATGCTTGGCATTTTCAATTCTTTTTAATTAGAATAATTTTCATTTGCTATTAAAACCCAATACCAAACAAGCCTATAAAAATAAACTTCCATACAAACGTATTGCTGTTCAAACATTAGGTTTTTTCTACAAGAAATTTTTTCTAAAGACCAATTTTTCAAGGTAAAAACTTTATTATAAATCTCTTTAAATATCATTTTCATGTATTAAGATATCACTTAATCAAAACATTTTGATTAAAAGGGTATCATTTACAAAAAGCAGACACAGACAATAAAGCCTACTATAGTAGATAGCTATATTATAGTAAGTAGGCATTATATTGAGTGCCACAAAAGTAACGATACGATTTAAGAACCTTCTATATGGACATTTGTTTTAAAAATGCACTTTTGGAAACGAAAGTTGTCTTCTGAGAATCAAATCCAAAATTAACTATTTATTTTTTTCAACAGTTAACAAGTGAAATTTATTAGTGAATTATTTGAGAACACTCTCTATTAAATTACCTATTTCCATAAAGTCTTCTCCAAACTGAACCGATTTCGAGGATCATCGCCAATTTGTAGTTGTTCTGGATACGGAACACTTAACTCACATTTGAATAATTTTCAAACGAAACCAAAAAATTTAATTCGCTTCATCCGTTTAGGTACTACGATGCCACAGACAGACACACATAGCGGTAAGACTTATAACACCCCTTGTTTTGGTTCGGGGTTCAAAAATGAGAATCGACAGTTAAAACTGGGAGTTTCCCTTTAATTCGACAGCCAAAAGATATTTTTTGACTCTTTAAACCTTGGACTTAGGGCTGTAATTTTTTTTTCTTTCTATTTATTCAAACGAAAATACGTAATGTGCGTTTTAGATGGGAGTGTGCAGCCACGCCCTCATATGATAATTGGTATAATGTGTTAAGATAGAAAAAGCTATTAAAAGTAACATGTATGAAGAACTTTGACTTATATATAGAACACAAAAATTTGAACTTAATGTAAATATTTAGTTTCATAATAAAAAATTGAAATTTTTATTTAAATATTTCGCAAAACACTGTTTCCCTAAAATGTTCTCTAGCCGCCTCGATACTTACTTGACACTGTACACACACTAACGTGCCTACTCCCACATTATATAAACAATATATTATTAAATGTGCCTCTTTTGATGATAATATTTTGATGAATGGAAATATCAAATTTATCTTCATTTAAAAGATAATTTAAAATATAATATAATAGATAATTTTCATAATGGTTTTTGATGGTATATCGAATGGTATTATCTATTACCTTTATTATTATAATTATCATACAATTCTTTTTATATAGGGTATGCACATAACAAAATAAGTATGAAAACTTTTTTATGAAGCAACTTGGTCTTCTAAAAATGTGTTTATAATTAAGCCATGCATAGCCTGAAAAATCCGATTTCGGAAATTTCATCAACAATTTTTTATTATTCTCAACAATTATATTGAGCAGATTTAATAGTTGTGATGGGGTGGTGTAGTGCATGGTATATGCATGAAGAAGGTGCACTAAGCCTCTGAAATTGAGGAGCTGATAAATGAAATTATCAGCGGAAAGTTGGTAAAACATATACATGGTATCACCATGGGCTCTACTGTCTAAGTGTGTCCTTCGTAGACAGCCAATATAACCTAATCTAACCTAACCTATATTGAGCAGATCAACTAAATTGTTTAAACATCCTCAATATGATTGAGTAAGAATCTTTGAATTTTAAGTAAATTCACTTTAGTAAATCTTAAAATATTTTATTTTTCTAGTATGAGTTTTCCCATCCAAGCGATACCTTCCTTAATCCTTTATCAAATTCTATGATTTCTCCCTAATTTTCAAGCTTATCGTCCTGACTACTGACAGGTTGCTGAAATTATATTAACATTTAATTGTGTTCATTATGTAATTTGTATATCATATCTGTAATAAAATTGCCTGTAATTAAAACAAAGTAAATCACTGCTGATATTTATCGTGTTTGTATCCACTTGTGCCCCACTGCTGACTTCCGCACGCTTTATTCCTTATAAATGTTAACTTTAATAATATAAGGTCCATTTAGCCATCAACATTTTTATGGGCAATTCTTGAAATTATTCACTACATGCTGCAGCATTGCTAGTGAGATTAGAATAATTTCTTGCCGGATTCTCTCTTTCAGTGCTTAAAAATTGTCTCATACCATAAGCAAAATGCTTAGGTTCCCTCCTTGAACAGCTTTATTTAACTGATTAAATCGTCTTAACCTAACACAGCCTTTTTTTTCAATAAAATTTACCTTATCTACAAAATTTACTTATAAACTATGGGAAATGGTGTGGAAATTTTAATTAAATAAAAAAATATTAATTTCACTTTAAAATCAATTATTTTATTTTAATTTAGCACGATAGGTTAAGGCTTACAAACTTTACTCAAAGGAAAAGACAAAATATCATTTGCAATTTGGAAATCATAAATGGAATTTCATTTTTATAGCGTTTTCAAAATCACACGCTTCTCTACCCTACCGAAAATATGCGAATGTGTTAATTTATGTGACCCCATTTCAACTGAATAAAATGTAACAAATAAATTGATAAAATTTTTTCGAACAAAAAAGAATTCATTAAAAAAAAATATCTGTATATATCTATCCATCATGATATCAAACAGATATTTATAAATATCCATCACCAACCAAATCATGTGACTACATGGATGCAGACTATAAATATCATATCGACATGAAATAATTAAAAACATTTTAAATATTCATTTGACATTTTGTTTTTTATGTTTTTTTTTTTTTTTTTTTTGTTTTTTACAAATCAATTGCTTGATATTGACTTCAATATATTTAGCAAAAGAGGTCATGATACTACATCCTTCCTCCGAAAAGATTTATTTTCTGGCAAAAATGTAAATCAAACCGAAAGTTTTCGATCGATGAATTTTGTAACAAATTAAAATTGTATATTTAATTGTATAATTGTATAAAATTGTAATATTTATAAATATTATTTCTACACAGAAGTAGTTTGGAGTGAAAGGTGTAGGTATTTGATCTCCGGAACAATTCTTATTGAATAAATCGGAACAAAAATTCAAAAATTGGATTACTAAATTATTTATGACATACAAAAAATTTCCGATTAATACCTTAATTTATGTCGAATTTTTTTGTTACAAAGAAACTGGTTTTAGACCGTTTTGAAATAATTTATAAATATACAGCTGTGTGTGTATAATTTGTATATGTATACATACGATGTATAAGTATTATGTGCAGTTACGCGTCTGTTATCACAAATAGTGTACGTGCATCTAGCAGCATGTTTTTATTAACTATAATCTACGGAGCAGAGCTAAATGACATTACAATTCAAAAACTAGTACAAAATTTTTGAGCTATTATTTGTATTTAATAAACCGAAAGAAGACGTAGGTGAACAAAATTTCAAAATTTATATCACTTGTGTTGCTTAACTGATAGACCATATAGTAGCGTTAATATTTGACTCAAAACAAAATTGTTATCAAAAGTTTCCGAAAAGTCACATTTTGGTATCAAAACTTTTTTCAATCAGTTAATGAATCAATAAGCCCTCTATCTTAAACTTCCGTCTGTTTTGAAGTGTTTGTTGTCCTCTTTTAGCTCTAAGTTCAGTGTGCCTTTTGGTAAAGGCCTCCTCGAACATTTTTCAGTGTATTCTATCTTTGGCACCCTTCTCCAATAAGGGCCCGCTGTGAGCTCAACTCATCTTCCCATCTCTTAAGTTGTCTTCCCCGTTTCCTTTTTCCACCTCGGGGATACCAGTCTGTCACAATTTTACTCCAATTTTCTTGAGTATTCCTTATCATGTGGCCTGCGCCCATCTCTATTTTGGTCTATCTTCGTAAGTACATCCATAACTCTTGTCTTGGCTCTTATAAAAGTGTTCCTGTCTTATTTCTTGATGCCCCTCATGCTTCTCTCTCTCAAATCTGTGGTAAATTTCGAAAAATTTTACTCATAATTTTCGCCTAATTTTCCTAAATTTGAACAGAATTCACCCCAAAGTGAGAAAAGTAAGTCTCAAATATTTTCATACACTCATTTTTTAAGGGATCGTCTTTAATTTGGTGTATTTTTACCTCCATATAAAAGTCAATCATGACAATTACGAAAAACTTTTTCAGCGAAAAAAAATGTGTCCTACTCAATTATTTCTAGGCTTTAGTGGATCAGTTTTTTACTCATGTGTATGCACCAATGCAAATATCGAATAAAAAAATTGACTTGAGCTTCAAAATACCAGTTCACCACACACAGAATATCATAATAAGTAACGAACGTACCGAAAAAAAAAAATAGAAAACCATATGAAAAAAAAAAAAAAAAAATCAAACCGTATTGTTTAAATGTATATAAAAACGATAAATTATTTGATCGGCATATATGAATTGTCCTTGTGTTATGTGTGTGTGTGTGAGTGCAAAACCGGCGTCAACCGGAACTGACGCCTGTCGACAACGTGACGTTGCACCATCATCATCATCATCATCATATGACGACACAACAAGTTAGACGTTGGTTATCCACATGATAGAATATGTGAACGAGAAAATAGTTAGTAATAATCTGAACAATGATTATGAGGACGCATCAATGCGTGCATTTCCATCTTTGACAGACTCACTGTGTTCTATTTTCTGGTTTTCACCCTTTTGTCGTATTTTTCATTTGTATACATAGTGGTGTCATCGGTAAAAAGAATTGTACTTTTTATTTTTCTACATCAAAATATTTTTACTTCACAATTTTCCAACTTTAATAAAATTTCACCTTAAAATAGATCTACTTTAAAATATTTTTATTTCTATATTTTTCTACTTGCTAGGAATTAATTATACTTTAATTGAGTCTTAAATGAGTCCATATTAATAAAAAAATATCCTTTAATATTTTTCCACTCCAAAATTATTCTACTCCCAAAAATATAAACTAAAATAAAATATATTTCTTCTTTTAGTATTAATACTTTAAAAATATTTCTACTTTCAAAGATCAATACTCCCGATTCTACTTTCAAAGATCAATACTATGATTAGGAAATTAATATTCTTATAAGCGTCTACTTAATTGTCAAGGTAAGTCAAGCCCCAAATACTAAAATTTTGATATCGTTAGACATAATTTCTAAAATAATAGAATTCAACATTAATTCCTAGTCAGATATTTTAGCCAGTTCAATTTTTTTGTAAATTCATAAGATATATCCATGGAAATGGATGATAAACCATTTAAATTGAACCCCGAACCGAAAAAAGGGGTATTATAAGTTGGACTGCCACGTGTGTGTGTCTGTCTGTCTGCCTGTGGCATCCTAGCGTCTAAACGAATTTAATGAACCGATTTTGGTTTTTTTTATTTCGTTTGAAAGGTAATTCAATGGAGAGTGTTTTTGGCTATGTTTCAAGTGCGAGGACAGTACCCTACAAGCCATAACTGTCGGATTCATCAGTAGTATTTCGATTGATGAAACGATTAAATTACTAAGAATAATAAATAATCGGGCTTTGTATTTTTCAAGGACAAAGCACGATTGTACTTGATTGTTGTATTTTTCAACTGTAAAGCAAAAAATTTCGTGAATTTTTGATCAAAACTTTTCGTCAGGCAATCTTTTTTTTAATTTAAAAAAAAATGGGCGAGATTTAATTTATGAAAGTATAAATTTTTTACTTTTTATTCCACAGAAGTAGATGCATAAACGAAAATGTAAGATTTCATTCCACATTTGTTATTCGCAGATTGCTAAACTTAAAATGGAAATCCTTCGTCAGATTTTTGTATTTTCTACGCATGAGTTAGTAACTAAAATGATATCAAAAATTCAGGTAATATTGTCAAAGAGAGCAAAAATATCCGGATTAAGGCGTTTGTTAAATTTTAGAACTAGACAAATTATTTGATATTCAAATAATTTTTTAACAAATTCATGTCAACATAACTTTTGTCGACATCACTAAACAATATTAAATATTAAATTGACTTATATTCATTTGAGTTAAACAGTTTTGTCATGTATCAAATATTTTTTTTAATGGCAAATATTCATTTTATTTGTATTTAAAACAATTGAATAAAAAAAAAATTATATTTTTTTTCGTGCTTTGTTTAAAAAAAGAATTACAAATTTTTTTTTGTGAAAATAAAAATGGCTTTGATATTTTATTTTTATTATCTCTTATGTATTTTAAATTTTCATATTATGTACGAATAGAGTTAATTGTTTTTATTTATTTAAAGTCATTAAAAAAAGCTTCTCACGACTTTTGTATACAAATAGAATATACTTAAAAAAAGAAAAACTTTTTGCACTCATATCGTAGGAGGAAATAGCTTGTTATTTTAAAGAAGAATTTAAATATCTTTCACATATATAAAATATAGTCCACAGTAGATACTGGTGTATTTTAAGGTATTTTTATTTTTTTTTTTTGGAGGTTCACATCTTTGAGGCGGCAACATTCTTTTATTTTTGATAAATGATTTGATAAGACTGTTTCTTTGTGTAAGGTCTAGTTTGTCATTTCATTACGAATAGAATCAAACTTGACTATCGCGTTCATATCGTTGAATTCTTTTATTTTTATGCAAATTTGTGAAATTTTTAATTATTTGAAAAGGGATCCAAATCCCTGCGAAAAGTGTGTACAAAAAGACCAAAGTCATATGTAAACTTGAATGGCATAAAAGTATATTTCCAATAAAGCCAGTTTCAATGATAGCGTAAATATTTTTCGTTAATTGATTTTAAATTAAAGCTGTCAAATTCTTAAAAAGCACCCATCAATTTTTTAACACCTACACAGATGATGAATTTTTTTTATAAACCTCCTAAACAGTTCGACTTCCACAGTGAAGAAGTATGTGGTCAAATCTGAAGAGAACCTGATCGTTTTGGGTATGGAAAATGCCTGTCATAAAAGTTTTAGTACTCGTAATAAGACCCTAAAAGCAAAATTTTCATGTGATTCAAGACATTTAAGATATCCGGCAAAAAAGAAACCGTTATACGATGTATTCAAAAAATATTATGGGTAAGACATAGAAAAAAAATTGTTTACGTACTGTGGACTAAGATATTTATTTTAATTAGTGAAAAAATATATAAATGAAAAAAAAAATTTTTTTAGCTTTTCCTTTTTAAGCTTTTTTGTGAAATGGCATATCCATCACATAGCAGATTTGAGATAAAATCATCTCTCGTATTTATTTAAAAAAAAAAAAAAATTGTTTTGGAGTAATCAAATAAGTTAAAATAAGTTATAAGAAGAATAAATAAACTTTGAGACATTGTTTCGAAATTTCAAATCATAAGGTCCAAGATGTAAATCGATTTATACGGGTCGAGTAATTATTGAATGGAAAATGATGGCTTCAGTAGTCTAGAATTAAGAAAACATCGTTTTCCATATTGAAAGAAGATAAAAACGTACCTACCAAAAAAAAAAACTTGTATCCACATAAAAATTCCATCCTTAACATAAAATTTCACTCACAATAATAAATCCAAACAAAATCTTTTAAAAATACGTTTGAACTAGGTAAGTAAAGATATTGCACACCTTTAAGAGAATATGTTTTGAAATAGATTTAAATTTGTTCCACCTACTGTACAAGGAAAATCTATATCTTACAAATACCCCAAGAGCTAGGCCTGTCAATGGTACAACAGCTGGTAACGTTTTTAAGAGTTTATATATGACAGCTAAATGTCGGATATTGAACTAAGTATTAATTTTCTAAATTGAAGTTATGTTAGGGATGAAATATGTCTTGCATCATCATCGATAACCTTAAATTTTTATGGTATTATTGATTCAGTCAATATAGACGAAAAAAAGCCGGACCTGGAAAAAATTACAATAGTGACTCTGAGGTTATAGATCGTTAGGGGGGCATGTAAATAAGAGAATTTTTCGTTCCGCTGTTTTTGAGAAAATCAAAATAAATGGGGGAAAAAAAAATTTGGAATGCGTTTTTCTCGGAATCTATTGGTTTAAGGGAAAAGTTTTTCAAATAAAAAATGTAGAAGACATTGTCAGCTACATTTTATGTCATTGGAGCAACATCATACGAGTTAAATTACAAAAAGTAGGTGGCGTTAAAGTATCAAAAAAGGGGTTTTTCACGACTTTCATTAAGAAAAAATGATGTTTTTGTAAAAGTGTAAATGAGAAAGTTGTTTGACTCAAAATTAGCTTCAACTTTTATTTGAACAATTTTTATGAAAAACTTACCGTTTCCGAGCTATAGTAAAACAATGTATGTTTAAAATAAACCAAGAAAATAAAAAAGAAATCAAGTACTCCTTTTCAAAATTTTAAAAAAAACTTTCAGATTTTTTAGCAAGCTGTATTTCAAAAACGGTAAGTTTTACAAAAAAATTGTTTGAATGAAAGTTGAAGTTAATTTTGAGTCAAACAACTTTTTCATTTACACTTTTACAAAAAAATCATTTTTTCTTAATGAAAACCGTGGAAAACCCTTTTTTTGATACTTTAACGCCACCTACTTTTTGTAATTTAACTCGTATGACGTTGCTCGAATGACATAAAATGTAGCTGACAGTGTCTTCTACATTTTTTATTTGAAAAACTTTTCCCTTAAATCAATAGATTCCGAGAAAAACGCATTCCAAATTTTTTTTTCCCATTTTTTTGGATTTTCTCAAAAATAGCGGAACGAAAAATTCTCTTAATTTTTTTTTAATATTATTCAAACCTTGCATATCTCCTCAAATCATTATTTTTGGCGTAAAATTTGAGAATCCCTTTCCAAAACCAAGAAGTACAGCGCACACACAATTAACACCTGACAGTCCCGGCTCTTTACGTATAAGGTTCGTAGAAACCTTTACATGTATATAATAAATATTATGTTTATATTCTACGTAGAAAGTAATGTATAGATCTCATACATCATTCAAAATGCGAAATAGAAAGAAAACACGTAATTTGTTTTTATCATAGAAGAGGCAGGCGATGTTAGTTCTAGCACGGCTGCCTGGCTGATAGAAGTGTACTATACTGGCATTACACTAGAACTGTATATATGTAGTACTTTAGAATGTTAGGAGAGATTCGAGAAATAGGTGTCTAAAGTGGATTGATGTGTGAAATATGTCCATCAACAAAATGACTGTCACGGATTATTCATACATATCGAAATTTATTAACTTTTTAGGTTGTGAAGAAGAGCGATAGAATCAACTGTATTCTGACTTTCAGATCTGACCAAAAAATCTAAGCTTATAGATAGGGCAACGTGAAAATTTTAATTAATTGCCATTGTAGCAAAATAGATGTACCAACAAATGAAATGTACAAAAACTAAAAAACCCGCCGACAAATTTTTCGAGTACAGAACCCTAAACTGCGAATTCGATTCCTATAATCGGCACTATACTTTAATTGATATGTGAAGCATGCATGTGGCGCTATCTTGGACGATCCTTATATCGTTCCTTGCAAATAAAATGTCGTCGATCTTTCGATTTAACTGAGTGGCTGGAAAAATAGAATAGAATAATGTACAAAGCGAAAAACTGATATCGAACGTTTTTTGGCACATAGTGGGTATTAATATACCATAATATCAATTGTCATAATATCAATTTCTTTGAATTTAGGCAAAGCATTTTGAACAGTTGAATCGAAAAACTCGCCGAAGCATGAAAGTCAAAAGGTTATTAATTTCTGACGAGAGAAGAATATTTTTAAAAATTAAAGGGGAAAAAAACTAGAATCCTTTTAAGAAGAACAAACGTTCTTAAATAAAGCAAGCGGGTAAAAAGGGATTGGAAATAGAATTCTTACAAAGATAAAAAATTTTTAGACTTTCTCTGATCTAATAAATTTCATTGTCTACTGTCAACAAATTTTATGCACATACATACATATATTTAGAAATGAATAAAGAGGTAAAAAAACTGTAACATCGTATTTTAAGACAAAATTTATCTTGTCTGTTAAGAATAAATATGTACCGAATAAATTGATGTTTACAAAAGCTACTGCTGTTGTAGGGATGAATGAGATCGTGAGCACAAAAACGCTATTTCTATGATGGGTTTTGTCTGCTTTTTTGAGAATTGTTAAAGGAAAGTTTGATAAATTTTGTATATAAACTTAGGATTTAATCGAGCCTAAGAAAATTTTTTTTTGTCTGCCACTTATGCAAAGAAAAATGTAATAATAACAGAAATCGTCGAAGAAAATGTCAGGAGGTTTGCATAACCGAAAATGTAAACATTGAAAAATTGACGTTGTGAAAATTATTTTCCAACCTTTTCGCTAACCTTTCCAGCAATTTTTCCCTGTTATCAATACCTTTGCCTTAACATATATGGCAGACAAAGAAAACTGCCGAATAACTTGCGGCTACGCTTTGAACCTCCATTGATTGCCAAACTTATTTTTATTAATACTCAAAGTCACGAAATTTCGCTTACATGATATGATCACGGTCTAAATTGTGTAAGGGTAAAACTGTAGCTACTTACAACACGATTCAAATAGTGTGTGTTTTATTGATAATTTAGATGTAAACATTTGCAAAAGGTGTAAGTAAAATATTTGAACAGAAAAAAAACCTTATTATAATATGAGACGATAGCAGGACAAAATACTGTTTTGTTTTCTTCTTTTCTAATCATGTTTTGTGGCGAGGACTCAACTTGCTTTTGTTATTCTTACACCGAAAACAATGAACTCGGAAAGTTTTTGATTACGAGGAGGGCAAACTTTAATTTGTTGAATGTCAATTTTTATGCTATGCTAATGGAACGATAATTTAACACAAATTCAAAAATTAAATTATAGGGAATGCTCGTTGCCCGACAATTTGGAACTGACGATTTTCTGTAAGTTGTCGGAAATTCTGGACAATTTTTAAATTCCCATTTATGTAATGAATACGCAGTTTTCTATCAGAAAAACTTCCGCTGAGACTATTACATTTGATTATGTCTTTGTTAATCAGAAAATATTCCCGTTTGGCGATTGAAAAATTTCCATTGTTTTCATTATTATCTAGAAATAGAAAGATTAGTTAAATAATTGGTTAATAAGTTGACGATCAAATACTACTTAAATACTAATTTAAACTTCTTAATTTGTCTTTGTTGCTTGTTCCTTCAATACATCAATTCTTATTTAAAATTATGGAAGTACAATGATTGGTTTTCATATATCAAATACCTATAAAAGAATAATTTTTTTTAAGTTAGACGTGAAACGAATTTAAAAATGAGTTCGTTTTGATTATTAACAATTTTTTTATTTTATATTTTGATATAAATGTAAGGTCAAAAATGATTGGCATATTGAAAATGTATCATGTTTAAAAAATATAAATAAAATGAATTTTACTACTACTACTAGAATGTTTTTATGAACAGAGAAAGTGAAAAAGTAAAATTGATTTTAACTGTTTATTAGGTGAAAGTAAAGCATATTTATTTTTGTGGTATACTTTTTATGATTTAGTTCAAGGCTACATGAGGCTAAGCACAATTCGATTTTGTTGAAATAGTGAAATTATATATCGTTAAAACACTATCTTATAACACCTTATTAGATATGGTCCAAGTACAATCGTATGCGCTTCGAAGATCTCATATCGCTTCAAAGTACCTCTGTTAACAAAATCATTGTTATTACAGAACACTGGCTAGGCGGTATGTATGGGCCTATACTGATTGCCTTTGAGGTTGAGTTTATTTGAAGCATTTTTTCTAATCACCATTATTTTCGAAGGGTTTTCTTGAATTTGTAATTAGGCAAATATATTTCAACATTTTCAGTAAAATAAAAGAGTATAAATAATTTCTATTTTTCTATTTCGTTTGTTTCAGTACCTCCAAGTGTCCGTACCAGTCCAGCTAGTGGTCAAGTTACAGCTCGTAAAGGTGGTTCTGTAACATTGGAATGTAAAGCATCAGGAAATCCGGTACCATCTATACGATGGACACGAAAAGTAAGTGTGAAAAACTGAATTATTATTTTAATTTTTTATTTGGGGGGTTCGGTGTGCTTGTGACAAAGTATGCTCTTAAATAACATTTTAAAAACGTTTGACAAAACTTCATTCTTGCATTTGCTCATCAAGTCTAGGCTTTTCTCATCACAAAAGAAAATCGGATCCGACCATCAAAATTCTTATTTTGAGTTTCACTGATTTTTAGGATTTTGACGTTTATATCTCAAATAATGAATACAAAAATGCAACTTTTTTTTTTGTTAAGATGTTTATAAATTATTACCCTTTTTAGATATTTTAATCTCTATTGAACATATTTGTGTTAGGAAATTGCCTAAATTTACAAACTATTTGAAAGACACAACTTCTCTTTATACAAGTTTTATAGGCCCTGTTGAAGGTTTTAGTAGCATTTTGTAGTTGTTGAGTCAGCACTCACGTCTACCGTTCGACAATCTTTAATCGCGTGATGAGAAATTTCCCAAGTGTTCTGCACATGCGTCAAATATTTTGCGGTTTAAATATTCTTTAACTTTGTAAATCATAATCTCTACATAATTTTATATAAATTTATTTTTTAATGCCCTAGCTGATTAAAAACTGATTGATTACGTGATGATTGAATGATGTTTGAGAGTGAAAATAATAGAACAAAGAAATAATCGAAATAATTAAATTCATTTTGACTCACCATGTTTCTATCACTAGTTTTTTATAGTTTGCTGAGTACATATATTAAAAAAGTACACGAGTATGTTCGAAAATTTTCGAAGTTAATACATATTTTTTTTTTGCTTACACTTTTACTCTCGTGATGAGAGCAATTCTCAAAACTTCTGAAGAAAAATGAAGGAAGAAAAATTCGAAAATATATCAAATTTTCTAAAGAATAGGAAAAGTTTCAACCTCATAAACCGCTTGAAAAATAGAAGTCTTTTTTGTAATAAATCGAGCTGACGGCCGATTAAAAACCAACAACTGCTCATTTGAGAAAAAAGTACCTAATTATTTGATTTAATTATGAATCTATTGCTATATATGTCCTGCGATTTTAATCTGTATATTGCATCGACTAAAACTTAATTTACTAATACTAGATTTATACCGAACAAATAGGAAAGTCAAAATCATCAGAAATATCTAAGTTAATCGATCGCTATGGATTACTTTACGTCCTAGAACTAATTAATGTAAAACATATCCTTTATTTACATTGATAAGGAACTTTATATAACATTGTTTTCAGATTTGATGTAGTTCAATTGTATTTTGCAATCAATATACATATATATAATTTCATTGAGTCAATTTAATTGTATATCTTGATGTACTTACACCATTTAATGTAAATTCAAATTCTAAACACTTCTATCTAGGAGTTGTTACATAATAACTTCTCTCTGGATATCGTCATAGCTTTGGATTGCATTTATAATCATCCAAGTAAAACATTTCGATAACTCTTGGTAACCTCATTCGCACTCTCAAACAAACTACACTAACAGGTAATGAAAACAAATATATTGAAAACTGTTGTGATAATTATTTTACATTGATATCGATTTGTTTGTAAGAGATCAACTAAATTCGAGAATAATCCATTCAATGTTTTATCAAATTCCGAAAAAAATTGATCGATCATTAAAGTAATCTATTTCTTTATATATAAAAATGAAAAATATTTCTTCTGGCCATCGAATCACACTTGAACGGATCGAACAATTTTGCTAATTCTTTTTTTGTTGTGTTACCTATTGTCAGGAAAAGGACTTTGTGAAAGGCAAAATTATGGAAACATTAGAAAATTTAAGGAAAAAAATTCGTATCGCAGGAGCTGCGTTAAGTAGCGAGTTCCCTCAGATATTGAAAAAATAACATATTTTTCTTAAAACCGAATATTGCATTTTTAATTTATCAAGAATTTTTATTTCGAAAACTAAGCGCTTAGGGACAAAATCATGAGAGTTCTTTTTTGCTTAAAACTGATCAAAAACTACAAACAAAAATTTTATCTTAAAAAATTTTGTACTTTGCGCATCCACCCTTGTTTATCGGTCGATTTTTCTCATTGACGAACTTAACCTTTCAAATACCGAAACTCTTCTTAATACCAAAGTTTCTTCAAATCGGGCTTAAATTGCGACCGCTACAGAGTTTACAGACACATAACTGTGTAGATATATATGTATAAACATATATTTATTTCAGTCCATCAGATAGTAAAATTTGTGTTTAGCGGGCGGGATTAGCGGGGGCGGTCTTATGGGTAAGTTTAAGGTTCTTAGCGGGCGGACTAAGCATAGCATAGCTATTAATTAATTAGAACTGCAGGTTAATGAAAATTAATAATCGCTGATCAATGGTTAGAATTAAATAAATTGTTGGTGAAACGAAGTTCACCGGGTGGCCTAGAGGTATTCGTTGTGTGCGTAGTCATGGTAGGGACCATAAAATCGATGCCAGCGCTGCCAGTGATTAATTTTAGCGATAAAGGAGGCTGTTATTACTAATTTCTTTACATTTTAATTTCATAGAAAATGTCAAATTAAAATTATTGGAAAACACTAATTAATTAAACTTTATTTAAAATTTGTGAAAATAAGAAATCAAATTGCACAAATATTATTTTTCAAATGTAAATTATCATAATTATTGATTTAAATTTGTGAGACAATAATATTAAATTTTCAATATAAGTCATAAATGCAATCCATACAATTATATATGCATCCATACAATTCTATAATTAAAGTAGTGTATCGTTACCATGGAAACGCCTCCAATAAAACTCACACACGGTGCGAATAAATATCGAATTAAATATTCTTAGTTAATACAGGACAGCGTCTATTGAATAAGTTTACATAAAGATAAAAATTTATGTATTTTTGATATGTTATAAAATGCTAACTATTTAGTATCCTTAGTATCCCGGTTTATATGCCCGCGAGTATTTGTATAAGTAAGTTTATAATGTTGATACGAAGACAAAATACAGTTTGT
This sequence comes from Chrysoperla carnea, assembly GCF_905475395.1. Classification (NCBI taxonomy): domain Eukaryota; kingdom Metazoa; phylum Arthropoda; class Insecta; order Neuroptera; family Chrysopidae; genus Chrysoperla; species Chrysoperla carnea. Next base: position 132,558,387 of record NC_058337.1, read on the forward strand.
AACATTGCCAATAAAATCGGTTTTGTTATTTATGTTTATAGTGTGTTTGTTCTCAATAAGTTTGGTTTTAAATCCGGAATTACGATCTTCTTCTTCTGCTTTTTTTTTTTGGGATATTATTATTGATTCTATCATAAAAAGTTTTCTAAAATATTTTTATTTGATTTCTGTTTTTAACGGTAAAAAAACAGTGTCGCCAATTTCTATAACTAGAAATAAGTTTTAGTGTAAATGTGTTTTTTTTTCTTACTTAAAAAGAAGTACAAAAAACCTAAAATTTCTGTAGAATATATGTAGTTACTAGTTCGAACCGTTAGGAATTCCGCAATGCGGCAGCCGTTTCTAAAAACAGACTAAGGAAATAATAGAAAAGTGATTAAAAAAAATTAGAATAGGCAACTTTATTACATATATGACATACAAATTACATACTGAACAAAATTAAATATTAATATTACTTCTCTAGCTTGGTTTTTTCCTAAGCGGTACAATTTTAGACCGTGAGTCTATTTTTCGTCATCAGCCAGGATCAAAGGCTATAAATGAGCACCAAAGTTCTCTTTAGTGTTATGGATTTTCTAGATTGCCCAAAGCATGGAATATTTCAAAACATTACTTTATTTTCAATCAAATTTACGTGGTGTGATTCGTTTCCCGAAACAAGACGCGAGTTTATTAAGGTTATTGTCATTATTTTAAAATAATCTTCTCTTTGGTAAAATCGCTTGGATCACTCTGTACATATAAAATACTTAAATAACCATCTAAAAACCCTTTTCTCTACATAAGATTCACGTTGTTAAGAATACTAATTCAAAAAGAAAACCTATTGTTGTGTATCCCACTAATTATATTATTTATTTAAATTTATTAAATATTTATAATTCTCATCCAGAACATTCAGAATATATATATATATATATATGTATTCTATAAAATAATAGAATATTCCTGTATAGAATATATAATTATGAATATAAATAATTTAATATAAATACGTTAATATATATTTTAGTGATTTTATATAGTGTTAATTAAATGCATAAAATATGTACTCTACCAACTCTGACTATGTAGTATATTTTATTTGGCCTACCGTTGCACCTGTATTGCTACCTGATTATTTAGACCTAAAGCCAAATGTAGTAAGGGTGACAGTCATCAGACACGAATAAAGCAAGATTTGTGAACTTGATGGATATTTTATTTAAGTCGTACAAATCCCATTTTTGTGATGCAGATGCGAAGAAATTTATAAAAATGTATGTGTAATATTAAGACCAAATACTCGTAAATTGTTTCCTAACTGACGTCTATTTTTACTCCAAATTAACAGCCTTAAAAGTTAGAGCCAATCCCTTTTTTATGATGTGTGTGTGTAAAGGTGTTTTTTTTTGAGGTTTACAACTTTAAATGAAAATAAAACAAGAGAAAACAAACAATTGACTGAGTTAATTGTTGAAATACCATGTATAGATAGTGTTGATAACACATACATACATGTCACACATATATAACTGATATTCTCATATAATACATACTAAATAATTTACGCCTAATTAGCGTCCTCTAAGGTAAACAGTGATGTTTACGAAAAAATGTTTCAAACAAAAATTGGTTATTTTTTTATAAGAAATATTTTTTACATTTAAACTTTTGTTCCATCTCTAACGGTTTACAAGATGGATCCTACGGACCCAAGGCCCAATTGACCTATGTTGCTCATTTACGAACTCGACCTCACTTTTTACGTCCTCAGTACGCTGAAAAATTTCAGCTTGATATCTTTTTTCGTTTTTGAGTTATCGTGTTCACAGACGGACGAACGGACAACCGGAAATTGACTAATTAGGTGATTTTATGAACACCTATACCAAAATTTTGTTCATAGCATTAATATTTTTAAGCGTTACAAACTTGGGACTAAACTTAGTATACCTTGCAAATTAAATATATGTAAGGTATAACAAAGAGACCTATTTTTAGTATCAATGAAACTGACTTCATAGGAATGGCAATTTTATGCCGATTATGTTTGAATGTGATTCGGATCTTGTAACCCCCTAAGATGGCACAAATTTTAATAAAAACGTATTTGATATAGATTGATACAAATTTTCAATTTTTGTTATTTTGTTTCTATGGTGTTAAAAATATATTTGTGACAGCTATATTTGTGACATTATGGCGTTGAAATCTTCATTGGAAAGCCCAATATCATGTTCCTGATAGAAGTGCCCGACTTTGATTTACTCAGAGAAAAGTTTCTTGACTCTTCAATTTCCAGTTTTACTGACTTTTCACTTACCCTAGATTTATAGCTGACTTTTGTATAGATACCTAGAGTATAAAATATTTATATAATAAATATACCACTGAATTATCAGTTATGATTAATAAATATTGTTTAAATATGTTATATGCTTACACTACAGCTACCAGCTAGCTACCTGTGATAATATTATTGTCTGGAAAAATAATATTCTGGTTTATGAGGTGTCTCAAAATGTTGGATTTACTAAAACAATATACTTAGATATCTTCGATTTAATTATTAAGAAAATATAAAGCATTTCATGTTTTCTTTGAGAATAATTTATAGGAGCCCAAGGCTTGAAATGGGTGCTAAAAATTGCGAAGAAATAGAATCCTAGTAGGTCCCTGATCACGTGTCAATAGGCTTTTCAGATTATTTCGTGTCCTCGGTCTTGCATTTCCATAAAAAGTATTGCATTTATATTATATCAAAATTAACTTTGACTGGAACGGAGACAGCAAATTTTTCAACAACTTTAGTATTTCTTAAGGTAGTACGAGCCCCAAGTAAAATTTTAGACTAAGGGTTGAAATTATTTCATATCTGCCTTGTCTTATCTTATTTTAAATTTAAATTTTAAATTTTGTTATAATTTCATGAATGAAGACGAAAAATAAGAATACAAATTTTCGATATCTGCCTTCGAAATTCTGAATTTTCGATATTTTAAAATTTACTCCAGATATCGAAAAATTGTATTCTTACTTTTCGTCTTATATTGTCAAGTTATAACATAATTCAACATCAAAATTGAAAAAATATATTTTTCTTCATTTGTGTCCCCACTACCATGTTCAAACATTCTAAATTAGTGCGACACAACGGGTTTTTTTCAATAATTCATTAAGGTTTTTATTTTATTTTGAACAGTTTTTTTTAATTTCCACTAACCATTTTTGGAGAAATCTATGAAAACATATAATCATATAATCCATCTTCTTTTTTACCATAAAACCAATGTGCCAATATGCCTACAAAAAACTTGATTTAAAAGAAACTTTGAGTCAACTGTAATAAGATGAACCCCATTTATTGATAAAATTATGCATGCAGAACCTTTATTTCTGAGTGATTCTGGAGGTGTCTCGCCAAATAATCTGCCTTTAAACTTCAAACTGTATATAGAAAAAATAATTGTCTATAGATCCCTGGGATCGAATTAAGAGACGCCTGACACAAGAGCAAGAATTTGAAGGTGTGGATAGATCAGAAATTTGCAAATATTTCGAATTTCAAAACTTTTTTGAGCCAAGATTTTAAAAGTTAGAACAAAATAACATTTCTTATTGAAAACTTTCATTAATACACTCGAAAAGGCTTGTCTACTTTTTCCCACTCACAAATCGTTTTTTTTTTCGTTTCCCACACCATTAATCTTAAAAAAATACATGTTTAATATTAGAACACTCTGTAGGTAGGTAAAACACAAATTATTGTTTAGTATAAAATGTGTTTAACATTTGATAATACAATTACATTGCAAACACAATGCTACACAGTATAGTAAAGTACTACCAGAGCTTAGTAGTACTAGGTTCATTAATAGAACGTGTTACCATGCATTGTCTACTGTACTATACATACAGAGCTCTATAGTATTTAGTACTTGTAAGCACATTTTGAATGTGTCACACAAACAATTTTCAACATATGTTCAATTATTATTATTATTATTATGACTACCATAGCAATACTAAGGGGGCTTTATATAATGGGTTTTCCTTCAAGACTGTCAGAGATTGAAAGTTTAATTTAAGGATGTACGATCGCAAGGGCAATTATGGTTAAAAGGCTTGATTTTTATACCATGTATATATATGTAATATATATCATAATATATTAAGTTTAGTCCCAAGTTTGAAACGCTTACAAATATTGATGCTAAGAACAAAACTTTGGTAAAGGTGATCATAAAATCATCTAATTAGTCCATTTCCGGTTGTCCGCCTGCCGCCTCTCGGTCGCCTATTTGTCGTCTGTCTGTCGTCTGTATGTTGTCTGTCTGTCGTCTGTCTGTCGACTGTCTGTCGCCTGTATGTCGTCTGTATGTTGTCTGTATGGTGTCTACCTGTCGTCTGTCTGTTGTCTATCTGTCGTCTGTCTGTCGTCTGTCTGCCGTCTGTCTTTCGTCTGTCTGTCGTCTGTATGTTGTCTGTCTTTCGTCTGTCTGTCGTCTGTCTGTTGTCTGCCTGTCGTCTGTCTGTTTGCCGGTCATTACTATAACTCATAAACGAAAAGAGATATCAAATTGAAATTTTTATAACGTGCTAAGGACGTAAAAAGTGAGGTCAGCTTCATAAATGAGCAACATAGATCATTTGGGTCTTTGGTCCGTAGGACCCATCTTGTATACCATTAGAGATAGAACAGAAGTTTAAATGTAAGATGTACCTTATAAAAAAGTGATCAATTTTTGTTTGAAACTTTTTTTTCGTAAACATCGCTGTTTACTCGTGAGAGCGTAAATTGTATGGCATGCATTATTATATTGGAATATTATTTATGTTTGTGTTATATGACAGTGTAATCAACACTGTCTATACATGGTATTTCAATAACTAACTCAGTCAATTATTTGTTTTTATATGAAATTGGACTAAATCAGCTACCAAATGGTTATTTACCAATACAATTTGATCAAAGTTTGGATACTCGTAGTGGAAAACCCTTTATAACTTGCAATCTAGCTACTACACATTCATATAATATTAAATAATTTAAAATTGGTATGTGTGACATCAAAAATTATTTTTAATGTTTTATACATAATAATAATATTATTATGAAAATTATGTTCGTACATAATAATTAATATGATATTTTTATGTTATTGTTTTGTTTTCTTTGTTACGTCATTATGTTTATTTTTTATGTTTTTTATGTAATTTCGATTATTTTTGTTTTCGATTCGTTATTTTGAATTCGTATATTGAGCAACAAGTATGAAATTTTTAGCAATTACACACAATTACACACGCAAGGACGCGCAAAATTGATTTTGATGACAAAGTTTATGATTTTGATGAACCATAAACTAATAAGTTTCCAGAGAAATGCGATTTTACATTATTTATGATATCGTTAAAGTATTAAAAATAATGGCCCCCAAAAAAAATTCACTTCTCACGTCGTTTTTTATGAAACTAATGTTTTTTGATTATTTTGTTTCCGTAGAACACGAAAATTCACTTTAAAATATGATTAGAAGTATGATTTTTTAACAATAAGCTACATTTGTCTTCGAATCGAACCTTTCGAATTCGGATTCGGGAGCGGTACTATGCGCTTGATCTCAAAAACTTAATGTTTGACATTAATTTCGACTGAATTTTCTTTTTCCATAGATCAAAATTACCCTTTAAACTGAATTTGGAGGCAAATAATTTTTTCCGATTTTTTGGAATTTTTCTAAGGGGTAGTACCCCTTCAAAAAAATCGAGAAAATCGAAAAAACTATTTTGTCATCATTGTTGATGAAACTTATATTTTTAGACCATTTTGATCCGTAGAACACGAAAATCCATTAAAAAATATGATTGGAATTATGATTTTTCCAAAATCAGCTATATTTGTTTTCGATTCGAACCTTCGAATTCGGGAGGGGTACTATACGCTGGATCTCAAAAACTAAATGTTTGGCTTTAATTTCGAATGAATTTTCTTTTTCCATGGATCAAAATTACCCTTTGAACTAGTTTTTACTGAATTTGGAGACAAATAATTTTATTCGATTTTTCGGAATTTTTTTAAGGGGTTCACCCCTTCAAAAAAATCAAGAATATCGAAAAAAATGTTTTGTCATCACTTTTGATGAAACTCATATTTTAAGACCATTTTGGTCCGTAGAACACGAAAAACCACTTAAAAATTTGATAAGAACCATAATTTTCAAAAAATCATAATTTGTTTTCTAATTGAATCTTTCGAATATTATACATGTTTTAAGTGGTGGGCTAAATTCATTAATAGTTGTAATGGGCTAGTATAGTGCATGGTATATGCATGAAGGAGGTGCACTCAGCTTCTGAAATTGAGGAGTTGATAAATGAAATTGTCAGCGGAAAGTTCGTAAAACACAGATGGTATCACAGTGGGCTCAATAGCCTAAGTGTGTCCTTCGTGGACAGCCAATATAACCTAAACTAACCTAACCTAAGTATATTTTGTACTTAAATACTTCACTTCTTACAAAGACATAATAATCCAGAATAAAATAATTTTTCATATTTTAATTTAACACAATAAATAAAAATTTAACTTGTTCATGCCATTTGCTCTCACTCCCTTTTATTTCCAATGAGAATAAATATAAGCTACCAAATTTATCAGAGGAGTTTAGTTATTTTTATTTTTTTATGTTTTCAAGCAAAATAAATATTATTATTACTTTTTTTTTTTTGATCATTTGAATGATTGACTAGAGAGAGAACTGAGTAAAGTAAGTTGACTGACAAGGGTTTTACTCTCTGTGTGTTTTTGTGTTATATACTTACTTTTTTTCCCCAGTCAAAATGACAGCATATTGTGTGAAATTTATGAAAAAATAAAAAAATTGTGTTTAGGAACAAAAGGGAATGAATATTATATTTTTTATTTGAGTAAATATTACCAAATAAAAATGCGAAACACGTTGAAAGGTTTCTATAATAAACTATCAAATCAACGTTTTCCAATGCGCTTCTTATTTTAATCAAAATGTCGATGGGTTCCAATTAAAAAACAACTTTGTAATTATGTCGACCGTCTAAACACAAAAAATGAAATATCTTGACCCAAGAAATTTCCATGTTTTGTATTTTTTGAATAGAAAACAAAAATTTTCATAGAGCAAGAATAATTTATTTTTTCTGAGTAGAATTTGAAAATATGTGTAGAAATAAAGTTGTGATGTTCGCAGGGAAAAATGATTTTCCAAAATAAAATGGGTAGTGCCGTAATTGTACTCAAGAAATAGTCACTAATGACAAGTTATTGTTTCGTGGCTTCAATACTCAATTTTTTTTGGCGGTACTTCTTCCTAGATGATTGGATCATTGTTCACCCTTCGTAGATTACGCACACATGAAATCTTTGTCTGATTGTCCAATTGGATAGATGACAGAACAATGCAACAGTCAAAAAACACTTTTTGCTTCTCGTAAAAACTCTCCTGAGAAACTAGTATTCTACCAGCCTCGCTCTTTGACTCTAATAATATAACCAATAGAAATGGTTTCCTTAAATTTTTGTCTATAAATTGCCTTATCATTAGTAACATGGTCTGGGAGAAGGCGTAAAAAAATTCACACTTATAGAAAAACTACTTTTACTAAGCTATTTTTACTCAAAAGTGACCAAATTAGGTGAGGTTAGATTGGCTGTCCTAAGATATGACACCCTAAGATCATAGGATTGATTGTGATACCGAAAAGAGTGATTTGGCGTATTCCTGAACACTATTCTATGAACCATCTGTAGCTGTTCAAAAACAGCAAAAGCACTTTAACGTCAGCAAAAGGTTGCCAAAGAAAGGCTGACTTAAATGAGCCAATGACAAGATCTGGAGAGTGATAGACAAGATGTGACATAGTTTTCTCCTTATCCTCAAGGATACAGTTCTTGCAATAATCATGATACCCTAGTAGGCCCAATCGTTCAACGTCCCTGCCGTCTAGCCAGTGGTAAAGTGCACTTAGTGAAAACAGTAACCCAAGAGTAATCCAAGACGGAGTTTTAATCCAATAGAAGTTGAACTATGAGCAGGGATTCCGGCGTATTTGACATTCAGGCTTATTAAATGATGTTTAAAATGATGTGGTGGGTGGCATGAAAAAGTGTGAATGATTTTTATCCAAAATAATATGTGTTGTCATTTAAAATAGAAATGGAATAAACACAAACATCATATCTTTTCGTTTGTTTGTTTTTTTTAGGATGGTGCACCGATCGGTTCTGGTGGACAACGTGTTCGTGATGGGTTTAGTATCACATTAGATCATGTTGATCGTCATCAAGCTGGTGTTTATCAGTGTACAGCTGATAATGGTGTGGGTCAACCGGTTACCGTTGACATGCAGTTACATGTTTTATGTAAGTGGATGATATTTTTGTTTTTTAAATATTTGGAATTTGAATTATTTGGGTAAAATAAATAGTTTTGGACAACGAAACCTTTTTCTTAATCCTCTAGCTGGAAGAAGGAACATTCCGGATACATTCAATTTCAGGAAGAGTGATTTTTGTCGCGTAAATTTTTATGGCTCGGTAGCATAGTGACACACTATCAAGTCGCTCTTTCCAAAGAAAAATTCGACCGAAAACCGTAGCTGTAGCGAAAAGAGCAAGAAAAAAAGGATTCAACCCATGGCCATAATTTTATAGCCTGACGTATGTTATATAATGGTTCGACTTCGCTTAGATCTTTATATCCAACTTACTAGTTTAGAGTTGTAAGTAATATACTATTGAGGTCATCTCTCCATTCATGAATGAAAGCATCTCCTCCTATGGGGGTCAGAAAATCTCTTTTAATATTTTAATAAAATTTAGAATTTGATAAATGTTTGTATAAAGAGAAAATCCTATACCTAAAGAATAAAAAATATGTCGCCTGATATCCGATATAAATCATTAAAATTTGGGGAGATTTTCTTCGGTATTTCGAGAAATACTCAACTTTTACCGGCTTTTATCACGAAGTTGATTAGAACTACATATAAGAATAGGAAATTCATACAAATGCCTAACCAAAAATCTACTTCATATACTATTTGGGTCAAGAAAAAGTACTTGTAGGGCTACATCTCTTTGTATTATGGATCTTTCAACGGGTACTTTTTATATTATCTCGATTTTATAAAAACATCTTTTATGAATAATCCAAAACAGAAGATAATATAAAATATTTGAAATGCCAATAAAACTATAATCATATGTATATTTATATTATAACACAAAAGACATAAAAATGGATTTTTCATTAAAAAATATAAAGAACACTTTCCAAAAAAAAAAAATATGTGCCAGTATATAGAATGTCAATTTAATTTTGAACCTTGTGTTTGGAGTCAAGAATTCATTACAACGACACTGAAAGAAAGATTTTAAATAAAACAAGGAGACAAATTGAATTGATTCGATAAAACATCACTTGGTGAATTCTTTGAACACTTTGATATGTTTATTGCCAAGGTACATTATTTATTCCAAACTGTAACTGTAATAGCATCCGTTCACAATGACTGTCCATGGAGAATTGTCTTCTCCATGGACAGCACTCGTAACTTCATGTATATCGGAAACCATGTACAATTTTTTTTATTCGCACAGCCATCAAATATCGGAGAAAAAAAAAAACCATAGAAATTTCGCTTCTTGACTGACTCATGATTTTTAACAGCATCGTAATTAACTTGCTGTACCACTGTCGTGTTGTTTTTTCAAAAAGAAATTTTTTCCTGTGTTGTGTCGAAGAAAATAATAATAATTTTTATGTGCTATCTAACTTACCGACACAACGATATAAAGATAATAATTTTTTTTTTAAAAAGGTTTTTTTTTATTTGTTCGAAGAATATTGTTTTTTATTATACAAATATTTTCGATCATAAAACTGGAATATATTTATAAATTATTATTAGAATGGAAAACCTTTAAAATTTGATCGAGATTTTAATGGAATTGCGTGTTTGGAGATAATTTTTTTTCTGAAAGATTTTCATTTATATATTCTTGGTCAGAAAATTACTTTTTTTTTAAGGTGTATAAATTTCGAGGTAAAAAAACCATTTATTTTATTGTTTTAAAAATTTTGTACATACAATTCATTTGTTTTAGTATCCGTTAAACGATTCAAGAAACCTGCCCTTTCAAAATTCTTAAAGAAGTCATGATAACAATACTTTAAGGATTCAAAAATTTTCTTAATATTTAATTTGTAATCAAAATTATCCAAAAATTCAAAATGGCCATCTTATATACAGGTTGCACTATACCAGCATTGAAGATTGGGCATTTTTTATAAACTATGCAATGTTGGTGTCATCATGAATAGTCTAGTTCACATGTACGATTTTTTCTAACTTTTTTGTATATTCTCCGAAAATTACGAAACAGGTGTCATTCGATTCGTAATTTTATGTAGAAAGTTTACTGAAAAATCCGAAATGGCGCTGAAAAAAATTGCAAAAGTTAAAAACAATTAAGTGAAAAATAAAATAGGGGGCTCAGTTTTTTTGAATAACTCAAAAAATATTGAAAATTTTCAAAATTTGAAAAAAGATCCAAAAAGATGAAGACATTTTCTAAAATAAAGTTCCGACTGCCAAAATTGTATCTCTAATATTTATAATTTTTACAGAGCCTTGAAAATAGCGCAAAATACGGCAAATCTGGCTCTCGCGCGCGTTCTGTCTCTGAGACCTACTAACAAAAAAATTATTTAAACCTATAAAATATGAATATTAATAAATAAAAAAATTAATGTAGTTTGGAGATACATGAATAAACAATAATCCGTGGTTTAAAAATTTTTTTCCCAATTTTTCCATTAGTTATGTAATTGTTAACTAACAATTTTTTCTATATAGAATGTTAACATAAAATCTCCGATAATTATTAAATTAAAACCCCAGAATTTTTTTCCCTCCGTGAAGTTATTCTTATTAGGCTTACAAATAAATTACCGTTTTTTTAAATTTTATCTCAAAACTACATTAATTTTTTTATTTATTAATATTCATATTTTATAGGTTTAAATAATTTTTTTGTTAGTAGGTCTCAGAGACAGAACGCGCGCGAGAGCCAGACTTGCCGTATTTTGCGCTATTTTCAAGGCTCTGTAAAAATTATAAATATTAGAGATACAATTTTGGCAGTCGGAACTTTATTTTAGAAAATGTCTTCATCTTTTTGGATCTTTTTTCAAATTTTGAAAATTTTCAATATTTTTTGAGTTATTCAAAAAAAACTGAGCCCTCTATTTCATTTTTCACTTTATTGTTTATAACTTTTGCAATTTTTTTCAGCGCCGATTTTTCAGTAAACTTTCTACATAAAATTACGAATCGAATTACACCTGTTTCGTAATTTTCGGAGAATATACAAAAAAGTTAGAAAAAATCGTACATGTGAACTAGATTAGAAGACAGAGAAATTCTTTTGTAACCGATTTTTCTTTTTTTTTCAAATCTTGTGAAAAGTATGAGGTTAATGGTAATAGTTGAACCAAAAAAAAAAGCTAAGTTAAATTGTATGGTATTTGATTAGTAAAAGGTTATTCAATTTTAGTTCCCCATGTTTGGAACTCTCTAAATTAAAATGCAGTGCATACTTTTACTTGTTTCAAACGTCAAATATTAGAAACATTTCATTTACGGTATGGATCGTTTAAATGACGCTTAAAACTCAAATTGTTCTCTTGTTCTAGAAAAATAACAATTCTATAAGAACTGTGTATAAACTTTTACGGAAAGACTATGACCAATTCAATCGTACTAATGAGTGAACGATTTTCATTACTTTTGCAAAAGTTCCAGGAAAGCTGTTAGCATTCGAGATAGGCGAAGGTGCGTATGTTATCTTAGCGACCGTTCAGCCAAGAATACGTCATTGGATTTCTTTTTGTGAGGGTTTTCGTAAGATTTGCGTCTATTACAGCAAACCTGCAACGTTGAAGCACCAAAAAGCTCATATCCACCAAGTTATAGCCGAAATCTCTCCACAAAACTTGTGGAAACTCCTTGAAAATTACCTCAAACAAAAAAGCTATTAAGAGCTAGGAGTGACCGTTTGGCTGATATCCTTTTTCGGAATAAATGCTGCACAGTATACTTTATATTCGGTTAATAAAAATATAACTAACATAAAATAACATTTTGTGTGCTTAATAGAAAATGAAATTTAGGAAACTCAATTGAAATCAGCCTTTATTTGAAGGTTTACCTATTTATTTTTCGTCGTTGAGTGACTCCCTGTACAAAATGTCGATGTAGGTATAATTTATTTTAGTAATGATGTCAATGTATCAATGACTGATAGTAATGACTGTTTTCCTGTATTTTTTTTTGTTAAATGATAATGCATTTTTTATGACAAATCTTATTCAATTTATTATTTTTCGAAGTAAACAATAATTAAAGGAAAATTATACTTCAGCGACGGTCATTTGTTTCGAGGCTGGGGTGTATAATTTTCGGGAATATTTAATATCCAATATATCCTTAGCATTATCTTGGATATGTAAATACCTTTTTACTGTGTAAATTTAATAAATTTATTGATTACTCATGTTGACTAACAACCAGGAAATATTTCTTCAGTTTCCTTCTTGTCGTTACAAAAAAAACTCTACAATATAAAAAATAAAAATAAAAAACAATTTATAAACTCATTGTTAATAATTTTACGGATGTATCGATAAAGGGTAAAATAATTTCATTGAAGAATTATTATTTTTATCTGATTTTATATTTAACTATCAAACTCAGAAGTTTTGTTATTTCTGTTTTTGTTGCTATTGATAGATTGATACAACTGTTGATTTCACATACAAAAATATAATAATTGTTAACAAATAATCTTTCATAAAATAAAATCGAAAAAACCAAAATATATGTTCTAAAGCTAGCTTTGTGAAATTTGTGAAAAAACCTAGTTTAGCGCCACTAGCGAAAATACAACTTCTATTTCGTTTAATTATATTATTAATTTGAACTTTCATGCAACGTTTTTATCATTAATGTAATAACATTGCCTGTATTTTTTAAATAATTACATTATTTGTTAATAGATATGGGCACTATTTATTGCATAAATGTTGAAATCAGTGTGTAAAAGCTAAAAATAAGATAATTTCCGTAAGTCGTGCTAAAAACGTCTCTGCAAAGAATATTGATTTTTAATCTGTCAAAAATAGTAATCACAAAATAAAAAAATGTTTAATGGTAGAAAAGATGACGTGTCAAGACGATTATCTCCTAAGTAGCACAGTAGTACTCAAAAGAAAACTTTATGATATAATTAGATTTTCAGTGACCAATACTGGACATAATGCAAGAGGAAGAGACAGTAGATCATTTACCAATTCGATGCATCACTCTTTAAAACCAATGCTTTAGTATTTTGAGACAAGGTCTTCTAAGCAAAAGTTGCAAACACAGGAATATAATGAGGTTGGTTCAACATGGGAAATCTCTTAGGGTAAGGTTTTCGGAAGAATGGATTTATATTATACACGGCATCGATTTATTTCCAAAGTTCCTATAGTTAAATTTACCCCATTTTTACTCAGAAATTGGGTGAGAAAATTGTATAGGATTTGATTTGTGATAAAAAAAGTTAATGATTTTCTTCGTTTTCATATAATAAAGTGACTAACAGACATACAAGCACACTTTCAAATTTATAATTTCAAACTACCTTGATATCTGCTCGCTTCACGGAGCTTTGGAGTAAAAACCACCGCTTGTTTGCCTCCACCTCTCTTTATCTCACTTATCCCACTTCCATAAGACTAGAAGGCATAAAATATATGTACAGTTTTCAATTTTTTTTAAGTATAAAAAAGTCGTAATTTCTTGAGTATATCAGAATAGATGGCCATGAATTATTGTTTTGTTTTACATTTACTATTTTAAATTTTTACAGAAATCTTTAATTTATGGTTTAAATAGTGATAATAGATAGAGCAGTAAAATGTGAGATTAATTTTAAATTTTGTTTTTTAAAGTATATCTTTATAAATTATAGCTCATGTGTTATTCTGATGTAAGAGGTATATTGTTGTACAATTTCATTCATATCCATTCGGTAGTTTTTGGGTGAAAGCATAATTAACAAACAAACAAACAAACAAACAAACCTCCTTACTTTCACATTTATAATATTAAGTGATATTGAAGGTACTTATTTTTAACGTACGGACCAATGTTACAGAAGTATGTACATAACCCAAAGACAAACCATATACAAATCATTAAAATTATGTTAATTGTGTTTATATTTCAATTATCATTTTACTCTCCTCTGCATCACTACTCTACATTATTATTGTATAAAGTGGGTAAAAGTGTTTTGTGCTCCTTTTTTTATATATTTTCTCCACAGTTGATGATAATTTGTTACATCTGTTTTCACCGAAAACTTTTATTATTTATTTTTTTATTTTAATGTTTAATTTATAATTTTTTTTTTTTTTTTTGTTAATGCTAATGTCTGTGAGTGTGTGTCCGTGAATTTAACCTCTATGTTCAAGCTTTAACGGAATGCTATGAGTCTTCTACACCGATTTTATGAACGTGTTGCTAATTCCAAAAAAGCAGCCGTGTTTGTTTTTGTATATCGTGGAGTAGTTTTTGCTCGCTTTTGCTTTTTCTTCAAATATTATGCAGGAAATTTCGTTTCAAATCCTTAATTCAGGCATGAAAATTTCCTTTTATTTTCTTGACATGCCCACTTTTAAAAAATTAAAAATCGACAAATAAAATTTTGAATTGATATTAATTTTGACCCAAAATCAACAATTTTACGAGTAGTAAGATTTTAACAAGTCCAAGGATTGCACTGATTCAATAATGCCAGGGATTTCAATAAAACTTTATAAATACATTTTTTGATTAACAAAGTTTCCAAAAATCACAAAAAATTTCTAGATCATCGGGCTTTTTATTATTATTTTATCGTTGATAATGATGAATCATATAGGTTATCCTTTTCAATTGGATATTTCAATATCAAAAAAATTTAGAAAGTGTGATTAAAAACTATTTAGAATATTTAGACAATCTTGTAGTTCATAAAAATACCATCAAAATATAAGTTTGTCGATGATATAAACTCAATATTTTTATTTAATTATGAGTCCATCGAAGATCCATCATTTGATAAACAGAGACGACTATAGTTAAAGTATTGATGATTGAAGAGCGATATCTATATTATGAAATTTATTTAAGCACCACTAATACAAAATATATTATATATTTTTGTAGTTGCATGGTATTGTAAAGCTAAAAATAACTCATTACTTTGTATGTATTTGGTTTATATGTATGTACTATGTAATAAACCAAAACATTTTTACAATACTGTACGTTTACAATCACCATTATATAAAATGCTATGTATTTAGAGGTTGTGGAGTGTTCAGACCGTTATTTTTTTTATATTTGTCTCTATGTATTTGAGTATATTTTTAATTTAAAAATAAAAATCTACAACAAAAGTTTCTAAAATAAATGGTCTCTCGTTTTTTTTTTATGAATAAAAAAAAAAAAAAATTTGTGTTTTTTCTACAATTTATAAAATAAATTATTTGTGAAAAAATTGTTTATTCAACAAATAATAACGTTTTGGGGTTGTTGGATACGGGTGGTGGTGGTGTTAGACGATGATGAGAAAAAATATGAAAATAATTATAATTTTAACTGTATCCCTTAAGTTTTCGTCTTTTCCAGTTATTTTTTTTTTTAAATTTTTTTATTTAAAGTATAAATTAGAATATAATTACTCCCATTATGTGGAAATAAGTATTATAAATTATGTTATATATATATATAAATAAAGGACTCCGTAAGATTAGATTGGAGAATGGCTTACTGTGAAAAAATATCTAATCCACCCTAAAATATTATTTGCATCATTCTGATCAAAAGTTCTCACGAACACAAAAATTTTTGGCGAGTAGTTTTCGAGCTACGGGTGATCAAAATACGAAATATATTTTAGTTTTAGTATATGACTAGGAAAATGGCTTTCTGTCAAACTTTTTCAAACCACCCCCCAAATATTCTTCAGATTCTTCTGATCAAAAATCTCTCACGGCCACAAATCTTTTTAACGAATAGTTTTCGAGCTACAGGCGTTCAAAGCCGCATGTAATATATTTAAGTATAGTACCTATATGACTGGGAAAATGGCTTTCCGTGAAACTTTTTCAAACCACCACAAATGATTAAAATGATTTTCAGGTCATTCTGATCAAAAGTTCTCACGGGCGATCAGAGCCTATATATAGTCTATATATACATTATAGCTACATAGCCCGTAGCTCGAAAACTACCCAAAAAAATTTTGTGGCGTGAGAACTTCTGGTCAGAACAATCCGACGAACATTTTGGGAGCGGTTTGAAAATTCCAATTGTTTTACATTATTAGTGACTTTTTCGTTCTTATTATTGGTACTCAAAAATAGCCTTATGGTACATTTTTATACTTTAAAATAGTTTTGAAGGTCCTAGATTGTGTCCTGTAATTACACTTTCTAAGATTCTTTTAAAATACAACTGAAAAAACAACTATTTTGCAATCCAAAGAAGTATCAGATACGTTTTGTTCTGTAGTGTCAGTCACAATTATTTTTTTGCTAATAAATTTGATTCTTAAATACAAAGGTTCTTTATTGTACTATTTTCTAATAACTTGTTTAAGGTAATTGAGCCCCAGATACAATTTGAAATCATAAATCCTGCTTTGAGCAACATATTCGAAGTTTAAAAACACTCTCGAACACGACTTTTTATGGCATATAGTGTCAGTCACATTTGTATTTTGTTAAATAAATCTTATATCAATCATAAAGTTTTATGATCATATTCTTTACTACAGCAGTAGAATCAACCATAAAAACTAGACTGAAACGTTTAACATAATGGTATTTATAATATGACGTAAAATAAAACGCATTTTGGGTTTAATGTAGTGTCAGTCACTTATGGAATTTCCCTACACATTACCTTAATTTACCTTAGAAATCAAAACAAATTTCTGGATAAAATTTTAATCACTTCTTCGAATTTTATATTCTTATTATTTATATCACATTAAAAATAAAAAATATTTTTAACAAGG
The DNA here is from genome assembly GCF_905475395.1 of Chrysoperla carnea. NCBI lineage: Eukaryota > Metazoa > Arthropoda > Insecta > Neuroptera > Chrysopidae > Chrysoperla > Chrysoperla carnea. The sequence goes on from NC_058337.1 coordinate 132,575,530, forward strand.
AAACATGTCTCTTTGATTTAATTCTTAAAACATCAAATCCCATCAAATTGAATAGAAAAACGGGGAAAAAAATAATAATATAAAACAAAATACGTTCTTTTATTACCCTCCTTTTTATTAATAACTAATTTTTCAGTATTTTAACATAAAATTACTATACGCAAAAGGCTTGTCGGTAAATATTGTATAAAAATGTACTAAGAAAAATTCAAAGAACTTTCTTAAAAAAAAAAAAAGAAAAAATGTAAAACTTTTTCTCCCCTAAGCATATATACTTACAATGTGACTTCCATGATAGCGATTGCGTAAATAAGTAATACAAGTGAAATTTACAAAATTTAATATCCCCTGAAAAATTTTTCGGAACCCTAAACTCGCATTTGAAACATATCTAAGAAATTCCTTCAATAAATTGCCTTTTTCGCCTTTTCTAAACTGAGCCGATTTGGAAGATCATTGCCAATTTTAGTTTTTTCGGGTACGGAACCTTTAATTTGCGCTTGAATATAGCTAAGAACACTCTCCATTAAAGTATCTTTCAAACGAAACAAAAATAATCAAAATCGGTTCATCCGTTTAGACGCTACAATGTCACAAACAGACAGACAGAAAAACACACAGACAGACACACACACATATCGGTCAAACTTATAAAACCCCTTTTTGGTTAGTTCGGGGGTTAAAAATATGTGTATTACCTAATAATAATAATAATAATATTTGACGCATCTCCATATTTTGGAGAGATTTTTGAAGATAATTCCTTTAGAATAACTAAGTAATAACTAACAACCAGAAGAATCTACCGCTTAACTTTCGACATCAAAAGTAACAAATGTAAACTCTGAGGAAATTAATCTAGTTTAAATACCACCATAGAGAGTCCGATTCGCGTTTGGAAAAACCTTTCATTGGTACAAAACCGAAAAAATCATTTCACCAAAAATGATACGCAGATTTCGCGGTTCGTTTCTTTCTTTTTTTTTAAATAAAACACGTAATGTGCGTTCATCCATCGAAGTGTATACAGTGTTGCGCCCTTATACCGATTGTAAGCTATCTCGTTAGCCATATAAAATATATGTGAAGTAAGACGAGTTTATTTGGTCGTTCTTACGTATAAAACAAAGAGAGCATATGTACTGTTTGTAGGGTGTATTAGGGTAATGGCTTCCTGTTTTTGATTGGTATTGTCTGTGCACAATTTCAAGTGATGAGTCTCACCGGATGGGTTCATGGGTACATATGTAAAATCCCTCTTTGTTTTATACATAAGAACGTCCGTAAGAACTCTTCTTACATCAAATAATATAATGGCTAACGACTATATAATGGCATGGTTTACAAACAGTATGTTAAGTGGTATAATATTTTAATATGGAAAAAGTTATTAAATATATCATTTATGAAAGACTTTGACTCATATAGAGTACACAAAAATTTAAAAAAAATGTAAATTTTGTGTCATAATAAAAATATCAAAAATATAATTGTGGAAGTTATTTGATATAAAATATAATAAGCAAGTAAATTCAATTTTTTATTAAATTATACGAAACGAAAAGCGGCAAACTGGCAGTAGTAAATGAAATACATAATGAGTTTGTAAGTACAATTTTAATAAGTAATTGAGAGTGGAGAGAAAAAAAAGTTTTTTTTTTTCGCTAAAAAATAAACTTTTTTTTCTCTGTTGATAATTAATAATTTAGCATAACAGTTAATGTTGTATACGTAATGTTTCTATTGGACCGTAAGCCTATTACAAAGGAAAATTGCCATTATTCTTAAGTTTTTGAACAATTTTTGTTAGTCATATTTATCAACAATTTTTTTTTTTTGTTAGCGTAGGTTATGTGATACCATATATTTTAAACGGCTGAGTACACCTCCTACACCAACCCATCACAGCTATTAATTACACTAATTATTTGTGACGGTGGGAATCGAACCCGCTACAATGGGCATGCTGCGTAGGCCATTGATTACGCTTAAACCAACTGAGCCACAACGTTTAACTAATTGTCTAATGATGGTTTATATTTATAAAAAAGTCGTACAACATAATTTTCCCTTTTGCTTCACTTGCCCTATCCAATTTTATAACATGTTCTGTACTATGATGTATGTGTTGTTAAATAAAAGTATCAATAAAAAATTGAATTGAATTGAATTGTGAAAAAAGGCCTGACAGTTTGCAACTGACGAATATTTGTCAGTTTTTCAACCCTTTCGGCAGTGGTAAACTGTCTGCCATTTTCAAGCACATCTAGAAAAACAAACAATCGTAGAAACATGAAAATTGAAATATTCCATTTCTATCACTGAAAAAAGAAACACGAGTTACGATTAAACCTACCAATACATTTAAACCAAACTTACGTTCATAAATTCCCAAAAAGGTTGACAAAACAAAATTATGAAAATTGGTTCACGGGTTTATATTTGTTTAATAATTAATATGTTCACAAAAAAAAAGGAGTAAGAATAAAAGAGCATGTTGGAGCTTGGATGTGGGTGTGTAAGGGAGTAAACATGAATAGGTGAATGGTTTTGTATAACGATTATGATGACCGAGGATATTTCCAACTATGACGAAATATTAATATATAATATATTACGTTACCATGTACGTATATATAATATGTATGGTATAGTAGTATGTTTGTAACCGGGAGTTTCTGAAAGGGTTTTGAACGGTTAATTTAAACTGTAAGATGATGGCAGATTAAAGTTTCTCATCTTCTTACTCCTGCTGAAAATGTGCAGAAAGCGGCAATTTCCAGCTTTCAGCGTGGAAACCTTAACAATAGCCACATTTTTCTATTCGATATCGATTTTATTTTGGTCCTGTAATAAAACCTAGCTTGGAAAATACATGTATAAGAGCTATATAAGTACAACGTTGAGTAACGATCTGCTTTTTTTAGGGAACCACCAAAATATACTCTGTGTGTGGCCAAGTAAGATTACGGCCCCAAAAAATGGAAAACCAATATCTCTTTATACTATTAAAACAATTACTTTCAAATATTCTTTCATTTTAGTCAAACTATAATAACTGTTCGCTTTCCTTCACGGTAGTACCTGCCATTCAAACACTCTCTGGGAGTATCCTCGAATCGATGAGTATCGATTCGCAAGAATTTCATTTTAATGGCTTACATTGAAATGTATGCTTCGTGCCGCCCGTGACTTAGGTCCTAAAAAAACCGCTTACGGGTACTAAATTCGAAGTTAGGCAAGGCGAGGCTACTTTTCAGAGGATAAAGAAGGCATGTCAATGAGGCACGTAAGTCTATCATTATCTGCATTTTATTAGAAGTGCATTTAAAACGACCTGCTGACTTATAGTAACTTTAATAGTAACTATTTGCTTTTATGTTACTCATAAAAAATTCTATTAAATAATGCCCAACAAAAAACTTTTAAATAATTATAAGTAAAGAATCAAATTGATCATGAACTTTATACAATTTTTAATTGAATATTTTAAGTTTTTTAGTGGGCGTTGTTTTCTAAAAATGTTTCTTTTTTATTAAGAACTAGCTGGGAACTACCCGCTTTGCTGGGCAACATCCCCACTTGCACCCCTCCCTCCACATTTCCTCACGTTGGATAACATTTTTGTAATGTACACGTCATGCTCTTTTATTTGATACCCCACTTAGGTATATTTGTAAATATTCGATATTTCCTTCCCACTTTCTCGCTACACCTTTCTACCCTCCGAAGGTTAAAAAAATTTCTAAATGTAATTTAAAACATTCTGACCAAGTTTTGAACTATTAAAAGCCATAATTTAAAAATATGAATTTTTTATTCATGAACACCCCCGCAACCCCCCTTGTGGGTGGAATTTCGTAAAATCCGTTCTTAGCTGACCTCTACTTGGCAAAAGGAATATTCCTGCCAAATTTCAAGTCTCTAGGTCTTATAGTTCCAGAGATATCGTGATGAGTGACTATCTATATAGATCTATAGAAAGTCTCCTATATATATATAGAAGATAAGAATAGATAGATAGATATACAATAAACCAATGTTATTATTAACACAAGAACAGATGTTACAAAAATCGGCTAATAAAGGATAATGAAAGAATTCGCATACATTTTGCTAAAACCTCATGGAATGCGTTTCTTAGGTGTCAAATATCATAAGAAAGGCATGAGTTAGTAGTTCAAATATCTTTGGCTTCTGAGGGTAGACCATTTTATTTCTTTGATGTTGGTATCCTTGACATTATTAAAGTACGTGATTCACCGACATTATTGAGTTGCAGTGTGGGCATCGGTTTGGATTAGTTTTTGTTATAAGATGGATATGGCTCATGAGTGCAAATATTACTATTTGTAATTATACAATAATAACAAAATAGAATTTGAATTCGTAAATGAACAATTTTACTGGCTACGAAAATCTTTGATCATTTATAAGAAACATTCTGTGTATTAAAGAGCATTGAAGCATCTAAATATTATATGTATTGTATATGTCCAAAATATAGTTGCAAAGCTGGCCTAGCCTGGTATAGCTGGTATAGCTGGTATAGTACCACGGTATATGGTAGGGTAGTACCACATTGCATTAACGACAAAGTTTAATAACTGGGTCATAATATGTTGTGGTTAGTTTATAGTGAATACACACAGACATGAATGCAATATTATTATTAATGATGTTATTATTATTACATATATATATATATAATATATAATATATAATATCTGGAACGATTATTACTACTGATGTGCAATCACAAAGTAAATGAAAAAGTAGTAGTCAAACAGATTTTAATAAATATCTTTGAATAAGAGAGTTTTAAAAGTAATTATGCTCCTTTGACAAAGATTTAAGGCTATTTTATACACATTTTTCATTGGCGTAAAATCATGCTTTGGTTGGCGTGAAACTTTATAGTTTTTTTTAAAAATTCTCTGAAATATTCATTGGTGGAAAGAGAAATTTAAAAATAAAAGCAGAATTTAAATCACTACGATTATACCCTTTACTCTATCGATTTGAAATTTTGATATGTTATAGGTATTCATATTCTACCCGACCTGGGTGCTTTTATTTTTCGATAATTCTGTTAATTTTCAAATGTTCATTGTTTAAAACCAGGTACAGTCGAATAACGAAAAAATACTTAGGTTTAAACAATGGAAATTGTTAAAATTTACAGGTTTTTCGAAAAATAAAAACAGCCACAGCAGGTAGAATCGACCCAGAATAAAAGTATAATCGTAGTGCTTAAAATTCAAGTGTAACTTTAACCATTCTTATCTGGAAAATTGCTCTTCTTCATAATTTTTTTCCACCAATTAATATTTAAGAAGATTCTTAAAAAATTATAAAGTTTCACGCCAATCAAAGAATGATTTCAGATCAATGAAAAATGTGCATAGAATAGTGTTAATAAAAAAATAACAAGTGAAAACAAACAATTGACTGAGTTAATTGTTGAAATACCATGCATAGTCAGTGTTGACTTTTTTATCACATAACACATACAAACATGTGACACATACATAACTGATAATCAAGTATAGTACATATTATAAAATTTCCGCCTAATTGGCACCCTCACGGGTAAACAGTGATGTTTATGAAAAAATGTTTCAAACAAAAGTTTATTTAATTTTTGATAAGGAACATTTTTTACATTTAAACTTTTGTTCTATCTCCAACGGTTTACAAGATGGGTCCTACGGACCCAAGACCCAATTGACCTATGATGCTCACTTACGAATTCGACCTCACTTTTTACGTCCTGAGTACGCTGTAAAAATTTCAGCTCGATATCTTTTTTCGTTTTTGAGCTATCGTGTCCACAGACGGACGGGCGGACGGACGGGCAACCGGAAATGGACTAATTATAGGTGATTCTATGAACACCTATAGCAAAATTTTGTGCATGGCATCAATATTTTTAAGCGTTACAAACTTGGGACTAAACTTAATATACTATGTATATTTCATATATACATGGTATAAAAAGGTAAAATTATCACCATTCAAGACACAAAAAAAACCTTTGTATAAGCATTAATTGTACTAAAGGTAGAAAATTACTGAAGTGAAAACTTCTTTTGGCACGTTGACCACTTTTGGTGTGAACAAAAGTCATGGAACTCGCGTCAGCGTCACCGTCATCGTTACCGCGCGTGTTTGTAATTGAATCCCTCCTAAGCGGATGGACCAATTTTGATCACAGTTTTTGTGTTTGTTCTAATGAATGCGAGGATGTTTTGGGTTCACTTGAGTGCACTACAAAATGTATTTGAGGGTTCCGCACCAAAAAATTAAATTAATGAAATAAATGGTGGAAACGCATTTAAATAATTCTATTTGTCATTCATACATGACTCATGTAAAATTTTGGAGGCTCTCAATTTAAAATATAAAGAATGATTCGGGGTGCCTCAAGCTTGTATAAGCAGAAATATACTTTATACCCTATATATAGAAGAAATCACACACTTTTCCGGTGTTAAGCGTGTTGACCAATAATTGTCATTATTTTACTGATGATATTGTTTGCTATTATTACTTGGACCACTCTGTATATTTTAAACCAATACTGTAAACAATTTTCTTAATTATGAAGTTATTAATTCAATTTTTACATTTTATTTAAAAAATAATGACTTTAATTTTGTAATTACAAGAATAACTTTGCAGACATATTTTGTTATTTTATATATAAAAACATCAAATTATTTAATATTATGAAATTATGAAATCAAAAACTTCAATTTATAAACTAACTAACGAAAACCAACAACATTAAACTAAAAATTATTACATTATTTCAGATAATATTGAGATAACATGCGAGATGCATTAACTAAAATTATATAAAACTCAGTAACTGCTCTATGCTTAGTAAAGAGTACATTAAATGAACTTTTTTTAATAATTATGTGAAAAACTATACCCGTTACATTTTTACCTCTATACACAGGTTAGGCTTCAGAGGCTGTCTAGATTATATAAATAAAAAAATAAAGCTTTCATTTCTAAGAAGTAAACAAAATATGAGTTAGAGATGTCGATAGTTTCTTTTCCCTTCTCACGTCATGGTGCATTTTGATAGTTAATCATCAAATTCTTAAACCTGTATACAGTGCAACCTTAATATAACTTACATCAATATAACGATTTCCTCGATTTTACAAATTATTCGTTATATCCTTGAATAAGAGTCATTGTAAAATATACTTTATCATTGCGATAATTTTTTGCGTACAACCTCTTTATAACGAATTTCTTCTATGAAAAGTGCAAATACCTCTAATTATCGAATTTTGTCAACCCAAAACCTTTATATAACGTTCCCACCAATGTATGACCTCAATCTCATAGTGATTCACGTCGCGGCAGGTTCCCATAAGTTTCTTTCGTAAAACAATCATTGTTGTTTGATGGAAATTTATGTAAACTGCTGCTCGTCATGGCTCAGGAACGTTATGTTACTTATCAGTCGGAGAAAAGCGAAACATCAATAATTACCTCTTTATAATAAATTTTAGACAAACCTAACCTGAATATAACAAACTTCAGTTTAAAAAATCACTTGATATAACGAATATTTACTTGTTCCCTTCTGATTTGTTATATCGAGGTAGAGCCTAAATGGCCGAGCGGTCTAAGACTTAGGTTGCGGGTTCGAATATAGGCAGCGGCAGTGTGAACAATTTATAATTAATGGGATTGCAGAATTGATCACATTGTCGTCGCTTGGATAAGAACGAAATAACCGACTTCACCCACATCAAAATGTAATTGTAAATATGTTTGTAATTAAATAAATAAAGATTAACAAATAATGGTGTGGATGGCCTCTGTTATAGGCGTATATGTCAGAGAAACGGAGGTTAAACCCCATTAGTATTCTTATATCGAGGTGGCAGTGTATATGAAATATATATCAAGGTACACTTATACTAGTCTCAAGTTTGTAAGGCTTATGAATATTGATGGTACGAGAAAAATTCGGGTATAGGTGTTCATAAAATCACCTTTTTTGGTTAATTTCCGTTTGTCCATCCGTCAACACGATTACGAAAACCGATATCAAGTTGATAATTTGAAAGCATGCTGAGGACGTAAAGAGTGAGTTTAAGATCGCAAATGAGCAACATAGTCAATTGGATCTTGGGTCCGTAGGATCCATCTTGTAAATCATTGCAGGTAGAACAAAAGTATACAAATAAAAAAATGTTCTATTTAAAAAAAAAAAAAACATTTTAGGTAAGAAACTATTTTTTCGGTAAGTCATGGCTTACCCGTCAATTTGCTTATTAGGGCAAACATTTAGTGTCCATTTTCTCCCAAACTATAAAAGAAAAGTCCTTGAAAATTTGCAGGTGACTTCAACGAGGTGTCATAATTGTGTTGGTGCATCCTATGAATAAAACTTATTTTTCGAGACACGCTTTATAAAGATAACATCAAGAGATTGTGTATATAGAGGAAATGTGACCACTTGTAGTTTTCCTGATATAAAACTATAATATAAACATTTAATGTTATTATATATTTTACATGCAGATATTTTACAAAATATAAAAAGTTGATCAACTATTTTAGGAACTGTGCAGTAATATAAAATATGTGTTCATATTTCCATCCTAATAATAAGGCTACTCTCTACTTTTTACCATAATAGTCAGCAAATGTAGCCCTGTAATTCATTGTACATTCTGGATAATTGATAATTCACATAAAAAATCATCTTAGAGGCATGCCAGCATGTAAAATTATATGATTACGCCTACCTAGAGGCTAAATAGCCGAGCGGGTATGATTGCAATCTAATTTAATCGTTTATTTTCTTTAGCCGTTTAACCGTTTGTTTTTGTCTTAGATTGTAGATTCGAATATAGGCAGCGACAGTGTGAACAATGGATATTGATCACACTGACATCGCTTGGATGAAAACGAAATAAGCGACTCCACCCACATAATAAATTCAATTTTATACGGTTTTAGCTTAATTAATAAAGGTTACAAAATAATAATGGATGGCCTCTGTTTTAGACGTATATGTCAGAGAAACGGAGGTGAAACCCAGCTATTATAATTAATATTACGATTACGTCTACGTATTCGTTGCTAGTAAATGATTTCCAGATCAAGCACAAATCGACAGATATGACTGTGCTTATTTATTTGACAATTATTAAGAGTCTCGTAGTTTTTTAGATAATTGTCTTGCAATAGGCATTGCTTTAGAAAATTCTAAATCTTTGTTTATTCAAGATATTATCATACAATTAAATCAAAATTTCAAGTCGATTAACTGTCTCTTACTCGAGATAAACTTAACTAAAGATCAGATCATTAACACAAAGAAAATTGGCAAGGTTGTGTTGAGCCTCCATTTGTATAGTCCATGACAAACGTTATGGCACATTTCACTACAAGCTCATATACTGTTAAAGCGCATATAATCCAAAACTTTTTGACGATATTGTAGCACGAAAACTTCCTTAAATTCGGTCAAACATTATTACTCTGGGAAAACACTCTAACCAACTTATTTTGTCTTTTTTATGAATTTAAGTGTACTTTTTTTGTAGATTGAGTGTAAGTGGGTCGTTATTTAAGCAACGGGTATATATTTTCTTTTTTTCCAAACTTTATATAAAAATAAAGTGCGACTATAATAAATAAATAAGATTAAGTATAATAAGGTTTTTACATTTAACAAAACCATTTTCAACTACATTTATCTAAACCATATTAAATGATTCTTTATCCGCATACATGGATAGGCCAACTCATACATACAGTCCAAGTGAATTGTACATGTGTTAGTGTTATAGTTTTGAAAACAAGCCTGTATTTTTTATAACTATGAATACGTTTTACAATTATTTGTGAAACTATAAAGATATTCAAAAGTAAGATACTTTCACGATTTTGTCTCTGTGGAGCTAATATATCGCAAAATTCATTTTTCGTTTGACAGTCGGAAAACAGAAGGCAAAAAGTTTAAATAAGAATTATATTTTCAGGAGGCAAGAATAGGAATTTTCTGCCTTTGAAAAAGTGTCTAACAATGACTAGCATAAAAGTGGTTCACAAAAATTATTGAAATAAAGTTTGGTAATGATTCATAAAAAAATTTCTTGACATTTTAGTCCAAACTAGAATATTTATTTTTATGCTTGTTTACTAAATTTATTAGAAATTTAAACGTAGTTTTTTTATTATTATAAACCTTAAAGACAAATCATTTGTCGAGTTAATTAAAAAACTAAATAAAAGATAATTGAATAATACACGCGCTTTTCCCACTGGGAAATATGTGCTCTAAGCACAATGTGTAATTTTTCATCCTGTCAATAATAATCGAAAGACTTTGGCATTTAAAGTTTACAAAATTTATTAAACAAATATAAATCTATATTAGTAGAGTGAAATTACGCCTTGTGTATGGATTAAAAGTTCGAGCAGTGAAACTTTGGGGTTTTTCTTTTCACATCAAAATAAGTATTTTTTGAAATTTTTTACTTTCCCGGAGTGGTGCAACATGTTTAAAAAACAAAATGGCGTCAAAAATGAAATTTTTTTCAGAAATTTTATCATTTTTATTTTATATTCGCAAAAGGAGACATCGGTGCATATCCAAATTTGGTAGGTTTGTAGTCCATGTTAAGAACTACTCCTCATAATTTTTTGGTGGGGTTTCGTCCCTTCCCCTTCCAGTTATATATATATGTATACATTCATATGGTAAAACAGTTCATTTGACTATAACTTGAAAAATATTCGATTGATTTTAATGAAACTAATATCAATAGTAGGTTTTATTACTTACAACTTTCGGTTAAAATTTTAGCAAAATCCGTTAAATAGTTCGGCCAAAATTTCCAATTTAGGGAATTGTTTAAAATGGCTGCCATTTTATGCCATTTTGTCCTACGAGGTTAAATTTTTTTTTTAAATTGTAGCATTTTTTATTATCTTTCGATTTTATAATAAGTGACTTACCCGTAAAATGACTCCTTGATCCATATTTTTGCGAAAAACGGAAAATTTAGCATTTTCTGGAAATAATTGTTTGGGGGGTGCATGGACTGGCTTTGGGGGGTGTTTTTTGCTTTGGCATGAGAAAACTATTTTTAAAAGAGGTCTATATGGTTTAAAGCTAAATTTTTAAGATTTAACCCCCGCGCTGTAAGGGGGAAGGGGTGTATGAAATAAATGTATCTTAAAAGATTTTAAAAAGAGGTCAAAATAGTTTAAAATGCTAAAGTAACCCAAAATTTTAGATGCTCTTTTTAATATAGCACTTTTAACAACATCCACCCCTTCCCCTCCCGCTTTCATATATTTTGCAAATTCAAAATTTTTATGACGTATAAAGGGGTTTTTGGGGTCGCTGATCTCGAATTTTGCAATAGATTATCAAAAACAATTGTAATATTTTTAGGTGGTTTACTTATTTGGGCCAAAAGTTCGAGATCAGCGACCCCCAAAACCCCTTTATACGTCATAAAAATTTTGAATTTGCAAAATATATGAAAGCGGGAGGGGAAGGGGTGGATGTTGTTAAAAGTGCTATATTAAAAAGAGCATCTAAAATTTTGGGTTACTTTAGCATTTTAAACTATTTTGACCTCTTTTTAAAATCTTTTAAGATACATTTATTTCATACACCCCTTCCCCCTTACAGCGCGGGGGTTAAATCTTAAAAATTTAGCTTTAAACCATATAGACCTCTTTTAAAAATAGTTTTCTCATGCCAAAGCAAAAAACACCCCCCAAAGCCAGTCCATGCACCCCCCAAACAATTATTTCCAGAAAATGCTAAATTTTCCGTTTTTCGCAAAAATATGGATCAAGGAGTCATTTTACGGGTAAGTCACTTATTATAAAATCGAAAGATAATAAAAAATGCTACAATTTAAAAAAAAAATTTAACCTCGTAGGACAAAATGGCATAAAATGGCAGCCATTTTAAACAATTCCCTAAATTGGAAATTTTGGCCGAACTATTTAACGGATTTTGCTAAAATTTTAACCGAAAGTTGTAAGTAATAAAACCTACTATTGATATTAGTTTCATTAAAATCAATCGAATGTTTTTCAAGTTATAGTCAAATGAACTGTTTTACCATATGAATGTATACATATATATATAACTGGAAGGGGAAGGGACGAAACCCCACCAAAAAATTATGAGGAGTAGTTCTTAACATGGACTAAAAACCTACCAAATTTGGATATGCACCGATGTCTCCTTTTGCGAATATAAAATAAAAATGATAAAATTTCTGAAAAAAATTTCATTTTTGACGCCATTTTGTTTTTTAAACATGTTGCACCACTCCGGGAAAGTAAAAAATTTCAAAAAATACTTATTTTGATGTGAAACGAAAAACCCCAAAGTTTCGCTGCTCGAACTTTTAATCCATATAACAGCCTTTTTTTGCTTAGATTTACTCCAGTATATAGACAAAAATGAACTCTGTTCATCTGAACTATTACTTCTGTTCATCAAATCATTTATTATATTTCCTTATTATGTACTTATTAGCTCCCACCATATTTATTTAGAATTGTGAACGGGTATTTGAACAGTAATAAGGTTTTATTTATTATTGTTCAGATATTGGGAATAGGTATTTATGAGAGCTATAGGCCTGCCCAAGTGATAATAAGAAACTTATGTTTAGCAGGGGACTAAGCAGAGGCAGCTGGGCTTTACGGACTCAGCGGATGGGCTAAGCATAGTATAGATATTAATGCATTGGAGCTACCGCTTAATGAAGACTAATAATCGCTGATCAATAGTTAAAATTAAATAAATATCAGGTCAAACGAAGTTCAGCGGATCATCTAGAGGTATCGATACCGAATTCAATATGCATAGTTTAGACAGAACAACGTCTGTCGGATCAGCCGGTAATAAAAAAATAAGTCAATGTTGACAAAAAAATAAAAATAAAATTCGTTGAATTGAAAAAGCTACACTTGGCCTCTAGAGCGCTAATAGTCTAGACTCTGGGTATGTGTATATTTTTTTCAATTCTCTATATGGAACACTGAAAAACCTTTCAGGTCCACCTGAGAACAAATATCTTAATCTTATGGTCTTAGTTGAATATGATCAATCGGAGAACATAGCAATATTACACATTTGGTTGCTTTTAATGAAGTGTTTATATATTCAATTCAAAGAAATACATCCCGTATATGTTTGAAAGTATAGTTTTCTGTATATATAGTTTAAATTAAAGTTATCCAAACACGCACGAATACTCATGAATATTTAGTTATAGTTATTGTGCCAGTAAGGATAATAACCTTCTATTTAAAAAGGATAGTTTTAAGCGTATGAAAATGTGATCCTAATAATAAAGTTACTACAGTATTTACTTTTTGCATATACCATGTGTGTTTGTACCATCTAGGCATATACATATCTGTAGTATGGCAAAATACATCCGTTTAGTAATGCATCTAAGCGAGAGGTATTATATACATGTATTGAACATTAGTTGGAAGACGCTTGGAGAGTGGGAGTTTTTTAGTTACAGATAACTAGTAAGTATGCAACAAAACTCCCACTCTCTGCATGCATACAACAGAAGATCTGTCGTATCGTATATGTAGTCTTACAACACATGTATATAATACCTTTCGCTTAGATGCATTACTAAACGGATGTATTCTGTCATACTACAGATATGTATATGCCTAGATGGTACAAACACACATGGTAGTAAGTAACTTCATGAATATTATTGTTTAGTTTTAACTAATAAGGAGCTTTAAATTGTATTGTTATTACAGTCTAGACGTGCTTCAAAATTTTCCCATATTTAGCATTTTTACACAGTAAGAAATTTTTTGTGGATATCACTAAGTGAACGCTATACTGTGTACTATTTTGAGCCAAAAGTAACACAACCAAAAGTTATGACGGACGAGTCAATCCAGTATGGACGCCAGGCCTATACTGGTTGGTGATACCTGCAATACTTCTGGTGGATAGCTCTATTGCAAAAAATACTTTTGCTTACATAGATACTATATGTACCTATATGTCTCCGTACCATACCAGCATTGTAGTAAACTCCATGCATTTCTTACCGTGTACTCTTCTTATTGAGACAATAAGCCCGATATGAAAGCTAAATTAGGATGTTTTGAACAGCAAAAAATTTTGTGATTTAATTGTGGAGAAATTTTTTTTCCAGTTATTCAAATTACGAAATCTTGGCTATAAACTGAATTTTTTGTAGTACTTCATTAAAAAACGGGACTTCAGTTGGCAAAAAATGTTTATTTATTACTATATCATTTAATTATATTATTACCTTGAGGTTCCACACTATGTTTGTATCATGAATGTTATTATATTGCCTATATTTTTAAATAATGGTATTATTTACTAATAAATATAGGCAAAAATATAGAAATTATGAAATCATTGTGTGGAAACTTAAATTCATAATCTGAATCATTCAGTCTTTCTGAATTAGGCACCGAAAATGCGGTACTCAAGGACAATTTCATTAAGGATAGATATTAAATTAAAAAACAAATTTTTGTAAATGTCATTTTTGAATTGCAAATATATGCAACGACGAATCTTTTTTACGCTTATTATGACAATATCGTACTAATTAAATGGCAGAACATAAAAATTTTATAATATTTCGTAAATAAGGTTTAACAACATATAAACGAGTTAAGTTTCAGTATAGTAATCAGTAGAAGCACTAAGCAAGTACCAGCATATTCATGAGAAATAGTTAAAATAGACATTATATTTAAAAGCTTGGAGTAATGTTGTCCACTATCATAGAGTACAGTTAATAAGTATGCGACATACAGGAAGTCGTAAAACAATTAGTGCCTTAATTTATTTTCTTATTGACCTAAACTCTTTGCTACTTCGAAAACTCTATAAAATTGGCTTTAGAGGTGGTGCGAGCGACCTCTTGTCAGACTACTTAAATAATAGATTTCAAAGAGTTGAAATGAGTAGTAATGGACATTTTTATAATTCCGATTGGAATAAAATAACAAAGGGTGTGCCGCAAGGTAGTATTTTAGGCCCAAAACTGTTTCAACTCTTCATAAACGATCTGCCGGCTTTCATCATGAACTTTATAAATCTTAAGTGTGATGTCTTCCTTTATGCGGATGATATCACTTTGATTGTTCATGATTTGGATGAAATGGTACTAGGCGACATGGTTGAGTATGCTCTTAGCTCAGTAAATGATTGGTGTAGAGCTAATGGTTTGTCATTAAATTTAAGTAAAACCAAAGTTCAAAAATTTAAAATTAATAACAAGAGTGAGCTGGATGTTATTCCAGGTCTTACTAAGTCAGTAAAGTTTTTGGGAATCACTTTTGATTATAATGTTAAATGGAAAGCTCACATAGACTTGTTGTGTGCAAAATTAAACAAAGTATGCTATCAACTTAGAGTAATGAAAAAACGAGTTGATGTAAATTCCTTATTACTTATATATTATACAAACTTTTGCTCGATCATGTCGTTTGGGATTATAATATGGGGGTCAAATTGCTATGCTAAAAAAGTCCTTATTTTACAAAAAAAAAGTACTTAAAATTATTTTTGGTCTGAAGAAAGTAGATAGTTGTAAACCTATTTTTAAAAACAAAAAAATCCTGACATTTCATGGTCTGTATGTACTTGAAATGATCAAATTTATAATTAAAAATAAAAACTACTTACTCGAAAATAGAGTAATTTCAAATCGTCCTACAAGGCAAAAGCATGGCTATTTACCTCCATACTGTGGTTACAAATGTGTCGATTTTGGGCCGCGTAATCAGGCCATAAAAATCTACAATAAGTTCATGAATTGTAAAATCATTAATAATATAATGGTAAAAGATGGATCGACTGCAGTAAAAAAGTATTTGTTGAACAGCTGTCCATACTCTATGGATGAGGTTTTTTTTTCCTGAGCCTGGAGCACGGTATCCGTTAGTAAGCACGTATTATTTGTGACTTACATTCTATAAACAGATTGTATTTATCTCATTTATATTTATATTGTAAACAATCTGTGGGAATTTTTTTTCTTTTCCTACGGATTTGACATCTCAGTTGAATGATACTTAGTTTTATATTCATCGTAGTATTACATTAGTTTCTTAATTGATATTGAGCTGGTTTCATTTATTATTAAATGAATTTTTGCTCTTTGATCTTGTATCTATTCAGCTGGGAATATAATTCGTTGACGTCTGTAATTTTGCAGATTTTTTTTTTTTTTTATTATTTCATTTTTTATTGTATGCGTACTCCATCAGAGTATAATTGTACTCCTTATCCTCAACCGAATCACTTATGATATTCGGTAGGCATTTGTTTATCGGATGCCGGCTATCCTTGCCAATGGTTTTCTATGGTTTTCCATTGGCTTGCACATAGGTGAATACTGGGATAGTTCCTAACTTAGTCAGCCATAGCTGCACAACCTTCCCATTCCTTACACATGCCCCATCCTATTATTTTTGACTTATTCTGTACAATGACTATTGTAAAAAAAGAGAATTAATAAAGAATTATTATTATTATTATTATTAATTATTATTAAACTACTAGACCTATTTAGACCGTTGGCTCTAGACGATTATGGTTAATTTCTAGAGAAAAAATTAACAAGGATCTGTTTTAGATAATAGTGTGAAGTTTAAAAATATAATTGTCAAATTTTTGAGAATGATACATTTACTAGCTGGGTCGTCCTGAATCTTTTGGAGGTCCTGTGCACTTAAATGTCACGGAACCATTTTTTTTTTAAAACTTATTTTAACAGCTATATCAAGAACGTACCAATTTTCTATGCCTTTTTCACGTAATTACTGACATAGAGAAAAAAGGCAGGCTCAATTTTTGTGTCAGAGTTTATTAAAAAAACTTCATTTTTCTGTCACAAAATACAAAATGTCTGTATATTATAAATGTGAAACGAAGGATGTTTGTTTGTTTGTTTGTTACGCTCTCACGCAAAAACTAATGATGGATTTGAATAAAACTTTACAATAATATAGCTCAGAGTAACACTTAAGCTATAATTTACAAATATATATTTTAAAAACAAGTGAAAACAAACAATTGCCTGAATTAATTGTTGAAATACCATCCATAGTCAGTGTTGATTTCTTTATCACAACACAAACATACATGTGACACATACATAACTGATATTCAGGTATGGTACATTTACGAAAAAATGTTTTTATTTTTTGATAAGGAATATTTTTTACATTTAAACTTTTGTTCTATCTCTAACGGTTTACAAGATGGATCCTACGGACCCAAGACTTAATTGACCTATGACGCTCATTTACGATCTCGACCTCACTTTTTACGTCCTGAGTACGCTGTAAAAATTTCAGCTCGATATCTTTTTTCGTTTTTGAGTTATTATGTCCACAGACGGACGGACAACCGGAAATGGACTAATTAGGTGACTCTATGAACACCAATAGCAAAATTTTTGCTTAGCATCAATATTTTTAAGCGTTACAAACTTGGGACTAAACTTAGTATACCTTGCATATTACATATATGCATGGTATAAAAATTGAATTCAGTCAGTTAAAAAAAAAATTGAAATTGAAATATGCACATATATTTTACCTGCGTAAAACAATCCCTACCTCTACTTCGAGTGTCATGGAAGAGGGTTAATCGAGAGCAAGACAGGCGGATGCTATAACGCGGTGATCCTTATTTGATCTTAGTATTAGCATAATGTGTCATTAAATCGTGTAGGCACTTACTTAATCGGTAGAATGGAACAACGGATGAAAAGAATAAAATGTTTGAGGGCAGGAAGGAAAGTATCCGATGGAAAAGTGCCCGGTTACAAGAAGTTCAAGCAACTAGTTTGTCTTTCAAAGTAATTTTTCGTTAATTTTCATGACTTTAAGAGATTTTTTTTTTTTAATTTTTCTGACCTCATATTTGCTTGCTTTTTTAATTAACTACGAAAAGTTATATGCATACCAACTATCGACCAAAGAAATAGGAATTTGAACTTATTTTTTTTCAATTTGTGCTTCAATTTTGTTTAAAAAAAAAATCTTAAAAAGTAGTACGTGATCTCACTTTGTTTTGTTTGACTCTGTATAAATGATTTTGATATTAAAGCACAAGTAAAGCACTATATTGGTGTATGTTTGTATGTATATGTATAAGTTTATATTATTAGTAAATATGTGTCCTTAATTGTTCCAGATAGTTGTGATAATCTACATTCACCCTATTTGAATACTTTATTCTGTACACCAAAACCATTCCATCTAAACTAAATGTTGTATTACCAAAACTCATAAATGTCTTTTACAGAATGTGACAGGACATATGTAATTAAATTAATGTTTTTTAAATTTCAAAACAATATCTTAACCCTCAACACCCTTAGAATTCATTTCCGGTAATTTCACCATATTACTATGACAAGTTATTTTAATTAACTGAGTATGACTTAGATTAAACTAACTTAAGTACGCGAACAGGCCCAGAAAGTTTTTTGTTAACACCTTTACTCTCTTGATGAGAGAAATTCTCACAATTTCTCACGCGACTTCAAAAGGTATATTTTAATAAAACAGTAGATAGGTGGAAAAAAACTGAAAAATTCATACTTCGAAAATAGATAAAATTATATGAAAATGGAAAAGGTTTCAACCACATATATACCATTTGAAAACCAAAAGTTACTAGCTGCGCCCTGCGGTGTTACCCGCAATTAAAACACAGTGGTGTTACCCGCGATTAAAATTAATTTTGTGAGGTTTTATCGTTACTGCGTAAATTAATCAAGCTTCCAAGAGAGAAAAATGCAATTAAAATCTATCAATTAAGCTATCCCCTTGGAAACGTGCATTTTTCCGTATAAAAATAAGACTTTGTCATTTTCTGACCCCAATGCAAAAAATCATGTCTATTCTTTGCTCTATGAAAAACAAGGTTATCCCAAGGGAATCGTACATTTTACCGAAATAAATACCTATGTGTTTTTTCAGACTATAATCTATTTCTGAGCCAAATTTATCCCGATCCGCTCTGCCGTTCTGGCGCGATCCATTCATCCATTCAGCCCCGCATCCATCCATCCAAACTTTCACGATTATAATATATATCAGATATCAGGTTTATGTTTTAAATCGAGCGTAAGCCGAATGCTCACAACGTGGACGAGTTAGGGTAGTTGTCTCTGTATTTTATAAATATATTACAAAGTTCTTGGCTCATACTGTATAAAGTAACTTCAATTATATACGTTTCTAGTTTCGTTGGCTGAGATATATGTCGGTATAAAAGCTTCTATACATATATGAATGTACTTTAAGCTGGACTAATATATACAACTGATTCTAAGTAGACTACGTCCATCTTCCTTCGTACCGTCTGTTCATTCCTTTATAGTCGGGGAAAAGTCAAGTACCCAGGACCAAATTTACCATCAAAATGTGCTCTTCAGACGCTCTTTGAAGTAGGACAATTTGAACAGTCTCTGTTAGTAGCACTTTTATCTTCACACACGAAACATGTTTTTGAGAATTTGAACTTTAAATTGATAACGATGAAAGCTTGATATTAGTATTGTGTGACCCATGGTCACTTTACACTTCAATCAAAGAAATAGCATCATAAAAAAGATTGAGAAATGTCGTGGGACACTCGGTAAGAACTATATTCTTTTGTATTATAAATGTAGCGCTTACTTTTTTTATTTACAAGATATTTTTTCTGAAAATTTAAGGTAGTAATTTTAGAAGTCAAATTGTTCGATTCTTTAAAGAATTTAATTATATAGCTAGACTTGAATTTTATACTATAGCTTTAAAGAATTTAATTTTATAGATATACTTCTTCATAACATAAAAATTGCATTGTACTTACTTTAAATTATCTTTGTTTTCTTTAACTTCTGATTACTTTCAAAGCTCAATCTTTTTGGACGATAAAACAAAAAATTTCGACAAAAAGACCTAGATGTCTGTTTTTGATGACTGTTGCAGTTTTTTTTTGATTTTGTGATAAGGAACATTCTTCCAAAATTCCACTAAATATCAAAACCTGTATAGAAACTACAGGATGATCCAAGGTATATTGCATCCAGTGTAGCAGAAAAAAAAACTAACCCTTATTGGGGTTAAATCTGCTAAAAATGAAATTTTGATTGTAATCAAAATTTCCAAAGATTTAGATATCTATATTGTAAGATAAAATTGTCAATAAAAAGTGTGTGTGGGCCCATAAGGCATGTGCTAATCGGAGTTAACACATACCCCCAGAGGAAAGTAGAACTTCCACATGGTATGCGGACGTAGCCGTGTGAAAATAGGAATCGGCTTCACCGAAATCCCATACTCTGTTTTGGCGCTGTAAGAAATATTAATGAAAGATTGTTTTACTATGTACAAGAGATAATTTATTTATCAACCAAAGTTAAGTATGTACAATTTATAAATAAGAAAAAGGTATATACAAAACTTATTACCAAACCAAAGGTTTCGATTCTATAGAAAAGTATTTACAATTTCTATAAAGGTTTCTATATACATCTATATACAAATCAGAAAAACAATTTACAAATATGTAAAAATCTTTCAAACCAAATAATAATCTTACTACTAGTGATAGTTACAAAAATTATAACCAAAAATAATTAAAGTATGATTGGCTTTAGAATAACACGTGCGAACATTTTGAGGTTACGAATAAACCAAAATGTTAGATTAATTATATTAAACAAATAAATTATAGCTCACCGGATTAATGGTAACACAATATTGTCACGACGATTTCAGTGAATCTAATTTAAAATATATATTTCTCAGTGAAGTATGTTTTTTCCATTCAGTATGTATGCTCGATGTGTTTGTCCAGTTAATAAGTGACTTAACTGTATAAGCACTAACGTTAGAAGGATTACGTATCTATACCACAAACATGACCATAGCTAGGGCGATTACAACGCCACTGGTCAGTAACTAAAAATATATAACATATTTAGGTCTGTTCCAATAACAAGATTGGGTATGAACTTTTTGTTTGTTCAGCTAACAAAAATTTCATAACACCAGGACACTACACTTTACCCTACAGATAATACACATATACATGTTTTGTAGGTAGTTTAAAACATACTCTCTACATACATTTTATATAAATTGTGTTTTTATGTACGAACAGTTTACTTGCTTGCTTGCCTGTTGTTTATAAACAAAATGTATTTAGGAACAACCAAACGATTTTTAGTTTTTTCGCGTTTTTATTTTTATTTATTTTTGCTGTTTAGTTGGAAATTTTTTCCCATTTGAACAAAAGACGAAAAAGAAATTACGAAGAGTGTTTTAGAATGAAAAAACAGTATGCACTTTATTTTATTTTCTGTATCGCTTAAGACAGTTATTAAGTCCGAAAAATGATAACTGCATTACATGCATTAATAGATGAGCATACATACATACAATCATACAAACATTGCAAGTTTAATAAAACCTTTAAAAAGGCCCTTCAAATTAAAGCAACAGGTTATAAAATCTATCCCAAAAGATGGATATATTACCTCTGTAATTCAAAGCTGGGCTGGTTTACTCTTTATGACTTTTAAGAAGATAGGTATGTTCCGAAGTGTTAAAAATAGTTTAAATACAGAGTGTCTACCTGTTTATAAACTAAACAAAAAGTAATTTACTATTGTTAAAAAGATTACAAGAGGAATTTTAATTTACTATACACATGTCAATGATAAGATTTGGGGTTGGGATAGTTTTGTTTGGTTATTTATTCATCTCTGAATTTCTTCGAAGGTTCGCCCTATTGGTTAAGCTCAGTTGGTTAAAGCGTAACCAATTCCGTCCGCGGTTTGCTTAGGGTAGCAGGTTCGATTCCCGCCGCCGCAACAAAATTAATTTAATTAATGGTTGTGATGGGGTGGTGTAGTGTATGGTATATGCATGATGGAAGAGCACTCAGCCTCTGACATTGAAGAGCTGATAATTGAAATTATCAGCTGAAAGGTGGTTCAAACATATATGGTGTCACAATGGGCTCTATAGCCAAACCTTACCTACTTTGAATTGAAAAAGTAATTTTTTTTTTGTAAGTGATTTTAATAATGGAAAAGGCCATTGCTTTTCAATCTATAAAAATAATTAAATTTATATTACATTAGTATATTTTTTCCCAGATAAAAAAAATTAATGGTAGGATACTCTATATTTACACCTGAGTCTCACCTCAGAAAAAACCTCTCTTACTTACTCTCATTGGAGGATACAAAAAATACCTGAGAGCTTACTGAGTAAAAACAGTAATCAGTGCCCACAAGTCAGTAGTATCACTTCAGGTAAAAAAAATCAATTCCAAGAAACAAGTAATTAATGTAGGTGTTTCGTTTGAATTTTCTCTGATCAAATGTGTTCGGTAAATTTCTATAAATATTATATTATTTCAACTACTTTCCTTTGTCGAATCCTAATAAAAAAAATATATTAAAAGAATAAATTCCGAAAAATAAGCGAAAAAAAAAAGAAAAAACAAAAGGGAATATTTCGAGAAAAAACTACACAACATATAACAGCTTTAAAAAAATAATAAATAGAAAATCTCTAAAAAAGGAGTAAAAAAAACACACAAACAGGGAACATATAGAAAAGGATATAGAATATAATAAAAAAACATTTTAGATAAAACAATTCTCATCTAATCCCAAATGTTGTTTTGTGCGATTTAAATGTGCATTTCTCTTTGCTTGTTTTACTATTTTTCAAGTCAATGTATTATTCTGTTTTTATTTTATTTTATTTATATAGATAGCTTTTTTTAAAAAAGCGCTACTTTGGTATTTTGTACAAGCTAAATAGGCTGTGGGAAAAAACAACATCTATCATTTTTATGAAGTTGAGTTGTGGACACCAAATTATTTCTTTATACGCTTATAAATCAATAAGGATTTTCTACCTTACAAGAAATGACAAAAAGAGTCTGCCAAGAAATGCGGTTTATAAATTTTGTTTTGCTAGAAAGAGATTCCTTCATGGCTTTAATTTGGTTGTTTTGATATTTTTTCGAAAAATAATTTTTTTCGGCTGCTTATGTCGCCCTATTAGTTCAGTTGGTTAAGGCGTAATTCCCGCCGTCGAAACAAAATTAATTTAATTAATAGTAGTGATGGGCTGGTCTAGTACATGGTATATGCATGAAGGAGGTGCACTCAGTCTCTGAAATTGAAGAGCTGATAAATGAAATTATCAGCGGAAATGTGATAAAACACATATATGGTATCACAATGGGCATATAGAATAAATGTGTCCTTCGTGGACAGCCAATATAACCTAACCTAACCTACATGAAGGAGCTTTACTAAAGCAAAAACAAAAATTCATCAATATTCCCTATTAACGAAATTAATTGTTTATCAAATTTTCTTTCTCAGCACTTTTCAATAAAAAAAAGTGCTAAAGTACTTTTAAATCACCAATATATATAAAAATTTCTTCTTAATATCGTAGTTATTAGTTAAACCCTTTTATTAATGACTAGAATATAAAATTAGATACTTTACTATACGGGTTTTGTATGCAGTTTTCATAATACCAGTTGTAAAAGTTTATACAAAAAATGGTATTATACGAATCTTGATTTTTAATTTAATATTTCTTAAGTTAATTAAGCTACTAAAGTTTATAAGTACTTAGAACTGGAGATTAGAAAGTAGTTGAATTATTTTTTAACACTTTTCAATAGGGCTGACAGCGTTTCTTGGAATTTTTCTTTAAATTTCAATTCTGGTGGTCCAAAATTCAAATTGTTGCAGCTTCATTTTTTAACCGAAAGAAATTCGTAGCGTACAATGAATTTTTCTTGCTGTTTCAATAGGGAATATCGTTTTTTTTTTCTTTTGCTTCCGTAAAATATTTTGCTAATTTCATATTTTATTAAGAAATGCTAAAAATAGTCGTATATATTTTCTATTCTGGCCTTTCAAAATTCGATACTGCAGCTTTACAAGTACCTTAAATATTTAATTGTTTCCAACCCTTTCTGTTTTTTTGTTTTGAATCGAAGCAAACACCCTGGCATACAATTGAAGGGTTTTTTCTCTAAGGTTGGGAAATATTTTAGTTAAAGAGCAGAGAATTTTACTTAAAATGCCATAATGGGACTCAACCTATAGACGAAACCATCAGGGTTTGCACACCAGACAAGTGACAAGTAATTCATGGAGCCAGATCTTACATGGTATTGACCTTGAATTTTTTAAAAGTTTAAACCCTTATGACTATAAAATAAGGAGTCTTTGTTTACTAATGGTGGATCACGTAATTCGCAAAATTGTATTGAATACTCACTAAATAATTTATTCCTTAAAAAGAGTTGGTTAGCATCCTGTATACCCTAAATTTCTTCTGGTTAATTTACAACTAATAGTCCATTTATTTCATTTCTTATTTGTAGTACAAAATTGTTATATAACAAAATACCACACATACTAAAATATTATAATAATGGACCGACCATAGAAATATATGCAACCCTTGAAGGTATCCCAAACACTCATAGCAACCTTTAACCATCATCGAAATAAATAATAATAACAATAATGATAACGTTCGAATCTCTGAGAAGATTCGATTTCATACACTCTCATACTACGAATTTGTGTATTTGTTTGGAATAAATATGTAAAATATAGTTACAGGTTGATTTAAACTATCTAATAGTTAATTTATAATGCTTGACTATTTGTATTAATTTTGTTTTACTAATACGTAAAAAATATTTAGTTTTAAGGTTTTGACTCTTGCGGGCATCAAAAGGATGCGAAGCTCTTTCTTGCGTTCTGTATTATTGTAGGTTTGTTATCTCGTTTACAAAGCAAGGATAATTTTATCTCTTTTCGATGCTTGTAGATTAGAATCAACGCCAATTGTGAAAATATTTGTAACTTATATAAATCGTTTTATTATATTTTCAATTTACACAATGTTTGAATTATTAGTGTCATAATATTGCCTATGTTTTTAAATAATTATTTATTTGCAGGTTTAGGCAAAATTATTACATGAGTGATACAGATATTGTGTGAAAACTCAAATTGATACGGTAAAGAAACAATGTGGGAGTTATTTATTTGAGCGGCGTTAAAACGGTTCTGCATGCAAAAAATAACAAAGTAACCAGACTTCAATTACATTAATTCCCCAAGTATGTTCTATGAGATTTTTCCCCCGAAGGCTGTAACAAATTTAATTGTTTCACCCAAAAATTTACATAAAACTTTTCACTTAAATAATGTGCTCCCTAAAACTATGCAAATGCACAATCCCAACCTGAAACTGTAGTTTGAAAACTGGGATCTGAACTAGGACCTGAGTCAATTAATTCATTGTAAGTAAATCACCTTTTGAAATTGACGCCAATTATATCGTTTTGCTGGTTTCGATTCCAAGTAAACGGGATCAAATCCTCATTTCCAATAATTAAATAAATAAATGTATATAAATTATTTTCGCGCTAATAAAATATTTTCTCAAAAATATGATTAACAGAAAAATTTTTTCAGTATATCATGAACAAAATGTATGTAGAAAATTCTCAGTATTATATTGACACAGATATTCATTGCTATATAATATTATAAATGTAAAAGAAAGACTGTTTGCTTGCTTGTTACGCTTGTACGTAAAAACTACTGAATGGATTTGATTGAAACTCTACAATAATAAAGGCCATACATCACTATAATACATGAAGAATAATTTAAAAGTATACATTAAAAAAAATTAAATTTAAACTGGCATTTTACTGTACCCTCAATTTGGACCAAAAATTAAAGATTTCTGTAAAAATAGAAACTAAATACAATTCATGTCTATCTTTTCTTATATATTCAATGAATTATGACCATTTTACTTTAAAATGTTGAAAACTGTATATATATTTTACCTGTGTAAAACAATCCCTATACCTATTTCAAGCGTTACGGAAGGGGCATAAAAGAGAGTAAGGGAGACGGAGGCTAGAATGCGGTGGATTTTACCAGTCTTTACTTTTCAACCCAGCGAAGCGGGCGGGTATCAAGCTAGTATTTGTAATGGTTTTTATTGGAATGTAGGCATCGGCATAATAAACATATTTAAACAAAACCAAGGTTACTTTATTACAAAATAATAGCTGACAGTTAATTCAATTTTTAACCGACTTCAAACAAAAATGGAGGAGGTTATCAATTCGACTGTTTTTTTTTTGTTTTTTTTATGTGTGTGTTGCCTCAGAACTTTCGACTGGGTGAACCATCCATGAGAAAACCACAAAAGTGGATTTTGCATTAAGTATGCACGACAAGAGGACGAATAACTCAATATCACGCCAACAGATTTCGATGATTCTTTTTTTAGTGACAAATTAGATAGTGTTCTTCAGATTCACTAAAAATCACAAAAGAACTTCTAACAAAAAGACAAATTAATATGCACTAATAATAAAAAAATAACGATAATATAATGTAGTTAAAATAATTGTTATTTTTGGAGTCGGTGTCAGTCAAGCTAATGTAGCAAACTTGAGTTGTTTCCTAGGCTGAAACCGACTCCAAAAATAACAATAATTTTAACTACATTCTATTATCGAATAATTTTTTTCGTTTTTAGTTCAAATTTATTTTATGTTTTGGAAAAGATTTTCTTTTGAAGTAGGTTTTTTTTTTTTTTTTTTAATATGAAGCCATCTTTATTATATAAAAAAACTTTTAACAAAACGAAATCCGACTTCAAAAGAAAAATTTTTCCAAAACAAATTAAAATGCACTAAAAAGTAAACAAATAATGATAATATAATGGAGTTAAAATTATTGTTATTTTTGGAGTCGGTGGCAGCCAAGGAAACAACTCTGACAGAATAGTTTGCTACATTAGCTTGGCTGCCACCGACTCCAAAAATAACAATAATTTTAACTCCATTATATTATCATTATTTGTTTACTTTTTAGTGCATTTTAATTTGTTTTGGAACAATTTTTCTTTTGAAGTCGGGTTTCGTTTTGTTAAAAGTTTTTTTTAAATCTGTTGTATTAAATATTTTTAAATTTTTTTTATTAACTTTTATTTTTGTTTTTATTCAATCGTTTTCTAACCAAAGCTTTATACCAGGCTGTATCTATTCATATTCACAGAAATAAAATTTATTAACTTTATAATAGAAAGTTATGTTTTCTAACCGAAAATTGAAATAAAAAGTTATTTGACATATTTGCGTTTTGATAGAGATAAGATAATAAGAAAATAAAAAGGCTTCAAAATAATATTTTTTCTATAATTTAATAGGTTAATTTCTATAACAAAGTTCAACCATAACACACTATTGTTTATTATTTGTTTTTTTTATATGCAAAAATGCTTCAAGCGAAAAATTTTGGGTGGGCATGGCTTAGTTTTTCTAGCTCAATGAAAAGCTCACTCTACTCAATAACTGGTTATCGATAGATGAACACTTTAAATTAGAAAGTTGAAAATTGATTAAAAAAGTAACAACTTTTGTTCGAAACATTTTTTCGCAAACCGTACAGTTTAGGCAAAAACGGACTACCCAAAATTATTTTTCTTTTCAAAATTGTTATTTCGTATAATTGTTTCTGCGAAATTTAAGCACTCTTCTAAAACCTTTTTCCAATATCTTTTAAAAGTGGTTTGTTTTATTATAAAGACAATATTTGTTCAAATTGAGTGAACAAATGCACAAAAGGCTATACGCTTGCAATAAATTACTGTCTAAACTATTCGGTTTACAAAAAAAATTAACGTATTTATAAAGCACAACTTTCTAATTTAAAGCGTTCATTTAATGTTTGTCAGTTATGAATCACAGGAAGATTTTAAATGTGTACCTTTGAAACTAACATTTTTCGTTTGAAGCATCTTTCTCGATATTTAATTTATTTATCGAGTTTCAAGCATATGTCAACTTAAATAAAAAAAAACTTCTAAAAAGAGAAAACCGACTTCAAAAGGAAAATTTTTCCAAAACAAATTAATATGCACTAAAAAGTAAAAACATAATGATAATATAATGTAGTTAAAATTATTGGTATTTTTGGAGTCGGTGTCAGCCAAGCTAATGCAGCAAACTGTCCTATCAGAGTTGTTCCCTTGGCTGACACCGACTCCAAAAATAACAATAATTTTAACTACATTATATTATCGTTATTTTTTTACTTTTTAGTGCATATTAATATGTTTTGGGTAGTAATATATTTTTTTACCTTATCATGTAGTTGTGACAATCACAAATGTTTGTTTAAAACTATGTTGCATTTCAAAACAAAACTATTTGTAATTTTTATACAGTATATTACTTTCATATAAACACCTCATGCGTTTGTGTCAACTTCACCACTCAACCCCATACGCTAGTTGTATCACATTCGTAGCACCATTCGTCATATTTGATCTCGTGATGAGGTTGAGACAGCCTCATATCGGTTGGTATTAAGAATTTGTTTTTTCAGTGAAGCTTTGCGCGTGATCTTTTGAAAACAAATTTTTAATTAAATTTTTTTATATAATTTTTGTAGCTGACTGTAAATAGAAAAATTATATTGAAATTGTAATTCATGCTGAGAGAACAGAATTTGTTGAATTAAATTAAAATAAAACTAATGTCATTATTTTATTGGTATGGCATATAATATTGATTTATTTATAGTCATGTTATGTGATGTGCTTACAATGATTCAACAAATATTGCAAAATTATTATAATAATTATTTTTAAAATAATCTTATTAAATCTAATTAGTTAAGGTTGATCGCCAGGACAAAAGACTTGTTTTTTTTTTATATGAAGTTGGACCAAGTTCAAATCAATTCTGAAAATTTTAGATGGGGGGGGGGTTGCCCGATTATTCAAATAAATAAATTCTATTTTTTGTCGTCTACATTCATGAAGTTATAACAAAATTCATCATCAAAGTTGAAAATATGGTACAAATAATTTCGACCACAAGTCTACACTTGTCTTGGCGCTCGTACTACCTTAAAAAAATTTCCAATTCCATAGTTTTATGTTTTTAACTTCGATTGACAATCCCAATGATTGGCTATATTTTTTTTGTCTAATTAAATGGCTACGAATGTGTTTGAGTTTGAACATTCTTAAACAGAAAATTTGAAAATTTTACTTTCGAATTTTAAACGAAAACTTGATTTATTTCTTTTATCTCCTGCGGGAGCATAAGGCATCCAGAAAAGCTCTCCACCCGTACCAGTCTCTGCCTTCAGCTCCAGCGCCTTCAGCTCGCCCCAAGTCTTGTTCATTTCTCGCTCAATTGTCTTCATTTTCTTCTGGCTCCTATGGATTCCAATCTAGGATCTTCCTTGCCACCGCTGCTTTAGGCTTTTTCAAAGTAGATCCAAACTTCACCCATTGTCTCTCCCAAATCTGTAGGTTAATTTTAATGGTCTGACCTGTATAGTAATAATAAATGTTAATTTACAACAAATTTCCATTAATCGATTCCATTTATATTTTTGGGGTACGCCCCAAGAATATTATATATTTTCGTTTTTTGCCAAAAATACGTTTATGTTTTCGTTTATAATAGGGATAATAAACCTTCTTGTCCCAAAAATTTAATCTCGCTTGTTGATACTTTTTATTCCATGGCTAGACTGTAATCGACAAATGCAATCAAAAGTTGAAATCTATCTAAAACTCAAAAAAATTTATTTTTATGAGGAGTTCATACCAATAGTTCGGTTTACATATTTTTAACTCCCCAACTTAAAAAAAAGGATGTTTTAAGTTTGACCGTTGTCATAGCGCATAAATGGATCTACCGATCTTGATTTTTTTTGGTTTTGTTTGAAAGGTTTTGTTTAATAGAAAGTGTTCTTAGATATGTTTCAAATGCGAATTTAGAGTTCCATACCCGAAAAGTTGGTCGGGTTTTTGTTTTTAATTTTGTAAATTTTACTTGTGAATAACAAGTTTTCGTAAAAAAAACCAATGATCTACAGATTTTTTTACAATTTTTATCAAAATTTGTAAACAATTTTTTTCACGAAATTCATTATCTATTTTTTGTTCTTCTAATTTTTTTATTTCATTATCTTTATTTATATCTTTATTTAATTCATTTATTTGTATGTTTATTAATTCATTCATTTTCTTAAAGTAAAGTAATGCTTTTTGCAGTAAATCTAAATCTAGTATTAAAAATCCTTTAATTTTATAACAATCACCTAAAGTCATGTAGAGTTGACTTTTTTTAATAAATTCTAAATTTGAATCATTTAATTCAATTTGTTTAAAATAATTTATTGATTCATTATAAAATTCTAAAGCTTCTTTTATCTTTTTAAGAAAAAAATATTTATTACCTAATTGAGTATGTGCCACACCTAAATTTTTTAAAATATCAAAATTTAAGTCCTTATTAATAGTATCGTTTAAATTTAATTTGTATTGTTTTATTAAATCTAATCCTTGTTTTAAATATTTAATTGATTTTTCTGGTCCATTTTCTGATTCGTGCTTTGTGGCATAATCCAAAAAAGCATATGCTAACCAATATACACATTTATGTTTATCTAAACCATTATTTATTTTATTTAAATAATTGTTTGCTTTTTTAATTAATTCTATAAAATCATTTTCACAATTTATAAATGTAGCTATCAAAGAATAGCAAATAGTAAAACTTTCATAAATATTATTTTGTAAATCTTTGATAATTCTTACGTAATTAATTTTATTAAATTCATTTTCAATTTCAATTAATTCAAATTTTAATTTCTTTACATTACAATTCATTTTATTGCCAGTATTAATAATTACTTCTATATTGTTATGAAACAAATTAAGTTTTAATTGAATAATAAATAAATTAATGAAAATAAAACCTTTATCATTCATATTTTTAATTTTTAATTTACTTTCTTTTAAATTATTTAATTTTATTAACATTTCATGAAGAATATTAATTATATTTGAATATTTATTTGTTTTTATTAATAACTTATAAGTACGATATATAATTAATGATTTATTGGAATTCATTAAAATAATTTCAATTAAATTGTTTGCTTCTTTAAATTTATTGTATTTAATATAATATTCGATTAAAAATGATTCATATTCAAATTCTAAAGTATCACGTAATTGTAATCGTCGCCATTCTTCTTTACAAATTTCATTTTCTTCTTTTTGTTTTTCTAATTTTTTAATTTCATCATTATTATTTAATTCTTGTATTTGTATGTTTATTAATTCTATAGATATATTTAAATAAAATAATGCTTCTTGTATTAATTTTAAATCTTGTTCTAAAAGTGCTTTTTTTGTATAACAATCAGCTAAGCATTTGTAAAATTGATGTTTATGATTAATTTCTATATTATTAGAATCATTTAAATAATTTATTGATTCATTAAAATATTCTATAGATTCTTTTTTTTGATATAAAAGGAAATATCGATCAGCTAATAATATAAATATAAAATTAAAACCAATATTAAAATGCTCTAAATGTAAGTTCAATTTCTTAAAATTAATATCATTTATATTTAATTTGTATTGGTTTCTTAAATTTAGTGCTTGTTTTAAATATTTTATTGATATTTCATGTTCATTATCTGATACATAATTATTAGCAAAAAACACACAAGCACTCAATAACATTAATGCACCATCATATGTTAATAAATCATTATTATTAATTTTATTTAAATAATAATTCATTTTTTTAAATAATTCTATAAAATCATTTTCACAATGAATTATTTTACTTTCAATAATAATACAATAATAAACATTTACCATATCAAATAATACAATATTCATGTAATGTATTATTATTTTTAATTTATAAGAATTAATTAATTGATTCATTTGATTTTCTATTTCAATTAAAATTGATTTTATATTTATTTCACAATTGAGCTGTTTTTCTTTTGATTTAATACATTTATAGATTAATTCAACATTAAAATGAAAATCAAGGAATATATACTGATCAAGATCTGATTGTTCTAATAAATATTCATTTTCTTTTAAATAATTTAATTCTGCTATAATTTCCTTTAATTCATTCACAATTTCAAAATCATCATTTGATAACATTTTTATTGTTTTATATTTAAAATATGAAACTTTTACCTTTTGATTAAAATCTAAATTTGAATCATTTAACATAAAAATTAAGTCTTTTGCTTCATTAAATTTTTTTAATTCAATATAAATTTCAATTAAATCAAGTACTTTATCAGTATCTTTAAAATCATCTACATGAATTTTTATTATCTTTTCAAATAATTTTAAAGCTTCTTTACAATCATTATCTTGTTTATTATTGAAATATTTTATAATAAAATAACATTTATAATGAATAAATTCATAACAATATTTACATAAATTATTAATATCATTTATTCGTATTGATTCAAATTGTTTATAAATTGATTTTATCAATTTATAAAATTTCTCATTTTCATTAATATGAAAATAAGATGATGATAACAAATATATTAATCGTAAATATAAATCATTTATATTATTTTTTTCATTCAAATTAGTTTTTGTATTAAAATGAATACAATTAATTTGATCATTTTTACAAATTAAATAATTAAATAAATTAAAATCATTTTGATTCTGCTTAATAAGTTTCAAACATCGTTCAAAGTACTTTACACCTTCATGATACATTTTTAATTTAAAACAACTGAATCCTAATACATAATTAGTCATAATGAAATTAAAATAATGACACTTATAACTATATATATTAGATATTGACTCAAAATGTATCCACGAAGGTAATATATCATTTTTAATTCTTTGTGATAAAGATTTTCGATTGAAATTAAACACATCGTGAACTAATTCTGAAGATCTTGCTCTTTTCGATGAACAACTGGCTTTATAAGTAATATGTGTGGATCTTGGTGAAATGAAATCATCTCCAAGATTCAATAATTTATGATAACCTTCATCTATATCCCTTTGGTGTTGACCAATGACTGCAATAATATGATACGTTACGTATTCTTGCTTTTTATTCATAACTTCTTGTTGTTCAAATTCTTTTAGATATTCCATTTCATAATTAATTTTATTTAAAAGATCATTTATTTTAGAACGTATTTTTTTTATTTCTCGATTCTTCGTTTCTTCATCAATTTTTATTTTTCTATCAGAAGCTTCTTGTTCTCGTTTTGTTTTCAAATCATCACCCAATTTAATTATTGTTTCTTTATCATTCTTTGACAAAGTTTTAACAAAATCTAAACTTTTTAGTTCTGTCATTAATTTTTGTAAATAATCTTCATCAATATTTTCTTGTTCATGAATTAATTTTTTTTCAATTTCTTCATAATAAGTTTCTAAGCCTTTAATTAATTTCTCCATATTTTTTTCAGAATATGGCTCTGGCTTCTTAACTGATGGATTATTTATTTTCTGGAAATTTAAACTCAATAATTTCCATGTTTTTTCACCTCCAACTTGAGAATTTTCAGATTTTAAAGTGTTTGCCAGAAATATTATTAAGTTAATTAAAATCTTTATTGATTTGGTAATGCCTTCACTGACTATAGATTTACTTTTATGAATTTGATTCAAATGTCTGGTATAAATTTTAAATGTGAATTCATCTCCATATTCATTATTCATGAAAATCAAATTATTATCTTCATCATTCTTAATACTTATTTTTAATAAATCAGAATCTTGAAAGTTATGCGATTTTAACGTATTTGCCAATGGTATTACTAAAGTTGCCAGTTTTGCTAAGGTTACATCATTATTATTTTCTCTTTCTTTAATTAATTTTTTCTCACTTTCATTAAAATAAGTTTTAAGTCCTTCTATTAATTTTCCCACATTTTCTTGAGAATAAGGTTCAGGCTCTATAACTGATAGGTTTATAATTTTTTGATAATTTATACTTAATGTTTTCCATAATTTATCGCGATCTTCAGAATTAACATATTTTAATTTATTTATTAGAAGTTTTATGGTTTTAATAATACAATTTTTAGTTTTGATAACTTTTGCAACAGTTGATTTAGAAAAAATAGATTTATTTCCAATAATTTCATTTAATTTTTCCGAATAAAGTTTCAATAACGTTGTGTGTTCCAAGCCCTCATTACTTATATAAAAAATTCTGTTGTCATCAATTTTAATAATTTTTAATAAATTTATTTTTATGTTAGAAATACATTCTTCCATTTCTTGTTTATATTCTTCGTAATCTTCCACTGGCCTGTGGTGATGGATTAATAAATCCCTAGTGTTATTTAAATTCTTAAACGCACTCTTCAAATCTTTATTCTTATCAATTGATTTTTCATCTCTAATCTCATGAATTAACTCACCAGTTATTGTAAAAATTCTTCCCAAGTAATATAAATCATCACTACTGGATAAATCAACATTATCGAAAGACGAAAATTCTTCATGAATTTTCTTTAACGCCATTTGTTTATAAAGATCACCAGACAATTGGAAAATATTTAAAACTTTATGAAGTTAATTTGGATCATATTCTGATTTCAATGATTTTATTTGAGTTTCTAAATCAAAATCTGATGGTATAGCATTTTCTTCCCAGATCACTTGAGCTATTTTCATTTGCAAATGAAATAGTTCAGTTATCAGTATTTGTTTTTTATCACTTTCAATAAAAATTAATTCCTTCTCGCCATCATTTATTGTTGGTAATGTTTGTTTCAAGTAATATAATTTTTTGAAATCTATACCATCATTATTTATTTTCAATTTTGTTCCAGTTGTTCCTTCGACTTGGATTCTCTGCTCGTATCCATATTTGTTTCTTATGCATTCAGAGTCGTGGTTATTGAAGGAGATTCCTCCAGATTGCTCACCAATATTTATTAATATTTGTATTAACTGAGTGTGCGATGCGTCCACTTTTAACTCACTAATTTGTGTAAACATGTTAATAAGTCTTTGTAAATCATTTTGTTTACGTACGACTTTTAGATCACTCATTTTTAATAATTTTATATTTCAGAAAGAAAATTTAATCTCGTACAATCACAGATTTCTTTCAGTTAATTTACACTGTAAACAAGTGAAAATTGACTGAGTTAATTGTTAAAATACCATGTATAGACAGTGTTGATGACTCTATCACATTACACATACATACATGTTACATATAGATAACTGATATTCCATATAATACATACTATACAATCTGCGCCTAATTTGCACCCTCACGGGTAAACACTGATGTTTACGAAAAAATGTTTCAAACAAAAGTTTATGTTTATTTTTTTATAAGGAACATTTTTTACATGTAAATTTTTGTTCCTTCTCTAACGGTTAACAAGATGGGTCCTACGGCCCGAAGACCCAATTGACCTATGTTTAAAATTTGTGGTAAAATTTCAGCTTGATATGTTTTTTCGTTTTTGAGTTATCATATTCACAGACGGACGCACGGACATCCGAAAATGGACTACTTAGGTGATTTTATGAACTCCTATACTAAAATTTTGTTCGTAGCATCAATATTTTTAAGTGTTACAAACTTGGGACTAAACTTAGTATACCTTGTATATTACATACACATGGTATAAAAATTTATTTAGATAAACTGACAAACAACAAAAATAATAGTTCAAGGAAAGAAGTTTAATTTAATTAAAACTTACATTTTAAAATTCAATCACTTCAATTTAAGTATATTTTCTATTTGAATCACTTTAACTGAAATTAAGTTTAAATTTCAATCCCTTTGAGTTGTTTAGTAGCTCAAAACCAAATAAATATTAATTTTAAATATTCTAAAATGATTAAATATTTATCAAATTATTCTGCACCACAACAATTGATAATCAAAAAATATGATACTTGCATCACTTCCTTGTAAAATTAAGACATCTAAACTGTACTTAAAGTGACTTTAAAGTATGTCAAAATAGATATTGCAATTGAAATCGGACAAAACTGAAATCTTTCTGTTTTTGAAACAGAAACTAAAAAATTTATATAATCCATTATCGCTTTGTATCGGGGATCAATTGGGAAGACATTTTTGTAATTGTTTTCTAATAAACTTTGAGCGGGTGCATGGGGCCATAAAAGTTTTTTCAATAAATTCACTCAAAAGCTTGTTTCTTCCTCTTTAAAACTCGTTGCAATTCAACCTCGTACGAGCTTTTTTGGCTAGGTTATTCACTGTCAAATACTTCAGAATATAGAGAATATTTTTCTGCATTAAAACTTTTATTGTAGACTAGCTGTGAACTACCCGCTTTACTGGGCAACATCCCCACTTGCACCCCTCCCTCCACATTTCCTTGCGTGGGATAACATTTTTGTAATGTACACGTCATGCTCTTTTATTTGATACCCCACTTAGGTATATTTGTAAATATTCGATAATTCCTTCCCTCTTTCTCGCTTCACCTTTTTACCCTCCGACGGTTAAAAGTAGATAAAAACAATAGATCTTTGAAGTTGGTTGTATATTGTGTCAATATTTGAGCTTAATCGATGCACAACTTTTTTAGTTTTTGAAGCATATCCCTTTCAACCCCTATTTCAACCCCTTACTCTACTATAATATGGATTTCAAAGATTTAAGCGTACATAAGGACATAGGGACATAGGGACAGAAAAAGCGACTTTGTTTTATAATATGTAGTGATGATAATTAAATTACCTACCTTTTTTTGTAAAACAATTTTTTTTGTATCACTAACCGTTTACGACTTATATACGATAATGACAATTTACTTATTGGCTATGTGACCGATATCTCTTCTAATATTTGTTTAAACAAGAAAATGATAATAACTTAACTTTTAAATCTTCAAATTTCCTAATACTTTTACTTTAAACTTTATTTTCTAAAATTAATATTTATGATGTTATAACGCGTTTAATGCTGCGACCACCGAGTGCAAGATTAATAAAAAAAAGAAGTATACATAGCGTAATAGATAAAAATTCAATAAAAATATAAAAAAATGTTGATGGCGGTGACATAATTAGCAATAAATAATCTGCCTTCTTAACTGCAAAAGCAGCGATCACCCTTCAAATTTTTTTTTTAAGATTTAAAAAAAAAATTGACTCAAAACGCACGGTTACGGTGCTATAGGCAGTAACGATTTTTCTAAAAAAGGCGGCACTTCCCTCTGTAGTTTGAAGTAGGTACTTTGATGTGAACAAGAAATTAAACAAATTGGTTTTTCCTTACCGCATAATTTGATATTCAAATATCCTTTTTTTTTGAGAATTGTGCGTCATTTCCAAATTTATGAGTAATATCAAATATTTTTATCAATAAACCACACACAAAGATATTCCAAATGTTCCCACAAAATACAATTTTATTACTCAACCTCTTTATATAGGATGTCCCAAGTTATAATTAACGAAATTTTATAAGATACTTGCGGCATTTATTATTCACCGAAATTAGCAACGCTATAAAAAGCATATAATGCGAATTAAGAAGACAAAATTTACTTTCCTGCATTGTTTGTACATTTTATTGTATAGTGCAAAAGTTATTGTTATTTTTGAAGTCGGTGTCAGCCAAGCTAATGTAACAAACTGTTCTGTCAGAGTTGTTTCCTTGGCTGCCACCGACTCCAAAAATAACAATAATTTTAACTCCATTATATTATCATTATTTGTTGACTTTTTAGTGCATTTTAATTTCTTTTAGTGAATCTGAAGTACACTAACTAATTTTTCACTAAAAAAAGAATCATCGAAGTGATATTGAGTTATTAGTCCTCTTGTAATGCAAATTTAAGACTTTTATGATTTTCTCATGAATGCCGTTGTCAGAACTAGACCAAAATGAAATGGGACCAAACGGGAAGCACCAGCTTTCAAACAGATAAAGAATCATCAAAATCGGTTCACCCAGTCAAAAGTTCTGAGGTAACAAACATTAAAAAAAAAAAAAAAAACAAAATATAGTCGAATTGATAACCTCCTCCGTTTTTGTTTGAAGTCGGTTAAAAGTATTTTTCAAATTGAGTTCTCTCCTTAAAAACATTTAATTTTATAATGTCGATCAAGGAATAACCCGTTTTGTAGACTTCGAATGAAATGATTGTTTAATCTACTATTTGGGATTATCTTCTTGCTAGAGTAACCAAAAAAAACGGATATCCATCAATTTGAAGCTGTTGGGAGATATGAAAATACTCTGGGTCCAATGAATGGGAACACTTCCCTGACAGTTTTCTTATAAGAGAATTATTTCAACGGAAATTAAAGTAAATATATAAAATTTTCAACAAAATCTCATCACTCTGTGTTAAAATTTATCTAAAATTTTCCATACCTGTCTTATCTCTTTCACTGAATGAATAATAATTATTTATTCTATAATAAACGGATTTAAATGTAAATTTGGTTATGTAATGATATTGTATATAAATAATTATTATTGGCATAATTATTTATGTTCTAGTTTCAACTCGTTAAAATTTAAATGATATTCTGTTTTGATTGTTCTGAAAAAATAAACATGATAAAAATAACCTATACTAACTCAAAGCTTTTGATATGTACCAGAGGCGAGTTCAATGACGAGATCGCTCTAGGCAAGCACCTCATCGAGAATGAAAATATATTATGGCTAATAGCTCTTTTTGTAGTTAACCAGTCAAAAAATAACTTTAAAATGTTATATTATGGCTAATAATAATAATAATAATAATTTATTTGTTTCAATTCAAAGAATTTTACAAAGGTTCATGTACATAAACATAAAAGTTTCACATAAATATTCGTTTTAATTGTTTAAGTATAAAATTTTTAATTTTTGATGCTTCTCGAAGAAAGAAATATATATTATTCAATTGATCTTTACTATTGATAATGAAAAGTAAGAAGAAATCAGTATGATTCAGTCCCTTAATATAGTTAGTAATGAAGCGGTTTCGTATTCCCGTATATAGTGGACATTCAAAAAACGTGTGGAATAAATCGCCTGGTCTACCAGTGTTACAGATTGGACAGACGCTGGCTGGATTTAAAGTTATTTTTAATTTGTTGCTATAAATGGTCGATTTGGTTACAGACGCTGCCCTTAATTGGAATATTACCCTTTGTCTGTCCATGGCTGTGTTGCTATTGAATATTACTTCAGATATGTTGTCTGCAATTATTAGT
Organism: Chrysoperla carnea; assembly: GCF_905475395.1. Lineage (NCBI taxonomy): Eukaryota > Metazoa > Arthropoda > Insecta > Neuroptera > Chrysopidae > Chrysoperla > Chrysoperla carnea. Next base: position 132,614,734 of record NC_058337.1, read on the forward strand.
TTGTATAGGGGGCAACTGTGGACATTATATATTTTGTGTAAATCCCGTTGTATCAATGCTTGGCTGTAATCTTCTAATAGCTGAGGCATAGTATTTCGCAGATTGTTTTGTTCTTGGGTATTCCAAATATCACTTAAATCACAGTCACATGGCTAATAGCTCTTTTTGTAATTAACCACTCAAAAAATAACTTTAAAATGTAAAAATAAAACAAGTTTCAGAATTTGATGGGCACAACATATTCTGACAGCAGATTGGACCTAGTTCGCCGGATTGCTTTAATATTCAATTTAGATTCTAAAAAGCAAGAGATAGAATAGCACTTTAATTAAAAATATTGATCCTCATAAAAAAAACGAACATTTTATCAAAAATCGTAAAGAATACATTAACTAAATTTCATCAAACTGAATTAAAACATTTAATGGTTCAAATTATTTGTAATAGTAACTAATTTTTCAAGGGGTATGGTACTTCCAATGGATATTTTGATACTTCCTATGCGAACTAACACTTGCTTAAGGACATTTCCAAAAAATCACGTTTCCTTATATTCATTTTTAAATCGTGTACATCCATTCTCATTCATGGCCTTTATAAGTAGGTAATTGGTTTAACACCCCTTATGGTACTACAATTTTGTGGATTTCTAACAAGACTAATTTTCATAAAATAAATTTGAAAAAATGATACGAGTTAGCTAAAAAGCATGACAAATATTTTCCTAGAAAGAAAATTACAGCAAGTGGCACTCGATTTTCCATAAAATATTTAAAGTATTGATATGAATGGCATTTGTGTTCAGAAAATAGATATTTGTTCAATTCATCAACATTTCAAAAACTTTCGTATATATCGATAAATTGTGACTCTTAATTTTCGCCTAATTTTTCCAAGTTCTAACAGAATCCATCCTAACAATTTTAAGCGTATGTTTCATGTATTTTCATACAATTATTTCTCTGGAAACTTCCTTAAACGCAGACATTTAATGATCTAGGAGAATTTGATATCAGTCAGTCTAAAAATTTTAAACAAAGGAATAAGGAAATAAAAACTATATGTTTAAATAAACAAAATGTTGTCTAGAGATAATGTTTAAAAAAATAATAAATACATGAAACCCCACCGTCAACATTATATACTCTCCCATTCCTACATTTGTGTATTAATATGGGTACCGATGGTATTTTGGGTTATACTTGTTATTCAGCATTAAGAGTTGATTGGACGAAGGTTTAAAATTTTGACTTTAAGTATACGAGTACTGAGAATGTTTTTAATTAGGTTCGAATAAGGCCCTTAGATTTTTTCGATTGATTTTTTAAATTTCCATAAGAATACTTCTTCGGATATCAACGAACAAGAACATTTGGACTACTGATTAAGCTCTAAGATCGAAAGTTAAGCGTTAGGAATTCCTTGACTTTCGCAGTAAGTTAAGATTTCGATTCTCTGAAAGGTTTATGAGAAATCAACTATCAAAGTCAGCTTTTTTTACCAAAAAGGTACAGTTTTCATAAACCGTACAGAGAATCGATGACCTGATGATACAAGGATGATTAATCTATAAATATATAGGAGACTTTCTATAGATATAGATAGATAGATAGATAGATAGATAGTCACTCATCACGATATCTCTGGAACTATAAGACCTAGAGACTTGAAATTTGGGAGGAATATTCCTTTTGCCAAGTAGAGGTCAGCTAAGAACGGATTTTACGAAATTCCACCCACAAGGGGGGTTGCGGGGGTGTTCATGAATAAAAAATTCATATTTTTCAATTATGGCTTTTAATAGTTCAAAACTTGGTCAGAATGTTTTAAATTACATTTAGAAATTTTTTTAACCTTCGGAGGGTCGAAAGGTGTAGCGAGAAAGTGGGAAGGAAATATCGAATATTTACAAATATACCTAAGTGGGGTATCAAATAAAAGAGCATGACGTGTACATTACAAAACTGTTATCCAACGCAAGGAAATGTGGAGGGAGGGGTGCAAGTGGGGATGTTGCCCAGCAAAGCGGGCGGGTAACAGCTAGTTGATAAATAAAATTTTCAATTAGTTGTTATCATTTTCATTTCAAGTCTGTAAGGTATTTCGATACCGTTACTTAAAAATGTTACATAATATTAAAAATCAATTAATCATCCTTTTATACGTCTTTTCTGAAAAATTAATATCGATTCTCTCTACGGCTTAGGAGAAATTTCAATGTCAATGTTTTTGCCAAGAAAGTTTTTCATTTTAATTCACAGTTCTTAATATGGGTACGAAACCAACATTTATTACGAATTCTTCGAATAGCACCATCAAAAAAGAGCTATTTTTAATAAATAATTTATCGTAAACCGTACAGACAATCGACTTGAAATTTAGACAGGAGGCGTATTAAATACTCATGAATTGACTCAAAATTTCAGTATTTTGGTAACACTTCCGTTTTGGTATCGAAACACCTTAAGATGTTGGGGGAAATTGCATACCTGTTTTCGATAAACTGGCAATCAAGAAGAAATCCATTATTGTAGGCCAATAGGGATGCTATATTTACAAATCATTGTAGTTTGTCTGATCTCAGCAATATGTAGCAAGTTTTAGCAATTAATAGTAAGGCCTACATATCAGTTCACACCAGAGGGGTGATATTTGAATTCACTGACCTAAATCCTAGACATGATTTCGGTCCTCAACATGTTCATATGTAAGAAAACTGTTTATTAAATACCATATTTACCCTAATCAAAAGTAAATACTCTACAATCAGTAATTCACATTTAGCATTTGAGTTTGTTACTAAAGCCATTAGCATTATTTGTCGTCCACGTTCTTGATACGACATACAACATAGACCGACGATTGCGCTGACAGACAGACAGACACACAGACAGACTAAAACTAAAACTGAACGTATAAACGATATCATTGTTTTTTGGTTGTCTCATGCATCCATCTACATTATACTTACGTAATATGTAAGAGCTAGAGGGAGTTAGTTTGACATTGTTAGTTACCTTCATGTGTTATGTTGGTAACGATGACATGTTGTCGTCAACATTATATAGTTAGATAGACTGACAGGCAAATACAGGGAGGCTAGAAGTGTGGATACAGTTAAACAACTTGTTAGGTTGTCAATCTGTTGGTATAATAGCTAGTAAGGTCACAAAAATTGGCTTGGAGTTTGAATATGTCCTTTCTTGATGAAATAAGATAATGATTTTGTGGAAATAACGATATGAAAATTGATGATTTTAAAATAATCCAATCATTTTTTATGCCCTTGTAGTAATAGCAGCCAGATAGTTTTGCCCGTTTGCCCTAGGATAAGATAGGCTCTTCTGGATAGGGATACACTACCAGACCATAAGATCCGTTGTTAAAGCGAAAAGAGGGTTGACCAATCGCTGATCACTATTTCATGACCCATTTAGAGCTGTTTAAGAAAAGCAAGACAGCTTTCACATTAATTCGATTTTGTTTTACAATTAAAGAATAATTATTGTTCAATTTCAATAAGGAAATATTTATCCGAAATTTAGCCATCATAAAATAAACTAACATGGTAAACGTTGCAAGCTCCCGTTTCACGCTTTAAAGTGGTCGTGAATATTATAGGGAATAGCAAGATCCTGGATTTGATATGCATATAAATTTTTTTAATATTTATTTTCTTTTAATCTTTTATTGCACTTTTGTTTTTAAATTTTTAACAAAAGGAAATATATCTGGTATTAAAAGCAATTTCCACATCAAAAAAAAAAATTTACTTGCTTGTCATTTTGAAAAGGACTCTGATAGTGAACTTCCATGTTTTAGTCTTAGGGTTCCTCCGCCTAGATTCAATTTAATGGATTATTCGGCGCGTTTTACATTTTTATGATTGGACACATTCACTGGAGGCGTTGAAACTCGTATATTTTTTAAGACATTGCCAGTAATGGAACCTTCTCCTCTATCGTATACTCTTTGGATCAGGGGTTATAATATTCACAAGAACTTTTATACAGGTCTTTTTTTTTATTATTATACTAACTAATAGTTGATTATATGATTTCTTGTATGATTCTCTACTTTTGGGACACCCTGTATGGTGTGGATAAACTTAACAAATGGACATTTTGTGATTATTGTTGTTGTTATTTTTGTTTGTTGTTGTATCGCTATAATAGTGTTATTGTTGTTTTTATATAAAATGTATTATTCAAGTTGTATTATATAATAGTGCATCGGGTAACACAATTTATTATTTATAAAAATGCACATTCTATATTAGTATACATTTTTTTAACCTACATGTAATAAAATGGAGTATTTGCCTATTTGTGACGACTTGTGACAACATTTCGTCTGAAGCATCTCTATTAACAACGTGATCGGGCTGACTAGGAACTCTTTGAGAAAACACCTATAGAAGTTAATTTTTTATTAAACTCACAAATTATTAATCATACAGTACGACAGTGGTAGTGGAAGATTTTAGTTAAAAAATTGTTAGCTTGCAATTGAAAAAATTGAAAACTCTTAAGAATATATAATGCGTGACAATTAAACAGCCGAAGTAATTTTTAAAATTCAGAAAAATATTCATTTCTATTCGTCGATATCTCGAAAAATGAAAGTTCGAAAAATTGCTTTCTTGTTTTTCACTTGAAACAGGCATGAAAAAGATCACATTGACTTTTCTCGAAAAATATTTTAGCACTTTCTCCCTTGAAGATCTATAACAAGTGAGATGAGAAAGCTACGAATAAAGAGGCAGGACTTAAAAGCTGCAGATTTTAACTTAAAATCGTCTTATGGTGTGAACTCGCCAAATTTTTTTTTGTCTGCATATTAGAACAGATTCGGCTGATAGGCAGTCTCCTAGACTTACAAATTAATCTCCGATAGCGATCTATATTTGGAACATTTTTAATGGGAACATTCTTAGAAAACCATAGAGTATTTAGTTAGAAAGTCCGAGCTCTGATTTGACTACCAGTAAATCGGTAATTTTATTTAGTGTACCTACTTATAGCCCAATTGAATGCAAATTCGATATCTCAAAAATAAATCTCCATTAAAGATTTTCAGAACTATTCATGCTTCAGATATTTTAAACAACAATTTTTTTATACGTTTAAAAAGCCATTCATACTTAAAATCGCTTTATATGGAGGTACTAGGGGATATTGCATTTTTCTACCTTGATGTCGTCGACATTGTCTAACTAAATATTAAATGATGTTCCCGTTAGACAAACTTATAAATGTAAAGTGAAAATATTTTATCAAGGGACTACATCACATTTTTTAAATACATTTCCCAGACATGCATAGTAATAAGGTTCTTCTGCAAACACTTTTAAAAGCTCACTTACAACCTTTTCAATAGCTCGTAAAATAATTCACTTTCCTTAAATTACCTAATCGAGTAGTCTGACTCGAACAAAAAGTCGAAAATTCTTCAATCATTTATTAAGGATGTACGAAAACCAGGGCAATTTTGGATAAAAGGATTAATTTTTTGTATATGAAGTTGGATTAAGTTTAAATAAATAAATGTCTTCAAAAGTAGGAATATTGAACATTGGTATGATGGGAAAACAGTAGATGGATGATATGTTTTCATAGATTTCTCCAAAACTAGTCTATGGAAATTGAAAAAAAAACTATTTAAATTAAAGTTAAAAGCGTAATAAATTATTAAAACTAAAAATCCCGTTGTGCCCGACTAATTAAGGATGTATGATCACGGTAGTGGGACACAAATTAAAAAATCAAATATATTTTCAATTTTGATGGTGAATTATGTTCTTACTTGACAATATGAGACGAAAAGTAAGAGTAAAAATTTTCGATATCTGGAGTAATTTTCAAAATATCGAGAATTGAAAATATTGTTTAATTATTTAGCTTTCAATATTTTGAAAATCAAGGCAGATATCAAAAAATTTTATTCACATTTTTCGTCTACATTCATAAATTTATATCAAAATTCATCATTAAAGTAGAAATAAGGTACAAATATTTTCAACCACAAGTCTAAACTTGCCTTAGCGGTCGTACTACCTTAAGCCGAATACAAAAATAAATATAGATATTTTTAACATTTATGTGTCATTAGTCTTATTTTATGATATATTTTTATAGTCAACCAGTTGTAAACGAAATATCTCAAAAAAATTTTAATACTCTGATCAATCATGAGTTTGTTTAGCTTGCAGCCCTCCAAGGCATAAAATTAAATTGGGGTACACATGCACAATGAATAACTATTATAGTTCATATTTTTTAAAATATCCGTGGACAAGTATATCCTTTAAAAAAAATTTCAATAATTTAATTAAAAATTATTGGCTTTCATCGATACCTATCAGTAAAGTGTTCATTTTTTTTTTTTTTAAATATTCATATTTTTAATATGATTATTGTTACTATGTTTGTATACTTTTCGATGATGGAATATATGGAATCAGAATCGTGGTTACAATAGATCATGAGGGGGGGGGGCTAGCATTATTCTATCTTTTAAAGGATTGAAGTGCATTATTTTGTGAATAATTCTAACTTTTCTTAAAAAAAAAAAAAAAAAAAAACAGAATGTACCAGCCACCGAGAAATAAGCAATTCAATGGATACCCAAGTTGAAATTTTAACCCCATATTCTTTAAGTAAAAGTTTATCTATTCGCACCGTGCGTGAGTTTTTTGAAGGCGTTTCCATGGTAACGATACACTACTTTAATTATAGAATTGTATGGATGCATATATAATTGTATGGATTGTATTTATGACTTACATTGAAAATTTAATATTATTGTCTCACAAATTTTAATAAATAATTATGATAATTTACATTTGAAAAATAATATTTGTGCAATTTGATTTCTTATTTTCACAATTTTTAATGCATTAAGTTTAATTAATTAGTGTTTTTCAATAATTTTAATTTGACATTTTCTATAACATTAACATGTAAAGAATTGCAAATTAGCCATAACAGTGTCCTTTAACACCAAAATTTTTCACTGGAAGCGCTATCATCGATCTTATTGTCCTTACCATGACTACGCACACAACGAATACAAAAATTTTGAGCTTTTAAATCAAATACTGTTGTCATGCTCATACATCCTAAAGAGAAAAAAAATATTTTTTTCAGTAGAAAAATCTAAGTTACGCTCCTGTTTTACAGCATTTACGTGTGACACATATGTATAAAGTATCCGTAGAGATTTAGTTAATTTATTTGCATGATATAACTATTTCATTCGAAATATTATCCATATACACTATCTTTTATACCGACATACATAACCACAGGCTTAGTTTTTATAATTGATGAAAATATTGGGCGAAAAAAAAACCATTGATTATTTTTTCATATGGGCTTATTGAAATTGTAGCAAAAAAAAAAAAAAGGAAAATTCGATTAATCTCGATTACTCTATCTAAATAAGTTCGTGATGATATTTTTAGGCTACAAGTATTTTAGATTAAAAAATATGAGAAAATACTATTTAACTAATAGCAAAAATATCTGTTAAAAATTTATTAAATATTTAATTTACTCGTAACCCTTGTTGATAATGACTGGAAATTGCCCGAAAATAAAAATATGTGTAAAATCCAGTGACTTTCCGTCAGTCTGATCTTGTTTACAGTCGAGCGAAGATTAATTGAAATTAGGAGTGAACATTAATGAAACAAATTCAAGTGATTTTGACAAGTGAAAAATAACAAACTATTTGAATATTCTAGAGTATTTAATGGTCGAATAAGTCTCGCAATATCTAAGATAGAAATCAATAATGTTTACGTTAAAAATGGATCCTTAAATATTATTTATACCACTAAACATGTGATGTATTTTTAACCCGAGCAACGCCGGGTTTGGCTGCTAGTAACATATTAAAAATACAAATTTTTAGCTATACATTGCTCAATTGTGCGATCACCCTGAGGTGTAATTTCTCAACTAATCTTTTTTTTTCCCTAAGAACGAAATTTGTTTAGTTTACGATACTTCTACGTGATGAATTTTATTTATTTATGGATTTTGTGATTCGAATCAAAATATAATGTGATGCCAAAATCATTTTCTTATATCTATTTTTTTTCCGTCAATTACACCTTCCAACAAGCTGGTTGGCTGTTCGTGTCAAATAGCTAGAAGCAATATGAACTCTCTGTGACGATATGAACTACACGTTCAATACATTTATCTACATCTAGTTATAGAGGACGAAAGACAAAATACTTCTTACGTAGAGGCACCAAACAGTTTATCTAGGTGAACAAAAACGTGTTTAAGCGATAATTACTTTTGTATAAATAATATATTTCATTCGTTTTCATAAACGATCGATTACTTTTTATACCCTGTTAGATATGTAACTGGCAGATGCCCGCTCAATTTCTCCTTTAAAAACAAAGAATATCACGTTATAGCCCTCACTTATACTCCCTTTTGTTCACAATTTTATGGAATTTTATTTTTTTGAAAATGAAGTTTTGCCCATGATATGATTTTTGTACTTTATGGATCAAAATTACCCCATCCACCGAGTTTCATCAAATTCCAAAACAAAATTTTTTTCCGATTTTCTCGATTTTTTTAAAGGGTACGTACCCCCTTAAAAAAATTTCAAAAAATCGAGAAATTTTTTTAATCTCCAATTTCGATAAAACTCAGTATATAAGGTAATTTTGACCCAAAAAGTTCAAAAATCGGGTGTGTTTAATGACTGGTCGAATAGTTTTTGAGATACGGCCTAAAATCGATCCAAATATTGCGATATCTCAGGCACTCAGCCTCCAATCATTAAATTACCCTGATTTTTATACTTTTTGGATCAAATTACCCCATCCACCAACTTTCATCAAATCCCAAAACACAAATTTCTTTGCAATTTTCTCGATTTTTTTAAAGGGATACCCCTTAAAAAATTGCAAAAAATCGAGAATTGTTTTTAATCCCCAATTTCGATAAAACTCAGTTTATAAGGTAATTTTGACCCAAAAAGGACAAAAATCGGGTGCATTTGATGACTGGTCGAATAGTTTTTGAGATACGGGTAAAATCGATCCAAATATTGCTATATCTCAAACACTCTGCATCCAATCATTAAATTAACCTGATTTTAGACTTTTTGGATCAAAATAACCTCATCCACTTCATTTTTCAGAATGAGGTTTTATTTGAACCAAAAAAATTAGATCGAATTTGATGCCTGTATAAGATGTGTGCCTTTGAATCCAACATTTTTCGTTTGAAGCATTTTTCTCGATTAAATTTATTTATTCAAGCATTTGTTAACTTAAAAAAAGACCCATTTACCGATAAAGTATTTACCACTTAACACATTTATTAGTATTTCATTTTTAGGGTATTTATATAAACAATAAACAGACCAATATAAAACTATAAACACGGCCTTAAATTCTAAAATTAATTTAGAAAATTTTAATTTGAACATTAAAACATCCAATTTTAAATAATAATTGTCCATTGAAATGTGTGTAACATAATAACATAACATTTAATAACTAACAATTTTGAAAATAACATGAAACATCTCAACTCTCAAACTTATTTGTGAATGATCTTTTTGAGAGAGAGAAAGAGAGAGTTTTATAATTAATAAAATATGAAATTTGTACTTCATTAAACACGATCACCGATTAAATTTGTACTAGTTGATTTAATTCATATTATCTAAAATGGATTATACTGTATAAATCATCGAGATAAAATCATAGAGCTGAAAGGTTGCTGCCAAATGATTGATCGCAGTAGAGAGAGACCAAATATAGTAGTAGCGTATAGTTGTAAAGAGGCAGATAAAGACAAATAAAATAGGTGCATATACAATTTCTGTGTTTTTCTACCTATCTCACTGTGGTCAGGAATTCACTTAGTGCGTTTTGTTTGTCTATACATCCCTATGCTATTATCTTGATGGTATAAATACGGTGTTCCAAGTTTAAGGGTACAATTTTAGGTGCGTGCTCAAAGGCATAAAATAAACAAAAAAGTTCATATAAATTTTTATTCGTGGTTTAAAAAGCCTTTAGGAGACTGTTCAAAATTTTCTTCGTATTGTTTTTGTCAAACCAGCGAGACAAGGGCAGGCGAGACACCTCAAGTATTACATCCACATTCTCAGACCGTGGCCAACTCTATGCTACTTCGCGATATTGTGGAGGAGGCTTGATTTTTTGGCAGTCACTTCAAATTTTTCCACTTTTACAGAATAAAAAATTATGTCATACATTAAAAATTTTTTTGTTTTACTTTAAATTATCTCTGTTATCTTTAACTTCTGATAACTTTCAAAACTCAATTTTTTTTAAATGATTAAACATGAAATTTAAAAAAAATACAAATTGACAGTTATAATAATATTTTTTACCTTTTTCAAAATTCATGGCAAGCTGAATCGATTGAAAAAAATTTTGGTTTCCTTGGTAACCTAGGTAAAAATAGTCAGTTTTTGGTGTTGTTTTACCTTCCAATCAGCAAACAAATCAGAACAATAATGTGCAATAAGGAAAATAGATGCAAAAGATTTTACTTTTTTGCATTTTTGAAACAACCTATATTTAGAGTTATGCCACTCTACACTGCATCGGTATCATCCCACAAGGTAGACTAGAACAGTGGTTTTTTTCTTTTAGTTGCAATCGGGTTTGCTGATTTTCTTCATTTAGATTTTTCTGTTTACTCATTTTAGTAAGGATTTTAAAATACTTGTTTCATGAAACCGCAATTAACATAGTTCCGCTGACATTCAATTTTTATCATTTCACAATATGACGTCGAATTGTCGCGATATTAAATTTTAATTACAGGAATTTCCTCAGTTGAGATATGATCTCTAAAACTGTCCCAAGCGTTATCTGTATAGTGTTACAAAAGAACACATCTAAATAAATACATTCATACATAAACACATTATCAGTCTTTTTTGTCGTGCAGTCGGGTAAAAAGCAATACAAGTACATGAAATGGATATTAAATACTGTCGTTGATATAAAATCATCCGGTAAAAATCATGCTTTAATAATAAACAGTGAATATCATAAAATATATAAAATTGTTATAGAAATAAATGAGAGAACATCTTTCTTAATCAATTTCAAAATGAAATGAAAGCAAAGGAATTTTAATTATAACATAAAAGAACCGTTAATAAAGGACAGACTTAACATACATACATAAATACGATACGATATTATTATTTATATAAAGGCTATATTAACTATAAACAGTGTACGGGAAGAATATAAACCAACCTTTATGCCAAGTGAAAACAAACAATTGACTGAGTTAGTTGTAGAAATACCATGCATAGAAAGTGTTGATTACTCTGTCACATTACACATATACTCATACATGTCACACAAACATAACTGATATTCCCATATAATACATACTACACGATTTGCGGTCTCACGGGTAAACAGTGATGTTCAAGAAAAAATGTTTCAAACAAAACTTGTTTATTTTTTTATATCATTCTTTGGTTCTATCTCTAACGGTTTTCAAGATGGGTTCTACGGACCCAAGACCCAATTAACCTATGTTGCTCATTTACGAACTTGACCTCACTTTTTACGTCCTTAGCACGCTATAAAAATTTCAGCTTTATATATCTTTTCGTTTTTGAGTTATCGTGATGGCAGACGACAGACGACAGACAAACAGACAGACAACCGGTAATGGACTAATTAGGTGATTTGATGACCACCTATACCACAATTTGATTCATAGCATCAATATTTTTAAGCTTTAAAAACTCAGGACTAAACTTAGTATACCTTGGTATATTTCATATACATGGTATAATGATTATTTTACAGGGTATCGTGTAGTAATAGATGTAGCTGATAAAATTGTCAACATAATCGGAAAATGATTTTTATAGATAGTCGTGGATATTGTAATTCATAACAAGGATGCCAAGCACTGAAATATAGAGAGACTGAAGCACTCTCTAGCCTCCTGGCAGCGAAGAGACAGCAAAAGAAAATGACGGGTATACATGTCTTTCTTGTAAAACAGTCTGGTTTGAAAGTGCCTGACTATAAAGTTGTATGATTGTACAGATATGTGACAGATGAGTATGAGCAGAAGAGTTAGAAAGAAACACGTATACCCGGCCGAATCATGCTGCACCGTCCTCGTTTACCGCTCGTTGGGCGCTAGAGGCAGTGAGCGTCCCAGTCTCTATATATATCAGTGATGCCAAGGATTTGATCTTGAGGGTAATTTTCTAGGTGAAAACGCCTTAACCTTAAAGCCTTATCGCATGTTTTGATTTGTTTTCTGGTTGTGAGAGGTAAATCAAAAACAAATGTGCAAGATGACACCAGAAACCGACGTGTCGGTTACCTAGGAAACTGAAACATTTTTAATCGATTCAGCTTGCCATGAATTTTGAGAATATGCAAAATCAATTTCATTCTGTCAATGTATTTTTTGTCTAAAATTTATGTTTTTTCATTCAAAAAAATGAGTTGTGAGTTATCAGAAATTAAAATCTAATAGAGATAATAAAATGTTATGTTATGTCATACTAAATATCCTGATCAATTAAATTGTGGGTAATGCACCCACATATTGGGTTGAATACTAAATCAGAAGTATGTCTTTTTTAAAGTAATATTACAATTAATTCATAAACAATATAATTCGAAAAAAGATAAAATTATATGAATACTACGCCAAACAACCTGGATTAAAGTCTCAACCCCTTTGAAACTTTTTCGTTTCTTTCTCCACATTCAAGAACTATTTTTCATACAAAAAATCTATTATAATAGCTACAATGTATATTAAAAATTTTAAATCGTGTTTACGAACCGTGAAGTACGCGCAACGCCACTGTTTAATAATATAACACGTGGCATAGAACTTATGTGTGTGGCGCATTGCTGCTAAATCATCATTTGTTACCCATTATTAAATAAATAAATAATAACACAAATATTTTTGTATACTCACACATACACATAGGGGAATTATGAATTATGAAAATTATTATTATTGAATTAAAACAAGTAACATATACGAAACGACTTGTTATATTAGTTTTCTGTTAGAAAGTTTATTAGTTTCGCATCGATGAGTCAAATGTATAAATTATAATTAAATGAAGAGAATTGCAAATTTTTAACTCCTCAGCAATCGCGTCTAATGGTCTGTAATCTTTAGCCGCGTGATGAGGGATTTGCTAAAGCGTTCTGTATGTAAGAGAATTGTGGGTAAAATGATCCCATTGCATTTTTTACTAAACAGTTCATATAAAATATTAACTGTTCTTTTACATTGCATCAACGAAGAGTATGAAAACAAAAATCACTGGTAAAATCATCTAAATTAACACATTCAAAACCCGCAACATCATGGGGGATTAGTTTATCTATAGTAATTTTACACACTAAATAGGGATCATTTTAACTTATATAAAGGGGATCATTTTACCGGTAACGACATATTTGAGTATCGTCATAAAATACGTTTATCAAAATGTGTTATAATATTATTTAAAGTCAACAGAAGCCAACAGTAAAATAACCAGCCGGCAAAAACTAACACAAAAAATAAATTTTACGTTGAAATTTCTCTTACCATATTGATCGTAAGCAGAAAAATTTAGAATTTTGGTATAAAACACAAATTAGCTTATACATAGCCATAGGTTTTTCTTGAACGATTAATTGGATCACGCGGAAGTCATCTATTGAAAAACATAAAAGATGGCTTTAATGGTTCACTTAAAACAACGAGGAATCATTTTACCTTGAGTTAAATGAGATGTGAATCATAGAATTTGATGAAGGAATAAAGAAGATAAGGGTAAGGCAGAAAAAACACTTGCTAGAACAAAATGTTCATAACGTGAGTGTTGATGGTTTGAGCCAAAATGTCCGAGCGGTCTAAGGCGTTTGTCTTTGACTGTTTGTCCATTTAGACTTCGGTTGCGGGTTCGAATCCAGGCAGCGGCAGTGTGAACAATTTATAATTAAGTGGAGTGCAGAAATGATCACATTGTCGTCGCTTGGATAAGAACGAAGTAACCGACTCCACCCACATCAAAATGTAATTGTAAAATATGTTTGTAATTAAATAAATAAAGATTAACAAATAATGATGTGGGTGGCCTCTGTTAGGCGTATATGTCGGAGAAACGGAGGTTAAACCCCATTATTATTATTGATGTGTAAAATACATATTATAATTTGTTTTCTGAAAACTATTGGTCTGATTCATGAAGGCTATATGGCCAATGATAACTTGTTTTAAATTACTATACTAAATGTTACTACAGCTAAATAACTTTTGGATAATTAAACAGTTGGATATATACTATGATTCTATTCTATATGGTTATAATATTCTCATTATCAAAACATTTTCAAAAACACCATGTCGCCCCCACCGTTCTCCCCTAAATGTTATGATAGAAATTATGAATTGAAAAGGGTAGTTTTACTACATTTACTATACGAATAGTAACTTATAAAGTAGAGAGAGTGTTAGCTTATGTAATCTGTGTTTAGAGAGAGGGTCTTTTTCAATAAGATTTACAAGATGTTTTTTTATCGTCTTCAAAAAATAATTACTTCAGTCTATACAGGAAATGAAAAAATTCGTCACATAATGGTTATATATTCTTAGTGAATTTTCTTTTTATGAAGTGAAAAACAAAAATAGAAAACTTTGTTAAAACTTTTATATAACTAGCGTGTGTCAATGAACGATATTTCAACTATTATTATTTTTACTCATGAAAAATAGACTACTTTACATTTTCGATTTTTTTTTTTGCTAATCAGCACTCGCGCCAAGCGTTCGGTAATCTTTGGTCGTGTGACGAGAGATTTACTAACGCGAGTGAGTAAATGTTCTTTTACTTTGTAAATCATAATCTCTACATAATTTTATATAAAATGATTTTTCAATGCGCTAGCTAATTAAAAATTGTTTGATTATGTATAAATAATATAAATAATTAAATTCATTTTAACTAATTTCATTATATTTCTATTACACAAGTTTTTTTTTTTAATTTACTGAGTATGACTTATATTAAACTAACGAAAGTACACGAGCAGGGCCGGTCTTTGGCAATGCACCTGCGATTTTCTTCTGCTAACTATTGATTTTGAAGATGCATAAAACAGAAAATGGAGCAAAAATATAATATTGAATCCAAAACTTTTTCTTAGTCTCCGGCCTATATTGAAAGACTGGCTTTCTATATAAAATGAATGATAAAACGAAATATCATTCACTTCATGCTTCGCAACTTAGGTGGTAAATCTAGAACGAAAACCGGAAAACTGTATATTTTCATTCATATTTTAAATATTATACATCTCTTTTTTGCATTTCTTTATCCTTGTCTTTCTAAAATTACATAATTTTGCATTATTATTATTACATTTGTTTACACTTTGTGAAATCGAATATTTTTTTGACAAGGTTTAATATCTCTTTTCAATAATAAATAAACAAGTGAAATTTACAAAATTTAAAAAACCCCTGACAAATCGGAAACCTAGACTCGCATTTGAAATATATCTAAGAACACTCTCCATTAAATTGCCTATTACCTCAAGGGTTTTTCCAAACTGAGCCGATTTGGAAGATCTTCGCCAATTTTTAGTTTTTTCGGGTACGGAACCCTAAATTCACACTTGAAACATAGCTAAGAACATTATTAATTAAATTACCTTTCAAAAAAAATCGTTTTTAGGCGCTACGCTGCCACAGACAGACAAGTAGACAGACACACATAGCGGTCAAACTTATAAAGCTCTTTTTTTTGATTCGAGGGTAAAAAATCGGAAAAATTGCCACTTCAATATTGACTACGTTTTTGATTATATGCGCTTCAAAAACAGAATAATATTTTTCTCCGCCGTGCCTATTCGCTCCGTGCGTGAGTTTCGTTTCCATGGTAACGATACACTACTCTAATTATAGAAATGTATGGATGCATATATAATTGTATGGGTTGCATTTAAGACTTACATTTAAAATTTAATATTCTTGTCTCATAAATTTAAATAAATAATTATGATAATTTATATTTGAAAAAGAATATTTGTTCAATTTAATTTCTTATTTTCACAATTTTTAATGCATTAAGTTTAATTAATTCGTGTTTTTCAATAATTTTAATTTGACATTTCTATTACATTAACATGTAAAAAATTGCAAATTAGTCATAACAGCCCCCTTTAACTCCAAAATTTTTCACTTAAAGCGCTGGCATCGATTTTATTGTCCCTACCATGACTACGCACACAACGAATAGCATGGTACCTATCTTGGTAAAAGGCTGTCTGTATGAATAGTAATTTGAATCAAAGCTATTAAAGATATATATGGAAACCATTTCAATACACAATCTGTACACATACAACTTTTAAACTTTACATAAAACACAAACTATTTAAACGATATGGTTCAGTTCACATTTTCTAGACTTCGAAATATTATAAAGAATATTTTTTGTGTGTACGCTGCTATAATACTATGTTCCAACTTTTATTAACATAATAATAATAATAATGTATATCAGAACAGAAGACGAAGAACAAGTAAAAAAAAACAAAAACTTGTGAATTAAGTTGGTAATAACCTCTTACAAATATGACTCACTTAAGTTATATATTTCTAGAAGCTATACGACAAAAATGGAATGGTTTTGTGTGTGTGTGGGGATGCAAATGTAAAATTTGTAGTATATGTATTTTGTTACTTACACATGTCGCCTTTATTCTTCTTAATCAGATTAGTGTAATAATTTGTTATTTTATAATAATATGATATGTTATGATGTTGTTAGAGGGGCTTTGAATATTCAAATTTATTATTTATTCAATGTGCTTTTTATGTGAGATATGTACACACATAACCCGTTGAAAAGTCAACAATTTGGGTATGCTTACTCATACGAAAACACTAATAAAGTACGAAATTAAAGATGCACAATGCAGATTAACGCAGGTGCTGAAAGAATTTTAGTGAATCCTTTTGTAGCTAAGGACATTGTAAGCGTCGAATTGAAAGCGTAATTCCTCACAAAATAATTATTGATTGGAGTTGGTAAAGTTATTTCTTATTATTTGTTTTTGCATTTTCGTCGGTTCTATTTTTAAAAAAAAGTTGTTATTTTGTACTTTTCAGAGAATTAAGGACATTAACCTTCTTATGTAATTAACAAAATTACGTGTAACAGTCCCCATCTTAAAAAATACTGAAAATATTTTGATGAAATTACGAAACCCATGCAGGGTATGTCCATTTAAACAAGAAATTTTCAAAATCAGTTCATAATTGGTGGAGAAATTGGTAAACATACATAAAAATTGAATGACAGTCAAAAATTCAGTGGGTGAGCCATGAATTAATCCATATTTTTCTGCCCCTAGGAGCGGATTTTTTTTTCAAATTTAAATGTTGCCAACTTTAACAAAAATTATAATCTAAATTGGACAACACTTTTAAAATTTTATGCTAAGCCAGATAGAAAAAAAATTCAACAAAACCACGTCCAAGAGCGATAGTCCACTGACTATGAAAGCGAAACCTTAGTAGAACTCTTGGTCAGTCTTGCATGACCGCAACTGATATTTTCATCGATTGAAGGCTTGAGCTTGAAATGCTACATTTACAAAATACGAAAATAGCAAAAAACTACGAAATTCTCTATATCTTCCTAAAAAACCATACTTTGCTTTTATATAATTTGGCCATTAAAAACAAATCTATGGCCTCTTTAAGATAGTGAGATTGATCGTTATAAAACTTTCAAATATCTTTTTTTGCGATACTTATACACATTTTATATTGTACAAGGAACATTTAACAAGATTATATATACATGATTTCTGTTTTTGAATTTGTGAGATATGAGAGAATTATTATTTTTGGCTCAATGGAAATTTCCCCTAGATATATATGGTGTTCTGTTTTTTTGTTTTCCTTATTCTGATTATGCCATAATTCTTAACAGAAAAAATTGTCTTAAGATATTTTAGAGATGTAGTAATTTATTGTTCTATTAGTGCCTTGTTGGCGCGTCACTATAAAAAACAAAAACTTTTGTTTTTGTTCAATGTTTTATGTTCAATGAATAATTTTAAGAAATAATTAACATATTATTTTTTTTAGTTTCTCTTTGTGTATAGAGTTTTGATGGTCGTGTTTTATTATAGCTCTGTCTAAAACGTAGAAAATAAAAAATTTTTTGGGCCATAGTTTTTCTGTAAAAAGTAAAAAAATAACGATAATATAATGTAGTTAATAATTATTTTTATTTTTGGAGTCGGTGTCAGCCATGGAAACAACTGTGACAAAATAGTTTGCTACATTAACTTGGCTGACACCGATTTCAAAAATAACAATATTTACAAGCGAAAACAAACGATTGACTGAGTTAATTGTTGAAATACCATGTAGATATAGACAGTGTTGATTACTCTATTACATACTATAAAATTTGCTCATAATTTGCGCTCTCACGGGTAAACAGTGATATTTACTAAAAAATGTTTCAAGCGAAAGTTGTTTATTTTTTTGTAAGAAACATTTTTTATATTTAATCTTTTGTTCTATCTCTAACAGTGTTCAAGATGGGTCCTACGGACCCAAGACCCAATTGACCTATGTGGCTCATTTACGAACTCGACCTCACTTTTTACGTCCTCTGCACGCTATACAAATTGCTGGATATCTCTTTTCGTTTTTAAGTTATCGTGATGACAGACAGACAGACGAGAGACAACAGACAGACGATAGACAGACAGACAACCGGTAATGAACTATTTAGGTGATTTTATGATCACCTTTACCAAAATTTTGTTAATAGCATCAATAGTTTTAAGCGTTACAAACTTGGGACTAAACCTAGTATACTTTGGTATATTTCATATACATGATATAAAAATCACGAAACTCCTATGTATGACTTCTCATAATTTTAGTTCTTTTTTTTTTTTGTCTAAACAGACAGATTTCACTAATATCAAATCGAATTCTCAATTCTACATAAACCTCATTTTTGACATGTTGTCAAAAGTTTAATTTTTTCAAAATTAATATTTCTGAGCAGAGACAAACTTTTCAATTAGATTAAATTTTATAAAGCACAGAGAAAGGGATATAAAAATAATTAGATTTAAAATGTATTGTAAATTTCATTAGATAAGATTCATTGAATCTGGTTGTCTGGTTGTAAAGTGATATTATTCATGGTTGGTTTGATTCAAATGAACCCTACATTAGTATGTTCTACGTTTTTTTCACCCTCTTTTTTCATTGATTAAATTCAAAGCGTTTACAAAACGTGTATGCTTGTATCTATCTATTGAATAATATTGATACAAATTGTTTTCAATTTTTTGTGCGTGTGGCAGAGATTGATAAAATGTTTGGTCAATTGACTAAATTTAATCAAAATAATTTTTTTTATCTGTATGTTTTGCAAATTACATGCGATTTATAGTTCAATAACGATGAAATGTTTGACAAATTATTTCCTGGATAACTGAATAAGTCTGTCAAGACGATTGTAGACGCATTAATTTTCCAATTTCAATGTCTTATAAGAATGCTACACTGTAAAAAAAAGTACTTGTTGTAAGAAAAAATGATAAGAAGGTATTTTCTTGGTTTTCGAAATTTTTGAGTAGTCAAATACTTTTTTCTTGAATTAAGTATTGGGATCGTTGACTCAAGAGATATTTACTTGTTATAAGAACATCAACAGCCAAGTATAAACGCTCTTACTTCAATCCAGTCACTTTTTTACCTGAGTAGGTTTTGATAATTATCATTATAATTTAAAAATATAAAAAAATGTGTCGTAGGATACCCGGAAGGAACTATGTTCTTTAAAGCCATAATTTATGTATTTTTATGGTTATTATTATTATGGTCGTCGTAGGGCAATTTTTACACTTCATCCGCCGAAAGCGCGATAAGGAACATAGTTCCAAAAAGTTATATGGGGAAGCTCATTTTCTTGCTTCTATCCTTAACAAGGGCTGGTAGTATTGTAAACTGATTTGGAATATCTATCGAAAAATCAATTGCATATTTCGGGCTTAGACATTTAATTGGCCATTTGTAGACCCGACAGCTTTGAGTACTGTAAAATAACATGCCATTTGATGGCGAGTTCCGTATGAATCGTCTATTTGAATAGTTCTCTACGGACAGCCATTGTGGATGGATGACAGAACAGTATAATGCTAATAGTAGTTATGAAAATATTGTAAAAACATTGGTTGTGATTATTTTTTGAAATCAAGTTTTTAATTTGATTTTATTAGGAAAAATTAATTTAACTTTGTATTGATTTGATTAAAATATATCAAAGTTTTCAAAGAATTCACCTGGTGATGTTTTATTGAATCGAATCTACGGGAGCAAGAACGTTACAACATATTTTCTGTAACTTTGCATATGAAACTGACATATCCATTTTACTAATATTACTTATTCTGAATAAGGGTATTAAATTAATTGCCATAAGTCCTTTATTCTTATTGGTATCAGTTTTGATATTAACACTGAGCCCTCATTTTTTGTTTAGTCGGGAAAAAAATAAAAATAAACCTAAGGTCGCCATGGATCATTAGTTCGGCTCCCAAATTATGATAATGCAAAAGTAGTAGACATATAGGTACACTACAAAGAAAATAAAGGATAACTAATAACGGACTCTTTTTAAAATTTTATACCTTTTTCTATAAAATAAAATGGAAATAAATATATTTTTGTGGTTTTCCAAATTAAATTATTTATAATTTTGTTTATAAATTATATAATTTTATTGTTTTGTTACAGATCCACCCGAAATA
This sequence comes from Chrysoperla carnea, assembly GCF_905475395.1. Classification (NCBI taxonomy): domain Eukaryota; kingdom Metazoa; phylum Arthropoda; class Insecta; order Neuroptera; family Chrysopidae; genus Chrysoperla; species Chrysoperla carnea. The sequence continues at coordinate 132,635,606 of NC_058337.1, forward strand.
AGTGTTGAAAGATCATGGGTACATTCTGGTGAAGGTTTTGAAGGCCATTTAGTGTGTATTGTATATGGTGATCCACCACCAGAGGTAAGTTCCTTTTTTTTTTACAGACAATAACATTTTAACAAACATTACAAAATTAAATTATGTAATGATGTATTATGTTTTAAGCACGTGACAGCACGTGTGGTTGTATTGTTTTTTAATATTAAGTTTACAATAAAGGGATGAGTTTATTTAATTTGTTTGTGTGTGATGAGGGGCTAAAAAATTAATTAAATTACTTATACTTTGATGTTATACTAAATATAATAAGGGTTTTATATTATTGGCATTTGAATATGTCAAAAACGTGTATGCAACTTTTCATTTGGAAGCTATGAAAAATCATGGGAAATTATCTGCGAAAGAAAGTTATACAATTGGGGTATTCATTTTTTTCATGCTTTAAAAAGTTTTTCTCTTATAGTGCTAAAAGAAAATAATGGTTTTCTATACAATAGGTAAATAATATTAAATAAGAAATGATATATGTTTCGACATCGTAGCTCCTGATGAACCATTTTTAACTTTTGTTTCATTGAGTGGTTATTTGATCAAGAATGATCTCAGCTGTGTTTCAAGATCATCACCCTATTATAGTTATTATGAAGTACGGAACCCTTAGTTGTCCTGTTCTTAGCTTGAAACATAACAAAGAACACTCACGATCAAATAATCTTTCAAACCAAAACAAAAATCAATATCGGTTCACCTTTCTTGCACGTTGCCACCGAAAAACACAGAAACACATACACGTTAAACTTATAACACCCCTTTTTGTTAGTCGGGCGGTGATTAAAAAAGTCAAAACGTAGAACCTCGGAAAATAAATCAGCTGAAAATTTACCATACTTTCATTTTTAACACCCATAGAAAGGTCACATAAAATCGCTCAACAAGGATTTTCAAATCCTTATTGCAGATTATGTTTGCTAAAAATGTGTGCAACTTTGATCATTTTTAGATATTTTTATACCACATATAACATATTTGTGTAAGAAAATTGCATATATTAAAAACCTGTAACTTTATATTGAGCAAAAGCTTATTCCAGAATTGAATAAAATTTGGATAACGATTTAATTTTTTTAAACAACTTTGCAACCGACTACATTAATTATTTTTAGATAGCCCTAACGTTTATGAAAAATAGGCGACTTAGCCCAAAAATCGGTTGTTAAAAAAGCAACTGAAACATTAATTGTAAAGAACTACCAAGATACCCTTCCGGAACGAGTCGGCATGACAATTAGAAACATAATAATCTGAAGTCGTTTACATGGAATAATATTTGACTTTCAAGACTGAGTTTCGAATAAATAAGCAAAGGTCTGTCAAATGCTTTACAAATGTTTGTTTCTGATGGTTACTGTATGAAGACGACCATGCACAAACTATTTCAGAATGTGTATTTCTACCTCGAAAATTTTGTACCGGCGGTTTAATTATTATTACACCTACTATGTACTAAGGTACAAATGCCAGATAAATTTATTGACTATCTGTCAATAATTCATAATAAAAAGCAAAAAATAAATCTTTTAAAATTCGACAATAAAAAAGTTTCATTATTTGCATAGAAAGTTGAATAGTTCAATAACAAATTAAAGAAAAAAACTTTCAATCAAATTAAAAGCTGATCTATTGAATGTTTAAAAAACAGCAAAGGTTGGAATAATCCTTCGTGCCTAATTTTGATCATACGTTGGAATTTTTAAATAAAAAATTTACATAATGATATTAGGTTTTTGAATTAATATGTCAGCCCCATAATGTTTTTTGTTTGTGAATTTTTTTCGTCAGGTCAGGTACATTATTTTTATCGAATTTGTTTGATTAAACATCATAAAGCAGTTTTATCAAAATATATTTTTAACACCAAAAATATTGCAAATATTGAAAATTATTAATTTGTATTATTAGTTTCTAAATTAATTTCCAATTTACATAGGCCAATCAAATTAAACATTGAACCTTGCATCAAATCAGACATTTTTGTTTTTTTGATATGTCGTTTGCAATGTTTTTCGCAAAATTATCACTCCCTGCTGTCAAGTGTTGCCAACTCAAAGATGGGAACCTTTAAAAAAACATCTTTTACATTTAAGGTGGAATTTTTGTTGACTTCGAGTTGAGATATAGTTATTGAAATAAATACCTCGATACTCGAAATAAAATTCTATAAATATAATAAAATTTTATTTCGAGTATCGTGGTATTTATTTCAATAAATATCTTTTACATTGATGTGTGGGTGCTACTCCTTACATTATTATAATAGTCCAGGAGCCACCAATCCTGAAAGCTTCGTGATCACGGATTCTAATATTTTTAATAAAAAATAAAAGTTAACGTTTACACGAACAAGATTTGCTTTCGGCAGTTTGTAAGCACGCATACCAAGATAATTATAAATGTGACATTAAAACGCGTGAATTAAAAAAAAAACAAAAGGTTTCCGTGATAATGGATAAATTTTACCCCTTATCACACCATTCAAATAGATATGCGTGACCTTTCCGGCTAAAAATCATTGGTCGGCCAGATTTTTTCTTGTTGAACTTAAATTTACACAAAATTCTATATAAGATTGATCAAAATCCGTGATGACGGAAAAAATTATGGAAATTTAATAATAAATAATTTAATTAAAATATTTCCGGCCAATCAAATCCACGCCGACCAAGCAAATCTTGTTCGTGTAAACGTTAACTTTTATTTTTTATTAAAAATATTAGAATCCGTGTCACGGAGCTTTCAGGATTGGTGGCTCCTCGCCCATAATGTTAGTCTAGTAGAAGATATCCCGAACTTGGTGTATTTGATTTGTGTCTACCTTCAATATACACTAAATTCACAGCAATAAATTAGGGTAGAATATTTATGTAAGTTGTCCCATATGATGTTTCGCCTCTCTAAACACATTTAATTTAGTTAGTCTCTGCTAGGTATATTTGTATTATTGTTGACAAAATATAATTTTATTAAAAAAGAAAAAAAAAGGAGTTATTATTCCTTTGAGTTTTTCCAATGTCTGCATAGAATATGGTAGCTTTCATACATATAATATGATCGATAGTCATGGATATACAGAGTGTGCTTAGTGCCAAGCAACTTTGAAATATTTCGGGAAATTTTCCTTTTAAGAATGCTTTTTTCTTTTCTGCTCTTTTTTTCAAATCAGACACAGGTGAAGTGAAATCGTTGAAAATAAGAAATCACATCAATTTTTTCAAATTATCCTTTTACCATCTTAAACTACATGAAAATCATTTAAAAAGCTGAGTCGTGAAAAAGTTTTCTTTTGGAGATATTTTTATCGAAGGTACTTACAAAAAGAGATAATTCTGGTTCTCAAAATGGTAGTTGTATCAAGGTAGTAAATCTGGCAAAGTTGCAAAGTACACTCTCATATATTGCTCCTCTGTGCACACGCAATCGTATTCAGCACATGGCCACAGCACAGAATTAAATTGTACAGCGTTAGCGTGCAATAAATTTCTCGATTAGACTAAGTATTCATCACGATACACTCTTTGTTGAAGTGCAAACTTTCTTTGGCACGTTAAACATTTTTTTGGGTGAACAAAAATCTCGTGTCCTGGCGTGTTTTTAACTCGTCCTTAACGGATGGACCTATTTTGATGAAATATTTGTGTGTTTTCAAGTGGATGCGAGGATGGTTTAGATTCGTAATTCGATCTATTTCGAAATGCTAATAAGGGTTCCGCAACTTTAAAACTAATGAAATAAGTGGTGGAAGCGTATATCTATATATATATAGGAGACTTTCTATAGATCTATATAGATAGTCACTCATCACGATATCTCTGGAACTATAAGACCTAGAGACTTGAAATTTGGCGGGAATATTCCTTTTGCCAAGTAGAGGTCAGCGGATTTTACGAAATTCCACCCACAAGAGGGGTTGCGGGGGTGTTCATGAATAAAAAATTCATATTTTTAAATTATGGCTTTTAATAGTTCAAAACTTGGTCAGAATGTTTTAAATTACATTTAGAAATTTTTTTAACCTTCGGAGGGTAGAAATGTGTAGCGAGAAAGTGGGAAGGAAATATCGAATATTTACAAATATACCTAAGTGGGGTATCAAATAAAAGAGCATGACGTGTACATTACAAAACTGTTATCCAACGCAAGGAAATGTGGAGGGAGGGGTGCAAGTGGGGATGTTGCCCAGAAAAGCGGGTACATTTTACGCCACGCAAAGCGGGCGGGAAACAGCTAGTAAATAATATATTACAATACATCTTACTATTCAAATGTATTTATTTGCGCTTCGACTATATTTATCTAGAATAATTGTGAACACCTATTTGAATAGTATTGAAGTATTATTTATTATTATTCAAGTGTTTTGAATCGGTAATTATTACAGCTATATGCGAGCGAGCAAACTCCATTACCGCAGGCCAGGGCAAAGTCCAGTTATTTCTAAGTTATAAGTTTTCACTTCCGTCGACAGTCCCTATGACTAACTATCTTTTTTTTTAGCTTCTGCATCATTAATTTGTTTATTTACTTATAGCTGTATTCTTATTGTTGTTTTTAGTTGAATTAAATTTGAAAAATTGATGGGATTTCGATTAACAGCTATTTCAAAATCGCACAACTCTTACTTTTCTATCTATGACTCACCTTGTCATTTGCGATATATAGACTTAACGTTCATCCTGTATATAATATTACTACAAATATTCCCTTTTCATTTGTGTGTTCATAAAGCGTAAATATGTTTTTACATGTTTGTACGCCATAAAATAAACATTACAGTCGTCGGTACACCATGTATGTATGTATGCATGTATGTATGTACTTTCATTATTAAAATAGTTATGTCAATTAAATCACATAACTTCTATTGCCACTACAACAAAATTGCATGGGGTCCAAAATGTGATTATATTATTTTCTGCTGTATTATTAACTCCCAAAAATGATGCCAATATATTTGTCAAATAACTTAAATTGTAGGAAAAAAATTTCTATTCTATTCGAATAGACTAATTATACAGAATTAAGTTTTGACCTACATAAAAAATGAGCAATTAAACGAACTCAAAATAGAGGTGCTATACGTCAGCCTGTGGCATCGTAGCGCCTAAACGGGTGGAAGGTAATTTAATGAAAAGTGTTCTTAGCTAAGTTTCAAATGCGAGATTAGATTACTGAACCCGAAAAACTAAAAAATTGGCGATAATCTTCAAAATCGGTTCAGTTTGGATAAGGTTTTTAAAAAAAAGCAATGTAATCAAGAGTGTTCTTAGATCTGTTTCCCAAAATTTTGGCGGGGGCTTTTTAAATTTTGTTAATATAACGTGGTAAGTCAATTCAGTCAATTCCACGTAGATGCCTTAGTCTCGACGTAGATATTTTTATCGGTGAGGCTCGAAGATATTGACCATCTCCCGCAGCTTTCTTAATTGAATTAAATATACATCTAGTCGGTTCCACTCTTACGTTGCTTCAATATTATTTTAATTTATCACATTTAGGGGCAATGCTAGGGTATCCTCTGCAACCTTGTGTATTGATTAATGGAAAAACGACTCATATTTCTGGAATTTATAAACTTTCCTATTTATTGTCAAATTTACGAACGAAGCATGACACAAAAATCGTATGATTTTGATTATTTTCTTCTAATACTTAATATAGATTATATTTCCAAAATCATGATAAATATTTTTATTGTAGGTATAATGGAAGTTCAAAAAAAAGTTTATTTTCAAGTTCAATCATAATTTAATAAATTAGTTTTCTACACTTTACGTTTAAAACGTATATTTTTTTTAACGCTTGATTTGTTTAACATATAGTCTAGCAATTTGTATATTGAGGATTAATGGAGCATATGATTGATTAATTGTCAATACAAAATGTATTGAAACATTTATTTCTCCATGTTTAACCAAATTATATTAGATATCGAACTACATAAAATGACAATTCACAACATCCACAGGGCGAAAATTAACGGTAATTTAAAAAGTGAATTTATGATAATATATCTACTTAAGCAAAATATTCTTTGTACTGAGTTTTCCAGCTTAGAGATATCCATATCGTCCTTTTTAAAATAAAAATCCACATCGTCGATAAAAAACTTCATCCTCACAAAAAAATCAATACACATCCGTAATTTATTTAACACTTCGTGATTAATTTATAATATTGGTTATTTTTTGTTCCAAGGAAATCAAAATTTAATTTTTATTTTTTTCTAAATATTTTTCAAATAAAAGGAAACTTTTGTTGACTAAAACTTAATCATAAAATTTTATAGAAATTAAAATTTATGTAGAAATAAATATACTTAAATAATCTGATTTTAAATCATAAAAGCACATTATCGTTTTATTATATTAAAATTAAAAGTCGTAATATTTAATCTCTATATCACATGACCAAAAACACGAACCGCCATGATGTGACACCATATAGGCAAAAATAATATGTATAAACTACTAATTTGTTATGGCTTTCAGAGTAATTTTAGGTTATGTTACCATTAATTTCATTTGTAAAGATAATAATTACATAGACGATTGTTGTGTTTACCAATATTACGACACCACAATGAATAGCAGCGTTTTTGCGAGAATCAAAAAGTTTTAAAATTGATTTACTTGGCAAAAAGCATAAAATTTTGTAAACAAAAACAAGTCTAATGATGGTGTTAATATTTGGAAATTTTGTGGATAAAATCTTAATTCAAAATCCCTGTTTTCGAAATATCAGATCGTAGAGATTGAAAATGTAAGTGTGCTGAGATTGTAAAGTGTGATAAACAGGCAAGAATGCGTCTTATTAAAAACGTGATTATAAATAGACTAAAGCTTATCTTTATAATGTAAACAAAAAATAAGTTACCTAACCCATAGTTTATTTTAGAAAATAAAGTCAACATATCTACTGTAAACAAAAACAAAAATAAATTTATAAATATGATATGAAGATGAATAAACAGATATTATGTCCTTTTTTTATTCAAGATATTATTTTCTCTAAAAAAAATTATCCATAAATTTGACGCAAACATCAGCAATAGAAATCTAAATATAAATCCAAAACTGTGTTTATTTATTATTATTGTAAAACATATACCTTCTCTGAAAAAATACATATAGCTTTAGTTAGAAATCTAAATTCAAAATCAAACTTTATTTAGTTAAACATATAATAAGCAAACATTAAAACAATAAACTGCTTAGTTTTTTTAGAATAATATGTTTATTCTTAGAATACAAAGTGATTTGTCATCTTCGAAACTTACATATCTACATTAACTCAGAATAATAAATAGATTTTAAAAACTAAACAAGTGAAAACAAACAATTGACTGAGTTAATTGTTGAAATACCATGTATAGACAGTGTTGATGCGCAATCGTATAGACAGTGTTGATGCGCAATCGTTTGTTTTTTTGACGTCACGTAAATAACAAAAGATATTCACTTTTAAATACACAACACACACACAACTGATATTCCTATATTAATACATACTATAAAATTTGCACCTATTTAACGCCCTCGTGGGTAAACAGTGATGTTTACAAAAAAATGTTCAAACAAAAGTTGTTTTATTTTTGATAAGGAACATTTTTTACTTTTAAACTTTTGTTCTATCTCTAACGGTTTACAAGATGGGTCCTACGGACCCAAGACACAATTGACCTATGATGCTCATTTACGAACTTGACCTCACTTTTTACGTCCTGAGTACGCTGTAAAAATTTCAGTTCGATATCTTTTTTCGTTTTTGAGTTATCGTGTCCACAGACGGACGGACAACCGGAAATGGATTAATTAGGTGATTCTATGAACACCTATACCAAAATTTTTTTCGTAGCATCAATATTTTTAAGCGTTACAAACTTGGGACTAAACTTAATATACTATGTATATTTCATATATACATGGTATAAAAACATGCTTGTTGCTTGTTCTAAGTATATATGTATAGTATGGTTATCGTTAGTAAAATAAATATATATAACTGATAATGTCCATGCATGGGTATGATGTTAGAGAGCTACATACATATAGGTGAAGCTAATAAAAGCATGTTAAAAATAGGTCGGTATTTGGATACCAACCTCACTCACATCAACTGTTGGGCTTGACCAGAAATGGTGTTTTAAAGAATTCAAATAATGCGTGATGTGAGTGATTTCAGGATCAGAATCATCACATTTGAAAATGATGGATAAGTTATTTGGAATACAAACATATTTTTTCATAGGTTAAACCAAGTAATGACTTGAGATAGCTTTTTATCCAAAGAAATATTGTGTAAATCATGATTATAAGAACTATAAAATATTCTTTGTGATTAAATCATTAACATAACATTCTGTAACGGCGAAATTTTTGCACCAAACTAATGAATCAACCTGTATAGTTTGCGAAAAAAAGTGAAATATATAGCATTGTTTTGTATCAAAATAGTTTTCGTGTATTATATTAAGTAAACAATACAATCTAAAATAGAAATGTAAATTAAAAATATTATTTGAAAACATACAGGGAGGAATCACGGGTTAAAAGCTTGAAAAATACATTATTGTAGCCATAAACAAAGGACTTTAGTATCACCATAAAGTTCATACAACTATACTTGTCAACAACCTAGCAATCAAACGTATTTTAGACCTTTTAAATCTTTGGCGTCATTGAAAAGCTTTAAAATCTCACGCTAAATTGTTAAGTAGTTGTGGTTAAATCAAAGGAGTCACAGTGACTTGGACAGAATAGGATTGGATGATGGACATCTTAATATTGTAATTAGGTTTCTGTTTCGGAATGGCTCAAAAATTACTTCAATTTTGACTTTTTGGAGATAGATCCGATTTCTAGAGCACTGTTATATTTAATGAATGAGGTCTTTGAACCTGGAGCATCAAAAAAACAGAAAGTTTAAGCACTACAAATGACAAAAAATTTAAAATAAGAATCTATTTTGAGAAGGAAACATAATCGTCATCTGGCTTTCCTACGTTTAAAAAATTTCTGATCAAGGAAAGCATAAAAGCCATTAGGACCACAGAAAAGGTCATTTGATCCGCGAATGATCTTGCTTTAGAGTAGCATACTTTTCGATCTATTATCCATTTATCCACAACAGAAACTATGCAATTTTTCCTCATCTAAATTAATAGTTGAAAGTTATTCCGTACTTCAACCAAAGGTATGTGAACAGATAACTGGCAGTAAAAAATCGAAACATAATCAGTACAAATAGTCATTAAACTAAAATTACTTCTATTAATCGTCATTCCCTTTTTCCGAAAAATATATTCGAAGAAAAGAAAAACCATATTTACGATAATAGTTTTTATATCCTAACAATAAATTACCTTATTTTGAATTGCTTGTCACAAAATTAATTCTCTCACGTATACACCAAATAGATCCTTGTGGACAAATATACCAAAAAAATATTATCCAAGGAGAATACTTTAGGTATATAGGCATACTTTTTGCTTCATACATAATTGAAATACATAACTTAATTTTTTTTATTACAATTCGAATTGCTTATAATATGCAACGTTACGTTGTGTCTGATCCTCAAACGACCTCTATATACAATTAATAATTTGACCTTTTCTATTTTTCTAATCGTATTACCTATTTCTTTGTTTACCGTCTCTTACATTTCTCAAACCATCCCTATAACTTTTTGAAGGTCACCTTTATTTTTCTAATCGATTTTTAAATTCATTGTTTGCCATTTAACGTTTCTCTGACCACCTCTACAATTTTCCGATTTCCACTATTAAAATTCCCCTTCCCTAGGTTATTCCCTATCAAGAGAGTTCTATTCTGCCACGGATGAAGGTAAAACATATTTCAATTTTCATTTGAATGGAGATCATTCTGTTAACAATTTGTTAACCGGCTTCAAACAAAAAAGGAGTAAGTTATCAATTCGACTGTATATTTTTTATTTTTTAATTTTTTTTTATTTTTATGTTTGTTACCTCAGAACTTTTGACTGGGTGAACCGATTTTTATAATTCTTTAACTATTTGAAAACTGGTATTTCCCGTGTGGTCCCATTTCATTTTGGTCCAGTTCTGACAGCGACATCTATGAAAAAACCATAAAAGTCTTAAATTTGCAGCAAGTATGCACGACAAGAGGACGAATAACTCAATAACACGCCAACCGATTTCGTTGATTCTTTTTTTAATGACGAATTAGTTAGTGTACTTCAGATTCACTAAAAATCACAAAATAAAAAAACTTTTAACAAAAAGGAAACCGACTTCAAAAGAAAAACTTTTTCAAAATAAATGAATATGCACTAAAAAGTAAAAAATAACGATAATATAATGTGGTTAAAATTATTGTTATTTTTGGAGTCGGTTTCAGCCAAGGAAACAACTCTGACAGAACATTTTGCTACATTAGCTTGGCTGACACCGGCTCCAAAAATAACAAAAATTTTAACTACATTATATTATCGTCATTTTTTACTTTTTAGTGCATATTAATATGTTTTGGAAAAGTTTTTCTTTTGAAGTCGGTTTCCTTTTTGTTAAAAGTTTTTTTATTTATTTGTATATGTAAACGCCCTTGATATTCAAGAAAACGTATGCTTACCACGCAAATCACTCTCAAATTTTTCTTCAAATAAACACGGAAATAATATTAAGTTAAAAAGGTAAAAAAAGACGCATTCTTGCCTGCAGTCACTACGGTTCAAACATGGTGGTTCATGTGAATGCGACTCTTTTGGTTCCCAATGTCAATTTCCTTTTTTGAAGTGAAAACTTTTTGAAGTGCGTGGGAAAATCTTAGAATGGGGAAAAAGAACTTAGCTTCGTGACGGTCGAAACTAAACTCTGAAAGTCGATCTGAATTCAACCTCCGTTGGATAATGGCCATAATTCTGATGTCGAATTGGCCAACGACCAAATTTGAAAGTGTAATTAAAATTGTTTAAAAAACAAAGAAGTTAAAAGCAATCAAGGATTGCATTCCAAGGTTGCCCATCTCCTTTTAGTAAAACAAAGTTTTATATGTAATCTCTATGCCGATACCCATATGATGTCACTTAGTGCAATAAATAAGCCGGAAAATGTGGAAAAGTGGTGGAACAGCTCCGATTTCAAAAATTTTTTGTGTACGTATTCCTTAGACCTCTAGGAACATTCAGCCGCACTAACCTTGGCATTGGAAAAAAAACTGAGAAAGTTAGGGTAGTTTTCCCATCCCCAAAACTCTCTAAATAGTAGCAGTGAAAACAAATCAATATTTTAACTCAAAAATCGTCTTCCGAGGGTTTTTGAGGTCGTTGATCATGAATTCAAGGTTAAAAAGCAACTGAATATGGTTTCAACCCCATTAAAATTACCCTTAAAGTGATAGAGACAAAAACTTTATTAAATACAAAATTTTGCCTCAGAAATCGTGTCTCGTGGAGTTTTTAGGTAAGGTGTTCAAAAATTTAAGGTCAAAAAGCAATTGAGGATTGTTTCAACCCCATCAAAAGTACCCTTAGAAGTGTCAATGATAAAAAAAAATTGAAAATTCTGAATTTCACCTCAGAAATTGTCTCTCTCTGGTTTTAGAAGTCATTGATAATGAATTTGAGGGCAAGAAGCAACTGAATGTAGTCCCAAGCCACCCCTAAAGGCCATCCCTAGAAGTGACAGAGAAAAAATTTAAAATTGTTCCCCGAATATCGTCTTTCGGGGGGTTTTTGGGGCCGCTGATCGCGAATCCAAGGTCAAGAAGTAACTTGGATGGTTGCAACCCCATTAATTACTACCCCTAGAAATGTCAATGATAAATAAATTTTGAAAATACTGAATTTCACCACAGAAATTGCCTCTCTGCGGTTTTAAGAGTCGCTGATCATGAATTTGAGGTCAAAAAGTAACTGAATGTCACAGCATCCTTATTAAAACCTCCCCTAGAAGTGACAGAGATAAAATTTTAAATTTGAATTCTCTCCTCGAATATCGACTTTCGGGTAATTTTGGGGGCGCTGATTACGAATCCAAGGTCAAAAAGTAGCTGAAGAGGGTTGCAACCCCAAAAAACTACCCCCAGATGTGAAAATGTTAAACATTTAAAAAAATTTAAAATTTCGCCTTGAAAAGCGTCTCTTGAGGGTTTTCGGGGTCGCTGATCACGAATCCGGGGTATAATTAGAAAAATTTCAACGTCCAATATGATTTGCGTGAGATTTTTTGATTCAATGTAGTGTTTTGATTCAACGGCCCCGAAAACCAGCAAGACACGATTTTCGAGATGAAATTTAGAATTTTCTAAAATAAATTCATTGTCGCTTCTAGGGTTGGTCTCAATGAAGTTGCAACCCTCTTCAATTACTTTTTATCCCCGAATTCGTGATCAGCGACGCCAAAAATCCCTCAAAAAACGATAACCGAAGAGAAATTTTAAATTTAATTTTTTTTTTCTTTCACTTATAGGGGTGGTTTTAATGGGGATGGAGCGACATTCGGTAGCTTTTTGACTCAAATTCATGATCAGCGACTACGAAAACCACAAAGAGGCCATTTCTGAGGTGAAATTCAGAATTTTCTAAACTTGTTTATCATTGACACTTCATCGGGTTGTTTTATGGGGTTGCAACCATCCAAGTTACTTTTTGACTTTGGATTCGTGATTCAGCGACGCCAAAAACCAACCGAAAGACGATATTCGAGGAAAAATTTTAAATATTTACTCTGTTACTTCTAGGGGTGGCTTTTAGGGGTGGCTTGGAACTACATTCAGTTGCTTCTTGCCATCAGATTCATTATCAACGACTTCAAAGACCACAGAAAGACAATTTCTAAAATAAAATTCAAAGTTTTCAAATTTTTTTAATCATTTACACTTCTAGGGGTAGTTTTAATAGGGTTGCAACCATCCAAGTTACTTTTTGACCTTGAATTCGTGATCAGCGATGCCAAAAATCCCCCGAAAGACGATATTCGATAAAAAATTTAAAACTTTATCTCTGTTTCTTCTAGGGGTGGCTTTTAGGGGTGGCTTGGAACTACATTCAGTTGCTTCTTACCCTCAAATTCATTATCAACGACTTCAAAAACCGCAGAAAGACAATTTCTGAGGTCAAATTCAAAATTTTCAAAATTTTTTAAATATTGACACTTCTAGGGGTAGTTTTAATGGAGTTGCAACCATTTTCAGTTGTTTTTAAACCTTGAATTCATGATCAGTGACCTCGAAAACCCTCGGAAGATTTTTGAGGTGAAATATTGATTTGTTTTCACTGTTACTATTTGGGGATGGGAAAACTACCCTAACTGTCTCAGTTTTCAGTTTTTCCAATGCCAAGCTTAGTGCGGCTGAATGTTCCTAGAGGTCTAAGGAACAAGTACACAAAAAATTTTTGAAATCGGAGCTGTTCCACCACTTTTCCACATTTGATGGTATTTTCCGGCTTATTTACTGTAGTAACTAGTGAATAACTTACTCTTTGTTTAATTAGGAATTTTAAACGTTCATCTTGCATAGTAGTAAAGATTTTTAAAAACTTCAATTTTCTTATCGTGAAGTGAGAATTTTTCATCTGAAGTGTTAAAAATAAATTTAATCCGATCCCATATTAACAAAATTTCCAATATCTTAATATTTGCGGGAAAATAAGTTTGATTTTCTTCCCTGTCTTGATATTATTAAGTAACAATTGGTGCAAATAACTTATCGTTATCACTTTTCATTCAGAAATTGTAACCAATAAGCGGATAAACGAATACACACATATGCGTAAACACAGGCAAAAATTTGAAAGAGATGTTATTACTTAGCCAAAATATGCAAACGTAAAGATATGGCGAAAATTTAGATGTCGATTTTCGGACCGATTCCATGAACTTCTCCCCTGGAAGTTCTTAAATATATTAATACATGGAGTGCTTAATCAATTAACAATGTTGGTTCTAAGATCAAATATATTGTTTTCAATTTTTTTCTGAGTACAGAGGTAAAGACATTCGTAAAAAACATAAAAAAGTTTATCGTAAATAACTTAAAACGAAGCAACATATTACGATGTGTTTTTTCTTCTTCGCCCTTACAAATAATAATAATTGTTCGTATCTCTAACAACATTATGTCTCTTGAAATTAAAATGTCACATATTAAAAAGGGATATACAACATTCATGTATATAGCGATAATATTTACGATATCAAAAAAGTTATGTACGAATATAATTGAATCGAATTTTAGGGGTAGATACAGACAGACGAAAAATATAACTAAACATAATACCTTTACAAAATATGTCTAAGAAACATATATAGAGACACCAGGAGCTAGGCCATTTCTAGAGGAAAATTAGAGTGGAAGGAAATGACCAGCGATACATCGAAGGTATAAGAAGTTTTTGAATTAATAAAATTTTTTTAATCTTTCGAATACGAACTGGAGAATCAGAAAACCCAAATACACATATCATTTTTAAGGGAATTGAAAACATAGTATCAAGTTTTCTTGTACGTGGACATCTTCGCGGTTAAATACGTGTCAATTACTTCTTCTTGCCGTAGGGAAAAGGAACTTTTTTGCTAGATTTCATTTTTTCGTACGCAAAATAGTATACAAAAAAAAATTTTTGATAAAAAATTAAAATCTATAAAAAAAAAAGTGAAAGTAAACAATTGACTGAGTTAATTATTGAAATACCCTGTATAGAAACGGTTGAAGAAGACAGTGCTTGCAGTATTTTTTTTATAAATTAATAGAGTTTAAAAGACCAACACTGAATTGGTTTTCTAGAACTTTAAGTATTTTCTAGAATTTTTTTCGTCTTAATTTGTCTTAACACAAAATTTTGTCCTAATTTGGGCCTTCACAGGTAAAACAGTGACGTTCATGAAAAAATACTTCAAACAAAAGTTGTTTATTTTTTTAAAGGGACATTTTTAACACTTAAAATTTTGTTCTATCTCTTACGGTTTACAAGATCTAGTTGACCTATGTTGCTCATTTATTTACTTTGCCTCACTTTTTACGTCCTGAGCACGCTATAAACATTTCAGCTTGAAATCTCTTTTCATTTTTGAGCTTTCGTGATTTTATGAAACCTATACAAAAATTTTGTTCGTAGCATTAATATTTTTAAGTCTTTCAAACTTGCGACTAAACTTAATATGCCTTGTTATATATATCATTTAGACAGAGTATACAAATTCTTATTTTGAGTATTTGTCGGTAAAAAGTTTTCTTCGTAGAAGCTTTTAAGCTTTTACAAGGTCTTCTACACAATTAAAATTTGACAGACTTGGCTCTTGATGTATAATTTTACATACATAGGTATGTTACATACATACACGTTTTAGATACTACATGTAAAGTTGAACCTCATTTATTCATGAATTACAAACAAACTTCTTAATATACATTTTACACCAAGTTAATATCAACAAGACGATAAGAATCGATTCCAAGTTATATCAAAACCCAACTATGTATACTCAATTTTACATGTTACTGGATGATTTAAAATTGATCATAATAGTTATTTATTGAAGTTAAAAATAGATCTTTTACCACATGGATTACCGTAGACTAATTTTCATTTAAACAAGAAATAAAAATTGCATAGAAACCGCGTGTGAAACACAGACAATGCCTTCATATGTTATGGTGCTTAGATGACGAAAGCTATGAAAAGTATCATTTTTGATTAACTTAAACTTACACGTTATAAAGTACACAAAAATTCGAAACAAAATATAAAAATTGGGTTAAAAAAATATACCTATATTTTAAATTTTGATGGTGAATTAGTTGAGAAAATATCAGATGAAAAGTAAGAATAAAATTTTTCTATAACTGAAGTAATTTTCAAATTATTGAAAGTTGCAAATTTTGTGTTATTATTTAGCTTTCGATATTTCGAAAACCAAGGCAGATACGACAAATTTTTTTGTTATTTTTCGTCTATATAAGTCCACCATCAAAGTTGAAAATAACATACAAATAATTTCAACCACAAATCTAAGCTTGCCTTGAGGCACGCCCGCAACATTATATAATTTTTTGTCTACATTATCGATTTATTATTTTACTAATGAATTAATTGTCAAATTTTCAAATCACCATATATAAGAAAACCGCATGGTATGATTTAAGCATTGGTATGCGACAGGCTACTTTCCTTACAGATACACAGATATTAATAATCAGGACACATAGAATATTTCGGTATAACATTGATCATTTATTGACTGACTTACGATTGATGAATCATTCTGTATAAAGTATACATATGAAGTTTAATATAAGCATGAATGAATTCCCAAGAAACTTAATTATTCAGTTTGTCCACTAACTGTAGTTACCTACCAAGTACCCAAGCTAGCCAAGCCAACAACATAATATCCAACAGCAACAACATCTACTACTACAAGCTATAGAGAGCTATTGCCTGAGCTACCCAACCGTACAATAAGAAACTATCTTCTCTCATACTTCAATACTGTTATATTTATCAATGGTTATGGCTACCTTCTGGCTGTATACATACATATCTTTCTATGTTTGTTGGGAGAAAAACCCAAAGGGATTTCATGTAGATATCTTATTTTATATATCTATCAACTATGTGTCACAAGCAAAGATACTAAATTGTTTGCTGTATCTGATGAAGGTCAAAGTGATACTTGTAGCTAATACGCTCAAATGTTGCAGACCTGGCATTTGATCCTCTTTTTTGTCAGGGATCGGCCCTTGTTTTGTGATTCCCTGAGCATCTTTGCAAAATATACAGTTGAGGTGTTGTTCCTTGGGATCCTATCCTTATTTCGGATATTCCCTGGGATAAAATACTAAAAGTCTCTAGCGAGTTAGGCTGATCGCCTATTTTGAATTCTTCAGCTTAAATTTCTAAGACTTTTTAGTCAAATCTGGTCTGGAAAAAAGTTTGCTTTTTAAGGAAATAATATTGTTTTTTAATTTTCTTTCCTGAACTCTTTTCAGTCGTCGAACCAGGGACAGAAAAGGGGCTTTGTTAAACGATTGATACATACTTGAAACTTCGTGAGTGGCTTCCTTTTGGCGAGTCTACCAAACTACTCATTGCGACTTCGTGACTAAACGACTACGACTAAAACATTCATAGAGAGAAGTTAGGTAGATTCTCCAAAATGAAGCCACTCACGAAGTTTCAAGTATGCGTTAATCATGTTATAAATTACCATTTCTGTCCTACGGTCTATAGATGAAAGGTCCGAATTAACACAAATCTTTCAGCGTTATCGAAAATTACGATGCTTCTAACCTTGACAGTTCATCTGAATGCAAATACAGCATAACCATCCAGGGATGTTATTTTTTGTGTTTTTCTGAAATGACTGTGAAGAGAGATGCGTAGTAAAATGCACAGCCCTGGGTGTCCAACAAACGATTGGAGTAATGTCTAATCCCAGCTTCTTAAAAAACTTTGAAGTTAACGAAAAAAAAATCAGTTAGAGGTTCGCAGAAAGCTTGGAATATCTTCCCGGATTAGTTTTTACATCTTTGTTTACTGAAACCGTGATTGAGATGGTGATTAATCCTAATTTTTTACATTCAAATTTCTATTTTTCTTCACAATTTTTAAAGACAAATAGGAAAATTGTATAAATGGATAATTTCTAAGTATATAACTGGACTGTCTCAAAATAGGACAATTGTCCGCAATATATATTGTGCTAAAATTTCTAAGGATATAACTTCTTTATATTACATAAGACCCGAGGAAACCTCAGGTTAGTTTAAGTCGAATTGATTCTTTTTCGTGTGGCTGTTGGTCTTTGGTTGCAGTCCCAGCGCTAACTCATGTACTTTTAGTATATTATCTTGATTATTATGAGAAAAACTCTTTTGGGGCATTCAGGAATGTATTGCCTACCTTTAAGCTATGATTCACTGTTTTCGTAACATCCTGTCTTGCGTTAAGAGGTATTGTGTGCATGCAATAGGGAAAATTGTTAGAATAGAAAGATATTTACTTATTTACAATCGATATTGAACTGTTTTTCCAATACTGTATCCAATCTTTCATCGATAACAAAACTAAACTCTAAATGTAGTAGTATATAGATTTAATATCCCTTTTATACTTCCATTATCTTAGTTGTTATAATAATTGAGAGTGGTTCGAGTTATTGGTTTACTTTTTTTTTGTCACATGTTGTCGGTATGTTCAAGTTTTAATCACTTTAAAAGTAATCCTTGTCTTTTTTTGTTGTTGTTGCTATGAGATAAGATAATCGTTACAAGACACGTTTTACTGTCCAACCATTGATTGACCACACTTATATTCTATTCATTCTTGAGAAGTAATTTAAAGTAGATTAAGTCAATAGACGAAAGCTTATCGGTATTTTACTATCTTTTGTTGTTGTTACTTCGTTGATATTAGAAAATATTTACTGTTTGTCGTTCATGAGGATTTCAGACCAAGCCAAATATTAACACTACACATTTTAAATAATGATAGATTTTTATTTAATAAAACTGCTTAAGAGGAAAAAATCTTCTTGCGTTTGGTTACCGAAAATGAATGTAATAAAGTTAAAAAATTAAGAAAACACTCAAACACAAAAATATTTATTTCATATACACATTTATTTATAAATGTGAATAAACCATGCATTATCATTTATTTTTACTTACTTTACCAACTAAGTAAGATTTCTGAAATCTTCATTGAATTCACTCACAGGTGGCGAGATTATAGATCACAACATACTTTAAACTTGCATTATAGCACAGAGGTTTCCACCGCTCCAAAACAAGTGATATGTGTCAGCTGTTGCAATTTCTCTGCTTTTAACCCTCGAACAAAAAAAGAGGTGTTATAAGTATGACTGATATGTGTGTGTGTCTATCTGTGGCATCATAACGCCTAAACGGATGAACCGATTTTGATTTTTTTTCTTCGTTTGAAAGGTAATTTAATGAAAAGTGTTTCAAGTATGGGTCTTGGGTTTTGTATCTGCAAAAAACTAAAAACTTGGCCATAATCGTTAAAATCGTCACAGTTATTCTTAGATGTTTTTCTTAAATGCGAGGTGTTCCGTAGTTAAAAATTTTGTGAATTTCACTTGTTATTTTTATTTGAGTTAGGCTTACTTTCAAATCTATTTTTAAGTCTTTCTGACATATGTTACTCGACTTATGTTCTATCGACATACCTCGATAAAATGACATACCTCGACTTTTATTGACGGGAGGAGCTCAAATTTGACTTTGGAAGCTAACAAAACACAGTAAAAAACTAAAGTTGGTCCCGGAATCCAGACTTTTTGATGCTTGCTGGTTAAAATCTAACCATGCTTATCATAGGGAACGTTAGAATTCCCTCCTCAAAATTTGAAAGAAAACTTAAAATATTTTGTATATTGTTTACGGAATGATCATCAATCAAAACTCCAAAGATCGAAAACTATGAGAATTAATATTGAATAATGGAAGTTTTCCAATGTTTATTAACACACAAAAAAACTTTTAAACATAATTTTGCGTAACCCAAACGAGATTGGAAGATTTCTATATAATACAATTTTAATTTGTTTTTTTTTCTTTGTTTAATATACCTTTTTTTCTCAAAATACACAACGATTTGATTTCAATTTCTTGGGTCTACATAATAATTGGTCAGAGGACTACGTGATCATATTTCTTCCCATAAGTATTTTCCTGCTTTTTTAAATATTTCAACTAAATAACGATGAAAATTTAAACGGTTACGGTTCAATTTGTTTCAAAGTGGCTATATGATCCACAAATTAAATTACACAAAGTCAATTTTTTGCCACCAATCAATGGCCGTCAGTGTTTCCAATATTTTATTGGCAAAAAAAAAGTATTGTATTTTTATATATTTAGATAAGCAAATCCCTAAATTACATAAAAATATTTTAATATTACCATAAAATACAAGTTGTACAAAAAGGAACGCTTAGCATATATTATTACAGAACAACATTTACATTTATAATGGACAAACAAATTTTTACTATAACGAAAAAAAACGTCTGGCCATGAGTCATCTCCTTGATTTCCACTCAGCTCTTGATTAAAAAAGACTGACACACTTAATTTTTAACTTCAAATCTCATTTCAAACCTGTTGTTCTAAAAAAGCATCAAATATTTGTGGGGCGATCATTTCATGTCATGATTTCAGTAATCGTAACGCGACTATGGTTTACCTGTGTTTTTATCTGAACAGTCGCTATAATCAAACCTAGCAGAACGTTTATCGATCCATGGTTAGTAAATACTTCAGAGGAAGATTCTGCCAATGGAGGTGACTTGCGAATATTTGCTTTGACTTGCAGTAGTATTGTCTAAATAATTTTTAATTTGGTTAAATCAATGCAAATATGAAGAAATATTTTCAATTTTGTGATTTTTATGTAGAATTTTAGCCTGGATTACAATAGTATGAGTCAAACCATAAAAGTGACTCACTGTATGATTATGCACGTGATTTTATAGCTCTCAAACTTAAATAGTCTTTTTCGTTCCAATTTCTTAAAAGGAAAACGAATCAACAGATCAAGAAGTACAAGATGTAACAAAAAAATGTATCTTATTGAAGTTATCGACTAGTATTATTAGTACACACTGTGAATGAAGTAGTGTTCGCATTTTGCGCATTTTAATACATTATACATATTTTATGTAGTGAAATATACATTTTTTATTTTTAATACTTTTTTAATTTATTTATGGGACGGATATGTATATCGGGCTTTTTTGGGAAAATTTATTTATAATTAACAAAAAAAATATATATATTTATTTATACTAGAAACAAATTAAAAATATTATTAATTCTTTGAATAATGTTTAAACACAATATGTATATGAAAATATGGCTACAAAAATATTTTCACTTCGTCGTAAAATACTTCTGATATTCGAAATTTATCATATGTTGAAGAATTGGAGCTTTTAATCGAGATTTGAGAAAGAAAATTTCTTTCAAAAGATTTATGTTGCCCCTACTTTTCTTTTTACAATCTTCGATTTAACTTGCAATGTTTGTATGTATGTATCAGTTATCATCAACCAATTGAGCTGAAATTTTGCACACAAGGTTTGTTTGGATGACAATGCGTGGTTAGCATAGTCACGTTATTCACGTCAAGATGGCGAACTTGTAATTTTTATTTACTCCCATGATATTGGTATCAAATAAAATGATTTTCTGAGAAGAATTCGAATAAAATATATAAGTAGGATCTTTACGATACACTTTGATAGTTTGTGATTCACTTGTGAAGTTAAAAGAAGTGTATAGATTATATTGGAAGTAATAATGACAATTTAATTTTAACATTTACATGAATATAAAAAAAAATATAGCATAAAGAAATGTATAAAATAAAAATATTTTTATATAATATTGAATCCAAAATTGTTTGGTACTAGAGATGGCAACGTTTTCGAGAGTTGATTTAAGAATTAACGCAGAATGTACACTAGAAAGTAATCAAATTTCTGGCTGCCATATTAAAATTACATTCTAGTAGGTCCGTAAACCCATTTTTTTAGAGAATGAAATCAGATTTTGAGTAGTTGTTAAAAATAACCGCTCCTTAGAGAGTTGTTGAATTCAGAATTTTTGCCTATCAATTAAAAAAGATATCCGCTATCAAATTAGGAAATTTCTGCATGAGTTTAATGAACCGGTTGACTAAAACTGTCACATTCTAAATCAAATCTTAAAAACTTTGATTTTGTTCGAAAACAACTAAATAAGTTCTTAATTTATGACGAATTTTTTGGTATCAATATAGCGATCAGGTTTGTCTTGTTAAAAATATAAACGCAAAAAACAATTTATAAATATGGGGGTGTGCGAACGAGTAAAAAGTATTTTCGCAGCAAACTAGCAAACGCAGTTAACGTAACCAAGGGCCAGACGTACGTTATCTCTACCTAGTTTCAAAAAAAAAAAAAACCGAAATATCTCAAATCAAGCTGTCTTTAAAATTAATTTTTTCTTGATGATACCAGCTCTTTTACCAGTTAACATACTACATACATCTACACAAATAGGGTAAAAAGGGTTAATTTCATTATAAAAGATTTATATTTTTCATTTTTATATAATTTTGTGTCCACTCGACATACCACCAATGGTCTATGGGCGACTTGATTATATATACACACACAATATATACACACTTCATTGTAGAATTATATGGTTCGTAATTCCAGTAAAAAACCGTGTGATACACTTACTCTCCTCTCATAGGATAACAGATATGTTATATGGAGTAGATTATATCTTAAAATCCTACAGGAGAAATTTTTAAATTTACTACATCCGTTCTCAAAATAATATATTACAATTTTTCATAGTTCTTTTTATACAGAATGTAGTAAAAAAACTGTGCCTTGTTTCAAATTTTGATTGTATAAAAATAGGTCCTAAAAGAGATTCAATTGTATATATTGTAATTGTCCGAGGAAAAGAGAAAATGTATAATTCTATTTAAATCTGAAAATAAATCGAGCAAATCGTATAATTTAATGATGGCCTTGGATTACACCTTAACTTTGACGATGAAGGCCACTTCAAGGTCATGTCAATTTTTTTAATAA
Organism: Chrysoperla carnea; assembly: GCF_905475395.1. NCBI lineage: Eukaryota > Metazoa > Arthropoda > Insecta > Neuroptera > Chrysopidae > Chrysoperla > Chrysoperla carnea. Next base: position 132,658,266 of record NC_058337.1, read on the forward strand.
AATCAATTCCCTATGAAAGTATGAGAATATATTTGCTGAATTAGTTGGCGTAACCTTCCAGATTTTGGAAAAAAATTAGAAAAATTACAGAAAATTAGTTTTTGGTGGGACCTTTTGCACGCGATTTTTATCTTTTATATCTACATTGTTTTCTTTGGTGACGTTTTCTTGAACATTTCTTCTTTAATACATCGGATTGAGATGAACAAAAAAAAAAGAATTGCTTTTTAAGAATTTCTGCATCGACTTTGTTTGCTATTGAACAACGAATATAGCAAAATAACCTCAAAATCTCAAGAAAACCGCTGTAACTTCACATTTTTAACTTTCTCTGATAACTTGACAAAAACAGAAGGAATTGAGTTAAAATTTTGGAAAAAGATTTAGCCTTTAATCATAAAAAAGTGTGGTAAATTTTAGCTCGATACTAAACTTCAATTTTGAGAAAACGAATTTTTTTGAAAAATTAAAACAGTTCGTACAGTTTACCCAGGTTTTTTTTATTAACTTTCGTATAGTGCGTACGATATTTTTTGAAAACCTGATTATGAGCCAAAACATTACAAACAAAAATCCGAAAAAATCAAGATTTGCTTTGTTTCAAGTTTCATCCCAATCCGTTCAGTAGTTTTTGCATGAAAGAGTAAGAGACATTCAGAAAGCCAGACATCCTCACAAACTTTCACGAATAAATATATTATATCAGATAATATGAGATAAAAATTGTAATACATAAAATCAGGTCTGATCGATTTACAAGAGATGTAGAAGAAGAGATAAATCTTGATGATGATTGATAATTTCTTAAATAGGCCACAAAATCCAAGAAGTCTATACACCAAATGATTCCACAATTTTGATTAAAATTTATCCAACAATAATTTATAATACGATGGGACAAATTTTGTAATAAATACATCTTTTATGTTTTAATTTATATTAAATAACCTTCGTGGTTAGTCTGTCGTTAACCTCTCCATGGTCTACTTTTGTATGGCAACATCCTTTAAACTATGTTATAATATATCTACAATGTATGAAAATGGTTGGAACTTATTTTACTATAAGGTAGTATGAATGTAGAAATGTGGTTTCTATGTCAAGAAATATACAGGGTGAATGATACAGATTCCTGGAAAACATTCTGATAAAGAGGTCCCAAGGTCAAAACTTAAATGAACTAGAGTTTAAAGAAAAGTTTGAGTTTAATAAAAACTAGACAGGCAAACTTCCAAATTCGCATAACACTGCCTACATTTATATGTGACCATGTTAGCTTTTAGACCAAAGGACTTGTGAGTGGCTTCCTTTTGACAAGTCTACCAATTTTTCCTCTACATTTTTTTTTCGAAAACGCTGAGTTTTCAAATGAGTATGTTGACGTTATATTTGAGTTATAGGTTTGAAAAAACGCAGCTGGAAATTTGTCTGATACCATGACATTTATAATTACTAAGCAATTCAGCAAAATAGAATCGTGTACGTAATCAAAACAAAAACACTTAAGTACGGGATGTTTGAGGAGGTATACAAGTATTGTTTAATAATTATTAATGTTATCAAGTGTTCATTGGGTCCGAAAAATACCTTGCTGCGTTTTTCAGAACGCTATAACTTAAATATGATGTTATCATGCTTATTTGAGAACGAAGCCTTTTCGAAAAATTAGTGGAGTAAAGTTTGGTAGACTCGTCAAAAGAAAACCTGTACCAAAGTATGAAGTATGTAATTATCCTTTAAAAAACTCGTAGTTCCCACAGTATCTTTGTTAATAAATTAAGATAAAATACAAAATATTTTCGCAGGGATCTTCCTTTTTATCGGAATTTTTTTTACAAGAAACTTTTTAGCGCATTTTTAAGTATTTCGTATTTCAAAACATTTTTCTGGATATCTCCTTTCGGGAATTTTTTTGTAATCTCTGATTGATTCAACTACGATCTTATATCCGAAGTTATTTAGGGTGTAAAAATTAGCTGATTTCGTCGCTGAGTTTTTCTGGTAAGAGATAGAGACAAATGTCTATTTGAGATTTTTTCATTTTTTAAACTTGTAACGAGTAATCTAGAGTGTTCTGATAAAAACTTCAATTATTATCCACTCTATAAATATACTAAATCTCTCATTAACAGAAAAGTAGAAACATATAAAACCAGAAGTGACCCTATATCTAGTACACATACACACAGAAGTTATTTGCAAGTTTGTTCTATTTAAGGTAGTGCTATCCTTGCAGTCCTAACAAACATTGTTGGCTTATGACCCATGCTATACCTATATATGGCGTGATTTTTAAGTTTACATATGCTTGAAAATAAATGCAAAAAATATTGGGTGTATAGACGTACATCTTACGCAGACATAAAACTTCACCTAGGTTTTCCAGCTGAATGAAACTTTCTTTTCGAAAAGAATTTTCCAATTAAATTGGTTTAGTTTTCTATAAATACCTTTTTGTTCAAATAGAATGAAGAAACGAGCAGAAATAGCTTTAGAAAAAAAATGAAGGAATTGAGTTGAAATTTCGGAAAAACATGTAGCTTTTGATCATAAGAAAGGTGGTAAATTGTAAAAATTAAAAAGATTGCCATGTTTCTCCCATGACACGCGTGAAAAAAGTCATTTTCAATTAGAAGTGACTCATGTTAAGCGTGGTAAATTGTTTTCATATTTGAACAGCGTGTGTAACAGGCTTTTAATAACTTTACTTAAAATTTTGAAGATTTTTCATACGTGATCTAACTACCTTAAGCCAGTGTAGTACACCTAATCTAATTAGAAAAAGCTACTGCTGTTAAAGGTTAATAAGATATGCTTCTTCTACATTACATAGACTCCGTAGTGTACTATACACTTGGGTACAAAAAGAACAAAATACATTTTTGCATGTAATAGTATGTAATGTATGTTTTATTTTCATCCATATTTGTAAATTGAACAAATAAAATTAATGTTTAGTTAAATTTGTATATATTAAGAAAATAATTAAGATATTTTATTTTATTTTAAAATTATATGAATATAAATAAAATGTTTATTACGTTCTGACCACGCTACTATATATTTTTATGCTATCATTCATATATATGTGTAAAAAATTGCCTATATTTAAGGAAACTTGCACAAAAATAATAAAAAAAGAAATCAATCAAATTTAAAAAATTGTTTCAAACAAAAGTTTTATCATTTGAAAGTCTCGATCAAATCCAAATGCAAGTTTATTTGAAAATAACAGATATTTTCATTGATTTCTTGTACGAGAACTATTGTTTTTTTAAGAAACTTATCTTTCCGTTGATATTCCTATGATTGCTATTTCTAACGGCTAAAAATTCTGGATTTAACGTCCAATATCTTTACACACATTCTATGTCTATACAGGCTGTAAAAAACTATTGTTTTAGTTAATTAAAAGACCTTTATACAAAAAATAAATCAATTTATTTTTTGTAGAAAATATTAAAAATTGTATCCAATATTTACATTATTTTACTATAACATACACAAAACAGACTTTTTATAAAAGCATATTAATTAATAATTTTCAATTATGTTCCAAAAAAAAATTGTTTCAATATTTATGATTATTTTTTTGTAAATAATTAATAACATCAACCGGTTTTTGCACTTAAATAACGAGCATATGATATATTATTGACATTAAACCAACACACATACAAAAAAAATATTTAATAGTTGGTATAAAACAAAAATTTTAACGTGTTGTTATTGAAATAAACTCTAAAATATGTTTTGCTATAAATTTTCGCCTCGCTTCCACCAAATTGAGATTTCAGAGCGTATTATCATTTAATTAAAATTCTCTAAATATTATTTTCAATTTCAAGATAAAGTAAAATTGGTTAAAAAAAACAAAATATGTTTTAATTGTAACACAGACAGAAGTTCCCCACTCATTACACGGTAAGAAATTTTTTGTGGATATCACTATGCCTGTATCGGTGTAATCTCTACAGTGATTTGACCTTTGAGAAAAAGTAACATTAGCAATAGTTATGGCGGGCGAGTCAATGCTATGTGTGGGCGTCAAGTTCATACTATTTGCCCACAATTGAATAGCTATATTCAATACTTCAATATTACTTATACCAACTTAGATATTAAAGAATACGTCCCAATACCATACCAGCATTTTAGTGAAGGCAGTAGTATACATTTCTTGTCGTGTACACATTTTTCTCGTATGATGCAAAATTTTTCTTTTCGCCAGCCTTTGCAAGAATCTATATATATAAAAAGAGAGTGTTTGTTTGTATGTCCCCGATTTTCCCTAAAACTAACCATTGACCTTCGGTAGGGGATTATGTCATTGGGTAGCCCTTTGGCTCCCATTGTGAATAAGGGAGTTTGGTGGGGGTGGAATTAAAAATGATTCTTCTAGGAATTCATAGAAAATAGATTAAAAAAATAGTTCTAATAGTACAATAGGCCCCACTGTCAATAGTACAATTTTCACTAGATGGCGCTACTGGCGCAAATGTCTTTCGATTTTTCTCGAAAATTCTGGAATGTTCCATGGATTTCTATCGAATTTTTCTCGAACATTCTGGAATGTTCTATGGATTTCTATCGAATTTTCTAGAACTTTCTCGAATATTCTCGAATATTGTATGGATTTTTATTGAATTTTATCAAACTTTCTCGAACAATCTGGAATGTTCCATGGGTTTCTGTCGAATTTTCTAGAATTTTCTCGAACATTCTGGAATGTTCTATGGATTTCTATCGAATTTTCTAGAATTTTCTCGAACATTCTGGAATGTTCTATGGATTTCTATCGAATTTTCTACAACTTTCTCGAAAATTCTGGAATGTTCCATGGGTTTCTATCGATCTTTCCCTTACTTTTCCGTACACACAGAGAGTGTAGACATAATATTGGGATCGGCCAAAAAAATCTTACTGTTCCGTACACACAGAGAGAATTAAAAAAAAAGTCTTTCATTTAACAATTTTGATATTTAAATGTGCAAAAACAACCCAGCGAAGCGGGTTTAACAGCTAGTATTCGTATATTTTCGAAAAAATATTTTCAATTTTAATCCTCAATAAACTTACTTTTTGGCACTTTTTTGTGTCGAAAACAACTCAATAATAATATAACATTTTTTGAAAATGGTTAAAAACAAAAAACAAAATTAATATGTTCTGAAGTTGGTCTCCTATAATAGTTTTGAAAATGAATTTTGAATAATTTGAAGTTTTCGAGAATATTGGCATATTTAGTATGTTTTTATACCATGCATATATGAAATATACATAGTATATTAAGTTTAGTCACAAGTTTGTAACGCTTAAAAATAATGATGCTAGGAAAAAAATTTTGTCATAGCTGTTTATAAAATCACCTAATTAGTCTATTTCCGGTTGTCCGTCCGTCCGTCCGTGGACACGATAACTCAAAAACGAAAAAAGATATCCAGCTGAAATTTTTACAGCGTACTCAGGACGTAAAAAGTCAGGTCAAGTTCGTAAATGAGCATCATAGGTCAATTGGGTCTTGGGTCCGTAGGACCCATCTTGTAAACCGTTAGAGATAGAACAAAAGTTTAAATGAAATATCTTCCTTATAAAAAAATAAAAAACTTTTGTTTGAAACATTTTTTTGTAAACATCACTGTTTACCCACGAGGGCGTTAATTAGGAGCAAATTTTATAGTATGTATTAATATAGGAATATCAGTTGTGTGTGTGTCTATTTAAAAGTGAATATCTTTTGTTATTTACGTAACGTCAAAAAAACAAACGATTGCGCATCAACACTGTCTATACATTTTTGTATGTGTAATGTGATAAAGAAATCAACACTGACTATGCATGGTATTTCAACAATTACCTCAGTCAATTGTTTCTTTTCACTTGTTTATATAAATTAAATATCAATCTACATAAATATAAAAGAATAACTGATATTCCTCCTGTTAGTGAGGACTCAGGATGGATTTTTGAAAACTTAAAACCCTAGTTCTCGAAATCAACGAATTTTTCAAAAATCATTTTTTTTAAAGAAAATTCATAAGTTGTTCAGTGGAAAATGTTCTGCCAGTATGTACTCTTCTGATTTTAGTATATTTCTCCATTTTCCGAAAAAATCAGTAAGTATCATTTTAGACGAGGGTGAAATTCGAAAGATTTTCAAAATCTTGGCTTAAGTGAAACAAATTTTTATGAGGAATACATTATTCTTACCTAAAATCATAAAAGAAATAAATTTAAAAAGTTTTATCAGAAACAGGTTGAAAAAGTATGAGCATAGCCATTCTCATAAACATTCTATGACTTCAGACTTTTTGAAACATTCGGTATCTATCGCTACCTACATTATTTTACACAAATAAATAATGAAGGTATATATTTTATAAAATTTTAGCCATATAAATTATGTGTATCAAAATATCAAAAATATTTAATATTTCATAGTGTTTTTATTGATTACACTAAAAAAAGCCGTCGCACTGTTTTTTTTTTTTTTTTAATAATATAACACATTCATTTATATAAAATGGTTCAAAATTGTTATTCTAATAAGAATTATAAACATTTTATTATTTACCTAATACGTCCCTTATTGTTTTAAAGATGTCATCCATATAAGATCTCTGGAAGCATAAAAAGTACGGTGTGAATAACACACCTTTTTCAGTATGTACAAGCAATGCAAATTTTAAGATCAAAAAATTTTGGAACTTTCTGAAAATTCGTTTATAAGTATTTAAAAAGAATGCAAAATAACATTTATTAATTAATATTATATCAAAAATGTAGATTTTTATGTGCACATGGTCTAAATTTTTTTTTTTGAATAAAAAAAAATCATTTTTGAAAACATCGAAAAAAAAAAAATTTTTGTTTTAAAATTTGATGATATTTGATGGATGTGGTAATATTGATCCAAAAAGTATGAAAATCAGGTTAATTTAATGGTTGGAAGCAGAGTTTCTGAGATATCGCAATATTTGGATCGATTTTAGTCCGTATCTCAAAAACTATTCGACCAGCCATCAAATGAACCCGATTTTTGTATTTTTTGGTTCAAAATTACTTTATATACTGAGTTTTATTGAAATTGGAGGTAAAAAAAATTCTCGATTTTTTCCAATTTTTTTAAGGGGTACGTACCCCTTTAAAAAAATCGAGAAAATCGAAAAAAAAATTTTGTTTTGGAATTTGATGAAACTCGGTGGATGGGGTTATTTTGATCCAAAAAGTATAAAGGTCAGGTTAATTTAATGATTGAATGGAGAGTTTCTGAGATATCGCAATATTTGGATCGATTTTTTGGGTCAAACTTACCTTATATACTGTGTTTTATCGAAATTGGAAATTAAAAAAAATTCTCTGTTTTTTTGCATCTTTTTAAGGGGTACTACCCCTTGGAAAAAATAGCAATAAAAAATTTTTGTTTTCCAATTTGATGAAACTGAGTGGATGGGATAATTTTGATCCAAATTTGTTCAACAACTCATTTGTTCAATCTTCACCTATGTGCTTTCAAATTGTAAAATCGACTTTTTTATTTTAATTTCCCTTAACCAATTTTTTTTTTAAACAGCTCAACGTGACAGCATATTTTGACATAACTTTTTAATATTTTGAGATATCTATGAGCTCAAAATCTGAAGTTCATGAACTGTATACGATGAATGGCTAACTTTAATAGTAACAGTCTGTACATAGAAGATTTAAAAAACAATAAGGAACACAAATTGATAATTCGATAGTAAATTCGTAAATACATATTTTTAATATCGGTATTTCCCATTGTAATAATAATACAACCATATCTAAGCATTATCATTTGTATTGATAACACCAATGATAATAATTTTAAACGTAAAGAGACAACAATAAAATATGGATTACTAAAATATTGTTTTGTTTTGGATGATATCACTATTGTTGTTATCTATATATGTAAACAATAAATGGATTTATACATAAATAGTAGAAAATTATGAGTATTGATAACAAAGCTTTATCTATTTAAAGCAAAGCTTGCCAAATTTTGATCGTGGGAGGGATTGAACTTGTTGCTCTAGTTAATACTTACAGAGCAACTAAAGTAAACACAGACTATACACTTAAGGTATAATGTCCGTTTTAGTCTAACTCATAAAAACATTGTGCTACAAAGTGTTTTTCAGTATAGCCAGTCTTAGGCGTTTTTTATCATTAAAAATATTTGTTCATTGGAATGTGTAAAAAACAAATTTCATGTTTATACAAGTTAATTATTTTGTTGCCAATAAGTCACTGTATAAATATACTATTTCTTTTTATACCATGTATATATGAAATATACATAGTATATTAAGTTTCGTCCCAAGTTTGTAACGCTTAAAAATAATGATGCTACGAAAAAAATTTTGGTATAGGTGTTCATAGAATCACCTAATTAATCCATTTCCGGCTGTCCGTCCGTCCGTCCGTCCGTCCGTCTGTGGAAACGATAACTCAAAAAGGAAAAAAGATATCGAGCTGAAATTTTTACAGCGTACTCAGGACGTAAAAAGTGAGGTCAAGTTCGTAAATGGGCATCATAGGTCAATTGGGTCTTGTAAACCGTTAGAGATAGAACAAAAGTTTAAATGTAAAAAATGTTCCTTATAAAAGAATAAAAAACTTTTGTTTGAAACATTTTTTTGTAAACATCACTGTTTACCCACGAGGGCGTTAATTAGGTGCAAATTTTATAGTATGTATTAATATAGGAATATCAGTTGTGTGTGTGTCTATTTAAAAGTGAATATCTTTTGTTATTTACGTGACGTCAAAAAAACAAACGATTGCGCATCAACACTGTCTATACATGGTATTTCAACAATTAACTCAGTCAATTGTTTGTTTTCACTTGTTTGAAATGTTTTTGTATTTTGTAACTGTAAAACGATTGCTTTAACATGCCAAATTTTTTAAGTTCTTAAGTTTCCGTACACGAAGGGTTACCCACGGGAACCTAAGACTCCGAAACAGCTGAAATTTTGTATTAAACTAAAAGAGTTTGTATTTCTATTACCGCTATAACAGCAAAGAAGAAACCAAGGATGTGTATATCTCAGAGGACTCTCATACGAAGTGTAGCATACTTTTTTTTTTTTTTTTTATAAAAGTGTACGGTGCATTGTTATACGATGGTTCGGAAACCTACGCATTTGACTGGTATTTTTGTAGATAAATTTACGTTTCCATGCATAGTAGTTTATTTTACGGGTTTTAATATATCTTATTTTGGAATAACATGAAGTTTTCTCGAATTTGTTAAAGGTTATTGTTGAAAATTTCGATAAAAGTTGACTACATTTACGTGGGCACTATAAGTCAAACATTTAAGCCCTTTAAACTCTAGACCTAAATTAAACTATATTGACCAGGATTAAATTAAAATTTTATTCGTGCTTGTTTCTTAATCTATGAAATCAAATAAATTATGATTGTTTTCAAATGTAACCGCTGGGGGTCTATTAAAATTGAAATTTGTTATGTAGTACTTTGCTCTACAAAAATCATGATATGAGAAAACTAAACATGGGGATACTGACAAAAATTTTCGAACCATATTTATTATCGTAAATATATAAAAATTATATAGTTATGGAAAGAAAAGTAATTTATCAAATTATATAGTTATTCATCGAGAGATTATCAATTTAAAAAAATAGGCAAAAGAAATAATATTTACATTCAATTTTGTTCACTATGTAATTTGTATAACATATCTGTAATAAAATTGCCTGTAGATAAAAAGAAAGTAAAATATGTACTGTTGATATTTATCACTTATACAATTTAGCAGCCGTCTTGTAAGCCATTTATAGTATATGGAGTTAATAAGAGTTTTTATGTTCTTATGCATAAATCAAAGAAAAGAACACAGTAATGTTGTATAACTAGCACATAGCCAAGCAGATTCGGTGTGTCTATTGACAGTGATCATGTTTTATTCTACGCACTATCTCCTATATGGTATGATCGCTGTCAATAGAAACATAAAACTTGCCTGGCTATGTGATTGCTGCACAACACTACTGTGTTGTTTTCTTTGTTTTATACATAAGAACGCCCATAGTAAGAATTAGTGAATGCACCTTTGATCACTCGTCCACATCATGCTATAGATAAATATAATATATAGATAAATATAATATAAGCCGGCTCCAACCGGTTCATGCTAAAGATAAAAAAGGTTTGTAAATTTTGTGTCACTGTCTCCAAGTCTATAAAAGTAACATGTTAATTATGGAAAACAACAATAATACTTGTGTGTATGCAATCTCCGTTACTAAAGGTGTTTTTTTTGTGTATGGTTTCCCCCAAAATTCGATATCTACATGTAGGTACGTGTATTTTAACTTTTGTGGAATTAATTAATTTACAATCATATCAAATATATTACGCCATGTAAATAAATATATTTTGATATAGTCCAGTCGGAATCCCGTTGTACAATCAGTCCATAGTTGCTTGTAACTCTATAACTGGTGTTGTAAAATACCATTTATATTACTACAAACAATACTCTTCCACATGTAAACATGGGATATAGGTACAGAGAGTTTGCGCAATTATGACATCCAAGTACTTTAATATATAGAGAATAAAAATTATAACTTAAAATTAGTAAGTTATTTTAAATAAAATCTATTTTTGTACTTTGTACTTTTGTATGATTTGTACTTGAGTTGCTCCAGCCTGCACTCTTAAAACCAGATTTACTTCTATACCTTGGACAATAAGGAAGATGACCTTCGCCCCCGGAAAGATGCTTGCAAATATACGTAAACATGATCTTTACCGATGGCCTTAGTCGCACATCACAGGAAAAAGTAGTCTTTGAAGTTTAAAAACGCAAATAAATACCAAATCAAAAACCAAATTAATCGATTTTTGAGGGTGAAATGATTTGCGACGAAAGTGTTTACTTTTACCGTAAAAGAAAAAATCAACTTTGCATACGTAGCAAAGAAAAAAAAAATTTTAATTTCAAAAATGAAAAAAAAAAACCCGCCACATGAAGGACTATTTTTTCCATTATAATTTTACAGACAGAATTGGGATCATTTTAACTAATATAAAGGGGATCATGTACCCCGTAACGACATTTTTTACGTTGAAATTTTCTTACTATTGATTAAAAGTAGTAAAATTAATATTTTTCGGTAAAAAACCAAATAGCTTTTACGGTTAAGTTGTGAAAGCCACCTATCGATAAATATAATAGATAATGGATCACTTAAAACAACTAGGGTTTATTTTACCTTGAAGGATCATGCTCCTTTAGCAAGTTTTACTTATGAATTCCAATCTTTTTAATATTTTACGAACTTTTAGTGTATGTTAATAAATACATGGTTGGTTGGTATGTATGTGTGATATATTCAAAATAACTGATAAAATTTACATTTTCAATCTACTCATTTACATAAAACGCACATCTAATATTCAAAAACAAATACAACAAACACATATATACATACGGAATACAAACAAAAAATATTGTTCTATAGTATATATATATATATATATAATATTATTGCATATATAAAATGGTAAAATCCAATTGACCCATAAATATGTTTTATTAGTATATTTTATATATAAACATACATATATCTACAAACATAAAACATATAGTTTTGGTTTATAGTACATAGTGTTCAAGACAGTTAAAAAAGTAGTAAAAAGATCTGAAAAAACAACCATCTTGAAATTACATATTACGCTACGGAACCCTAAGATTATGAAGGATACTCACACTTAATCGATTTGCATTCTAAAGGATAATTTAATTAGGTTTGTACATTTTTAATTTAAAATAACAGCAATTTGGGATAATATATCAATATATAGTCAAAATCGTTTATAACGACATTCAAGGGATCAGCAATTGTGCACGTTATAACCGATAATCGTTATAAGCGATATGACCATTTTTATATTAAAGTGAAAGTATGTCCATATGCGTACATGTAAATCGTCATTGCTGACTAATTTCAAACACAATTGGTTGACATAATATGAGTTTATAAGTTCCAAAATAAAGTTAGTAAGCTAATAAAATTTATAATGTTCAAATTGGTATTATGTTTTGTTTAACTCATACCGTTTTGTTTTTATTCCAATTTAAAAATGTATAACTGTTATTATTCTAGATTTCTAGAACATGGTACGTACAAAAATCCATTATCCACATATTGGTTATAACAAATTTGTTCCTATATGAGGGCGAATTTGAAATTTTATTTCATGAAGGTAGTCGCTCGCTTATCTTTGATAATTGTGTATTTAAAAAAATTAGTAGTTTTAAAAAATTTCATAAATAAAGACGAAAATCACATCATGTAGTTTGAAGGTGAAAAATTATTACCAAAAGTTTTTTGCCCCATATACCTGAAACATTTTGTAATTATAAACCATTAAACAAAAATACAATTTATTTATTATACAATTTTCTTTTTATTGTTTAGGTGGATTGGCACCAAGACTCCTTCCCGTTAGATCCATCCGAACGTCGTATAATGGAAAATCGTGGAAACCGACATACATTAACAATCAAAAATTTACAAAGTTCAGATTTTGGAAATTATAGGTAATAAAACAAATTAATTTTTTTAAATTTTTATATATTAAAATAATTATTTTTTTTACAGCTGTGTAGCAGATAATTCATTAGGACGTGCTAAAAAATATATTGAATTATCCGGAAGACCTGGACCAGCGGAATTTCGTAGTGAGCCGTACAGTCGAGCACGCGATTCATACAATTTAACATGGATTGTTCATAGTTATTTACCATTGGAAGAAGTACGCCTATTATACCGTAAAATTAATGTAAGTATCTTACAAATTCTTTGAAAACCAGAAGCGTTCGGTAGAGACGATGCATACTATTGTAATCGTTTAGGCATAAACGGTTTAAATAAAATTATACATGATGTTAATTAAAGCCATTTATTCAAAACTCTGATACAGATTGCTTTTTTGTTACCAATTCTAGAACTTGATCAGTAGAGTTATTTCTGTGTTCACTTGTCAGTTGTATTGTAAAGCAATGTTTACACTATGACAAATTGTAAAGCAATGTTTACACTATGACATCTCCCTTTTCAAGCTCTAAAGTTGTTTACATTTAAATTACTTAATACTCTTACAATTTTAAAATTAATTTTATTTGAAATATCACTAATTAAATAAATAAAAATTCTATAAACAAAACTCGCAATTCTGCGAACACTTTTAATACTACCTTTCTCACAAAGTAGCAATGTGAAATCTAATTGAATTTTCCTACTCATCTCAGATAATCTTTTAGATAAGACGGTATTCTTTTTTGGCGTTGAGGTCTTCCGCCCGGTTCATTATTTTGTAATGTTACCCCACTATTTTGAGGTCTTTCCCTCGGTTCATTATTTTGTAAAGTTATAACATTGTTTTGTGGGTTTTCTATTACTTTATTTTCAATAGGTTTGGGCCTAACAGAGGTTTCCGTATTTTTGGGAATTAATTCATCAAGCAGTTTTTCATACAACTGATCATGCTGTTCCTTCATGGACTTATTTATTGAAATTTGTTTAATAAATTTTCTATTTCTTACTAGTTCCGAACCATTACCAAGCTTCACAACGTAAGACCTAGGTCTGACAGGGGAAATTCCTACAATATAGCCTCTGTGCCATTTACCACATTCGTTTAACATAACTTCATTTCCGACTTTGAGTTCGCATTTCTCATGGGCTTTTTTGTTATAATAATTCATTTGTTTATTTTTGTTTGTGGATAAAAAGCTGTCTAACTTTTTTGTGTTATAACAGGGCTTTAGTTTTTCTACACTAATTGGAATACTGGCTCGGATTTTCCTGCCAAACATTATTTCAGCAGGAGAGGGCATGTCTCTGCCAATGGGAGTAGATCTGTAATCTAATAGCATCATGTATATATCTTGATTGTCATCAATTGATTTTTTAAGTAGTTTTTTAGCAATTTGCACTTGTCTTTCTATGAATCCGTTTGACTGGGGGTATCGAGGAGATGATGTAACATGTCGAATGTCCCAGTCTTTCATAAAATTATTAAATTCCCAACAATCGAATTGTGGGCCATTATCGGTGTACAGTTTTAGTGGCTTGCCAAATTTTGAAAACCAGCATTTGAGTTTTTCAATTACTGTTTTGCTATTAGTGGAATTATTTAAGGAAGCGATTTCAATATATTTAGAGTATTTATCAGCCAGTAGAAGATACTCTTTACCATTTAAGCTAAACAGATCGCAGGCTAATAGCTGCCATGGACCTTCCGGTGTCTCTGTTGTAAGGAATGGTTCTCTTGTGTTCGCTTTACTAAATTTAAGACATGTTTCGCATGTGTTGCAAGTGTTTTTGATATCGTTATATATATTTGGCCAGAAAACTAAATCTCTGGCTCTCCAAACAGTCTTATCAACGCCTAAGTGTGGATAGTGTAACTGTTTTAAGGTTTCTTTGCGTAAAGCTGTAGGTATAATAATTTGATTACCTTTGTATAATAAGTCATTCATAAATACAATTTCGTCACGGAATGGCCAATACGCAGTGAGTTCAAGTTTAAGATTTTTTTTTAACTCTGGCCATCCATTCCGAACCGTTTTCCCTAGCTCTATAAGTGTTTTGTCAGTCTTGGATGCGTCTTTAATTTCGGTTAATTTATCTTTACTAAGTTCTGATATGTCAGAGATTATGCTGATATGAGCATTTAAATCTTGTTCATTAATTTTGAACTCAGTGTCCGGCAGACTCGCTCTTGAGAGAGTATCAGCGAAAAACAGTTTTTTACCCGGTTTGTAATAAACTTCAAAATCGTAATTTTCAAGCGTAATTTTGAGACGTTGTATCCGAAGTGGACATTTATCCAGTGGGTTTTTAAAAATTGCAACAAGAGGCTTATGGTCCGTTTCGACTAAAAAACGCTTCGCATAGAGATACTGATGGAATTTCTGGCACCCAAAAACTATCGCCAGCATTTCTTTTTCTATCTGCGCATAGTTTTGTTGGGATTGCGTTAGGGTTTTAGACCCGTACGCTATTGGTCTGTTTCCCTGTAAGATTACGGCTCCTAACCCGTCCTTGGAGCTGTCTACCGAAAGCGTCAGCATCTCTTTTTCGTTAAAATGTTTTAATATCGGTGAATTTACGAGTAATAACTTTAGGTTATTAAATTCTATTTGGTGATGTTCCGACCAAACGAAATGTGTGTCTTTTTTTAATAGTTGTCTTAGATTTGCGGTTTGACTAGCCATATTCGGAATGTATTTGTTGACAAAATTGATCATACCTAAGAATCTGCTTAGTTCTTTTACATTTTTTGGAGGGTTTATTTCACTAATTGCCTTAATTCGTAATGGATCAATCCGAACCCCGTCTGAAGATATGATGTGACCCACGTATCTTATTTCTTTCGTATTAATTTTACATTTTTCTTTGTTAAATCGCACTCCGTAACGCTCGGCTCTTTCTAGCACTTTGAGTAGAATTTCGTCATGTTCTATTTGACTTTTCGCGTGTATGAGAATATCGTCAATATAAATTTTAACATTAGGTATGTCACCGAATATAGCATTGAACACGTTTTGGAAGACTTCTGGTGCTATTGCCAAACCGAAACATAAACGATTAAATTTGAATTTACCCAAAGGGGTTATGAATGTCGTAAGTAAGGAGCTTTCTTTATCTAATTTTATTTGCCAAAACCCTCTATTTGCATCTAAAGTGCTGAAGTGAGTTGCCCCCGCGATATCGTTCGTTAGTTCATCAAATGTAGGAATGTGATTTTTATCTAAGACACAAGCATCATTTAATTTAGCTGGATCCAAACAGATTCGTATTTCGTTGTTAGGTTTTTTTACGAGGACAATAGGATTTACAAATTCTGTTGGTTCGTTCACCGCTTCTATGATTCCCAGCTTTTTAAGTTTTTCTAATTCTGCTTTTAATTTGGGCATTAAATGGAAAGGAACCTTTCTACATGTCGCAATGGCTGGCTCATAGTCCTTTTTTAGTTTGATTTTATATCTAATATTTTTTATTTCGCCAATACCCCTGAACAAGTGCGCGTATGCCTTTATCATATCGTTATTTATAGTGTCTATACGTGCAATTATTTGCAATCCTATGGAAGCATCTAAGCCTAGAATCGGACAAGCCTTTGCTTCATTTACAACTATGAATTCGAGTTTATGTACTTTGTTCATATAATCAATATCAAAACTAATCGATCCCTGTACTTTTATTGTTTGGCCCGAATAATTCAAAAGCTTGACCCTAGTTTTATTAATTTGGGTATTTTTACCAAGGTAGTGTAACGGAATTACATTCTTTTGCGCGCCTGAATCTATTTTAAATTTAATTATTTTATTAAGGTTTCTTACATATAAGTCCTTGGTCCATGTGTTTCGAGTTTGGTTGAATGTCATTGAATTTACCCGGAATTCCTGAACATCATCTTGGTCCTCTTCGTAATCACTTGTTTCCGTAACTTCTTTGATGGATGCTTTCCCAGAACGACAAACTTGCGAAAAATGATTTTGTTTACCACATTTCTTGCATACTTTACCCGACGCTGGACATCTTCCAAAATTGTGCGAGTATCCACATTTAAAACAGCTGTAATTTTTGTTTCCTTGTTTGTTTGACTTGTAATTATTCTTGTCTCTTGGTTTTTGTTTAACTAGTGCGACGCTACTTGAGGTTGTTGGTAGGTCCATGTTTAGTTCTTTTAATTGACCTTGTGCTTCTACTGCTGCACGACACACTTTTATAGTTCTTTCCAACGTTAAATTTTCTTCCAGAAGTAGTCTGTTTTTTACTGTTTTGTCACTCAGTCCACAAATAATTCTGTCTTTGATCAAATCATCCTTAATATCACCATAATTGCAGGACGCTGCCAATTTAACTAAGTCAGCGTAAAATGAATCAAATGTTTCACCTTGTTGTTGCACACGTGAGTTGAATTTGTGACGTTCAACACTTACATTTGTTTTCGGAACATAATAATTTTCAAACTTGTCCAGTACAGTCTCTACATTTGTCATTTCATCGTTTGTTAAGCCAAGGTTTTCAAATAAATCTTGAGCTTCCTCACCAATGATATGTAAAAGCAAGTTAACCTTTCTGGATGCTGTGAGATTTTCTGCATTTGAGGCAATCATATATATACTGAATGATTTTCTAAATTTTTTCCAGTTGGAAGCCATATCACCCTCATGTTGGAGTGGTTTTGGTTGTTGCAATAATGAATCCATTTTCACTGCACTGTTTTTGGTTAGTTTTCTCAACCACGTGTTAACAGTTTTATTTTGTTTTAAAATTTTTGTTTTTTACACTTTACACACTTTGTGTTATTATTTGTGCGACGAACACCAATTTTCTACTTTTCGTTTTTTCGACTGCGCCATGTAATCGTTTAGGCATAAACGGTTTAAATAAAATTATACATGATGTTAATTAAAGCCATTTATTCAAAACTCTGATACAGATTGCTTTTTTGTTACCAATTCTAGAACTTGATCAGTAGAGTTATTTCTGTGTTCACTTGTCAGTTGTATTGTAAAGCAATGTTTACACTATGACAAATTGTAAAGCAATGTTTACACTATGACAACTATAAAATTGATTCGGATGCTGAACTTTGCTAGCTTAAAAATGTTCTTGCTCGTGATATTCAAACTAAGATCTTCCGCGATGGTTCAATTGAGAAAGTAGCGAGTTTGTCTTAATTATCAAGATTCGCCAAATAGTAAGAGTGAAAACAAAGTGGATAGTATATTTTTGCCCGGACATTGCCAATTTCAGTGTACCTTCCAAAATTTAACGATCGCAGAAAATCCCACTTTCAGGTCATGTACGGGGATCTGAAACAAATTAAGGGCATGAAATAATCCAGATTTCGTGACTGGGCCTTATAAATTATGACCAGTTAAGATTAACGAGGGTTCGTCTCTAGCCAATGGTGGATGTTTTGATTGACCCAACGCAATATTAGAGTTTCCCAAGATCTTATAACAATATCTATTAATTGAATCTGCTATCAGGGAAATAATAAACCAGAAACAGGATCCTTAGATCTAGAAACCCGTTCTCGAAGAAATACAGCTATAAAATTTAGAGACGTCAAATAAAATTGTCATCAAACAACTTAATTTACATCCAAAAAGGCACAGTTCATATTGAAGTCCCACATTTAGACAAATAAAATTGTTACTGTTTATTCAAACTTAATATTTGTTAATTATCATTAAGCGAGCATGATATCAAACCTTTTTGGAGTTAGTGTTACGTTCAACACTATAGAAAAGAACATATTTTTGATCCTAATTCCCAACCAAAAAGTTTCGTTATAGTTATCAAACAAATCATAATAAATTATTAATTACGAAATAAACATCAAAGAAATCTTATGATTTTCACAATAATAATGCTACGCTTGTTGTGAAAAGGATAAGATTAAAATAATTTTATATTATGTTATACCGGGTGTTTAAACCAACCATACACTCACTTTTAAAATAAAAAAAATGTCGTTGAATGTGGAACTTGAAGTCAAGGGGTAATGAAAATAAATCAACCAATCCGCATGTCATGAACATATTTTCAAATTCTCGTAGTAAATTCCGATTTCGTCCTAAACTTGGAAATAGATAGAAGAATGCTTTAAATTAAACTGTTGGTCACTTTTAACCAGTCAAATGTTCGGCAATCTTAAGTTGTGTGATAAGAGATTGGCTCAAACGTTCTACAAATGCGTCAAATATTTCGCGCGTTGAATATTCTTTAACTTTGTAAATCATAACCTCTACATAGTTTTTATTTAATGATGTTTGAGACTGAAAATATTAGAGCAGAGAAATAATCTAAATAATTAAATTTATTTTAACTAGTTTTAACATATTTCTATCACAAGTTTTTTTTAATTTACTGAGAACGACTTAATTTACTGAGTACGACTTAGCGTACAAACGAAAGTACACGAACAGGTCCGAAAATAAAAAATTTACAAAAGTTTATCATTTTACTCGCTACAACGCCACAGGCGGACACACAGACACAGATATGTTAAACTTATACATCCTTCATTTTGAAACGAGGATTACAAAAAACCCAAAATTACAAAAATTTATATTGCTATATATTCAACGCCATATTTTGGATTTTAGTGAGCTTGTACAGCTGCTCTTAAACACTTGGTAGATTATGGTGGTAAAAGACAAAATTTTGTATTTGATGTTTTATGTTGGTTCATACTTATGTTTGATAAAATATTTTATGTGATAATAATCATAATAATCATAATACATTGAATTGCCAAAGGCAGTTTATATTTTGTTCTATATTTCTATATTATTGTGAAGCTTATAAATTTAATAGTTTTCTATCTGTAACCCCTATATTATTATATACAGTGTGTCCAGTTAAGTCGGTACCATATGGAAATGTTTTTTATTATTTGTTTTATGAAAAAAAAGCGTTCCTGATAAAAAAATTCTACATGCCTTCGAACGGAAACTGAAATAAACATATGTCAATTTTTTGTGTTCGTATACGAGATTGGTCGAAACATGTCAATTTTGCTCAGGAGTAAAATACTTTTGTTGTCAATATTATCCATCAGAAAAGATTTTATTATTTTTGCTAACCCTTCTCTGCATTAGCATTGATAATTGATGTCTAAAGATTGAAATTTAATCTAACATGCATTGACAAAACTAGACATAAATTATCAAGCGTAATACAGCGAAGAGTAAGTAAAAATAACAAAATCTGTTTTGTCATGATAGATAATAGATAATATTGGATATCTGATCGTAATTTTCATTTAGAATCAACTATTCTCAATCAAAATTATCGAAATTTTAAAATATAAAGGTACTTACTGCAGAACTTTTTATCACCAATTACTTTTTCTCCTAAAACAAATAATAAATATAAAGTTTTGAATAAGGTGCCGACTTAACTGGACACACTGTACTTATAAATAATATAAATGAAAATAATATTTCGATAAAAGTCAAAGAATAATCATCATCAGACATATGTGGGCAAAGAAGTCGGGTCACGAAAAATAATATGAATTCGATATTTTATAGAGTAGCGTTAGTAATAGTAGATATTTTTTATAGAGTAAGGCAATCATTCTGTAGTTTCACGGCAAATACTCGTATTAACAGGACACAATTTTTATGGAATAGTTTTTTTATTAGAATTCAGGTAGGCTGAAGATTGGTTGTCAATATAGTTTCGCTTTCAAATAAACAAAAATTCTGTTGAAAAAGTCTGAGTAAAAGTTTACAAGCTGACCATTGCATGTTGTATTATAAATAGGGGATCGAACTAAATTTTTCACTTCAGATGAAGAATTCTCACTCCACGAATAGAAAAGTGAAGCTGGTTTTTAAAAATCTTTACTAGTAGGTAAGATATGAAGGTTCAAAATTCCTAATTATACAAAGAGGAAGATACCCACTTGTGACGTCATACGTGGATATCGCCATAGAGATTACTTTGATTGCCTCTACCTTCTTTTTTTAATCAATTTTGATTTAACTTTCAAATTTGGTCAAGGTATTAAGCCGTTTTACATTTTTATGGGTAATATGGCCAATTAGATATCCTTACTATCGCGTAATAATAATCAGTTTAAACTTAATTTTGAGGAGATAAATTTTCGAATGGGCAAAGTACCTTCTAATTTAACAACAGAATGTAACATTTTAAAATTTATTATATATCGTGTTAACTCATGTATTAATGATATAGAATCTATTATAAAAATTGGAAAAGATAGGCCCAATTATCTCTAAGGAGCTATCTAAGTGATTAGTTCTTTTTTGAGTTATTTTAATTAAAAGTTAGTTATTTGAAATTCATTTAAGTTCAATCTTTTGTAATTTTTAATTATTGGCTTGGTTGATTGACTCATTTTCATTGTTCACAAGTATATTTTCATTTGTATTATAAATATTATTATTGTTATTAAAAACTAAAAAATAATTTATGTAAAAATAAACACAAAATTACTCAAGCAAACATTTCGAGAATATTTTATTTGCTTTATATGTAGAGAAAAAATATGGAAGATAATGAAAAATTTGATTAATTTTCGGTTCTTTTATTCAAATTTAAATTAAAAATATTGTTTTGTTAGAGATATAATTGAAACTATTTCAACTTGATTTAAAATTTACAGACAATAATAAAAGAATATTGATGCCTGGGGAATATTTTTGAAAGTCAAACTTACTAGACAATATTAATTGAATCCGTAAAATACGAAAATATAATTTGAAACAAAAGAATTGACTGAGTTAATTGTTAAAATACCATGCATATAGACAGTGTTGATTACTCGATCAAATTATACTTACATACATGTCACACATACATAACTGATATTCCCATATAATACATACTATACGGATTGCGCATAATTTGCGCTCTCACGGGTAAACAATGATGTTTACGAAAAAATGTTTCAAACAAAAGTTGTTTGTTTTTTTATAAGGAACATCCCTATTGGTTTACAAGATGGGTCCTACTTGGATCCTACCCAATACTCAATTGACCTATGTTGCTCACTTACGAACTTGATCTCACTTTTTACGTCCTAAGCACGCTATACAAATTTCAGCTTGATATCTCTTTTCTTTTTTGAATTATCGTGATGACAGACGGACAGACGGACAGACGACAGACGACAGACAGACAGACAACCGGAAATGGACTAATTAGGTGATTTTATGACCACCTATACCAAAATTTTGTTCATAGCATCAATATTTTTGAGCGTTACAAACTTGGGACTAAACTTAGTATACCTTGGTATATTTCATATACATGGTATAAAATCATGAAAAAAATATTTGTTGAAATACTAAATTTTAATACGTTCGAAATATCGGTTAAAATTCGTTCTGTCTTAATAACTTTTAAGGCCAGATAAATTTTCAAAATCATTTGAAGATCAAGGTCAAATGACCTTCAAACTAGAATTTCATAGGCACTGGGGAATGTTCTCTATTGATTGTCCTTAGCATTTTTTGGATTAAGCATTTTTCTATAACTCTAGCATGCTTTATTTTGATTAAATGCAACATTGACATAATTTTCCGAAAGCTTTCGATTTTTGAAAAATTTATGATGTTTTTTTTATGCGGATCAAGTTTCTAGTTTAAAGTGTTATTCTATCTCTTACCTTTTTAGTTCCTTAACTGACTACTCAAGCAACGGGGAGAACTGGGTCCTTCTGATGTTAGAACATGATCCTCCTCGCCTTCCCCCCATCTAACTCTGCAATTTTTTTTCAATATATTTTTTGATTGGTTGGCTGTAAAACGAGCTCTTAATAAATTAAAATGGTCCACCCTGTTTTCCACGACGTAAGCGAATTATGCAAAAATTTTAGACGGCTCCAAAATTTCTTCAAAATAATGTATTTATTAGGTTAAAAAAGTTGAAAAATTCAATTTTTGGATATTTGAATAGCGATTTTCGAGAAATCAGTAGCAATTTGTGAATAGGATATTTTGAAATGTTTAGGCCTTGATAATTTTTAGGCTATTATAATTATTTTTTGTCTTTTACAGATCAACGATACACATCAAACCCCTGGCAATTGGCATGATGTTATGTTACCACCGGGTGGTTCAATTGATGGATCCACACATACAATGTCATACACAATACGCGGCTTACAACCTGCCGCTGTGTTTGAAGCTGTCGTACAAGCAAAAAATCGTTATGGCTGGAATGAGGTAAGCGATTTACATCAATTCTTCACCCGCGGCTCCGAACCAGAACTTGCTGATATGGAATTAATAGCGCGTGCAAATACAAATGCTGCAGTGACCACATTAAAAATTAATATCAATCAATATATTGTATTGATTTTATTTCCATTCTTGTGTTTTATTAATCAAGTAATTACTAGGTAACTCTTTTTTATGATGATTCTGTCACACCTTGTAAATAAAAAGAACATTTAAAATAATAATATATATTAAAAAAAAAAAATTACTTTATAAAAAAAAATGGAAATAATTAAAACAGTGCACATATTTAAAATAAAATAAAATAAAAAATTGAAAAAAAAGTGTTTTAAACAAAAATTTATAATTACTGCGCGGCGTGGAAAAGAAATAGTTAAAAAAAAAAGATTTTTGAAAACATTTTAATATAAAAAGACATCATTTTTTGTTTTTGGATTGAGATGTGATTTCGTAATATGATTTTGAAATTTTCTTGTAAATTTGTTTCAATTTTTCGCTTTGTTTTCTTTTGTCTAATTTTTAAGTTTATTGTACATATTTTTAGAGTGCTAAGTTTAGATTTAGAATTTAGTGATTTTTGAGTAGGGTGTCCCACCAAAAATTTTTAACGAATTTAGTGTAAAATTTATGGAAAAATAAATAAACTACTATTATTAATTCAAAAAATTTCTGTTTGCGAGGTCCTCTGTCTTTTAATGAAAATCTCTTGTATTCGTTTTTAATACGAGAAGTTGACCATTATACAAAATATAATTCGTTGCGTGTAGAATTGAATTAAGTGCCGCTAAAATATTTATAAGTTCTATATCCAATAACTATTATATTATTAATTTGAGTTTTAATCCATTATTTTTTGTCCTTAATGTAATTATATTGCTGGTATTTTTAAACGACTTCAAACAAAAAAAGAAGAGGTTATCAATTCGACTGTATTTTTTTTATATCTGCTACCTTAGAATTTTCGGCTGGGTGAACCGATTTTGATGATTCCGATTTATCTATTTGAAAGCTGGTACTTCCCGTGTGGTTCCATTTCATTTTGATCATTCTGGCAACGGAATCCATGAAAAAACCATAAAAGTCTAAAATTTGAATTAAGTATGGACGACAAGAGGACGAATAACTCAATATCACGCCAACCGATTTCAAAAATAACAATAATTACACCGACTCCAAAAATAACAATTATTTTGAAAACATTATATTATCGTTATTTTTTTAACTTTTAGTGCATATTAATTTGTTTTGGAAAAGTTTTCTTTTGAGGTCGGTTTTCGTTGTCGGTTAAAAGTTTTTTTTATTATTAAATAACTTCATTTATTCAAAGAAATAGGCAATATAATTACATAATTGATAAAATATTTGCGTGAAAACTCAAATTAATTAAACACGATGTAGAATTTTCTATATTCCACAAGCGGCGTTAAAAATGGCTCTGTACTCAATGAATAGAGCAGGGAGTATTAAGTTTCAAAAAAGGTTAAATTCTCTTTTTTTTTTCCGATAAAAAGAAAACTTTTTTTGGTGGGATCACCCAAATAAAAATGGAAAAGTATTGAGATACTGTGAATGATGATTTTTCTAACGACCATTTGTCCATATTTTGTATCATATTCACTGGATCACCTTGTATCTTTTCCGAAAAATATAAAAACGACAGATTATTTTTGAATTTAAAACATTCTACGAATTTGATTTTCCAACAAAAATAGTTTGTCGTAGCCTATTGATTTAGATATTTAGATCTTTATGCCAAGCTAATATGGAACAATTGTCCAAATTAATTGAAAATAAAATGAAATCAACGAACAAATTTTAATGTTCTAACATCCCAAAAAATCGAAGGCATTGATTCTACGGTAAAGCCGAAATAATTGTAACTTTAGTTCCAAAAAGCGCGAAAACTAATACGCAAAGATTAATATTACCAAAGTGTAAAAATTTTGTCTAGAGATTTCAAAAGTACGGCGTCTTGCGGCACGTTTCATAACATGTGGCATAATCGCATATTAGTTTGACATAAATTACCTAAAGCGTATACTACTTAATTAATACAAAAAAAAATAAAAATTCTTATAATTTAAATACGAGTTGTTTTCATCATCTTAAAAAATTTTCGCACAAATAAAAAAAAATAGCTTTGACATTTTCCACAGTTAAACTAAAATAATTTAAATATAAATGTCGTCAAAAAAAATTTATATGTATAAAGAGAATAAAAAAACACAAACAATTTTTAATAATTGATGACCAAAGAAAAATATCTTTATTTAAAAAAAATATATAACGACGCTGAAAGACTGTTATTCTACCATTAAAAACAGGACTGGATTTGGTTTCTGATTAGGCCAATCTCTAAAACTAAGAAGTAAATATAAATAAATTTATTTTTTGCTTTTATTTCTAGTCGTCAGGTTAGTTTGACTTTCGTAGTTTATCAGTCAAATGGGTGAAGAAAATGGCGAAAACCAAAAGATAGTAGGTATATAAAAATTTTCTATTTAGATTTTAGAAAAATTGTATCAAATATTTTTCAATCCGTTATGTGGCTTTAATTTGAATACAATTCATCTTCTTTGTCAATAAGAGTCACCAAAAAAATTTAGCTCATTTTGCGAATGGAAAGAAAAGTTTTTGTATCCTTCAATCTCATAAAACTTTTCATTAAGTCGTAAAATCCGTATTATTTGAAATACAGGCTAAAATTTGCTATGTTTTATTCAACTCGTTTCGTGGCAAGTAAATATTTTCATGTAGGCAGTAAGTATTTTAGTTATTTTCTTGAATTAAGTATTGCAATCTTTGACTCCAGAAATCTTCACTTCAACTCAGTAACTTTTTTTACTGTTTGATGATCCTACGGAATTTCTTTTCTCAAAAGAAATATTTTCCATTTTAAGCTTCGAATCCTTACAAGAAGATGGTCCTAATTGATTAATCCAGTTCTGTTTTTATAGAGCAAATACCACCCAAACGAGCTTGGCAAACGATATAAGAAGTTAATTAAATTTTCTTTTTTTTTCATTTAGTTCGAATTTTAAAGTGTATTTGACACTAGCTCGAAAAAAAAATTATTCTTTTAAATGAATGGCGCACAGAAAAAAAAATTATTATAATTTATTACAAAACTTTTTTTTTTCACCTAAAATATTAATTTCAATAACGCAAAAACTTGTATATTCTGTAAGTAGACCGGCAGCTTATAATACTTTATAAACTAATGTTTGCCTTGGACACAAGTTATTGACATTTTATTAAGGTAGATTGGACAGTGCACTGCAATTTTATAGTCCACTCTAAATTTTTTTATAGGACTTAAAAGTTCTAATCTATAATTAATTGTTGAAAAGGAAGCATTGAAATGGGCTCTATAGCCTAAGTGTGTCCTTCGTGGACAGCCAATATAACATAACCTAACCATAACCTAACCTAGGTAGCATCTAACATCTGCTAATCAAATGTATGTAATTATTTTTTTTCTAAAAATAATAAAACTTTTGACTCTGTCCGTCTTGGCGGATGAAAATTTTCGTGAATTTTTCATTCTTTTAATTAATATATTAAAAAAATTATATAAAATAATTTATAAAAGTAGAAGTTCTTTACTTTTTAATATATAAAAGATGGAGGGACATTATCTAAAATGTATGCATTTCTTTAAGGATGTATGAGCGAGGGCGTGGGGATAAAAATTTAAAAATAGATATTTTCAATTTTGATGATAAATTTATATTATTACTTGACGATATACGACGAAAAGTAAGAATAAAATTTTTCGATATCTGGCTTAATTTTCAAAATATCGAAAATTGAAAATTTTGTTTAATTATTTTAGCTTTCGATATTTCGAAAACCAAGACACATATCGAAAAATTTTATTCTTATTTTTCGTCTACATTCATGAAGTTATAACAAAATTCATCATCAAAGTTGAAAATAAGATAAAAATAATTTCAACCCTTAATCTACCCTGCTCTTACATCCCTTATATGGACGGTGACACTTAGTTTTTTTCTTTTCTAATTCATTGCTAATATGTTTACTTTCTATTAAAAAGTTTTTTTTTAATTTGTTTTCATTCATTCCAAATGAAAATTATCAAAAACTTCCAAAATATGTCGTTTATTTGAGATTCCTCCATAAGAGCAATGTATTTTATATCGATTTTTAATGACTTTTTTCTTAAAAATTTGCCCGGTTACCTATGCAGAAATTTTAACCACATATTCTTTGAGTAAAAGACTACCTACAAACAAATTTTGAGCCTTTAAATCAAACATTGTTGTCATGCTCATACATCCTGAATGTTTGAATTTCAAAACATGTCAAAATACGTCGTCAGATTTTTTTCAAAATATATTTTATACATTAGCAACCAAAATTTTACATTTTTATTTTTATATTGCCTAATGTCCGATCAACCTTAATTGCAGACATTAGTTTGTATTTTTGAGTAAAATTAGCTGCTGGTCCATAAAAACTTGTGTGTGCTGTTGCCTAACATTGTGTGCAGCGTCTTAAAATAAAAGTCCGTTTGTTTTTTTTTATAATAACGATAAAACTTTTTATATATTAGGAGAATGAATTCAATTCTTTTTTCATTTTTATCTTTTTATCTTTTTTATTTCTATAGTCAGCCATACACTGTTTTGTCCTCATAAATATACATATTATACTTTGGAAAAAAATAGATATACCATACTTCACTCTGTCTTTCTCAATTAGTTGAAATGAAATGGAATGTGTATAAGGAATACCAGAAAAATCTATGAATTATGGCACAAATGCTGGTATCTTCACGAAAAAGCAAAGTTTTTTTAATCTGCTTCTTTTGATATCAGACAGGGAAAAAGCATATTTGGCACATGAAAATCATTTTAAGGTAATTATCAAAATTTTTTTATAAATTTTTTATGACGGAACGTTTTGGCGTTGCTTTCATCTCTAAATGTTCTATTAATTAAAAAAAAATTGATTCAAATTCCTTTAGTGGGCCCGTTATTTAAATATAATTTATTTTGTTAAATAAAGAAGGTAATTTTCTAGCTCAATTCCTACTAAATTTCGGTTAGAAAAGATATATCCGAAATTCAGCCCTCTTGAAAAAAAAAATCTCGAAATCTTTGCCAGATGTCGAATAAATTTTCATTAAACATGATGATAATAACCGTCTAAACTCAAGATTACGATAATTTCTCTGGTAGACCCTGTACCCACACACATATTTCAAACATCTATATAGACATTTCAATATAATTTCTTTCTATATCTTTTGTACACATTTCTATATCGAATAATAATGAGCAAAGTATGGTATTAAAAACAAAATAGTGAAAATAGTTAAATAATGAGATATAATTGAGATAGAAAAATTCAAGAACATTATTTCCCTTTCTTTTGTTTTTTTTGTACTTAATATAATCTAAAAAAAAATTTAGTGAAAATGAATTTAACCCTAAATTGCTTCGACCAGGCGCCGCAAAGGTGAACACTAAACAAGAAGGAAAATATGTGAGTATTTAAATGAGAAATCCACTTTGTGATGTTTATGTACTGTTTGGTACTGGCCTATTTCCGTTATTGTTTAGAGTTCACCTTCGGGTTTGGCCGTAGCTTAATATTCAAACATCAAACATCATACGTTATTTGTTTTGTTTCAACCTAAAAAAGAACGAACTCTAACCTTACACCAAAATGGAAAATATTATGTGTAACACATTGAACTTGTAATAAGTGTGCAAAAGGAAAACACAAAATTTTTCGTAAGGCTTCACCATATTTGATTATTTATCTGAATTTCAGAAGAAATATCGTGTGCATTTCGTAGGAAAAATACATTTCCGGGCTGCTATGTTTGCTGTCAAAGTCGTCTATAGTCTTAAGGAAATATATTGCTTTTTCTCCTAAATACACAACTACTATTTTCAGAGTTGAAATTTTGGAAATTATCGCGTTTGAACCGAGACTATATATAATTGATAGTTAATAAATATATCTAGGAATTCAATTCACTTAACTTTAATTTTTGTATCGTAAATTGTAACTTGGAAAAATGAAACTCTTACGTTCCGAAAAAAATCTCTTTTTCCCATTTCATTTATTATAGGTTCTATGGCTACACAAGATTATTCTCTTAAAATTATTGAGTTATGTCAAATGGGTGGAACTTAAAAAACAAGGGAAATTTTTTTTCACATCATAGTAGACTTAGACAAAGTATGTTCGATGGAGAATGAGTTTTGGTTCAGTTCGCGCACGTACCCAGTCGACGACATCTCAGCTTGTTCCCACTTCCTGATTCAAGTATTGTAAAAAATGTTTTTAACCAATTTGAAAGCTCGAACGTAAGCAAATAACTAATTCGCCGGTGATTGGGTACTGTTGGAGAGAGATTACCGAAAGTGAGAGAGTGGTTCAATCCTACTCCTACTGTCGGAAGAGCATAGCTTGTCTTACTCTACTATGATTCACATAATCAATGATATTCCTTTTTTTTTCTCGCTTTGTAGACGAAAAACCATATTTTTATAATATTATTAATTCAATAACTCAATACATTTCAGTGTTTGACAAATACAATTTATTTATATCGATATTTAAAATTTTAAGCAAATAATATTTGTATAATTTCATTTCTTTTCATTTATTTTCTACGAAAGTAAAAAGACAGAATAAAGAATTTAAAACCAGATGTCATTCACCCATTTGACACTTCTCAATATTCTTACTAGACCTTTTCATTTCAATTAAGAGTCATTATTGTTTCGAACAGACAGTAATAAGTTGGGCAAAGATACAAGATATTTGTTATTCATTTTATCATATTAGTTTTTTAACAAACTATCCGAAACAAAAGGTAATCACTTTTTAAAATGAAAAGGTCTATGATATTTGACAGTTACCATATATTATTATATTATTTTTTTAAGGGTAAATACATAAATATTTTAAGTAAAAAAGAAAAAAGAAAATCAAAAGTCTAAATGTAATTTGTGTACTATTTTACTCATTAACTAAGACTATTAAAACTTATTATGTATTTAAAAATAATATTTAATTAAATAAAAAAATTGTCGTATATTTAATAAAAAAATAATTTGTGTTTTTATTTATTTACTTCAAATCTTACCTTCGCCGATTGCAAACAATCCACCTTCTTTGAAGATTAGCTTAATTATTTTCTAAATATCTACAAAATCGCTCCAAAATGAATGCTTTCCTTACAGTATTTTAGATGGTACTTCAAAGACAACACATCCAGTCGTTAAAGCATTTCGATTTTTCATTTTTTGGAACTATGTTCCTTATCGCACGATATTTGTTTGCTGGTTGGAAGTTAAAACTACAAAAACTGCAACAAACACCAAAAACTGGCATCTTGTTTTACCTAGGAAACTAAAACTTTTAAAATCGATTCAGGTCGCCATGAATTTTGAGAAAATGCAAAAATCTTTTCTTATCTGTCAATTTGTATTTTTTGTCAAAACTTTATGTTTTATCATTTAAAAAAAATTGAGTTGTGAAAGTTATCAGAAGTTAAAGAAAACAGAGATAAATCAAAGTAAGTACAATGCAATTTTTATGTTATGACATAATAAATATCCTGATCAAACCAAACGTTATGTACTCATATATTGGGTTGACTACTAAATCAAAAGTATGTTGTTTTTAAACTAATACTACAATTATTTCATACCGTGAAAACTAAAAGTAGCTATAAAATATCTTGTAAATAAATAAAGTAAGCGCTACATTTGAATGTATCAAGGTACGAACGAAATATAGTTCCTACCCTGTGTCTCACGACACATCACCATTTTTTTTTTCTAACTTATTCAAAATACCAAGTTTTTACCACTAATTATTAAAATTTTTTTCGTCTTTTTTAAAAATTGTGAAAATTTGTTTCTTTTTGATATAGTTAAAAATTATTTTTTAGTCATTTTGACATTTTCATAAAAGACAAAAATTGGACCAGTTGACGATTGGACATGAAATTTCCGAGATGTCATCGAAATTCCTACATTAATGATATAGTATTATTATTATTCCTATAAAAACAGGTGTAATTAAATACTAATTTTGAAGAGTTCCAACAAAAAAGTCAACTTTAAGAATGTAATTTCTCATTTCGTTAAAAGCAGGTAAGTGTTAAATCTTTTTTTTCTCCGTTTTAATGATTAAATGTTGAAAATAAATTCTCTTAAAGTCAGGAATAATTAAAGCAACTATGAAGAAAATGAAGAAAAAGTAAAGAAAAAAAAATCATTTATTTTTCTATACAATTAAATAAGTATTGCAAAAAGATTTAGCAATTTAAAGAGGCTTAAAGTTAAAAAGTAACAATACAACTAACAATTGATTACAAATCAAATATTCTCCAAACAACAACAATCTTCTATTCTTATTCAATATAAATAAATATCGATTTGATGTAGCAAAGAATGGACATATTAATTCAGGTTGTATTTTTAAGTAGTGGATAGATATTTTATAAATGCTTTAGTTTTCCGAAGTGTTACAACTTTTCTCTGAACTTAGAAGCCAAAGTAGGAAATAGAGGCGAAACTTGAAATAAGAGCTATTTTAATACCCTGTATAAATGAAGGTTTACTAATTTTAGTCCCAAGTTTGTAACGCTTAAAAATATTGATTGTACGGACAAAATTGGTATAGGTGTTCATAAAAACATTTAAATAGTCCATTTTCTGTTGTACGTCCGTTCGCGAATACGATAACTGTAATACGAAAAGAGATATCAAACTTAAATTCCTAAAGCGTGTTTGGACGTAAAAAGCCAGTTTTAGTTCGTAAATGAGCAACAAAGGTAAATTGGGTTTGGGTCCAAATCTACTACTTTTAAGGCATTCTGTGGTGTCAGCTTTTCGTTTGGTACCACTAATGTGTTTATTTCCGGGATCAGGCCACCACATTCTTGAAATCTAATAGAGCTAGAATTTGGTTCAAAAATTTGAAAAATATGACCCAAACTTAGAAGAATTACATACTTGGTTCATCAAAATTGGATATAATTTGGATATGATAGAGCAAAATTAAATTTTTTGGGTTTTGATGACGTCATAAAGTTAGAAAATTCGACTTTTGTGATAAATCAGGCTATTTTTATCCGATCTTATTTGAATTTTTTTGAAACCCACTAATTTTGGGTCATTCGTTTCGGCTGTGAGGTCAGTTTTTCGTTAGCTATCACTTTTGTGCTCAATTCCGGGACCAGGCCTCCACATTCTTGAAATCTAATAGAGCTAGGTTAATTTTGTTCAAAAATCTGAAAAATTTGACCGAAATTTAGTAGAATTACATACTTGGTTCATCAAAAATGGATATAATTTGGATATGATTGAGCAAAATTAAATTTTTTGGATTTTGATGACGTCATAAAGTTCAAAAATTCGACTTTTTTGATAAATCAGGCTATTTTTATCCGATCTAATTGGAATTTTTTTTGAAACCCACTAATTTTGGGACATTCTTATCAGCTGTGAGTTAGTGTCAGTTTTTCATTAGCTAACACTTTTGTGATTAATTTCGGGACCAGCCCTCCACATTCTTGAAATCTAATAGAGCTAGGTTAATTTTGTTCAAAAATATTACCCAAATTTAGTAGAATTACATACTTGGTTTATCAAAATGGGATAAAATTTATATGTGATAGATCAAAATTAAAGTTTTGGATTCTGATGACGTCATAAAGTTAAAAAATTCAGTTTTTTTTATAACACAAGCAAATTTGATCCGATCTTATTCTATCAGTATACGAATTTTCATTAAAATTGTTACAGCCCATACCTATATATATATAAATCGCAAACTAAATGACTGCCAGCGGCCCTTTGTACACTTGACCCTGTGTACGCTACGCGATATTTACACACATCCGATCTTTTTAAACGTGTAGTTACGCTTGCAAAAAGTACAACCTGTATAAAATTGGAAAGTTTTTAACATAACAACCATTTGTTTCAATACAATAATAATAAAGTTTTAAGATACAACAACTGACTTACTTTACTTTGCAAAATAGGTTTACTTTACTTTACCCAAAGTTTTTATTCTTGTTTATCTTAAGTCAACATTAAGTTTCTGATTCTATTTTTAAACATATAAAACTATATATACAGTGTATTCCAGAAGTTCTTAACCACCTATAATGGGAAGAAGTTATATTGTAGGTTCTTTAAATGGGTCTTCTCTCTTTTACTTTTTGTATTATTTATTGTATTTAAAATAAACTTCAAAAATTATACTGAAAAATTCGCAAAATCATTCGTATAATTTTTAGTTATAAATAAAATAAAATTATTTGATACAAAAAATATCAATTTTTAGCACTTCTAAAACACTTAAATCTTTAAAACAGCAAATTCGGGATCAGGTAGAAGCTTTTAAGAAACTATTTGGCTTATTATATGGTCCAGATAACGCTAACAATGATATTATTCGAAAGATACTATTCGAGCTTACTTAACTAAAACCTTTGTGCAACTTCTTGAAAATAGTTTAAACCAGTTTCCAAATGTCCAAAATTTGTCCAAAAAAAAAAAAAAAACTAAATTTTTTAATTGCTATTTTTACATCAATTTTCGAGCAAAAAATCAATTTTTTTCATATATAATTTTTTTATAAGGTTATGAGACATATTTTAAAAAAATAATTCAAATAAAAACACAAATTAATTATTTTATAAGGAACAACTTTCATATTTAATGTAGTCGTCTATCTCTTAGCAGTTACGAACTCTGGTTGACCTTGAAGTTTAGGGTAGGCATTGTTGAGTTATTTCATTTTTGACCCAGCTTTTGTTTCATATATTTGTTATGTATCTAAGTTTGTCTTGCAAGTTTCTTAATAAATGTTGGCTAAAGACTTCTGAATCATACTGTTTATACAAATACGTATTAAATAAAGAAAATGTACGAATGTAATGTTGAAACAGTGAGTAGTAAATGAAGGGAAATCTTTTTGGTAATAAAACAAATATTTATTTATAACCTTTTTACCTATTTCATACATGAAATACTTTTCTAATTTTCCTTTTTTGTATTACGCCCATATACATGTGGATTGCAGAAGGTTATAGCTATACAGGAACTACATAACCAGTATGTGGGTGATGAAAATCCTAGCTTGTTCTGCGTCCAATTTATTCGTTGGTTTCAGAGCTAGCCAATTCATTTTCATGCTATAATATATACAAACATTGGGAAATGCTATTGAAAACTCTATATAAAAACTAAACTAGCGCATAAAATGATAGACTAGTTATTATTTATGCACTCACATGATATGGGTGTCAAATGAAAGAGTTTTCCGCAAAAAAAATTCGAATAGCATATGTATATCGGAAGACAATGCCTGTTTATGGTAAGTATGACCTATTTTCCCATCGCTTTTACCATATTTGATGAGCATATATATTTTTTTGGCTTTAAATTAAAATTTTTTATAAAGAATGCGGTTCGGAGGACAAGCTTTTATTTTACTAAAAATTGTACTAAAAAATAGAAAATAATTTAGTTTTAAGGTAAAATAGTAATCATTAAATTATTTTGTAAATTTTACCCTCAAAACAAAAACAGTATAAAAACTATAACTCTGAATTATTCTCGTCGTATTTTATAATTTGTCTAAAAACATTTTGTAACACAAATTATCAAATAACTGAAAGCCATTTATAAATAATTTCGATATATATCCGACGTCCGATGTTCACTACGCAAAATGACTGTAAATGACCACACCTTTGAAATTTACCCTAAAAGCGGCTCGGGTATGAAATGAACACAAGATATGTTTTTTTTATTTCTATTCGTAGTAAAGACGGTTTATTCATAATTATTTTCTTAAGGAAACAAAGTGGTTAATGTTTTGAGACTTTTTTCAGTTTATTTTTTTTTTCGAGGAATACGCGTGTAAAATTTTTTATTTTTTAATATTATCAATATTTTCATATAATAAGCCAAGCACAATTCCTCATAAGCATCTTCTTATTCTCCAAGTTGATGTTTTTTAGTTTTTTTACACACACACAAAAGTCGAAGCCCTTAAGGTACCTAATCTAAAAACTTACCTGTGGTTTTTCAAAGTGTTTTCGTATTATAATCTCGTATTATAATAATTTTATTAAAATACTTTAATTAAAATCTCCTATAAATGTTAAAATTTATAGACTATTTGAACATTTGTACAATTAGATATTTAATATTATACGCATATGGAATTTTAATTGGAAGTTATGGGTTCAAATAAAAACTATACAATTATTATATCATTGATCTGTATCACAACGAACCTCAACCTAAAATACATGGTGAAAAGGGTCTAGACAACAAAGACATGATAACACAAACGGGACGATTGGAAAAATTTTATTTCAATATATGTCTACTTTTTAATTAAATTCCTACTCCTAAATAAAACAACTAAACAAAAACTTTCTTTAATATTTTTTTACTCCAAAATATATCTACTATTAAATAAGGCTGTTCTGACTGATACCACAGCTCAGATTCCAACACCTCTCTCAAACCCAATATTCAAAGCAAGCAACATTAATGAATCAGAAGAAACTATTCCTTCAAAACAAACCAATACAAACGACGCTTCATTAATATCATTAGAAATGGATTTAACAACTTCAATTGCAAACTCTAAACAAAAAAGTCAATTATCAGCTAGTTCTCAAGAAGCCGACTCTGATCCTTCCCCAGTTCAAAAAAAAAAACTCAACAAGTCACTCACGATAAAATTATACCATCCCAGTCAATAACCATAGAACCAGCACCAAAAAACCACCATCAAAACTACTTCTCTTAAAACCAAAAAAACAAAAGTGGGAAATACTAAGAAGAGCCTTAACGAATTAATTGAGCCTCTAAGAATATATATTGAAAATGATCCAGATAGTTACCCACTAAGCTTTGATCAACTACAAAATTTCATTTCGGACTCAAAAGGAAATGCAAAGATTTCACATCTACTAACCAAATATTCAACCCAGCCAGATCATCTATCAGAAATGATACAAACTATCCACTCCATGTCCTCAGGCAGAATTGCAAAAACGCAATTAACCAATTTAATGCACAAATTAGAAGCAGAAACAGTCTCCACGAACTCCGAAATCACAACTGATTAACTTAAATAAACCAAAAAGAAAAACAATGAACACCAAAAATAATCCAATTCAAAATAATATTTCGACCCTTCAACGAAATTTAAATGGCTTACGTAATATATATATATATACCACCAAACAAACATCTCCACTCCTCTGGCATCGCAAACTCTCTTGAACACTGGCAAACTTACCCACTTCTCAACAGCAAATGGAAAATTTACAGCTATAGATCTTAAGAAAACTATATCAATAATAACAATAAATATAATTTGACAATATATTACCTACTGACCCTGCGTATATGACCATAGTAGTTAAACACGCAGTATAATATTTAAAAAAAAAAATATAAAAAAATAAGGCTGTTTTTATAAATCTATTTTTATTTTTCTTTGGTGACACATTGTCGAATCCAATTTGACAAGAGTATTGTCCTTTGAAGGTAGAACTGTGTAAAAGCATAAATCTTTAAAAG
The DNA here is from genome assembly GCF_905475395.1 of Chrysoperla carnea. Lineage (NCBI taxonomy): Eukaryota > Metazoa > Arthropoda > Insecta > Neuroptera > Chrysopidae > Chrysoperla > Chrysoperla carnea. The sequence continues at coordinate 132,694,689 of NC_058337.1, forward strand.
TAGAAATACCTAAAAGTAAACTTTAATGAATTTTGACGTAGAAAAATAGAAAACAATTGAACAATATAGAACGAAAAAGATTTGCAGATTTTTCCATAGTATGGTCTTTTAAGGTGATTTTAAACCTAACCTACAGTGTTGTAAAAAAGTTTTGGTTTATTGCACGGTACATACATATAACTGCTTTGTAGTCAAGTAATGAGTTATTTTTAGCTTTACAATACCATGCAACTACAAAAATTTATAATATATTGTGTGCAAATGAGGCTTATAAATTTGATAATATAGGTATCGCTATTCAATCATCAATACCTACTCTAACTATAGCCGTCTCTGTTCATCAAATGATGGATCGTCGATGAACTCATAATTAAATTAAAATTTTTTTTTTTATATGATTTGACAACCTTATATTTTTATGGTATTATTATAAACTACAAGATTATCTAAATATTTTAAATAGTTTTTTATCACACTCTCTAGTTTTTTTGATATAGAAATATCCAATTGAAAAAGATAACCTATATGATTCATAATTTTTTCATCCAACTTTGAACGATAAAATATTATTATTACTTATTATTGTTGTTTACATTTTAATCATGCACACAATATTTACATCATGGTCTTTTCGACTAATTTTGATATATAATATGTTACACATTCGTAAACTAAATTGACAAATATCTTGCCTAGTAATCTTAGTTAAAGCGAATTGAAAAAAATACACTCGAACCAGGACTCGAACCCGGACCTCTTGGATTCATGTCAAGTGCCCTACCAATTAGGCTATTCGAGTTCTAGACACGAATGCAATTTTTTCAACTCAATGAATTTTTTAATTTGTTTATCCACTTATTTATTTATTATTATTACTTATTATTGTTGTTTACATTTTAATAATGCACACAATATTTACATCATGGTGTTTTCGACTAATTTTGATATATAATATATTAAAAATATAATAAAAAGCTGTTGACGTAGGAATTTTTTGTGATTTTTGGAAACTTTGTTAATCAAAGATGTATTTATAAAGTTTTATTGAAATCCCTAGTATTATGCAATCCTAGCATATCTCAATAAAGTATAATTAAAAAGTAAAAACATATTCAATTCGAAATATTTAAACGTAGAACTAACTATTTAAAATTAGTTCTGTTTAATTAGAAAAATTGTGTAGTGGAATAGTTTTTCGGGTGAACAAATATTTTAGGAACTAGACAACAAATTTTACAATTGGTTAAACTGTAACTAAGAAGGTGAGAAATTAATTGGCTATAATTATACCTTACTGATAACATAACTACACACTTTTTTACATAAAACTAATAAATTTATTACCGTAGGTAAAACGATATTTAAAATAAATTTATTAACAATTATTTTCAAATTATACTTTATATAGAATATATTATATTATATTTATATAATATTATAAATATTTAATAATTTTATATTATATTATGTAATTATTATTAAATAATAATGTAATAAAATTACTATTTTATTTAGTTTAATAACATTTATAAATAAAATAATAAAATACCTAAATATGCATAAAAAAAAGATTTTTATTCACTGTTGTATATTCATAATTTAATTTGAATTTAAAAATTCATTAAATTTATTATTATATTAATTTTAATAAAAAAAAAACGTATGACATATAGTAGAGTCCCTATAATCACATGCCCTAGCCTCAATTAGTGGGGAGATTAAAAAACCTTAAAAAAACTTGGAGAGGCTTTTTCAAAAAGGCCTCACAAAACATGGACAACAACTAATCGATGAATCTATATGCAACTTTTGTCACAAAACTTCATGCATTTACCTTAAAAAACTAATTATTTTTTGGTAAACTTTGGACAAATTTTTCTTCCGATCGAAGATAGGAGGACAAACTTGGGTGCAAGGCCGCAGATGTATCCATCGGTACTTTTCTGTTAATGTTTAACCATGAAGCCTTATCGAAAAGGTATTATCGAAATTATTTTAATTTCAAGGTTTAAAGCTTCTCTCTGATCAATGTTTATGACCGGAATCAAAATCTCGATTGAGCCATTTTGGACAGTTTTTTTCCCATGCATATCCCAGATCACGATATTAATCCGGTAAGCTTTTAGACCTTTAATGATTATTTATAAAGGATCCGGCAAACAATATATTTATTTATAGTTTTGGTTAAAATTTTAAGAAAACTGTGGATTAAGGTAGCTCGGAAAGGGAAGGTTTCGAGGGTTTCGAACTACCCTAATCGATAGTTTGCATGGTTAAGACTACCCTAATCTAAAATTTTAGCCAAAACCAAAAATCAATATGCAATGTAGACATAATACTCGAAGGGTCGTTGCTCGGAAGGAAAGGGTTTTTGAGGGTTGAATCCATAAGAACTTTTGATCAGCATGATCAAAACTACCTTAATTCACAGTTTTAAAAAAATGACACGAAACTAAACATCAATGTATTGTGTGCGGAGTCCTTTCTGTTTACCAGTAGCACTTTTAATTATTCGATTAACTAGAAAATTTGCATACGTATTAAGCCCTAATGACAATACAATCCTTGTTGGAACAATTTATTTTTGTATCTTGATCAGGATCACCAGGATAAACGATCGAAAATCTTATCTTGATAAACAATGAAATGGTAAGCATGACCTGATTTTCCTATCGCTTCCACGATATTTGATATGCATACTTTTTTAGTTCTAAATAAAAAATTTGAATAAAAAATATTTTTTATTTAAATTTTTAAAAAGCAAAAGCTTTTATTGCATTAAAAAGTAGAAAATAATAGATTCTTGTAATCACTCATACATGATTATTAACTCCCCGAGGTGTCTCATTGAAATACATATTTTCTACTTTTTCATAAAATAAAGCTTGCCCCTAAAAAAGTTTTATTAATTTCATTATTTTTTACTTTTTTTATACCATGCATATATGAAATATACATAGTATATTAAGTTTAGTCCCAAGTTTGTAACGCTCAAATATAATGATGCTAGGAAAAAATTTTTGTCATAGGTGTTCACTAAATCACCTAATTAGTCCGTTTCCGGTTGTCCGTCCGCCCGTCTGTGGACACGATAACTAAAAAACGAAAAAAGATATCGAGTTGAAATTTTTACAGCGTACTCAGGACGTAAAAAGTGAGGTCAAGTTCGTAAATGAGCATCATAGGTCAATTGGGTCTTGGGTCCGTAGGACCCATCTTGTAAAACGTTAGAGATAGAACAAAAGTTTAAATGCAAAAAATGTTCCTTATCAAAAATTAAACAACTTTTGTTTGAAACATTTTTTTGTTAACATCACTGTTTACCCGTGAGGGCGCCAATTAGGCGGAAATATTATAATATGTACTATACTTGATTATCAGTTATGTATGTGTCACATGTTTGTATGTGTAATGTGATAAACAAATCAACACTGACTATGCATGGTATTTCAACAATTAACTCAGTCAATTGTTTGTTTTCACTTGTTTTTTACTATGTATAATGTATGATTGTCTTTATTTATTAATATAACATAAACAATAGTCAAACAAACACCACATAAATAGAACAACATGGTGTACACACTACCATCGCTTTTATATTAAAATTAAATTATTATTTTCTTAATTACATTTTAATTAGTTTTTGTTTTATAGATAACGTCCACATACCTATAAGTATTCTTGTCGTCCAATAATTACGCAGGTATATAATGAATGTTACTTAATGGAAAAAGTATAATATTTATGAAAGGAATAAAATACAAAAATGTATTCATTTTGCTGAATACTTGAGCTTAAGATTGTATAAAGAGTACCAAGAACTTGAGATGTTGTTGTTTTCTTAATAGAGTAAGAGCCAGCGCCTGCCAGACATACGTTAAAGTATAAAAGCTGAAATTTTTTTTGCGTATTCTCACTGGTGTAGGGACCAATCTTAGGGGGCTACAAACCTTGACTAACGGTTCCTTCGGTAGGTAGCAGGTAATCAGGGGCGCAGTACCCGAGCTGTCTCACGTTAAAGTATAAAAGCTGAAATTCACACAGAGTGTTCAAATGACCATTTTAAGTCAATATTGAAAAAGACATATCAATCCATCCAACTAACATTAGAAGACATATCGGTCAAATATTCAATAAGTAAATCGTCATAGTTGTATAAGTCATAAACGGTTAAGGATAAAAAAAAAATTAGTTTACAAAAAAGTAGGTAATTTAATTATCTACAATAAAAGTTATTACCATTTTTGGTCTAAAGCACACGGTTATGGAGATATAGCCTAAAACGGTTTTCCTTAAAATGGACGCACTTCCCTCGCTTATTTTTGTAAGGATTTTGTGCTTTTACATTCAGTACGTGATACTGAACATATTTAAATAATAAAATAACTCTTGCAGTGAAATAAGTTCATAATCATGGAAGAAAATGTAGATAAAAATGATAAAATATAAATAAATAAATAAATGTGTATTTTTGCATTTGACCTTCTACCACGTCTGGGGGAGTGTTAGCCCCTTCAGATTGGTCTGTCTTTTTCAATATTGACTTAAAATGGTCTTTTGGACACTCTGTGTGAATTTCAGCTTTTATACTTTAACGTGAGAGAGCTTGGGTACTGCGCCCTGATTACCTGCTACCTACCGAAGGAACCGTTAAAAAAATTTCAGCTCAAACGCATTTCAGAACGCAAAAAAAATTTCAGCTTTTATACTTTAACGTATGTCTGGCAAGCGCTAGCCATAAAAATCATGTAGGTACTTCAGAAAATTATGCAAACTTGTTATACAGGATGATCCAAGTTGCAATAGCAGAACTGCACCAAATGGTAGAAAACGTTAAAATAATCACAACTTCTGAATATCTGCACCCTTAGCCAGGAAAGTGTCATTTTCAAGATACAGGCTTTTGAAGAAAACTAGGTATTATTTTAGCCAAAATAGTTGCATAGAAAAATTGAAAATTTGGCTGCATTATCCAAAAATTATTCGTAATTTAAGGTTTATCGAGATGAATTGCGTTCCGTCTGTCGTAAATTTCTCATCCTAATAGTAAATTAACCGTACCTTTTCATCACATTTGATTATTTGCTGAATTTTCCCGAAGCTGATCGCTTGTGCTTAACAATTTCAGAAAGCATATCGAGTACATTTCGTAGGAAAATCACGAGTCTCCCAGGATTGTGTTGCTTTCCTTACAAAAAGTCAACCTTTTTCTTTGATTGAGGCTTTTTTGTGCAACGTCAAAATGAAAAATAAATTTGTAAATTTTTAATTTGTTTTAGGTTAACGTTTTTGTTGAAATATTGTTATTTACTGTTAATGTTTGTTAAAAAGAGAAAAAAATTGGGATATCTCAATGTTTTCGTTTTAAAGGATAGAAATCCTTTTTTTTTTGGTTCGATTGTTATAAATTTACAAAATATAATTTTTTGATATTATAAATATTCATACGCAAGTGTCACTGACATAAATAATAAAATTGTCATACCGTAAAATTATATAACTGAAAAAACATATTTAGGTTTAGTATATCAGTATAATATAAAGACACACTTCCGTGTCACAGAGCCTTATTGTAACCAAATTTATAGAGTGGCTCCTATGTAATCGTCAAATGAACTGAATTTTTACCCGACTGCACGACGCAAATAAGTGGTTATGTACTGATCAGTCAATGTAAACATAGGTATGTTTGCTCCTTTGCAGCACTTTCGAGAACAGACGTGTTGGCTGATTTTGATTCTTACACAGTCGATGTGAGTACGCAGTAGATATTTGAAAGTCTTAACCAAAAGTCTAAAATGAAAACATGAATGTCAGAAAACACGACTACGTTTAATTAAAACTGAAAAGAAAGAAAAAACAAATCCAGTAGTTTACATAGCGACTTTATCAGTGGGGATCCATTAAAATGTAGAATGGATCACATCATTGCAAGTGCGCGTCCCGATTTTTAAAGTCGCTATATAAACTACTGGCCCTATTTTGTCTCTTTTCAGTGTTTATTTAACGCAATCGGGGTTTTTGAATTTATTTTCTTTATTATTACTAACTACCGGTACAGTCCTCAAAGAGTTTCCGATTTCCTTAATTTTGGGTCAAAATTTGTTTCGAAAGTGTCCAAGAATTATTGTATAGTTTTAGCTACTTGGGTGGGTCTATAGTTTTAAAATATTTCCTAAAAGAGCTAGAAATGTCGTGGACACCCGGTGGGAAGTATGGTCATTTCGCTACAATTTATGTTTTTTCAATTTGAAAAATGTTTTAATTAAAAAAAAAAAACTATTTGTAGTTCGACCTGCCGAACTTCCGCATGAGGGTCGGAATACTATTCATTGAGAATACGAACAATATTTGAAAATAATAAAGTGTTGGTTGGTTGGATCTTTTTTAATCAAAATACTCATCTGATCATCAAGTTAGCTGAATCCATATGTTTTTGGATCGAAAATACGTTCTATAATTCATAGACAGGGAAATCTTGTTAATTATGCGATTTCACGATAACACGCTTTAGAATATTGCTTAAAATTAGAGTGTTATTCATGAATACTGTATCATTAGTGTGCGTTCATTTTTTGACACCTTATATATAGGGATAAAAATTATATACATAAATTTACAGTTTATGAAGAAATAGAAATAGATTTATTTATACGAATATCTATTTTTGGAGATAATATTTATAACAATGTTTTTACCAGATATTAGGAATGCTTTTTCTTCCTATACAAACATTAGAAAGATAATATTAGACGCATATTAATGTATAATGTATAGGGTATATAGTCTGGATACCAATCAGAAAACATTGTCTTTACTGCTACTTTTTTTCGAAGTGGAACATATTTACGCGCACCACTCAAACACGGCTATTGCAGGAGCTGCCACAAGGTGGACGAGAAGGAGATGATGTCTCATATTCTCTGTCACTATCCAGCTCTTGCCTTGAGGACAACTACTTATTTGAGCCAGCCTCTCTTTGACGAACTCTCTGAGCTAAAGTCCATTGACGTCAAAGTACACCTGCTGTTCTTAAAAAGCTGAAAATGGTTCATGGAGTAGTGGTCGGGGATGGACCAACACTTTTCGGTATCACAACGGACCCCATGGTTTAAGTGTGTTCCACCCCAGAAATGCCACTCTAACCTAATCTTTCCTATGTAGAATGAAATTTTGCACCTCATTTTCCAAGGCCTTTTCCAACTTATCCTCTACCAGTCATATTGATAAATTTTCATTTACAATATTTTAATGGACGGATAACACGTGTATTAATCTCACAAGAATGGTAATGTATGTGAGCCGTATAAATCCCTGCCATTTTAATTAAAGCGTTCGAGATTTCATAAGCCGTACCTCTTCAATTCGATTTGTTTATAATTCTATAGTTATCCCATATAACTTGGCACATGTTTCGTAATATTCCTAGATGATAACGTAACGTTTTGTTCCCGATTCACTATCTGTATTAATTTCATTTCAAAAAACAATCTTTCAATCATTGTATTTCAAAGAAAACATGATTGAGAATGGTCGTAGAAGGCAATAAATGTTTTTTTTTTTTTTTTTTTTTGAGGGACCTAAACAATTAATGCGAGTCGTGGCCCATTTTTCGGGCTACATACCAGTCTATAAATAATAATATATGCTGATAGGTACCGGGTCTAATATAAATGTTATGCAAAGATAATAACATATTTTATTAATAGAATTATTATTGACATAAGATTAATTTGCATACTCAAAATATTACATACATTATTTTTTAGGGAATTACAATTTTATACGCTGGTAATTCATGATCATATAAATGTGGGTAAGGATTTGCGAATATTTTATATACTTAGAAAAACATATTTTAAATAATAGAAGTGATTTTATGGAAATATTATTCATTGATAATCTTCCATATTTTAGAGCATGTAAGTATTCTAAATAAGTTTAAAGTTCAAATTATATTTCTATCCAAACTATTTTGTTACAGTCCTAATCTTTGTTATCTCAAACAAGTCAGGTAAAATTCATTTCAGGTAGTTTGACCGTAAATCTACATTACTTAGAAATTTTATTAAATATTTCAATCAATTGTGAAACGAGATACTTAATAATTAAAATGTACATAATTAACATGGAACGATGAAAATGAAAACTAATTAAACAAAAAATTAAGTAAATTTAGAAATGATAAATTTATTTTTATCGATTTTTTTGAAAAAATAAACAAACAAAAAATTTATAAATATGCAGTTTTGTATTTGCATCGAGTAAATGTATAGACTCAGGCTTGAATTATTTTAGAAATAAGTTTAAACAAACATAAATATTCATGTCGAAAACTATTCTAGGATTCTTATTATGTTTTGTGGAATCTACAAGCTTTGATAGGATTTTTTAAACAGAACAAATTTTCTTCTAATATTGATCCCTATACTTCCTATTATCGGATGAGTTTAATATGAAAGTAGACTTAATATTTGAATACGTAAACATTTTCAACTTTTTACCTGTTACGGTTTACAAGATGGGTTCTACGGAAAACCCAGTTGAGCTACTGTTGATTTGAGATTTCGTTTCTATGAAAATGCGATTTTATGAAATGCTATACCAAAATTTTGTTTGTAGCATCAATATTTCCAAGCGTTACTAACTTGGGATTCAATTGAATATAATCTGATAGGATAAACAATGGGAGTTAGCTTCTCCCTGTTCCTCGCTTCCACCCCGCTGTTAATATAAAGTAATAAATTCAAGCATTATATAGTAATTCGCTCCGTGCGTGAGTTTCGTTTCCATGGTAACGATACACTACTTTAATTATAGAATTGTATGGATGCATATATAATTGTATGGAGTGCATGTACGATTTACATTGAAAATTTAATATTTTTGTCTCACAAATTTAAATAAATAATTATGATAATTTACTTTTTAAAAATAATATTTGTGCAATTTGATTTCTTATTTTCACAATTTTTAATGCATTAAGTTTAATTAATTCATGTTTTTCGATAATTTAAATTTGACATTTCTATAACATTAACATGTAAAGAATTGCAAATTAGTCATAACAGCCCCCCTTAACTCCAAAATTTTTCACTTAAAGCGCTGGCATCGATTTTATTGTCCCTACCATGACTACGCACACAACGAATACCAAAATTTTGTTTGTAGCATCAATATTTCCAAGCGTTACAAACTTGAGATTCAATTTAATATACCCTGATAGGATAAACAATGGGAGTTAGTTTCTCCCTGTTCCTCCCTTCCACCCCGCTGTTAATATAAAGTAATAAATTCAAGCATTATATAGCTATAACACAACCTTGAACCTACATTTCATATAACAAAATAAAAATATCACTATACAATATAACTATTTTACTTTCAATGAAACCCAGGTACTCAAGTATGAAGTGTACGAATCAGTAGACCATATTATAATTAGACTGTCTGGTTCTACATGGAAAATCTTTTTGGTCTTTTATTAGTACTCTCAAATCAATCTTGTTTTTTTTCAATATTATATCAAACTACAAGAAAATGTAAAAACTAATGTTACGATTTAAAATAAAATTTGCTCAAGGACTATTTTCATAAGGGTATTAAGAAAGCGGCACATGTCTTTAATTTTTTATAAGCTAGTGTCTGTCTGCTATTAATACCACCATAAAGTTGTTGTAAAAGATGATGATGATGGACACTATTTTTCAACTTTTCACCGCAGGTATTAATCACAGAAGGGTTTTAAGTTCCCAATGCAAAATCTGATTACAAATATCAATTTATACCTACCGTATTATAATTGCTTAAGAAAATTCTGTATACAACATTGTTTCAGAATATTTCACTAACTTTAAAAGTCACTTAATTACAATTGGATATCGCCTAATTGTATATAACTGGTTAAATTTCTTTCTAATATCAGTCTTATTATTCTCTTATTCTTTGTTCAAACTAAAAAAATGAATGTTAATAATATGGACCATTGTACTTTGTTTTATCGTGTATTCTGTTACTTTATCCGACTCTCTTGTGTTACAGCAAAAACGTCGTTTGCGTAAAATATTGAATTGTTGAAACCCTACATAGGTTCAATACAATAAAACAACAATAGGTGAATTTTTTGAAAATTTTGCTATCCTTTAATGTTTAACACAGAAATATATTAATTCTTCCAAACAAAATCAATTTGGAATCAATATATTTAACAATAATTCAAAAACCACCGTTCACATTGTACTGCTGTTTCAGCTATCCACCATGACTGTCCGTAGAGAAATCTTCATATCGACTAACTTGTTATTTTACTGTATCCATTACTACACTTTTACATATAAGTCGTTTCCTTAGAAATCATGTACTATTTATGTTATTCGCCACTTAGAAGTCATACTTAATTGTTTTCTTCCAGAAACGGCCTTCACAACCATCCACGATACCAAAAAAAATTAGTTTTTAGTGAAGAACAAAAACTTCATACAAAAAGAACTATGTAAGACCTACTTCTGGGCCGATTAGACTGGTCGTCTGGGAGGAAAAAAAATTTATCTATGTAATTAAGGGTTAAATTTTCGTTTTGTTTAACATAATAAAAACATTTGAAGACTTTTTTACAGAACATTTTCCTGATCTCTTTTTAACATATCCCACATGAAATAAAAAGGTTAAAGAAATATAATAATCGACATTTCTAGGTAGCTTATAAAATTTACTACCGTCTTTATAGCATAACATATATAAGAATAAAAACTTCTGATCGGAATAAAGGTATAAATTGAATTTTGATATAATAATTTAAAATGCAAAGTGAGTGAACACAAGAGTTAGCTTCTCCCTGTTCCCCGTTTCAATTCCGCGTTCAATATGAAGTGATAAATTAAAGCATTATATAACTATAACAAAACCTTTGTTGAAGCTAGTGTTGCCGCGAGACGAGGCAAGACGTGATTAGCACGTCTCTTGTATTTTCTCGGCTTGTTCAAGTTTTCTAACACCTTGTTTCACTTCTATCATTCTCGTCTTTTTGGTATTTTCAAATAAAAATAATTATAACTAATAACTGAAATCAATCTTTTGGAGCTTTAAGATTCAGAAAAAGTTTCTCGGTTTCTGATACAATAGAGGATAATCCTGTCAAATTAGCAATATTACCCATTGAAATGTAAAACTAGACTTGATATCATGACAAAATTTGAAAGTGAAATTAAAATTGATTAATAAACGAAAAAGTTAAAAGCATTCAAGGATTGCATTCAAAGGTTGTCCATCTTCTTCTAGCAAAACAAAGTTTTATGTGTAAACTCTACGGCAATATCCACGTGTGACGTCACTAGTTGGTGTCTTTCTCTTTGTTTAATAAAGAATTTTAATCGTTTATATCTTGCACACTAGTAAATATTTTAAAAACCAACTTCACTTTTCTATTCGTGAAGTGGAAATTCTTCATTTGAAGTGATAAAAAAAATTTAGTCCCATCCCCTATTCTTGTACATTTTCTAAGATAGATGGAAAAATATATAGTCTACCTCTCGAATATTTGTAGTCTGTCTATCCAATAATTATCGAATAAGGATTCTTATTATCGTTTCGTCTCTCTTAGCTGCTTTCTCGTATCGTCTTGTTTCTCTTCTCTCTGGCGGCATTGCTGTTTGAAGCAAAGCTATATAAATATTTCTATGTTTGAATCCTACAATAATAAATACCAAAACAAATGAAAGATTATCCAAAAGTGTATTCAATATGCGGTAAACCACAAATCCACAATACAAACTATACAATACTAAAACCACATAACAGTTACATTAATACCACATGGAAATAAAATGATGTGCCTACCTGGATTCCCTAACTGGTCGGCCTAGTCTACCGACTGACTCTTATAATTCTCTCTGGCTGATAGATATACAAACATAAATAATTATGTTCTTTTTATATCACAGTGTATGCACTATTTACACTAAGTGTAAGGTAAAGTAAGTGTAACGTAAGTGATAACTGTCTCAGGCTGCAAAACACTACGATCATAGGGTCCGCTGTGATAATCAGTAGGTAAGAAAAGTGAAGGTGTTTTGATGTCAGTGAACTTGGAATCGGTAGATAGCCGAAGAAAGGCCAACCCAAGTGACGTCATCTTCATATGGCCAGAGCGAAACAGTGATAAAGAAGGTGGGAGTCGTCTCTTCTTTCTTCTCACGTGTCGTCTTACGAGCCCTGTGCCCAGTGAAACCTGGAACGGATTTGCTTATTGAAACTTTGAAAGTGAGAAACTATCTTCAGGACACCTCCGTTTTTACTCTGACCATATACTTATTGTAGTAGGTATCACCAGTACGTTCCTCCACTCACTTCATATAAGCCTTACTAAAGATGTTTTCAATGGGGAGTAGTTTGTATTTTGTTTGTTTTTATTCCTGTCAATTTCATCGGATGATCAAGATTCTCTGGAATGTCCCTCTGGTCCGGTACTCATATCGGATATACATTGTCATTTGTCGATAGTTCGGCAGTCGAATTCTAACTTTGAGAATAGCATAGGTAAACGAAGTTCAAAGATTTTTTCACCGTTGAGAATCGCTATTCATATTCATTATTCAACTAATCATACACTTCGTTAATAGCTATCACTTTTGCTGGATACACGATAAGCTAAGATTTTGATTTTTAGAATTGACGCCATAATCCACTTTTAGTTTATATCCATCAGTTTAGAAGACCGTGATCAATGATTGGTCTAACCATGCCCGCAGAGTAAGTCCGTATCCATTGAAATGGTGTCATTCTTTTCTACGAACACTTATACACCGAGACTAAAAGAACAAAGTATAAATACAATTATAGATTTTATATATACAGGAATAGAACCACATTCTACCGGTAGTACCTACTGAGTTTGAAGTACCCCAGACTAGAATAAACGTTGTATTATAGCAACCACAGCATAATGTGTACTGAGTGTTCTAAGAAAGTGATTGTTCTTCTATACTGATTGATTAAAAAAATTAAAAAAATCGGGTCACTTTGGGGACTGAAAAAAAAACGAGCCAAATAGAGCGATTTCATAAACTAATCCTGTGCAATCACGGCTGTGGTCAGGTAAACGACGAAATAAATTTAAAGCCAAGGCACGGTGAATATCAGTAAAATCAAAATAATGAAAAAAAAATTGGCATAAGAGCGTGTTGAATTTTAATATAACCATTAAACTGGAATAATTTTGGCACCATGTTTGAAGCAATTCTAATATCTATTAAATATCCTGAAACACTCAATAAAATAGGCAACCAAAAGGTATATATAGGTAAATATCTAAACCAAACACATACGTTTCGTTCGAATCATTCAAGATTCCCAAGAGATCGATTCTGGTTTTGAGAATCTATATATGGGCAAATAATATTTTCGTATACATATAATACCAAAACACTTACTACATACATACAAACATGCATACATACATATATAGTTGTGTATAAAGTCTAAATAAAACACCATAAATTTATTGCTCAATTGTGTATTATATATGTTATCATGATCTTCAATTTATAAACATTAAAAAAAATAAAACTATACACAAGAATACAAAAATACATTCAAATATAGAAAATGTATGTAAGAAAAACCTACTGACTCAATAAAAGGGGAATTTCGAATGTGGGCAATAATTTTTAGTGGTTAATGGAGCTGCGAGACTTTACTGTACAACTGTAGATGAGTTGAAAAATCTAAATTCGTAATTCGGAAATCGATAAAATTATTTGAAGATAGAAAAAGTTTCAACCACAAATACCATTTGGAAGGTTTTTATACCATGCATATATGAAATATACATAGTATATTAAGTTTAGTCCCAAGTTTGTAACGCTTAAAAATAATGACTCTAGGAAAAAAATTTTGTCATAGGTGTTTATAGAATCACCTAATTAGTCCATTTCCGGTTGTCCGTCCGTCCGTCCGTCCGTCTGTGGTCACGATAACTCAAAAACGAAAAAAGATATCGAGCTGAAATTTTTACAGCGTACTCAGGACGTAAAAAGTGAGGTCAAGTTCGTAAACGAGCATCATAGGTCAATTGGGTCTTGGGTCCGTAGGACCCATCTTATAAACCGTTAGAGATAGAACAAAAGTTTAAATGTAAAAAATGTTCCTTATCAAAAATTAAACAACTTTTGTTTGAAACATTTTTTCGTAAACATCACTGTTTACCCGTGAGGGCGCCAATTAGGCGGAAATTTACATATGTACTATACTTTATTAGTTATGTATGTGTCACATGTTTGTATGTGTTATGTGATAAAGAAATCAACACTGACTATGCATGGTATTTCAACAATTAACTCAGTCAATTGTTTGTTTTCACTTGTTATGTTTAAAATCAAGCGTTAGTAAAATTTTCATAACGTAAGTGCTGATGGGTTAAAGCAAAGTCTATTGTGATTTCTGACACTAGTCTTTTGGACCTAAACCTTCTTAAACAAACAAATTGTGTTGTCTTTGTGATCGGGCGACAAATCTCTGCAATATCGACTGAATTGCTTCAGAACCCTTCATATACGAAATTAGAGGAAATTTTTTTTAGTCAAATCGGATACAAAAAAATTTTCTCGATTTTTGCAATTTTCTGAAGGGGTAGTACCCCTTTGAAAAAAAAGAAAACCAGGAACATTTTTTGTATAAGAATTTGATGAAACTTGATTTAGGGTAATTTTCACAAATTAAGTACAAAAATCGGGTTCACTTGGAGGAATTGTTTTTCAATTTCGTCCAAAATTCTGTACAAAAAGCTATTATTTCTGAAAAATTCTGGAGATAGCTCATCACAATACTCATTTTATCTCCGAGCAAGATAGATCTTCTTAGTTTTAGGGTCTTAAAATTCGACCAATTTTGTAATTCTACTACAGTTTCTGGGGTATTATATCAAGAAATTGATACCATTGTATAGGATTTTCATCGATATCTCAGGATCTAAGAATCTAATCGTCAGTCGAATCCTATTCTTGTGATTTTGGGCCACAGCTCGGAAATTATAAAAATGGGTTGATTTTATAATTACGGGAGTAGTTTTTGTAATATTTCATGAAAATTTCGTTCGAATAATTCTCATCAAACAAATTTTAAACTCAGATATTCAACTGCCCAGTTTCCAAACATCCCTTATTCTTAATATTATAAAAAATTATAATTTAAGAATAAAATATTCAAACGTGTATATATTTTTATCTGTCATAACTAATCTTAACCGATCTCTGTGTGGGTGTGCCAGTCGTGTAAGTAGGGAGGTGTTTTTGCATGTTTAAAAAAAAGGTTTTCTATGATAAATATTGATGTGATATAAACTCTAAGATAGTAGATATGTTACACAAATAAAGATATCATTCAACTTTTCAACTCTTTTTTTTTTTTAAATATATTTTGTTATATATTTTTGGTATAAACATATATTTATTTATTCGAAAGAGTCCGAACTTTTGAATGCGAACATTGTTTAAAAGATATCTCTTAAAAACATGCGACGGGCAGGTGAAAGAATTCTCTATTAATTATTTGATTACAGTATAACGCCGGTTATCCGATTTAATTGGGACGAAGGTCGATTCGGATAATCAAAAATTCGGAAAATTGGACATAGATTGATAATAAAGAAAAACGAACTAATTCAATGGTATTGAGTTGACAAAAAAAAACGTTCCAACGTCGCAAAACATGAAGTATCTTGCCTCTAGCTTTTAACCATAACAATTGAAAAATTTTCTACTCTAATATCATGAGTGAAAATTTTTTGTACAACCATCCTATATGTACCATACTAGTACTAGTTTAATATGAAGAAAAATTTTTTTACATGGTAACGTTTAGAACGGCTAGAAGGTCTGTATAAATTCAATCTTCAATATTTTACGACTAAAAATTAATTTACCTGTAGATAGATATCTTTTAACATAAAAACATGATGTTGAAATTAAAAACATTATACCTTTCTTATATCGAACGAATAATAAAAGTAACGACTATCTAGAGACCGAATTTAATTTGGTAATTATTCCTTGTTATTAAAAGAGGCAAAAGAAACAATAAACCATCTTACGCAACAACTTCCTAGCGCTATTTCTCTATCTACAAGTATTAAATGAGAAAATTTAAATAAGAAAATTAGTCTTCCATGCATTTCCACAAACATATAATATAGTCGAGTGGCTTGTTTTGAAAATAACGTGTAAGTTTTCTTCACATTCTTCTCATTAAAAATATAATTATCTTCAAATTGATACACTGTATTTGGTTTTACAATTACGATTTTAGAGCCTAATGTCACAAATATCTGGTCAAGAAAATTTTTTTTTTTCGAATTTGTTTGAATACAGGTGATTGTAAACCTTTGTATTGTAAAAAAGTTTTGATTTATTGCACGGTATATAAACATAATGAATTATTTTTAGCTTACCACGCAACTACAAAAATATGTAATATATTGTGTGTAAGTGCTGCATATACATTTGATAATATAGATATCGCTCTTCGATCATCAATACTTTAACTATCGTCGTCTCTGTTCATTAAATGATGGATCTTCGACTCACAATTAAATTAAAATTTTGTTTTTATATTATCGACAACCATTTATTTCTATGGTATTATTATAATCTACAAGAATGCCTTAATGTTTTAGATAGTTTTTTATCACACTCTCTAGATTTTTTGATATAGAAATATCCAATTGAAAAGCATAACCTATGTGATTATTTCAGCCAACTTTGAACGATAAAATAATAATAAAAAGCCCGATGACCTAGGAATATTTTGTGATTTTTGGAAACTTTGTCAATCAAAAAATGTATTTATAAAATTTTATTGAAAACCCTAAAATTATTCAACCCTTGCATATCTCCTTAAAGATAATAAGGAGATATGAAAAACCAAAAATATTTAACCCAAATATTACCATCCTAAATTATTTAATCGTAGATAATCACTCGACTATTATTCTTTAAAATATATTTATTAACATAATAATTTTAGATAAGCGTGGAAACTATCATGTAATGTAATATAATCCTACTTTTAATTACAAATGTATATTATGTATGGTTATGTACGTATATAGTACCCTAATTTACCGACATAAAGGTTCCACCTTCCTTGAAATACATATCTTTATAAAAAAAAAGTAAATGTATATTCTTGTTGGCAATTCTGGTGAAAATTTTACATCTGTGTATTTATTAAATATAGCCATTAGAATGTTTTGTGTTGTAAGATAAACTTTGTGTGTTAAATAACATAAGTTCACAGAAGAAGCATTTGATAAATACGTCATGTTATCGTGAATTGGCGAAAATTTTTTCTAGGTAGGTCCGCTCAATCCAAGTTTTTTATTTTTTATTTTTTTGAGATGCCGTGAACTTTTCTCAATATAGAAGACAATGAAGTCAAAGCTATACTTTAAAAAAAAGGAGTTTTAAAAAAAAAAAAATTAAAAATACGGTATTTGCAATCATAAAGTAAGCTTTAAAATATATACCTATTCCAGTATACCTTAAAACTTGAAGTGTTGTCACCGCAATGCAAAAGGCCGTTTATAAAAGGAAAAATAGGTTCAATTTTTGTTTTGGCGTCCTTGAAAATCCCCATTTTCTAGCTCCAATTTGATGTGTGCCGTTTATTTCTTGTTTTCGCGATATGAGCATATTTGTAAGCGACAACTATAAAATTTCAACAAGATATTATAAAGTGTGTGTTTTTCGAGGCTCACATCTTTGAGTTTGCAACAAACTTTCGTTTGTTTACTCATTTGACAGCAGACTGTTGCTTTGTATTTTTAGTTTAGCTATAATTTCATCATAATCTTGCAAATTGAATGAATTTTTTTGTTAATTTGACGTAATGGATCTGTTAAAAGACCTCCAAGATCGTGCGATCTAACCCTATTAGATTATTTTCTTTGGAAACATGTAAAGTCAGTACTGGTCTACGCCGATAAACTAGAGACACTTAAACACTTGGATGGCAATTTTTCTCGGGCTTTTAGTATCCAAAATGCGCCATCTACACGTCCAGCCACGATTGCCACATTATCAAAATTACATTCAAACATTAATGACATGAAAGTTTACATCTGAAATATTATAAAATACAACCATTAATTTTTTTCTGTTCTAAGGTAAAAGTTTTCTGTAGAAAACATACACAGAAGAACATACACGATAAAATATTATCATAAATCCATTAGATTTTCGTGTTATTCCTCTCGAGTTGTGTTCGAAGATATTTACTTGTTTTCCCAGAAAAGTAGGTTTAAATCGCATTTGTTGTCGGTAATGTTATGTAGTTATTTTATTTTTACCGATATTCATACAAAAAATATTCGAGTAAATCTACTTTTTCTGAAACGAGTCAAGTAGATTTTTAATTTATAAAAAAGATTCTCGGAATTTATTATCTTAATTTACAAAAAAAAAAATATAATTTTGCTTTCTTTTGGGATTTTGAAAATTATATATCTTAAATAACGGTTACAAAAATGAAATTATAGAAAGAAAATGATACGAATATGCAGTTGAAGTAATATTTTAACCACGAAGTGCCAATAAAACCTCCAATAGTGTTTTTTAAGCTCGTTTTTTAATGGATGATGTGTTTTCACAGGTTTCTCGAAAACTAGTCGGTGAAAATAGAAAAAATTGAAGTTAAAACCTTACTACCTTTTATTATTATTTTTCGTCTACATTCATGAAGTTATAATAAAATTCATCATCAAAGTTGAAAATAAGGTACATTAACATATTAGTGAAAAAAAGTTATGTTAAAAACTTCATAGTTAATAAATAACATGGATTTATTAAAAGATTTCTTTTGTGATATACCTAATCGTGCTAAAATTACGACTTTGAATTTATAGTATTTGCATGATTAGTGTTCTCAATATGTTCAATCAACTGCTATGCTTATTGAGAAATCGGATGAATATCAGATTTTATTGTATTCATATGTCAGTCAGTGTATTTTGTATTTACACCGGTTGTGCCATTGTTATCTATCCCCTACGATATTAGATAACAGATCGTAATATTTCGCCAAATTGTCAAACAAAAAATGGTGAGAAAGTTATAAGGTCAATGGTCAGAAAGTCATAAGGTTCAAAATGAGTGACGCTTAATTTAACAATAAGATCGTTGGAAAATGAACTTCAAACGTGTTCTTTAAGTAGTTGCCTACATTATTATTTCCGTATCCCCTCCACTGAAAATTATTGTCCAAATGTGTTATTATTTTTACTTTTCATTGTACCTATGTGGTGAAAAAAAAATTCAATTTTCTTAGATTTATTCTGAAAATATAATTCTAGTAAATATCAGTTTTTCCATAAAGATGGTGATATTTCTCGCAAAATGTTGCACCGATAGAAAATTGCTGCGTGTCTTTTCGCCCATAGACGCAGAATTAATATTAGGGATTTATTTTAGAAAAGAAATCAGTAAAAAAAAAACGGTTTACGTTGAAATTACTGTTTTGAAACTGATATTTCTGCAAAATTTGATCTTTTCGATTTCTTCAAAATTTTGTCTTTGAAATCTTGGCCTTCAAGTGCGTTGAAGGCCAAGAATAATTGAACACCCGGTTGATAAATGTGTATGTATTTTATCAAATATAGAGTATATAGGTAAACTGACAGAAAGCTTATCGAAAATCAATGCAAGAAGAATCTTTCTTCATACATTATTAGAGAATGCATTTACCAGATGCATCAATATAGTTCATGTAAGATTTATTGATTTCATATACACCATGTTACCATCAACAGTAGCCATTTATTACATGCCTGATGTTACAAATAAAGAGTGTTTTCAGTATTTTAGACAGGAATTTTTTAGACTGGCATTTTTCATATTTTTGTACTTTGTATTTGTGAAATATAAACCAAGGTATACAAATTTTAGTCCCAAGATTGTAGCGGTAAGAAGTCCATTTTCAGCTGTCCGTCTGTCTGTGAACACGATAATTCAAAAGCGAAAAGACATATCAAGCTGAATTTTTTAAAGCGTACTCAGGAAGTAAAAAGTGAGTTTGAGTTCGTAAATGAGAAACATTGGTCAATTGGGTCATCTTGTAAACCGTTAGAGATAAAACAAAACTTTAAATTAAAAATGTTTTCTTATTAAAAAAAATAAACAACTTTCTTTTGAAACTTTTTTTCGTAATCCTCATTGTTTATCCATGACAGTACAAATTAGAACAAAAGGTTTGGTGTCCATTTTCTCCAATCCTGTAAAAGATAGGGAGTTTGGAGTTTGGGAGGAAAATTTGTAGCTTCAACTAGTGATCATGCAAATGACTCCCGAAAGGTCGCCATTTGTATAATTTTCTTAAGCTTTTTTATTTTATTAAAAATGAAGGAAGTTTTCATTTATTTTCTTTATTTATTTATTTATTTTTTTTTTTTAAGAAAGTTTATTATTTATGGCCAAAAAACTATAACGGTGATAGGTTACAAATTAGAACGCGTATCTTTCGGTAAGCAGAAACAAATAAACAAAACAGAAAAAAGAATTTTTGGGTCAAAAATTGATATAAAAGCAGCAATAAAAAAAGTTATTTATTTATTTTGGTACAGTAAATCTGGCATTTTGACTGGAAAAAATTACAATAGTGACTCTGAGGTTATAGATCGTTAGGGGGGCATGTAAATAACTTTAAAAAAAATTAAGAGAATTTTAAAAAATAATAATTATAATTTTAAAGTATCAAAAAAAAGGTTTTCCACGGTTTTCATTAAGAAAAAATTTTTTAAAGTTATTTACATGCCCCCCTAACGATCTATAATCTCAGAGTCACTATTGTAATTTTTTCCAGGTCCGGCCTTTTTTTCGTCTATATTGACTGAATCATTTGACAGATTTTGAATATTTGGGAATTGGTTTTAGCTATTTACTACAAGTTTTAGAAGATTTAAGTCAATTGGCCAAATTGGTCTCATTATCTTCGATCTTCTACTTTTTTTATTTTTTAAACTCTATGTAAGTGTGTTATAAACAACATCTTGTACCTATGTAGTTTATAATTTTTATACATTTCATAAAACTTTGTTCTACGATTCTAATAATAATAATAATAATAATAATAAAAATAATACTTATGTTTTGTATAAAGACAGAAAAAAGTATTATACAATACATTTTTATAAGTAATAATATTATTACCAGACAGAGATAGATATAGTATAAAAGTAGAGAAGTAGGTAATAAAAAATATAAAAATACATTGAATAAAAAGTTTTTCCAACAAGAATCATAATAATGTGCAATGAACTTACCTTTGTCAAGCAATAAAGATGAAAATCCGTTTTAATATGTAATATCTGAAAAAAAGCTGCAAAGTTGCACTTTCTTTCTTTCTATCGAAATTAAAAATTGTCCTTCGAAATAAAAATAATTTTTTGGATCGTAGGTTTCTGTTTACGATGGAATCGGGCAGGCAAAAACACCTTATACTTTTTTTAAGGGGTACGTAGCCCTTTGAAAAAATCGAGCAAATCGCAAAAAATTTTTTGTTTTGGAATTGTTTTGGATAAAACTCGGTGGATGGGGTAATTTTGATAAAAAAAATATAAAAATCCGGTTAGCTTAATGACTGGATGTAGAGTTGCTGAGATATCGCAATATTTTGATCGATTTTAGTCCGTATCTCAAAAACTATTCGATCAGTCATCAAATGCACCCGATTTTTGTACTTTTTGGGTTTAAATTATTTTATATACTGAGTTTCATCGAAATTGGAGATAAACAAAATTTCTCGATTTTTTGCAATTTCTTTTAGGGGTTATCTCTTTGAAAAAATCGAGAAAATCGCAAAAAATTTTTGTTTTGGAATTTAATAAAACTCGGTGGATGGGGGGGGGGGGGTAATTTTGATCCAAAAAGTATAAAAATCCGGTTAGTTTAATGATAGGATGCAGAGTTTCTGAGATCCATAAAATCCATAAAATTGTGAACAAAAGGGAGGATCAGTCTTTGTTTTTAAAGGAGAAATTGTCCAGCAAAGCAGTGTCAGTATAAACATTGCCCGAGCTCAATCTTTCTCCGGTTACTTGATACTGTCTGAAGTTAAAGATTTTATTTGTCGAACTACCTGACAAATTTATTTCTTTGGATTTAGACATTTCAATATTTATTTAATAAAACAACATTATTTAAATGTTATTATAAGTTTGTTTGATTATTTTTCTTGGAAAGGCAATATTCTGTTATCTTACCAGAACCGGATAAAATATTATTGTATAAGATGATATATTAATACCTGTCGCTATCGATCAGTTTTTTTTTCAAAGTTACGTGTATTGATTATTCTTACGACACCGATTGATAACATGCTTAAGCTCTGGGTTTGTGTTGGTAGTAAATATTAAGCCAATCAAAGCCATTTTTCGTATTTCTTTATACTTGGATATTTCTATATTTATTTAATAAGATAATATTGTTTAAATGCCATAATCAATTTGTTTGATTAATTTTCTTCGTAAGAAAACATCCTGTTACCTTACAAAAACATGAAAAAATAACCATTTTGCATAAGGATAGAGTGGACAATACCTTTCAAATTTGATCTTTTTTTCGTTATTATTTTTATTTGGACAGCGATAAGAGGCCTAAATTATATAGGGACTCAGCAGGCGTTAAAAATATATAGATTTATATTAAGCAGTCATAGTAATTTAGAACAATATTGCTTAAATGTATGAATGTTATGCTTTATAATAAATAATTAAGCATTTAATGGTCTTTACGTAGACCACTACTGCTAAAACTCCAAGAACCATTGGTAACTATTAAGCAATGTGATCTTCGGCAAAAACAAAGATTTTACCATAATTTTAAGTAAAATTTTAAAATAATGTCTATCAAGAATCTGATGGTTCTTCCTTTATGATTTTTATACCATTTATATATATACTAAGTTTAGTCCCAAGTTTATAACGCCTAAAAATATTGATGCTACGAACAAAATTTTGGTATAGGTGTTCACCATATCATCTAATTGGTCCATTTTCGGTTGTCTGTCCGTCTGTCTTGTCTGTTTGTCAACACGATAACTCAAAAGCGAAAGAAGGTATCAAGCTGAAATTTGTTTACACATCTTGTAAACCGTTTGAGATAGAACAAAATTTAAATATAAAAAAAGTTCCTTATAAAAAAATTAACAACTTTTGTTTGAAACATTTTTTCTTAAACATCACTCTTTACCCTTTGGGGCGCAAATCATCTGCAAATTATATGGTATGTATTATATGGGAATATCAGTTCTAACAGGCTATCAACTTACATGACGTAAAAAAAAAACGATTCCGTAATCAATACTGTCTATACAGGGTATTTCAACAATTAACTCAACCCATTGTTTTCACTTGTTATTATTTCCTTTTACTTAAAAGTAAATACAAGCAGTTTTTTTTTTTTTTTTGTATTCATTTTTTATTATTCATATTTATTTATTTTCATTGTTTTTATTCTTTATTATTTTACTTGTTTTTTTTATTCCTTATTATTTTTATTTGCTTATCATATAATCATAATAATAAGTACAAGTACAAATGCATATACAAGTATTGCTTTGTTTTATACTAAAACCTACACAACCTACTTACTCTGTTTGTAAAATGTTAGAAAACTTCTCGCTATGTACTTTCTTTTTTTGTTTTTGTGTTTCTTTTGTTTTTTTTTTTTTCTTTCTTTTTTGGAAAATTTGTTCAACAAACATCATAACATTTTGCTTTCGTCTTATCTTTAGTATGATGTTTGGAATAAAACTGAATTTACATATATTAGTTTCTACACTGAAAATGAATTAAATATAATATAGACAGACTTTAATAAAATATATTGAAGCTTATAATGCCAAAGTATTCAAATGATTGGATGCAGAGTTTCTGAGATATCGCAATATTTTGATCTATTTTAGTCCGTATATCAGAAACTATTCGACTAGTCATAAAATGCACCCGATTTTTGTACGCTTTGGGTCAAAATTACCTTATATATTGAGTTTTATCGAAATTGGAGAGGCCATTTTTTTTTAGGTGTACACTTTTGAAAAAATTGAGAAAATCGGAAAAAAATTTTGTTTTGGAATTTGATAAAACTCGGTAGATGGAGTAATTTTGATCCAAAAATCACGTTTATTTAATGATTGGATGCAGATATTCTGAGATATCACAATATTTGAATCGATTTTAGTCCGTATCTCAAAAACTATTCGACCAGTCATCAAATGCACCCGATTTTTGTACTTTTTGGGTCAAAATTACCTTAAGAGGTTTATCATATAATTTTGATTTCGCTTCCTTTCACTTGTTTTTAAGAATCAATTAAATGATAAGAGTAATTGAAACCAAAAATTGTCGGATAAAAGGATAATTTTTTGTCACGGTTATATAACACAAATAATATACGAACACATTGTACATCATAGGTACTTTTATTATATAAGCGCGTACCGGTTATAGAATATTTAATTTGCTTTACAATTTTGAAGAATGTATTATAAAAACTTTCATTCGAATGAATCGGATAAGGTTTTAATAACTTTTTTCTAAGTATTTTTTTCACCTTTTGTCTTATTCTTGAACAGTTTTTTACTGTTCTGACATATTTATTTGTAATTTTATTACGATATTTTTATTATTCAATGCAAGAAAAAATAATTACGGAACAAACAAAATTATA
This sequence comes from Chrysoperla carnea, assembly GCF_905475395.1. Classification (NCBI taxonomy): domain Eukaryota; kingdom Metazoa; phylum Arthropoda; class Insecta; order Neuroptera; family Chrysopidae; genus Chrysoperla; species Chrysoperla carnea. The sequence goes on from NC_058337.1 coordinate 132,719,405, forward strand.
TTTTGTTAAACCTGTAATTTGGGGATCCATTTTCCAAACTGTGTTTGTTTAATAGTGTAATGGTCGATTATCAAATTTCGTTTGAAAATATACTTCTAGATTGTAAAGCTAAGCGTCTACCACCACAAGTCCGTCCTCCTGCTTTAAAAGCACTTCCAGCAAAACAACAGGTTCATCGAAAATTCTTCACTAATATGTCTTTGTCGATTATCGGGCCATTTTTGAGCTTTTATTTGAAATCTGACTAATAATTTATTTGAGATATTGAAATAGAGAGCAAAAGAAAGCCTTCCCTTCTTATAAATCATTCAAATCTCAAAGAGCCAGGTAGTTATTAAATCTAAGAAATTTTCTAAAAGCTAAATTCGATTTGCATTTCGAATGTTCCGCATCGTTTTAAAATATTATCAGCAGTTATGTGATTGCTTTGTGCCTTTATCGTTAGCCTATAAAAACTGCTATTATTTTAGAATATGGGTCGTGCCTATTCGAACGAATGAGAGGCTTGGAATAAAATCTTGAAGCAATCTTGGAGCTTCCCTTTACAAAATAGCAATAGCTTTTAATGAGAAGCACTGCATGAGCCTGGTTTTTACAAAATAATGCTATAGCATCATGTTTTATAGTTATTTCGGTGTGAATCGTTCTAGAAGTACACATTTCGAGCTACAGTTCCATGGAAAAACCTGAACTTCCTTTCTCAACTCAAAAACTTAACATAAAAGATCGTGACTTTATGAAATATGAAAAGAATATCTAATTATGAAAATCTAAAATATTCACCACAAACGAATATGACATAGCACAAGCAAGGCAAACTCAATGCAAACACAAACGTAGATTTTAATCCACAATATGTGTGACGATGTAAAGAGAGAGGAACAGGAAAAACAACAAAACACCAGCTGTTCACTGTTATTTTTGCTTACAAACTAACGTAGGTACTAACATACTTTACACTAGGCTACACGGAACGTATAACGTGTAACGTGTGTAACTATTACTACAACAAGGCAATACGTTCATATCAAAAACAACATATACCGTTTTACATATAACTAATATAGAAAGCTTTTTCAAGCTGTTCTAAGTCGTCCACTGGTGTAGTCTAGACCTGAGACACCATCACTAAACTAATTTTCTCTGTGTTACAAATTATTGTATATTTTTGTATATATAGTGTTTATATTAAATATGGCATACAGGGTGGAATAAAAAAGAAGTACGATTTTAAGAACATTGTAAAACAAACATCCATAAATTTTCCCAAATATTAGAAAAAAATTATTACCTAGGAAACTAAAACTTTTTCAATCGATTTCCGTTTCCATGAATTTTTAGAAAATGAAATATCTTTTTACAACTGTCAATTTGTACTTTTTGTCAAAGTTTTATTAAAATATAAATAGAAAAATTGATTAGGGAAAGTTATCAAAAGTTAAAGAAATCAGAGATAATTTAAAGTAAGTACAATGCAATTTTTATGTTACGTCATAATAAATATCCTGATCAAACCAAACGTGATGTACTCACATATTGGATTGACTACTAATTCATAGGTATGTCTTTTTTAAAATAATATTACAATTATTTCATTCAGTTAAAACTAGAAGTAGCTATTAAATTAAATTCTCGAACGAGAATCAAACGAGTATTTGACTTCTAAAATTAATACTTTAAATTTTCCATGTACGAAAAGAACATTCTTCCTACCGGGTATCCCATGACACCTCTGGATATGTTTCGTCTTAAATTACATAAGAAGTTATTGAAGGAAATCACACAAAAAAATCATTTGGCAATCATTCACGCGATGATGAGATTTATTCACGCGTTAAATTTTCTTTCATTTTATTGAACTGATTTCTTGAATATTAGAAATGACTATTTTATATAGAAAATAAATTTACTTATAGGTTATGTACCAGTCAGAATGCTTACAATAAAAATTATAATATTCATAAATCATAAAAAAAGTTACTGGCAACAACGTTATTTGTATTTTTAGATAGACAAAATAATGAGGGAAAATTTGAAGTATTTTTGTTTTATAGCGTTTCCAAAATTGTACACTTGTACTGCCCCATTCTGTATTTTTCAAAAAACATCCTGTACATATTTTTTGATAATATGAACGTTCGTATAAAACAAAGTGCTCCTGGTATGATATATTTTCTACATGCTGAGCTTAATGATAACAACTTTACACAAGCGTATACTGACCTTTTTCTACTCTTGTATGTGTACAAGATCTCATACCACAAATTTTCTCAATTTCATACCTGGTTTCCTTCTTTACTTTTATTTCACTCTTAATATTAAATTTTGTTAATAATGAAGAAAAGTTTATTAACAGTACTCGTTCATGTTGTTTTTCCTCTTTCGTCAATCGATTTTCTCTAGAAATAAAACTTTCTATATAAATCAATTTCATCGGCACAAAAAAGCTGAAGCTTATCGTGGAAGCTCCATACTATTGGAATAGATTTAAAAGTCAACAATCATATATTCATTAAAATTCTAAGTAATTAATTGATGTATCTGCTTTTTATAAAATATTTAGTTCATTTAGTCAGAATGATTGAATAAACACAACTTAAAGCAACTTTTTCGAGTTTAATATAGAAACCATTCATTAGAATTTGCTTTGTGAGAATTTTCCTAGTACTTCTTTTGTAAAACTATTTCATTAATATTTTCTCATTAAAAAATTCGCAGAAAAGACATTCCACAACAATATCCGATTTGTGGTCATAAATTGTTAATCTTTCAAATAAAAGGTAGATTAGAAAAGATTGATTGCTTCTCTACAATATTGTAAAAAAGTTTTGGATTATTGCACGGTCCATACATATAAACCAAATACATGCTTTGTATGTGTTATTTTTAGCTTTACAATACCACGCAACTACAAAAATATATAATATATTGTGTGCAAGTTCTGCTTATATATTTAAGAATGGGGATACCTATTTTCAATCATCAATACTCTAACTTTAGTCGTCTCCATCAAATAATGGATCTTCGATGAACTCGATTAAAATTTTGTTTTTATTTCATCGACAACCTTATATTTTTATGGTATTATTATAAACTACAAGATTGTCTAAATGTTTGAGATAGGTTTCTTATATCACTCTCTAGATTTTTTGATATAGAAATATCCAATTGAAAAGGATAACGTATATGATTCATCATTTTTTCAGCCAACTTTGAACGATAAAATAATAATAATAATAAAGCCCGAAGACCTAGGAACTTTTTGTGATTTTTGTAAACTTGTTAATCAAAAAATGTATTTATAAAGTTTTATTGAAATCCCTACTATTATTCAATCCTTGCATATCTCCTTAATTGATTAAAATTTGTAAACTTTCCATATTGCAATCGTAGAGCAATTTTATCTTTTATTTTTTTAATGTATTTTACAATTTGCTATGTGTTGTAAAATCTAATACGGGAAAATTAACAAGATTTCTTTTAACAGCCTTTTCAAAATTGCACACACGTTGTTCTCATCTTTGATTTCTTTTTAACAGACATCCATGTTTGACATCGATAATTAAATTCCGTACATCCTTGACATAAAAATTTTCTTCATCAAAGATTGCAAATACTTTTTTTTCTCTCGAAAGTGTATATTGCGATGTTATCCATTAAATACATTGTATTGAGAATTTAAAATTAAAATGAAAATTGAATAGGAAATTTTTTTTTTCAATTAATGAATACGTTGAAAATACAATGGAAATCAGTGACTCACCTGTCTGTCATTGTGAACAAAACTATTCTTACGAGACTAAATAGTAATGAAAGAATTTTTCATATTAAAATATAAACCAGGCGTTTACTTAAAAGTTATCCTGGTGTTGTATTTCCCAAATGAAGAATTTCAGTTGAATACTTTACCATTTCAAAGCTAGCTTAGGTTAGGTTTAAGTACAGCAGGAGTGTTTTGGTGTCAACGGCCTTGAGATTGGAGCGGTCACCAAAGAAAGCCTGATACAAAAGAGACCATGCCCTTATGATAAAACTTAGACATTGATAGAGAAGATGCAACATCATTTCCTCCTCCTCCCTTCTACGGCAGCTCTTGCTAGAGCCATGATGCACTGTAAGGCTCATTCTTTAGTGTGCCTGCCGCCTAGCCAATTTCTTGTAAAAGCTCGAACAATTCTGCTTATAGAGTGAAGTGAGATAATATTTTTGAAAAGTTTATAATTGTACTCCAACTTTATCTTGTTCTTCTACCAGAAGTTCGTATCTCCCTCCATCTTAGATTTACCTTTTTGAAGGTTTCCTCATTCAAAAGGAACTTGCACTTCGCAAAGGGAGCTCACGGATGTTTAATGATGCTTGTGCTTGACAACGTTGTGCCTTTTCTAGCGAGGTCCCCGACTTCACAATTCCCTGAAAGGTTCCTGTGCTACCTTTGAGAGACTTTAAAGTTAACTGAGGCAGACTTTTCTTTAATCCAAGTGTCCACGGACGATATTTGCACAGTTTTAAAGGATCCCTTTACTATAACCAGCCTGTGTGGCTACTTCAAAATTTTTAATACATCAGAGAACATGTCATTATTTTTTTGAGCATCAGAAATTTTCTATAACAGTATTCAAGGCTCTTTTACAAGTGCCGTGCCCTTCTTTGCCCTTGAAAGCCTGACTTTTCAGAAAATGGCTTTCAGACTTATTCCTTATGAAAAAATTTCCTATGGTCTTTTAAGTCGTACGGTAATCGGGAAAAGATTGGCATATATGTTCAACCTTATACATATAGCAGATACTACTTGAATAATCGGTTTTCTTTAGCAGGCTGAATGAATTTTTGGAAACAGTACCTACCCCAAACAATCCCTATTCAGGGAACTGTAAGTATATCTTTATAGAATTTCTTGCATCTTCTTATATTGGAAATTATTTGTGTTTCCATTTGCAGCTTTTAGAGATGTGCATTGCCTCATCGCCTCAATTAGAAGAAACGTGTCAGAAGGAAAAATATTTTTAATATCAATGAAATATTGGAAAGATAATTTTAAGATTTCGGCTTAAGGCTGGTCCGTAGATGGTACAAACTGTTTTCGCAGAAATTGCGATTGTATTTCGCCAATAGCACACCAAATGTGCATTGCAAATGTTTAACCGTCTTTGATTTATCGACGCGGAGAACCCTTATATTCCCAAAGAATATAAGGGTTGCATCTTGGAGGCTAATTACAGACCATTAGGTCCATTAAGAAAAAAAATGCATACATTTTTATGGAAATATTCTATAAAAGAAAAATTTTCAGCAATTTAGCATGCGATTATTAGTAATTGCCTGTTGTCAAATCAGACATCAAACAAAAAAGTGTTGCCAACTTAAAGATGTGAACCTCAAAAAAAAAAACTTTTTTCTACTTTGAAACACGCTGTGTATTAATAATGAAGAAAACATTGTTATAAAGAAAATGTGATATTTCCGTTTTTACCTGCCTAACAATATAATATTCAATGCGACGACGTACATACATACCTAACAGCAATAAGGTGTTGTGGAGGAGACCAGGTTCACTGTTATCCTGTAGTTGAAAAGATATATCCTAACAGCTAGAATATTATTTTTGCATGTATAAAAGATACAAAGTGTGAGCAAAAAGAAAACTGCGGTCTCACTAAATTATCTAAATCTACACTTTCAAGCTGTATTAACTCTTAGAGCTTAATTTTAATCTACTTATAATTATCCGATTAACTTGAAAATTTGAAGCCTCATCAAGGTGTCAATATGACAATACAATAAATAAGTTTATCGTTTTATCACGACGAAAATTACCAGAATAAACTGTAGACAGACTTATCATTATTACTTTCATAATATTACCTGGAAATATTACTATTAATCTCAACAATGAGATGGTTTAATGGCTACGTTGCCCGCTCTTCATGCGGAAAGTCATCAGATCGAAACTCATTCACGTTGTTAGAATTTTATTTTATTCTACTCAAATTCTATCTTTTTTGTACTCAAAGAGTACACAATCTTCAATTTAGCGCAAAGACTAAAAAAACCAACTTCATTGCGCTTAAAAGTGAATTGTTATTTTAATTGTAATGTTAAATGCAAAGCGTGAGATTCTCTGGACAGCTATTCTTTAAAAGAACTGATTTGACGGATAATGACCACCCCACGCTTTAAATTTTACATTATAATTGAAATTACTATGTACTTTTTAGTGCAATAAAGCGTGTTGTTTTAGTTTTCTTAAACTATAATTTATTTACCTGTAATACTTATAATAAAAATAGATTTCCATTTTATGACATTTGCAGTACTGAAGAACAGGTACCGATTCTATCCTCAAAGTTAAACTACAGACTCGATACATTTGACAATCGATACCTTTTGCTTCCCGCAAAATAGGCTGATAAAGACAAATACGACAATATCGAAAATTGTTGTATTGACCGTGACCCAAAATTTCTTTTAAATGCCTGGGAAAAAAAAACATAGCGTTACCAAGCCAATTTTTATTAGTTTAAATTTCGTAAAAAATAAAATTAAACTTTTCCAAACTTTTAAAACATAGAAATTTTGAATGTAAATAATTATCATTCCTTTTTTCCGCTACCTTTAGACTCCTTTGAGAAAGACTCCTTTTAGAAATTTCCTGTATTGTTCAAAATGTAGAAAATCTACAATCTATTTTTGCGACTCTCTGTAAACTGTATACAGTGGTATAGTGTCAGAAATATTGTATATATCCCATTCCAAATCCTGAATTGTTCCTATATCGTCCCGTCCGTCTCTCCACCACTTTTCTTTACCATTTCCCTGTCATTTATTGTTTTATAATAAAATACATTAGCTCATATTTTACTTTCAAATAAAGTGAAAACTTAATACAAGAAATATCCGGCACAGGATTCACATATAGTCATTACTATGCGGCGGAATTTTTCCGGCCTTGTCCCGAACTACGACACGATATAGAATATACTTGTTAAATAACAAGATATTTAACAACTAGAATAGTTAATTGTTTGTATACCTTGAACATGCATTGAAGTGTTATATGCGAATTTTTAAGCTCAGAAAAATATAATTTTTTAGAAAAACGTATATTGAAAAAAATGGAAGTTTCAATTTTCGGGAATGCTTCATTTTTAACAAAATAAATTTTTATGTGAGAATCATTTGTATTCATTTTTGGTCGACTCAATAACGGTCGTTTCAATAACGCGAAACGAACTAGTTTACTTTACGAAATACTCCAAAATTAATTTAGATTCGATTTAATGATATTAATAAGACTCAATTGTAAAAATAATTTGGAAATTAAAAAAAAAATGTTACAGCATTTGGCTGGAAAATCAATTAACAACAAATCGAAATAGCCGTAAGGATATTATCTTCACTGAAATAAATTACTTTGATTTAACAACTTCAGTATGGGTGTAAGATAATCCACCCATATGCATTATTATATAAATCAAATACAGAATCTCCTTCGGGCAAAGATCTTCCTGGAACAATTTACAATTATTTGTTTTGATAACACAGGCAAATTTGATCCGATCTTATTGGAATTTTTTTTGAAACCCACTAATTTTGGGCCATTGTTTTCAGTTTTTAGCTAGTTATCACTAATATGCTTTCTTCCAGGACCAGGACTTCGCATTATCAAAACCGACTTAAGCTAGGTTAATTTTGATCACAAAATTGAAAAGTATGGTCCAAATTTAGTAGGATTACATACTTAGTTTTTCAAAATTGGATAAAATTTGGATGTGATAGAGCAGAATTAAAAATTTTTGGATTCTCATGACGTCATAAAGTTAAAAAATTGGATTTTTTTGATATTACAGGCAAATTTGTTGCGATTTTATTGGATTTTTTTTTGAAACCCACTAATTTTGGGTCATTCTTTTCAGCTATGATGTCAGTTTTTAGCTAGTTATCACTAATATGCTTTATTCCAGGACCAGGACTTCACATTATCAAAACCAGCTTAAGCTAGGTTAATTTTGATCACATAATTGAAAAGTATGGTCCAAATTTAGTAGGATTACATACTTAGTTTTTCAAAATTGGATAAAATTTGGATGTGATAGAGCAGAATTAAAAATTTTTGGATTCTCATGACGTCATAAAGTTAAAAAATTGGATTTTTTTGATAACACAGGCAAATTTGTTGCGATTTTATTGGATTTTTTTTTGAAACCCACTAATTTTGGGTCATTCTTTTCAGCTATGATGTCAGTTTTTAGCTAGTTATCACTAATATGCTTTATTCCAGGACCAGGACTTCACATTATCAAAACCGGCTTAAGCTAGGTTAATTTTGATCACTAGATTGAAAAGTATGGTCCAAATTTAGTAGGATTACATACTTAGTTTTTCAAAATTGGATAAAATTTGGATGTGATAGAGCAGAATTAAAAATTTTTGGATTCTGATGACGTCGTAAAGTTCAAAAATTGGATTTTTTGATAACACAGGCAAATTTGGTGCGATCTTATTGGATTTTTTTTTGAAACCCACTAAATTTTATTAAAATGAAGAAAATAATTTTTCTTATGAATTACTTATACATGAATATTTGTTAAAGCCTGAGAGTCTCTGAATTATGATTGATATTTAAAAAAATTATTTTCTGCTGCTTAGGAAGTATTTTTTTAAAATAATTTACTGTCCGGTAAAATGTGAACAAAAACAATGGATATAAATTTGTGGTAACAAAGAACACAGAATGTTATTGAAAATATGAATCATCGGTAATAACAATATCTAAAACAAAACAACTTTTTAAATTTCCTAATTTTATCCCGGTATTCCCATGTTGGAATAATCAAAAACTTATATGAAAGAAGAAGCCACCCTATCCCTATCTCATTTATATAACGCAACAACGTATAGAGATGAAAACAGATGTCGAAGTGGATTGTAGGTATATTCGTATTATATACTTTGTGACATCTGTGTCACTAAATACTTCTCAATGTATATATCATATGTACATCATTTTATTGAATATCCGTTGTGTAATCTCTCTTTTAAATTTCTATCCCAATTTTTAGGCTGAAAATTAATATGTACTACTTTTTGTGGGTGATGGATGTCTATTAGAGTCTGTAATCGAAGGAACTTCTCAATCAATGTTTAGTTTACTGTTGCAAAATATAAGGTGTGTGAACGTTTTGGAAAATTTTCCAATTTTTGCTGGTTTCATTGATATATGACTTATGCGCTAAAGTCGATTCGAATTTTGATATCTTATGACCTTTTGATCAAAGTGTTTTATTCAGATTATTCCACCAACATCTAATTTTTTATAAACCAAGTAAACTTTTAAGTAATATGTTATGTAGAGTTGGTTGAGTATTATCCAATAAAAACAGATTATACATCCCTGACATGAGGATTAATTCAAAACTTTGTGCCTTTTCTGTCTAGAAAAATTGTTATTGCCAAAGAAAACACACTCGTCAAAAGTTGTTAAGAGCAATAGGGGACATTTGCGTGTGTCCATGTCTTTGACCTACAATTATCAATAAACTTTAAGTGTATTTTCTTTCGAATAAATGCAATAATAATATATTTTTAACGTTTTTCGCAAAATATTTTAAACAAAAATTGGCAGTTTTTTATGAAGATCAATTTTTTAATCTAAAGAACTATTTTATATCTAATCGTTTAGTATGTAAATTGACTATTAAAGATACCCGAAGAACTGGGTCCAATCCGATGTCAGAACATTATGTCCCCCATCAAACTGTGCAACTTTTGTTTAAGTTACATTTGATTGGTTATCTACAAAACGAGATATTTAGGAATATTGATTAAAATGGACCACCCAGTATATTATAATTCCTATATATACACATATGTATCGATTTTTGCTGATTTTTAAAGTATTTTGTTGTTTATATTGAAAATATCGAATACAAAAATAAAATTGTGGACAGAAAATAATATAAATATTTCATTCAATTATTTAATCACAAAATGCCAGTAAAACCATCAATAAAGCCTATAAATTGAAAAATATTGACAATTTTTTACAAAAATATGTTAAATATAGTCTAAAAAAATTTTAATTGCTCAAATTTTTAAGGGAAAAAAAGTAAAAACTGCAATAAGGATTTAAAAGACTTGAGGGTTTTAATGGTATTTTGTGGTTATAACAATACTTGAATTTCATATTTGTATCATTTTCTTCCATAATTTCATTTTTGTTCGGATCATTTTGTTTCAGAAAATGCACATTGGTTTCAGTTTTCAACAGGTTTTCGCTTAATAGCGTATTATTTGTTAAATTCAAAGTACCATATCAATTCAACCCCACCCTCTTAAACAAAAAGTTTTATCATTATTATAGTACATACAGTCTTTTTCCTATTATTTGCTGGTAAATAATACATACATACACATATTATATAAAATAAAAAAAAGTTATATAAATATCAATAAAGCTATCTATCACTGTATCACTGTATCACAGAATGAAGTGAATCTATATTTATTGCATAACTATTCTATGTTTGATATATACCGAAATTTAATATTTGGTTAATAGATTTTTATCAGTTTAATGGCTTTTATTTGATATTGTGTTGTTTTTTGTTTTGTGTCTTTATATACTTTTTATTTTACATATCTATTTTCTATATATTCCAATCTGTTACGTGTGTGTTCTTGCTGAAACACGTTGAAAAAGAACAGGTGTATTGACGGTTCAATGGTACTTCTCTCAATATAGTAGGAGATCGGACTACATTTTTTGTATCACTTCAGGAAAAGAATTCTAACTGGACGTGCATACAAATTAAATTGTATTTTAAAAATCTTTTTTACAACGCCCGCTCGAGAAGTAGACTTTTCGAGCGCTGTATGTCACCTTCAAAATACACAATAATCGCATACTTAACTATATGTGTTTCATAAACGCACATGTTCGGTTATAGACTACATAACTGCACAGATTCCTAATACACTATACTACTATAAAATATAACCTCACGGATACTGTCTGTATTACGTTTCTCACTTTACTAGAAACTACTGACACGCCATCTGACGCCGCGATAATAACATGAAAATCATAATATACTAAATAATTTATGTTAATATTTTAACATAATTTACATTTAAAATAAGTAAATAAATCATTTCTCAAATTGATAAATTTCTCTCAAAGTCAACTTCCCGAGCGATTGTTGTAAAAAGTATTGAATGCTACTTGCGGAATAAGTAGCAAATATGACAGTCGTGATTACGGCATTCGCTCTAAGGTTATGAGACATTCTTATGAAGATTCGTGTGGATGTCGCAATTCGCCTACGGCTCGTAGCGACATCTACCACACTCGTCTTCATAAGAATGTCCCATAACCTTACGCTCACGCCGCAACACCACGACTGTCAGATTATTTGCTACTTATCCCACATGTAGCATTAATAACTATAATTATATGTATGCAACATATGAACGTTTAAAATTCCTAATTAAACAAGGTAAGAATCTTCCCACTAGTGACGTTATACGTGGGTATTGCCATAGAGATTACATATAAAACTTTTTTTTGCTAAAGTGAGATGGGCAACCTTCAAATGCAATCTTTAAATGCTTATAGTTTCTTCGTTTTTAACCATTTTTCATTTCACTTTCAAATTTTGTCATGGTATCAAGTCTAGTTTTACATTTTTATGGGTAATATGGCAAATTTGACATCAGGATTATCCTCTATTGAATTAATATGAGAACGTTTCGAAAACTACTTGACGTTTTCGTTTTACGCACATCTTTTTAAATTTTAGGAAGACAGCAGAGAGTAACCATAATCGTACCCTTTTATTTTAAGATATTTCTATTTGAGTGAGAGCGAACGTGATACCTGAGAAGAAAGAGAGAAAATAGAGTTATCCAAATAGTAGTTGTATTAGTGCAGTAAATTTGACAACGCTACGATGCATCCCATCTGCTGATACGGCATAGTAATCAGTACAAGGCCACATTACAGTAGTACATTGTTCAACGTTGCCGGTTGTACAATTTACTTCTGGATTAGATTAAATATTCGATTACGAAAAGTAATCTTCATTTATTGTTGTTTCTTAAGCCTAAGCAGAAAGTATTTCTAATTGGTTTTAGTTGTTACATATATTCTAGTTAAAAAATATAACTGTATTGAATACGGCTATCCACCAGAAGTATTGTGATATCAACCAATATGGGCCAGTCACCCATACTGGTTAACTCACCCGCCATACCTATTGCCAATGTTACTGTAACCTCAATGGTCAAATCAGTATGGCGTCCACACTGATACTAACATAGTCATATCCACATAAAATTTCTCACCATTATTGTCGTCCTGTGGCTACCAGAATGCCAGACACCCCAGGACAGCCATCAGGGAATATACAAGACAATATAAAAATACAATTTTATACACAGATAAATTTTTATACCAGATATTGTCATGAGAATTAAATGATCAAAGTAGAAAAAAAAAAGAATACTATATGTATTTTATTCAACCGTTATCTATGTAAATAAATATGGATGAATAGATTTTATATAAGGGTACATATTATCTATGTAATAAACCACCCCTTCTGTTTTATCAAAAAGTTCATAATCTTAGCGAATGTAAATATATTTACACAAAAATATGAAAAATAGAAGACAAACGGGGGCTTAAAAGTTTACTTTTTATCTTTTAAATTTAATGTTTATCATTGATTATATGCGTATCGACTCTCGTTGAATAAATAAATTGAAATAACATGCAGTTTTTGTTTAAAACAAAAATAATTAAGATAATTTATTATTCGCTAAATCAAGTGTTTATATGTTCATCAATAGTCGATCAAAAAGTTATAATGAAAAGTCAATTACTCATATTAGAATTTCGATACTTCCTTGACAATTTTCTTTTCATAGTCGAATTGAATTTTCGAAGATATAAGTTTCAGCTAAATTGATGATAGACTGATTATGAGCACTTAGAATCATGATGAGACCATGGCCATGGGACAAAAAGGATGCTTTGTTAAATGATTAATACATGCTTCAGACTTCGTTAGTGGTTTCCTTTTTCCAAGTCTACCGAACTAATCTGTATGACTTTTTTCGAAAGTGCTGAGTTTTTTTTAAATGGGCATGATGACGTCATATTTAAGCTATCGATCTGAAAAACGCAGGGAATTTGTCGGACACTATAACCACCTGATAACATTAAAAGTTATTAAAAAATAAAATAATTTGTCTGGTAAAAATACTGCACAGATAGGCTTGCCTACCACCTCAAACATGCCGTCCTGTAGTATTTTTGGTCATAGTGTCCGACAAATTCCTTGTTCCGTTTTTTCAGGGCTATAGCTTAAATATGCCGTTATCATGTTCATTTGAAAACTCCCGAAGGAAGTCGTAGAGAGAAGTTTGGTAGTCTCGCAAGAAGGAAGCTACTCACGAAGTTGCTAGTATGAGCCAAGCATTTTATAAAGCACCCTTTCGGTGAAACTTTCTAATAATGATAAGTATCGTCCATCTCAAAATCTTAAAATGAAGAATTATGACATGACGAGTTTATGAATTCTTCTACATCGCGTTATTTCATGAATAATTTAATGATTGAAAAATTAATGAACGATAACTAAGTTCACTCATGTATTTGAACAACATTGTTGTAAATTACTATGGTTTCCTTATATGCATTCATTTTAAGTAAAAAAGTAATGAATGGCGCTTATTACAATGCTAGTATGGTATAGAGACAGAGTCTCTTAAAGTGTCTGAAAATACTCGTAATAAAATATTAGCGTAAGATCCATAGTTATGACAAAAGTTGATTATTTCTTAGTAAGTTTTATTTAACATTTAAATTTCTTATACACATTAAAGTTTTTGGAAAAATTGTATATTGTCTTTTACAAATAATTTCGAGATATTTATGAAAATTGCAGTAAATTTGTGAGAACAATTAGTGAGTATTATTAAACTTAAGTAACGTTTTGTAGAATATATTTAAAACTCTCAAGAGAGAAAATACCTTTATTTTCTTTCATAAAAATTTACTTATCTAAACGTTTTAGATTGCGAAAGAAGAAAGTTTATGTTATTTTTGTAATAGTAATTTTTCATAAAGAATATTTTTAAAGTCAAAATGAAAAATCTGATACAAACTCCACATAACCTCTGAGTATAGTTTAAAATTTATAAATAGATATAAACTGTAGCCTACAAAAGATCAGAGGTTCGGTTCTTGAGAATTAAGCGTTCGCACGGAAATAAACTTCATAGTCTGATTGATTGCAATCTCTCCTGCCTGACTCAATCTCTGATTCAGTCGTTCTTTTGCCATGACAAAATCGAAGAGAAGCACGTTCCATCATTCTATCGTCTTACTTTGCAAGTATTTCATTACTCAGACTGATATCAAAGCGGCGACAACAGGTACGGTAGCTCTCTGAGCATACATTCATACAAGGACATATATACTCTCAATAAGGGTATACAAGCCAAATAGCTACTGACATACAAAAGTCATCACGGGAAAGGGGAGATGATACTCGTCTGAACTCGCATGTACTCCTCGTATTGCGTCTGACTCGAGTACAAAAACCGCATTTTTAGCGAGGCTGGACAAGGCGGGGCGAAAACAGACGAAAGACCATAGGTATGAACTCAACATTCTCGTTGCTCACTCACCTTTTTGCTACTCCATGGGAAGCCATAGGGGCATAAGGAATTTGCAGAAAAACATAATCCTATCGTCAACATTCAATGTGACCACCCTTGGTTTATTAAATTGTTTCTCGCTGCGTTACCACAAGAGATAGATTTTTCACTGTATCCACTACACAGAGGTAACTTGAAAAACAGTTTTTCCAGTACTATTTTAAAATTGTAATTATAATAAAAATTCTACCTAATATAAACATGACTAGTTGTTATTATAAAACTCGTACACCTTTTTAACTTGTATATGTATGTTGTGGTTGGTTAGTAAGAGTTATTGAACTGTAAGTCTGTAGTAAATTCATTCCAGTTCTAAGTTAACTTGAATATATCCAACGGAATATATACAGAACACATCTGGATATATTCAAAGTTAATGGTTTAATAAAACTAATAGTTTAAATAATGTTTTATTTTATATATACATAGGATATTCATATTATTACAAAGCTGTAGTGAATACCATCTTTACGAGTCAGACCAATTTTTCCAGAAAAACTATGGTATTGATTGCAAAGATTCAAAAATGCTAGAAACATACACCTAAATATATCATAACCTCTAATCCATACTCTTGCACAGCTTCCCTCCAAATATATATTCTCCTAAATAAGCTAACGTGCACCACCAACTACCTCACTCGTCTTACTTCGCAAAAATCGCATTGCAATGGCTGACATTGGAGTGGCATATGCTGCTATAATCAAACTTTTGAACTAAACTGCACAAATAATCACGCGAATACGGAGATGCAGCTCTCCTGTACTCGTCTGGGTTCCTCGGGTTGTCCTTGACTAGGATATAAATAACCTACTTTTAAGCAAAGTAAAGCAAGGCGATGACACACAAGTATCACATCCACATTCTGAGCCTTTCCCAATCTTATGTTATATCGCGGGAGTGTGGAGGAAGTTTGAGATTATCCTATCATATACCGTTAGACAGGTGAAGATGTCTTTACCTGGTTTCCCGCAAATGTGCCGCATTGGAAAGTTTCATTGTGAATAAAGGAAAATTCGATTTCCACTTTTTGAGGCAACTACGATTTTGTAAGGACACACAGAAAATCTGAAACGTGAGAAAATGCAAGTTCGAGCCGTGATACTCAGATAAAAATATGCCCTGTCTACGAATGGCAAAAGAAACCTCACGAAAGGTAAAACAAAATTTACAAGTAAAAAAAAAATTGAATTTTATCGAATTGGTCATTAACCATCTTCGATTTTTCTTTTATCGACTAGCATTTTACCTACTATTAACCTTTCTGCCGAAAATTTTTTCACATAATCGTAAAAGACATTTCTGACCTTTCCAAGAAGAGAGCGAAAAAATAAAGCATCCAAGTGTGTCACTATATTAATTATTTAAGCGAATATTGACAAAATAGGTTTTGTAACTTTCTTGATATACGATTCCTATACAGCCCAATTTTTTGTTAGCCTAGCCAATTTCAGCGCGAGCTAAAAAATTTTTTATTTCGTTTTTCAGGTTGAAAGATCAATCATTTTCTAAAAGATAGTTAAAAATAAAGTTTAATATTATTATTTTATACAAGTGCAGTGCATTGTATAATAATTATATTTAAATTGTTATTAGAATAATCTATATTTTTATATAATAATTAGTAAAATCATATCATATTATAGAATACGTATTTACATAATCATATACTTATATGGATACAAATAAAATATGCAATTCTATAAAACCTAATTCTAATTTATAAAAATGCTTATCGTTTCAATACGGCTTAGTTAGACACTTCTTTTATATTGAGGTAAATTTTAATAAACATTACCCCTTTAACTATCATGTAGGTCTTCAAAACATGCATAGCTTTCATATGAAATTGAATTTCCCTTACCAAAGGTTGAAAGAAGTTTCAAATTAATGTTGATGACTAAAACGAAAAATTTGTTTTCATCTTTCCTTTCCTATCGATTGATGTAGATTCAAATTCAGCTACTCAAAAACTGCAGACAAGTATCGATAAAATACAACATTGGTTGAATAAGTGGCGTATTCAAGTTAATGAGATGAAATCCGTTCAAGTAACGTTCACTTTGAGGAAAGGAACGTGTCCAGCTGTTATAATGAACGGTGTCTGTTTTCCACAGTCAAATGAAGTCAAATATCTAGGTATACACCTTGATAGAAGACTTACTTGGCGTAAACACATCTGGTCGAAAAGAAAACAGCTAAACTTGAAATTTTCTAATTTGTACTGGCTCTTGGGTCAAAATTCTAAGCTATCATTGAACAATAAAGTGTTAGTGTATAAAACAATACTTAAACCTATGTGGACCTATGGCATTCAGCTATGGGGATGTGCTAGCAATAGTAATATCGAAATCCTGCAAAGATTTCAATCAAAAGTGTTACGAACAATTAGTGATTCCCCGTGGTATGTACGTAATGACGATATTCACCGAAGTCTCGAAGTGACCACAGTGCGTGAAGAAATTGCGCGTTTCAGTGATAGATACCTGACACGCATTGAGCAGCATCCAAACTCTGAAGTGATCAAACTCTTGGACAAGTGTGACAGTGTGAACAGACTAAAGAGACAAAACGTGCTAGATTTAAAATTTAGGTTTTAACAGTCATTGTGAACAGACTAAACAGTCAAAATGTGCTAGATTTAAAATTTAGTTTTATTTAACATTATCACTAGATTAAGGCTATTCTTCATATACTTAGTTTAAGCATATTAAGGTGATCACCAGTGGGTAGATTACCGTTCAAGTTAACCTTTTAGTCACTAGATCTATTTATAGTTCTTTTAAGAACTGATAATAGAAAATTAGGAATTAAAAAAAAAAATCTTTCCTTTAATCTTTTATAACTTAAAAAAAGTAGTATTTTGGTTAATGAAATACGAGCTCCAGGGCCATTTTGGATAAAAGGCTGGATTTTGTTTATATGAAATTTGACAAAGTCTAAATAAATTCTGAAAATTTAAGGGAAGAAAATACATGGCACAAAATGCTTTTCAAACGAAGATTGTTTGAAAATTTTAGAAAAAATTTTATTTTTCGCAATGAATTTAATATGAAATTTGATTTTCATGAAGGGATATTTTTTTTTTTATGAATTACTTTTCCTATTCGTAATCCTTTTTTTTTACAAACCATTCCATACCTATAAAGAGAATATTCTGCTATATAGCGTTACAAATCTAATTTGCATGTAAATTGTTGACAACATTGGATTAAAAAAAAAATCGAATTATTATACATTTTAATATGTAAATATTAATATAACACCTTTAAGGTAAAAACCGACCAAAAACCAAAAATTCGTATACATATATGTACACAAATAATTGTGTAAAATATAAATAACAAATTAATGTAGGTTTTGTTTTAAAACATCATATGACTACCATTGCTAACAAAAAATTCACAAAACATCAAATAACTTCTACATCTCTAGATGAAGAAACGCTCTAATTTAATTATAATTAAAAATATCTTTCTTTTGAGATTTGAAAAAAGGAGTTATTCAGGGGCGTAGCTGTCTTTTGACCTAGGAAAGTATTTTTTTGCTGGAAACGTAATTTTACCGAAAGTGTTTTTACCTATGTCTCAAGTGCAAGTTTAGGGCTACGTACCCAATTAAAACTAAAAACGAGGTATTTATCTTCTAACGGATAAGCAGATTTTCACAAAAAAATACCTAGAAACACTTTTGATGAAATAATCTTTCAAACAAATAAACAAGTAAAAATCGGTTCGCCTGTTTAGGAGGTATGGTACCTGATTTTATGTTGAGGGTCTCTTCTATATTATTATTGAAATCGATGGTAGTCATATATTTTTATTCCATTCTAAAAATCGAGGATTTTTAATGCATTCGTGCAAGAGAGGAACAGTTCTCAAAACTCGAAATTTATTTGTATCTGCACTAACTTTATTATGCACACGGAAGTAAAAATAAATTAATACAGGTTAAAAACATCATATAACTACCGTGAAAACAATAAATATGACAAAACATCATTACCCAATTCTTAAAGTATGTACCTAATAAAATCAGGAGGTAGTTTTAGTAAATAAAAAATCAATTTAACATTAATTATCACACAAATTAAATAAATGCCTTTTGTTTTGTTGTAGACGGAAAATAATTATTGTAAAAAAATATTTAAATATAATGATGATGATACAAGAAGAAACGCCTGAGTCATTTAAAATATAAAAAAAAAAACTTTAATGGCGTGACATAATTCACTAGCGTAAAACAGTAATAAAAATTATCGTAATGTCTTTAAAAACATTAACAGAAAAACGTTCTTGATAAAGTATGAACGTGTATCATATCGTTTAGAATTTAGTTGTGAAGATACAATTTTAAACATCTATACAGGGTGGTCCAAGTTAAAATACACGACTTCATATCAAACAGAAGATAATGTTAAAATAATCACTGAAACTAAATATCGGAAAAGGCTTTTTCTGGATACATGGTGTAGAAATTTCGGTAGAAAAACGGTGTATTGTGAATATTGACAAAATATATGTCCAGAAAACTTGAAAAGATGATAGTATGAGCTAAGTATCTCTTATAATTTAACGCTTAGGTGATGAATATCAATGTCTCATGCCTGAGGAATTTCATAACTTTTTTTAAGCCACCGTTTAGTTATCTAACCCATTTTTATACCATGTATATATGAAATATACATAGTATATTAAGTTTAGTCCCAAGTTTGTAACGCTTAAAAATAATGATGCTAGGAAAAAAATTTTGTCATAGGTGTTCACTAAACCACCTAATTAGTCCATTTCCGGTTGTCCGTCCGTCCGTCCGTTCGTCTGTGGACACGATAACTCAAAAACGAAAAAAGATATCTAGCTGAAATTTTTACAGCGTACTCAGGACGTAAAAAGTGAGGTCAAGTTCGTAAATGAGCATCATAGGTCAATTGGGTCTTGTGTCCGTAGGACCCATCTTGTAAACCGTTAGAGATAGAACAAAAGTTTAAATGTAAAAAATGTTCCTTATCAAAAATTAAACAACTTTTGTTTGAAACATTTTTTCGTAAACATCACTGTTTACCCGTGAGGGCGCCAATTAGTCGGAAATTTTATAATATGTACTATACTTGATATCAGTTATGTATGTGTCACATGTTTGTATGTGTTATGTGATAAAGAAATCAACACTGACTATGCATGGTATTTCAACAATGAACTCAGTCAATTGTTTGTTTTCAATTGTTTAAATTAAGATATTTAGGAGATGTAATTTACCGAAATGGAGATTTAATTTTTAAAAGTAGAAGATTTTTTTACTTTTTAATCTACAAGATTTAGAGCAACATTATCAAAAATGTATGCCTTTCGTAAACATTTGGTATTCACAATTTGTTAAAATTTCAATTTTTGATTTTTACGAAACGATTTTGAATGAAGTTACAAGATATTGCTATCTTTTATGATATTGTTTGTACTTTTGAACACTTTCAAAAAGCTGAAGTTTTCGATGGTGAACGTTTTTTGTCTATAGTGCCCCATCTGCATATAATCGTAATCGTTAGGTGGTAGATATTTTTCTGTTTCGTATATTCATCTTCATTGTCTGTTTTAAATAAAAATCTAATAAAACACAAGTATCCACCAGATACCTAAATTATTACCATAAAGAATGTATGTATATATATATATATATATATATATATATATATATATATATATATATATATATATATATATATATATATATATATATATATTTTAACGTATAGCTAGAGCTATCCATACGCCTTACAGTCATTTTAAAGCCCTTACTTGTACTCGTTAAAATAAAACACAAAATTTATGCTGCATAAAATAAAATTTAAAAAAAAAACAACACGATACAAATTAAAACAAGCGTTTAATATTTATTTATTACAAAAATGTAAAGAAAAAATGTAGAAAATAGAAACGGATTCAAAAATTTTTCATAAAAATATATTTTAAAGGAACTAAAAAGTAACAAATAATTTTTTCTAGGAGTCACTCATACATCACAGGTAAAAGCTTGAAGCGCTCAATGTAAAATATCAAGGATGATTCGCTTCGACTTCCTCAAGCTTTTACAAATTGTCATTTATGAGTCATTCATATAAATAATTATTTTCTATACTCTTTAGAACAAAAAAAGCTTGTCCTTAATTAAAAACTTTCAAGTGAAAAGAAACAAACGACTGAGTTAACTGTTAAAACACCCTGTATAGAAAGTGTTGAGCATAATTTTTTTTTTAATAAATTAGAAGAATTTAAAAAACCAACACAATTATGGCTACCTTTCGGTCGTCATTTATTTGTCGTATTTACTAAAATTTTATATCGTCGTTTGAAAATTTTACAAGACCACTAGTTCGTTGAAGCTACCTGCAAATTTTTAACTACCTATCTTTTATAGTTTTGGAGATATCAAAATATCGACCAATTATCAGAGGGAACCGATTTTGGTATTATTTGTGTCAAAATTACTCTAGAAAATAATCTATCCCCAAATAGAACAAAGTATTTTTATTGATTTTCCTAACTTTTTTACTCCTTATAAAAATCGGAAAAACCACAAAAAATTTGTTTCGAAATTTGTCGAAACTTATTCTTTAATGTAATTTTGACTCGAAACATAGAAAAATTGCTTGATGCTAATTGTTTTTGGATCCCAGTTACTATAAGAGCACTAAATCGTTATTGTTAGAATGAAGTGTATATTTTATAACCCACGAACTAAAGAAAGGGGTGTTATAAGTTTGACCGCTATGTGTCTGTATGCCTGTCTGTCTACCTGTCTGTTTGTGGAATCGTAGCTCCTAAACGGATGGTTTTGAATTTAACCGATTTTGATTTTTTTGGGTTCGTATGAAAAGTAATTTAATGGAGTCTGTTCTAGTGCTAAGCTTTAAGTGCGAGTTTAGAGTTCTGTACCCGAATAAACTAAAAAATTGGCCATTATTCTCGGCTCAGTTAGGAAAAAGGTAATTTAATGGAGAGAATTCTTAGATATGTTTCAAGTGCAAGTTTAGGGTTGCGTAAAAATTTGTCGGGGTTTTTTAAAATTTGAAAATTTCACTTATAATATTTAAATAGATATTCCAGTTTTGAAGTCGGTTAAAAAAAACCGAGTACTTTATGCCGATGAAGAGAATAAACATCTTGTTTTTTTTTTTTTGTTGTTGTTTTTTTATATATATATATATTTTTTTATTAATTGATTGTAATTTTAAATTAGTTTCATTAACTTAATTGAATTTTGATTTAAAGTGCGTTTGTTCTTATTCATTTATTATTCATTTTATGAGTGAAGACGGCGAAAATGGAAACGAAGACCTAATTTAAAAAAAAAAAAAAAAAAAAAACAGAATATATTAATGATTACATTCTTAAAAAACGGACGGATACAGTTCATTAAATATTGCATTTTTGAACAACCATGTTGGAGCTAACCATGTCACGAAAAGTTTACTTTAATTATTTCATATTTTTGTTGCCATTTTTTTTTTCTTATTGAAATGGGGCAGGGATGAAGAATTCGAAAGCGGTTTTTTAAAACTATTGTCAAGATTAGAAAACACACCACTATTTTTTAGAAACAAACGATTTCTCTAAAGATTTAGAACTTTGTATATCTAGCCCACATATTGATTGATTGCCTTTTTGTTACAGATAAAGTTCATATCGGGTGTTAAATTCACAGAAAGATTTCCTGTGAGGTATTGGGTAGCCGTGTGCTCTCATAGTTAATGCATTGTTTAATTGCATTTTTTTTAAATAATAAAAAAATCGATTTTTAAAAATTTTATATTGACTATATGACTGTGTTCATTTCCTTGAAAATTTAATATCAAGCGTTTCAAAATTAGTGAATAAAAGACTATTGTACAACGAAAAAAGTTCATTATATGTACCTACTCGACAATATAGAATTTTTATTTTTTGTATTGAGTGTTAAAAAAAAGGATTTTGCAGCAGATTTTATGCAAATAGGTGACTTCAATTCGAATGCACATACCCTTTCCTAATATATTATAAATGTGAAAGTGTGTATCCTTGTTTGTTTGCAACGCTTTCACGAAAAAACTATTGAACCGATTTTAATGAAACTTTACAACAAGTCTTTAAACATATTCTTTGTGGTTTTTTATCTATTTCTTAGATTTTTAAAATTTTACAACGTGAATGGAACAATTTAAGCACGAACATGCATAAAGTAAAAATCGTGAGTAAAAACTGTTGGTAGAGAAATTTTGAGTAATTTACGAGTAAATTTTTGGGAGAGAAACACAATCAACATTTTTCTTCTTCCCTGAAAGTAAAAAAAAAATTATTTTTATTTCACGAGAAGCAGAAAAACTTTAAAACACGCATACAAAAACTATTGGAAAGCTTCGATTCATTAAAAAATCGAGCCTTTCTTTTGCTGGACATAATTTTCTGGGACAAATAACTGCATTTTTTGGGCAAATAATTTCTAAAATCTGGGGACCGGTAATTACTTCGCCCTTTTTATTTTAGAATACAACCAATACATATATTCAGACCTCTGTGCAAATATAAATATAGAATTTGACCTGTTTTTTTGTTGGCTGTTGTATGTTGTTTGAATGTATCTTCTTGTTTTTTTCGATATGTTTTTTACCAGTATCAATATATGTTGTTGGCGAACACGGACATGTAAATACTTGTAAAAATTTTTTTAAAAGAGTATTATTAATGCTAGTTACTGTGTACACACGTATGGTTTTATAAAGTTCATTTTGAAAAATTCTACTTTCCGTATTAAAAAAAAATACTTTTTACGCCAGTCAAAAGTAATTCTAACATTAAAAATAATTCTATATTAAAATCTCAAAACTCGATTTATAACTTCCTTCATTTTGTTTGGAATTAGAGAATGGGAAACTACATTTTGCAAGCAAAAAAAAGTTGTGCTCCAGATTGTCGCACTTTTTCCAGTTTTTAACCTATTACGGAGGTAGCACAACTTTGTTTTGCTTGCAAAATGTAGTTTTATATCCCTCAGGATTCCAAATAAAGCAGTCTTTAACCAAAAAGAGATTTTTCTGGCGTATTTATAGAACAAACGGAGTAGTTAAAGTAAATGAAACATTTGGTTACTTAAAACTGTGAAAGCAAATATACATTTTTTTTTTTTAAATAGGCAATTTTATGCTCAATTATGTTTAATCTGGACTAAAAATGTTCAAAGTGGCTCAAATGTTGGTCAAGAATCAAATATGAATTGCAATAAAGGCTTAAAAACTAAAAACGGTTGACAAGTGTAAGAAGGGGGCCGACAGTGTCGAAAATTTCTACTAATTTCGTTTCCCTTTCCCCTTTATTTCGAATATGACCGCTCTATCATTTATATGTTCTATGAGAGAAAATGCTCCACATTGACTCAGATGCTTCTTTTCCACGTGACAGAAAATTAGGGTTCATGAATTTTTTTACGTGCCATATCCTAGAATATATGTTTCAAGACAAAGTTTTTAGCTATGTTATAGTCGTTTGAAGGTCATCTCCTCTTTTCTAGTTGTAACGGATACGTAGCTATAAACTCAAAATGGAAACATAGCTAGAAACGTTTTCCATTATATTATCTTGCAAAAAAAAACATCAAAATCGGTTCATCCGTATAGGAGCTACGATGCCAGACATAAACACACAGATAGGTACACAGATACATTAAAGTTACAATATCCCTATTTGTCGGAGCCATAAACTCAAAGTGGAAACATAGCTAGAAACCATTTCCATCATATTACCTTGCAAAAAAAGAATCAAAATCCGTTCAGGAGCTACGATGCCAGACATAAACACACAGATAAGTACACAAACACATTAAAATTACAATATCCCTATTTTGTTAACCGAGGGTTAAAAATCTCACTAGAAAGACATCAAACTTCAAAAGATCATTGTATTTTAATAAGATTAAAATTTAAATTAAACTAAAATAAAAATATAAATTTCAAAACAATTTTCTAAACAATTAATAAAATGATAATAATAAAATAATAACATTCATTTATTTATAGAGAGTAGATAGATACCATTTTTAATTATAATTATTTTTCAAGAGTGTTCAATGAGTTTTTCAGTTTTTTATTTTCAGTTTTGTGTTTTTATGTTTTTGTATTTTGTATTTTGTGTTTTTCAATATAATTAAAATTGTTTTTAATTATAAATAAATTTTATGACGGAATATTACAATAAAAATATATACAAAAACGTACTATTTTATATAGTATATTACAAGGTGATGCAAAATTTTCAACATGTTAAAAATTAGAATAACTTTCCTTCAAACCAATTTTTTCAAATATTTTGACGTCATCAAGTTCTTATTATAGGAATGGTTGAAAAATTTCTGGTACTACAAAATAGATATGATCGGAGTACAATCATAAACGTTTCGATGATCTTATATCACTTCAAAAAGCTTCCATAATCGCTTCAAAAGGCTTCTTTGCGGCTGTCAAACGGCACTTGCTAGATGGCAGACACGCTGAAAAACTAGGTCTACTATTGTAGAATCTATCACGGTGGCAAGGTCGAGGAAATGCTACCTCATCTTTTCAGTTAATGTCCAGCTCTTGCCAAAAGAAGATGGACCGAATTGAGTCAGTCTTTTTTGACGACCACTCAAGTCCTTGACATCAAATCACTCTTGAAGTTCTTAAATAGCTCTAAATATTGCCTAGACTAGTTGCTAAGGAGAGGGTAACCCTCTTTTCGGTATCACCGTGGATCCTAAGGACAAAGTGTTTTCCATCCCAGGACAGCCCCTCTAATCTAACATTACATTACTGAATTTTAGACTATACAGCATTGTTTTTTTACTTGGGTATAAGCTTGCGTGAATTTTTGGCCACAGGTTCAACGTCTCAAACATTTTAGGGTCGTAGTTCTTGGGTAGGCTAACAACAACAATGATGATGGGCAATTTTGAAACACCTGCGTACATACCCAGTGTTTTACAGCAACTTAGAACAAATCATATGAAACAATAAGGAAAAAAATGCTTAGTAAAGGCTAGCGTGCAAATCTTTGACTTATTTGAAACAAGTGAAAAATTTGGTAAGGCGTAGAATACTCAATATTTGGAAAAATGAGCAAGAGCTTGAGAAAGTTGTCCTGATTATTATCTGATGGTATCTTGCATCTTATTGCGATAAAAAGAGAAGTGTGTGCTTAAATTTTTTGTCAGCCTGTATGGTGCTATAAGTGTACCTCTGTAAGTAGAAAGAGATGGGTAATATTATATGTTTGTATGAAGAGATATTACCCACTTATACGAGAGATGAGAGATGAGAGATAATCATCAAAATATTGTTGATGTTGATGGGTGTAGTAGAGTACTATTTGCACTGTACAACAGTGAAGTAATAGCATCTATATTATACTTGTATATAGGGTGGCTATTTAAGGTAGTACCTACACGAAAGTGATATTTCAAGAATTTCTCAAAACTCAGAATACAAAATATTTAATTCATAATACACATGCTGTTAAAATTAGAAGATGATTTACCATGCCATACATGAGATATTAGCAATTAAAAGTGACGCAATTTGTACGTGTACATGGGAGAAGCGTATAAAAATACACAAATTTACAAATATTATATTTATTTATCAATGAATGACGTTCACCATCTCTATGAAAAACTAATATAATGTAGAATACTATATTTAGAAAATATATAAAAAAAAATAAAAATTATTTACCATATAGTTTCGATAAAAAACTTAAATAAATAACTCGTTTTAGCGATGTTTTTTTGTAGAGAGGATATAGAAACTAATGGTAAACGTATATATCATAGTGTGTGTCTGTATACGTATAGGAGATAAATTAGTGTGTAACTACAGTCTTGTGAAAATAATATATGGTATATGTATAATAGTCATAGCACAGTTAATGCACTGAATGATAGTATTAGTCCAAAACTTTTTGACTGGACTGTCGCGGAGGAACTACCTTAATACTCTAACAACATGGAACAGTGTATTTCATGGGTTTTTATTATATTTTCCATTTAAGGATGTACGAGTGCTAGGTCAATTAAAGACTTGATTTTTTTTATATAAAGTTGGACTAAGGCTAAATCAATTCTGAAAACTTAAGGGAGAGGGGTGCCTGATTTATTAAATAAATAAATATCTTCAAAAGTAAGCATATTAAACCTTATGGGAAAACGGTAGATGTATGATATGTTTTCATAGATTTCTCCAAAACTAGCCGGTGGAAATTAAAAAAAAAAAACTATTTTAAATAAAAACCTTCATAAATTATTGAAAACAAGACAAAAATTGTTGTGCCCGACTAATTGAGGATGTATGAGCACGGGCGAGAGGGCATAAATTAAAAAAAATATATCTTTTCAATTATTATATCGAATTATAACTTGACAATATAAGACAAAAAATAAGAATACAATTTTACGATGCCTGGTGTAATTTTCAAAATAGCGAAAATTGAAAATTTTGTTTATTTAGCTTTCGATGTTTCGAAAACAAAGGCAGATTTTAGTACTTTAACTTTAACGTAAGTTAAAGCGCATCACTTTCTGGGGAAGACGTATTTCATCCTTATCGAATTCAATAAAGAAACAAATATTCGATTCAGTGGTCTTAAAACTACTCTCGAATCGTTGCCAGCTCTCATACCATATTAAACAACCAAAAGGTTGCAATGAAATAAATTGTATCTGATGAGATTGAACTTTCGTGATCTTGAAGCTATTGCAAAAAATTTAAAACAAATAATAGTTTCAGGTGGATCGACCATAGAAAAATCAGTGGACCAATCTGTATTATAGCATCATTCAGTCAATGAGTGGGTACGTACGTAACATCTACTCTGTAACCATGCAGTTCTGTGATGATGCTATACATAATAGTCAACGAGATTGTACTCGAAATAACTGATATATATAAAGGATACCGTATGAAATGTATTTACAAAATACTTTTCTCGGAATAGATATAGTAATGTGATTTCTGGGAATAAACATAGAAATTTGATTTATCGGAGTAAACACATGAAGTACAGGAAGCTTAGGTAAGAGTGGCTGTCATGAGGTAAGAAGAAGTAGACCATTGGGTCCATTGTGATAAGGAATGAGTGTTGGCCCATCCTCTGTCAGTACATGAGGAACCATTTAGAGCTATTTCAGCACACCAGGAATTCTTTGGACTCAACCTCATGGCTGGACAATGGCAGACAAAATGGAATATCGTCTCCTCCTTTTCACCGTGGCAGCTCATATGGAATAATCATGATATACTGTAGGCCCAGATGTTCAGCGTGTCTGTCGCTTAACCAAAACATGCTTAGAAAAATAAGTACATAGAAATGTGCATAATTTTCAAGGATCGACGGGCTCTGCGAACTCCAATCTTTAGAGTACAATCCCTCATCTTTCGTCAGTTTGGATACAGATACTGCCTAGAAACTTGACAGCCCCATGGTTCACAATTACAAAATCTGCAATATTCCTTGTAAGATCATCATTTTTTCTCTATACGTTTGAAATTGCCGATGTTATTAGGTTTATAACCAAGTGAAATCTACAAAATTGTAAAAAACCGACAAAAAACCGGTTTTTCCATGTAACTATCTCTAAACTGATCTGATTTTCTTGAAACATAGCTAAGAACACTTTTCATTAAATTAGTTTTGATATAAA
This sequence comes from Chrysoperla carnea, assembly GCF_905475395.1. Lineage (NCBI taxonomy): Eukaryota > Metazoa > Arthropoda > Insecta > Neuroptera > Chrysopidae > Chrysoperla > Chrysoperla carnea. Next base: position 132,747,827 of record NC_058337.1, read on the forward strand.
AATCAAAAGCGGTTCATCCACAGGTACAATGCCACACACAGACAGGCAGACAGAAAGACGCACATACATACAGAGGTCAAAATTTTACCCCGCTTTCTGCCCCGGGGGTTAAAAAAAAGGTTCAAAATAAAATTATTTGTTCTATTATAAGAAATTGCAATCTAATATAAATTATCCTTTATGTTTTACCAGTAATTAATGGAAAAAAATCAATTGGCCGCCATTCAGCACAATGGAGGCTTCGTTTAATTTTTGTCATTGGAATGAAAATTGTTCCAAGTTTTATTAACAAAATAGATGTTTTCTCCCTGTTATATCCTAAAACATTTTTTTAATTATACATGTATCCCGGCTATGAACCCTTTAGTGATACGGAACTATCTCATCACTTTCCGATTAGTTATTTTTTTCCATAGTTTTCAACATTTTATTTTCATATTAGACATGTTGTTACGTTTGTGTATTACCTGATGCTCTCTGGACAACCAAACATATTTTTTAAAAAGGGTAACAAATAAATTCATATTACCGAGGCTGGTTGGCTACGTTTTTTTTTTTTTTTTTTTATATCTGGTTTTGAATTAGTGACCAAATACTCTCTAAATTATTATTATTTATAACTTTGGTTTATAATATATAAAAATTTTTTTCATTTTGCTAATACTTTCTAACGTAGCAATTTTTTTTTTTTAAACTAACTACTAAAATTGACAAAAAAAAAAAAATAACATAAAACGAACCAGCCAGTCTTTTTTGTCGCGTCGGGTATTAAAAATTATCATACTTTTGGAGTTGCTGATTTTAAAATTACCCGTATAAAGGATGTTTGAAAACTGCACAGTATTATTTAAAGTGTGTGTTTTCTTGCTTAAAATAAACAAAAAAGTTCAACTAAAATATATTCGAGAAAAACTTTATTCTTGGTTTTCCCAATTTGCTAAAAACTTGGGAATATTTCCAAAAAATATGTTTCAGAATTTCATTTAAGGTGGATCGGTTGCTTTCAATTTTATACTACATTCTGATCTTTATTTTAATGAAAATATTTACATAATTCTTCGTCAAATATAAAAAAAATTCCACGAGATTAAATTTATAAAAGTTTTTTGCTTTTTACATACGCCCTTCAAATTTTTTCTTATGTATGAGTCAGAAATTAATATGCATAATGGCTAGGTTTTGCGAGCAACTTGCTGATAGAGTAGCTATCGACTTCAATATTCTGAGGAGTGATAAAACTCCAATTGCCCCTCTTTCTGTATCTGAGCTTGCAGTTGTAAAGGAAGTCATTTGGTACCCGTATAACTTTTTTTTTTTTAGTTTTCTATATTTTTTCATTCGACAAAAAATCTTAAAGAAGTTTTGAGAGAGTTCCAATTCTACGATGTTGAAGAATACAAACGCAAAATAATTAAAAAGTACAATAAAAATGCTGAATATTATTTCTAGAAATGTTTTCTGTATTTCTAGTGTAAGGAATGTCGAAAGAAAATAGAGAAAATCTATGTAACAATCCACCCATATTCGACGTTGTTTGTTTTTTTTTTCTACATAATAAATGTGCAAGAATAAAAATTACTTACAAAGGCAACTAGTCATATAGGTGTCTACAACTATCGTATTATGTACCGTATAGTACAATGTAGGCGAGCGGAAATACTTCCTAAAAAATACAATTTAAGTCTGGATTTCTTAATAAAATAATCATTTCAAACATTAAGTTTGACCGGAAAATAAAGCAATGCACGAAGCTTTCTGTAAATAAAAAGCTTGATTTTTTATTTGCCTTCAAAAGTAAGCAAATTAAACACTGGTTTTATGGTAAAATGATAGAAAGAAGATATGTTTTCATAGATTTCTCCTAGTTTTAAAAAAAAAAATATTCAAATTAAAGTTTAAACCTTAATAAATTATTGAAAACGAAATAAACTCATTGTGCCCGAATAATTAAGGGTTTAAGGGCACGGTAGTGGGACACAAGTTAAAAAATATGTATATATATTCAATTTTGATGGTGAATTATGTTATAACTTGACAATTCAAGACGAAAAGTGCCAATAAAACTTTTCCGATATCTGGAGTAATTTTCCAAATCTCGAAAATTGAAATTACTTTTTAATTATATAGCTTTCGATATTTCAAAAACCAAGGCAGATTTCGAAAAATTTTACTTTTTTTTTCATCCACATTCATGAAGTAACAAAATTCATCATCAAAGTTGAAAATAAGGTACAAATCATATCAAATCCAAATGTAAGAATTGAAAAATTGATTGCAACTTTGATTTGCATAATCTTGAAAACTATTATAAACTGGTATTTAATCTGAAAAGTGGGTTAAGTCTGTGATCTGGATGCCAATCTGTAAGTGCTCCAGATTTATTCAAATGTAATTCAGATCCTTTTCAAATATGGTTTCACTCGAGTAAGAACATTGTAAGCTATTTTAAAAAAGTTTTTCTCTTCTTATAAAAAAAATGTAGAGTTGTAGTCTTTGCACCTCTCATGTAGAATATTTACTGATGCAAGACATTGCAAGCAAACCTTTATAATGCTACCAAGCTAAAAGAATATATGCACATAATATTCTTAGAAAATATACAGAATGAATATTGTCGTCTTTGCTGCCTACGGCGAAGGCACAATACAAAGGTATTTCTTTACTGGAACATATAATTTAAGGGTAATATTCAAAAGTATACACCTGAACGAACACAAACAAGGAAAATAAGCCCAACCGAAGCCAAAACTATCATTTTGGATGCTCTTTTTCAGGTAGTACGAATACCAAGCCAAGTATAGATTTATTGTTGAAATTATTGAATTTTGAATTATTATGAATTTTGTTATAAATTCATGAATGTAGACGAAAAATATGCATAAAATTTATCGGTATCTGCCTTGGTTTTCAAAATGTATATTGTTTTAATTTTGTACCCCCACTATCGTGCTCATAAATCCTTAATAAGTCGGACACAACGAATTTTTTTATGTTTTCAATAATTTATTAAAGTTTTTACTTTTAGTTTCCCCGACTTTTTTATCATTTTAAGACTTTTGGAGAAATCTATGAAAACATATCGCTTATCTACCGTTTTACCAGAAAACCAATGTTAAACATGCGTACTTTTAAAGTCATTTATTTATGTCAATAATCGAGCAATCTCTTAAATTATCTGACTTTAAGAGAACGAAAGCAAACCGTTTTAGGATTTCTACTCTTCACTGTTTTTTACCCAGGTCTTGTCATTAGGAGATGAACTAATTCTCGTTTTCGTCGAAGTTCGTTGGCGACTCTTGTTGTTTTTATACAGCTCTCAATGGTTCAGGAAGCAGTAGGCGGAGATAGGCCAACCCACTTAACATTTTGAAGGTGTCGTCTCACTCCAGGAAAGCCAATCAAACCTAAATTTACCCATTTATGGTTTCCACATTTCAAGTTCCTCCACAGCATAGACGTCTCATAGTGAAGCTATAACTTTTCCAGGTTTCAAATAAAAAAAAACCTTTTAACAAGTATATTTTGATAAATGATTTAAAAAATTTAAATTTAAATAAGATGTGTTGACAAGTTTTTCTAAGACATGCTCGTTTTTTTTACGCTTTAGGTTTTTTCTTCCTCCTAAAATATATAAATATGTGGTTGAAAACTTTATATATCCTTAAATTTAATATCATGGTTTATGGTTGAATTGAATACTATAGTAGTGCAGTAGATATGTATATAGGAATATACGGCGTCAAGTCTATGATGATTTATTGAAAGTTATAGTAGAAAAATCATACCATATAGCACATATACAGAGTGTAACAAAAAGGATGGAGCACGAAAGAAACAAGTATATTACGTTGGTTATTACTATGAAATAGTATATTACGATCTTAAGCTAGAAAGTTTCCTGCTGTGTTTGTAAAATTCTAGATATTTTAAAATGAGCATTTCCGGCTTTAACAAATAGTATGATGGGTGACTCATAGAAACAAATATTTTCTTCTTTTTAATACAATAAAAAATTATATAAAGGACTTTTCAGTATTAAAAAGAATTCGTAGCGCAGGAGCTGTGTTAGCTAAGCGAATTCCCTCAGAGATTAAAAAAAAAATTGGAATGAACATACAATTACAGAGTCGGTGTCACGGATGTTGTTTTTGTGGATGGTTACTTATTACTGTTTAAAAAAAGTGTTAGAAATATTAAATGAGGGGGAAATAAGACTTTAGTAATTGTATTTTTTTCTTCAGTTTTCTGTTACGCTCGGTATGCATTGACTTCGAAGGAAAATTTTTAAAACAAAACAAGTAAAGAAAAACAACTAGAAGCTCATGGATAACTTCATGATTTATAATATTTTAACATATTTCTATATGTTCTGTATATATCAAATAACAACAAAAATAATAAAAAATATATACCTACCTACATTCATACAGAATAATATCTGCATAGAAAATGAACATGTTCAAGACTTAGAAATGTATATATATGTATTCGAAGACAGATCATATCGATACGTATACCACATATAATATGTAGGGTTTAGTGTTTCATTTCGAATTTAATATAAAATTTTTCTGGATAAAATTTGTTTCAATTTTTTATTAGATCAAATATTTTTAAGTTAATAATCTGTGAAATTTATCGTTGGTTTGCAAAAATTGGACGTTATACTTTGAAAACAATATGTAGCTTCATAGTTTTACCATAAGTTATTCGAATTAAAATTCGCATTAGGAAAAATGCATAAAAACACAAACACTTAATGAAGCAAAAAAACAACAGAGAAAAGTATAGTTTAAAAAACGGTTTATTGCTTCAAAGTGTAGGATGCTTACTATTTCTCCAATCAGCTAATTTAAAAAACGAAAGTAGAGAGCACCTCAGGCTTTGAATTTTACATTACAATTAAAATTATTATCAACGTTTTAGTGCAATAAAGCGTTCTTTGAACTATATTTTTGTATATGCTTTTATTTGCTTTGTATTTGTTATAATTAGATCTGATTTAAATAATTTTGTTATAATTAGGTCCATAATAAGATACCAAAATTAATCTTTTATTGGAATTTATTTACATTTATTGATATGCCTTTGTTTTTAAAAGCTTTTATTTAACTTGCAATGTATGTATGTATGTTACGGTGGATTCTTTGAACTCAATTTTGAAGTAGATATCTTCAACCGATTGAGCTGAAATTTTGCATGCACATTTAGTTTGGATAACAATGCATGTTAACGTTGCGCCAGTCTGATTTTCCCATCACTTCCACCATATTTTACATAAATACATTTTTTTAGTGTTAAATTAAAAATTTTAATAAAAAATACTTTTTAAGGGACAAGCTTTTACTGTATCAAAAAGTAGAAAATAATTTTATCTATAAGTCACTCATACACGACTGTTTGTTAAAGCTTGAGGCACTTATATCAAGGATGAATCGAAAAGTAACTAGGCATGTGGAGTAGATTAGCGTTCCGATTCATTTTTTATATTTTAAATTAACCGCCTCAAGCTTTTACAAATAGTCGTGTATGAGTGACTTATAGATAAAATTATTTTCTAATTTTTAGTAGAAATAAAAGCTTGTCCCTAAAAAAGTATTTTTTATTAAAAGTTTTTTATGTCTTTATTTACTTCTTCAATTGGGCTGCAAGAAAAAAAATATTGTAACAACGTTGTCCTGGAGAACTTTTTCAGATAATTGACAAAATTTTAAATAAAAGCAATCAAGCCACTTAAATTATTTCATTATTTGTCCAACACTTGAAAACGAATCTAAAAGCAATTGAAAGAAATAAAGTATCAAAATAGGTTTATTGAATGAATTGGAAAAGGAAGGAAAAAGATAATTGCCATATAAATTAATACTTTGATAAATATATATATGGCTAATAGCAATTATATAGGGATGGACTGCCTACAGTTATCACATGATGGGTAATAATTATAATAATCAATTAGACATAACTAACTGTATATGTAGTACACTGTGTTCAAAAAGCATGCCACAGGGAGAGTTTTTGAGAAGAAAAAAAAGCGGGATTTAAAATATCGGCCTTTGTAATAATTGTTAGAATACGATACATTCTTATGATCTGAAAACAGGAGTTAATTTCAACCTTAATTTTAAGTTACCAGTTGTTAATTTCTTGTTTTCCTAGTTATTAATTAAATGTGAAAAGTTTCTCTCAAGTAAGCATTCGAGATCACTATGAATTATACACGTAAGCATACAGGTGATATCGAGCTGAACTTACTAGGTAATAATGATAAGCAATTTAATGTAAGCTGTGATTAAATATGACCTAAAATTCAAGTACCTCAAAATATCTCCAAAATATATACTAAATATGAACAAAATTACAGGTAATTAATTTAAGAAACGTAAAATTTCCGGAAATAAATGATCCTCACAAAGTGTGTCGTATTTTTGACAGAAAGTCAGTAACAAAGAATTGGAGACTTGAAGAATTCACGAACTGTTGTAATCAAGATTCAGCTAAATTCATTTATGTATAACGCCTGCAATTTTAATATTTTGGAAAATTTTATTTGATCATTAAATTGATAGCGATCAAGTTGGTAGCGAAGATACTTCGAAGTTGGTACCATAAAAATATGTAAAATTTCGAATTGTTTATAGCCAATGATACTTTTTTAACACCGTGTATATGGTTGGTTATAAAATTATATAATTATTGTATCATGTCCATTAATTTTCAACCCCTATAGATTCAAATCAAACTAATACACCAAAACTATATCAAATTCATTGTCATACATTATAACACTTGATATATATTTATTATCGTTACTGACAGTAAACACACAATACGTTTATACACTACTTATATTTAAGTAAATATATTGAGAACTTAAACAATTTCTATAGCAAGTACAAATTTACTGGTATGCACAGAATGTGCCAAGAAATTTATTAAATCAAACTACTATTCGTAAGAAATTTTCTTTGGAAAAACTGTGTTTTTATTAATTTTTGCAGTAATTATAGTATGAATAATTACAATTTCCTAATTTTGAAATTGAAATTAATAACGCGGGTATAACAAAAATAATATTTATAAACATACTATTTATTATACCATGCATACATGTAATATGCAAGGTATACTAAGTTTAGTCCCAAGTTTGTAACGCTTTAAAATATTGATGCTACCAACAAAATTTTGGTATAGGTGTTCATAAAATCACCTAATTAGTCCATTTCCGGTTGCCCGTCCGTCCGTTTGTGAGCACGATAACTCAATAACGAAAAAAGATATCAAGCTGAAATTTTTACAGCATACTCAGGACGTAAAAAGTGAGGTCGAGTTCGTAAATGAGCAACATAGGTCAATTGGGTCTTGACCTATGGATCAGTAGGACCCATCTTGTAAACCGTTAGAGATAGAACAAAAGCTTAATTAAAAAAAATGTTCCTTATAAAAAAATAAACAACTTTTGCTTGAAACATTTTATCGTAAACATCACTGTTTACCCGTGAGGGCGCAAAATTAGGCGTAAATTGTATAGTATGTATTATATAAATTGTATATGTATGTGCAATGTGATCAACACTATTTATGCATGGTATTTCAACAATTAACTCAGTCAATTGTTTGTTTGCACTTGTTTCCTATTTATGTTTCCTATGTATATTAATGAACCCGTTATTTGATCTTCAAAATCATACTATACGAGCTCCATTGAATTATTTTCTTTGGGTTAAAGCGGCCACATGACCGATATTCAAATATGAAGGGCATAAAATTAGCTTACTATTGAAGTCATTTTTATTGATTTTAAAAATATTTTACTTTATTTCATTTTGTTTTAAAGTTTTCTAGATATCTAAAATATAATATTCGGACTGTAATTTACCTTGTAACACCTGTTACATTTCCTTCCCAGTAATGCATTATCATATACCTTATATCTTATATTACAGAGTATCCAGATTGTTGTAGTCGTTGTTTATTCGTTGGTAAACACAATCTCAGTGTTAATATTTAAATAAACACAATAACAATACATTGAATGTTATTCTTGTTACCTTAGAATAATATGAGAATATATCTTACTATCATAACACTATTACGAAGAGTTTGTGAAATATCAATAAAATATTACTAAAAACGATTGAAATTAACTCACTTCGCTATATATGAATATAATTTTTTAATATTAATGATTCACAATAATAACCTTTAAAATAAATTTATAGTTTGCTGTATCCGTCAAATCATTGCCAGTTTCGAACAATAGATGCCTTGTATCCTATTCGTTGTGTGCGTAGTCATGGTAGGGACAATAAAATTGATGCCAGCGCTTCCAGTGAAAAATTTAGGCGTTAAAGGGGGCTGTAATTACTAATTTGCAGTTCTTTACATGTTAATGTTATAGAAATGTCAAATTAAAATTATTGTAAAACACTAATTAATTAAACTTAATGCATTAAAAATTGTGAAATAAGAAATCAAATTGAACAAATATTATTTTTCAAATATAAATTATCATAATTATTTATTTAAATTTGTGAGACAATAATATTAAATTTTCAATGTAAGTCTTAAATTCAATCCATACAATTATATATGCATCCATACAATTCTATAATTAAAGTAGTGTATTGCGTATATGACCATAGTAGTTAAACACGCAGTATCATATTTAGAAGAAAAAAAAAATAGTGTTTCGTTACCATGGAAACGAAACTCACGCACGGAGCGAATAAGTAAAATGTTGCACATCAATAAGGAGAGATGCAAGGATTGAATAATACTTGGGATTCCAATAAAATTTTATAAATACATTTTTTGAATACCAAAGTTTACAAAAATCATAAAAAATTACCAGGTCATCGGGCTTTTTATTATTATTTTATTGTTCAAGGTTGGTTGAAAAAATGAAGAATCATATAGATCATACTTTAAAAGTGGATATTTCTATATCAAAAAATCTAGAGAGTGTGATAAAAAAAATATCTAGAATTTTTAGACAATCTTGTAGTTTATAATAATATCATAAAAATATAAGATTGTCTATGATTTAAAAACAAAATTTTAATTTAATTATAGATTAAATAGTAGTTCATTGAAGATTCATCATTTTATGAACAGAGACGACTATAGTTAGAGTATTTATGGTTGAAGAGAGATATCTATATTATCAAATTTATAAGCAGCACTTGCACACAATATATTGTATATAGCTGCGTGGTATAAGGCTCAAAATAACACCTTATTTGAATATAAAGCATGTATTTGGTCTATAGATATGTACAGTAAGGTTAGTAAGCAAAACAAAGACAATAAATAAATAAGTTAATTTTGGCAAATAAACAAAGGGAAATAATCAATGAGGTCAAAAAATACTCAGTGGCTAGACCTCATATGGTCGTATTGACTAAAGCGCTTGGCAGGAATTCAATATCAACGGGTTCTCCTGTTTCGAGTATATTTTTCAATTCTCTTTACCTAGCATTAGAGTATGTTTTGCGCAGCAAAGGTTTGTGGAAACATAATTTGGACGTTAAAATTTAACAACCCTCTATAAAAGTAAACATTAAACAAATACATGTACAATGTTAAGGACCTACATACATACATGTATATACAGCACAGTTGATTACCGGATATCTACTTTACTAAAATAACATACAGTTCACTGAATTTTATTAACCATATTGTGTTGATAATAGAACGATGATAATATGAGCTTGATTGTAACGTTTTGTCATTTCATTTACAAGTAAATTAAACGTAAAGCTTGTACGAAAGCGATCGATAATCTTACATCCTCATTCAAGAACCGGACAAAATTTAAAATTACTGCATAACGAAGGAAAGCATTTTCAACTAACTAGGAATTCAACTAACAGGCACAATGGTTAAAATTTTAAAAAATTACATTTAAAAAAGCTTAGGTGTCGTGGGTATCCGGTAGGAACTATGTACCTTTGGTACCTTCGTACATTATCAATGCAGCGCTTACTTTTTTATTTACACGATAATTTTATGAAAATTTAAAATAGTCATTTTAGATAACTAATACTTGTTTTATTCTTTAAAGAAATAAAGTTTTTTTAGTTTTTACTTTTTACTTTATGAATTAATTGTAAAATTAGTTTAAAAAAACATTATTCAGATTTCGTCATCTCAATGTGTTCTGATATTTTCACAACTCATTTTTTTAAATGAAACGATCGAAAAAGTTTTAGTTTCCTAGGTGACCCAATTGGAAATGATCGAGTTTTGGTGTCGATTATTACGTCACACTTTTCTTGATTTTACCTTCCAACCCGAAAACCATTCAGAACAATAACGTGCGATATGGAACAAAATTCCAATAAAAATCTCAACAATTCACAAGTGTTGCTCTGGCGCGAGTCTGTTCTTTATGAAATGGCAAACTCAAAACTAAGAAACTATTAATTTGACATTATTTCATAAATGGAATAAAACTATATTAACGTGATGAATGATTTCATTCATTGGCACTAGAGAAAATATTGTATTATGTTAAGAATGGTGGAAATTTTTTTAATTATCATCCAATAACAAAAAACACGTGAATACTGCTGCAAGCATGTTTATTTTTCATTTCAATTATGTGCATTCATTTTGAAATTTTGTCACTAAATCGTTAATGCATACAAAATTTAAATTCAACACTTTTTTTAATATGCATTTTTTATGGAGATAAACATAATTTTAAAAATTCTGTACAAAATAGGTTTTATATTTGACGTAGCTTACAAGCCAGGCCAGGCCAGAGGTGAACATTTTTCAGGATTTCATTTGGCGTCAACATAAATGATAACTCGCTATGTACTTTTCGTCTCAATTAATTTAGTTTTTTTTTTTATTAGTTGATGTTTATGGCTCAAGTTTTTTTTCATATTCATTGTGAGTGAAAAAATTTAAAAAATGAACTTTCCGCGAGTTAGTATTGTCAATTTATCATTTCTTCAAAGTTTGATAAAAATTTACAAATAAAAATATATTGTATGAATAGAGTAAATAAATGGTGGAAACGCAATTAAATAAAGAGTATATCAATTCTTACTATGTTACATGTTCTTATTTGCGCTTCCACCATATTCTTTAACCTTGTTTCTGACATGTATACAACTGTATCGAAGTTTTTCAACCAATATGATATATACAGTATGTCAATTATCTCGGCATCATATGAAAAACTTTATTATTTTTTTTTATGAAAAAAGTTATTTATTAGAGCCCTGCAAAGATTAGAACGCAATAAGAAATAACCAGATATCAATTTTTTGTGTTTTTTGCATGTGTTGAAAATTGTAAATATTGCCCAAAAGTTAAGTATCTATTTTTTACAATATTGAGAGTATTATTTATTGGGAAAAGTTGATTCTAATTGAAAACTACAGTTAAATATCGAATATTATTATTCATCTTTCATCACAAAACATATTTTATTATTTTTTCACATATTGGTAGATGTAGACAAATTCATATGACATAGAATTTGTCAGTACATCCCAGATTAAATATCGATCTGTAGACATAAATTATCAACGATAATACAGAGAAGAGTAGGAGTTATTTTTTTTTTAATTTATTTATTTGATATGCCCTATTGGGCTAATCAATCCATACATAAGTACATAAGCTCTGGTAAAACAATAAAAAAGTATATTTACATCACAAAAAAGAAAACTTCAAATTCTTGAACCAATTAATTAATAAACACTACTATAAATATCTAAACAATGGATTTCGGATTTATATTAAACTAAATGAAATGAAACGTTGGGGAAAGAGTGTCAAGTTATTTCCCCGTTTTATTAATCATAAATTATTTTCCCCGTTAATCTTGCTGCTCTGTTGTTCAGTATTTCTTTCAAAAAGTTGCCCACTTTCAAGACAGTTTCTTCATCTCTAACATTCAAAACACTTTCTAAGCACGATAACCCACCTCTCATCAAATCAAGTCTTTTACCCTCATTGACTCCTGGACAGTCAAAGATTAGATGGTAGCCAGATTCACCTCCACCACATAGTGGACATATTCTTTGATTATTTAATTTATTTTTGTTTTCCCACATGTATCGTCCCAATCGGAAGTTAGCCAGAACTCTCCTCGTGCTCTTCTGCGCTACTGCTAGGTAAGGTGCCCCGTATACAAAGTGGCCAATTTTATTGAAAATGTCCAAAGACGGCATATCTTTTATATTTTCAAACATGTTTTTTCTGTGCCACACATGTAAGAGTTCTTTTATATAATTTTTTTTACTATTATATGATTTATTAGTATCTATTAATTCATTAATATCAAGTCCGAACTCTTGAACAATTTCTAAGATTCTGTCTTTAAATCCATGATCGAAACAATCCTGTTGAAGCTTTTTTTCATTTTCTCCCATCTTAACTCTGCAAAAGTATGTCAAACAGTGCTGCACTATATACGCGTCTATGGGAACTTCTCCTAACTCTATCAGTGCTGCATCGCTCGAAGCTGCTTTAGCCACACCCAATACGTCTTTCCACATACTGCACACAAAAGACTTTACATTTTTATCTATTTTTTCCATTCCCCATATTTGTGCACCATATGTCAAGATTGGCATAACTAAAGCTTTGATCATTTTTTTAATAACTTCAACAGGAAAATTTGGATGCTTACATAGGCTTAGTCGAATGTTCGCCCAAACACCTTTCGCCTTTCGAATCATATTCTCTTGGTGCATTTTCCAGCTACCATTATGAGTAATGTAAACTCCCAGGTATTTGAAGTCTTTAACGCATTCAATCTCTTTTCCACCCATGCTCCATTTTTCATTTTTATGCTTTTTGCATCCATTACTCACGATAAGCATTTTTGTTTTCTCCACATTAACAGTTAATTCCCATTTATTGCAGTAGTTTTCCATTCCTTTTAACGCATTTCGCATTCCCCCAATTGAGTTTGAGATCAACACTATGTCGTCAGCATACATTAAAATTCTAATTTTCAGCATACATTAAAATTCTAATTTAAAGGAGTTATTAAAAATAATTAAATCTGATTCGTCATGGTAGATGGATAATATTGGATATCTTATTCTTGTGTAAAATCTACATTTTTCGACTAGACCAAGGCAAAGGCCTTGCTTTTTATCAAGAATAACTTTTTTACATAAAACAAATAATAGAAAAGTTTTCCATATAAGACCAACTTAATTGTACACACTGTATACATAAATACATTTATTAAAATAAATACATTATTTTTTTATTTGTAAAATTGAATAAATACACTTTAAAAATTTATCCATTACGTATAAAACCATTACATTGGTGCGTTTGTATGTGATCGTATGACTTCTGTAACACTTGCCCCAACAAAACTAAATTCTTATAATGAATTTTCTTGTTTCGTGACGAAGTGTCAGGTCAGTCTTTGTTACTTTGTTTACCCCTCAATATTACCTTAATTTTCGAGGAAGAAAGCTCTAACACTGAAGGTTAAGGCCAAATTAAAGCTTAAAGACAATTTATTAGTGTGCTTTAGAGTCTGTTTGATCATGATTTCGGTACGAAAGCCCGAAAGGTGTAGTCGCAATATTCATACATACAATTATAAACATATTGCGATCTCTGGAAGCTATTTGTTCACTAAAGAAAAAATCTATGGTTTCTTTATTGAGAGTGAAATGACTTCCAGTGATGTGAAAGAAAATAGTCAGCGCAAAGTTAAAGATAAAGCGAGAGAGTACCAAACTATTTTCAAGGTGGCAAATGGGAATAATTTGTGGCGATAATCAATAAACTTTGAATTGTCCAGTGAAGCGGGCGTGTAACAGCTAGTTGGTATACAAAATGATGTAGGTAATGTATGTATACACAGTATGTTTACCTTTATAAAGATGTCTAATCATATTATAGGTAAAAATGATGATTTACAATATTTTATTAGGTAGAAACATATAGTCAATGTTTACATATAAATAATAAATATCTAATATATTGTATACACTAGTAAACGTATACATTCACTTGTGTATGTTTTATTTAGGTAGTTTCAGCGTCAGGATGTCACAAATATCAACTATCCATCTTCGATTAAACACCTGTATTTCTTTTACCAAACGTTTACTTGTCTCACCAATAATGGAAGAGCGAGATCAAAAAAAAAATTGTTGTATTTACTAAACCATTTGAGGTTTGATTATAGTAGTTGTGTACACAAACATACTGCGGTCAATCAGCAAACGCTGCAATGGGGGCCAGATAAATGCTATCGAAATGGTTAAATTTTACGTGGTACTAAGATGAATTTACTAAAGCTGAAAATTGTAATACAGATTGTATATTGCATATAAATAACAGTTATGATTGTCAGTCAGTTAAATGTTAGAACAGGGCTGGTCAGTCGGACCTTTTTTATGAACAATCAATAAATAAAATTGATATATGATTTTAGTGGTATTTAAATGAATTAATTAAAGCTGAAAATTATTTTACAGCTGTATTTTGTATATAGATAATAGTTATAACAATCTGGCAGTTAAACGTAAGAACAGGGCTGGTCAGTCAGCCCATATTTATGAACAACATATAGATAAGATTCATTTATGATAACCGTGGTATTTAAATGAATATATTAAAGCTTCATCTTTTAATATTTAAAAAGAGAAAAAAACTTTATTTTTTATAATTTTGAATGCAAATTTCTCTGTAAATATCAATAGCAGTATTGTTCGAATAGCTACCTTAACTACCTTAACAATATTTATCTTTTATTCCAATATATATTATTTGTATGTAGCATATGTATGAAAATTATATTATTCAATCATATTTCAATTTCTTAAGAGATTTTCTGCTCCATATATTTAAAATCCAGTGAAAAGAATAAGAAAATGTATTATTTGTAATATCTAAGAATAGGAAGCAAAAAAAAAATATAAGAAAATAAACTTCTTTAAAGGATAAATTTAATAAACGCTACAAAAATAAGAAAATGAAAATTTTCTTTGATATAAATGAAGAAATATAAAAAGATAATTGTGGGTGTGCAAATGGTTTCTTTTGTACCCACATTTATAATTACATGTAAGTACTATTTATGCCAGTGAATATTTTGGCAACATCGTTTTCCTTGAGGTTATACTTTGTATCGTCCTTGATATTTTAAATAAAGCACCTCCAATTTTAAAAGTATGTGACTCTTAGAAAAAATTATTTTTTACATTTTAGTAAAATAAAAGTTTGCTCCTTAAAAAGTATTTTTGATATTAATTTTTTTTTTAATCTAAAATTTCAATACCTCGACATCTAGTGAAACATACTTTTCCGAATTAAAGTGTAGTACGAAATTTTCATTTTTTTTCCTTTATCTGATGAATTTCTCTAGTCTAATTTTTCCTGGGTACACGATAATTTCCATATTCCTTAATCAAATTACCTCATTTTAAAGCTTATAGTGCTGGCTAATGACGAAAACTCTTACGGTCAAAAATGTATAGCTAAGGAAAAAATATGCTGCAGAAATAATATTATGATTTAATTTTGTTCATTATGTAATTTGTATGTCATATCTGTAATAAAATTGACTATAAATAATAATTAAATAGCTATTATACCATGTAAATTTGAAGTATATCTAAGTTTTGTCGAAAGTTTTAACGCTTAATAATATTGATGCTACCAACAAAATTTTGGTATGGGTGTTCATAAAATCACCTAAATGGGTCCATTTCCGATTGTATGTCTGTCTGTTAGCACGATAACTCAAAAACGAAATGGCATATCCAGCTGGATTTTTATAGCGTGCTCAGGACATAAAAAGTGAGGTAGAGTTCGCAAATGAGCAGCCTAGGTCAGTCAAGTGGGCCTTGGGTCCGTAGGACCCGGCTTGTAAACTGTTTGAGCTAGAACCAAAGTTCAAAAATCTTTTGTTCGAAATTTTGTAAGCCTGACTGTTTACCATTGAGGGAGTAAATTATATGGTTCGTATTATATGGGAATATATACAATATACTCAGTCAGTTGTTTGTTTTCACTTGTTATATTAAATTATTTCTCTATCCTGTTGCCTAGTCACCAAACTGCAAAATTCCGCACGGGTCGACCTAGTATTCCATATTTTTATAATACTAGCTGTTAAACCCGCTTCGCTGGGTTGTTTTTGCACATTTAAATTAAACTTTTTTTTTTAATTCTCTCTGTGTGTACGGAACAGTAAGATTTTTTTGGCCGATCCCAATATTATGTCTACACTCTCTGTGTGTACGGAAAAGTAAGGGAAAGATCGATAGAAACCCATGGAACATTCCAGAATATTCGAGAAAGTTCTAGAAAATTCGATAGAAATCCATAGAACATTCCAGAATGTTCGAGAAAATTCTAGAAAATTCGATAGAAATCCATAGAACATTCCAGAATGTTCGAGAAAATTCTAGAAAATTCGTCAGAAACCCATGGAACATTCCAGATTGTTCAAGAAAGTTTGATAAAATTCAATAAAAATCCATACAACATTCGAGAATATTCGAGAAAGTTCTAGAAAATTCGATAGAAATCCATAGAACATTCCAGAATGTTCGAGAAAATTCTAGAAAATTCGATAGAAATCCATGGAACATTCCAGAATTTTCGAGAAAAAAGACACTTGCGCCATCTAGTGAAAATTGTACTATTGACAGTGGCGCCATCTATTGAAAATTATTAGAACTAAAAAATCGAAAGACATTTGCGCCAGTAGCGCCATCTAGTGAAAATTGTACTATTGGCAGTGGCGCCATCTATTGAAAATTATTAGAAGTATTTTTTTAATCTATTTTCTATGAATTCCTAGATCATTTTTAATTCCACCCCCACCAAACTCCCTTATTCACAATGCACCCCCACCAAACTCCCTTATTCACAATGGGAGCCTAAGGGCTACCCAATGACATAATCCCCTACCGAAGGTCAATGGTTAGTTTTAGGGAAAATCGGGGACATACAAACAAACACTCTCTTTTTATATATATAGATGATCAAATTAATATTAAAGTAATTATAAGACATACAAATAATGAATGAAATTGGATTATTAATTTAAATAAATCAATATTATTGTATTATAACATGAATTATATTTGTATGTATATTAATAATTAAATCAATAGAAATCATTTGTTTGTTAATTCAATACTACAAATTGAAGTGATATACTTGTGATATTATCCTAGTAATACAATACGATATATCTAGATATATTAGTTTATGTTACATTGTATGTATGATATGGTGGTTACATGGTAGAGACTGAGGTACACAGACATACAGACAGTAGTCAGATTCTTTATCCAAGCGAAGCGATGTAGACAGACAAACAGACAATCAATGGATATTATATTGTTAGTGGTATAATAATATTATACAGAATTTTAAATTAGGTATGTTTTTACTTTTTTAAAGTGTTATGTGACTTTAAAGTTGATATTTAAATACCCATTCCTAATACGTAACGTGACTTGCGTTCAATTCCATAAAAATATGCTCACTATTTGTCACATGAGAAGTGTTATTGTACTTAATACTTATACATCGTATGTAAACATATACAAATTATACACACATAACAGTATATTTATAATATATTTTTGTAGTTACCTTTATACCAATACGAGCTAAACAAGATCTGTAGAAAAAATTTTTAAGATTAATGAATGAAAATGAGTCAGTTTTAGTTACTTGATACGTTCAACCTGTGAACAAAATTCCGACTTTAGTAGCGAATATCTATTTCAATTGACGGGTAAACAATTATGAATTTAGCAATTTTCAAGGAAGCGGTTATTCTTAACATCTACCTACTAAAAATATAATTCCATTCTGTAAACAAATTGTGTTTTGCAAGTTTTGGTAAACATTTTTGCATTTTTAACAGCTTTTTACAATTTCCTAAGACATTTTCATGTGATCCCTTTTTCAAATAAATGACTTTTTAAATACGAAAACGTTAATCATTTTTTTATTTTATTTCAGAAAAATATTTCTGTTGATGTTTAAAAATCGAAAAAAGCTTAGAAGCAATTAATTAAATCGACAAGTTAACTATATCATGCCTCGCCTTAGCGTTTATGAGGTTCATTAAAAGTTGATACAAAATTTCAATGATCAAGTACTATAATTGACGAAATTAATTGTAGAAACACCTGGTATAGAAATTGTTGGAAATCAGTGCTTGTATTATTTTTATAAATTTCAAGAGTTAACAAAACCAACCTACTTATGGCTTTTCGGCCGCCATTTATTTGGTAGTTTTGGAGAAACTCTACTCTCCCTACGCAGTGATAATTACGAAAAAATATTTCAGTCAAAAATTGTTTATTTATATAACATTTTAAACTATTGGTCTGTGTCTTTAGGTTTACAAGATGGGTCTACGGACCCACGACCCAATTAATCTATGTTGCTCATTTAAGAAATCCCTCAAGTTTTACGTCCTGAACACGCTATAAATATTTCAGCGTGATATCTCTTTTTGTTTTTGAGCTATGGTGTCCACAAACAGACAACCGAAAATGGACTCTTTAGGTGATTTTAGGAACATCTGTACCAAAATTTTGTTCGTAGCATCAATACTTTTTAGAGCTATAAACTTGGAACTAAACTTAGTATACCTTGATATATGTTACATATATACAGGCTATAAAACAATAAAGAGCTTAGGAGATTTTAAAATTGCACAATCTAAAAATTTAATAATTTTTTACATTCAGTCTGAAACTGTTTTTTTATTTGGAAACATTCATTAACAATATTTAAAAGATATTTTATCCAAGAAACATACAAAGATACCAAAAACATTCTCTTTCGGAGTTACAGATTTTATTTGGAAAAGTATGTGAATCAAACTTACACAATTCGCACACCGAAGTTTCTCTTAATTAAAATTTGAAAGATTTTTGAATAATGAAAAACAGACCTGAATTATATAATTTTGTCTAGCAGTAACTCATTCTAGGTATAGTAACTATTTAACTAGAAATAATGATATTAGTTTCGAACAAGATAATCTATGGATTTTGAAGGTCGTATTCAATTGGATTTCACTTATATATTAAATTTTCAATTATATGTCTATACTTCTATACATTATTACTATTACTATCAGAAAAGCCTGGAAAAGACTTTCTATCTCAAGTCTGATTTATTTATTTTATTTATTTATGTACTCGAAAGCTATATAAGTTATATATTATATAAATATAAAATTAATTTAATTGATATTATAGCAAGATAAACCTGTAGAAAATAGATTCGTAGATCCGATATAAACGTGTTATTGTAAAAGCATTTATAACTTCACTCTATCCTCAATTACATTGAGTGGCCAAATTTTTAGTATTTTTGATTTGAGCAAATCAGTTGCTGAAAAATACACAAATAAAAATGCATTGAAAAAAAATTACAAATGATGGACAATCTTCGAAAAAATCAGAGATATATCCTAAACTAGAGTGATACCCACCTGCAGCTTCGCTGGGTTTAAAAGTAAAGATTGATAAAGATTGCTCTCGCTTATCTCCTTTCTATAACACTTGAAATAATGGTAAGGATTGTTTTACACAGGTAAAATATATGTATGGTTTTCTATTTTTTTAAATGTATAATAGTAATTATTCATTGAGTATACCAGAGTAGATGGCCGTGAAATATTTTATATTGACTATTTTTACAGAAATCTGTAATTTATATTAATGTCAAATGACTACTTTTACAAAAATCTGTAATTTATGGTAATGTCAAATTTAAATAATTTTTCAATTTTTTTAATTTTTTTATTAATATATCTTTATAAATTATATCTCAAGTGTTATTCTGATATATCAGCTATATTACTCTACAGTTTCATTAAAAAACCATTCGCTAGTTTTAGCGTGAAAGCGTAACAAACAAACAAACATGCTTACTTTCGCATTTATAATATAAGAGATGGAGATGTAAATGGATTCTGATCATAATAATTGAGGTAGATTTTATTTATTATTTCCAGAGATACAAACATATTTTAAGTTTTTGAAAAAACATAGCGAATACTATTTAAAATTATATAATAACTATTTAAAATTAAGCAAAGGACCGAGGATTACTGTAAACACCATCTTTAATAATCTTAAAAATGAACGTATTTGAACATATAAATAAGAAATTATCATCAACATTCTTACTTAAAATAACATTAACTTTTTAAAAGTGTTCTTGAACCGAACAGAACAAAAAAAAAAACACATTATCAAAAAATGAAGATTCAAAAAAACATTTATCTAACACTACAAAGAGATTCTATAATATTTTTTTACAGGATGTGAAATAAATCATGGGGTATAGTCAAAGGAATGAGTTAATAAATTGTCTTAATAGTATATACCGTATACCGATATACCGTAAAATATTGAAAGATTTAGGTGCTTCACATACTTACATTTACTGAAGTATTAAAGACTTGATTAAAATGAGAGAAAAGATTTCAATCTTATTTGGTTCTTTAACTGTTTAACTTATAGAAAATATTTTCTACGTTTTAGTTCAGCTGGTTATAAAAGCGTGTGAAAACTATTTTATACTTTTCATTTTTACACTTCTGGATGAAACAATAACCTTCATTTATGAAGTTTGACATTTCGGTTTTTAAAAATAATCGATTTTCATCGAGGATACATGTGATTCCTGTAAATATTATGTAAGTATAGTTATGGATGATTCGGCATTCAACCTGTACCTGAAAATATAAAAAGGGAATACAATGGTGGAAGTTAATACAGCTTTATGAATATTTGATGATAAACACATCATATAAAATAAGGCGCAAAAATACATTGTTCTTCTTTTGCACATATACCACATCCATAAACATTCAGAATTAAAAACCATAATATCTTCGTCTTTCGCACTTCCACAAATTTATTCGGTATATTGAAATAGAAATGATAAAAAAAGGAAATTTGTTCACTGTTTTGTAATTTTTTGTTTCCTCTTCCTTGTACAAAGTGGAAAAATTCGGAGATGAATTCGTTGAAAACTCAACGCAAACATCAATTTTGATTTTTTTTGAAACCGTTCTCGGTGTCGTAACTGAAGTACTCTTCTACTAAACTCACAAACACAGCGAATCAGTAAAAAACACAGGAGAAATATCTCCTCAATCCCATTCAAAAATGGCGCTCATATACTAAAATTAATAATATTTCTATATTCCATTGATAGATGGCGCTCGTGTACGAAAATTTAACAATAGTTCTATTTACCATTCAGAGATGGCAAGTATTGACTTTCTGCATAATCAATCATAAAAATTTATAATTTGAAATGAGTGAAGTTTCACTTCTGAAGTCTAATATGAAAATATTTACTACAGAAAAATCTTACACTTTACCACCTAAAAGAGGGGGTTAGAGAAAAAAGAGGGATGATATAAATTTAACGTGTTAGTTAATCTATATATCTGTGTATCTGTGCGTCTGTGTGTCTGCCTGTAGCATCGTAGCTTCTACACGAATTAACGGATTTTGATTTTTGTTTGTTTGAAAGGCAATTTGATCGAAAGTGTTCTTAGATATGTTTCAAGTGTTTGTTTAGGGTTCCAAATCCAAAACAACTTTATAATAAGCCATTATAGTTAAGAACACTCTCAATCAAATAACCTTTAAAATAAAAAAATCAAAATCGGTTCATCTGTCTAGGAGCTGCAATTTCTTAAAATTTTTAATTTAATATTATTCACAACTAAGGTCATTTTTTTATCCGAAATCATTCCACTCAAATTTACTTTTTCTTCAGCACTTATTGAAGTATGAATATTTATAATATCAATAATTCCAAAAACTAAATATAGTAATTTATTGACATGTTTAACAAAATAGAAGCAAGCGTTATTGCAATATGTATTACTAGCAAGTATAACTTTAGATAGTAAGTGCTAGAACTACTAGGAAGGATAGTAACTAGGATAAAGTACTCAAGTACAAAACTGTTGTTTTGTTCAAAACAATATTGTTTTACAAAGGATAATATAATGTCGAAGTATAATAAAGCCTTTATTAATAATAATATGTATATGTATGAAGACAAGATGTGATAACTCATACATTATTAATCATAGTGTATACAAAATTATTTATTTAATAAAGACACTTTTATATACGGATCATATTAGAAAATTTTAATTCTGTAATGGAAAATATCCTTTTTACTATAAAATTTTATCAAACTTATTTTATGTATCTCTAACATATAATTAACCATATTTGTGTAACAATGTTTGTTAAATATAACTGTCTTAGTCTTTTGCTAGGAGAGTTTTTATACACATTAACCCGCCAGCACTCCCGTTATCAGCATTTTGATCATGCTCGATTTAAAACATAAATAATTTTCATTTTCAAAATAGTATATGCGGTTGTGGATAGAGATAGAACTTTTGTTCTATGTCTATCGGTTTACAAGATGGGTCCTGTAGACCCAAGACCTAATTGACCTATGTTTCTCATTTACGACCTCAAATTCACTTTTTACGTCCTGAGCACACTATAAAAATTCGCTCTTGATATCTCCATTCGTTTCTGAATTATCGTGATAACCGACAGACAGACTGGTAGACGGACAGACGGGCAACCGAAAATTGGCTTAATGGGTGATTCTGTGAACACCTTTAACAAAGTATCGTATCATCAATATTTCTGGTACGTGGTACGAACTTGTCATTAAAATTTGTATACCTTGATAAATATATCATATACACAGGGTATAAATACGGCAGTCGAAGGTTTCAATAGGTAAACATTTCACTTTATTACTATAAAAAAATCAAAAAAACCAGAAAAATCAATATCCATTCACTATAACTGGGTTCTGTCATTTTTTATTTATAATGACAAATTGCACTCGGCTAAAAGTATAATTTTTATTGAAAGCATTCTTACTGGTATATAAGCTAAGTATATTTATTTTCTATATAAAATCGTCCTTTCTAAATATTGACAGAATAATTAATGAATATGATTATGATTGTGTCGATTTTTGTTCTTGAAACTATTAACTTATTCATTTGAACTCAGTGAATTAAAGAATAATTAAGAAGTGAGTAATAATCATGGGACAAAAGATTACCGTACGGTTGGTGGCGAGTGCTTATAGGTTAAGGTTGATCGGATAATTGGACAATGCCGCATTGATATTGATATGATTTTATATTGATTGTATTTTATGCTGGTAGACTAGGTTAACTTTGAGGAGGCAACGTTTCAATTATACGTGATGTACCTTGAATCTAACAACTTACTATACCATGGTAATATTGTTACATGTATGTATGCATTAAATTTTACAATTTTATTCTAATTTTTTTACGAGTTTTGAAATTCTAGATTATCTTTGATCAAATGAAAATCAGTATGGTTGATCACATGATAATATATAAAGAACAGTGTAGTGACTATGGTTAATTTGAACTGATATGTTGGTACTCTGTTTCATAACCAACAAGTTTCAGAACAACAATATAACTTGTTACGGTTGGTTAAGTTTCATACTATATAACATACAACACATAAGTTGTATTATTGAGATATTGAGAAATAAATTATAATTTTGTTAAACAATTGTTTAGTTTCGAAAAATTTATTTTATCAATTATTGTTTGATGTTGGATAACAAAAACTATATTGTATAAACTTATTAATGAAAATTTTTGCTTAGAGCCTAAAAACTATGAGATTGGACTTGAGAACGTTCTTTTACCAGCCTGTTGTGCTATGTGCGTTCATCAGGTAACAGTTTGTAAATCACTACATATTATAAAACAAAGTCGCTTTTTCTGTTCCTATGTCCCTATGTACGCTTAAATCTTTGAAACTACGCAACGGATTTTGATGCGGTTTTTTTTAAATAGATAGAGTGATTCAAGAGAAAGGTTTTTATGTATAATACATCCATATTATAGTAGAGTAAGGGGTTGAAATAGGGGTTGAAAGGGATATGCTTCAAAAACTAAAAAAGTTGTGCATCGATTAAGCTAAAATATTGACACGATATACAACCAGCTTCAAAGATCTATTGTTTTTATCTACTTTTAACCTTCGAAGGGTAGAAAGGTGTAGCGAGAAAGTGGGAAGGAATTATCGAATATTTACAAATATACCTAAGTGGGGTATCAAATAAAAGAGCATGACGTGTACATTACAAAACTGTTATCCCACGCAAGGAAATGTGTAGGGAGGGGTGCAAGTGGGGATGTTGCCCAGCAAAGCGGGTAGTTCACAGCTAGTTTTAAATAATTTACATCAATAATTTTTAACTTTTGTCAAGTATAGTTGATGAAGTTATTTTTGAGAAATATCGATTTATATTGAGGGGTTAGTCCCATTTATAACCTTGACTCTTGCCATTTTTTATGCCATGTATATATGAAATATATCAAGGTATACTAAGTTTAATCCCAAGTTTGAAATTCTTAAAAATATTGATGTTACGAACAAAATGTTGGTATTCCTGTTGTCCGTCTGTTCATCCGTAAACACGATAAATGAAAAACAAAAAGAAATCGAACAAAAAATCGAAATACTTATAGCGTTATCGGGACGTATAAAATGAGGCTGACTTCGTAAATGAGCTATATAAATTTACTGGGTCTCGAATATGTAAGAACCATCTTGTAAACCGTTAAAGATAGAACAAGAGTTTAATTCCAAAAAATGTTCCTTAACGTAAACATCCTTTTGTTCCATTTTCGTAAACATCACTGTTTACTGTGAAGGTAAAAATTAGGTTATAACATTAATACGTACCATATGGGAATATCAGTTATGTGTGTGTGACACCACAGACTATTTAAGAGTGACTATGTTTGTTTACTTACATGACGTAAAAAAACGAACGATTATGGAATCAACACTGTCTATAAATGGTATTTCAACAATTAACGCAGTCAATGGTTTGTTTTCACTAGCTAAACTTAAAATCCAACGAAATGAATTGTTAGCACTATATTTTTTTCTTTCTGAAATCATTCAAAATCATTTGAGCTTTTGTCTTATCATACTCAAGTCTCATGAATGGTCGCTAAGTTAAAGTTTGTATACTTTTTGAGAAATAAGTTATAACAATAACATTCGAATAACGTGAGTTGGTTTCGTCTTCGCAACCATTCACATCAAAAGCGGGTACTTTAGCCGCTACACCACATAATTGATGAGATTACTCTTAGTATTTCAAGGTCATATTATTAGATTATCGATCGTTTATTCCGGTGATCCTACACAGGGTACTGGGATAAAGTTAATAAATTATTGTTTTTTCATTCTTAATCAGACAATTACAAGTAGGCTAAAATTGACTTCTAAGATTTTCTTACCTTGTAAGTTAGTTACAAGTGAAGCTAATAAAAGCTTGTTCAAAATCATTCTGTACATATTTTTTTTTATAAATAAATAATTAGACAAAAAATTATTTTACAATTCTTTTTAAGATATTTTTTTTATTAAGAAAGAAATACCATTTTAATTTTTCTGTACATACAATAAAAAAATTGTATTATTTACATGAAATAAATGTTTAAAATTGAAGGCTTTTATATAAAGAGTCAGACTTCAGTACACTTGCTTACTACTTGGCTCATAAATAAAATGTTTTTGTTCACCCTTCGTTATACTTAATAATAATAACAATAATAATGTAAATAATTTAATGTTAAATTTTAAAGGTTGTGTATTGTTGTATAGATATCATTTGTAATACAAGTTGGTACTCTAAGTAAAATATATGTTTTGTTGTGGTACTCTTAACAATTATATACTTACAAAGTGGTTATTTAAGATAGAATGTCCGTACCCACTTTTTTCACAGAATTGAATATAATTTTCAGTAGATATTTAGAAAAATCGCCCCATTAAGATATGTTTACCCTTAAATGAAATTAGATATTCGCGATCAAACTTGAATATGGGTTAAATGTACCCGTTGACTTAAACTGAGTGCATCGAATAGTTAACACAATAAACAAAAGCTTTCAAGAAAAAAAATATTGTACAGCTTCACTTCTTGACGTCAGCAAGGCGTTCGATAAAGTATGGCACCCTGGCTTACTTTACAAATTAAAACAACATCTTCCGAGTACATATTATTGTATTTTGAAATCTTATCTAGAAGATCGGCATTTTCAGGTCAAAGTTCAAGAAGAGTTATCTGGCTTGTTTCCTATTAAATCTGGCGTACCACAGGGCAGCGTTCTGGGCCCAACTCTCTACTTGATATATACCGCGGACTTACCAGCCGACGGAAAAAATACCATAGCTACTTTTGCAGATGATACTGCAATATTATCCACAGACGTGGACCCAAATGTAGCTTCACAAAGACTACAAAATAGTATAAATAAAATACAAAACTGGTTACAAAAGTGGCGTATTCAATTAAATGAACAAAAATCAGTTCAAGTAACATTCTCTTTAAGAAGGGAAACTTGTCCAGCTGTAAAAATGAACAATGTCAGTTTTCCACAGGCAAACGAAGTGAAATACTTGGGAATTCACTTAGACAGAAGGCTAACTTGGCGCAAACACATCTGGTCCAAGAGAAAACAATTAAATTTAAAATTTTCGAAACTTTACTGGCTGTTAGGTCATAAATCTAAGTTATCATTAGATAATAAAGTGCTAGTGTATAAAACAATTTTAAAACCTGCGTGGACTTATGGGATTCAAGTATGGGGAACTGCTAGCAACAGTAACATCGAAATTATTCAACGGTTTCAATCAAAAGTGTTACGAACAATTAGTGAAGCTCCCTAGTACGTGCGTAATGACGACATTCACCGTAGTCTTGAAGTGCCCACAGTGCGCGAAGAAATTACGCGGTTCAGTGAAAGTTACTTGACTCGCCTTGAAAGGCACCCCAATGTTGAAGTAATCAATCTCTTAGACAATAGTGAAAGAGTAAATAGGCTAAATAGACAAAGTGTTCTAGATTTAAGATTTAGATTTACGTAAATAGTTTTAATTATAGTTCACATACTATAAACTCTATTAGGTGACTATCACTGGGTAGTTGCCGTTCATGTTATCTATTCATCAGACCTATTTATAGTTCCTTTAGGAACTGATAATAGAATATTAGGAAACCAAAAAAAAAAAAAAAAACTTAAACTGAATCTTTTTGAGTCAAATATTAAGAGCTTTTTTACAAATTTTGTTTAAAAACAGCTTAAGGATGTATGAGCCTCTATGATCAAGTAATTTCAGGTAAGCAAATAAAAAAATATAATTTTTTTTAAATTTTGATAGTGAATTATGTTATAACTTGACAAGATAAGACGAAAAGTAAAAATATAATTTTTTTGATATCTGGCGCAATTTTCAAAATATCTCAAATTTCATAATGGAATAGCTCTGCGATAGATTTAATTGTCATATCAGAGAGAAACAATGAAAGTGAGTTATGAATTGCAAAAATTGAGAATAAAATAATGCAAGTTCGTTCTAAGATGGTCCAAGAAAGGAAACTCTGTACTATGGTTGATATCATATGTTCAACTACCATACTTGATGACTATACTGAGTGATATTTTCCATACGGATGTTAAAGATATATCATTTCCCTAATAATTGTACATATTATTATTATTATTATTATTATTACTATACACGGTGCATTTTTACTAGAAAACCTTCTTACTATATAACAAGTGAAAACAAACAATTGACTGAGTTAATTGTTGAAATACCATGCATAGTCAGTGTTGATTTCTTTATCACATTACACATACAAACATGTGACATATACATAACTGATAATCAAGTATAGTACATATTATAAAGTTTCCGCCTAGTTAGCGCCCTCACGGGTAAACAGTGATGTTTACGAAAAAATGTTTTAATTTTTGATGAGGAACATTTTTTATATTTAAACTTTTGTTCTATCTCTAACGGTTTACAAGATGGGTCCTACGGGCCCAAGACCCAATTGACCTATGATGCTCATTTACGGACTTAACCTCACTTTTTACGTCCTGAGTACGCTGTAAAAATTTCATTTTTTCGTTTTTGAGTTATCGTGTCCACAGACGGACGGACGGACGGACGGACAACCGGAAATGGACTAATTAGGTGATTTAGTGAACACCTATGACAAAATTTTTTTCCTAGCATCATTATTTTTAAGCGTTACAAACTTGGGACTAAACTTAATATACTATGTATATTTCATATATACATGGTATAAAAAGGAGAGCAAATTGACCCTTTGAGTTGTTTTGATCATTAACAATATTGGACATAGATCTGGAGTAACAAAAACATCCAAGCGGTCCTAATATACGGTTGTGAAACATTGAAAATTCAATCATTTATTGATTTTTTTAAACAATACAAATATTGTACAGAATATGTCATAAAAAAGGGTAAGAAAAATGAAAGGAATACACAGATAGAAAACCAGGTACATATTTTTGTTAATCGATGCCTTTGCTGCAAAGAAGGTATCAAAAATGATCGCCTATAGGAGAGAACCGAACAATTTACCGTAAAAGCAGATATGAAAGAAAGAGAGAACAGATGGATCAGCCATACACTAACAAAGCTAGACAAGAACTAAAAAAAATCTGTACTAGACTGCAATCCTTGAGGGATGAGGAAGAGAGAACGGTTCAAGAAAAGCGGAAAGGTGATAACTGAAAAAGAACTGGAAGAAACAGGAAAATCATGTAATAAAGATAAAAACCTGGCCCAAGATAGAAAAAATGGATGGAGGACATACCATGTGTTTCAAGAGGAGCGGTGGGAACTGACTAGAAATGATACATCGAATCTAAGAACGGCAAAGGAGTTTAGAATTGCACCCGTCTACACGGTTCCTCATGTGTTTTATTAGAAGCATCAATTTCAATTTCACAAAAGAACTGACCATAAATCATTTTACTTTATATACAAGATTTTGCATAAAATTGAAAATGCTGGCAAATTCCTGTGTTTTATACCATGCATATATGTAATATGCAAGGTATACTAAGTTTAGCCCCAAGTTTGTAACGCTTAAAAATATTGATGCCACGCACAAAATTTTGCTATAGGTGTTCATAGAATCACCTAATTAGTCCATTTCCGGTTGTCCGTCCGTCTGTGGACACGATAACTCAAAAACGAAAAAAGATATCTAGCTGAAATTCTTACAGCGTACTTAGGACGTAAAAAGTAAGGGACGTAAAAAAAGAACATCATAGGTCAATTGGGTCTTCGGTCCGTAGAATCCATCTTGTAAACCGTTAAAGATAGAACAAAAGTTTAATTGTAAAAAATGTTCCTTATCAAAAAATAAACAACTTTTGCTTGAAACATTTTTTCGTAAACATCACTGTTTACCCGTGAGGGCGCCAATTAGGCGGAAATTTTATAGAATATATATACCATACTTGAATATCAGTTATGTATGTGTGACATGTATGTATGTGTAATGTGATAAAGAAAACAACACTGACTATGCATGGTATTTCAACCATTAATTCAGTCAATTGTTTGTTTTCACTTGTTGTTGTTATCTTTACAATATGTTCCTAATTTTTTGGTTCATCAATACCAGTAGTTATTGGATTCTTTTTAGATACATATCGTACAAGGTACAAGAAAAATTTCTCCGTGTATAATAAGTATGAAAGTAAGAATGATGATATATTGAAAAGAAAGAGATATGTATATGTTAATACTGTTGGATAATTTTCATTTGGCATTTTCCTGCAGACATAAAAGTGATTTTAGTAATTGTATTGTTATGTTATAAATATTATGTTTACTATTTACAATTCTCAGACTTTACAGGAAAGGTGAAAAATATATTTTGTATTCTCAAAAGATATTTTGAGACTTTTTTCCATAATTTGCACAGCAAATAAGACATTTGGTTACTTTAATTCTGAAACGAAGAGCTTCTCTACATAAAGTTGTAGATTTTTAGTTTTTTTTAAGTATTTTCGGTTCCTGTACTCTCAGGGCCCCTAAAAATCATACATTTTTATACAAACAGGATGCTTTTTTAAGTTGACATTTGCTTGAACGTCGAAAAATAAGTTTTATCCATAGAAATGTTAAAGAAAAAATATTGGGTTTGTAGGCGCATATTTTACGCCTAGACCTAGCCAATAAACTTTCCCTAGGTTTTCAATCTCAATGGAAAGCTCGCTCTACTCCATAACTGCTAATCGATTGATGAAGACTTTAAATAAGAAAGTTGTAATTGATTAAAAAAGTAACATTTTTTGTTCGAAACATTTTAAATAAGGGCAATTTTTTTTTACACATTTTTAGCAAAAAAAATATAAGCCGGTTAAAATAATATTTGAACTACATATTTGTATCATTTTCTTTTCATAATTTCGTTATTGTCAGTCAAGACAGATTTCTGTAGGAGTTTTCCTTGACCTTCATACAGAATTGTCAGCTTCAATTCTGTATATTTACTTGTAAACATCTTCTTAGCTGAGAATATATTTTCTGTTCTGGGAAATTTATTTCTGTTTTTCTGAATAAATTAAATTTTTTTTAACCCACACGTTACGAACAAAAATAGATTTTATTTTTTATACAAATTATGTATTTATGTGTAAATATGTATTTTTTTTTTTAGCATTCAAAATTCGTGGTTATTGATATATAAAAAAAATTTATATTTACATTGGTATGGCTGTTTATAATATGTATATTTTTACGCCCATGTTTAGACAAAAAGAAAGCTCTGAAACGAACACAGCAAAAAAGAAGCAAAAAGGAAAAATTTTTTAGTTCATCCGATAACGTAACCTTATAAGTGTTTCAAGACACTTAAAAAATTTACGTGAACTTCTCTATTCAAGGATAAATGATTTTAGATATTTCTCAAGTAAATTTAATAATTCAAAGTCATGAATTTCGTATCAGGTAAGCGATGCAATAAATTCTAAAGGTATTTTCGATAGCTAAAAACGAACTACAGTCTAGTAGGGAAAATCTGATCCACTTTTCGAATGGGCAGAAATTAAATGTATTTCAAAAATGTTGAATTGTAGGCAAAAAACACTCCAAGATGATGACTTTAACTGCTTTTCTTTATCAGGAATTTAAGGATTCATATAAAAAATTTTTTCATTCAAAAAAATTCGTAGCGTAGGAGCAGCGTTAGCTTAGTAAATTCCCTCGAACATTGAAAAAAAAATTTTTTTTAAAATCGAATATTATTACATGTTTAGTTTTTTAAGAATTTTATTTCAAAAACTAAGCGTCTAGAGAAAAAATCACAAAAGTACTTTTTTGCTTAAAAATGATAAAAAAAGATCAATTACAATTTAATTTTGAAAAAATTTAAAATTTGGTGCTTTCACACCTCCCCACCTCTTGTTTATCTTTCTAATTAACGAACCTGACCTTTCAAATACCAAAACCCTTCGTGATATGAACTTTTATTAGGGCTTTTAACAAATCGGGCTTAAATTGCGACCGCTAGAGAAGGTACACACATGTAAATGTAAAGATACATATGTATATATATATATAAATTTTTACGATAGTCATTTTCGACATCTATTGGGTAGGATCGATGAACATTTGATGAAATTTTTTCAAAGTTTCAACATCAGTACAAAAGCAATAGCTCTATTTTCTTCCGCAATTCGCTAAAACTTCAGAAAATGTAAAGCTAAAATTTTTCCTTAACTAGAGAATTTTTTAGGTCTAGCCCATTTAAAAATCAAATGTAAGATAATATTGGAGTTATTTTAACCAGAACATAGAAGTTTTGTGGCGTTAACAAGAACATTTTTTAAAAATTTACATACCTGTGGGAATAGTAATAACACCAACCTGTTTCTGTGCGTACCGCTGAGTTTACTTTAATTTTCTTCATTTTTTTTTATAACATTTCCATATGTAAATTGTAAATTGTAAATTTATTATTTTTTATGGAATAAATTATCATTTTTAAAACAAAAATTTTACAGAAAAAAGATATGTTTTTCATTAGGACACAAAAAATATACGTTTCAAAACACACTCGAGCAAATCGGGAATGGAATTGCTGTTATTTTACATTATTTAGGAGTAAAAAAACATTTACATTCAATTTCTGCCGAACTATGATAACATCAATATTTCAGAAACGATGATATATTTCGAAAAATTCTATTCTTTATTTTGCCAAGTTCTAACAGAATCCTTCTTTTTGGAACGTCCTTTAATTGTGCAACTGAAGTAAAGTATATCTAATATTTATATTGTATTCGAAATAGTCACATTTGAAATTATTTCAAGTACTCTTTATCTTTTTTACCCTACTGTATTTATTTTATTACAACTATTAGGTAAATATTTACTCCCCTTACCCCAATTATATTTAAGTACATCATCAGTGCAATAAAAATGGTGGAAAAAAAGAAATGATGACAGTATTATTGTGCAATGGTTATACTAACATTGCATTATGGCAAATAGTGGAGTCACCCTCGTATTGAAGTTTGATTGCAAAAGACCATCATCGAAACTTTTTGTCTTTTTTTTTTGTAGCAATATAGAAAAAATAATAGGGGAAATAGGGGTAGTGGTAAAAATTGTATTACATATAATATAATACTTAAAATACATTGATCATTATATTTATTGTTATAAAATGTATTTGGTTCCGATATACAGAATGTTCGGAAAAAGAAGTACTAGGTTTCAATTATAGAAAGTTAATAGTGCCACAATCACACCTTCAATAAAATTGCAAGAGTTGATAAAACAGTTACTTGGAAAATCACTCTAATTCAAAATAAACGATTTCATATTGGAAAAGAATTATTTTCATGTGATATTTATGACTAAACCGGCAGAAGTAGTTTATTTCAACCAAAAAAAACTCATAGTATAGAAAAAATTCTTTTCCATGTGAATTTTGTGATAAAACATTTACTACAAGTAAAATTATGGGTACTTAAAATGATTTATGATTTACCTTTCTAGGCTCCGCCGCACAAAAATCCCAGTTTCTAGCAAAAAAACTCGGTACTATCATTACTTTTATTAATCCAGTCTCCATTCTGATAAAAATTGTAGATATTACGTTGTTGTAACAAGTTATCGAAAGAAATTATGTTATCACAGGCTATATTATTCTATGATTATAACAGATACCTTAACTTGGGTCAGTGACATCGTCGCGCTCTGATTAATGTTCGCAAACACGTGGCAATGAGTAAAAAATAACACAATTAAAATCAATTTTATTCAAGACGAATAAACGACGTCATTTATGTGTAGAATATAACTTGAATTTGTAACTTGCATAAACATCCTTATCGAACCTTTTTAAAGATATTGTCTGAAATTTTATGATCAAATAACAAATATTCATTTAAATAAACATATTCCAGCATCGCCTCTTTACAAGTACAGTCAAAATTGGTTATGGATTTCTCCTTCTCTTCATTCACAAAAATCCTGAAACACACAGTCCTGAAGTATAAAATAAGTAAAATAAACTGTGATAATAAGTAATAATAATAATAGTCCTTGTTAAATAGTATGCTCCACTGAACAATATTAATAAAACAATTGATAAATGGATTGAATATTGTACAGTGGAAACACCAATGTGAAAACCGAATGGTTTTTTTTATCAAGATACCAAGAAAATGCACGAATAAAAAAGTTTGACAACTTTTTATATTATTAAGTTTTTTTATTATTTTTATTTTAGTGCATTATAAAAATGCAACAAATTGATCAATTACATGGAAATTCTAAAAAGATATTATGTTAGAATTTAATTTACTGCAAATAATTATAGTAATTCTTAGAAAGAAACTGTAATACAATAAATATATGAAGAAACTAGAATACGTAGAAATATATAAGTTACAATATTAATTAAAAAATTTAAAAACAAAACCCCGACACAAAAGCAGGTATGATTTATTCGTTTATGGCATCATAGCTCCTAAACGCCGAGTTTATTATTTTTTTGAAAGGTAATTTGATCAAAAATGTTCTTAGCTATCTTTCAAGGAAATGCTCAGCCTGTTAAAGATCGTCACCTGTTTTCTAGTTGTTATCGAGGATGGAACCTCAAGCTTGAATTTGAAACAAACCAAGAACAATATCGATTAAATTACCTTTCAAATAAATAATAAATCAAAATTGGTTCATCAGTTTAGAAGCTACGATGTCACAGACAAACAAACGGATACATAGATGCAAAGACGCCTTATACTTAAAACAACCCTCTGTGTTAGTCAGGAGCTAATTACTTAAACAAAACATTAGGAATTTGATCCCGGAAAAATCGATAATGGATGTTTACAATTAAAACATATATGTTTTAATTGTAAACATCCATTATCGATAGTCATCGAGTTTGAGAAGTTTCGTCAATTTACTTTGACTTGATCAAGCAATGAAATTATTGCTTTAATTGTGTCATCAGCTCTAATAAAATGGACTAAAATGTGCAAAATATATGGTTCAGTTTCGATATAAAATTATTTTTAATTTCTTCTGGAAGTGATTTTCTCTAAATCTGTAGGCAGCAAAATTTCAAGAATATGGTAAATATCGAACAATTTTACTCTTAGTTTTCGTCTTAGTCCCCTTTCAAAGTCCACACTTTGAGGATTCCCTCTCAAAATTTAAAAGTAAAATATTAAATATTTCCATACAATCATTTTTTTAAACGTCCTTAAGAATAAAGGTATAGTAATGGCTACGTAAAAAATTAGAACTACTAGAAGTAACTGATTTCCGGAAACAACCAATTTCCGTATTTGAAAAACGGGCATATCTACTTGCTTCCATGTTTAAAACATATTTTCTTCAAACAAAAACCTATTCTTTACAAATGGTAGTTTATTTTACTGTGGTTAAAAGACATTGGGAAAAATTTCAACTTGATGTAATAAAATATGTCAAAAAAAATCGATTAAAAGTTTATTAGAAAAGCAAGTGGAAACAATCAGAATGGAAAAAGGCTTGTTAAAAATCATATGCAAATAGGGAACATTTTCCAAATAGACATATAATTATTTTAAATCATTTATCATTTAAAACTTACTATGCGCATTAAACAATATGATTATAAAACGTCATATATCAAAGTTTTTTATCATGTCAAGCTAAACTAAACTAAAACTGTGTAGAAATAGTTTAGGAAAATGTTTTTAATCATTTCATTAATGAGAGAGACAAGCTAAGCGTTCGTTATATATATGTTTGTGTTGCATTAAAAACAATAAAAACATTTCATATGATAAAAAGCGTTAGTTGGAGCTTTGTAAAAAACATTAAGAAAACTTATTTGAAAAATTCACATTTATAAAAACATTTTATGTGGTATAGTGAAATTAGTTTATTATGGCAAATCACTTATTTGGATCATTCGGTGAAGAGAAAAGAATATCAATATACTAAAAAACGCTATATGTCACAACACATATAACGTACTCGTTGTCTCTATCGATCTTGATCAAGGAAATTTGATCGACAGGGGATTCCGTACCCGAAGCAACTAAAAAAGAGTTAATGATCTTCAAACGGCTGAATGAATTTTCTCAGGTTGAGCAGAAATCAAAATCAGTTCATCCGTTTGGGAGCTATACGATGCCCCGATAAATCGATCAGACTCGATTTTGTGTCGGGTATTTGTTTAAATTTTAAATTTATGTGTTTATACCCGTAGCTAAGATCAACAACAAACATTTTTCGAAGAAAAGTGGTGAAAAAACTCAAATGTTAGCTTAAATTAGTATTAGGAGAACATGATAATAAATGGTTTAATTTGAAATATCTCTACAGTTTCCTTTATGATATGTCTTCAGTATAAGGAGAGTATCTATAAAAACTGTTACATTCGAAACATGTTTGCCTAATACACTTATTTAAATATACTTTCGCGTTTAAATTATTATTGTTTGGCCTTTTTTCAATGAACCTACTTTTCGCCAAAAGCCAGTATTATTATAAGCATGAAAATATGGTATGGAGAGAAAAAAACATGCTGGAAAAATTAGATATAAGGATAATGTTTATGAAGGCTATGATCCTTATTTGTTTCTGAAACAGCCCAACAACGACTAAGAACAAAGGGAAAAGAAGCAGTGTCCTTTGCGTACTCCTATTGTTTGGGGACAATTTATATGATTTACATTTAAAAAAAAGCGAAATTTTCTATATTTTAAAAATTTATCTTTGAGATCTTAAAAGCAAAAAACTGATAATTTTATAAGTATTCGGAGATAACAGTGAGTTGCACTAAAATATACACAAACTTTGTAATAACACTAGGAATACTTATAATGTTTTACCAAATCTGCACGATTATCAGATCTAATCTTGAACGAAGTTGTTTTTTTTCATATGCATACTTTCATTTATTTCTGATTTATAAAAAAAAAGTTTCAAGCAATGTTACTGGCCAAATTTTTGTATATTCCATTAATTTCGGTGTCAGATTTTGCATAATTCTAACATTTATTTAACTGTGACATATGTTTTTATCGTCTACGAAATAATTATCGTAAATTGTTTTCACGTTCTAATCTTGACAAATCTGTCACATTAAATTTATAATAATAAAAAAGAAGAAGAGAGATAAATAATAACGAACAACAACAATAACAAGAGCAACATCATTATTGCTCTAACAAATACACGTAGAAGGCATGATGCTAATCGGTATAGAGTATTCGAAAACCGGTGGGGCAAAGAGAACATCATGGCTGTTGACACGGAATCAAATCTATTTTTCTTGGCTAATGTTCTTATCAGGTAGAATTAATAATAAAATAGAACGGCACCAAAATTGAATTTGGTTACTAAGAGAATAATTTCCTCTACAACAGTTGTCCTGTGATAGAGAGGTTATGATTTCGATTTCTACAGATCTTCTGTCTTTCTATCTATCGTTTTTCTATAAGACCAACCACCTCCTCCCCCAAGTTTTAGAATTAATTTAGACTGAGTCCATGTTTATATAATAAAATCAAGCCTTTTTTACATAGTTTTTCTGGCCCTCGTACATCATCCTAAAGCAACAAAATAAAAATTTCTGTTCGCAGTGCCTTTACATGCTTAATACCGGTTACTGTTCTCTTTTTCTAGTTATCAGTAACATAGCAGCACTAAACAGTTCTGTATGAATGACTTCTTCCATTGCAACCATATAAAACCAACACATATTGTTGTATAAATTGTTGTGTAATATGATATTTAAATATTATGTGATATAAAAAACCCTGTTAGTATAAATTTATGATGAAAAAATGTTTATTAAACTATATACCTTGTGTTTCTCTATCTAACAATCCAATTAAGAATGTTACGCCACAATATTATAGCGGCGCGCCGCTATAATATTGTCAAAAAGTAATGGACTATATGCATGGTAAGTGTATATGAGCTTGTGGTGAATTGAGGTAAACTTTGTATTTTTTTGGATTTCTGTTTTAGAAACTTGATTATGGTAATGCTTACAAGGGGCTGGCGTTGATAGTTTTGGAAAGAGATTGTAAATAAGTTCTCACACTAGCACCACTTTCAGTGGTCGGAAACAAGAACAAAAAACAAAATTTTGTTAATAATATCGCACTCTAGTCCTTAAATTTCAAACTATGTTAAAATTTAAAAGAAAAATAAAAGAAATTGCTTGAAAAAGATTTGTGAAAATTCAAAAAAAAAAAAATTTGGGCAAAAATTGATAAAAAAATGGCAATTCAGAACTGGTTTTAACTATTGTTAACCCCCGTACCAAAAAGGTGGTGTGTTATAAGTTTAACCGTTATGTGTATCAGTGTGTCCGTCTGTCTATCTGTGGCATCGGAGCGCCAAAGCGAATGAACCGATTTTGTTTCGTTTGATAGGTAATTTAATAGGGAGTGTTCTTAGCTATGTTTCAAGCGATAGTTTACGGTTCCGTATTCGAAACAACTAAAAAATAGTCGATGATATTTAAAATGGGTTCAGCAAGGAGAGCGCTTTAAGGAGAAAGCTAATTTAAAAGAGTTTTCCGTACCCGAAAAATGTATCGGGCCTGTTTTAAATTTTGTAAATTTTACTTGTTAACAATCTTAGAAAGCGTTTTGTAAAACCATATTTCGAGGAAAACATATTAAAGCTTTTTTTCAAAATACATTATCAATATACTAAACTCTTGTTAGTCATTGATTTCCGGACCATATAAAAAGCCAAATAATACCTCCTAAGCTTTTTTTAACTATTAGTTTAGAATAAGGATTACGCGGGTTAAATATGAAGCTAAAAATTTACTTGTTTTTTTATTTACTTATTAACTTATATTATTTATAACTTCAAAAATAATTCAAAATTTATTTTATAATTTTAGCAGTGTATTCTAAGCACATTAAATGATACAAAAAAGCGAATAAAATCGGCAAAGACCCGTTGAACACTCTGTATAAAAAACAATATGTATACTTTTAACAAACAAGCTAAAAACTATATTACAAGAAAAAAAATCTAATATAATGAATTTATTAAAAATGATATGATCGTTTTTTTTTTTTTTTACTTTAACAAGAAGACAAACCAACGCAAACTTAATGCAATATTATTATTTTCTAAGATATAAATCTAACAACTTTTTTCCTGGTTATGTTACTTTGTTACGACAAAGGTTTAATGTTTAGTTTTAATTTCCTTCTTCTGCTACCTATAATTCATATCTAAATATTGTGTCTAATGTAGGAAAAATGCATATCTTTATATAAAGCTTTGATTTTTAGGCCAGTCAAAATACGGGATTTTCGCATGGAAAATATGAATACTAAGATTAGTAAGTATTCCGTACGGTAATGTTCCCTTCTCCCTGTTGCCCCTGAAGGCTGAAATAAGTATCGGTTTTAGCTGTAAGAAAGGAAAATTTCCGTGTGGCCAAAAAATCAAATAATTTTCGTTTTTTCGTCGATTTTTCGAAACACTTCTGCCATATTTTCTGAATTTACCTGTTATTGAATCAATTCTTAAGCATAGAAAAAATGTTGATATAATGGTAATAATTTTTATCAACACTCCCTCTAAGCCCCTTTTCCTCAGGCAAAATCGTATCAGATAGAACTGAACTAAAAATCACCTGCTATAATGTCAAATAAACAAGGCATCCAGAAAAAGAACAAATAACGTTTGCCGTGGATTTTATTCAATTTGTAATTATTCCCTAGCCAAAAGAGGGAAGAGTGACTTTTGTGGATTTAAATCTCACATTCCGGACGTGGGTTGAAGTCCAAAAAATTTCACTTCTCTCTTCTTCTGGGCATCGTAATATACTATTTTCAATTTAGGAACTGTACAAATTTTTAATCGTAGACAATTAAAATGGTAATTATCTTATTTCTAAAAACTGAGAGTACTTGATGTTATCAGAAAACAAGAATGCACAAATTATGACACCGATATTGCAAAGTTCGTAAATTTCATACAAAAAACACCACTAAATGAATTCTTTGAAAACTTTGGTATACTTTATTGTTTGATACACTGACCGTAGAGAATGCTTGACATAGACTGTTCATACTGAGCGCTCCATATCGACTAATTTGTTTTTTCTGCTAAGAATTATTTTTGTTATTTGCACGGCCATCTTAGATCCTAGATCCTAGACTTTTCGGTCCTTCTTTTCGCCACGATAGATTCCATACGTGTTACAATATTATCAATTTTTTGTTCCAAATAACTGGAGTATTCGGTTACTATAAGTATCTGTTTTGGTTTCTTATAACCTGTTTTAATTTATCCGATAATATGAAAATATGCCCTACAATGCTATGTTGGTTGCCTAACGTATAATAATAAGTACTATCAGTGTTACGTATACAACACACAACCAACCAACTTTAGGTAGGTAATAAAAGAAATTAAAGTAAGAAATATGTATGCCTTAGGGATTTTGCACATTTTTCTTTTGGTAGTAAAATCCCTTTCTATATGTAGGTAAAAAATACTAGTGTGCTGTGAAAAGTAATACTAAAAACGAACTCAATTGAGTTGTTTTTATACCATGTATATATGAAATATGCATAGTATATTAAGTTTAGTCCCAGGTTTGTAACGGTTAAAAGTAATGTTGCTAGGAAATATGCTATGAAATTTTGTCATAGGTGTTCATAAAATCACCTAATTAGTCCATTTCCGGTTGTCCGTCCGTCCGTCCGGCCGCCCGTCTGTGGACACGATAACTCAAAAACGCAAAAAGATATCGAGATGAAATTTTTACAGCGTACTCAGGACGTAAAAAGTGAGGCCGAGTTCGTAAATGAGCATCAAAGGTCAACTGGGTGTTGGGTCCGTAGGGTCCGTTAAATGTAAAAAATGTTCCTTACCAAAAATTAAACAACTTTTGTTTGAAACATTTTTTCGTAAACATCACTGTTTACCCGTGAGGGCGCCAATTAGGCGGGAATTTTATAATATGTACTATACTTGATTATCAGTTATGTATGTGTCACATGTTTGTATGTGTAATGTGATAAAGAAATCAACACTGACTATGCATGGTACTTCAAAAATTAACTCAGTCAAATGTTTGTTTTCACTTGTTTATATTGTAAGAATGTTATTTTTGGCGTTAAAATATGTATTCGAATAAAAAAAACGCACGTATGAAGAGTTTATCGTTCCAAGTCGATTATGAGTTTTATTATATTATATTATAGATCGGATCAACAAGCCTTGCCTTAAGGGTTTTTTTATTATTAATATTCGACCCACATTTTCGGATAATTTTATTGGATTTGACTTGCATTTTATTGTTCAGACGCACTTTTTAAACTATTTTCAATTAATTTTGTAATAATTAGGAGTGGCTCGACGACAAGTTTTTATAGTTACGGTATTGCGCCATATAAAACATCAATATTAATCGAAAGACTTTGAAGTTTAAATTTGTATACAAAATTTAGTAAGTACAAAAAAATAATAAATTTATACTAATAAAA
The DNA here is from genome assembly GCF_905475395.1 of Chrysoperla carnea. NCBI lineage: Eukaryota > Metazoa > Arthropoda > Insecta > Neuroptera > Chrysopidae > Chrysoperla > Chrysoperla carnea. The sequence continues at coordinate 132,788,769 of NC_058337.1, forward strand.
CAAATAAAAAATCGTTGATTTAATCGTTGAAAAAATTACAAAATTTTGCTTAGAGCACACATGGCCTCGTTGATTAATGCGCTTAGCCTAATCCCAAAGACCCGGGTTTAACTCCTGATATGAATATAGTTTTTCAGTTCTCTTTAATTATTTGCAATATGTCAAAAATTTGTGAAAGCAGAGCGCTTAAATTATTCAATAACAGTGAATGTTATGGGAAAAAAACCTTTTCATCAATTACCCTTTTATTTGGGAAATCACAAATGATGTCAAATAGTCAATATGCTAGTCATAAGCAGGCTTAAATTTTTAAAAAACTACTGTCTATGAAATTACTATCGAATATTAAAATAGTGGCTTATTTTTGTTTAACAGTATTGTTATAAGTTACTTTGGTTTCTTAATACCCGTCTATTTACTCAACGCCTGCTGAAACCCAGTTTAAGCTTGTTATCGCTGTTCTATCGCATGACAAAATGATTTTCCCGATACAGACATATAAACTGTATGAAAATATTATATTTTCAAAAATTTTATATTTCTGTATCAAAGATTTAAAATCTAGCTAACATCAAAGCTCTATCGTCGATTGTACTCAAGGACCCTCAGTCTTATTCGATGTGATAAATCGAAACCTATCCCCAACATTTTCGAAAGCTTACGTTAATATCTATGTAGTATAAAAATTTGCTGTGAAAAACGTGTAAAGTAATTTGCATTAATAGAATTATTTTTAAACCATTCTATAAATAACAGTTTTTTTTTTAATGTTGGTATATTAAGTTGTTTGAATGAATCATATTATGAATAATAATAATATGAAAACATATTATTTTTAAGCCTACATATAGGGGAGAGTTGTCTAGGACAGCTTTCTGTCTAGATACGTTATTGTTAAGTTTTTAAAACAAATACGAAATTTGTTTTTTTCTTAAGGACATTAACTTTTTCTTTATACAGATTTCTTTTTCATTCTGTCTTATAAAATAAGAGATACACCGTCCAGAAAACGGTTGATTTTAAGAAGGCTGTACTTGGGACATTTCTTTTCCAAGAAGTACGCCTGGCACATGAGAGCGGTGTCAGACGTTCATTAGCACTCAATTCCGGAAAAAGCAGCGAATTTTATTTTTCAAACGGTGTATGTGGTTGAAAGATTTTTGTCTCTAGTTGATTCTGTGAATTTTCGAATTATTTTTTAGTTCTACTTCATTTTAATTAAGTGAGCTGTAATTTTAATGTTATTTAATTGCATAATCAATGAATGCAATTTCAAATTGCAAGACAAAAATTAGGTTGTTTTAAAACACATTTGCCTCGTTCTTTAATCCAACCGCTATCAGTACAAGACTTCCAACTCTATCCAAACTCATTAAGGGTTTTAAACTCTCGAAATCTTTGCCAGCTCTCGTCTACCATTAGCATAATACATTCAATTTGTAATTAAGGAACTTTGAATGTCTTTTATTTCTTTTCACAGATTAATCTATTTGCAATATTTAGAAAATACACCTTTTTCTCAGACCTTATGAACCACAAGATTGGATTTTCTCAATTCTCTCTAGTTAAAATAGTATGGCCGCCCTTGACAACATTCTTGTATGAATGCATGTAGATTGTGGCTGGCTGCTAGAGGAAGGAAACATGGTGATTTAACCTCTTCATATGTTTTTTTCTTTCTTCCGTTTAACATTTTTATCCTGCTCCATCCATGTAGTCCCAACATATTATTATTATTATTATAACAATGATGGTACAAGTAGTTAAAAATGGTTAAAAAGATTTTTGTAGTCATGTACTTTAAATCGTTTTTTATAAGTCATGTTCCGTTACAAGCATGCATTTAGAGCTACCTATACCTGAAACATTATCCGGGGTGACTTTGGTCGAAATCTCAAAATTTAATCGCCCATTCATCAAATAAACCTGGTTTTTAGTCTGTTTGGATCACAATTCTCTTATGGATCATCATTTTTTCTAAGGGGTAAAACTTAGTTTATAGGGTCATTTGAACCCAAAGATTACAAAAATCACTTGCCAATTGGATACATATCTTCTGAAATATTGCAATATCCGGGGCGATTTCGGGTCGATATCTCAAAATCTAAGGGTCCAGTTATCAAATGAACCCAATTTTTAAACTTTTTAGGTCAAAATTGCCTTATAAAGTAAGTTTTATCGAAATCGAAAACAAATTATTTTACCCGATTTTTTGCAATTTTTTTAAGGGGTACGTACCTCTTAGAAAAAATTGGGTAAAATAATTTGTTTTAGAATTTGATAAAACTTAGTTAATAGGGTCATTTGAACCCAAAGATTTTAAAATCGGGTTTATTTGACGATAGGATACATAGCTTCTGAGATATTGCAATATTCACTCAAAACATAATCGCCCAGTCATTAAATGAATCCGATTGTACTTTTCGGCTTCCTATCCGCAACATCCTAGCTAGTAGTCAAAGCAATTAAAAAGATCTTAACTCGCTTGGATACTGTGCCGGTCCGACACCCATATAAAAGCCAATAACTTTGTAGACGATATCTGCTTCGGAAATTAAAAGTAATGTTTTATTCTAGTTTGATTGTATCATTGACTTTTTAACGAGTTTCAACAACTAATAATAATATTAATATAGGTAAGTAATATTATTGAATGAAAATCGTAACTAATATAACTTTGTAGACGATTTCAATTGATTAAATGGCAACCGTATTATTATTAGTTATTAATAGTAGTAGTGGTATAGATTGGTAGGTATAGACTTTCTTAACTTCAATCACATAAACTAAACCATCATCATGGGTATATGGATATGGAACAATCAATAGGGGATTGTGAATCGAATGACGTTTGTTATAACAATAGAAACAATAAGATAATATGTATATAAATTGATACATTGTAAAAGCCATCATAATATATATATATATATATATATATATATATATATATATATATATATAAAATTCATCAATTCAGAAACTGCGTAAGCTCGTTGAATTCCCTTTTTATACCATGCATATATGTAATATGCAAGCTATGCTAAGTTTAGTCCCAAGTTTGTAACGCTTAAAAATATTGATGCCACGCACAAAATTTTGCTATAGGTGTTCATAGAATCACCTAATTAGTCCATTTCCAGTTGTCCGTCCGTCCGTCCGTCTGTGGACACAATAACTCAAAAATGAAAAAAGATATCGAGCTGAAATTTTTATAGGGTACTTTTTATAGGATGTAAAAAGTGAGGTCAAGTTCGTAAATGAGCATCATAGGTCAATTGGGTTTTGGGTCCGTAGGATCCATCTTGTAAACCGTTAGAGATAGAATAAAAGTTTAAATGTAAAAAATGTTTCTTATCAAAAAATAAACAACTTTTGCTTGAAACATTTTCTCGTAAACATCACTGTTTACCCTTGAGGGCGCCAATTAGGCGGAAATTTTATAGTATGTACCATACTTGAATATCAGTTATGTATGTGTCACATGTATGAATGTGTTATGTGATAAAAAAATCAACACTGACTATGCATGGTATTTCAACAAACAATTCAGTCTATTGTTTGTTTTCACTTGTTTAAAATCTCTTCAAAATTAGTTTTTATAACTGGCTATATAAGATTCAAAAAAACGAGAAAGGAAAACCCGTTATAAATATGGGCATAGTATCAAAAATTTCTCAATTTGATGGTATTAAAAATTTGAAATCGATTGACCGTCTCTAACTTGAAACAAACTGAAGTTCTCATGATTAACAGGGAAAACATTGGAGAATGTTATTTTTTTAACAAGTTTTTTAAAACAAGAGAAAAAACTAGCATCAGAATTTTTAAAAATAGTTTGATTGCGCAATTATGCTTTTGATAGTTAAAATATTAGAGCAGAGAAATAATCTAAATAATTAAATTCATGTTTATTAATTTCACCATATTTTTATCACAATATTTTTTTATTTACTGAGTATGACTTACAATAAACTAACGAAAAGTACACAAACAGACCCGAAAATTTCCAAAGTTAATATTTTTTGCTTACAAGTTTACTCTCGTGATGAAAAAAATATTCACATTTTCTGAAGGTTATAAAACTAAAAAACCCCGCACTGAAAGCTATCAGCAATCAGAATAGTACCCATTCACTAGTACATATAGCTCAGCAAGTCATAGACGAAACAACAAATCAAGGTTCCAGTGTTGTACTAGCATGGATTTCAGCACACCAAGGAATACAAGGCAACGAATTAGCCGACCAATCAGCTAAGGAAGCCACACGAAATGAAGGTATCACAAATACAACAGTAACACATTGTGAAGCTAAGAAACACATAAAAAATGTAATAATGCAACACTGGAACCAAAAATGGCTACAACTTTTACCGACTAAGCTCCATGCAATACGCGATAATATTTTCGACAAGCTACCAACCCTTGACCGCCAAAAATATTGTACAATCATTAGATTACGGATTGGACACACGAACATGAGCCACATTCATCTCATAACCAAGAGTAACCCAAACCGATGCCAACACTGCAACGCAATAATATCGGTGAATCACGGTCTTTCACAATGTCAGGGATACCAGCATCAAAGAAATAAAAATGGATTACCCTCGGAAGCCAAGGATATCCTCAATGATCCCAAATATTTCCCGAGTCTCTTCAAGTTTATTAAGGACAAAGACTTAATTATATGAACCCATTTTGTATTAATAATAACACATGTAAATAATGTATAAGTCTCTGCGGTCGCTAATGACCTAGACGTTAAAAGCGACCTTAAATAAAATAATAAAAAAAAAAAAAAAAAAAAAAAAAAAAAAAAAAAAAAAAAAAAACTAAAAAAAATTATTGATCTTTTCATTATTGAGATATACACACGCAAAGTTTAACAATTTCATGATTGAAGAGAAACAACTATAGTAGAGTATTGTAAACAACTAATCACACGCTGAGTATTGTGTCTGTGAAACCTCCGTTGGTATCGTAAAACAAAAATTATACCTCATTTCACTACAAGCTAATATACCCTATCGTGATATAGAATAATTTAATCCAAAATTTGTTGACAATATAGAACCTCCTTAAAAAGCCATAGTCCCAATGCCAATCAGCTTGCTTTTTCCTTGGAGCTTGCTTTTCGGTTTGCTCTCTAAAAACTAAATAGTGAAAAGTATAAAAAAATCACTATTTTGTAGTGACTATTCACTATTTTCACTATTTCAAACTTAAAAGAGTGCTTTTTCATTTTCCCACTTTATGTTCTACGAACATGTTTGTAAACTGAAAATTACATGTTAGTCGGAAAATAGAAAAAAATTGCGTTTTAACTTCTCTCCGAATCTCATGTATACGCTTCAATTTTTCCCGTAAACGAAATTAGTTTTTCTTCACCAAAGATAGCATCACTATAAAAATAATAATAATTTCTGCAATATAGTACTAATAGAATTGCTCATTTTTTTCGAGACAGAAATTCGCTAATATAAGCCCTTTTATATTATTAAATGAAAATGACTATACAATTGCCTAAGGCAATTAACTAATAAAATATAGTACGTACATATTGTATTAAATAGGCGATCACTTTATACTTTTAAAGGTTATATCAACCAATGCACAATGCACAATAAGGAATAAGGAGTGTAAAGGCTGACGACGCTTGGTCTGAGTGTCTGTCTGACTTAAATAACAACAAAAAATCCATTAGTAATAAAATCGAAATGTAATCAAATGAAAGGAGAAATTAAGTTGGGGAATTTTTCTTTATTATTTTAAAAGTATCGGAAAGTCTGTGTGGCGTATATTCAATTGTTTTCTTTTAAGTGTAATAGAATAAGTAAAAATGTGCTTCAGCGTAGAATGGTGACAATAGTTGGTAAGCTTAAAAGAATACATTGTGATTCTTCTATTTGAATCCGAACAAAACCATTCTCTGAAGCATTCTCAATGCGTAGCACTTTCAGTAGTCATTGATTTAAAATCAAAGCTTCAGGAGATATTCCTAAAGTTTGTGAAACACTTCATTAAAGAACCCATGAAAATAGCGGTATGTAAGAGTCATGTTATATGGCTTGTTTCCATGATATAATACTTCGGAAAAAATTTGCGATAAAACAATAAATGAAATCATCTTGATATCAAGATTTTCCCAAACTTATTAAAAACCCACTTCGTTTTTATGGACTTAAAATTTTTACTACCAGAAATTAAAATAAATAATTTGAAATTATAGCCACATCAAAAGATTGTAATTTGGAAGAGGCCCAGCATAAGAAAGGTAAAAATAAATAAATCTCACAAAAACAAAAAGATTCTTGCAAAATTTAGATTTAATATGAAATTAACATCAAATGGACTCATTATTTGAACTACTTACAAATTTTCAAACAGTCTGTCTTTTATAGTTTTTGAGAAAATGGAAACTTAAATTTCGTCCTAATTTGGACACAGTTGTATATTTTTTCATAAGGAATACATAAGAAATATTCTTTACTTTGAATATTTTGTTAATTTATTACGGTTTACATCACCAAATTGACCAATATGGCTTATTTAGCTCAAACTCACTTTTAACGTCTTGAGTACAAAAAATTCAGCCTAATATCTCATTTCGTTTATTAGTTATGTTGCTTACAGTCAGACGACAATAGGAGAAACGGAAATGGACTAATTATAGGTGTTTTTATGATCACATACATCAAAATTTTGTTTGTAACATCGATCTTTCTAAGCGTTACAAGCTTGAGACTAAACTTCATATTCTTTGATATAATTTAGGTTTTAAAAGTGGCACATTTTTTCTGATATACCATGTATATTGCGTATTCACACGGTATTACAACAGTCTCAAAAAATGTCTACTATTATAAAATTTTTTTAAATTATCAATTTATTTGAATTTTGTATGTGGGAAAGTTGGGAGAAAGAGTTTGAATTAACAATAAAATATAATTTGTTAGTATTATACCCAATAGACACATTTATATAATAATATGAATTGTTATAACAATAATAATTGAAACTATGATGATCATCATCAATGGTTGGTTTTATAATTAAAATTCTGAACGAAAGATGTTATTTTCACTCTCCAAAATCAAAACACAAATAGCTTTAAATTATGAAGTATCTACACTGTTTTATAAAAAAAACTTTTAACAAAAAGAAAACCGACTTCAAAGGGAAAACCTTTCCAAAATATATTAAAATGCACTAAAAAGTAAAAAAATAACGATAATATAATGTAGTTAAAATTATTGTTATTTTTGGAGGCGGTGTCAGCCAAGCTAATGTAGAAAATTGTTCTGTCAGAGTTGTTTCCTGACACTATTTGCACTAAGTATGCACGACAAGAGGACGAATAACTCAATATCAAGCCAACCGATTTCGATTATTCTTTTTTTAGTGACGAATTAGTTAGTGTAGTTCAGATTCACTAAAAATCACGATAAAAAAACTTTTAACAAAAAGAAAACCGATTTCAAAAGAAAAACTTTTCCAAAATAAATTAATATGCACTAAAAAAGTAAAAAATAACGATAATATAATTTTAACTACATTATATTATCGTTATTTTTTTACTTTTTAGTGCATTTTAATTTATTTTGGAAAAGGTTTTCTTTTGAAGCCGGTTTTCTTTTTGTTAAAAGTTTTTTTTATTTAGTGATTTTTAGTGAATCTGAAGTACATTAACTAAAAAAAGAATCATCGAAGTGATATTGAGTTATTCGTCCTCTTGTCGGGCATACTTAATGCAAATTTAAGACTTTTATGATTTTCTCATGTATGCCGTTGTCAGAACTGGACCAAAATGAAATGAGACCAAATGGGAAGCACTAGCTTTCAAACAGATAAAGAATCATCAAAATCGGTTCACCCAGTCAAAAGTTCTGAGGTAAGAAACATAAAAAAAAAAATACAGTCGAATTGATAACCTCCTCCGTTTTTGTTTGAAGTCGGCTAAAAATGTTTGGAACAGGTGATTATCTATACAAGTATCCAGTCAGTATGCAATTTTTTGCAGATGATAAGGTTTCTACTCCAAAAGATGTTAAAACTTCTTTCAAACGAAATAAAAATAAAAAAAATCGGTTCATACGTTTAAGCGCTACGATGCCACAGACAGGCAGACAGACAAACACACACACATAGCTGTCAAACTTATAACAACCCTTTTTTCGGTTCGGGGGTTAAAAACTTATTAATAGTACACCTAAAGGTCGCATACACAATGATTTGTAATTTTAATTGAATATTCTACACCAAAAAAAAAATAATAATAATAATAATAATAATAACAAAATTAATAAAAGTTTTTAATTAAATTATAAAATGATTATTATTATTTGATGTGTTTTATTATTAAAATTGAATTATTAATATCATAGAAATAATATATTTTATAATAATAATCGTAAAGAATTTATATATTAGTACAATGGTCTACCTCAAATAAATTTATTATATTATAAAATTGAGGACTTTTTAAAAAATATAGTTTTTTATCGGGGAAGTAGATATTTCTTTTTTTTTTTTTAAATACTCTTTTCTTAACTTCACAAACAATCAATTTCTATTGAAGAATATAATATTCTTTTTAGTATTTTAATAAATTTTATTATATAGTGGGCAATCGAAAAATTTTTAATTTAAAGCGGAAGTGGTTGGAATGTCATAATATTTATTGACATAAGTGAAAAAATATTTGATTAATTTAATATAAAATGTATGTACAATTTTAGTAACTGAAGGCAAAACGAAAATTTCGTTTCAGGCGTAAATGTCGGACACAGCCGGACACAATAGGCCCGAATCGATGTTATAATGTGTTAATTTGGTAAAAGCTATTTAAAAAAATCATGTATGAGGGACTTTGATTTATATAAAGTTCACAAAGTTTGTAATAAATGTACATTTAGTGTCAAAATAAAGCTTTTGTAATTTTTATTGTAATTTATGTTCTCGAATGAACTATCAGTTGTTTTCTTGTCGCTCAAACTTTCAGTGATCATCAAATATTGCGCCTGGATTTAGACGTATCAGAAAGAGTTTCTTATAGTAATACTGTTTCTTATAGTAATAATAAGTGAAAATTACGAAATTTAAAAAAAGCCTGACAAATTTTTCAGATAAAGAACCCTAAACTCGCACTTGAAACATAGCTAAGAACACTCTTCATTAAATTGCCTTCCAAACGAAACAAAAAAAAAATCAAAATCGATGTCACAGACAGACACACAAACATAGCGCTATCAAACTTATAAAACTCCTTTTTTCAGTTTGGAGGTTAAAATAACATTTCATAACGATCCAAATCAAATTTAGTTCTTGTAAATTTGATATAAGGAAAAAATTGGTTTCTATTTATATCAGTGAAGTATGAAAACTTTTAAATTATGTATGGAGTTGACAATTCTTTTATTCCTAAATCCATACCAAACCAAAACTTATGCTTACCTTCTACCTTGAAACCTTCCTATCTTGAATAAAGCCAACCAACACAATAAGTTGAAATTCACATAATAATAATAATAATAATATGAACTTATATGACAGAAGACCTGTTGTAAACACAACGGAAATCATTGTCTTGTTAAGTAAATCAACATGAGTGTATAATAGGAAACGAAGTCAAAAGTTGTAAAAACAATAAAATTTCATTTCTTAACAAGGAAATCCACAATCTCAAAAAAACGTAAAACAAAAATTTTAGGTTTAAAGAAGAGATGAAGCATCGAATATAACTTTGTTCTTCTGGCGGACTCCATAATCAATTCCTGTTCCATGCTCATTTGAAAATTAAAAGCTTACTCTTTTCAGTTGTATGAAAATTTTTAATTTTTAATTTTCTGAAAAATCACAAAATTTTTATACTAAAAGAATTTTTAACTCGTATAACTAAAAAACTCTTGGCTGTTGAATAACATTTAATTTTACGTCTCCCTTCTCGAAAGTTCTAATGCGTTTTTTCGGATTCTCTCATAAATATCCGATTGGACTATCTATGAATCAATTTTGACCAGTGCGCATAGTACAAAAAATTTAAGTGGTGCACCTCAGATTTGTTTATAAAAACCTAACAATAAAAGCAAGATAAAATTAAATTGAATCTCTTGAGAATGAACGCTCGAATGAAAGTGCGAAAAATAAAACTTGTAGTCATACACTAATAATAAAATTTTTGTTTATTTTAATTATTTATTATTCTACCAAAACTTACTACCAAAAACCTAATATAAATTCAATTTCAACATTACAAATAAAAAAAAAAAAGAAAGCCTTCCATAAAGTCAAATCTGATCAATTAATTTGTGGCATCGTTGCTCCCAAACGGATGAAAGGATTTTGATTTTTTTTTTTAATAATTTGGTCAAGAGTGTTTGTAGCTATAATTACCTCTTTTCTAGTTGAAATCTGGTACGAAACTATAGCTAAGAACACTCGAACTATAGCTTAGAACAGTCTCGATCAAAAATTAAAATAGATTTATCCATTTAGGAGCTACGATGTCATAGTCGGACGCACAGATACAAAGATACTCAGCCATTTTATGTTTATAAAACTCCTTTTTGTTAGTAAATGCAACATAAATCTGATTCTAGAAATAATTTGAATTTCCATAGATTTTTTAGGTTTTCTAGAACTCTAAAAGCTTTCTGCACGATTTTTGCAACTTTAGCAAAAACTTAAGAAATCTTAGGCTTAACATTTCAAAAGTGAACCTACATATTCAAACATCGTACATTCAACACAATTATATCAACCATGATATACTAGGCTCAATACTGTACACACGTTACTACATATTATTCTATATCTATACAATGTTATATTAAAGTCAAATAATAACAAATTTTTATCGAACGATTAAGTTCTACAAAAAGTTTTAATAACATAAATTGGTTACATTTATCAGCAAAGCTAAGAAGAAGCAAAAAAAGATTGTATTTTTATTGAACACAAAAAAATAAGAAGTTTTCTTTTTTTATTGGAACACACCCAAACTGAAGTACATCACAATACGTTGTTGAATACGGATAATAGATTTATGGTAGGTTTACCCATAAGGATTTAATTTATACTAGTTGGTTCTTTTGGTTAAGTGTAGTACACTAAGTGTAGATAAATAAAACCGACAAAGAGTAATTTGGACTCGCACACGAAAGGTTTCGTATCATTGTGCAAGGCATTACTATAGAAGACTGATCCAGCATGCTCAATACCAGCAAAATCCAAATTTTTTTTATTTTAATTTGCATGGCGGCCATTTAGGAAGACGTCTTCTTGAATTTTATTATTATACCATGTATATATGAAATATACATAGTATATTAAGTTTAGTCCCAAGTTTGTAACGCTTAAAAATAATGATGCTAGAAAAAAAATTTTTTCATAGGTGTTCATAAAATCACCTAATTAGTCCATTTCCGGTTGTCCGTCCGTCCGTCTGTGGACACGATAACTCAAAAACGAAAAAAGATATCGAGCTGAAATTTTTACAGCGTACTCAGGACGTAAAGTGAGGTCAAGTTCGTAAATGAGCATCATGGGTCAATTGGGTCTTGGGTCCGTAGGACCCATCTTGTAAACCGTTAGAGATAGAACAAAAGTTTAAATGTAAAAAATGTTCCTTATCAAAAATTAAACAACTTTTGTTTGAAACATTTTTTCGTAAACATCACTCTTTACCCGTGAGGGCGCTAATTAGGCGGAAATTTTATAATATGTACTATACTTGATTATCAGTTATGTATGTGTCACATGTTTGTATGTGTTATGTGATAAAGAAATCAACACCGACTATACATGGTATTTCAACAATTAACCCAGTCAATTGTTTGTTTTCACTTGTTTTTTGTTATAACAGCAAAAGTAATGCTTACTCGAAATTTTAGATATTTAACTATTGAGGTTTATGAGATATAGCCCGTTGCCAGAAAAACAGATAGCGGAATCTAGTAACAGGGTTCTGTGGGTTATCATTCAGGTACATAACTCTATTAAAGATGCTGATATTACGGTATAACGAGGTTATACAAGGCTACTTACACTCATTTTAGATAATGGATACATTAAAGATGATACTAAAAAAAAAACAATAGTGTATGAAAATATTTGAAACTTACGTTTCAAATTTTGAGGATTGATTCTATTAGGCCTTGGATTTTTTTTAATCGTTCTTAAGGTACAAAAAAAACATTCCTAAATAATACACTATACATCTTCACTACATAGTATAAAACAAAGTCGCTTTCTCTTTCCCTATGTCCCTATGTCCCTTTGTATGTTTAAATCTTTGAAACTACGTAACGGATTTTGATGCGGTTTTTTTAATAGATAGAGTGATTCAAGAGGAAGGTTTATATGTATAATAACATCCATTAAATAGTGGAGAAGTACTGCTATTTTTGAGGTTAATAGTTAAAAATGTAAAAAGTAAATAAGTAAAAATGTAGTGTATGAATTTAGATATTCCAAAGATAGCAGGAAATCTTCATGGTATAGGGAAAGGGGGATTGTTTTACTCCAAATTTAACGCGTGCGGGCCACGGGCAGTAATGAATAAATCAAAACTACTGGATCGATTTTAATCACATAGGCTATATATTTTATACCCGTGCGAAGCCAGAGCGGGCCGCTATGTTTTTATATACAACGTTCACATTTTTTCTGTAGTGTATTTAGTATCAGCATTGCACCCGTGCGAAGCGGGGGCGGGTCGCTAGTACCTCATAAAACAATATTTCGTTTTTAATAATGATGAATTGATATAAAGACTTATTTAAAAAAAATACTGTTCCCAAGACGGAAGTAATTGAATTTTTGATGAATTATAAATTTAAATGATCATGTTATATCAAATTTGGATTATTCTTCTTCATCGATTAATTCCAATTTCGTAAATGTCCAAATAAAACAATATATACAAAAAAATTTATGTATACTTTCCAAATAGCCTTGTAAAAAATGTTAACCCGTCAACACTTGTGTAAATCGTTCGATGATCGCGTAATGAGAGATTTACTAACGAGTTCTGCATATGCGTCGAATATTTCACCCGTTAAATATTCTTTAACTTTGCAAATAAATCATGACCTCTACATAATTTTATATAATTTTTTTTTAATTCCAGCAACGGTAAATAACAAATTATCCACTGAATGAAATATACTTATGTGTATTTGACGAACGTAAGTCAACAATTTGTCGCATCGATAATGATATATCAAAAAGAGTACATTCATATATCCTACATGAACTGGGAAAAATTTGTTGTTTCCCTTATTTGTTTAAAATTAATTCTCATTTCGAGTACGCATAATAATTCGAACGACTTTTCTTGACAATTTTAAAGTAATTTCTGCATTGTCTATTCATCAATTTCTTGCAATCTTTGTCCACTTTTTTATTTGGTGACAGTTGTGCAGCTTTCCGCTATTTATTCATACAAATACATATTCATCAAACTCATCACATATAATTAAAATGATAACTTGTATTTGTCTGTAAACAAAATATTTAGATATAATGTTACAAATAAATAATTATTATTTTATTCAGAGTATTCCAAAAACAAGATTCAAATTGAATCACAGAATAATACCAGATGCAACTTTTTTCACGTACAATTTTTGTGAAAAATAACCCCCGACTCAAAAGAGAAGTGTTATAAGGTTACCGTGCCTGTATATTTCAGTACTCTGTGGCATCGTAGCTTTGATTTAGACGATGAAGTGATTTAGTTCATTTGTTTTTTAGAAAAGTAATTTGATCGACAGTGCTCTTAGCTATGCTTAGGACGAGTTGAGGGTGTGTACCTGAACAAACTGGATCAGAAACGATTATCTTCAATCAACATTCTCGATTAAATTACCTTTCACAAATTCAAATTACAATTCCACAAACGAATCGACCAGATTTGATTTTATGTCAAGGATTTCTTTAAATTTTTAATTTGCTATTATTCAGACATAAACTTTACATCTCCATGAGTAGGGGTAAATTGCGGTTTCAAAAACATTTTGGACTTTGGACTGTGACGTAGTTTTCTTATATGACCTAGAAATGAACGACTTTCAGGTCATTGAACTGCATTGTCTGGTGAATGTCTGGTAAGAGAGAGGTCATTAACCTACTTTTGGATGCACTTTCTGGGAATGCATTTTTTTTTTGGGATGTACTTTTTTGAATGCATTTTTTTTGGGAGATGCACTTTTAGGAATGCAATTTTGAGATCATTGAACTGCAACTCTGATGACGTATTGTTTCAACAATGGATGTACTTCCACAATGAGAACCATCTCACTCGGTAGTCGCTGTCCAATAAATTGAAGTATGAAGTGAAGATGCTGGTATAGAAATATACTTTTTTAAAAAAAACAAAAGATAGCAGTGGGATAATGGAAAAATTTTGAAATGCTAATATTAACAAATTTACATATTACTATTCAAAGCAGGTTTTTAAAAAAAAATACTTATTATGTAAATATTTACGTTTATTTTTTCAAATCATTCTTATGATAGATACAAAATAATTGTATAGTTGAAAAAAAAGTCATCATCATGATATTAATAACATATAATATGTTAACCTGAAAATAGGATATACCATGAAATAAAAAAACCTGTTTGATAAAAAAATATTTCTTTCGTTACATAATTAATATTCAAACATCTTATTGTGATATTGAAAAAGCATATGTTAATATTTTTTACAGAGTATAAAAATGTTTATTTTACTGTCTAATATTAATCAAATTCAATAACATTTCCTTTATTTTTAGATAATCACTAATATTATTGCCTGCTGACCAATTTTCAATCTCGCAAACATCTTCTCCAGTTTGATCTATTTGTATAAATTCACCATTATTATTTGTAGGAGACTTAATTTTCTTCATCAACCACCTCCAAGTATCTAAATTTTTTGAAAATGGATAAAATTTTAAGTTTATATTTCTTGCTTTACATCAATACATAGTATAAAACAAAGTCGCTTTCTCTGTCCCTATGCCCCTTTGTATGCTTAAATCTTTGAAACTACGCAACGGATTTTAATGCGGTTTTTTTTATTAGATAGAGTGATTCAAAAGGAAGGTTTTTATGTATAATAATACATCCATATTATAGTAGAGTAAGGGGTTGAAATAGGGGTTGAAAAGGATATGCTTCAAAAACTAAAAAAGTTGTGCATCGATTAAGCTCAAATATTGACACGATATACAATCAGCTTAAAAGATCTATTGTTTTTATCTACTTTTAACCTTCGGAGGGTAGAAAGGTGTTGCGAGAAAGTGGGAAGGAATTATCGAATATTTACAAATAAACCTAAGTGGGGTATCAAATAAAAGAGCATGACGTGTACATTACAAAACTGTTATCCCACGCAAGGAAATGTGGAGGGAGGGGTTCAAGTGGGGATGTTGCCCAGCAAAGCGGGTAGTTCACAGCTAGTGCATTAATTCAATAGATTGATAAACTTTCCACCCAAAAAAAATATTAGATGAGAATATCATTGTGAAAAAAATCTTTTAATTTATATAGATATTTTATTTTTAATAGTATACAAATTTATTTCACTGTATAATATTTAATATCAATTGCTCATTTCCAAGTCTCAAGATTTTTCGAAAATGGATGAAATTTCAATTTTATATTTCTCGTTTTACATACATTAATAAGACATTCCAATGCTTTAACACGTCCATACTGTATAGCAGTAATTAATCCATCATGCAAATACTTCTCTAAACTAGACATCCTTAAAAGTTCTACAACCTAAAAAAAATATTTGATGTTAAGCTCATTTTAAAAAAATCTTATATATATATGTATATAAATATGTATATATATATATATATATATATATATATATATATATATATATATATATATATATATATATATATATATATATATATATTAAAAATATATATATATTTTTAATAGGTTGATAAACTCTTCATATAAAATATTAAATGTGAAGGTTATTGAAAAAAATTTTTAATTTACATAGTTATTTTTTTTTAATAGGAAGATATATTTTTATCACATTTTATACCATGTATATATGAAATATACATGGTATATTAAGTTTAGTCCCAAGTTTGTAACGCTTAAAAATAATGATACTAGGAAAAAAATTTTGTCATAGGTGTTCATAGAATCACCTAATAAATCCATTTCCGGTTGTCCGTCCGTCCGTCTGTGGACACGATAACTCAAAAACGAAAAAAGATATCGAGCTGTTTGTATGTGTTATGTGATAAAGAAATCAACACTGACTATGCATGGTATTTCAACAATTAACTCAGTCAATTGTTTGTTTTCACTTGTTTTGTTTATTTCTTAATGATAATAATATGTACCTTATTTATACTGGTTTTATTATTTAAAGTTCATCAGGGTAATTAAAAATAAAAACTAGTTTTTCAAATACGAATATTTAGCTATAATCAAAAATTTTTTGGGTATATAAAGCCATAAAAATCATTTTGTTTTTATATTTTACTTAGCACAAGTCTAAAGGTGAACGAAGATTAACAATGGTCTATGGAACGAAAAATGTAAGTGTTTTAAAATATTTTTTTTTCTCAAATTTGTTCATTTTTTCTTTTTCTTTTAATTAGTCTATGAGTGATTTTCACAATGATATTCACATCTAATATTTTTTTTAGGTGGAAAGTTTATCAATCTATTGAAAAAAGAATAGAATAAATTAAAGATTTTTTATTTGTGAAAAAATGTATTCATTCTCGAATAGGCTCGGTATATAAGCTTGAATACTTTTACAACATATCCATCTTTAACTAAAGTTAAAATTTTTTCTCAAGATTTATTTGTAAAATTTAAAAATGGTGAAAATTTCCTTGAAATTGATCATTTTAAATTACAAAATCAAGGAAGTGTTGGTATATGTGAATGGAGAAGCGAGGGAGCATTTGTATATATCAAACTATTGGCGACTGAAGTGGTTTGGTGGATGGGCAAATGAGGTGACGATAAAGGAGATGGTGAGAGTAGTGAAGACTATTCTCGCCTATGAAGAAGTAGGGGTGATTTACGTAGAGGAGGAGGTTGAGAGAAACCTTTTCATCACGGGATGGAACTAGGTAAATTTTTTTATATACTAGTTACGTTAGGATAAGTTTTTTCAATCCACGAAAGCTTTTCGATAAAATGATGGTGTCACGTTTTCCCTGGAAGAAATGCTAGATGAACACAATGTGTCTATACTTTTGGAACAACGTGTAAATATAAATATATGCAAATATATATTTCACTAAAATAAATAAATAATATAATATTTATATAAAGATTACATACACAGATTTTTTTAAATATTTATTTTATGTTTTATAAATAATGTAAAAACATATCATCACATTCAACGTTCATATCCTGTGCATTATAATCATCAAACCATGTTTAATTTAATTAACTTTTAAAAATATTAAAAATGTTAGCAAAAATATCTAACTAGTTGTTTTAATTCATTTTTGTATTTTAAAGATAATATAATTTTTAATGTCCTTTAAAATATGTTGTAGCATTATTCAAAATAGAATTATTTTCGCAGAACATCGGCTAAATTACCAATTGTCTTTAATTTATCTATTTTTTGATTTCATAGATTTTTCATAATTCCAAAAATATCTATGGTAGCGAACCAATTAATAGTGGATAAATTTGGCCTGATCTTCATCAATAAATTCTTTAATTAAAAGCAGCAAGTTCAATATACCATGAATATTCAAATTATAATCTCCCCACCTTCAAAATAACCCCTACCCAATTTGCGGAAAGTCATAGAAAATTATCTCGAACGAATAAACTACCACAAAAGATCCAGCGATAAATAGAGCATACTTACTCATGATTGGATTAATAAAAATATAAATTTAATATGTATTACATTTTGTGTGTTTAAAAAAAATTAAGTAATGAATGAAACCCCAATTAGATCAGCTTTTATGTAGAATCGGTTCCACTTCACTCAGCAAAGCAGGTTTAATTATAAGTTTATAATGGTAAGAACTGGGCAAAGATAGAGAGAATCGAATAATAACGTGATAGAAGAAAATTGGGAAGCAAAACAATATTTTTGTATTTTATTGCCAGGTATGAGATGTTTTCTTGAGTACTGTGACTTAAACTAAGAATGATATTTTACATACAGAGTATTTACACAAATGATTATTGTTTATTTTTCTTCATGTACATGAATTCATCGAAATATTTAATGAAAAATTTTGGAAAATAAGTTTCAACCAGACATATACTAATACATAGACTAGTGATTTTGTTTAAAAATTTACAATTTCCGTTGATAAAAGATAAAAAATGTGGCATTGATAAATATATTATTATATATTTTAATATCAATTTATTGTCGAAATATGCCATTTAAATATTTATAAAAAGACATTTAAACAAATATTTAAGATAATTTGAAATGCTCTATAAAAATATCTTTATATCCATTGTTAATCCAAGAGCCAGGTATACAAAATACTCACTACAATGATATTAAGTGCAAAAAATGAATTGTAACACTAATCAGTTTCATCCAATGATTTTTATTCACATTTCTTTCAAAAATTACTCTTGCCATTTAACGACCAAGATTGATTGAAAACTGAAATCTAAAATTTTTAGCAGGGTTAAGGCTGTTAAAAATAGAGTAGATCCAACTTCCAGCCCTTATTCAAGTCCATAAAATAAATTCAAGGCAAAATGCATGCGTCATTTATATACAAAACCATTCTATTTTAAGAATCTTAAGTATCTCGAGATAAAAGTGCAAAAAATTACCGTGGAAGGTCTAGAATCACTGATTGAATTCCAAAAATTGAAATGAGTGATGATTAGAACAATTTTCCCTTTCATATTTCGGACTGGAGGTTGTAAAAAATAAAACGACCTAAATAATTCGCAACCAAACTTAAATTAAAATTTTCCTTGATAACCATAAAGTCTTCCATACTGTCTTTAAATTGATTATCCATGGTCGATTTTCATAGAAAATTAGGAATTTTGACATAGACAAAAAAAAGCCAAAAACAATCTTCATCAGACTTTACACAAAAAGAATAGTTCGATTAATACATAACGAATTTGCATCTTCATGGTTGCTTTACGTCTTCAAGAGTTCCATACCCGAAAATTTATATCGGTGGTATTTTAAATTTCACTTGTGTTCATTATATACATTTATTTACATGTCTGGCTCTCAAACCAATCATCTCGACAAAAAAAAAATTCCCAATCTGTATATTAGTACTTACTACCATAGCAATGTTATAAACCATAAAACACCCTAAAATAAATTTATTATATAACCACAAATAATATTCACATTTTAATCGTAACGCGGTTTATACAAAATAATATTGGATATTATTTGTATTCAAGGGTGTTTTGGTGGAATATACATAATGAAAATGTACTAAGTACTAAATATTATGTATGTAGTATATCTATATCTATAGAAATATATTTAGAGGAATGCGTTTTAATATAAAAAGGGGGTGACGCACAGAGGGTATGAATTCATTCATAACGATTCATCAAGTTTGTTTTCACTTGGTTTAGAAATTGAATTCAGTTTTAAGCTTTATTTAAAAATTTGGTGTGAATCACGGGGGAAGATTTCTTTTCGAGTTTTTAATTTTTATTGCTTTGAATTTATTTGTTTTTTTGATATATTTAATGCCCTAAATAATGAGTTCTTAGAATTCAAAAAGTTTATTTGTATCGAGTCTTAAAGGGAAAATTGGACCCAAGAATCACATTATTCCAGTTTATTTTTACTTTTTAAGACTGATTTCCAAGATATTTGAATTTGATTTGAATGCTATTTTAAGTAGTATTCGACAAACTACGTCAATAAAGAAAAGCACATTTGGTATTTTTTGATTTCGATTACCAAAAATATTGGGCTTTATCAAAACTTAAAATTATTGACATTTTCTCTTCTTTCCCGTCAAAACTTTGTTGTTTTGGAGTTTGATAAACGCTGTCTGGCTTACTGACAAACGAGGCAACTAGCTAATTACTCTCCATCTATGCTCTAACGCCTCGTAAAGCATACGCGCTAAAGTAAGCCGAAGTGAAGCAATCATCAATACACTCTCGTCTATCTATGCAAGTATTTTATTGCCGTAGCTGACATTAAAGTGAATGTACTCACGTAAATGTTTTTTTTTTTTTTTTTTTTTTAAAGTTGGAGAAGGCAAGGCGTGACACCGCAAGTATTACCTCCACATTGTCGTTCCTCGCCAACTTTCGTGCTTTTTCGCGAGTGTAGAGAAGGCTTCGGATATTGCTCAAAGTTCCTTTAGAAGTATAAAACTTTGAACAGTCTCTCGTAAATATTACGAGAACTACTCACGTGGTTCTCAACTTAAATTCACTTTTTTGGAACTGTGCAAGTTTTTAAAAAAGGTTCATATAAAGTAGAATGAGAACTGTAGTTGACTACTTGCAGCAAAGAAAAAGACTGATACGTTAACGTATAATTGAGGCGTTCTAAAGACATTATCTCCTTTAAAACAATCTCTATAAGCGATCTCATTGCAGTTAAACCAGAGCCCAGGCTAGGAAGCAAACATTTGAGTCAATACAAGTGCATCTTAATTTTTGCAGAGTTTAACAATACGATGTATAAAATCTTTCAAGACTTGCTTCTAGTTTTTATTCAAGGCTTTATACAGCTTGAAATTATTAATAGAGAAGTGGTTTTAGACTAATCAACCATTTTTAGGGTATCCACAAGCGTTTCCCAACCGGGCATTCATCACACCTTAACCTAACCTAAGCATAATCACCCAAAGTGAAAACGTACCACAAATATGTTATAGATATGCGGGGGTCTATATATACAGAGTTCGAATGCTACAAATGAATGAGAAACACAAGAGTACATTAACAAGATTACAGGATTATTATCAACAACATCGATAAAAAATAAATTGTATACTATTGTATTTGTGGAGGTATATGGAGTTGGGTACTAGTGTATTATATAATAGTGATTATATAATACGTAACAAATATTATTGAAGAATGAGTGCAAATACACTGGCATAGAGGGCTTTGGGGGGAGGGGTGGGGGTTAGGTTAATACAAATAAACTGTATTTTATTTCATATTGCAATAAAATATTAGCGATGCAGAGTGTTCAACAACAAATTGTAAAAAAAAAAAAAAAACAGTAGCCTATTGGACTCACTGATGGGCAGACTTTGACTTTTTTGTGCTCTGAGAGCAGGAGAGGTATGTTCCGAAATTAGCTGGGTGATGTACTGTATGTATATGACGAAGTGCGATAGATGATACTCCTTAAGAGTCTGCTTCTAACTGCAGGGCTGAGTTGCTCTCAAGAGTAACCGTTGTCCACCAGTGATTTGGCAACGTTTCTGGACAACAACTCAGATTATTAGAAAATATTTATAGAGCCCATAAAAAACATTTACTTTTTAACACGCTTTTATTAGTTTAGTATAACGGGTTGGTCATATTATTTAATAATGGCTAACAGCTCGTTTTGCAGTTAACCAATCAAAAAATAACGGAAACAGAAATTGTAGAGTTTGATGGGGGACATCATGGTCTGAAATCAGATTGGACCTATTTCTTCAGGGTTGCTTTAATAGTCATTTTAGAGATTCTAAACGGTAAGAGATAGAGTAACACTTATTAGTTGATCCTTATAAAAAGACTAACAATTTTTGTTCAAAACATTTTTTCGAAAAACGTTTGCTTTCGGAGGAAATGCGACTTAAAATATGTCATAAATGCATTTAGTCGATAGAAAATACGCTTAGAGTTTATCAATAATTGTAAGTCAAAGTCATGGACACAGATGGACACAAGCAAATGTCCTCTGTTGCCACTGAAAACTTTTGGCTAAAGCATTTTTCCGTAGTTAGCGTATTTTTTTTTCTCGATTAAATGCAATAATGACATATTTTTAAGTCATATTTGCTCCAAAACCTTATATTTTTCGAAAAAATGATTTGTACAAAAATGGTAAGTTTATTTATGGGGATCAACTTTCAAACTTAAAGTGTTATTCTATCTCTTACCGTTAAGGATCTAAATTGGCTATTAAAGAAACCCGAAGATCTAGGTACAATCTGATATCAGAACATGATGTCCTCTGATTATGATAACATTATTCATCATACTATTAAAAAATTGGCAATTTGTTTTAACTGAAACACACTGTACAATATACAATAATCTAGTGTATTTCATTTGAATTTATACAGTTAAATAGCGTTTCAAGTGTTATTAAGATAAATTGGAATAAATGAGTAAGAAGTACATAGCAAGCTATTGGTTTATAGCTGCTTTTGTAGACTTAGCCTTTTGTTAAAAATAAATTTTTTATAATTATCTAGTTTTTACGTTACACATTGTAGTACCACCGTTGTACATTGTATGTTCATTAAATTATTAACAAATATACCTACATTATTATTGCTTTTTTATATGCTATTACGTATTGTAGTCCAATTAATGTAAATCTAAAATCAGCAGATTTATTAAAAGTTTGATTTTTATACCATGTATATATGAAATATACAAAGTATATTAAGTTTAGTCCCAAGTTTGTAACGCTTAAAAATATTGATGCCAAGAAAAAAATTTTGTCATAGGTGTTCGTAAAATCACCTAATTAGTCCATTTCCGGTTGTCCGTCCGTCCGTTCGTCCGTCCATCCGTCCATCCGTCCGTCTGTGGACACGACAACTCAAAAACGAAAAAAGATATCGAGCTGAAATTTTTACAGCGTACTCAGGACGTAAAAAGTGAGGTCCAGTTCGTAAATGAGCATCATAGGTCAATTGGGTCTTGAGTCCGTAGGACCCATCTTGTAAACCGTTAGAGATAGAACAAAAGTTTAAAAGTAAACTTATCAAAAATTAAACAACTTTTGTTTGAAACATTTTTTCGTAAACATCACTGTTTACCCGTGAGGGCGCTAATTAGGCGGAAATTTTATAATATGTACTGTACTTGATTATCAGTTATGTATGTGTCACATGTTTGTATGTGTAATGTGATAAAGAAATCAACACTGACTATGCATAGTATTTCAACAATTAACTCAGTCAATTGTTTGTTTTCACTTGTTGAATATAATTTTTAATTAACAAGATTTTAAGAACACCGACCCAGAGTATCCAAATTTTTTGCTTTAAAAGTGGATGAAAATTGTATGAGTTTTGTTAAAAATGGTATCAAACTTCCGATATTCCACCTTACAGGGTAAAACAAAAAGCCCTAAGGTTTCTTTATTTTTTTTTTTCGATCTTAAAATATATAAAAAGTATTTAAGAAAAATATGTTAATTGTATTTGTAAGTTAATTGTAAATTATATTTTTAACTAAATTAATTAACTTAAAAATTATTTGGATATAGCAACTTTCGAGTTTATCTTGCCAGTTTATAAAAAAAAGAGTACCTGAGAGAGAAGCTGTACCAGAAAAAGGTAAACAGTTAAAGCATTCGAAAAAAAGAAACTGACGCTAGGCCGTTCAAAACTTGCACAATATGATGAATTAATTACTTGATCTTTTGAAAGAATGCGCTCCATTCAATTTTTGGGCTCAGATCGACAAAGTAGATTTTTAACCGACGAACTAAAAAAAGGGGTGTTATAAGTTTGACTACTATGTGTGTGTGTCTGTCTGCCTGTGGCATCATAGCCCTTAAACGGGTAAACCGATTTTGATTTTTTTTGGTTTTGTTTGAAAGATAATTTAATGGAGAGGGTTCTTAGTTATAATTCAAGTGCGAATTAAGAATTTCGCACCCCAAAAAATTTGGCGATCATCCAAATCGGCTAAGTTTGGAAAAGGTTTAAAGGAAAAAGTCAACTTAATGAAGAGTGTTCTTAGATTTGTTTCAAATGCGAGTTAAGGCTTCCGTAGCCGAAAAATTTGTCGGAGGTTTCTTAAATTTTGTAAATTTCACTTGTTACAGTTTATAATTCACTTCATTTTTACTTGAAAATGTATCTTTTTAAAAATCACTTCAGATCCCTCTGAATTTTGTCAAAATCGTATAACCTAAACAAGGACATATTTGATTATTTCATTTCACTAAGTATTTCGAATAAAAGAAGATTAATTGAATAAAAAAATGAAAATGGGAAACATTTTTCATCAATTTACTGATTTATCAAGTTTATAAATTAATACGAATTATTATAGAATAAATGAGACGGAAATGGCTACATATAGACGCGAATTGAAAATTAAGTTCCCACAACCAAACAGGGTTATTCAGTTTCACTTGAACTGTTCCTGTTTCAGTTCATATATCCCATTTGTTATTTTTTAAAACCACTTTACAATACGCGGGTGCTTTGTTACAAAGCCTCGATGCAGTTTCTGAGAAAAGTATCTTAAACACATATTAGAAGTGGTACAATCCTTTAGCAAATGTACAATAATGTACAAAAATTTAGGAGGATTTTTTGCCGTGGGAATAATTTGATCCAACTAGCCACTGTCAATATATACCAAGGAAACTTTTTGAAGTACATATCCCGGGGGTTTTATGCCTACGGGATATCAACACGCTCGTTACGAATCTAAAAATTTGTATCCAATTTCATTCTCTCATCAAAATAAAATATAAACCATAAATCTTTCAATTTTCATAATAACTTCTGATTGCATCAATTTTAATGAACATTATTTCTACCCTTTCTAGATAATTAACATCCCTTTGACTTATTAAACAAGCATTATTAAGATTATCATGATTACCATTTCAAAAAAAAAATCACCCTTTTCTAATATTCTCAAAATTATATGCAAATTTATTTGTACCAAAAATTTGAATGTATCATATTTCAGTTATCAATGTGCGATATATGAATTGTGTAAATTACACACTATCGACGTTTATAGTGCGAGAATAAAGGAGTGGGAATTTTTGGTTGTCCGCTTGAAACTTTTTAATTTAATTTGCGAGTATATATTAATTTCATATAACAAGTTTATGAGTGAACAAGTGAAATTTACAAAATTTAAAAAACCCCCGACAAATGCGATTTATTCCTTGAAAACCGATTTTTGGAAACTTAGCTATGAAATGTTCTCAATCAAGGCGGTTCGAACCTTTAGGTGCTACGATGCCACTGAGAAACACACAGACGTACAGCTAAACACTTTAAACTTAAAACAGTTCTTCTTTAATCAATATCAAAGTGATGGTCAAGGACATATGAGATGAAAAGGATACTTAGAGAGCTATCATTTTTTGGGACAAGTATTTTTATTGAAATTGTAATATTTGAGTTGAGTTTGTTCTTTTAACTTAAATAATTATTTTACCATTTCATTTTTCAAAATGTTTTATTTGACCATTCAATTCCATAGTAATTATTTATATGTTAAAATTATACGTCATGCCTTTTCCAAACTAAATCGATTTTGAAGATCATCGCCAATTTTTTAATTTTTTTTCATAAAAGGAACTCTAAGCCCGCACTTGAACATAGCTAAGAACACTTCCCGTTAAATTACCTTTCAAATGAAACAAAAAAATTAAAATTGGTTCAACCGTTTAGTTGCTATGATGCCACAGACAGACAAACACACATAGCGGTCAAACTTATAACACCCCTTTTTTAATTTGGGGGTTAAAAACAGACGCAAAGAAATAAAAAAATGAAATAAGGTTATGGTTTACAAATATGGAAGAAAAATTTACATACAAAACGTATACTATTTCATTATGAATGTTTCTTCAAATATTTTTTATAAAAGTATAAAACTAACTAAGATGAAACTCATCAGCAATGAATTGTTCTTCCCAACTATTAGCGTGGACAATTTTTCAAACGATTAAATTTTTTTAGGCCTTTCCTTACACGACATATTATATCAAGAGAAAGTTCAATTCACGGAGGTTCCGATTATATACAGCGTGGACCAGTTTAATATATTATGACTAATAGCCCATTTTGTAGTTAGCCAATCAAAAAATAACTTCAACAAAAGTTGCATAGTGTAATGGGGGGGGGGGAGAGTTCTCCGGATTGCTTAAATAGTCAATTCAGAGATAGAATAATACTTAATATAAGAAAGTTGATGCATATAAAAAAACTTACATTTCTTTATCTAAAACCTTTTTTCGAAAGTCGTTAGTTTTTGGAGGAAATGCGACTTAAACTTATATTAATATGGCATGTATTGAAAAAAAAAATTTTGACATAAGTTATCAAGAAAAATAAAGGCCAAGCTTTTGTTTTAATAACTTTTGGGTCCAGTTAAATTTTTTAATTATTTGAAGATCAAGGTCAAATAATCTTGAAACTTGAATTTCAGGTCATGGACACAGGCAAATGTTCATGTAAATTTACAACCTTGACAACCTTTGGCTAAGAATTTTCCTGTAGCTAGCGAGAAATCAGTTTTGTGCTAAATAAACATAAAAAAAGGATACGAGCAACTTTCTTTTCGTTATAACTTCGTAAATTTTGATGCACATGACTTGAAATTTTTTCATTTTCAAGGTTTTTTCATAGTACTTCAAAAAGTGTACGATATATTTTTTCAAAGAACGTCAAATTCTTCAGTTATTTGACGTAAAATACTCCGAGTTTCATAATACAATTGACCGACACTTTTGCTCAGAATTTATCTCTGTTTTGATTCTCGTTGTCAACTTTTGTTTCTTGGAATTTGATCTACTTATCGTCAATTTTCCAAGTCAATCGGAGCTATAGGAACGAATTTAGAGGTTTAATCCTCTAGTTAACTGTACTTACTGTACTCGAAGACCTTTTAGTTTGGGGAGAATCGAAAGAAGACAACCTGATATAATTCCTAATATACGTCGGTTTTTGTAAATTTTTTTTTTTGTTTTAATGATGATGTTGAATGTTGAGACATTCTATTTATAGACTTATTTAAATATTTTCTTTCTAGAACGACTCATACTATTTTACTGGCATTTAGTAAATGAATGTTTTCTGCCTTTCTGGAACTTATTATAACTCGACTTCTACCTACTTCTATACAATAATATAAATAAATGATTGTACCAAACAAGAATCACTGAAGTAGCACATTATTAGTAATTAAATTAATTATACTTTTGTGAAAGTTTAGTTCTTGTTGAAAAAAAAGAAAAAAGATTTCACACGGAGAAAGAATCTAGAAACGAAACATGGCTTTTTTTTGTTGTATATTTTTATTGTAATTTTTATGAACTAAATTATTAAAGTTTTTGAATTAGTCTTTGAAGTTATTTTTTTCTATTAAATTTAATTTAGTTTTAAACGAAATAAAGAAAAAAAATGTCGTATTATTGAAAAGAATTCAATTCATAACAATGTAAATTCGTTTCCTTTGAAGAAATACAATTGCAAATCTATCAAAATTTTTTGGAATTTTTTTTGGAGCATCATTTTTCAGTTTTTAATAGTTCCTATACCCTGTATATGAAATATATATCAAGCCAATTAGTTCTAGCTATAGTCGCAAAATTTTGGTGTCCATAAAACACATAAGTAATTTGTGTGATTGATTATCCGCAAGCTTCCCGTCCGTCCATCGACACGATAACTCAAAAACGAAAATATCAAGCTGAAATTTTTATAGGGTGCTCACGCCGTAAAAAGTGAGTTTGAGTTCCTAAATGCGCAACTTTAAAAAATAAGGTCTTGGGTTCGTAGTACCCTTCTCTTTAAATCGTTAGAGGTAAAACTAAAGCTTAATTATAAAAATATTTTCCTTATAACAAAATAAACAACTTTTTTTCGTAATATTTTTTATTTAAAATCACTGTTTACTCGCGAGGGCGTACAAAAGAACAAATCTTTGGTGTTATTTTCTCGAAAACTATAAAGGAGAGAGCATTGTAAATTTGCAGGTAGCTTTAACTATTGGTTGAACCAATTTTTTTCGAAATTTTTGAAAACTAAACAAATGTCAATTTTTATCATGCAAAGGAATAGATTTTTACGATTTTTGGGCTAAAAGGAGAATTTTAAGTGATACTGGCAAAAATTGCTCCGGACTATCTCTTTTCGTATACGATTTTTGCTGAGATTTTAGAAACTATTCAACTATTCGTCTAACGTGTAAGATTTTTTTTGGGCCATTTTGTTTCATGCAAGTTGACAACAAAATAATTTTCCAGATTAAAAAATTCCAGGCAATAAAATAAAAGTTGTTGAAACCCGGGTCATTTAATGATTGAGTCTTTAAAATATCGAGTAAAAAAGTAGATATTAATAATAATAATAATAAAGACCATTTATTTCAAATCTAAAAATAATTACTACATGCATTTTTATTAAATGTAAAAGTTTTCAATTGAACGGAATCAATTTCTTGCCATAGATTTTATATCTTCTATTAACCTTTTCCTGGGATGCCTTCTTCCAAAGTAGATATTTAAAAGTAATTATGGAGATATTTTGAAAACTTCTTCGTAATATCGCACGTCGTAAAAGAAGTTCTTCTGGAATGAACGTTAAAGAAATTCTAAGACTCTTAATTAAATTCTTTTGAAGAGAAAAACAAGAGACAAATTAAATATAACATTTAAATTCGAGTAGGTATGAAAGTAATACTCTATTTTCTTACTAGGCGAGTTATAATTTTTGAGAACAAAAAAAAAAAACAAAAACTCTTCAACAGAATCGTATTTAAATTACGTATTTAGAAAAAAAATGAACGATGTTAAATTGAATGAAGTGGATTTTTTCAAACAAATACGTTTGAAAAAGTACGAGAAGCTAGAAGAATTTATCTTTATGATTTAAAATGCATTTTATACTTCTCTATATATTATAAATGCGAAAGTAACCATGTTTGTTTGTTACGCTTTCACGTTAAAACTAGCGAATAGTTTTTAATGAAACTGTACAGCAATATAGCTCATACTTCAGAATAACACATAAGATATAATTTATAAAAATATATTAATAAAAAAATAAAAAAAAATTTAATTTGACATAACCATAAATTACAGATTTCTGTAAAAATAGTCAATAAAAAATATTTCACGGCCATCTTGTCTGATATACTCAATGAATAGTTACGACTATTATACATTTAAAAAAATTGAAAACCATACATATATTTTACCTGTGTAAAACAATCCTTACCATTATTTCAAGTGTTATAGAAAGGGGAT
Organism: Chrysoperla carnea; assembly: GCF_905475395.1. Lineage (NCBI taxonomy): Eukaryota > Metazoa > Arthropoda > Insecta > Neuroptera > Chrysopidae > Chrysoperla > Chrysoperla carnea. Next base: position 132,817,942 of record NC_058337.1, read on the forward strand.
AAGCGAGAGAAATATTTACTTTTAAACCCAGCGAAGCGGGTGGGTATCACTCTAGTATTTTATAAATAGTGAGAAGATTTCAAACATACAAGTGGCTGTGTTGTGTGTACAGTGGAGCCTTTCTATATCGTCTTATAGTTTGTGATGTGCCAATAGGGTATGGGCCCAGAAGATGGTATAGAGAGATGGTTGGTTTTCTTTGTCATTCTTCGCTTTAAGTGTATTATTTTATATACAAAGATCGTATGAATACAACGATAAAGATAAAAGATCTGTATAAAACAAATAAAATGTTCAAGTGGCATTCAGTCGTCAGACTTCGTCAGTTGGAAGAGAAAACTGATCAAAGTCCGAATAACAGTAAATTTTAATTTTTGAATTTTTGGAACGAGGTTCATTTACACGGCTTGCAATGGTGAGAAAACTGGTAGAAATCGTCACGTAAGCATGTAAGATATACTGTGTGTGTGTGTGTGTGTAGGCCATATCCATGGAAACCACTGCATGTTCACCTAATTGACACTAATATAATTCATTACTATTCTGTTATTTGTCAAATGAACGACTATTTATTATTTAATAAGTCTCAAGTTAATTATTTAATAAATTATTATAACTAATTAGTTTAAATCTTTATTTAGGTGATCAATCAAAAACAGGTATGTATAATGCAGATTTGGAAAGTAAAGCTAATATAATTGTATATTAGTATTTATTTAACGTTTTTTACATTTGTTTTTGTACAGGTTTCGTAAGAACATTCGTTCCAAACGGGGGTCCCACGACCTCAGTCTTTTTTTCTAGAGTAGATCCCATTTCAAGTTTTTCATCTAGGGTCACTTCTATAATATATCATTTGCACGACCTTTAATAATCATGAATTTCGGTATGAATTTCAAATTTTAATAACTCCTTATTAAAGAATTTCTGATTTTTTCACCACTTTTCTACGAAATTTATTGTTTTTTAAGACACGGGCGGGTATAGGGTATGCACGTGTAGCCATGGGAGCGGAATTTCGCACCGATCGAGCTAGTAATAGAACTAGCTTAATAGAAGAACTACGATAATAAGCTCAAACTTGATTGAAAAGGATATTAAGAAACCATAGTTATTTATAACAACACTGCTAAAATGTATGAATGAATTGTTTTATAAAAAAAAGTCCACTACATTAACAGTCTAGTTAGTCCTGGGCCTGCTTCTTTTCCGATTATAGGTACTTGATTATGACTGCCATATTGACTGCTTGGTGTCACTAGTGATTTTCCCGAAACGAAAACCAAAAATGACAAATATTTTTCTTTAGACACTATTACCAGAAAATCACTAAGAGTAATCCTCAAAAAAATTGCAAAAAAGACCAACCATAAAACATCTCTCTAACGAAAAACTGTAGAAAAATTCTTCCGGAAAATAAATTATCAGGGCATTCAAGTCAATGGCTTAAAATTGAATGCGTTATTTCTTTCGAATTTCGGAATCTGACAGTAGGTTTAGACAATGAATAAAGATAACATTGCTATTTCATCATCGTCATCACAAGCAGCATAAGAACACGGAACATCTCTCCAACTGTCTCAAACATACCCCAATACCTTTTCTATTCTTTTGAAATACTTTGTGTTCTTGAAGAACTACACAACGATGTATATGTATATAGTTTACGCTGGTGGGCTCTTAGAATGTTCTTGACTTGCTTCAGCTATCTATATAGTTATTCAACCATTGACATAATACAACAACTTTTTATTTTTTCATGTTGGAAAAAAAAACTTTATATGATATCAAATAAATATGGGTTAAATTTATTTAAGTCACCAGTTGTTTATTTTATTTATTCATTTTTATGGAACTTCGGGTAAAAGGAAATGCAGACGACCTACCTTTAGGTAGATCGTTAATCTGAAAAAACAGCAGTGGCCTTTGCAATGGTCATTTAAAGATTGGGCTGTTTTTTATTGGACAGTTTATTCATACATTTGAACAGTATTGTTTTAACGATGTTCCAGCATGGTATTTGCAGTTTCTATGTTAAAGCAATGGTACAATTTTTTTTTCGACAGAATTTAACGAAAAATTAAATTTAAGAATTTAATAATGCTTACTATTAATTCCCAAAGTTTCAGAAATTTTGACCGTTTAAAATGGGAAATAATTATGCCAACGTCCCAATTTCGATCAATTTACGTCAAAATTAATATCTCGAAAGTGAAAATTAATTTCTAAATTTTTTTTTTAGAATTGTATTGTATAAACATTTTTTTCTACTTTTTCTTCAATATATAATAATATCATAAAAAATAGTTGGAGAGACCGGACATTTTACATGCTTTAAATGGGACATGACCCTCAAAATCGCGAACTTTGTCTTTAAATATCTCGCGATCTAAACGGTCAAAAATTATGAAATTTTAGGAATTCATAAATAAAGCTATTATAAGCCCGAGAAAAAAAAATCGGCCAAATCTGTCGAAAAGTGATTTCATGCTGGTACTACCTTAAGTGGTTATGGTTTATTAAAAATTTTCTATCCATTCAACGCCTGCTGAAACCCAGTTTAAGCACTGGTTTACGTAAGGTAAATTATTTTTCCAAACGGTACACGCGCTATCATCCTAACGGCTAACATTATTTTGAGTAATTTTTTTAAAAACTATCTTTTCCGGTAAAATTTGACCGAATTTCCATTTAATTGTCATAAAATCAAAAGTTAGTGGTTTCTTTGGCCACCGGTAGGAACTATGTTTCTTTTTTTTATAAATTATGTATTATTGAGTTACAAGTACAGTTAGAGAATGGTAATAAAGTTGTATTTAGTAATTTTTTTCCATTTATGAAAATTGACATTTTATTATTATTTATTTATTATCTTAAAAATATAAAAAAATTTTAAACTTAATCGTGTCAAAAAGCCATCTATGGATAGTAATTAGAAGCTACCAAAGATCAGAATCAGAAGTAGAATTTAAAAAAAAAAGAAGTTACAAATATTTCGGTAAGGAACGTAGCTTCAAATGTAACAGTGTATTTCGATAAAAATGGATAAAATCTCTACTCAAAGCACTGACACGACTTTTCCCTTATATTATGTCAATAAAATTGGATGAAAGGCTATCTAGATTACAATGAAAGTTTTAAATTTCCTAACAGATTTCGTCCGTCACAATTGACGTGAATTTTATAATATTGTGAATAGAAATATTTGCAAGCATTTAATTTAATTTTCGTAATAAAGTTTTTCATATTAATTTTTGTAAATTGGTTTGAAAGAATGAATTCATATGAAATTGAAAATAACATGTTTACATATTGTAAAATTTTTTTATTACCTACAGAGGGTTTGTAAAAAATTGATCAAATAAATTATTATTAAAGATTATAGCAAACGATTTCCAAATCCGTTACTTAAAAATTCTTACCGGCATATGTAACAATTTTAGTTTATAGAGCTCTTGGAGAAGAAGAATTTTAACTCAGAATGCATTGGAGGCAAGGAAGTCACTGATCCTAATTTACAAATCATAATTAAAAGGAGAAAACAGGGCAATTGAAAAAAAAATTATAAAAAAAACAAGTACTGGGGATATGTTTTAATTTCAAAAATCTATTTGTAAATCAAACATTAATGTTTCTTTACTTAATTTTATACGTCGATAAATGCACCTTCAACATTTTAGTAACTTTTTGTGTTTTATTTTTAAATTTTTTATTACAGGGTTAAGTTAAGTGCCAATAACAAAATTGTGCTTTAAGTATTCATTTATTTCAAGTGGACAATTGTACGGAATGTTTTTATGTGATATTTCCATTTTTAAACATAACGTTAAATAGCAGGTAAGGTTTGAACAATCCTTGATATTCCTCGGACCAAGCAACTTCTTTTACCACGAAAACATGACAATAGATACACTCTAAGTTTAAAAATTGTTTTCTTTTTTATATAGGTTACCAAATACACTGAAAAAATTGTAAAGCATAATTTTACATAAGTGTATTAGAATAAAATTAAAAATTACCAATATTTAGAGTGTCATTTGTCAGCAAATTATGGAAGAGAAAGAACTTAATGAGGAATAATTTGGTTTATTACGTGGTCCAGGAATCGCTAATTCATGATAGGTAAATATATTGAAATTACATAAACTTTAAACGCGTATCACTTGAAATATGGTTTTACGAAACGTTTCGTTTCCACGAATCTGCAAAAACTGTTTAGCCTATAAACTTAAAGCTTTGTATAACTTCTGGAAAATTTCTGAAACTAGCCCCAAATATCTAAAATTTGTCTGAAAAAAAGTGTTTAATTTTATTTCCAAAATTTGGATTGTTTATATCAATTTTTTATCAAAAAAGCTTTATTTTTCACGAAAATAAGTGTAACTACTTTCTTTTTTTTTAATCATGACTAATTTTGCCAATTAAGGACTAGAAGATATTAGTAACAAAATTTTCGCTCGTATAGGACCCGTTTCGTTACTTGCTTTAGAGTAAAGTGTTAAGATTATATAATAAAGAATCGAATCACGTACAATCGATGGGTATGATTCTAGGTACACTAAAGTATGACCCAAGGTATGGTATTGAATTCTAAATTACTTTTCATCTACCATGGATAACACCTTTTTATACCATGCATATATGAAATATACATAGTATATTAAGTTTAGTCCCAAGTTTGTAACGCTTAAAAATAATGATGCTAGGAAAAAAATTTTATCATAGGTGATCATAAAATCACCTAATTAGTCCATTTCCGGCTGTCCGTCCGTCTGTGGACACGATAACTCAAAAACGAAAAAAGATATCGAGCTGAAATTTTTACAGCGTACTCAGAACGTAAAAAGTCAGGTCAAGTTCGTAAAAGAGCAACAAAGGTGAATTGGGTCTTGACCTAGGGGACGTAGGACCCATCTTGTAAACCGTTAGAGATAGAACAAAAGTTAGAAATAAAACAAAAAATAGAATAAAAAATGTTCCTTATCAAAAATTAAACAACTTTTGTTTGAAACATTTTTTCGTAAACATCACTGTTTACCCGTGAGGGCGCCAATTAGGCGGAAATTTTATAATATGTACTATACTTGATTATCAGTTATGTATGTGTCACATGTTTGTATGTGTAATGTGATACAGAAATCAACACTGACTATGCATGGTATTTCAACAATTAACTCAGTCAATTGTTTGTTCTCACTTGTTATTGTTAGTTTTGATAAAAAACAGATATATAAAAAGAGATAATTTCCTTTGTGAAATTTTAAAAGTATATAAATGCAAATTTTCATTATAGGTACTACACCTACCCCTAAGTTCCAGTATATTTTTTTTTGTGTTTTTTCAATTTACAGAATTACAAACAATATATAGTTCAGTTAGCATAAATAATAAATAATTCGTATAGAATGAATTGTTAAAATATATATATTTGTTTAATTTATATTATATGTAATTTTATATTTTTATATAACAACTAAATATTTGGAATTGGTTATAATTGTTTCTGGCAGCTTCTACATATGTGACAACAATCAAATGGCTTTATGTAATTATTTGAATGTATAATTATTACATCATATTACATATTATTCATGTTGTATAGGTACAGAGTGGATCAGGTTCTAACAACAACAGATCTTCATTAAAAGGGTACGATAACGTTTCAATAATGACAATTTTTTTTAGAAAGTGGCTCCGTGAATGCAATATATTAACCTGTCAGTCCTTGCGTTAAGCGTTCTCGGTTATATTTAGTCGCGTAATGATAGATTTGCTCACTCATATTGCACTTGCGTCCAATATTTCGAGTGTTAATATTCTTTAAGTTAGTAAATCATAGCCTCTACATAATTTTATATACATTTATTTTTTAATGTTCTTGTTAATTAAAAATAGTTTTGATTACTTGATTGTAAACAACTTAGAGAAGAGAAATAATCTAAAGGATTAAATTCATTTTAACTAATATCAATCACAAGTTTTTTTTAATTTACTTAGTACGACTTATATTAAACTAACGGATGTACACGAGCAGGTCCGAAAATTTCTGAAGTATTTTTTTTTTTCTTACACTTTTACTCTCGCGGTGAGGGCATTTTCGTAATTTTTTTAGGGGTATTTTTTAATACTGTAATTAGCTTGAAAAAAATCAGAAAATGGATAATTTGAAAATAGATAAAATTATATGAAGATAAAAGTTTCAACCACGTGGCCCGTTCGAAAAGTAAAAGTTATTTATGTTTTAAATCGAGTGTGAGCAAAATGCTCTTAACGGACTGCAGGTGGGCTAATGCACTTATATTCGGAAAAAGGTCTCCTTCGAGATACAGTGTGTTAAAATTTTAGATGATATTGTGAATATGATATCGAAAACGGCTGTTTAGAAAAATTGAAAATTTGGCACATGCTAGTGTATTAGCAGTAAAGAAATAGGCGCTAGAAGTTTTTTTCTTGAAACAGGTTGATGGCACACCTGTACCTCTACCGCTGGTTTTTGTTATATATCAGTCTTATATTATGAAGAGTTTTTACCAAAAATAATTAAATTTCGGACTTTTCTAAACAACCGTTTTTTTATATTCATAATAATATCCTTCTTTTCTAATATTTTAAGACAAAAAATTCCTTTTAAAGGACGCTTTTCCGGATCGAAATGTATTAAGAAATTGTCAGTATTTTAACAAATTTCTAGAAAAGAATGATTTGCTTTCCCAGCTAAAAGTATATTGAGAAATTGTCTATATTTTAACCTTATCAAACATTTGAGAAGTCCTTCTGTTATAACACCATTCTAGCCTGATTCATTCCACTTGCGCGTCTAAACAAACAAAGACAGACTTTCAGTTGCTAAATAAAAACAATTAATTATGGATTAAATTTTTTTTTTTTAAACGTTATCTAAATAAATTTCATCATCAATTTAATCATTTTTATAAAAAATTGGGGTGCAGTAAAACACCCCATCGTACTATATACAAACCGCAAAATCTCATAATGTACATGTAAATTATGCATATTGTTTGTTTAAAGTGGTCGTATATATGAAAGAACGAATTGGTTAAGTGTATAGGGTGTTACTTTAAAAACGTGGGAAAGACAGCTTTTTGAAGAATTTATGCAAATGAATGAAAAAATTAACTAAACACACTTTTAATAAAATATGAATTTAAAAAAGTACAAAAAATTTTTGAAAAGAATAGAGTTGCAACTTTTTTGCTTTCATATAATTTTATTTATTTTACATCTTTGAGTTGGCAACACGTTTTTGTTTGATAAACGATTTGACAACAAGCGGTTTTTTTGGGTTTAGTTTCGATTGCCATTTCAAAATGAAGCTAGTTATGAATAAATGAAATTCAGCAAAACCGAACCGAAAATTATTTTTAGGCCAAAATTTTTGATTCTCAATTAATATTATCTATGAAACTATTCACAAGCGCTACAAAAATTGGAATTGTATTTCAATTAGTAACAAAAATCAGGGAGGCAGTTTAATATAAGATCGCTGGGGTTATGCGTTTGATGAAATTTTAAAAAAAACAAGTGAAAACAAACAATTGACTGAGTTAATTGTTGAAATACCATGCATAGTCAGTGTTGATTTCTTTATCACATTACACATACAAACATGTGACACATACATAACTGATAATCAAGTATAGTACATATTAGAAAATTTCCGCCTAATTGGCGCCCTCACGGGTAAACAGTGATGTTTACGAAAAAATGTTTCAAACAAAAGTTGCTAAATTTTTGATAAGAAACTTTTTTTACATTTAAACTTTTGTTCTATCTCTAACGGTTTACAAGATGGGTCCTACGGACCCAAGACCCAATTGACCTATGATGCTCATTTACGAACTTGATCTCACTTTTTACGTCCTGAGCCTTTACGTTTTTTATTTATCGTGTCCACAGGCGGACGGACAACCGAAAATGGACTAATTAGGTGATTTTATGAACACCTATGACAAAATTTTTTTTCATCATTATTTTTAAGCGTTACAAACTTGGGACTAAAGTTAATGTACTATGTATATTTCATATATACATGGTATAATGATCTAGGAATAGAAAAGCCGCATTCGAATAAGGAATAATGGTTTACATGACGTAGAACATATTTAATTCTTCCCATAAAATTTCATAATTGCCTGTATTTTAAAGCAGAAAAAAAAATTATATCTAATATTATTATACTTTTAACGAAAAAATATTTATATAATAACACAAAGAGTATAAACACACAAACTGCGATAAGCAACTCGAAAAGTGGTTTATAAAAGTGTGCCAAATAATTCCGTTGGTACCCCCGTTTCACATATATTAAAAAAAATAAAATTCCTACACAACATTTGTATATAATATTTGTTGCCAACCTAAAGATAACACACAACTGGTGTAATTTGTAATTTTATATTATACAGGCTGTAATTTTTCGAACTATGTATATACTTTTGTGTGCAATGGATGCATTTTTAAATAAAAACCACGAAAATAATAACCATTAAACATATTCTTCCCCATGAAAACTTATCCTTATATTCTCCCTGTTTTCAAACTATTTTTAGATCAAACAGGCGAACATTTAAGGGCTTATTCCAAAAAAAATAACTTTCCTAATGTAATGGATGATGTCTAAACTCAGTACTTAAAAATTCAACCTGTAAATTGTAAAAATGTATTCGTAAATGAACCCATATCAAACTTTTCGTTGAAAATTTATAACTGAAGACCTTTTGTGGAAAAATTTTAATAATGTAATATGTTTTTAATAAAATTATCGTATTCGGAAATTAATTTTTTGTTGATATAAATTAATTTCCATGATTGGTTCATGCGAATTGTTGATATCAGAAAACTTTAAAAATTACCCATAAAAAAACAAATTCTAAATAATTTTATTAAAAGGGCATAATAAATTTTTTTTTTAATTAGTTTTGATCATGAAATTATTATAAATAGTGTATGTTACTCGTTGTTAATTAAGTGAAGATGCAGACCGATGATGGCTACATGGTAGTCGTAATACGCATTTATATAATACAAAATGCATCTAGGGAATTGGAGGAAAAAATTTAAAAATTTCATTCATGAAACATTGTTTGATCCTTTCTTTCTTAACAGCTTTCTTCTTTCTTTCTTCAAAAATTGTACCCGACTGTCATTCATTGAACTAGCTCGATTCTAGCGAAATTCAGTGCTTAAAACAGCTTCGATAAATAATATATAAATGATACAAAATATCAATGGTAATTTACTTTCTTTTTGTTTATAGGCAATGTCATTACAGATTTGATATACAAATTACATAATAAACGACCGACATCAAATGTTAATATCATTTCTGTAGTCTGTTTTTGCTGAGCGTTACATTTTTAGACCGTAAGTTTAGATATGCCTTCATTAGCCAGTACGAGTATCGTCAAAATGAAGGCTCAATCATGGCATTTGATAAAGGAATAAGGAATACATCGCGTAACCAGGGCGAAGGCGGCTAAAAAAGTATATGATTGTTACTAATGTAAGTAAGATGAAACTTTATATGTTTTTTTTTAAATAAAATAATTAACAACTTTTGTTCGAAACATTTTTCCATAAGCTTAATAAATTTGAAGGAAACCTCCTAAAATATTGCCTACCACCGAATTTAATAAGCTTACTCCCATATTTGATGAAATAAACTCTTCAACATCCGTTGAAAGGTAAAACAAACATTTGTAGCTTCCGTTAGAAGATTTTCTTAGTGTTTATCTTACGTTAAACGTTTAAAGTCTCTGACTGAATGCTGCACCCTCAATTTTATAAAAAAAAAATGTATTATCATTTTTTATTTACATATTTTATAAAGTTACTTAAAATATAAATTGACATTATTATTATCAATAGCTAAAATATGGAAAATATATTACGTCTAGGTACTTTTATTTTATTTGATATAATCAAAAATGGATTCTATTACTCACGCGACCCCTATATGTATACAACAACTGAGGAACCATTGCTTTCGACTGTGAAATATTCACTTATAAAAGATTTCAGTGATGACTAAAGTGAATCCAAATAACATATCGAGAAATAAGTTTTACATCTTTTGTGCCAATAGCACAGACACAAAGGCTAAAATGATAACAGGTCTTTGTAAAGATGCGAGTAAATTTTTTGTGTTTTAAAACTTTCTACCAAGTGTTAATAGAAATAGTAGTGAGATAAATTCGCCGTTTCCGCTCACTTAAACCAACATGGAATATATTTTCAGTATTGTTTGAGCTAGAACCGATAAAATATGGCATCGTAAACTGTAACCATCAGGCAATTTCAAATCATAATAATTTTATTGCTCTGTTGACAATATAAGTTGTTTATATGGAAGTAAAATATTAAAGTTGAGAAAATACAATGCAAAGAAAAATATCAAAGTGTATTTTAATATACAGTATGTGCAAAGAATTTGATTAGTAGGGATAAAAGCTATGTAACTAAGTTCAACCGAAGTTACTTTACCACGAGATGTTTGTTATCGAGTTATCTGAATAAATGAGATTTTTACACGAACGAGTATGGATATTGATTTACTTTTGGAGCCTAAGGCAACGTTAAATTCCTTAATCAATGTTCTACGATGATGGGGTACTGGATCATTAGAAAGATTTGCAAAGACAATCAACTCTTTGAAAATTTAGGTGTACGTTTTGAGAACAGCAAACAATCCTTAGAAAAGTGAATATTAAATGGAGAGAAGAACGTAGTTGTGGAACCGAAAGACAGAAAGAAGTATACTCTTCCGTAAAATTAAAAAATAAACTTTCATAACTAGCGTTCTATGGTATGTAAAAACTGGACAAATTGATAATTTAATAGTGTTATGTATTCAATTATTTCAATAAGCTTGAAATAATTGTGAGTAAGGACCAAAATAATAATAAAATTGAAAATATGGGTATAAAAAAATATTCTAAGCAACTTTTTCTAATAATTTTGTTCGATATTTCTAACCATCTTTGATGAGGCAAAATATTACGAATAGGCTTTATTTGTCAATTTGTAGTAGACTGAGTTTAAAGTTCAGATTTCGGTTAATTGTCTTAACTAATGTGAACAATCACTCTGTATGACTGTGCAAAATTTCAAATCGATATTCCCAAAAATAACAAAAATATGAGAGTGTCTTCATCTTAAATGCGACACACTGTTTAAAAAAACTGTTCTAATAGGGGTATTTATAACGACGTTTAGGAGCCTAAAACCTCTTCTTTCCCTATAGGATAAAACAATAGAAAGAAACATAATTCCTTGCACACGCTGTATATTAAGAATGCATACAGTATAAATAGGTTGATAAACACTTTTTTTATATAATAGAATATTTTTCCCTTTTTTTATTAATGTTATTTTTTCAATTTTCTTTCCTTGATCGCATAAGGCTTTACCTTTTTTTGTGAGTAGGTGTAGAATAAAATTTAATTTAAAAAACAAAACAACGAAATAAAAAAAAATTCAAGTTATACTTTTAATTAAATTCAGAGTTTTTGCAAATTTGATTTTTAAAACTACTACAAAAGTACAAAAAAAATAATTAGCCAAATAAAATTTGTTTTCTCAAGAGAAAAACCTATTTTTTAACGAGCTTAAGAGAATAAAATTTAAAATGTTTCATATGCGGATAAGTAAAGTCAAAAGAAGGATGCATTTTTATTTTAAAATAATTTTTTTTTACAACAACAAACAAGCTTCAGTAATCTCCCAAAAAAATTCCAAAAGATCTTAAAGGAACATCTTGGTCTAGGTTATAAATGATTATGCGACCACTTGAAGGTTAAAATGAAAATGGTAATTTGTATATATGGTAGCATGTAGTACAATGAAATTTAATTGGCGTGGAAAATTAATAAGCATCAATTTAATATTGTGGCTATGTAATCAACACGAGATTTTTTCTCTGGAAATTTCATACAGGTAATATATACCGGGTGTTTTTTTTTTTTCAACTTGACATTTGCAAAAAAATAAATCATGTAAATCAAATACAAAAAATTATTTAAAACAAAATTTTGATCATTTGAAAGTCTACAATCTTGACCGCAGGTTCACTTTAAGGGGAATCGGTTCCAGGTTGAATGGTGGTCATCCTAATTTTCTCAAATGGGACCCTCTATATTGTGAAGAAGATTCGTAGGTAATAAGGGTAAAAATATTTTTAAGAAAAGAAATAATTTTATTTGAAAAACAATGCATATTTTTTGTGGTTTGAGAAAAAAATAACAAATATTTCCATTGATTTCTTATGCAAAAACTATTGTTTTTAAAAAAAATTCAAGAAATATAATTACAAAATTATTGACAATTTCTTTATATTTTTGGCACTTTATTTTTATTTTTACAAATTTCAAGTTAAAAAACATGCTGTATATACGACGACCTTAACAAAACGAATCATTCCTGAACCATATCGTATGTTAATGTCCCCAATGTGCTTACGTCATTAGTATTACAACGTTACTCTCTTTTTAAAACTCTAATCAAATGTTAATTTTTTCTAATAATACGTGTTGCATTGTGAAAAAAATAGGAGCTATAGACATGGTTTTAACAAAATGTTTTTGTCTATGTATTTAACTATTTTTACACGACGCCTTTGACAATATTTACTGAACATCTTCATTTTATTATGATACGATTTGCGACGAGTTAATTCTTAGCACAGCGCTTTTTTCAATTGACACCGTAGAAAACTGCTGTTTAATCGCACTTTCTTGTCCTAGAATAATTAAAAATTTGGGTAATTATCCTAACTCTATGCAGGTACGAAGACAGGATATCTTTTTTTCGATTTTCATGCGTGAACCTACAATATATACTCATTCCACTCTCTTTAAGGATGTATGAGCATGGTAGTGGGGGCACAAATTTAAAAATAGATATTTTCAATTTTGATGATAAATTTATATTATTACTTGACGATATAAGACGAAAAGTAAGAATAAAATTTTTCGATATCTGGCTTAATTTTCAAAATATCGAAAATTGAAAATTTTGTTTAATTATTTAGCTTTCGATATTTCGAAAACCAAGACACATATCGAAAAATTTTATTATTATTTTTCGTCTACATTCATGAAGTTATAACAAAATTCATCATCAAAAATGAAAATAAGATAAAAATAATTTCAACCCTTAATCTACCCTGCTCTTACATCCCTTATATGGACGGTGACACTTAGTTTTTTCTTTTCTAATTCATTGCTAATATGTTTACTTTCTATAAAAAGTTTTTTTTTAATTTGTTTTCATTCATTCCAAATGAAAATTATCAAAAACTTCCAAAATATGTCGTTTTTTGAGATTCCTCCATAAGAGCCAATGTATTTTATATCGATTTTTAATGACTTTTTTCTTAAAAATTTGCACGGATACCTAAGCTGAAATTTTAACCACATATTCTTTGAGTAAAAGACTACCTACAAACAAATTTTGAGCCTTTAAATCAAACATTGTTGTCATGCTCATACATCCGTAAGCTTTACGAAGTATATAATGGCTGCAACTTTTTGAATTGTCCCAACTTCGTAATGTTATCTATAAGCTCAAGAAAAACACAAAACCGAAGCATTTTTACTGACGAAATCGGTGGATAAAAGTGTTTCCGTCATTAGCCCGTTCATTGCTATGCCCGATGCAAGTGCGAATACTCATAAGTGTAGTGGCCTTCTGTTGTTAAATGTAAAACAAGAAGCATTTTTGTAAAACATCAACTATAGGGCAAAATTGTAATTATAAAAGATTTGAAAAATCTTCATGAGACTATCAACACACATAGGTACATATCTATATAATGTAATACATTTTTCTCCCATTCCGTACCCGCCTAGCAATCCGCAAGAACATAATAATAGGTGATAAAAAAATTTAAAAAAAAAAAAAAAAACGGAGAGAAATTGAAGAAAGGGAATTCACCTAAAAAAATTCATGGGTTTATGCTATCATCATATGACGATGCAGAAGAAAAGTGAATTAATACGGAAAATTTACAGGCGTGTAGTATAAAATGCCGTTAAGGGTTCTGGAGATATTTTAACAAAACTTGAACTCATCAACTGTCTTATAAAAGTCTTCAATAATATTGTCGTTACCCGGGAAGCCACAAGATTATGGTTTCTGATAAAAAATAGGTGAATCCTTCATCTCTTTGGGGAGAAAAGTATACGTCTTTCTTATTTTCTTGGCCCGATATTATCCCTTTGTTGATCGAGCATGGAATTACTCATACCTATATAGTCTTCCTAGTTACTCTACAGTATCTTTCTCCTGTAATTTTTCCACGGGTTAGAAGCATGGGGGTAAATTAGAAATTTTCGCAACAAAAATTCATAATGTATACAACATTTTGGCATAAACACTTACTTAGACAAGCAAATCAAGGGAAAGAAAAGGTTCAAGTGACAACTGATTAGCTTTCTCGCTATGGTAATGATAAGAAACATTATTATCAAAGAGATATGTAGCTGCTCTTTAGCTTAGCTGCCGCAACGCACCAAAGAAGTTTCTTTCCGGCAATGGAAACAAGACGAATCGATTCGGTCAATACATTCTAACGGTTGGAATCTTCAAAAAGTGTATTTAGAAATTATTGAAAAGGTCCACTTTTTTTGTCCTACCCAAAACGGTTGTAATATGAATATAGATACATCTGTATTTTCATGTAGTTAGTTACAAGGGAAAGAAAGCGCAGACGATGCAGATTAGAGCGTGTATAATATACCACCGCGATAGTATACGTACCTATATACGCTACTGCTCAAAGAAACGAACTGTCCTGAGTTGGAAAGAAAACGTTTCGAAAATACCATTATCCAAAACACATTGCTAGCAAGAATCGAATTATGAAACTATTAATACCATCGTAAGCTAATCCTAAGCCTAATCAAAGCGGAAAAAATAATTACTTTTGACATTTGCTCAAGTATTAGCGATGGCCAGAAAAATAACACTAGTCAAACTGGGTGACATATGCCCCAGGGAACAAATTTCTTAAAAAAAGAGTAAATAAATAGAAGATAAGATTCATTCAAATTGAAAATTTGATTGCAATTAGTGATACTTTCATTGATTAAAACTCCATTCTGTTTTTTTCATGGTTGTCTTGTTTGGTATGCTTTATTTTAAAGATAGTTTTATGCCATTAAAGTTGGAATAAGATTTCGATTATTTGGCTGCCGCAGCATCAATCTGGATGTCCAATTTTTCACACACTTTTCGCAGTAATTCTGGTCAAATTTCGCCAATAACTTGCCGAATGTCGTATTTCAATTTCAATATGTTCAACCGTCTCTGATTTCTCAGAATAAACAAGAAACTAGATTGCATGATCTTAGAGGTCAATTAACAGGCCAATTACGGGAATTTTAACCTACATAATAAATAATACATCTCAAATAATTTGCAAGCGTCGCTCTGACGGGAGTCTATTCATTACGAAATGACAAACCACACTAAACACAAAGCAACGGTCAACTCAAAGCAACGAACCAAAATCGGAAGTTTTGCTAATGAGCTCAATTTTGTATAGATTTGAGCGTACTAGCAAATACTGTATATAGATAGATGGATATGCCCATTGCTCATTTACAAATCCATTTATATACACTTTTCACTAGAGACATTTTGTATTTCACCGTTGTTACTACTCCTTGTTACTACGAATATTGTCACCATCGACAACAACTAAAACTGGAACGGTAGAATCATAGTGATCCAAGCAACGTTTTTATATTTGTGAAAAATAAAATCTTTAGAAAATTAATGATTTTTACAAGTCCATTTTGATTACTTGCACAATAGCGCGGGGCATGCAACAGACCGAAATATGTATAACCAAATCTAGGTCATTCGATTTTTCTCGGCTTAAACTCACTAGAACATAGTTGAGAAGGGTGATGAGACCCGTATCAAGACAAGGTCGATTTAGCTGCTTCTTCATACCCTGAGGATATCTGATGATTTCACTTGTAGAGCACGATATCATTTGCAGAAACCGGAAGGGTATCAGGTATAGGATTTTATGTCCAAAACCTTGGATCCATCAATTTTGGGAGCAATCCTACCGGCTTCGATAGAATCCTATCTATTAAAATCGCATCTCTCATCCGAAGACGTCTTGCCTTCCAAAGACAGATTGTTTTCTAGGAAGGCGCAGTGACTGGTGTAAGGACAAGTCCTTGCAAGATATCCCTCCTTTGTTTTATTGTTATTACGTATTGTATTGTTAACGGCACCTGGATGAGTGTTGCATGGAGAAATTTTGAACCATTTCGTTTTTTTTTCATATCGTCTTCAAAATCGACGTCAAAATTTGCACCTGAAGAAAAACGGTACTTGGTTTACTATGGTCCTACTCATTGTCAACTATACGACTGCTCTATTATCAACCAGAGAGTAAGCGAATGAGAGTATTAAAAAAAGACTACACACACCATTTATGCGTTTTTCTGCTGTATTCTTCTTTGTCTTCATTGGCGTAGGTTTGCAGGTTAGGTTAGGTAGGTAGCTCGTTGTAAATCTTCTACGTAACAATAATGATATTATCATCATCATCAGAGTTGTCAGGTAGTTACACTATTCTGTCATATATTGTATGGTAGTTAAAATGATTAAATTGTTTGTCTAATCAATCGCTAACGATCTATTTCACAAGTGAAATTTACAAAATTTTAAAAAAAACCCCGATAAATTTTTTGGGAACGGAATCCTAAATTGCACTTGAAATGTATCTAAGACCACTCTCCATTAAATTATCCTTTTCCTTAGAGCTTTCTCCAAACTGAACCGATTTTGAAGTCCATCGAATATTTGTTGTTAACCAGGATACGGAATCCTTAACTCGCACTTGAAACATAGCTAAGAACACTCTCCATTAAATTACCTGTCAAACGAAACAAAAAATGTTAAAATCAGTCTATTCGCTTACACACACACACAGACAGACACACAGACAGACACACATAGCGGTCAAACTTATAACACCCCGTATGAAGTAACATCGCAGTGTTTCATTTTCAAAGCTTCTGCATCAAAGTGAGTATCAGTCAGTTTTGACTAACATGGCGAAAACTTTACAAAACTTTTAAAGTATTTTAAACTATAGTGGCAAAAAGCTCTATGAGAATTTATTTAATAACTAAACTTCATGTTTTAATGAACTCGTGTATGTGACTCGAATTAATTCAATTTGCATTATCGTGTAACTAAACTTTGTGATGATTAAAAAGATTGAACTAAATATATTAAATTATTATTTATTAGCATCAATTTAGCATGCTTTTAAAATAGTCATATTTTGTAGGTTAGTTTTTATGTAAATTATTTTATTTTTTATATCTGCACAGATAGGCCTGGAGCAAGGCGTACTATTATACTAAAGTAACTTGTTATTAATTGAGATTTTGACAGTAATTTGGCTAAACTATTTATGTCTCGCAAAATGAGTGGGATAAGTAGTTCTTACCTCAAAGGTGTGGATAAAAATCAATTTGTCATGAACCGTCTAACAAAAACTCTTTAAATGGTCTAAAAGTGATCATAGACCATGGATCACTGTTTAGTTAGATTTAAGCTAGCCTTTGAATTCCATATTGAGTGGTTCACATCAATTTGCGATTTTCCGAATAGTTTTAAATATTCAACAATTTTGAAGCTTGATATAGAAATAAAAATTTGCCAAGTTTCTTGAAGTGATATGTCTGGCTCTAGAACTTACATAACAAAATATTTATTAGCATAATAAAAGATACTTTTTTGGTTTAGGCTATGTGTCTTTGGTGTAGGTATCTATGCGTGAGTCTATGTTATTTAGTAGTTATCATCAATCAACAAGAATGAAATTATAACGTAATCATATTAAGTCCTGAAGGATTCCGTAGGATTATGAACAGTTTAAGAGTTTTATAATCAAATGATTTAATTTTGTTCGATTGTGCCAATTGTACAAGAAGTTATGCGGTACACTAAGACCGTTGTAATAACAACAAGGTACTAGTCCATCTTCAACAGCTATAATAGCGATTTTCGAAACCGATTGACAATTCAACCAAATTTTCGAGTTCTTGGATTACTTAGGGTACTTAGGAGTAGTATAGTCAAGCCGGTTTCAGCGCAGTTTGACCTCAAGTAACCCCGCTATGATGGTACACTTTTCAAAAAAGGGCAAACCTAGGTGAATGTTGGAAACCTCGGAAGTTGGAGGGGATAGATGACGTCATTGACCAATAGTAAATCAAGATGGCGTTGGAAGGTGTGGTGGGGGTGAGGGATGACATAAACGGGGCTTGACCAATAGTGGTGGGGAGTGAACGGGGGGCGGGACGTTGACATCATGTACGTTTTGGCCCAGTTGGATGGTACACTTTTCCAAAAAGGGCAAACCTAGGTGAATGTTGGAAACCTCGGCATTGACCAATAGTAAATCAAGATGGCGTTGGGAGGTGTGGTGGGGTGAGGAATGGCTAAACGGGGGGTTGGCTTTAACCAATAGTGGCGGAGAGTGAACAGGGGGCGGGACGTAAGGGCAAACCTAGGTGAATGTTGGAAACCTCGGCATTGGCCAATAGTAAATTAAGATGGCGTCGGGAGGTGTGGTGGAGGAGAATAATGGCTGCCTAAGCATTGATGACGTCATTGGCTTTGACCAATAGTGGTGCTTGACGGGGAGTGAACGGGGGGCGGGACGTTGACATTAGTCAGCAATTTTCAAGAATATGTTAATTTGACCTTGAAAAATATTGTAATTTGACACTTTAAATATACATGATAAAATTCAAGATACGTGACCGGATGTTAATATTTTTTTTTTTATTGAGTCAGCGATGTAATATGACACTTGAAATTTACATAATAAAAATACATGTTCAAACTTGTTTGAATGGACTTTGATCTTAAAATAATTTTACACGTGTCAGCAATTTTCAAGAATATATTGAAATAGATTTGACCTTGAAAAATATGATATCATCATCTTGTAACAAGTTCAAACTTGTTTGAAATAATTTTACATGTGTCAAAACACGTGACCGGATGTTAATATTTTTTTATGATTAAGCAATGTAATATGACACTTGAACGTGTTAGATAATAATTTGCAAATCTGAATTCCAAGAAAAGAATATTATGAGTCTGCAATTTTCAAGAATATGTTGAAATAGATATCATCTAACCTTGAAAAACATTATAATTTGACACTTTAAGTATACATGATAAAATTCAAGATACGTGACCGGATGTTAATATTTTTTTTATTGAATCAGCAATATAATATGACACTTGAAATTTACATAATAAAAATACATGTTCAAAAGTGTACCATCATAGCGGGGTTACTTGAGGTCAAACTGCGCTGAAACCGGCTTGACTATACTACTCTTAGGGCTTAAACAAAATAAAATTAAAGCTCATTTGTCATACAGATGTGGATACAAAAATTTTTTTTTGACTATTTTGATCTAAAAATACAAACATTTGGTACTTTTGACGATACGTCGATTCTTTGAGTATTTTTTGGGATATCTCTAAAACAGCTCCGAAATAAATGCTTTTCGTACGGAACTTGATTGATATCTCAAGAACTACTTACTCAATGACCAAATGAACCTGATTTTTGTAATTTTGAAAAATATTATTTGATCACCTCGATTTTTCGAAGGTACCTCTTAAGAAAAATGAAAAAAATCGGGAATTTTTTTTTCTGCCCGATTTGGATAGAAATCATTTTTTTGGCTAGTTTTGACCCCAAAAATACAAAAATTTTGGCCTTTTGACGATTGGTCGATTTGACGAGTATTCTATGAGATATTTTCAAAACTGCTCCGGAATGAAACCTTTTACTACGGGATTTTTAGTTATGGTTGAAAAACAGCTATCCAAACCGCAAAATGAAGTCGATTTTTGTGTTTTCTGGATCAATGATATAAATCCACATAATAAACTAATTAAAATTGTTTGGAATGGACTCCTTAGGAAAATGGAAAAAATTGAAAAAGTTTTTTTTTGTTCCCGATTTGGATAAAAATCATTTTATAGACTCATTTTGACCCAAATAGTGCAAAAATCAACTTCGATCATTTCAAGTTAATGGGCATTCTATTACTCCTGATCAAACGATTTTTTTGAAGGTTTATATTTCTGGATGAAGGTTGAATTTTATGAAACCAAACTTTGTGTTTAAAAGATGTCGTTCTATTTATACAAATTTGTATCTTCGGTGTTAAACAAAACACATTAATACAACACCACTAACTCCCGCACAAAAAAAAAACGCGCAGTTTAAATAATTTAATCGAATGTTTCCCTACGGACTTCTATCGTATAATATGTCATTTTCATCCTTAACCTTTATATTTTATGTATTTTTTTAGCTCTATATATGTGAGTGAGGGAGGGGAGGGGGTTAATAACTGTGTGTGTGAATTTTAAATGTTGTTTACACGTTATAAGTGTCAACTTTAATTTAAAAAAAAAAAATTAATATAAAAACACATAATCTTTCATAATATTCATCAAAAAAAAACTTTTATTAAATTTCAACTTTCATTTTAAGGATTTACTTTTTATTTATTATAATGATAATAGTATAAATAATTAATAATTTTCAGGAATATACTCTGTCCAAAGATGCTTCAATATCTGTATTCTTCTAGAATCGAAATTATAAGTGAAATCCTTTTTAGAGACGTAGAGCGATTTTAATATAACAGTTTTTTTGAAGGGGTAAGAATTATACAAATGTTTTGAATCGTCATCTTGAAAGCGACATCATCAGATCACAACCGATCACTGAAGATAAATACTGTTGCATGCTGTTGCCTTTTGATTATTTGTAATAGTTTCTCAAAACAGCCATTTCTTAAAAGCCGCCTTCCACCTTAATTCATTTCAATTTTGGAAGTTTATATATTCCTCCCTCTGATTAGAGTAGTATGCTTTTCGCGATTGAAGGTGTGAGTGAACGCTAGTAATATAATATTTTTCAGTGCAGACAAAAAATTATTATTCAACAGTTTTTAGAAAAAGGAATATTAATATAACATTCTTTCCCGAGTAAATCTATACTGCAACGTGCAAGGGTATTACTTATTTAATCCAAACCAAACTGGTGTTGCTTGGGCTAGTTTTCTTGTTCGAACATGTTGATTTCTTCATTATTTCTGCCACTTATATATTTTTGGTATCAGATTTTCCTGTAACTGATATGAATTAAACCAGCTAATTAATTTTTATCAGATATTTAACAAAGTCCCTTTTTTCGTCATTTAATTTACAACGAATGTACGGATGTAAGAAAAAAATTAGGAACATTTGAATTAACAGAATTTTATAAATATATACAGAACGTCATATCAAAAACAATAACTAAGAAATTTCGTTTATCTTTTCGAAGGATAGTGTAATACAAACAGAATGAAGGATTTACCTATTTGTATCTCCCTATATATTCCTGTGATTTGCCTGGGAATTCGTTACTGAAATCGTAATTCTCAAATGGATCCATGATTCGAGAATAAAAATTTAATAAGCAATTTGGAAATTGACAGATCATTTTCTAAATTTTAAACATTTTTAAAATATGGAAGCACCGGAGGGAGTAAAATACACGAATTCCTAAGAAAATAGAGATATTGCGCAAACAACAAAATTTGTAATTTTTTCAACAAAAAAAATATTCTGCATTTTCTGATCAGTTTTAAGCAAAAAAGTAGTTTTATGTCATTTTTTCTCCACACGTTTTTGAAATAAAACTTCTTGAAAAGCAATATCTCTCTAAAAAATGCAATACTTGATTTTAAGAAAAATGGGTTATTTTTTCAATCTCTGAGGGAATTCGCTTAGTTAACGCAGTTCCTGTGCTAAGAATTGTTAATTTATCTTAATTGCCTTTCAACACTTGGAATGTTAACATTTAAGCTCTTATGGGCGAACTAATAAGACTTTTTGAGATCTTGTTTTTTAGAATCCTCAATAAACAACTGTAACGAGATGACAAAGAATAAAGTAGCTTTCACGAACCTTCCATTCCACTCTCTTATAAAGAAAGTGCTGGGCTCTTGGTTCTTCAACAGTACTGCTTATCGAGTACTGATTCATGGTTCATTTTTAAACCCTAAGCGTCTTATTCACTGAATTTTGAAATGACTCCTTAGAAATTTCAATCGTTTTTAATATTTCGAAGGATGACAATCTGTATCTGTGTGCATAAAATAAAAACTTTATAAATTGTTAACATAGCACATTTAAATTTTTTTTTTTAAAAGTAAGGTGATGCTCGACAAAGCTGAAAATTGCTTAATTACTTAATTAGGATACCAAATGAAAATTCACTGGTACATAGCTATGAATTTTTCTATTCAACAAATTTTATTTTATATAAAAATATGAAAAATATAAGATGTGAAAACTTTCAATTAGCTTTTTTTATTTTATTTCCAATTAAGCTTTTTCATAACTTTCATATGTATGAGCTTTTTTATATAATAATATAAAAAAAGCTGCACTATATATTTAATTTATAGTTTTTTTCAATTTAGTTTTAATTTTTCATTTATCTTAATTCCATTTGTCATGTTTTTTCTTCTTTATATGAAATAAATTACAATTTAGTTTATAACGCTTAAAAGTACGTTTCCTCTGGTGGAAAGATTTTCAAATAGATTTATTACAAGCAATTTTTTGGAATTGCTTACAGTATCAGATTAAGTATTCACATTAAGGCAATGTTTAAATAAAAATCTAAATTTCTCTTGTGTTAAAACTTACTCATAAGTATAAAAAAATCTGACATGTTCCATTAAAAGGCTAGGTTATATTGACTGTCCACGAAGGACACACTTAGGCTTGAGAACCCATTATGATATCATATATGTGTTTTACCAACTTTCGGCTGATAATTTCATTTATCAGCTCCTCAATTTCGGAAGCACTTCTTTCATGCATATACCATGCACTACACCAGCCCATCACAACTATGAATTAAATTAATTTTGTTGCGACGGCGGGAATCGAACCCGCTACCATAAGCATACCGCGTACGGAATTGGTTAAGCCTCAACCAACTGAGCTAATAGGGGGATATGTTCCATTATTACAAATTAAAATTTTTGGTTGAAAGATAAGGGATAAAAGAAGGTCATTTTTTGTTTTTAATTCAGATAAAAATCAAGATTTATATGACAGTATTTCCAAATTTAACCCCCTCCCCTTCACTCCAAGTCTTTCAACCACCAAAATGCCTTGTACCACACATGATAGTCGTCAACGAGAATACATTCATCTATTGCTGTATTCTAGAAAGCTAAAAAAATACCATATTTTCTTGAAATAAAAATAAAATCAGGACACAATTTTTAAATAAAATTCAACAATTTTTTTACAATCATTTTTCTGAATAAAATTGCTTATATCAGCAATAAATATTACAAAATTTTCTATATTCTGTATATATATATGTAGAAAAAAGATGGTATGATCTCTTTTGTAAAATACAATAATAAACCAAAATATAAATAAATCAAGAGTCATAAAACTTGTTTTTGGTCGTATATACGTATACTTTGTTAGTTTCGTGGTAGCATGTTTCTGTCACCACTTCGAAAAATGAAATCGAAAGATTCTCTATGGTCTGCATTACGGAAGCAATTTTTATTCAAGTCGTTTCTGAGACCTCCATCTATAACAAAGGCCACCTACATCATTATTTTTAATTTTTATTTTATTTTAAATTTATCATGTGGGTGAAATCGGTTACTTCGTTCTTAAACAAGCGACGACAGTGAGATCAATTTACCGCACCATTGATTATAATTGATCAGGCCGCCGCTACCTCGATTATAACCCGCTACCTAAGTTTCAGTAATCAAGCGGTTAAAGTCGATAAAGTCGATTTCGCCTTAACTCTCTTAGCTACTGAGCTGGTTTGTCTTATTACATAGAGGTGAATTAAAAGTTTAAAGAAATTCCATCGCAAAATCTTCTGACCGATTTGTTTGTGACGTCGTAGTTCTTAACGGATGAGCCGTTTTTGAGTTTTTATTTGCTGCAATGTTGCAAGTTTTTTGGTATTAACACGACTCTAAAAAAAAACCTCACAAAAAAATTCGGCTCGTATTCTTAACTGAACGCACACTGCAATGTAACACACGCCATACACTATCTCCAATGGTTACAGCCTCCTAGAATTTGTGTACAATGATGCTAAATGTTCGCTAGGACCATTAAATTGGTCATACTATTCCTGTATAGGTCTGTAAAGACTTCTTAAACAATTGTTATTTTTGTAGAACAAGTGAACATTTTGAGCATTGTGCGCTGTTGAGCGTTAGTTAAACGAGAGTAAGAATGTTTTAAACTCACGTTTGACGTTCGAAATAAGTATTCACAGGATTCTTAATTATATAGTTGCTAATAAAGGACACAAAAATTGAATCATGTTTTCTAAAGTAATCAAGCAGTTACTGGTGTGGCTCGTAAAGGCCATACTTACATTGTTTGTATAATATGGCCGCCATATCGTTTATATAAACATATATCTTACTATTAATCTAAAATAAGAAACTTCACAGAACAATTGGATTAAAATAAATAGTTAAAACTTATCTTCTCTGATAATAATGTAATACATATATTTATTGTACAACAAACATATGCGATTTCAAAGCCGAGTGTCATGCAAAAAATTTTGGCCCAACAAATAATATTTTGATCCACGAAAATAAAATTTTTCACTTTAAGATTTAGGGCCAATAAGGAAAAAAATAGGACTGGAGGTCTGAAGATACATTAAGGTAGGTGGTAGTTATTAATTGTTTGTTATGCATTACCTTGTTTGCTATCGAACCCAGAACATAGCAAAATAACCTCAAAATCTCAGTACAACAGATATTTTCAACTTTCTCTGATAACTTTTCGAAAAATTCAGGAATTAAGTTTCGGGAAAAAGGTGTATCTTATAATCACAAAAAAGTGTCATAAATTTTAGCCGGATACATAACTTCAATTTGGATAAAAACGATCATCGGCTATAACTTTTTTTTAAAATAAAACGCTTATCGGATAGTGCCAACGTTTGTTTTCTTCTAAACCTGAATATGAGCCGAAATATTACAAAACAAAAATGCAAGAAACTCGGAAATATTCAGATTTACATTATTGCATGGTATAAAAATCGTGCCACGGCTCAGAAACAATTGTGAAACTGTGGTTGGAAATTTTTCTCGTAACACTTTGTATATGATTATCGTACAACAATGAATATGTATAACAAAGATAGAAAATAGAAATTCAAAGTTGCTCATAGTTGCTCTGTTGTGCATCAGTACTGTGTTGTGTTGAGTATGCTCAATAATAAAGTAGGTTACTATACACAACACAATATAACATACAACGCTACTTGCTACTTGCTTGCCTTATTAGAAGATATAATATGAATCTGTATATAGTTATAAACTGCTGAATATATAGATCGGTCAATCGAGCCGGAAATTAAAATCCAATTAGATCCTTTTTTTCGTGTATATAGTTGTCGGAAAAATCATTTTCCCCCGTCCGGGCAAAAAGTGTCAACTTTCATCCCGCAGTGTACACATGCGGTATACACACTGCGGGAACAAGTAAAATCCCAAAACCTTATAATAGAACAAAGAGGCACTGTTTAATTACAAGTAAGTCCACTCTTTCCATGTATGATTTTTTTGTTCAAAGATTAAGCCTGCTTATAACTTCTGTTTCGACTCCTTGACATCATTAGTAATTTTCTTTTTTGATGATGAATTCAGAAAAAATTTGATAAGAAACGTAATGGTTGAAGATTATTTATTCACAAAACGAATTTGGAAAGGACATATACAGAATTGACGACAAATATTAATTTTTACATTTCTTATATTACAGCCCATGGTTTCATCCTTGATAATACCTTGTGACTATCGCACTGTTAAGACTTTGCAACTTTGGATTTGCAAGTGTTCTTCATTTTCTTTCGCCACTTCTAGCACTGAAAATATTCTGGACGTTCTCTTTCACGAAATCTGTTGAATGTTTGATTTAGCAAACAAACTTTAAATTGATCGATCACTCAGAAAATTGCATCTTTCATCTTGGATACAGTAAAAACTATTCATTTTATTGCTTGAACTATCATCCCTTTCATTTGAGAATATCCACAAACATTCCTCTAGAAAAGTGCAGAGAATAAGCCAGCCTTCATTAAAAGAGACCTTGGATTATCCGTGGACGGCCAAACCCCAGTAGAAAGCTCCAAAGAGTGATCGTAAAAGCTATATTCACTAAGAAAAGACTAGTATTAAAATGCTGAGAATCTGGACACAGGCTACCTTTCATTCTCTTAAATTCTTAACCTGCGGTATTCTCCTATCGACAGACTACCCATCATTATTTTGGACTCCACCCTTTTTTTCAATCGTTGTGAAAATGCCTGAGTTGTTTATTGTTCAATAGTTTGCGAATTTTGAGTTCTCATGAGTGCAAAAAGGAAATATACGTAGTTTTTTTTATTAAAATTACTTCGGAAAAGATATTCGGTGAACTTAAATACACAGGTCATGCTTTGATCCAGCATTTATACCGAAACAGTTATTAAACAGTTATTAAAGTCTCTCTTTTAGTCTCTCTAACTTTTGGAATATCCTGGAAAGAAACAATCCTTATTGTCTTTGGATAATGACTGGTCTACGAAGATAATATGAATGTGTAGTTATAAACTGGTTCTGTATATATTGTACATATAACTGTTTTACGACACAGCCAGGAAATGTAATTTAATTCTGTTAGATTTTTTTAACTTTATTTTATTTCTTTCCGTTTTTTTTTTTTTTTTTTTTTATTCAAAAATATTCTCTCTTAGAACAAAACAATCACATCTCTCTAAACAGACTGAACGAGAATGGTAGCGAAGCGAGGTGGTTGGATAGATTTAGAATTTTCTATATGTTAGAAATATAATGAAAAAAATGAATTAGTGTATGTCATGTTTTTAAAAAGTTAGTTTTTTTTTGCGTTTTTTATTCTCTTCATATTCTCCACGGGTCAATTTATAAGATTTTAATTTTTTAAAGTTCGTATCGAAATTTCTCTATATATATGTGAGATGGTTTTAAGGTATAAAATATGTAGTGTATTATTCATTTGGGGATACTTAAAATTACACATTGTGGTTTTTGTGCCAGATTTCGTTTTAGTGGATGTATATAATTTGCTGACTCAATACTTTTGATACTTTGTGAACATATTGTATATAGTCCTCGTTACAGCACCGTTAACTATTATCATATCAACTATTAGTCCGCGCGACAGAACCTTTTTTGTTAAATGATTAATATATAATACTTGAAACTTCGTCAGTGGCTTCCATTTGGCGATTCTACCCAACTTTCTCTATACAACTTTGTTTAGATAGCAGAGAATTAGTCGTAATGAATTTGTCGGACTCTATGACCACTTGTTAACATTAAAAATTATAGTTTATATGTTCGTTTTGCAAACAAATTGCTGAATCAGCTCTTTTACATAGCTGTTATTTTTTTTTTAAACAAATTTATTATGCAAAATAGCTGATAGCCTTTAAAGGTTTTCATAGTTACCTACTGTAGATTTAACACGCAAATTTGCATAGACTTTATACATTTATCAATGCAACGGGTCAACGATTGGCGATAATGTAATTAGAGGTTATATATCGGTAAAGCAAGATGGAATTTTTTTTTTACACTGTGCAATATTTTTATTTTTAATGGTTCTTACTATTTTTTTTATTTCACTTATTGTTCTTGCAGAAAAGCCATTCTTCATTACGTATAAACATGAGTAGCACTTTTCTCAAACGCAACGCAAAGGCAATCCACCTGAACGATCTTCAGCTGTTTTGCCAAACGGAACTGTTATCTTAATCAACTGATATATTTGGGCACTTTATTTTCTCGTTTCTGGTTTGAATTTGGCTGAAAAAGTTCTCAGTGTTGATAAACAATTCAATTGCCAATTTACAATGCTGTTATCTTACTTGACCGTCTGTAGAACTTCAAATACTTCAAATACTTACATGGGTCTCATAGATATCCGCTTTCATAAATAATTATAAAATACAGAAAATCTTAATGAATTTTAGAGACTATGGGCTATGACTTTACAAGATACCTATTATTAAGTGCATTCCCATTTACGGCTATTCTTAAAGCTAATATACAATTTTTAAAAATACCACTCGTATAAATATAGTTAAGTATCCCTATCAGATTTAATTACAACATCTAACCAAAACTTTAACCAAACAAATTCAATCATATTGAGTTGTTTTGGAGAGTAGGTAACTCTATGATGAATGAATATGTAGAAGTGAAGTAAAGTTTCAAGATGAAAATACCTTAGGAATTGAATATTAACATAGTAGTACGTCTCATAGTGAGAGTACTATACTATAGTACGAACTATTATAGTACTATAGTTATTATAATAGTACCTAACATTAAACAACAATGAACAACAATACTCAAAATGTTAAATATCAAACAATATGCATCATAGTGAATAGTATTATATGTATATTTACATTCCTAAAGAAATGAATGTCTTTCACCCTGAAAATCGAAATCCAAAATTTTATGATATTTTGTAGAGGGGTTTGACCATAAAATTTGGAATGTCTTGGATTATACACGGTGTTTTTTTTAAGTTTCAAATACTTGAAACTCGATAAATAAAGTTAATCGACTAAAATGGTTCAAACGAAAAATGATAGTTTCAAAGGCACGCTTATATTGGCATCAAATTCGAGGTAAGTTTTCAGGTCCAATTAAAATCTCACTCTCAATCATAACTGGCAAACATTAGGTGGACGCTTTAAATTAAAAAGTTGTTCCTTAAATAAACTTTTTTTTTTTCAAAAATTTGTCTTGTAAACCGAATAGTTTAGACAGTAATTAACAAATATCTAGCTTTTTTTGCGTTTGTTCATTCAGTTTGAAAAAAAATCGGTTTTCTAGAAAAACGTGTAACTTTTATTGTATTTAAGGGAAAAATTTTTTTGAAGAGTGCCTAGTTTTCGCAAAAAACAATTATACGAAATAACAATTTTGGGTAAAACTTTTCAGTCTATTTTTGCCTAAACTGTATGGTTTGCGGAAAAACAAAAACTGTCACTGTTCGAACAAAAACTGCCACTGTTTAAGTTGACAAAAACTTTCTAATTTAAAGTTTTATCTATCTATAACTAGTTACGGAGCTTTGCATTGAGCTTGAAAATAAAGATCAAATTTACAATGTCTCCAATAAAATCGACACTATACGGAAAACGTTTTTATACCATGTATATATGAAATATACATAGTATATTAAGTTTAGTCCCAAGTTTGTAAAATCACCTAATTAGTCCATTTCCGGTTGTCCGTCCGTCCGTCCGTCCGTCCGACCGTCCGTCCGTCTGTGGACACGATAACTCAAAAACGGAAAAAGATATCGAGCTGAAATTTTTACAGCGTACTCAGGACGTAAAAAGTGAGGTCAAGTTCGTAAATGAGCATCATAGGTCAATTGGATCTTGGGTCTGTAGGACCCATCTTGTAAGCCGTTAGAGATAGAACAAAAGTTTAAATGTAAAAAATGTTCCTTATAAAAAAATAAAAAACTTTTGTTTGAAACATGTTTTTGTAAACATCACTGTTTACCCACGAGGGCGTTAATTAGGTGCAAATTTTATAGTATGTATTAATATAGGCATATCAGTTGTGTGTGTGTCTATTTAAAAGTGAATATCTTTTGTTATTTACGTGACGTCAAAAAAACAAACGATTGCGCATCAACACTGTCTATACATGGTATTTCAACAATTAACTCAGTCAATTGTTTGTTTTCACTTGTTAATATTTATTTTAGGAAAAAAAACTAAACATAATACTTGATAAAAACTTACCTGCATGGTTTAGAACGAAATATGAAATATTCAGCTATAAATTTTTGCATTCGTATACGAAGTTCGTCGAGAAATGCAAAATTTTGTCCTTTAGTAAAACACGTTTATGTTTTACAATATCAAGAGTACTTATTTAGAAACGTCGATTCTAATTGAAAACTACGGTTCGATATACAATATTATCCTTCTATGAGAAAACAGATTTAGTCACAATTGATATCTATTTATAGAAGGTGTTATTGGTCTCCTTACCAAATACTTATACCCAACAAAGATTGTTCACGCTACCAAATAGAACATTAGTGTTTTAAATTAAAGTTATGTAACCTAGTTAGTTAAGATAATTTTGTATTATAACCTGGTATAATTTTCATAAGTGATTTTAAATGAATTTTACATTAAACTATTATTTCATTTTACAAATGGTTTAGTAAATTATGAAAAATGATAAGTTTATTTATTTTCAAATTATGAATTTTTCAGATATTTTAAACCAACCAACAGTTTTTAAAATTTAAAAATACATTTTTTCAAGTCATTCAGAAATTGTGAGACTTTTTCTCACCACACTCTCAGAGTACATAACGGTGCAAAACTAAAAAAAGATTAAATTTGGAAATTATTGTTCCTGTTCGTATTCTTTCGTTAGTTTCATATAAGTAGTTCTCATTAAGATATTATATATGAAATATACATAGTATATTAAGTTAAGTCCCAAGTTTGAAACGCTTAAAATATTGATGCTACGAAAAAAATTTTGGTAAAGGTGTTCATAGAATCATCTAATTAGTTTATTTTCGGTGTCCGTCCGTCCGTCTGTGAGCACGATAACTGAAAAACGAAAAAAGGATATCAAGCTAAAATTTTTACAGCGCCCTCAGGACGTAAAATTGGGTTAATTGGGTCTTGTGTTAGTAGCACCTATATTGTAAACCGTTAGAGATAGAACAAAAGTTTAAATACAAAAAATGTTTCTTATAAAAAAATAAACAACTTTTGTTTGAAACATTTTTTTGTAAACATCACTGTTTACTCACGAGGGCACACATTAGATGCAAATTTTATAGTATGTATTAATAAGGGATTTTATGTATGTATGTGCGACATGTATAGGTGTATGTGTAATGTGATAGAGTAATCAACTCTGTCTATACATGGTATTTCAACAATTAACTCAGTCAATTGTTTGTTTTCACTTGTTTAAAATTAATTTAGTTATTTAAATAATTTCTCTGCCATAATATATTCACTCTCAAACATCATTCAATAATCACGTAAGCAAACTATTTTTCATTAGTATATGCATTGAAAAATAAATTTATATACAAATATGTAGAGGTTATGATTTACAAAGTTAAAAAATATTCAACGCGACTAAAGATAACCGAACGTTAAAATTAAGTTCAATGTGACTTCCCAAAAGTAAAGCTTTGCGTGTCCATGATAGAAGAAGATAATAAATTTTGCTTCACGATTTCACCAACCTGCTGTATTATACAAAACTATACACTTTCTGCAATATTAATCTAATTTAATATATTATGAAAATAGTTAGATACCTCAGTGACTTTGCCCGTGTGAAATTTATATTTTATTCATTCATCAATAACCACCACCAAGTAACTTAAATATACATAAATTATTCAGTTTTCTTTCAAAGATAACCAATGTGGTTAGATTTCTCGGCTAATAGGAAACTTTATGATGCCAGTAGTTTTCATTTAACAGTTAATTGTTGAGTGCTTTTGTAAATTAAACTGAAAATAAGTTTTCCATTAGAAAATTTTAAACTTTTTTATGTACTACCAATTACTCGTGTGCTTCGCTGAATAATTTAAACTTTAAGAACAAAGACCATCATTTTTAATATTCTTGACCATTCCTTGTCCTCGCTTCACATCCTCCTTTCATCGAATGATCTCTCCCAAATCGGCGCAATTGAATTTATTTAAGGTTTGGTACATGGAAGCTAATAGCGATATACGTAGCGTCCTGATCTGTTAATGAAATTTTGATGAATACGTCAAAAGAAGCCGAAACCGTTAAGATTTCACCGATTATTTTCAAAATAGCTTGTATACATTATTTTTGAAGTGAAACTTTTTATGGGACACTAGCGTTTTGTCATGAGAGTTAACTCGTACAGCTAACAAGCTAACAAGCTAACAAGCTAACAAACTGTTAAACTCCTTGTCTCTTTCTTATTACCATTTACTCCAGCAGAGTGAGAGAGGCCGTGGGACTTGATAACTGTACATATAACATTTATTTATTAAACAAGGATAGTTCAAACCTACTTACATTTAAATCTTATATGTCGATCTTTATTTATTAAATGTTATTAAAGTGAAACTTTTTATGGGACACTAGCGTTTTTATTAAACAAGGAAAGTTCAAACCTACTTACATTTAAATATTATATGTCGATCTTTATTTATTAAATGTTATATGTAATGTCTATATCTATTTAATATATGTTTAGAGATATCTTTGTTTAGAATATTCATTTTATAATTTACAATAAATAGTAAATGTTTGTATCTACTATCTTTTTTTGATAATTTTTTATTAAAGAAGGATAGTTCAAACCTACTTACATTTAAATCTTATATGTCGATCTTTATTTATTTATTTAATATTTTTAATATTGTTTTTATTGAAGTGATTCTCAGTTATTGTCAATAAAGATACAAAAAATGTATGCGTCAGTCCAAAACTAACAGCGTCAAAAGTGAAACTTTTTATGTAATTCAAAAACTGGCAATGAGTGTACAAAAAAATACATTGCAGCAAAGAAAAATTGACTGGAAATTATAATAAAAATGATTTATAATAAAAATCAAGAAAAATCTACAGACTATCCCGAATTAATTACTACGGAAGTTTCACTTGTACGTATATGTATATAGTTTTATGTATATGTAAATAATAGTAGGTACGTACGAGTGAAACTTCCGTAGTAATTAATTCGGGATAGTCTGTAGATTTTTCTTGATTTTTATTATAAATCATTTTTATTATAATTTCCAGTCAATTTTTCTTTGCTGCAATGTATTTTTTTGTACACTCATTGACAGTTTTTGAATTACATAAAAAGTTTCACTTTTGACGCTGTTAGTTTTGGACTGACGCATACATTTTTATTTTTCATGTAATAAAATTTTTTGACAGAAAGATATCGATCCGTGGTACCTACAAAGTTCCTGTAAATATAAATCGATCAATCATATCTTACTACTGCGAGTTACACACACGGAAACAATATTAAGTACATCTACAGACAGTGTAACATTTCCATTCTATTTTATATAGCCATTATTCATGGAAATGTAAGCTTCTTTCTTTATAAATGGCATGCCATCTTTTGCTACTTTCATAATTCGTAAGGAACATTAAATGCAATCCTTAAGATTTGGTCATGTATTAGAGTAAATAATATTTTACACTATTTTATTTATTGCGTTTAAGTATAACAAGTTCAACAAAATATTTGAAGATTTTATTCTGTCTGTAATTGGTTTTTATGCCGACAATTTCAATACTTAAAATTTCTGTTGAAATTTGTACCAGGTTATGTTAGTATTAATTGACAATATTAGAGGCTGGTAAAAAGAGACGTTTTCTTTTGCAAACGTCGCACTAAACTACCGATGCATTTTTTTTTTTTTTAATATGCTTTAGTACCTATCACTTACTGAGTATAAAATCCCAAAATGTTGACTGATTTCGATGGAGCTTCAGGTACCACCTTTAAAAAAGGCAACTATGCAATTTAGAGCAAAACTCATTGAGACCATTACTGTTATGTAGCGAATAAACTTTCCTAGTTTCCTATATGTTTGAATGGATGCAGTATATCATATATCTACAATCGAAGTGGACACTTGTAGCGACTTACTTATACTAACATCATGACGATATACTTTTTTAATGAAGTGGGATGCGTACAAAATGCGTAAATGCGTAAAAAATGATCAACAATATGTTTGTACCTTCAAGTATGTGAAAATAATTTGGAAATCTTTTTATGTCGGTGGAATGTTTATGGATTGTAATACTTTAACACAAAACCCTCATATTGCATTAAATACAAAGAGTATATGCATGAAATTCGTCTTACGCCTACCTAGAGCTTGGCATCAATGGATTGAAATGAGTCAACACTTGTAAAGCCTATACGTATCCAGTTTTTTACTAGCAAACATTTAAGGATAGATTTCTTATCCGTGTATGGCATATGGGAATAAAAAATTGATAATATTCTTAACTGAGCTATTACTGATAAGAGAAAAGCACTTATATATTTTCCTACGAACTTATACTTATTCTTAACACTACTAAATAGAATAATTACTAATTCTTAGAATAATACCATTCTTCTATCATTATCAGAAAAAGAATTGACCTTTTAATTTTACTGCTTCAAAATTATCCTACATAAATAAAACTTTAAACTAGTTTTACGTTAAATTATATTTCTATCAATATATTTTTCCTTTTAATTAACTATAATTAATAGATATACTACTCAAAAGAAGTTCTACTTTAATATTTTTCTAATACATGATAATTTTAGTCTCAAAAATTTGTTCGTTTAAATTGGAGGAGTAATTTTCTTTGAAAATAGAATTAGTTGAAACCATCATCAATCTTTAAAAGCAAAAATATTTAATCGTATTAAATCATTGAGAGTAAAGTTTTTTGTCAAGTAATAATTAAATTGTAATTCTAAGAAAATAAAATTATATTAAAATAGAAATATATTTACGTAGGACTATTTAACAGTAGTTTTATTTAAGTAGGAAAATTGTCTAGGAGAAATATTTTGGCGAAGAAAAATAAATACAAGAATTTTTCTTCCGAAAGACATAATCTAGCCCTCGGCAACTATAGACAAGATTAGGATTAACGGATTTATTTGTCGATATGTGTAATGCGTATGTAAATATTTATATATGAATATGTGATGACATTACACTTAATATATTTCCTGCCAAATTTAAACAGAAAATTCACTGACTTTTAAAGGTTTAAATAAGAAATTATTATATTTTATATATAATATTATATAATATCATAATATTTTTGATGACAGTGATATATTAGGTAGCATCTTTTGTGTTTTATTATATTTAAAAAAAAGGCCTTGC
Organism: Chrysoperla carnea; assembly: GCF_905475395.1. Taxonomy (NCBI): domain Eukaryota; kingdom Metazoa; phylum Arthropoda; class Insecta; order Neuroptera; family Chrysopidae; genus Chrysoperla; species Chrysoperla carnea. The sequence continues at coordinate 132,853,051 of NC_058337.1, forward strand.
CAAAAAAGGAGTAGGAGAGCGTGCTGTACCTGGTTCCAAAATTTACATTCATGTGTTTTGTATTAAAATATCACAATGAAAATTCGTATCTAATTATAACAATGTCATTCCGCTACACTATGAACTTTTTGATAATTTAAGATTAAAAAAACTATCGATGAATGTAAGAAATCCATAGTACATGATTATGAATTCATTGTCCAATATCCTAATGTACGATGGATCACATCCTTATGTACCAACGATCTCCCAAAATCAACGCTTTACGTTGGTTATGAATTATAAAACAATATTCAATGGGTAGCTTGTAAATTGACAGCCAGAAGAATCAAAATTTCATACTTCTTCGGAAAAACAAGTTGTTTTTAGTTTCTTTAAAAACAAAACCACATTGGCAACCAGACTTCAGCCTCCCAGCATTTAGATAAATAACCTCATTTCAATAGGAATGCTGTTCATTTAGTATCAACAATATCTGTATAGTATAACTACAGAATGATTCAAGGTACACTGGACTCTGCCTGGGTCCTACATCTTACCCTACTGTATTTTTTGTTATTTTAAGTCTTTTTCGAATTTGTCAATTTATTTATTAAAATTATGTTGTTTGTTTTATTGGAAATGATTTTAATTTTATATTTGGAAATGTGACAAACGTTTAAAAATTGATTTCCATGCATCTTAAGATGAATATTCTCCGAAAATCCAAAATTGACATTGAACTAGTTACAAATCTTCTAAGTAGAAAGCCAACATTTTTTATGCAATTAACTTTGCATGAAAAACAACAACATTCCATGATTCGAGCTAGAGGTCCATACGTTATTATAAATTGAATTATTTCGACATCAAGCTTCTGTAAATATTTTTAGCAGGCATCAGAAAAAGGAGGTTGTTTTGTGTTCGCCTATATTTTTTAAGTATGCTCTACGGGTGATTCCATTACTGTCTCCTCAAAATTGGTTCAGTAGTTTTTAAAATATCGGCTAACATGTGTAAGAAAACTTGTTTATCACATAATAAGGTAGACCTAAACTTTAAAATTAATTTTTTACTTTTTTGTGCATTTATTTGAAGTCGGTTTTACTTTTTGAAAAAAAAAATTGCATTTGTTTTTGCCAATTCTTTACTTACCTACTCCTTAGAACTTTCTTTAAAAAAACTTAGGAAAACTAAAAATTGTTATTAATCATTAAGTACGGTATGAAATATGCTCTAAAAATTCAGATCTAAGTTAATAACATTCAATACAAACTCACCCACTTACATACAGACATTCATTTCACCGAACTTCATATGTTCAAATGAATTCAAGTGTTAAAATTTCCCGTAAAGTTTTCTATAAGCTGGTTTTATAGTTTGTGTGGTGTAAAGAAGGTATTCCTTATATTTCTGGTTAAAAGAAAATATTATCCTCCTATTTAACACAAAGAACCGGTTTATAAGTGCTCTTTTAATATTGTTGACAATTTGGGTACGATATATTTTTTATCATAATGTCTATTTGCATGCAAACTTGTTTCACGTTATTTTATAAATAGGTCAGGTTGAAGCGATTACTTGGAGGACGAACGGCAAAAGCTGTATAATGCCATTCGAGATCGTCCAATAACTACGCGACTCAATTCTGATTAAGCATACTGTAGCCTTAACTATGACCCTCCCCCACTTGGATGGATCTTAGTCTCTTTGTTATCAAGTCAAAAATACATTTTGGTCTTTAATGAAACACTGGCATCACGGAATCGAAAGAATTCGTAAAATGTAAAAATGTACAATGTTTGAAATTAAGTACTCATGGCGTAACCTAGATTTCAAATTATTTTTATTGTGCTAGTAAAATAAATCAAGAAACTTACTTGGCTCGTCTTCATTGACATATTTCGCTGACGTAGCCCAGTGTAGCTTTTGAATTAATCCACACCCCTTCTTGACCCGGTCACATGCTTCGTGGATGCTCCCTTAACACTGGAATTTGATCAATAGCATTAGAAGAGCGTCGGCGTCTATGTTTGGCTGGCCAGAACTTTTCCTTGTCGTAATAAAGGTTGGTCAATGAATTAATTCCGATGAGACACTATTAACCACCTATTTTAGTCAGCTAGTTGGCTTCTTATATTCATAGAAATTCCTTATGCTGACATTTTACCTTGCGCGATAGATCATTCATTATAAAAACTAAACCGTTAAAATTATATGATTAATTCAAATAGGCTTTCGCAGATTAGGTTTGTTATTAAACAAATAAATAGCCAAATTCCAACGTAAGATTACAATTCTACTTTTCCAAATCAATACAAGATTTGTTTTTCGATGAACTCAAAAACGATCCAATTGTATTTTTAACGTTATCATATTTTGAGTTATCTCTGACGTAACTTGTAAATGTACCCTTATATTTTCTTCTTTTTTTTCACTAAGACTCTCTTCTTTCGAACGCAGTTTTTCTTACTAAATCTATAATACTATGTTCGTTTATGCACAAATTTACAAATACAGTTGTTTTTAATGTAGAAATGACTTGAAACAAATAGGTCAAACAAAAGGAAAATACAAAGTATTCAATTTAAATTCGTGCCTTTTTATCGAAGGCAAAGGTTTCCTCAGTATAGAATTTAAGAAAACATTATTGTTCTGCTCAAAATCTAATTTTTGGACAGTCAGAATTTTAAGTTTTCCACAACTTCTGCAAACTCTGCGTGTACATCGTTTAATGAAATGTATGGCCTTCACCATAGAATTTATGAGAAAATTTTAAACGTTTTATTATTATCTAAATTTTCAGAGTTTCTCAGTTTTCAATTTTCTATTCATTTAAAAGTTACATAGGCACTTTTTTCCTATAATTGCACATAGGGTAACACGATGAACGTCCTGAACGGCTTTCCTTAAATTCCTAAAATTGAAATAAACTCATAAACGTATTCGTGTACTCTCAAGACAACAATATTTATAAACAAATTTTCATCCTCTTTAAATGTAAGTAAGTAGGCGGTACACATTTAACAGCAGTAGAAGAAAAGTTGTACGATTTGTAAGAAATAAAATATATGGTTAATATAAGCAGTGTTGTGAGCTTAGTACTTTTATTAATCTACGGCCAGTTGTGATATTTGTATAGTTGTTTCAGAACTGTTTACTATTTGAGAGACCGTCCTAGACCAGTTTAATCGTTGTATTACGAGGTAAGAGCCTAAATGGCCGAGTGGTCTAAGGCGTTTGCCTTCGACTGTTTGTCCGTGTAGACTTAGGTTGCGGGTTCGAATCCAGGCAGCGGCAGTGTGAACAATTTATAATTAATGGGAGTGCAGAATTGATCACATTGTCGTCGCTTGGATAAGAACGAAGTAACCGACTCCACCCACATCAAATTGTAATTGTAAAATTTGTTTGTAATTAAATAAATAAAGATTAACAAATTATGATGTTGGTGGCCTCTGTTATAGGCGTATATGTCAAAAAAACTGAGGTTAAACACTCACATTATTATTATTATTACGAGGTAATGAAATTTATCTAGAAGAGAAAACTGTATCTGTTTTTTGAAGAGGTTTTAGACACCCCCTCTCCCTTAAGAGCTCCTATAGTAGCACTTTGTGCGCTATAATAAACCTTTTGAACTGAAATACGCAAGTAACCACGAGAATGTGGAGATGATGAACTCAAACGTAGATGCCTCGTTTTGCCTTTGACTCGGTGACAAAAAACCGCCGAAGTCAAACAAGGCGAGGTGATGACAGGCACGACATTACAATAATAACCCCCCCCCCTCACATTCTTGTTACTCGCTCGACTCCGTACTACTTCGCGAGAGAGAGAGGCTTAACATTTGATGCTACTGGCCTCTAGATCACCATTTTTTCACAGTTTTGCACCATTTTTTCGGACATGTTCCATGAATAAAAAGTTGTGAGGCAGCCGTTTTTAAATAACTCTCAAATACTGCTCTTAGACCTAGAGCTATGCTATACAGTGAGCTCGCTCCTTTATTGCCTTGCTTTCCTCACTGCATTTGAATATCTATAAAGAAAAAAAAAGAATAAAATAAAGAAAAAAAGAAAAAAAGAAAAAAAACAGCCGTACAAGATAAATAAACAACGGCAGTAGTGTAAGTAAGCACCAGTATGAAGAAACAGCATCGCACCAGCACTGGTGAAACGAAATGAAAAAGAAAAGTTTTGTACATTTTTAAATGTGCTTATGAGAAAAATTTGTTCACTTGGAAATACAACATTAAACATATTAGAAAGCGTATATAAAATAATTTACATTTTTTATTCTTATATATTTTATTTATTTATTTATTTATTTTAAATAATTGTTTTTTTTTTTTCGAAATATATATGTGTTGTGAAAAATTTGTTTTCGTATCTTATACATTTGAGAGAGTCGCCTTTTTTGAAGCAATTTTAAAGCCTTGGTAGGTACTTAGCATTTTTCGAAAAAACCATTAACATAAATGTCCAAAAACAACGAAGAAATCCCACTTTAAAAGAAAAACTTTTCCAAAACAAATTAATATGCACTAAAAAGTAAAAAAATAACGATAATATAATGTAATTAAAATTATTGTTATTTTTTTTGGAGTCGGTGTCAGGCAAGGAAACAACTCTGACAGAACAATTTGCTACATTATCTAGGCTTACACCGACTCCAAAAATAACAATAATTTTAACTACATTATATTATCGTTCCTTTTTTACTTTTTAGTGCATATTAATTTGTTTTGGAAAAGTTTTTCTTTTGAAGTCGGTTTTCTTTTTGTAAAAAGTTTTTTTTTATTTTGTGATTTTTAGTGAATCTGAAGTACACTAACTAATTTGTCACTTAAAAAAGACTCATCGAAATCGGTTGGCGTGATATGAGTTATTCGTCCTCTTGTCGTGCATACTTAATACAAATTTAAGACGTTTATGGTTTTCCCATGGATCCCGTAATCAGAACTGGACCAAAATAAAATGGAACCACGCGGGAAGCACCAGCCTTCAAATAGATAAAGAATCATTAAAATTGATTCACCCAGTCGAAAGTTTTGAGGTAACACACATAAAAAAAATACAGTCGAATTGATAACCTCCTTTTTTGTTTGAAGTCGATTAAAAAGACGCAAATTCTCTATTTCAGGTACAAAAATACACATATTTTTTTGTACAACAGCTTGTCTATTGAAAGCTCTAGTTAAAAGTTATCATATTCATAATTTGCTCACGCTTTTTAAAAATCATTATATATCTAATTATTATTTTAGTAAACCTTATAGTTTTATGCGAAAATTATGTAATTCGAAGGAATTTAAATTCAAAATGAAACAAGTTATAGGAACTTATTAAAATTTATTCAAAAATAAATTAAAATTATGAATTAATGAAAAATAAAAAGTTTTTTTAATTAGAAAATAAATTAATTATCCATTACTACTCTCAGTGGTTGGTATACAGGGTTCTTCAAAAGTTTCGAACCTTCCTACAATTTTGGTAACTAAAGTAGAAGATGAAGTACAATTTGAAATTGAGAGTTTATTTATTATAAAGAAACCAATAATTGTTATTGGAAACACTTTTTCGAAAACCTACTACTAATTCTAGATTCATTGATTCAAAAATGATGACTCAAAAATCAAATGAGAAGACAAGGTCAAAACTTTGTATTCATTTTCAGCCAAAATATTTGATTTTCAAAAAAAGTTTCGAATAAAAAGTAATGATTTTTTTATGAGAGTTAAATTTTTTATATAATCTTAATGGTTAAGGATAAGTTCAAAGTTGGAAAGTTTTGCTCAAATTGAGGGCTAGAATCATATTTTCCTCTTCAAATCGAAAATTTTTACGTATGCCATGTATTTTTGATATACATTTTAAATTACTTTTGAGGCCAGGAGTAGTTTCGATAGCTTTTGGAAACCCGGTATAAATGTGTTTTTATTGGTTAGTTTATTTTTTATTCGTTGCTAAGTTGAAGTTTTTTTTTCCATACGTGTATATTTTCGAAATAAATTAAACACATGCAAACTATTATATTTTTTAACAACAATCCTAGATTTTTTAAAGGTTAAATAAATTCATAGTTTTTTCCGTGACGTCATCATTTAAATATATTAACACTGACTCACTTTTCTCGAAGATAGTTCGATATTTTCTCTACCTAGTCTCAGGTGCATATAGAGCAGCCAAAATGTATTCGCACAGTGCTTGAAAGAATGATAGTCTTACAGTACTCGGACTATTTATCAAGAAAAGCTCTACGTTTTATGATTTGTTCAATAAAATAATAGGATTTATAAATTTAAAACAGATCATCGTTTATAGACGACCAAAAATATCTCGATATTGGAGTGTTTTCGTTTGTCGACACTGAACGGTACACTCTGTTTTATTATCTGTCGGATATAATTACTTTTCTTTATAAAAAATGAAAGTTTAAACAATATTCCTGCAATTGGTTTCCTAGAAAAATGTGGTCAAGACACTCTAAGTAAAAACACTATGATTCAAATTTATGAAAATTTTTCGTTGAATGGACTAGATAAATAAAACTTTATAATAATAAATTTTAGGCTACCTAGACTGTTTTAGAATTTTTATAGATATTTCTATATTTATTTTATAAATGATTAATTAAATTCATTATTCTCAGGTAAACATAAATTTTTATTCACTTTAAAAATACTTTAAATTTAATTTCATGACATGATTCAATTATGAATTTTGATCTATTGTTTATTTATTTACAGTAAGCATGATTCATAAATATACAATAATTTATGATATGATACCGTGTGTCAATGCTTGAAGGGGTAATTGATTTGGAATAACGAATGATTTCATGTAAATAAGCGTCGCGTTTAAAATTTCAATCCATTTACACTTTCATACAACAAACCACCTCACACTGTTAACTTTTGTGGATTCATATAGTATTTGTCTTGTCATTCCAAAAACGGTAATTTTATTCACGATGATTTATATCTCATTTTGTAAATCGGAATACCATGATCCAATACCTAAAATTTGATATCTCCACATTGATATCTTATACCGTTTTGATTTCATTTCGGCTTAGAAATGAATAACTCTTATTTGATTATTTTGTTTGTATGTACCTGAATGATGTTTTTCTCTTCGACGCTTCGATGTTTTTTTCTTCAGATTTTTCGGCCGGTGATTATACCAATATAATATTCTAACTAATCTTTAATCTTATTTGGTTAAATTTATCATGAAAATTAATGGATTTTATTATCTTATTTATGTTTAACTACAACACGAATTAGAGAAATTCGATAAACTTGGTATTGTTCCTACATCCATGATGATAGAAATGGTATTGTTGGTACGACTAATATTGTTTTATATCATTTACAGGTTGATCTTTTTCGAATATTTCGATTTTAATAGAAAATGGATTAAAATTTAGGCAAAATGGACATTTCTTGTGAAATAATAAGATATAGCTATCTGTAAGTTTAAGATGTGACGAGTCTATGTTAAAGATTTGAAAGTCTTAGTGGGTCCGTTTTTCGAAATCGAAATTTTCAACATATCTTTACGTTTCATGGTCAGGACAAGACAGTTACACCAGTTTGGAGAAGAAGCATGTATGCGTGTGTGTGTGTGTGTGTGTTTTGTGGTGTCGATGGAGGCGTATTAACGCCGATATAATTCAAATTTCGCAACATTAGGTCCAGTCATTGGGAGTTATGTTTATTATACTGGAGTTATACGTGTGCACCTCAAAAGTCGTATCAGGCCCACCCAACGACTTCTCTTGAATTAAATATTGAGGTCGTTGTCTCAAGATATAGTTGCTTGTTATCAGACCACTAAACCAATCGCCAACTTAAAAGCCACTAGTCGTAGAATGTGAAAATTTCGCATTTAAAGCTCTTATAACATGTGCCCTTTTTATGCTTAATTGTTCACAAAAATAAAGCGTTTCTTGACGCAAGAAATTTTTCCTTGTTTCGAGAATATTTTTTCATGAAATAGGAAGGAAAAAAAGGAAAAGTTTACCAGGGCCAGATGAAATATACTATTTTTCTTGCTTTACTTTTCTGGCTCTACTATATTATTCATGCATTATACATATCAACCTTCCTCTTCTCTACATAAAAAACAATCCTCATCAAAATCCGTTACGTAGTTTTAAAGATCTAAGCATATATAAGGACACAGGGACAGGCGACTTGTTTTTATATTATGTAGTAATATTGAAGTAAGACATTCTGAATTTTACGAATCATTCTATATGGATAATATAAATAAATGTACCTATATGATTATTCTCGATCTCATAGAATTTGATAAGGTTCTAACTTAACTTACTTCGAAGTGTATGAAGGCACTTCACCAGTATTGTTTAAAGGTTATGTTATTCAATACAATTATATCAACAATAGAATACAAGAACCAACAATATCAATGTGCATTTCAAACATTTTAAGTGTCTAATTACATTTCTATATATATTTCCGTTTGTTTGATAATAATAGAGTTTGATAATAGTAATCATATTCGGATACTAGCCGATGTTCGTGACTTTGTAAGTAGATTCCAAAAGAGATAAATCCGGAAAATCTTACCCATATTTGCTAGGTTAGGCTAGAGTGACTGCCCTGAGGTTAGACACACTAAGACAATAGAATCCGTTGTGATTCCAAAAAGTTGGTGGTCCCTTCCCCATTTAGAGCTGTTGAGAGCTGCGAGAGTGCTTTGATGTCCACGGACTTCAGATCGTAGAGATCGTTAAAGAAATGCTGACTCAAACGAGTCAATCATGGCAAGGGATGATCAGTGACATAGAAGACGAGATCTCGTTTCATCCCTCTTTCCACTGTGGTAGCTCCAGCAATAATCGTGAAAAGTCCAATAATAATAAGTAAGCCTAGTCGTTCAGCGTTCCTGCCACCTAGCCACTATCTGGTAATAGCCACAACGATTCTGCTTAAAAAGTTCCTTTGAAACAAGATAAGATATTCGGAATACCCACGATTTTACTCCGACCATATCTGTCTTGTAGCTTGTGGTACCACAAGACAGATATGGTCGGAGTAAAATCGTGGGTATTCCGAATATCTTATCTTGCTTCAAAGGAACTCTTCTGTCTTGCTTCAAAAAAACTTCCGACCATATCTGTCTTGTAGTACCACAAGTGTGTTTATCTCTCAATCAAAGATTAGTCATTCTTCAGATATCCTCATACAGAAGCAGCTTGCTGTACGCAAAGAGAACTCCCGGATTTCAATTGATGCTTATGTTCGGCACCCTTGTGCCATTACTAGCAAGTTCGCTCGCCTTAAAATTTTCTGGAATGTCCCTGTGCCCCGGTACCTATAAATATATTACATTTTTTTATTCCACCAGCTCATTTAAGGTCTAAAACACACACATACAATCATCAGTTTATATTCAGCATTAAGATAATTCAAAGTTTTGTTGAGCTTTGACTATTTTTGTAGTGAAGATTGCTCCAGCAGTTTTTTACTACCTTAAAATAGGAAGGTCGGTTGTTTTTGCATCTAATATGTTAGAGGTGTCGAGATCAAACCTAGACGCACGAATTCCTCCATCTCAGAAGTAAACACCCACCAGTATATTTGGAGCGATTTTTGTCAGCATGTTGTCCTTACTAGTGAACATCTTTACTCCAATTGAAACTAAATATCGAAACAAATTGTCATTCTGTATATGGATAAAAAATAACATACGTAAAACTTTCCCTATACGTCTATAAAAATAACATTTTTCACTATTTTTAAAGTAAAATAACGTTTTTTTCGAAAACAATAGAATAATATCAACAAAAGACCATCGGATATTGAAAAACAATTATGAAAAGCACCATGTTTTTCTTTTTAAATAATTTATTATTGAAAATAAAATATTTATATTTCATATAAAAACCTTCTTTCTTTTTTATGTTATAAAAAAATATTATGATTATCATGTCAGACACAAATGTACAAAACTAGCCTTTTTTACATTTATTTGATGGACGTATAAAGATTGAAATTTATAAACACCGAAAAGGAGGACGGCAAATGTTGAATTTACTCAAAAAATTCATAATCGACTCTCCAATAAATAGATTTCGGCCCGATAAAAGGATCAAAAGGAAGGGAGAAAAATACAATTTCTATTTTCCTTTTTTGTCACTTTTTAAACGTTAACAAAATTAGTTCGATAACAGTATTTTTTTTTCTTAAATCGTTCAAAATTCTTTAAATTTTCATATTAATACTCATGAATTTACGTCGTTAATACAGTAAATTAATAATTTACCAGTACCTCTAAGAGTTTCTTTTTGTCCAATTGATAAAGTTATCTAATTTGTAACCACCGAACCAAAAAAGGAGGTATTTGTCAATCTGTGGCATCTTAAACGGACGAACCGATTTTGATTTTTTTTGTTTCGTTTGAAAGGTAACTTAATGGGGAGAGTTCTAAGCTACGATTCAAGTGCGAGCATAGGGTTCCATACCCAAAACAACTAAAAAATAGGCGATAAGCTTCAAAATTGGTTCAATTTGGAGAAGACTCAAATAAAAAAGGTAATTTCATGGAAAGTGTTCTTAGATACATTTCAAGGATGAGTTTTCGGTTCTGTACCCGAAAAAATCTCGGAAATATTTCAAATTCTGTGCATTTTGCTTGTGATAAATTGTTATCTAAAGAAAAAGAAGGTAATACAGCGTAAGGACTAAAATTAAATAAAGCCTTTAATTGTACTATTGGGTATATAACCATATACTGATAGTTTTATACAAACAATTTTCGGATAATAATTATAGCCTTTTGAATACTTTTTAAATAGATGAAAAGAATTTCCACTTTTGGCCATGGCTGTCTATAAATATTTGTGTATTTAAATAATTTGATCAAAACAGCTCAATTAAAATATCATTAGCATATAAACATTAAAAACATGTAATGAAAAATAATTCATTTGTGAGAATATTAATTATAAACACTTGCAGACATAATAAAGTCTGACAGTAATCACTAGTCACTTAAATCAAGTGTACCTTTTTTTAACACTCCTTTTTTTAAATCGCCCTGAATTACGTCTCGAACCTATCTATTTTCTGGTAACTATAATATAACACCAATGTCAATATCTGTGTAAGTATCGATTTTTTAAAGCAAAATATTATTTCTATTCCTAATTTTTGTTTCATTTTCAATAGTTTTCAGTTTTCATATTTCCACAAAAAGTTATTATATTTATTATTTATTTTAATTTTTACAATAATATTTATTTTCAATAAATTTTATTGAATATTTATTTCAATTTTCACAATTTAATTAAATTGTTTAATAAACATAAAAACAATATTTCATCAAATATATATAGATATTAATAATTATTTAAATATAAGTTTATTTATTTATGAATTTATTTATTAATTAAATCAATCATAGTGATTAGTTTGTTATTAATTCATTAAAATGCATTATTCATATTTGCATATCTAATTCACTCCATTTCCAAAGATTTTTTTTTTTTTTTTCGGAGAGTGGTACAGCTAATTAGCAGCTGAAATATAACGAAGACTTGTTGGTTACGTTTTGAAACATATAGTGATCGGCTTAGGAAATAGTAGCTTAGAATAGAAATAGCAAATATTCTGTAAATAATAATTAGTCCTAAAATGAGAATTAAGTCTCCTAAATTGGCAGTAAGTATGTCGTTAGTCAGGGATGGACTACCTATGTCGGAGCTTGGAAGACTTCCCAGTGGGCCGACGGTCAAAAAACGACAAAATGGGCCGGTCGATTCAAAATTTCGGAATTTGAATTTTCAATTATAAATATATTTTACCCTTTCAGAAGATTCAAGAAAGTTAAGTACTCGAAAATTCAAATTTCATTTAATTGCGCATAAAATTTAATTGCAAGAAAAGGTTTCCGTTAGCCTTGCACTTTGAGCCGAATCATATATGACCTTTCGGTGGGCCGTTTCCTGCTAGTCCACGCTTATTTTTAGTGAATTTTTGACAGTTTAAATTTAGTTAATTATAGTGAAAATTTTCTCTAGGCAGTATAATTTTTTTTTTTAATTTCAATACATTTCTACTTTTAAAGAATCAAAAATATAATCCATAATTAAAAAATAGTACAAAACAGCAAAACTACTTTAATATTTATCTACGCCAAAATAATTCTACTCTTAAATATTGGAACTTATAAATTTTTCTGTTTTTAAATCATTATGTTATTAAATAATTTACTTTCAAAGAACGCTACTCCTTTCAAATGTAATTCTATGTGTTACACAAAAATCGAAGGTGGATGCCTCCCTTTAATTTTTCAGTTAAGGCCAAAGATGAAATCTTAGAGGTAGAAATCTTTGTCTTCTTCTTGCGATATTTTTTCTATCAACTGTCTAAGCCTTCCGAATTTTTATAATTTATCTTTTTTCACCTTTGGCAAAGACCTAATGAGAATTTGATGAAGGTCAATCGATAGAGTAAAACTCAAATCTTTCGTAGTTGTTGGAACACCCTATATAATGATTTAAAAAAAAAAAATGTTCTACCCAATATTTTATCACAACTACATACTTTTATTTAGATCATTTTTCACCTCTTGTTTCGAATTTGTAAAGAAATGAAACATAAGTTTATAAATTTATTATGTTTTTTATATTTTTTTCTACACTTACAATGACTTCTGTAAAAAGAAAACTCTGGTGGTGAATAAGTAGAGTTGTTCCAATTCTTACCAGACAGGGTTGATGTTTGACGCTATTTATATTTTATGTGTACAATAACACAATATACTTGGTGGAGGTCGTAGTCGATAAGTTCGTGATAACATATTGACTCCATTAATCTGATTGTCAGTTACAAATTAATGTCATTTGCTTTTTATTATTTCATTAAAAAACATTTTTGCAATTGAAAATATATATATATATAGAACTAGTCGTTACCCATCTACTTCGTTTTACAACCCCAACTGTATAAATAAAATCGATTTTTTGAACTTACAGACGTCATCAAAATAAAAAAAAATTCATTTTGCTTTATCACATCCAAATTATTTTCAATTTTGATAAACCTACTAATAAACCTATGGAATCCTACTAAATTTTGGTCATACTTTTCAAATTTGTGGTCAAATTAAACCTATCTTTAGCAGGTTTCAAGAAAGTGTAGCCCTGGTTCCGAAATTGAGCTCAATGGTGAACGGTAGCAAAAAACTAACTGCACAGATGAAAAGTTTGACTCAAAATTAGTGGGTTTCAAAAAAAATTCCATTCAGATCGAATAAAATTTGACTGTGTTATCAATAAAATCGATTTTTTGAACTTAATGACGTCATCAAAATCCAAAAAATTTAATTTTGCCCTATCACATCCAAATTATATCCAAATTTGATAAACCAAGTATGGAATTCTACTAAATTTTGGTCATACTTTTCAAATTTGTTGTCAAATTAAACTTATCTTTAGCAGGTTTCATGAAAGTGCGGCCCTGGTTCCGAAATTTAGCTCAAAGGTGAGCGGTACCGAAAAACTATCAACATAGATGAAAAGTTTGACAAAAAATTTGTGGGTTCAAAAAAAATTCTATTCTGATCAGATAAAATTTAGCTTTATTATCAATAAAATCAATTTTTAAAACCTAATGACGTCATAAAAATCCAAAAAATTTAATTTTACTCTATCACATCCAAATTTTATCCAATTTTGAAAAACCAAGTATGTAATCATACTAAATTTGGGTCATAATTTTCAAATTTGTGGTCAAAATAAACCTTTGTAGGACAGATTTGAAGAAAGTATGGCCTAAGTTCGTTAATTTAGCACAAAGGTGAACGGTAGCGAAAAAATTTCAACATAGATGAAAAGTTTGACCCAAAATTAGTGGGTTTTTAAGATAGTTCTATTCAGATCGGCTAAAATTTGGCTATGTTATCATTAAAATCAGTTTTTTAAACTTAATGACGTCATCAAAATTCAAAAAATTTATTTTTGCTCTTTTCGCAAGCTTACACCATCGGCTTAGGGGAAAAGTCAAAGTAAGTGATTTAGTATAGCGTAAAAGCACCTTCACGATAGAACACATTATACTGCGTAAATTTTACTTCAATTAGTTACACAATTACACACAGACGCACCCACGATTACATAAACTAAATAACGAGTTTTTGTTATGTGACTATTTATTGATGATATTGACTATAAAGCAAATAAATGTACATTTTAAAATTAAAATTAATTTTATATAAATATGAAATGTAGAGAGAAAATTTGAAAAATGCACCATGTGAAGAAAAGCAGATAGTTCTGATTTGTTTTTACCAGTAGAAATCGCTCCATGACATTTATCACCATTTAAACCATAGCTAACATTGTTCAAGTTACACAGTTCCAAGAAAATAACAATTTTAATTCGTCTAAAAGAACACAACAATGTTCTGATTTCTAACACAAAAAAAAAAAACCAAAATTGGGTAAGGAAAGTTGGGTTAATTTTCATAATTAAAAAAAAATTCAAATATGTGCCAAAGATCCATGGGAGATCACTTTTGGCACTTACTAAATTGATATAGAATTTCGACAATATTATTTTTCTCATTTTCCGAAGGTTGGTAGGTACTTTTCATAAGTTGGGTTTGGGCTTTTTGAAAGTAAAATTTTTCTACGCTTAATTTTATTACAAATCTCAATAAATCAATCTCAAATAAAGAATACTCAATGAATTGGCGAGTTATTGGACATACGGTCGCAATTGCTGTTAAAAATGTTCAAAAAATAATATTCAAACATAATATAAAAATATCTTTCTAAAAAAACCAGTTTTATTGATATTTTTCTTTGGAAAGTCTAAAAGAAAACAGGCGTTATAAGTAACAAGTGAAAAGAAACAATTGACTGAGTAAATTATTGAAATACTCTGTCACATTACACATACATACATTTCACATATACATAACTGATATTCTCATATAATACATGCTATAAAATTTGCACATAATTTGCGCTCTCACGGGTAAACAGAAAAAATGATTCAAACAAAAGTTGTTTATTTTTCTATAAGAAACATTTTTTACATTTAATTTTTTGTTCTATCTCGGTTTACAAGATGGGTACGGATCCAAGACCCAATTGACCTATGCTGCTCATTTACGAACTCGACTTCACTTTTTACGGCCTTAGCACGCTATAAAAATTTCAACTTGATATCTCTTTTCATTTTTAAGTAATCTTGATGACAGATGGGCAGACAGACGACCGACAGACAGGCAGAAAACCGTAAATGGACTAATTCGGCGATTTTATGAACATCTATACCAAAATTTTGTTCATAGTATCAATATTTTAAGCATTACAAATTTGGGACTAAACTTAGTATACCTTGGTATATTTCATATACATGGTATAAAAATTAGAATGCGTTATAATAAGTATAGGATCCCGTTCTATTATTTTTAATATATTGATTAGAAACGTGTATTTTATTGTAAATGCATATATTCTATATATTTATTATTAAACAAAAAACACTTTTCAAATAAACATCTGTGCATCAAATAAATTGTTTAGTTGCAATAAATGAATTACATGCATACCTTTACAGGTAAAATTAATTGAAATTGAAGGAAAAATAATATAAAAGACATTCTTAGATAAAATATATATGCAAGCGTATTTATTTTCGAACTAAAATGTATCTCATTACCGATAAAGCTACATCATTAATTAACAAATTTTAATCAATAAAACAAGACAAAATATAAACTAAGTCAACTGTCCAAATACTCAACCAAAGCAAGGTATTCCGTCGATCGATTTTACTTTTTGGGTCAAAATTACCTTATAGGTACACGGTGTTCTGTTAATGACTGCAGATCGTTGGCCTGCGGAATTAACTCATAAAGACGAAGAAAAAAGTTATTTACCAATTTTGGATCTGAGCCCTAATTTGGGCGCCACAGGTATGACAGAAATTGATAAATTTGTTCATTCACTGGCTATCATTCGATAACCAGCAGCCAATCATAATCAGTAGATATTAGCAAATTTCATTTAATAATATTAAACTAAAGAAGGGATTTTTAAAAGTATAAACTGATTTCACTGGATTATATTATTTTGAAAAAACAATTAAAAAAAAAAAAAAACTATAAAATTATTTAATTGGTTTGGTCAAATCCTACTTTTTATATTTTTATTATATTTTTGCAAGAAAACATTAGATTATGAGTAAAAAAACAAATTACATCACAATAGGCGTGTTTTTTTTGTTTAAAAATTTTTTATAAGATATAATTCGTCGTTGAAAAATTTAGAGAAGATTTCTTTTTATGCCAATAACTTTTTTTTAATAATCGTGTTACAATTATCTATTTTAACTTACTTGTTTATTACGAAAAAATAATTTTAATCGAAATTTCGTTAAATTTGAATATAAACATTTTCTCTCACCAACCATGATATCTTCGTAGACATCTAACACTACTCTGAAATAAAATTATAATACCCTTGTGTACAAATTTTGTAGACATGGGTGTAATAAACGTAGTATAGATACACATAATATATATAAAACCATACAAAATTGCTTATCACCAATTATAGAACGGTGTTATTCCCAAAGGAAGAAAAATAAAAATAGAGCATTTAATCCTTCAATATTTTACGATAAGGATTAAACCACCCTATAATAATACAAATAAGGGTTTTTTTTATTGAGTAATAGGTATGTTATTTTAGTAGTGTATGTATGTGTTTATATATACCCTACACTTATTATGATCATGGGTGGTCTACCTTTCTACCACGCGGGGGGGAAAGTAAATATGTGGTAAAGGTTTTACTAGTTATTCATACAATCAAAATGTACAATGTCTGACAAATATGGGAAACATCACAGCTAGCTCATACTGAGCTTAATTCTATGCCAGTCAGCACCCCATGAGCATTTCTCTCATGGAGTGCGGACGGGTTTCGGAGGCAAAAATTTGATCTAGTTAGGTTTTATTTTTAGAAAATGTCCTTTTATCCGTGTTTGCAAAATACAACTGCAAAATACAACTCTTCGTGACATCTATTGGCAAGTATATACATTGTACGTGGTTCGCTTCGTATGTATTGTATAGTGTGAAATCCGTGTGACTTTGTCAGTTTTGGTTGATAGATAGTTGGTGTGATATACATATATCATAGATAACGAAATAAAGTACATAACCGGGACATTAGTAATTGTGTGGAGAAATTTTAAACGGTTCTTATATTACTGATAAAATTTGTGTCTTTTTAACTAAAACAAGTGAAAAAAAAACAATTGACTGACTTCATTCTTTAAATACCATGTTTAGACAGTATTGATAACGCAGTCGTTCATTTTTTACGCCATGTAAGTAAAGAAAGATATCCACGCTTCTTACACACAAATACAATTCGTGTATACATACTATATGTTTCTAACCTAATTAGCGCTTTCAGGGGTAAACAGTGATGTTTACGAAAAAATGTTTCAAACAAAAATTGTTTATTTTTTTAAAAGTGAAATTTTTTACAGTTTCACTTTTGTTCTATCTCTAACGATTTACAAAGTAGGTCCTATGGACCTAATTGACCCATGTTGATTATTTACGAAGTCGACCTCACTTTTTATGTCCTGTCCACGCTATAAAAATTTCTGCTTGATATCTTTTTTGTTTTTTCGTTATCGTGTTCACAGGCGGATAGACGGACAGACTATACCAAAATTTTGTTCGTAACATCAATATTTTTAAACGTAACAAACTGGGGACTAAACTAAGTATACCTTGATATATAATACAAATAAACAGGGTATAAAAATACCGAGCAAAGCTCATTCATCCAGGTACTGTTACTTAAACTTAAAATTAATTTAACTTTTAATGTTTAAAATGAAGCCATCCTGTATTAAATTCATTTATTGAGTAAAAAGTTAAATTACAGTAGGTGTACCTCATATTATATTATTATTATTGATATTGTATGATGGGTGTGATGGGTGATGGGTGAGTGAATGGTGGTGTTTATGATCACGCATCATATTTGTGAAACGTGTAATTGATTGTTAGCGTGTTAACTAATAATATGTGAATAACACAACAACACTATGTGTATGCACTGTATACCTATATCTAAAGTACAGTAAAACTGTATAGTAAAGACTGTTGTAAAATAGTTTAAATTCAATATAATACATGGTAATGTGTAATACCTCTTCATACAAGTTCATAGAAGTGAATACAAACAATTGATTAAGTTAATTGTTGAAATACAATGTATGGAATGTGTTTGATGTCAGTACTTTGCTTTATCAATACATAGTATAAAACAATGTCGCTTCCGTTTGTCTTTTTTATACGAAAAGTTAATATGAAGCTCTGAAATTTTGGTGGTGAAAAGGACATCATAGTTTTTATTAAAGTTTAAAAAATTATTTCACCTTTAATAAGTTACGACTTATAGTTTCTCAAATATCGTAATATTTGGTACGATTTTGTGTCCTTATATCAAAAACTATTCGACCAATCATCAAATGCACCCGATTTTTGTACTTTTTGGGACCAAATTACCTTATGTACTGAGTTTTATCGAAATTGGATATAACAAAAAATTTTCGATATTGCAATTTTTTTAAGGGGTACCCTTTTGAAATTGCAACACAAA
This sequence comes from Chrysoperla carnea, assembly GCF_905475395.1. Taxonomy (NCBI): domain Eukaryota; kingdom Metazoa; phylum Arthropoda; class Insecta; order Neuroptera; family Chrysopidae; genus Chrysoperla; species Chrysoperla carnea. The sequence goes on from NC_058337.1 coordinate 132,871,705, forward strand.
TTTTTGCTTTGGAATTTGATGAAACACGGTGAATGGGGTAATTTTGATCGAAAAAGTACAAAAATCCGGTAAATTTAATGATTGGATGCAGAGTTTCTAAGATATCGCAATATTTCGATCAAATTTAGTCCGTATTACTAAAACTAGTCGACCAGTTATCAAATGCACCCAATTTTTGTACTTTTTGGATCAAAATTACCTTATAAACTGAGTTTTATCGAAACTGGAGATTAACAAATATTTTCGATTTTTCGCAAATTTTTTAACCCTTTTGAAAAAATCGAGAAAATCGCAAAAAATTTTTTGTTTTGGAAATATTTTCGAGGTTCAGTTAGTAAATATTTTCTAAGTTCATAAAAATTCTTAGATTGTCAAATATTTATTTTCTTGATTTAAGTATTGATATCGTTGATTCAAGAAATAATTGTATAAATAAAAAGTTATCTAAATATGAATTGTCGTCTTAGGTACTACACTCTCCCATATATGTACCTTTTTAAACTAAACTATATTATAGTTTTATGTATATCATAAATATATGTAAAATGTTTGAAATGGTAGCCAAATAACTAACCATTTATTTTTATGAATTTTTGGGGTGTTTCAAAATTTGTGATTTGAATATAAATGTACGAAATAGTTCAGAAAATAGTTCGCTTCTTGAGGGAGACTAAAAATTTCAATGTTGAATATTCAATTGAGGGAAAATTTTAGAAGGAATCTTGTGGAACCATATTGAATGATCGTTTTTCGAAAAGGATTTGAACGACTCTGTTTCCCCTTTTCCCTCCGTTAGCCTTATCCTATTATTAAGACATGTTCTGTAAAATGTATGTATTCGGAAACGGCTCCAACGAATATCCTGAAATTAGTATGCCGGGAGTTTTTTGAGGCGAAAAATTGATTTAGCTAGGTTTCATTTTTAGAAATCGTCGTTTTATCCGTGTTTTCAGAATAAACTGGCACATTGATTGCAGAATATGACTCTTTCTGACATATATGTGCGATGAAATAAAGTATATTACCGGGGTATTCAAATTGGCGAGACATTTTAAATGGTTCTTATATTAATGCTAAAAATTTGTGTTTTTTTAACTAAAAAAGTACCGAGTCGATCATTCAGGTACTTAACTTTATAACTAGTATAAGAAAACTATAAAATTTGCAGGTGATCAAAGCACTGAAAAAAGGATACATGACTTTGTAAGGGAATATCACAAAGGAGCTTCTTGGAGCTTCTTGGGAAGCATCACAAAGGAGCTTCTTGGGAATATCACAAAGGAGCTGAATTGTTTCTTGGCTGATGGAAGCTGATTGGCTGGCGCCAATGATATACAATTTGACAGATACTATAATCAGTATAAATTGTAAGAACATGAAAGTATCAGTGTGCAGTCCGCCACCAAATTGGCAAAGAGTAACATTCATAATAAGAGTAATCACGACTAGCTAATTCTTACTGATGATGATTACATGGTAGTCGAAGTACGTATTTATAAAATACAAAAAACTGATCTAGGAAATTGGGGCAAAAAACGAAATTTATTTGGCGAAGCTGCTTACCACATTATAAAAAGCCTCTTCATAAAAAAAATCAAACTATGAAAAGTAAGTTTCTAATCTACTAATTTTTTGAACATTCATAAAGTAGGAACAAAATTTTTAAACACCCGTTTTAATATGTTACCCGAATTTATTGGTTATAAGATTTTAACACAACAACACTATATAACCTCAAACAAAAACAAATTTGTAAACAACAACAAAAATATTGATACAAGTTACAGGGATGGACTGGGCCTGTAACCTTTTTTTTAGGTCTATACTAAATCATAGAGAAAATAAGGTACAAATAATTTCAATCACTAAGTCTAAACTTGCCTTGGCGTTCATACTACCTTAAAGTATTGGAAATATATGAACAATATATTTTGATTCTTTTAGAAGTATTTGTAGGATGATGAATGGAAATTTTAAAGTTTTAAAATTGCGAAATATGGTATTTTTGAAATATATAAAAAACCAAATGAGATAGATAAGACGTTAAATAAAATGAAGTTTCGCACATTTCAGAAATTGGGCCTTTCGGGCGGAAATTATAAACTGGACAGTAAAATTTATTATTCGGTTGAATTTTCAAGTCTCTAAGGTGGAGAAACTGCCCGCCCATGCATTCCAACTCCTTTGGTGACGTCCATGGTGTAACAAATCTTATGCATACGTTGCTCCATGAAAAATAAACTTATAAAATTATAAAATAAGTTTAAATTTCACCCCTTAACAAATTTTTATAATAATTTTCCGAAAATATTATATTTCAGTTAATAAAACTTTTTCATATATTTTTTTTTAAATTAAAATTTAAAACAATTTACAAGAATCGTTCTAGTTTAAATGACATAGAATCATATTTAGTTACTACCAACCTTTATAACTAGTTACTAATATTAAATTATCATAAAAATCAAACCTATACTTATTATAATTGCGGTTCAATGTTCAACCACAAGTCATAATATATATCTACAAGGGGAAACTAATTTTACTATACCATATATAGTACCTATTACAAAGCGTTTGAGAAGTTTCGAAGGTGTATTGTACTGTAAATATGGCAGAGCATTATTCGGCGGTTTTATTTTTTGCAAAAAAGTTTTATGAGATACTAGCAGATACCTGCCCGATTTGCTGTGCAATTTCTTCTTTAAAAACAAAGACTACCATGTTATAGCCCTTACTTATCCTCTCCATTATGTACACAATTTTTTGAAAATGTAGTTTTGCCCATGATACTCGCTGACATTGTAACTTTCTATAGGTCTAATCATTAAAATAACCTGATTTTTATGCTTTTTGGATCAAAATTACCCCATACACCAAGATTCATTAAATTCCAAAACAAAATTTTTTTTGCGATTTTCTCGATTTTTTCAAAGGAGTACGTACGTACCCCTTAAAAAAATTGCAAAAAATCGAGAAATTTTGTTTATCTCCAATTTCGATAAAACTCAGTATATAAGGTAATTTTGACCCAAAAAATACAAAAATTGGGTGCATTTGATGATTGGTCGAATAGTTTTTGAGATATGGACTAAAATCGATCCAAATATTGCGATATCTTAGAAACGCTGCTTCCAATCATTAAATTAACCAGATTTTAACCAAAATGAAGAAATGTTTTTATCTCCAATTTCGATAAAACGCTTCCTGAAATCCAGCCATTGCCAATTATCGTATTTCTATTTTAAGTTTCCGACTGTCGCACGACAAAATGATTTTCCCAATTGTGATCTGTAAAAAGAAGGTGAATACCCGGAGAAACTGAAAAAGGAGCTGAGCTCCTTAAATATAAAGGAGAATAAGAAGAAGAGAAATAAATAAAAGAAGAATAAATATATCCAATCTCTAAAATTGTAAAATGTTGAAATGCTAAAAAAAAATGTTCATCTTCAGCCATTTTCCCTAAAATCGAGTAAAACGGCAAATATATATTTATATGCTAATTAACAATCTCTTGAAACTAATGGATTTTAAACAGCCCAACAGTGTACGTTGATACAATTATCACTTCGTTGTTTACGAAACTTTGTGTACACATCACATGTAAAGGTTTATTATGAAGTGTTCACATTATTCAATAAGACGTGTTTGTACTCGATAACACGATAAATTTTTCGAAAATATACTTTTTACAAGCTAATTGAAAACGTTATACCTTTGTTCATTTTGATCTTGCATGAGCTTGTTTAAAATTGTGTAAAAAATTTTGCATGACATTCTAGTTACGAATATGTAATAATTAAGGTACATTGTTTTCCAAGCAATTCGTACGAAAATAGCTAACTAGAGGCTACAGAAACAAGAAACCTTTATACAGAGTGTCTCAAAATGGTTTCATTTGGAGAATAAAATAATATAGAAAATGTTACTTCATTCAAATAAAGTCCTACTAACTTTTAATAGGAAATTGATTCCATTAACATTTATTTAATTTGGAAAACTTTTAAAGAAAAGAAAAACCTTCAAAACCAAAAAAAATTGAACTTTTTAATAGATATTAATAAAAATTACAGTTTTCTTATCAATAAAAAATGAAATATAATCACATTTTACCTACCGCTATTATATTACTTAAATGTACACTTAAATTAAAAATTTATTTATGCAAATTAAGTGTAATAATTATATTCTTTAATGTTTTAAGGTAGTATGTCTATTATAGTCAAGATCATTAAACCATCAGCACTCGCATCAACCGTAATGAGAAATTTGCTCACGCAGTTTGCACATGCGTCAAATATTTCGCGGGTTAAATAATCTTTAACTTTGTAAATCATACCTTCTATATAATTTTATAAAAATTTATTTAATGCACTAGTTAACTAAAATTAGATTGATTACGTAATTATTAAATAATATTTGAGTGTGTAAATATTAAAGCAAAGAAATAATAAAAATAATTCAATTCATTTTAGCTTATTTCACCATATTTCTATCTTAAGTTTTTTTTTATTTGCTGAGTACGACTTATATTAAACTAACGAAAGTACAAAAACAGGCCCAAAAATTTTCGAAGTTAATTTTTTTGTTATAAAAATAGTTATAAAAATTTGTTGAAAAATAATTTATATCTGAAATATGGAAGTATGAATACAATGTACTTAAGAATATACAATTTAATAATGTCTTATTTTTATAGCGTACGCAGGTGCTGCGTATCGTACATTTTTTTAACTTTACTTACTCTATTTAATATTATATATTTTATTGAACCATATAATTATAAAATTATAGTTTATGAATAGGTAACTAAAATTAGGTAATGAATTTAAATTACTTTGTCTACAGTAAAACTTATTTACAAAGGTTTATACATATAATTAGTGTATCAAATTTCGAGGTAATTATACCATGTATATATGAAATATACATAGTATATTAAGTTTAGTCCCAAGTTTGTAACGCTTAAAAATAATGATGTTAGGACAAAAATTTTGTCATAGGTGTTCATAAAATCACCTAATTAGTCCATTTCCGGTTGTCCGTCCGTCCGTCCGTCTGTGGACACGATAACTCAAAAACGAAAAAAGATATCGAGCTGAAATTTTTACAGCGTACTCAGGACGTAAAAAATGAGGTCAAGTTCGTAAAAAGCATCATAGGTCAATTGAGTCTTGGGTTCGTAGGACCCATCATGTAATCCGTTAGAGATAGAACAAAAGTTTAAATGTAAAAAATGTTCCTTATCAAAAAATAAACAACTTTTGCTTGAAACATTTTTTCGTAAACATCACTGTTTACCCGTGAGGGCGCCAATTAGGCGGAAATTTTATAGTATGTACCATACTTGAATATCAGTTATGTATGTGTCACATGTTTGTATGAGTAATGTGATAAAAAAATCAACACTGACTATGCATGGTATTTCAACAATTAACTCAGTCAATTGTTTGTTTTCACTTGTTTATATAAACAATTTAGTTCTAAGACATTCCTACTGTAAGTAATATACTTTCACATTTTATCAAAGGTACGTTTATGGAAGGAGGATAAGTGAAAGCAACGTAGCTTAGTAACGCAGCTGAGTATCATGCTAGTATGAAAAATATAAGTAGGGCAAAAGTAATTTTTTAAATAAAAATCTGGGTACTGACCTGAAATTATGAATATAGTTGTATTTTTACTCGATATATTGATACGAGGCTATATACAAACTATTCAAACAATTAACTGAATTTTCATTTAAACTTGTTTTGATTGCAGTATTTTAATGAGGCCAAACCATGTAATTAAGAATTATTTATAAATATTAGATAAAAAATAAATTTTACTTATTATTGTTTTACATTTTTGAACTAATATTATTAGTCCAATAACATGACAACAAAAAATATACCGACTTGACTTCAACTACTATGCCAAAACGATGCCGGAACATTACTATTATTTATACTCTAAGCGAATAATACATTTGGTTACTTAAATTTTTGAAACTATAGTTTCTCATAATAAGTTGCAGGTTTAAAATTTTTTTTTTCAACGTTTAGGACCCGTAAACTCATAACACCTGGAAAATTATACATATTTATATACATATACATATATACAGGGTGTCTCGTCACTCGATGGTAATAGTTTAAGAGAGTATTCTTTGGACAATTTATAGTCGAAAGTGCTTTTTATACTTATCTATGTCAAAAACCCAATAGTTTAATAATTCTAGGCTCTATTTAATTTAATCAATAAAGTGAGACCTTGTTGAATAAAGTTTTAGTGATTAAAAATTTTTCTTCGTACACTTCTAGAGGGACTATTTCGACCATGTTAAGAATATCTTTTCCGTCAGAAAGTTCTTGCTGTACGAGAAGTTTTTAATTTGCTTTAGGAAAATTTGTCTTTTTCTGCCAAATGATGATGCATATTTAACACTTGTTTATTAAGATTTCTTCGATCAGGAAACCAACGCACAATTTGTTTTTTCAAGTCTTTCAGAAATTGTGATAGTTTTTCTCATCACGAGAGTAAAGGTGCAAGCAAAAAATAAAAACTTTAGAAATTTTCGAGCCTGTTCGTGTACTTTCGTTAGCTTAATATAAGTCGTACTCAGTAAATTCAGAAAAAACTTTCCATAGAAACATGGTGAAATTAGTTAAAATGAATTTAATTATATAAATTATTTCTCGGCTTTAATATTTTCACTCCCAAACATCATTCAATCACCAAGTAACCAAACTTCTTTCGAGCTCCGACGACGATTAACTTTCCATCTATTTTTAGCATGGTGATAGAATGAAATCGGTACACTTATTGGTGTCATGAGACGAACTATTTGTTATGTTCTTATTGCCAACAATAATTAAATAAATATATATTTTTGAGTGTTTCATTTCAAAAGAGCATAAATTCAAGAAAATATAAAAAGAGGGCAACACAGTTATATAATAAGTTGTTTCCTATAAGGAATACAGTAGCTATTGTTAATGCTTGGCACGTGACAATGCTTATAAATAAGGACTTTTTATTATTATTATGAAAATATCTACAATATTAAAATTATATAATTTTTAAAAAATATTTATATTATATTTGTGTTATATGTCCGATTCTTTGGTGAATTCGTTGGGTGTAGAGCAGAATTCTTTATTCATTACGTACAGATCCGTTTTAGCGCCTTTCATTTTATTATAAATTTTAATTTTCAACCATTTTTTTGAGACACCATATGTGTATCAAAAGTCACATATGGGCACTTATGCACGTCCTTCAGTATTCATGGTTAAAGATCGCGAAAATCAGATTTTGAAAGTTGAATCGTTTACTTTGAATTTATTATAAAAGTTGTAGAGGACAAAATTTTCTACACAAATCTTTTGGCTGAAACTTTTTTTATACGATGGAGCGTTTTTGAAATAACGACCGTAAAGGATGCAGCGCTTACCTTTACGAACTAAAGTGCTGGGCCAATATTTATGAATATAAGGTATTAAATAAACAATATCTGGATGACCGAGCTTTGCTCGGTATTCTTAAAAAGACACAAATTTTATCACTAATAGAAGACCGTTTTAAATGTCTCCACACAAATACCAATTCGAATGTCCCGGTAAAGTATTTTATTTCATTAACTACGATATACACCAATAGATGTCAGGAAGAGTCATATTTTGCGATGTATGTTTCAGTTTTTCATGAAAAAACGAATAAAACGACGTTTTTTTAAAATGAAACCTTGTTAGATCGACTTATCGCCCCAAAAAACCCCTACATACTCATTTTCATGAAAATCGTTGGAGCCATTTCCAAGATCGTTGATATATATATATATATATATATATATATATATATATATATATATATATATATATATATATATTCTTGTATATATATATATAAGAATTGCTCGTTTAAATATATAAGATTTAAGTAGTATTTATTGATTAATTAAGTACAAAAATCGAAGAATAGAGCTGGATTAAAGGAAAATCTCAGTCTTTTATGTGGATTTTTTGCTTAATTATTCATTAAGTACTACTTAAACATTTATTTAATATCTTTTATCTATAAATATTGACCCAGCACTGAAATAAGTTAAGCTGACCGCTCCATCTTCTGCGCCCTCTGTTTCAAAGACGGTTCAAAGAATAAAGAACAGTTTCAGGAAAAATTTTTAGAGAATTTTATCCCCTACCACTTTTATGTTGATGATTAATACGATTAAAGGCAAAGGAAACGAGATATTCTCGAACAGCAGATTTTCGCGATCTTTGACCTTGAATATCTAGGAACGAACTTATTCCGCTTGATTCCGATGTGCAACCTTAAGTTGATAGGAGTATTAATAATTATTATTTTAAATTTCCAGATGTAAATTGGTGATCTTTTCTAGAGCATATTTTGCGTTAGTTAACGCCATTGCTTCCAGACATATGCAACAATATTTAAACTCATTAGATAAAAAAAATATCCGATGTTCAGTCGCTTTAAAAAAACAAATTTTAGAATTTCACCGTCTGCTTTCCAGTTAAACAGACTACGAAATGATACACCTTTGATTCTGAACTAAGCGAATACGACAATCAAAAAGAGATGAAAATCAACTTCCTAAAATTTATCGACAAGCTTGGTTATTCGAGCCAACCTAGATAAAAGTATAAATAAATGCAAGGAAATCCTTGTCTATGCGTGGAAAAGCGTCATTATCATAGTCATGATAAAAAATCACTATATGTTTTATAGTGATTTTTTACAACAAAATAACATTTTTAATAGGCAATTAAATCTATAAAAAATTAACTTTGTGTTTGTTTGTTTTTATTTGAGGTGTAAGTGATGTAAGGGTTTGAGGCGAATGTTAGGTTAATTACATAATGCTTTTAAATGACAATAATGAGTAAAAACATGATAAAACAATATTTTTATTTTACAATGGGTCAAGGATTGAAAAATAGTTAGCGCTCTGATATTTCATAGTTTTTATATCCGGCATATATGAAATATAATAATAATAATAATAATAATAATGGGGGTTTTACATCCGTTCATCAGGCATTTATGTCTCTAACAGAGGCCACCCACATCATTATGTTTTAATCTTTATTTATTTCAAATACATTCGAATATATACAATTACATTTTCATGATGTGGATGGAGTCGGTTACTTCGTTCTTACCCAAGCGACGACAGTGTGATCAATTTACCACCCCATTAACTATTTTTGTTCACACTGCCGCTACCTAGGTTCGAACCCGCAACCTCCCAGCCAGTGATCATAGCAAGCTAAGACGCCTTAGCGAGCTCGGCCACTGGACCGATTAAAATTTTTTTTTTTTTTGGCACGACCGGGTTTCGATCCGGTGTACTATGTATAGAAGTCGAGTATGCTAACCACGGAGCCATCTCGCCTGTGTTGAATTTTACCTTGCCAAGTTTCGAACCCGAGACCTTTGGTATATGAGTCGGACTCGCTATACACTCCACCACATATATGAAATATATAACAAGGTGTACTAATTTTAGCCCCAAGTTTGAGAGCGCTTAGAAATATTGATTGAGGTGAGAATTTTTTGAACATACGATATTTCTATATAGAAAGTATTCAAACATTTTATTCTACTGGTTATTATCTGTCTTATTTTTTTGAAATAAGCAAATACAAACGTTTATAATAGTTTTATCTTTAAATTATCGGTCGATCGTAAAAACACGACACATGATAAATCAAATATACCTACAAAGTTAATGCAGTAAAAATATCGACAATCTTTTATCAACATTAACACAAATCATAAATGTGTAGAGCAGTCACCAGCTCGAAAAATGAGTCGGGTCCTCGGGAACTGGATCCATGCAAAATTAAATAAATTAATAAATATAAATTTTTAAATCAAATCAATTGTACAAAAACAATTATAAGATATTTCTATTGGAGTGAGAGAAAGAGAATGCGATGTCTTAGAGATAGATATTGTTCTCTATGTAGTAGTTGTCACGACGCCATAGCACAGAAGTAAATTATACTACGTTGTCGCTTATACAAAATTTTTATATCATGTATATATGAAATATACATAGTATATTAAGTTTCGTCCCAAGTTTGTAACGCTTAAAAATATTGATGCTACGAAAAAAATTTAGGTATGAGGTTCAGAGAATCACCTAATTAGTCCATTTCCGGTTGTCCGTCCGTCTGTGGACACGATAACTCAAAACCGGAAAAATATAGATATCGAGCTGAAATTTTTACAGCGTACTCAGGACGTAAAAAGTGAGGTTAAGTTCGTAAATGAGCGTCATGGGTAAATTGGGTCTTGGGTCCGTAGGACCCATCTTGTAAACCGTTAGAGATAGAACAAAAGTTTAAATATAATAAATGTTCCTTATTAAATATTAAACAACTTTTGTTTGAAACATTTTTTCGTAAAAATCACTGTTTACCCGTGAGGGCGCCAATTAGGCGGAAATTTTATAACATGTACTATACTTGATTATCAGTTATGTATGTGTCACGTGTTTGTATGTGTAATGTGATAAAGAAATCAACACTGACTATGCATGGTATTTCAACAATTGACTCAGTCAATTGTTTGTTTTCACTTGTTTTTAATACTATTTGCTATAACCATTGTGCTACTGGCTATACCATGGGAAAATATGAGCAATATATTTGGCAGAGATTAATGCACTAACACATTTTCTATTTACATATATTTTTTCTCTTTCTAAAATACCAAGTGATGTCTCTCTCAGTATCAGTAAGATTCTTCAAGTGAACAGTTATCCTTTTCGTGTTTTTAGCGAAAATATTTTCGATTTAAAAGTGTCTTACCTTTTAGATTATTAAGTTTTGATATTAAATCATGTAAAAAAAAATTGTTATTTTGATTCAAAATTTTAAACATGTATGGTAAACATTTATTTTAAAATAAAAATAATAAAAACTAACTACATACACGATGAGGCATACAAGTAAGCGATTTTGAAAACGCTGTCTAAAGAAACCCGGTTAATTTTTCAATTTATATTCTTATCTATCCTAACAAAAAAATAAAGCGTTAAAGAAATTAAGCGCTGAAAAAAATTCATCGCATTTTTGGCAGGTAAGTCATGAAGTTATTCACCCATTTCCTGGGAATTTTAACCATACCTTGTCGGATTCGCTCTTGAAGTGCTTCAATATTACATCGATAAAACACTTTCAGAGAATAAACACAATACAAGGGTATTCTCCATTCTATTGTGACAGGAAAAAGGTGATATGCCAAAGGAATAGTATATTAAACACCAAGCGAGCAAAACGATCGAATGTCATAAACATGAGATCTGAGACATTCTTTACTTGCTCCCGTGGTGTGTATATTATTTTTGTATTTGACGGAGGTGCAAAAAGGGCAACTTCCTTTTGCACAGTGGGCAAAAAGTTGACACTTTCTGCACGGATATGACAAAAAGTATTTTTTACGTTTTACGTATGAGTAACCAATAAATAACATATCACAAATTAAGATTTTATTTATATATTGGCAATAGCCTGATACCCGCACTGGGCTTAAAAGTAAAAAACACCGCTTTATAGCCTACACCTTTCTTAATGTTCACAGTTTTCAATTTTTTTAAATGCAAAATAGTCATAATAATCCAAACTAAATACATCTGATATTAATAATGTTTGGAAAAAATTAGTTGCAGGATCGGACCCATTTTTTTGTGAAGGACTAAATGTGTATAACTGAGGAAAAATATTTAAAACAGCTGAATTTAGCCGGAAAGGGGTGCGCCGGGGGTGGAAATAGGGAGCAAGTGGTTTTTAGCGATTTGTGGCTAAAGTATTAATTATACAGAAAAAAGTTAAATAGGAAAGTTCTTGGCAATAAAAAATACATAACTTTTGTGCTTACCATTTTTTCACATAACCTCAAATTTAACGAATAAAATGTAAAAAACAAATTTTTTTTTTTTTTTAGCGTTTCTTTTTTAGAAAAAAAAAATCGGAAAAACTGGATATGTTGAGGAAACGTTCTGTTTTTTATTACCAACAAATTGTTTTTTGATTTTTAAAAAAAAGTTAAATAGTTTTTGAGATATTCAATTTTTTGGCAAAAACCACCCCTTTTTTCAGCGGGATGAACAATCTATTTTTTTCATCGTACAGTGTTGACCATGGTCTCATTTTCTTTGTTAGGATGTATATTTTCATTTAAAAAAGTAAAAACATATCATTGCAATGAAAAAACATTGTTGAAATCGCCAAAAACTAAAAATTCAATTTTTTCATTTACACATTTTTTCAATGTCTATATTATGATAATTATACAATTAAAAATTAAAACCACGTTCATAATTAATGTTTTCGATTTTTATACCATGCATATATGTAATATGCAAAGTATACTAAGTTTAGTCCCAAGTTTGTAACGCTTAAAAATATTGATGCTACCCACAAAATTTTGGTATAGGTGTTCATAGAATGACCTAATTAGTCCATTTCCGTCCGTCCGCCTGTGGACGCGATAACTCAAAAACGAAAAAAGATATCGAGCTGAAATTTTTACAGCGTACTCAGGACGTAAAAAGTAAGGTCGAGTTCGTAAATGAGCATCATAGGCCAATTGGGTCTTCGATCCGTAGGACCCATCTTGTAAACCGTTAGAGATAGAACAAAAGTTTAAATGTAAAAAATGTTCCTATTAAAAAAATAAACAACTTTAAGTTGAAACATTTTTTCGTAAACATCACTGTTTACCCGTGAGGGCGCAAATTAGGCGGAAATTTTATAGTATGTTCTATACTTGAATATCAGGTGTGTATGTGTTATGTATAATGAAATCAACACTGACTATGCATGTTATTTCAAAAATTGGAAAATCTATTGGACAGAATTTCTTGCAAGTGTGAAAAAGAATGTACAACCTCCAAATGTAGTTGCAGAAAACATGCCTTAAAATGTACTAATTTATGTACTAACTGTCACGATTTAGAAAACTGCACTAATGCTGAGGTGGTATTTCATGACCGTAATGACGATTCTGATCAAGATGAAGAACAAGGAATTGCTATAGAACCTGCGTCAATAATCGACCAGGAAGAGAAAGAAAAAGAAGAAGAACCCAAAGAAAACAAAGAAAATTAACGGCGAGAAAATAATTTGAGGAGTTTGTTAAGTTTGTATAATATTAAAAATATAAAACTGTTCCAAATTCTAAAATTTTTACTTTTTTTCTTTCAATTATTTTTAAAAAGCTAATATTCCCAGCAATGATAATGCAAATTTTTTTAATATTTATATATAAAATGTCAGATAGCAAAAATATTAATTACAACGTTTTTAATTTTTAATTGTATAATTATCATAGACATTGAAAAAATGTGTAAATGAAAAAATTGAATTTTTAGTTTTTGGCGATTTCAACAATGTTTTTTCATTGCAATGATATGTTTTTACTTTTTTAAATGAAAATATACATCCTAACAAAGAAAATGAGACCATGGTCAACACTGTACGATGAAAAAAATAGATTGTTCATCCCGCTGAAAAAAGGGGTGGTTTTTGCCAAAAAATTGAATATCTCAAAAACTATTTAACTTTTTTTTAAAAATCAAAAAACAATTTGTTGGTAATAAAAAACAGAACGTTTCCTGAACATATCCAGTTTTTCCGATTTTTTTTTCTAAAAAAGAAACGCTAAAAACAAAAAAATTAGTTTTTTACATTTTACTCGTTAAATTTGAGGTTATGTGAAAAAATGGTAAGCACAAAAGTTATGTATTTTTTTATTGCCAAGAACTTTCCTATTTAACTTTTTTCTGTAAAATTAATACTTTAGCCACAAATCGCTAAAAACCACTTGCTCCCTATTTCCACCCCCGGCGCACCCCTTTCCGGCTAAATTCAGCTGTTTTAAATATTTTTCCTCAGTTATACACATTTAGTCCTACACAAAAAAATGGGTCCGATCCTGCAACTAATTTTTTCCTTAAAAAAATGCAATTCAGTTGATCTATAATTCATTGAGTATATCAGAAAAGTTGACTATGAATGGTTATGACATGACGTTTACTATTTTAAAATTTTACACAATACTTTAATTTATGGTTCAAAATGATGATTATAGATCTCCTCCATCTATAATCATCATTTTGACCCATAAATTACATATTTCTGTAAAAATTTAAAATAGTAAATGTCAGATTAAATTTTATTTTTTTTTTAAATATCTTATATAAATTAAATTATATCTCATGTGTTATTTTGATATATCAGCTATATAGCTGTACAGTTTCATTAAAAACGATTCGCAAACCAATTTAAGCTTGTAAAAACGATTATTTGGAAAAATGAACGGGATTTCCTTTTATACCGTTTTCAAAATCACTCACTTCTCTGCCACGTATCCTGTATATGTATGTATATTGTTTCACCTATTATTATTGTTGTAAATAAATTATAACGTTTTTTTTTTTATATCACATGACAGAATCGTTAAAATTTATAACTACTATCTCCATACGTGTTAAGTTTCAACATTCTAGCAGTTCTAGCTAGAGTCAACATACTTAAAGGGTGTCCCAAAATTTTGACATTTTTATGTTGAAATGTTGACAATGAAAACGCTAGGAAGTGCGATAGTTTGGGACCGAAACCATATAGCATTTTCACTGTTAAACAAGATTTTAAAATAATGAAAATTTGTCATGTACAGTTTTCAATTTTTGTCGAAACTGTGCTCAAAATAAGTGATCTATGATGATTTTACTTAAAATGTGAAAACGAAATCTTTATTTTAATCATTGAGACTTTACCATAATTGGGGATGGTAGACCTGTAATCATCCAAGTAAAAATTCAGAAAATGTGTTCTGAAGTTTTGAGGAAATTTGTAATTTTTACTAGTTAAAATTAATAAAAATAATAAATAAATTTTGTTTTTACACATTAAAATATCAATTCTTCATGCAATAAGACGTTGAAATTTCTCGAAAAAAATGATGATAAATGACACTTGAGGGAGAGTTCCATGGAAGAATTATGAAAAATTAGGTTTTTTCATGCCCAGATTCTAAAATTTTTCTTTTTAAGAAAATTGATGCTTGCATCACTATGATTCTGCTTCTCTCAATTGTTTTTTACTTTGGATTTTATAGACGCGAAAACGGATGACAGGGGAAAGTAATTCAAAGCTGTATCAGCGAAATTATTTTCCCGATATGCTATACGGGCATAGTTTTATCCTGTTTACTTTATTAATCAGTAAAAAAATTCATTTTTGTAATCAGTTATCTCTATTTTTGCTCCCTTCTTGCACTAATTTTAGAACAACCTTTACATAGAATGGTAGCAGCAATGGTTTAGTGTGTGTTAATGGTTGTGTTTGCCCAAAGGTGGTAGGGTATGGATGGTAGCAAACGTAATGGAATGGTAAACATGTTCAAAACATTGTACACATTATTATGTATGTGTGTTACTTTCCGAACAGTATTTCGGTTCATAATTGCTGATATTGTGGACAAAACTAATTGAACGCTTAAAAATGTGAAGTTTAAAGATTATTGTATAAAACTGTTTACATGTAAATGGCAACAGTAAATGACAAATTAAAATTACTGAAAAAAAGCAAATAGCGAAAATACTTCTCCTTCCTAAGTGGGTAACAAATGTACCGTTTCTCTGTTTTGTCTTCGCAGGAATTTAGCATCAAAAACTAATAAGCAATATAAAAGGAGGTGTTGAACTTAACGAATAACTAACAGAGAAAATCCTGTAGGACGAAGATATTGTGAATTTCATCAAATCTCAAAGACTCAAGTTTTTCGAACATGTACAGAGAATGGAGGAAAGAAGGATGTCAAACAAAGTACTGCTTCTTAACATATACGCCATCAGAAAAAAGAGATTTGAAGTTGATGCTCGTCATTTGACGGGTATTTGCAGCCAAGGCCCAAATCGCCAGGAAGTGCATATATTGGATCGCCAAGAAGATCAAACCTCATCCCGGATTGTAGTGTGAAGTGGGATGATCGACTAAATTTTCACTCTCGGTGAATAATTTCACAGAATTAACAGAAAGTGCAGTTGGTTTCTGAAAAACATTAGGAGTACGCAAAATGTGAAAGTTAAAATTTCTTATTAAACAAGGATAAATATACTTTAAAAGTGACATCATTTTGGAGTATTGCCATTGAAATTGCGTATGTCTTGCAAGAAAGAAACGAGTAACAATCTCTGAATGCTTATAACTTCTTCGTTTTTTGACAAATTTTAAAATACCTATCAAATTTAGTTATGGTATCAAATCTACTTTTCAAATTCGATATAATTCATCTACCTAATTCGGATTTAATTTTTTTGGGAGTAAATGCATCCAAATTTGGACTAAAATCGGTGGCCATCGATAAATAAAATGTATATTAAGTTCATATGTGTGATTGTAGTGTAGTGTGAATAAATAAATCATTTATATACTTAATTTTGATTTTTCCTTGTTGATATGAAAAATTATAATTATATTTTGTATATTTTTTATATTTTATTTTATACCTACAGCTACTGTTGTTGTTGTTGTTATACGATTATAATTTATGTTTTTAAATGGAGTGTAATGACATTTATTTCGATTTTTATTTAACAAAATAAACATGAAATCATTTTAAAAAATAGACAACTATAATATTCAATAATTCTGAGATTTCAACTTGACAATTTGTTGTTTTTGACATATATTTCGATATTTTCGATGAAAAAAAAATGTATGATAAATATCAATCAATGATAAGAATGTTGACTATTACATGGAAAATATTTTTTATACGAAAGAAAACAGGAAAATGATATAGATGATGATATATTTCACTCGACAGTTGCCTACCTCCGAAAATACTGAAAGATGCGTAGAACAATTATAGGAAAGATTTAAAAGAACTGAAAATGAACTGTGTTATCAAAAACATCAAACTTTTTAGCTTTTTGACGTCAGAATCCAAAATATTTAACTTTGTTTCATCACACCCAAATTTTATAAAGTTTTGATAAACCAAGTATATAATCCTACCAAATTTGGGACATACTTTTCAAATTTGTAATCGAAATTAACCTAGCATTAATAGGTTTCAAGAATGTGGAGTCCTGGTTCCGAAATTAAAGATAAAATTGATAGCTAGCGAAAAACTGACATTACAGATGAAAGGAATTACCCTAATTAAGTGGGTTTCAAAAAAAATACCAATAAGATCGAATCAAATTTGCCTGTGTTATCAAAAACACAAATTTTTTAACTTTATGACCTCATCAAAATCCAAAAAATTTTATTTTGCTCTATCAAATCTAAACTTTATCCAATTTCAATAAACTAAGTATGTAATCCTACTAAATTTGAGTCATACTTTTAAATAAATTAGTGATCAAAATTAATCTAGCCCTAATAGGATTCAAGAATGTGGAGCCTTGGTTATAAAATTATTCACAAAAGTGATAGCTAGCGAAAAACTGATACACCATCTGAAAAGAATGACCCAAAATTAGTGGGTTTCAAAAAAAATTCCAATAAGATCGGATCAAATTTGCCTGGGTTACGAATTTTTTACCTTTATGACGTCATCAGAATAAAAAATTAATTTAATTGATCTTTATCAGTGTCTTTACTCAAAGTTATTACAAATTTCTTGAAATATTTGAGTACATAACATTAAAATTTCAAATCTATTTTCCTATAAATAACGAAAAATGAGGGTGTCTTCATCTTAAATGCGACACACTGTATGATAAGACTCATGATCAAAAAGCTGTAATTTATTTTTTTTTAAAATTATAAATCATTACGAGAACGCGGGATTTTTGTCTTTTGAATTTAAGTATTTTGATTCTCCTTTAAAAATGGTAAGTACAAGAATTGTCATCTGGTAGTCAAAATTGCAATCTCTTTAACACCAGGGCCCACCTATTCCTGCGTATTTTGTTTTCAAAAAAAATTTGACCCCGAACCAAAAAATTAAAACTCATGAAATTGTGAACAAAAAAAAAAGGTGATAGGTAAGTTAGTCCTAGGCAGTAAAAGCTATAGCGCGGTTTTTTTTTGTTTTTAATGTAGAAATTTTCCAGCAAAGCAGGAGAGTAATTACTCGTATAAATATATCGTTTTAAAATTAGTCAAGTGTTTCTATTGGTCTATTAATTAGGGTTAAAACTACTAAGAATAGAGAAAAATGATTGTTACGTGTAAATTCTAGTATTTTTTTTCTAGTTTTATAACACGTTCGACTGGAGCTAGAATATTGTTTGTTTGTTTTTTCAATTAATAGTAAAAAGAACAATTTATCAAGCTTAATGAATTTAGTTGTCTAATTAAAAACTTGTGTATAAAAATATTTTTTAATCCTTACTTTACCCATAAAATAATATTTCATTTTACGACAGAATACTTTTTTCTATTCCATATATGTGCTAGTTTATATCTTTCGAGAATATTTTTATAGGC
This sequence comes from Chrysoperla carnea, assembly GCF_905475395.1. Lineage (NCBI taxonomy): Eukaryota > Metazoa > Arthropoda > Insecta > Neuroptera > Chrysopidae > Chrysoperla > Chrysoperla carnea. The sequence continues at coordinate 132,890,169 of NC_058337.1, forward strand.
TAGGCGTTAAATTTTTCGGAGAAGACATTTTCTGATAATAACGGGGACAAAAGAGCATTGGGAATCATTTAAAGGCATCTTAATTCTGTGATTTTTTGTAAATTCCCAAAATCTACTAAATCAAGAAATGTACGACTTTAGTCTCCGTGTCATACGTATTCGTGGCACACCAAAAATAACAATATATTAAGAAAAAACAAGTGAAAACAAACAATTGACTGAGTTACTTGTTGAAATACCATGTATACACAGTGTTGATGACGCAATCGTTTGTTTTTTGATGTCACGTAAGTAAAGAAAGATAGCCACTCTTAAATAGCCACACACACATAAATGATATTCCCATATTAATACATACTTGAAAAATTTATACCTAATTTGCACCCTTCTAATTAAACAGGGATGTTTACAAATAAATATTTCAAACAAAAGTTGTTCATTTTATTTATAAGGAACATTTTTAAATTTAAACTTTTGGTATCTCTAACGGTTTACAAGATCCTACGTCCGTAGAACCCAAGACCCAATTGACCTATGTTGCTCATTTACGAACTTGACCTCAATTTTTACGGCCTAAGCACGCTATAAAAATTTCAGCATGATATCTCTTTTCCTTTTTGAGTTATCGTGATTCAATGAGCACCTATACCCAAATTTTGTTCGTAGCATCAATATTTTTAAGCGTTAAAAACTTGGGATTAAACATAATATACTATGATATATTTCATATATACATGGTATGATGAGTGAGAGGTTTCGTGGGACATCCGGTAGGAACGATATCCTTTGCGCTGTAATTGACATATTTTATTTTTTTATTTTTTCTCATTGGCATGGATGGTTTTTAACCTGACGACCTTCTCCATGAGTAGCGAGCCGTAATCACAAGACCACGACCTCATTGAGTATACTATTAATTATAAATATATTAAACTTAATTCATTTAAATTAAAAATTAAATAAAAATCCCTATTGATGTGAGTGGGTTTCGAACTGACGACCTTCTGTAAGAGAAGCTATCATCGTAGCCACAAGATCTCGGCCACATTGAGGGCATTATTAATATTTCAAAATAAAACTATTAAAAAAGTATAGGAGTAGTTTTCCTTTTCAAGGACTTTTTAAATACTAATATGTCAATTTTGACATGAATTCATTTGGTTAAAAATTTTGTCAAAAGTATGTCACATATCGTCAAAAATATGAGAATGGTTTTTAACCATCTTTCATTCTTGAAAAAGATTGCTCGCCCAGTAACTATTACCCCAAATATGTGATAAAATTGATATTTTTCATCTGAATTATTTCCGATTTCCAATAAACTATCAAATATCAAATTTCGCGTCTGATCTAATGATTGTTTTAAAAACAACAAGCAAACAGTTCTGTTTTTTATACTGTTTATTAATATTTCATTTCAAATAAACAATAAATCATTTATTTATTGTATTTGTCTATATGTATGTCCGTCCGATAGTCCCAATAAGTTCTGTTCTTTTTTTTCTGTTATTTTATTTTCAAAAATAATTTTATTATTTTTATATAAAACAATAATATCTATTACTATTTTTTTTTATTGTTTCGATACTTCAATGAAAGCTGATTTTGTATATACAGAGTATACAGTATTGGCAACTTTTTAGTTTTTTAGATAAAAAATTGACGTTTCTTGGAGAAATTTCATTATTTATCACAAAAACAATTTATTTATGGATTGTTTTTTGTGGAAACGTTATTATTTATGGCAAAAAAACAAGTATTCAAGAGAAGAGAGATGTATGGCACGCCATTTTACTATTTAATAGGCTAATTTTTATAGAGAAAAAAATTAATTAATTATTTTTTTTCAATCAGAAATTTTATATTTTATATTTTATATTTTATATTTTGTAAAATAAATCTTAAAAGTTTCTTTGTAAAAGAGAGATTGATATAAGATAAGATGAGAAAAGAGAGATGAGAATTAAAATTATGATGATAACATAATAAAAATGTATTATTATTATTATGTTATCATCATAATAAAAATGTATTATTATTATGATGATACATAATAATAAATCAGTTAATTTTATTTGAATTAGATTTAAAAAAAAATGATTGAATTAAAATTATGTACATAATGGAAATAGAGAATTAAAATTATGTACATAATAAAAATGATTGAATTAAAATTATGTACATAATGGAAATATATGGCACGCCGTTTTACTATTTAATATGAATTAAAATTATGTACATAATAAAAATGATTGAATTAAAATTATGTACATAATGAAAATGATTATTATTATGATGATAACATAATAATAATGTATTATTATTACGATCATTTTTTTTCGGACATTAAATAGTAAAATGGCGTGCCATAGAGATGTTAATTTTTTCGACTTAAAACACAAATAACTATAAAATGAGGTGCGAATTTCGTCCCATTCTAGCATCTTTTTCAGTGGCAGAAATAAAAAAATTACTGTAATATTTGCTAGTAATATCTTCTTCTAGCCCCCAAATATCAAAATTGGTCATTTATACAAAACAAAACAAGTTGATTTTTTTGTGAAAGACAACATTTTTTGGTAACAAAATGGCTATGGTAAAATTTTTGGATTTATTGTTATAAAAGATGTTAGGGGCCCAAGCAGAGGTCCCATCCATTTTTCGAGCTTGAGACATGTCAAAAAAATGGGACGATTCTAATAGAAAAAGGGAATGGCAGAACACAGTCTCCTTTTCAATACTCAAAATAGGCAAAATAGCACATGTTTGTAATTGATAACAAATCCGACAAAAATAATATAGCAAAATTTCCAATAAAACTCGAATGGAAAAACACGTTTTTTGGTTTTTTTTATAACACTTTGTGTTAACGACCGATACAAATTTTCTAAAAAATAAGAACAACCCTATTTTGAGTAATTTTTACCCGACTACGTCGAAGGTTTTGATTTTGACCGGTATACATTTGAGTATATATATGTATGTTCATCTGTTCTCTCATTATATATTAACTACTTATCATAATTTGACGAATGATGTTTTGTTGGCAGCATCTTGATCGTCCGCTGGTTATAGTCATTATTGACGTCAGACTAAATTGAATATGACATCCTCTAGATATAAAGTCATGAACTAAACAAAAAATTTTTAAATAGTTCCGTGTTGGGTATTAAAGGAAATGGCACAATTTTCACATTTTACAAAAATATAAATATTATAATACATATAATTTACAAAATTAAACAAACCCCCGATATATTTTTGGTTACGGAACCCAAAACTCGCACTAGAAACGTATCTTAGAACACTCTCCATTAAATTACCTTTTGCCTTAGAGTCTTCTCCAAACTGAACTGATTTTGAGGATCTTCGCCTTTTTTTAGTTGTTCCGGGAAACGAACCGTAAACTCGCACTAGATACATACCTAAGAACACTCCCCATAAAAGAACCTTTCAAATGAAACAAAAAAATCAAAATTGGTTTAATCGTTCAGGCGCTAAGATGACACAGACAGACACACAGACAGACATACACACATAGTGGTCAAACTTATGAAACCCCTTTTTTTGATTCGGGAGACAAAAACACAAAATCACGCCTTAAAAGTAGAAAATGATAAAATATTCAAACATAATTTTGTTTTGATAAATTAAACTATCGTTACAGTTGTTTAAATTTTGATACATAATTTCTTTACGACTTCCTACGTTTTCCAGTACTGTTCGAAACATTACGAAACATAATATACAACATTTTCAATACAAAAATTATACTGCCCCATACCCATTTACACACAAAATAACTGATTGTACTGTATGTCAAATTATTGAAACGCCACAGGGTGTATTTTTCACTGGGTTGCATGAAACCCTCTATATAAAGATATATAAATAAATATTACTATATATTGTGATATATGTATATATATTGTTTAAAGGGCGGTAGTGTAAAAACGAGCGTTGATTAATGCCGTTATATTGCCGGAAGCTCTTTGTACTAACATCAGCCCGGAAGTTACAATTACAGTTAAAAGCATTTGATAAGTAAAGTAAGGTATATTGGATGTGCTACATACAATAATAATATACGTATCGTATGTTACGTAGTTGTTCTATAGATAGATAGATTCGTAGAGCTACGAATTGATTGTAGTACTACGAGAACGTAGGGTTTTATAATCAAACTCTTGTTACTTTGTGTGTGTATGTATGTATTAAATATATATCATCAAATTCAATATATAAATAGGATGACAAGAAAATATAGGATGGTTAGTTATAGAAAGTTCACGAGCTCGAAAATTGTGTTTAAATCTGTTTTTGCTAAGCGATTTTCAAGCCAATATCTTTGGATACTAAAGAATATGCAAAAACTAGTATTTTTGAAAGGAAATTTGAAAACCACCATCTCTAACCCCTGATCTACGCTCTCACGGAGTATCGAGTATACCCGTCAAAGTTAGCCGAAACTTCGCTATCTCATTGCTATGGATGACAAGCTAGTACAATTATAAAATCACCTAATTGACGTAAAAGGTAAGATAGAGTTCGTAAATTAGCACCATAGGTCAATTGGGTCTTGGGTTGGATCTCTAGGATCGGTAGGACTCATCTTGTAAGCCATTAGAGATAGAACAAAAGTTTAAATGCAAAAAATGTTCGTTAAATAAAAAATAAACAACTTTTGTTTGAAATATTTTTTCGTAAGGCGCAAATTAGGTTCGAGAACATATAGTATGTATACACTCATTGTATTTGTCTGTAAGAGGAGTGGACATCTTTCTTTACTTACGTGACGTAAACAAATGAACAATTGTATAATCTACACAATCTATACATGATATTTCAACAATTAACTCAGTCAATTGTTTGTTTTCACTTGTTTTTTAATAAACTTATCAATGACGGTTATTGGTTTATAGAAAAAACATTAAATAAGAATTTAACTGTTTTCAATTACTATAACTTTTTGAAAAACAATGCTTTTTTAATACAAGCCACAAAAGGTACTGAACTACACAAACAATCGCGAAAATGTGGCGATTAAGTTGACGTGTACGCTTCTTGGTGCCTAGTGTTTTTTTTTGTCTCGGGTAAAAATAAATATCATTTCAAGCGAAGCCGGGAAAAAGCAAAGAGATGGCAGGTAAGACGTCACAAGTGTCACATTCACAGCCTCGATACACACTCAATTTCATGCTACGTCGCAAGAGTCTAATAATTAGCCGTTGATAAAAAAGAACTGGACAAGAAGCTTTAAACGTGTGTCTGTAGCATTTGGCATTTGGAAAATCTTCTTTTCCATTTGAAGATAATCATTTTCTTTTCTAGATATGTTGGAGTCTGATGTTATAGAGACGTTGGGAAGATTAAAAAAAAGTTGAGTAAAATCCAAATATTCTTACTTGAACTTTCATAAGCTCAATGTAAAAACATTCATTATTTTGCTGCCGAAGATCAAATACAAACTTCAGAAGACTTGGAGGGCCAATAGATCATCGTGATCGTTGAGATTTCCGCACTCCAAAATTTAATCGAATGAAATAAACGAAATAAGGAAAAAAAAGCATCTTTTTAATCATTCCCTATAAAACATATACGTTGTTTGAACGCGTTGTTTTTGCATTAAAATCACCTAGGGGAGATTTTTACAGAGAGATTACTTTTGTGTAGTCATTTTTTTCTTTTAAATAACAATACAAAATTCTTTACAATCTTATTTTTATTTTTTTTTTTAAAGATAATAATGATAACAAATTTGTTATTAAATTTAATGATATTGAAAGGAATTCTCTTTTTAAGCAATAAAAAATTCAAATTTATTTTAATAATTTATTTAATTTTTATTTACTTCGATATGGCACGAAGTACCATATTTAAGTTACGGGAATATTGCCGGAAATTTTTGGTAATACATCGTAATCATTATACTGACATCGATTTAAAGAAAGATGTTAGAATGTGAAGTGCATGTTATTCAATACTTTTCTGAAAATCGTAAATAAATCCTTTGGAATTGTAACTTTTTTTCATATTGATATCAATCCATTAAGGTTACCAAGCCTGTTTCGAATTTACTTTGACCAAAGTCATCTTAAAAATATCCGCAATTCTTTTTCAGATATGGTGTTCCATACTCGAAAATTTTTCAACAAAGTTACGCATTATTTTATACCAAATTATTAAGAAGTAAAGCTATTTCCTAAGACCTTGTGTAGTGTTACAAGATTTTACAAAAAAATTTCAACCAAATTTTTTCTTATAGTTTTTGATCCGTAACAGTTCAGCTCACACCTGGAAACTTCTGGGATATATTAAAAGCTATTAAAAAAAAGGAATCGGTCGGATAGAACTTTGCAAGTAATCGAGAATTAGTTTAGAGAAAAACGCGTTTTAAGTTTGAGAGACAATTCCGACAGAGTAACTCGAATAATAATAGTTAACTCACTTTGGATTAATCAGCGATCCCAGAGTTACTGACAAGAACAAATCCCCAAGTCGTCCGTCAACATTATGCCGCGTCAAAAATCCACTGTAGCTCCGAAAATAAGCCGTATTTTGAAAAATCCGTTTAAGGACATATTCTTAAGAGTCTAAACTTTGAAAATATGGTAATAAAAGATCGATTTTATCAAAGTTCTAAACTAGAATACCGCCTTTAAGTATAATTTATTACCACTAAAGTTTAAGTCATGATAAGATAACTTAAAATTTCCGTTTTAGTACAGTTACTTGAGTTTCAACGAGTTTCAAATTAATTTAAATAAATTTTTTTTATTTACATTTTGCATAAAATATTACCCTAAATAATTGTACCACATAATATTTTCAACAACAACAACAACAAAATTTTATAAATTGAATAATTAATTATTATCCAAAAAGTTTTAAAGTTATTACTGTGCTCTAAAATTTATAAAACCAAAAATTAATTAATAGCAGCAGAGTAACTAAACTATGTATATGTAGTATACACTTGTATGGCTGTTTGTCATGGTTGCTTGGAATGAGCTAACTGTTTAAGAAGAGAAGTACTCTTGGCTGCTTGCTGTATTAAAATATTCGTAATTTTGTCTTAATTAAAATAATTGAAGTATAATTTTAATTTAAAATATGTTTGTTGTATATATTATCATATATATATATTGTATGCATACATAGAAGTTATATACAGTGTGTTTAAAAAGTATGAAACCCTCTCCGAAGTGAGATGTTAAAAGTCAAGTAAATAAATGAGTTGAAGAATTTAAAAAAATAAACAAATATGTGTATAAAAAACTAAAAAACACGATTTTTCATGTGGTAATAATTTAAATTTAAATGTAAAATTCAAAGCGTGGGGTTCTCTCTGCATTCATTCTTTAAATTAGCAAATTTGATAGTTATCGAGCACCCCGCACTTTGGAATTTCCAAAAAATTTAAATTATTATCAACTTTTTATTTTCTCCACGGTAGAAAAACAAAACACTCTTCTCGCTATTTTATTATTAAATCAGTAGAGCTCACTTCAGTATTTTGGAGTCGCGAATTGGAAAAATATACAATTCCAGATCGAAAAAGTAAAGATTTTCTTTAATTAAGACAATTATACAGCTATCAACTAAATTTTATCAAGATGCATTATAAAAGTATGTTACACTACAAGGGCAGATAGTTTGAGATTCCTGCACTGCGCAAAAGGTGAGAGCATCGTGGCGCGTAGGGCTCTTAAACTCTCTGCTGGTGTGACGTATGCATACTTTTTTTTCAGCTGAAAGTACGTACTTGCTGTTTGTGTTGGGAGACCAAAAATACGTACTTTTGGCCGTGGATTAAAAGCATATAATTTTTCATCCTTGTTTTCCAAGATTATGTGCCTTTACCTTTTCTGCCTTTCAATAAGCTATTCAAATCTTTGCATTTTTAATAGTTTTGTATTTTAAAATCAACCAACTTGATATTACAACAATAAGCACTTGGTAACCTACTAAATTGTGGATTATAGACACAATTTTATTAAGACGTCAGCATACATAAATTTAGGCCACTAGTGGTTGAACTAGACTTACTTTACACATAAATAAAAAAATCACCTATAGGTTACGAGGTTGCCACAATATGGTAACGCGGTTGCTGAGTTGAGGAAAAGGAGAAGTCTTTATGGTTTGCTAAAAATAAATTCACCAAGAAGGATAATAAAATATTCTTGAAAAAAAGGTCTGAAACTTTCGGAATCCGCAAAGCTGTGTGTTGTTAACTAATTTTCACTAAACAGATTTAACAGAAGCAAATTCGATGAGAGACAGTTTACTAGAAAAAGAGAGGTGTCGTGGGACACCCGGTAGGAACTATGTTCCTATAGTGTCTTTTACATTATAAATGTAGAGCTGACTTTTTTACTCAGATATGCTTTGATTTTTTTTGCTGGTTTGAATGATTGATTATGCACATGTTCAGTTTTGTAAGATCATTTTGAACTTTTATCTTCAGTATGTATTTTTAAAGATATTCATAAAACTTCCTTGTACTTACTTTAAATTATCACTATCATATTCTAGTAGCTCACAACTCATTTTCTTTTTAATGAAAAAAACATAAATTTTGAACAAAAAATACAAATTGACAGATTTTTGCATGTTCTCAAAATTCATGGCAAGCTGAATCGATTAAAACAGTTTCCTAGGTAACCGACATATTGGATTTTAGGAACGTTTTTATTTGTTGCACTTTTTTTGGTTTAACCTCCCAACCAGCAAACAAATCCTAACGTGCATTAAGGAGGGTCCCTCACCAGTAATAGAAAAAATAAATTAGTAGAAAATGATAAAAATTTTTAGTATGTTGTAGTTAACGATACATATTAAATAAAAAAAAAAATTTGGGTATCTTATCGATCAATTAAAAGAGTAATTAATTAATTCAAAATACACTAAATAACATAGCATGATATGAGGATATGATTGTTATTTAGTGTATTTTTAATTAATTAATTACTCTCTTAATTGATCGATAAGATACCCAAATTTTTTTTTGATTTAATAATATGTATCGTTAACTACAACATACTAAAAATTTGGATCATTTTCTACTAATTTATTTTTTTCTATTACTGGTGAGGGAACTTCCTTAAGGAACATAGTTCCAATAGTTCCAACTGGTCTGATAGTCAATTTTCTTAATTTCACTAAATGCCTACCATCTTATATGCATAAATATACATATATATGTTAATACTTAATTCAATATACGTTAACATATTATATTTGTAGAAATGCTTGTTTGAAATTTAAACTCAATACATGTATATTGTGTTAACATACTACCAATGCAAGTATTAGAAGGTGAACTGTAATAGTAAGTATTGATTCATTGAATAAATAATGTTGTATAGATCGAATATATATTTATATTATGTAAGTATATAATATATAACATATGCAACGTTGCGTTGCTATTGTAATAGAAGTGTAAATGTTCATACAATTACTTATTGTATAAATGTTATATATTCCTTGCATATTATATTATATACAATGTAAGTCTAGTACTAAACTAACTAGTTTGTTGTATAGTCTATATTCTAGACTCTAAATAAGGAAATTGTTGCATATGTGTATACAATTTGATTACTTATTATTAATTAATTTGGTCTGTTTTACTTAATAATAGAACATTTCAGCACTCCATTGGACACATTTGATTTTAGTGGCATTACTTGGAAAATTTCTTCAAATTTTTGGTGCCCTGGTATTAAACATAAGGTACTCATTGATCTATAAAATCCAACTTATTCTTTTTTATTCTTTTTGTGCGTTTGATCAAAAATGGTCTTTATAGAAAATTTAAATGTATACTTTCACCAACAATGTATTGGTACCATTTAAGAAACTGGGTGCCAATAAATACACGAAAATTTAAAAAAACCATCAAAAGGTAAAGGTTCAGTTTTAGCACTTTTTCTTATAAAACAGATTTTTTGACATATACGCCATATTGTATTTTTAATAATTGCATATTTAAACAACAAATAACAATATTATATTGAACAAATTTTCATAATTTTTGTATTTTTTTAATATATTCAATAATAATTACAGTAAATAACGACGTCTTTTTAATTAATATAATATATTTATTCAATTTTAGCCTTGAAAATATTAACCAGGAAAATTGAATATATTTTCCTAAATTAAAGAAAAACTATAAGTTTTTCGGTATCGTCGCATACGGATTCATAATCTACATGAAAAATGCTTGAAAATGTTTTTTTTTCCTGATGTTCTAGGATGTTTTATAAGAAAAAGTGCTAAAACTGAACCTTTACCCCGACTTATTTTATAAATTTATTGTTAAATTTACATATAGACAATCGGTTATTAGAAAAGAGGCCTGTACAATTTCAGCACCGATATAAGCTTCTTTCCTCTATCTTTCTTATAACTATTTTGTAGATATTTAGCAGTGCAACAGAAGCAAATCAATTAAAATTCAATGCAGAAATTCAAACCACAATCTGTCTATTCGCTCCGAGCGTGAATTTCGTTTCCATGACAACGATACACTACTTTAATTATAGAATTAATGGATGCATATATAATTGTGTGGATTGCATTGAAAACTTACATTTAAAATTTAATATTCTTGTTTCACAAATTTAAATAAATAATTACGATAATTAACATTTGAAAAATAATATTTGTACAATTTGATTTCTTATTTTCACAATTTTTAATGCATTAAGTTTAATTAATTAGTGTTTTTCAATCATTTTAATTTGACAGTTTCTATATCATTAACATGTAAATAATTGCAAATTAGTCATAACAGCCCACTTTATCTCCAAAATTTTTCACTTAAAGCGCTGGCATCGATTTTATTATCCCCACCATGACTACGCACACAACGAATACAGCATGTAATTAACGTTTGACAATGGAATATAATATTGAGGTAATAATTTTCCATAGAATCATGACTTCTATTTGTTAATTATAATGAACAATTACAAACAATTGTTATTCACAATATAAAATAATCAAGTATTATATATAGGTGATTTAAAAAACTTACTTCGAAAAACTTCAGTCAGGGTAATTTATACGATACTCCAGCACAACATGTTCACAACAACATCAAAACACTTGCCAATAGCAAAAAAATTTGCCAATGTTTGTTAGTTTTTCTTTCCAAGGAAACAAAATTGTTTTTTTTTTCTAAATATTTTATTAAAACTTTTTTTCTAAATATTTGTCAAAACATTTCATAAATAAAACGGTTAGGTACGTTTTGAACTGTCAAAAATTAGAAAACAATAGTTATTTGTCATAATTATTAAAAAATTTTGAATTTTTTTTATAAAAATGATTTACTAGGCCAGATGCAAAAAATAAAAAACAATATATTTGTGTCATCAGGGAAGTTAAAAATAAGAATAAATATGTTATAAATACATTTGGTCAAATTACTCTTTATTTTTGAGAAATTCAAAGTTCTGAAACAACTTTCTGAAAAGTTTATGATCGCGTAAGGATTTTCAAAACAAAAATAATTTTCTTACAATTATCACATTTTTTTATGAAAAATATCAATGTATGTCGTATATATCCCCAAAATCAAAAGTTTTCGACTATATGTTCAAATAAACTTGTTTGATTGTTTTGATATAAAGAACCAAAGTTTGTTAGCATATTTTTGAATGACCTGTATATTATTTATTAGTTAAATATATATTTGTATTTGTATGCATTAATAATTATAAGATATCATGCTTTCATTTCTAATATAACCTATCAGGCAATTCAAGAATGCAATATTGTAAATAGTTTTATCTAAATTAATTAACTTCATTTCAAAATTAACGAACATCGATGCATTTTTATTAATTTCCAATATATACTCTCCATTTCTTCACCCTCTTGCCCTGGTTGTATATACCTTCCATAGGCTATACAAGGGGGAAAAGTCGTATTTTTGTTATTCTAATAATAAATAGTATCATAGTATCATCTACGGAGCAAAACAAACAGAATGTCTCAGTCATACTCGACTTAACTTGAGATCTGAGACCTTTTTTACTTGCTCCCATAGTGTGTATATGATTCTGCTCAACGGAGGCGAGAATCGGCAACTTCATTTAGCACAGTGGAACAAAAGTTGACACTTTCCTCCCGGATGAGAGGAAATAATACTAATTTAAAAATTTAAAGAAACTCCGGACATAAAATCACGTCTTATCGATTTGTTTGTGGCATCGTAGGTCTCAAACGGATGAACCGATTTTGATTTTTGTTGGAGAGGAACCGGTTTTGAATTTGAACAAAAGTATCTTTAGCAGTTTCAAGAAAATCTACCCAGCCGTTTGAAGATCATTGCCTCTTTTCTAGTTTTTTCGGGTATGAAACTCCAAACTCTCACTTCAAACATAGTTAAGAACATTCTCGATCAAGATAACTTTCAAACAAACAAAAATTCAAAATCAGTTCATTCGCTTAGGAGCCACAAAGCCACAAACAGACACACAGACACGTTATGCATAGAACGCCTCTATTTTAGTCGGGGGTTAATAATTTAATTATGAAATGAAAGTCTTAGTTGCTATGAAAATTTATTTTGGTAGCTATGAAAATGCATTTTTAACATCCAGTGACATTTCGTACACTTTATATATTCATTTATTATTTATATTATGAACCCAAAAACACTAATTGTCTAATTTTTTTAAACTGTGCTCGGGATTTTAAAGATCAAACAGCTTTTACTCTTTTTTTAAATTTACAAATGATATACTGTTTTTTTTTTTTTTGGTTCGGATTTTTATCACTTCAAACAAACAAATCTCACCTGATTCAGTTAAAATAGTTAATTTAGAGAATCAGTGAAGCCGTTTGTTAAAGTATTGTTAAAGTTTGTTAAAAATTTATAAACATGACTGGTAGAGGGCAAGGTGAACAGGCTAATGGAAACAGGAGAGTAGTACAACGACAAAGAAGAGTTTTACGAGATCCTATCCAGGGTATAAGAAAACCTGCGATTCGTCGTTTAGCACGACGAGCTGGAATAAAACGTATCTCTGGTTTAGTTTATGAAGAAACTCGTGGTTTAATGAAAGTCTTCCTTGAAAATGTTATTGGAGATGCTGTTAAGTACACTGAACACGGAAAACGTAAAACAGTTACTGATATGGATGTTGTACATGCATTAAAACGGCAAGGTTTTATATTGTACGGTTTTGGTAGAGTGTAATTTACCTAATTAAACAATAGTTAATTTTTATTTCTGTTAAAGAGATTTTATACTAAAAAATGTAAGTAAAAATATACAATAAACATATTTTTTAAATTCAATAAGTTTTTTTCATAACCTGCTCTGTGAATTACAAAGAAAATATTTCGATAAGATTGGTTGATAATGTAAAATTTTATTATGTTCTATCACATCCAAATTTGGGCCAGTTTTGATAAACCAAGTAAGTAATTCTACTAAATTTGGGTCATAATTTTCAAATTTAAGATCAAAATTAACCTAGCTCTAATAGTTTTCTAGAATGTGGTGAGTGTCCTTGTCCCCGAATTATGCAAACAAGGGATAGGTAGCGAAAAACTGACATCACAGCTGAAAAGAATGGCCCAAAATTAGTGGGTTTCAAAAAAAAATTCCAGTAAGATCGGATCAAATTTGCCTGTGTTATCAAAAAAATTGAATTTTTTATCTTTATGACGTCATCAAAATCCGAAAAAATTAATTTTGCTCTATCACACCCAATTTTTATCGAATTTCGATAAACCAAGTATGTAATCCTACTAAATTTGAGCCATACTTTTCAAATTTGTGATCAAAATTAACTTAGCTCTAATAGATCTCAAGAATGTTGTGTCTTGGTCCCGCAATTAAGCAAATAAGTGAAAGCTAGCGAAAAACTGACATCACAGCTGAAAAGAATGGCCCAAAATTAGTGGGTTTGAAAAAAAATTCCAGTAAGATCGGATCAAATTTGCTTGTGCTATCAAAAAAATTGAATTTTTTTACTTTATGATGTCATCAAAATCAAAAAAATTAATTGATTTTGCTCTATCCCATCCAAATTTTATGCAATTTTGATAAACCAAGTATGTAATCCTACTAAAGTTATTTCGGAGTTCGGAGAATTCTCTATAGTATTTTTTTTCTACAAATAATATTTATAATATTGTAACTTAATTAGCGCCTTTTACATGATTCGTTAATAACTTTTTTGGTTTACGTACAAAACATACGTTTTGTTTTGCGCCTCGATTTCTGTTGCGCCGATGGCAGGGGCTTCCTGTGACACGGTCTAGTTACGGACCTGTTAATTTATTTGATTTTAAGATGCACATAAGATTATCCACATATTCTTGTCCTTCGATTAGTTACCAGATTTCTTCTCTTATACATACCCTTATAAATAAACGTCATATGTGTTATATTTTGTTTTGTTTATATAAATACCCTGCAGTGTATTTAACAAAATGTTCATCTTACAAGTTTTAGTAGGTAAGTATCATCTTAGAAGTTAGATAGTGAGTAAGGATTACCCATCTACCCACGTATGTAGATACCAATTAGTGGTTGAATAATTTTATGTATCTAATAATATTGTTATGTATATAAATTTGTATTATATATAATTAAGTTTAAATGCATTTACGTTTATATAATTATAATTCTTTGATGTTAGGTTGAAAGGTATCAAGTCAAAATTGTTGAAAATTTCAAGATTTGTTTCAGTTAAAAATTTTTTTTTCAAAATTATATCATCTATAGATGTAATATATATCAAGGTATACTAAGTTTAGTCCCAAGTTTGTTACGCTTAAAAATATTGATGCTACGAACAAATTTCTGGTATAGGTGTTCATAAAATCACCTAATAAGTCCACTTTCTGTCCTGTCAGTGGACACGATAACTCAAAAACGAAATGAAATATCAAGCTGAAATTTTTAAAGCGATGCTCAGTACGTAAAAAAGTTGAGTCAAAGTTCATAAATGAGCAACACAGGCCAATTTAGTCTTGGGTCCATAGGACTCATCTTTTAAACCGTTAGAGATAGAACAAAAATTTATATGTAAAAAATGTTTCTTATAAAAAAAATTAACAACTTGTAATGTTATTTCGTAAAAGTCACTGTTTATCCGTGAGGGCGCAAATTTGGACAAAACTTTAGTGTCCGTTTTCTCCAAAACTATAAAACAAAAAGAAATTTTTCGAAAACTAATTAAACGGCAGTCGAAAGGCTGCCATAATTGTGTTGGTTTTTTAAACTCTTCTCATTTATAAAGAAACAATGTAAACACTAATATTAAACATTTTCTATACAGGGTATTTCAACAATTAACTCAGTCAATTGTTTGTTTGCACTTCTTTTCATATTAATTTTGTTTAGTCCGTCAGTTTTAGTCGCGTTACATAGATTTATTATTCTTTAACTTTGTAAACATACTCTTTGCATAATTTTATATAAATTAATTGTTTGATGCACTGGCTAATTAAAAATAATATTAAAGCAGAGAAATAATCCAACTAATGTCACCGTAATTATATCCCCTGTTCTTTATTAATTTACTGAGTTTGAATTGAATGAAACACGAACAAGCACGAAAAATTACGAAGTTTAAATTTTTTTGCTTACACATTTTCTCTCGTGATGAAATTTCTCACAATTTCTAAAAGACTGGGTCAAAAATACTATTTTAAAAACTGTAGATAAATTCATAATTCAAAAATTGATAAAATTATATGAAGATATAGAAAAAGTTTCAACTTCATATACCATTTAAAAAAAAACAATTATTTATGTTTGAAATCAAGTGTAGAAAATGCGTCGAATAGTTTTCCCAGCATTATAGAAATAGACATAGCCTTCTTATCTAAAAAAATTCCCCATTTTCACGTACTCCAACCCCTTTATACCTGACTTAGAGATACAACATTAATTTGTAGGTTGATTAAATTTTCGTAATAATTTCAGTAAACATACATAGTTTGATATGGTTAGAGGTACCTTATACAGTTATAACATGTATGTTATATTATATACATATAGACAACACCAACCAATGTTATATGCTTTGATAATGTTATATTAGCATATTATAATAATATGTTGTTGAGAACAGTAACGTATTACTTAACTATTTAATTAAATACCTGTAAACGTCATAGAATATTGTGAATCATTCTTAGAATTAGGTCATATACAGTCTTAAATTAAATACCGTAAGTTAATGAGTCATTGTTGCAGTTTAAGGATGTATGAGCATGGTAGTGGGGGCACAAATTTAAAAATAGATATTTTCAATTTTGATGATAAATTTATATTATTACTTGACGATATAAGACGAAAAGTAAGAATAAAATTTTTCGATATCTGGCTTAATTTTCAAAATATCGAAAATTTTGTTTAATTATTTAGCTTTCGATATTTCGAAAACCAAGACACATATCGAAAAATTTTATTCTTATTTTTCGTCTACATTCATGAAGTTATAACAAAATTCATCATCAAAGTTGAAAGTAAGATAAAATAATTTCAACCCTTAATCTACCCTGCTCTTACATCCCTTATATGGACGGTGACACTTAGTTTTTTTCTTTTCAAATTCATTGCTTTCTATTAAAAAGTTTTTTTAAAATTTGTTTTCATTCATTCCAAATGAAAATTATCAAAAACTTCCAAAATATGTCGTTTTTTGAGATTCCTCCATAAGAGCCAATGTATTTTATATCGATTTTTAATGACTTTTTTCTTAAAAATTTGCACGGATATCTAAGCTGAAATTTTAACCACATATTCTTTGAGTAATAGACTACCTACAAACAAATTTTGAGCCTTTAAATCAAACATTGTTGTCATGCTCATACATCCTTAAGGTTGATCTAGCATTCAGATAACAATAAAATTCTTCAAATGTTGAAAGAAAGTATTCCTTTTCTATAATATTGTTTGTTCCATCTTCTACAGATTAAAAAGTTAAGAACTTCTACTTTTATAATTCAAATAACGTTAAGTTAAAATAGGGTATTATCGTTAGTCAAAAATAAATCATAAAATTTGAAAAAAGTTAAAATTTATGTAAAAATATACTTAAATATTCTGATTTCGAGTCATAAAAGCACTTTTTTTCTTTTAAAATATTAAAATTAAAAATCGTAATTTTTAAACTGTATATAACGTGACCTAAAACGCGGGTAAGCTCTGCTGTGATGTCATAGCGGTATGAGTCATAGACCATCAGTTAATTCAGTGTAGACAGTTGGGTATAATATATACATAGATAAGTATTTATATTTATATTATAACCAGATGTCTATGAATATATCTGTCAAAATTATTTGTGTTTTTTCGTATAGTGATACCCATATTACGTCATCAAATTGGATGCCCGCGTTTTTGACAGTTTAAAAAAGGTTTAAAATTTAAGTTTTTGGCAAGTGTGTGTATTTTTCCGAAATAAATTTTTGGTGGTTTTTTATTAGCAAAATCAACATTTTGAAGTACTTTTTCAAAAATAGTGGAATAGCATATTAAAAAAAAAATTTGACGAAGAATTTTGTTAATATTTTAATTAAAAAGAAAAAAATTCACAAGAAAAAAAATCACCAAAACGGACGAAGGCCAAAGATGGATATTTATTTCTTAAATAATTACATAAACCCGATTGCTAGTGATATTAAAACACCATAATTAAGTAAATGATCATATTTAAGTCATATTTATACTTTTGAAACAATTATTTCTGATGTAAATTTTTATTTTTTTTCTCAAAATCGTAAGCCCATTGTGATTTTAACGTATTTAAGTTTTAATGCTTGCACACAATGAAAATGCTTGCACACAAAGGTTCTTTTTTCATCATCATTAAAATAACACATTGGACCTTTTTAGTTAATGTTGACACTGCCGAAAGAGGCCCTTAATCCTTCAATCGAACCTAATTTTTATTATCTTCTTTTTCATAGAGCGATAAGAAAATATAATTTCTTAGTTTATGCAATATGCAAAAAAGTTAAGTCTGGAGATTATTAAAAAAATTTAATGTCAAATTTTTTCTGTTTAATAAAATAACAGTTTCTTTTTAATTACAAGGTTGATTTTAAATGTACAGAAATGCAAAAATATGTAACAATATATGAATAATCAAAATAATTTTTGGTTTAAAATTCCAAAAATTATCAAACAAAAAATGCATAGCGATGTTCTTCAAAGTAAATGAATGTATACGCTGGAATCACACCAAAAAGTTTTTGAAAAATCATTCTACTAATTAAATATTTTTTGTCATTTCTCCAGGAAACTTGTTGAGCAATCAACGTTACAATCACAGTTATATGAAAAAATATCTATGTATGTTAAAAATAATTATTTTCTCCCATTAAACACTTTTAATTACAAAATTTAAATAAAAAATTTTGTGTTGTATCTGATACTTCGATGCCTTTACATTTTTGTGAAAAAATTTTTAAAAAGAATTTATCATACATTTGTGTAATATTTTTCACGTATCTTTGTGTCTGTCTGTGTCGTCGTTGCTTCAAAACGAATGAACCGATTTTGATTTTTGTTTGTTTGAAAGCTTATCGAATCGATAGTGTTCTTAGTTATGATTCAAGATTGAGTTTGGAGTTCCTTACCCGACAATAACTAGAAATGAGATGCTGACCTTCTAGCAGCTGAGCTGATTTTCTTGAAGCAAAGTTATAAGAACATTATCGATGAAACTATCTTTCAAACAAACAAAAAATAAATCAAAATCGGTTTATAGATTTAGAAGCTACGATGTCACAAACAAATCGATCAAGTCTGATTTAGTTGCATCGTAGCTCCTTAACGGATGGATCGATTTTGATTTAATCGAGAGTGTTCTAAGGTAGGTAGGTTTCGAGATTTGCGTTCCGTACCCAATAACAACTAGAAAAGATGTGATGATCTTCAAACGCCTGAGCAGATTTTCTTAATACATGGGAAAAAATCGTTAAATCAGTTCAAAAGAAAAAATCGTTAATTCAGTTTGGGGACTCACGATGCCACAAACGAATTGACCAGAATCAACCATACGTTAAATTACGTCAATAGGTCGAATTATTAGTTTGTTCTCTCAAGGAAAATGCCTTACTCAATTAGAAGATTTTTTTTTGTAATCTCAAATTGCAACTCTGATGAAGCTAGAGCTTTGAAATTTTTTTTGTCCATGCGTCGGATATTCAAGAAAATCGTGATTGCAAAATATACGATTAAGCAGACAAACAAAAAATCTTGAAAAAAATTAAACATGCAATGTTTATCTCAATATATAAATATTTGGCACAAGTAGCACCTTCAGTATCAAAATCTCATTCGATTAATCATCATCAATTCAAAAATGAAATTCGTAACAATAGTTTTTGCATTTGTAGTTTTAGCTACAAATGTTTTGGCATCACCAAAACCCGATGGATATACGACCAAGTTCGACAACATCAATATTGATGAATATTTGAATAATCCAATTTTATTGAAAAATAATTGTAATTGTCTTTTGGATAAAGGAGCTTGTACGCCAGAAATGGAAGAATTGAAAAGTAAGTGCGTTATTTTATATATTAAAGCAGAATTATGATAACAGGCTTAAAATGAGTTACAGCTACCAATAGAGCTATGTTAAGAAACCATAATAATTTATAACAATACTGTTCAAATATATGAATGAACTGTAGCTTGGGTTGTATGTAAAGAGTGGGCTACTAAAAATAGTCCAATATTTTCATGATTTAGTTATTCCACAGACTAATCCCGCCTATGACTGCCATATTGAATGCTTTACGTCATTAGTGATTTTTCTAATAATGGGCACCATCTTTATGGCAATATAAGATCTTGAGTCCAAAAAAAAGTACTTTAGAAAGAGCAAGCTATCAAGAGAACGCTTGTCCGTGTGCTTTAGTTTTTAAGTAGTCATTTTACTTGTGTTTTGTATTTTAAATCATATTTCACTTAATCACTTTCTCTGGTATTTCTTGGAGTGTGATCTGTAAAAATTAAATATTGTGGTTCCTGGTATAATCAGGAATGTGGATGTGGGTATAGTTTGGTAATCCATGGTACAATTACAGCACTCTCTTATACCTACAGTAATAAAAAATTACAGGGTTGAAGTAAATATGACTGGAAGATCTCAATACTTAAATCAAAAAACTAAGTTACTTGATTGCTTAACAATTTTCTTGAACCAAGAAAAATTACTATGTTCAGAACATATTTCGTGGTAACTAACACTTTTTTTCGTTTATAAATTTCGGTATTGTATTTTTCTTAGGTCATTTACCTGAGGCTATAGAAACTGGATGTGCAAAATGTTCATCTAAACAGAAAGAAGTAGCAGAAAAAGTGATGAAAAATTTAGAAGAACATCATTTGGAAGATTGCTACAAACCATTATTAGAAAAATATGATTCAACTGGAGAATATCAAAAGAAATATGGAGCGTCCGGGGGTTATTAGGGTATATGACGGCAGCATCCATAATCCGAGACGTATAAAAACCAGGGAAAATAATTCAAAAAAACATTAACCCATGACAAAAAAAAACTGAGAAAACGGTTTTCCTAACTGGAAAAATGAAACCTTACAAATTCGATAAAATATGTCGGTTTACATTGTATGTCCTTGTCATGTGTTATTTTGGTTGGGGGTAAATTATTTTCTTTGGTTAGTTTTGTTCGGATTATTATTATTAGATTATATATAATACGGTAATTTTTGGCAGGTCAGTTTTGATCGAGCATCATGTGGGGGGGGGGGGGGGTCTTTTTAGCTAATAAAATATACATGTGCATATAAAATGCAGTTATATTATGAAAAATTTTGTTTTATATCTTCTTGTTACAAAATTTAATTGTTTTCATTAAATAAATGTTTTAAATTAAAATTTTTATATTATTTTTCAATGAACCAAGGGATTATGAAATGAACCTAATATTTAACAGTCGATTAGGTGAACTAGGTGAATATAATTTTAAAAAAATTTCACCATAAGACCGTCGATATTTCACCCAAAAAGATCTCAATGCAAACATCTTAGTACGATAACATCTGAAACGCAACATATTGGTAAAAAAAAATCTCGGGTCAGTTTTGTAATAAATTAAATTCGACTTAGTAACGACTGTGGTGTAATTACTAAGCAAGGCATTAAATAGTGGAATTGGTTATTTTTTTCACAGCACATCGAAAATTACCACTAATTGGTTATTGGTAATTTCTGATGTTTGCTATTTTTTCGCGGCTTGAAAGTGAATATGTAAAACATTCTTTCGTTCTGTCAGAGTTGTTTCCTTGGCTGCCACCAACTCCAAAAATAACAATAATTTTAACTCCATTATATTATCATTATTTGTTTACTTTTCAGTGCATTTTAATTTGTTTTGGAAAAATTTTTCTTTTGAAGTCGGTTTTCTTTTTGTTAAAAGTTTTTTTTATTTTGTGATTTTTAGTAAATCTGAAGTACACTAACTAATTTTTCACTAAAAAGAGAATCTTCGAAGTGATATTGAGTTATTCGTCCTCTTGTCGTGCATACTTAATGCAAATTCAAGACTTTTATGATTTTCTCATGGATGCCGTTGTCAAAAATAGACCAAAATGAAATGGGACCAAACGGGAAGCACCAGCTTTCAAACAGATAAAGAATCATCAAAATCGGTTCACCCAGTCAAAAGTTCTGAGGTAACCAAAAAAAAAATACATTCGAATTGATAACCTCCTCCGTTTTTGTTTGAAGTCGGTTAATAAAATAGAAAAAAACCAAGTGACTACATCCATATAATGGATGTACGAGCAGGGTAGATTTTGAGTTTTAAATTAGTTTTATCTGATTCGTAACTTTGATGATGAAGTTTATCACAACTTCATGAATGTAGACGAAAAATAAGAATTAATTTTTTTCGATATCTGCGTCGGATTTCGAAATATCGAAAGCTGATTAATTAAACAAAATTTTCAATTTTTGAATATTTTTAAATTACACCAGATATCGAAAAAATGTTATTCATATTTCCGTCTTATATCGTTCAGTTACATTTTTTTAAATTTATTTACCTGTAATTACTTCATCATGCACTCTCATACATTCGGAATAACTATTAATAATACAACCCTGACATAAATATGATAATTTTGACAACCAAATATCAAATACATATTCAGAGAGTAATAAGATGATCAGTTCATGTGTATAAACGTAACTTAGATTATCGGAACACTAAAACCAAGAATAAACATCTTGAGGTAGTAAAGATTATGACAAGCCTTAAACAAACAAAAAAATTGCAAATAGTGGATTGAAACTAAAAGTTAAAAAAAAATGGTTAAATTTTCGATTTGGTTTTATTTCTTCTATTCCAATAAAAAAACTTTTAACAAAAGGAAAACCGACTTCAAAAGAAAAACTTTTACAAAACAAATTAGTATGCACTAAAAAGTGAAAAAAAAAACGATAATATAATGTAGTTAAAATTATTATTATTTTTGGAATCGGTGTCAGCAAAGATAACATCTCTGACAGAACAGTTTGCTACATTAGCTTGGCTGATATCGACTCCAAAAATAACAATAATTTTAACTAGATTATATTATCGTCATTTTTTCACTTTTTAGTGCATATTAATTTGTTTTGGAAAAGTTTTTCTTTTGAAGTCGGTTTTCTTTTTGTTAAAAGTTTTTTTATTTTGTGTTTTTTAATGAACCTGAAGTACACTAACTAATTTGTCACTAAAAAAAGAATTAACGAAATCGGTTGGCGTGATATTGAGTTATTTGTCCTTTTGTCGTGTATACTTAATGCAAATTTAAGATTTTATGGTTTTCTCATGGATGCCGTTGTCAGAACTGAACCAAAATGAAATGGGACTACACGGGAAACACCAGCTTTCAAATAGATAAAGAATCATCAAAATCTGTTCACCCAGTCAAAAGTTTGGAGGTAACAAACATTAAAAAAAAAAAAATACAGCCGAATTGATAACCTCCTCGTTTTTGTTTGAAGTCGGTTAAAAAATGTGACTTTATAATGACTATTGAATGATGTCTTAGAGCAAAACTATTTAAACAGAGAAATAATCTCAATAATTAAATTCATTTTTAATACTTTCTCCATATTTCTATCACAAGTTTCTCTAAATATACTGTACGACTTATATGAAACTAACGAGAGTACACGAACAGGCCTGAAAATTTCCGAAGTTCATATTTTTTTGCCTGTACAACAACTTCAAAAGAACTTATATATTTTTTAAAACTGTAGATAGGTTGAAAAAATTTATAAAATTCATAATTTGAAAATATATGGCACGCCATTTTACTATTTAATGTCCGAAAAAAAATTATCGTAATAATAATACATTATTATTATGTTATCATCATAATAATAATCATTTTCATTATGTACATAATTTTAATTCAATCATTTTTATTATGTACATAATTTTAATTCATATTAAATAGTAAAACGGCGTGCCATATATTTCCATTATGTACATAATTTTAATTCAATCATTTTTATTATGTACATAATTTCAATTCTCTATTTCCATTATGTACATAATTTTAATTCAATCATTTTTATTATGTACATAATTTTAATTCTCTATTTCCATTATGTACATAATTTTAATTCAATCATTTTTTTAAAATCTAATTCAAATAAAATTAACTGATTTATTATTATGTATCATCATAATAATAATACATTTTTATTATGATGATAACATAATAATAATACATTTTTATTATGTTATCATCATAATTTTAATTCTCATCTCTCTTTTCTCATCTTATATCAATCTCTCTTTTAGTAAGATTTATTTTACAAAATATAAAATATAAAATATAAAATTTCTGATTGAAAAAAAAAATTAATTAATTTTTGTCTCGATAAAAATTAGCCTATTAAATAGTAAAATGGCGTGCCATAAAAATAGATAAAATTTAAGAAAAATAGATAAATAAAAGTTATTTATGTTGTAAATCAAGCATGAGAAAAATGCTCATAACGCGAGTGCTGATGGGTTAATTGCATTTCAATCAATATAATATTATTACAACATGATTCATGAGTAAAATGCTTATGATCGATCCATCAATTATAATCATTTGGAGTTAGAATAATTAGAATAGAATAGAATTAATACACCTTAATATTGTTAGGTTATGTAATTTAATAGTTGATTTACATAACACAACTAGAATGTTGAGGATGATGATGTAATTATTCAAAATCTAAACTAATATATTATACAATTATTATTATTAATTAAACTAAACTATATGTCCATGTAATATTATTGTGATTGAAGGATCGTCATAGACATGGTCCTAGTTTAAAAAATGGGTCAGTGATGATTCGGTTGGTCATACTAAAGTGGATGCAAAAGCAGAGCTGTCTGTGCCTTAAGGATGTCCAAATGCCAGGGCAATTTTGGATAAAAGGCTTGATTTCTTTAATGTGAAGTTGGACTAAGTTTAAATCAATTCTGAAAATTTTAGGTTGGGGACAAGGTTTTGCTCGATTATTTAAATAAATTATGACTTCAAATGTAGGCATATTTAACATTGGTTTTATGGGAAAACGGTAGATGGATGATATGATTCCATAGATTTCCCCAAAGCTAGTTCTCTAACGCTAACTCTTAAAGCTGAAACCTTAATAAATAATTGAAAAAAAAAAAAAAAACGTTGTGCCCGACTAATTAAGGATGAAGGAGCACGGTAGTGTGGATATAGTTTTAAAAAATAATTTTTTCTATTTTGATGGTGAGTTATGTTATAACTTGACAAAATAAGACAAAACGTAAGAATAAAACTTTTTGATATCTGGATTAGTTTTCAAAAAAAATATCGAAAGTTGGAAATCTTCTTTAATTATTTAGCTTTCGATACTTCGAAAACCAAACCCACATTCATGAAGTTAATAACAAAACAAATCGTCATCAAGTATAATTGTTCTTGCCTACTTGCGTCCTTATCTCACACAGCTTTCAAACGTGGTTTTTCTTTTAAAAAGTTTGCATTGTGTGCTAGGTTTCCAAATTTTTTTCAGCAGCTCTTTTGGCAATATTCACAATAATGTAATATCCCACCTCTCGCAGGTTCGAAACTAAACTAGGCGAATTTTTTGATAGACTTTGCGATACTTTAATGTTTAACACAAAAGCATTAATTGTTTCACAGAAAATCAATTTACAATCTTGATTTCCAAATATATTCATAACCAATTTATGTAATAATAATTCAATTATTTTTAACCACACTGTAATAATTTTCGTTCACAATGTCTGTCCGTACAGAACTGATTTGGTATTTCAACAGCACCCATAACATACACATATTTTGATACATGTCTCTTCGATGGAATCCATGTTCTTTGGTGTGCTTGGATGACTCTGTATGTATTTGGTCATTTGATTTGTAAAGAGCTGCATCCTGTACTTATATATGTGGACAGAAATCAATTTTTATTTTATTCTTATATGCAATAAAAGTGTTAGTAAATAAATTTGATATAATGTTTATATATATTATTAGAAAATACCCTTAAAAACTGGTATCAAAAATTTATGTGTATACATTTTACCCAAAAAACTATAAAAGTAAACACAATAATATATCCCAAAGAATTGATAGTTCCTGTTTTGAGGGTGAAAATTTTACAATATATAAATATTACAACAATGTATGTATTATATATAGGCAGCTACGGCGGCTACGGGGCTACAAACTCATGAATCGGAAAGTTTGATATTTGTTGTTTGTAGGTATTTTTCATCATGATCTTTTATTTTTATTTTATATGTTTTTTAGTATTCCGTTGCAAACTTTCATTCTCTAAAAATAAAAACAACGACAGATGTCGTGGATAACCAGTAGGAACTATGTTCTTTTCACTGTATTTTTCAAGTTTTCATTTATCAAGTTATGAAAATAGAAATTTCATTATTAATTATTCGAATCAGAAGGATACTTAATGTGCCTAAATCCTTTTAATCACTCAAATTAAAAGGGAGGCTAGTTTTAACAGCGTATTAGATAGACTGGATCTTTGTATAACGATAAGTTCTTGGTTCAAACCCTAAGAGAGAGTTTATATATAGTTTTTTATACTATACTAACGCGATACCCACCCGCTCCGCAGGGCTAAAAAGTAAAGACCGCCGCATTTTAGTTTTCGTCTTATATTCTCTCGCAAATAGTCATAATTCATTAAGTATATCAGAACAAATGACCATAAATTGTATCTCGTTCACCATTTTTAGAGAAAACTTTAATTTAGCTTCAAAATGATGTTCATAGTTGGCGCAGAGAAATATCCAAGGCAAGTTTAATTTTTTTAAATACAGTTAAACCTGGATATGCGAGAGTTCAAGGGAGCACAATCTCATTCTCGCTTATAGAGGTTTCTCATTAACTCGAGTTTCTCGCTAATGGAGGTACATGGGTAGCGTTTCTCTCTTATAGAGGTACGCAGTAATAACAAGTCACAGCAAGTACGAATGTAGTAAATATGTAATATGATAAAATTATATTCCTTCTAAATAATATAAATAATTAAAGCTCGACTGCCCGCTTATAGAGGTATAGATAAGTAGCAGTCTCACTTACGGAGGTCCATGGGGGAAAAACGAGTCTCTCTCGAGAGGTTTCTGTTTCTAGCTAATAGAGGTTTTGGAAGCTTAAAATTACGGGTCCTGGCTATTACCATCACTTATAGAGTTTTCTCATTTATCCAGTTCTCACTTACCCAGGTTTGACTTTATATCTTTTTAATTATGGCTCACGTGTTAGTCTGATAAATGAGCTATATTATTGTAAAGATTTATTCAAATCCATTCAGTATTTTTTTCGTGAAAGCGTAACAAACAAACAAACAAACAAACAACCTTACTTTCACATTTGAAACAATAATTTTCACGGCATCTCTTAGTAATTAAAAAAATTGTGCTCTGTGATACAAGTAATTCATATTTCGTGTTCTAAAAGCAGTAATATGTTTGCAATATTACAATTAAAAATTTAGATTTGAGAAAAGTTTCTAATTTAATTTTTAAGGTTTATGCCAGCGTAGTGTTTCAAAGGCATCATGAAACCGTTTCATACTTAGCCGGTACCTTTTTTTATCATTGTTTTTTATGATTATTTATTTTTTATGATTCTAGTCTACAAATAATAAATAAAAATCAGTAATATATTGAATATATATATATATATATATATATATATATATATATATATATATATATATATATATATATATATATATATATATAATTCGTAAAAAAGTCGTACGTACAACACGAATAAATACTAACTCGACTAACTCATTATTTCCATTGGTAGTGCTATATACGATTGTTTAAAAATATACTTTATGTTCTATGCCCTCTATTATTGATACTTCTATTAAAACTCTGTATAGAATCGATGATAAAAAGTTTAAATTTCTTCGAATGATATTAAAATCAGCTAAACAAAGTGTATTGCAAGTTTCCAATTGATTTTGATTCCTGATGTTCTAAAAACTTAAACGCTGCGATCAAAAGTCTCGCCAGACTCAAAGACCAAAGAAAAAACATAATTGTGACTCAAATTACTTGGGAGCTGTCGTTATCTGACATAAACTATTAGAACAATTGAGATTTTTCCCCAAAGTTTGAAAAATTTCACGAAAAACTGTAGGGAATACGTGGAGTACTTTAAAGTAAGATAGGTTTTGGAGATTCGTGTGTTGAATTTATCTTTCGATGTATCAACTTTGGGCAATTATTTTCAAACCGTCCCCAATTTGACATCCATGACCAAAATTTGAGCCAAGGTTGTTAAACTGAGGCCAGGTTGATTAACCAATGCTGGCCCTGCCTCGTTTCCAATAACAGATTTGTAGATACTATTTGAATATTTTGAAATGTTTGGTTTTTTTAAATTACCAATTTTGTTGGACACTAAGTCCGTGCTAGGATACAGTTCTTCCAAGAAAAAAATATGTGAAACTATCTGTGAACTACTCGCTCCGCTGGACAACTTCAATTTTAAATTCAAAGATTATTGTATTATATCCTTTACTTTATATGCCGCCAATTACCCTCCTTTTGTTCACAATTTTTCTAACCAATAAAATTATCAGTGTTTCTCTACTATATTTTGCGTCTCTAGTAGTTTTAAAGTTCTAAGCATACATAAAGACATAGGGGCAGACATCGGTAAGCGAATTTGTTTTATCCTATGTATTGAAGAAAATCTCTGGGGAAAAATATTCAACCCGATTATGTTAGGTTGATCTTGGTTATCTATGTAAGCCTTGCTTTTTTATTAGGCCAATAGATAATTCTCAAAATATAAAATCTACGTGAATAATGGAAGTAACGATTTCCTTTAGTGATTTTTATACGAATATATTTATATATGACTACAATTCGTTTCCAAACCATATAACAGTTTCAATAAACCAAAATTGAATGAGCAAAAAGTGAAACTTTTTTTTTATATTTATATTTTAACACATTTCATGGATATTTTTTAAACATTATTTGAATTATGTGTCTTTTTTTTTGTCTGTAAACAATGTTTCTCCATTCAAACATTATTAGCTTCTGTATTATTTGATTTTATTTTTCAAGTTCATAGGTACCTCTGGACTACGTTTGTCAGAAAAATACATAAAATTACTAGAGGAATACCCACCCGCTTTGTTGGGTTTAAAAGTTAAGATTGATAAAGATTTCTCTCGCTTATCTCCTTTCTATAACACTCGAAATAATGGTTAGGATTGTTTTACACAAGTATAATATATGTATGTTTTCTATTTTTTTAAATATATAATAGTCGTAATTATTGTTATTTTGTTTAAAGGTAAAATAAATTAATTTTACAACTTTTTGTTTTAAGTTTGCAATTCCACTTTTTATTTAAAATTATTTAAATTTAGTTGACATGTTTCGGGTTTTATCCCATTGTCGAAACTGTGAAGACATCGTTACAGGTGGCTCTTATTTATACAAAAATTTTTTTAACAATTTTTTGAAAAACAAAATACGTCATATTATATTAAAAACAAATTACGTAACAAATAGTTAGTAAAATATAATATTCAATAAAGTGTATTAGAATATACCTTCATTGAATAAGTCAAAAAATAAAAATAAAAAACAGTGAATATTGATAAAAAATTCTTGGAATTGTCTACAAATAAATAAATAAATATAAATAAATATTTAGAATATTTCTTCCGTGTCTGAAAATATAAAATTTAGATTAGTGAAAATAACTTTGATGGGAAACATTCGATTTGTTCATTCAATAGAATGTTGGGTCTTTTTTTATGTTTATGGATTTCCAAACCTTCCAACACATCCAGTCTTTGACCTTTTTTTGCTATGTGCAGTATTTCTAGCTTACTGTTTGGAATGTGATCATTTTCTATCAGGTGGTTGGCAAAAGCCGAATCTGTTCTTTTTAACCTGAAAGAGCGTAGGTGTTCTGCTTTTCGAATTTCAAACGATCGACCTGATTGTCCAACGTAGCTAGCATCACATTGGGCACAAGAAAGTTTGTACACACCTGATCTGTGTTTTTTGTCAATTTTGTCTTTATTATTGATAATCAGGTTGCCCAATTTTAGTGGTGGTTTGAAAGCTGTGTTAATGTCTTGATTTTTAAGAATATTGGAGACCCTCTCGGATGACTCACCAAAATAGGTAATGACTTTGAAATTTTCTTTGGTTAAAAGTTTTTGATGTGGAAATACCGTGTTTAAAGTTATTTTTCGCCTTCTTTTACGTAACAAGTAATCCACCCTGTTCGGATCATAACCATTATTAATAGCAATGGTTTTAATTGTGCTAATTTCTTCCATAAAATTGGATTTTGATAATGGTATTTGTAACGCTCTGTTTACCATTGATTGTTAAGCAGCCAATTTATGGTTAATGGGATGAACCGAGTCTGAGTGGATCGTTGTGTCCGTGAAAGTAGGCTTACGGTAGATGTTGAAATCCAATTTGTTCTTTGTTTTTTTGATGTTCAAATCCAGAAAATTTAATTGGTCCTCACATTCAATTTCTAAGGTGAATTGAATTTTCTTACTGAAAGAGTTAGCCATGTCCAAGAAAGTCTCCAATTGTCTTTGTGTACCATCAAAGCATATGATGATGTCATCCACATAGCGATACCAAAACTTGATGTGCTGGGTGGCTTTGTGAGCAGTTAATATTTTCGTTTCGAAAGCGTCCATAAACAACTCAGCAAGAAATGGACTGAGTGGGGAACCCATAGCGAGGCCAGATGTTTGTTTGTACACTTTTTTGTTGAAAGAGAAGTAATTTTGTCCCAAAATAATTCTTAGCATGTTTGCTAGTTCAGAAATTATTAAGGGATTGACATTTTTTTGTTCCAATCTCTCTTCAACAATTGTTATACATTCACTAGCTGGTATGTTTCCATACATGTTCGTTATGTCTAGTGACGCCAGTTTGTATGTATTATTGAATTTGAATTTATCGAGTCTCCCAATTAAGTCTAAGGAGTCCTTTATATGGTCATTTGATAGATTTATTTTGTTTCTCAAAAACACGTTTAAAAACTTTGATAACTTGTAGTTTGGACAGTCAATATATGAAACCACAGGTCTTATTGGTAAGTCATCTTTGTGTATTTTTATGAGCCCATAAAGTACAGGTGATCTTGGATTCATTTCTGCCATGTTCAGTTTCTCCAAGTTACTCAAAACAGCGGTCGAATTTTTAATGCAATTTTTAATTTCTTTTTGGAATTTGTTTGTGGGGTCCTTAGATACTCTTTGAATTTTTTCTTTATGAAAAAAGTCACCAACTTTATTGATGTAATCTTGTTTTTTCATTATTACTATCGAATTGCCTTTATCCGCTTTTGTGACAGTTATGTTAATTTGTGTTCATCAATTTTTTTGTTGATTTCTTTAATTGTATTGGTATCGGTTGTTTTGTTGTAGATCGGGATATTAGTTAGTTCTTTTTTTATTAATTCCACTGTCAGAGAGTCTTTATGGTTTTTGAGCGCAAGTTCTGAGTCTACAATTAAATTTTCAACTTGCTTATGAAATTTTATTTTTGGTGTGTATTTGGGTCCTTTGTTCAGTATCTCCATTTCTTTGTTATTGAAGACAACATCCGTTTATAAGATGGTTCGTTTTCCAAAAACGAAGTTGGTTTTGGGTTGATGTTTTTGTGTTGGATGATTGAGCTCACAAAGTTTTTCGAGTTTCTTCTTTTGTGCCAAGTATTTCGAACGGATTTTAGTATTCACTTCCCGTTGTATTTGAAATGTTAATTGATCAAATTCCAAAGGATGTAGTTTGGAACCAAGCTCGGTGTGTAAAATTTTTAAATAAATAAAAATATTATTTCGTTTGATGAACCATGACCGAGATTCTTCTTTTACCCAGATTAATTTTGCAGCATTTAAGGCCTTTGTCGATGCTATGCTATTTGTCTTTGTTTTCAATTGAACGTATTTTGGAATAACTTTTCTTCTCAGACATTCTTGGTTGAACCATATGTTCTGGGAACATTTTCGTGATTTGAGTTTCAGCCTGTAGTACAATCTTTTTTGCTCCGATAAATTCGTCGTAATTATTCATTGAGTATATTAGAAAAGAAGGCCGTAAAATATTGTATATTGACTATTTTTACAGGAATCCGTAATTTATGGCAATGCCAAGTGACTACTTTTACAGAAATCTGTAATTTATGGTTATGTCAAATTAAATTAAATTTTTAAATTTTTTATTAATATATCTTTATAAATTATATCTTATGTGTTATTCTGAAGTATGAGCTATATTGCTGTACAGTTTTATTAAAAACCATTCGCTAGTTTTAGCGTGAAAGCGTAATAAACAAACAAATAAACAAACAAACAAACATGCTTACTTTGGCATTTATAATATATAGAGATTTCATCTTATTACGTTGTTTACCATCAAAGCTGAAACTTTCTCAACCATCTCTGGTCTCCCATACAACTCAGATACTCAACGCTCCTAGGTATTGGGTAGGTTGGCTCATTTTTCCAACTGTTTTACTTTTTGTTTTTCATTTTTAAAGATGAATTATTATTTTATTGGATAAATTATTATTTCATTTATATACGAATTAGTGGCAAAAAAATTTAATGCAACTTCTCTATTTTTGTCGAAAAATCTTTTTTTTTAAACAGGTTTCTGTTTAAAGAACAAAAAATAATAATTTCGATAATTTTATTACAACAACTGACGTTAATTTAAATCGAAAAAATATTTACCAATAGGCATGAAATCGGTACCTACACGTATACCGAAATTAGTATAAATATAAAAAAAAAACAAACAAATATGTCGAATTGAATGCGTTTTTTATGTAGCCAGTTAAAAAACATGAATAAAAGGGATCCATTTGAAAAAAATAAAATTAATTTATCATAATAAAAAGAAAATAAACCCGAAAAAGAAAGGAAAAAAAATGAATGAGGTAGGAGTGTTTGTTATAACACTACACACACCGTAAAAAGTTAAGATAAAAAAAAAAGGGGTTTTGTGGGCATAATATTACTTTTAATTTTAATATTTATGGGTAAATTTTATTTCATTTGAAACCCTTTGCAACAAAAATTTCCAAACTTGAAGAGGAAAGTAATTTTTTGATGTCCTAATTTAACACTTTCGAAAATGGAATTCATGAACTAATAAAACATTTCATCTGTAAAGTATGATGGAATTTAATTATACATTTAAATTCCCTTTACCTAAAAATTTCGCATTGAAACACAAAAACGTCGATCTAGAAACTAGAGAAAAAAACAATCTTAGACAGAAAAAACTAAAAAGGGTTTTACTTAATCCAAGTCATTTCCTTGGGTTTTATCGATAAAATTATAGATATTTCAGTGGTTTTAGTGAATCGTTAAACAAAATTTGCAGATTGGGACATTTTTCTTTGACTGTTACATAAGTACAAGTTAAGCATTGATGGTTTGCATAGATGGTAGATTTTGAAACTAAACCCTTAACGGTATGGAATTAATACTGGACACAGTTTATTATCTTGAACTATTATTGGTATTCTCAATGATGACGTGGTCTTGTGGTTACGTTGTTCGCTCTTCAAAGGGAAGGTGTTCAGATCAAAACCTATCCACGTTAATGTAAAAAATCTTTAACTTTTTGTCTAAAATTAAAAATTTATAACAAGTTCCAATCGGGTGACCACGACACCTTTGGTATTTTTGCTAGATTTTCTATTATTTTTCTTTCGTATCTATTCCAAACTTTTTTAAATAAGTGTACGTATATGTATAAAGTGTCGTAATGTCGTGATCGTCAGCGTTCTTTCCATAAAAATAGTTAGTTTAAGAAGATGATGGTACGTGACACAAAGCTATTGACTGTATAGAATTAGTTTTTTTCTTATATTTTATTTAGTTTATATATGTACTTTGTACATGTGCTTGTTGGTATAAAGCTACTTAACTTTCTACAGCTATAAGCAGGTACATTGATACTATACAGGTATATTTTTATACCATGCATATATGAAATATACATAGTATATTAAGTTTCGTCCCAAGTCTGTAACGCTTAAAAATATTGATGCTACAAACAATATTTTGGTATAGGTAGTCATAGAATCACCTAATTAGTCCATTTCCGGTTGTCCGTCCGTCCGTCCGTCTGCGGACACGATAACTCAAAAACGAAAAAAGATATCAAGCTGAAATTTTTACAGCGTACTCAGGTTGTAAAAAGTGAGGTCATGTTTGTAAATGAGCATCATAGGTCAATTGGGTCTTGGGTCCGTTGGACCCATCTTGTAAACCGTTAGAGGTAGAACAAAAGTTTAAATGTAAAAAATGTTCGTTATCAAAAATTAAACAACTTTTGTTTGAAACATTTTTTCGTAAACATCACTGTTTACCCGTGAGGACGCCAATTAGGCGGAATATGTACTATACTTGATTAATTATCAGTTATGTATGTGTCACATGTTTGTATGTGTAATGTGATAAAGAAATCAACACTGACTATGCATGGTATTTCAACAATTAACTCAGTCAAATGTTTGTTTTCACTTGTTTTCATAATTTAATTGCACATCATCGAAAATAATTCTACAGATAAATTTCAAAATCCTTGTTGAGATTCTTCTTCCCACATTGGCAAACATTTACGCAAACATGGTCGTAAGAATCCGCTTGTCAATGTGTCGACAAATCTGAGAAGTTAGGACCGTGATTGTTGGTTCTATTTAACAAATGATTGTGTACTTGATAATTGAGTCAATTAGAAAAAGTTATTTGAAAAACTTTTAATAATAACTGAAAAAGGAGACACCTAGATGTTAGATAAATTCTGAAAATTTTCTATTGAAATTTATGTTTGCATTCAATTTCAGATAAGGTTAAGAATTACATGAAGTTTACCCTAATTTAAAGAGGATTTATTTTCCTGTTCAAAAGAAATTGAAAAACAACTGAAAATTTTTGTAATCCAAAAAGCTTTTATTGATTTGCATTAAATGCATTTAGTATAATTAATTGTTTTTTGACATGTAATTTGGTATCTGAAACAATACAAAACTATTCCATTAAATAATTAATGAACAAAATACTACTGCAGTAGTATTTTTAATGTTAATAAGAGACTCCAAACGACCTATATATACACCATGGTTTGCTTTCAAACCTTTAATAGCTTTAAAAACATCTAAAAGAAAATTAATAACGAGATTATTTGGATCTTTTGAATTCTAGCTCAATTTTTATTTGTAAATTTAAAAATCTTGGCCTGGCATCTTCATTCAAATGTTTGTTTTCACCTTGGTTCTTAAGTTAGTTTTCACCTTCTCTCTTAAGTTCTAGACAGATATAACAGATTCTTATAAGTGTTGAATTTGGAATGGATCTCATCTATGATAATTTCGTCGTTGTGACGGTAAGATCCCGGCGAAACGATATGCTTCGGAAGTGCAAAATTGATAATATATAGAAGTAATAATCAATAATAAAATAGAGTATTTTTTTTTTAAATTTATAATATTAAAACAAAACGAGATATAACTAATATTTCATTACGATTTGGTTTTTGGTTGTATTCATTGAAATATGTATGTAATGTGATGGTACAATGTATGAGTGATTCTGATATCTGATTTAAAATTATTTGTATAGTTATTCAATGTTAAAATTTAACTACATATTATTTTAAAAATAGAGTGTGTCATCTATCTATTGTGGCTACAAAAGAAAATAAAAAACAAGTGAAAACAAAGAATTGACTGAGTTAATTATTGAAATACCATGCATAGTCAGTTTTGATTTCTTTATCACATTACACATTCAAAGATGTGACACATACATAACTGATAATCAAGTATAGTACATATTATAAAATTTCCGCCTAATTGGCATCCTCACGGGTAAACAGTGATGTTTACGAAAAAATGTTTCAAACAAAAGTTGATTTTTGATTAGTTAATTTTTGATAAGGAACATTTTTTACATTTAAACTTTTGTTCTATCTCTAACGGTTTACAAGATGGGTCCTACGGACCCAAGACCCAATTGGCCTATGATGCTCATTTACGAACTTGACCTCACTTTTTACGTCCTAAGTACGCTGTAAAAATTTCAGCTCGATATCTATGACAAAATTTTTTTCCTAGCATCATTATTTTTAAGCGTTACAAACTTGGGACTAAACTTAATATACTATGTATATTTCATATATACATGGTATAAAAACTTGGGACTAAACTTTATATACTATGTATATTTCATATATACATGGTATAAAAACTAAAGCGGGACGTTCAATCACGATCCTTAGGACAAGACTATTTTGACAGATCAAAATTTTTATCATATACCAGTTTTGTAATATTAACTTAAAATTCAATGATGAAATGAGATCTTAAATTGTTCGGCAAGATAGTCCAAAATATCGAGATTGATAAAAAAAAGGTTGGTTTTACACTAGCCTTAAGTAATTAGCGCCGACCTAAAATTTTTGTTGATTAAATAAGAAGATTTCCATATTTTGTTTAACAAAGTACTTTAAAACATGTTTCATTTCACTTGTTTATACATCCAAGCTCAATAGTAAAATGCTCTTTGATTCTTGAATTATTTGCGTCATTCATTCCCTGAAACTAATCTCAAAAAGGAAAAAATTTCATCCCAGCTATGCACCCCACGCTTTGAATTTTACATTATGATTAAAATTACTATCCACTTTTTAGTGACATAAACCATGGTTTTTTTTAGTTTAACGATAATTTTTTCATCTTTCTATGCACACATTTGCCTTACATTCTGTACGTATATATTTCTATATATGATATAACAGTGATACCCCATGTCATTATTACTATTATATATTGTTGTATCCCATGGTGAGTTTTCAATCTTCCCTGAGTTAGTTGGTACTACCTCAATACCATATTGATGTTATTTTCAAAATCAATAATGAAAATAGCTTATAATGATATAGCTACCATATAATTTTGAAAAATTACTGAATGTAATTTATATAAAGGTTTGAAATTATTATCCAACAGTTGGAGAATTTTAATAAAATAAATGGTATTGCATAAAAGTTAAGGTGGTATTGCATTAAAATCGGAATACTTGCATAATTTTATTTGATCAAAGGAAATTCTCTCAATTCTTTTGAATAGAGAAATATACATTCTTATGCTATAGCTAGATGACCCGGTGAACTTCGTTTACTTACAATTTATTTAATTGTACCTAACTATTGATCAGCGATTATTAATCTTAATTAACCTGTAGCTCCAATTCAATGGTGGGTACACTATGTCCGTTAGTCCACCGCTAAACACAAATTCTACTACTATCTCTTGGACAAGCCTTCGGTCTTCGGCCTGAAGCCTTTGGCAGTGGAGCTTTTGCTGCTCTTGTAAATACCTATTCACAATACAAGTATCTTTTCAAATAAATATGATGGAAGCGCAAGTAAATACATAAATACATAGTAAGAAAATATAATTCCCTATTTATATGCGTTTCCACCATTTATTGCATTTAATATTTTGTATTAAATTTTTTGATGTTTCGCTTAACTTCCTTAATTTTTACATTCATAAGAACCTTCACCTGACAATATTTAACACAGCAAAGAAAGGATAAGCGAAATTGTTCCATCTATTCACGCATTTATAGATAAGTATTACTGGCATATTCAAAAAAACGTTCAAAATATTTGAAAAGAAGTTTTAAAAATAATCATAGATATTCAGCTATAATTATAATGTGGTTATTGAATTATTGTTATATAAAATAGTTGTAAATATATTTAGAAATAAAGTTTGTGAATCGTGCACTTTTGTGTTAAACATTAAAATATAGCAAAGTTTTCAAATAATTCATCTAGTGATGTTTTACTTTATTGAACCTATGTGGGGTAGAACGTTACAATATAATCGACATTTATCAAACTATAAGCATGATAATTTGAAACACTCTGTCGGTAGATATGTGATTATTAATGGCCATTAAAAGTTTCATCATTAAATTTTATCATTAGTATCAAAGCTTTAATATATCGCCATTATAACAAACAGTAGTTCGTTCGTTGTAGTCAACTAAAATGAAACATATAACATATATATTTGATATTTGACTAGCTGTAGACTAGCTGTAGATTTTCCATGGATATTTTAATATATAATCTATAAACATATATATATATATATATATATATATATATATATATATATATATATATATATATATATATATATATATATATATATATATATATATATATATATATATAACATAGATTGTCGACATTAAAATTAAATTTCTAGGGAAACGTAAAGCTTATTCGAGACAACATACATATACCTGTATATGTGTGGCATCTATCTAATTCAATGGTTTGTGATATATATGTTATAGATCTAAAGATTATGTCGGATTTTATCACGTTTACTTTGAAAGGTCCTAAAAATTGGAGGAAAGTTTATGAAAATTTACTTTTATCTGCTTTTTAAAGCCATGAGTAAAAATACCACAGTAGCTTTTGTCTCCGTTCTCAACACTTTGTAACTTTTAACCTCCAATCTAAAAAAAGGGGTGTTATAAGTTTGACCGCTATGTGTGTGTGTGTGTCTGTCTGCCTGTGGCAACGTAGCGCCTAGACGGATGAATCGGTTTATTTTTTGTTTCGTTTGAAAGGTAATTTAATGGAGAGTGGCACTCGAAAAAAAAATTGCCGATGATCTTCACAATCGGATATTAGTAAAGATTTTTAAAAACCAACTTTGTAAAAATTCGTGAAATGAGAATTCATTATCTGAAGTGATAAAAAAAATTTAGTCCGATCTCCTTTCACAATTATTGTAGTCAATAGTGATTAATAATTTTCACCTGCGAATGTAGTACAGAGATAAAAATGCGGTACCCAAATTTGTCACTATCTTACGATCCTTATCTATAATGTATGTTTTACATTGTTAATTGTAAAATATTTATATGCTATAATATTAATTTTCGTTAAAAGTTATAATAAAGTCATCTTATTATGGGTTCGTAGAAACTTGGTTGTACCATTTTATTTTTATATGCCTATATTAGATGTGTTATTTAATTAACGTTATAAAAGGATGAAAATTATACTTTCGATGGTAATATTCGAAGGAACATTTTATATTCTAAATAACATTATGAATGTTAATGAAGGCATATGTTAATAAATATAGTTAATGTACGAAAAATTCTAAGAAATTTTCATTTACGGGAATTCAATCGTGAAATGACTTTTCTAAGGAATTCAATAAAATTGAAACATAAAATGAATCAAAGAATTATATATTTAATAAAAAGTGAAAATGAACACTTGATTGAGTTAGTTGTTTAAATACCCTCCTATGTAGACAATTTGAATATCAGTGCTTGCAATATTTATATTAAATTAGAGAATATAAAAAAACAAACAAACACATTTGTGGCCTTCCAACCTCTATTTATTCTAGTTTTGAAGATTTCGAAAATTT
The DNA here is from genome assembly GCF_905475395.1 of Chrysoperla carnea. NCBI lineage: Eukaryota > Metazoa > Arthropoda > Insecta > Neuroptera > Chrysopidae > Chrysoperla > Chrysoperla carnea. Next base: position 132,929,220 of record NC_058337.1, read on the forward strand.
TTTCCAAGAGTGTTTTTGTTTTTCTCTATCTTTTATAGTTTTGGAGAAAATGGGCACCCAAATTGTTTTCTGATTTGCTCCCAGCAAAAGTTGTTTGTTTTTTCATAACAAACATTTTTGGTTTATAAAATGGGTCTACGGAGCCAAGATTCAATTGATCTACGTTGCTCATTTACGAACTCAACCCCACTTTTTATTTACTGTGTGAAATTTCAGCTTGATATTTCTTTTCGTTTTTGAATTATCGTGTTGACAGACAGACAGACGGAGGAACAGTCGAAAATGAACTAATTGGATGATTTTATGAACACCTATACCAACATTTTGTTTGTAGCATGAATTTTACAAACTCGGGGCTAAAATAAGTATACCTTGATGAATATTTCATATATACAGGGTATAAAAAATGGAAATTTTTTCACCGTCTGAGGAATGAGATATTAACTATCAAAATTTATATAATTAACATGATGAAGGGATACCGAATATAAAAAAATTGATAATTTTGTTGAAAGACGAGACAAACCTGTTCTGAGATAATCTTTTCGATTTTTTAAGAGGTACCCCATTTGAAAAATATAAAATTTTGAAAAAAAAACTACTTTACCCCAAAATCACGAAAATTTCATTTATTTGGACGTAAGATTCGCATATATTACTTCATTAATTCTCTAAATTTTTCAACTTGAGGCCTATTGAAACTTATATCTCGAAAACAGTATGATGAATCAATTTTTCACTATTGGCATTGATTTCGTTGGGGTCAAATTTGTCTGACACAATGTTATTAATTGAAGACAAAAAAATTATATTATAATTTTTCGATTTTTTACGGGATGGTACCTACCACTTTAGAAAATGTCCAAAGTTTGAGAGACTGATCGTATAAGACTTCCAGCCAGTCAACGTTTCAGTAAATAGTTTTAAAATAAGAAAAGCTGAAGTACATTTGAATTTTTATACAAATAGTTTTTTCACGTTGTAAGAAATTCAGTAGAAGATACATAATTTTTAAATAAACAAAAATAAACTCTCATTACATAATTCTTTTCCTTCATTAATTTTTATTTATTCATATTGATTGCTAAAAATAATAATATTTGTCTTGAAGGAATACTTCAAGATCAAAGAACATCTCATCACGTTTAAGTGATACGTTAGTTTTCAACACTATCAATGTCTTATACAAAATAAAACATTTGTAACTTCTTCATGTCACGATATCTTTCATCGCCTAACGTAGAATCGCTATACGAATTGCCTAACATATGTAGTTATATTATAACGACTATGTTAAATTTCCAAATGTTTCACAGCGTTGAATAAGACAATATTCAGATTCTTTTCTGGTAATTGCTATGTCGGATCTAGTTTGAGTTGGACCATATATCCGTTTTCTCTTAGGCTCCTAGGCCTTTTCCGACCCTAGAAAACAAATTGGCAAAAATAAAGAAATTATAATTGTGATGCTACAATATCAACCAATATTTGGACAAATTAAAAACAAACTAAACGGAGAAATTGTTACGAAAAGGTGAAACTTGAACATCGAGATCGAAGTCATATTTAATCATTTATTGCTTCATACAAACATTTAAGATTATATTTCCAATAAAGTTCCTTTCATTGATATTAACGCTTAAAAATATTGATGCTACGAACAAAATTTTGGTAAAGGTGTTCATTAAATCATCTAGTTAGTCCGGTTGTCTGTCTGTCTGTACGTAAACAAGATAACTCAAAAACGAAAAGATATATCAGGCTGAAATTTTTGTAGCGTGCTCACGACGTTAAAGTGAGTTTAAGATCGTAAATGAGCAACATAGGTCAATTTCATCTTAGGTCCGTTAGACTCATCTTATAAACCGTTCGAGATAGGACAACAGTTTAAATGTAAAAAAATATTTCTTATTTAAAAATTAACAACTATTGTTTGAAATATTTTTTCGTAAACATTACTGTTATAAGGGAATATCAGTTATGTGTGTGTGATACCACAGTCGTGCAATACATACATGACTGTCTATCTTAGATTGACTTACATAACGTAAAAAGACAAACGATTGCATAATCAAGACTGTCTAAACATGCTATTTCAACTATTAACTCAGTCAATTGTTTGTTTTCACTTGTATTATTATACCATGCATATATGTAATATGCAAGGTATACTAAATTTAGTCCCAAGTTTGTAACGCTTAAAAATATTGATGCTACGCTCAAAATTTTGCTATATGTGTTCATAGAATCACCTAATTAGTCCATTTCCGGTTGTCCGTCCGTCCGTCCGTGGACACGATAACTCAAAAACGAAAAAAGATATCGAGCTGAATCATAGGTCAATTGGGTCTTGGGTCCGTAGGACTCATCTTGTAAACCGTTAGAGATAGAACAAAAGTTTAATTGTAAAAAATTTTCCTTATCAAATAAACAACTTTTGTTTGATACATTTTTTCGTAAACATCACTGTTTACCCGTGAGGGCGCCAATTAGGTAGAAATTTTATAGTATGTACTATACTTGAATATCAGTTATGTATCTATGTGTCACATGCATGTATGTGTTATGTGATAAAGAAATCAACACTGATTATGCATGGTATTTCAACAATTAACTTTTTTTTTTGGTAAGTCATTTGTTTGTTTTCACTTGTTTTAATTCAAAATTGTGAACATCGCAGTTTTTTAATTCTTCATGATTTTCTTCAATTAAATATTCCAAAATTCAGGAATTCTTTCATTTTCATTTCACCAGGAAGTTAGTTTAAAATCCATATCAAACTATTTTTATATTTTAGCCATCATATTACCAACGGAATGCCGATTCTTGATAAAATAATTTTAGGGTTAGAATAACTCTGTTTTTTCCAATTTTCGCTTTATTTTTTAAATTCATCCTTGCTTCTTGTTTTACAAAACACGAAGTGTAAAAGTTACGCCGTTTGATTGCAATTTTAAAGCGTATTTCAGGGAATATGTTATAAATATGTTATATTTATAACATATTCCCTGAAATATCCTACCAAAAAGTATATCCAACTCTATCTTGGATAATAAGGATGCGACGACTGACAAACAGTAAAGAAGCAACATCATCGTTGTTTGTTTGTAAGTTCGTTTGTTTATATGTTCTTCTGTATTTCGTTTACCAAACACCATACTTTCTCTTTTGGTATGATATCACACCAATTTACCCATGTACCAACTACCAAGCAACCAACCAAACAGACCGACCCCATTAAAGTAGTTAAAGACAGGCATAACATCAAAATGAAAATATAGGTAAAACACCTCCCATTTTGTATTAGCAATAAGCAGCATAGAGCATCATCTCATCGTACAGATGCTTTTAAGTACCGCTATAACACCACTATCATCATGATCATCATCATCAACTGTGGAAGTCCACGACCCTTCCCTACTACGGGGTGGAACACCGAAACTGACTCTATTTCTATTTTTCTAACATCCTTCGATTTTATTTTGAAAATTCTGGTCTCATTCTTGAAAAAGGTTTACAATTTTAAATTGAAATCGATAGAGGAGATAACTTTTGACATTTAAAAAAAAAAGTCTTTTGACGACAAATCTATTTAAAACCATCGATCAGATGGATTGTTTGCCACTGCAATTGTTTTCCTGCGAATCTCTAGAGCAGTCGTATGCTTTTTAACCAAGCGCTGAGGAGTTTACACAACCAAGTATTGATTCATCTTTGATTCTGCGTGTGTTGTTAATCTAAATTTCCATTTACATCTTTTCACCTTGAAGCTATTTTTCCAGCCTGAAGTGGGGGCCACAGGTTACAATGGAAACTTTCAATGTGAATCTCTTCCTAGTTCAACGGCTGAAATGAAACTAAATAAACAAACATATAAGGGTGGTCTTTTGAATGAGACAGACTTCATTCTTACCCCTACTCGCTGTGGCAAATTTAATTTTGAAATATTTTATATTGCACTTTGTAAGACGCTGAAAATTTGAGAATATTATAATGAAAATTGAATAATATCATATGATGGATCAAAAATATTCTCTTTTTATGGCTTGAGCAGGCTATAGAAACCTTAATCACAATTTGTACGCAAATTAAACACGCCATTTTTAGTCAAAGCAATAGCATTGGATTAGCGGAAGATTCTTAATATGACCGGTGTCTGCAGTGGATGTGAGAACAGTAATCATTTTTGACTAAATATGGCGCACTCATCATAATTTGTTCCCGCTTAATCAGAAATTTTAACAGTATCCACCGCTATATTTATTTTTATAGACATTTGCAGCAACCAACCAAAAAATATTAACAAAAAGAGGTGTTATACGGGTGTTTCCAGCTATGTTTCCGGTTCGTGTTTAAGGTTCCGTATCCTATATCAACTAGAAATGAGGTGATGATCTTCAAACGGCTGGCCAGATTTTCTTGAATTATAGCTAAGAACATTCTCGACAAACTACCTTCCTAACAAACAGCAAATCAAAATCGGTTCATCCGTTTAGGAGCTACGATACCACAAACGAATCGATCAGACTAAATTTTATGACGGTGGTTTCTTTAAATTTTTAATTTAATATCACATAAACATGACTTGGCGAAGATTTTCAAAACTCATTTCCACTGCCCGTTTTCCATTCTGTATCTAAGCATCTTCCTTGTTGAAGACGTTATACACTGTCGTCATTGACACATAGACATAAGTGTAGCTGTAAGTGAAACAGCACCATTTTTATTTATGTTCCATTTCAACTATAAAATTCACTAAATCCCCGTATTCACAACTGGGAAGTAGAAAAAACACGGTAATATGTTGTTGTGTGAGTGTTTCATACAATTTTTTTAAAGTAGGATAACGTATGCATCTATATATAGCTGTTATAAACACCATTGAAGAACATTTACCTAAGAGGTTTTTTTTCTCTTTTTTTTTTTAAACTCTTAATACTCTTTTTTTTTTTTTTTATTAAAACAAATTTTTGTATTTGAATTGTAAATGGTATACTTTTTTTCAACTACGAGTAAAATGTGAAATTCGATAATAACCGTTGATAAGAATTATTTTGCCCTGATTAAGCTATCAAGGAAGTGCTTCTTGTTGGAGTAGACCGTGGCTTGAAAGTTCTACATCGATGAAAGTCTAGTTTTTAGAACACTAGCAAATTGTGGTGGAGGGCACATACCCGAACCCATTCCACTGATTTTTATCTGCAGTGGCACGAATGTCGGCTTGCATGTCAGTGCTTATTCAACAAACTAAAAATAATTGTATTTACATTAAAATAGTGTATTATCTCCTATATTCTAAGAAATTTTATTTGGGACAAAGTGTTTATAAAATAATGAGGGTGATTAATTTGTTGAAAACAAGAAGTAATAATTATATTTTTTAAATAAATTTTCATAGTAAAATGGGTTATATCCTCGAAAAGGAGTATTTGCGAAATACTTTATCAAAGATTTCAAATCCAGACATTAACTTTGCTTTCTCTAACCACTATGCAAGAGGTTCAATTGATAACACTCTTTTGTTTTACACAAATTTCATCGCAGGCACTTTCTTTATGCTTATTTTGTTCATAATAGATAGACTGACGCCAGAGTAACGAGTGCAAAAAATGGTTCTATTTCGCAACAAAACCGAATTTATACTCAAACGTTAATTGCAAAAATATTTTTCCAATAAATATAGTGTCATTGATATTAAAATTAATTTTCTTTTAAAGTCGTGAACCTGTAAAAACAAACAGCCTTTATGGGCCGTAATTTTTTTGCCATACTCTACTTAAATTTTTGAAATAGGAAACTCGTCGCCATGTTCGTTATTTGAATCATCCCAAAAGAAGAACAGGTAAAACAAAAACAAAAGAATACTTTGAATAAATCAACCTGTATCAGAATTAGTTTCAACATTTTTTAAACATTCTGTACTTCGAACACTTTTAAGAATACACCTGGAAATAAATAAAACTGTTATTCAATTGATGAACATCAGAAAATGAACATTTTTATTGCTAAAAGAAAGAAAACTAGATAGATCGTTTCTCTCAGTGTTTCAATAATATAATAAATTTAAAATACTATTATAGTAGTTTTATATACAGGATGATTGAAAAATATGAAATAAATGACAATCAGTTTCTTGCTGTATTAATAAACAGTGATCAGATAAGGATTGTGTATCTTTAGATTGGAATAAAAACAAAACGGCATAAGACATTAATCAATAATTCTTATTCCCATTAACAGATAGCGCTCGTTTACTCAAATTTAACAATAGTTCTATTTCCCATTCTAAGATGGCACTCGTGTAGGTACTATTCCAATACTCATTCACAGTTGAAGTACATAGTCAATTATAAATATTAATAATTTATATAAAATTTTGTTTCAATATAAAACGATTGAAGTTTCACTCATAACCTGGTCTCCAATTTTTCTAAATTCAAATATCCATATTGTACCTAGAAGGCGTTCATTTACAAGAAATCATTTATACATTAAAAAGCCATGATCCAATGTCTAAAATTAAAAAGAAATCTTATAGATAGCTCTCATAATGATTTTTTTTTATTCTTAATAAAAAATGTAAACACCTAATTGGATCACCATATATATATATATGTTTTCTAGAACACCAAATAATTCGTTAGAATACCTTATAGTACTAAAAGTACTTTACTATCAAATACATGTAGTTAAAAGATTTTATGTACAATTTCAATTACATTGAAAATTTCGATTTTAATTATAAAATTTTTATTTATACTCTTTATTCTTCTTTATCAGTAAAATGTATCATTTTCTGTCACGTTCAGAGAAAAGGTTTGATGTTTTTAAAGTCGATTTACTGATTGGTTTTTATAGCTATTTTCGTAGAATAACTGTGCGGGGGCGTAAATACTTTAAATCTAACGTATGATGTTGATATATTTTATATGTGTAAACCTATGTATCGTAAAAATTAACGTCTGCCAATTTTGGTAAGTCCTCGAACTTGTCCTGAATCTTGGAAATTATTGTAAAGAATTTAGACGAAACTTCGTAGGTATGATCCTCAATTGATTGAGTTGAAATTTTGCATACACTTTTAGTTTGGATGGCAATGTATGGTTAGCTAAGTGACGTCATTCGAAATCCAATATGGCAAACCACGCAAGATGGCGAATTAGATAATTTTTATGCACTCTCATAATATACCAGTACCAAAGAAAAAGGTTTGCTTAGAAGAATACAAATAATATAATAAATCTGATGTCAAGAGTTTTAATGGTAAACGTGGCCTGATTTTCTCGTCGCTTCTATTATATTTTACGTACATACTTTTTTTAGTTTTAAATAAAATGTTCAATTAAAAAAGTACTCTTTTAAAACCAAGCTTTTATTGTACTAAAAAGTAGTAAATAATTATTTATCATTCTTGATATTTTAAATTTAACACGTCCATCTTTTAAAAATAGTCAGGCATGAGTGACTCATAGAAATAATTATTTTCTACTTTTCAGTACAAAAGTAATTTTTACTAAAGTTTTTATCATTAGTTTGGTATAAAAACTGAACTAAGCGATCTCACGAAAAAGTTGATTTTAATTGCCAGACAGTTTTGCCGTTGCTACGCCAGTTATAAAAATCGTTTTCAAATCAGTTTTGCCAGAAATTAAAGAATGATAGAAATGATACACGAAAATGAAAAATACCGTGTTTTCATTTCCTTAGATGAAAATCGTTGCCCCATCTGCAAAAAATTTGGGCACGACTCTGACAACTGCAAAATTCTGACTGATACCACAGCTCAGATTCCAACACCTCCCTCAAACCCAATATTCAAAGCAAGCAACATTAATGAATCAGAAGAAACTATTCCTTCAAAACAAACCAATACAAACGACGCTTCATTAATATCAGTAGAAATGGATTTAACAACTTCAATCGTAAACTCTAAACAAAAAAGACATTTATCAGCTAGTTTTCAAGAAGCCGACTCTGATCCTTCCCCAGTTCAAAAAAAACCTCTACAAGTCACTCAAGATTATACCATCCCAGTCAATAACCATAGAACCAGCACCAAAAACCACCATCAAAACTACTTCTCTTAAAACCAAAAAAACAAAAGTGGGAAATACTAAGAAGAGCCTTAACGAATTAATTGAGCCTCTAAGAATATATATTGAAAATGATCCACATAGTTACCCACTAAGCTTTGATCAACTACAAAAATTTATTTCGGACTCAAAAGGAAATACATAGATTTCACATCTACTAACCAAATATTCAACCCAACCAGATCATCTATCAGAAATGATACAAACAATCCACTCCATGTCCTCAGATAGAATTGCAAAAACGCAATTAACCAATTTAATGCACAAATTAGAAGCAGAAACAGTCTCCACGGACTCCGAAATCACAACTGATTAACTTAAATAAACCAAAAAGAAAAACAAAGAACACCAAAAATAATCCAATTCAAAATAATATTTCGACCCTTCAACGAAATTTAAACTGACTTCTGACTTCGCAAACTCTCTTGAACACTGGCAAACTTACGCAATTCTCAACAGCAAATGGAAAATTTACAGCTATAGATCTTAAGAAAACTATATCAATAATAACAATAAATTTAATTTGACAATATATTACCTACTGACACTGCGTATATGACCATAGTAGTTAAACACGCAGTATAATATTCAAAAAAAAAGAATGATATTTTAATTGGTCGGACCAATATTTGTTTTACTAGTCTACATTCCGCGTTAGATACACAAGTGGTCCCAGATGTAAGACGTACTTCATCCCTACCCAAGTTCAATATGGAAAGAAATATCTGAAATTCAGCTGTCTTACCGTAAATATTGAAATCTCTCGTACCATTATTTAATACGTCATTTAATACATCTTTTCATTAGTAAATTTCTCTAATTGAACAAAATCTACCCCTTTTATTAAACAGAATTTGTTTTAAGGATTTTCAAAGATATTTTTGTGTATGCATATCATGTTTTCCCCCACCCCTCATCCCCCTAAAATCTTCCATTGTTTTTGTTGTAACTGATTAAGATTTATGTATCGTATGTAAGTATTTAATTTAAGCATACAATAAAGTTACATAACAAAAGCATATAAAATTTCTTTTCAAAAAAGGAAGTTTTCACGAATAATAAAAGATTCTTGGTGTGTGTGTATTATTTTCCCTAATTGTCTTGAAAATTTTGATAGACATTTTCATTTCTTTACCTTAAAATATTTAATAAATATATAATAATGTAAAATAATATACTTTGTAACAAATTTTACCATTAACAAAATATTTGAAACTAATTAAAATTAATTATTATAAAATTAATGTAAAAATTAGTTTTATTCTTAACTAGAGTGATACTCACCCGCTTCGCTGGGTTTAAAAGTAAAGATTGATAAAGATTGCTCTCGTTTATACCCTTTCTATAACACTCGAAATAATGGTAAGGATTGTTTTACACAGGTAAAATATATGTATGGTTTTTTATTTTTTTAAATGTATGATAGTAACAAGTGAAAACAAACAATTGACTGAGTTAATTGTTGAAATACCATGCATAGTCAGTGTTGATCACATAACTCATACAAACATGTGACACATATATAACTAATAAAGTACAGTACATATGTAAATGACTTTATAGGTTTCTGCATTACCGACCGACATTTAGTGTATAGTTTGTACACATATTATAAAATTTCCGCCTAATTGGCGCCCTCACGGGTAAACAGTGATGTTTACGAAAAAATGTTTCAAACAAAAGTTGTTTAATTTTTGATAAGGAACATTTTTTACAATTAAACTTTTGTTCTATCTCTAACGGTTTACAAGATGGGTCCTACGGACCCAAGACCCGATTGGCCTATGATGCTCATTAACGAACTTGACCTCACTTTTTACGTCCTGAGTACGCTGTAAAAATTTCAAAATTTCAAAATTTCAGCTCGATATCTTTTTTCGTTTTTGAGTTATCGTGTCCACAGACGGACGGACGGACGGACGGGCGGACGGACGGACGGACGGACGGACAACCGGAAATGGACTAATTAGGTGATTCTATGAACACCTATGACAAAATTTTTTTCCTAGCATCATTATTTTTAAGCGTTACAAACTTAGGACTAAACTTAATATACTATGTATATTTCATATATATGCATGGTATAATTATTCATTGAGTATATCAGTGAAGATGGCCGTGAAATATTTTAAATTGACTATTTTTACAAAAATCTGTAATTTATGGTAATGTCAAATGACTACTTTAACAGATTATAATTTATGGTAATGTCATATTCAATTTTTTATATTTTTTATTAATATATCTTTATAAATTATATCTCATGTGTTATTCTGATAGATATATCAGCTATATTGCTGTACAGTTTCATTAAAAACCATTCGCTAGTTTTAGCGTGAAAACGTAACAAACAAACAAACAAATAAACAAACATGCTTACTTTCGCATTTAAATTTTTAGAAATAGAGATAGAGATAAGTAATATTTTGGGGTAATTTAATTTTTCAGTTGATTTCATTTCAACTGAAAAAAATTGTTTACCAATTTTTTTCAATAGTGTTAATACGTCTGTACTAACAATTATAAATTCGTATTAATATACACCTATTTAAACTTTTCGGACTAAACTTATCTAAAGGTAACTGGCTACTATATAGTAATTGATATTCTAGTAGCTAATACCTAATTGATGTACACCTATCTAGTATGTTAGTTTTAAGTACATAGATAAATGTTAGTTAATATACATAAAGTTACTGCTGCATATATAGTTCTGTTATTAAAACATTAAATAGAACATACTGAAATTCAATCAATAGTCCAGAGGATAAAGAATACAATCAACAAGAATTTCTAGCGACAAAATTCTAATCTTTGAACACGTAAGGTATTTCTAATAATATGAGAAAAGAACGCGGTATCTTAGAAAAAGAAAAAATGTAATTTCCGTAATGTAGTTGTATTAGCACATTCAATCTGTCAACGCTACAATCAATACTATCATATATTGCTCCTCTTTATACACAGTGCAATTGTCACAGAAAGCAGGTAAATCTTCTGGATTAAATATTTGTCAAAAAGTAACCTCTGTTCATTGTTTTTTCGAAGACTAAACGATCAATTACATCCTAATTTGACTAAAAGCATTCCTAACTTGTTTATTTACAAACTAGTTTTGTTTATAAAGTTACTTTCTTTTTGCAAAAACTCGAACTACTGGAATTGTTCAAATTGTCTTCTAGATAGTATGGATTCTTATTCTTTATAAGATCAATATTGGCAGCTTTGAAAATTTGTATAGCAATTAACAGACCTTCAATAGTCCTAAACATTTTTTACAAATACCTAAACAATATTTTCCTTGTTTTCTATAATATCAAAACGATAAAAATAAAAACTTAACAATATATCGCGATAAATCCTAATATTATCGATGCAACAAGTCCGGAAAACAATTATTTGGTAAGTATTGGTTTTAGTTGAGAAAATTCAAGAAAATGTTAAATAATTTTTAAATCGCTAGCAATAAGAGAGAGTCTTTATAATAATAATAGAAATGGTCTTAAACCTCCGTTTTTCTGACATATATGCCTATAACAGAGGCCACGCACATCATTATTTGTTAATCTTTATTTATTTAACTACACCCATATTTTCAATTATATTTATGATGTGGAGTCTTATAATTACGATTTAGCATATTTCAATTACAGAAAACCTACATTGAAATTTATATGTTAGTTTATATTGAACTTAAAAGCTTTATAAACATTTCAAAAGCTTATAAAAACGATATTTTTAAGATTGTGCCTTAAGAATTAAACCAGAAAACTTATTCTCTGGACTAGTTTCCTATTAATGGTCAAATGAAAGCTTTCTACACTTTCTATTCATGTTTTAAATGCTTTTGGATGTGATAAATATAAAGTTGACTTAGCTCCTATAAATATAGTACAACTTTTAAATATTACTACAGTTGGTACAACCAACTAAACTATCAATGTTGATTTTAACTATGTTAAATATTTACATAAAACTATCATCACTCATCAAAATACAAAAATATATATGTATGGTATGTATGTTGGAGGGCAAATACAATCTGTCATAGAATCTTATTCCTAGATCCCTAAAACGTTTTATAAATTAAAAATTTCACTAGATTTACTATAACTTATTTATTTTCAGAGGCCTTTTCAGTAAAAAAAAAATTATATTTTTTGCATAATTGCATATCTATATTACTTAAGAAGATATGCAAGGATTTAATAATACTAGGGATTTCAATAAAACTTTATAAATACATTTTTTGATTAACAAAGTTTCCAAAAATCTCAAAAAATTCCTAGGTCATCGGACTTCTTATTATTATTATATCGTTCAAAGTTGGTTGAAAAAATGATGAATTATATAGATTATTCTTCTCAATTGGATATTTCCTATATCAAAAAATCTAGAAAATCTATTAATTTAATTATGAGTTCATCGAAGATCCATCATTTGATGAACAGGGACGACTATAATTAGAGAATTCATGATTGAAGAGTGATATCTATATTATCAAATTTATAAGCATCACTTCCACACAATATATTATATATTTTTGTAGTTGCGTGGTATTGTAAAGCCAAAAATAACTCCTTATGTATGTACCGTGTAATAAGTCAAAACTTTTTTTCAATACTGTATGTTTACAATCACCTTAATTAAAAATAGCCATGGACATTTTGCGATAGAAAACCTATGATAGGCGTGTTTATAAATCAATAAAATTTCATTAAAAATATGTCTCATTTGGTTATCATATAGATAAATTTCAACCTTATACCGTCTCCTGTACAACTAGAAAATGTCTAGGCTAACGAAAAAATGCCTGAGGCTACTATTAGCCTTCGATACATTTATAATTTAGTTTCTATTTATGCATTACTCGAAAAATATCTTTACTACCTAGAAAGGTGTAACATGTTAATTTACATTTGTACAAGACAACTTGCATGTTTTAAATTACTCAAAGTTTTTACAAAAAAAAAAAAATTAAAATAAAAAATTCATTCTTCAGAATTTTTAATATAAATAAAAAAATAAAAATTGAGTTCTTAGAAATAATTGGAAAAGAAAAGAAACTATGTAAAAATAACATTTCTATAAAAACTATGTGAAAATTCTGGGCTAGTTGGAACCGTTTTTCAATCACAAATTTAAGAGATAAAAATCAGTTGAGAACTGCACTCTATTTGCACCGTATACACATATTATTCATTGGATGTGTATTTATGGCAGGGACAATCAAATCAAACCCAGCGCTTCTGGTGGATAACTTTGGCGTTAAAGGGGGTTGTTATAACTAATGTTCAATTCTCTATGTTGGTATATTAAATGTCAAATTAAAAATATTGAAAAATAACAATTAGTTAAACTTGTTGCATTAGAAATTGTGAAAATAAGAATAAATGTCAATTAATATAATGACTTGTTTAAATTAGTTTGAAAATAACATTAAATTTTCAATGTAAACCATATATGCAATACATAGAATGTATGTCATTCCATAAAATTATATTAATAAAGTATTGTTTACTATTAATTTAGTATTGTAAATTATATTAATATAGAAAAGTATCGTCGCCATTTGCGAACTGCAAGTTTCTCCTGAAAGAGGATATTCTGAAAAAGGCCAATCTTAGATGGAGGGAAGAACGTGCTTGTGGTACTACAAGACAGAAATGGTCTGAGTTCAATCGCAGGCGTTCCGAAGTTCTCATATCACTTCCAAGGGCCTCTGTTCGCAAACTTGTTGCGGCTATCACAGGACACTGGCTGGGCGGCAAGCATGCTGAACGCTTAGGCCTGGCAGTGTATCATGACTACTGCAGGAGCTATCACAGTGGTGACGAGAAGATGGACTTACTTGAGCCAGCCTCTCTTTGACGACCTCTCCGACCTAAAGTCAGTCGACGTCAAAGCCCTCCTGCTGTTCTTAAACAGCTCCAAATGGTTCATGGAGTAGTGGCCGGGGATAGTCCAACCCATTTACGCTATCACAACGGACCCTATGGTCTAAGTGTGTCCCACCCAAGGACAGCCACTCTAATCTAACCTAACCATCGTCGCCAAGGAAACGCCTCCAATAAAACTCATGTACGGTACGAATGAACTAATCAAAATTACCATCAGCTAACTTAAACGACTTATTCCGTCTTAGAAAATGACTCAACAATATTTCTTATAATTCAGAAATTTTTAATTTATTAAAATATTTCTATGAAAATCAGTGATTGTATTCTGAAGTGTCACGATATTTTGAAAATAACATTCGTGACTACGTAAAAGTTAATCAAATCGTCATAAAGTTTTTTTTTTCTTTTTATTCTTATAAAAACTTTTTATATAAAAATTTAAATAAAATAAAATTATTATATAAAATAAATAATTTATCATTTAATTTATTTAATTTATCAATTCAATCGTAGTATTACGGCAATACATATATAATACAGCAGGATGCATAAGGAAGTGTACAAGTAGTTGTAAAAGTTATAATTAGACTTAAATTTCTTGGTTCATATACAATCTCTTTATGGATTTTTTTGGTAAAATCGATTTGTCTAAGAATAAGTATCTAAGAATATTTCCAATTTTTGAAATGATCGGTATAGATATTTCCAAATATATATCCTACCTAGAATCACAACTATTTTTTAAGATTCTTAAGCATTTTTATGTTTTTGGAATTTTTGAATATCGATTGATCTTTTAATTTGAATCTATTTAGTCCATGATGAGTTTTTTTAATTTGAATCTATTTAGTTCATGATGAGTCAAAAGTAACAAAGTCAAATAAATGGTCGCAAATTATTAATGATTGATAAGTAATCCATCAAGAATGTAATAGCTATTATATTGTATATCTCCTTATACACCACCTTGTATATTTTATAAATTATTTAATTGTATAAATATTTATTTCAAATATTACACAATTTATTTTGTTGATTTTAATAAACTTTTTTTAAAGATTTTATTGAAGAAAATAAAAATAACAATAAAAAATACATACCAATATTATATTGTATATAAAATGATGCAAAAATTGAATCACTATTGAAACAAAAGTTGCGTAGCCTAGACAGAATCGAACTTATATCTAATTCGATATCTAATTTGATTTAGCCAAACAATAGGATTACACAGTTTCGACATGAGATGATGAAATGTTATAAAAGTGATAAAAGTGAGGTACAGAAATGATTAGCTAATTAACTGTTGTTAAACTTATTCAACCGGTAAAGTGTATGTGTATGGCCATGGCTTTTTTTAGGCACAACTTCAGACTCTTATGAATCTGCCCGTCTTTGGGAGTAAACTTTCTTGAGTTTTTTAATTTTTATCTTTGGATATTTTCTAAATTCTACGCCAAACTCTTTTCTTTAATTTCAACGTTAATGTACGAGATTTAATTTATAAAAGTAGCAGTGTTTTACTTTTTAATGTAGGTATAGAATTTTGAGCGATTATCATTAATATATCCCTTCTATCAACATTTGTTATTCGCAACGAGCTAAAATTCCAAATTTTAATGATTAATTAAGATTTTACCCATAAATTTCCGTAAGGTCCAACTAACCTTAGATATTTGATATTCTATTTTACTTACAAGTTAGACAAGTTTACTAGAATTACGAACAGCTATACTATCACAAATAGCAAATCGTTTTCGATTGTCTCATTTATAATGTCAATCAGTATATAAAAATATTTAAATAAAATCTTTTTAAATAAACATTTATCTTATTGAATGCTCATTTGTATTTAATTTATAAAAAGTAAATTGTAATTCGAATGTCATAAACTTTTTAATAATAATAACTTTCTTTTACACGACAATAATTGTTCGTAAATGTTTTTCCTTTTAATTTACGGTTCTTAAAGTCTGCATCATTACTCATTACTGTGATTTTTTTTTGCTTAGAAAACCTTTTAACTTTTCAAGGCGTTGCGTTTGTTTTGGGAGAAGTAGTATCTCTGTTTTGAAATATTTTTCTTTTATAATTTAAAAAAAGTATTCATTTCTAAGTTCTAAAATCATTAAGGTTGGTTTGACAGTATTTACCCAAGTCATAATAAATTTTCTCTTAAAGGAATTAAACTTTCAACCTGTTATTTCAATTTATTATTTAAATTTAAATAGCATCTTCAAGAACTTAATCTGATTTATGTAATTATGCAATTACTGCAAATTATAAATTATCATCTTTTGTACTTAATAATAATAATAATAATAATAATGGGGTTTAACCTCCGTTTCTCTGACATATACGCCTATAACAGAGGCCACCCACATCATTATTTGTGAATCTTTATTTATTTAATTACAAATTATATTTACAATTACATTTTTGATGTGTGTGGAGTCGGTTACTACGTTCTTCTCCAAGCGACGACAATGTGATCAATTCTGCACTCCCATTAATTATAATTGTTCACACTGCCGCTGCCTGGATTCGAACCCGCAACCTAAGTCTAAGTAAACTTACATCTTTTGTACTTTTGAAGTATGACGAACGGTTTTCCTGAAATTTTAATCTTTTTATAATATACCAGATTTAATTTATAGAGGCAGAACTTTTTTACTTTAAGTTGACGATTGTTTAAGTTAGCTCTTCCAACTTTTTGAATCGTTATATCCCAGAAACGGTGACTCTTAGGAAAAAAATATTCAGACATTTTTATATTTAATTATCTGATCTCTACAATTTTCATCTGAGCTAATTTTGTGATAAAACTTGCCATTTTGTTGAAAATCACGAAAAACTTGTTTTTGTGACATTTGACTTCGCTTAATTTTTTTCCACATCTCAGATCGATGAGAACTTTTTAGATTTCATTTAAGATGGCATTTTGATCAATCTCACCAAATTTCAGCCGTGTACGAATTTTTGTACCTTCGGATGTTTAAATTGACCGACTAAACTAGAGAAAAACAGTATATATTTCATACAGGTGAAAAACCGAATGGTTATTAAATAAAACTTAAATAAATCTTTGTTAATCTATATATATAAAAAGAGAGTGTTTGTTTGTATGTCCCCGATTTTCCCTAAAACTAACCATTGACCTTCGGTAGGGGATTATGTCATTGGGTAGCCCTTAGGCTTCCATTGTGAATAAGGGAGTTTGGTGGGGGTGGAATTAAAAATGATCTAGGAATTCATAGAAAATAGATTAAAAAAATAGTTCTAATAATTTTCAATAGATGGCGCCACTGTCAATAGTACAATTTTCACTGGATGGCGCTACTGGCGCAAATGTCTTTCGATTTTTCTCGAAAATTCTGGAATGTTCCATGGATTTCTATCGAATTTTCTAGAATTTTCTCGAACATTCTGGAATGTTCTATGGATTTCTATCGAATTTTCTAGAACTTTCTCGAATATTCTCGAATGTTGTATGGATTTTTATTCAATTTTCTCAAACTTTCTCGAACAATCTGGAATGTTCCATGGGTTTCTGTCGAATTTTCTAGAATTTTCTCGAACATTCTGGAATGTTCTATGGATTTCTATCGAATTTTCTAGAATTTAGAACTTTCTCGAATATTCTCGAATGTTGTATGGATTTTTATTCAATTTTCTCAAACTTTCTCGAACAATCTGGAATGTTCCATGGGTTTCTGTCGAATTTTCTAGAATTTTCTCGAACATTCTGGAATGTTCTATGGATTTCTATCGAATTTTCTAGAATTTTCTCGAACATTCTGGAATGTTCTATGGATTTCTATCGAATTTTCTAGAACTTTATCGAATATTCTGGAATGTTCCATGGGTTTCTATCGATCTTTCCCTTACTTTCCCGTACACACAGAGAGTGTAGACATAATATTGGGATCGGTAAAAAATTCGATAGAAATCCATAGAACATTCCAGAATGTTCGAGAAAGTTCATTTAACAATTTTGATATTTAAATGTGCAAATACAACCCAGCGAAGCGGGTTTAACAGCTAGTAAAACAATAAAATGAAATATATATAATGTGGTTTAAGCAAATAATGAGGATAAATTGTGTATAAACGTTGTCAGTTTAATAAAAGCTTTATACGAACAAACACAAGACCATCCAAGAACCCTTTTTTTACTGTTTTTAAATTAACTCCAGATTAAACACTGTAAGATTAACGTTTAAAAACGTACGCATTGAATGTACAGTTAATTTTTTATATTTGATGAAATGTTTTGAGAGTGAAAAGATCCATTTGTTTCCAATGGGACCATTACGAAGAAATAAGAATATCCTATTTAAGGGAAACGTCAATTAAATCAGATCACACACAAATCTAACCAATCTCAGAGAAAAATAAATATAAAAAAAAACATTATTATACTTTTTAATTCAGTTAGGCTTACGCTTTTTATTCAGTTTAGGCTTCTTCATCATCTATTTTTATACCATACATATATGTAATATGCAAGGTATACTAAGTTTAATCCCAAGTTTGTAACGCTTAAAAATATTGATGCTACGAACAAAATTTTGGTATAGGTGTTCATAAAATCACCTAATTAGTCCATTTCCGGTTGTCCGTCCGTCTGTGGACACGATAACTCAAAAACGAAAGATATCAAGTTGAAATTTTTACAGCGTATTCAGGACGTAAAAAGGGAGGTCGAGTTCGTAAATGAGCAATATAAGTCAATTGGCTCTTGACCTATGGGTCCGTAGGACCCATCTTGTAAACCGTTAGAGATAGAACAAAAGTTGAATAACTGTTCCTTATAAAAAAATAAGCAACTTTTGTTTGAAACATTTTTTTGTAAACATCACTGTTTACCCGTGACGGCGCAAATTAGGCGTAAATTGTATAGTATGTATTATATAAATTGTATATGTATGTGCAATGTGATGTGATGAGTAATCAACACTATGCATGGTATTTCAACAATTAATTCAGTCAATTGTTTGTTTTCACTTGTTTAATAAATTGAAATCACTTTTTGCTAAAATTTCATGATCGAAGAAGTCTAGACGAAGAGATTAAGCTTCGGAAACCGTTTTACCATAATTCCTCGACCAATAGGAAAGTTTTTTCAAAAGGAGTTTTTATTTGGTAAAAAAACATAGGGATTTGCGAGCCTATTACTCATAACTTCACCAAATATCAACTTTAAAATCGAAAAAAAGTTATAACTAAATGTAAAAACGACTATTTTTCAAGTTTTCTCGGTATCTATGCAACCAAATCGGACTTACCAGACCTCAATCAATAGAATTTTATCGATTATCTTAGCCATTGATTAGCCGTAAACAAAAACATGTTTCTTACCTTATTTTCTTCTATAACACCGTATTTTTTGTTTTCTGATAGCAATTTTGTCTAATTTAACATAGATTCTCCTTCATAGATTCATTTGATTAGAATGTGAAGAAGTGTCTTTTATTTATAAAATCCGTAGTATTCTTTTAAACACGAAATCATTGAGAATTTTTTAAAGTTTTAAAAAGCACCCTGTAATATGTTAAACAAAAATGAGTTATTATTAAAAATTACTGGTTATTCGATTACTAACAAATTCATACTTAGGTTTGCCACCAAATTCCAAATTCATGCTGGAGAAGAACCAGTAGCGGATTAAGGCTGAATGCCGCCCTAGGCCCGGTTTGATATGCCGCCCTCTCAGCCGTTATTTATAGGAAGATTTTTAACATTTAAACTTTTGTTCTATCTCTAACAATTACAAGACCCCAATTGATCTATGTTGCTCGTTTACGAACTCAAACTCACTTATTACGTCCTGAGCACGCTATAGATTGATATCTCTTTTTGTTTTGAGTTATCGTGTTGACAGAGAGACAGATAGACAACCGGAAGTAGATTAATTAGGTAAATTAATGAAGAACTATATAAATAAAAATTGTTTCAGGGTTATGTACATTGTAAAATGAGATTAATTATACTGAAAATACAAAAATTTCACTGAAAATACAAAAAAGGTACATAAGTTCTCAAAATTTTTCAATTCAGCATTCTGTTTTTATTTTTTTAATAATCCATAATATTTATGGATAAAACTAATATTGATAAAAGCCAATTGATCTATTAAAAAATTAACATTGCGGCACATTAAAAAGTAACTTCAATCATTAGATTATTCAATAAACTTTATTGAAAAAAATTGGGATTGCCTTTGAAATGGTTTGCTTTTAAAATTTTGACGTTTCGAATATTTTGCCGCCCCTAAAATTGTGCCGCCCTAGGCCCGGGCCTCACGGGCCTAAGCCTAAATCCAGCACTGAAAAGAACTTTTTGTGACTTTTTTTATGACTAATAGTGTCCTTGTTTTTGAATATAATGAATATAAAAATTAAACTATACAAAACTATATACAATGTATCATTAAATATTTTTTTTTATAAAACAAGTTCTGTTTCTCATAGATTAAAATTTTTTTTTTTTTAAATAATATTAAAACAGTATAAGCAATAAAACAGTAGATAATTTTTTTAACATAAATATTATATTTAATATTTTAGTATTATATTACATATTATATTCATATAATATATATTGTATGCCTTTTATACCATTTATCATTTATAGAGTCAACATTTCATACTTATAAATATAATAGATTATATTGTACAAATTAATCATTATAGAAAATTATATATAATGGGTAAGTGTGTATAACGTGATTATAAACGAATATATAAGGGTTCGAATTAGTTGAACAATTTAGTCATAATTCGATTTAAAACAAGTGAAAACAAACAATTGACTGAGTTAGTTGTTGAAATACCTTGTATAGACAGTATTGATGAAGCAATCGTTGGTTTTTTGACGTCACGTTAATTAAAAAAGATATCCACTTTTAAATAGCTGATACACACACTGATATTCCCATATTAATGCATACTATAAAATTTGCACCTAATAAGCGCCCTCGTGGGTAAACGTGATGTTTACAAAAAAATTTTTCAAACAAAAGTTGTTTATAAAGAACATTTTTTACATTTAAACTTTTGTTCTATCTCTAACGGTTTACAAGATGGGTCCTACGGACCCAATTGACCCATATTGCTCATTTACGAACTCGACCTCAGTTTTTAGGTCCTGAGTACGCTATATATCTTGAGATATCTTGATATCTCTTTTCGTTTTTGAGTTATCGTGTCCACAGACGGACGGACGGACGGACAACCGGAAATGGACTAATTAGGTGATTCAATGACCTATACCAAAATTTTTTTCGTAGCATGAATATTTTTAGGCGTTACAAACTTTGGACTAAACATAATATACTATGTATATTTCATATATACATGGTATAATAATGGAGATCGTTTTTTCATTGGATAGGACAAAAAAAAAGAATTTTACGTAAAAGAAGAACGAAGAGATCGTGAAAAATCTATCCATTACCAAATTTCATACCCATATATATAGTCCACTAGTCCACATATACAATAGTCCACAAGCCCACGACTCAAAATTTACTATTGTTATTGTGTTCTTCATGCTCTGGTATTCTTTTCTTTCTGTCCATGCTTCGAACTGTAAGGTACCGGTTTTTTTGCTCAGACAGGTAATCGATTAATAAATGAGAAAACATTTATATTGTAAAACTTTCCACATAACACGATCAATCAAAATTCATTGGCAAATTTTACGGTGTCACTCGACGCCTGGTTTTATAGAAGGCAGGGGGCTTATTAACAGGCTTTTATTCGCTGTACTTGTAAATAACTAACAATGTTATAAAATCAAAGAAGTCAATTTTAACCTACTTTTAGTTGTCTGCTAATATTATTTTTATTAATTTAATAATATTATCTTAAAATATTAATTGTACTCAAAACAAAGAGATGTAGCTAGAGTGTCCGCTACTCATGTAAAAAGTATCGAAACTCATCCTCGCTATTAAAATTTATTTTATTATATTTTGTTACTCAAAGAGTACACAATCTTTAACTTAACGAGACTAAAAAATAATAAAATAAATTAAAGTTTAAGAAATACGCCTTATTGTACAAAAAACTGGACAATCATTTCATTGTAATTGTTATGTAAAATTAAAAGCGTGGGGTGGTCGATATCTATCAAATCAGATAATTTATATCCCACGCTTTGAATTTTAATTAAAATTATTAATCACTTCTTAGTGCAATAAAGTTTTTATAGTTTTCTAAACTATAAATTATATTTCATTTGTTATTCGCTTATCTTTTTGCTAGAATAACAAACTAAAATGTTTTTCAATTTCAGGCTTGGAGACCATAATCTTAAATTTGGGAAAAGAACGCCCCACTTTGAGAATTCTTCACATAAGACGCTAATCACCAGGACATAATGAACGTATAAACGTGTTTTGGGAGTATGCTTGCGGACTACTTGGAAACGTTACCTACAGCAAATACTAATTTCACTAATTTCAGGAAACAACGTACTTTGTACGACGTCCTTTTAAAACTTGTTGCAAATAATAACCAAAAACGTAAGAATGGCTTTCTTTTTGATAATTATTCGAATTAAAATCCATTTTAAACAATTAGTTTCTCCAGCACGTTAATTGACATTTTGCCTACGGACCATTTAAAACATTATAATTCCTGAATGTGCTAAGCAATAATAAAACATATTAGTAAGGCACGTGACTCTATTTAAACATTTGATGCCAAGTAGTAACTTTACCCTCTTAAGCTTTTTTTTTGTATGTGTGTGTCTTTTGATAGAAGGATGGATCATAAAGTCACGTGTCGCGGATACAGTGTCGTCATAGTCAATATTGTGTACTTTAGTTGATTAGATGTACAACGAACCAAAAAGTACTTTTCCCAATTATAAAATATTAAGGACCCTTCATTCGCCCCTTTTATAACTGTACAATGAATGTGTAGTATATGTTATATTCCGATTTGACTAATATTTATTTAAAACATTACGTTTCAAGTGATTGATATTATTTTTAATTTTCTGATCGAAACTTTTTGTTTTCACCCCCTGAAAATCGAAATTAGAACTTTTTTAATGTTTCGACGCTTTGAATTGTTCGTTATTTGTTATACACTAATGCTACGAGAGCTAATACTATTTTCGAGACATTATTTTAAGACGTGTGAATTTCGGAGATTCCTTTCCTTTCTGGCTTAAGGTTGGGATGAAGTTCATCTAGCATGTTACGGAATTTGTGTGTAATTCTTCAATTAGTGCGCATTCCTGAAAAATGCTTGCGAAAACTGCTGATTTCAAGGTCATTTAAAGGCGATTTTTTTAAATCATTTTTAATGTCATTTTGGCAATTGTGTTTTAAGATTTGAGTACAAAATGTCACAAATATCAACCATTATCTTCGATAAAATGGGCATTTTTTGTTTACCAAATATTTCCTGCGACTGGTCCGATCAAATCTCTCAAAAAATGGGTGTTATAAATTTGACCACTATGTGTGTGCGTCTGTCTGTGGCATCGTAGCGCCTAAACGGGTGAACCAATTTTGATTTTTTTTGTTTCGTCTGAAAGTTAATTTAATGGCGAGTGTTTGCCGGACAGAAATACGGTTGCTTTTACAAAACCCTCGAACAACTGCTCTCAGGTGCAAAACGTACTTTGGCCTATTCAAGTTCTATAACGAAAAAAATACCCAAAATTCAGCCGTCTCTAAACAAACTCTCGAAAACGTTGCCAGACTCTTCTACCAATAATTTATAAACAAATAGAAAATATATTTATCAGAAAATTATAAGACTCTGGTCTAAAGGTATTATCCACGACGAATTGTTATATCTACAAAAAAGGGGGAATAGTAACATACGCACCAAAAAAAAAGGATATATCATCCTTATTTTTCAATGTTTATTGTTGTGAAATATGTGTTCTCTTATTGCATAATGTCAAGGATTCCATATCAGTAAGAGGGAGAAACGTAAAGTGATTGTGGGAGGGGGGAGATATGGTGAAATAAAATTATTATTATTCAACATTACTTCATACAGACATACGTTATTTACTGTCATGGTTTTATTCATATGAAATGGGATAGTTCCTTTTAAAGGATGTGATAAGATAAATGTTCTTTGCAAATTTTAATGATTTCATGGTCATTTCCTTGGAACATTGATAATTAAAAGAATTCTGTTCAGCTAAACTATCAAATTATTTTTAGTAACGGGTTTTTTCACTGGGACTTAACAAAAGTTTTTTTCTTTTTGTTATGCAATTTGTTTCTTTTGATGGAATCGATGAAAAGATAAACTAAAAATTAAAAAGAAAATTTAAAAAAAATTTTTATCAAAAAGAAAACCGACTTAAAAAGAAAAACTTTTTAAAAACAAATTAAAATGCACTAAAAGTAAAAAAATAACGATAATATAATGTAGTTAATATTATTGTTATTTTAAAAGTCGGTGTCAGCCAAGGAAACAACTCTGACAGCACAGTTTGCTACATTAGCTTAGTTGACACCGACTCCAAAAATAACAATAATAATTATAACTACATTATATTATCGTTTTTTTTTTACTTTTTAGTGCATATTAATTTGTTTTTAAAAAGTTTTTTTTTTGAAATCGGTTTCTTTTTGATAAATTTTTTTTTTTTTTTTGTGATTTTTAGTGAATCTGAAGCACACTAACTAATTTGTCACTAAAAAAAGAATAATCGAAATCGGTTGGCGTGATATTGAGTTATTCATCCTCTTGACGTGCATACTTAATGCAAATTTAAGACTTTGATGGTTTTCTCATGGATACCCTTATCAGAACTGGACCAAAAGGAAATAGGACCACACGGTAAGCACCAGCTTTAAATAGATTAAGAATAATCAATATCGGTTCACCCAGTCGATAGTTCTGAGATAACACACATAAAAAAAATAAATACCGTCGAATTGTCGACCTCCTCCTCGGTTAAAAACAAATCCAGTAGTTTACAAAGCAACTTAATATTCGAGATCCATTAAAATCTAGTTCAGCTGAAATTTTCCCAATAATGGGCCCCGACTGTTAAACTCGTTATGGACTTGTTATTTTCTTTTCAATTTTTATTTAACGCAGTTGGGGTTTTATTTTTTAAATTAAGTTTATAATAATTTTTAAATTATTTTTTTTTTAGTTTTAATAAACATAAAGATAAAAAAGAGAATATGCATGAAGTTTTTTTTTTCGCATTTTTTAACAAAATAGTTATATTGGGCAAACAGATGCAACAGATACTATGACGTGCTACCATAGCTATTCCATGCTAATTTGCTAGAAAGGGATTGAAACAAATCTTTGAATCCAACTTTGGCGAGTATATTCGACGAGAATACTTCGCGAGGATATGAATGCAGGGTATCAATTGATGAAAGTGACATCCAAATCACAATCTTAGCTCATTTCTCGGGCTGGGCACCTGTTTAAATGGAGTTTATCAATTTTATATTGTCTCTTTCCTAAAAATATTATTTATCTTCAAATTTTATTTAAATATTAACTTGATTTATATTTTAAATTAAATTTCTATTCACTTTATTTTCAATCTCAATTCCCGCATTGATTGCCCGCTCCAATTTCGTCAAGTAATTAAAATATTTAATTGAGATATCTTATTTAATAATACTTGAAATCTACAATGAAAATATCGCATCTGGTCATATATCCTAGCTTTGGCTGTTTTGTCGATATTAATTATATTTAATCTATTATGTTTCAAAACTTATTAAAGGATAATAATTAAGGATTATTCTCTCTATTCTCTGTTATAGTAATAAGTAAAAAGAGGTCAAAACCAAAGTATTAAAATTATAGCCATCTGGTCATTATAAACTATACTGCGTGTATCAGAATCAATAACAGTTTAAGAATACTTAAAAAACATGGTTTAGAGCACTAAAAAGGGGATAACAATTTTAATATTAATGTAAAACTTAAATTCAAGCACCCCACGCCCAGATTTTTTTATTAAAATTATTGTTTCTTTTTTCAAAAATTTCTCTACACCAGCTTTATGGCTCATTCCGTACCACTGCGTATGAGTCGAACTTTAGGGAAAAATAATGTGATGTATTTTTATACCATGTATATGAAATATACCAAGGTGTACTAAGTTTAGTCCCATGTTTATAACGCTTAAAAATATTGATGCTACGAAAATAATTTTGTCATAGGTGTTCATAGAATCACCTAATTAGTCCATTTCCGGTTGCCAGTCTGATTATTTAAAAACGAGTATTCAAAAACGAAAAGAGATATCAAGATGAAATAGCGTGCTTAGGATGTAAAATGTGAGGTCAAGTTCGTAGTTGAGCAACATAGGTCAATTGGGTCTTGGGTCCGTAGGACTCATCTTGTAAACCGTTAGAGATAGAACAAAAGTTTAAATGTAAAAAATGTTCCTTATAAAAAATAAACAACTTTTGTTTGAAACATTTTTTCACTTTTTATCCGTGAGGGCGCAAATTAGGCGTAAATGATATAGCATGTATTATATGAGAATATTAGTTATGTATGTGTGACATGTATGTATGTGTAATGTTACAATGTAATCAGCACTGTGTAATTAAAATGGTATTTTAACAATTAACTTAGTCAATTGTTTGTTTTCACTTTTTTTAACATAAAAATATTATTAGTAAATATATTAAACTTGCTTTTATATTTTTTGGCTTACCACAATCGACAAAACTGATAGCCGGAATCAACCGGTAGCCTATTATTGCCGTATATTATTCACCGTTTATTCTGATACACCCAGTATACAATATTGGTATTGTATCATTTTAATCAAATTTTCCTCCAAAATGTTAACGTAGATATAACCATAAAATATATTTGACCAACGATATTGGTTACATATTTTAATGAGATATATTTTAGTGGTTTATACAATAACGTATAGTTTTGTAGAAGTGGATGGGTGTGTTGTTATGAAAGTGGTGCTAGTGGGAGTTCATTTTAGCGTAGAATGAAGAATGATATTTGTAAAGTGGCCAAAAGTTCAAAAATCAAAATCACTAAAAATTGGTTTTTCTGTCTTCTTTTTGATTGATTTTTTTTAAGAGAATTTGGCCAAAACAATACGATCATCATTCAGGTATCATAAATTATGACAAGCTGTAGAAATTGTAACAAAAATAACACGATAATCCAAAGATTTGTTGAGTAAAAAAAATATAAATTGTGCCCAGAGCACGTACAAATTAGTTGGTCCAGGCGCTGGTATTGAATCCAAGAGATCCGGGTTTGACTCCAAAAATTTTTGTTTTAGAATTTGATGAAACTCGGTAGATGGGGTAATTTTGATCCAAAAAGTATAAAAATCAGGTTAATTTAATCATTGGATGCAGAGATTCTGAGATATCGCAATGTTTGGATCCATTTTAGCCCGTATCTCAAAAAATATTGGCCCAATCAGCAAATGAACCCGATTTTTGTACTTTTTGGGGGTATGGAAAGAATCCCTTGGAAAGAATCGGAAAAATGCAAAAAAATTTTTTGTTTCGGAATTTGATGAAATTCGGTAGATGGGGTAATTTTGATCCAAAAAGTATAAAAATCAAGTTAATTTAATCATTGGATGCAGAGTTTCTGAGATATCGCAATATTTGGATCGATTTTAGCCCGTATAAAAAAAAATATTGGCCCAATTTCATATATACATGGTATAAAAACATGTGTCCCCAAAATTTCACGAATACCCTCTATATAAATATATTTAATTTATTTTCATAATAATATTAATTCCCAATCAATTGCATATAATATACTCTTATTTTTATTAAAATTGACTAAATATGGGTTTTATATATTTTAATTATTCATTTATTATAGTTAGCTGCTAATAAATGAAAATTTTATGGATTAGCATCAATTTAAAAAAAAAAAATAGTTTTAAGCGTATTTATTTTATTATTTGATGGAATTAATTGGATCATACTAGAGAGAGTTAATTTTTCAAATATTATCCAAGTGGAAAATAGAAATGAAAAATCAATATTTAATAATTTAAATTTTTTAATAACAACATTATAGTTTAGTAAATTTATTAAATTCATCATTTTTGATGTTTTTTGAAAAAAAAGCTATTTTAAAATAATTACCAATTGACCCGTGTGAAATACCTAATCTTTTGTTCCTTGACATCTCTCTCGCTATGAGGCTCTTTTACTTTGTTTCCTTGAAGACTGTTTCTGGTCTAGCAGTAAACTTTTGTCTCAATCAGATGTCGCTTCTCTGAGGTACCCGAGGCTAAGAACAGTGAGAAATATCTACAGTAATTAACTTTATTATAATTTATAGGCAATTTTATTACAGATATGATTTACAAGTTACATTATGAAGAAAATTAATTCTTAATATTATTTTTCTAGCCTGTTTTTTCCGAAGTGGTACACTTTTAAGCAAGCACGATAAGCTCGAAAATGAGGGGTAAATCATGAACATTGATAAAGGACTAAAGAAGATATCACGAGGACAGAAAAAAAGGATGGAGAAATTATATATAACATAAAAGCAAAAATTACAAAAAATATAAAAAAAATAAATAACAGGGACAATTTTTAAGTATTCGATTACCTTTTATAGGTCGGTGAAAATTATGTTCAAATTTGGTCCAACTTTTTTTTTTCCTTTTTTTTTTTGGCTAATATCGGTACGCCACTAATAATTTATTTTACTTTTTCAATTACATTATGAAAAAAGATTTCGAGAGAGGAAAATTTGCAGTCTCTATTTTGGTGATTTAAAAAAATAGTTACCTTTCATGATAAAAATTAGTACTTTAAACGCCAAGAAAGTTTATCTTTTAGATTGACGAAGAAAATTTATATAGAATTTGTTTTGTTCATTTCAATAGGGTATCATCGTTAGTCAAAAATAAATCATGAAATTTGAAAAAAGTCAAAATTTATGTAAAAATATACTTAAATATTCTGATTTCGAGTCATAAAAGCACATTTTTCTTTTAAAATATTAAAATTAAAAATGGTAATTTTTAAACTATATATCACGTGACCTAAAATGCGGATAAGTCCTGCTGTGATGTCATAGCGGTATGAGTCATAGACCATCAGTTAGTTCAATGTAGACAGCTGGGTATAATATATACATTGATAAGTATTTATATTTATATTATAATCAGATGTCTATGAATATATCTGTCAAAATTATTTGTGTTATTTCGTATAGTGATACCCATATTACGTCATCAAATTGGATGCCCGCGTTTTTGACAGTTTAAAAAGGTTTAAAATTTAATTTAAGTTTTTGGCAAGAAAGTGTGTGTATTTTTCCGAAATAAATTTTTGATGGCTTTTTATTAGCAAAATCAACATTTTGAAGTACTTTTTCAAAAATAGTGAAATAGGTACCCTATTGTTTCAATTTGTTAACGTTGAGATAATTTCGGAAATTTTTAAGATGTTATCGTATAAACAGACATGGTCAGAATAAAATACAATAGAAAACAAAATGAATTCTATTTTTTCTCGATATAATATTTATAATAACATAAAAAATTTAGTTAAATAGCGAACGAATGAATTATGTGTTTTTATATATGGTTGAATACTTTGTAAAATAACAGTTAAGTTGAATCATTGAGGCGTTTAGTTTAAGTATGTAGAATTCACATATTAGTTATTGTTAGCAAATAGTTGGGGATGAGTAAGACAAAACCGAGGAGCATATTTTTTTGAGTAAATGTAACTCTTAATCTTTCATCGTTAAGGGGATCGGACTAAAGTTTTTTTATCATTTCAGGTGAAGAATTCTCATTGGACGTGCAAAAAAGTGAATTTGATTTTTAAAAATCTTTACTAGTATGCAAGATATGAACGATTAAAATTCCTAATTGAAAAAAGAGGAAGATACCAACTAGTGACGTCATACGTGGGTATCACCATAGAGATTACATATAAAACTTTGTTTTGATAAAAGGAGATGGGCAAACCTTTGAATTCAATCTTTGATTGCTTTAGACTTCTTCGTTTTTTAATCAATTTTAGTTTTACTTTCAAATTTTGTTATCGTATCAAGTCTATTTTTACATTTTTATTGGTTATATGGCCAATTCGACATCAGAATTATCCCCTATTGCAAATATGATCACTAATCGTGTGCATGCCCTATCTGAATGTCAAGATACGGTTAAATTTATCCGAAATCATATTTTTATAGCTTTTGCTACAAATTTAACTTTATTTATCGAAATTTCAGAAGAATGATTAATTTTATCCAGGTTATTTTATTTTTATTATTTTTCCTGTCAGATAGAGAGTTTTGTTTTTTAGCTTCGTTTAAATTTCCAAAAATTGGTATTTGTGCACGAAATATTTTGTATAGACTCAATGTGAAAATATACAATACTTTATAAAGTCATTAACTTTTCTGAGACCAAAAAGGTTCTAAGTCTACGAAAATATAAAGAAAATTAGAAAATTATAGTTATCATTTGTAATGAAGCGCTAATCGTAGGTCCTAACTGACTGTGTGCAAGAGGGGATAAACCAGAGACGTTAAAGGATTTCATGTTAAAATTATTGCGGTGACCATCGTTGGAGTAGCCATAAGACAAATTTTTAAAGTCGAGTTTATTTATTAAAAAATCAAATATTCTGTGTTTCAATAATATTCCACTTACCTTTACTTACCAATTTGTTTTCGAATATTGTTTTATCTTTGTTTTTGAATATTGTTGACTCAAAAACGTTTATTGCCCTTTCTACATGGGCTGATACACTTTTACACTTATATGTGTGACATTTTGAAAATATTGTGAAAATGTGACTGACTCCATATACATATACAGATATAGTGGTGTGAATGTCACCAACATAAATTTTAACACTATGAGAAAGGAACGCAAATGTTTTCTACTATAAAACTAATAAATATTCTTTCTATATAATTCTCGCTTGAAAGGAGAACAGAGCATAAAATCTTGCCAGTCTAACGAAGATCTAAGGCCAGGTGTCATATTTGACTTTTGTTTCTATACGGCTGCAAATTTGAAAGGCCGTATTCAAGGTCATGCCATACAAATTTTTCGTCTACACAAATTTTGGAAGATGGAAATTTCATTTATAATTTTCCAGCCAGTTTAAAATTGCTTATATTGTGCGACAAATTCGAATTTTTTTCTGTTTATGGAATGATTATTTATCAACTAAAAATAGCAACTAAATTTTTCTAGCACGTCACATTTTGAAGTATGAGGTCAACACTATTTTGATATACCATAACATATATTTACATAGCATAATTGTTCCCTTAGCTGATTTTTTGCTAAAGGATTCATTCTAGACATTAAATATATTTGGCTGAGCGGATCAAACTTAACGAATGCTGTTTTTTGACGCCCCTAAATTGTTCGTTTAATACATTTTTAAGCTTTAACTGAATATTTAGTTTGGTTTCTCTAAGCGAGGATGAGAAACTTCCAAATTTTGAAATTTTTCGACGTCAATGCATTTTTGAGGTTGTGCACATTACCCTATTCCATCAGTTAGTTTCATGTTTCAAATTAAGATTAATGGCACAAATCACGTGTTGCCTTAATTTGGGAATGGCAGAATTACATAGAAAACACCTAAAATTTTTTTTAGACCCCAAAACCGTATCGAACAATTATCTCTCAATAAATATTCATCAATTTTCATCATGCCATAAAATAAAAAAGTTGAAGAAAATGGTTTTAGAGATGACAAGAACAGTCTTTCAAATTCCGTTTTAGCTTGATTTTCAAATACGCCAGGCTTTAGTGCTATAAAATCAAGTCAATCCCTTGTACCATAAAATATAAAATGTATGAGTTGAGTGTATATATTTTAAATTTGACCCTTTCCGCTTTTCACTCCATAAAATATATACATATTCAATCATTCTCTCAACCAGAACGTCATTTTCAATCAGAAATAAGGATTTTAAAGTTTGAATATCTTATTTCATCATTAGAATATTATAAGCATGGTAATAAATATGGGTTTTGGGTTGAAGGGGATCATATTTTTATGGTAATGTGAAACTATTTGAATACTAAATTATTTGCAATAAAACAGCATGTACCTAAAATTCGCAAAAGTAAATTGCCAATTTTGCCGGAATTGAAAAATAAAGTGCAAAACGCCTCTTATTCTATATTCCCAAATTCATCAGCTTGACAATTCGAATATTGATTTTGCTTATACGATTGAGTTTAACGAGAAGGGATTGATATTATTTAAAAAGGAAAGAAAGGTTTCGGTTAAAGACTTTATTTAAAAAGTATCTATAATAAATTTAATGACCCTTGTTCCTTTAAATAATCGAAATACAAAGAAAATTGATTAAGAGAAATTGAAAATTATGTATGCTTATATTACTTTTACACTCAAAACTGCAGCAATTCAAAGGAGATTCAGATCGGTTAGAGATGAACTGTTGTACTGTTAAAAAATTTTAGCGATTATAATTTTACTCGACCATATAAAAGCTCTAAAATCAATATAATCCAGCGTAGGCCATACTTTTACTGACCAGGCTAAAAAGAGGAATATTATAAGTTAAATGTGTTTTATCTGTGTCTGTTTGTGACATCGTAGCTCCTAAACGTATAAAGCGATTAATTTTTATTTTTTTTTTAAGTTAATTTTGGAGAAAGTGTTCTTAGCTATGTTGAGAGTGCGACTTTAAGGCTCTTAAACCATTTGAAAAGAGGCGATGAACTTGAAACGACTGCGCATTTTTCAAAGTCCATTTCAAAGTCAAAATTAATTCATCCGTTAAAGAGCTACGATGCCACAAACGAATAGTTCAAACCCTCTTTTATTTTGGGGATTTCTTTAAATTTTTAATTAAGTGTAATCAAATGAATGCACAAAAACAATTTTTATCGAAATCTAAAAAAAATTGTGTAACTAGTTAGCAGATAAAAATAGCCATCTTTTACCCGAATGCATAACCAACATTCCAAGAACTATTTAAAATAACAAAGCATCATCTATGTGAGCTTTTTATTATTAAAGCTTTTAGTAAATAACAGAAGAGTTAAATTTACACACAAAATTAATCAATACTTGTGCACAGTTGTACTATCCGTTGAAAACATACATAAGCTTTCAACCGAAAACACTAGGGTGAATCATGAGAAAGCTCTTCTAAGTATTCTGTATGTAAATGGTTTGAATCAGTGCTACTTATAGGTTTTAATCTATGAAATCATTTTATGGAAAAATATATGCAATACGCGGTGTGTACAGAGGGAATAAACTATAGCCTGTTGACTACAGAGGGAATCAACTATTGAAATACACCTGTTTAAAAAGCACAATCATCACGGTATTGTAGGCTGTATATCTACTTCTCTGCCTTAATTTTGCAGATATTAAAGATTTTTATTTCCAAAATATACTAGATATCTCTTGTCGGATACTCAATTGTCTGTCGGACACTACTAAAAGCCCAACTGCCCATTTTTCAATTATTCTTTTTATGTAGTTCTCATTAGAATAACGAAACAAAAAACGAAATTAATCAATCTTACCTTGACCCTACACAAATTTTCGACATTATTCATACGATTCCAAAATACATTCGCTGGAAATAGAGTCATCTTAATCACCATATTCATTAATATACCCTAAGTATTTTTTGCATGGTTTTCCACGAATTCGATAGATGATAATTCTTAGTATTCTGGTTGAATCATATTTTTTGAAAATTTCGTAAGTTTAGTTATAATTTTATATATCAGATTTCAATAAAAATATGCATAATACATTTTTCAAAATTTCTATAAAATTTTTATCGAACCTCATAAAATTAAGTATATTGTCAGAATATTTGCATGGAAAAAGAAGGGAGTGCAAATCCCCAAAACCGTTACATTTCTGCAATAAAATGTAATTGTAACTAAGCCAAATCATGATACATAAGATCTTAGATAAGATATAAATCCCTCAAATTCATAAACTAATATTTAATTTACATAAATAATACAATAAAAAAACAACATCATCTTATAGTCAAAGCATATGAAATTGCATCAAAAAAACAACATAATTTAAATAATATAAATATAAA
Source organism: Chrysoperla carnea (assembly GCF_905475395.1). Lineage (NCBI taxonomy): Eukaryota > Metazoa > Arthropoda > Insecta > Neuroptera > Chrysopidae > Chrysoperla > Chrysoperla carnea. The sequence goes on from NC_058337.1 coordinate 132,963,285, forward strand.
ATATACAAATAAAAACATGCCTTTAAATCACTTGCAAAAGGGTTTATTATTTCAGCTCTCGGGAGGAAGATTTCTATTACTTAATTGTTCCTGCCATTAAAATGATTGTGAAATTATGTTCTTTTTTCACATTCTATGTTAGTTATCGAAAAGACGATTCATGACGTTTCGGTGGGAACGATGAAGAAAAGTATATGAAAATAAAAACTACATTTATAAAAATTAGTTAACAGAACATGGTATTTTCTTTAAGGATTTATGCCGGATTATCGCTGTCAGGGTACATGCTATTAAGCTCAATAAATAGCTAATCGTCTCATATAACAACTGTTGATAGTGTACAACCATTTGTGTGGATAGTATTTGACATGTATTCGTGAGCAAAACTTTAATTGTCTATCGCACTTCTCAATGTAAAAGCGAATTGATTTGAGACTTAGAAATTTGCTCGAAGCCTTCCTTTCATTTCAATAATATACCTACCTTGAATGGGCTATTCCTAGAAAGAATAAGTATAAAATTATGTGTTGCCTTGTCTATAAGATGAAATCTCAATCCTCCTTGAGAAGAATGACTGATCTGTTTAAGCGAATAATTCCACTATTGCAAGTTACCAACTCATCAGATATGGATGAAATTTTGATTCTTTTTTCAATGTTTTTTTATTTACTCAACGAAAAAGGTATCTTTTTAAGAAATTTTGAAATTTTATCTATAAAAGTTAAACAAGTATGCTATACTTTTAACCGCTGACTAACAAGACGATGTTATATTAGTTTATTGTATCTGTGTATCTATGCCTCTGTGTGTCTGCCTGTGGCATCGTAGCTCTTAAAAGGATGAATTGATTTTGCGTTGATTTTTGTATGAACGGATTTTTGAGATTTTTATCTATTAAAATTAAACAAGTATGCTATACTTTTAACCCTCGACTAACAAAGAGGAATGTTGTTTCAAAGTATAACGTGTCTGTGTATCTGGGTCTCTGTGTGTCTGCCTGTGACATCGTAGCTCCTAAACGAACGAAGCGATTTTGATTTTGTTTTTTGTATGAACGGTTATTTGATCTAGAGTGTTGTTACCTATATTTCAAATTCGAATTCAGGGTTTCGTACACGATAACAACTAGAAAATAGCTGATGATTTTTAAACGAATTTGAAATTATCTTTAAAATATAAATCGTTTATACGTTTGAATTAAATAATAGGTAATTTCATTGGGATAAATAAAAGTATTCATTATCTCAGTACAATTATCGATATAGGCAATGCAAATTACATAACTGTTTATTTTTTCGAGAGAAACAGTTTAAATGCAATGAAACATTGCAATTCGAAAAAAAATTCTTCTACTTAGGTACTATTTCGCTTGCGATGGCGATGGTTTATTATCCTAATATAAATAAATAATAAACTCAAAAAAAAAAATATCATATACTTATGGTATTGCTTATACTACTATTTACTAGTTTCATATACAAATACAATAGTAGTACACATAGTTATAAATATAATAAAAGCAGATAAGCGAGATTTATTTAAATTTGTTTTCAAAATATTTATGTTTGTAATAAAAATATATGTAATATATATATGTTATACAAAAAATATTTTCCTATTCATTTCTATAGTGACTTTTTATGGTTGTTTTTTTTCATACATATTACTCCACCATAGACATACTACATACAGGGTGTGAGAAAAATACAGGCAGACGTATATGCAGACGAATCTGAAAGTTGACATTGGCTCTCAAGGTCAATAAAATTAGAATTTGTGCTCATAACAAATAACAGATCGAAGAAATTTTTCATTTAAGGAAGGTCACTCGGCAATAATAGAAAAAACAAATTAGTAGATAAGGATCCGAATTTTTAGTATGTTATAGTTCACGAAATATATTATTGTATAAAACAAAAATTTGGGTACCTTACCGTTCAATTAAGAGAGTTTTTATTAATTAAAAATACACTAAATAACATTCTGTTATGAGGATGGTTATGTTATTTAGTGTATTTTTAATTAATAAAAACTCTCTTAATTGAACGGTAAGGTATCCAAATTTTTGTTATCATTATCTACAAATTTATTTTTTTATATTACTTGCGAGTCACCCTCCTTAACAGTTGTTAAAATCTGTAAATATATTCTTATATGGAAATAAGCTATTGGAATCTAATTATAATTGCAGAAAAAGGAAACAGAAAATTTAGGCTTTTGTCCTAAATTTGAAAAATTGGTTTATAGGTTATACAGGGTCTGAGAAAAGAACCGAGAGACTAAGCTTGAAGCTGACATTGGCTTTCAAGGTCAACAAGGTTTGAATTCGGGCTAAAAATAGATAACAGATTGTAGAAACTTTTAAATTTAATATTTACAAAAGTCTATAGCATTTGTTCGACATTTTTTCGAAAAAAAAATATAGTACCCTCCAGTAGAATGAACAAATTTGTAATTTCTTATTTGAAAAAAAGCTAGTGAAATCTTACTATAATTGCAGAAAAAAAGACAAAAAATTTAGTAGGTATTTGTCGAATTCAACTTACTTCGAAAGGGCGGGTTTTAAAAAATCTTATCATGTGCTTATGTGAGGGGAGAAGGAGCTAAACCCACTCTTTTGTAAGATTTTATGAGTTGAAATTTTTTATTAGAAATAATGTATGCGCATCGTGAACTAAAGTCTCTGTACTAAAGAATAAAAATCTTTAATTTACGTCAAACTATGAGTTTTAGTGTAGCTGATTCTTTTCTAACAACGTTTTATTATTCGGCTAAACGAGATTGAATCTAAGGTAAGATGTGGGGAGAGTGGTTCGAGAAATCTTATGTGTGCTTACGGGAGGGGAAGGGGGTTCAAAAATCATGCTTACGTAATTAAAAAATGTCTCCTTGTATATGACAATAAATCAACTAATTTGTTTCGTTTTATTAAAAAGTAAATAGCATTAATAGCGTTTGACACGGTGTGACGTAATTCTTCCTGATTGGTGTTAGCTGTCACGTGGCTGAATGCCTAATTTTACATAATTTATTTTCTTAATATAATAATAATACTTATTTTCTATAAAAGTCGAATTCAAACACTAGAATTTTTGATTCAATCGTTGACGAAACTATACTTTTGAAAAAAATTGTTCTGCGTTTTTTGAGAAACAGTTTACCAACTTAAAATTAACCTCCACCTCTTATTTTTCATTGATAAGAAATGGACTGATGAAAATTTAAGTGAAACTCAAGACCTGAACTTTTTTCATAACTTTTGTCTTAAACTTTTTATTTATAAAATCATTATTTATCGTGTTTTTCTACTGTTCCGCTACTTTTCTAACACGTTGTATAGTCAGTCATATGATACATATAACATACATATAGTATGTGAATTCGACTCGACATTAGAGTGTATGATGTTAAGTGTCATAAAAAAAGATAAATGACAGCACACGTCATAAATTGTGTAAAAACAAAAATTGTATATATAAAATTTATTATGAATACTTGAATATATAGGTTGAAGAATGGCTTTTAAATAATATTAAAGAAAGTCAAGCACAAACAGCGCTTATTTATTGAAAAAGTCCTTAGTATCATGCCTCAATCCTATTATTCTTAGCTGCATATCTCCCCCTATCTTTTCTGTCATGCTCAATATTTGTATTGTTTAAAAAAGCATAAAAAAAATTGAATTGCATTGAATTGAGTTATAATGTATAGTTGCTACTTTTCAGACGAAGTATGCTCCAATGCTTTTGGATAAAAATGGCCTCATGGGTACTAGCTTACTTTAAAACTCTGAATATAATGTAAACAGGATTAATAAAAGTAAAGTTTTAGTTTCTTCCAAATATCAATTCTTCTTTTATATTCAGACAACTCATTTCTTATCCAAAATTACCCTGCCGCTCTAAGAGCTTAAACTGGTCTTTTAATCAACAAAGCTTTTTTTATCCCTCAGGTCCTACGTTCTACATTGACAGAACAAGCTTTTATGCCTATTTTCATAAAATTATATTTTTGGGAAAGTTTTCATTACAGTTACCTACTACAAGTGAAATTTACAAAATTTAAAAAAACCCCAACAAATTTTTCGGGTACGGAATCCTAAACTCGTATGTGAACATAGCTAAGAACACTCTCCATTAAAGTTTAGGTGCTTCGATGCCACAAACAGACAGACATACAGACGTACAGACAGACACATACACATAGCGGTCAAACTTATAACACCTCTTTTTTAGTTCGGGGGCTAAAAACTTTATTTTACATAAAAAAGGCAGATTTTCGGAATGGGAAGTCTATATCAATGCAAGATAGTTTTTCGACATTTCTACGCTATTTTATACTAAACTACCTATTGCGAAAGTACATTGTCTACAAATTGCTATGAAAACTCGAAAATGGGTAAATGTAGATAAAATCTATTAGTCATAATCCATAAAATTTTGGTGTTATTTAATAAACTCTTTGTAAAAACAAATTCTTACAAAACTACAAAAATCATTTGAGATCCTCAAAAATTCCAAGATTAAAAATAAAAATTCTTAAAAAATATTGGTTTATAGGTTATGGCATTGGTGTGAACCTGAGATTAGCTAGCTCAAAGCGGTTATATAACATAGAGTCTTAGAAGCATAGGAAACACAATAAGTGAATTATTGACTGCTAAAAAAGAGACTGAAAAAAGGGACCGTCTTCCCTCTTAATCTCGCAAGGTGGCCACATTACACTCTATGTTTTTTCTTCTATGGATTAACTCGACAAGCTATTTTCTTTATTCCTTACGTCATTTTATCATAAACATTAATAATAATCAAAAATCGACTTTCATGTTTAAATTTGAATCCAACACTTAGTCAACAAAAAAAAGTAAATGTTTGCATTCATTACTTTCTATGTACAGTCCTATAAAATACAACCTGTATTTTGTTCTTTACTTATAAATAAACGAAAAATAATCTTCTTTTTTTTTTGTTCAATTTATTTCGAATATTAGGTACATCAAAATTACAATTAATTTTATTCTTAATAATTTTTTTGTTCATATATTAATATTAGAGAAGTAATATTTACAATTTCAGTGTTTTTTTTTTTTTTTTTCATATTTTTTAATTTTTCATATAGAATAGTTTTTTTTTTTTACTTTACATTCAATTAAACATTTATACAAGTAAAGCATAATTAGTTTAATTTCTTTTTTCCTCTGTGTTTAAATTTATTTTTACTTTTTTTTTTAATTGATTTTAATTTTTTTTATTTTTTGTTCATAAATATATAATTTATATATAACTTGTTCATTTTTTTTAAATTACTCTTAAAAATATTACAATCTAATAATAAATAATATTAAGTTAATGACTCGCTTTTTTAAATTTTTATTAGTATACAGAGTGTTCTAAAAGTATGGGTAATGCAAAACTATTAGTCAAGATAAAGGTAGCGGAAAATGATCCGAACAAAAAATATTTGCTGAGATAACAAGAATTTGAGCATGGGAACACATTTTTTAGGAAATAAAGGCCAACTTCATTTTTAAATGAAAAATATAAAGCTGTTTTAACCATATTTGAAATATTTTACAAGCTTTTATTTAACTTGTAATGCTTGAATGTATGGATAATGTATGTTTTAGTCTTATTACCGAATTTCAAAGCAGCAGCCGATTGACCTGAAATTCTGCCCTACACGTTTAGTTTATATGAGAATGCATTGTTAGTTAAGTGACGTCATTCTAAATCCAATATTAAGGGCCACCCAAAATGGCGAAAGAAGTCTTTTTATTTAAAAGTACTTTTTTACCATTTTTTAAGCAGAACTTTACTAATTCGTAAGTACAAAAGGTCAGGAAAAATAATGAAAAGAAAAGTTCTTGGGTGACAAAATGGTTTCGTATTTTTTGCCCAAATAAAATCTGCTATAAAAATATAGATTTTCATCTTAAAGCACGAATATTACATTTAAGCTTCGTTTCTGGATCACCAAGTCTTCTGGGTGCGATGAACATTCGTATGGTATATAAATGTTTGGTCGAGCTTTCCAGCTGTATTCATATTTTTGGAACATTCTGTATATATTTTTTAAATAGAATTATAATTATATTATAAGTACTTTTTAAATAGAATATTAATTAATTAATGGCAGTCAAATATACATTACATACTTAATGAAATAATAGTTAAAAATGGTTTGTTTCTCAGATAATGACTTTAAAATTGAAAACAAAAATCAATTTTTTTTTTAAAACACCGGAATACAAGCAATCAAAAAAAATTAGTATTCACATTTTAATAATTTGAACTTAGGTATTACATAATTTCAATAAGCAGACTTTCGAAGCACAATTGGCTCGACAAAAATCGCCTTTTAATTTTAATTTCAAATAAATTGGGTTTTCTGTTTCGCAAATCATCTGAGATTTAACCAGAAATGTAAAAAAAAATTTGCTTAATTATATCTATACATCCTTTTTAATTCATTAAAAGTGCTATATCTCAATCTTTTTGTTTCATGTGCTAAAAATTTCACAATACAAATTTTACAAAAATATTTTTAACTTTGTAAAGAGTGGACATCTGGAAAAATTTTTTGGAAGGATTTTACTTGTGTAAAAAAAATGAAAATGCAAATTTTGCTTTAAATACATAATTTTGTCCAATATATATACATCATGTCTTGCTACTAAATCTTTTGCCAGACAGAAAAAAATAATTACAAAGACAAAAAACTGTGCAATAATCTTTTTTCATTTAGTTTAGTGCCTGTCTTCCAAATTTCTTTGTTTTTAAATAAAAGGACTCGATTTTGTGTCTGTTTCCGACAGTAAAATAATGTTTGGACAATCTTTTAGGACGTCTTTTCCTTGCTTTACTACAAAAATTGTTTGCGTATTCAAAAATATCCTTTTATCGAGCCATTGATAAAACTTACCCACCCTTGAATATTATCGTTAAGGTTTCTCTATTTCAGAAATCGTTTTCTCATTCTCCTTGAAATCGATCCTGGGAAATGTGGCTTCATTAATTATACTTCGCAACTTACGAGGTCAATTTCTAACTATAAGCACATTTTCAATGGATTTTTTTATCCGAATACCAAAAATTACAAAATAAAAGTTCAATTAATGTTGAGTTACGTAAAATTTATACGCTAAGAGTCCATGTTTATAATTTCAGGGATCAATTTTTACATAAAAAATGTATCATTAACTTAATATATACATAATTAACTTAATATACAGAGTGTTTGATAAAACTAGCACAAAAATTATTTAAGATGAAGGCAACAAGTACTTAACCATACCGTTGTTATTTTGCTTTAGTGCCAACCAAAATTACAAAATCTGACTTCAAAGAGGAACTTCTTCAACTTAATATGACACAAAGCAGCAAGGTAACTAAGTGTGCCGAATAGTTCAGAAATCAAATACCAGATGGTACCCCTAGAAGAAATTAATTCGTAAGATACCTGTTCATTATTATCGTTAATCGTAATTGTAATTTTTGCACAATTTTTACCCAAACACCCTGTACATTTTAATATTTTAATTTACTATATAATTTAATTTAAATTTATTAAAATATTAATTAATTAGTTTCATATTTACAATAGTACATATAAAAATTGTATGACTTTTGAGACAATCAGTTCAAAAAATATCACAACCTATTTTTAATAATTTTAATTTAATTTTTAAGTTTTTTTTACTTCAATTCCCAAAAAAAAACTTAATTCAAAAATAAAAAAATTGTTTTTTCAAAGTCAAAATTTTTTGTGTTTTAATTTTTTTTTTTCATGCTTAAGAAAAATACACCGCACACAACAATCACAGTTTTTATATTACAACCAATTAAAAGAAGTCAGAATGTAGAAAAAATTGCGTCGAAGTTCATTTCTGGGTTGAAAAGTTTCATTTTGGCCCTTCTATAGATAAATTTTGAGCATAAGGTGTCCCGAAGATTTTTGCTGTCGTAGAAATTGATTCTCCTAGGTAGTTTGGAGTTACTTCGCTGAAGGTTTGAGCAACTTGCTTTAATCTTGTCCGAGAAAAGTTGAATGGTCTACTTGATCCCGTATACCAATTTAAAAAAAAAATAAAAATGCTTTTTGATGGTATTTCACACCTGTTCTAGCAAATATGTACGGTGATACTAGATACTAACTCTGCATAAATATTCGAAGCGAATTACATAATTCCCTAAGGGCTTCGGAAATTGACGGGACCCCAAAAACTTTTTCAAATTTCTTGTACCGAAGTTACCGGTTTTTTTTTTACGGCATCTATGTAATTCGTTTCGAATACTTATGCAGAGTTAATATCTAGCAACGCCATACATATTTGCTGCTTCATATTGTAACCTGTACTCATCTGGCGTAAAACTGACGCCATGGTGATTAAACATATTTTTACATATAGGAGCATATTTTCCAACATGATTCCTGGTTCGTCCTTACACCCAAAAAATTTTAAGAAGAGCATGTAGTATTAGATTATGTTAAAGGGACTCTCCTGGTTAGGTTAAAGTGACTATGCCCAAAATAAAACTTGAACGCAACTTTTTCCGCATCCTAAATGAACTTTACGACTTTTATCAATTGGACTATAAACGTACGTTTAAATTGTGGAATGCTTTTTAATGAAATCATCTCAAAACACTAAGTGCAATTATTAAAAATATTGATAAGTAAATAATTTGAGTATTTCGTATTGATGTGGCAAACGAACTTGGTGATGTTCGTGATATCAATTCCATATCCGATAGTTCTGGTTCAGATCCACGAGTAAAAAACTGATGTAAATCACTGATTTCATTCCAACCATATCGGTTACGAGCTTGGACAACCGCTTCGAATATTGAATCCGGTTCCAAATGTTTAATTGTATAGGACATAATATGTTTTCCTCCGTTTACCATTCCAACTGGATTTAGTACAACGTCATGCCATTTTCCGGGACTTTGATATGTGTCATTTACCTGTAAAAGTTCAATTATGTATTAATTTCGTTCTTAAGGTAGTTTGGCAACTTTTTTTAAGAATTTGAATCAAACTATTTTTAATTAACTAGTGCATGAAATTTAACGCGTGAGAAAATCTCTAATCACGCGACTAAAGATTACCGAATGGTTGACGCAAGTGTTGACGGGTGAAATATAATGGAATTTCCTTAGTCGTAAGCAGATCATGTCAAGACATTTTTGCATTTCTTTAAACTCAAAAAATCATACCCAAGAATATTAACTGCAAATACTTACACTAATTTTTCGATATAATAGACGAACTTCCTCCAACGGTAAATAACTACTAACTTCCCATGTTAAATTGTAGCTGTCACGCCCACGGCTAAGTGGTCCACTTCGGAATTCAGCTGTTCCAGGTCGTCCGGATAGTTCAATATATTTTTTGGCTCGGCCTAAGGAATTGTCTGCGACACAGCTAGAAAAATACAAAAAAAAAATTATTCTTAAAGTCATGGAATCTTAATTTGAATTTCAATTTACCTGTAGTTTCCAAAATCCGAGCTTTGAACATTTTGTATGGTTAAAATATGCTTAATGTGTCGTACATCCATTGTTCGTCTTTCATTCATATCCAAGGGGAAGGAATCTTGATACCAAGCAACCTAGAATAAAAAGCATGCCTTCGTTAAGGATTTACTCAATGTTTCTTTGAAAAATACAACTTTATTCTAAACATCTATTTTTTATTAAATTATTACTATTCTACGATTTACGATAAATATTTCTAGTATGATTCGATTAAGTTACTTTAGAGCGAATAATTTATAGGAAACTTTAGTTTAAATCTTCTGTCTACGGATACAAACCCCTGGACAGGCGGAATGGACGAATGTAGAAAATTTAAGATCACATTTAATGGCTACTCAAACATTTTAAAATGATTCATTACTTACTTCTGGTGGCGGATCTCCGTAAACAACACAAACTAATTGTGCATTAAAGCCTTCTCCAGAATGTACCCATGATCGTTCCACGTTAATCTCCGGTGGATCTAAAAATCAAAAATAATAAAAGTTTGATTCGCAATATGAACAAAAAAAAATGGTAATAGATTTTTGAAACAACCAGCTAAATTTTTACAATCTGCAATGACAAATTTATTTTGAAATTCATCCTTTTACGTTTTCTTGTACGGAGCATCTGGCTATGGAAATGACCGCCTCAAGAAAAAGGGACGTTTGTGGTGAATCAAGGTCAGTCTGACTATGTTGTTCCTTAACAACGGATTAGATTGGTTGTGTTTACCTGAGGTGAGCGCTCAGTTCATTTACTGAGAACTCACTTAGAAAAAGTACTGAAATCGGCACCCCATATACTATTTGACACCCCAGTACTATTTTCCCATTCAGTATGACTCACATCGACTAGATTCAGACATTGTTATCAAATATCGGTTAAACCAGCCGTTAAATAAGCAAAAACGAAGTTAAATCGAATATATTCGTTGCATATTTTCTTTCCAAATTTATTACTACCCTTTCTTGAACTGGAGATTACAAAATTTCAAATAAAAATTGTTTTTCTGATTTTTGTTAAACTTACATAGCACATGAATTTGCATATCCACGGTAATCGGTTCACCAACACCATTATCCGCTGTACACTGATAAACACCGGCATGATGTCGATCGATTTTATTCAATGTTAAACTAAACCCTTCACGTATTTTTTGACCGCCAACAAATGCTGAACCATCCTAGAAAGGTGAGAGAAAATACAAAACATGAAAAATAAATAAATAAAATGTTGTATAAAATAATAATATAACATTTAAATACATTTTATATAAAATAAAATGAAAATACTTTGAAAATAATTAAATAATCATTAAAATAATACATGTTTTGAATATATAATTAATTTGGTTTTTAACAGTGTATGTATACGTACACTGTTAAAGTGGGTGGGTAGGTATGTGTGTGTGATATATACACAAAGCTAACTGGAATTAAATGAGACACAGTGACAATTCATTTATATTTCAAATTTATGCAGAGTTTAGAGTCCCACAAGTGGTATCCAATCACTGGGTTTTAAATGAAATAATTTCGGGTAATATTTAAAAAAAACCGAATGTTCAATCGAAAAAAGAATGACATTTCTCTATAGCACATACAATAACAAAACGATTCAATTGCTTTTCGTTTCTATAAAAAAATAGTTTCTGAGATAGGGTACTTCGAATGTTGTATCTTATTCGTCGACAGCTGAATTTGACGCAACGTTTAACATTAGTAAAATAGAATACAATTAGGTAAAAACTTATATGACCTATTTTAAAGTTTATAAATGATATTAAAAATAAACCGGCTAAGCGGCTGAGCGAGTAAAGGCGCAATCTTCTTAAACAGTTTGACTACTTAGACTGGAAGTTTGCGGGCTCGAATCCATGCAGCGACAGTCTGATCAGTTGTAATGAATGGGGCGGTAAATTGATCACATATTGTCGTCGCTTGGATAAGAACGAAGTAACTGACTTCATCCACATTATAAAAATTCTCTGTAGGAACGGAGGTTAAACCACTGTATTTTTATTATATTATAATAATTATTATTAAAAGATCATCAAAATAAGCTGCATTATGTTAGTATTATGACAATTCATGGAGCTATGACGTAAACGAAAATTTTAATTTTACATTTTTTAATTTTTCTAATGCTTCGCATGACGTAACTGGAAAGGCGGCTGGCACGATGAATGACTGGGCCTCACAGTCGATGATTATTGCAGAAGCTGTCACCACACAGAGGAGGAAAAGGCGGCGACGATGCCTCGTTTTGGCTGCCACTGTCTAGCTCTTACCATAATGAGATGCACTCATCTGAGTCAACATTTCTTTGACAATCTCTCCTATCTGAAGTTCGTTGAGGTTAGTTCAAATGCTTCATGGAGTAGTGGCCGGGAGTTGGCCCATCTTCTTTTGGATACCACAACGGACTTTATAGTCTAAGTCCCACCCTAGGAAAACCACTTTTGTCTAGCCTTCACGTGACTGAAGCACAAAATCTGTTATTCTTGTACTCTAATGCTTGGTATAGGTTACGAATAGGTAAATTTCACTACAAAAGAGTCTTATTCGTATTTGTGGCAACATAATATTAAACACTGCTTAAGGTAAAATATACCTTTTGTGGTACTCCGCCTACCTCGAATATTTTAAATTACTTTTACATTATTACCATATACCTACCATTCACCAAAAATTTTGATGGAAAACAAAATTTAATTTAAAAATAACACTATACTTTCATTTACTATCAATATAAAATTGACAATCGGTTCATTGTTTTTATTTTTCATTGATAATTAATCAGTTGAACTGAAATTTATATTAATTTGATTTTTTTTTTAATACATTTTGAATTGAATTAAAATATAATCAGGTAGTTTTTATTGGATATAACCTACAATAACAAAATTAAATATAGTGATGAGACACCATATATCTATTCCACATATTTTTAAGTCGCTTTTTCTTCGAAAGCTAACGACTTTCGAGAAAATGTTAGTTTTTTATGAGGATCAAATTTCTAATTTAAAGTGTGATTCTATCTTTTACCTCTTAGGATTTAAAATGACTATTAAAAAAACCCAAAGAACTAGGACCAATTTTATATCAGAACAGGGTGTTCCTCACTCAACTTTGCAACGTTAAAAATGAGCTATTATATATTAAAATGGTCCACTCTGTAAATATATAAATATATATAATTTAGCTGGAGCTCTGGTGCTGTGACAATATTGGTCCCTTAAAGCTTTCTTTAAAATTAAAAACAGACATGATTGGCATGTTAGGGGGTCTTAACTTGCTTTGACTACTGGCTTAGAGGTTTTGGGTTCGAATCCAGGCAGCGGCAGTGTGAACAAAGAAGTTAATGGGGCGGTAAATCGATCACACTGTCATCGCTTGGATAAGAACGAAGTAACCGACTCCACCCACATCATAAAATGAATTGTATATTTGGATGTGGTTTAACAAATAAATAAAGATTAAAAATTATGATGTGAGTGGCCTCTACTCTGTTCGGTAATGTCATTCAAGACGCCCTGACACTCTACACTGCTTGGAAGTAAATTTGCATTAGTTTTTAGAAAAATAACACTTTTTTGGTATAAATAGCGCTTCCAGTGAAAAATTTTAGCGTTAAAGGACGCTGTAATGGCTCATTTGCAATTCTTTACATGTTAATGTTATATAGAAAATGTCAAATTAAAATTATTGAAAAACACTAATTAATTAAACTTAATGCATTAAAAATTATGAAAATAAGAAATCAAATTGCACAAATATTATTTTTCAAATGTAAATTATCATAATTATTTATTTAAATTTGTGAGACAATAATATTAAATTTTCAATGTAAGTAATAAAAGCAATCCATACAATTATTATTAATTAATTATGCATCTGTAAAATTCTATAATTATAGTATTGTATTGTTACCATGGAAACACCTCCAAAAAAAACTCACGCACGGTGCGAATAAAACAATTTTTCTTTTGGACAAAAACTTATTGCATATTTGATTTATCCATAGTGCAATCCGATACAAATAGCGTGTGATGCTGCGAGCAACCGCCGCGCTGGCTGGATATACAATAATTTATCCATATAGAATTGAATTTTAATAATATGTTGATGTATTTTATACAAACCATGCGATGTAACGGATTAAAATTTACATTTACTTGTAAATTGTGGGTAAATACATTCACTATGTATTTGTTGTAAACATGTCTATGTTGTCTACATCATTGCTGGGTTAAAAGAAATTTATAATGCACATACTAACAAACATAGACTGTGTGTAGACATAGAGTATTAGTTTTGTCTATTTGACTAAAATTACGTATGCAACACTGTTTTGAAGTTTGTTAGTCTTTTGGGAACACTTTTACATAATCAAAATTCACTTATAATTTAATATTCTAGTTAAATTGTCTGATGTGTAGTAAATAAACACTGTGATATAATGTTGAAAAATTACACGGAACTTTAAAAAAAATTGTTTTTTTTTTAAAAAAAAAAAGCTTGAACTTAAAAAAGTTATACAGTGTAAAAAAAGTATAAATTGTAAGAAAATAAGTATCTTCTTATAAGGTAGTTCGAACAAAGAACAAAAATCTCAATTTTCGATATTTTGAAAATTACTCCATATATCGAAAAATTTTATTCTGACTTTTCGTCTTATATAGAAGCTATAACATAATTCACCATTAAAATTGAAAAAATATACTTTTTTAAATTTGTGTCCCCACTACCGTGCTTATAGGTACATCCTTAATTAGTCGAGTTCAATGTTTTTTTTTTAATCCTCGAACTAAAAAAAAGGGGTGTTATAAGTTTGACCGCTATGTGTGTGTGTCTGTCTGTGACATCGTAGCGCCTAAACGAATGAACCGATTTTGCTTTTTTTGGTTTTATTTGATAGGTAGTTTAATGGAGAGGGTTCTTAGCTATGTTTCAATTGCAAATTTAGGGATTAGTCGGACACAACGGGTTTTTTTAACTCCCGAACTAAAAAAAGTGGTATTATAAATTTGACCGCTATGTGTGTGTGTCTGTCTGTGGCATCGTAGCGCCTAAACGAATGAACCGATTTTGCTTTTTTTGGTTTTATTTGATAGGTAGTTAAATGATGAGCGCTCTTAGTTATGTTTCAATTGCAAATTTAGGGTTCCCTAATGGAAGAAACCAAATATTGTGCGATGATCTTCCAAATTTAATGCGATTGTCTTTTTTTTAATGCGATTGTCATTTTTGCGATGATCTTCCGGGTTTTTTAAATTTTAGAAATTTCATTTGTTGGTTTCAATAATTTATTAAGGTTTAAACTTTAAATAAACAGTTTTTTTTTTTTTTTTGTTAAGTTCCATCAACTTGTTTTGGAGAAACCTATGGAAACATATCATTCATCTACCGTTTTATCATAAGACAGAGAATGTTAACGATGCCTACTTTTGAAGTTATTTACTTATTTAAATAATCGGACAAGCCTGTCCCCCTTAAAATTTTTTGTTGATTTAGACTAACCCCAACTTCGTATAAAAAAAAATCAATCTTTTTATACAAAATTGCCCTGGCACTCGTACATCCTTAATAGTAACTATAAAATAGAATATTATTTTTATATTATTTTCTTAAAATGAATGTATCCTCCGATTTTTTGGACCAATATTCTACCACTAACATTAAAACAATTTAATAAACCACCCTGTATTATTTAACGAATAAGTAGGCGAATTTACCATTGTATAGCTTCTAAGAAATTAATTTTCTAGAGGAACATAATAGTATTTACAATTCGACTTCAAAGACTATAATTTACATTCCTAGAAACAAATTTTGTGTTAAATATTTCTTAAGTAGTATTATCTTTAATGTATTACATACTATTGTGTTAATGATTCCTTACCAAAATTTTAGAAAGAAAGGTACTTCATTTCCCACACTTCGATTTTAACCACGCATGTTTATTTATTATGCATAGCAACGTTATCGCTTCACAGCATTTTAGTAAGATAAGCAATTTTTTATATTCTTTTTTCTACAAAATATTTTTTTAATATTTTATGTTCAAATAGTCTATTAGCTCAGTTGGTTAAGGCGTAACCAACGTAGCGGGTTCGATTCCCGCGTCGCAACAAAATTAATTAAATTAATAGTTGTGATGGTCTGGTGAAGTGCATGGTATATATGAAGGAGGTGCACTCAGCCTCTGAAATTGAGGAGCTGATAAATGAAATTATCAGGGAAAAGGTGGTAAAACACATATAGAGTATCACAATGGGATCTATAGCCTAAGTGTGTCCTTCGTGGATAGCCAATATAATCTAAGCTAAGCATGTTCAAATACTAGTGTATAATTTGAAAGATTTATAAAAAATTTTCCAGAGCTTATATAAAAAAAGAGCGAAGAGTGTCCTGGAGCACCAAGTAAGAACTATGATTTTCCTCACGAGAAGCGGGCACCGTAACTACAAGAGCACAGATTCATTGAAATTACTAGTAATATTTCATTAGTAATATTGACACATAACCTCTTATTGTGCAACCTTTCTAAATGATAAATTATGATTCTTACTTTTTTTTTCGTACGTACATATTTCAACGCCCTATTAGCTCAGTTGGTTAAGACGTAACCAATTCCGTCCGCGGTGTGCTTAGGGTGGCCGGTTCGATTCCCGCAGTCGTATCAAAATTAATTTAATTAATAGTTGTGATGTAGTGCATGGTATATACATGAAGAAGGTGCACTCAGCCTTTGAAATTGAGGAGCTGATTAATTATCAGCGGAAAGGTGGTCAAACACATATATGGTATCATAATGGGCTTTATAGCCTAAGTGTGTCCTTCGTGGACAGCCAATATAACCTAACCTAACCCAACCATATATTTCAACAGAAGCTTTGATGGTATGATTCAAGCTTTTATTTTTTATTTTATTATTATTAATATTTTTTTTTTAAATAAATACTAAAATAGCAATCCTCTTTCGGGAAGGATTAAAATATGATTTTCTTTGTAAATCAGAAATATGTAATTAAATTGTCTTACATTTGGTATAAAAAAAAAAATGCTTTCATTGAGAGGGAAAGCTTGAAACATAACATATTCCTTCAGGCTTTATAAATAATACACTGTGTGTGTGTTATCCAAACCCAGATTAACCCCTATAATCTTTCCCTAAATACAAATGTAAAGTTTCTAAACAAAGTAAATCTTGTCTAGTTCAGTTATATATCATTATACAATATGATAAAACAATGTTGGGCAAATAGTTTTTAGCGAATTCATTGCCTGAATTTTTGAATAAATGGAGTTTTATTCATGCGGTTATATAGATTAATCTTATTTATTTTTGCAAAGTCATCGTGAATACGTTATAAATGAATAACAGTTTAAAAAACTACTACATTTGAACTAAAAAGTAGAAAATAATTTCAAAATATAACTAAGAAATAAGTTCGAAATAAGAATACAGTGATTAGAAAAAACTTATTTTATCGTAAAAAAGCGTGGGGTGCTTGATTTCAATTATTATAAATATTTTATTGACAGATATTATAAAATATCTTAAATAGCACCCCACTATTTAGATAAAATTACTTTCTTCTAAATCACTAAATTTTTTTATCATACAACAGTTAATTTGATTTAATTTTTCCATAGTACTTCTTACAAAAATTTTTTTTCCCGAGAAACGCATGCAAAATTATCACTGCAAACTTTTAATGATCCTTGTTTCTGGAACATTTGGTATATCCACTAATACCCAAATGGATATGCGGCTGTTATGTGACCAATTTTACATATAAATATAACACCATATTAGAAAACCTAATGAAACATATTAAATTTAATACGAATTAAATCTTATTATTTCGACTGGAAAATTTTATCAACAAAATTTTTTTTCTTTGGTTAAAATATAATGATTGTGGAGTTTGTAAAAATTTAATAAATTCTGTATTTGTTTCTGTTTTAGCTGTTGAATATTTTACCACGCTTTTATTAGCTTCGCTTTTATTAACTATAACTAACGAACAAATGATATAATAAAAATTTGGAAAACGGTTGACCCTGCAGGTCATCCCTGTAACTTCCCGCTAAGTATTGACTCATAGTCTAAGTATTGACTCATATCTTCTCAAAAATTCCATAGACGTTTGATAAAATACTATTTTTTAAATTTTCAAATCGCGATAACTTTAGAATGAATAAACCGATTTTCACGCGACTGGTGACATTCGACGCAGTTTTTGAAGCTTCATGAAGAATCATTAAGTTTCAATTGATAGAACAAAAAATTTTGAGGTTATTCCGAAAAAACCCTTTTTTGGGTTTTCTTTCGTCAACGATAACTCACGAACGAATTATCCGATTTTGACCGGACTGGTGGTGATCGACGTGGTTTTTTGATGTTGAGAGCTGATTAGTTTTTGGAATTGATCGATACAGCCGTTTAAAAGTTATTCAAAAAAAACCACTTAAAAAAAAAATCGGTCCAAATAGGCCTCAAAATCTAAGTTTGGTCAAGCCCTTTCGAATGGCACCAACCGATCAAATCGGACAAGCCGTTCAAAAGTTATGAGAGGTTTACATACATCCACACACACACACACACACATACATACATACATACAGCCATACAGACACCCTCGCGGAAGTAGTCAGGGAAGCTTCCTGACACCTTAAAACGTCGAGATCTGATGAAAACTCGATTTGGGCAAAACGGGGTGAAAACAATAACTTCCCTATTTTCTTAGCGGGAAGTTAAAAACTTGGAAGACATTTTTAACTCCGATTATCCGATTAACTTCAAACTTTTCTCACGTGACAAAACTATAATTTAATAACTTTATCCTAGGATAATAGAATGGCTCCGATCAATGCAGTTCGTAGGTACCTGCAACAGCAGTGTTTCTATTCATTGGAGGAAGGACTAAAAAGTAATTTTTAAACTTAATATATGTATTAAGTAATTGTATTTATAATTTTTAATTTCTGACACTTTCCGTGTTGATCTTAATCACCGGAATTCGATAATTTTATATTAATTTATTAATTAATTAATTAATTTATTTATTTTTTAATTAAATGACATTTACCGTGGAAATTTTTTATACACCGGTAATCAATTTTTTTTTTCTTTTTTATTATATAACTTGTACCGTGGAAATTTTTATACACCGGTATCAATATTTTTTTAATTAAATGACATTTACCGTGGAAATTTTTTATACACCGGTAATCAATTTTTTTTTTCTTTTTTATTATATAACATGTACCGTGGAAATTTTTATACACCGGTATCAATATTTATTTATTTTTTATAATATTTGACACTTTGCGGTAGATTTTTTTTATCACCGGAAAAAGAAATTTAATTAATATATTATTTTTTGTTTTTAGGTAAACAAATTTCATATTTATTTATTTTAGACATTCTTACTTTTAAGGATGTCAGCTATCCTACTCGTGAGTTTTTGATGGTTTTCCACGATGTTTAAGGTGAATACCGGGATAGTCTACGAAAAGTCGGCCATCACCGCATTATCTTTTAATATTATTATTATTATTATAAATTTTTTTTTTTTTTTGACGAATTCTATGTAGGTATACATTGTATATCGAAAGAACGAATAAAATATTATTATTATTATTATTATTATTATTATTATTATTATTATTATTATTATTCTTACCAGGATCAAAATCTCAATAATGAGATGGTGTAGTGGCTACGGTATCTTGAGCAATTGAAACAAAGCTAAGAGCACTCTCCATTAAATTATCTTTCAAATGAGGCAAAAAAATCACAATCGGCTCATCTGTTTAGACTGGCAGACAGACACACACACACACATAGTGATCAAACTTATAATACTTCTTTTTTTGGTTCAGGGATTAAAAATAATCTGATTTGTGAGATATCGACTACCCCACTCTGTAATTTTTACATTACAAAGTATATTATGGCTGTTCTCTTATACATGGCTTGGAAAAGAGCCTGTTGATCCCCTTCGCAGGTTTCAATTTGTCGTATATCCATTTTCTTGTTATCGCTTTGGAAAAGTTTTTAAAGAGCAAATGTAAAAACAGTTTTGTCCAAAACACGACAAAAGAGCATGTTCATTGTATGAAAACTTGAAAATTGCCGAATAATGCTGTATCGGATGAAACGACTCTTGAATTTTTTATCCAGTTACGTTCCTAATGAATTAAAAACAAGACAATATTTGAAGGAAAATTGAAGCTTCTGAGTGGCATGGGTGATATGAAAAACTTTCCGAGTTGTGTGAAAGATAACGACCCACTTTGCAATAATTTTTATACCATGTATATATGAAATATACATAGTATATTAAGCTTAGTCCCAAGTTTGTAACGCTTAAAAATAATGGTGCTAGGGAAAAAATTTTGTCATAGGTGTTCATAAAATCACCTAATTAAGCCATTTCCGGTTGTCCGTCCGTCCGTCTGTGGACACGATAACTCAAAAGCGAAAAAAGATATCGAGCTGAAAGTTTTACAGCGTACTCAGGACGTAAAAAGTGAGGTCAAGTTCGTAAAGGAGCATCATAGGTCAATTGGGTCTTGGGTCCGTAGGACCCATCTTCTAAACCGTTAGAGATAGAACAAAAGTTTAAATATAAAAAATGTTCCTTATCAAAAATTAAAC
Organism: Chrysoperla carnea; assembly: GCF_905475395.1. NCBI lineage: Eukaryota > Metazoa > Arthropoda > Insecta > Neuroptera > Chrysopidae > Chrysoperla > Chrysoperla carnea. The sequence goes on from NC_058337.1 coordinate 132,983,483, forward strand.
AACTTTTGTTTGAAACATTTTTTTGTAAACATCACTGTTTACCCGTGAGGGCGCCAATTAGGCGGAAATTTTATAATATGTAGATACTATACTTGATTATCAGTTATGTATGTGTCACATGTTTGTATGTGTAATGTGATAAAGAAATCAACACTGACTATGCATGGTATTTCAACAATTAACTCAGTCAATTGTTTGTTTTCACTTGTAATAGATAAAATGTTGTTAAGCAAAGCATATTTAAGTTACGCTTAAAATACTAGGTCTATTATAGATAGAGGTCTATTTAATTTATCAGTGGCAATGTATACTGAAAGCACCCTTAAAATAGGTGAAATGAAACTGAACCCTATATATTAACTATTTAAGGAAATCTACAGAAAATCTCAGTGTAATCATGATTCCCTTTTCGTAAAAATTAATCAGTTGAGTGGATTAATTACATTGAAATTTGGAAATAATATATTATTTATAGAATTAATCTACCTGTCTATAGGTTAATAACCTTATAAAATTATTAACTCACGCATGTTCAAATTCGACACTTTTGTAGAAGTTACTGAATCGTCTTTCTTGAACTACATTTAACGAATCGGTATTAAAAATCGCACATAATTCAAAAACTATGGGCCATGGAGTGTTGATATTGTAGGATAGCCAATTCAATTTTTAGATTTTGAATCTATTTATGTTGACTGCCGCTGAGAATCAGGGGTGGAATTAAGGAAAAAGTTCCAGTGGGAAAAATGTAGCAATATAGTCTACCGTCGACCGTTTGGGTACCCTAGACAAAAACTTGTACGGATCGTTTCAAGTTTTTCTTTGTCACCGAATATTTCACCTTCCTTAAATTTTTTCTACGGTTTCTTTACGGTTATTTTGTTCGTTTTAGAAGTTTTTGTTACAAAGATTCTAACACTAAAATCAAAAATTATTTCATCTAAGTAGGGATGAGAACAAAGCCGGTGTCCTGTCTTACTCACTATAGAGTTTTTGGTCATTTTCTTTTGGTTTTATTTGTGTATCGATCGTAGCAGTGGCTGTTATACGATGAATAAACATTAATTTATTACCCTAAATAAAGCATCCTTTTATTGTTTATAACGCTTTCGATTATAAGTATATCCCCGAACACTTATAGTAGATAGTTATTCTAATTGAACTAAAAAAATGTTTCCTAGAAATAATATACATGGCAAAACAACGTTTGCCGGGTCAGCTGGTAGACTATAAAATAGACATCTCAGCTATTGAAAAGCCCTTTCCTAGAAATCTATGTTCTGACTCGGTAATTTGTTGAGATGATAAAGTTATAATATTAACTCGAACATTAACTAAAACGAAACGACTTTTCATTGACAAAGAGAATAAATTACAACAAACAATTAATAAAGTTTATAAAAAAAAAAAATTTAATCTTATTCAATCAAGAATAAAAAAAGAATAAATTTGTTTCTAACAAACAATATAATAAGTTTTTCGAAATCGTATTTATTTCGTTATGGCATTATGGACAAAACATTGTGATGATGTTGGTTGGAACGGGTATAGTGGAAGTGGTTATGGAAGTTGGATAGGAAGTATAATGTGGAAGAGAATTATTTAACAGTGTTTGTAATTAAATAATTTCAATAATATAGCTTTTAACAATCAAGTATCTGTATAATATAATTATAAAATTATTTGACAAAATATTCAGTTCAGTGAATATTTTATATATATGTAGGGGAAAATGAGAGAAAATATTTATATATATATACGTATACATTTATAATTAATTATACAGATTGTATGTTTTAGAACTGAACATAGAATTTTGTGCCTGTTCATGGCTATACAATGGGTTTATTTCAATAGTATCCACTCTTCATAACTCTTGACCTGATGTGATTATTGTTTTGGATGAAAACACGTTGATTTAGATATCGAGGGGAAGCTCAAAAATGGTACTATCGAATTTTAGTTTTCATACTTTCACACCTAGCCACTCCAACTTTGGCATTTCGTTTTGAGATTTTTAATAGCACCCTCTTCTTTGTGATACATCATTTGAAAGAGCATAAAATTATCTTTTCAACCTTCTGTGTAGTCTATCTTAAGAACCAATCGATCGATTTCAAAAATTGGAAAACTAGAAATGAATTGATGATTGATGTTATAACGGGTGGGTATATTTGTTTGAGTACAACCATCTTGGGCTTTCTCAATTAAATTTCAAGCAAGGTAACGTTTTGTTGACATTTAGAGTTTGATTTGGGACTTTTTCTGCTCAGAAGAAATTATTAAAAAAAAAAAAAATACTTGTATTAGCGATTTACACAACATGGAATTTTCTATTCCTTACAAAAATTCAGTTCTCTATCAGAGACCAATGCAAGATCATTATTTCAAAACTGAAACGAGGTTATAATCGAATAAATCGAAATTTTTAAGCTTTCCTGTAAGCGAAGGGGTCGATAGCAAAAAATCTTTATACGAACGAGGACGAGGACGATTTACGGAACTCCCAAAAAAATAATATCCTTTCAGGCGTGAGAGATAGAAAACATGTTTAAAAGAACAAACTTTTCGTTTTAATTTTTGTTTTCAGTTTTTGTTCACATGTTCACGCGGCTTGAATAAAGATATTGGAAATGAAATCGATGGACATATGACGCCAAAAAGCGAAACAATTTAAGCAACTACTAAGAGCAACTCTATTTCCTAAAATCTTTTTATTTGATAAGTATGTACTTCGATGATACAAATCTGTTAACATTACGAGTATTTTTAAAGCATAAATACAGTTTCAAAAGATACAACCTGTATACAAAACAATTTTAGTTAGTATTAGTTAATAAATGTAGTACTAATTAGCGTGGACTATAGAATTGTAGAATGTAGTTAGTTATATTAAAATCAGTGTATTATTAAAATCATGAGAGTGGAGATACATTTTATTGTATCATAGGTGAAATAAATGAATATTTAATTAGAAAGTAATTTGATTCCCACTTGAGACATTCGTAATAAACGATTACAAAACTATCTTTTACCTGCAAGTGGATAGTACTGATTGATTTTTTGGAATTTTAATTTATAATGTTTATAACAGGAATTTAACGCTTTCCACCGTTCTGGAAATTTAATTTAAAAACTATATGTAACCATTTATATACGAATTCTTTGTATATAAATTAGAAATAAGAGTTTTATACAAGTGGATCCACAATTTCTTCAAAACGATGTATCCTAAAATTTGCAATTCATTTTTAATATTGGCAACCACCCCGTAAAGTTGGGATATAAGTTTGCGAGTACAATTGGCTACCTAGATCTTGAAAATATTAGAAAGTGTTTAAGAAATTAACAACTCTCCAGATTTAATACCTAGATCCATATTTTTAGATACAAATCAAAATTTCGTGGGTTGAAACTCATTGAGTTAAATTTGACCACAAATTTTTTATCCAATCTGACCATAGCCCATTTTCGTCCAATCTGAAAAGAATTTGTTTTGAAATTTACTAATTTGGGTTGAATATTTTTCATTTTTGATATTGGTTTTTCATTACTATACCCTTTTGTGCTTAATGTCGGGACTAGTACCCTTGAAACTAGGATTCTTGAAGACTTTTAAAGGTAAGTTAAATTTCAGCTAACAGTTGAAAAGTATGATAATAATTTAATAGGATAACAGATCTGTGGCACAGACAGACACACAGATTGGGACATCGTAGCTCTCAAACGGATAAACCGATTTTTATTTTTTTTAGTTTGAAAGGACTTCTGATCGAGAGTATTTTTAGCATTGTTTCAAATGCCGATTTTAGGGTTCTATATCCGATAACAAGAAAAGTGGTGAAGACCTTTAAACGACTGAAAAGATTTTCTGGAAAGATAGCTAAGTAGTTTCTCGATCAAATTACCTTTTAACAAAAAAATATCAAAATTGATTTATCCGCTTAAGAGCTATGATGCCACAAACGAATTGATCAAACCTAATTTTGTGTCGGGGGTTTCTGGGGATTTTTAATTTCTGTGTTATTGTAATTAGAAATCAGAGCGAAAAAACTAGACGTAATGCAATTCATTAATATTGTATACATATTTCACATTTGGCGTCAATAATATATGGCAAATAAAATATTGGAATGGGACAGAGTTTGATTCTTCCCTATTCCTCTTACTACACTCATTGTAATCTGGTGTTAAAACAGAAAATGAATTGAACTGATGATTATAATATAAACAGCAAACATTCAATTAAATCTATATAGTCGTTATTCGCTAGCTAACTCCTACTACGTAGCTACGACATACTGGGAACTGGCGACCAATGACTGGCTACTATTCCTGTGATATGGTGCGATGCCGAGTAGTATGGATGGATCATTTGTTCATTTGTTGAAAAGCGTATTTGTTTGTGGCTGTGACGATATCGTGTTTTATTTATTTACATTTAAATCATATCCATAGATGATCTTTAATAAGCTTTATTCCAATTAAATTGTCTGGTGATGTCAGGCAAATATAGTCAGACACACTGGTTCTTGATTAATTGCTTTGCATAATATGGCAGTGGAAGGTAAATTGTAACACTATATTCCCATGAGAAATGGATCCGGGACAAATTTTGTGAAAACTAGGTTAAAAAGGTAGTTTTCGAAGAGCTAAATCACAATTTCATGGACTATATAGCTCAAAAAATCATAATTTTAAAGATTTAGAGAAGAAGTACAGAAAAGCAAATGTTGTTTATGGGTCCGTCATAATACACTGAAATATCGTTACTTTTGCACTCAGTGCAGTAGTACAACGAGAAAAAACAATCAAAACCAATTAACTCTCAGAAGGTGGGGGAGGGGGTCGAATTATATTTGGTCCATGGAATTCCTGCCCCCAAATAATTGGTTGTTAATATCATAAGATCCATAAGAACTTAAAAAATGCTTTCCAAATTCCAAAGAGGCTTCCAAATGCCTTAGTTCGGATTTGGAATGCCGCCAATCCCAAGAAGGGAATACCTACTAATCAAATTCCCGGTTCTCAAGACTATAGTTTTTTATCAAAGTAGCAGACGTTTTGATCTTTATATATTTAGTAATCTGTATTTTTCCTATCTAAAACGATCGATTCTTGCCCCTAAGTTTGGCCACAAAATATCATTTCGAATTTGAATTCAAAAGGTCAGGTAGGATATTTGAAAAAAACTCCTGCTACAAGATCTCACGATTCTAAATCATAGAAACACTGGTCCTCCCAGTGAATAGTGAATAGTCAGTCCAAATAATGATTTGTTATACTTTTCGCTATTTCGTTTTTAGAGAGCAGATATTTCCATCGAAAAAGATGGCCTCTTCGCGGTAGCCGTGCCACCAAAATCAATCTTTCCCATATTAGGGTCTCATATTACGATTCTGCGTGATATACACAGACGAAAATTTAAAAGACTGAGATTCCAGGGAGCAAACATTATTCAATCTCAGTGTCTGATCTACAAAAGTATATGACACTGTCGCCTAGATGATACTGATGCACTATACTGAACCTATTGTCAGCTAGTTTGTTTATACCTTGACTTGTAAGCTGTCTAGTTTGTTTCAAAAGTCATGATTTCATTATAGAAATTAAACAAAAGTATTTGAAAATAAAATCCAATCAAAATAATCATCTATACCCCATACATGGATACACACATATTTGTTATGTTATCGAATTTATTCACTTTATTATAAATGAAACGAATCATTGTTTATTATTATCATATGTATAGTTTTATTATCATTATATAGAACTCTAACTGGAAGTATGTTGTCTATACATACATTCATAATAGATGGGTATGAGTCTGTAATGCACAGAGTAGGGCACATGGAAATGTGCGACTTTGAAAATTTGTATTTAATCATCTTAAATTACTTATAAAATCATTGTAAATTAAGTAACTTGAATTGTTAAGCTAATTGTATAATTAAAGAAGTGAAATCAAACAATTGACTGAGTTTATTGTTGACATATCATGTATATAGATAGTGTTGATAACGTCATCGTTTGTTTTTTACGTCATGTAAGTAAAGAAAAACAAACAAACAAACACATACATATTATATGTAACGTATAAATTTAAAATATAAACAATAGGTACCTGTGTATACACACATACATATAATATTTCTGAGCAAATTTACGCCCTCACGGGTAAACAGTGATGTTAACGACATAATTTTTCAAAGTAAGGTTATATATTTTTTATAAGGAACATTTTTTATAAGGAACATTTTTTAACATTTAAGCTTTTGTTCTATCCCTAACGATTTACAAGATGGATCCTACAGATACAACTTGACCTTTGTTGCTCCTTTACGGACTCGACCCCACTTTTTACGTCCTGAGGACACTTTGAAAATTATAGCTTGTTATCTCGTTTCGTTTTTGAGTTATCGTGTCAACAGACGGACGGACGGACAACCGAAAATGAACTAATAAGGTGATTGATTATAAAAACACCTATACCAAAACGGTAGATAAAGTTAATTTATTAAATGTAGTTTTTTTTCTTCACTTTTCTACGTAATTTGTTTTTTGTTGTTTTTAGCCACTGGTACAGGGTAGCCACGGGTTACGGTAACTACGAGAGCAGAATTCCGCACGGGTCGAGCTAGTTGAAACTTATTTTTAAAGCTTCTTCAAAATGCTACATTTTTCTGCCCCACTAATCGGTTGTTCTACATATCTATATAAAATGTTTAAAATGATGGTGCATTTTATATTTAGATAGTTTTGCTTGTATTCTATCAGGACAATTCTATATAAATTATTGCCTACATCATAGCTCTAGCTAGGTGCATGTAGATTTTATTATTTATACACCTTTTTATGCTGTTTGTTAAGAGAAAAGAGGACAAAAAAATTATCGTTAAATTATTTGTTTTTAGTAACTTTACGATATGATAGAAGGTTATTGTTTTTAAAATCGAAACTCAAAATCTAGGTTTGTAATAAAATGTAAAAATCTTGTTTGTTTTCGAAAAATGTTTTCAACAAAATACATTTTTCCTTATATACAGACTTTATATTAACATGTAAACTTATTTAATACTAGATTGATAAACGCCCGCTTCACTGCGCTTAAAAATAAAAACCACCTCTTAGTAGCATTCACCCCCTCTTGATATACATAGTTTTCAATTTTGTTAAATGTAAAATAGCCATAATTCATTGAGTATATCAGAATAGTTGGCCATGATTTACTTGACATTTACTATTTTAAATTTTTACAGAATTCTTTAATTTATGGTTCAAAATAATGATCATAGATCTATCTGCTCCATCTATAGTCAACATTTTGAAGCATAAATAAAAGACTTCTGTAAAAAGTTAAAAAAAAGGTAAATGTCAAATTAAATTTAATTTTTTTAATTTTTTTTAAAAATATATCTTTATAAATTATTGTTCATGTGTTATTCTGATATATCAGCTATATTGCTGTACAGTTTCATTAAAAACCATTCGCTAGTTTTAGCGTGAAAGCGTAACAAACAAACAAACAAACATGCTTTCTTTCACATTAGAATATATTGGGATTCGATATTTCTATTATGAGAATTTCAGACTTATTACGTTTTTCAATGAAAATTTCAGCACCATAACGAATACCAATTAAAACTGATTAAAAAATACAAAAATTGATTATTTTGATTTTTTTGTAAATTTTGTACTATGCGCACCAACCCCCCTTCACCCCTTGTTTATCGGTCGTTCTTTCTCATTAATGAACTTGACCTTTCAAATATCAAAAGTCTTCTTGATACCAAAAAGGTCAAGAACGTTTCTATTATTTAGAAAGCTATTGATCTGAATTTTGAAGGTCATAATATCCAACAAGGATATGACCTACATTTCTATCCGATTGTACCTCTATGTCATTGCTTTATGTTATAAATGTCTGATCTCCAAACATTTTAAAAATATTCCGAAAAATTTGTCCTGAATCGTGTTACTAGACTGTAAAAATCAATTCGATTATTGATAAAATGTGACTATTAATTATTTTGCACAGCATTTTCGAAAATACCGTTCAGTGATTGAATGAACTGCCTATTAAAAAATAGCCCATTTTTTAAACCCAAGTTGAATAACAAGTTTGTAAAATCACCTAATTAATCCATTTTCGGTTGTCTGTCCGTTGTCCGCCTACCTGCTCGTTTGACCATCTGTCTGTCTGTTTGTCAGACTGTCTGTCAACACGGTAACTCAAAAACGAAAAATGTTATCAAGCTGAAATTTGTATAGCGTGCTCTGGACGTAAAAAATGTTCGTAAAGGAGCAACATAGGTTAACTATAGCTTGGATCCATAGGACCCATTTTGTAAACCGTTAGAGATAGAACAAAAAACCGAGTAAAAAATGTGCCTTTTAAAAAAATAAGGAACTTTTGTCTGAAACATTTTTTCGTAGACATCACTGTTTACCCATGAGGGCGCAACTTATATAGTATGTATTAAATGGGAATATCAATTCTGTGTGGTTATTTAAGAGTGGCTCTATCTTTACTCACATGACGCGAAAAGACAGAGGATTCCGTAATCAACACTGTCTATACATGGTGTTACAACAGTTAATTCAGGCAGTTGTTTGTTTTCACTTGTTGATTAGTGTTTTCATTTCCTAGACCACTCCTGTTTTGAATATCATATTGATTGCTTGACGTCATTAGTAAAACATTTTCCTAATAGTTTTCTTCTAAGTAAAATATCCGCACTGATTAACGGAAAACGAATTATTTAAGTAAAATGTATTAAATTAAATATACTCTCACAGATATTACAGAAATTTGACGTAGATACTTTTATCTAGAGACTATGTAATTCAATTCTCAATCACCTTTCATTTGGTACCCAAAAATATTTTCTTGAATAATAATAAGATTACACAATATACCCTTAAGATAAACATTGATATAAAGATCATATTCTTTTCCAGTTATTCAAATTCAAATACCATTGATATTAATAAACAAATATATTCTCTGACGTTTATATAATATTATCCCAACATAACTAGGCTAATAAATATTATTAAATTCTAGGAACTAAATAACACATCAATTAATCTTATAATCCATCATTTGTTACAGATACATAAATAAGATCTATCATTTTCATTAAGTATATAAATTCTGAAGATGTAGATAAAGATTGTCCCAAAATTAACACTAAATGTAACATAACTGAGTCATTGCCACTGAATGACAAAGACGTTCAACTGGCAAGAATGGTTGTCATTAGAGGAGGCCTTTGCCCAATATTTGGGATAATACTAGGATATTTTTATTATAACTGATTCATTGGCTGGATACCCGTACACTCAACAATCAATGGGAAGAAAACGGCTGACAAATTAGTCACAATGGGTGCATCTTTTTCGTGAAATGGTCCCAAACCATTTTTTCAGTACCGAAAACCAAAATTAAAACTAAAATAAAAGAATGGATTGTACATGAACCCAACTGCTCTTTTGAAAACATTCATGACCAAGATCATTCAAAAGCTTTTATTAAAGGTTTTTCATGCAAAAGGTTTCAGAGCATTTGCAGCTGAACCATTTGTGTATAGTAACTGGTCATTGTAAGCTCAATAAGCATATGTACCAATCCAATCTTACAGGGAACAATCTTCGTAGATTTTTTCATGAACAGGAGGAAACTGGAATAAACATTCTGTGTAAATGAGAATACCTCTCGCTGAAACGATATCAACACGTGAAATGAACTGATCTCTTAGTACACTTAATAAGCCGAGATACATGGAAAAGTTGAAAACAGCACCGATTTGATTGAAATTTTTTGAATCATGTTTATAAGAACCCGAGGAATAGTCATCAGACCCCAGCGAGGAGCATATGTATCCGAAAATTTTTTTGCAAGGCTTATTTTGGTTTAAAATTGTCATCTTGTAGGTATTTTTCGTCGCTTATTACGAATCCTATGTCGGATAACACGGATTCTGTCACGTCTACTAAACAAAGTGCCAATTTTGGCCAAGAATTTCAATTGTTTTGGCACAAAAATGACAGAAAACGACAAAATAGTTTGTCGTTCAAATTGTGCTCTAGGAATTGACATTCCAAAAAAGTTTCGGACTACAAATGCTGGCTAACTATTTCTGGGGTTTCTATAAACATGATAAAAATAGTATCATTAAAATCAATTCTGTTTCCCAACTTTTTCACTATCGACACTTTGAACGGCTTATTGACTGTATTATCTATTCAAGTAAAATAAATGAAATATTGCCCAGGAATATAAAGCCGTAAGGTTTCTAAAGCACCTTTAAAGCAAACCTGTTAAAATAGATGAAAGTGCTCACAATGCAATAGATCTTTTAAGACTTACTCGTAGCTCAAATATAATCTAATCTAGCACTAAATTGGGCTTTATTGAATACGAAAGAATTAACGAAGGAAAAATGCATGTTCACTACTGAAAAAAAAGTGAACAACAGTGATCTAATTTGATTAATTGTAAAAAGATTAATTTTGAAAAAGTCAGACAGAACATTCAAAACATGGAAATTAACAGGGTTTGATTTTATGTTTACTTTGTAATTTTATGAAATTTGTAGATGATATCAATAAGCTCCCAATTAATGACGCCTAAATGATGGATATCGAACTATTTGTATCAACGAAATTCAGCTACTTGTATGTAAAATGGCCAAAGAAAAATTCGATACAAAAACTATGTATGTGTCATAAAAACTTTGCAATTTTACCCCATATATCGATACATAACCTTATACTGTAAAATAAAATATTGACAAACTTTAATTATTAAAAGCTTGTATGTTTTCTATCAAACTTCTATATATATATATCCCTTGCGTTACTTTTGGGACACCATTTTCATACATAAATACATTATTTTATTTCTGGATATATCTTTTGAAATTCAATGAATATAATATTGTTTTGCATCTAAACATGTTATTAGTTTATTGAAAACGTAGCTATTTTATAAATATCTATTTTACCTACTACTAACAAATGACGTCATTTGTTTTCAATTTAATATTATCATTTTTAAAAATATGGATTCTTTTTATCTTTGTAAATTTTTCAAATAAACAAGAACTTAAAGCGCGAGTTGGCAACACTTTTGTTTGATAACTGATTTGATGACAGCAGATAGTTGCTTTGTATTTATTTTGATTTGCCATAAGGAAAAAGGTAATTAATTTAGTGGAGAGTGTTTTTAGATATGTTTCAAGTGCGAGTTTAGGGTTCTGTACCCCAAAAAATATGTCGGAGTTTTTTAAATTTTCTAAATTATTTATTGGAAACAGTTCAAAATTCAACGAGTTTCGACTAGATAAAAAATGAAATAAAAACATTAATTCAATTAAACGACAACTTGAATTTACATAACGAATAATTTAACTTGAAAAAAAAAATATCAATAAAATTTTGCTGACAAATCAAAACACAACCACATTTTGTTTGGCCCTCTACTACATTAATTTTAGAATATTTTTAACGAATATAGTAGCTATAATGTATATCCTGCTCTATTAAATTTAATCTAGCAAGATTATAGGAAATTCGAGTACAAATAACGAATAGAATTCATTATTTAATATATACTGAATTCCAACGAGTTAACGAAATAAAATTTCAAGAAAAGATGTTTCATTCTAATAAAAGAAAAGTTTTATCCTTTGGCTTTAGTTCTCATCATTTACAGCTAAATTTATTTTCTCCAGCTCAATGAAAAACAAGTGAAAACAAACAATTGACTGAATTAATTGTTGAAATACCATGCATATACAGTGTTGGTTTCTTTATCACATAACACATGCATACATGTGACACATACATAACTGATATTCAAGTATGGTACATACTATAAAATTTCCGCCTAATTGGCGCCCTCACGGGTAAACAGTGATGTTTACGAAAAAATGTTTCGAGCAAAAGTTCTTTATTTTTTGATAAAGAACATTTTTTACATTTGAATTTTTGTTCTATCTCTAACGGTATACAAGATGGATCCTACGGACCCAAGACGCAATTGACCTATGCTGCTCATTTACGAACTCGACCTCACTCTTTACGTCCTGAGTACGCTTTAAAAATTTCAACTCGATAGTCTTTTTTCCTTTTTGAGTTATCGTGTCCACAGACGGACGGATGGACGGTCAACCGGAAATGGACTAATTAGGTGATTCTATGAACATCTATAGCAAAATTTTGTGCGTGGCATCAATATTTTTAAGCGTTACAAACTTGGGACTAAACTTAGTATACCTTGCATATTACATATATGCATGGTATAATAAGAATCATTAGACCGTCACAATTTCTTGCTTTCTTTCTTCGTGCAGTTCTAATTTATTTTTATGCAGTTTTAAAAATTTGTTAAAAAAACACTGCCTATTGATAAATGGGAATTGTAACCCCGCCAATTGGCGATAATAATTCGTATAAAAATAAAACAGGAAGTACACCCGTTTTCCATAGTTTCCAATTTAGACAAATCAGATGGCAATACTTGTACTTACCATTTTTAAAGACCAATCAAAATATTCAAGATAAATCCCGCCATCGGGCGATATAAATTCGTACTAAATAATACAGAAAGTGAATTCGCTTTTTCAGTAGTTTCAATTTAGACTACCAGGCTGCTTACCATTTATCATGGACAAAGCCAAAACAAAATATGTACTACACAAACCGGAAAAGATATACAATTTTTTCGATAAAAATTAATAAATTGAAATGTTTAATGATTGAACAACATTCATATACATATAATACATAAATAAATAAATGTTTCCAATAAATTGGTCTTATAAATTACATCTCAAAACTGAAAATTAAATTAGTTCCAAATGATTAAATATCATATACCAAATTCATCCAACCATTCCATGATGATTCTAACGAATAAACTAGTATTACTACTTGCTTCCACTCATACGACTACCGTTATGTATCCATCCTTAAAGATTTATATACGGAACAAAAATTAGTAGAGGAATAGATTTTTATTGTTATCTGAGAAATTGGTCAATTGAATTTGATTTTAGTTTTACTATTTTGTATTATTGTCTATTTCAATAATTCTATGCTTAATTTATGTTCGTGTGGGTATGTTCGAGCAAGATACATATATAATAAGTAAAGAATGGTTAAATTTCAGTTTCTTATGTTTGCTTCTCTGGAAATAATGATGCTGTGAAAATTTCACCCGCTTCAAAAAACCTCAAATGTTAGTTTAAAACATTCTATTTACGACATGAATCGTTTGACTCACACTCAACAACGCTAAACGCTCGAATTGTAAACTTGTTGTACAAAACGGGAAGATTATGGCTAATTTAATCGTTGTGAGAAAACAATTCGCATAAGCGTGCAAAAATTCGAGGAAACCGTAAACATTTGAGATACGATAGAGCATGTGTATCATCGTAGAGTGATTGATTGATGCCATTGGATTTCTTTTTGTAGGGATTTTTTAAGAGTCGCGTCTATTTTAACAAACCTACAACGATGGACCACCTAATAGCTGACATCCCTCAAGTTTTAGCCAAAATCACCCTCCAAAATGAAACGAAAATTCATAGAAAATAACCTCCAATGAATAAACTACTGCAGAAGGTCTGGAGAAACGATACAACAAAAAAGATACTTCCAAAACGGCTGTATTTTGAATATTTGTTTTTCTATTGAAGCTGGATTGCGTTTACGGGGCTTATAAACGCACGTTCCCGAAAAAAGTTGCGAAAATAGCTGATTTTAATCATCATTTTAAGACAAATTTTTTTCAGGTGGTACGAGCTTGGCAATTTTAGATTTGGGGTTGTGATTATTTGTACCTTATTTTCAACTTTGATGATGAATTTTGATATAACTTCATGAATGTAGACGAAAAATAAGAATATTTCCATACCTAGCCTTTTTTCCGAAATATCGAAAGCTAAATAATTGAACAAAATTTTCAATTTTCGATATTTTGAAAATTACTCCAGATATCGAAAAATTGTATTATTACTTTTCCTCTTATATTGTCAAGTTATAATATAATTCACCTGATTTTTTTGTAATCGGAGAAATTGGTATTTGTGGGTATGTTCCAGTAAAACAGATATATTGAACAATTAAGATAATCGACCAACATGTCAGGTCGATAATTCTTGATTATTTAAAAAGTTACGTGCCTGGCAAAAAATGGAGGTTAATAAAACACTTTTGAATGAACTTAAGTTATTTTTTATAACAACACTTAAAGTTTTTGTTGCAAGCTTTTTGTATCGAGTAAATTCGGAAAAGGTGTAATTTTCATATTTCTGATGAAATTACGAGATAAAGGAAAAACTTTTATTACGAGGTCCTTAAAAAAATTATCGAGTTTTATAAGGAACGTTTTGTCATAAAATGATTATAATAAATAATCAATTTTTAAGCTTTTGCAAAATTTATAAGAGTAAATGAAGCTTTGAAGTGTATCCACGTGTAATAGAAGTAATGAATATAATTTGATTGCCATATTAAAAATGATTCGAATCAAATAAAAATCAATCAAACACAAGATATTTCCCCCTCCCCCGATTTCTTTTACTTTTTAAATACCCTTCAGAATAAAATTAATGCTTGATATTGCAAAAAACAAAATTATAATCAAATGATGATTTAATTTGACAACTATATGAACAAAATATATTATTATTAAAAAAATACTCATAAGGAAATATGTTTTAATGGGGAGAAGTTGTCTAGGTAGGTTCATTGTAAAGGTCACAGCATACCAAATTTATTTAAACTTTTCTATTAACTATCGCGGAATTTTATTGTTTATTTATTTTTCTAAGTAGTTCATTATAAAACTCTCTTTGTGAGATTTTACACATAAAAATAAGTAAAAAATTTTCATAACTTATTTCATATTAAAGTTTGGTTAAGCCGTAATCCGCTATTTTGATTTTGTGGCAAAAGTTCTTCCAGATTTGCGATAACATTTGTATAAGCGATAAGTTTCATCAAAAAACGGCGAGCTATTATAATTTCTTGAAGTTCATTTTATATACAATTTTTCTCAGCATATATTTCGTCAACTTATAGCGATGGACCAACCTAGCCAGTAAGGGCTGTCATTGAATGCTTATCGGGAAAATCATTTTCCCATGCAATAACCGGTGCCATTAAATAGAACAGCGATAACTACAGCTTTGGTTTGAGTTTCACCACACATTGAATAAATAGACGAACATTAAGAAACCATAGTAATTTACAACATAATATTCAAACGCATGGATGAACGGTCTAATAAAGAATGGTCCTCTCTTTTAAAGGCCTAGTTATTCTATAGATTTCCGCGGTTTTGTATTGTATAAGCTTGCCATATTGACTGCTTATTGTCATAAGTCCCAATGACTTTCATAAAATATACAAGCAAAGTTCATGAAAAGCCAAAACTCTATCTTGAACGAAAGTTATGTATAAAAATAAAAAGTTTGCACAACCTTGACGATCTTCCCATGGGTACTATGGCATCAGCAAAGATACATATGAGTATACATACATCTATGCTTGCTTGATATTAACTCTCATGGTTCATTAGTATTGAATCTCAGTTACTATGAGTTACCGGTTTATTGAATAACATTTTGCATTATTGTATTGGTAGATCTTGTACATTCGACTGAATCTATGAGTTCTATAATATGTGATATTTTATAGCACGAGTGCAGTTCGAATTATAGGTATATGAACATCATATACCAAATTAAGGTAGTTGAAATACTGCTTGAATCCGAAATTAGTCATGTTTTGGGCAAATGGAAATGCTATACGAGCCTAATGCTGTTCTAGTAATACTGAGCTTTTCTTCTTTGTCAGATATACCAAAATATGATCCATCAAGGCTTGAAGGTGAATACAAATAACATAATGGGGTTTAACCTAAGTTTCTCTGACATATACGCCTATAACAGAGGCCACCCACATTATTATTTGTTAATCATATTTATTAAGCTACAATCGCTCACACTGCCGCTGCCTGTATTCAACCCCGCAACCTTAGTCTGAGTAGACAAACGGTCAAAGTCTAACGTCTTAGACCACATATTATTTTGAAAATAGAACCTTATTAAGGTACAAAGCCAGCCAGTATCTTTTTCGGAACATTAGAATTGCAGAAATACCTCACAATTTGCTCTGCTTTAAAATCTGTTAACGTTGTTTTTTTCATCGACCTTTCTAGGTTAGGTTAGGGTCTTCTATAACTAGGCTAGGTTAGGGTCAACAATAATGGGTTGGTCAATCTATGGCCACTACTCCATAAACCATTTGGAGTTGTTTAAGAAAAACAAAAGTGCTTTAACTTCAACGGACTTCAGATTGGAGAAGTCGTCAAAGAAGGGCTCACTTAAATGAGTCCAACTTCTCACGACAAGAGCTGGATAGTAAGAAAGAAGATGAGACATCGTCCGAAGGTGAGACATACCACTGGTAGAACTTGGTGTTTTCGTTTTCTTATAGTTAGACCAGAAATAAAAAACTAAGCGGAAATCTGGTCCGTACTATATTTTGTCTATTGTTTAGATGAAATGGACATAACGAAACAATAATATGTCCCTAGAGTCTTTTCTCCCCCTAATTATATGTATATTTCCTGTTCACATTATATTTGTGCTACCAAATACATGTTTTGGAGTTGTGGTATGCTGGTGCTCTTTTATCATGTGATTGTAATCTAAATATGATAGATAGACTTGGTTGCTTAATTCATTGTATGGACTGATATAGTCCAAATCTATGAGGTGTCCCAAGATTTTTGTTAAAGAAGAGCAGAGGGAAATAGAGTTGAAAATCCAAAGAAAATTATTTTGAAATTTTTGTATCCAAAGAAGCTATTATTCACTGGACAGAAGAACGAACAAGTATTCTTAGAATGGAATCGTAGGTGTTCCTGGACGGAGAATATAGGGTCGAATGTGATACCAAAATGAGTTGGTCCTTCCTCAACCACTACTTTATGAATCATTTGGAGATGTTTGATAACAGCAATAGTACTTTGACGCCAACGTACTTCGAATGGCACGAGCTTAACATTTCTAGGGAGGATGAGTCATAGTTTCATCCTGATCTCTGTGACAGATTTTGCAGTTATCCTGATACACTATAATACCCGCAACCATTTGGCTTATAGAAGCCCTTAGAAGTAAAATGAGGTCTTCAGATCGATTGTATTCCGGTCATATCTGTCTTGCATTACCACAAATGCATTCTTCTCTATATCCAAGATTGATATTTCTTACGATATATGCCTCTTTCTGGAGCAGCGTTCACTTTACAAAGGAAACTCCCAGATGCCTAGTGATGTTTTTGTTCGACAGTATTGTGCCATTTCTAGTAAGAACGCTGGCTTCACAATTTCCTGCAATGTTTCTGTGTTCCGGTACCAATTTAACTAATATTTGATTAATAATTTTAGAAATTCACAAAATTATCAACGATAATTAATAAAGTATTTTGTTAATGATCGTCTTCAAAGACTACAAAACACTGTACTTTATTCTCAATATCACTCGGCTCTACGAATGCGATAATTTTGACACATCTTGTATATCAACTAACCACCGGTATCTGATAGCTATTGGACAGTGGATACAATACCAACCATATTGTATATTATAATTAAATAATAATGATTTCTGAATCAATGCATATTATTTTCTAACTAAGTATATTCGAACTAAATTCTAACTATGTTGAATTATAATTTATTGGACATTACTGATATAATGTATACATGCAACTACCTACCTATCGTTGATACAATATAATTTATGTCTTAATAATGAACTTTATATTACTTATTATTTGTGTTTAATTAAGTGTGCTTTTGACAGATGGGAGTGTAGTAAAGCATCATAGAATATTGTCTTTGTTAGGCAATAAATGTTGCAATTAACAAAATCAATTGTTTAATTCTCTGTATATAGGATGTTTCAAAATTGCTATATGTATAATATGGTATTTAAATGAATTACCTCGGAAATCGTCTCCCAAGAGTTTCCGAGGTCGCTGATAGTGAAAAACAGAATAATAAAACATTTAATATGGTTGTAACTCCATTAAAGCCATTCCTAGAAGTGACAGAGATAAAAATCGCCGAGACGATTTCCGTGGTGAAATTGCAAGTTTTCTAAATGTTCATCATTGTCACTTCGAAGAGTGGTTTTAAATGGGGTTGGTAGAATTCAGAATTTTTCAAATTTGTTTATCCTTGACACTTCTCGGGGTAGTTTTAATGGGATTGTGACCATCTTCAGTAGCTTCCTGACCTCGGATTCGTGAACAGGCCCTTATATCCCAAAAACCCCTCAGAAGACGATTTCCAAGATGAAATTTTGAATTTAATAAATTTGTTATCTCTCTCACTTCTAAAGGTAGTTTTAATAGGGTTGCAACCATATTCCGTTACTTTTTTACACCGAATTCATTATCAACGACCCAAAAAACCACAATAGACGATTTCCACCATGAAATTTTGATTTTTTTAAAATCTTTTTTTCATTGTGACTATTTGGAGTGCTTTGGTGGTGGGAAAACTACAATAATTTTTGCATTTTTCATAGTAATGCAGAAGTTCGTGCGGCTGAATATTTCTAAGGTCTATAAGGAACACGTACAGACAATAATTTTCCCACCACCATTCTTATTATTGAAAAACACATTTTTTCTTAGCTTACTCTTCAATGTGTATAAAAATTTTCTCTTATAATAGAATAAACTTGTTTTTAATATTCTAATTTTGAAGTAAATCCATCGTTATAATACCATTCCAATAATATTTTATTTTACCTACTCTAAATTCGGACAAACATATTATTTAAAGTTTAAATTTTGAATGATTTCTGATGAATTATAATATTTAATAATATATACAACAATGATAACAATGTATATGTATTTCCTTGTTGATCCTTCATTATTAAAGATTGTGATATAGATTATATTATGGTCAAGTGCGTTTATAATATAAATCCAAATAAACATATTGTTACAAATTGTTATTAAATTTACAGTGTGTATCAAAAGTGCGGGTGTAAAGGTGCACTTACTAAGCTGCACTACTAAGATATATACTGCATTCTATTTTGAGGCTATACGTTTTGTAAAATTCACCCAAATTCATTTAGTACTACATAAATTTAAACAAGTTTAAATCAAAAGTGAATTAGGAAAACACGATTTGAATGTAACAGTTTTATAGATGTTCTCCTAATACTGTAGACATCATTAGGATGAAACAGGAACTGTAAAGATATAAATTAAACTATTATACCATGCATACTTATATGAAATATACATAGTATATTAAGCTTAGTCCCAAGTTTGTAACGCTTAAAAATAATGATGCTAGGAAAAAAATTTTGTCATAGGTGTTCATAAAATCACCCAATTAGTCCATTTCCGGTTGTCCGTCCGTCCGTCCGTCTGTGGACACGATAACTCAAAAACGAAAAAAGATATCGAGCTGAAATTTTTACAGCGTACTCACGACGTAAAAAGTGAAGTCAAGTTCGTAAATGAGCATCATAGGTCAATTGGGTCTTGGGTAGGACCCATTTTGTAAACCGTTAGAGATAGAACAAAAGTTTAAATGTAAAAAATGTTCCTTATCAAAAATTAAACAACTTTTGTTTGAAACATTTTTTCGTAAACATCATTGTTTACCCGTGAGGGCGCCAATTAGGCGGAAATTTTATAATATGTACTATACTTGATTATCAGTTATGTATGTGTCACATGTTTGTATGTGTAATGTGATAAAGAAATCAACACTGACTATGCATGGTATTTCAACAATTAACTCAGTCAATTGTTTGTTTTCACTTGTTTTTTAAATATGTTCTCTTACTTATTTAAATAGTTCTAATACTATTTTAAAAACTTCTGATTTTGTTAACCACTTTCCTACGAAATTTGTTTTTGTTTTTAGCTACGGGTACAGGATTTTCTTGGGTTATTTATTATTAGATCACATACCAAGGCCCAAGTAAATTTGTCATAACCTCACAAATTTCATTTTATGGTATATTTATGGAAGAATTATCAATTAAAAACAAGCAATAAAGTAGAATGTGACTGATATCTTAAAAATTTCAATTCCGTTCAACACACACCCTCTTGAATCGACTGTCAGATAAAATGATTTTTCGTTTTGTTATTCGATTATCATCCTGATAGGGAGAATCAATGAACCACTTGGCCCGGATGAGAGACTGGGAATGAAGTCAAGCTATATAATTTTCCTGATATATTGTTTTTTTGGCACAATGAAAATAATTAGTAGTTTTATTTGCGGTATATAGATATTGAATTTCAAACATTGGGTACTTGTTTATTTTATTCATACAATATACTTTTGTATCCATGCGAGCCTTATGGCCAAATTTACAGAGCCCTATAGTCGAATTTTAAACAATATATTTTGTCATTGTTTAACCCAATAGGATAGTTTTGGTAAATGTTTTTACTTGTTTAAAAGTAAGTATTTATTTATTGACTGCCATCTCTTTGTATCATTTTGTAAAAACATGTTTATAATAATATGCATAGATAAATACATTACAATACAAAATAATACAATTAGCATCAATTTATTGCAAAAGGGAATACAATATAGAAATCTAAAAGACTACCGAGAATTCATCTACAACATGTCCAAAAACATAGTATCATTTTTTTTTTTTATTAAAAGACAGGCATCGCATACACTAGATTAGGAAGTTAACTTCATAAAAAACGTATTTTAGAACATAAAGTATCGAGTGAATTTTACCATATTATCTTTCTACCACATTCAACTACATAAAAAAAGCATTTTGGAAAATAAAGTACCGAGTAAATTTAGTGAATTTAGTAAAGGTAGTTTAATTCTTTAAAATATTGGATTTGGTTTGGATTTTATAAGTTTGGATTGGAGTTTAATCTCCAATAAGAAAACGTTTATTTAGGCGTTGATATTTTGAAGATGAACCTTAAATCACTTTTGAATCACTTTTTTTTGATACCCTTGTCCAGAAATTCAATATTGTTTTACCAACATGCTTTCATAACGGAAGCGTAATGCTATGGAACTCACCGCTCCCTTTTGACTGAAACTAAAACATGACTTACTAATTTCTAAAACAATCTAAGAATATTTAAAAATGTTTTTAAGATATAATTTGCTTGAAAACACAATTATTTCTTCTCAGTACTTAATTTTTATACCCTGTTATATATGAAATATATATATCAAGGCATACTTAGTTTAGTCCAAAGTTTGTAACGATTAGAATTATTGATACCATTAACAAAATTTGGAATATACGTTCATAAAAATACCTAATTAGTTCATTTCTAGTTGTATGTGCGTCTGCCTGTCATTCGAAACGATAGCTCAAAAACGAAAACCGATATCAAGTGAAAATTTTTAAAGCGTGGTCAGCACGTAAAAAGTGACCTTGAGTTCGTGGGGCAACATTCGTTAATTGGGTCTTGGGTTCGTATGACCCATCTTGAACACTGCGAGAGAAGAACAAAAGTTAAATTATAAAAAGTAAACAAGTTTTTTTTGGTTAACGTTATGGTTTACTAGCGAAGGTGCAAAATTAGGATAAAACTTTGCTGTGCTTTTTCCGCAAAACTATAGACGATAAGGAGTCGAAAATTTGCAGATTCGACTTAAATTTTAGCTCAGAGCTCGGACATTCTTTATGGGAAACCATTTTTTATATGCAATAGTCTTCTTTACAAAATCTTCATTGGAATGAGTGTAACATACAACGAACTACAGTAAACTACACTTTTTAGTTCTCATGGAACATAATACCTATGACAGTTATTTTTGGTACATACTGTAATTATAATATAAAGAGATGTACAGTAGATAGATTGTATTATATGGTAATAAATGTTATTTCAAACTACTGTTATGTGAATGTTATTCAATTCAATTGGGGTTTGGTTGGTTGGGTTGATTTACTTACATTATTATTCGGATGTAGACTTTGGATTGTATGATGTAGACTACTGTAAACTGTGTGGAGTTACACTTGATACATAACGTTTGTATTGTATTATATAACAGATTGTATCATGGAATTTCAGGTAATATTTTAGATTTCAAATATACCATACATAATTGTATATATATATAGTGTGGACCATTATATTTCATTCAAGTTAAAAGTGTTTTTAGGGCAAATTTTTATACCATGCATATATGTAATATGCAAGGTATACTAAGTTTAGTCCCAAGTGTGTAACGCTTAAAAATATTCATGCTACGTATAAAATTTTGGTATAATAATGAATAATAATAATAATAATGGGGTTTAACCTCCGTTTCTCTGACATATACGCCTATAACAGAGGCCACCCAAATAATTATTTGTTAATCGTTATTTATTTAATTACAAACATATTTACATTTTTATGTGGGTGGAGTCGGTTACTTGGTTCTTATCCGAGCAACGACAATGTGATCAATTCTGCACTCCCATTAATTATAAATTGTTCACACTGCCGCTGCCTGGATTGGAACCCGCAACCTAAGTCTAAATGGACAAACAGTCAAAGGCAAACGCCTTAGACCGCTCGGCCATTTAAGCTCTAAATTTTGGTATAGGTGTATCACCTAATTAGTCCATTACAAGTTGTCTGTCTGTCGTCTGTAGTCTGTCTGTCCGTCTGTCATCATGATTACTCAAAAACGAAAAGAGATATCTAGCTGAAATTTTTACAGCGAGCTGAGGACGTACAAAGTGAGGTCAAGTTCGTGAATGAGTAACATAGGTCAATTGGTTCTTGGGTCTGTAGGATCCATCTTGTAAACCCTTCAGAGATAGAACAAAAGTTTAAATGTAAAAAATGTTCCTTATAAAAAAATAAACACTTTTGTTTGAAACATTTTTTCGTAAACGTCACTGTTTACCCGTGAGAGCGCAAATTATGCACAAATTGTATAGTATTATATGGGTATATCAGTTATATGTATATGTGTGACATGTATGTATGTGTAATGTGACAGTGTAATCAACACTGTTTATACATGGTATTTCAACAATTAACTCAGTCAATTGTTTGTTTTCACTTGTTTTCTTTATTTTTGTGTATAAGATCTTGAATTTTTTTTAAAATGTTAATTGGACACTTTGTATAATATATGATTAACATTGCTAAATTATATTACAATTATGTTTATAGGCTATTACCACAATGGCTACAAGGGCTTGTAGCTACCTAGTTCCCTAAATATTACATACACTATGTAATACAATTATTTCTCTTTGTGATAGCTAATGAAAACACAACTAATAAATGTTTGGAATACATACTAATAGATGGATAGACCGATAGCTAAGGACTACCTATAGTGATGTAACGAAATCATCATGAAATGGATTAAGCAGGGTTCAGGTAGATTAGAATTATGTTGAAAGCAGAGTGCTAAAAAGTTTTTTATCTCCAATTTCGATAAAACTCAATATATAATATAATTTTGACCAAAAAAGTACATAAATCGGGTGTATTTGATAACCAGCCGAATAGTTTTTGAGATACGGACTGTAATCGATCCAAATATTGCGATATCTCAGAAACTGTATATCTATTCATTAAATTAACCTAATTTTTGTACTTTATGGATCAAAATTACCCCATCTACCGAGTTTCATCGAATTCCAAAAATTTTTTTTTTGCGTTTTCCTTCATTTTTTTAAAGGGGTACCCATTAAAAAAATTGCAAAAAATCGAGAAATTTGGTTTATCTCCAATTTCGATAAAACTCAGTATATAAGGTTATTTTGACCCAAAAAGTACAAAAAAAGTGCATTTACTGACTGGTCAATTATTTTCTGAGATACGGACTAAAATCGATCCAAATATTGCGATATCTCAGAAACTCTGCGTCCAATCATTAAATTAACTTGATTTTTATATGTTTTGGTTCAAAATTATCCCATCCACCGAGTTTCATAAAATTCAGAAACAAAAATTTTTTTTCAGTTTTTCTCGATTTTTTCAATTTCCCTTAAAAAATTACAAAAAATCGAGAATTTTTATCTCTCTTATTTCGATAAAACTCAGTAAATAAGGTAATTTTGACGCAAAAATTACAAAAATCGGGGATTAGGGGATGATTTTCGAAAAATCCCTTCTTAGTGCTCACTTACGTTACTTAAGTATGTACAAAACTTAGTGTATGTTACGTGTGTACAAAATTTCAGGTTTCCAGACCCAGCGGTTTCAGCTGTGCGTTAATCGATCAGTCAGCTTTCATTCATATATACAGTCAAGGGTAAGTGAGAACTGGATAAGTGAGGAAACTCTATAAGTCAGAGTAATAGCCAGGACCCTTCATTTTAAGCTCCCAAAACCTCTATAATCGACAAACAGAAACCTCTGTAAGAGAGAGTCGTTTTTTCCTCATAGACCTCCGTAAGTGGGCCTGCTACTTATTTATACCTCTATAAGCGGCAGTCGAGTTTTATTTATTTATATTACTTAGGAGACATATTTACTACATTCGCGAGAAACTCGAGTTAGTGAGAAACCTCTATAAGCGAGAATGAGATTGTGCTCCCTTGAACTCTCGCTTATCCAGGTTTGACTGTAATATCAAATTCATGTTCTCGTTACAACATTACATAAAATACTAAATATTTAAGTCGTTATAATGAAATAAAGTTTAATTTAAAGGTATTGTAATACATATTTAGGGAATTGAATGCGAATAGAAAATAACTATGTTTTATATAACAAAGTGGACATGTATAGTTTAATTATCTACCTACAATAATTATTTACTACAAAGAGATCAGATCAATTGTTCATGGTAGTAACTTCATAATTTTTAACAATTTAATTACATAAATAGTAATTATAACTAAAGGTTTTATTTATTTGTATGGTTTAACAATAATTTTATAACCTTTTCTTGTGATGGAAGTTTTTCACGCTTAGTTTAATTTATTTTGTAGTAATTATTATACCTGGACACAGGTATTGTCGAAAATCTTTTTGAAAGAAATGCTTATATATTATTCAAAGCGTATTTATCTGCTGTTGTTCTGGGCAATTTCCATTTAAAAGAAATGACTACCGGGTGATAGTCTTCATTTATCTCCTTTTTAACTCCCGAACTAAAAAAAGTTGTGTTATAAATTTGACCATTATCATTATGCGTGTGAAATGATTTAGATTTTTTTGTTTCGCTCGAAAGATAATATAAACTGGTTCCGTAGTCGAAAAAACTAAAAAATTAGCGATGATCTTCAAAATCGGCTCAGTTTGGAAAAGGTAATTTAATGGAGAGTGTTTTTAAATATGTTTCAAGTGCTAGTTTAGGGTTTCATACAGGAAAAATTTGTCGGGAGTTTTTTAATTTTGTAAATTTCACTTATTTGCTCACAATTTCATGGTTTTTAATTTTTTGGTTCGCAACAAGATATTTGCTGATAACGTAGCATTATATATAATAACCGTGAAAAAATTTTTAAAATCGGTTCAAAAGTGGATTCAAAAATGATGCTTAGGCACACTTTCATGCCCTTTTTCACTACTATAGGAGTTTAATTTGAAAAAATCCATTCTTTTTTCCATTTTGGTGCCTACATTATCGCAAAATGAGTTACTATGCTTAATTTTAAGTCAATCGGGAGCATAATTTTAAAGATCTCGTGATGAGCCAGTGGTTTTTCACTAAGTTATTATATGGACAAGTTTATTTGAAAAGAACATAGCTCCTACCGGGTACCCACGATACCCTCGCTCTTTTTTAAATAAAAAATTATCCACCGAATCGGTTTTTTCATGACAATGCGAGGGAAATTGTGGCATTCATACTTTGCACAGGCACGTTTTGTAGTTTAATACAGTAGAATTTTATGTAAATAGCCAAAAGGATTACTTTTCTAGTTATACGGACCTCTATAAATAATGCATATACTCATATAAACAATATACGCATTAAAACTTTAGGTTATGTGAAACTAATTTTTACAAAAACTTCAAGCTTGTAGCATTATTCATAAAAAAATCATTTAGAACATAAAAAAAAACTTTAAACCAATGGTACAGAGGGTCTCAAATGTATGGATACAGTTAAGTAACTTGTCATAAATGCATCGAAAAATGAATGGCATAAAAGTTGTATACACAATTTGAAGTAAAGAATCTGTCCTTGCTGGCCATTTTCGAGGAGAAATCAAGGGTCATTTAATCAAATTAGAACTCTTCTTATAAAAGATTTATTTTCTTTTGAATAAAATATAGAACTTCCTCTGACATTTTTATATAATGACAATGAGGTTTAACCTACGTTCCTCAGACATACGTCTATAACAGAGGTCCCCATCATTATTTTATTTTTTTAAATAAATATGCAATGCTAAAATATAGGTTTTCACTCCAAAAATGAATTTATTTTTTCATATATTCTCATAAATTGTTCAACTGTATCCATACTTTTGGAACATTCAGTACATAAATATAGAACTTTCTAGCTACATAGAAAAATTCTATAAACTAAAAGATTAAAAAACTACCCATAATGATGCGTTCTCATTGGTCTATATTATGTAATATGTTGCAACTTGTGTAGTATGTACACCTTGTTAAAATATCATTGTCATAATGGTCTAGTAGTTACTAACTACAACTTGTTTGTTCGGCTTCATTTTTTTTTAAATTTTTATTTTATTTTTTTTATATATTATTTTTATTTTTACAAACTATTATTATTTAAAAATACATTTAGTCAGGGCCGGATTAACCCTCAACGGGGCCCTAGGCAACCATCAATTTGGGGGCCCTTTTTTCACGTCCGTTCCCTTCTTTTTTCGATTAAAAAATACAAACTTTTATCTTTCATAAAAATTTTATTGTCCCAATGTAATAATATCAATAAAATTACTATCTACATTTTAAACATGTCGTTTTCTACATTTGTTTTCGGCAAATTCATCAATTATATCATCAGTATCGATTTTGTTCAATAAATCTGACTCAATGCAAAGTATACCTAACATCTCGAGTCGCTCTTGTCGCGTTGTAGCTCTTTCAGCAGCTTTGATTCTTTTTAATTGCGAGAAGGATCGTTCGGCAGAACAATTTGTGATCATTAATGTTAAAAAAATCCGAAGAGCTATTTCTGTGTTAGGAAATACATCGGCTAATTGATCTTCCATTAGAATCTTATACAAATGACTATGAGTTTTTTGTGCGTCAGTGTATCTGGAGTTCACGTAACTTTGGAATTGTTTCATTTCAATAAAAAATTCTTCCAAATCTCTAGAATAAAAACGAATTAAGTTATTTATAGCTTCGTGGAGGTCTCCATCACTTAGAGAAAAGTTGATGAGAAATGCAAATCTCTCTGAAACTTCCATATACACTTTTGCACGTCGTTTGATTTCACTGTGAAGATTGTCGATGATTTCGAGGAAACCTTTTGTCCTAAAATCATCGCGAGGCGAAAATTCTACTTCTGGAGCATTTCCGTCATTAGGTTGTTTTTTTCTACGACGAGTACGTTTTACGATTTCTGTATAACCTACACCAGGTAATAATTGTTTTGTTTTTTCCTCGAAATCATTGAACTTTTCACGGAATGTATTGAGGTTGTTGTATAGCAGCGTATCTAAACTGTATTACATGCGTTAATTTAGTATGAACACTGATGTGATTTTATTTCATGAATATTGATGAACTTTAATACGAACATTTTTCTATGTATATTAATTCTTAATTAAATTTCTAAATTATCCTGTACGTTGTTTAGTTGTGTCCTATTTGTCCCTGCGCAACCCCAAATATTACAAGTTCTGATTATATTTTTCTTTCACTCTCTAGAATTTTATGTTTGTAAGAAAATTTTAGAAGTCTTTTTCATTTTTCGGGGGCCCCCTAAAATCGGGGGCCCCAGGCAACTGCCTATTCTGCCTACTTGTTAATCCGGCCCTGCATTTAGTGTAAAAAGTTTTTAACAGAAAAAAAACTATTGGATATAGTCCGTCATACGACTTCTATGCATAGGCTGGAATAAATCCTGCTTTTAAAATTGGTATAATAATGAATTAATGATATTTTTCTTGTGGTCAAAAGGTTTATACGTATAAAATTTCTTTCAAAACATGTAGATTGAAATATGATTTACCTGTATATTATTACCTATTTATTACCTATATATCTTTCCATTACATCCTTAATACAGTGAGTTCTCAAGTAATGATTTTGACCATCTCTGTAATAAAATTACCTACATCTTTGTATATTACTCAATGTGCAAGTGAGTTTTTTTGTTTGTTTTTCATGCTTTCATGCAAAAACTACTCAGTGGATTTCAATGAAACTTTACAATTGTAAAGCTCATACATCAGAGTAACATATATGTAAAGCATAAATTAAATATTCCATATGTTTTACGAAGGTGTTCAGATGAAAACTGTACATTTACCTTTACCTGTATAAAAGAAATCCTGTCCTTATTTCGAGGGTTATCAAATGGAGATAAGTGAGACCAATTGGAGTTCAAAGCTAAAACGCGGTAGGATTTATTTTAAAACCTAGCTAGGCACGGGTGGGTATCCTGCCGATAATATTTTAAAAATGTCGGCAATATGATTATATATATGACGAAAAATTGTGTGAAAATTCAAAGCTATAGAAATTATAAATATTTTCGTTCGGGATAAAATATAAAAATCAAGTTCCTTTACAAGAAAACAAATATATAAAATTTTCCAATATAGGTGATGGAATTAGGTTGAAGTATCTGTGTATAGAAGTAGGAAAAAAATCCCAACTAAAACTCGTATAGAAAAATGTAGAGAAAATGAGGACATAACATTATGACGTTAATTTAAAACTTTTATAAACATCGGAGAGAATCATATTCCTACATTCCTATATTCCTGTCCTCCTGTTTGTATGCAAGCTATACGATTGTATATGATATTATGATCTTGTTTGCTTGTTTTTTTATTTCGTTGTTGTATTTACTTTGATGTGCTCCGACATCATTTAGAGGTTCAAAACATTTCATTTATTGGGCATTAGAGAGATGTAGGACAGACACGATGTTTAATTCGGTGTTGAATAATAAAAAAAGAAAAAAAACAACATGCATAAGCTCATTGCGGACATGAACTTTTTTTAATTGACTTGAAACAGTTTGTTAAATTTATTTTTAAATGTCATTATTAGTGGCTTAAAAGATATAATTTATGTAAAAAATTAGCTGTGGTTTGCGGCTTACAACTTTTCTAATTCCGATGTTTTTGTGACTAATTTCTTTTGATTAATTAAAACTTCGTATAAAGCTGTCGTACCTACATTTTTTTAACCTATGTATGAAATACATCAATCAGAGTATGTGGAGCTCAGTACTTTAGAGATATCCCATTAGAAATCCTTTAGAAATGTAGACTCACTATTTGAAGCTACTTAAAAATTTTTAACTCTCTATCTTTTTTGAGAAAATGGAAACGGAAGTTTCACCCGAATATGAACTCTCACGGGGAAACAAAAAATGTATATTTTTTTATAAACAACATTGTTCTATCTATTTCATTCACAGTTTAGAAGACCCAATCACTTAAGGATCCAAGACCCAATCGAGCTATATTGCTCATTTACGAATTCAAAATCAATTTTTACGTCTCGAGTTCGTTATAAAAATTTAGCAGGATATCTCGTTTTTGATTTAACGTGATGGCGAGACAACAAACGCCAGCACTAAGAGCTCTTAGAGCTTATTGAAGCCAACCAATTGTTCAAATGTCAAATTGATCTCAAAATGTAGGTTGATTTATTAATCGTTCCTTGAATGTCAACACACGGTCCCTATTGCCATTCGAACCCGATACTTACCAGTTCTAAAAAACCTTTATATTTAAACAACTTCCTCAACGCTTTTGAGAAATAGTTTGAATATATGTAATATGAGAAGCTAGCAACGTCACGAAAAAGTTTTTTAAATAAACCGTCAAACTAAAAATTCGCTAGAAAATTGCTCAATTAAAATGATACAGATAGATACTTTTAGCCATAGATTCTATTTGAAAAACTATCTCTTGGGCAAGATACAATTACTCCTAAAATTAAACAAAACTCGATCGATACGCGAAAATTTAAAAAATATATATTAACTTTTTGGTTGGTCCGATAATTTACAAACACCCTGCAGTATTGTTTCAACTATCCAAAAGTTTCGTAAACAATAAAAGTTTTGATTGTTTCGATTGAAAGTTTGATTTCTAAATGTAGATTATAAACAAATTAAACTAATCACAAAACATTAAAATAAAATTCCTCACAATAATCACAAACTTTTGATTCTAATCAAGGTATGTATTAATTACGGTTACTAATACACCAAGAATTATATCGGCAATCTTATAATAAATTTAATTTTTTTTTTTTTTATATCGGAAACTTAAACGAATAAATGAAGTAATTTAAAAATTTGTTATTCATTAAAAAGTCATCAAGTAAAACTTATATGTTTTATTTTTGTTACACTTATTTTTTTATTTTTTTTTTTTTTTGTTAATCTAAATTTTGTATTTAATTTTAAAGGAAGAAGGTAAAAAAAATATTTCGGTTAAGTGGGAATCAGTTTCACGAAATATAGGATGATATGTTGTACTTCGAATAAAATGTATCTTCTTGAATCAGTCAGTTTATAGACAGATATTGATGTCTATTCCCTTAAGTTTTAAATAGTGAAAATAGTTACTATTCACTATTTGTTAGTGAGAAGTGTATAGTGAAATACTTCTCTCTATCAAAAAGTGATTAGTCACTACAAAATAGTGATTTTTTATACTTTTTACTATTTCGTTTTTAGAGAGTATAGTGCGGCTACCATGGTACAACATCATAATATACCACGGTTCACACTCTAATTTAGAATCCTCCATCGGCTATTCTTGAAGGTGTTCTCTTTTATTCATTACAGTTCACGCACTCGAATATAGGCTCATAGAATAGGCTAGATAGGTATGTGACTGAAAAATTGGAAAACCTACACGTTTCTCTTGCAGGCATTCAAAACTCTGAGTGTCTAGAAACAGTTTCGAATTTTTAAATAATTAGTGTGAGTGAGACTTCGTTTTTCTACTTAAAATTCGCTGACCTTTACCTTGTAAGTTATAAGAAAGAAAAATAAAGTTGTAAAGTTTTACGTTTTTTTAATACGGATCAATCCTAGTAACTCAGTTGGTCAAAACCTTCGAACGTGGCCAATTTCAAACGTGGTATGCCTAGGGTTGCGGGTTCGATACCAGCTGTCACGCAAAAATTCAATTCAATTAAGGGTTGTGATGGGCTGGTGTTGCAAATGCCATTTGCATGAAGGTGGTGCAGTCAGCCTCTCAAAATTATCAGTGAAACAAGTGTTAAAACGCGTATATGGTATCACACGCCCTTTGACCTAAGGGTGTCTCTCGTGGAAAGTGAATAAAACCTAACCTAACCTATAATACTGGAATATCATATAGCAACTTATTCATTAATAAACATTGATTTAAGTTCAGTGTGATTTGTTGAATAATACGCAATGCTCCCCTTGTAAATACACAATTTTTAATTTGTTTGAAAACAGTAATACCTTGACAACCAGTATTCAGCTTACTTGCCTTCTGAGATAGTGCCCTCATTTCAAAACAAATACTGTTCAGTAAATACCAATATCATGTTTATAAGCAATTAAAACAAAATTTGGTACAGAATCTTAGAAAAAAATATAAGTCATCAGTGTTGGTATGAAAAAAGAAATTATATATTTGGAAAGGTGTTAGACTAAATTTACTTTCCTAATTATTTTCTAAGAATCTTGTATTTGATAGTCAACATTATTTAATTACACTTATGATTATATTATAAACAACCGTTCTTTACTATATCTTTCTTTCTCTAATGGATTTAAATGCTATATACTATTTTGAATGAGTGAGAGAGATAAAAATGTATATATATATATATATACAGGGCGTTCTGTTATTGACTGCAGATCGTCAGCCTACAGAATAAGCTCATAAAGACGAAGGAAAAAGTCATTTACCAATTTTGGATTTGAGCCCTAATTTGGGCGCTACAGGTATGACAAAAATTGATAAATTTGTAAATTCACTGGCTATCATTCGATAAAAAGTAGCCAATGATAAAAAGTAGATATTAATAAATGTCATTTGATAATATTCAACTAAAGAAGGGGTATGAACTGATTTCAATTGGCTTATATTATTTTGAAAAAAACATTTAAAAAATACTATTTTATTATTCCATTGGTTTGATCAATTCCCACTTTTTTTTATTATTATATTTTTTCTTGAAAACATTCGATTCTTAGTAAAAAAACAAATTACGTCACAACAAGAGTTTTTTTAATTTAGCGTAAATAAACAAGAAACGCCTTCTTTGTGACGTTATTTGTTTATTTACTAAGAATCGAATGTTTTCAAGAAAAAATATAATAATAAAAAAAAGTGGGAATTGATCAAACCAATGGAATAATAAAATAGTATTTTTTAAATGTTTTTTTCAAAATAATATAAGCCAATTGAAATCAGTTCATACCCCTTCTTTAGTTGAATATTATCAAATGACATTTATTAATATCTACTTTTTATCATTGGCTACTTTTTATCGAATGATAGCCAGTGAATTTACAAATTTATCAATTTTTGTCATACCTGTAGCGCCCAAATTAGGGCTCAAATCCAAAATTGGTAAATGACTTTTTCCTTCGTCTTTATGAGCTTATTCTGTAGGCTGACGATCTGCAGTCAATAACAGAACGCCCTGTATATATATATATATGTATAGAATGGATGTTATAGAATATTTAGTAGGAAGTTTTATTTATTCACAAATTTTATGTAATTATAGAATGTTCAAGTAAGTTATACGGTTTAATAAAGCATACATACCTTCTCATTAAGGTATAAATGGCACAGATCTTAATTAGGAAGAATAATTTTAATTAATATTCAAAACACAGCTATTAACTAACTCTTTCTAGGGAATAATTTTTCGTATCTTTTCATATTATTAGCACCAACCTTTAAAAAATTTATAGGCAGTCATGGAGACTGCCGATAGAAGTGAAACCTTTCTCAAAATATCCTCCAAATTATTGAGATCCTCATTGCAAAGACATTTTTACGTCCAGTAAACAACCTTAAATATCAAATTTCAGCTCATTTAGGCCAAAGGGGCGGTTAAAGATACAAATATATGGGAAAGTAAATTTTCAATTTTCAGCTTATAGTAAAAATATGCTTACATTGATTCCTTCTAATCAATTTGATCGTTTTCTTCGCTACGGGCAGGATCAAATTTATTGCCGTTTACATGTATGCTTACTCCTTGCATACAGAATTAGTTTTAGCGCTGCTTGTATTTTTAACTTCTATATTATATCACTACAACAGTGAAACCAAGTTTAGTTAGGCATCAAGGGTCCTGCGAATTTGTCTTACTTTTTGAGGTATTCCTCTGTGTCTCTGATATTCAGGCATAAATAAATATCTGTCTCATTTACAGAGTGCTACATTTGTTAACATCAAAAGCGTTGCTTTATCCACAAATTGCTTTGAAAACTATACCGTTTCTTTTTAAACTCTTCTGACGAACCCTTGCTACTACAAAAATTATGAATAACGAGCCCTCGCTCTTACCGGAACGTTTTTGTTACGAACTTTTGCGTGGCCTATGTTAGCAAACACTGTTCAAGTTCAAGATATTCTGACAAACGTCTTCATCGCGTTTTTTTTCTTTCATAAATGGATATTAACTACAGTTTTGCACATACTGATAAGATTTGAGCCTTCGATTCGGCATTTTTCAAATATACATCCGTCTGATAGTAAAGCAAAACTAAAACTGAAGGCCATTTAGGCTCGAAACTAGTTAAGTGCGGGATCTGCGGATAGAATAAGAATAAGTAAGTAAACAAACAAAACAATGTTATCTCAGTTCTCAGTTAGACAGGTTAATGCATATCAAATTCACTCGCTGTCTTAGTTATAGAGGTAACTATGATAAATCGAAAGAACGAATCCCAGATATATAGGTTGGCTTTGTCCCACTAACAGAGATAATTCAGTGCCAAAGTGTTGGGACCTCAGTATGAGTTCCAAATTTGAAGGGTTCTCACTTATCCAGGTCTCACTTAACCAAGTTTCACTGTATTATTAATCTGAGTTTTCACACAATATTTTAACCATGATTGTAACAGCATTGTCTGTATTTTTCAATATTGGTATCATTTATTTGTAGATATAGGCAATATTTTTACATTAATGATGAAATCACTGTGTAAAAACACAAATTAATAACATAACTAGCTGTTAAACCCGCTTCGCTGGGTTGTTTTTGCACATTTAAATATCAAAATTGTTAAATGAAAGACTTTTTTTTTAATTCTCTCTGTGTGTACGGAACAGTAAGATTTTTTTGGCCGATCCCAATATTATGTCTACACTCTCTGTGTGTACGGAAAAGTAAGGGAAAGATCGATAGAAACCCATGGAATATTCCAGAATATTCGAGAAAGTTCTAAAAAATTCGATAGAAATCCATAGAACATTCCAGAATGTTCGAGAAAATTCTAGAAAATTCGATAGAAATCCATAGAACATTCCAGAATGTTCGAGAAAATTCTTGAAAATTCGACAGAAACCCATGGAACATTCCATATTGTTCGAGAAAGTTTGATAAAATTCAATAAAAATCCATACAACTAGAAAATTCGATAGAAATCCATAGAACATTCCAGAATGTTCGAGAAAATTCTAGAAAATTCGATAGAAATCCATGGAACATTCCAGAATTTTCGAGAAAAATCGAAAGACACATCTAGTGAAAATTGTACTATTGACAGTGGGGCCTATTGTACTATTAGAACTATTTTTTTAATCTATTTTCTATGAATTCCTAGATCATTTTTAATTCCACCCCCACCAAACTCCCTTATTCACAATGGGAGCCTAAGGGCTACCCAATGACATAATCCCCTACCGAAGGTCAATGGTTAGTTTTAGGGAAAATCGGGGACATACAAACAAACACTCTCTTTTTATATATATAGATGAAATGATATTGAAGTTGGAAGTTTGTACGAGCGACGCTAAATGAGTAGTTGATGTGGGTTTTTTTTTAACTTCTTGGTAAATTTGGCCAATGCAAATAGCATGACATTCCTTTCGGATTTAACAGAAAACATTTTAATAAATCTACCAAATAGGCATAGACATTACACACAGTTAATAAATAATAAATTATAAATCTCTTTAAAAAAAAAAGTTTAAATGTAAACATTATCTTGTCTATTACATTCTACATATTTCTTGTACATTAGCTTTTATGATACGTTCGTTCTACCAAAACCAACCATTACATAAGTATGCATTTCATTACAACATGGAAAGGTAAAATAAAAAAAAAATACGGAAAAATATACCATGCCAAGTATAAAGAAAGATTTTAAAACAATACCAAAATATTTTGGAGACGAAAAAAGGATGAATAATAATCATAAGAATATACAAAAATGGGCACTATACGGAATTGAGTATGATTTGTATATTATCCTTTTTATTCGCAGCATCTTAGATTAGCAGTATCTTATGATTAGAAGTATCTTCATAATGTCTCCTAGTATGGTATATGAAACAGAGAATACGACTTTTTTTCATAAAACAAGAAAAATTAATTTTTGAAATTCTTTGGTTAATTTTGGCCAATTAAAAATACCTAAAATATGAAAATTTGGTTAAAATTTATTATCTTTTTAACCGACTTCAAACCAAAAAAAGGAGGTTCTCAATTCGTCTGTATTTTTTTTATTTTTATGTTTGTTACCTCAGAACTTTTGAATGGGTGAGCCGATTTGGATGATTCTTTATCTATTTGAAAGCTGGTGCTTTCCGTGTGGTCTCATTTCATTTTGGTTGAGTTCTGACAACGCCATTCATGAGAAAACTATAAAAATCTTAAATTTGCATTAAGTATGAGAACGAATAACTCAATATCACACCAACCGATTTCTATGATTCTTTTTTTGTGATAAATTAGTTAGTGTACTTCAGATTCACTAAAAATTACAATAAAAAAAAAAACTTTTAACAAAAAGAAAACCGACTTCAAAAGAAACAATTTTCCAAAACAAATTAATATGCACTAAAAAGTAAAAAAATAACGATAATATAATGCAGTTAAAATTATTTTTA
Organism: Chrysoperla carnea; assembly: GCF_905475395.1. Taxonomy (NCBI): domain Eukaryota; kingdom Metazoa; phylum Arthropoda; class Insecta; order Neuroptera; family Chrysopidae; genus Chrysoperla; species Chrysoperla carnea. The sequence goes on from NC_058337.1 coordinate 133,019,755, forward strand.
TTTTTGGAGTCGGTGTCAGCCTAGCTAATGTAGCAAACTGTTCTGCCAGAGTTGTTTCCTTGGCTGACACGCACCGACTCCAAAAAATAACAATAATTTTAACTGCATTATATTATCGTTATTTTTTTACTTTCTAGTGCATATTCATTTGTTTTGGAAAGGTGTTTCTTTTGAAGTCGGTTTTCTTTTTGTTAAAAGTTTTTTATTTGTCATGATGACGTATTTTTGACTATATGGTTCATAATCAGAAAATCTGAAATAGAGTGCATATTTAACTGGGTGTAGTGAATTGAAATCACATTTGCCGCCCGCTCGATAGAAGCTTGATGGAGAAACTCTTTCTTTCGGAGAGTTCTACTTTATGTGGTATAAAATAAGCAAGCAGTGTAATAAATTAAACAAGCTTCACTTCTCCTAGTGCCTCATGATTTACTTTTGGAAAGCCATTGTTATAATCAGGTAGGTATAAAGAGAAAATCCTCCTCAGCTAAACGTTTTTGATAAAATACTTAAATTACTAATAATTGATTACGCATACAGATTAAACAAAATGACTCGCTATATTATAATCGTGAAAGTGTGAATATTTGTTACTCTTTCACGAAAAAACTACTGAATGGATTTTATTGAAACTTTATAATAATACAGCTCAAACATCAGAATAGCACGGGGTCTACAATTTATAAAAATACTAGCAGTTACCCACCCGCTTTGTTGAAAGATTTTGATTTTAAGAGCAAACTAATTTGAATGAATGAATGCGGAAATAAGTGAGCACAAGGAAGGTCCAGCAAAGTGGGAGCGTAACTAGTGTTACGTAACTAGTGAAGAATAATTTACAAAGATTAAAGCTAAAAATTATGTATTGATTATTGAGTTAGCTATAGGTTTATATAACATGACTTTTCGGTGAAATATTTTGTTCTGTCATCATATACTGATAAAACATTTTGTCTTCAGCAACACAACTTGCTAAATATGGAAAAAACAATCCAAGGGCTTTATTAAAAACTGAAGTGTACAAAAGAGATTAAATCGTTATAGTTTACATGAAAAAAAAGTTTCATCAAGGAGAGTTTAGACAACATTGACATATTCAACTAAATAACCCAAGCGAACATTATAAGGTACAGCTGTGAGCTATAGTCAGACCGTGATAAGACTATAACCTAAGCCAACAATAAATTTCACTCTATTATTTTAACTGCCGGATGAAAAACGGATAAAATATATGCTCAATGTTTGTTGGAATACTCAACCACGATCAGTTATCCTCTAATAATAATAATAATAAAAACATGAAGAGGAACTAACCACGTCTCATAAATATTTTCAAGTTGTTTGCTTGTCTGTCTGTGTGTCTGTTTGTTGGCTATGTATGCAATGTTATATTGTTGTTGTTTTTGTTTGGCACAGGTGTTTTTATTACAAATATAAAGCAAAACAATTTCATAAGATTTGTTGTTTAGCAAACATTTTTAAATATATATCTTAAAAATAAATATGTATATAAAAGTTTACGCGTATTCGTTACGTTTTACGGTAATAAATCCATTGGTTCAAGAAAGAAAAAAAATAAACCGACGGAAAAGTGAAATTAAACGCGTCACATAACTTGCGTGTCTACACTATACATCTCAATTTTCCAATACAAAAACACATAGCTAATCAAATTTCATTCATGCTTCCTTTAAATGTGATATTTAAGTACATTTGCTATTAAGTCAAAGGTTTGCATCTCCTAGAGTCGTGATAACTCGGAGCAAGTACGGCTTTCTATGGCACGCCATTTTACTATTTAATGTCCGAAAAAAAATGATCGTAATAATAATACATTATTATTATGTTATCATCATAATAATAATCATTTTCATTATGTACATAATTTTAATTTAATCATTTTTATTATGTACATAATTTTAATTCAATCATTTTTATTATGTACATAATTTTAATTCTCTATTTCCATTATGTACATAATTTTAATTCAATCATTTTTTTAAATCTAATTCAAATAAAATTAACTGATTTATTATTATGTATCATCATAATAATAATACAATTTTATAATGATGATAACATAATAAAAATGTATTATTATTATGTATCATCATAATAATAATACATTATTATTATGATGATACATAATAATAATACATTTTTATTATGTTATCATCATAATTTTAATTCTCATCTCTCTTTTCTCATCTTATCCCTCTTTTCTAAGAGGGATAAGATCTCTCTTATCTTCTTATATCAATCCCTCTTTTACTAAGATTTATTTTACAAAATATAAAATATAAAATATAAAATTTCTGATTGAAAAAATAATTAATTAATTTTTTTCTCGATAAAAATTTGCCTATTAAGTAGTAAAATGGCGTGCCATAGCTTTCTGAATTGTGTGCTAATGAGATTTAGATGGAATTGTCAAAATGTATCACCATTTAGCTAAAATATTTTTTAACCATTCATTTCTGCTATCGGATAGTTTAAAAAGCTTAACAAACTCCAATTGAATCGTATTAACAAAGCGTTCCTATTAGATTAACACGTGGTAACGCAGATTCAGTTTTGTAAATCTCTTTAAAGGTTAAGCCTCCGTATATAGTACACCCGTTGCAAATAATTCCATGTAGTATCCACTGGCCTTGCAACTATTGCTCCGAAACCTTTGTAGACTTGCCCAAATACGCATGGATAAATAAAAATGCACATGAACGTTTAAAAAATCAATATTCTCTAAATTAGAAATCAATCATCAGCTGGCAAGACAAAACGGAGTTTCATTCTTTTGTATCGTGGATAACACCATTTTCCATAGCACCAAAAAGGCCCGGAAATCCGTAAGGAAACTGCAAATCCGTTAAGGAAGGATGTATTGCCTGTGCCCAAATACAAAGTATTGAAGTTTATGTGCAAGAATCTCGTGGGTTACATGCACTATAGTTTTGAGTAGGTAGCACCAAAACAGCAAAATTTTGCATTATTGTCAAGATGTTTCCATTTTTTCATTTTTCCAGAACATTTTGTTTTGTTTTAAGGATGGCTTTATTAAGGATGTATGATTCCCCCATAAGAGCCAATGTATTTTATATCGATTTTTAATGACTTTTTTCTTAAAAATTTGCACGGATACCTAAGCTGAAATTTTAACCACATATTCTTTGAGTAAAGACTACCTACAAACAAATTTTGAGCCTTTAAATCAAACATTGTTGTCATGCTCATACATCCTTAACATTGAGGTCTGTGGCAAAACTGTTTTTTAACCTTACAATCAATTATATTTGTGACATTAACCATCCCGAAGGAATAATAATTTTTGACGTTTCGATCGCCGACTTCTAATTTCTCATGCGTTAGATTTACATGAAAGTTAAGTATCGTCAGTTTTATAGTACTTTTTAGTCATGCTAGCTAGCTAGCTAGCTAACTAGTAGGAAGCTGCTAGCTAGTTAGTAGGCCCATCACTACCTGGTGTTCTTATAATATTTTGTAAATTACATCTTATCTTTTGTTTACAATGTATTTTGTAATAAATCATTTTTTGTTTTTCTTTTTTGAATCATTTTCTTTTCGTTTTTTTAATATGAGGTTTTTTTTTATATGTGGTTTTAGTTAAGTATTTATTTACTACTTTTTGTTTTTAATAAATTAATCAAAGAAGTGGTTTTGGTTATTTTGTACGTTTAGCCACAATATTCAAAATCCAGAAAGTGGTTTGATCAGTAAATTTTGAAAATTTTATTTTTCAAATGATATATGAGGTTGAAACTTTTTCTATCTTCATATAATTTCATCTTTTTTCTAATTTTTCGAAATTTTTCAACCTGTTGACAGTTTTAAAAATTTATTTTTTTCAAGTCCTTCAAAAATTGTGAGAATTTCTCTCACCACGAGTGAGTTTGATTAAAAGAAGTCGTACTCAGTAAATTAAAAAAACGTATGATAGAAATATAATGACATTAGTTAAAATGAATTTAATTACTTAGGTTATTTCTCTGCTCTAATATTTTCACTTGCAAACATCATTTAATAATCACGTAATCAAACTATTTTTAATAGGCGGGTGAATTAAAAAATAAATTTATATAAAATTATGTAGAGGTTATGATTTATAAAGTTAATGAATATTTAATACGCGAAATATTTGACGCATGTACAGGTCACATGAGCAAATCTCTTATCACGCGACAAAAGATTGCCGAACGATAATACGATAAAAAATATTTTACCAGCCGTGCAAAATATCTATGCTGTCGAGAAACGCGGATTACACGACTTGCTACAGCAATTCCATAAAAATGTATAAATAATATGAATATGATTATTTGTGAAACATTTTAGAAAGAACAATACAATATTGTTGATAGAAAAATGTCAAAATGTTCGGTAAGCATGATTGATCTAAAACACAATAAAAAAAAACTGGTATGTACGTTCCTACATTTAGAGAGCTTACTTTTATATAAAATTGACAAAGCTTTTATAAAATAACCGAACAGAACGAACATATACACACTTGTAAGTAAGTACGCTACAAACATATAGTACCAACTATCACCCATCATCGAGAGAAACAGTTCAATTCGTATGCATATCGATATCGAATTGTGATTGTGATGATTGTATCAGATAGTAGTACAGTACATTGTCTGCTCTGGTACGATTTTGGGAACATGACATTTAAAAAATTTAAGACAATTCATAATGTTATTAAATGCATGTTTACCAAAGTTTTTAGACAAGAAGAAGCAAAGTAAATGATTTGGAAACGTTGTAAAAAGAAATCTCATCAATAATTCCATTTCATCTTATTATTATCACCCCAAACAACATGAAAACATTAAAAAAAATTAAATACTGAAGTTAATTGTTTTATCAATATTAAATTTAAAATTTAAAGTGACTCCCAACATAAAATCATGTCTCTGATCGATTCATTTGCGACATTGTTACTGAGAGTGTTCTTAGCTATTGTTTCTAGAAAATATGCTCAGTCGTTCGACGGTCACCACCCTTATTCTAGTTGTTTCGGTGTGGAAACACTTAACTCACACTCGAAACATAGCTAAAAACACTCTCTTCTCGATTTGATTGTGGCATCGTAACTTTTAAACAAATGGATCGATTTTTACTGTGTTTCTACCGTCTAAAGTTGTTTGACCGACGCAACCCTAAATTCGCACTTGAAACATAGATAAGAACACTCTCGATCAAATTACCTTTAAATAAAAAAATCAAAGCAACTTCGTTTAGGAGAAGTTTAGGAGATACGATTCCACAGGCAGACACACAGATACACAGGCTTAAAGCATCCCTCTTTTTAGTCGGTTTAACTAAAAAAGTGAAGTTTGAACCAATGAAAAGTACTGAACGGACAGTTTTGAAACACTAAAAGAAAGAACCCTAAAAAAGGTAATTCATATGATTTTTTGGAGGTCCTGACTGGCTTCTCACATTTTGTCTTTCTTTAGAAAACATTCGTACGACACATTTTTACTGAAACACTGTTTAAAGAAAGTACTAGCTGTAAGAAAATATGATTTTAACATGGCAGCTAGTAATATTATATTGATTCAAAAAAAGTACATGCCATATATTTCAATTTTAAAGCAGTCAAATGCTTATTTTCTTGAATTAAGTACTAAGATCGTTGACTTAAGAAATATTTACTTGTTATAAGAACATCAACACACAAAAAATAAACATGTTTACTTCAACTTGGTAATTTTTTTACTTTGTGTAGAAATACTTTGATAGTTAAAACAAACAGAAAAATCGAATAAAATAACATCAATAAATGGTGTTCAAGCAAATGATCAATCAAATACAAAAATTATTCTTTTTTTCTATTTTGCAAACGATAAAAAAACCTTATTTTCCATTGCATACTGATAAAAAAAGGTTACTAGGTACTATTGAAAAAAGGCGAACAGGAAATTGATAAAAGTAACGTAATACAGCCATCATTAATCAAGAATTTATTAGCGAGGTAAAAAAAAAGTATAATAATTCAACGAACCAAACGAGAAAACATTGATAGGTCTAGTGAGGAGTACTAGTAGACCGTCAGACTATAAGGAAACAAAATTTCTATAATTATTTGTGTTTACTTTTTGAAGGATTGATAAAAGTAAGGTTAGTAAAAGAGAGAATGATATTCAGATCAAACTATCAAATTATTAAATTTTTTAAAACTTTTTCGAAATATTTACAATATTTTTTCTTTCAAAATTTCTACACCCTGCGCGTAAAAAATGACGGATGGAAACGGGAAATATTTAAAAATAACTAAAAAAGAGATGGAATTCTTATAAATATCAAATAGTTTCGTAAAATATTCATTACGGTGACGCTACATACATTGAATCGTAATTAACATTATAATTTCGTTAATTATTCATAGATGACTTGTATTGGATCATAACACTGATAATAGTTTCATTAAATATTCATAGATGTCGTTATATATGTTATTTATTTATAAAAATTTGGCTTCCGTTTGCTTGTTGCCGCAAAGCTAGAAAACTATTAGATGAAATAACTTGTAGTTTTGAAAGGTCGTTGCATTTATATCCAAGAGAGTTTATACCCTAACGCTTTGTATCAAGGAATTCCCACGGAAAGTATTTAAAAATAACTATAAGAAGGCATGGAAGTCATTTTTGTTTCTTCCGTAAATCTATAGCTGCAAGAATATTTGTATTTACTCCCTTGATAGTTGATATCGGACCAAGCCATAGCTGAGCGTGGCTGGATATAGCTAGTTATTTACATTATAAATATTAAATTTTGCAAATTTTAGTATTATAATGAATAAACTGTCATAGGCAAAAAAATCATCTTAACGGAAAAATCGAAAAACTTGATTTCCATAGTATCTTTACACGAGTCGCGTTTAAAGTTTTCTTTTGTGAAAGTTACCTATATTCAGCTTCCAAAATGGCAGACAAAAAGAATCATACAAATTTGATTTCAATATAGGCTTACGGCCTCTGTAGTACAGCTAATAAATTCCATCGTTGGTTGTTGCTAAGGTTAGTTATTGAAAAACAAAAAAATAGCAAAATTATTTTTTTATAATATCTGAGCATGCTATATAAAATATTACACATAGGTAGTAGCTATAGCTATATTGGTGATATTATAAAAAATAAAAAATATTAAATTTGAAAGAAAAAAGTTAATATTAGAAAAATTTCATTAAGTTTATTTTACGTTACGAAAATATCGACGCACAAAAATATTATCCAAAAAATATATCAACCTAATATAGTGTTGGAACAGTCAAAACTGATACAGATAAATCATTGTACACTGTACTTACAAAACTTGAGTGTGTTTAACTTTCATCGAAAACATTCATAGTAGAAAAACCTACATTTATTTTTACTTGTCTAGGGAAATTTATTCGAACCTATGTGTATTTTGTACAGTCTTCCCCTCCTTTTGTATTTCTCGATTTTCAAAGGAAAAAACCTAAGAAAAAAGTAGCTTTTAGAAGATAAAATAAAATTAACATTAACATAACAATGTTTTATTTTGTCGTATGAAATGGTGGGAGAGCAAAGAAATTATATTGTATAGCTAAAAACATCGTTGTGTGCGTAGTCATGGTAGGGGACAATAAAATCGATGCCAGCGCTTTAAGTGAAAAATTTTGGAGTTAAAGGGGGCTGTTATGACTAATTTGCAATTCTTTACATGTTAATGTAATAGAAATGTCAAATTAAAATGATTGTAAAACACGAATTAATTAAACTTAATGCATTAAAAATTGTGAAAATAAGAAATTAAATTGAACAAATATTATTTTTCAAATGTAAATTATCATAATTATTTATTTAAATTTGTGAAACAAGAATATTAAATTTTAAATGTAAGTCTTAAATGCAATCCATACAATTATATATGCATACATACAATTCTATAATTAGAGTAGTGTATCGTTACCATGGAAACGAAACTCACGCACGGAGCGAATATGAAATATAATAATTACAAAGAACTAGAGGCTTCCACCATTTTTTGAAATTCAGAGTGGATAAGGTAATTTTGATCCAAAAAGTATAAAAATCAGGATAATTTAATGATTGGACGCAGAGTTTCTTAGATATCGCAATATTTGGATCGATTTTAGTCCGTATAATTACCTTATATACTGAGTTTTTTCGAAATTGGAGATGGCCTATGTTGCTCATTTACGAACTCAAGCTCACTTTTAATGATAGAAAAGACAGATGGACAGACAGACGATAGACAGACAGACAACCGGAAATGGACTAATTAGGTGATTTTATGAACACCACGTACCTAGGTGTACCAAAATTTTGTTCATAGTATCAATATTTTTAAGCGTTACAAACTTGCGACTAAACTTAGTATACCTTATTATATTTCATATACGGTATAAGAATCAATATATTGTATCCGAACTCTTTGATTATAACACTTTTACCTTCTACATATCCATACATCAAACTTTGTTGAGAATAATAAATATACTTTATTTGTATTGAAGCATCTAATAATGGCTGTTATAAAGAAGATGTACGTTTAGCTTAGTTTTATGTTGAAAAGAAAAAAAGAAATGTTGAAAATATCATCATTTCTTCATATTTAATATTTGTTTATTATGATTCCATGCGTGTTTTTAATAAATGTTATACTCTTCAATTTTATGAAACAGTATGCAGGGTACTTCTTTTGAAAACAAGCCGTGGATAGAATCTGGTGCGATCCTTGAGGTCCACACGAAGAACATCCCAAGTATAATAAAAAGTTATAAAAGTTTAAAAAATTAAAAACTTGACCGACTCGATCGAATGCTATGAAATTCATTTCGGATCATAGTGCCGTTAAAACGCTTCGATAGGCGTTTCAACGAAGTCGAAAACAATTTATATTCGCGCAATATCGGTCCTGAAAAAATTTAAGAAACATCCTGTCCGACTCGAAACCTCTCGATCGAATGTTATATAATTCTTTTCGGATCATACTGCTGTTAATACGCTTCGATCGACACATTAACATTGTAAAAAACAGAAGAATATTGAACTTAGGCTTAAATTGAGAGCAAAACTTTGTTTAAGTCGTGCAAGTAGATGAAAAAATGATCCCTTTAATTTGTAGAAGGATACAACAGCAAGAAAATCGATAAATTTTTGAAATATTGTGTTTATTACTTAGAAAAGTCGTATGAAAAGTTAAAACTTTCCGACATATTAAAAATTCAACTCTACATTCTTATAGAAGGTAACGTAGCTTTCCCGTTGGATAAGATCGTATCAACAATTGAAAATTACATTATTTTTTTTATTTTCTTTTCAGAATTATTGATAATGGCTAGTTTCTATTTTGAGAAAATTAGAGTATTACACACGTTTTGCCACTTTCTTTACCAGCCATATAAGTTGAAGAAGGCCATTGACTATACAGTGTGTCCCAGAAGTAACGGCTGCCAAAACTGATTGATTGATGCATCTATATTCGCCCATTCCTACACTCAATTGTACACGCCAGCGTAACGTAGATGCTCGTGCGTCTCACTGTCACATTTTCTTTCAATTCCCTTTTTAACAAAAATTTTCTTGGAGCAAAGAATTATATTGTGTGTGTTGAATAATTTTTTTTAAATGCAAAAAAATATTATTAAACCAAAAAAAGAACTTATTTTCCAGTGTATTCTGTCAGAGTCCTTGGTATTACCTTTGATATAATTTACTCTACTGTTAAAAATATGATAAAAAAATGAATAAATTTTTCTATCATAAAAATTTCCTCATTAATTTTTATGTATACATAGAAAAATATATACATTTATTTTTTTCAATAAAAATTTATTTTATAAATACCTAAATAAGAAATGAGGTTTCCGTGTTTTCTTCATATATTTATTATCAAAGAATCAAGAACCAAGGTTTTATAATATAAATATATATATTTGTGTATGTATAATGTATAATGACTGTGTGGTGTTTTGTATTTATATGTCGTTCGTTGTACAACAGACTTACTACATTAAACACTGATTTGAAGAGGTTCACACGACCATTACATAATACGTTTATAGGCTAGAGTCAGGTGGAGATTATTTGTTAGTAATTTTAGAACGTGCGGAAATTTGAGTGGTTAATACAATTTCATTTTTAATTCGGTAATATACAGCCTGATCTATAATCTATGACTGGCTATTGGGTTTTTCAAATAAGATTTAAGTGCCTTAATGTCACACATCCTCGCTTGCGAGGATGCCATACAGAGAAGGTCTTAACAGATTAGGAGATAATCTGAAAAACCAACAATTAAAGGCATGGACCAGCTACGAGGGAGGGTGAATCGCCAAAAGCCTGTTGGGTGAAGGAAACTCGCTCGGTAACAGAGCCGAGGAGATCTTAAAACTAAACAGAGCTGATATTAGAGTCATCGTAGAGTTACTCACAGGGCATGATAACCTGAACAGAAGAAACATCGATCCACTTTCTCTGTTACTCACAGGGCATGATAACCTGAACAGACGAAACATCGATCCACTTTCTCTGTTACTGCCCGGCGCTCATACAGCAGCGAAAGAAATGGTTTGGTCCGGCCATAGTCGAACCAGAAGAAATAAGGAACTCAGCGCTAGGCAAATCCTGGGTTTCAGTACATCAGTTGGTTATAATAGCCACTGAAAAGCGTAGCGGGGATAGAGTACAAGGGTCTACTTGGCTAGATGCTCTGAACCATTGCTTCGAGGCGCGATCCTCGAGCATGGCCCGCTAACCTCAATACCCATATCCATACCCAATGTCACAAATATCAACCTTCATCTTCGATAACAGAATCCATTTCATTTAAGGTGTTTCGATACCAAAACGAAAGTGTTACCAAAAAACTGAAATTTCTCGTGTCAATTTGGGAAAGAACTGTCCATAAAAATGAAAAAATTTTCTTGGTCTAAACACTGACTTTGAAACTTAATTTCTCCTAAACCGTTCAGAGTATCGAATTTTTCATAAAAGAACTCAACAAGACATCTCTCTCTGTTTAACATCGTAAAAAATGAAGTTTCTAACAATGCCGGACATTCGGACAATGGATATCAAGTCCTTCCCACTGTCGAACAAAATTATCTTCCTATTTATCTATCGTTTTCAATAAATATTCAGAGTTAAACGTTTCTGTGATATTTTCCAGGATCTAGGCCTATGGAAAATTTCTTACGTTGTTACCAAGGATGCAGATATGACAAAATATACGTCTTACACTTGTCCTATTAGCATCACGTTTGTATAAATATCTACTCTTAAGTTTAACTAACGATACGATCATGAATATTGCTATGGGAGACAAAGATGAATTTCCTTTTTTCTATTGATATGTCTTTATGATGATTATATGTAGAAAACTGAGTAGGACACAGATGTTCAAAATTCAAAGTCTTATGCGGAGATTTTTCATCAAAAAAGCTATTCTTAGGTTAATTGCTAAGTGGTCGTATATTATCTAAGAAAATATCTAAAATCTATTGAAAAAATCACTCCATATATCAATAGCTATGCATCATCGATCCAAGAAATCATACTATATCAGAAGCAGCCAAATAAACTCGATTCCTATAATTTTTGGGTCAAAATTACCCTATGTTTGAACTTTGCCAAAATTTCAAAAATAGGTTTTTTTGAAATTTTCTTAACAGCCCAAATCGCAAACAATTTTTTCGTTTTCGTTATTTAATAAAACTTAGTGTATAATTTAATAAAACTTAGTGTATAGAGAAATTTTGACCCTAAAAGCACAAAAATCGGGTTTATCGAACGATTGGTGGAATATTTTGTATAAAAAGAGGAGAAACCGATTCGAAAAATAACATGCTTCATAATTTTTAGATTTAAGAGTTTTGTCAAAATTGAGGATAGCAAATTTCTCCGGATTTTTTTGGAATTTTTTCAGGGTTTTTTTTTAAAATAGAAAAAAATTATAAAAGTTTTTTGTTAAAATCGATAGGCTAATCGATTTTGGGCTAAAATCGATCGAAGAAGTTGTTCTTATAACGGGCAAAAACCGATCCAAAGATTTGTTCTTTGCACGGGATTTGAGCGACATCTTAGAAGCTATGTTCTAGTTGCCACAAACTTAAATATTGTAAAAAGTAAACCTTTTCTTGGTACAAGAAAAACCTTTACTTTTATTAGTAAATCAATTAGTAATTTTTTTTCACAGTTAGTCTTCTAAGTACTTTTAAAACTTCTACCGATTCAACTACACTTTGAGGTCTCATTTAATATTAATTATTTTTTACTTTTTAGATACCCTGTTGAATCGCCTTTAAACTATTCTTCTTATATTAACACAATACCTAATACCTTTATATTAAAATCACTTTGTACACTATTCATACTATTTATAAAAATGAATAGATGAATATGACAAACAATCTGACTTCTTCATTGCTTCTTGGTTGCTTTTTCAATATGATGTGTATATTCATTTCATACTTTCTCAATAACATAAAGTGAGGGTGGTTTTTTGTGTTCGTCTACAGACACAAACACACATAGAAAAACTAACACTGATTCATTTTAAATCATACAAATGGTTCAAAAAACAATGCGTATTTTAGTAAAGATACAATCATTACCAAATTTCTCAATGCAAGGAAAATTTGGGTCAAAATCGAAATAATGTTTTCATCTCCAATTTCGATAAAACTCAGTATATAAGGTAATTTTGACCAAAAAAGTAGAAAAATCGGGTGCATTTGATGACTGGTCGAATAGTTTTTGAGATACGGACTAAAATCAATCCAAATATTGCGATATCTTAGAAACTGTACATCCAATCAATAAATTAACCTGATTTTTGCACTTTTTGGATCAAATTTTTTTTTTTGCGATTCTTTCGATTTTTACTAAGGGATACCTCTTGAAAAAATTGCAAAAAAACGAAACATTTTTTTAATCTCCAAATTCGATAAAACTCAGTATATAAGGTAATTTTGACACAAAAAGTACAAAAATCGGGTACATTCGATGACTGGTCGAATAGTTTTTGAGATACGGACTAAAATCAATCCAAATATTGCGATATCTTAGAAACTGTACATCCAATCAATACATTAACCTGATTTTTGCACTTTTTGGATCAAAGTTCCTTCTCCGCCGAGTTTCATCAAATTCCAAAACAAAAATGTTTTTTGCGATTTTTTCGATTTTAACAAAGGGTACAAAAATTGAAAAAAATCGAGAAATTTTATAAATTGCACCCATACCAATATCACAAGTAAAATTTACAAAATTTAAAAATCCCCGAGAAATTTTTCTGATTCGGAACCCTAAATTCGCACTTATAACATAAGAACACTCTCCATTAAATTACGTTTTTCCTTAAAGCCTTCTCCAAACTGAACTGATTTTGAGGATCATCGCCTATATAGTTGTTCCGGGAACGGAAACCTAAATTCGCACTTGAAAAATAGCTTTAGAGTAATACAAAAAAATCCAAATCGGTTCATTCGTTTAGGCGCTACGATACCACAGAAGCAAAACATAATACCATACCACAGAATACCACAGAATACAACAAAATAAAAATAGTCAAAGTTTCAATTATGATGAGGGTGATTCTAGGTACATTAGTTTGTGAACCATGGAACAATATAATCGTGTAATTTAGCGCACACATTCTTCTTAAAGATAAGATTCTTTGATATTTAAATTCTCAAAAAAATAATGCATAGTGTTGAGGAATAACAGAGACTGGGAAATATCAAGATTGTCATTTTTTAATGCTTAACTTAACAAAATTCATAAATGTAAAGTTTGATTATATTATTCGCACCGTGCGAGAGTTTCGTTTCCATGACAACGATACACTACTTTAATTATAGAATTGTATGAATACATATATAATTGTATGGATTGCATTTATGACTTACATTGAAAATTTAATATTATTGTCTTACAAATTTAAAGAAATAATTATGAAAATTTACATTTGAAAAATAATATTTGTGCAATTTGATTTCTTATTTTCATAATTTTTAATGTATTAAGTTTAATTAATTAGTGTTTTTCAAGAATTTTTATTAACATGTATGTCTTTCACTGGAAGGGCTAGCATCGTTTTTATTGTCCCCAGCATGACTACGCACACAACGAATAATCGAATATTTCAATCTCAATCGTGGCGTATTTTAATTACTGACTGTTAATTTGATTTTGATTCAATGTGTATTTAATAAATCTTTGAATGGTTTCGATACAAAAGTACATAAGTCTCGACGTTATTCATATATAAATATATATAGAGTAAAAGTCATCTAGTGATTTTAAAAACTCGTCTTCTATATTAGAAAAGTAAAACCTCAACAAACCAGCCAAACAGAGACATGAATACTCTTGTGTATATCTATCTCTACATCGAAATGCTCATAGGTATGAGATTAATGCATACACGATAAATAAACAAAAGTAACAAAAAAAAAAAAAGTAATATTTGTATAGAAGAGAGAAATGTGGATATTTATAAACATTTTGTTTTGTTTATAAATATAAATAAACAGACTTCTACTGGGTTATTTTGATTTTAATTAATGATTACAAAAAAATCAAGACAAAATCAAAAATATACCTATGTAAAAGTGTATACCGTTTGTTTTTAAAATCATTTAATAAAGATATTCAGTAGTCACTACAATACAATGTATCTTGACTCATTTTATTGTTTCGGCAGATGCTGCTACTTTCTGGTAAACATTCGTATTGTAACAACTAACTTTTATAAATATACAGCTGGTAGGCTGAAAACTGGTTGCCAATGTGGTTTGGTTTTCACATAAATAAATTTAAAAACAAGTGAAAACAAATAATTGACTGAGTAAATTGTTGAAATACCATGCATAGACAGTGTTGATTACTCTATCACATTACACATACATACATGTCACACATACGTAACGGATATCCACATATAAAACATACTATACAATTTACGCCTAATTTGCGCCCTTACGGGTAAACAGTGATGTTTACGAAAAAATATTTCAAACAAAAGTTGTTTATTTTTTAATAAGGAAGATTTACATTTAAACTTTTGTTCTATCTCTAACGGTTTACAAGATGGGCCCTTCGGACTCATAGGTCAAGACCCAATTGACCTATGTTGCTCATTTACGAACTTGACCTCACTTTTTATGTCCTGAGTACGCTGTAAAAATTTCAGCTTGATATCTTTTTTCGTTTTTGAGTTATCGTGTTGGCAGACAGACAGACAGACAACTGAAAATGGACTAATCGTTCTAAGCGTTCAAACTAGGGACTAAATTTAGTATACCTTGCATATTACACATATGCATGGTATAAAAACAGCAGTTTTGATTCCTCTTTCTGTCTATTTACAATCTGACTTGTTGGATATTGTTTTATAGCTCATACTCAACGTAAATCGTTAGTTATTGGTGAGTTAATTATTAAACCGTTTTTTAGCTATAATGTTAAATATTGAGGAGGTAAAGTTTCAAATACGCAAAGTGATATACCTCGATTCTAACAACATAATGTACCATTGCACTAGGTAAGATGTACAGAGTACTAAATTTTACAATTATATTCTTTGTTTTATCACCTTTCCCAAGTTATAAAAATACCATTTGGAATTGTAAATAGACGTTTAGAGTAGAGGATGCCTTCCAGAGAAATGTGTGGGGGTTTCCGATGATTCAATCTCATACATTCTTCGATGCTGTTCCCTGTAACGACTGGACATTGAAAGACCATTTTCAGGTACAATCGACAAAGGTAATCGTAGATATATTCGTGTGTAGTACATTATAATATTGAACAGAGGTATACACTTCATGTACCATGGTTTACATGTTTGTATCGATAGTTGTTTAAAAATTAAATTCTCGAAAAAACTGCATAGTGTTGAGGAATAACAGTGCTATAAACAGGGACAGACAGTTTACAGTACGATACTTTGATGCATGGCTTTATACAACACGTAAATGTTCATTTTGATTCTTGGTACAACACTTTCGGTGAATGTCTTAGGTATATTTTTGTAGGAATAATATGACCAACAAACGATTAAAGTTTAAGGGTCGTATTTGGTGTAGGTATATCCGTAGAACGGCTTACAGAGATAGGAAAATTTCAAAAACTGAAGTAAGTGTCCATAAGATTTGGAAACATATACGTCTTCAAAAAATCTTTATTACTATTTGTACTCTTTAAGGTCAATAATAAAGGTTGAAAATTTTTTAAAAAAACATTCGGTATATATGTTCTTTTAACCTGCATACAATGGCTACATAATATCACTGTTTTATTTATTTGTACCTATGTCGCGACAAATATAGATTTATAATTATGAAAAAAACAGGTCAGGTGTGAATTTATTTTTGTATACTTAGAAGTTCTGATTGTTGTATGTTGTCTCCATATTGTACTTTCTTCGTTTTGTCTGTTATGCGAAAGAAAAATCCAAGAAAGTTATTCATTTTTTTAGAATATTCTTAGTAAAGTTTGTTAAGGGACAAGGCCTATTTGGAACCGTTTTTCTCGACAATTTAATAGTACGTTTTTCTGAAAAAATTTGCGAAAATTGCTGATATTAAAATCATTTGAAGGAAATTTCAATAAGGAAAGATATATGAAAAATTCAGTCGTCTTTAAATAATCTCGTTAATTTATTATTGAATTTTACTTTAATATTAAATCAATACAACTTGAAATAATTTCCTAGAAATATGAAATGAACAATTTAAACATTTTCAATGCACTTGAATAAACATTCTAAAGGTGTTTTCTCGGTATTTTCGAACTATTTTCACATGTTGAGAGAGTATAAGCTCGATGAAATATTATAATTTATAATGTCGTAAATAATAACAGTATCATATATGTATGAAGACTCACACATTCTTTGATAAATATTTTCTACCCGAAAAGGTTACACCAGGAGTTTATAATTAAATACAATAAATTTGCTACCGTGTCTCTTAATAATAAGATTTAACATTTTATTTTCAAATTTTGTGTTGTTACTAAGTTGATAGTGTTAATTGTGTAGGTTGATTCATTTACATTGATACAATCTTTAATCTTAAATCATTCTTGATAAGATAAGTTTTTAGCAGTTATACAATCGAGCTAAGGCTATTTTGTTCGCAACTATCAAACTCTTGAGAAGAATTTGAAACTTCCCCGTTCCTTTTTTTTTTTTGAAAACATCGATTTATAATCCAAACGCAACTTAATTTTTTGAATTTTATGTTTTTTTACGATTTTTTCACAGTTTTCACTTTTCAACTTTTGCATATTATCAGTGGGTCAAATCAGATAAAGCTATAGTAGCTAACAGTTAACGTATCTAAAGTCATACCAAAAATCAGCTCCTGGGTTAATTTGTGCTATTTATGAATAGTGAGAGAACGTTATAAGAGGGTTTCAGCGAACCCGCTCTGGCTAAATCTGGCATTGTTTTAGCCTCTTTTTACACTGCTCTTTTTGAGCAGTTTTCTTTCACTCAGAAGCAGTTTAAGTTCTTCAAGATATTAGGTATGTAATTTTTCATTCAGCTTCTTATTACCAGTTTTGCCTAAATCAAATAGTTTTTTACTTCAATGTTTCTACAAAGTGCTTGGACTGTTGCGGAGGGCTGCAGGCTCTTATCATTTTGACCAGAATTAGTTTTGTACAATTTTTTCAGCCCTAAATTATTCAAGTTTGTATTATTTTGTCAAACGGGTAATTTCTATGATAACGATGTTTCACATCGGCAATAATTTTTGAAATAATTTGGACAAAACAACAAATTATCTACTTCCAAAATTTCTCATTGTTTCTAGAAATTTTTCATTGCATGATTGTATCGATGTGAATGAATAACCTGGTATTTAAATAAAATAAATGGTCTGTAATAAAATGGTATATAATATGGTACTTACTTTCCTTGTCCATCGTATTGATGGTACCGGATTACCAGATGCTTTACATTCTAATGTTACAGAACCACCTTTACGTGCTGTAACTTGACCACTAGCTGGACTCAATCGGACACTTGGTGGTACTGAAAACAAATTAGATCAATTACTTATATGAATTATGTATGTTGAATTTTGGTATATTCTTAATTAAACATGTTTAAAAATTGATAGTAAAGCCTGCCTTTATAATTATCTGGAAGATTTAAATTAGTTTTGGGTGAATTTTGTAGAGAATAAAAACGAATCAGCGTATTTTTTTTACCAATCAGAGAATTTGTGTCAAGTGTTTATCAACGTGGCCAAATAAATTTGAAAAATCATCGCCTGTAAAGCCGTAGTTATCATTCATATAAATACATTCATTTAAAGTTTAGAAAAACACCCGACAATAAATCTGATGTGATCTATTCATTTGCAGCATCTTAGATTCAAAACGGATGAACTGATCTTGTTGTTTGATGAGTTGTTTGAAAGAGATTGCTCTTAGCTATGTTTAAAAAAAATCTCTTCAGCTGTTTAAAGAAGACTGAACCCTAATCCAGAAATTGATCCATAGCTAAGAACACTCTTGATCAAATAAACTTTGAAGATTTTATTTAATTTACTATGTTTGTATGTTTGTTTGGAGAAATTTTGAAACTGTATTTTGAAGCAGTTACCCTCATCTAATTCAGCTGAAATTTAGCATACATTAGCATACTCATTGATCTCTCATGATCTCATTCCAACTCCAATATGTAGGACCACCCAAGATGACGGGCAAGTATTTTTTTATGCTCTTCCATAATATGGGTCACAGATAAAAGGGTTTGCAAAGAAGAATACAAATAACATGTGTACAATGGATGGCAATGCATTCCATTAGGCCATGCTCACCATTTATGGTAGGTATGGCTTAATTTTCTCATCGCTTCCGCCATATTTGATATAAATACCTTTTTATACCATGTTTATATGAAATTTATCAAGGTATACTATGTTTAGTCCCAAGTTTGTAACGCTTAACATGTTGATGCTACGAACAAAATTTTTGTATAGTTGTCTGGGTCTTCGTCTGCCTGTCTGTTGCCACGATAGCTCAAAGTTGAGTTGATGTCAAGTTCTTAAATGAGCAACATAGGGCAATTGGGCAATTTAGTAATTTCTTTACTTAAATGACGTAAAGAAAAACAATTATTCTATGAGCCACTTATATAATAATTGGTATATATGACTAATTGTAAAAGCTTGAGCATCTTTAAATCATCTTTGGTATTTTAAATTTAGCAATTACCAGCTTTTACAAATTATTATGTATGAGTGACTCATATTAAATTATTATTTTGTACTTTTTAACACAATTTAAAGAAATTTTTTCTTTATAAAATTTATATTAGTAAAGAAATTCTATTAGACCTCAATTGATAAGATTTACACGAATATAAAACTTGCCCATCACTAATATAAAATAATTAACAACACATTAGAATTAGTCCCAAAGCGTTCTAGCACCACCAGGGCACCCCACACCGCTGTAGGGTAGATACCTACCAGCTAAGAGATTTAGTTGAATAATTAATGAATAAGTACCTATGTGTGTATAGAATTATAATTATTATATATTATATTCTATATATATGTTTTCATTTAATTGAAAATATTAATTATATACATGAATTAATGATTTAATAGTACAAGTAATTAACAGAAAAATTATTATTAATTACAGACAATGTATGACATGATTTGAATAATTAGTTTATAATTTTAAAATATATAGATATCTTTCAATTGTATGTGTGTTTATTTCATGCGTGTTGTGGGTTGGATTTAAAGTACTTGCGATCGAACGTTGATGTTCGTTTTCCATGAAAAATTATACAGGATATGGAAAATTATATAGTAGACGATTTTATTATGGGTATATGTGTTTGTAGGATCAGTGAAAATTACATGAAAATATTGAATATTCGTACTTATGCATCCACCATGTTCAACTACTAAGTTAAAGTTGTTCGATATAATCACAGGCTTTAAAGTGAAGTTTGAAAATTTAAAAAAAGGATTAATATTTCGGGTACGGAACCCTAAACTCACACTTGGAGCGTGTTTAAGAACACTCTCCATTAAATAACCTTTTTCTTTAGAGTCTTCTCCAAACTGAACCGATTTTGAGGGTCATCAAATATTTTTTTAGTTGTTCCGAGTAAGGAACTCTAAGCTCGTACTTGAAACACAGCTTAGAACACACCAATTAAATTACCTTTCTTACGAAACAAAAAAGTCCAAAACGAATCATCCGTTTAATCGCTACGGTGCCACAGACAGGCACACTGACAGACAGATACACATAGCGGGCAAACTTATAGCACCCCGTTAAGCCGGGTTTGTACATAATTAAATGAAAACGCACTAATTTACACACTAATTTAAGGCTAATATTTCAAACCAGGAAATAGTAGCTTTACAAAAACTATCATAGTATTTATTTAAACTTTATAAATAACTGCGTTCTATAAAAAAATATTCCTCTTTTTGAGAAAAATTGCCCCAAAATGTTTTAAATTTACGCTTATATGTTACGCTTAGCAACGTTGAACATGTGTTGAAGATATGTCGTTGTATTGTAAAAGAATTAAATAATGATATAATTGTAACTTTTTTTTCAATGAAATAAAAAATAGTTTCATAACAAAATAATTATGTTTAAACACACAAAATTATGTTTAGTCCTAGGTTAAAAATGAAGGTTCTCGTGAAACTCGAGCAAAACATACCAGTTTGATTCTGTTGGCTTGTTACATCTACATTTAAGAAGTAGTTTTAACAATAATTCTGAGATGAGTGTTTTGGTTTAGGTTGCGTTTAGTTAATATTTTCGACTTAAGCTTATAATGAAAATAATTTGATCGTGATAATTTACGATTTCGAAGTAGGCATACTCTATTCCATTCATACTTTACCAAAAGTATGAGACAGTTAAACCTAAAATAGAATAAAATAAAAACTCAAATCTACTCACATATTCGTACATATTATAATTATTATACTGTTTATTTTTATATACATCATGAGAGCCATAAAACAACCCATAATTTATATGAAAAACTGTGTTTGGTATAAACATCACATCACCTCCACATGCAAACTAAAATGGAAAAAGAATGAAAACAGCAACGATTTTCTCGGTTGGTATCACCGAGAGTTTCAAAAGACTCAAATGTATGAAAATGATATCTTAAGGTTGTATGAGCATGACAACAATGTTTGATTTAAAGGCTCAAAATTTGTTTGTAGGTAGTCTTGTACTCAAAGAATATGTGGTTAAAATTTCAGCATAGGTAACCGGGCAAATTTTTAAGAAAAAAGTCATTAAAAATCGATATAAAATACATTGGCTCTTATGGAGGAATCTCAAAAAACGACATATTTTGGAAGTTTTTGATAATTTTCATTTGGAATGAATGAAAACAAATTTAAAAAAAACGTTTTAATAGAAAGTAAACATATTAGCAATGAATTAGAAAAGAAAAAAACTAAGTGTCACCGTCCATATAAGGGATGTAAGAGCAGGGTAGATTAAGGGTTGAAATTATTTTTATCTTATTTTCAACTTTGATGATGAATTTTGTTATAACTTCATGAATGTAGACGAAAAATAAGAATAAAATTTTTCGATATGTGTCTTGGTTTTCGAAATATCGAAAGCTAAAATAATTAAAATAATTAAACAAAATTTTCAATTTTCGATATTTTGAAAATTAAACCAGATATCGAAAAATTTTATTCTTACTTTTCGTCTTATATTGTCAAGTAATAATATAAATTTATCATCAAAATTGAAAATATCTATTTTTAAATTTTTACCCCCAAGCCCTCGCTCATACATCCTTAAGGTCCCAAAATTGAAATTGATGGTCAATGAATGGTCTTTTTGCCAACACGAGAATATTTAAGTAACGTTTTAATTTTTAAAGTTAATTTTTTATTAACACTAGCCGTTTTCGTGGCAGAACCGAGAAAATAAGGCATTTAAACGTGGTACTATTTTATGGTCTTTTAGAATGTATAATTGTAATTTCAAGATTGATTAATCGTAATTATTTCCTGCAAGTAGACAGCAAAATCAGCTGGAAATAGCTTCTAAAAGATAGTATTTTCGGTGTTCTTATATTTTTGTTCTTTCTGACGTTATATGTTTCAAAAGTTTATTTTCCATTATTTTTTTCATTATGACGTCATGTAAAGAGGATCACAAAACCTCTTATTAGACACAATTTTTTTTACATAGAGGTAAAAAACGAACAAAAGAAATTAAATTTGTTCGTAGCTAACTCCGTATCTTTCGTTTCTTCTCTTCATAATATATAATATAGGTAATTCGCTGTTTACACATTCACGTGTTTTTTTATTGTAGTAAAAACAATTTTTCCGTTTTTTTTCTTTGCATCTTCTGTTTTTTTTTTTTTTTTTGGTTAAATGTTTTTGTTTGTGTAACTTTTATGTGTGTGTGTGTGTGTGTGTGTGTGTGTGTGTGTGTGTGTGTGTGTGTGCGTCGATCTGTACGTTTGCGTGTATATGTTTTAGTACGGGTATTAATAAAAAATTTTTATTTATTTTATATTTACTCGTTTAAATAAATAGACACATTAAACTGTTTGGATAGGTTAAATTTTCTATATAAATAGAAGCAAAAAATATACGCAAAAACAAACAAAATAGATGAATTACTTTCTGTCTATGAGCAAAGAAATATATACGGTTTGCCATTAAGAAGATTTTTAAGATCGCGTCGTTTTTTCACTGTCAAAAATTTGAATGTCATTTTTATAGTTGTGAAGTAAAAACTACCTAGATAGACGAAGAACGTACGAAAAATAATGAGAATTCACTAAACATATGAAAAGTTCGTGGTGTTTTTGTGTGGCAGACTTATACCGCACTTCTTCTTCAAAATACTGCAATTATTATGTTAGCCAATTTGGCTATGTGATTTATTGAATTACAAATGTGAAATAAACTTGACAACTCTTTATAGAATTTCTGAGTGCGTCTCTGGGTCATTAGGATAGAAAAACCATCATCTTCGATAAAACAGAAGTTTTTTTTTGCCAAATTTTTTGTCTGGTCAAGTTAATAACTTGAAAGGAATTCATTTGATATAATATTAAATAGTATGTTCTTCATCAAAATATATTTTTAACACCATAGAAACAAAACAACAAAAATTGAATTTATGTCCAATAAAATTTTTTTTCTTCTAATTTTTGGTAGTTCAAAATATCATTTTTTAAATTTTTGGATACTTATTAACAACGCTAGATAGATTGTCTCTTAACTTTAAAACCAAATTAATCTTGAGCCCATAAGTTTGAAATTGATAAATCTTATACGTTCTTTGTTATTCTAATGAAAAAATCGTATTCCTACGTGGAGTGATGTCAGTTTTTAAGATTGTGGCTTTAATCAAAATTTTTTCGTCCCTCGTGAATGAGGGACTTTATGTAAAAAGTTATTCAACAGGACTGAAAATTTATCTTTTCAAAGATTTCAACCACCACGGCTTTTTCCCTCCTTATTTACGTGGGGGGGGGGGTAGGCCCAGTCTTCTTCATTATGTGGGTATGAAATATACAAGGCCTAGAAATTGAAAATCTAATTACACTGGAGCCAGCTATTTGTTGAGAGCTTTGCTAATTTTCTTAAGAAAGCCTTTAGAGGCATAGGTGATTAGGTCGACGGTATGACCTAGAATCGTTAAACGATTAATTCATTGTCAAGAGCACCGTGTCCATTGAAGAAATAATTTTTGCATGAGATAAGCGTTGAATTAAAATAGAGGTACGATAACAGACTTTAATTGGGTTCAAGTAAGCGTTGATTAGAAAAAAGGATATTAAGAAAACAAAGTAATTTAAAACAATACTGCTCGAATGTATGAATGAACTGTTTAGTAAAAACTAGCCTTTCACTCTTTTAATGATCAAGTCATTCCGTAGACCACTGCTTTTTTTGTTTAATTTTAAGCCGATGTAGGACTCATTAGCGATTTTTATATTTATAGCTGTTATGATGGATGTGCCACATTTACCTTGTACACTGAGTACTATTATAAATGTATATTTATAACATTTACGTATACACTAAACTAATATAATATTCGTCTAACCGTACTTAAATCAGCTTAAATATATTTTTTATTTTGTGTTTGTGTATTGTTTTTTTGCTATGTGATTTTAAAAATCGTAAAGTTATAATTGAAATTTTTTTATTACTCATGCTAGGTAGTTAGGCTGCTTGGCTACGTAATAAAAAACCGAAAAACTTTTTAATATATGAATATGAAAAATATAAGAACAACAATAAATGTGGTGGGGATAACTAGACAGAGATTGTTACGTCTAGGATCAAGCATCGCATTTGATAACTATCTAAGAACGGTTGGAAATTTGAAACGCTGTTTTCAATATCTTTATTCTCTACGAAAAATTGCATCGCCGAAGATTTTTCATTCAGATTGCCAGAGAAATTTTTTAACTTTCGAATGAAATTGACAAATATTCATAGTCATAATTAGGAAAATCATTAATGATGTCAAAAAGACAATATGGCAATACATAATTAAAATAATAAAACTTAACTCTGAAACAAAAAGCCAAATGTCAATCGGTTATCAAACAAAAAAGTGTTGCCAACTCAATAAATGTCTTACAATTTATAATTTTGAAGATATCCATAAATTAAATAATTTTAGGATATTCGTCGTTTTGAAATAACTACACGAGATTACGATTGGCTCCTGACCCTATGTTTATAACCAAGCTAAACGTTATATTCTAAAACTTTTATGACAATTATGAAATTAATATACCTTATTAAACAAAAAAAAAAAATCATTTTATGTGAGAAATGTTTTTATATTATATCAAAATCAAAGTTTTTTGTCTCCATTTGCTCGATTTTTCACACAAAAGTGGCCCATAAGTATACCAAGCGAAGGCTAAATTTAACTAGGCGCCAACTTATTCAGATATGCCTTATCTACTCGGCAAATTTTTAGCCGAAAAATATTTACTGTTCCTGATTTCATTTTAAAATTTATTAATCAAATACCTGGAAGTAAGTGTTGATAGGGGCGGTGAAACTGTGTCGTCGCCAGTAGGGGAAACATGGGCACGAAGTTGACATGGATGTATTATACCAGGCTGGGTTTTATAATTTTATATTGAAAGTTGTTAATATAACTTAAACAGGAATTCTCAGTTTAAGAAAAAATTTCTTGCGTCAAGAAATACTTTTTTTCTCTGTATATGATATTTTCGTTCTGATTTTCTTTCGATGATAACTCAAAAAGCTTCGTTGGTCATTATGCTATCTCACTCTGTAGTGACTTATAATAAGAGTTCAGATAATGTTTAAACTTTAAATGACAACTTTAACCATATTCTTGGTGATGATACCGCACATATTATTGGTCACTATTATTACTTATATTGTTCTTAATCGATTATTATTAAACAAATGAATATAATAATAGAATATGAAGAAAATTGTTTAACTTTTGAATTGACAAAGTTTATTTTTTTTAATATCTGTCTCTATCTAATATAAAACTAAATAAAATGAATTAAAAGTAGTATTTAAAATTACCACAATAAAATCGTTTGTTCTGTTTGAAAAAGACACTCTACAAGTTATAATATAAGTACCTACATTGTAAAATATTAAGAGTTTTACAGTTAACGTCAAATAGAATGCCATACAAAGGATCAACAAGTTTTAAAAGCACTGATTAATATTCATCAGTAGGTATTTATGTATGAATAAGTAACAATAATATATTTAATGAAAAATTTAATAAAGCCTCCGGAGTAAAATTAGGTCTGATTAGATTCGTTTATGGTGCATGAAAGGTAAATTGATCAAGAGTGGTCTTAGCTATATGTTGCATCAAAACCTACACAGCCTTTTAAAGATCATGACCTTTTTATACCATGTATATATGAAATATACATAGTGTTATAAGTTTAGTCCCAAGTTTGTAACGCCTAAAAATATTGATGCTAAAAAAAAAAATTGGTATAGGTGTTCATAAAATCACCTAATTAATCCATTTCCGGTTGTCCGTCCGGCCGTCCGTCCGTCCGTCTGTGGTCACGATTACTCAAAAACGAAAAGAGATATCAAGCTGAAATTTTTACAGCGTGCTTAGGACGTAAAAAGTGAGGTCAAGTTCGTAAATGAGCAACATGGGTCAATTGGGTCATGGGTCCGTAGTACCCATCTTGTAAACCGTTAGAGATAGAATAAAAGTTTAAATGTAAAAAATGTTCCTTACAAAAAAATTAACAACTTTTGTTTGAAACATTTTTTTGTAAAGATTATTGTTTACCCGTGACAGCGCAAATTAGTTCAGAACATAATTGATATGTTATATATATATAACACATAGTATCAATTATTTGCATAGCAACAACATTGTTTATTTCAAACATATACGTCACTTATAAGATTGTATTATTTCTTTGTGTATCCGTCTGTGGACACGATAACTCAAAAACGAAAAAAGATATCGAGCTGAAATTTTTACAGCGTACTCAGGACGTAAAAAGTGAGGTCAAGTTCGTAAATGAGCATCATAGCTCAATTGGGACTTGGGTCCGTAGGACCCATATTGTAAACCGTTAGAGATAGAACAAAAGTTTAAATGTAAAAAATGTTCCTTATCAAAAATTAAACAACTTTAGCTTGAAACATTTTTTCGTAAACATCACTGTTTACCCGTGAGGGCGACAATTAGGGCGGAAATTTTATAATATGTACTATACTTGATTATCAGTTATGTATGTGTCACATGTTGGTATATGTAATGTGATAGAGAAATCAACACTGACTATACATGGTATTTCAACAATTAACTCAGTCAATTGTTTGTTTTCACTTGTTTCAAATTGTTTCGGGTACGGAATCTTAATGTCACACTTGAAATAAAGTTAAAAAAACTCTCGATCAAATTACTTTAAAAAAATTTAGAATAATTAAAAATCACGAAATCTGAAATCACGTAAACTAAATCGAATCAATTAACAGATTAAGAAGTAAATGTGAGTTTTTCCAACTGTTATAAGGTTTCTTCAAAAGTATAATAAATAAACTGAGATATTTAAACCAATGCCCCGCTTGTGACGTCATAAAAATGGGTCAAAAATATTTGCAACGTCATAAAAATTTATAAGATTTAATTGTGATTCAGTAATGTTTGTGATTTCGATAGATATTATTATAAAAGTAATTAGTACTTAAAACAAACGGATCCTTTTTAGGTAATGCATACTTTTCAAGAAATTTTGCAAATCCTGTGCAGGAATATGCATAACGGTAAGTTTTTGCCAACTCGTTATTATATGGTAACGAGCCTGATCTCGTGCTTGGCTATGAAAATGTATTTTATATAAACAGAGAAATCAATTCTGCTATCCATGGTAACTGTAGAACTGACAGCAATAGAACGTGGTTTCCATGGAAATGGCATTTATAAAAAAGTATGGTTATGGGTACTGTGGAAACTACAAGTCAGATACGAAGTTGGAACGAAGTTTAGTGCAAAGAGTTGTTGAATTATTAAAAGAACCTATGTGAATTGTTAATATATTTAAAAATTCAATATTGTTAATTGATATTCTGATAGAAAATAAAATCTATCTTAATTAAACGATAAAATATATCAAAGTTTTCCAAAAATTGAAACATTGTTTTTGATTGTATCGAAACCTACGGTGTAGAACGTTACAGTATCTAATCCATGATACCGTTGATTTCTGGATAGTGATAACAGTCTTATTATACCATGTATATATGAAATATACATAGTATATTAAGTTTAGTCCCAAGTTTGTAACGCTTAAAAATAATGATGCTAGGAAAAAAATTTTGTCATAGGTGTTCATAGAATCACCTAATTAGTCCATTTCCGGTTGTCCGTCCGTCCGTCCGTCCGTCTGTGGACATGATAACTCAAAAACGAAAAAAGATATCGAGCTGAAATTTTTACAGCGTACTCAGGACGTAAAAAGTGAGGTCAAGTTCGTAAATGAGCATCATAGGTCAATTGGGTCTTGGGTCCGTAGGACCCATCTTATAAACCGTTAGAGATAGAACAAAAGTTTAAATGTAAAAAAATGTTCCTTATCAAAAATTAAACAACTTTTGTTTAAAACATTTTTTCGTAAACATCACTGTTTACCCGTGAGGGCGCCAATTAGGCGGAAATTTTATAATGTGTACAAACTATACACTAAATGTCGGTCGGTAATGCAGAAACCTATAAAGTCATTTACATTTATGTACTATACTTTATTAGTTATGTATGTGTCACATGTTTGTATGTGTAATGTGATAAAGAAATCAACACTGACTATGCATGGTATTTCAACAGTTAACTCAGTCAATTGTTTGTTTTCACTTGTTATTTTATAAAGTTAATTGGTTTCAAAAATTACAAAATATCTAAAAATACTCCCAAAAAAGTATTCAATAATTTTTTGAACACATGTTTTGGAATCTTTCCAGATGACTCTAACTCTATTCATAAAAATATGATGATTATTTAAAATAATAATAATAATGAAAATGTATTATAGAGAAAAGAAAAAGTTAATAGTTATTAAAATTATTATGGATCTCGTCATTATATTAAAACAAACATGTTTGTTAAAATATAATAATAATAGTAATAATAATCATAATCATAATCATAATAATGATATTCGTAATAATAATTATATATAATAGAAAAGTTTTGTAAAAGTTTTACATTACAATAATTATTTTAATAATGTTATAAAACTGACTAAAAACTATCTAACTACTAATTTATACCATAGAATAATTATATGGCATTGAGAGATGTGTATACATGTGAATACTATGCTTGGCAAAGTCGCGTCCTTTCTATAAGAAGTCTTCTAAGATGATTAAAGATTTGTTCTAATAAAATTCGATACGAGCCCGAAATATTACACTCAAAGCTGATTAATGTGATAAACTTTAGATAGGTCTGCCTTTACTCAATATTTGATTGTTATTTCAGAATTGCTGTCTTTTCGGGGTTCTTAAATGCAGCCAAAAGGTTTTCCTTCGTTCTTTCCAGGATTGCTATGTCGTCTGCATAAGCTACGTTTTTCAGATGACCATGCAAGGTCCCTTTGATATTTATTCTATCTCTCTAATTATGTTTGTAAGAGATGTTAAATATTTTCAGACAGGGAGTTTCCTTTTTCACCTCTAAACCTTTAGAGACATTATCCTCGTTTTCTGGCCTGAGCTTGTTTCTGATAAGCTTGGTCATAGCTGTTATGGCCAATGATTGATCAACTTCTAAGGAAACTACGCTAATAGCCTCTAACTTCATTTTCTATGAGTTTTCTAGACTACCTTTGATTGTTATTGCCAGTATTTCGTACGTATTTTGCAGAAGTGCAATATCTCTAAAATTTTGACAGGTTGCCCGATCTTCTTTTTAATGTAAGATATAAATTCATACATTATTTTGCATTCGTTCTCCTTCCTTCTTTTAATATTTTGCCGGTATGCAATTTTCTTCCGGGCGACTATTTTTTATCCCTCGAACCAAAAAAAAAGGGGCGTTTGACCGCTATGTCTGTGTTTGACCGCTATGTATGTGAATCTGTCTGTGTGTCAGTCTGACTATGGCTTGGTAGCGCCTAAACGGATGAACCGATTTTGATTTTTTGGTTCTTTTTAAAAGGTAATTTAATGGAGAGTGTTCTTAGTTCAAGTGTTAATTTAGGTTTCCGTACCCGTTTAAACGCCTGAATATTTTATAAATTCACCTTTAACCCAATATTAAAACCTAAACGATTTCAAATTACCTTTAATTATTAAACAGTTTTTAAAGACGCTTCAAGCTCAAACATAGTTTTCGTTAAATTAGAAAATGTGTTAGCTGTGAAAATATAGCCTACGGATATTTAAAACTTTATTTCCCGAATTTATACAAAACATTGTATTTATAGTTAGAATTATAAATATTATAACAATATTGGAACTAGAAATACTCGGATACAGCATTTGAAAGCATAGTATTTATAGAAAACATATATATTATTTATCACAAAATATACCAATGAAAGATCTTTAGTACAGTCTAAAAAAGATATAACAACCGTGCCAATATTAGTGCCAAAGCATGCTAGGTAATTTTTGAGCAGTAGGTCAAGTTTGGAAATTAGAAAACAAGACTAACCCAGTCTTTGAAATAATATTTCAATCTTTAGTATAATTTGTTGAACTCAGTTACGAATGGTTAACTTTTTTAATTGCCTTTTTATGTAATAATTTAACAATGTAAGTTGTTGAAAATGTAATTTACTTAAACAATTCTCTAGAAAATCAAAGTAAGTTGAAAAATAAGTGATGAAAAATTAGTGAACCTATCTGCTATTTTGCGGCTATTACTGGATGCCAGTGCCTGACAGTGTATCACGACTATTTCAGGAGCTGTCGCAGTGGTTAGGAGGAGGAGACAATGTTATCTTCTCTGTCACTGCCTAGCTCTTGCCATGAGGAGATGGACTTACTTGAGCCAGCCTCTCTTTGACGACCTCTTCTACTTAAAGTTCGTCGATGTCAAAGCACTCCTGCTGTTCTTAAACAACTCCAAATGGTTCATGGAGTAGTAGCCGGGGATGGGCTAGCCCTCTTTCGGTATCACAATGGACCCTATAATGGTCTAAGTGTGTCCCACAGCTACTCTAACCTAACCTAAACATCCACAATTTTATGCATAGCAAAAGAATAGTAAACTAGTAAAATCATAAAGTCACCTTTGATTATAGACACAAACTATCATTGCAAATTTAATTACCGCCCTCTGTGAAAATATACGAATACAATTTTTGTAATGACATCTATTATTATAAATTAAAAACTACTCATATTCTAATTTTTTCTGGTTTCCCATTATTAATATATTATTTTTATAATTTGTAGTTACAGCGACATTCAACTATTGCGGTTTTTGGGATAGAGATATCGTAGTCTTAATAATAAATTGATGAAAATACCTTAAAAGTCGTAAAAAAATTATTACAGTTTCTGCCACACTTAACATTTTCAAAAGTTCTTCTATTATATTTGGATATCATAGAAAACTTTAAAAGCAACTGCTTACCAAAATAATAATCTATATTATAATTATTTCAAGCACAATATATATATAATGTAAAATATTATTATTATTGTATTATTTGTGCATCAATTGCAATTATAATTATAGTTGTAGCAACTATATCAGAACATAGAAGATATCGTTTGTCGATGTGTATGTATGTCAGAAACATTTCCTTGCTGCATTCGAGTACTTAACTACCTTCACTTATATACCAAGTTGAGATAATAATCGTACAGATTGTATTTATAAGAACTGTGTATAGATTATAAAAGCAATTTCTGTACAATATATAAATGACGCAACATTCATCACACAGTTGTTGCGAAAACTAAGCAAAAAGCCCGTTAAGAATAATTACAAAAATCCGACTTGTTTAGGAATTGTAGACAATTGTTGATTGTTCGATGGGTTTATTTTAGATTTTTTGTTTCTTATTGAAATTAGGAAGGAATGAAGCACATCTGGCACCGCTCTTAGGGTTGTGGCTATTAGGATTTGTTCATTAAATAAATTGCGAAAATTGTTGCTTTCCAAAACTTATTATTATATTCAAAGTGCATATACAGTTTTAAAGAATACAAGCTGTATATAAGAAAGATATCTATATACGATATGAGATTTATATAATACTCACGTTATATGATAGGTAGCTATATGGATGCAGCTATGGTAGGTATGCTCTAGTAAAACTTTCAATCTACCTGATTAATTAATTTATAAATCATTTTGTTCTTTTTACAACAAAACATTCTATCTGAAACATGATTTGTTGATCATATTTGTGCTGTATTCCTTGCATTTCTACATAACCTGACTCGAACCAATACGATCTGAAGATGAAGATCATACACTTGAATGTATCTGTCTGTATGGTATCTAATACATGTATTTCGATACGTATGCTTACGATATGTTATTACAAACTTTATAATCTCAATTAAAATTTAATATTGAGTGGTATAGAAATTCGAAGTTGAAACAAAAACCAAATCAAATTAAAAATGGTAATAATCAACAAAGTTATTTCAGATATGCCATCAATTAAATGAGAAACATTTCAAATGAAAGTTGTTTGATTTTTAAAAAGGAACATTTAAAGGCAAGCCCGTTCCGAAATGTTATGAGGGTCAAAGGAGCCCACTTGTTAAAGTTATCGCATGTAAAAAAATGTATAGTTTAATAATAACTTGTAAAATTAATTCTGTTGAATTAGAGGATATAAGAAGAATCTTAAGTTAGTATACAAAGATAAAACATAATTATACTTCATTTAATTAATCTCAAATATTGTTAATTTATTCCATTGTGTTTGTTATTTAATATACTTAATATATATCGAAAGGTACTTCGTGCCTACCGAGTGCCTACGACACTTTGTATCGTCTTTCTTTCTTTAGTTAAAATTACACCTTTTTAAAAAACTTATATTTACTCAAATATATATGTGCTCAAACGATTTTCAGGAAATTAAGTATGGAGAGGGTTGTTAGGGCGAAATAATATTTAGCAGTTTGGTTTTATTTTTAGAAAATGCCTTTTTAGCCATGTTTTCAGGAAAAACTGAAACATAAACTGCAAAATATGACTTTTCCTGACATCTATTGTCGAGTATATACATTGTACGTGGTGTGTGTCGTATATCTTATATAGTGTGTCGTCCATGTGGCTATATCAGTTTTGGTTGATATATAGCTGAAGTGATAGACGTATTTCGTAGTTTATGGAATGAAGTACAATACCGAGACATTAAAATTGGTACTTGTGTGGAGACATGACAAAGCTCGGTCATCCAGGTACTTATTTATACATTCAAAATAAGTCACATAATTTCAATAAAAAATTAAAAATAATCATACTTTTAGACAATAACTTTTTATTGGGGGAAATACGGACAGCATTGTGTGAACAAGGCAACAATGGTAGTGCATTGTGGTCGTAACAGAAACAACTATAGTATTGTGGTTGTAAAAAACTCACACAATACTCACACTGATTATCGTGTGTGCGATTTACTGCTGCATTATTTGATAAAAATTATATCTCGTTTCACTAAAAACTAATATACTGTTGCCGTGAATAAAAACCAATATTTATTGACAATATTGTAGCGAAACAACATCCTTAAGTATATACAAATTCAATCTTAATTGGTAAGTATGTTTTCTTATCAATGTGATAAAAAGTAAACACTGACATATAAAAATATGCTTCCATAAATAAATGTAGAATTTCTTCCTAAATTGATTCAAATAAATAACGAAATAGAAAAAAAAGAAGTTTAGCAGAACTTTTATTAAATTGCATGAACCAAATTAAATATATATACGATTGAAGTCAAACTATACAATTCGAAGTCACATTAGTTTAACATTCTGGTAAGTAATATACAAATATCAATTACTTCACATAACAACTAGTTAAATGTATGTAAGAAAATATATTACATTGCAATATTGTAAGACTTGTAGAGCAGTAGCAAATGGTTTTATAGGATGGATACATTCTATGTACAAAGTGTAACGGATGTATGATAAGAGAACTGGCAACGATTTACAATAGTTTATTTTAAGGAGATATACAAGGATTGGATAATACTAGGAATTTCAGTAGAACTTTATAAATTCATTTTTTGATTAACAAAGTTTTTAAAAATCACAAAAAATTCCGAGATCATTGGGTTTTTTATTATTATTTTATCGTTCAAAGTTAGCTGAAAAAATGATGAATCATAAAGGAAGGTTATCCTTTTCAATTTGATAATTTTATATCAAAAAATCTAGGGAGTGTGATAAAAAACTATCTAAAATATTGAGACAATCTTGTAGTTTATAATAATGTCATAAAAATATAAGGTTGTCGATGGTATAAAAACAAAATTTTAATTAAATTATGAGTTCATTGAAGAGCATTGATGATTGAAGAGAGATAGATATATTATCAATTTTATAATCATCACTTACACAATATATTATATATTTTTGTAGTTTTTGTAGTCGCTTTAAAGGATGTATTTGGTTGATATGTATGTACCGTGCAATAAAACAAAACTTTTTTACAATATTGTAGGGAAACAATCTGGAGATACCGTAATCTAGCGATACCTAAATGGTCAGCTTCAAAGCCCCCCATGTAATGTCGCAGAGGTCGTCTGTACCCCGTTCACGTTGGCCTTCAGAGCAAGAACCATCACTTTGGATAAAATATGACTAAAAAGTGTGAACGCGTTTTCTTGATTCTCAAAGTATATTATTTGCTGTGTATTGAACAATTTTCAAAATAGAAAACGTCCTTGTTCCCTATTCAAAACCGCCCTGAGATTGCCTTTCGTCATGAAAAGTTGCCAGCTGTACAAGCTACAAGAGGGTACTCAAAACTACGAAACACTTGTTAGCTAGTTTCGTAAACCTTCAACTGTATAGCATTCCCACTCACTGCCATTCTCTAGACTTCAAAGTAGACTATTTGTTGTGCATTGTAGTAAAATTAGACTTCAACCGTGCTTCCTGTTCTAAGCCGCTCGGAGACTACTTTTCATCATGATACATTGCTAGCAGTGAAAGCTACACAATGAACTGGAAACTCCAAGACACTTGTTAGTTTCACTCACTCGCATTCCCTAGATCCTTTCTAGAGAAGATAATACTCCGAATAGTAGATACTTAGAATATACAGAATTGTAAACTTTTTGCATCACACGATACAATAGATAAATGTATAAATGAAGGTATGAACGCATCCCATATGAATTGAATGTGGAGACCTCCAAACAAAGACGAAGTCAGTTATTATAGTCTCTCATACATAGAACATTATTATTGTCACAATGAATACTTGCACTGCTCTCACACTCGTATAACTCTGTTATAAGTAAGTCACCAGAGTAAATTATTATCTATCTAAGTGTATATGTCGAATGAATCGTTAGGCATAGAGTCAGTCACAGAATTTGACACTCATCATTAACTCGTCGGTACTCGCGTCAACAGTTTAATCATTCGCGTAATTTTTAGTCGCGTGTTGAGAGATTTGCGCACGCGTTCAGCATAAGCGTCTGAGCGCGTTACATATTCTTTAATCTTATAAATCATAACCACTACACAATTTAATATAAATTTATCTTTTACTAGCTAATAAAAAATAGTTTGATTACGTGATTATTAAATGATATTTGAGAGTGAAAATATTAGAGCAGAGAAATAACATAAATAATTATATTCATTAAAACTAATTCCATCATATTTCTGTAACAAGTTTCTTATAGTTTATGAAGTACGATTTATATTAAACTAACGACAGTTCACGAACAGGGCCGAAAATTTTCGAAGTTAATATTTTTATGCTTACATCGTTACTCTCGTGATGAGAGAAATTCTCTTAATTTCTGAAGAACTTAAAAAAACACATTTTTAAAGGGTGGCCAAAATCGGAAAAAAATTTTATACCGATCAGACTCAAATTTTGGTTGCAATATCAATTTTTCCAATATTAGAATAATTTTTCGAATCATTTCAGTGTGGCTGTAAATTAAAAAATATTCGGTTTTATAATTAAAGAACTAAATTCTTTGATTATCTAATTTATCAGTCGGAAATTCGATTCGATTGCTTTATTAACGCGCTTCTTTCTAGTATTAGTCAACACAACTGCTCTCAGATGCATTACGAACTTGACCCTTATCAAATTCTATAGAAATAGAAATGTAGACAATTCAGCCGACTTAAACTATTAAAAATGTTTCCAACTCTCATACCATAAAATAGATATGTCAAATACTCCTTTTGATCCCAGACTAATATAATACGATAGATAACACATAACATATATGTATGTAATGATTCTCCACAATATATCAAGATAATTTCAAACAATAGAATTATATGATCATTTATAGTTCTTTGACATTTAATGTAATATTAAACTAACATTATTATTATCATCGGTGTTATTATTGTTATTGATTTTATATCACTCTGTACAATGTTAAGGTTGCGATACACGACATAAATTTATTAAAATAAAAGTTTATTTTATTAGTTGTGTCGCTAGTTTTATTTGGAACGATTAAAGTTTTAAACGAACATGGGTATAATCGAGAGGGAATAAGAAAGGCTGCTACTACAAGAGTCTAAGCATTTGGCTTTTGAGATCGTTCTTAAGGTGAACAGTTTACAAAAGGAAAAATGCCCCCTTAGTAACCATTTCTTGAAAATCTACTGTGGACTTTTAAAGTCCGTTCTAATAAAAGACAAACTAGCAATATAAGACAAAATTAGGAGAGACTTTCGAGGAATTTCTCGTGAAAAAAGGCAAACGGCCGTAGGCGTAACCTAAGAGGTAAGCGAGAGAAAATATAAACTGAACAAAAATAGTCAACAAAGTGTGGAGGTTTTCCCAAAGGTCACTGAAATATTCACGAAGTGAATAAACCCAACCCATTCCAAAACAACGAGCATTAAAAACATATATAAGCTCAAATTTTCAAAAATGCGTAAAGATACAGAAAATTCCGTAACTGGGGAATATCTATAATTTTTTTTTCCGTAATTTTTAACAAAATATTAAAATACTTTAAAAGAGAAAAATGAAATTTAAAATTAAAATCGATCAAGAAAGAGACAAAGAGATCTTACGTACACGTCATACACTTTGTTTGCCACAACAATTCCATTCTAAATTCTTTTTTGCTAGAAAGAGATACAAACAAATATTTGATGGCTTCAATCGTGGTTGTTTTTATCGTTAAACGAAAAATAATTTTTTGTTGGTTTGTTACAGGAATGAGTTTCTACTAAAGCAAAAAAAAAACTCTTTGGCACTCCCTAAGTAATTTCTTTCCGTTATACTGGACCCTATTTTTCAACGTTGTTTTTTAAATTACATGAATGAATAATCTTTCAAATTCTAAGAAAAAAATGACGAAAAAAGATAAATTGTATTCCCTCTTAAGAATTAAAAGAACGATAAAACAATTTCCTTTTCAATTTTTTTTTTAAGCTTTTTATTTTGTACTAAAATTTTTGTGATTTAAATGGTTTGTTTTTTTCTATATTATTCTAGAGAATATTAGAAAGTTTTAGAACATTATTTTTCTATAATAACTACGTGATAAACATTATTTTATTGTTAGAATTTCTTTCTTATAAAAATTGTCCATCAAATTTATATTTTTCCTTGAAAGTTGTATTTTTTTTTTGTATAAAGTTAATTTTATTTATTGAATTTATTGTTCGATTCAATATTGTTATGAATAGTTGAGTTTTTCTTTATTACAGTGAAACTGCTTATAACGATCATTTAATGAACCTGATTTTTATACTTTTTGGGTAAAAATTACCCCATCCACCAAGTTTTATCAAACGCCAAAACAAAATTTTGTTTGCGTTTTTCTCGATCTTGTCAAAGGCGTACCGTGAAACTGTGAGCGAAATTCTCATAACGCGAGTGCTGACGTGTTTAGAACTGGCCATCAATGTCTGATCAATTTCTTATATATCAGTCCAGTTTATGGTTTTATGGGTAAACGAGACACAAAAAGAATTCGCTAAGACTGCCTTGCATGGAAAATATTTTTTCTTAATTCATCGTTCATAAAAGTTTTATTCGTGATTTTGTTCAATTAATTATTGTTCCATATAATTGACAGCCTCTCTAATGCAATAATATATTCATTGCGATATCTAAATTATCGAATGTCAAATAATGACATTTTAGACATGACATTTATTTACACAATTAAAATACCAAAAATATAATAAATCTACAATAATGTTTACAATAATTTAAAGATAACACTTTACTAGTCTCTAATGATAGTATCAATTAATATCAACATATTTGGTATACAGGGTTGTCCAACAAGATGTAAACACTGAAATGGCAGAGATTTTGTCAAAAATGATCTTAACACATAAATGGAAAAAATACGATTTAAAAAAAAATTAATACATATAGTATTTAACAGAAGATAATGATATGGGGTAGGCGAAATTCCTGCAAAAATGTGGAAAACGCAGGAAACGTAAAAAACAAAATATGTGCCTATGCCAGTCAAAGTACCATGTAGAAAACACTTAAAAATCAAATGGTATTTCTAATTTACTACGGTGGTAAATAGGTTTTTATATAATTAAAATCAGTGGCTTCTTGAAAAGGAATGCCTGTTGTAATTAAGGTAAGAGCTCAATTGCAAACTGAGTAAAGCTCGGTAGCACAGGTATATTCTATCTACGTAAAATTATAATGGATAACCCTCCCGGTCGATCAGGTATCTTCTATCTTGTGACAACTTAGTGACCAACCCTGTATTATAGACAGGTATATCTGTCTACATTCTACACTATCCATTATTTAAATTAAATGTCTATATTTAGAAATTTATTTACATTTAATAAATAACATTCTGAGCCAGACTTGTCGAAATTTTGATCGTTCGTTATACTTCTTAGATAAGGATCTACCGATAAGGTGGATGGTAGTTAATTTTCAGGATGCAAAACTGAATTTAGCGCCACGCACGCAATTTCTATCAGCTTTTTACAAGAAGAGTTTTCACTCATTCATTGCATCAATGTCTTTCGCCTATATTTTTAAATAACGAGCTCTGCATGACAAGACCGACTTAACGAATCATGGCATTAATTAAAGAGTCAAACCAGAAATCGCGCACGGGTCTCTTGAATTCATGCCAAGCGCCATTACTAATTCGGCAATATGTGCTCTAGAACCTACATGTCGAAGACGTTTGGTATGAATCCGAGAGAGTTGGATTCAATTCCTGGTATGTGTGTATTTTTCACAAGCTATTTGTCTTTATAGTTTACGCCTTTGTATCATAAACTATTATTAAGAGTCGAAAGACTTTGACGTTTAAATTCGTATACAAAATTTGGTAAGCATACAAAAAAAATAAATTGTAGCATCTTTTCGTTTTTAGTTTTTGTTGTTTTTGTTAACAATAATTAGTGTAAGAAATCTTACCAAAAAAAAAAAATCCATTAGAGAGTTTTAGTTTTATGGAAGGAAAGCGATACGTCAAAAAGAGAAAAAATCCATAATTCGAAAAAAGATAAAATTATTTGAAGATAGAAAAAGTTTAGAAAAATAAAAGTTATTTATGTTTTAAATCAAGCGACATGCTCATAAGGCGAGTACAGACAGGTTAAAGTTCTAGATTTATATCCACAATAATTTTCAGTAAAATAATAGTTCAAAACAAATCCATGCATTTCAAGTATAGACAAATAATGTTTGCAGTATATAAATCAATCAAGAGAGTATACCCTGTAGACTAATTACTATCAGAAACTTGATTAAGAACCGTATTCTCACTATAGGATGACATCCTGTACTCTCCCATGCATTTATAACAATAGTATTTGTATATAGTGTATAAATTTATATATATTATGTAATCAAATAAAAACATAATGCAGTTTGAAAATTTGCCAACACTTGTACAGTTTACAGTACAGTATAGTCAGAGTTGTACACATTTGTATTTTGTAATATACAATACACTAGCGAATCGACACAAATGTACTCTGTATTACCGACACTACTATAGACTAGTAGAGTACATATTATAATGTGTTTAGATAAGACTTTAATGTATATTGAACAAACTATTTTAATAATATTATAATCATAATCAAAAATGTTTTTTTGTAGGAATAAAAATAGTGATAGTTGTTGTGGGACACCCCGTACGAACTATGTCCCTTTCGCTATAAATTGTATATTTAAGTATAATTTAAAAAAAATCTATTGATGGGATTCAACGTGACGATCTTGCAAAATAGGTGCGGACACCAATATCGTCGTTGAGAATACCTACTATTAATATTTTAAGTAAAAACACTAACGAGAAAGTCTTCCACTTTTCTGAAGAGATACACAAATTTGAAACACGGCGTACATCCATAAAAATTGCTTTCAGAATTCGCAAAAAACTCAGCATATAGGATTCTTTTAGGGTCTTTAAAGTACAAAGTCGAGTTCATTAAGTGATTGATTGAGTGAATTTTTGAAATATCACCTAAAAGCCTGCAAAAATGGTGCGGACACTCAAGTCCTCATTGAGAATACTATTATTATTTTAAGTTGATATACTAAGGAAAGCGAACCATTTGGAAAGCTGGAGAAAATTGATTTCAGAATTCGTAAAAAACTCGAGGGTACCATTAAAATCGATTAAGCGATTGGTTGAGAAATTTTTGAAATACCACCTAAAAGTCTGCAAATAAAGTTTTTATTTCGAGGAGATTTTGGGAATATTAAAAAAAAAATACACTAGTGAATCGACACAAATGTACTCAAATTTTACCTGATGAAGTTATGAAATATAACGAAACGTCGTAACATTTGACAACTTAACATTCGCATTATTTTTTCCAAGTTCCTGATTCTAATTAACCATTTATAATATTAAAAAAAAAAAACTCTCCAAATCATTAAAAGAGCTAGATAGTTACTCTTATTAATTTGTGTGCGATATTTCAAAATATTCGTAGTCTATCCTCAAAATGACTCAGTTTTTGTTGCACTTGGGTCAAAATTACTCTAGAAAGACTTTTATTCAGCTTGGAAATGAAAATTGTTTCTTAATCGGAAATTTTTTTAGAGCTATGCCTTTGAAAAAAAACGAATAAATCACAAAAATATATATTTCCAAAATTTGAAGAAAAATAATTGTCATATAGAGTAATATTGACCTAAAAATTACAAAAATCGGGCTTATTAAACGAATGAGTGATCTAAGTTTTTGAAATAAAGTCTTAAATTCTGAACTAATAGCTGGGATTTTAAATCGATTTTGGATATTTTGAAAATAATATTTAAAAAAAGTTTTTTTAATTGAAAAAATTAGTCATTTTTTTCAGCCAGTTCAATTGTGCTATGATTTATAGCTGAAAGTTTTTCCTTAATTACTTAAAATAGTTACTTAGCTTGGACCAATTGGGGATGGTAGAGTCATAATGATCCAAGTAAAAAATATTCCAAGTAAGAGATTTTTGATTTCTCGGAGTACATGATATAAAATGGCACTTGGATGAGTACAGCATGAAAAAATTATTAAGATTTTTTTTTCAACATCTTTGTTTTAAAGAAAATAATACTTGAATCATCGTTTCTACCATCGTCAATTGGTCTGATTATCCCTCTATGCAACCATGTCTGTAAATGTTCCATATATCCCATGTTGTAAAAGAAATATATTTATATATTTTTTTGCTAATCTAGTCATATTATTTAAATTTTCATATGAATATGAAACTCAATAAGTTTCTCAACTCCTAAATATAATATGAAAATAACTAGAGCGCACATTGGCTCTAGGTTACTTCATAGAGACACAGACAATGAGAGTGTTCATAGATTCATTGAAGGAAAAAACTTTTTAAATTATCTTTATTATTTTACTATCAAATAATAAAATGTTGGTTATTTCCTATCTCTTCTCTTTCACACTATATATATCCGACTGTTTGTCTGTTACACCCTTGTTAAATGTTTTTATCAACTATCCAATAATAATAGGAATTGGTCTAAGACCTGGCGCTGTATTTGTCCGTCGTTCCATAATGGCTAGAAATTTGAAAGGATTTTGATCACAAATTTGGAAAGAATGACCCAAATTTAGTACAACTGCATACTTGGTTTATCAAAATTGGATAACAATTGGATGTGATAGAGCAAAATTAAATTTTTTGGATTTTGATGACGTCATAAAGTCAAAAATTTGATTTTTTTGATAACATATGCAAATTTGAAAAGATCTCATTGGATTTTTTTTTGAAACCCACTAATTTTGGATGATTCTTTCCATCTGTGATGTCAGTTTTTCACTAGCTATCACTTTTGTGCTTAATTCCGGGACCAGGCCTCCACATTCTTGGAACCTAATAGAGCTAGGTTAATTTTGTTCACAGATTTGGAAAGTATGACCCAAATTTAGTAGAATTTCATACTTGGTTTATCAATATTGGATAAAATTTGGATGTGATAGAGCAAAATTAAATTTTTTGGATTTTGATGACGTCATAAAGTTCAAAAATTCGATTTTTTTAATAACATAAGCAAATTTGATCCGATTTCATTGGAATTTTTTTTGAAAACCACTAATTTTGGGACATTCTTTCCATCTGTGATGTAAGTTTTTCACTAGCTATCACTTTTGTGCTTAATTCCGGGACCAGGCCTCCACATTCTTGAAATCTAATAGAGCTAGGTTAATTTTGTTCACAGATTTGGAAAGTATGACCCAAATTTAGTATTTCTTACTTAGTTTATCAAGATTGGATAAAATTTGGATGTGATAGAGCAAAATTAAATTTTTTGGATTTTAATGACGTCATAAAGTTCAAAAATTTGATTTTTTGATAACACAAATACTATCAGTATACGAGTTTTCCAG
Source organism: Chrysoperla carnea (assembly GCF_905475395.1). Taxonomy (NCBI): domain Eukaryota; kingdom Metazoa; phylum Arthropoda; class Insecta; order Neuroptera; family Chrysopidae; genus Chrysoperla; species Chrysoperla carnea. The sequence continues at coordinate 133,062,316 of NC_058337.1, forward strand.
CCCATCCCGATATAAATAAAGCGAAACCTAAAAACTTTCCAATGGCGGATGTAAACTTTTTACGGCCCTGTTATAACGAAACGCTTATCTGTGAACATTTGCCAAACTTATAGCCGTTCTAATAAGTGTCAATTACTACGTTTGGACACAGTTCCTATACTTACTTGCTCTATCAGTTAATAGTCATGCAAATAGTTTGTTTAATTTTCTATTACAATTATTTAATTGGATGAATGAACATGAAATGTTCTAGTCAGAAAATTCTACTAGAAATTGTTTGAATTGGAAACTTAATTGTGTAAAACAAAATTCAAGAAAATTAAAAAAATTATATTCTTGAATTGACAGATAATAATTGAATTTATTTCCTATTATTAAATGTTATAAAATTTTTAATAAGGTTGATTAAAACTGGGTATATCATAATCTACTCAGGCAGCCAGGCGAAAATTTAAACCCACAAAAATCCATTTACTTCGAAGAAACCTCGAAAAGTCGAGGTTTCCAAGTTTCTTCTCTTTGAATTTGGCTCGTCTAGTTCAATATTAGGTTCAAGGTTTTATTTATGGTCAAAAGAAATTCTTGAACCAAAATTACCTCATGAAACAATTTTAGGAGATCAAAAAGCTTTGTCTAAACGCTTAATAATAATGTTATAAAAGACAAACTAGAAAGTGGCGTTAAACTACTCTCAACACTGCCCTGCTTTCTTGTCACAACGGATAAGTCTACTCCAGTACGGGTCACAAAAACGTATGGAGGAAAATGAAGTCAAGAATATTGAGAATATAAGTTTTGTTGAAAAGTTTCCGAAAAAGAAAATTAGAAACTACGTAGGCAAGCCAATCAAATTATGGGTGAATATTTGTAGTCAAGGTTTGATAGCAACCAAAAAATACCAATTGATCATTTAAAGCGCGTAGTAGCAACCACTCCTAAAAACCTAAAAGTTAAAAAAGCAACTTGCGGAACAAGACGAAGCTGAATTCAGTTTTTGGTCAGCAATCACTGATTGATATGTAATATATAGTAACTTTGAATGCCTCCTCGAAATGTGGTTTTACAAGCGCTTCCTACGATTCTCAAAAGTTTATTTACCCTTTCGAGCTAAATCTGTGTGAAAATTGTTTGTAATAATCTAAACCAGTCCTCTAGATCCAAATTTTGACATTTAGGGATAGAAGAAGACAATTTTACTAACAAAACTTTGATTAATTTTTTTGTTTCTGACCACTGAAAACGATGCTAGATTGGGAGCTCACTCGCACCCCACTTGAAGGATATCATCACCAACGTATGCTCTAAACATGTGGTTTTAGTCGGGTAAAAACTTTGTTTCTTTAATACTTAATACTAGCTCGACCCGTGAGGAATTCCGGTCCCGAAGTTACCGTAACCCGTAAGTTAATATTTCTTCGTTTAAATTATTTGTCTAGCGTGTTTTTGCCAAAGCGGTACATTTTTAGACCGTGAGTATATTTTTCGTCGAACCTTTAACATAATAAGCTTAAGAATGGGGAGTGAATCATGAAATTTGATAATGGAATAAGGAAGATAAGGGCAGGACAGGATAAAAACTTTCTAGAGTAAGACTAGCTCGATCCGTTAGGAATTCCGCTTCCGTGCTACCCGGGGCTACACTGTACCCCCGGCTAAAAACAACAACTTAATTGTTTAAATTAAGTTGTTGGAGCATAAATTTAAAAAATAGCTTAAATAAAAATAGCTTTATAGTTGTGAAATATCTGTTGTTCTGACTTACTCAAATATGTCTTGACTTGAAAATGAGAGGTGAACCATGGAATTTGATAAAGGAATAAGGCATGCAAGGGTTGGACAGAAAAAAACTTGCTAGAGTAAAATAATATATAAAGATTAAAATTAGTCATAATTTTTGTAAAACACAATCAAAAACTCGTCGATTATTGGTCAAAAAAACTATTAAATTAATTAATCATAAAGTTTTAAATGAATTCCTTTTATTATTCGATTTAAATTCAATAAATGATTGAATTTATTATTTATTATACAAGGAATTAAATTCCCAATAACTGATTTGTTTGTTTGAACAACAGAACGAACAACTTCAACATTATTTAAGTAGAATTTTAATAATAAAATGTTAATCCTGATATTATTAGTTTTGAATATAATTGTTGTAAATGTAAGTAGTATAACTATAAGGACAGTATATAAGGAAGCTACCACCATTAACAATCATCATCATATTGAATTGAGGTCACAGGATTATAAATGTCCTTTACTTATATAGGTACATATATTGAGAAGTTTCTATATGCATACCTTATGTCTACATTATAATATGATCTTAGATAGAATATGCATACCTTATATTTACAGGACGTTCAAAAAAAAAGCTTATATTTTTAAAAAGCTGACTGATTGGAAATATTAAAACAGGATCGTATTTTCAGGGGAAATCAGCATGAAAAGTTTTTTGTAAACACCAATACTATGAAATCGAATAATTTGTTTTCTGAGGAAATACGGGACGGTCAAAAATCCTGATCCTGTTCTGATCCTTAGCCTGATATATTATAAATGTGAAATTTTGTGAGAATTAATGAATGTATCAAACTAATTATAACTGCTAACCCATAGGTATATATTTTAAACATACAGGATATGTCACATTTGATAGTTACAATAATTCGGCTATTTTTTTCTGTAATTTCTGAAATATTTTCTTAAAATCCCTAATATATACTGGCAATGCTTGCCTCTATACATAATTTAACGAATTGTTTAAATCATTCTAACTAATCTAAATCAATTGCTATCACTATATTTTTTATTGTTTTTCTATAGATGTTTGTTTGTTGCGCTTTCACGGAAAAACTACTAAATGGATTTGAATGAAACTGTAAAACAATATAGCTTATACATCAGAATAACATATGAGCTATAATTTATAAAGATATATTTAAAATACATTTTACTTCTCTATCTATGATCATCATTTTGAAACATAAATTAAATATTTTTGTAGCAATTTAAAATAATAAATGAATTAAGATAAATTCATGCTCATCTTTCCTGATATACTCAATGAATTATGACTATTTTGTACTGAAAAAAATTGAAAACTGTGCGTATATTTTAGCTGAGTAAAACAATCCCTTCGAGTGTTATGGAAGGGGGATAAGAAAAATCAAGAGAGTGGGAGGCTATAAAGCGGTGATTGTTACTTTTAAGCCCAGTGAAGCGGGCGGGTCTCAAGCTGGCAAGCGTATATTTTCAAAAAGTAATATTTGCGACTGGCAATAATTTGACACTTGTTAATTTGAATCTCTAGATAATTTGAAACTTTTTCGCGGTCTCTAGAGTGTCAAATTATCAATAGTCGAGTGTTTTTCAATAATTTCCCCTAAATAGATTCCATGAATTTTGAAATACTTTGTGAAGACAATACAAATTTCTCGTAAACCACCCATTACCTATTGTAAGTTTACAACCTGGTGTAAATGTATTCAACATTATTAGTACTTAGTATTTCTGTACGATATATACAGTATAGTGCATGGGTATAATGGATATTAAGCTGCAATACGTATATATCTCTATTCTATCATATCTCATTCTATAACAACAATATGAACATATTTGGTTGGCGATATGGCGATCTTGGAAGTTTCTATCCGAAGAAGTTCGTTGAAAGAAAGACTTCTTAGGATTGTAGTCAATTTTAAATACACCCATTGATAAATGGTAAGTAGTCAGGTGGTCTAAATTGGAACTAGGTACTAGGTAGGTAATTTTTACCGCCAATTGGCGGAATTTATCTTATTTGAATTTGAATATTTTTATTGGCCTTTTAGTACAAGTATTGCCATCTGGTAGTCGAAATTGTAGCTACTGAATTCGGGTCTTCTTCCAATTTTAATTAGTACGAATTAGTTTCGCTAGTTGGCGAGTTGCAACTCCCAGTTATCAAAGTAACCTTGATCAAAGGCATCGTGACTATTTCCCTTAATTAATAGCGGTTCGAAGACGGGCGATTTGAATATGGGCATCAACAGTTCGATGATGTAAATATTCTTCACATTATTTTCGATCCGATTGGTATTTTTAGAAACGACAAAAAGCGTAGCTTCTCTGTATTATCACTTATTACATTCTAAAGGTGGGGATATACAGCGAAAATAGATTAGGCGAACATTAATACCAATCTCAAGTGAAGTCGACTACGACGAAAAACGATATCGACTTCGTTGAGGTGTCGATCGAAGCGTATTAACGGAAATATGATCTGAAAGGATTTTATAACATTTGGTAGGGTCGTTTCGAGTCGGGAAGTTTTTCTTTAAATTCTTTCATGTTCGATATCGCGCGAACAAAACATGATATCGACGTTTAGATGTCGATCGAGGCGTATTAATGGTAATATGATCCGAAAAGCTTTTCATAACATTCGGTCGAGTCGTTTCGAGTCGGTCTAGTTTATATTTCTTTTCACTTTGTATTATGCTTATTTTAGATATACGAAAGGTTTCTTTTGATAGTTTTGGACATTGGTCATTGTCCATAAGATATTCAATATGATCTATATCTGTGTATATATAGAAACTGCGCTGTATATATGAACCATACATATTATTGAAATTTCAAACCGCACATCAATTTCCTTGTTATTACCTCTTTAAGAAAGACTGATGAGATTTCATTGTTCAACAACCAGTAAACACAATACTTCAATACCATTCTTCACTTTAGTTGGTTGCCCACTTCACTTCTAGACCGTTTCCTGTATGTCCTCTATTATAAAGATATGCCAATGTTTTAACTAATACAATATTGATAAAGAATTAAATAATGCATTTCAAAATTATTGAAAGAAGAAATCAATTTATTTTATATTTCACTTTATAGTTAATTTGTAGTTCTGGTCGTATCTTGACCGATAAATTTGTCGGGACTCCTTAAACCTAATCAGGCTTAGTCTTTTTGAAATTCATGTTACTGCTCCATCTATTATCATCAATTTGAACCATAAATTAAAGATTACTGTACAAATTTAAAATAGTATATATAAAACAAATCATGGTCATCTTTTCTGAAACACTCAATGAATTATAACTGATTTATAATTCAAAAAATTGAAAATTTTGCATATATTTTAGCTGTATAAAACAATCCCTTCGAGTGTTATGGAAGGGGTATAAGTGAGATCAAGGGAGGTGGGGGCTACAAAGCTAATTTTTAAGCCCAGTGAAGCAGACGGATATCTTGAAAGTAAACTATATATGTGCCTTTCATTTAATATAAAGACAAAAACTTCGTCGGGGGATCCTATCACCATACAATAGTTGCTTTCTTACACTAAAACTACAAATAATCAAAATAGTTAACGTAATCAGAAAATAAGTTTAAAAGATCGTAAAGGAAATCTTCAATAAAATATAATCAAGATATTTATTACACGAACAGATTTCCCCGTATCTGTAAAAGTTTCTCCACCATCTTATCTTTAAGAAACCATAAAAGAATTGAGTAATTTAATAAAGTATAATTGATTCTGATTCAAAGAATTGATGATGCCATTAAAGTTTTTTTTTTTATTTAAAGGAAAACATTTAACTTTTTATTTTTTTATTCCCCATGCACATATTATAATGGGGTCACATAAAGTTTAATAAATAATATATATAAATAAAAAAATCGTTACGCAGTAGGTACGTTAGGTAAGAGAATTTCCTTTTGATATCAATTAAAAATGAAACTTGTTGAACTATTTTAAAAGAAGGATAGTTATAAATTTTTGTGAATATTCTCTAAGTCATAGAAAGGGGCCAAAGTTCAGTCCTGTTATTTGAAAGCCAGACAGCATAATAACTGGACAAATAACACGTGATTTATAGGGCGGTCCAAATTTAACAACAAAATTTCATCAAGTATAAAAAAACTTTTAACAAAAAGAAAACCGACTTCAAAAGAAAAACTTTTCAAAAACAAATTAATATGCACTAAAAAGTAAAAAAATAACGATAATATAATGCAGTTAAAATTATTGTTATTTTTGGAGTCGGTGTCAGCCAAGGAAACAACTCTGATAGAACAGTTAGCTACGCTGACACCGACTCCAAAAATAACAATAATTTTAACTGCATTATATGATCGTTTTTTTTAATTTTTAGTGCATATAATTTATTTTGAAAAGTTTTTCTTTTAAGTCGGTTTTCTTTTTGTTTAAAGTTTTTTTTTATTTTGTGATTTTTAGTGAATCTGAAGTACACTAATTTGTCATCAAAGAATCATCGAAATCGGTTGGCGTGATATTGAGTTATTCTTCCTCTTTTTGTGCATACTTAATGTAAATTTAAGACTTTTATGATTTTCTCATGGATGCCGTTGTCAGAATTAGACCAAAATGAAACGAGAAGCACCAGCTTTCAAATAGATAAAGCATCATCAAAATCGGTTCACCCAGTCAAAAGTTCTGAGGTAACAAACATTAAAAAAAAAAATACCGTCGAATTGAGAACCTCCGTTTTTTTTGGTTGGAAGTCGGTTAAAAACATAACACAAGAAGAGAGAGAGAGAAAGGGAGAGAGGGAGGGAGAGAGAAGAAAAACAAATAATTAAAAGAAACTAGTTCAAACCAGCAAAAAAATCAAGCAAATCAGAGTAAAAAAGTAAGCGCTACATTTATAATGTACGAAGATACTATAGGAACACAGTTCCTACCGGATGTCCAATGATATCTCTATTTTTTTTATAATGATCGATGCGATGGTCGAATTCCTGTTGTAAAACTTTTATCATAATCTAATGAGTGAAATAGTGAGTGAAAGCAATAAGTAAAATTTCATCATCGCTACAAAAGCAATAGCCGATTGGTAGTGAAGAGGAAATTCGTTAAAAAACATTGCGAAATAAAACTCCCTCAACACACAATAGTTAACAATCTATTCACAATAATTTCTCTCCCAACTCTCCTATACTTTGGTCTATGATATAACTTTGTGGGAACTCCGTGTAATAAACAACAAAGTTGAATAGCTTTTTGGAATTGAATGTGAATGCAGCAGCAAATACATAGCGCATACCTTCACATCGGATGTAAGTTATTGAATGCTTGCTTATACACTGTGTTAGTACGGTATGTACGTGTGGAAGACTAAGGGAACAACGTGCGGGTAGTTAGTGCTTGCTTGATTGTAGAAAATTGACATGAATTGTGTAAGACAGAGATACAAACAATCATATATAAAAATGAGAAAGTATCATACAGGTTGTAACAGGGGAATTTCTTTCAACGATCCTGTTCCGAAATTGAAAGTAATCTGAACGTAATTCCTCCAATTAGTTCTCCATTAACCCTTCAGTTCTCCCACCGATATTTATTCCTTTGATATTTTCTCAAGCGTTCTGCACATGTCTCAAATATTTCATACGTTCACAATTCTTTAATTTTCTACGTAAGAAGTGAATACTTTTAGAACAAAATAAAAGTAAAAAGTATCATATTCATTAATAATAGTGCAAATATTAATTAATTTAATTCTTTGCATATTAAAAATGACGATTTTATATAGAAAATAAATATATTTGTAGGTTATGTACCAGTAAGAATGCTTCCAATAAAAATTAATAATGTAAAATAATGTAATGTAAAACAAAGCATAACAATTATTATCACTAAAATAATCACAAAATTAAATAATATGACATTTCATTATTTTGTACAAATAAATTTCAACGATTTACCCGTACATAGCCGAATATCCGTAAACGGAAGGATTTTTAGCAATATTTTTTTAGCGTTACAAACTTGGGACTCAACTTTGAATACCTTGATATATATTACATATATACAGGATATAATACAATTATGCGATAATAATACATTTTTATTTCATGTTTTAGTACCTGATAGCCTTGACACGCTTGGAGCCAGGGAGTTTTGGCACAAGGAATTCTCGGTAAAAACAGTATTCAAAAATTTTTAAGGAACCTACAAAATTCAAATTTTTCGATAAAAAATATTTTTTCACTGTTTCTTTAGCTTATTTCAAACAAAAAAGGACTTTTTTCGAGAAACGTTCGCGAGGATTGCAATTTGATTTTTGCGTATTTCAAAAGTCGATGGCTATTATAATTTTTGTTGACAGTTGAAGATAGTTCCAAAAATTACTGTTTAACATGAAATCTTATACAAAGATTTACAAAAATATTATGGAAAGTTTTTTCCCTATAACATCCTGTTGAATGAAGTAAGTGGATTCTTTAATTTCTATAAATTATAATTTTTGTAACATCGATATAATAAAATTCTGGAACAGTTGAAGATAGTTCCAGAAATTACTGTTTAACATGAAATCTTATATAAAGATTTACAAAAATATTATGGAAAGTTTTTTCCCTATAACACCCTGTAGAAAGAAGTAAGTGGATTCTTTAATTTCTATAAACTTTCAGCTCGCATATTCTTCATTATGATAATAAAATTCTTCACTGCCAATATTCTATATACCCTCTGACATCAACAGCCGTCATTTATTCGTTGTGTAATCATAAAAGTTATGTAAAAATTGATTTTATGTTTGTTGACAAAAAATAAAATAAAAAATACTGTAAGTATTCGAGATTTAAATGTCTTTAACGAGTCTTCTTTTCTTCTTGCAAGTTTCATTTATTTTTATTGTTCTTATTAAATTATTATCTATCTTACAACCATGGCAGCGACATCGTGATTAAGTTGTTCAATATGAAAATTATTAAATGACGTTAGTTGGAAAAAAAATATAGGTCAAGCGGTGAATAAATAGTGGTTACGGGATTTTAAATATGTCTATAGCAGTTGATTATAAATGAATACATAGTTCTTGGAAATTTGTTTCAGCAAATTAGAAGTATTATAGTTGTAATTAAAACAAGTGAAAACTACCAGTTCATTGAGTCAATTGTTAAAATACCCTGTAAAGAAAGTGTTGAATGCATAGAATATTATATAAAGAGGAACGCCAAGGCCAAAAAATTTGCGATATGATGAAAGAGAGAGAAGACTGCCAGTTAGTTCCTATGTGTCCTTGTCTAATCTATATGTCATTGGCTAGATGTAGTTTACATTAAACAAAATCTCTATGCATCATATCATTATGACATATGACTATGACAAGACCACATAAGAACTAACTGGCATTCTTCTCTCTCATTCATCATATCGCATTCAATTACAGGCTAGCATATCCCTCGCGTTATCTATGTATAATATTCTATGGTTGAATTTCAGGGTTTAAAAAGCCAATACAATTATGGCAGCCTTTCGGTCGGCATTTGGTTTTCGAAAATTTTGCTATTTGGAAGTTTTCAACTCCCTCCCTTTTATAGTTTTGGAGAAAATAGACACCCAACTAATTTTAATATCGAATACAAAAAGGAAATCAAGGAAGGAAAAGTTCAAGTATTATTTTATCGACAACATGCCACTGAAACCCCCAATAAAGGCCTCTAAATTTTTTATACATAGAGAAGTTTTTTTTATCAAAAAAGTTTTTAAATATAGACAATTTTTTTACACAAATTTGTTAAATATAGTATAAAAATGTCTAAAAAATAATCAAACTTGCATTCATTTATCATGAAAGGTTTTCCATATCAGTTTTCCAAATAAAATTAAGTTTAAATCAACTTTCTTTTTTTTTTTTCGTTTAAATTAATGTCTAAACATTGATCAGTTTATCTAAACCTCGTAAGAACACAAAAAATATATAGTTTTCCATTTAAATAAAATTCCTACAATTTGTTAGGAAATATGAAACTATCGCTATTTTCTCAAACACATAAATCTAATCGAACAGAAGATTACAAATACGAGTAAAAAAAGAAAACCGAAGCGTATAGTGAAAATGCATGTGACGCAATGATTGTGACAAATTGATTTAGTTGTAAAACTATCAAAGTTTTCATTTAATGTACAATGTATTTGAAAAGTTAATAACCCCGACTAGATGGTGTAGTTATAATTAAGATTAAACTTAATAATAATTATCTCCTAATTTTCAGTTGAAGTTTAAGGAAGCTAGCACTTTTTTCAAATGAATAAAAGTTTGTTTTTCGTGACAAAGAGACGCCGAATACAGTGTGTTATATTACAAACGCAATTCTTAGGTATTAAATATGGATTGTATCGATTAATTTTTTTTTTTGAAAATTTTTTGAAAAAGTGTCGATTAAAGTTTTTGAAAAAAATTTGCTCGACACTTTTGCAGAAATATGATCCGAGAGTAAATTTTCAAATTTGGTCGAGTCGTTTCAAGCCGGGTGAGTTTTTTCTTATATTTTTTCCTGATCAATATCGCGCGAACAAAAAATGATATCAATTTCGTTGGAATGCCGATCGAAGCGGAGTCGAGCCGGGGAGTTTTTTCAGAAATTCTTTCCTGGTCGATATCGCGAGAACAAAAAGTGATATTGACTTCGTTGATATCGACTTTTTTTTGTACTTTTTATCACTTGCGCAATATTATTTAGTATCTAAAATAAAAAAAATAAAAAAAAAACAAAACAAAAAAAAAAACAAACAGAAAAAACGTCGATTTTTTGTCAAAAAAACAAAAGAACACCCCTTAAATATCAACTAGTCATCGGAAAGAAATTGCTAACAAAGTATTTATTTTATTCAGAAGAGGTAACTGTCAAACATCAAACCTCCGATCATTAGCGTGTCTCTTGTTTTATAACACCCTGTATATAATATAACAAATCTCAAATACATAAAATGCATGAAAAGAAAACCCATTTTCTATATATAAATCTATCTTACCCATTATTTCAACAGTATGTATTTGGTCGCGCGTCTCACGGTCGCCAATTTGACAGACATAGTCGCCAGCATCTTGTGGTCCAACATCGCGTACCTGTAGATTGTATCCATTCATTAAACGAAATCGACGATCTCGTGTTACCATTAAGTTGCCAGCAGTTACAATTGAACTACCACGTCGCCATATCAAGACGTATGTACCTAGAAATAATAGAAAAGGTTTTTTTCTTAAAAACATAAATCTTTTCACTTATAGTTACTTTAGTTTTTGTATAAAAGAAAGAGGAAAAACGAAATAATAGAAAATTTAATACGGATTGTGCAATGGGTTCTTTGTTGTTAAATCTTGTAGAAACATCATCGCCAGTATAGGGTCAGGCGTAGTATTTAACAATTATTCCAGAACAGTTCCAAATTGAAGGAGCTGTTGTCAAAGTGATCTCTTAACATTCTTTCCAGTAGGAAACTGGAAAGAATGTTTTTTTCTTTTACATGTTCCTGAGAAAAGATATTTCAGGGAATATTGCTTTCTAGAAATGACATGAGGCAGTTGGACATAAGCATCACCACGCATCCGGGTGTTCTCTTTGCGGAATGAATGAAGAAATTGTAAGAAAGACTAATCTTACATGGAAGGAATACGATTGTAATCGTTCCGAAGACCATATCTCACTTCAGAGGGCCTCTATAAGCAAAGTCTTACAGGCTTTTTCTGGACACTGGCTAGGTAACAATCACACTGAACGACTGGGTCTATCAGTTCTTCATGGTTATTGTAGGAGCTGTCACAGTGGGGAAGAAAATGCGGCGATGCCTCATATTTTATGTCACTCCCCAGCTCTTGCCATGAGAAGATTGACTCATTTGAGTCAGCCATTCTTTGAAGACCATCTGTAATCTGTAGTCCTTTTGCGTACAAGGAACCTTGTAGTTCTTAAATAGCTGCAATTAGTTTATGCAACACACTTTTGGGTATCACAACGGAAATTGTGGTCTAAGAGTGCCTCATCACAGGACACCCACTCCAACCTTACCTAGGCTTATGAGCCTAGAAAAATTATAATATGGCGTGCGATTCACGCTTCTGTATATTGTTTGAAAATCGTCCTCAATGAATATTCAATAATTATAAGCTTGACATGAGTTTTGAAATCTACGAGATTTCCTGGAAGAGAAGTGCACCGCCTGTGAAAATTTTCATGAAAGAAAAAGTTAGACGAACACTGATAATTTCGTCTCAAATTTCCAGCGTTTTCAAATGATTGTCAAATCCAACATCCGGCTTTTAATATAATTTCTGAAATTTAAGAATTTTCTCATAATTTTAATTAAAACTTAAAAACAGAATGTTCTATCAAGCATCTTTATTTACGAAAGTAAATATAAAAAAAATTGCTAAGTTTACTAAGATTATTTTTCATTCAAGAGATCAGAGCCACTTTGGGAATGGAACACATTGTTTAGAAGGCAAACTCAGAAGGAAAACAAACAAACCCATTTCTGGCAGGAATATTCTCTAATTTTCTGGACTATATTTTAATAAGTTGTAAATAAAAATCTAGTATAATTTGATATTATTAATTGATCAATAATGGAAACAAATGATTTTGATATAACAAAGCTACAATAATAGATACGTGAAACATTTGGTAGGATTCATGGTAACAATCATGAATCCATATCTAACCAACATTTATAGTTGCTACGTTAATAATGAGGTAGATAGGCATTGTTGACCTCATAATCATTAACATGTTCATTAATAATGATTATTTAGATAATGTATCTCATAATATATCTATGTCTAATTTGGATATCATACTGTTTAGGTAATATATCTTTATGACGTCATGCAGTCAAATATTATTGACAATATACGGTTTAGGAAAGAGTAGTCGTTAACATATTCCTTAACTTTGAAAAGCTAATACTAAGATTTCCGGTTTTTTTGAAGTAAAACTTTTTTATGCGGATCACTTAAAAAGATATACAGAGAGTAAATCGGGAAAAAAATATTGTTAATGGAATATTGTTGCAAATTATATTCGATCACTATAAATTTATACACCAATCGCATTCAAGAGCCGTGGTTTATAAAACCTTAAGTGCTTTATAAAACAAGTGAAAGCTAACAATTAACTGAGTTACTTGTTAAAATACCATGTATAGACAGTATTGATTACGCAATCTTTGGCTTTTTTCACGATTTTTACGTCATGTAAATAAAAAAAAATAGCCACTCTTAAATAACCACACACGCATAACTGATATTCTCATATAATACATACTATATAATTTGCGCCTCATTTGCGCTCTCACGGGTAAACAATAATGTTTACAAAAAAATGTTTCAATTAACTAAGCTGTTTATTTATTTTTTTATGAGGAATGTTTTTTATATTGAAACTTTTATTCAATCTCTAACGGTTTACAAGATGGGTCCTACGGACTGAAGATCCAATTACCTAAAATACTCATTTACGAAGTCGACCTCACTATTTTTGTCCTTAACACGCTATAAAAATTTCAGCTTGATATCTTTTTTCGTTTTTGAGTTGTGTTGACAGACAGATGGACATACAGTTAGACAGACGGACATACGGACAGAAAATCGAAAATGGAGTAACTAGTTATCATTTTAGCGGAATTAGGCGATTATATGAACACCTCAAATTTTGTTTGTACCATCAATATTTCTTCGTTCAAAGCCTCACAAACCTCGAACTCAATTTAATATACCTTGATATTTTCTTATACATAGGGTGTAAAAATTAGATCAGATTTTCAGATGACCAACTCTTTATCCTTATTAAGGGTGACTTTTCGGAAAAAATATGCATAGAATTTTAATCAGCAAATTTTTCTCGACAAACGCTTGTGTACGTATGTGCTCCACTATTACCACAGTCTAATAGTTGAACCCAGGATGTAACAATTCACACAGAGTTCTATATGATTGTAACAGATATGTGTTCTATATAGATATATACAATTTTCAATCTTATTCAATTTGTATAAATTGTAATTTAATAGCTATTTACTTAACAGTTCCAGTTCACAAGCAAATGTTCGTATAAAGTAAAGTATGAAATGTGTATCAAGAGTATAATAATATTACATTATTAAATGTTTACTTATTAAGTCCAAACATTACCAAACATGTTCAATTAGAACGTGTTTATTCATTTAAACATGTTGATTAGATAATGTGTTGTATAGTACCCATGGATATATATAATGTGCCTTGAATCACTCTCCGAATTGCTGCCAAAAATGTTGAAAAATTCCGATTAAAGTAAGTAAGCCCTACTGAGTTCTAAAATTTAATTTTCGCTTAAATCTGTTGAAAAAAATTGTGCCAGCGGTTTAGCATAAAAACTGCAAATACCATGCTTGAAAAACGTTAAGATAAAGTTCACTGGTTATCCAAGAACACATTATTGTATTTTAGATCAAATAGCGTACTGTACCACTAATACATGATACTAATATTGTTTTCTAGAGTGAACTATAAAGATCTCAAGTTGAGGAGAGCCTCTTCAGGTACAATCACCTTGATGGGCTTTATGGGCTATAGGGCCATGCCAAATTATAATATTATTCCACGGATCACACATTTGGTATCATGAATCATTAGTTTTCCACGGCAAGTATTGTTTTTGAATTATTGGAAAACGAATAAAAAGACGACTATTTCCATTATAAAATATTTTTAAATGGCTTTAAATAAACTTTGGTCCATGGTATTACATTGTCCCCTTATATCTATAGATAATCATTACATTATTATTTATATAATTGTCTATAATTGGTGTAACTATCACTGGTACTATGTAGATACAAACCATATCTATTCAAATGTGCTTGTTTTCTTCTCACTTATATTATATTCTAAATATTTGGTAAACATTCTATGTATATTATCATATGGGAATTATAATTCTATATAGGATGTTCAAAAAACAAGGATTTCCATTATATTTTTTTTGCAAAAATGTAGATTTAAAGTAAAGAGTATTTCAAAAAGAGGCATGTAAACTAAATTCAATTCTTCTCAATGAACTTCAATCCTTCGTAACAATCCTTTACCCATTATAAATTAAATTAAAACGTATTCTCATATCTTCCAACGATGGGATAAAGTTTCCTATAAAGGTGGTCATCAATTTGTGTTGCCAGCTATGAAACCGAATACATATTTCTTAATTAGCTCTAGGCAAGTTTAATCAATCGTGTTAAGTATTTTATCCCTATATATGATAAATGTGAAAGTATGGTTATTTGTTTGTTTATTTCGCTTTCACGCCAAAACTACTGAATAGATTTCAATAAAACCTTACAATAATATAGCTCATACATCAGACTGACACATGAGCTATAAAATATATTTAAAAATAAAAAATTAAATTTGTCTTTGATATTTCACCTCGCCAACTATGAACATCATTTTAAACCTAAATTAAAGATGTCTGTACAAATGGTGAACGAGATACAATTTATAGCCATCTACTCTGGTATGTTTAATGAATTACGACTATTTTAAATTTTAAAAAGAAATTGAAAATTGTACATATATTTTACCAGTATAAAACAATTCCTTACCCTATTTCCAGTGTAATGGAAAGGGGATAAGCGAGAGCAAGGAAGGTGAAGGTTTTAACACGGTGGTCTTTACTTTTAAGCCCAGCAAAGCGAGTTGGTATCGAGCTAATAGTATATACATATAATGACTGTATTGATATTTATATAATTCTCTACAATTAATGTTATTATCACTGGTACTATGTAGAAACAAAGTATATTTATTCAAATGTTCTTGTTTTATGTTCTCATTTACACCATGCTCCAAATATTTGGTAAACATTCTACATGTATTGTCAAATGGGAATACTTAAAAACACTGTGTGTCTCATGATTCAAAATAACTTAATAATTAGCAGATGATGAGGAAGCAAAACGTGGTAAGACAAACCATTTTATTTTAAACGGCCATTTTTGTGTATTCAGTAAGATCAGTATATTAATACGAATATACCTTTTAAATTAAAATTGAAAAACAAATAGTGGTGATTTTTTGAGAAATATGGACTGTTCAACCAATTTCTGCCCTTATATGAAAATTTGAAGAATCTTAAAGAAGAGTATTTTATTTAACTTTCTTATAAGTCAAAAATATGGTCTCGTTCATAAATCTTCTTTCACACCTCACGATAAAAAAAAGTTTATGAAATATTTTGTCTGGTTACAAAAACGACGAAAATTTCATAAACATTTTTCTTAAATTCCTCCCACTTCCTCAGTGGGTATAGTACTTGTATGCTATATCCACTATGTTTGTTTGTAAACAAACAAACACATGCATAATATATGTAACGTATAAATTTTTAATATATACAATACCTGTGTATATACTTTATATTGTTTTTAATATAATTTCCGCCCTCACGGATAAACAAGGATGTTTACCCGATGTTTTTTTAACGATGTGTGACAGATGGACAGACAAACAACCAGAAATGGGCTCATTGGGACTAAACTTAGTATACCTTGACATATTTCATAAATACATGGTATAATATATATTTAGTTTCTTTAATTGTACTGAAATTTCTAAAATGACAAACCCTTTGATATAAACTTGATAGATTTGCCTCTCAATAACGTTTATAAGCCATAAGAAGTTTATTACACTCATAATCGAAATTTTTATTGAACACTCGGTAAATTAAAATTGCCCAGAATTAATAGGAGACACCTATTGAATGGTGTAATATTTAGTATTCCAACAGTTAATTGAATGAGTTAATTGATTGATAAATTACATTTGTTACTTTATTATTATTAATTCAGTGATTGGTAATTTCGATTTGCATACAAATAGACAGATCCGTAGATAGTTTCAAAAAAGGGTCAAGACTCAGATTTGGACGCCATCTACATCAGTTGTTATGATCCTTCTAAAACAGGTTTCTAGCTTACTCCGATCATTTTTATCAACGTTAACCTGGAAATATCACGAGTTGATTAAAATTGTTGCAGGAGTTACCATAGCGGGAAAAAAAGGAAGAAACGAAGTCTTATCTTATCAGTTACTTTCCAGCTCGTCTCATGAATAAATGGACTCATTTGAGTCAGCTCCGTTGACGTCGGAGCACTCTTGCTCTTCTTAAACAGCTCCAAAGGGGTCATAAAATTGTGGTCGAGTATGGTCTAAGTGTGTCTCATCCCAGGCCAGCCACTCTATCCTAACTAAACCTCACTTCGAAATAAATCAACTAATAAAAAAAATTAAATCCGACTATCATTTATCAATTTTGTTTTCTTTTATCTCTATTTTAAACAGCGATTAGAAAAATATAATTTCAGCATAAAAAAACAATTGTTAAACCATTTTTCGATATAAAAGTTATTGATGATTATCGGGGTTGGCTAAAAATGGTTTTTAGCAGAAATTTAACAACTGATGAGACCAAATCAGGGTTTAAACTCATCGGGCCAGAGACTAGTCTAATAATGATTCACTCACTAATAGACAACATTATCTCTATTCCTATATAAATTATAAATGTGAAACTAAAGTTGTTTGTTTGTGTTTGTCACCTTTAAGGCAATAAAAAAAATTTGAAAACACGGGTAAAAGCCAGTATGATTTAATTTAGAATAATTCGAGGATTTCTTGGAATACAATTTCTTTTTTCTGCGATATAATATGCCTATTATTTAAATTGTTTTGGCTTTCGAATGTGGTTTTCACTTTGGTTTTAGTAAATAGTATTATATCATTATACATATTATACATCTATGTGAAAATGGTGTGTTCATAATTCTAGCCAAAAACTTGTATAAACCACGTAACACTTTGAAGTTCACCACACACATGCACACACACACACATAGCAAGCTCTCTTGTTCACATTATGAGCTTGAGCTTTATTCAGCTTGCTTCTATTATCTTGCTATTCTCTCTTGAATATGTTTAGTTCGTTTTATAATATTCTATTTAATTTAACCACAAGCAATTCAACTTATTTTTTAGCCCCCGACTAACAAATACGAGGGTGTTTAGCATGTTTTTGTATATGTGTATCTGTGTGTCTATCTGTGGCATTATATCTTCTAAACAGATGAACCCTTTTTTTTGAAAGGTAAATTGATCGAGAGGTTTCTTAGCTTTGTTTCGATTAGAAGTTTAAGGATCCGTACCCGAAATAACTAGAAAAGAAGCGATGATCTTCAATTGAATTAGCTGATTTTCTTTAAGCAAAGCTAAGAACATTTCAATTAAATTAGCTGTCCACTGAAAAAAAATCAAAACTAGTTAATCCATTTACAAGCAACGATGTCACAAACGAATCGATCAGACCCTAGTTTAAGTCGGGGATTTATTAAAATTTTTAATTTAATATCATTACTATTATAGGACTTTCATGGTACGAGTGATGCAAAGTTTTCGCGAGTAAATTTCAAAGACAGCTGAATTTCTGATATTTCTTTTCCTGATTTAACTTAGGTAGTGATGAAGAACGTTTTTCACCTGAGAGTGGCAGCGTAGGCTTACGTGAGAGGTGCACCAGAAAAGAAACCGAATTTCTGTCTCACAAATTGGAATTACATTTTTTACTTACAAAACTAAATCGTATTAAAATTTTTAAATTGTCTAAAATTATTTTAAAACAAGTGAAAACAAACAATTGACCGAGTTAATTGTTGAAATACCATGCATAGTCAGTGTTGATTTCTTTATCACATAACACATACAAACATGTGACACATACATAACTGATAATCAAGTATAGTACATATTATAAAATTTCCGCCTAATTGGCGCCCTCACGGGTAAACAGTGATGTTTACGAAAAAATATTTCAAACAAAAGTTGTTTAATTTTTGATAAGGAACATTTTTTATATTTAAACTTTTGTTCTATCTCTAACGGTTTACAAGATGGGTCCTACGGACCCAAGACCCAATTGACCTATGATGCTCATTTACGAACTTGACCTCACTTCCTGAGTACGCTGTAAAAATTTCAGCTCGATATCTTTTTTCGTTTTTGAGTTATCGTGTCCACAGACGGACGGACGGACGGACAACCGGAAATGGACTAATTAGGTGATGACAAAATTTTTTTCCTAGCATCATTATTTTTAAGCGTTACAAACTTGGGACTAAACTTAATATACTATGTATATTTCATATATACATGGTATAAAAATGTTATTATTACAAATAATACAGAATGGGCTTTTTCATGTGAACAACAACCTCTTAGATATTTCAAAGTTTAAAAATTGTATAGTTTCCATCTGTAGGTAGTATACCAAATTATTATCTATACATATTATAAAAACAAAGGTATATTATTACAAGTGAAAACAAACAATTGACTGAGTTAATTGTTGAAATACCATGCATAGTCAGTGTTGATTTCTTTATCACATTACACATACAAACATGTGACACATACATAACTGATAATCAAGTATAGTACATATTATAAAATTTCCGCCTAATTGGCGCCCTCACGGGTAAACAGTGATGTTTACGAAAAAATGTTTCAAACAAAAGTTGTTTAATTTTTGATAAGGAACATTTTTTACAATTAAACTTTTGTTCTATCTCTAACGGTTTACAAGATGGGTCCTACGGACCCAAGACCCAATTGACCTATGATGCTCATTCACGAACTTGACCTCACTTTTTACGTCCTGAGTACGCTGTAAAAATTTCAGCTCGATATCTTTTTTCGTTTTTGAGTTATCGTGTTCACAGACGGACGGACGGACGGACGGACAACCGGAAATGGACTAATTAAGTGATTTTATGAACACCTATGACAAAATTTTTTTCCTAGCATCATTATTTTTAAGCGTTACAAACTTGGGACTAAACTTAATATACTATGTATATTTCATATATACATGGTATAATTACCAATTTTTACAGCTTTCTTTGGGAATACGCGCTAGTAAATGCAATTAACGGAACCTCCATCAGATTCTTGGCGTGCTTAATTCTTACCTTAATGCAAGAAGAAAAGATATATTAAACGTGACGTTTATTTTAACTCATAATTAAAATTTTAATTAACCCATCGGCACTGACGTTATGAGCATTTTGTTCAAGCTCGATTTAAAACATAAATAACTTTTATTTTTCAAATAGTAGATGTGGTGGCGAAACTATTTCTATCTTCCTACAATTTTATCATTAATTTGTCAGATTTTTCAACAGTTTTCTAAAATTTTTTTTTTAAGGCCTTCTGAAATTGTGAGACTTTTTCTCATCACAATAATAAGTAAGCTAAACAAAAATTATTCAAACATTATTCAATAATCACGTAAGCTATTTTTAATTAGCAATAAAAAATAAATTTATATCAAATTACGTAGAGGGTTTGTTTTAAAAAGTTAAAGAATCAAGAGAGTAAAGATTACCGAACGTTTGACGCGAGTTCTGACGGGTTAAATATTTTAGTAACAGAATCCTGAATACAATTATGAATTATATTTTCAATGGATAAAATAAAAAGTATATTTTTTCCAATAACATTTTCTCTGGATCGATCGTAATATTATTTAACAATAACATTATTTAAAAATGCTTGGATAGAGAGTCGTTTATAGAAATGTTGTATTTTATTAGTTCGATTTCTCCCATTTTCGAAAACAATATTGCCAATGTAAGCATATTTTCACTCTACATATAGTATCATTTCGAGATATATAGTGACTGACTTGACCACATTAAATGAGTATTTCTTGTTACAAATGCTTATATGTTTTGGGAGCTACTGTTCAGTTGTTTAAAACTTATAACTGTTATATATTTTGTTCAGTATTTTATTTATTCTGTAGCCAACCCATTTTTTTAGGGGGAAAATTTTCCATTCAAACATTTTATTAGAAGGGTACAAGCTGATTGATAAACCTATAAAAAAATTTACAGCTAAATCAAACGACAGACGCCAACCTTGAAAACAAAGTGCATTTTGGTGCCTAAAATTATAAAACTGAATTGATTCGAGTTTATAGTTTTGACGACTTATATTTTGCAAAGCAGAATCAAAAGGTCAAATTACTTAAATTGACTTGTGTGCTTTGAAAACGCAACTTGCTTTTTTACCGCCTTGCCGACAGAGATGAAGCTATTGCCTTTGTACTGATGATGGAATTTTGTAAAAATTTCTTCAAATTTTCGTCGATCCTACCTAATAGATGTCAAAAATGACCATCGTTGAAATTTACATGTACATATGCATCTATACGTTTATGTGTCTTTAAATTCTTTAGCGGTCGCAATTTAAATCCTAGTTGAATAAGATTTGGTATCAAGAAGGGTTTTAATATTTGAAAGGTCAAGTTCATTAATAAGAATAATCGACTGATAAACAAAGGGTGGGGAGGGGTTGGTGCGCAAAGTACAAAATTTTGGATTTTTTTAAGCAAAAAAGTACTGTTGTTATTTTTTCTCTAGGCGCTTAGTTTTCGAAATAATAATTCTTGGATAACTAAAAATGCAATATTCAACTTAAAAAAAAATGTCTTATTTTTTAATTACTTTGGGAATTCGGTAAGCTAACTAACAATATTACAACAACCGGACCTATACAATTTTCGATCTATTTTTTCGGCCTTTCAAAGTCTTTCTACGAAGTATCTTTTCGGTCAAATAATTTGCCTGGTACAAGCATGAATTGTTTTGCATATTATGGAACTTAAATAAGTATAAGATTTGCATTTATAATTTTAGCATATTTTTCAGCAACGGTAAAAATAACTTTGAAATGAGTTTCATAATTTATGAAATAAAAAATTTTTAAAATTATACATAAACTTTGAACCTCAATGAACTTAACCAAACAATAAACGTAGATTTGTGGACATGAAAGCCAAAAAAAAGTAAAAAAACATATCGACATTAAAAGCATGCACAAAAAAAAAAAGGAAATAGAAATAACAAAACGTGTTTGTTTGTGTTTGAATCCTACGTTGTTGGTTGAGTTTTGTGTTCAAAAATACTTTTATTAGCATCGTAAAAAATGAGCACATTTATCAGGGTTATATTGAATGAAATTTTATTTTAAAACATCATTAGATTGTTGAATAAAAGAAATATGTGAAGACACAGGAGCAGAGTTTAAGAATTCTTCGGTGTAGAAAAAGTCGGTGTCTCTTAGAATGCGTTTCTTACGTGTCAAATATCCTTTGTTACTCACGAGTTAGTGGCACAAATATTTCTATTTGTTAATAAACAATAAATTGTTAATTCAATGAAACGGTTTCAGTTAAATACATAAACTCAAATTCCATTTATAAAGTTAATAAATAGGCAACTTGAATTACGTATACGTTATCCATGTATAATAGTTCGATTATTTGTCAAACACTTAACATTTACGTCTACAAGTTGACTATTTACTAATTTTTTAAGAGAACATGAACATTGATCGCTCCGTGCGTTGAGTTAAAAATTTATTGTTTATTCACAAATAGAAACATTTTCGCCACTAATTCCTGCGTTACTAATGATATTTGACAACTTAGAAACACATTCTATGAGATTTTAGCAAAATGCGAGCGGTTTCTTTTTTTATTTAGACTAAAAGACCTCGCACAAATTATATGTATTTTGCATTTCGGTCAAACTTTTTCAAATTTTTGGGAATGGTAGTTTAAGTCATTCTGAATAAAAGTTTCCATGGTTACAAGTCATGAAAATGCAAGAATTTGAAGTTATCGCTATATTAAAATTGGAAAATGTATTCATTTATATAAAAAAAAAGTTATTGTAATTGACTTCTCAAAAATCATGTACGTATTTTTATATAAGCAGCTGAAAATATTGATCTTAGCAATTCATATTATTGATCCACTGAACAATTAACGCTTCTTCGTCGAATTTCGTAACATATTCTTAAAAAACAAAAACAAGAAATAAAAACATCACCCTTACATTAAAAAACACAAGTATGCATATAGTTATACATAACTGTATATGTATTTGCCTATATACACATAGGCATATATTATACAAATAAGTACATTTTGCAATTTCAATTTAGCTATAACATGAAATCCTGTCATTTTCATGACTTGTGGCAATGGGAGCTTTTCGTTAGAATGAGGTAAACTATCATTTGCCAAAATTTGAAAAAATTTGACCGAAATGCAGATTACATCTTATTTTTACGAGGTCTTTTCTATATATTCTATAGAAAACTGGCTGATGTACGAATTAAGTTCCAATGCGCAATGGGTTACTTTCCCCTATTAAGCAATAAGAAAAACATAAGAAAGAGAATAAAGTCCTCTCGATAACTACGCACATGATACGTTATATATACAAAGTATAATCTTTTTATGATATTTTTATGTAACATTGCGTGTTTTCTGTAAATATTATACAAATGTTAATAAATATATACCAAAACCACAAAACTACCCAACTACAAAATATAACATATTATAACAAAATTGTGAAATTGTTCCGGCTAGTTTTTTATGTTATTTTTTTACCTTCTACTTATGTTTGTGTTTGTTTGTAAGCAATTGGTCACAATATTTTGTATTTTGTTCAACAATGCTTGATAATTATTAATTTTATACGTATTGGGTCTAGTGCCATGCGAAGTATTTGATATCAATTTTATATCGGCTTAGAATCTTGAAAATTTGTCATCAATACTTAGTTATTTTTTAGTTATTTACGATACTAGTTGTACTCATGCGAAATAAGCACAACAAATTGAGTTGGGCGATCGTAGAAGCACGTTAGTAATACGTTATCACACGTATATCGTACAAAACTTTTTCTACGTGT
This sequence comes from Chrysoperla carnea, assembly GCF_905475395.1. Lineage (NCBI taxonomy): Eukaryota > Metazoa > Arthropoda > Insecta > Neuroptera > Chrysopidae > Chrysoperla > Chrysoperla carnea. Next base: position 133,085,924 of record NC_058337.1, read on the forward strand.
CTAAAATGTGAAAAAAAAAAACGATAAGCCACCCAGTTAATTTTTACATCACTTGATAACTTTTATCCCATATCTGGGACATTCATTTTTCATTTTAAATGGCGAAAAATCACTAACTATGATATTTTATGTGCCATGTACGGAAAATTTTGAAAAATGACTTGGTTAACTTTAATTTAGACTTTCAAATTATTCAAATTAGCTTGTAGTTATACTATTCATCTCAAAATTTAAATAAATACCAAATTTTTCCATCTGTTAGTTGGGCTAAACGATTGTAAAATATTATGGCACAAAAGTTATCATGAGGTTAAAATTTGCCATAAGTTATTGAAAAAATGAGAAAATTAAAAAATTGCTACAGTTACCTACTTGTTATTAGTTTAATTTTTTTGAAAATTGATTGATTGGTTGAAAATTCGTGTGGGAATGAATTTCATTAAAATTCTGCTTTCTTGAGTGGGAAAATAATTTTTTACTTAAATATCTTCTTAACTGAAAATAGACCCCTGGAAGTCCCCAGAAATGAAAATTATCCCAGAGGTGAAAAATTTTAAAAATGACTTTGGTTAACAGACAATAAAAGTTCAAGCAGTTCATTAATGATTTGCAAATACTATGACTGGCTCTAGACTATGTATGGCCGTATAAAAGTATGGATTTAACCTTGATTTGATAAAAATGGGGTTAACAGGTTACTTTTCTACCAAAAGAAAAATTATTTTATACATACAATTATTTTTAGAAGCAATCGATTTTCAAATTATACTTTTAGTTAAGGCTCAGTCCAAAAAAATTTTATTGCCATTCTGAAATTATATATTCTTCTTTTATTTTAATCGTAATAAGATTATATTGAGTATTTATACTTTTAAAAGGGAATATGAAACAGTTGGAACTATTTACAGTAGTCCAAAACATTAAAACGGTAAAAGATATTTCTTCTAAATTGACTGTTCGAAATGAATATATTTTCAATGAAAACTCAAAACTTCTGAACGATTTTTTGCTCGCGAGAGTCGTTATGAATTTTTTCGCAGCACTGAAGAAGGTCTTCATGGAAAAATTCACTGTTTTCCTTGGCAAAGTTAGATTATTTCAAATAGAACAATCGTAACATATATGAGAAATTTTCACCATTGTCGATAAAATTGGTTTACAAAATATCTATATGAATTAGAAATGAAGTAACTTTCTTTACAACTTTTTAAAGGATATTCTACGAATTTGCATCTGTTTTATTCAAACTCAAATTCTCGGAAATTATTTTTAATTTATCCATTCTTTAACATTTGCAAAAAAAAAAAAAAAAGAATCTAAAATATATAAAATCATATCGATTGAGTTTTTTTACCATATATAGAAAGAAAAGTTCAAATAAAGTAAATTATTTGAACTTTTTTTATTTCGCATTAATTTTTTTTTACATTTTTGATAAAAAGTGGCTGTTTTTCTCCTGAAAATCTGGGAAACTTGTGCAATTTCGTTCTAATGCCATTTTATAAAAGAATTTCAGCTGGATTGTTTGAAATGAGAGACCGGTAGAAGAGAATTTTGACTAAAAGAATAAAAGAAAAGCTCAAATTCATTTTAGTTAATTACATACTTTCGGAGTGTCCGTCTGTTTTTCGTCCTAAACGAATAAACCGATTTTTAATTTTTTTGTTTCGGTTGAAAGGTAATTTAATGGAGAGTGTTCTCAGCTATGTTTCATGTGCGAATTAAGTGTTCCGTATCCGAAAAAATTAAAAGCTTGGTGATGATCTTCAAAATCAGTTCACTTTGGAAAAAGCTTTAAGGAAAAAGGTACATTAAAGGAAAATGTTCTTAGATATGTTTTAAGTGCGAGTTTAGGGTTCCGTACACAAAAAATTTGTCGGAGGTAAAAAAGAATTCAAAAAACGTCGATTTTTGTCAAACAAAAATTGAAAAGACCTCTTAAGCACCTTGATAAGTCATCGTTTGGTCAGTAACTGAAAGTCAATTCGAATCTAAAGATTATACCCACTTTTTTATATATTTGAACCTATAAATGAAACATGGGAATATCAGAAAAAAAAATGACGATATTATATGAAGCGAATGAATGGTGCTTTATGGGTGGGTGCGAGTGTGTGTGTGTGTGTACGGCTGTATATTAACCTCATGTTGTGTCAAAGTTGATTACATTTTTGATTAGTTTCTTGGTCTTCTTCTCCCCCTGGAGGTATAATTTTGTGTTCAACGTTCAAACTAGAAAATGGTTTATGTGGCATACAAAGTGTTTCTTAAATGTTTATTAAATATTTAATAAATCGTTCATATTTATGTATAGTCCCGAAGCCAACGTGCCGTAAACATGAGATCCCGTTAAGTTTTACGAGCACTTCTATCATAATATAATATTTGGTTTCATAATAAACATATTTTTATTATATTTTTAAACAAGCACTTCTTATATTTATATATATATCAACAAACTGGAAAACGCTTCCAACAATTTTCAGTATATAGGGAGTTTTTGGGGCGAAAAATCGATCCAGCTAGGTTTTATTTTTAGAAAAAGTCGTTTTTCCGTGTTTTCAGGAAAAACTGAAACATTGCCTGCGATATATCACTATACCTGATATCTATTGGCCACGAAATAAATTACATTACCGGGACATTCAAATTGATATTTGTGATAAAATCTGTGTCTTTTTAACTAAAAAAATACCGAGTATAGCTCGGTCATCCAGGTAATTTATATCATAAATAAGTAGTGTCCGACCGATTCGGCTTCGGCAACCTTCGGCCAAAAAAACCACCTTCGGTCAAACATTCGGCTTCGGCCTGAACTCAGGTAATTTTTTTAACCATCTTTAGATTGACTTCTAGATCAACTTCTAGAGACCATAATCTCTTGATCAACTTCCAGAGATCAACTTTAAAATTAAAGTTTTAAAATCATGTTTTTAAACCTTCGGCTTCGGATCGACTTCGGCTTCGGGCGAAGGTTGTGGCGATAGCCGATTAATCGGCTTCGGCTTCGGCCAAAAATCAACCTTCGGTCGGACACTATTAATAAGTCAATGTATATCATAAATAATACTTTTAATAGCTTGTGCCATATTCACACATTAATACCGCATATCATATGAAATTGACACTCACTACGCATTTTCATTGAAACAAAAAGAAAGAGATTTATTCTGTCTTTTTTTTATGGTTCCGTATCCGATTAGCTACCAACGGAAACCTGTAACTAAGACACCTGCCTGGCTGTATCTCATAAACCGCAAGAATAAGATAACTGAAATTTGGACAAAGTGTGTATTTCTATTGCTGTTATAACATGCTGATGTTATGGAACCCTTCATGCTTCAGTCTACTTCGCACTTCACCTTTGTTTGAATATTTTCTGTGTATAAAAATGTTCTGTTCGTTTTCTTATGGCTTTTGCACCCAAAAAGTACTGTATCGATTGGGCTCAAATTATCTTTTCACCTTATACAACCTACATTGAGGATGGTTTTTATGTATATTAACCCCGGGGAGTGGAAGTGAGAATGGAATTTTGTACATGGAAAACCCATCTTAATAATTTTACAGACATATAGAGATCAAATTTTGCCTAAATATCACGTTACTACGTTTTTATACCATGTATATATGAAATATATATCAAGGTATATTAAGTTTAGTCACAAGTTTGTAACGCTTGAAAATATTGATGCTACAAACAAAATTTTGGTAAAGGTGTGCATAAAGTCATCTTATTTGTCCATTTCCGGTTGTCTGTCCCTTTGTCTGTAAAAAAAACGAAAAGAGAGTAAGCAGAAATTTTTATAGTGTGCTAAGAATGTAAAAAGTGAGATCGACTTCGTAAGTGAGCAACTTGGGTCTTGATTCCGTAGCACCCATCTTGTAAATCGTTAGAGATAGAACAAAATACATTATGAAATAAAAATTATCATAAATGTCAAAAACAGATTTCCGCATATTCTACTTTTCGTTGTATTTTCGAAATTGATGTCTTTTTGATTTTTTAAGAATACATGTCAATTGAAATAAGTGCTTTATAAAAATACGTAACAAAGGGTTTTATTTTTTATTAGGTACATAAAAGAAAAATGTTATATGAAAATTAATATAGGAAATTGAATTTTAAAATTATTGGTAATTGATTTACAATTCTAAGAAAATTGTGAAAAACAATTTTTTATTTAATTTAAAAAAAAAAAAGGAATTTTTACACATTTTTTATATCATTTTTTCACATTTTTCTTACAAAAAAAAAAGGTAAAAGAAATTTTTAATTTACTAGCATTTTTTTTATTTTAAAAAAATTCGAAAGAAATTTAAATGAAAATTTTTTAACGTATCAACAAAATTTTATAAAAGTTTCAGAAGATTTTTTTTACAAATATGAGGTGTTCAAATTGAAGTTATTTTTTTTTAATTTGAAATAAAAGCAAAGCGGTGTGAGATATCAATTTACTTTATTTTTAACGTACGGCTAAAAAGAGAGTTGTGGGTATGTATATGTATTTTGGCTCAAAATTTTATCTGTGTTGTTAATTTTCGATAACGTTCACTTTAAGTGCTAAATTTCGGATCCAGGACCACCCTTTCTTAAAATCTGTGAAATATATGTTTAATTTATCCACCAATTAGAAAAGTATGACCCCAATTTAGTACGATTTCATACTTGGTTTATCAAAATTGGATACAATTTAAATGAGATAGAGCAAAATTATAATTTTTGGACTTTGATGACGTCATTAAGTTAAAAATCCTATTAATTTTGGATTGAACTTTTCAACTGTGTTGTTAATTTTACGTTACCGATCACTTTTGTGCTAAATATGGGATCCAGGACTACCATTTCTGGAAATCTGTTAAAGATAAGTTTAATTTGACCACAAATTGGAAAAGTATGACCCAAATTTAGTAGGAGTCCATACTGGATTCATCCAAATTGGATATAATTTAGATGTAATAGAGCAAAATTAAATTTTTTTGATTTTGATGACGTCATTAAGTTCAAAAATCGATTTTATTGATAACAGAGCCAAATTTTATCCGATCTAAATGAAATTTTTTTTGAAACCTTCTAATTTTGGGTTAAACTTTTTATCTGTGTTGTTAATTTTATGCTACCGATCACCGTTGAGCTAAACTTCTGATCCAAGACCGCCCTTTCTTGAAATCATGCCTAAAATGAGAAAAATTGAGACTTGAATTCCGAGTAGATACAAACTTGGGGGACTTATACGGCTAATAATAATAAATAAGGAATCCGCCCCGCCTTCCCCCGTCTAAATATTTACATAATCAACATAATATTTAATAAAAATTAATTTTATTATTACATAAATAATTCTTGGAAATTTAATATCCAATTAGTTTTCCTGAAGAAAAACAATGTGTGTATAATGTTCATTTTTTTTTTTTTTAATTTTAGGATACCATACCAATATATTTAGTCACGTAATTTGAATTGCAAATACGTAAAGTTGAATACCCTGATTCCTATGAATATATTAATAGTAAAATACATGCTTTATAAAAATTTATCTCCATCTGCAAAATATAAAACAATTTAAAGTGATCTATCACCTCCGTATACAGTCTGTACAGATAACAGCACCGTACATTTATTATTTTCAAGTTATTTTTTATAGCGCCCAAACATCTTTATTGGGGTTACAATATGAGTATCTACCTTTTTAAGATATGCCTTCCAACGAGAGAGGACTGGTAATTTCCACAGACGGCTCCAAAACCGCAGAGGGTGTTGGCGCGGGTTTTTGCGGCCCAAGAAGGGCTAATGATGCATCCATCAAGTTGGACAATTACAATACTGTATTCAAGCAGCACTCAAAGCGCTATCAAACTGTACAGTGTGATTTGTCAAGGAGACTAGAAACAGTCTAAACAACCTGGCGAGGCACAATAAAGTCAATATTACCTGGATCCCCGGACACTCGGACGGTAATGAGAGAGCAGACAAGCTGGCCAAACTGGGAACCACCATGGCTCCCACTCAAGAAAAGCTTGCGAGGATGCCATACCAAGAAAAGACAATCTCCCGCGTGTGACAGATGCGGAGAAAATTCAGAAGAAACATCGATACACTTTCTCTGTTACTGCCCGGCGCCCATACAGCAGCGAAGGAAATGGTTTGGGGAAATCCTGGGTTTCATTACATCAGTTGGTTATAATAGCCACTGAAAAGCGTAGCGGGGATGGAGTACAAGGGTCTATTTGGCTAGGTGCTCTGAACCATTGCTTCGAGACGCGATCCTCGAGCATGGCCCGCTAACCTCCATACCCATACCCCCATATCCATCTACCTTTTTAGTTACCATACCATAATTCAAAAATAGATAAAGTTATATGAAGATAGAAAAAGTTTCACTCACATATACTATTTTGAAAAATACAAGATGTTTATGTTTTAATTAAAGCGTGAGCAAATTGCTCATAACGGGAGTGCTGGCAGATTAACTTAGCCGTGGTCCTTAACAATCTTGGTCGAATAACGTTGTTTTAAACTTTAGTAAGTAATTCACAGTTACTTTTGAGTCTAGTAATTAATGGACAGCCAGTATTTTTGTGTGATACCCTGAATGATAGTAGACTTCCAATATATTAAAATGTATTAATTATTTTTCAGTATCATGTGATTCAAACTATTAATATAAACAAACAGTAGCGGGTAAGAAGGTATGAGTGAAATGAGTTTATTATTACATATGATTTTTTAATAATATTTATAAACATTCATTCAGACGAAAGTACAATTGTTGCTAGTTCCTGGAAACGGGTTTTATTTGAGGTTATAAGGTGTTAAATTTTGGATGATGTGACTGACACTACATTTGACCCAAAGTACATTTTATTTTGCGTCATATTATGAATACTATGGGTATGGGGGTATGGGGGTATGGGTATGGAGGTTAGCGGGCCATGCTCGAGCATCGGGGCTCGAATCAATGGTTCAGAGCACCTAGCCAAATAGACCCTTGTACTCTATCCCCGCTACGCTTTTCAGTGGCTATCATAACCAACTGGTGTACTGAAACCCAGGATTTGCCTAGCGCTGAGTTTCCTAATTTCTTCTGGTTCGACTACGACCGGACCAAACCATTTCCTTCGCTGCTGTATGAGCGCCAGGCAGTAACAGAGAAAGTGGATCGATGTTTCTTCTGAATTTCCTCCGTATCTGTCACACGCGGGAGATTGTCTTTTTCCAATCTGATGTTGGAACTTGTTCAGGTTATCATGCCCTGTGAGTAACTCAACGATGACTCTAATATCAGCACTGTTTAGTTTCAAGATTTCCTCGGCTCTGTTACCGAGCGAGTTTCCTTCACCCAACCGGCTTTTGGCGATTCACCCTCCCTCGTAGTTGGTCCATGCCTTTAATTGTTGGTTTTTCAGATTATCTCCTAATCTGTTAAGTCCTTCTTTTATGAATACTATGGATGAACCAAAAATTTTATTGGCTTAAATCTATCTTTACGTGACAACAGCTTAAAATTTGTTTGGGCATTTTATGGTAAATAATCCCATTTCTTGCAGATTATAGCAAATAGATTGAAAAATACATATTTTATAGGCTGATACCCTATTTATAAAATGGAATATAGTGAGGTTTATATTTCTAGGCTTTGGTTCTCAAAAATTTCAGTTTTTCGTTTATATTTTTGAGTTTTTTTAACCACAAAGTACATATCGTTCATAAAATTTAATATTGTCCACAACTTTATATTATGAGTAAATTAGATTGATTATTTCGTGTCTTTATATAAAAACACGCAATTGTTTGTACCTAAATATATAATATAAAATTCTTTTTTTAAATAAATAATATGGAACCTCGGTAATGTGTATAATTCTGATATCCTATGAAATACTAGGACTTCTATCAAATGCCGCACTTACCGTAGTACAGTTAAAATCGGTTACATGGTCGTTAAAATCGATGGTCGTTTTAAGAGAAATGCATATTTGTATATTAAAATGTACTCATTGCTAAGTACAGAACCAATTATTGCCAACCAATTTCAATGACGATTAGTCTTTTTATCCGAAATATACGTTAGTAATGTCCAAATAAAGTTTATAGAACTAAAATATTTTAATTCACATCTCGGAAGCAAAAGCAAAGAGTGTCTTCGTACGTGACGTAGCCGCGGGTGCCAAGTATGAGATCTGAGACAATTTTTACTTGCTCCCGTGGTGTGCATACTATTTTTCTGCTCACCGGAGGCAGGGGTTTAACTTCGTTAAGCACAGTGGGGTGAATGCTGATACTTTCTGCCCGGAAGGGAGAAATAAAAAGGTATTTATATTGCAAAAATCACACTGTTTTGCATTGTGTTCGTATGCAAGATATAAAAACATCGATCCCTATATATGTTCGGCCTTGGCAACCAATAATCACAAAACTTATAGGCCACCATATCGGCTATAACAATCAATACCTGTGTAGACCGGACATTAAGCATTTCATACCAAATAAAAAAAAAAAAAAAAAAAAAACTTAATACAAGTACTTATAAAAAAGTCTTCATGTTTTCTTCCATGAAATTATGTTATTCAATAGTTAGTAAATTGGACATTCTATAGAATGCCTAGAAATTCATTGAAATTGCAGGATTTTTGGCTACCGGTAACATACATATCGTTTGCCATTTCACATGAAATAGTCATAATAATTTTTTGATTATTTTCATATTGGCTATTATCAATAACATTTTATAATATGTAATAATATGTACTTTATTTTTATTGTTTAATATATAATTTTTTATTTTTTGTTTAATACAATTTGCAATTTTTATATTTATTTTTTTTTCTTCATTTTTTTTTATTATAACATTTATTTAATCAATGTCTACAGTATGATCAAAATTAAATTAGCAGGACTTCAAAAAATAATAGACATCGTTAAAATTAAAATTAGGGAGATAAGCTTCCTTTTCGAGGTACAAGTTGATGAAATTTTGGAAGAAAAGTGACATTTCGTGACATATTCAGTTCAAATATTTGAATTCATTCGTTTATATTTATTTATTTTTGATGTGATTGTTTTTCACTATTTTTGAATAGGAGTCTTAGGTCGTCTTATTAGAAATATAAAATTTTTGAGGTAGATTTTCGAAGTTAAATAATAGCTGCCTACCATGAAATTAAATTATTATATAATTTATTCTTTTTTATCGGATTGACAAAGGTAGGTAATAAAAATTCAAAACAAAAATTGAAAATAGAAAAATTTCAAACAAATTTAATTAAAATTCTTATTTTGATATATAAAAATAATAAATTTGATGTTTTTATTTATACAAATTACAACCCATATTCGAAAATTGAATTGATTACAATCTGTATTTTATTATAGGCAACTGTCGAAGCTAGATTATAGTAGAAATGATCAAAGGATTAAAATATTTGAAAACAAAGAAAACGTTGAGTGAATACCACCTCTCAGTAGTACAAACAAAGGAAAATGAAAGAAACCGCTTGAACTTTGCAAAAAGCTCATGGATTGTGTTTTTTAGATGTCAAATATCATTAGTGATTGCGCCAATGTATCTATTCGTAAATAAACAATAAATTTTTAGTTTGGAACTGTGAATATTATAGTTGATAGTAAATTTAATAAATAGGCAACTTGAATTACGTATACGTTATACATATTTCAACCAATTTTGATATTAGAAATGTCAAATAAAAAAGTGTAGATCTCTGTTTGCTACATCATTGCAGTTAGTTGGGCTTTCAAGTTCCCGCGGGACCTTTTTTGAAAATTTTACATTTACAATTTTTCGACAAGCTCCACCAGACAGCAATGTTGACATATTTTTCGAAAATACCTGTGCCAAATTTTCACCGAATTACTAAAACTGTCGAGGTCTAAATTCATTTATTTCTCTTAAACTTTAGAAAAAAAATTGTTTTGCTTAAAATTGGGCTTTTGTTTATTGTTTTGCGGTAAATCGGACTTTTATAGTACCATTTTTGTTATCAATCAATGTTCGCTGTTTTTGAACAAAGTAAAATTCACAGGATGTACAAATTTTATTTTTTAACACATTGTTATCGCCATATTGCTTGTTGCCTGCCTGTTTTGAATTTTTTATTTTGATTGTAGATTGTATATTTATTTGTTTCGTGATTGTTTGTTAGCAAAAAAAAAAAGCAGCAAAAATATATTAGTTAGTTTATTATATTTATTTTATTTTATCAGGTAAACAAAATATGAAATCAGATTTTTATCAAATATGTAAATTTCACATCGATTAATACAGAATGATCCATTTTAATTCATCTATCTTCTAAGGGGTGTGTTCATTTGCTAAAGCCGAAACTTCCATATATTTGTTTTTAGTATAGAGATGCAGTTGAAACCTTTCCTTTTAAGCGATTTTGAAATCACTTTCTTTTTTGGGTTTTTTAAAATTTTACTTGAAGAATGCTGAATAAAAAATGTATGAATTCCTTTTGTTCTTAGTAAATTTTCTTTATAAAATTTAAAAAAAAAAACCAGTTAAAACAAACAATTGACTGAGTTCATTGTTTAAATATCCTGTATAGGAAATTTCAGTGTTTGTATTATTTTTTAAAAAAATCCAAAAACATTATGGAGGTCTTTTGGACGCCATTTGTTCTCAGTTTATGGATTTTTTTTCATTATTCGAAAATATTTCAAAAGACCAGTAGTTGCAGGTACATAAGTTTTCATCTCATTATCTTTTATAGTTTTGGAGAAAATTTGGTCGAATTTTGCGCTCTCACAGAAAAACAATGATATATACGAATAAGAATTTCGCACAAAAGTTGTGCATATTTTTGTAAGGCACAACTTTTATAGTTAAAATTTTATTCTATCTCTAACGGTTTACAAGATGGGTCCTTGTTCCGCATTTACGAACTCAATCTCATTTTTTACGTCTTAAGCACGGTATAAAAATTTCAGCTCGATATATCTTTTCGTTTTTGAGCTACGAACTAAACTTGGGACTAAAATTAGTATACCTTGATGTTTGTTTTTTATATACAGGATATATAAAATCAAATTCATTAATTGTGTCCTGGGATGCAATACAAAATTTTCCGGGTTAATATTTTAAAAAGGGCAGCTGTCTTAATTTGATCTTAGTGTTGTGACTCACGGTAGTTTTATAACATAATATGATTTTAGGCGAATTTTTATTTAATAAATAATTATGAGGATACTATAATTCGTAAAAATGGAATCGAGGACTAATAAATTTTAAGGACATTTGAATAAATTTACTATTTTTCCACCGTTTTCAAATAATAATGATAGTACAATTTTCGAGTGCTGATATTTTTCTATTCAATAATTTTGAAAAACAAATTAAACATATCGGTGTGTATGTATGTTAAATCTTTTATGTTCGAAAATCAAATTTATTGAAGCATAAATGTAAATAATTTTGATATACATATCAAACATATGAATTAGGTACCATGAATTCTGTGTGCAGGCAGGCAACATAATAAATAAATGAATTGTATACATTTATAGTAACAATAGTATAAATAATTGTCACTAAAATCAAAATATCGGCCACATGTCTGCTTATTGTCGTATGAATAGTTTTCTTGAATACACTCTACCATTTGTCCTCTGTCCTCATATCCATGTTTATCATAAAGTTTATCAGACTGACCTGACCGCCTATGGTTACACAGAAGAAATTTTTATCAGGTATGCGCACCGTGCGTGAGTTTTTATTGGAGGTGTTCCATGGTAATGATACACTACTTTAATTATAGAATTGTATGGATGCATATATAATTGTATGAATTGCATTTATGACTTACATTGAAAATTTAATATTATTGTCAATTTGATTTCTTAGTTTCACAATTTTAAATGCATTAAGTTTAATTAATTAGTGCTTTTCAATAATTTTAATTTGACATTTTCTATAAGATTAACATGTAAAGAACTGCAAATTAGTCATAACAGCCTCCTTAATCGAAAAAATTTTTCACTGAAAGCGGTGGCATCGATTTTATTTTCCTACCATGACTACGCACACAACGAACACAGTTAACGAGGAAAACATTAATTATAATTACTTCTGCTAATAAATGTGATGTTAAAACGGTACGATACCTATATTTTTTTGATACGAATTGAAAAAAAAAATGCTAATTAAAAAAATATTTTTATTTAGTTTTCGATACTCAATTAAATCAATTTACAATCAATTATTGTTTTATGATAGTCCCTTCTATATTCTAAAGTGACATCTACTAATTTATTGAATTTGATAGGTCTGTAAATTTATTAATCTTTCTATTTTTCCCATAGCTACATCTCCCGAATCAGTCCTCAGATTGAAATCTTGTAAAGAGCTTTTCCATTTGTCTTGATGAGCTTAATTTACTAGTATAATTTTCTACTATCAATAACAAAACACCCTGTATATGTCATACGAGTTCATCTCAAAGCTCGCCACAAAAAACAATGGTCATCTGGTTTTGAATTATTGTGCTCCGAGCTATGAATTTTTATATGCATTTCAAAGGGTTTCTTGCCGACCTATAAATAGCTGTTTGTTTGGTTTGTGCATATCACATAATAAAACATTGTTATGAGAAGGAACAATTGAATTATATCAAATGTCACTCAATTCTATAACATTGTATGCATTTCAAAATCGTGTCGAGCTACTCAGCAGATTGGAGTATGTAAAATCAAAAACAAAAACTTTGAGACTTATACTTAAGTTATTTTATCGAGACCAACTTTCTGAACTTTAAAGTGTGTTTTCAAACCTAATAGTACAATTTAATTGATTCGAATTTGTATTGTGTGCTTGCGAAGGAAATGCGTATTAAAAAAGGATGCAATTATTGCATGTGCTCGAAAAAAACACACTAGCTACACAGAAATGCATTAGCCAAAAGTTGTAGGGGACAATAGATGACATTCGCCTCTGTTCATGACTTTGACTTAAAATTCTACTTTCAAGGTCATTTGAACTTCAAATGATCTTCCCAGAGAGCTAGTTCCAATGTAATGTCAGAACATGATAGTCCTCATCAAACTGTGCAAATTTTATTTAACTTTTTTTTTGATTTGTTAACTACAAAACGAGTTACTAGTCATAATAGATTAAAATGGTCCATCCCGTTTATAGGTTTAAATACTAAGAACAATAAATAATAGTTTTTTAGTATGAATGAAAAGTTGAGTATAACCGCTCTACAGACTTTTTTTTTGGGGGTTAAAAAGGAGTATTCGCAGCTCAACACCGTATATTGCCCTTTATCATAAATATGTCATTTCATATACTCGAATTTCGAAACTAATGTAAAACAAGTGAAAACAAACAATTGACTGAGTTAATTGTTGAAATACCATGCATAGTCAGTGTTGATTTCTTTATCACATTACACATACAAACACGTGACAAATACATAACTGATAATTAAGTATAGTACATATTATAAAATTTCCGCCTAATTGGCGACCTCGCGGGTAAAAAATGATGTTTACGAAAAAATGTTTCAAAAAAAGTAGTTTAATTTTTGATAAGGAACATTTTTTACATTTAAACTTTTGTTCTATCTCTAACGGTTTACAAGATGAGTCCTACGGATCCAAGACCCAATTGACCTATGATGCTCATTTACGAACTTGACCTCACTTTTTACGTCCTGAGTACGCTGTAAAAATTTCAGCTCGATATCTTTTTTCCTTTTTGAGTTATCGTGTCCACAGACGGACGGACGGACGGACGGACAACCGGAAATGAACTAATTAGGTGATTTTATGAACACCTATGACAAAATTTTTTTCCTAGCATCATTGTTTGCTTTTCCTAGCATTGGGACTAAACTTAATATACTATGTATATTTCATATATACATGGTATAATGAATTTTCAGAACATAATTATTATCAAAATTCTGTTTAATTGTGACAAAATATAATAACTGAACGATTTGATTAGCATTAAAATTAGTGAAGCAAAAAATTTATCGTATTTTAATACATACATGTAAAAATTAAACCATTATTAATACCAAGCTAATTAAATTATGTTCAAAACTCTTATGAAGGTTTATTACACATTTAAACGATAAAAATATCTAGGATCGTGAGTGTAAAACATGCATCTTTCTGAATAATGCCCTCAGGGTTACCTGTTTTTGATTTGCTGCAGTAAATTCAAATGATTTTATGCTTGCTGTTCAAATAGGCACTTTGTAACTTTGTATTTTTCTGATTTTTGACAGTTAAAAGTGGCGTTTTTTATCTTTGAAATATTTTGACGGATATGAAAAATCAATGCAATTTTTACTCGTTATTGATAAATGGCAAATAATCAGGTGGCCTAAATTAGAACTACTGAACAAAAGGTCCACTTACTGTTTAATAGTACGAATTATTATTGCCAGTTTACGACTTGCAACTCCCAGTTTTCAATATTACTTAAATAAATAAATACACAGTATTTCCCAATGTTATTTTGTTTCTAGGATATTAAAAATACATTTTGACAAGACACTGTCTCACCATCTCACTCAAACCCGCCTGAATATATATTGCCTCGCGCTCGCACCGACGGCGGACTCTCAAGGCCTCTGGCAAGATGGAAAAAACCTTGAAAACTGTCCGGCTACTGGGGTAACTTCTTTTCATAGCCCCCCAAGAAACATATATAAAATTCAGCTTTTATACTATAATGTAAGTGTAATCACAATTTTTTAGAGTTTGGGGGTGTCCGGCAGGGGGTTGAAACTATACTAAGTGTCAGGCAATGGATGACGTCATTTTAAATATTATTCTGAAGAAAATGTAAAAAAAAAGAGCTTTATGTCTTAATGTACTTGAGGTGCTGTTTTTTACACCTTTGTTACCTGTTACCTGTCAATGTAACCACTAAACTACATAGTCGCTCATCGTTCTTACCTGTGTTGGTGACGTGCGCAGATAAACTTTAGGGTTTTATGAAATGATGTGCGTCTGGCCGAAGCGGGCTCTTGCTCTAGAATATTTTATTTCAAGGGCGTTACCAAATAGTTTATCTGGGAAGTGGGGCTAATAAAATAAAATTATTTTTATTAAAATATAGAATATAACAATATTTAAAGTTAAATTCGGGCGATTCGCATAGCTCAAAAAATTTGCACGCTAACGTAAAACATTACTGGCAGTTTGGATTGCACTATTCTTACGATTATTTTAAATCGGATTAGTGTTACTTAAGTTTTAATCCATGCTAAAATTCTTTTTATTGTCAAAGTAAATTTTTTTATTTATTGAAAAGTACCAACTCAAAAGTTTTAATACATTAAAAACAAAAAATAAATCAATAAACTCATTGACTAGAAAATAAATGAACTAATCAATTAATTTATTTAATTACTACCAACCTAATAAATATAAGTAAGAAACATAAATATAACTAACCTACCCTAAACTAGAAATATGTATGCTAGACAGGTACAAATACACACACGAGTGTTTGCCTATATTGTTGTTGTGTACCTAGTACCTGTGTAAGTTACGTAACAATCATATGAACTAAATCAATTGTTTTATTACCAACTGAATAGAGTAAAGTATGATCAGCAATGCAACTTACAAAAAAATATTTGGTCGTTATAACCGATGGTCATTATAAGCAATATGGACAATTTTATCTTAAAATGAAACCATAACTTGTTGGCTTAAGGTTCATAAGGTTGATAATTAGATTATGTCCTTTTGTTCAACTAATAAAATACGTACAGGAAACAGAAGGGTGCTTGTATATGCGTTGGTTGTTATAGCCGATATATCGACTAATAATTCCAATGAATACTGGGCGCCATGATAACTTTGTCGTTTTAATTGATATATGTGTTTAGGTGTATATAGGGGTTTGATCAGACCGTTTCATTTTCGCCGTTATAAGCAGTTCATCTTCCCTTACGACCCATTTTTCGACAAAGGACTGATCGAAGAACTGAAATTTGTTTCCCAAAAAAACTAAGTTTTACCTTATTTCTAAAATTCATCGACTTTTTTTTATCTATAACCAAAACTATAGAAGCTTTAGTAAACTAAATACACACACAATAATTGAATTATTATTTTGTATCCATAGAGTAAGAGAGAGAGAAAGAGAGAGAGGTAGAAAGCTTACATAAGCTCCAAAGCTCACATACATAATATTGTTTTGTGTATCCCATGTATCATCTTATTCGATTTTCAAAATCAATTAAGATATTGGTTTTACGAGTTGTTTTCGAACTTTCGAACTACATACAGTGCACAATAACATATACACAATGTTTCAAAGCTTTCGTGTTGGAAGATCATATTGATATTCCGGCTATTTAGAATACAGGATCAATATTCAAGGGGCTTATAGTAATGCCAGAACAAGTTTTTTCGTAAATATAAATGTTTACGGAAACGGCTTCTTTCGGCGCTACGGAACCTAAACCTTAAGAAGCTTTCTAACTTTGGAACGAATTTTTACTTTTTTCAAAAAACTGTAGCCAAAAAAAAATTGTTGGTATTTTCTAACTGTGTGTTGAAGACAACTTTTGTTCTAATTATAATATTTTGTAAGAGATCTTGCCAATAATTCGAAAACTGTCAGAGATAAAGCAATATTTTAAATTTACACAATGTTTCTCATCGAAATAACAAAAACCATTATTCGAAAACCCAAAGGATTGTGCAAAAACACGACAACCATATGCAATAGAGGTATTTTGAGTACATGGTTTTTGTATCACATTTCGTTTCGAAGTTTATAGCCTTCTTTAAACAAGACTTGATTTCTGATTCTAGGGATAATGTTTCCGGAAACTTCTCCGTTCATAGATTAATTTGTGAAAATTTTGCATCATTTTTACATTTAATGCGTGGGTCAATTGGTTTGACAAACTCTTCTCAGAATAATCCTCAAAAATAATTCACTAATTTTTTATTTGAATCAATCTTTCCAAAAACATTTGAGCTAAGAGAAAATTTGAAAAGTCGAAAATTTGAAAATGAAGTTGTTGAAATCAGTCCATCAATACGCTAGGGTAAAAGACTCTATTTTTCATTTTAGTTTATAGTTATTATACCCTGTATATTATATGAAATATATATCAAGGTGTACTTAGTTTAATCCCAAGTTTGTAACGCTTAGAAATATTGATGCTAAAAACAAATTTTGTTATAGGTGTTAAAATCATATAAATAGTCAATTTCGGGTTGGCTGTCTGTTTGTCCGTCTGTCCCATCTGTCCGCTTGTGCACACGATAACTCAAAAACGCAAAGAGAAGTCAAGCGGAAATTTGTATAGCATGCTCAGGATGAAAAATGAGGTCGAGTATTGGGTACCGTTAGAAATAGAACAAAAGTTTAAATGTTAAAAATGTTTCTTATAAAAAATTAACAACTTTTGTTAGAAACATTTTTCCGTAAACATTACTGTTTACACGTGAAGATTACACTGATTAAAGTTTTGCCCAATGTGTAGTCTTAGAAGACTCTGTATACAATATAGTAACATATTGTGTAACAACAAAGTTAAAACTCTGTCCCCTGTAAAGTAAGTATATTTCTCTGATCATAGAGTTCATATACATGTATACATCATATAGAGAAGTAATGTAAGTATACATAACCTCCTTTCAACGTTTTAAATACATATATGTATGAGTTGAAAATTTAAACATCGATATTCAAAATTGGTTTTCAAATTTGGGTAAAGAAAATCAATAGAATATTAAATTAAAGTGAACTACTGTTTTTGTATTACATTGAAGAGATAATATTATATGTATAGTAAGTACAAATTGTGTAAAATTATTACTTCTATAGGCCCGAAATGTTCATTGTACCTAACACACTTGTTCATGTGTCGATTAACCAGTTGATGAAGATAAACTTTTGGTAGTGTCAACAGAGTTTTTCTTTGAAAACAAAGCGGTTCGTCAGTTTAAATTTTGAAATTGTTTTTTGTCATCATCAATTCATTATCGTTTTTAAATTTCCAACTCCCCGTATTTTACGCCCATGCAGACAAACGATTGAAAGTGTTGAATCTAGATTTAATAAAGTATGTACTGGAAAAAGAACTTGTCGTTCTTACGGCTTAAATGAAATGCATAATTTTAATTGAGAGCACTTTGTTTTAGCCACTAACTGGGCTACAAAAAAAGTACATTCTCAAGTTTCAGATGTTCTTAATAACTAAAAAGTGAAATATACAAAATTTAAAAAAATTTCTTTGTGGCTCTGCAAACTAAACCGATTTTCCTTAAACACTAATAAAAACACTCTCCACTAAATGATCTTTTCCATAAAACAAATCGGCTTAGGAAGTATACGGTGTCAAAGACAGACAGACACATAAAGTGGTCAAAATTAATCATCCCTCTTTTTGCGTCGAGGGCTAAAAGCACTATTAAAAGAGTACTTGACGATCATAAATTACATTTTGAAGACGATGCCAAATATAGCTTTAAAACGATTTACTACCTTCGATCTCGAAGAGTTCAATTTTCTTCAGTTTAGTACAGTAATCCTATTGAAGTACAACACGTTTAAATATTGTCAGTTTCGCCTTCGGAAAATTTCATTAACAAATCATAGTCATATGAAACTTAGATAGCCCATCATTTTGATTCTTGAACCGGTCAAACTATGTTCCTTTCACTGTAAATTCTGTATTTTTAATTTAAAAAAAATCTATTGACTTGCATGACTTTCAACCTTACAACCTTGCATATGAAGAGCAAGCACCCTAGTCTCAAGACCATACGGTCGTTGAGAAATATATTAATATTTCAAGATAATAAACTGTAGAAAAAGTGTCGGTGTTGGAGACTTTTTCGTCAGGTGCCATTCACCAAACACGCGATTGGAAAACACAGTACCAAAAGCGTACTAGCACAGGGAAATCACAGTTTATAGAGGGTGCACAGAAACATGTGAAACAATTTTCTTTGTGATTGTATCATTAGTTTATTTTAAACTTATTGGAAACTTCTATAGAACGCCATTGATTACACAATGTGTAGGCCATTTAGAAACCTTCTACATATTTAAACATGAAGTACATGGATTGTTTGATAAAATTAAATGTATAAATATATTACTGTTTTAGTACCACTGTTCTACAGCTTTCACAATGTAAATAATTGCACATATAACTTTAATTACTGTTGATTGCAATTGTTTTATTAAAATGGTTCACTCAAATTTAAAAACATATGTAATGAAATTTTATATGTTGTCATTTCCACTTGAATATCTATTCTACAAAACAAAACTGTTTGAAGTTTCGAAACTCAATTGAAATTCCTAAACAATATTAAAAACTTGTAGCTACTTGTTGAGATTTTTGTACAAAACAAGACAATTTTCAAATAACAAATTTTTTTCTTTTGTTTGGTAGAAATATTACTGGAAGAATTAATTTAAAGTAAAAATAAATAAAAAACTTTAATTGCACAGCTTGGGATCGAACCCCAGTTCACGCATTTATAAATCCGATGCTCTAACCAATCACCTAAGGTACAATCTTCTTTTTAAATAGACATTAATATATGTAACAGGAAATAATAATAATGATTTCAACACAAAAACTGGTTTGTTTCGTCTTCGTTTTCACATAAGTTTCTTATTATTCTCACATTAATCGAGAAATTAAAAAATTTTGTGTTTAAATCCGTTTTCTCACCAGATGCTTGTTGTCATTTCTAATTGACTCTATTTGATATATGAAAGGGAGCGATTTAAAATTACTTAACTTAATTTACATTCCAAAAATAAGCGCTTTTTACTGAGACACTATTTTAGAATTCTATACAAAACTTTGAGAAAGAAAATTACAAAGTCAATAGTTGTTCTTTGTGCTTGATAGAAATATTGCTTGAGGAGAAATGAATTTTTAATATCGATATAAATAAAAAATAAGTACTCCGTATAGTTAGGTAAGAATATTTCATTCAAAAAGTATTCTAACTGTAGTTTTCCCAGAAAAGAATGGACGAAAGCATCACATCACCTCTATGATTCTTAAAAGTTACACAGAGAGAAACACACTTCGAGATTGAAATCTAAAAAACACATTCAAAGAATAAAAATTAACACCAGAACAAAATTTTGAAAAAAAAATTAATCGGTAGTTTAGAAGATTTAATTTTTATCCAAGAAAAAAAAAAGATAAAATAGAAAAATGAAAGTAATAGTAATAATATCCAGATTTGCAGTAAACGAAAAAATCATTTTTCCCTGATTATTCACTACACCAGCCCATTAAAACTATTTACAACACTAATTTTTCTTGTATCATTGGGAATGGAACTCACTTTCCAAGCATACCGCTTACAAAGTTAAGTTTAATCACGGAGGTACCAAATCAAAAATCTAATTTGTTAATACAAAATTTCTTTCCAATAAAATGGGAAAAAAAAGTACTACTTTCTATGTTTTTCTTATATAAAGTTTATAATATACATAAAATTTTATATCGCACTTCGTCAAAACTTCATAAAACATTGATATTTCTCATATACAGTATGATTCATAAGTCCGTAGCCACCAACCCATTTATAACAAATTTTTCGTATCGAAGAGGGGCTCATAAATACATTGGATTGGACAAAAAATATAGTGAATATACCGGTTAGAGATAGAAGACCAACTTAAACAGAGGTTGTCCATCAAAATTTTTTGTTTGAAACATTTTTATCGAAATGCTAATCAATTCCATATAATTGAATGGAATGTACTAAAACAATTAAAGTTTTTCTTCAAATTAAAAAAAAAAGTTTCATATCAGTAAAGAAAAATAATTGAGCTCTAACTGACCTTTGAGGTCAGGGTCTGCTCCGAGGGGTCTATGAAACACCCCCTTTTGGGTTCAAAGATTGTTCTGTATCTGGTTTATCACAAAATTGTGTTTTTACTCAAATAGCGTCGCAATGCTTCTTTTTGCTAAAGTGGAGTAAGAAACTCTCACTCTCACTCTCACACAAACACTCTGTAGCTGCGATAACACTCTGAATGTACATAATATTCAGAAATTTCTCTTTTTTTATCTACAAGAAAAAAAAATTGGTTATGTTTATTTTAAGTAGGTAAAGTCATAATACTGAGATACATTTTATATAGAATTTAAAGCGACTGTAGGCATTTTAAAGTGGAGACTCTTGGTGGAAAGTTTTTGCAGTTATTTTTCGACAGTGCTGGTTGGATATGAACCTTAATATCAAACCAAAGGTTATGAAAGGATATTATTAAAGACGAAAAATTCGACCTATGCTTAATTGTTTATTGAAGGAACAAAACTATAATGAAATGTTACGTTAACTTAACTAATAAAAAGCTAGGAGCCAAAAATAACAAGTGAAAACAAACAATTGACTGAGTTAATTGTTGAAATACCATACATAGTCAGTATTGATTTCTTTATCACATTACACATACAAACATGTGGCACATACATAACTGTTAATCAAGTATAGTACATATTATAAAATTTCCGCCTAATTGGCGCCCTCACGGGTAAACAGTGATGTTTACGAAAAAATGTTTCAAACAAAAGTAGTTCATTTTTGATAAGGAACATTTTTTACATTTAAACTTGTGTTCTATCTCTAACGGTTTACAAGATGGGTCCTACGGACCCAAGACCCAATTGACCTTTGATGCTCATTTACGAACTTGACCTCACTTTTTACGTCCTGAGTACGCTGTAAAAATTTCAGCTCGATATCTTTTTTCGTTTTTGAGTTATCGTATCCACAGACGGACGGACGGACGGACGGAAAACCGGAAATGGACTAATTAGGTGATTATATGAACACCTATGACAAAATTTTTTCCTAGCATCATTATTTTTAAGCGTTACAAACTTGGGACTAAACTTAATATACTATGTATATTTCATATATGCATGGTATAAAAATTGGTTATGTTTATTTTAAGTAGGTATAGTCATAATACTGAGATACATTTTATATAGAATGTAAAGCGACTGTAAGCATTTTAAAGTGGAGAATCTTCGTGGAAAGTTTTTGCAGGTATTTTTCGACAGTACTGGTTGGATATGAACCTTAATATCAAACTAAAGGTTATGTAAGGATATTATTAAAGACGAAAAATTCGACCTTTGCTTAATTGTTTATCGAATGAACAAACTATAATGAAATGTTACGTTAACTTAACTAATATAAAGCTAGGAACCAAAAATAAAAACCATAGTCATCACAGTTCATGAATTTTTAAGCGAAAACAATTAATTTTTAAGCGAAAACTACAATTTCTTTATTATTAACAAACGAAAGAGATCCATCGAAAAGAAGAAAGTTAAAAAGTTAGAATTATCTTGTCAATATCGAAAGCAATATAAGCATTTTATTGTTGTTCATATAATTTGAACAATTTTCAATTGATTCATGCAACACAAAGCTTAAAGTAGAACTAATTTACTTTATTTGTGTATCTAGATAACAAAAGCCATAACATTAAACTTCTTTTTAAAAAAATTATGTTACTTGCATGTGTACTAAAAATTTTTAAAGAGCTGAAAATTGCTCTCAAGAAAGAATAAAAAAAATCGATTAAAAAATTTCTAATCTTCAAGCTGTCATTTTGTAAACTAGCTTTTTAAATATAAAAAACTTTAATAAAAATATTAAATTCGACTTAAACTATTATAAATAAAGTATATTTCCTTCTAATCTAATATTTTTTAACTAACGTTGGCGGTTAAAGGACCTGAGATCTTTGTAACATAAGAATTTCTTTATTATAAGAATCAGTAACCCATTTTTAGTATTTTTGTTTTAATTGTGTATATACTACTAACTTAAGGATGTATGAGCATGACAACAATGTTTGATTTAAAGGCTCAAAATTTGTTTGTAGGTAGTCTTTTACTCAAAGAATATGTGGTTAAAATTTCAGCTTAGGTATCCGTGCAAATTTTTAAGAAAAAAGTCATTGAAAATCGATATAAAATACATTGGCTCTTATGGAGGAATCTCAAAAAACGACATATTTTGGAAGTTTTTGATAATTTTCATTTGGAATGAATGAAAAAAAATTTAAAAAAAACTTTTTAATAGAAAGTAAACATATTAGCAATGAATTAGAAAAGAAAAAAACTAAGTGTCACCGTCCATATAAGGGATATAAGAGCAGGGTAGATTAAGGGTTGAAATTATTTTTATCTTATTTTCAACTTTGATGATGAATTTTGTTATAACTTCATGAATGTAGACGAAAAATAAGAATAAAATTTTTCGATATGTGTCTTGGTTTTCGAAATATCGAAAGCTAAATAATTAAACAAAATTTTCAATTTTCGATATTTTGAAAACTAAGCCAGATATCGAAAAATTTTATTCTTATTTTTCGTCTTATACCGTCAAGTAATAATAAAAATTTATCATCAAAATTGCAAATATCTATTTTTAAACTTGTGCCCCCACTACCATGCTCATACATCCTTAAATTATTGACTGCTGTAGACTAAAATATAGTTTTTAAATATTCTAAACTGATACCTAATTCACTTAGTTAACGCACCTTCGATGTATGGATCTTTTCACATACCATACATTTTCCAACTAGTTGTTATCAGTTTCATAATATTATAAACATTAAACATAGTATGGTACTTAATGTAATTTGCATCACTACTAGAATAATATTTATATTTATATATTTTTTTTTAAAAACATAAATACATAATACTATCATTTATTCTACGCTGCTCTTACAACGTTCATGCTAGCTAGCTAGCTAGCAACATAATCTTATAATAATAAAAGTAATAGAATCTCATGAATATCATATTGCTACAGATAATAATAATATTGTAACATGGATTAGGTAGATATATATATATATCTTATTTTTCCATGAAACAAATGAAATTTTATAGTATCATGTTTACGTTTTATATAAAACATATACCATGTGTGTTTGTATCATCTAGGCATATACATATCTGTAGTATGACAGAATACATCCGTTTAGTAATGCATCTAAGCGGGAGGTATTATATACATGTATTGAACATTAGTTGGAAGACGCTTGGAGAGTGGGAGTTTTTTAGTTAATTAATAATATTTGTATGAATCAAAACTCCCACTCTCTGCATGCATACAACAGAAGATCTATCGTATCGTATATGTAGTCTTACAACACATGTATGTAATACCTCTCGCTTAGATGCATAACTAAACGGATGTATTCTGTCATACTACAGATATGTATATGCCTAGATGGTACAAACACACATGGTATATAAAATAATACGTTTATAATCTATTTATGATTAAATTTATGAAAATGTATGAGAACTATTATGCTTCAATTAAGAACAATTAGGTTTTTATAAACAAACTAGCATTTATCCGCCCGTATCACTTGGTATTTAACAGTTTAAAATATAAACTCTTCTAGTGTGGGGTAACTCCACAAATTGTCAAATGCTTTTCAAAATGCAAAAAAGGCCATACGTGCAATTGCAAGAGTAAACAGTTGTGTTTCTTGCAGACCTATATTTAAAAAATTTAACATTTTAACTTTACACAGTCTATATGTATACTCTATGTAAAAAAAAAAAAACGCTCGTTTTAAAACATTCTAAGTGTTACTATTATAACATAACACATGATGAGTACGCTTAGAATGTTTAACTATGGCGATTTTTATGGAATCAAGTATATATGAAAGCCTTAAATTTGTGAAAAATAATATTCATATACTCCATGAGCAGCAACAGAATCACAATTACGAAACAAGACACAAACATAAGTTCAAAGAAATCAGAACATCAAAAACCAAAATTAAAAATGACACAATAAATATGGTCATAAAACTTTATAATAAAGTTCCAAATAATATTAAAAATCTAAGTGGCTTAATATTTTTAAAAGAACTAAAATCGTATTTAGTTGATAAATGTTTGTATTCTGTCGATTAATTTTTTTTAAATGTGATCCAAAATTTTGTTTTTTCTTATTTGACTCAATTTATATAGTTTTTTGTTGTAAACTATCTTATGAATAAAGACATATTATTATTATTATTATTATTATTATTATTATTACTTTGCCCTCACTTATCTCCCCATTTATTCACAACCCTATTTTTTTTTTTTTTTCTATAAATACAGTAAGGCCTATGTTACTAGCTGATAATGTAGCATTCTATAGGTGAAAAAAATTTAAAGTGAATTCAAAAATAACATCCTTTTTCATCACCTTAAGAGTTAAATTTTCAAAAATCCATTTTTAATTAGCATCGGATTTCGAGCAAATACGTCAAATTTAAGTGAAGTCCGATTTTGCATAATATATTCGGTATATATCTTGGTTACCTAGTTCTTTTCCAAGCCTCACCAAAAGAGCCTTCAAGCCCTGAATTGCGTGTCAATCATTTCCTTAAATCAATTCAATTAAATAAACCAGAAGTCTTCAAACCAGTCACAACTATTTATGGTTCTTGTTGCTCAATATTTTCGATTTAATTTGTTGCAAGGTATCCTAATTCCAAGGACTTGCGTAACAGGGTGATCCGAGTTATAGCAGTAAAATTTCTCAGTACACTTAAATACAGAGTTACTGCACTTATATGCAGAATTTTGAAGGAAAAAGGATATTTTTCTGAATTGGAAATTTGGCAGAATGTGTCTTAAAAAATCTCTAGCACAACTAATTTAATTGCAAATATTATAACGTTATGCAATTCCCCATGCTTTCGGTATTATATGTCAAATTTCTTATTTTTCTGAGCAGCCGTTTTGGAAATATCCAGAATTATACATATTTTTTCCAATAATTTCTATTTCCTGTATCCAGAAAAAGATGGCTTTCCTGACTTTATATTGAGAAATTATCATTATTTTAACTTTATCAACCATTTGAAACACTGCTTTCATAACTTTTTCCTGTATTTACTATAAGAACGGTTATAGCAAATAAATATTAGAATTATTTACGATTTTTTCCAAAAGTTTACGATTTTAATGCTCTATATTTGTATTTATAATTCGTAAGATCACAACTAGCGTTGTCCTAGTAGTATACGACCTACCACACTCTCTTTCATAGTTGGTCGAAACCTGTACGAGTTTGAAAACATACGTCTATGCAGAGGGGCCGATTTTAAGATATAATAATGTGCGCGGTCTAATTTAACAGAACCAATCAGCATTCCTTTCTCTGGTCGACTAAAAATTATGAAATATAGGCTATGTATGTTTGTGTGAAGTGAGCCAGCTTTGTAAGCTTTAATAAGTTTCAATACCATAATAATTATATTGTACATAAGCGATTTTCATTTTTGTCAGTAGTTATTCTAGCGCAGAGAAAAAAAAAACTAGCGATTAATTTATCGGAGAAACGATAAATATCGAACGATAAACTTTCTTAATGCAATAATTCAAGGGCATAAAACATTGATATATGAACAAAGTATACGACTTCTTGAAGTATTTTTCTTTTCCTGTGTATATCTTATTAACATGTGATCCCTAAGGCGTTGTCAAAGTTGAAACTTTTCAAATATATACCTATAGTTTAATAAAATTTTGGTAAGGTAGATAGGGGATATATACATATATTTTATAATCATTTATTATATACATGCATATATACTGGGTGTTCCAAACCACCCGTCCAGGCTGATTATTCTGAATAGTTTTTAAAAAAAATTGAAACGAAAAAACACGTATCAAATATTTTTTGAAACTCTATCTAACCATACCAAAAACACCCTCCACCCTCAACCCCTGTTAGGGGTAGGGGGTGTAACTTGAAAAAATCAAATGGAAACCCCTATTTTTTTCTGCAGATTTGGATTCTTCAGAAGAAAAGACAAACATTTTGTCTAAGAAATTTTTCCCGATTTTCGGTAGATCACGCTACAATCGACAAAAATCGTTCTTTTAGATTTGGCATAAGAATTGTGCCGTTCAATGACAAAAATCAAAACGAAAAAGTAAAAAAAAAAATAAAAACACAAACGCACAGAACCAAAACAAAAACAAAACAAAAGCAACACAAAAGTTAGAAATTCAACGAAAATAAAAGAGAAGCGAAAATGTCGAATTGCGGTAATTGAGGTAAACCACTAGACAATTGGGAGGATACTAAATAAAGCTCTTAGAAAGAATTAGATATGAATCATTTTAGATTTAATTTTTTTTTTAGACTTTCCAAAATAAAAAAAAACATTTTTACAAAAATAATTTTTCTAAATCATAATAAAATATGAAAAACAAAAGAGAATAGTCTTTTCTTCAAAAAAACAAAAACAAAATTGAAAATAACTATTCTCGACTCAAAAAACTTTTCTCGCCTTCACTTGAACTGCAATTCTAATGCCAAATCTAAAAGAACGATTTTTGTCGATTG
Source organism: Chrysoperla carnea (assembly GCF_905475395.1). Lineage (NCBI taxonomy): Eukaryota > Metazoa > Arthropoda > Insecta > Neuroptera > Chrysopidae > Chrysoperla > Chrysoperla carnea. The sequence continues at coordinate 133,113,315 of NC_058337.1, forward strand.
TAGCGTGATCTACCGAAAATCGGGAAAAATTTCTTAGACAAAATGTTTGTCTTTTCTTCTGAAGAATTCAAATCTGCAGAAAAAAATAGGGGTTACCACTTGATTTTTTCAAGTTACACCCCCTACCCCTAACAGGGGTTGAGGGTGGAGGGTGTTTTTGGTATGGTTAGATAGAGTTTCAAAAAATATTTGATACGTGTTTTTTCGTTTCAATTTTTTTTGAAAACTATTCAGAATAATCAGCCTGGACGGGTGGTTTGGAACACCCAGTATATATTTATATGGAACAAACCGAATTACATAAATGATACCCAAAAGGTAATTGAGAAAATCTCATTAATTTAAACGTTTATACACTATACATATATGATCGTCTACTGGTACCAGGTGATTTAAACAACTTCAAAAAAAAAAAAATTAGTTCATTTCTATACAGCAAAAGAGAAAATTATTATCGGGGAACCATTTGAATAAGTATCATTGCATAGTTTTGGTCCTTCAAGTCAGATAATCGAATGAATCTAAGGAAATGTCATTGTATATTTTTGGTCCTTCGAGCCAGCTAAACGGATGAATCTACATAAGTTATCCCCATTATATGACGTGACTTTATTTTTATTACCACACGTTCCAAACTTGTTTGGCTTCTCAGTCGATTTTCAGCAATGCTGCATTTAAGAGCTTCTAACATCCCTAATTACATGTCAATTTAATTGTGTATTGACTATTTACGACCATATATTCCTTACTTATTGTAAATGAAAGATTATGCGGTCTAAATGATAAGATAACTTTTGTCCGACAAAGGAAATTTGACGTTGGTTGAGTCCATCGTCCGTAACACGAAATTACACCAAGGTATTTATTACCAATGACAATATGAACCCCGAACCAAAAAAAAAGGGTGTTATAAGTTTGATCGCTATGCATGTGTGTCTGTGTGTGTATGTCTCTCTGTGGCATCGTAGCGCCAAAACGGATGAACCCATCGAGTTTTTTGTTTCGTTTGAAAACTAATTTAGTGAGGAGTGTTCTTAGCTATGTTTTAAGGGCGAGTTTAGGGTTCCGTACCCGGATCAAAAAAAAATAGGCGATGATTCTCAAAATCAATTCAGTTTGGAGAAGGCTCTTAAAATTTGAGATTAAATTTTGTTAAATTTATTTGTTTCGGAAATGTTTAATAAATATATGCATTAATTGTCGATCGTGTGGTCTAAGCAAATTTTTTGCGATGTTTATCCAATCCAACGTTCGAAATGTGTCGTTTTTAACCCCCGAACTAAAAAAATAGAGGTGTTATAAGACCGCTATTTGTTCGTGTCTATCTGCTTGTTTGTCTGTCAGTCTGCCTGACTGCCTGTGGATCGTAGCGCCTAAACGAATGACCCGATTTTTGTTGTTTTTTTGACAGGTAGTTTAATGGAGAATGTTGTTTTAAATGCAAGTTTTGGGTTCCGTATCCAGTCGGGGGTTTTTTAAATTTTTATAAATTTAGCTTGTTAATACGGGTCTATGTTTATTGACTATCACATGTCAAAAATATTGTTTGTTAGATAATGATCAACTAGTATTTTAATGTCCATAATATTTGGAATGAATCTGTTACAAAATATGCCTATTTTATAATAAAACATCTATCTATACATACATAAAATAATACCTAATATGTTCAAATACAACAATAATACATTTAAATATTGTTTGCACATTATTGTAAATAATGTTACACATTTGTGTTAACACATTGGTAACAAAATAAATATATATAATTTTATACATTTCAACAAAATTATATAACATAGTATTTATACATTATAGTATCTAATTCTGATAATATTTAATAATGTATCTTTAATATTATAAAATAATAGACAGTTTTCGTATCTGCGCTCAGCTCTTAAATAAAGTTTTTCATTTTCTTCGTCACTGTTCATTGATTTGGAATGTGTTTAGATTTTTTCAAAAATAGAATTTTAAAGCAGAATTATGTTTATGTTTAACTAGCTGTTAAACCCGCTTCGCTGGGTTGTTTTTGCACATTTAAATATCAAAATTGTTAAATGAAAGACTTTTTTTTTAATTCTCTCTGTGTGTACGGAACAGTAAGATTTTTTTGGCCGATCCCAATATTATGTCTACACTCTCTATGTGTACGGAAAAGTAAGGGAAAGATCGATAGAAATCCATGGAACATTCCAGAATATTCGAGAAAGTTCTAGAAAATTCGATAGAAATCCATAGAACATTCCAGAATGTTCGAGAAAATTCTAGAAAATTCGATAGAAATCCATAGAACATTCCAGAATGTTCGAGAAAATTCTAGAAAATTCGACAGAAACCCATGGATTATTCCAGATTGTTCGATAAAGTTTGATAAAATTCAATAAAAATCCATACAACATTCGAGAATATTCGAGAAAGTTCTAGAAAATTCGATAGAAATCCATATAACATTCCAGAATGTTCGAGAAAATTCGATAGAAATCCATGGAACATTCCAGAATTTTCGAGAAAAATCGAAAGACATTTGCGCCAGTAGCGCCATCTAGTGAAAATTGTACTATTGACAGTGGGGCCTATTGTACTATTAGAACTATTTTTTTAATCTATTTTCTATGAATTCCTAGATCATTTTTAATTCCACCCCCACCAAACTCCCTTATTCACAATGGGAGCCTAAGGGCTACCCAATGACACAATCCCCTACCGAAGGTCAATGGTTAGTTTTAGGGAAAATCGGGGACATACAAACAAACACTCTCTTTTTATATATATAGATTGTCAAAAACGACAAAAGTTATCCGATCAAAAGCCTTTTTTTTAGTATTAATTCACGTTAAGATTGTTGTCTCGCTATGGGCCTATCGACAGAAAATTCTAATTAAGAGTATACTTATTAAGAATATAATAATACAGTACCTGGGTTACCGACCTTTACTCGATATTTTTAGAGTTAAAAAGGCACAAATTTTATCACTAATATAAGAACCATTTAAAATGTCATACACAAAAATACAAATTTGAATGTCCCCGGAATGTACTTTATTTCGTCGCCAATAGATGTCCGGAAAAGTCATATTTTACTGTCAATGTTTCAATTTTTCCTTAAAGCATGGAAACAGCAGGCGTTCCGAAGTTTTCATATCACTTTCAAGGGCCTCTGTTCGCAAAGTTGTTGCGGCTATCACAGGACACTGGCTGGGCGGTAAGCATGCTGAACGCTTAGGCCTGGCAGTGTATCACGACTACTGCAGGAGCTGCCACAGTGGTGACGAGTAGGAGAAAACGTCTCATATTCTCTGTCACTGCCCAGCTCTTGTCATGAGGAGATGGACTTACTTGAACCAGCCTCTTTTTGACGACCACTCCGACCTAAAGTCAGTCGAAGTCAAAGCCCTCCTGCTGTTCTTAAACAGCTCCAAATGGTTCATAGAGTAGTGGCCGGGGATGGGCCAACCCATTTATGGTATCACAACGGACCCTATGGTCTAAGTGTCTAACCTAAGCCACTCTAACCTAACCTAACCATGGATAAAAACGTTTTCTATAAATAAAATCTAGGACTTAGGTAGATCGAAAATTCTGTATATATCAGGCAGATTTTTCTACAGGTAGAATGTACAATTTTTTTTCGGGCTTAGACTTCTATATATGATGCTTTACAAGTAAGCATAAATTGGAAATTAAAATATAAAACCCAAATACTTAAAATTAACGAATGAAGATACGGGCATCAGCTAGTATTTGTTATATATTTTATATATATTTATTATAAATGTAATAATAATTAATAGTTGTTTGATTATTAAAGTGCCTATTCAATTCAGAAACTAATCACTGTGATCTAACAATAATGAGAATTCATTAAATAATGATATCGGAAATAATCACCTATCAAATTTATATGTATTATTGTCAACTATTCCAATTGCCTATTTTCTATTGTATATGATATCTCGATCTTTGAATACAGATTGATTTTAACGCCTCATACAAAAATAAGATTGAGTTTGGATTTTTGGCACGAAAACCTCTGTTTGCCTTTTCGTGCAATGACTACTGAATTTAATTGAAATTTTGTTATCCATTAAAAAATTTGGTTGCTCTGTAATTTTAGTTCCGTAACTAAATAACAAATGTCCTTTTTTAGGCTCAATTTTTGATTAGATGGTCTCGTATGTGTACGTTATATACTAATCACACATAGAAGTGCATAACCATCCCACATCATATCACACAGTACACATTCCCTCTTTGTTTTATACATAAGAACGTCCATAAAAACTCTTATTACTTCATATATTTTATATTGCTAGCGACTTTTGTGACTAACACAAGATTTATTATAAGTTTAATCTCATATGTGCGATGTTTTTGGTAAAATTATACCAGGTCATTTCAGTTTAACATTGTCCATATTTTTTGTACAGAAGTTCCAAATCAAAAATTGATTGATGAGTACGAAATTAATGGTTTAACATTTCTTATTTATTCCAATTGATTTAATCGGAAATTTTTGAGGCGTGAATTGAACTTTTTTATTAAACCTGAAACTATGTTAACTGGTTATATATAATTTAAACACTGAAAACAATTTCGAATGAACGAAGTATTACTTTCCATTATTTTACAAATTCCCCATGGACAATTTTGGAAATGAGGGCTCGCAATATTATAAATCTAGTAAAACATATTTATTTGCCTAAAACCAAAAACCACAATCCATTTTGAATATATCAGTTAGATAGATCTAATAGTTGAAACTGTTTTATTTAATGAATGTCTCAAATTAACGCAAAATTTTCTAAATTTGACGTCATTTGAAACGGTATTAACGTAATTTAGCTCCATCGATGTAAAATGATCAAGAAAAAGTCAGTTTTCCATTAATATTATGTATTACTTCACTGTTTTTTTTTTCTGTCCACGCGATGTCTGCCTTCTTGTTCAAATGTCATTATTCACCCCTCATTTTGAAGCTTATCAAGCTGGATGATGTCGACAAGTCGATTGACGGTCAACAAATGTATCGCTTAGGAAAAAACCGGCTAGAGATATAATTTATAATCAGTTGTGTTCATTATGTAATTTGCATATCATATCTGTAATACAATTGCCTATGAATAAAAATATAGTCAATTACTAAACTTATGTATTATATCCCTAGCCTGTTTTTAGCTGACGTATATTATGGAACTACTGATATCTCCTGATCCTAAAAATAAACATATACAACATCAAAATTGTCTCATTTCTTTGTAAATTTTGGGACACGCTGTACACACGTATTGGTGTAATTCCACTCAAATAGGAATGAAAATAATTAATTCGTATTGTCTTTTGCTATTTTATCAAATTGTAGCTACCTACAAACAATTTTTAATACAAAAATAGCTAGTAATTTAATATAAATCTCATTAAATTTTAATGTTAAGGGGTGATTCAAAAATTATGAGCAGCATTAAAATAATAGAGGATGGAATTTTAAGACAAAAATAGCTTCGACATTTTTTGAACTGATGCTCCGTGAACGATTTAAAGTTATCTTATGTCATTTTTTTTGTCGTCCTATTAGCTCAGTCGGTTAAGGCGTGATCAATTACGTCCGCGGTATGCTTAGGGTAGCGCGTTCGATTCCCGCCGGCGCAACAAAATTAATTTAATTAATAGTTGTGATGGGCAGGTGTAGTGCATGGTGTATGCATGAAGGAGGTGGCAGTCAGTCTCTGAAATTGAAGAGCTGATAAATGAAATTATCAGCGGAAAGGTGGTAAAACACATATATGGTATTACATTGGGCTCCAAAGCCTAAGTGTGTCCTTCGTGGACAGCCATTATAACCTAACCTAACCAAATTTTTGAGGAATTTTTCGATTAGTTGTCGAAAATAAAATTTACTACACTAATCAGACTATTTTTTTAAGTATAAAATCTTTTTCTAAAAATTAAAAATTGAATTTCTTCGAATTTTCTAAAACTAATTAATTATAATGCTAATTAATAAATTTGTATATTCTTAAATGTTAAATGAAAACAAATTGAATATCTAAGTTTGTTTATATTTCAAAAAATTTTCTAGAAATACTTAATTTTAATGTTTTTACGATTCTATAATACGTTTCTTCGTTGCTCATAAGAATTTACTTTAGAATTTCTACGAAAATCCAAAGTATCAACAATTTTAATAATAATTTTCTATATCAAAATAACAATTTCTTTTGAATAATTTGATTAGTTCGAAAAACCACCCACATCATTCATTCATATATTATTCGAAAATCTTTACAAAAGTATTTATTTATACTAAAATAATTTTCAATATAATATTTCGAAATCTTTAAATATGAACAGAGTGATGCAGAAAAGTGTGTGATTTCGAAAACAGTAAGAAAGAACAATTTCATAATTTTTCCAAATTCTTTGTTTCTATCTGAAAATACATAAAATTATTACGGAAAATTATATGAATTGTATTTTCAATTGGCTTATAAATTGTATTTCGGGCCTAATTAAGTAAATTGTATTATTATCAACTAAAATTCTAGGCAATCAAGTTACTCATAACATTTCACAGGATTTGAACCATCTATTGTAAATTTCGCTTGTTGAATGCTTCAACTGTTGAAAGCCGAAAGGATACTGGTAACTTTCTTCTCTCTTTTTTGAGACTTTACTATTTAGAAAAACTCACAAGAAAAAGGCGACTAATTTATAACTAAATGAACCTTTGAACTTTGTTTATACATTCTGGGAATACTTACGAGAAGAAATTTTTTCTGTAACATACGTCTATAATATTTTTTTTTTAGTTATAATCCTCGAAAACTGTGTTATTTTAAATTATTGTTTAAATTATTTGGTATAATTCGTGTGATTTAATGCCAAACACTTTCTAGCCTGTCACTTTTAAAACCTATATTATATTTAAACTAGCTGTGAACTACCCGCTTTGCTGGGCAGCATCCCCACTTGCACCCCTCCCTCCACATTTCCTTGCGTGGGATAACAGTTTTGTAATGTACTCGTCATGCTCTTTTATTTGATACCCCACTTAGGTATATTTGTAAATATTCGATAATTCCTTCCAACTTTCTCGCTACACCTTTCTACCCTCCGAAGGTTAAAAGTAGATAAAAACAATAGATCTTTGAAGCTGGTTGTATATCGTGTCAATATTTTAGCTTAATCGATGCACAACTTTTTTAGTTTTTGAAGCATATCCCTTTCAACCCCTATTTCAACCCCTTACTCTACTATAATATGGATGTATTATACATAAAAACCTTCCTCTTGAATCACTCTATCTATTAAAAAAACCGCATCAAAATCCGTTGCGTAGTTTCAAAGATTTAAGCGTACATAGGGACATAGGGACATAGGGACAGAAAAAGCGACTTTGTTTTATAATATGTAGTGAAAAAGTGACCAAGCGACCATCAGATATAAGATAAAAATAATTTATTTGCCCAAAGCGCTATAGTTTTGTACACCACGCCATTCTAAGAAAAAAAGGATAAAATTGCGTTAGCTGAAATACCGTACATTTTGACAACCGGTTTGTTAAAAAAATACGTGGCAAAAAGGTCTTAACTTTTACCTCCGTTATTCTTTGTATAGAATTAGCGAACACTCTGTATAAATATGTGTTTATATATACAATAAATAACGTTAAACACTTTGGCTCGATTTGTAATATCTTTACATCCCCTCTTGCCTCCTATAACTTTTGCCTCGCTCTAATTGTAATAAACATCCTTAAGTTTAAAAATTAAAACGTAACAACACACAAATACATAGGGAATAAATTGAACTAATTTACGCTAATTAATTGCGAATAATTTTTAGTAATTAACAACAAATAATGAAAGTTTATATTACATATCTTTTTACAGGGTGTAACAAAAATTTATGGCAATTGAATCTTTCTTTTCACCTACACATTGGATTTTTTATAACAAATATATTATTAGTGTTATCATTAAACAGCTTATACTAACTTTAAGTTGAACAATACCCGGATAATAATTGGCCGAATTACAGTATATAAAGTTTTTGTTATAGACATTAAGGTCATGTGAATTACAGAAATACAGGTTATATGACTACATTTCAGTAGCCCAATATAGTACTATTTCACTCATCTTCAGTGAGTTTTTCATTCTCCTTTGATTTTGATATAAATTTTTTAACTTGTTAGGGGACTGAAATGTTTTGTATCATCCTGTAAGTAAGAATACTAAATGTAAATGAGTATGTATGTGCTGTTTGCATGTTCAAGGAGCTGACACACATTTTAATGTAAAAATAAAACTAAACCGTCTGCTGATTGGGATGGGATGGGTTGGCAGTTTGTGAGAAGACTTTTAATTCCTCCACATTCGGTTGGAAAAGCAGCTGGCAGTTTTCTTTGACTACTGGACGTGATTAAACAACAATTTTAAATTTTTCTCTCATTTCTGAACTGGATATTATCGAATAAAACTAAGCTTTTTACCATTAGACATAATTTAACCACATTTCTGGGGTTCAGAAGCGTTCAGTAAACGGATAGAAGGGTTCCGTCATATGTTCCGTCCATGAGAGGAATAAAAACTATTTTATCCGATTTTTCTTTAATCGTCTGTGAGCGAGTCTCCAATCGAATGTGAGTAAAGTGCTCATAGCGCGAGTGCTCCGGGTGAATTTAATTTATTCAAGTAACGCTCAAATAAATGCGATTTTGGTAATTTTTGGGTCAAAATTACTCAAAAAAATTGATTCTCACTTAAAACGAATGCAATAAATTGTTTTCGATTTTTTTTACATTTTTTCTAAGGGGCACCTCTTGAGAAAATCGCAAAAAAATCGAAAAAACAATTTTGTCTTCTAGTTTGACGAAAACATAGATTTAATCTAAGTGTAACATGGCAAAAACGATGCCACAACTTAAACCCGTTTAGAATAACGGTTCTCGAAATATAGGCTTATCAGAATCCGATGAATTGACAACATCATATCTTGAGAGAGCCCATATGGGGTGACCGAGCATTTTGCCGAATACCGAACCTTGGGCGATCCTCGGTTACCGATGATTTGCCGAAGTTCGGCTAATACCGTGGCGCCAGAGACAATTTTCTCTATAGAGAGTATACTCGAGTCACGGCTGCCGTTCGTATGTCTAACCTTACTTTATTTTTTTAAATGTCATCAAATGTCAGTTTTCAAATGTCAGATCAGCTTACTGATCAGCTGATGATAATGAGATTATTGCGTAAAAGAAAATATGAAGATATGTTTAAAAAAAGGACCATAAAGGTGAGGTTAAAGCGAATAAGTGCACTTTTATTATCAATGATAATAATAATATTAATAATAATAATAATTATAATAACGAAATTTATATATTAAAAAATAACGTCCGTCAAAATTTATATATTTTTTAAAAATTGGATGTTGTTTTACAAGAAAAATTTTTTGCAATGAATAATAAGAATGACATATTTCTGGAGTTCCTAGGACCTAGATAAGAGTAAAAAAATTAAGTTGTTTAACAAAATTTATGTTTTTTATTTTGCTATTTTAAAATAGCTTATCTTTGGTATCTTTATCTAGTGTATTTAATACTTCAAAAATAATACAACTGGCAATTTAGGTTAATTCAGTAGATTGGTAATCATACGGTAAATAGGTAGCAATGTGCTCAGCCGGAATTTGGGTTCCTTATCTAATAAGTGTGTGTTACATGATGATATTTAAAATTAATTAAATTTCTTACCTAAATGTTAATTTTGTTGTGTTATGTGTTACCTTCTTTATAACTTACCATATACCTTACTTATATCCTTTTACTTCACTTGACTTGTTAATATGGTAAGTACAGTATTAAATTAAACAGGTAAGAAGTTTTATACTTATATGTATGTATATTTATAGGTAAGTATATATCTAATTACAGGGTGAATTACGATACATACACAATAAAAACATAAAATACAGTCATTTAAAACAGTTTATTTCACAAACCTTCGAAATAATGTCGATCAAGTGTTTCTTGGTAGATATTGATATTAACTTAACAGCATTTGTATTGGAAGACGGGTATTTTATCAGAATGCAGGTAGGCTGAAAAGTGGTTGTCAATGTGGTTCTAATTACAGGGTGCATGATACATAGGAGAATGATAAAAACATATAATACAATCATTTAAAAAAATTTATTTTACAAACCTTCGAAGAAATGCCAATTAAGAGTTTCTCTGTAGTTATTAGTATTTACAAAACAGCATTTGTATTGAAAGAAAGGTATTTTATTAAAACGCAGGTAGGCTGAAAAGTGGTTGTCAATGTGGTTTTGTTTATAATAATAAAACAAAACGATACATAAAACTACTCTCACACGATAAAACAAACATTATACAGTCACGCAAAATAGTTTTTGTTACAAGACTTCAAAAAAAAAAATGAAAAGAAGAAAATCTTTGTGATCCAAACAGGGTTAGACGCAGTGTTTAAAATCCAATGCACTCTGAATAAATAGCATTTGTGTTGAAAGAAAAGTATTTTATCAGGATGCAGGTACATACAGGCTGAAAGGTGGCAAGTGGTTTTGTTTTTGATTAAAACGAAACGATACAAAAAACAAATATATTCGAATTATATAAAGCTGTACAGTTTTCGCATGCAAATAAACGAGAAGGAAAAATAATACGGCTATAAAACGCTGAACAAATTAAAGGAGTCAAACAGGAAACCCCCCCCCCCAACGATCATAATAAACATTGAACTTTTTTACTTTAACAAATCGTCTTTTTTGTAAAATGAGATCTGAGAGAGCTCAAAAGGACCGACACCAATCAAGTTGCTTGCCTGTAAATATTCTGTTTTTCTATTTTGTATGGAAACAAAGTTTGTCACGTTTTTATTTTCGAAGAAGGTAGAAAGGCGAACTCCTTTTCCCTCACTTTACGCCTTAGGGTTAACGACCCCTCTTTTGTTTTCTTCGTAAATCTTTCTTGGGCCTTGTATTCACAAAAATCTGTCTACTTTCTTTTCCTTTTCTTTCTATTTGTACTCGTTTTCCTTTTTTTAGTCCTTATAAATCTACCATTTTCCAAATAACTCATTCGTATCCCTCACCTTTTTTCGTTTGTTCCAGAAAATTCTACAAAGGAACACAAATTAATAACATGGCCTTGTTGTCATATGCCATAGTCCTTCTTTTTGAAAGTTTTAAAGATACAGTTTAAGTTTTATCTATAAAATAGGAATTATTGAAAATTAATTAGAAATTTTCCAATTTGATTTTTTAATCATCCTAGATTTAAAATACGGGTAGGTAAACTTTATTAAGGATATATATCTTAGGATTGGGGTTGGTTATTAGTGTTAGCAAGTACAGGTAACTAAAATACAATGTTTTCCTACCTATATGTATGCGTTCCGTTGTAAATATTGAATATCAAATTAACTCACAACACAAAACTTTTGCAATCAGATAACAATAATTAATTACATATAAAATTATCTGATAGACTTACATACATGAGTTAGAAAGCGTCTATCCAGTACGTACAACACGGTTCTACGTTCAGTCATTCAGTACACAGTATTCAAGTTGTACTGAGGGAGCTAAGACAACACTACCAAGGGATGACAGACATATTAGTATAAATAAAAATTGTGAAATTGAAAGTAACGATGTAAAAACAAAATTTTTCTTACTAAATCTTAAATTTATATTTTTAATCATATTTTCCATAAAAATATAGACTTCTGTAGTGTTTTGAAGATTAACGAGCAGGGATAGGGTTGTACTATTAATTCGTTATGTTGTCCCTGCGATACTTTTTAAGGGGTTCGGAGAACCGTGGAATTTAGCAAAGCACTAAAAACCGTGAAGATTCATGATATGTTTTAACATAAAAGAACGAATGGGAAATTGAGAAGTCAGCCCCCCAACCCAAAGGCAGTTCCTTTAAACAAACTCAACCTGCATATAAATTTGAACCCCCCAGGTCAATTTCTCTAAATTGGTACACAAAAAGTGAACTTGAGTTTCTATGAATACGACATTCAAGGGCACTTCCCTGACACTAGCTAGAGTGTCAGCCCAACTTTTGTTTTCATTTCCAGGCCCTCTAGTCAATTTGGATAAGTTTAAGAGAAAAGAAAAGCTTTAAAAAAACAAGGGAAAAGGGCTTTTTTCCCTAGAAGATCCCTCAAGAAGTTTCCTCATCCACCAAATTTAACATCGTTCAGATTAACCTTACTTAATAAATTTCATTTCATTTGAACTAGTCAGAGCCGCTGGTATCACTGTTAAAATAGTTATTATCACTTAAATAAAAAAACACAGTTGTCTAAAAATATTTTAGCACTTATATGGGTGAGACATTAATCTTAAGAGCATAACATAGACAGAACATAATAAAAACATAATAAGAACATAATAAAAAAAAACTTTCAAGAACATAATAAAAAAAATTGTTCTATTTAATTTAAAATAATAAAATTACTATCTTATTTCTGTAACCTGTTTTTCTGTCAAATCTCGATATTTTCCTTTTATCTTTATCAATTTTCATGATAGACTCTTCATTTTAACGCTAATCGTACTAACTACTCTTCATTTTAACGCTAATTGTAGCTAATGACGAAAAATAGACTGAAAAATGTACCGCTGAGGAAAAAAGTGGCTTCAGAAAAATACTTTGATTAGTTTTGTTTAGTATGTAATTTGTCTATCATATCTGTAATAAAATTGCCTATAAAACAAATACAGAAAATCAATTACTGTTGATATTTATCTATATCCATTTATTGGTATGGTAACATCTTTTGGGTAAAATTGTATCATTCATTTAAGTAATCAATTTTTTTGTTATCTCTCCCATTAAAATGGTACCATCTTTCTGAGCAAAATTTTTCCCATTTACGTGGTAACATCTTATAATATTATTCTTAACCAATACCAATATTTTCAACAACACCTTCTTCAAAATAGTTTGACCACGATATTTTAGTTTGCCTCTTGTGCCTATAGTTAGGGCCTCTTGCGCTGGGACTATTATTTACTATTGCAGCTTACTAATAATACTTTATGGTTGTATTCCGTTTACCTATATAAAGTTTTAAAGGTAAGTAATAAGGGTGTTCGTTATTTGATGAATCAGTTCGAGAAACTATCTATTTCAGTATATATAGAGAGGTATATAAAGTTTAGGTCCCTTATGAGTAGTATTACTTACACCTAAGATTATTTTATGCTATATTGGAATATATGTAGAAATTTAAAGTATGTTTTTCTTTATACAGAGTGATTGGAAAATTTTAATGTATAGTTTCAAACAAGAATTGGACCATAGATGATCAAAAAGTTTTTAATTCAATGGTGTACTCCACAGTTACTTTTGAATTGCTAACGGATCTTATCGACAGCTTCTGGAATAAAAGATAATACAATTTTCATCGACCAATTTATTTACTGGAAATATGTTATGGCTTAGTAGAAGATGAAAATTAGCAAATGATAGAGAGGCTATGGGAAATCAATGATTATTGGAGAAATCGATAATGATGTCAACCAGTCAATATGGCGGTTTTAAGTTGGATTAAAGCGTATAAAAAGCATCAAGTAGTCAATGGAATGATTAGATCATTTAAAAGTGGGATATTTTTATACCATGTATATATCAAATATATCATAGTATATTAAGTTTAGTCCCAAGTTTTTAACGGACAAAAATATTGATGCTACGAACATTTTGGTATAGGTGTTCATAAAATCACCTAATTAGCCCATTTCTGTCTGTCTAGTTGTCCGTCTGCCCATCTGTCGGTCTGTCGCCACGATAAATAAAAAAATTATCAAGCTGGAATTTGTAAAGCGTGCAAAGGACGTAAAAAGTGAGGTCCAGTTCGTAAATAAACAATAAAGGTTAATTGGGTCTTGGGTCAGTAGGACTCATCTTGAAAACCGTTAGAGATAAAAGAAAATTATTAAAAAAATAAACAACTTTTGTTTTAAATTTTTTTTGTAAAAATCACTGCTTACCTAGGAGGGCACAAATTAAGTTTTATAGTATGTATTCTATGGAAATATCAGTTATTAATGTTTGGCTATCTAAGAATGACTATTTTTCTTTGCTTACGTAATGTCAAAAAACAAATTATTGCGTCATCAACACTGGTCTTTACATCGTATTTCAACAATTAACTCAGTCATTTGTTTGTTTTCACTTGTTTATAAGACAGTTCAGTTTATTCATACATTTTAATAGTATTGCCATATATTACTATGGTTTTTCAATATCTTTATATTTATTCCACGCCTGCCGAAACCCAGCATTTGAGCTGAGAATTTTTAAAATTTTCACGCTTGTTAAACACCATTTACATACAAATATCACAAGATAAATTCAGATTCAATAATGCGGATAGATAGAACACATAGATAGACAGGATTCTATTCAGGTAATAGTAAAATATTTATATACGATAACCTATATCAATACTTGTCGATCAAGATACTTTAGACTTTTAGACTTACGTACGTATTACTGTTTGGTTCTGTTTGTTCAACATTTATTGTTGTTGAAAATGATGCTGACGACACCATATAACGTTAAAGGTTCTATCAATATTTGTACAGGTGGTATGTTCAAAAGCTGTATATATACGCTTTAATCGACTGTAGACATACGGCTTATCAGAACTAATAGCAATACCATAATATATTATCCTAGTATATTTATCTGATCAGGAGTACCAGGATCAACGTCCGATAATGTTTCCATTATTATTTTTAAAATATCATCTAGAAATATTAAAAGAAACCTCAACAATGAGCTAGTATTTAGGATAGGGTTCCCGCTCCCAAGTAGGTAGGTCATTTTCTATCCTTCTGCTTTGTCACCAATAGTACACAACCTCCAACTTAGCAAAACTAAAAAATAATAAAAGAAATTATAATTTTAAAAAAAATTACACTAAAAAGTGTATAATAATTTTCATTGTTATGTTAAATTCAAAGCGTGGGATGCTCTCTATATTTATTATTTAAATTAACTGAATTAACACATACCACCCACCCAACATTATCATTTTTTTAGTACAATAAAGCGTGATATTTTTAAAATATAATTTGGTCTATATACGGTTAAAAGAAATACAGCCTGTGTGTATACAGAACGAGTATTATTTTTGGGTGAAAATGAAATGTTCTACGGTTCACCAATTTCTTGTACTAGTCTGACAAACTGAATTGAATTTAAGAGAAGTAGAAGTCAACACTACTTCACTTCACGAAGAAGTCATTTTGCACATACATAGACAAATAATACTCACACAAAAACCAAGAATTGTTGTTTAGTTAAGTCAGTGTGTATGGATTCCATAACAATATAAACTTTAAAATGAAAATTTACAACGTTGATATTTTCGATATCGTATACAGACGTACTTATGCTTGTTGGTAAGGTTTATCGAATTTGGGGATCAATGTTTAAATATAACTGATATCTGTTATGGAAAACTGTTTATAGTCTGATGGTTAATGTGTCATATGCAAATCATTTTACCCATAAGCAATCTAAATAAACTCATAACTTTGTTATAGTTGAAATTGTTAAAGTGGAAATCAGTTTGGATCATTCTAGAGAAAAGTCAGACGTACTCAGAACAGTTCAGTTAAGTCCAAGAGATAAGTTGTTAGAGAAAATTACTTATTCATCATAAATCATGTATTATTTAATAGAATTGTTGTCGAAATTGACGATCCATTTGGTTTCTTGTGATATTCGTTGTTTGCCAAAGAGATGGGAGAACTAAATCAAACGCAGTGCTGCCCTCATATAAAATTTGCACTAACCCACACGTTTTATTTAAAATATGACTGTTTTTCAATTGTTTACATATAATTGGTGCATAAGAAAAAGTGAAACTAAAAATAAAAAACGAAATGGTATAAATAATATTTCTTAAATAGAAATTAAAATAATAAATTACATAAATGTTAGAATTACTATTAAATTTTCTACGTAAGGCATTTATGCAAACCATAGACTTATATGACCATCCATAAAATCCATCCATGAAACATCTGAAATAAAACTCATGCACGATGTACTCGTCCTTGATTCAATCGCTCCATGATTTGATTGTAAATTCTGGTTTAGTTTTTCGAAATAGTGTAGAGAGATTCAGAAACAGATATTATTTACCGAAGGGTGAAAATTTTTACCATTTTTTAAGGACTCCATACCACGGAAACTTGTTATTCGATTAAAATAATAAGGATCCATGACATAAAAATCCAACCCAAATTGACGGGTTAAATGGTTTTTATAAAAATACTTACAGAATCGCTATAAAATTATAATTAGTCCAGGATTTTAAGCGATATCTCAAAAAGCACTCATTCAAGCGCGATAAATGAACGAAATGGAATTTCTTATGTCAAAGTTCCAGGTGATGATTATTTAAACATTTTTCGACATTTTTTCAGAAGTTTTGTATTTTTTGACTCAAAACAACTCTTTATTCCAAGTTGCATAAAATTTCGAAAAGTTTTTCAATGACTTTTTTAATTTTTTCCAAAAACTATTTTTTTATGGTCAACAGATCCAGTGTCAGTCAGCAGTCCTACACGCAACCCAAACTCGCTTTTATCAGAAATTTATACTACAATCTATTTTTCTTCAAATTTTTATTAAAGATTATGCAAGTTTCTGCAAATTTCATTTTTTGAACACAAAATGCCAAAATTAATCGTTCAGCCTCTGGACTATTCAGATATGTTATATAAATTTTCGAAAGATATCTTTTGCAATGCACTCAAGTATTTAATAGTTTTGACAATAGTTCGTCTTGTTTGTGAGTTATTATAATCGATTACCTATCAAAATAAAGAGTTTTATTTTATAAAACTATAATTCTATTTATCTTTCGATATAACGATTGATTTACGATTTGTTTTCTAACAAAATAATATTATTTTATTTTTATAGGTAGTCGAATAATATTTAATATTTAATATATATTTGTTTGCGAAAAGTTTTATTATCCTGTTTTTGAAAGAAAAAACAAATGATCTGCTTTAGTTTACACTTTTAAGACATTTCCGTTTTTTACTTTTAACTCGTCAGCAGTCGCGACAACCTTTTTGTAATTTTAGTTGGTTGATGAGAGATTTGTTCGAGCTTTCACATAACGCTAGCGAGTATGTGTGTTTGGGAAAGTCAAGAACGGTTTCAGACTTTTTACCACCCAAATTAACGTATCGTCTGCGATCATCAATATAACCAGTTTTTTAACCACCGAACTAAAAAAAGGGATGCTATAATTTTGACCGCTATGTGTATGTATCTGTCAGTCTGTCTGTCAATCGTATCGTAGCACCGAAACGGATGAATCGATTTTAATTTTGTTTGTTTCTTTTGAAAGGTAATTTAATAGCGAGTGTTTTTAGCTATGTTTCAAATGAGAGTTTAGGATTCCGTACCCGAAAAAACTAAAAAATTGGAGATGTTCATCAAAATCGGTTTGGAAGAGGCTTTTAGGAAAAAGATAATAAATGAAGAGTTATCTTAGATATGTTTAAAGTGTGAGTTTAGGGTTCCGTACCCAAAAAATTTGTCGGGGGTTTTATAAATTTTGTAAATTTCATTTGTCATTGACCTAATTATTTGTTTGTGTTACAAATGTTAAATTTAACACAATTATATTACATGACATATCAACACACTTATTAAAACAATAAATAACAATAATAATAATAATAATATTTATATTTAAATAAATATAAATTTTAATTAAAATAAATTCAAAAACAATTAATATGATGAACCATCAACCAAACACAACTCAATACAAAACAACATAACATAACCATCAACCCTTAATAATAAAATATTTTGTAATTACAGTTTAATTAATCTCATTTACATTTTATAAAATAAATGGAATAAATGGAATATAATACCAAAGATAAATGTCATTTAAATGTATATCATATATGTATGGGAAGGTTGTCAAGGTCAATCATACATTTAGTATTCAAGGTGAGACACAAGAGGGTATTCTACTATGAAAAAGTACTTCAACATGTTGATTTTCCTAATAAAAAGCCACAAAAAATTATATTATCGCTAAATTAACACCCTTTCTTGCCATAAAATCTAATTAAATTTTAAACCTTTTTTACTCTATCAAAAATGCTGTCATCCATTTTGGTGACGTAATATTGGAATTATAACAGTCATTACTTCAAACCATTTCGAAGCAGTCATTTATTCTCCCCATAGCGTACCAACTCAAATCATAATCCACTTCTATGTTTATTCTTGGCGTTTTTTTGCGTTTCTAATATTTATGACATTGAAAAAATGTGCTATTTGTTTCAAAAATTCATAACAATTATTGCTTTTTGAAGTGAAAACTTCTTTAGCGGCGTCGTACACTTTTTTGTAATGGGTAAAAAGTGTTTGTTCATGAAATTGTCATGTTTGTGTACGACAGCGCAATAAATAAATATTGTATTCTACCACAAAAATGATAGTACTTTTATACTGATAATTAAAGCAATTCGTGGAAAATTATTACCCAACCATTCCAAAATATCAAAAATGCACAACGTTAATATTCAAGTTTTCACTTCTGCCGGCACTCCCGGAGTGCAACCCGTCGCTTTTTTTACAATACATTAAGAAATATAATGAATGCATATTAATTTTTTTACAAACAGAATCATTTTCAAGTATTGGTATTAGTAATTTTTCTCTTTCTCGATTCGATCAAAAAATCTTCTACCTCACTTGTCACTGTATCAATATTTTTGCCTTCATCAGTTTAAAATTACGATTTTTAATAAAATAAAACAATTATGTGCTTTTATGACTCAAAATCAAAATATTTCAGTATATTTTTACATAAATTATAATTTCTATCAACTTTCATAATTTATTTTTCACTACCGAAAGAACCCTTTTATTGAAAGAATTAAAGAGATTCACGTACTGCGGGCACTTCGAGACTACGGTAAATGTCGTCATTACGCACATACCAGGGAGGTTGACTATTACTGGAACACTTTTGATTGAAACCGTTGAAGTATTTCGATGTTAATATTGCTAGCAGTTCTCCATATTTGAATATCCTAAGTCCACACATGTTTTAAAATTATTTTATACGCTAGCAATTTATTGTCTAAAGATAACTTTGATTTATGGCCTAACAGCCAGTAAAGTTTTGAGAATTTTAAATTTTATTGTTTTCTCTTGGACCAGATGTGTTTTCGCGAAAATGGCTTTCTGTCTGAGTGAATTCTAAGTATTTCACATCGAAATTAAATAACTGAACAATTTTACAATAACTAGTCGAAAGGCTCAAAAATTTGGAAATTCATACCTAGGCAACGTTTTTATATTTGTACAATGTAATGTATATTATATAATATATATAATATTTGATATAATTTCGTAAGATGAAAATTAATATTTGTCTATTATTTTAGTTGTTATTATATGATTCAATTATCTAAATACTATTCTATAACAATTTCAAATACCACTATATCTATGATAGTATGTATAATATGTAAAGTACATAAGAATGATTATATTATTATTCGAGAGAATATTATATTCTGTCAAGATTGTGAATTAAAGTATTCAGAGACTGTGTATGGCAACGTAATATTCTCCAAAAATTTCTTAACTTTGTTGTTTGATTTCGTACTTTCACAGCTCTGCGGAAGGAGAACTAAACTGAAATATAAAGAATTTGCTTTATTCTTATCGAGTCCTTTTTTCAGGGCAGCAGAGTTGGTTTTTAAATTCAGTTCATATTTCCTTTCTCTTAAAATATTCTCAACGAAACTTTTGAGTAATTAAAAATTATTGGTTTATTTAAAGCATGGAGTGTGATACATTGTAATTGAGAAAATTACAATGTAATTGAGAAGCATGATGCAAAAAACCTAAAATTCAAGCAACTATGATTAAATTAATAATAGAGAACTTAATTAACTTTTTTGTCACAAATTCATATATAAAGAGAAGAATAACTCATATAAAGTATTAATATCTGGATGACCGACTTTGCTCGGTATTCTTAAAAAGACACAAATTTTATCACTAATAGAAGACCGTTTTAAATGTCTCCACACAAATACCAATTTTAATTATTAACTACGATATACACCAATAGATGTCAGGAAGAGTTATAAATTGCATTGCCGGTTTCAGTTTTTCATGAAAAAACGAATAAAACGACGTTTTTTTAAAATGAATTTTGTTATATCGACTTATCTCCCCAAAAAACCCCTACATACTCATTTTCATGAAAATCGTTGGATCCATTTCCAAGATCGTTATATACAAGAATTGCTCGTTTAAACATATAAGATTAAATAAATTATTCCATTTTATTATTAATTATTAATAAAAAATAGTTATATTTTGGGATAAAAAAACCGACAGTGATGTATGTATTTACACCCATTAAGGCAGTGAGCCAATCGGTATTACGCTCAATTCACATTTTTCAGCTGGTTTCTATGGAAAATTACGTAATAATAATATATTGAAAGCAAGTTTAGAGACAATCTATTTATTACTCTGCGTGTTCTTTTATCATTTCTCCGTGCGGTGGCGTTGTTAAAAACGACGTGTTGGCGTGATTGGCGTTTGAATTTATATTTTAGAAAAGCCATTTTCAATCGTATAATTACATGAACAAACAATGAAAGCTCTCTATTATTCGTGTTCTTCGTAACTGTCATTTTTAAGATAGTTTACTTTTATAAGCTCCAACAAAATCCGAATTCGATAAAGTGCCGCTCTGTAAAGTTGTTAAAAAATCGAAAGGGGTATGCTTTGAAGGACTTCTTAAATGGAAGCTGTTTCAAAACGATACTATCTTGAGAAAGAAAGACAGCAACAATAATATTGCAACTAAGAATCGAATAATTTGAAGTTAGCTTTCTTGAATATTCAGGTTTCTTTGTACACCACAATCATTTAAAGACAACTATAAAGATAAACCTTCCCTTTTTTTCTTGCTACGAGAACTCTTACTAAGGCGTTCGTTAAAAGGGTAAAAAGTATTGCCCAATTGATTTCATGGTTAAATTTAGCATAACTCTTCGACAAGCAATACCCGTCATTGATTTGTTTTCCAAGAAGACCTACTCATTTCATTGTGAATTTTCTCTAAATGGCTTAAAATAAAGTGATTTAGGTCATGCAAGCCCTCTATGGCGATCAAAATTAATCATTCAACTACCCTGGATAGCCATTTTATGGATGAAATGCTTATCAAAAATATAAAATATCAAAAATTTGATTGATATTTTTACTCTACAGACCCTGAAAGTAATATTCAAGTTTCAAGATAAATTTATTGAATCATATTATATTATTAAAAGGGGTGTAAGTGCTATATAACGACGACTAGTCATGAAGATGTGAGTAGTAAGACTCATTTCATCACATTTTCCATAAAACTGTGTTCTATAGAATGTACATAGTAACAGTACACAAACATAACACATACAATGACATACAAATGATGCCATTGATGTGATGATGTCATAATGATCGTTTTACATATTATCATCATTGTAATCATAATAATCGTTGAAATTTGTCAGAGAATATCGTTGCTTGTTCTATTACTTTATATTTCAAGAGCCAAACCTGTTAACTGTACTCAGGGTGCTTTCTAAAAGACCTATGCAGATCATACTTAACTTCAAATACGACCAAGGACATTTCTGAACAATACTTCATCCCTTTAAATTGAGTGTATTCCAGATGATTCCAAATGATGGTGATGTTTGAGAGAGACACTTTTATATTCACACAGAATGTGAATTTCAGTTTTCTCTTCATGTCAACTGTAGCGGCTAATTTGGTTAAAGCATAAACAATTCTATACGCAGTATGCCTAGGGTAGCGGAATCGATTCCAGCCGACATTATTAGTTGTGATGGGCTGATGTCATGGTTTATGCATGAAAAAAGTACACCCAACCGTAAAGGTGTCAAAGCACAAATATGGTATCACAATGGATCCTGTGGACTAAGTGTGTCCTTCGTGAACAACCAATTCAACATAACCATTCTTCTCATCATTAAAAAATCTGCATAGATCGTTTCTTGTAAGACAAATTTTGTTTATATGCCTATTGAGTTTACAATGGCCAGAAAGCAGCATAATAAGTATCTTATAAAGATTTTCCTCCAGTTCTCTAAAGCTTTTTGCCACGAAACCCCTATAAGAATCGATTTAAGACCTTGGTTGAAAGCTTTTTAAAATGTGACCGATGGCATTTCGAAGATAAAACAAGTGAAAACAAACAATTGACTGAGTAAATTGTTGAAATACCATGTATAGACAGTGTTGATTTCTTTATCACATTACACATACAAGCATGTGACACACACATAACTAATAATCAAGTATAGTACATATTATAAAATTTCCGCCTAATTGGCGCCCTCACGGGTAAACAGTGATGTTTACGAAAAAATGTTTCAAACAAAAGTTGTTTAATTTTTGATAAGGAACATTTTTTACACTAAAACTTTTGTTCTATCTCTAACGGTTTACAAGATGGGTCCTACGGACCCAAGACCCAATTGACCTATGATGCTCATTTACGAACTTGACCTCACTTTTTACGCCCTGAGTACACTGTAAAAATTTCAGCTCGATATCTTTTTTCGTTTTTGAGTTATCGTGTCCACAGACGGATACACAAACAAATAATACAATCTTATAAGTGACGTATATGCTTGAAATATACAATGTTGTTGCTATGCAAATAATTGATACTATGTGTTATATATAACATATCAATTATGTTCTGAACTAATTTGCGCTGTCACGGGTAAACAATAATCTTTACAAAAAAATGTTTCAAACAAAAGTTGTTTATTTTTTTGTAAGAAACATTTTTTACATTTAAACTTTTATTCTATCTCTAACGGTTTACAAGATGGGTACTACGGACCCATGACCCAATTGACCCATGTTGCTCATTTACGAACTTGACCTCACTTTTTACGTCCTAAGCACGCTGTAAAAATTTCAGCTTGATATCTCTTTTCGTTTTTGAGTAATCATGTCCACAGACGGACGGACGGACGGACGGACAACCGGAAATGGATTAGTTAGGTGATTTTATGAACACCTATACCAATTTTTTTTTTTTGTAGCATCAATATTTTTAGGCGTTACAAACTTGGGACTAAACTTATAATACTATGTATATTTCATATATACATGGTATAAAAACAGCTCTTGAAGTAATCAGACTTCCTATATAGTTAGCATATACTGCCTGATTAGCCTGTTTGATCGAAGTTAATACAAGAAATTCAACACACTATTGTAATTTGATAGATGACTTGGCTCTTGGAGTACT
The DNA here is from genome assembly GCF_905475395.1 of Chrysoperla carnea. Lineage (NCBI taxonomy): Eukaryota > Metazoa > Arthropoda > Insecta > Neuroptera > Chrysopidae > Chrysoperla > Chrysoperla carnea. The sequence continues at coordinate 133,136,720 of NC_058337.1, forward strand.
CCTATAATGTAGATTGGTATAAACACCAATTAGATGATAATAATAATATAGAGCTAGGTAGCCTAGCTCAATTCCTGTATTATATTGTTAAAGAAGATATTTCTGATGTGAATAAGATATTATACGGTCTTTCAATATATAAATTATACAAACTAATGTTTGATGGTCGATTATTTATTTAACGTAAATAAAAGGCTTTAGACATCGAAGGTATATATATTATGTAGTTGGTTACTTTATACTTTAAATGCACTTAATATGTTGAATTGCACGACTGTTAATGATTCATTGCGGAAATATGAATCATTCAAAACTTCATTCGCTTAGAAAATTGTCCAATTGAATACTATTGCCGAAAAATGTACAGTCACATTTTTTCCTTCCTTTCTTAAAAGAGAATTTTGTTAAGCTTAGAAGCTCGCTAAATGATTTCTGGTTCTGATCTTTGATAACTTCTGATAACTGTTCATAGATGGCTTTTGACAAAAAATTTGAAAAATGAAGACATCAAGAAAAAATAATCTCGATCTTTGTGGTTCTGATTTTTAGTAATTTCTGTCACCAAACGTCACCTCTGGTTTTTTTATTTTTCATTGGAAGTCAAAGAAATTGCTAAATATTCAGATATTGTCGACCAATTATTTGTTTAGTACTTTGAAGAACATGTCTTGTCTGTCGTTTATAGTAAATTTTGAAGGTACATTTTCGAAAGGTTTTTCATAAAAGTATATTTTTCAACATTTTAACAAAAATTTTAACATATTTAACGTCACTTGAAGCATTTTACAAACAGCGTAATGGAGCAAAATATGGAGCAAAGTATATCGTAAGAATATTTTCCAACCATTCAATAAAATTTAGGAAGACCCAATACATTCCATTATACGATATGATGTTAGTTTAAGAAGATATGTATGTATATCCACCAAATACAATACCTATGGTACTTGACTCTGTTTGACAACACTTCAATATCCATTCAAACCCAAATTTCATGGTACATAAGTATAAATGACTTAGTTAACTTGTGAACAAACAATTTGTACAATATATTGAATAATATCTATACCTAGTTTCAAGGTAGATCATTCGTAAAGATCACAGAAAAAAGTGTGAACTATAATTTTTGTACATTATATTTTAAATTTGTGAATAACCTATGCATTAAGAGATAGAGATATAATAAAAAAATGCGAATTGTCAGCTAAAAATAGTGGATTCGTGAAGACGATGACACACTACAAAAAACTTCCTCTAATCTCAGTTTTTTCTATAATTTTTTTAATATGTTTTTCCATATTTTCTTCAGGATTTTATCAATCTTAAATATTAAATATAAACAGCAATTTTGTTTATATCAGATTTAAGGTTTCATTGAATTGTAAAGAAAATGAAAAACTACGAGAGAACTATCTTAATGGTATAAAATAAATTGAATATTGACGAAGTTAAAAAGATCGTCTCTGGATGATCCTTATTCGCTTAAGCATATCACCTTTATTTAACTGCATAAAACTTTTCAGCATAAATTGATTTTTACACATGAATTTGTTCAAGGTGAATTTCAACTAACGGAGTCCCTTTCAAAAGTAAAAGTGGGATTCCAATTTGTTGGTAGAAGAGGAAAATTTGTATGACTTAACTCAACTTTGGTTTTTACAACCTTGCGTACAATAACTCAAAGGGGCAACATTTAGATGATGGATGTGGAGTATCCTCCATCGATTACGAAAATGATTTTTTGATGTTTTTTAATAAACAGCGAAAGAGTTAATAATAAAAATTTTTTTTGCTCTGGAACGTGACACGAAGCTGTTGACACTGCAAGGCATATATGGTCGGTCTTACCTCGCTTGATGGGGCCTCTTTAATTTTTTTCTTGCGGCTGTTACAGCACACTAGCTAGGCCGCAGTTGAAGGACTGAGTGTACCAGTGAATGAAGATTATTTCCGAAACCGTCACAGTGGGGAGGAGAAGGAATTGATGTCTAATCTGACGATTTGACGCTTTTTTTTGACATCTCTTCGACCTGAAGCCCGTTGACGTTAAAGCACTGCTACTGTTCTTAAACAGCACCAAATGTTCCTTGGAGTAGTGGCTGGCGATTAACCAACCCTCTTTCGGTATTACAACGAACTTTATGCTCTAACTGTTTCCCTTCCTAGGCTAGTTTCTCTAACTTTACCTGACCAAATTGATGCACTGGCTTGCTAACGTTTAAGAGTAAGATTATAGCTTTTCTCACATAATTCTACTGACATGAAAAATCGACAGGTTTGAAGTTCAATTTCGAAATCATTTAAATTGTTACTTTTTCACTATATCACCTAATTTCAATTTTTTAAACAATTCCAATTAATTAACTATACACTTTCTGCACGTTGTACCACCGGACAAATTAAATAAATTTTTGATTTTTAATTGAAGGTAGAATGAAATGTATGATGATTTGTTTGTAACGTTTTTTTTTTTACTTTTAAATCGAATTATTTTCCATCATATGGGTAGAAACGATCGATGTAAAATTGAATGTAAAATTTACATAATTGTTTATTTCAGTTTAGTAAAAAAACATTTAAAATTTTTTTTGTTATATTTTTAGTTAGGTCAAGGGCCAGGTTAATTCATTTCAGAAAAACTTTTACAGGCGTTTTTTAAAATTGTTCGTCTGTGTAACTCCGTTCAGCCTGAGATTTTTCTTGCAGAAAGCTTGAAAAATTTCCAATTTGATAAATATATTCATTGAGGACGACGAAATGCACCAATTTTGAGCAAAGCTCCAATTCATCAAAATGAGAATTGTAATTTTCTAGATGTTGGGCAACCAACACTCTGCGATGTTGAGTGTCGGCCGAGTATGCGGTCGAGTATGTCGATCTAATGATTATAACGACGTTGAAGAGACCAACAATTCAAGTCGATATTAAAGTGACAGTTCAGGTCGTTTGTATTAAAGTCACAATATTTGCACATGTTCGTCGTTCAAACATGCAATTTGTCTCTATAAGCGATACATGAGTTAATAAGGTCAAAAATAAAGTTCGCTAAGCTACAGATAAAATTTTAATTGTTCGGAATAGTAAAATAATATTTTTTTGTTTAACTAATATTGTATGTATGCACAAGCGTTGGTCGTTAGAGCCGATATGTAGGCTCATAAAAATAATGAATATTGGTCACTCTAGCCGATATGTCATTTTATCCGATGTTGTTACTGCCGATATATTCATAATTTCATATATGTATTTATAGAGGGATGCGGTCAGGATCTTTCACAGTTTCTCGTTATAACCGATACCGTTTTAATACCGTTTTAACCGAAGCTCCTGCGACGTCATTCAAAACATTCAAAATTTTCTAGTATTCCTGAAAGAGAAATCTTAGGCTATGAAAATTTGCATATAGTAAAAAGTTGTTGACACAACGAACAACTTCTCAAATTTCCAAGTGTTCTGAAAATGATCGTCATATCGACCTCTGGGCCCGAAACCTATTGTATTTTCAATTTAGAACGTAAATAACACACAAATTTAGGCCATATTATTGAAATTCATATCACGTAAACTCATATTTGTTAATATTCCTCTAATTAAAATAACAGTCACAATTATTTTGAAATTGGAAACCAGCATGAATATTATACCGAACAGAAATTGAATATTGTATGATTAATCAATTTGAAATAATCTACATATATGTGTATATAGGTTGTACCCTATACAATATATTAAGTCACATCGATAAGTTTGCATGTTTTTTGTCATATATATTGAGTGGCACTTTTTGACTGGCAATTATTGTAAAGGGTTGTGAGTTCAAATCCCGCTTCCACCTATTAACTTATTTAATTTTTTTTCCGTCCTCAAGAACTTGAAAATTCTGATGTCAGATGGAAATGTTGGATATAATTAACGTTTTAATCCTCCAATCTGAAATAGCTCCTCGATGACAATCCTCCTGAATACGATTTTATTAAGTCTCAGAAACCAAACGCCCGATAGTCAAATGGACTCATTTTACATATATTGTACCAACAGTCATCTAAAATAAGTTGATTATCCAAATCAAAGGCAAAAAATTTTCCTCGATATTTGGCAAATTTTTTAAGAATACCCCTAAAATTTTCATATTTTGAATTTGATAAAAGTTTGGTGTACACTCAATATACTTTTTAACATACATTTTATGTATGTCGAGCCTATAATAATAAATACAGTGCGAACACTTGAAATTTGCGAATATATTGTACCAATCATCTAAAAACATTTTACATTTAAACATATGTAGGTACCCGCAAACCCATCGATATACATAGACCACTAGCCCACACTTAAAGTGCTTACAATATCGTTGAAACTTTGTGTGTGTGTGTGTTTTTTTAAATGATTTCATCCATGAGTTAGCAACACTCTATTTTTGATAACCAATAAGACAGATGATAGTGCCTTGTCTTTAGCTTGGTTAGCAGTTCTATAATGAATTGATTCACGCCAGAACAATGCTCGACAGTAATAAATTTTTATTTTTAACTCCCGAACCAGAAAAAGGGGTGTTCTAAGTCTGACCGATATGTGTGTGTCTATTTGTGGCATCGTAGAGCCTAAGCGGATGAACCGATTTTGATTTTGTTTTGTTTCGTTTGAAAGGTAGTTCAATGGAGAGTGTTCTTAGATATGTTTCAAGTGTCAGTTTAGGGTTCTGTACTCCAAAAATTTGTCGGTGCTTTTAAAATTTTGTAAATTTCACTTGTGATTATTTTTATGAATTTCACGTAATAAAGCTGTTAATTGATCAGTTAATTTTGTTTGGGGTTATGTAAAGTTGTCTATGCTACACCAGAGATGGCGATCACATGACCGAAATCAGACAACCTCCATGACATAAAATTATCTTTCCAGTAAAGCCATTTTCATTTATACTAAAAATATTTTTGTTTTATTTTAATTTAAAGTTGTAATATGTGTTCTACATGCCCCCCTAGGCAACTTCTCAAAGACAAAAATTCTCAACCTCGTAGCTCAAGCTTTTACGGACCGTAGAAAATAATCGGATTGCATCCCCCAATCCTTCAAATTGATGGATATCCTTTTTTTGTAATGCTAACAGAAAAATAATCGAACATAAAATGAAAAAATTATTTTGACAGGAATTAGCCTCGTTTTATTATCTTAGGATAAAAAGTTGGATCCCAACTAATTTGAAACATGGAAGAGGACGCCCCACTACCGAGAATTCTGTAACAAGAGACACTAGTTATCCAACAGGACATAAAGAATACTTATAAAACAAACAGGGAGCAATTATCAGTAAGTTCTTTTTGTGGCATGGGCTGGCGGTCTAAGAGAATGGAATTGAGAGAGGGCCGATCAGAAACATCATAATATTTGTGTACGCAATTTGAATTGGTTAGTTTTGTGTTCATATTCCGAATGGTTTACAATATATTATACGAATTGAATTTAAATTATTTAATAACAATCTAGTAAAAACAATTTATACCTATTGCTAGAGTTATCTGGGCCTATAACCTGTTATATCTATCCTAAGTGTGTATAAGTATTCTAATGTTATTAGATACCTACACATATCACATTTCCATACATATATCCATGTGATAAAATAATATTGATTTAATTTCTTCATTCAAGGATGTTGCTTTATATGGAACTAGCTGACCCGGCGAACTTTGTTCCGCCTTAATGGCAATAAATAAGCAGTTTTTTTTTTTTTTTAATTGGAAAAAATAAAAAAAAATAAAAAAATACATTAATCATTCATAATTATTTCTGTATTTTAGTACATAGGTTGCTCTTCATTTAAGTACCTTGTGATACACGACATTTTTTGTTTTATTATCAGGCGTAAAAACAAACAACGCAGATGGTCTTCCGACCCGTGAACATGCCACGTATAATTGACCATGGGAAAAACATGAATGTTCTAGATTTAAACCACAAACTTTTAAGGATTGGCCATTGTTTAAAGATAAGGATTGGCCAATAAGTTCATCATAGATGGCACCACCGCCGAAATAAATGTTAGTTCGATAAGTTTACCATAGATTGCGCCACCATCGAAATAAATGTTAGCTCAATATGTTTACCATAGATGGCATCACCATCGAAATTAATGTCAGTTCAATAAGTTTACCATAGATGGCGCCACCATCGAAATAAATGTTAGTTCAATATGTTTACTATAGATGGCACCACCACCGAAACCCAACCCAGTTATCAAGTCCCACGGGAATGCTGTCGAACGGGATAAAAATCCTATGTCCTTCTCCTGGCTGTAAACTACCTCCCTGCCAATTTTCAGCTAAATCGGAAAATTGGAAAAAATAAAAAAAAATAAAAAAATACATTAATCATTCATAATTATTTCTGTATTTTAGTACATAGGTTGCTCTTCATTTAAGTACCTTGTGATACACGACATTTTTTGTTTTATTATCAGGCGTAAAAACAAACAACGCAGATGGTCTTCCGACCCGTGAACATGCCACGTATAATTGACCATGGGAAAAACATGAATGTTCTAGATTTAAACCACAAACTTTTAAGGATTGGCCATTGTTTAAAGATAAGGATTGGCCAATAAGTTCATCATAGATGGCACCACCGCCGAAATAAATGTTAGTTCGATAAGTTTACCATAGATTGCGCCACCATCGAAATAAATGTTAGCTCAATATGTTTACCATAGATGGCATCACCATCGAAATTAATGTCAGTTCAATAAGTTTACCATAGATGGCGCCACCATCGAAATAAATGTTAGTTCAATATGTTTACTATAGATGGCACCACCACCGAAACCCAACCCAGTTATCAAGTCCCACGGGAATGCTGTCGAACGGGATAAAAATCCTATGTCCTTCTCCTGGCTGTAAACTACCTCCCTGCCAATTTTCAGCTAAATCGGTTCAGCCGTTCTTTAGCTATAAGTAGTTTAACTAACACGACTTTGTTTTATATATATAGATTGAGATAGTTTAAACCTAAATGCTTAATTTCAGAGATATAGATGACATTTGACAAGAACGAAGTCAATGGCATGCTTTGCCGAGCTATTACTTATAAAGTTTAATTTTTGCTCATTGAAAAGTGTCTTGCAGGTTGAAGGTTGAAAATAATTCACATTCTTTATTTCCTTTCAAGATACTTATAACTTAGACTTTGAGAAAAACATTTGGATATGAATAAATAACTAGCTTTCGCTTTAAAATTACGCGAAGTGTACCCTTAGATCGTACAAATTATAATTATTTAAAAAAAAAATTCTCAAAAATGAATTGAAATGAAATATCCTAAAAATCAATCATTAACTTAATAATAACTTTTAAACATCTTACAAGTAGTATCGAACTAAACTCGTAGAACTTAAATATTTTCAAACATTGTTTAAATTCAATTCTTATCCAGTTATTATATCGAATCTCAAATGTTATATTATTTGAATTCGAAAAATTTATTTAACATATTGAAAAATTTTATACAGGGTGGTACAAGTTATAAAACCACACTTAGACCATCGAATCCGTTGTGAAATCGAAAAAAGGGATTTGCTCGCCCTCGACCACTACTTCATGAATCATTCGGAGCTGTAGTGATTGACATATCTCTTTCTACCGCTGATTTTTTAATTTACTATAGCAAGCCTTCAATAATAAAGGCTCTTAGTTCATATTACCGGATTTTTAATTTTTCTAAACAACCTTTTTGGTAATATACACAAAAATAACATCCAGCCTTAAAAAAAGTCTTTCCCGGTAAGTATATTGAGAAATAGGGGAGCAGACTAAATCCTTTTTATCACTTCAGATGAAGAATTCTCACTTCACGAATAGAAAAGTGAAGTTGGTTTTCAAAGATCTTTAATATTATGCTATGAACCATTAAAATTCCTAATTAAACAAAGAGGGAGATACCCAATAGTGACGTCATACGTGGGTATCGCTATAGAGGTTAATATAAAACTTTATTTTGCTAAAAGAAGATAGGCAACCTTTGATGCTTATAATCTCTTTGTCTTTTTAATCAATTTTAATGTCACTTTCAAATTTTGTCATGGTATCTTCTTGTTTTACATTTTTATGGGTAATATGGCCAATTCGACATCATTATCCCATATTGTCATTATTTTAATGTTATATACCTTTCGATGAAGTTTTGCTGTTATTCACTTGAATCACCCTGTCTATTATAAAGATTAATTCATATTCAAGTTTTTTTTTGTTCGATTATATTAAATTGTAGCCATTTATCTCTCATTCTATGAATAATATTCATAGATTTGTATATTTTAGTTTGAATGTTTGTCGAATCGTTTTTGTAGTCATGTTGTTCGTCCATATTTATTCGCATTAAGTTTTTGTCCATATTTGTTCATATTACCATTTGATATCAATTTATTCCAATATTGATCATATCTTTTCAATAAATTATTATAGAAATAAAGTTATTCGACAAAAAAATAAAGTCATTTATTTATTCAGGCAATCTATTACACTAGTATGAGAGCTGGTATCGTTTTCAAGAGTTTATTTTTAGGATGAGTTTCGAATATTTCTTTAAAATATATATTTCTTTTTTTCTAAGCGCTTGCATCAATTACTGCAACATGCATGTTATTAACGAAACGGAATTTCTGGCAGGCGAGTAGAAATTACATTCTATAAAAGAAAACTAAATCATATCAAAACAAGTGAAAACAAACAATTGCCTGAGTTAATTGTAGAAATATTCTGTATAGAAAGTGTTGAATGCCATTACTTGCATTATCTTCTAAAAATTAGAAAAGTTGAAATGAAATATTGTTTTGGTTTTCGAAAACTTATAAATTTTCGAAATTATTTTTTCGCTTTTCAAGAATATTTTACAAGACTACCAGTTGAAGCAACCTGTAAATTTTCAATTCTATATCTTGTTTAAATTTCGAGAAAACGTACATCAAAGTTTTGTCTGAATTTGCAATTTCACGGATAAACACTTACGTTTACGAAAAAAATGATTCAAGCAAAAGTTGTTTATTTTTTTATAAGAAACATTTCTTACATTTAATCTTTTGTTCTTTCTCTAACGGTTAATGTAAGGTAAGGTAAGCGTAACAAACTTTGGCCTAAAATTAGTAAACCTTGATATATATTTCTTATACACAGAGTGTAATTACAGCCATACTAAAATGATATTGAATACGTTTTTAAGAGTTCCGTTGCCGCAGAGTAACGAACGGGAACTCTATTACTAAGACGTCGCTGCCCATCCGTCTCTTAGCAGGCTGTATCCTTAAAACCGCAATAGTTACACTGCCACTATAACAACAAAAAATAAAAAATCGATCAAATGCGAGTTTAAGGCTTTCGATCCGAAAAGTATTATATTTTGTACGATGTTACAGAATCCTTTGTGTACTAATATCTGGCGCGGTGTTAGCCACGCCAAAACTGTAATAAATATTGCTAAAAATTCCTTTACAAATAAATATTATAATAATTTAAAGTCACCAATTTATGAAAGTTTTGGAATTATCTCAAGAATTTGCTCACAAATTCGTTCAAGAGTTCGCAATATTAAACGTAGTTTTCGTAACTTTATCCCTACATATTTTTATTAAGAAAATAAATATTAAAACCTCAGCTGTCTCAAACTTTTCCGTAACGATTCCCTTGTTTTGGCATATGGTTTAATTTGAGAATTGAACTAATCGACTAAAAATCTTTTGTTTTTCTTTGTTTACCTCTTAAACTCTTTTTTTTTCTAACTATGCTTCTCTAACGCCTCTAAATGCGTATTATACGCAGGTAAAAAATGCGTAATAAAAACGTAAATAAATAAATATTAAGGACTCACGTAAAGTAATTAAAATAATTGTGCCTTACATTTATAAAAGTATAAATAAATGAAAATGGTATGTATTTAACATGGACTATTATAATATAATACTACCTATCCTATTTATAACAACTATAAAAAGTTTATTAAATATTCAAGGTGGAATTATCGTGATTTTCAAATCATCAAGGTTATGTTTGGTCACTTTAAAAAGTTACGGTAAGAATTGAATAAATAATGAATATACATTAAAAATAACTTCTTAAAGAAATTTAACGTATAATTAAAAGTACTTAAAAACTTCTAAATAAAAAAAACAATTTATTAGTAATAACTTTAAATAATAGTTTTTTACCTATTTTAAAAACAAATTTTGTGATTATTACTTAAAGTTATATTCGATTAAAAATTTATAAAAACCCTCGATATAAAATCAGGTTTGATTGATTCGTTTGTGGTATCGTTCCGCCTAAACCAATAAACCAATGAACCTTCTTTGATTTTTATACCATGTATATATGAAATATACATAGTATACTAAGTTTAGTCCCAAGTTTGTAACGCTTAAAAATAATGATGCTAGGAAAAAAATTTTGTCATAGGTGTTCATAGAATCACCTAATTAGTCCATTTCCGGTTGTCCGTCCGTCCGTCCGTCCGTCTGTGGACACGATAGCTCAAAAACGAAAAAAGATATCGAGCTGAAATTTTTACAGCGTACTCAGGACGTAAAAAGTGAGGTCAAGTTCGTAAATGAGCATCATAGGTCAATTGGGTCTTGGGTCCGTAGGACCCATCTTATAAACCGTTAGAGATAGAACAAAAGTTTAAATGTAAAAAATGTTCCTTATCAAAAATTAAACAACTTTTGTTTGAAACATTTTTTCGTAAACATCACTGTTTACCCGCGAGGGCGCCAATTAGGCGGAAAGTTTATAATAAGTGTACATACTATATTCTAAATGTCGGTCGGTAATATAGAAACCTATAAAGTCATTTACATATGTACTATACTTTATTAGTTATGTATGTGTCACATGTTTGTATGTGTAATGTGATACAGAAATCAACACTGACTATGCATGGTATTTCAACAATTAACTCAGTCAATTGTTTGTTTTCACTTGTTTTTATTTGTTTGAAAAGTAATGTTATCGAAAATGTTCCAAGCTATATTTCAAGAAAATCTTCTTTTATCGCTTGAAAAGCATCACCATTTTTCTAGTTGTTTCGAGTACGGAACCCTAAACTAATATTTTATACATCTCTAAAAACACTCGATAAAAAAAAAAACGAATAATGCTACATCGGCACTGGCTCGAAAAGTTTTAAAGTAATCCTTTCGTGATCTGAGCTTTTTATGGTTACTATTTGCACTTATTTCACAAACCTACAGATTCTTATATGTTTTACTAGCTCGACTCGTAGGGAATAGCCAAGAAGGAAAATGCAAAAAAATTAGTTTTGTTACCAAATTTTATTCCTCGACAAAGATGCTAAAATTTTTCTGAAGGTTCTTGAAATTTGATTTGTCATCTTACGTAGATAACTTATGAACAATTAAACTAAACGCGATGAACGCTACTTTTATAAATTAAAATATTCCCTGTAGTATTCAAAAACATTTTCCTTTTAATTTTTTCTTAAATAGAAAAATTGGGAGTATGTTCAACAATTGTAAACACACACATACATACATAAATACAAACACAAGGAGTAACATAAGTTACGTCGGATCTTCATTCACAATAAATTCACCAAGCTAAAAATTACCGAGGAGATACATTTTATTAAAATTTATCATCTGATCCTTTCCTGTACTAGTGTAATACAAATTAACAGAAAAAGTTATAAAACACAAAATTGGCAACGTTAAAATCTGCATAAATTTTAAAGTTAGAGAAAAATAATTGGACGATATCATTAAATAAAGTTTATTACCTACAACTTTGCTTATTACAAAATGTAATGTACGAAATTTCAGTTATATAAAATAAACTTTTAACAAAAAGAAAACCGACTTCAAAAGAAAATTTTTTCCAAAACAAATTAAAATGCACTAAAAAGTAAACAAATAATGATAATATAATGGGGTTCTTTGGCTGCCACCGACTCCAAAAATAACAATAATTTTAACTCCATTATATTATCATTATTTGTTTACTTTTTAGTGCATTTTAATTTGTTTTGGAAAAATTTGTCTTTTGAAGTCGGTTTTCTTTTTGTTAAAAGTTTTTTTTTATTTTGTGATTTTTAGTGAATCTGAAGTACACTAACTAATTTTTCACTAAAAAAAGAATCATCGAAGTGATATTGAGTTATTCGTCCTCTTGTCGTGCATACTTCATGCAAATTTATGACTTTTATGATTTTCTTATGGTTTTCGTTGTCAGAACTGGACCAAAATTAAATGGGACCAAACGGGAAGCACCAGCTTTCAAACACATAAAAAATCATAAAATTGGTTCACCCAGTCAAAAGTTCTGAGGTAACAAACAAAAAAAAAAAAAACAAACAAACATACAGTCGAATTGATAACCTCCTCCGTTTTTGTTTGAAGTCGGTTAAAAAGTAGAAGTTTTTTCTTTTTAATCTGTAGAAGACATAGTTTTAAATCCGTAGAACATTAGTAAGTTTGAGTTAGCAATTAATAACATATTAAAAATTCAGATTTTAAAAACTATGTATATATGCAATATACATCGTATATAAAGTTTAGTCCCAAGTTTGTAACGCTTAAAAATATTGATGGTACGAAAAAAAATTTGGTATAGGTGTTTATAGATTCATATAATTAGTCCATTTTCGGATGTCCGTCCGTCCGTTCGTCAGTCTGTCAACACGATAACTCAAAAACGAAAAAAGGTATTAAGCTGAAATTTATACAGCGCAACCAGGACGTAAAAAGTGAGGGTCGAGTTCGTAAATAAGTAACATAGGTCAATTGAGTCGTGGGTCCATAGGACCCATCTTGTAAACCGATAGAGTTAGAACAGAAGCTTAAATGTAAAAAATGTTCCTTATCAAAAAATAAACAACTTTTGGTTGAAACATTCTTTTGAAAACATCACTGTTTACTCGCTAGGGCACACATTATATGCAAATTTTATAGTATGTATTAATATCGTATTATCAGTTAAGTATGTATGACATGTATAGGTATATGTGTAATATGATAGAGTAATCAACACTGTCTATACATGGTATTTTAAAAATTAACTCAGACAATTGTTTGTTTTCACTTGTTATTACTACATTGGCTCATTGTACGATCAATCAAAAAAAAACATCTAAGGACTTCTCATATTATTTTGTATTGGCAAATTCATTACTCGGAGATTTGTCGTAACTTTTCACGCACTTTGTAAACGAACATACGCATTCATAACGGAAATAAGAAAAGCATTCATGATCTCTTTATATTATATTATTCTTATTTTGCAAATAAGTATTACGACAAAAGGAAACGAAAAATCATTATTGTTAGTTGAATACTATACTTTATTGAATACAACAGATGGAGTTGAATACATTAAGCCAAGTTGTGAACCAAAATAATGATATGCAAGGTACTGAAAATAGTCAATTTCAGCTAAGTACAATTAGTCGAGGCGCAAACCAAACAACAACAAACAGTAAACAAAAAACGAACGATCCACAGAAAACTAAGCAAGTGACATACGCACAAAAACTTATTAAGGATTTGGCTATAAATAGAGTAATGCCCAATCCTGATATTAATACTATTAATCCTGGAGGAAGCAATAGTGGACAATATCACGATTCAGATGGATTTACGGAAGTAAGAAGACGGAAAAGAAGAGTAGTAGTCGGGAACTCAAATGAACATGAATCAATTTCTGCTGCCGACCGAAAGTTATGGATTTTCCTTGGAAGAATGAACGCAACTACCACCGAAGAGCAAATACTCCATTATTTACAAGGAAAAATTCCTGGTAAAATATTTGAGGTGTCAAAACTGGAAACAAAAGGAACAAATGCCTGCTTTAAGATAGCAGCCAATGGGGATCTCGAGGATACCATGTACGATGGAAGTTTTTGGCCAAAAGGGGCAATAGTAAAAAGGTATTTTTTTCGTAGGCAACAACCTGGGAGAATTTAAAAACAAAAATGGAAGACTCATAAAACAATCATCGAGAATGAATAATTTAAAACTTCGCACAAAAATACTCCACCAAAACATCCAAAGTTTGTTTAATAAAGTTGATCAAGTTGAAGTTATCATTAAGAAGTATGATATTGACTTCTTATGCTTAACGGAACATTGGCAAAATGAAAATTCACTAAGTTGTTGTTTACCAAACAATTATTCCATAGCTGCGTCTTGCTGCCGCAAAACCAGAAAACATGGAGGTGTAGTGATATTTTCAAAAAGTAACATTAATAAATATGTGAAAGAAATTGAGTTAAAAAGCCTATACTTGGAAATTCATTTCGAATGTGCGGGTATAGTGTATAAGAAAAATAAAGAAAAATTATTATTAGTGACTATTTACCGAGCCCCGGATGGCGATATAACATTGTTCGAACAAAACTTTGTTCGACTTTTAGAATATTTAAGGTCAGAAAAAAACAATGTCATCGTTTGTGGTGATTTAAATATTGATTATTTGAGTGAGACTACAGCTAAACGGCGATTGTTAGATATTTTAAATTCGTACAAATTAAAAAATTTGGTATCAGAACCAACTCGTACAACTACATCTACCAGCAGTTGTATCGATTACATGATTATTAATAATATAGATTATTATAATTATTATAAAATAGCTAACATATCGACGTGTATATCGGATCATGACAAAGGTCAATTTCTTGAGCTGTGTATAAATGAATTTGAAAATGACAATTGTGTAAATAATATTTATAAAAGAGCATTCACTTATTCAAATATGCAGTATTTCACTTGGTTGTTAAATTCTGCTGACTGGAATAATGTGTATGCGTGTGTTGATATTAATAATGCTTACAATGCTTTCTGGCAAATTTTTCAATTTTATTTTGATGTTAGTATACCAATAAAAAAAACTCAAAACAAAATAAATAAAAAAAATGACTGGATTAATTCCGACATAATACAGGAAAGTGAAAGGTTAAAAAACTTATACGATTTAGCCCAGGCTAGTAACAATAGCCGATTAATGCAAGCATACAAACAACAAAAAAATGAGTATAAAGGCAACATTCAAAAAGCAAAATCTGTGCTATTTAAGCACAGAATGCTTGAATGTAGCAATCGCACTAAAGAACAATGGTTAATTATTAACGATTCTTTAGGCAGAAAGAGGCCTAATAACGGGGAAATTAAGTTAATGAGTGAGGATGGTTCGTTATGCACTGATAAAAAAGATAATGCAGAAACTTTCTGCAAATATTTTGCAACAGCTGCTATCGAAAAACTCCGACAAAACCACAATAATGATTTGGTAGAAAATCAAATATTAATGTGCCTTAACATTAAATCGTTCTTTATACGACCAGTAGTTAAGTTAGAATTGATTAATATTGTTTCATCAATGCAGAACAAATTTTCATGTGGGGTTGATGAAATACCTATTAAACTTATAAAAGAAAACTTATCCCAATTAGCGGAAGTGCTAGTTTATATTTACAATCTATCTTTTGAATGTGGGATATTTCCTGATATTTTAAAAACCAGTATGATAAAACCAATTTTTAAGAAAGGTGAAATGTCGAAGCCTGAAAATTACCGACCAATATCTTTACTACCGCAATTTGCTAAAATTTTAGAAAAAATCATGTACAATAGACTCTCTGAGTTTTTAGAAACGGAAAACATCTTGACTAAATGCCAACATGGATTCCGACCCAAACACTCTACTTGCTCTGCAAGTAATGAATTTGCGCATCATGTTCTAAAAGAACTTGATAAAAAAAGATATGTTTTATCACTATTTTTTGATTTAACTTCAGCCTTCGACATGGTAAATCACAGATTTTTGTTAAATAAATTAGAAAGTCTTGGGATAAGAGGACTTCCACTTTCCTGGTTTATGTCCTATTTAGATAATAGAAAAATAATAACGGATGTTGAAGGTATAAAATCAAGCCCACTCTGTGTCAACATTGGAGTTCCACAGGGCTCAAATCTTGGACCATTATTGTTCTTGACCTACATAAATGACCTTCCGTCCTTTATACAGTATGGTAAATTATTAATGTATGCAGATGATACCTCTGTGATATTATCTTCAGATAATATACATAGTTTAATGAATGAAATGAATATTGTAATACAACAATTTGCTGATTGGTGCAAAAATAATCATTTAATTATAAACATGACTAAAACAACATTTTTAGTTTTTAAAAATAAAGTTATTGATGCATCAATTATTACGTCATCAATAAAATATCCGATTACGCAAGTAAGCGAAATGAAATTTTTAGGTATAATTTTGGATGAAGGTATGAAATGGAATCGACATGTTGATACAGTGTGTAAAAAGTTAGGCACGGCTTATTTTTATATCAAAAAATTAAAACAAACTCATAACACTGAAGCTTTATTGGCTGTGTATTATGCGTTTGTATATGCTGCCATGCAGTATTGTGTAATATTATGGGGACAATGTTCAGATTGCACACGAATATTTATACTCCAAAAAAGAATTATTCGGCTCATGTTTAATCTTGATTATCGAGAATCATGTGTTAATCATTTTAAGCGGAATAATTTGCTAACATTCTATGGCATTTATTACTACGAGCTATTAATATTTATCAAAAAAAATTATCAAAACCTACCACTTAGAAATGAAATACATGATTATAACACTCGTCATAATAATGATTTGCATATTGCAAACTATAGATTGCAAAAGTTCAAAAACTCTCCGGAAATTATTGGAAGTGAATTGTACAATAATCTTCCCGGAGAGTTAAAAAACATAGAGAGCATGCCAAAATTTAAACGTGAGCTGAAGAAGCATATTGTAACATCGTGCCCATATGGTTTAATTTAATTTATTTATAGTTTAATTTAATTTATTTAATTTTCATGTTGACTATACCTATGTACGTTTGTATCTTATGGTGAAAATAAATAATAATAATAATAATAATAATAATAATAATATTATATACGTATACGTTGATGATGCTGGCTGGCTGACTGAACAAGGTTGAACTTGGTTAAAGCCTTGGCTATATGTTGTTGTTATTATTATTACTGGAGATGAGGGTAAATGGGAAAAGTTCGTGAATAAAATGTAAGAAATTATTATTTTTTATACGAATAAGCGATGGAAACAAATAACCTGTTAAAAATGTAATCCGTTCTATATTTGGATTTCTACATCCATAGTCCGAATAAAAATCTTCCAAATTTTTGATGAAAATTACCTTCCGTTTGGTTGTGAAATCGCCAGCACTTGCGTTATGAGAAATTTGCTCACGCTCAAAAAGTATACGTGGTTGAAACTTTTTCTTTCTTCATAGAATTTTATATAATTTCGAATTATGAATTTTTCTCACCACGCGCCTAAAGATAACCGAACGGTTGATGCTGAGTGTTAAAAACAGTAATTAAAGAAATTTTTCGACACAAAAAAATACAAAAACGGGAACATTTTGTAGTTGAATAGATTGTTTTTGATGAATCGAGCAAATTCCCACACAATCAGCGATTTCTGATATCTATTTGAGGATAATATTTCTCTAACGACCAGTTAACTTAATTTTTTTATTTTTTAGCCTAAAATTCTTTTACCATGTTTATATGAAATATATCAAAGTATACTAAAATTAGTCGAAAGTTTGTGACGCTTAAAAATATTGAAGCTACGAACAAAATTTTGGTATAGGTGTTCATAAAAGGACCTAATTAGTCAATTTCTGGTTGTCTGTCCGTCGGTTCATCTGTCTGACAACAAGGGACCAAAAACACACAAAAAATGTAAAGCTGAAATATTTAAAGCGTGTTCAAGACGTAAAATGCGAGACCGAGGTCGGCGTCGTACCTATTGTATATAGGCACCCGTATACTGAGGAAATGAGAGGAAAGATACTCTGATAACTTTGTGTGTAAGAGTGACTATCTTTCTTTATTATCATGACGTAAAAAACAGACTATTGCATAAAAAATACTGTCCATATATGGTATTTCAATAATTAACTGAGGCTTGTTTTCTTTTGTTTAGAAAGATTTCAATCAGTTAAATTTTGGTAAAAATCCCCTTTGAAGAACAATTTCTGATATAATTTAAGTAATTTCAGCATAATATTTCGCTAAGAGTGAAATAAATTTTATTTTTGAATCAAAAACTTTATAAAACATATTTGACTTGTGAGATAACGTTACACATGGAACATTCAACGTTATTACCTTTTATGATAACGAAGAATCTGTAATTGTAGAAACGAAATAATCGTTTATAATAATAATCAAGTTTATGATAATTTTAATTTACTTTTTTCTTTCCTGCCAGATACCTCTCTTCATATACCTAAGAAAAAAAGAAAAGAGAAAAAAAAGGTATACGCAAAGAAAATTAGTGAACATTTGTGTAAGGTATATAAGGTAGATTGGAGATATATTATTGTAATGATAATAAAAAGGATGTTGGTATTTATCCGGTGAAAATGTTCAGATTTTTTTTTAATTCTTTTTAAGGGGTTTAATTTTTGTATACAAATAATACAATAATTGAGTACTTTTAATTAAATATGTGAAAAAGGTAGATGGAATTTTTCCAAGATTATATTTTCATATTAAAAGTAAAAGGAAGATATTGTTATCCCAGCAAAGAATAAAGCTTATTTTCTAGAACATTGTTCATTCCGCTACAGTGTTAAAATTTGTCTACGATAACAGCCCTAAACTGAGTTTCAGCAAAATACGGATATTAAGAAACTATAGTAATTTAAAACAATTCTATTCGCTGTTTCTTCTACATATAGAACAGGTTATGGACTGCCATATTAATTAATTGACGTTATTAGTGATTTTCCCAATATGGCTTAAGTTTCCGTGAGTCAAACGTTTTTGTGGATCTAGTCCTTAGATTATCTATCAACTTTGAGAAATCTTATTGAGGGAAAAGCGATTTTTAAGGCATCTGAAAAAACATATAATTTTGTCAAAACAGGACTGCCAATAGAATATACTCAAATTTTCGAAAATCGAAGATTTAAACGAATTCCGTTTTATAATATTTGGCAATAGAATCCTTAAAAACACCTTCCACTTTCGATAATTTTTTTCATTTGAGTATTCAAAAAGGACTGAATTCATGGTTCATGTAAGAAATGAACAACGAGTTAATATAAATTAAATGTATTATTTTGCATGCTAGAAAACTGTTTTAACATTTAAAAATTCTTGAGTGGCCAATGAAATGGAAGTACTTCTTAGAAAAAAAAAAACATTATAATTTAATCTGAAAATCTGTAGGAGAATTATTTAATTAAATTATCACATTATTAAAATTTATGCGATTGTCTTAAGTAAAACAAATTTCGTGAGCAGCATAGCTCCACAACTAAGGTTATATTTTCTCCAGATTAGTATGCTGGTTCTTATTAGAGACTTTCTATTACCGTGGAACTTTTACGTTTTTAGGTGTTTAAGCATTTACCTGCGTAGTTGATGATACCAAAAGTCACTTACTTCTTTAACATAAACTCAATTCCCATCTAATTATTTTTTCCCCAAATTCAATTTGGTGCATTGAAAAATACACACATACCAGAATTTAGACCAGGGTCTCTTGGATTCCCTTGAACTCCCCTTATAGCAGAGGCTATTCTAGTACACGGTAAGAAATTGTTTGCCGATATCACTATGTGTAGACTCCAGCCCAATCCTGTACGGTTTTAATGTTTTTGATTTGCTGTCAAATAGACACAAATGACTTTACCTTTAAATTGAACGGAACATTAGGTACCGTTAGGGCGCATGAGGGTATCAGGCTTATACTGGCCGGTGATATCCACAATACTTCTGGCGAATAGTTCTATTTAACACTGTAATGTCACTGATTCTACCAATGATATATCTATTAAAATGACAAAATAGTTTAAGAATAGTGGAGTAACGAGCAGTATGACTTAAGACCATGGGACTATATATGGGACTTAAGGAAGGTCCCTCGGCAATAATAGAAAAAATAAATTAGTAGATAAGGATCCGAATTTTTAGTATGTTATAGTTCACGAAATATATTATTGTATAAAACAAAAATTTGGGTATCTTACCGTTCAATTAAGAGAGTTTTTATTAATTAAAAATACACTAAATAACATACCATCCTCATAACAGGTTATGTTATTTAGTGTATTTTTAATTAATAAAAACTCTCTTAATTGAACGGTAAGATACCCAATTTTTTGTTTTATACAAAGATATATTTCGTTAACTATAACATACTAAAAATTCGGATCATTATCTACTAATTAATTTTTTTCTATTACTGGCGAGTCACCCTCCTTAAGACCATACTCTCGTGTGTTTTTTAGTATCAGTCCCTATACCACACCAGCATTGTAATTAACGCCATGTATATCTTGCCATGTAGTTTGTCAGTTAACTCACATATGAAACATACTGTACTTGAACACGCAGTAATATTTGTACACAATTTAGTCTCGTTGGTGCAATAAAACAATTTCACTAAGCTGGGTATTCGTTATGATGCAATATCGTTTACAGAGACAGGAAAAACGTTTTATATTTCACTTTGTGAACACATTTATTCTTGGTATAAATATGTTCCACAAACGAATACGATTATTTATTAATTATAAATTTCTTCGAAATACTATTTAAACCAATTTCGTAGAATTATTAGAATTATACTTAAATGACCTTTCATTTTATTCACAACAAAAATAGATGAAACTATTATAATTATACTTAGAATTTGGAATGTTTATAGATACGTGAATAATTTCGATTGACACATTATAAAACGAAGCACCAGACGTATTTGTCAATCGCTCCGTTCGACGTGTTATTCAATAGTTGTTTACTGTTTATTTAACATTATATTTTTATTCAAAAGTTATAGTACAGTCACAGTCAGTGCAAAGTTTCCAGCTACTAGTGGTAAAGTATTTTGCCACAAGTAGCAAAGTCTACTATTATAAACTCTCTCCATAATGGAGGGCGTAACATCAACACCCCACCAAGAAACCAAAATGAATTACACAAAAGCAGTACAAACTGAAATCGTTCCAACCAAGCAACAAGCCGTGATACTGGATGCAATAGAAGGAATTCCTATTCAAAACTATGCTACTGCCATTGGATCGAAGATTGGACCGCAAAATATTCGATTTATCTCAAGAATCGCCAATAACAGAGTATGTGTTTATGTTGCAACCAAAGAAATAGCTGATACTCTTATCCATACACACAAGCAAGTCATAATTAACCAGCATACAATTCTAATCAGACCGTTAATATCGCGAAACAAAAGGCTAATTCTATCTAATGTGCCACCAATAATCCCGCAAAAGATCATCATTGAAAAATTAAAAGAATCCGGTATCGTGCCAGTATCAAATGTTACCACTCTGAGAGCCGGACTCAACACTCCGGGTTACCAACATATTCTCAGCTTCAGAAGGCAACTATACATTAAACCCGAAGATATTAAGAAAATACCAAATTCATGGAAAATTGACTTCGATGAAACTTCATACTGGATTTACCCAACGTTGGACAACATGCTATGTTTCACCTGTAAAGAAGAAGGCCATCTGGCAAAATCTTGTCCAACAAATACAAGCATTCCCGCACCTCATCCAATCAACGAGCCAATCAATACTAATATCTCAGATACTGCTAACCAAGATCTTATTTCCAATGACAATCCAACATCAACATCAGCAACTTCAACTACACCTTCAATCAATCTAAGCCCACCTGAAATACCAATTCACAACTCAACCGTTTCAACAAAGCGTCAACTGTCGGATTCATCTTCTTACTCATCTATGCCTCCCCCAGAAGTGCCTAAAAATAATGCAAGTTCACCCAATAAAAGAGCCGAGATAGCTCCAACAAAAAAAATGAAAGTTAACAGTGATCAAATCGAACAACCGCCTCTAATGGATCAATTCCTTCAAAAAATCAATTCAATAATGAGTCTCAATCCATCAGAATACTCAATAGGATTTGAACAAATTGGAGAACTTTTTACTAAATTCAAAATCAATAAAAACTTAGACCAAGTATTAATTGAGTGCAACATTCGGCCGATGGAATTAATAGCAACGCTAAAAGCAATATACCCATCTCTAAAATCAAAATCACACAAACAACGTCTTACTAGCATTACCAACAAACTAGAGATTGGAATTCTTGATGATACTGCATCTGTTACATCAATGTCATCCGAAGGCAGTTCATTAGATTTAAATAATATTCAATAAATTTAATTTTCAAATCAAAACACAACACATATTAATATAAAATCTAAATTATGCGTTTCCTTCAATGGAATCTAAATGGATTTTATGCAAAATATGAAAACCTGCAACTATTAAATCGATCAATGTTTGATTGCATTTGTCTTCAAGAAACAAACTTTAAGGGGAATCATTGTGCAAAAATTAAAGGTTATCGTGCGTTTTACAATAATAGAAGAAACCCAGGGCGTGCCAGTGGTGGGACAGCCATATTTATCACTGAAAATCTTCAAGCACAAGAAATAATGTTAACAACCGATTTAGAAGCTACCGCGCTTAGAATTAATTCATTTTATCCAATGACAGTGTGTAACATTTATATCCCCAATAGTCAAATTCTTGACAAAGAAAGTTTAGAACAAATTTTTACTCAATTGCCTACACCATTCATCATTGTTGGAGACTTTAACAGTCATAATTGCATGTGGGGATCTAATCATGTCGATGCAAGGGGCAAAATGATTGAGGAGCTCTGCGAAATGCATGATGACTTTGTGTTACTAAATAATGGAACTGGTACACACTTCAATGCTAATACTGGGCAACACAGCGCAATTGATCTCACCTTTGCAACGTCCGATATTGCCACGTTCTTGGATTGGATGGTAATTGAGGACCTAAACAACAGCGACCACCACCCAATATCCATTGTCGACACAAGATATAAAATTAACTTAAACCAGTTTGAAAACCCATCACGATGGATTTTTAACCGCGCTAATTGGGACAACTATCAGCACCAAATTATAGAAAAACTATGCGAATTACCACAACCATCTCAGTTTTATAACTTAACAATCCAGGAAATTATGGATAAATTTACAAGTTTCATAACCAATGCAGCCAACGACTCTATACCAAAATCATTAAGTCATAATCACAAAAAGATTGTCCCGTGGTGGAATCCTGAATGTAAAAGGGTCATACAAGAAGCCAAGAGGGCATATCGAAAATTTAAAAAAAATGGATCCGAAGAAAACAAGATCCAATTCAAACGTTCCCGAGCATCTGAGGAGAACAATTAAAGAAAGTAAAAGAGAAAGTTGGCTTAATTTCACTTCTTCCATCACTCATACCACTCCAATGGCAACTATATGGACAAAACTAAAACGAATAAGAGGTAACTATTCAAGTAGCCCAATTCCGTTACTGCCTGAAATAGACAACACCTCAACTCCTGAAATACAAACCATCGCCGATCATATGGTCGAAACTTTTGCAGCCAATTCATCTGACACCAATTATCCAATTACCTTTCAGCGTCATAAAAACTCTATAACAAATGAGCCTGAGAATCTTAACTATAATATGGATCCAATAAATAACCCGTTCTTGTTAAATGAGCTCCACCACGCAATCAACACCTGCAAAAATTCAAGCCCTGGTCCGGATGGCATACCCAACATGCTCATTAAAAAACTTCCAAATATTTGTAAAAGTTATCTATTGGATATATATAACTATATATGGATAAATCAAATGCTTCCAGAACAATGGCGAGAGGCGATAGTTATTCCTGTACCCAAACCCAACAAAGATCATACTAAAGCTACAAACTATCGACCAATCTCGTTAACCTGCAATTTGAGTAAAATACTGGAAAAAATGGTTTGCAAAAGACTTAGATGGAGGTTGGAAAATGAAAATATGATCGCTCCTACTCAATTTGGTTCGCGAAATTTGAGATCGACCACTGATTTCCTAGTCAACCTTGAATCGGATATCTGTGATGCGCTAGCTATGAATGAGCATCTTCTCCTATTATCTCTGGATGTAGAAAAGGCCTATGAGATGGTGTGGGTTAGAAGAGTGATATCTAATTTAATTAAATTGGGCTTCAATGGTAATTTAATTGCATACATTTCCAATTTTATGTACCACCGTACAATAAGAGTCAAATTACGAAATACATTATCCAAAAAAATTGAATTACAAAATGGATTACCACAAGGTTCGGTTCTCAGCGTTGTATTGTTCCTAATAGCCATCAATGAAGCTCTTCAAATAACTAACGAACAAACCTTTTTAAAAGGAAAATTATTTGTAGACGATTTTTCACTTTCCACTTTCCGAGGAACCAATATTAATGTTACCATCAAAATGATGCAAAATGCTATCAACAAACTTCTTGATTGGTCCAGAACAAGCGGATTCAAGTTCTCGAAGACTAAATCAGAATTCATGATATTTAAACGTGGCCATGATGTCCAACATAACACCCTTACCATCTATAACGAACCAATCAAAAAGGTGCAACAAATAAAGATTCTTGGTTTGATCTTTGACAACAAACTGACATGGATCCCACATATTAGGAATCTGAAAAGTGATTGCCAATCTAGACTTCGAATTCTAAAGGTTCTGTCTTCGAAGGACTATGGTGCTGACGCTAATATATTGTTATCCATTTACAAAGCCTTAATTAGAACAAAGTTAGACTATGCAGCCATAGTTTATGATTCCGCAAGTAATAACTCATTAAAAGCCTTGGACTCAGTTCAAAACACGGCGATACGTTTAGCTCTGGGAGCATTCCGTACTAGCCCGATTTCAAGCCTACAAGCGGAAGCAGATATCCCACCATTAAATCTACGAAGAAAAGAACTGTGCTTGGAATACGCTGCCACGATTGCTGCAACCCCAAATAATCCAGCCCACCGACAAATATTTAAAGATTTTTTGACGGAAGTTTTCAACATAAAACGATTGCCAAAGCCCCTCCGAATACGAATTCAACTATACAAGCAAGAACTGAATATAAATCTCCCTAACATCGTAACAAGAAGTCTTGGCCACTTTCCTCCTTGGCAACAGCTCAATATTAACATGGACTTAGGCATTAAGGAACATAGCAGAATCACAACTACAGCATCAATGTATAGATCACTTTTCCATACAACCCAGCGGAAATATCAGAATTGTATTGAATATTTTACCGATGGTTCTGTATCCGAAAATCATGCGGGATTTGGTGTGGTTAACAATACTGGCACTCTCCGCTCTTCTCGTATCTATGATTTCTGCTCCATTTGGACGTGCGAATTAATGGCAATTATCTGTGCATTGAAAACAATCAAGGATGCGGATGCAAGTCACAATGTGATCTACTCAGATTCTATGTCAGCTCTTTTAGCAATAAAAAACCAACACAACATGCATCCCCTAATCCAATTGATCCATGTACTACTGGATGAAATAGCAACCCTCCACAAATCAGTTGCGTTTGTATGGGTTCCGGCTCACCAAGGTATAGAAGGAAACGAATTAGCTGACAAAGCGGCAAAGGATGCAATTCTTGTAGAGCTCGATACAAATATAGCAATCACCCACAAAGATGCTAAGAAGCTCATCAGATGCAAAATGAAATCACATTGGGACCAACAGTGGCGCAACTTAGGCGGAACTAAGCTGCACGAGATACGTGAGAGTGTTTTCGATTTGGTTCCCAACTTTAACAGGCGAAATCAAGTGCTGATCACCAGAATGAGAATTGGGCACACAAAACTCACCCACTCGTACCTAATAACGAAGACAAATCCAGAGGTATGCCAAAATTGTGGAGCCATACTGACCGTTCCACATATAATTGTGGAGTGTGAGAGCCTCCAACAACAACGGAGAGTCATTGGTTTGTCAAACAATCTCAAAGTAACATTCAACAATCAAGAACAATGTCTTCGAGCCATCTCTTTACTGAAAAAAGAGAATTTATTAGATAAAATTTAGAAAATGTTTTGTATTTTATGATTTGTAAATAGTAGTCGTTAATGACCTCGACGTTAAAAAACGACTTTAAATAAACAAATAAAAAAAAAAAATTTCGATTGAATGATATTGAATTATTATTTAAATAAATAAAATATACCAATCTTATTTGCATTCTGAATGAAATTATTAATTTCTTGTGATTGTATAGGGGAGAGTCGTCATAATAGGATATATGCATGCAATTTTTTTTCTGTATTTCTTAAGGTAGTACTAACGGAAATAGACTTGGCATTCAGAATTTAATGAAACTTGGCACAGCAGTCCATTATTATATCTTAATTAACCAGTTAAATTTTTAGGGGCCTGCCATCAATAAAGTAAAATCTGTGATTTCCCATAAGGATCAATGTTAAAATATCTTTTTTTCAGTTCTCTGAAGGCCCCTAAAAATTTAACTGATTAATTATGATATAATAATGGACAAATATGCCAAGTTTCATTAAATTCTGAATGCAAGGTCTGATAGTATTACCTTAAGAAATAGAGAGAAAAAAAACTAACTAGGCAAAAACGTTATGCTAAATTTTGGATTACTAGAAAGAGATGTTTGAGAGAAGAATTGATTTTTTTATATGAAATTGACTAAATCAATTCTGAAAATTTGAAGGGAGAGTGACTCGATTATTTCAATAAATAAATGACTTCAAAAGTAGGAACATTAAACATTGGACTTATGGGAAAACGGTAAATGGATGATATGTTTTCAAAGATTTCTCTAAAACTAATCGGTGGAAATGAAAAACTAAATAAAACTAAGTTAAAACTTTAATATATTATGGAAAGCAAAGAAACCCGTTGTGTCCGACTAATTAAGGATGTATGACCACGGTAGTGGGAAAACAAATTTAAAAAACATATTGTGCTAAATTTTGATGGTGAATTATTTTATAATTTGACAATATAAGACGAAAAGTACGGATACAATTTTTCGATATCTGGAGTAATTTACAAAATATCGAAAATTGAAAATTTTGTTTAATTATTTAGCTTTCCATATTTCGAAAAACAAGACAGATATCGAAAAATTTTATTCTTATTTTTCATCTACATTCATGAAGTTATAACAAAATTCATCATCTTAGTTGAAAATTAGGTACAAAATAATTTAAACCCTAAATCTTAAAATACCTTGGTGCTACCTTAATAGAAATTTTCATATTATCACTGCTATACGCAGTCAATTAACACGCCTGTGAAAAACAAACATAACTTTCATCACCAAGATAAGGGCATTTTTGTCTAAGTCTGCCTTGGCGCTCGTACTACCTTAAAGCGGACTCTCGGTGTCAAAAGAGAAAATTAAAGAGATATAGCATATTTACTCGACAAACCAATATATTTATCCAAATACACGCTATGTCTCCACTTCATGACACTCTTAAGAAAAATGAATTCACGCTTGAACTACCTTAAAAGCTCTAGATTTAACCTTGACTGCTATACTTTGTTATAAAAGGAAAATTATATAAATAACAAATTATATTAAGACTTACCGAGATTTTCAACTTCACATGGCAACAATAATGTATCACCGATGACAGCACGAAATGTTTGGCTACGTGACAGGAAACGTGGTGGTAGTGCGTTGTCTTCCTCATCAAATTCAGGCATTCCTGTAAAAATAAAAACAAATATATATACATATAGTATCATACTTAGTTCGAAAATTTATTCGAATAAACACATCCACAACGGAAAAAAAATAAATACACAAACATATACTTCTTGGATCTTAACATTCGTTGAATATAAAACTTTTGAAGGAGTACAGAGCGTCGGTATTACAATCTAAAAATTTATATTTATTTACTGCATGATAGAAAGAGTATTGTTTTTATCTCGAAAACCGATATCAAAATAACGATTACGAATTTTTGTTTTGAAATTTGATGAAACTCGGTGGATGGAGTAATTTTGATCCAAAAAGTATAAAAATCCGGTTAATTTAATGATTGGATGCAGAATTTCTGAGATATCGCAATATTTGGATCGATTTTGGCCCGTATCTCAAAAACTATTTGACCAGTCAGTCAGCAAATGCACACGATTTTTGTAATTTTTGGGTCAAAATTACCTTATATACCGAGGTTTATCGAAATTGGAGATAACAAAATTTATCGATTTTTTGCAATTTTTTTAAGGGGCACCCCTTTGAAAAAATCGAGAAAAACGCAAAAAAAATTTTGTTTTGGAATTTGATGAAACTCGGTAGACGGGGTAATTGGATGCCGAATTTCTGAGATATCGGAATATTTGGATCGATTTTGGTCCGTATTTCAAAAACTGTTCAACCAGTCAGCAGATCCACCCGATTTTTGTACTTTTTGGGTAAAAATTTCCTTATATAATGAGTTTTTTCGAAATTGGGAAATTTATTGGACTGAAATCTTAAAACCATATTCACCACGGCTGGGTATATATACATACACTTCAAACTCAAATTTGTTATGACGGTTTGGGAATTGGATTGTTAGATATGTAGGAATGGTGTATTGTAACCTGTTTGGTGGAGGGAGGAATTGTATTTACAATGAAGGGGAGAGAAATGTGTTACATTTTGAATGACAATCAGAAATTCAAGATACCTTAACCTTTATAATAAACTATTGGTTTTATTTTATATGATTTTTTGGTTGGAACACAGTGTTGCAAAAGAAGGTGACCTTTGTGCCCCTAGAAACGATTCATCTATCAGGGTCAATTATGAGAATCAAAAAACATAGAAATTAATTCACATATGAACAAAGTATTTTGTTAAAATAATTACGAGATTTTGGGAACTTACTATTAGAAAAGTTCCTAGCCCGAAAAATGGGTAGGTATCCTAAACTGCACGCCACTTGCAGTGTCATAATTCTTCCGAAAAACATTTCTAGTCTACTCGGATAGTTTTAATTTCATCAATTTTCTCTTCCAAAAACAACGATTTAAATGTTGCTTCTCAAATTTGAGCTCTATTCAAGTCAATTCAAAACTGAAAGTAAGTACTTGATAAATTTCACATAGGTAAATATTTTACTTAAATTTAAAACTGAATCAATCAATATAGAGACTTTTTTTAAATATTAGGCATATTACGCCCTAAAAAACTTGAAATGAAAATATCCTGACGCCATTAAACAGTTTTGTATCAGTTTTACATCAAAAGGAACAATCGTTATTTGCGTTATCGCAGATCAGATATCCGAACCATTTTTTCTGAGTGGAGACTGATCAATATCGATTGAAATCTGGTTTTTTATAGTTTAGAAAAAATTTGTAATCATTATCATAAAACATAGCACTTTAGAACTAGAGATATTTTCTATAACACATGCTTCGATGACAAGTAAATCGATAAAAAAAGAAATAATAGAAATAATTTATCTTCCATACTTCATTACTTTTTTCGAAACAAATTTGATTTATGATGTCACGTATGCAAGTAGGAAAACTTTTGAAATACATTGTTTTAAAAAAATAACTACTTTTGATTTTGTACCCTTTTATCTATATAGTCATAATAAATATATATATACACTTTTCATCACGATTTTTCAACGAAGTCGTATACAGAAAATTCGGGAAAAGAGTGCAATAAATTTCATTTCAAAAGCTTAATTTATAGCTATTATAAATATATTTTTTTTTATTTCAAGCTTTCATTATTTTCTATTCCCCAAGATGAATAGGCCTTGAATAACCCTTTTATGATCAGATCTTAAATTAAGCGTATCTCGAGCCAGAGGCAGTAAATTGACTTCAAATTTTTAGGCAAATTGTATTATAATATCCTTAATAAGCATATAAAAATTTAGAATTGTCGGACATTTTACCCATAAAAAGACAATAGGGAATATTAATGTATTTTTTTTAAATATTTTTAATTCATTGTCTACACCGTTATAACAAAGTAAAAAATATAAATACTACTTAAAAATGCTGTATTTAAGTGTAAAAAATATTTAAAATACATTATAATTTTGAGATATTTAAACGCAGTTTTTTGGCGCTCTCTGTTGTTGACGTATATGTACGTGATCTGTCAATCGGTGAGAGTTCAATGTATAATTTACACTTTAAAAAAATGAATGAATTTACAATCGCTATTATTAAGTTTTCTAATAAATGCCGTAGAATAGTATAATTTAATGAAATACCACATAAAATGTAAGTAATTAATATCATACAGTATGTCAACAAATTTGACAAGTCCGCACCATGATGTCACGTCCGTAAAAAAATTTGAATTTACGTTTTAGAAGTTTTTAAATGTCCTCACTGAATTTGTACTTTTATTTATTAATTTTAAGTAATTAAAAGATATTAATTACTAAAATAATGGTTTACTTGAAATGTCCAGTCATGAAAGTTAGGGAAGAAAAATATTTGAACCAAATTTAAATTTCATGAATATTCCCTATTAGCTACCTTAAGGGAAAAAATTCTAAACATCTAAAACGATAATTAACGAGTCCTCAACCGATAAAAGTACGCCTTATCGAAAAACGTCAAAGGTTCTTTTGTCTCAGAATTTAGTAAGGAATACATAATTTCTGCTGCTTTCATAGATTCATGCACGAGATTGCTGATATACGTTGTCAATAAACTTTGCAACAATTTTCCAACCCACGCTATAAATAAACCCATCTATTTCTATTTGTATTTTGATGGTAAATTTTGAACAAACAGAACATTTGGATTGTTTGTTTGTTTGATTTTATATATATTTATATACATTTCTTTTGTTTTTGTTTCCAACAAATTTTATATCAAAATTTGTTTGATTTGTTGATTGTTGCGTGCGTTCGTTCTGTGTTTTTGTGTATACAACTTACTTTTTTTACTTGTATATTTTTTATTTTAAATTTAATTTTACGGGTTATAGGTTATGTTAGTCTAAGAAATAACATGTGTGCGGTTTCTATTTGTTTCCTTTTGTATATATACACAGAGGGAATGAATTATACCCCAGTTTCCCCCATACATGTATGCACATATTATTGATAGAACTTGATATAATAAGATCAATACAGAAAATAAGGTTTTAAAAAATAAATAAATAATTTCAAGTTCATTTAGTAAATAAATATTTATTTATAGCATTAAGGAAGTAGTTCAATTTTCTTTTATGTAAATTAAAATGTTTTTTATTCGAGTTTTTGTAGATATTTGCCTGATTTGCTGGAATATATCTTACAAACCTTGAAGATGATTAAAGAAAAGCATATAAACAGTTTCATCTTTTCAAAACAGAAGATATTTGTGGTTTTCTTGAGTTACCAAAGGAAAAGTTTTTAATAAAATTCCATAAAGAAGGTTTTTTCATCAAATATACAATAATCACGTTCATTGGACGATTGGATTTTTAATTCTTTGCCCGAATTCCATATTTGGAGATAAAGTCAAAATTGTTTATAATGATTGGAAACATGATTGGTTTCAACGACAACAATGGAAGACTTAGGCTGAATCCCTATATAAGCGCATTAATGAATGTTTCGGCTAGCATCGGTTATAACGACATATTGGTTATAGCGGCCAATATTCATTGGAATTATAAGCAAATATATCGGTTATACCGACCAACGCTTCAAAAACACACTATTTTTTACATGTACATACTTATTTGAATCTTTTAAACATTATTTTTAGTCTAATTGAGTTAGTTTATTTTGGAACTTCGCTTATAGCGTCCATTTGTCATGTAATTAATCATCAAATACGACAGATATGTTTATATACAAATACTTTCCCTTTTTGTAACGATCATCGGTTATAATGACAAAATTCGTTGGCCCGTTTTTTTTTTCTATTTAAAAATACAAAGTTTTCCCTGTTTTCGCATGAAGATGTCCCTCTATAAAAATAAATACCTATAAAAATAAATACCTACTGTATTTTAGTCCGCGGAACAGCACCCTCTTTGTTAAATTTTCAATACGTACCTGAAACTTCCTGAGTGGTTTCCTTTTGGCGAGTCTACCAAACTTCTCTATACGAGTTTTTTCGAAAGTGCTGTGTTTTCAAATGAGCATGACAACGTTATATTTAAGCTATCGGTCTGAAAAAACGCGGAATTGAATTTGTCGGATACTATGACCAAATGATAACATCAACAATTTTTAAACAATTCAGAATATTAAAAAATTCGTAGCGCAGGAGCTGTGGAGCTAAGCGAATTCTCTCAGAGATTAAAAAAAAAAACACATTTCTCTCAAAATCGAATAATATACTTTAAGTTTTCCATGAATTTTTCTTCCGAAAACTAAGCGTCAAGAAAAAAAATCACAAGAGTATTTTTTTTCTTAAAACTAATACAAAAATATTAACTTAAAAAATACAAAAAAAATTTTGTTTTTCGCTACACCCCCCCCCCCCATCCCTGATTATCTGTCGATTTTTACTATTAACGAACTTACTTCATCTTTGAAATACCAAATTTATTGCATTAATTTTATTTTGAAGAATGTATTTTTTGTTGTTTGATTAATATAAGATTAAGTTAATTATCTCGTAAATTAGGCCTGATATTCAAATTTTACAAAGTACATTTTCTTCTTTATTTTGTCTGCTTATTCAGGAAGCGTAAGCTCTGCAGACAATTATTGGACATCCTGTATAGAGAAGGGCGCAATCTTAATAATTATCGATAACAAGTCAATTGATAAATCGATACCCACTTTAGATAATACTTTTCCTTATAGCTCTCTCTAATATTCGATAATTATAATATCAATGATTTATTTATGTGTGTATATATGGGTAAAAAGACACATAAATTATTATTTATGAGAGTTGTCTAGTTTTGTACTATAAATAGCTCTCTCTCTACCAGTAGTGTAGTAGGTACTGTGTAGTTGAATTCAAAACCAAAAACAAAGATCCCATAAATTAAATAAATAAATGACTTCTAACACAAAGACTAACAATAAAACAGCACCACTACTACCAGTTATTGTAGTAATCATAATAATAAAATCAATTTCATTTAGGGGATTACTATTAATACAAAAAAGTATTAAGTGTGTGTATGGATCATACCATTATGGTTCGATAGTTAAACTCAATTTCATTGGATATTCAATATTTGTTATTTATGATTGTTTACTGAATTTTTTATACAAATTTAAACGTCAACGTTTTTCGATTTACATTGATCTTTATCACAATACAATGGCGTAAACTATAAAGAAAATTAACTTGTCGAGTTAATTTTAATCTGTAAAGACAATGTTGAATTTGAGTGCTTGTATTATTTTTAATAAATCAGGAAGATGAAACAATTTACAAATTCATATACTCCGAAAATTTTAGAAAGTAATTTTAAATATAGAAACTTTTTTTCTCGTCTTTTCTAAAAGGTTTATTAGTTGAATCTACCTAAAAATTCCATCGCTCTATCTTTTATAGTTTTAATGATAATAATAACGGAGGTTAACCTCCGTTCCTAAGACAAATACGTCTATAACAGAGGCCATCCATAAATCTATATATATATAGGAGACTTTCTATAGATCTATATAGATAGTCACTCATCACGATATCTCTGGAACTATAAGACCTAGAGACTTGAAATTTGGCAGGAATATTCCTTTTGCCAAGTAGAGGTCAGCTAAGAACGGATTTTACGAAATTCCACCCACAAGGGGGGTTGCGGGGGTGTTCATGAATAAAAAATTCATATTTTTCAATTATGGCTTTTAATAGTTCAAAACTTGGTCAGAATGTTTTAAATTACATTTAGAAATTTTTTTAACCTTCGGAGGGTAGAAAGGTGTAGCGAGAAAGTGGGAAGGAAATATCGAATATTTACAAATATACCTAAGTGGGGTATCAAATAAAAGAGCATGACGTGTACATTACAAAACTGTTATCCAACGCAAGGATATGTGGAGGGAGGGGTGCAAGTGGGGATGTTGCCCAGCAAAGCGGGTAGTTCCCAGCTAGTATATATATATACAATTAAATTTATGATTTGGGTGGAGTCGGTTAATTCGTTCTTATCCAAGCAACGACAGTGTTTTCATATTTAACGCTCCTATAATTATACGCGATCAGACTGTCAATGGCTGAATTCGAGCCCGCATTCAACGTCTTAGTAGTTTAACAGGTAATGGTGATGCTGCCTTTTACTAGCTCAGCCGCTTAGACAGTTTTATAGTTTTGGAACTAAATGTTTACCCTAATTTGCCCACTCACATTCTTGATTTTTTTGTACGGGAAATTTTTATATTTTAACTTTTGTTCTATCTCTAACGCTTTACAATAAAGGCCTCACGAAAATCGACCCTATTGACCCTCTTGATATTATCGGATGGATTCAGTATGAAAGCCACCTTAAAATTTTCTATTATTGGAAGCCACCTTCAAATTTTCTAACTCTTACTCTTTTATATTTCTTAAAGAAATTTAAATTTGCCAAAATTTGGATCATCACGGGAAAACGAAGATATTTACGAAAAAATTTTTTAATAAAAATTATTTATTTATTTATAAGGAATATTTTTTATTCCGTAAATTTTGTTCTATCTGTTACAGCCAAAAAATTATACGGATCCATGAGCCAATTGAGCTTTATTGTTCGTTTAAGATAACAAAATCAGGAATTGAGCTATATTGCTCGTTTAAGTTCTCAGTTCAGCAGATGACTCTGTTTATTTTTGATTGACTATGATGACGTACTATGTCAAAATTTTGTTTGTATCAAAATTTTCTAAGCGTTACAAACTTGGGACTGAACTTTATATACTCTGAAATATTTCCTACATAGGGTATTTAGAAAACTTACAATTGTGTCTATATAGTATACTATAAACACTAGTGTTTCCGTTTCTTTAAAAAAGTCACCATTTCGATACGGAATGCTAAAATAAAAATAAAAAAACATATGAAAAGCATGGTTTTGTATAATAATATTCACTTGTATTTACTGCATTTATATTCAATAAATCATATTCCTTTTTGTAAATATAAATGTTTGCCATAGAAGCACAGAATTGAATTAACTACAATTTTTCATACAATAAATTATTTATATTATCAAACCAAAAATTGTGCATTTTGTTTACGTTACCGAACTAACTAAAACTGTTCGTTCACTTTTTTTTTATTATTATTATTTTTATTTTTTCATATTCCACTTAATTTAATTAACAATATAATTTATTTATTATGTTTATCATAAGTAGACATCATAAAAACATCATAATTTACAAATATAATTACCTTAATTAGTATTTTCTATTCATATTGTGTGTTATATATATTTTTTTTAACGTTCTGTTATAGAATTAATCAATTATATTAGTGAGTTTTGTTGTGCAAATACATCATCTAATTTATAATACACACATATCTACCCTATTATTTGTTATTTTGCTTAGTAATTGTTTGGGCGGCCGTTAAATATTTTACGTTTTGTAAAAAAGAAGAACCGATATACTAAATATATTGGGTTCAATTTCTGCTCGTTTGCTCAAAAACTTTTTCCTTACAAAATTTCATATAATTCACTATTCATAAGCGGACCTAAATATTTAAAACACAAGCAATAGTTTA
The DNA here is from genome assembly GCF_905475395.1 of Chrysoperla carnea. NCBI lineage: Eukaryota > Metazoa > Arthropoda > Insecta > Neuroptera > Chrysopidae > Chrysoperla > Chrysoperla carnea. The sequence continues at coordinate 133,172,318 of NC_058337.1, forward strand.
TGGAATGATTTAAACCATTCAAAAATGGGCTTTAATTTTTTTTCAGTCATACGTTTGAACTGTTTCTTGTAAATCTATCGTTTCCTAATATAAAACTATTTATTTAACTTTTACTGAAACCTAGTTTAGATCGGTTATCGTAATTTTATCTAAAGGAAAAGGTTGTCGCATGACAAAAATGGCTTTCCCAATAGTTCCTAATTTTACCAAACTTGTCTAATTCCGCCTGTGTATTTTTGTAAATATTTGTTCATATTTTGAATTATAAAAGATGCTAGAAAGGCTTTGTTACTTTTAGATTTTCAGATTAAAAGTGCAAAAACCACTCACCTATAAAAAACCCATTTGTTATTTTTTGTTTCCAAGGAATCAAATATTATTAGTTTTTTAATTTTCCTAACATTTGCCGAGAAATTTCAAAAATAAAAAACTGTCGTTTTGAGCTGTCCTAAATGTGGCAAAAACAATTATTAATTATAATTTACAATTTTTGTTATTTTGTTTCTATGGTGTTAAAAATATATTTTGACAAAAAAGAATCTGGTATTTGATATTAAATCAATTGATTTATTTCGCGAAACGCGAACAAAAAACCACTATTTTATCGAAGTTGACTGTTAATATTTTACATTATAGCTTTGAAAATTGAAAAACCCGATAGTTTCAGTTATCTATATGTTATAGTTTTGTGGTCTTCTCGTGAGATTAAGCTCCCTTCATGGAAAGTTTACTTCTTTCTTTTACTAACAGATTGATAATTAATTTTAGCACTGATTGAATAAACTAGTAGAAATGGTTAATTAACAATTGTGTAAAAATTAATAAATCAAAATCGTATATAAATTATTAGCATTATTATTTGCCCCCCAACAGTTAGTCAGTTACTACCAACGATATACATTCGCATATATAAACCATAAACACCAAATACCAATTAATAAATTTGAATTTTCGGAAAATTTTGAAAATTTAATCTATGCATTAAATTCACACAAATATATATACATTATTATTCAGCTATGTTAGACCAGAATCTAGCATTAATAGTCTTAGGGCTTACGGTGATATTTTCATCAAAAGCTGCATTTTATGCAGAAAGCAAGCCACTTCGCACAGTGATACTAGGGACCAAAATAAATGATTTCGTCCGAGGAAACACAATTTTCATCCACTGGAATTCAAGATGGCGGCCATTTTCCAAAATGGCAGATGCATAATTTAAAACATTTACAGGATCAAAACGGTTGCACTGATTTAAGCGAGTAAGGTGTCAATCAATTCGTATTGATACCTCTAATCAAAAGAAAAACATACCATTCGAAAAATTAAAGATGGCGGCCAAATATTAAGAAAATTGTGTAATTTATCAATTAATTTTTTCATTCTAGAGAAAATAACAGCTAAATATCCTATGATGAAGGTCAAATATTTTTTGTTTAAATAAAACATGAGAATATTACCTACAAAATAAAAAAAATTTCGTCACAATCCGTCGAGTAGTTTTTGAATTATACGCATTACAAAAAAAGGGTGGTTTTAAAAGCCTTCATTGTACGTAATTTGATGCATTGTCTAATCAAAACGAATTCACTGATTTCAGTAATTTAAATAGGAAATGATTTTTCATGGTATTGTCATGATATGACGTCTGTGAAAACCGGCTTAGTGAGAGTTGAACTCGCGCATAAATTCGTACCGATACACACACAATTAGTTTTGGTCACAATTTACAAAAACTTCAACCTAGAATGCTTTTCGGAGTGGCAACAGGGAATTTCTAACAACTTTTGGAGGAATTAGAGAAATATATATACATATAATAAATATCATATTTTTCCGCTTATTCGTACTCCTCTTTTTCTTCTTCGTCCGATATGGTTAAACTGAAAGAAGAGAAAATTCATATTAAATCAGTTCAAAATATACCTAATATAATTTATAAACAGTAAGTAAAAAATTATATACCTTTCGTTTTTGCAGCTGCCTTTACATATGATGCATTGAACTGTGCAGGGTAGATTCACTCGCCGACACGTGCAGCGCATTGTTTCGCAGCCTTTTTTACAGCCGCAACGGTCCAAGTAAGACAACTCACGCCATATTTCACTGACTTCCGACCACTGCGGTACCCAGCTATCATTAACGTCTTCCAACCCTAAGAGGATGGTAATGGCACAGAGGCATCATCAAGAGTAAGGGCATTACCCCATAAGTGGCCCGCTTGATATACAACACGGAGTGCATGTTTTTGTAATGCTGCCAATGTTGGTGGGATATTGGTTACCAATTTATTTTTTGTTGCAAATAGTTCTTTGCGTACCAAGTTAACAGACGAATGTGTTGTTTGAGGATCATATAGGTAGCAAGTGAACTTTTCCAGCATGGCCATTATTCCTTCAGGAAGACTTTGTAATGGATGCGATATTTGTTTGAAAGCTGTTGTTACTTCAGGGTGTGATAACCACGTTTTGAAGCATGATTTCGTCCCTTTTGTATGGAAATAAGAAGTAGTATCACACCCTGTAAAGGCATGAAAACCACGAAGAGCAGTCGAGCTGTCCGGACCTAAAGTATTAGCTATTTTGTGAACTTCCACAAAACGGCGTTTATTTTCCGTTCTGGTCAATAGCCATAGCTCTTGTAGGCTGCTTTCAATTGAAATTTGGTGAAAATATGATATTAATAACACCAAAACGTCTGTATCCGATGATCTGATCAAAATACGCGTTATTCCCTGTTCGGTCATATCTTTAGCGTGAAGTACGATGCGGCCATCAGCTTCTTCTGCATGTGTTCCTATTTCTTTTCCAGATATCGTGGTACAAGTGTAGTTTGAGGAAGTCAATTTATTAGCAAGATTTGTCACCACATTAGCAGCATCAAAGTCACTTAGGAAGGCTTGCCCTAGAAAATGAAAACGCTCAGCTTTATTTTTTTCATTTTTCAGAAAATCTGACCAATCGGAAGGTAAGCTATTATTAGCAATAACTTGACGTCGAATGCCAGCTCCTCTTCCTTCTCGTTCTTGTCTTTTTAGGCTATTCGGCAGATAAAGATCCCATACTAGGTCTACTATCTTTGCATTTAATTTTTGCACTAGTTGTAGAACATGAGGAATGAGATCTGCTGAGTAATACTCTTGAAAATTTTTGGAGTTTTTCGGCCGAATCATTTGTACAAGTGCAGCTCCATCAAAGATTATTCCATAAAACTGAATGGGTACGCTTTCTGTTTTTTCTAAAGATTCTAGTTTTTCAGCAAGATCAGCCTTAACGCCTGAGCGAAGTTGCCCATTAGCTGACAAAGAAGGTGGGCATCTTTGATTTTCATATTGAAAAAAAGTGTCCAGATCAAGCTCACGTTCTCTTGCAACTATCAACTTTGTTTTGATAACTTGTAATATCTCATCAACATTCAACAGGTTACTCACGTCACCAAAGCTCGAGTCATGCTCAAGTGACTGCAACTGTGCTTCATAGTCTTATGCAAGAGGCTTATCAGGCGGAAGACAGTGATGGTCACAAAGATTTCGATATCTGGTTAGCAGAAAAATCTTCAAAATCTCCTACCGTCATGTTCTGGCTTACTGTTCTAAATTTGGAAGTTTTACTACTGAATTTTGTGAAATCTGTGAGGCAAGGAGACTTTACACTTTACAAAGAAAGCTTGAAACAAATGATGCCTTTGTTTTTTTCTTTTGACCATACCAACTATGCACGTTGGATTGCAGATTTTCTGAAAAATGAAAAAAATAAAGCTGAGCGTTTTCATTTTCTAGGGCAAGCCTTCCTAAGTGACTTTGATGCTGCTAATGTGGTGACAAATCTTGCTAATAAATTGACTTCCTCAAACTACACTTGTACCACGATATCTGGAAAAGAAATAGGAACACATGCAGAAGAAGCTGATGGCCGCATCGTACTTCACGCTAAAGATATGACCGAACAGGGAATAACGCGTATTTTGATCAGATCATCGGATACAGACGTTTTGGTGTTATTAATATCATATTTTCACCAAATTTCAATTGAAAGCAGCCTACAAGAGCTATGGCTATTGACCAGAACGGAAAATAAACGCCGTTTTGTGGAAGTTCACAAAATAGCTAATACTTTAGGTCCGGACAGCTCGACTGCTCTTCGTGGTTTTCATGCCTTTACAGGGTGTGATACTACTTCTTATTTCCATACAAAAGGGACGAAATCATGCTTCAAAACGTGGTTATCACACCCTGAAGTAACAACAGCTTTCAAACAAATATCGCATCCATTACAAAGTCTTCCTGAAGGAATAATGGCCATGCTGGAAAAGTTCACTTGCTACCTATATGATCCTCAAACAACACATTCGTCTGTTAACTTGGTACGCAAAGAACTATTTGCAACAAAAAATAAATTGGTAACCAATATCCCACCAACATTGGCAGCATTACAAAAACATGCACTCCGTGTTGTATATCAAGCGGGCCACTTATGGGGTAATGCCCTTACTCTTGATGATGCCTCTGTGCCATTACCATCCTCTTAGGGTTGGAAGACGTTAATGATAGCTGGGTACCGCAGTGGTCGGAAGTCAGTGAAATATGGCGTGAGTTGTCTTACTTGGACCGTTGCGGCTGTAAAAAAGGCTGCGAAACAATGCGCTGCACGTGTCGGCGAGTGAATCTACCCTGCACAGTTCAATGCATCATATGTAAAGGCAGCTGCAAAAACGAAAGGTATATAATTTTTTACTTACTGTTTATAAATTATATTAGGTATATTTTGAACTGATTTAATATGAATTTTCTCTTCTTTCAGTTTAACCATATCGGACGAAGAAGAAAAAGAGGAGTACGAATAAGCGGAAAAATATGATATTTATTATATGTATATATATTTCTCTAATTCCTCCAAAAGTTGTTAGAAATTCCCTGTTGCCACTCCGAAAAGCATTCTAGGTTGAAGTTTTTGTAAATTGTGACCAAAACTAATTGTGTGTGTATCGGTACGAATTTATGCGCGAGTTCAACTCTCACTAAGCCGGTTTTCACAGACGTCATATCATGACAATACCATGAAAAATCATTTCCTATTTAAATTACTGAAATCAGTGAATTCGTTTTGATTAGACAATGCATCAAATTACGTACAATGAAGGCTTTTAAAACCACCCTTTTTTTGTAATGCGTATAATTCAAAAACTACTCGACGGATTGTGACGAAATTTTTTTTATTTTGTAGGTAATATTCTCATGTTTTATTTAAACAAAAAATATTTGACCTTCATCATAGGATATTTAGCTGTTATTTTCTCTAGAATGAAAAAATTAATTGATAAATTACACAATTTTCTTAATATTTGGCCGCCATCTTTAATTTTTCGAATGGTATGTTTTTCTTTTGATTAGAGGTATCAATACGAATTGATTGACACCTTACTCGCTTAAATCAGTGCAACCGTTTTGATCCTGTAAATGTTTTAAATTATGCATCTGCCATTTTGGAAAATGGCCGTCATCTTGAATTCCAGTGGATGAAAATTGTGTTTCCTCGGACGAAATCATTTATTTTGGTCCCTAGTATCACTGTGCGAAGTGGCTTGCTTTCTGCATAAAATGCAGTTTTATTTTGCTAAGCCCTATGACTATAAAAAACAATCGTAGGTATCATCGTCGTGTGTACTCGCCGAAGTAAGTCGTCGTGAAGCAGTCACTAACACACTCTCGTCTTTATTCGCAAGTATCTTTTATTGCTTTAGCTGACATTGACGTGCGCAGGGTTGCCAGAAAGTTTTCATTCAAGTCGCCCATCTGTGATCGAAAGTCGCAAAATATTCGCAAAAGTCGCAAAAGAAATTGATTTTTTCTAAATAAAAATGCTGAGAAGAACTAAAATAAATTTTTGTATACTCTTTTATAATATAATAATTTCAGAGTCAATGGAAAACTCATGAATTTGATATATATCTTTATTTAAATAAGTGAAATTTATTACTTTTCACACTAAAAAATACAGAGTACAGCAGATTTTCATGCAGAATTTTTATGTATTAAATACATTTTTTTAGGTTTCACCTGAGGAATGAAAAGCGCCTAATTTGCGACTTGTTGCCCAAACTCAAAAAAAGGAGGATATCCATGAAAAAAATCGCCCAATTCGCGATCGCCCATCTGGCAACCCTGGACGTGCGCTACAACTGTTACGGTAGCTCTCCTTCCGTTAAAACAAAATTTCTGAACAACAATGTCGTTCACGAGCTGCAAAAGCTATTAATCTACACAAATAATCATGAAAATGTACAGATGATCCCCTTCTTGATTTCAATTTGTATACAAAAAACCGCTTTTTAGTGACGTCGGGCAAGGTGAAAGTAGGACTTGAACAATATAGCTGATAGACTTCACAACCTCTCCGAGATAAAATTGTGAAACTAATATTCCTTGATCCGGCATCACCTTACAATCTGTAATAATCTTCAAGGGTGCTAAGACCCTTTTTCTATCCGGGTTCAGGTCTAGGTAGAAATAGATGTGCAGGTGATGGTTAGTATTTATATTTATATAACTATATATAAATGTAAACAGGGTATTTAATTAATTTTCCTGTTGTTTTGTTTTTATAATCATTTAAATAATTGATTAGATATTCATCATTATAATTTTATTCAATCAATTTTCAAATAATTTTTTTATTTATTTTACAATACCTAAAATCGAATTGTTCAATGTACATTTTAAAACCTCATGCATTATTCATGATATAAAAAAAGTATAGGTATAACACTGAAAAAAAAAGTTACAAATAATGCGATAGTTACAACGCGGAATTGGTTAAAATATTAAATAATTTTGAAGTGTGAAGGTAGATTCAACCCTGTGAAAAAAGAACTAGTTGCAAGAAAATATGTTCTTAACAGGATAACAAGTAAAAATTTTCTTAATTCAAGAAAATAATTATTAAGTTTGATCGGATCGAATAGTACGCTGCAATTTTACCGTGCATTTTTTTTTTGTAAACCCTGTGATATATGAAATATATATCAAGGTATACTAATTTTAGTCCCAAATTGATAAGACTTAGAAATATTGATGCTATTATCAAAATTTTGGTATAGAGATTCATAAAATCACTCAATTAGTTCATTTCGAAATTAAGCGAAAAGAGATATCAAGCTGAAATGTTCATAATGTAGGTCAATTGGGTCTTGTAAATTTTGTAAACCGTAAAAGATAGAAAGAATAGAAAAGTTTAAATTTAAATAATGTTCCTTATAAAAAAGTAAAAAACGTTTGTTTGAGGGCGCAAATAAGGACAAAACTTTTGTGTCCATTTTATCTAAAACTATAAAAGACATGGAGTTGAAATTTGCAGGCTCTCTTCATGAAGGTTCCACATAGAATTTTTCCTGATCTCTGCTGTTCTTTTTGCCGACAAAAATTGTCCTCAAATTCGATAGACTACTATTCGGATATGAACAGTACAAAATATTATACTGAAATATAAAAAAATATTATTCAATATTTATAATTCAATAGCCAATAAATAAGTTTAATATTTTAATCTCTTATGATAAAAAATAAAAAAATTTTTAAATTGCTCTAATAACATCACCATTATTATTAATATAATACCTCGATAGTGCTTTTTTGTATCCTTTGAAATATTATCCTTTCAATTTTTTTTTTTTTTAAATACAAATTATTTTGTTAAATGCCATCCAATTTAATTTGGATAATCGATTTATTTAAGTTTAAGCTATAAACAATTTAAAATATTTGTTACAATTAATTTAAAAAAATTATAGTTTTTAAATAAATTATTTATTTTCGTAAACATTCTAATCCTTTGACATTTGATCGAGCTACATTCTAAATAAAGTCTAGCTATTCTGAAAGATTATCTTTTAAAAGCGAGTAAATACATTGTTGGTTCGAGAGAAAATGAAACAACTTTGGTTCGAGAGAAGCTGTCAACTTTTTTTATTTTATTTAATTAAGTATTGAGACCGTTGACTCAAAAATTTCTTGCCATTAGATTTTTTACTGTGAAGAACACAATAAGTAATTTGAATACATTCATGAAGTTATGACAAAATTCATCATCAAAGTTGAAAATACAGAACAAATAATTTCAACCCTAAATTTAAAATTTGCTTTGGTGCTCATACTACCTTACAAATAATAAAATACAATTATTTTTGAGTAAAAAAAAGTTAAAGTGGTATTATTTAGGAGTATAATTATAATATTATATATTTTATTCTCTAGCCTGTTTATATTATTTATTCCTTTTCCATATTCCATGATTTACCCTTCATTTTAAAGTTTATCCCTCATGTGCTGGGTAATGACGAAAAAAACCAAAAAAACAAGCTATAAGAATAATATTAAGATTGATTTTGTTCATTATGTAATTTGTTTATCATATCTGTAATAAAATTGCCTTTAAAAAAGTAAATTACTCATTAAATATTATTTAATATATTGGTTTTTGGCCATGGGTACTGCTCAGCGGAATTCTGCATGAGTCGAGTTAGTTAAAGTAAATTTCTTAAGAGCAGAAATATATTGGTATAATATTTTTATCGTAGAATTTTTTAAGTTTCATTTGAGTAAGAAAATTGTGTAAAAAAGTAAATATTAGAAATATATATTTTTGTTTTGTCATAAAATAAATCAAACTAAGAAGCCCTTTCCCTAAAAAAGCCTGTTAATTATACAATTTTACCTACAGCAACCATTGAAATACCTTTTACACTATTTTGTTTTGCAAGAATGAACTTTGAACTGATTTCAAAACTTAAAAGGAATAATAAGAAATAGGTAAGTAAGAAAGTGAGATATATAAATGTTATCAAGTTTTGGATACCAGACATAATTTTATAGATATTGATTACTTTCAATTAACCAAGAATATTTTAATATTAAAATTGTAACGTATTATAATTTATTAATATACTTAAACAGTTAATTATTGAATATTTATATATACATAATAATAATAACTTGTTGGTGGTGCTAACACCACCCAGCACCCAGCACCCAAACACCCTAACATCCTTACTTACTAATAAACTAACTATACATACACAATAAGACTACGTTAATGAACTTGTAAAGGTACCTTCCCTTATTTAAGAGCATCGGGTTCTCTCTATTAGACACAAGATGTTTCAAAAGGCATGATAAATAAAGACTTTTTGGTTAAACTGTACTCAAGAAAATATCGACTTGAAGCTCATTGTCGAACAAAGTGTAATTCTTCAGCACCCTTTGTTGGAAAAAAGAGGGTAGGGAAGCTTCTTGATCGAATCAGCTTACAAGTTCTTGATAAGAGATTCCCAAATAATATCATTTTGAGAGAAGTGGGATTGGTAAAATAAAAGGAATGGTACTCAGATCTACCCTTCCCGGCCCGGTACTTATGCGTCTAGAATATTAGCTTCTCAATGAATCTTATTTGGGAAACACACTACCTACATTCTGACTAAAAACCTCCTCTACAATCATTCCTCGCAAGTTCGGGGACAACTGAATTCGAACCGCATTAGAATTACTTTAATCCAGGGTGTGTTACGCTTGTTATGACGTCTGCTCTTGTTATTCTTCTTTTCCTAGGATTTTATCTTGTAAAATCCGCAACGAGTAAGCTGAGATTCTCGACCCGTTTTCTTCACGTTCTAGCATGTGGACTAAGCTTGCCGGGTAGTCAGCTTTTCTTTTGGTTCCTGCGGTGCTGGCTCTATAGTGCTTCTAACGTACGCATACGAAAAACGTGGGCTCAGCATTGTTGGTTTAGTTCTGTGAAAAATTTTAATGTTTTTCATAACCATTTTGGCCATCGTTTGCTCATATCAGGGCAAATTAGGGCAATTATCTTGACTCTACTATATCTCCCCCAGCTTTTTATGTACACAATTTTTCGATATCCAAGGCTCCTACTTCTGTGATCTTACTCAGCTACCACATGTCTTACTTCAACGAGAAAAAAGAACTTCTCTTCAGTATGTAACATTTGACTAGGAAAAATCTACTGGTTGCCTTAGATTATAAACGTCCAGTTAATTTTGCGAGAAAGATGCAGAATCTTTTATTTTCTTCGCAACGTTAATTGCGTGGAAAGACGTTTCAGAAAATATTTTTAACTCAATTAAATTTTATACTCAACTTGGAACACTCTGTTTAGAATGTTTGGTATTTGCTTCCTTACTTGTTTCGTTCAGTCATTCAATGTGGCAACTAGTATGGTGGCAACCAAACAGATGTGTGGTAGTATGGGCTGATGAAGACTAATAATATTGGTATATTGAATGACGTTCAACGTTTTGTACATTAATTTATAGAAGTTGTTTTCCTTTTTAGTTAATGATCGATAACGTGTACACTTTACGTTAGGGAAAATATACACATAGCTAGTATACAAACATACACACACACACACACACTCATAGCATTTAGTTCATTAGAGCCAAAACCTATTCGTAGGTATAGAGTATATTTATTCACTTTTCTGTTCAGTCACTGTATTAAAATATTAGTAGTGCCTTCTATGTTCTTTTTTTATAGTAAAATATGGTCTATTTTAACTATTTATCAGGAATAGTTTTTTTTTAATGAAAAAAGTTTGAATGTTTAAATGAATAAACGGAAATGTTGTTTGCTTGCTATTGGTAAAATCAGTTGACTATAAATAGAACTACGATATTAGTATTAAACAGTTTTCACTGGTTTCATCTGTCGTTGAATAGATAGACGTATATCAAAAAAACCATAGTAATTAATAACAACACTGTTCAAAGGTATGAGTTAATGGTCTAATCAAAAATAGCCTACTCTGATCATTAGATCTCTGCTCAAGTTTTTATGATGTAAGATTGCTTCTAAATTGCCTACTTTACGTCACTAGTGATTTTACAATAAAAATTGCATTAAAAAAGACTGACTTCAATCTTCGCTTTGAAAGCATTAAAAATTTCATGGGTCTTGACAAGGCATGGAGAAGCAAGCGTCACCTATATGGTGGTAGCAAAGATACTTAAAAGTTCCTCTCTTATAGTATGTTTTGAATCAAATAGAATCTATACCATTTTTAATTGTGTCTAGTCTTTTAAGTCACTCCTATGTGATTTAATTCGCAATCTTAAATTGGATTGCTTAAAGCATTGCGTTTTAAAAGCCTTTTGAATTACTGCTAAAATTCTATCTCATACTTTAAGCAAGATTAATATACTACAATGCCACAAAAGCAATTATTTGCTCGAAAAACTATTTCCAAGGTTTATTCTTCCAAGGTATACCTAATTCAATCTTCTTCCATTATTTCTTACGAAGAAGATGCAATATCACTGTGCCGGTAAGAGCAGCACTATAATTCCATATAAACATTGTAAAACTATCCTCATTAGGAGGTTACGAGAGAGCAAGTAAGGAATGTCTCAAATCTAATGTTTGTCACCCTCGGCGTCGTGTCGGCAGACAATGAACATGAGATCTGAGAGATTCTTCACTTTTCTCCCTAGATGTGTCATATACTATTTCTCCCCTTCGGACGGGAAGTGTTTACTTTCGTGTCGCTCTGCTAAACGAAGTTGACACTTTTCGCCTTTGTCGAGCAGAGAAATATTATACACACCAACGGAAGAAGTAAAGAATGTCTCAGATTTCGAGTTCCTTGTCGCCCGAGCCAAAGCCAAAGAGACTAAATTTCTGTTCTCAGTTTGTAACCTTTTTATCGTAAGATAAAATCATTACCACCTAAATTATGACAAAGCTCACAGTCTTAAAAACAAACATCGCTTCATCGCCTCAATCGTATTTAGAAATAAGAAAACCATAATATATGCAATAAGTCTCTCAAAGAATATCGAAAATAGAACCGTAACATTTTATGGATGAATCAGTCAATGGATGCAAATGGTATGTGTACAGATTGGTACGCTTGGTTGTGTGCTCATATTTATGGTGTAAAAAAAAAACCCAGTACGGTAATTAAATGGATCTAAAAAAAGGGAAATATATAGATGAACAATATTTTATAGGCAAATAACACCATCACAAACTGACTAACTGGTTGTAGGATAAACTTACAGGCAAGCTAAACTTTATAAGGGAATCTTCTATATAGCTCATACAGGATAATTCGATTGTATCGATGAAAAACACGCCTTGTCAGTTTGCATATTCTGAACCAAAACCTGGCCTCACCCGAGACATTAATTATGTTTTTTGTTTCTGAAAATAAATGCCTCTTCTAAAATAAGTAACTTTTCAAGTACGTACGCGAATATTTTTCAACATGGACAGAAAAAATTAAGTAATTTAGAATCCTCGAATTTGAACTTTTACTTTTAGTGAAGTAATTGCACCCATAAAAATCAGTGGTCAATGCTAATGAATGAACTAAGTTTGTCGTTAACCTATCAGCACCCGCGTTATGCGTATTTGGATTTTCTTGCACAAATATAAATGAAATGAATAACCCTGTATTATTATATCATGTACATGTATTGTATATTGTTACAACGTGAAAACGAACACACTATCACAATATTATATTCAACCCCTCTTTGGGTTTTCATTTTAAAATATTATCGTATCATTTTTCATTTCACTTAAAAAATTGTTTAATAGATTTTTCACGGATAATAAAATTAAACGTGAGATTCTTTCATTCTCACTGGTGGTGTGTTGTTTCACAGTATATAATATATACTATGAGAAAGTATATTACAACATAATTATTTTTGGGTGTTTATTACAGGTCTAGAGCCAGAGGAACTGTTTGTCCTTAAGGACGTATATCTAAAATAAAACCAAGTGTTCCAATGAACTCTTAATTATATAAATGCACTCTGTCTTTTATAAGCGGGTACAATAGAGGATCGGACTAAATTTTTTCTATCACAGATAAAGAATTCTCACTAGACGTGCAGAAAAGTTAAGTTGGTTTTTAAAAATGTTTACGAGTATGCAAGATATGAGCGTTTGAAATTCCTAATTAAACAAAGAGGAAGATACCCACTAGTGACGACATAGAGATTTGAGTGGATATCGCCATAGAGATTACATATAAAACTTTGGTTTGGTAAAAGGAGATGGGCAGCCATTGAATGCAATCTTTAATTGCTATAACTTCTACATTTTTTAAGCAATTTTAATTTCAATTTTAAATATTGTCATGTTATCAAGCCTAGTTTTACATTTTTATGCGTAATACGGTAAATTCGACATCAGAATAATCCCCTATTTTTAATAATTCTTACAATGCTAAAATTAAGATGTGAGCAGTTTTATAAAGTTTGCGTTTTTAACATACAAATCCAACTGAATTTTGCGATTAAGATTTCAGTGCCATCACAATGTCAAAAATACTAACCATTGACAAATCAGATGGTTTTTGCTTACTAATTACTTTTTGCATTTGGTTAAGTCAAGATTAAATTGCAGTTTTTTATCCAATAATTTCGACAACATAGAAACAAAATAACAAAAAATAAAAAATTATTATTTATTCAAATAATTATCCTCTTCTAAATTTTGATAGTGGCTAAATTTTTTACTATTAAATTTTTTTGAATATTTTGAGAATTAAATTACCCTTTTCCTTAGAGCCTTCTCCAAACTGAACCGATTTTGAGGATCATCGCCTATTTTTTAGTTGTTCCGGGTACGAAATCCTAAGCTCGCACTTGAAATATAGCATAGAACACTATTCACAGACAGGCAGGCACAAATTACGATTAAACTTATAACACTCATTTTTTAGTTCAGGGGTCAAAAACTTCTGATGGGCATTGATGTAAAGAACAAGAATTTTATAGAAGATTTCTATTTTTATTAAGATCTGTAGCGTATCTGTTAGCTGGAAAACCCATTATAGATAATTTTAATTCAAGATCCTGACTAATGTTGCTCATTTACGAACCCAACCCCACTTTTCACGTCCTAACCAAATACTACACCCGGCCCTAGATGTAAATATAAGAAAGTATTTTATAAGATAATTATTTTTTGGATGTTTATTATATTTATAGCTAAATTGAAATCAATGTACCTTCTATCAACTCTCAAATATTATTTATGTTACTTTATGTTTTTTTACTGAAATTTATTTTTAGAACACAGTTTTATTTAATTTTAAAAAGATTATTAAAAAGTTAAATACTTTTCATAAAATCGTCGAAGAATTATTACTGAAAAGAAAAAGGGTTTTATTTCTTTAATGTTAATAACTTTTTTCTTACTCTTTGTTTTTTTAAAAGGAAATGATTTGAAACAAAAAATTTATTTATATCTCTTAAAACGGAAAATGAAACTAGAATTTCATTGTTGATCTCTTTCAGGTCTGAAAAGACTTTTAAATTTCTTTCAAAACTTTCTAAGCAATTCGAACAGTTATGAAATGCACTCGATTTTTGCAATTTTTGGGTCAAAATAACCTTATATTTTTTAAAGGGATTGTAATGAATTCAGAATCAAATTTACGAAATTTGGCAGAAGAGTTCCAAGCATTATAATAAAGATATTGGATTGAATTCTGAAAACCATATTCACCACGGCCTGGCGATCCGATTTGTATCGTCATATTTTTTAAATATATTTCAAAAATCATTTGATATTCAAATCAAGAACAAATTTTGATTTATGTACTTCATTAAGAAACTGTATGTAGGAAAAGAAAGATAGAAAAAGATGAACCGAAAACCGAATAGAAATAAAATTTAACTACGCATACATAATTCATTCATTCATACAAAATGATATACAGTTCAGTAATTCATCATAATTCATTTTTAATGCATCGATTCACACGGTATTTTCTAAGGTATATACATATTTTTGGATAAAATAATTTTGAATGTTTGATAAATATAATATTGAAAAATATTTCCATTTTAGGAGCTTGTATCTTTAAAAAAAAAAATTAAAATATATTATCGGATTTTTAGCTGAAATAGGGTATTATCGTTAGTCAAAAATAAATAATGAAATTTGAAAAAAGTTAAAATTTATGTAAAAATATACTTAAATATTCTGATTTGGAGTCATAAAAGCACATTTTTCTTTTAAAATATTAAAATTAAAAATCGTAATTTTTTAACCGTGTATCACGTGACCTAAAACGCGGGCAAGCCCTGCTGTGATGTCATATCAGTATGAGCCATAGACCATCAGTTAGTTCAGTGTAGACAGCTGGGTATAATATATCCATAGATAATGAGTATTTATATTTACTATAATCAGATGTCTATGAATTTATTTGTCAAACTTATCTGTGTTATTTCGTATAATGATACCGATATTACGTCATCAAATTGGTTGCCCGCGTTTTTGACAGTTTAAAAAAGGTTTAAAATTTAATTTAAGTTTTTGGCAAGAAAGCGTGTGTCTTTTTCCGAAATAAATTTTTGGTGGCTTTTTATTAGCAAAATCAACATTTTAAAGTACATTTTCAAAAATATTAGAATACCCTAATTGCATATAAAAATATATAAATAATTTTTTTGAACTTTTTCGGTTAACACTTTGGAAGTCGACCTAGTGCCAATGTTGTTTTAATCCTTTGCAAGATTTTTGACATCTTACCGATACTCATTTTATTACATGACGAAGGAAATCTTTTTTACTCTAGTGATTCAAAGTGTATCCTGTTATAAGCTTTTATTTAACCTGGAAAGCTTGTATTTATTTCTATGTCAAAAAAATGTAAGTAAGTTTTTTATTAGGGTCAAATTTTGAAACTGAACTTTAAAGGACTTATCCTCAACCGATTGAGCTGAAATTTTCATACAAGTATAGTTTGGGCAATAATGAATATATATTTAAGTGACATATTTCTAACTCCAGTATGGCGGACTAGTTTTTTTTTTCTGCACCACCCAAAATATGGGTATCAAATGAAAGGGCTTGCTGTGAGTAGTACGAATAACATATGCATATCAGAGTACAATGCATTTTTATGGTAAGCAAAGACTTATTTTCCCATCGCTTCCACCATATTTGTCATGCATTCTCTTTTTATTTTTCAGTTATAAATATCATAAAAATATTTTTTAAACGACAAGCTTTTATTGTACTATGAAATATAAAATAATTATACTCATACATGGATATTTGTGAAAACTTGAAGCTCGACTAAAAGTCTCAAAAAATTGAGTTGCTTTATTGGAAGAGACGTTATGAAGGAAAAAGTAGGCGTAATGGTATAATACAATGCGTCATGATCTCTATTTTGCAAGAAATTTTATTTTATTTTTGTGATTTTTAATTAAAAAATTCGAAATACGCCTGATTCGTAATTGAACTGAAAACCAAAATGATAAAAAAATCAGCGAGTCTAAATATTTAGAAATCTTTTGATCCGAAAAATCTCAACAAATATATTAGTATGATCAAATTAACTTTTTGAATAATTTAATTCTGAGTTCGGAGAAAAAAATTGAATTTAGTAGATCATTATGATACAAATTGAGGAAACTAAAATCTAACATTTTTTGATGGTCGGAAGGGGTCCAAAAAAAATGGTAAAGTGGCCTAATCCGGTCTTTCGCGTCAGACACCGTCGGATTGAGTTAAAAATAAAAAAGTGTTTAATAAGCTTAGGCGCCGTAAAAAGGCGAAAAGAATGAGCTGCGAATGAACCCGATTGGTCCATCGATGTCCCCACAAATTGCAAAAAACCATCGATTTTGCTCGAAATTTCAAAACTTTATAGCTCTTGTTGTTTTAAAGATTCAAAGCTGAGATTTAAATGGGTTGTAGCTTTTGTACCCATGAAGTATCACACACAATTTCAGCAAGATCGAATGTATACTTTTTGCAAACCGCAGCTGAATGCAAAAAACAGGGCTTTTGTAAAATGGCCCTAAAAAAGTTGGGGTGCGGTAACGCGCTATTTTTTTTACGCGATCATATGCTTCAATAGATAAAGTAATACCTACTAAAGTGTCAACCTCTCATCTTAAGTAAAAGTTACTAAAATATTAATTTTAAATTACTATTATTTTAAATTATAACATTAAAAATAGGATGGAAGTATTGGGAGCAATTATTAAGACTATAATGTCACATAACTTCTGTCTCTTAATAATTGCTCCCATTACTCCCATCCTATTTTTAATGTTGTAATTTAAAATAATGGTAATTTAAAATTAATATTTTAGTAACTTTTACTAAAGATGAGAGGTTGGCACTTTAGTAGGTATTACTTTAACTATTGAAGCATATGCTCGCGTAAAAAAAATAGCGCGTTACCGCACCACAACTTTTTTAGGGCCATTTTACAAAAGTCCTGTTTTTTGCATTCAGCTGTGGTTTGCAAAAAGTATACATTCGATCTTGCTGAAATTGTGTGTGATACTTCATGGGTACAAAAGCTACAATCCATTTAAATCTCAGCTTTAAATCTTTAAAACAACAAGAGCTATGAAGTTTTGAAATTTCGAGCAAAATCGATGGTTTTTTGCAATTTGTGGGGACATCGATGGACCAATCGGGTTCATTCGCAGCTTATTCTTTTCGCCTTTTTACGGCGCCTAAGCTTATTAAACACTTTTTTATTTTTAACTCAATCCGACGGTGTCTGACGCGAAAGACCGGATTAGGCCACTTTACCATTTTTTTTGGACCCCTTCCGACCATCAAAAAATGTTAGATTTTAGTTTCCTCAATTTGTATCATAATGATCTACTAAATTCAATTTTTTTCTCCGAACTCAGAATTATCTAAAAATTGACGCCATTTTTTTTTATTTGATCACACTATATAATATAAAGTTTAGTACTTAAGATTGCATCAAAATTTTATCTACAGAACCATTGTAATATAATTCATTTCCGAAATGGTATTTATTTTCGGAACATGAAAATACCAGATTGTGCTGTCTGTATAAATTATATTGTCATAAATTGAAATTTTATATAATATTATTTCACCTTGAACCTTGAAACATCAATAATTTGTTGCTTCTAAAAATACTTACCAATGTGAATTTGTATTACATCAATCAAAGCTTAAGCCAATGAAGATCAATGTAAAGAAAATGTAATAAAATTGGTAATTCTTAATAGAAAATTATATATCTTGGTGAGCAACTGTATAATAATCTTTTTTACACCTACACAGAATTATGATTATTTTCGTGCTGTTAATTGTTTCGCTTAGAAAAAAAAAACGAAATAATATTTATCTGAATTTTATCTCTGATGTGGAAATTATTTTGACCTGAAAACATCAAGAAATATAATATATATAATACACATGATATCAGAGATGTAACTGATGTAACTAACTTGCTATATAGAATACCTTCAAATATAATTAAAAACGTTATGGTGGAATCAACCTTCTGTGTAGTATTCCACCTTCTGTTATCATTGAAAAGATATAACACAAAGTAAAATATACTTGACATGCTGAAGACAATCATCAGTGGAAAAAACATAACAAAACATGAATCAAACCAGAATGTTGTACACTGTGAATGGTATGGGCATGCAAGATGGATAAAGTCCAGGCTTTGTGGAATAGTAACAGTTAAATTGGATAGTTTTTGAACATAGGTAATATTAGAGTTTGGAAAATACGCGACAAATTGTCGTTAGCCTGTCAGCACTCGGTAAGAGATTTGCTCATGCGTTCTGCATTTAAGCTCCGAACTAAAGAAAAAAGGGTGTTATAAGTTTAAACGCTATGTGAGTGTGTCTGTCTGTATGTGACATCGTAGCGATTAAACGGATGAACCGATTTTAATTTTTTTGGTTTCTTTTGAAAGGAAATTTAACGGAGAGTGTTCATATTTATGTTTTAACTGCGAGTTTAGGTTTCCATAAGTTTAGGTTTCCATAGTGGCATCGTAGTGCCTAAGCGGATAAATCGATGTTGACTTTTTTGGTTTAGTTTGAAAGAAAATTAAAGGGCAGTGTTCTTAGCTATATTTCAAGTGAAAGTTTAGGGTTCCATACCCGATAAAACTGAAAAGAGCTTAGAGTTTTGTACACGAATAATTTGTCCGGGGTTTTTTTAATTTTGTGAATTTCACTTAAGGCTATAACACATTTTTATATTTAGCGAATAGAAGATGATTCCTGAGAAAATTTTGTTTGTTTTTGTTTCTGAACAGTGAAAGGGATGCTAGCAAGGAAACCATTTCGCACCCCTTTGAATGCTAACACCTTCAACATGTTGCTCTGTTTTACTCAAAGTTTTTTCAGAAATATAACATTCCAAAAAACGTCGTTTTTTGTCTAAACTGCAAAGACCCCTTCAGTTCAACTAATTATCTATCTTGCCCGACCATATCCTTCATATCCAAAGCTTTCCATCTTCATAAAAATAATTTACACAAACATTATCTTAGTAGTGGTTTGGTTAGGTTATGTTTCAGTAACATAACCTAAACAGATATATATGTTTGTTGGTATAGTTAGTTAGTTAGTCTAGAACCCGCTACCTACTAATATTATCTTGCGTGATAATTGAAAATTTCTATTTTATTTATAATATTATATAATTAAATAATCTTATATAATTTCTGAAGACAATATAATGTTGTTTAGTTGTTCTTGTTACTTGTTTGTTTATATATAACTGTTATATTTTATATAATATGAACTATTATATAACTATGTTTAAAAATATATTATAATACATACAGGATGATCAATCATATTCGTTTCGCACTGAGTTGATTTTATATAAGAGGGTTGATTTGTATATAAGAAGATTGAAAAAGGAAGATGGTCACCCGATTAGAACTATACTCCTTTCGTTATAAATTATGTATTACAAAAGTACAATGAAGGAAAAAGTCATAAAATTGTATTTTGTAATTTTTTTAATCCCCGATTTAAAAAAAATTGGTGTGTGCCTGTAGCATCGTAGCGCCTAAACCGATGAGGTCTTCTTTGTTTCGTTTGAAAGGTAATTTGAAGGGGAGTGTTCTAAGCTATATTTCAAGGGACAACTATAAAATAAGCGGTGATCATCAAAATGGGATCAGTTTGGAGAAGGCTCTAAGGAAAAAAGAAATTTAATGAAGAGTGTTCTTCGATAAATTATAAGTGCGAGTTAAGGGTTCCGTATCTGAAAGACTTCTCGGGGGATTTTAAAATTTTTCTAAATTTCACTTGTTTCTATTTTTCAATTATCAAATTATGAAAGCAGACATATTGTTTTAATATTATTATTATAAAAATAAATTTTATATAAATTATGTTTAAATTTAACATATGTAGTAATCAAAGGAGTATTTGTGTGCCTTGATTGAGATAACACGTTTAAGTCAGTGCGCCAAAAAAATAAATTTAAAAGTTGTGAAAAATAGTTAATATTAAAATATTTTATGTGCCTAGTGTATGAAAAAACGTTGGTGGATTAAGTGAAATAGTTGGAGAAGTGAAATTTTGCTCAATTTTGCTCAATTAGCGATAAAATATATACTGAAATTATAACCTATTATTAATTACAGTTGACAATTGTCAAGAGAAATAATAACAAATTGTAATTAAAAACAACAACAACAACAAAAAAATAAATTGTTCAACAATTGAGGAATGAAATAATTTTCGTGGCAAAACTTACTAAATTAATTTCATAATTAAATATTGTGGAAAATTCATTAAGTTTAAAATATAAAATCTGTTTAATAAATAATAGTAATTTATTTAAAATAAAAATAAAATATATTCATATATAAGATGGATAAAAAATTGGATGACATTATACTATATTTAAAAGAACTCAATAATAAAATAGATAAAACCGAAGAAAGCTTAACCAACAAAATGAACGAATTCATGAAAAAGAACTGCGAAGAACTTAATGAAATAAAAGAAGAAAATAAAATGTTAAAGATTGAAATTCAGGAACAGAGTAAAAAGATTGCGGAATTAGAAAATAAAAACAGAAAAAATAATCTAGTTATTCTTGGACTTGATGAAACAGAACAAAATTCTTATGAGCTAGAAAATACAGTGAAAAATACCATTTCGAACAAATTGAATATTAGTATATGTAATAACGATCTAAACTATGTAACTCGATTAGGAAAAAAAGGAGAATCAGCGCGACCAATACTAGTTTCGTGTACAACATGGCGTCTCAAAAGAGAGATAATGAAAAATAAATGGATAGTGAAAAACTCCAATATTATTATCAAAGATGATTTTTCTAAAGAAGTCAGAGAGGAAAGGAAGGAGTTGGGAGTAATAATGATGCAGCTCAAAGAAAGTGGGAAACAAGTCAGCATTAGAGGAACTAGTTTAGTAGTGGATGGAAAATGGTACACTAAGGAAGATCTAAAAAATCTTAAATTTAATATAGCTTCAGATGATTCAAATGTGAATAAAAGACAACGAAGTGAAGAGTACGAAGTAGGGCAAAATAATAATGCGGAAAATCAGCAAGCAAAAAAACCAAATATTAAAGAAAATATACCGAAAACAATGGATAAAAAAGGCGACAAAATAACTTCTTTTTTCGGGCAAGGTGGCAGCCGAAGCAGAAATCAAAGCCTGTAGTAATACCCGATGACTCGCGAGAGCACACAAGCAGCATCCGACAGAAGGCAATGGCAAACCACTGTCGTATGTTGCCCAGGACGACCACAAAAACAATTCATACGGACTATGAGAATCTGAATACAATGAAATACAATTTAATTGATAAAATTGGAAAATACAATGGTAAGGTTGATATTTGTAAGGATGAAAAAGGAAAAAAAAGATTATCTGAGAATGCTGTAGGAAGCAGGAATTTTTATGGGGAAGTTGAGTTTGAAAACAATTATTGTAAAAATACAATTAAGATTGAAAATAGAAATGTGTTACATATTGGTACTTGGAATGTCCGCAGTTTATTCCAAGCTGGAAAATTAGACAATCTGTTACTGGAAATGGAAGAAAATAAACTGGATATATTAGGTGTATCAGAGGTTCGGTGGACTGGTGCAGGAGAAATTTCCAAAAAAAACTTCACCATAATGTACTCAGGGGGGACAACTCATTTCGGAGGTGTTGCAATCGTAATCAGCAATCGGTTAAAATCTAAAATAATTGGTTCTGTTTATGACTCCGATCGCATTATCATGATAAAATTAAACACAAAACCCGTGTCTACTAATATTATTCAAATATATGCACCTACCGCTGACAGTTCTAAGCAGGAAAGTGATATCTTCTACAACAGGCTCGAAAATATAATTGCTCTAACAAATAACCGTGATTGTACTGTTGTGATGGGTGACTTCAATGCAAAAATCGGAAAAGGTGAAGATAGACCAGCGATCGGACCATATGGACTTGGCAAAAGAAATTTAAGAGGTGATACTCTAGCTGAATTTTGCAACGCCCATGAACTTATTGTTATGAATACTTGGTTTGAACAACCTGTAAGAAGACTATACACATGGAAGGCTCCTGGCGATACACCAAATAAAATAATCAGGAACCAGATCGACTACATATTAATCAGCAGTAGATATAGGAACGCCATAAAAAATACTAAAACGCTACCTGGAGCTGATATTAATTCGGATCACACTCTCTTGAGTGCCAGAATGGAGATTAAATTCAAAATAACTAAAATGAGTCTCAAAAACAATAAAAAAGTTAATTTGGAAAAATTGTGCGATGTAAATTGGAGTGATGTTTTCCAAAGTAATCTTAAGAAATATAATCAGAATATTAGCGATGAATCGAATTTAAATGAAAGACTAATGTCTTTTATTACAAAAATCAAATCCGCTGCTGAGGAAGTGTTAGTCGACCAAAACATCGAAAAGAAAAAAGAATGGATGACCGAAGAGATATTAACCCTAATGATAGAAAGAAGATAACTTAAAAATAACGCTACCCAATATAAACTCAAGAACAAACAAATCAAAAACAAAATAAAGAAAGCAAAACAAGCATGGCTAGATGAAAAATGCAACAATATAGATATGTATGGAAAACTTAATAATCCACATAAATTGCATAAGGAAATTAAGAGCATGTGTGGAATATCACGTACACATGTAAAAGGCAATTTAAGGAATAAAGATGGCAAGATCTTAACTGAAAACGTGGAAATTGTCAATAGATGGCAAGAATATGTTGAACACACCTTCAAAGATCAAACGCGTCATGCTTTGCTGGTGGAAAATACCACTAACTCTCCATATCTACCAATATTGTTAGAAGAAGTTGAAAAAGCAGTTGAAGAACTTGGAGTGCGTAAAGCCTGTGGAGAAGATGGAGTTTTTGGTGAATATTTAAAGTGTTTGGATTCAAGTAGCATGCGTGAACTTCAAAATTTATGTAATGAAATGTATCAGACAGAAGATGTTCCTAAAATACTACTTGAATCAAACTTTATTTTATTGCCAAAGAAAATTAACGCTAACGAATGTTCGGACTACAGAACTATCAGTTTGACATCCAATATAACTAAAGTTTTCTTAAAAATCGTGTTACGAAGGATAAATACGAGCTTACAAGCTGAAATAGGACCGACTCAGATGGGTTTTAAAAAAGGAGTGGGTACTCGTGAAGCCATTTTCTGTTTAAACATTTTAGTGGAGCGCGCTATCGAAAACAATTTACGAGTATTTGCTTGCTTTATAGACTATGAGAAGGCATTCGACAACGTCTCACACGATATTCTTTTTAATATTCTTAACCGATTATGTAATGATAAAAAAATAATTAACATCTTAAAAAAATTATATTGGTGTCAAACAGCTCAAGTTACAACTGGGTGTGGCAACACTAAGGATATCAGAATTGAAAAAGGTGTTCGCCAGGGATGTGTTCTTTCTCCAATATTTTTCAATGTTTATGCCGAGTACATCATCAACGAGGCTATAGAAAAATTGGATATTGGTGTTAAATTTAACGGAGTTCGAGTGAATAATCTGAGATACGCAGACGACACAGTATTATTGAGTTCTAGTGAAGTAGAATTGCAAACTCTCATTTCCAAGGTGGCTGCAGTTAGCGAACAGTATGGCTTAAAACTTAACATTAAAAAAACATCGTGTATGGTATTTAGTAAAGATCCTGTGCAGCTTAACGTAAATATTGTTTACAAAAACAATAAAATAATCCAACCAAACCAAACCAGTTACTTGGGGAAAATTATTACCTACAATAATGATCAGTTGTTTGAAATTAAAAAACGAATTGCAATTGCTAAAACCAATTTTATGAAATTAAAAACTTATCTAACTAATCGACATATAAATTTCAATAACAGATTTAAAATGCTAAAAACATATATATGGTCCGCTTTACTCTATTCTTGTGAAACATGGGTGCTTAAATATGTCAGTGAAAAAAGACTAGCCGCGTTCGAAACATGGTGTGTTAGACGTATGTTAAAAATAAAGTGGACTGATATGTTAACAAATGAAGAAATTTTTGCTCGTGTAAATTACAAAAGGTGTTTAGTGACGGAAATTAAAAAACGAATTGTGGGTTTTTTCGGTCATATATGTCGTGGCGAACAATTTGATCTCGAAAAGCTAATTTTATTTGGAAAATTGGAAGGCTGGAGTTCAAGAGGAAGAAAAAGAACAACATGGCTTTCTACAATTAAAAGATTCACAAATATCACCAACATTTATGAATTAAAAGAGACAGCCATGGATAGAGACAAGTGGAAAAATGTGGTCTCCAACATCCTGTAAAGGATAAGGAACTTTTATATATATATATATAGTAATCAAAGATCAGTATATATATATATATATATATGACCAGTAATCAGAAGCAACCGAAGAAATCAGTAGCTTAATTTTTTCAAGAACAAAAAATTTTCTATTCATTTTTATTTTAAATTAATAACTATGAAATATAACCTTAAAAAAATTATTTTATCGAGTTAACTAGATCATCCCATAAATATCCATATAAATTCAAAATTATTAAAACATTTTGCTAATTGGTTTTCATCATGTTCATAATATTATGTAACAAACTTAAGTGTTCTTGGAAATAATAATTAAATATTAAAGAAAAAAAAAAAATCATCGACCGTAACATGAATCCACTTTGAATGGATGCACAAGATATAATACCTACCTACGCTCAAAAAAATATTAATAAGCCACGTAAGAATATAAATAGCAGAGAGGTCTTTAATCAGATAAATGAGTTGGAACTCTCATCTGCACCTGGACCTTGAGGATACTCATATCAATTGTTCAGAATACTCTGGTAATATTTTAGGGTGGAACAAACTAGAAAATGGTATCCGAACGATTTCTGGCCGATAAATGATTTAAAATTTTAATATTGAATGTCTTAAGGATGTGTGAGCGTGTATGATCAAGTAATTTTTTATAAGGGGTATTAGGTTTTAGTCAAAATTGCTATCTTTGTCTTTTTTTTAAAATTATATAATAAAAAAATTTAATTATATAAAAAAATGAAATGTATTAATGTCAGATTTTTCGAGAATTTCACCCAGAATACGCATACCACATGAGTAAGAAGAAAATTTCTAAGTATACGTAAGGTTTTGTCATCATTTTCAAGGAATAAAAGCACATGCTATGCGTTAAAAAATAATTGAAAATAAAATTAGATAATTAAAAAAATGATTATTAAAAATTAGTTTTAAAAACATAAAATGATATTTATTCATATATTAAAAAACAATTATCCTCAAAAATATAACAAGTATGTTACAAGGAATACATAATGGAATACGAGTTGTCTTTCAGAGCCGATTATCCAAGAATTTTGACTTCAATAATACTCAGAATACGAATGCCACATTACACACAAAAAGAAGAAAAAGTTTACAAAAAATTGAGGTTTTAGTCAAAATCAGCTATCGTTTTCACTTTTCTTGTTTTAAATTATATATTAAAAATATATAATTAAAAAAAAATGAAATATATGAAATCCGATTATCTGAGAATTTTACCCGGAATACACATACCACATGAGTAAGAAGAAAATTTCTACGTAGACGTAAGGTTTTGTTATCATTTTCTACGAAAAAAAAGCACATGCTATGAGATAAAAAATAATTGAATATAAAATTACATAATTAAAAAAATGATTATTAAAAAATTAGTTTAAAAAACATAAAATTATGTTCATATATTAAATCCAATTATCCTTAAAACATAACAAGTATGTTACAAGGAATACATACAAGTAATACGTCATATATTATACATACATAGTATAGATAACTACATACATAACATACTCATAGTGAGAGAATATAGTGCTAACGAACATATTTATTTACCAATGAAGATGTTTTAGAAAAGTTATCTTGCATACATAGAAAGAGGTACATATAATGTTCACTCACTACGAATGTAGCTAACTAACCTATCTATAGACATTTAATGTCTATGAACTTTAAGCGGCTCTTGCAATACTACAAATAATGCAAGTCTTAAGGATGTATGAGCATGGTAGCACAAATTTAAAAATAGATATTTTCTATTTTGATGATAAATTTATATTATTACTTGACGATATAAGACGAAAAGTAAGAATAAAATTTTTCGACATCTGGCTTAATTTTCAAAATATCGAAAATTGAAAATTTTGTTTAATTATTTAGCTTTCGATATTTCGAAAACCAAGACACATATCGAAAAATTTTATTCTTATTTTTCGTCTACATTCATGAAGTTATAACAAAATTCATCATCAAAGTTGAAAATAAGATAAAAATAATTTCAACCCTTAATCTACCCTGCTCTTACATCCCTTATATGGACGGAGACACTTAGTTTTTTTCTTTTCTAATTCATTGCTAATATGTTAACTTTCTATTAAAAAGTTTTTTTTTAAATTTGTTTTCATTCATTCCAAATGAAAATTATCAAAAACTTAAATTACCAAAATATGTCGTTATTTGAGATTCCTCCATAAGAGCCAATGTATTTTATATCGATTTTTAATGACTTTTTTCTTAAAAATTTGCACGGATACCTAAGCTGAAATTTTAACCACATATTCTTTGAGTAAAAGACTACCTACAAACAAATTTTGAGCCTTTAAATCAAACATTGTTTTCATGCTCATACATCTTTAATGCTCTAAATTATTAAAAAATTTGCTTTAAAGATGTACGAGCACCAAGGCAATTTTAAATAAAAAGCTTGACTTTTATTTAATATGAAGTTGGATAAGTCTTAATCAATTCTGAAAATTTTAGGGGGGCCTGCCCAATTATATAAAGAAATAAATGACTTCAAAAGTAAGCATATTTACCATTAGTTTTATGGTAAAACGGTAGATGGATAATATGTTTTCATAGATTTCTATTAAACAGGTTGGTGAAAATTAAAAAAAAGAAAACTCTTTAAATTAAAGTTAAAACTAATTAATTGAAAACAAAAAAACCGTTTTGCCCGAATAATTCTGGCTGTATTAGCACGGTTGTGGGGACGCAAATTACAATAAATATATATTATTAATTTCGATAGTGACTTATGTTATTACTTGAAATAAGATAAGACGAAAAGTAAGAAGAAAATGTTTCGATATCTGGAATAATTTTCAAAATATCGAAAATTGAAAATTGACTTTCAATATTTAGAAAACCAAGACAAAAGATCTAAATTCATGAAATTATAACAAAATTCATAATCAAAAGTTGAAAATAAGGTACAAATAATTTTAACCCTAAATTTAAAATTGTTAACGTGCTCGTACTACCGTAAGTTTCTTGTCCGCTTCTTTTTTCAGTTTAATACCATACCTACTAAGATGAATCAAAGCCGTCGCTTATTGTTTGGATAGACATTTCGATAGGACGGTTTATTGCTGATTTTAGGAGTCTCGTTTTTGGAATGACTTATTCGATGATAAGTGGACTGATGTCATGTTTCTATCGGTGTCTTAATTGTCAAAATTAGTTTAGGTATTTGAATCCCACACGGGAATAGCGAAAGAAGACATATGTAAATGAAAAAATTGATTCTGAAAAATTTGAGTGTTTTAGCTAAAGTCGGTGAAAAAAGTACATAGAAGTAAATAACTTCTGATTCTCCTTGAAATGAACTTGCTTTGATATACACATAAGGCAGCCCGAAAAGTTTTTTAGTCATCTCGAAGATTTTGGAACTCAAAAGTGCCAAACGGGTTATTTTTATTTTTAACTTTGTTTGGAAAATGCTTAACAGAATAGATTGCAAGTTCACAGACCCATATAAATATGTAAGGATAGACATTACATCGTTGTCGGGGGCTAGAAGTGTATTTTCAAGTTAATAGTATTTTATTATGAAATTTACTGTACATGAAATAATATTTCGCTGAGCTTTGCCTTAAACTAAAATATATTTATGTAGCAAAGCACAGTATATTGTAATATCGTTGTATGAATATCTCTCTACCTAGTGTGAAAACTCATTCAGAACTGTTCGCTACATGATTTCCGCAGGAAACGTTACAGAACTTAATTATGAGTGTGCAAATTGCATGTCGAAATATTCATTTACCAATATTAATAAATCTCTTCTTGATTGTATATATATATATAAAACAAGCCGTGATGAGTTCGACCTTTTGAAGCCTTACCAAAAGATTTCTGATTCTGTAATAGACCACCAACCTACATAAAAACCACTGAGATTATATCGCCGTTCGACTTTTTAAAGGTTGTCCGAAAATAACCGGAAAAATTATTTTTATAGAAAACAGTTTTTTTATTAAAATTTGCAGTATAGAGTTTTGAATAGAAAAGTGTAATCGGTAAAATTTATAGCATTACTCGTATAATTTATAGCATGCAAAAATGCAAAAATGTTAAACCTCATGATTAAGGCTCTTTTTACAATTGATGAAGATTCACTATTTCCAACAATAAAAAGCCGTTCTTTTTTCCTCAAGTCCACCATTTTAAAAATCCCTAAATAGCTAGCTACTACGTTGTCGTATCTGTTTTATTGTCAACACTTGATCACGCAAACGAGAAAACATTCAAATCTTGCGTTCGTTATCGGACAGCCTTTTTATGTGTATTTTACGACCTCACATAGGAAAATATTCAGTAGCAGGACGTAATCTTTCACGGAGGTCGAAAATATTTGATTGCACCGACTGCTTCGAATTGACATACGTTTACATTGTTATTAACCCCCGAATAAAAAAAAAGGGGTGTTATGTTTAACAGCCATGTGTGTTTTTCTGCCTGTCTGTCTGTGGCATTCTAGTGCCTAAGAGATAAACCTATTTTGATTTTTTTTGTTTCGTTTAATTTAATTTAATGGAGAGTGTACTAAGCTATGTTTCAAGTGCAAATTAAGGATTCCGTTACCGAAATAGCTAAAAAATTGACGATGCTCTTCAAAATAGACTTAGTTTGGAAAAGGCTTTAAGGAAAAGCGTAAGTTATTGGACAGTGTTCTTAGATATGTTTCAAGGGAGATTTAAGGGCTCTGTACCCGAAAAATTTGTGGGGGGTTTTTTATATTTTGTAAATTTCACTTGTTTTATTAGGAAGATCACAGCCCAGATGAAAATAATCATTTGCCCCACATTCAATAAAGTAAATCCGTTTCTCCGTTGAATCACACCTTAAAAATTACAATTTTCTTAATTGCAAAACTGACAACAATTAATTTGTGGATTAGGGGGCGAAATAAAAATTCTCCGAATTCGTGTATTTGAAATTTACAATTTTGATAATCAATTTTCTACACTAACGTAAAAAATTAATTTCGTTTTACGGGATGATCTCAATAATTTTCAATCAGAATAAAGTTAATAAAATACATTATGAGTTTTATATATTATTATTACCTACCTAACAAAATGAAATTGTTAGTCGAAAATTCTAGATTGGGGGAGAGTTGAGATTGTTATACAAATAATAAATACAACAAAAATATAAAACAGAAACAATTTAGGTGTGATTAATATGGCTAATTTTTATGACATACACACAAAATTCGTGTTTTGTGTTTGTTAACCCCTTTTTATTTAATTTTATTTGTTTTGTACGAAAATTTCCATTCAGAAAATTTTTTTTTTTTTTTGTTAAATAGATTTTATGTCACGTAACTTTTTAAAATATGTTAAACTTGTCTTCATTAAAATGGAAATTTAAATGCATTTTAAAAATATGTTTAAAATAAAATATGTGATGATTTTTGCTTTTGTGAGGGTGATTTATTATATACAGCATGGCTCATTCAACTTGAGAGGGATTTTGACTCTTGAGAGAGATTCGTGTCAATTTCACGATTAGGCTTGTAGTTTCTTGAACCTTGCCAAAAAACATACCTGAGATTCGAAAAACCGTGCAAAAATTTAATTCGATATTTAACTGGCCCGTGTCATTCGCATAAAAACTACATCCCGACTAGAAATTTTCACGTGCTCCCACTTGGGACCCAGCTTGGTTGCCCAATTGGGACCCCAAATTGGGCTGTAACGCAGAAACTTATTTGGGGTGGGGCGATCCCTATTGGTTCCCGATTGGGCAGTCCCTATAGGTTCCCGAATGTGCAAGCCCTATGGGTTCCCAATCGAATAATCCCGGTCTGTTCCCGCCTAATTTACCTTATTGTAAATCATTTGCCCCTTGTTAATCAATACAATCATGATGTAGCCTATAGCTTCAAATTAAAAATAAACTGAAAATTACCAAGCAAATTTTTTATTTATAAATTTATAAAAATACAATAGATCCAGTCAATAGAATGATCATTTTTTTAAACGAAGAAGACGATGGCCATCCCAATCTCGAGCACCTTGTATCACTGTTGTCATTGCCTTCAAAATTTCTTTATCGTTTAGAGGGTTTTCGAGACTGGAAGCTAGTTTTTTAATAAAGACATCTATAATAATTAAAAAAAAAAAAAAAAATTATTAATGAAAGAACTATTTTTTTTAATAATTACAATATAACTTGTGATCGAAATTTTTACCTTGTATACTTGAATAAAAACTAGTGCGGAGTTGTGTTTTACGACATCTTCTGATCTGTAGACGTCCAAGTTCACATTTTACATAACCTCAATCTCCAATTGACATTTTCAATTACTCACAAAATGTTCGTTACACATATGTCAAAATAATAAAATTCAATTAAACGTAAATGCACTTAAAAAATTTTATGATACAGTATGATGCTGAATTTTTATAAATTAAAATACCAAAAAAAAAACTATAAAAATTCGAGTACGATTCGTACTCGAACGTGTGTCTCGATGTGTAATGTGTTTTTATTATGACAAATAAAAAACTTCTCGTAGCGCCATCTGGTGAAATGTTTTAAATAAATAAAACGCGGAAAATTCAAAAATGAACAACTGATACTTTTGATGCAAATAGAAGGGAAATAGGAATAACAGAATAATATTAAGAGAAAAAAATAGATTATGTAAAAAACGAAAAGTTTATAAATACTCAAAGTACAGAGTTAAAATTGAAGTAAAGCGTTTTGGATTAAAACTTTTTTAGGGAAATTATTTTTTTCTAAATTTACTAACTATAAAACTATTTACTTACTATAAAAAAATAACTTAAACAAAAAAAATTAATTGAAAAATTATGATTGTTTTTAATAAAGTAGGAAATTTTTTAAATCAATTAACTGTACTAAGATTAAGAACATATATATTTGCTTTATTCAAAGCAATCAAATTTTTCAAAATCAGGTAAAAATAGAGTAAAGATTATTTAATTTTTACACCGGGCTATCCCAACGTGTTCCCAACCAGGTCCCACTCAAACAAAACCGTTGTGTTTATCATTTAATTTAATTTGGGCTTTCCCAATAAGTTACCAAATAGGCCCCAGTTGGGAAAAACTATTTAAAATCGCCTATTTTTACATTGGGCAATCCCAAAAGGTTCCCAATTGGATCCCAATTGGGATAGACCTAATTTAATTTATTTTGGGCTTTCCCAATAAGTTACCAAATAGGCCCCAGTTGGGAAAAACTATTATAAAATCGAACATTTTTACATTGGGCTATCCCAAAAGGCTCCCAATCGGATCCCAATTGGGATAGACCTATTTGAATTTAATTTGGGCTTTCCCAATAAGTTACCAAATAGGCCCCAATTGGGAAAAACTATTATAAAATCGAATATTTTTACATTGGGCTATCCCAAAAGGCACCCAATCGGATCCCAATTGGGATAGACCTATTGGGCCATGCCCCAACAAATCCCAAGCGGGCCCCAATATAAGTACTGGGACAATTTCTAGTCGGGA
Organism: Chrysoperla carnea; assembly: GCF_905475395.1. Lineage (NCBI taxonomy): Eukaryota > Metazoa > Arthropoda > Insecta > Neuroptera > Chrysopidae > Chrysoperla > Chrysoperla carnea. The sequence goes on from NC_058337.1 coordinate 133,204,481, forward strand.
TTTTATTTATTTATATGGATTGCTTCGAGTAATTGACCCAAAAAAGATATAGAACTTTTGAAAATATCTTAAAAGCTACCCAATCGTTAAATGACCCCGATTTTCATATCAATTCGGAAAGAAATTGCATACAATTTCGGAAAATACGGAAAATTTTAGGCCTCTTTTTTTGGATAAAAATCGTTTTTGATAAGAATTTTAACTAAAACAATACAAAAATCAGATCCATTTGACAACTGAGCAAATGTCTATTGAGATCAATATTGTCGAAGCAAGTAAGCAACAATCTCAAATATAGAGATCGACAAAAATAATAGTATCTACATGTGGTGACCGGCTAGTAGCCGAGCTGGTTGCGTCTTCACTTGCTTTGACTTCAAGCTGGGAGGTTGCGGGTTCGAACTGTCGTTGCTTGGATAAGAACGAAGTAACCGACTGCACTCACATCATAACAATTAATGGTATATTCGGATGTTATTTAACAAATAAATAAAGATTAAAAAATAATGATATGGGCGGCCTCTGTTATAGACGTGGTCTGATAACAACATCTGGTGACTGTCAAATAAGGTTTGATAGATAGTTGCTATTTTAGTAGATAGTTGCTAATATTTTTTATAGAATAAGTCAAACTTATCAGTTGGTCAGATGCGTTCGTTAGCCAATCAGTTAATGGATTACTCTGACAATTCGGCCGACCGATCGGACACGTTGTTTGTCAGATCATTGAGTTCTTGGTGAATTATTTTTAGTTCTCTTAAACCAGGCATCGGCAAACATGGCTTAGAGAAGTCCCTCAGACTTTTGTATATTAAATATAGTGAGACAGTCACAACCTAACTAGTGACCACAAAAAATACGGGTAAGACAGAGAGGCAACATTTTTTTTTACTATCTCATTACTATAAGAGAAACTGAGATAGGTAGTTTATGGCACACAATAAAGTTATAGCAATGGTGACTTCGGCTTTAAATAACTCACTCAGGTCTGTTTTAGAGTATTTGAAAGTGCATATTTTGATTTTACCATTTTTCATAGACCATATATCTAATTTAATTGAATAAAATACTTTTATATAATAACAATAACTAGCCCCTTTCAATTCCCTGTCCCTCACTCCTACAATCATTATACTTTCAGTTGTTATAAATATTATCCAACAACAACTATTGTCTATTATTAACATTAACCCAACTGTTAATGCTACGATTATGATTATCATTATTATTATAAGTATTTAAAATGGTTTTCATAAAAAAACATATTGTTTTTATATTTTATGAATAATAAATTTAATAATAAAGTTTTTGTTATTATCATTATTATTATTATTATTATTATTTTTGTTTATTTAATATTTATTATTTATTATTAATGATGATTTTCCGAATAAAAGTGGAAAATAACACCAAATAAATTATTTTTTAAATCTTTTAGACCGTAAGTTTATACTAGATTTGAAAGGCGTATTTTCTTGCTTACGATATTTATATTCTTCTTTCGGATCCTTTTTGGATCCTAAAGTCTTATATAGACTTTAATTTAGATTGAATTATCGTTTTGCTTGAGTTCAAAATTCGGAAACAAAAAATTGTTTCTCAAATTTTACATGTTTTTCGAAACATACCCCTTAAGAAAAATCAAAACATCCGGAAAAAATATTTTGTCGCCCATTATAGTGAAAATCATTTTTCTAGTCCATTTTTTTTTTATAGATCACTGAAAATTCAACTAAAAACACATTGATTTGGTTCATAATTTTAAAAATATTTCTGGTTTTAGGTTTTCGAATTCGAATATATGAATCCGAAAGTGTTAAATGGACTGTATTTTAAAAACTAAAAACGTGGAATTAATTTAAATTGGATTTCTGTTTTGTTTGGGCCCAAATTAGCTTGAAAAATGATTTTTACAAAATTCGGTCACAAAAAATATTTTTCTTTACCTCCTCAATGAAATCTCTAATTTTATATTGGGAGTTTTTTTGAAAACCTCTGGAATTTTAATTCTTCTCAGTCAAAGCTGATACAGTTTACTGCCGACTTCGAGATTGAAGCGCGAAAATAAAACAGCTTGACCGACGATCTACTCACGGTCGATTTAATAATGTTCAATTTTTTGTAAACAAATTAAGCAATTCGATTTTTATACAAAATTACAATTTAGTTGCTTGTAAACAAAATTTGTATACGATATTACAATATTAAATGAAATTAGAATCTACTTTGCATAATGGAACTAAATATAATACAAAATAGCGTAATTTAAAACGACATCGAGCAGTCAAACAGGTAGTTATTAGCAAGTTTAAATATCTTTAAATATGTAGCATTAACTAAGACTGGATTTTTGTTTTTCGAAATTTCGTGAGTGGCTTCATTTCAGTGTAACCTACAACATTTGTATTAACGAAAACTTTAGAAATTGGGCCGTTAACATAATAAAACATATACTCGTTAAACAGACATGTTTAAGGCGTAGGTCGGAGAAAACGGCTCATGAAACATGTAGGCCAGTAAGTAAATTTAATTTTATTTATATTTATTAGACAATTGTGTTAAAATTAGCCGGTTGTTCATAAATTTTCATACCCCCGTTATTCCGACATGTTGGGGGTGGAGGTCATACCAAACGGCCCAATATTTTAGTAGGCCACTATTATTCTCTCTTATTATATTCACAAAAAAAAAAAATGAATATACTGGCCTACATATTTCATGAGCCGTTTTCTCAGACCTACGCCTTAAACTGGACTTTTTATTATGAAATGGCAAACTAAATTAACCTCAAAAAAAAAATTATCTGCTGTCAAATCGGTTATCATGCAAAAAAATGGCCATAGATGTGAACCACTAATAAAAAATATCCTTTACTCCCATTAAGGAGTAAATTACTCTTTAAGTACAGCGATATACTACCTTCAAGAAAAACATTTATTTATTTTATAAACATACCTGAAAAACACCGGATATTTATTCTATTGTGAAAATTAATTTTCCTTGTGTAAAATTACAGTTACACATAACAACATAACATTTACAATTTACTATACCTATAAAGTTATAGAAGTATATGGTAAACTAATTATTTTGTATAAGTTAGCGTGATTTTATAAAATTTCTGACGTTATCGCATTGCCAGAGAGAATTTTCTATTGATTTTAGAGAGTTCTAAATGTAGGTATAGGTGTACCTCTATTTATACAGAGTGTTCTATTATTGACTGCACAACTATTGCCTCCTGAAAAAGCTGAAAAAAAGTAAAAAAGAAAATGTTCTTTACCAAATTTGGATCTGAGGTCTTATTTACGAGATAATGATCCTGCTCTTATTATAATCAATTAATAAAAAATGCATTCCCCAAAATCAAATCCATCCAATAAAACAATACTTAAACAGAGGGGGTGTTTTATCATAGTGGAAGGAGTCTCTAAATGCAAAATTATTACAAAAAACCACTTCCACTATCATAAAACACACCGTCTGTTTAAGAAGTGTTTTATTGGATGAATTTAATGTTGGGGAATGCATTTTTTATTAATTGATTAAAATAATATTAGGATAATTATCTCGTATATTAGGCCTCAGATCCAAATTTGGTAAAGTACACTTTTTTCTTGTATTTCTGAGCTTTTTCAGGAGGCAATAGTTTTGCAGTCAATAATAGAACACCCTGTATATGTTCAAACTGAACTCGTAGAATAAATGCAGTTTGTTTAGTATATTATAATAACAATCATATAGTAATAATAACTTATATTTTACTCTACAATGTGTGCCATTTATACAGAGTATTTCATTGAAATTTACTACATACTACTCACTTAAAATCGACGTCTTACTGTTTTCAAATGGTGCAGCGTAAGTACAAGCTTTGAACGTATCAGGGTCTTAGACAGGGATGCTACTTGCCAGTACTTTTTCTTCTGCTGTATATAAATGTTATGTATGATTGGATGGATAATATCAGCACTATGCCTCTTTGAACGCAGATGACGTTGTACTGACTTCAAAAACCATCGGTGGAATGCGGCGAAGTCCGAAAGAATTGTAAGAATATTGCGTGATGTGAGAACTTGGTGTGAATGTAAAAAAAAAAAATTATGATTGTGAGTAATGGGCGAAAGTGCAGTGCCAATGAGATATGGAAGTATGAAGAACATCTGATGGAAAATGTCAAAAATTTTGAGTTCTTGGGTCTAGTGTTCTCGTGTAACGGAAGTTGGAATGACCATGTGACTTTTGATGAATGTAAAATGTTATGAACTACCGTAATATAGTGTAAAACAAAAATAAAAGGCTGTAAATAACATGTGTGAATGAGGCAACGTTAGTTAAATAACATTGAATGAATTATTGGATGATAGAGATTGGATAAAACCTTCAAGTATATAGAGTAAAGTTCGCAAATTGTGTTCTTTCTTCGAAACTCTATAGGTGACTATAGATAGACAGCTTGATTTTAAAGGAACAACTCATGGACAAGTTTTTATTCTTAAATTCAAAGAACTGTAAAAACAGTAATGTTTATTCTCAGAAAATTGTACTATTGAAAGATTACTATTCTAAGAATTTTATGCAAGCAGTTTTCGGAATAAAATCAATAATTTAAATATATGATATTCTTATTAAATTCTTGCTATAATTTTTCTAGATGCTGTTTTTATTAAATTAATTTTTTTTCTTTTTTAAATTATAGTATATTGAAATATTGAAAAATTTTTACGAATCATTATGTACATTTGTAATATGTGTATCAATAATAAAGTATAGAATACATGAAACATGTACAGAACATATCATAAAACTCGTAGGAAGACGTCGTCGATTTTTTTGTGTTGTTAGGGATTCAATGCTATTTTTGTCCAAAAATGCTTATAATTTAATTGCAGCCCAAAAAAGGAACCTTTTTGGACAAAAATGACGTAAATTCCGTAGTGTAGTGTAGCTTTTAGACCCCAGATGCGTGATCAACGACCAAAAAATTCTCCGGAAAGAAATTCTTGCAGCAAATAATTCGCATAAAAAGTTAATTTTTTTAATTAAAATGCCACTAATTATGTTTTGAATTGTGGTTTTGTTGAATGTAGAGCTCATATTCGTGGGCATCAACAAAACAAAACACCCTACAGTAAATTCCGAGGGAAAAATTCATTTTATAGCCTGTTTCTTGTTTGGGTGATTTGTAGGGCGGAATGGCGGGTTGAAACTTCCTCAAATTTCAAATGAAGATAAAGATAAGTGGTGATGAATATTTGATTCAAAAAAATTTTACAAACTAGTACTCTCTTGCAAGTTTTCAATATTTTACAATCTTTTCCGGCTTATTTATCTACTCGAATAATAGTTAATATAATCAGAAAGTATCAACAATACAACAAGAACCTTACACAAAACAACTATACACAATACTACTATTATTTTGCTTTATAATACCTAACAATGTATGTAAATAGACCGTGAGCCCATGCTTTTATTTGTCATTTTAAGCTTTGAGTCATGACTCGATTTCGAATTAATCGAAGCATGTAAGAAGCTTTCCGATATTTAGATGAGTCATTGATTTTATTCAATGTAGTAACTACTCGCTTCGAATAATCTTCAATTTTTAGTTTGCTGTATAAATATAAACTTTTTGGGGGTTTTGAAAGACACAGCCCCGAACTAGAAAATTAGAAAAAGATTCCAAGCCTTTTTTTTATGAGGAACGGCTTTTGATCGAATTCTCTGATACTTTGGATGGTAGCAGCCTTTTATCAGTAGCTCAAAAGTCTCAAAAGACTCTTTTCCGTCTACCAGTCTACCAGGGCATTATGACTATTGCAGAAGCTTTCACAGTTTCCTCCTTTGACGAACTTACCCATCGGAAGTCCGCTATTTTCAGATTCAAGGGACTCTTGGTTTTCTGAAACAGCTTGAAATGGTTCATGAAAAGCCGGGGATTAGACAACCTACTTTTTTATCTCAACCAAGGACAGCCACTCTAACGTAATCTAATCTACCAGGCATTCTGAACTTATTATAAAATATTAGACTTACGAATGTTAACCAAAAACAAACGAAAGATATTTCGCTTCATTCTAGACTTACAGTCGATAATGTTTTGTTACGGAAGGTATGTTGGTGTACAGTGCAGTGGTTAGATAGCTTAGTATAGCTTACCTTCCCATATAGTAACTTTGTACTGTTATTACCCATAATTCATATTGAATTTATTTTCAACATTTCATTCGTAAATTATTTATAAAGTAATATATATTTTAGTTGATTCTTATCGAATAAAATTTTATTATTTATAATGGTTAACATGTATGTTTCTAGAAAAACACATAGAAAACATATGAAAACATGTATGTTGATGTAATACTATTACCTAATGTATGTATATGTAAGTTTTATTTTACATAAAATAGAAAAGAATAATTTTTTATTAAATTATATGAAAGTGGAAAAAGGGTGTAGGTATGTATGCATTCTATAAAATATAAATATCTATCAAGTTCCATGCAAGTCCAATGTTTTTGCCTGCGGAATTAGGTAATCATATTCCGAAGAAAAATGATACATGAATTGTCAATGCAAGAGAAAATGATTTATCATAAAATAGTGCAGAAATCTGCAATTTTGTATAGCTTTTGGAAATATTAACAACTGAGAAAAACCATGACGAGATTTTAGCTACCGCTTACATATTGAAAAATGCTCATTTTTGACATGATTTAAAGGAGAGTATTAAAATTTTATTACAAAGCATAAAGGTTTCAAATTCGATCATTTTTCGCAGAGATAGTTGTTTTAAATTTTGGTAAATGTGTAAGTAACGATAATGTGGGTCCAAGGCTTGTCTTTTTCCAAATTAAAGACGATTTAATTTGAATTCTATATAACCTGATACGAGCATACTCAAATAAGGCTGTAATGCATTTTGCAATTCGATTAATGACGGAGAGCTCGTCGAAATCAATTTTCAATTTAAAAAATGAGAAAACACCATTGAAATCGATTTATTTCAATTCATTGTCGAATGTGGTCTTTACGCGATGGATAATAATTTGATTTTCATGTTGGTTTTTTTATGGGTTTCACCAACTTTATTTATTATATTTATATTTTCCCAAGTAGCACTATTTATGTTAGTTTTGTTCGTACATCCGAAAAAGCCCCAAATAAACTCTAAAAATACCAAAGCAAATATCATTCTTTTTAAATCCGTTAAAAACTATAATTTTGCAAATCAGTAAATCAGTTTCTGAATTTTGGTTCTTAAAGCAATTTATTTTTAGAAGGTGTAAACTTTCCGTAGATTGGAAATTTTCTTCTGAAGGCACTTACGATATTTCTATCGTTGTGAGAGAGAATATGATATCTAAGAAAGAGAGGAAATATTGTTCTTTAAATATTAGTCTCATTATTGCAATAAATTTGTCAACGGTGCAAAACGGCACGGCTTTAACAAAAGAATCTCAAATTATCTGCCATCCAATTGGCCTACCAGTGCATCACGATAAATGTGGGAGCTTTCATAGTTGGAACGAGGAGGGTCCGATGCCTCATCTCCTCTCTCATTGTCCAGATCTTGGCATGAGGGAATGGACTGATTCGCATATATTACTCATCTATGCACACGGCATAGCAATCAGTCAGCACATGGTCACAGCACAAAAGAAAATTGTGTAACGTTGCCCTTTGTTTATTGTTTTTTCGTAAACTACAAAGTAGCGCCAATTTGTTTATTTACATTTTTATTTTGTTACAAATTTACTTTCTATATCAAATGCTAACGGAAAATCTTCTCAAATGTCTTCTAACCAGTATAATTTTCTATCCTATATTTATTAAATATAGACAAATTTAGTAGCAACTAAGAGAGACGGTAGAAGTTTTTACAATTTTTACATCTTCATTTCGTTAAAAACGACTTCTTAGCAATATTTCGTGCAAGAATAATTTTAGTCTCATGTCGTTAAAAATACCGTTTTACAGAATGTAGAGATTCATCGGCTATAACCTGAACCTTTATGGATAGTTTTTACTGATTGACGCATTTAAATTTGCAAAATTGGATCATGGCCATATTTGTGACAGCAAAAATTTTTAGGTCGCCGCCTTTTAATTCTTTTAAAAAGTTATGTTAACCGTACAAATAAAATAATATTAGATATGAAAACATTTAATATTATTAAAAAGCAGGAAATACAATTTTTTGATGAATGCATGTTTTATGCTATTCACATGTCTTCATCCCACTTCCAGACTTCATTACCAGTATAATACATTAGTTGGACAGTGACAAGGCGATAGAGAACATACGAACAGGGGAATCTGGTCGTTCGTTGAAATGAACAGTATCTACCCATAATGTTATTGAAAGCTTTTTCACTTGGGACAAATAGTGATGGTTTTACATCTGCATCGAACGATGATGATCTGCATTACATGAAACTTTATAAATATGAAACTATTAAATTTTATGCATTTTCCAATAATATATTGGTCAGTATTAAGTTGTTTTTTTTTTTGAAATAATATTGACCTTATAAAAAATAATCGAAGTTGAATTTATTTATGTTATAATTTCTACGTGCATAAAGATAAATACGGATATCCGGCTAATTTATTTAGTTTATGCTAAGATATAAAAATTTATTTTGCAAGATATTATTTTTCTAAATTTTAGAAATTATATAGGATTATTTATTGAAGGTGATTGTTTCCCTACAGTATTTTAAAAAAGTTTTAGTTTATTGCACGGTACATACATATAAACCAAATGCATGGTTTGTAGTCAAATAATGTGTTATTTTTAGCTTTACAATACCACGCAACAACAAAAATATATAATATACTAGCTGGGAACTACCCGCTTTGCTGGGCAACATCCCCCACTTGCACTACTCCCTCCACATTTCCTTGCGTTGGATAACAGTTTTGTAATGTATACGCCATGCTCTTTTATTTGATACCCCACTTAGGTATATTTGTAAATATTCGATATTTCCTTCCCACTTTCTCGCTACACCTTTCTACCCTCCGAAGGTTAAAAAAATTTCTAAATGTAATTTAAAACATTCTGACCAAGTTTTGAACTATTAAAAGCCATAATTGAAAAATATGAATTTTTTATTCATGAACACCCCCGCAACCCTCCTTGTGGATGGAATTTCGTAAAATCCGTTCTTAGCTGACCTCTACTTGGCAAAAGGAATATTCCTGCCAAATTTCAAGTCTCTAGGCCTTATAGTTCCAGAGATATCGTGATGAGTGACTATATCTATAGAAAGTCTCCTATATATTTATAGAATTGTGTGCAAGTGATGCTTATAAATTTAATAAAATAGATATCGCTCTTCAATCATCAATACTCTAATTATAGTCGTCTCTGTTCATCAAATGAGGGATCTTCGATGAACTCATAATTAAATTTATATTTTGTTTTTATATCATCGACAACCTTATATTTTTATGGTATTATTTATAAACTACGCTTTTTTGATATAGAAATATCCTTTTTTTTATATGCGTTTTCGAAATATTGACAAAAAATCATTTTCCTTTCAAAATTTCAACATCTTGAGTCTAGAAAAGGGCGCTTTCCCGGCTGTGAGTTTAATGAGAAATTGTCATTTTTTTACATTATGAAAAAATTAATCAAGAATTTAGACAACCCAGATTAAAAAATTGCTTTTACTCGAATTTTTTTTGAAAATACAAATGTTAATATATATGAAGTACACATTTTTTTGAAAGACCCTGTAAACATACAGTGACATCCATTTGAATTTGAACTCTTATCCAATGTTGAAAGTTTGTAGTATAAAATTGGAAAATTAAAAATCAATTAATAATAAACCGTTTTGAAAAGTTTTGATCGATTAGGTGTATTAATATCACATATGTCATATTGCTTAAAACAAAATGAAAAATCGTGTGAACATTTGATTAAAATTTATGTAAAACAGATGTATATTAAAGTAAGTATATTAAAAAAATATATATATAAAGTAAAAATAAGTCTAATCTACTAACAATCTAAATTTAAACTAATTAAATCAAAAAAATGAACAACAATCTATATAAATAAAAATATAATCTGTTATGTATATTAAAGAAAAAAAATCACTTATTTAATCATATTTTATATCAAATTTAAATTAAAAATTCATTAAAGACACTTTTGTATATAAAAATAATGTATATAATAAATTTTTTTTTTTATATATAATATTTATAATGTATGTTATAATGTAATTTGTGTAAAAGGAGTGAAATATAATACTTTTTATGTATATATAAAGAGTTTCTTAAATACCGAAGTAAGTATTATTTTAGTAGCAGCTTTTCCTACTACATATTGCTTAATACTTGTACAAGAATACGTTTTTTATACCTTCGATATATGAAATATATCAAGGCATACTAAGTTTAGTATAGGTATTCATAAAATCTCCCAATTAGTCCATTTGAAACTGTCCGCCCATCTGTCAAGACATTAAAAGTGAGGATGAGTTCGTAAATGAGCAACATAAGTCCAGGTCTTGGGTCCCTATAAGAACCCATCTTATGAACCGATAGAGTTCCGTATAGAAAAAGAAACAACTTGTTTTTGAAACACTTTTTCTAAAACATCATTGTTTACCCGTGAGGGCGCAATAGTATGTATTATATGAGAATATCAGTAATGTGTGTGCGAATACCTTGGGACCCAGTGATTAGGGATGAATCATTCTTGTTCTTGTTCTAAGTTCGTGAGTGAAGAAAAAACGATATAAGCGTATCCCCATGTGCTATAGAAAACTACTTGCATATGGAAGGAAAACTGAACTGGTATTTCTTTCAATGGACATTTTTGAGCTTTTTATATCACAAGCTACTTACAATATTTCAAGAACATTTGTATTTCGCTTTTTTATAAAGTGAGAAACACACTATTCTCTATTACTGTAACATATAACAGAGTTAGTCAAGAAATAACCTTTTATCGCATTAACAATGCATACACAGTAACAAAATTACGGGATTGGCAGTAAACGCATTTACTTGGCTGTTGAGCTCTTATAACTTTTTGAGTCCACGAACTTAATACTAAATTCTAGAGAATAAGTACTTGAAAGCTTGAAATTTTCTTGAAATTCTTCAGAAATTCTGAGAATTTCTTTCATCACGAGAGCAAAATTGTAAGCAAAAAACTTCAATACAATAATTACGTAATCCATTTTTAATTAGATAGTGGATTAAAAAATGAATTAATATAAAATTTTAATTGACTGAGTTAATTGTTGAAATACCATGTATAGACAGTGTTGATGAAGCAATCGTTTATTTTTTGACGTCACGTTAATAAAAAAGATATCCACTTTTAAATAGCTACACACACACTGATATTCCCATATTAATGCATACCATAAAATTTGCATCTAATAAGCGCCCTCGTGGGTAAACAGTGATGTTTACAAAAAAAAATTTCAAACAAAAGTTGTTAATTTTTTATAAAGAAAATTTTTTGCATTTTAACTTTTGTTCTATCTCTAACGGTTTACAAGATGGGTCCTACGGACCCAAGACCCAATTGACCCATATTGCTCATTTACGAACTTGACCTCAGTTTTTAGGTCCTGAGTACGCTATAAAAATTTCATCTTGATATCTCTTTTCGTTTTTGAGTTATCGTGTCCACAGACGGACGGACGGACAACCGGAAATGGATTAATTAGGTGATTCTATGAACACCTATACCAAAATTTTTTTCTTAGCATGAATATTTTTAGGCGCTACAAACTTTGGACTAAACTTAATATACTATGTATATTTCATATATACATGGTATAAAAAGAAAGAATATTTAACACGCGAAATATCTGACGCATGTGCAGAATGCTCGAAAAATTCTTTCATCACGCGCCAAAAGATTTCCAAACGGTTGATGCGAGTGCTGATACGTTTAACTTTCATATTTTGCATACTTCTTAGGATTTTCAAAGACCAATTTCACTTAGTCCATGAAGTCAGAATTCTAAATAACTAAATGAAAATTTAGTCAACATTCTCATTATGTTGGACTGTGTTCGTGTAGTAACTGTAGAGTTAAATGCTAGAAACAGCTTCAGTTCCGCTATAGAATAACACCCAACATACATCTATAATAGCATTATAGCCCTTCATACACATAATATAATATAAAACATGGTAGGTATATAACAAAACGTTTTTTAAATAATTTTCTTGATTATCTTGACAGTGACATACATGAATGAGTGACATTTTATATTTATTATAAAGTGATGAATGATATTGTTTACTTAAAAGTTCAAAATAACTATTTTATTATAATAATAATAATGCATTAATATTATATAGTATTAGTTTACATTCTATAATTATTTTATTGTTTATATATTATTATAAATAAATACTAGCTGCTGCCTAATAAGGCTAATGTCTAATTTCTAAGTTATTTGCTGAAGCATTCAGTCTGTAGTTTGTAGTCTAGTAATCAAATTCAAATTGGTGAAATATAGAAAAACTGGTCTTAAAAATATGTGTGAATATCTGGAATCGAACGGAATTCTACTTCCGTAGTTACCGTAACCCGTGGCTACCCTCTACCCGTGGCTTAAAACAACAAACAACCAATTTCGTAAAAAATGGTGAACAAAGTCAAAAGTTCTTAAATTGATATTAGAAGAACATGCATTAAAAATAGTCATTATATGTAATAGAGTATTAGGAGACGATATGTAAAAACTAACATGTTTGCCTAATAATGTTTTGAGTATTATATGTCTAGAGTATTAGGAGAGCATCTGTACAAAATTACAAAAAAAGTCTTATTCAAGGTTTTTGCGGCCTGTGAATCATAGCACGATAACTTTTTTTTAGATTCCGATAATCCTATCTTGATAACTTAAGTCGTGTTCTAGTACTCGGCGCACATAAAAAAAAACACGCTATTGTTTTATAATATTAAAGATTATCATTATTTTTATTTCGACTTAGTTTCTATGTTGTTGTCGAGGGTGTCAAAAGTTTGTTAAAGTTTTATTTTTATTTTTTTAAATGGTTTATGTTGTGTAATATGTTAACACAAATTATATTTATTTAATCGGTAATTATAATCAATTTTATTTTTCATGGCAGCTTAATGTACACGAACTTTGAACTTGCTTTCTCAACGTAATTTTTTTTGCAATTTTCTTGTTTCTATTTTAAATAATGAATTCAAAAATGAAATTTTAAAAATAAAATGATACAGGTATAGTTCTACTATTATTCTAACCATAAAAAGTCAGTAAAATCTTTAACACGATTTTTAAGCCCAAAATATATGTTTTTATGTTTATGTTTTGCAAGGCAGCAAGATGATTTTAAAAATAAATCCTTTCCCACGTCTTTTTATTTTACCGAAGATAGTTTTTTAAAATTATTCCATAGCTTGAAAGCATATAATATAATTCAACAGATATTCATAACAAAATGCAACATTCTTGTATGATAATATTTTGCATTTTATATATGTACAGGGTGATCCAAGTTATAACAGAAGAGTATCGTCATAAAATGGTGGATATCGTTAAAATAATGAGCCATAGCAGGAAAAAAGTCTTTTTCTAGACACAAAGTGTCCAAATTATAGAAGGGAATGCTAATTTCTGTGAATATTAGTAAAATGTCCGTTTCAAAGAAGTGCATAGTTTCCATGAAAATGGCTTATTCGCTCCGTGCGTGAGTTTCGTTTCCATGGTAACGATACACTACTTTAATTATAGAATTGTATGGATGCATATATAATTGTATGGATTGCATTTAAGACTTACATTTAAAATTTAATATTCTTGTCTCACAAATTTAAATAAATATTTATGATAATTTACATTTGAAAAATAATATTTGTTCAATTTAATTTCTTATTTTCACAATTTTTAATGCATTAAGTTTAATTAATTCGTGTTTTTCAATAATTTTAATTTGCAATTTCTATTCCATTAACATGTAAAGAATTGCAAATTAGTCATAACAGTCCCCTTTAACTCCAAAATTTTTCACTTAAAGCGCTGGTATCGATTTTATTGTCCCTACCATGACTACGCACACAACGAATAGGGAAGGGTGTAGTTATGGGTTGTGTAAAATAATAAGTCAATCCTTTAAGGACAGTCTTTCTGAACAGATGCTATTGCAGTGAAGTCCTAAAAGAAGTGGTTGCGAATTTATTTGTAAATCAAGATTGTTAATTTATTTTTGTGTGAATAATTAATGTACTCTTTTGTTAAACATTAAAGAATCGCAAAGTTTTCGAAGAATTCACTTATTGGTGTTTTATTGTATGGAGTCTACAGGGGATGGAACGAAGCAATTAAACTTATTTGGTGATAAATTATGAAAATTTTTGGTAGAGAGAAGGTAGTGGCTACACCTCGTTTTGAGAAAAAAATTCTATCGCCACTGTATTTCCAATTTTATAATTTTTTGCCGTTTTGGACGTATTCACAAATATATTCTTCTTTCTTAAATTTCAACAATCTGCATCTAGAAAAGAATGCTGTCTCGTTTATAATTGGACCGAAAAAATTATCAATATTTTATTGTTTTATCTACCGTTTGCTAAAATCTTGTTGTTATAGCTTGAATCACACTGTACATGCAACTATAATTTTTACACATGTATGACATACTTAAGTTAAGTAGTTTATGATGTATATGAAAGAAAACGCTTTATATATTCTTCAATAAATTCATTTTGTTCGACTTTTCACTTCAATCAACGATTATCCACCTTAACAACTGAGTAACAACAGTAGGTTACATGTGAAATACAAAAATATATAACATAATAATCACTCTTCAATCGTTTCATATTTTCCCAAAGGTGGTTTTTCCTTTCAACCTTTAAGCCATAAGATATTAAAGAAATACAAAGTGTCTAACACTCTTTTTGGATAAAAGTCATAGAAGCAGTGTGTATTTGAATTATTTGAGGAAATTTGGGCTTTTTAGTAAATAAACCGTTGCAAGCTTGAAAGATTAAAGTTGGATCAGTATTTCATGGAATAGTTATAGGATATTTTCGATAATAATTTGAATCGAGTGTAGCTG
The DNA here is from genome assembly GCF_905475395.1 of Chrysoperla carnea. Lineage (NCBI taxonomy): Eukaryota > Metazoa > Arthropoda > Insecta > Neuroptera > Chrysopidae > Chrysoperla > Chrysoperla carnea. The sequence continues at coordinate 133,219,571 of NC_058337.1, forward strand.
AATTATTTTGGCTTTTCAAAATTGTTTATTAAACACAGTAAAAAATATTCCTATTTTGAAGTATGCACGTTTACTTGGCTGTTCATATGACAAGCAATTTCTTGAGTCACAACGATCGCAATACTTAATTCAAAAAAGTTAGTATTTGAATGCTTAAAAATTACATATATAGAATCAGAATATTTTTTTGAATAACGGAAAGAAAGGAAATATTTTCTTGAATCAAGACAATATTTACTTGGTACCATGTTAATAACTATTTTTCTGACAACAAGTACTCATATACAGTGTACAATTACTCTTATCCAAAGCAACAAAAGTTGTGATTTTTTCGTTGGGCGCTTAATCTTATTACTATTTACTCATTGTTTTTTGAAAATTTATAATAAAAATGATCCAAAATATATAAAAATCCAGTTAATTTGACGAATAAATAAGCAGCTCGTGAGATACATTTTCTCCTAAATATACGGCTTCATAAAGGCTTTCGGGCGAAAATATAGAAATATTCTACTTATCTTCCACTTTTTTTCGAAATGAGTATAACGTCTAATTAAATTTTGAGCCAATAAGTTTTTCCAGAAAAAATCAAAAGAAATTCTTAGCCTCCAATTTCGATAAAACTCTAATCGGGTTCCTTTGAAAATTTGACGAAGTTTTTGAGACATTGTTCAAAATCTACGATGAAAAACGATTTTTTTTATCGATTTCAGGCAATATTTTAAAAGCACGTTAATTTCACTATTTGCTTAGACTTTGAAGAAATATTATCCAATTTTCCAATAGGCGTCATTATATTATGTTATGTTAAAAAATTATTCATATATTGTTAAAATATATTTTAATATTATTAATAAATATAAATATTATAATTTATAAATTGTAATTTAAATATAAATTGGCAGTACATAGTCGGTTTGGTACTGAAGTCGTGTGAGTGCGACCCCTGTAGTCCACACGAATAACTTCCCAGAGGGGGAAAAAAGAATAAAAAAGGTCTTTTTGGCCTTCATAGATTATTTTTCGACCATGTCCTGCAGCTTATGCTGGAACGATCATTATCTCCATAGATAAATGATGTGTTTTATCCACTTTTCAGATTCTGCTTATTCAGTTTTTTTCAGTTTTTTTTTTATTACCATTAAAAAACGGCTGAACTAATTCTACTGAAAACTCTTTATAAATCTATCTATCTATTAAATACGCGATTACGCGTCGAATAAGCACAGTCACGTGTTAATGCCATAAGTGATTGGCGAGATAATCGAGACGAAAGAATCCGAACGAACATACCCACATACGTACACACACACAAACATCACATTGAAAAGGTTTGATTCGGCTATTAAGGCCTTGAAATCGCGGAAATATGTAAAACTGCAGATTTTTAAAATCGACCCTATTACAGTAACTTCCTCTGGTAAGTTAATAAACTCGCTGGTAAGGAAACAAACTCAAAGCCCCTGGATTAATTCCATGTGCCTTAGCCAATTTAGCCATGCGAGTTCTAGGCACGTCATTTTTTTCTACACATCGAATTGTATTTTTGTTTATATATGAACAGTACCTTATTTATTAAATATTTATGTCTTGTTTACCCTTGCACAGGTAAAGTAACTAAATAAAATTTTTAAAACAACCAGCAAATGTCTTATTTGACTTATAACATCGCATACTTTCTAAGCCAGCCTGTATTTTGATATTTGATATTTACTTGAACCATAAGTTTTATATATTGTAAATAATATATAAAATAGAATGAAATGATTGTTAGATAGATTTTATAATATAAACTATACAGAACATCGAATACACAGTCACAGTTTAAAGTAAGCATGTAAGCAACCAATGACATTTTCACCAATATATATATAGTTTTCGATCCGATTCGATCGTCAATGTACTGTAAAACAAAATATAATATTTACTCTTTAAAGACATATATAATATGAAATGTAACATAGATGATTTCAAAGAATGTTGTAATAGATTAAACATGATTTTCTTGGAAAACTATACTTGATTTCTTCATAATATTTGTGCTTTTAATCCCATTTTAAAAGCTAGTAGAAATATATGAATTATTTTGAACAAATTGAATTAAATGTTATTTTTTGTCTCATCATTTTCAACGAAATCAGAAAATAAACTGTTTTTCATGTTGTTTCGATATTTGTCAGATATATATGCCAGACTAATCGTTCTTTTTGTTCGTTCTTTCTTCTCTATAATATGTGAAACTGTTAATGGGGTTTGTAGTCTTAGATACGGCTCTAAAAAGTTTCAATTTGTTAAAAAGAAAAAAAAAAAGAAAAAAAAGTGAGTATAAAAATAAGTAGGTAAATCAGAGATATCATTTGCGCACATTTCGGTCATTGGCAGTCGAATAAAAACATCCCCTACTCGATTCAAGGTATAGTTTAGCCAAAAGGCCTCGTAGTACAAAAAAATATCAATCGGAAAGAGTAAGAGGTGGTTTTATTATTTTATTCGACTTTCCATGGTCGAAATATGTGTAATTTAAAACCTGCGTGTCGAATTTCTGATAATTTTTAATAGTTAATTCCGCAAAATGGGACCGTAGTCCAAACTTGGGTATTGGATCGCACAGGAGGGTTGATTTAATTCGTAATGCTTGAAATATTCGTGTTTCATGCTTTCCATCACAAATATCGGATTATTTTCCTTTTTTAAAAAAAGGACGAATGGGATCACACGAACTACGTATCAGATTGGTCTTTAAGAAATTAATTCGACATACCATAAGCAAATTTTACGAAATAAGTATTTTGTTGGTCAATTTATTTTCTGTTTTTTTTTTCCGTTTTTTTGGACACAATTTTGGACAAAAAACACTCAAATACTCGTTTTCATCGAATCAAAATTTGATCACATAAGATATAAATGTATTTTATAGTTTCAAACTATGTGCAAAGGAAGTTGTAAAAAGTGAGGTTTAGTTCATAAATGAGCATCATAGATCAATTGGTTCTCTGGTAGGACCCATCCTGTAAACCGAAGAGATAGAACGAATGTTTAAATGTTATAAATGTTCCTTGTAAAAAAATAAACAACTTTCGTTTGAGACATTTTTGAATGTCAGAACATTAATATGTTATATGGGAATATCACTTATGCGTGTGTGACATCACAGTCATGTTATATATACCTACACGGCTGTGGCTATCCAAGTTTGACTATCTTTCGTTACTTACATGACGAACAAAAACAAACGATTGTATTATCAACACTGTCTATACTTGGTATTTCAACGAATAACTCAGTTAATTTTTTGTTTTCTCTTGTTTTATCAAAAACGTCGCAACACAAATTAATTTAATTAATAGTTGTGATGGGCTGGTGTAGTGCATGGAATATGCATAAAGGAGATATGCACTCAGCCTCTGAAATTGAGGAGCTAATATATGAAATTACAAGTGGAAAAGGTGGTAAAACAATTATATGGTATCACAATGGGCTTTATAGCCTAAGTGTGTCCTTCGTGGATAGCCAATATAACTTAACCTATCAAGATTCGAACCCGGGTCTCTTGGATTCATGCCTAACCAACTCGATCATATATGCGGTGAAATGCAATTTTTTCAACCCAAGGAAAACTTACTAGTATGTATCATATACATTATTAATAATCAAAAGACTAATGTTTATTATATACAAAATTTAATACACATTTATTGTAATTAATTTTACAAATAATATATCTATCTATTATTATACAATTGGTGTAAAGAAATCAAAAGGATGAATGATAAGAATCACCCTCTGAATTTTATACCTATTTTGTTTATCATGATTTTAAATTCACAAAGGAGTTGCTGCTACAATACTGATTTGTTGCATACGATATAAGAACGATAGATATCATGTAGTTTGTTTATTACAAATAATACTTATAAGCAAATAAAATAAAATAACATTAAATTTTATTCTAAGAACAATCATAACAATAACAATTTTATCTGGTACAATATATATGTAGTGATTGTTGTTGCTGTTGTTAACAATAAGAAGAATATTTTTGTGTCTAACATGATTTATTCAATCAGATATTATTATACCATATCTATATGAAATATACCAAGGTATACTAAATTTAGTCCCAAGTTAGTAACGCTTCAAAATATTGATGCTACGCACAAAATTTTGGTATTCGTTGTGTGCATAGTCATGGTAGGGACAATAAAATCGATTCCAGTGAAAAATTTTGGCGATAAAGGAGGCGGTTCTGACTAATTTGCAATTCTTTACAAGTAAATGTTATAGAAAATGTCAAATTAAAATTATTGAAAAACACTAATTAATTAAACTTAATACATTAAAAATTATGAAAATAAGAAATCAAATTGCAGAAATATTATTTTTCAAATGTAAATTATCATAATTATTTATTTGAATTTGTGAGACAATAATATTAAATTTTCAATGTAAGTCATAAATGAAATCCATACAATTTTATAATTTAAGTAGTGTATCGTTACCATGAAAACGCCTCCAATAAAACTCACAAAACGGTGCGAATAGGTGTTCATAGAATCACCTAATTAGTACATTTTCGGTTATCCGTCGTCCGTTTGTCTATCAACACGATAACTCAAAAACGAAAAAAGATATCAAGCTGAATTTTTTACAGCGTACTCAAGACTTAAGTGATGTCAAGTTCGTAAATGAGTAACATGGGTCAGTTTGGTCTCGGGTCCGTAGGATCCATCTTGTAAACTGTTAGAGATAGAACAAAAGAATAAATGTAAAAAATGTTCCTTATAAAAAAATAAACAACTTTTGTTTTAAACATTTTTTCGTAAACATCACTGTTTACCCGTGAGAGCGCAAATTATATAGTATGTATTATACGGAAATATCAGTTATATATGTGTGACATGTTACATGTCACATGTATTCATGTGTGATGTGACAGAGTAATCAACACTGTCTATACATGGTATTTCAACAATTAACTCAGTCAATTGTCTGTTTTTACTTGTTATTATTAAAAGATTTGAAAGACTTATATCATGAATATAATAAAATATTATTATTATTATAAAATTTCCCCTTCTGTCGTTCGATCAATGATATATTTTGTTTGATATGATTATTCAAACAAAATTGGTTGAGTTTTATATGTTTATGGATATAGTTAAATTTTGAACAAAGTTTAATTATAAAATTTGATATTCATCTTAATTTGATTATATGACGTTATTAAAATTTGTTGAAAAATGATACTGAAACTATTGTTTAGGGAATGTTAAATCGAAACTATATGTATAAAGGAAAATGCTTAGTGTTTGTATGTTTGTTTGTAATGGATTAACTCAAAAGCTCCTAGAAAATTTTGTTGATCTTTAGAAACCTCAAGACCAGAGGGAAACCATGACCCACGCCCACAACGCATTGGCATCGGGACGGCAAGTAACAAGTTTTCTTCAAGATTATTTATTTGAAATTTTACTACAAGCCCATGTTGGAATTTTTCGGGTGAAATGACCCACCTGAAATTATGTTGAAAATGCTCCTATATGTAAAATTTATTTCACCATGACGTAAATTTGGCCCTTATTGACTCACCCCTGCACCATCAAATATGTACGACGTTGCTGGATACTTACTCTGCATAAATATTCGAAGTGAACTACATAAATGCCATACATAAATAAATCACGTCGGTCTTCGGAAATGGGCCGTTTCTTAGGTACAGAGTTAGTATCGACCAACGACGTACATCTTTGCTAGCGCAAGGGGTAAACAAAAAAACTGACGCAATGGTCCTTAAACTTATTTTTACATATAGGAGCATTTTTATCAATATGATTCCTGCATTTCACACGAAAAAATTTGTGCATGGGCTTGTAATTTGTTTGAACAAGGGCCCTCATACGAGAAAAAGGTTGAGTCAAGGGTGGGACCAACCATGACGTAGGTGAAGCAAAAAGTAAATGAGAATATACCATCAGCAAACAACATAAGCTCTATTTTATTTTCAAAAAAATTACGGCTCTGTGCTAAAAAAATATGACAACTGCAAGTGAGATCAAAAGGGGTGGGGGATCAATGAGTGCAAAGAAAGTGAAGGAAGGATATAACACGGTAGTGTTATATATTTGATTTTGATATCTTTCATTTTGAGTGGTTAAATGCTAGTATTTTTATAAAGGAACAAAAAATAAATTGTACTTTCACGCTTTTATTAGCTTGATGTTTTACTACGATCTTCAATCTATCTTTGAGCTCAATCTTTCATACATGGGACTTTTGTTTTCATTAGCTAGTTTTACATCCACGTGCCCCATGGAAACGAGGTGTTCTCGACTTGTAGGTTCATATAATGGACAATATAAATCAAACTTAGCCGAACATAAATTTTACTGTTTAAAATGTTTAAAATAAAAGAAATAAGCCTCACATCAAGAACGTTCTGTGATTGGAATAAAATAAAAACTTTTTTGCATTTATAGAAAATCACAATTTTAACTAAAAACTAAGTGTTGGCAATAAACAACCCGGATAAACGCAAAACAATTAATATTTAAAATATTTATCGGTAAACGAGACTTTTATGAAAGAAAACTTTTAAATTTTTTTGCATAAACTTAATTGTAAAGTTTATTTTTTTACTTATTTTTGTGATAGTTATATATCAAAAATATTTAATTTGGTTACAAATAGGGTTAATTTTGATAAAATCGTAAATCTCACAGAAGGTAGTTAAACTCTACCTGTCCACATTATAAGTGGTTATATACCTTTTTGAAAATAAATTATATATACATAAAACTTCTTATCAATATAATTATAACCGCCATCTAAATAAAAATAATTTTAAATATAAAATACAACTTTTAATTACTTTTAAAACAATAAGTAATATTCATTCATTAACTTTAAATAATAATATAATTAATTATATCGTTCATTATATATTATTTATAAATCTGAAGGTGAATAATGAATGCTTTTTTTTATATAAAAGTGTATATTACTCCAGGCGCTAACACAAGGTCTATGAACACTGAAAGTTTTACTTGTGATGTAGATAATTTCATATCCCTATATATTATAAATGTGAAAGAAAGGATGTTTGTTTATTTGTTTGTTTGTAACGATTTCACGCAAAAACTAATGAATGGATTTGAATGAAATTGAACAATAATTTAGTTCATACATCAGAAAAACACATGAGCTATAATTTATAAAAATATTTTTAAAAAATTTAATTTAATCTGACATTTACTGCTCCATCCATGGTCGTCATTTTGAACCATAAATTAAAGATTTCTGTAAAAATTTAAGGTAGTAAATGTCAAACAATTCATGACCATCTTTTCTGATATACTCAATGAATTATGACTATTATACACTTTAAAAAATTAAAAACTGCATATATTTTAGTTGTGTAAAACCATTCCTTTCGAGTGTTATGGAAGGTATATAAGTGAGATCAAGACAGGTGGAGGCTATAAAGCGTTGGTTATTTCTTTTAATCCCAGTGAAACGGGCGGGTATCAAGCTAAGGTTGATTAATCAAAGAGTTCGGAAAAATGCTCTTCCTATGACTGACAGTTTGACACAGAGAATCTTCTCTAGCTCCTGTACTAAATATAATATTTTAAAAGTTATACATTAAAAATAAATAATATAAAATGAACTCTATAATATAAGATATATTATAATGGTTGTGTCGTGTCGTGACATTTTAAAGACATAAAAAAATTAATATGACGTTATCAGAAATTAGATTTTCTCCACTTTTCATAATTTGTGTAATATTATTTATAAATAAATGTTAAATATGGAAAAAAAAAACATAAGTGATATATTACATGTACAAATTCTTAGCCTATAATGCAGTGAAATATCTATTTATGGTTGTCCTTTTTTCTGTGCCTATAAATTTTTTTGCTTTTCGATTAGAACTTTTACCATTCTAAATCTGCTATGGCAATATGACGTCATTCTAAATTCAATAAGGCGGGCTGGATATCAAATGAAATGTTCTGCCCAAAAGAATTCGAATAACATGGCAAATCGAACGACAACGCATTTTGATGGTAAGAATGGCCTGATTTTCTCATCGCTTCCGCTATATTTGATATACATATACTCAATTGCACAAAAAATGCATCAGATTACATATAATAATAAATGTAAAAAATGCATTTTTTGTGCAATTAAGTATACATATTTAGTTTATATAGATATATACATATTTAGTTTAGAAGCTTTTATTGTACTAAAAAGTAGAAAATAATAACTTCTATGTGTAATTCATACATGATTGTTTGTAAAACCTTGCGTCGGTGCGAATCGTCCCGGTTATTTTAAATTTAGCGCCTCCAGCTTTTACAAATAATCATTATGAGTTAATAATGATTTTCTACTTAAAATTAAAACACATTAAACAATTTTTAAATAATAACACTTATTATTATCTCTTGATCACTCTGTAAAAGTTAGGCACGATATTTTCTGAAATATCACATTACGTTTCTTCTAACAAGACTTCAATATTGATAGTTAAGCGCAATGATATTAGACAATTTGATATTAATTTATTTATGGTATACTTTTCATCAAAAATTCTTTATTTACCCATCTAAATTCTCTTTACCAAGTTTGATTCTACAAAAATAATTGATATCTTCATTATTTATTAATCAAGTAATAACAGTCTTACAATATTTATAGTTTATCAATTGATTGTTTATATTGTTCTAATCGGATTAAAATCGTATTAAATATGTACATAAATTAAGATATTCGATAACAAGTTTTTTATGATGACGTTCATTTTTGTTAGATTTTTTCACTTCAAGGGTAATAAACTTCTATGCAAATGGTATTGTTTAGATATATATAGGAAATTCGTTATCTTTTCAATAAAGGATCACAGATTCGGCATGGCTACTTTATAAAGGGGCTAAAAATTTATTTTTCTCTTTTGCTTCCTATTTTTAGCTACACTTAAACTGTGAATTTCGATGTTTCTTCAGTGATCAGCGACATAATAATGCCACAAACTTTAAGTTAATTTACTTGCAGACTTTTTTTTATAAACGAAGTGCATACCTTTGAAATTAAAGTCTACATGGCTCGATAAAATAATGAGCAATGACGAATTGAAGTCGACACTAATCTAAAAATTGATTTATTAGCATCGCCTTCAAAGCGTGAATGTCAAGGAAACATAGAAATTATTGATTGAAGTGTCAGTACTTAAAAATTATTTTGTACTTTTTGTTCATTTTTGTCAGTGATATTTTGTGCAAGAAATTTTTATTTTATACTTTTTAGTTAGTTTATATCTTTAAAACTACTGAGCCAATTATTGATTAATCACTTATGGAATCACTACGAGAGTTTCGGAAATTTCTGAAAAACTAACTGAAACTACTCTTTTATTTGTAAGACGATCCGTGCAAATTTCAAGAAAACGTAATTTTTTTAAAGAAATAAATAATAAAGTGAACTTTTTTTTGCACGGATGAAATTACGCGCGGACCATAATATCTCTTAGCTATGATACTTACAGCGATACCTGTATGTTCAATTTCGATTCCCGAGGGGAATTTACTAACTTTTTCACTTTATTCTACCTCTTTCTATAGAAATAATAAATATTTTCTACAGTTCTAGAACGATAACATGCGTAAGAACAAATAACATACAAAAAAAGTGAAAGCGGGTGTAAAAATTACTTAAACTTTTTGACGTTCCTTTCATAGCATCATCATCTTACACATCATACCAGCACACAAAACATAATTTGACACTTAATGTTGTGTTAGAATAAATCGTATGAAATCAGAAGTTTTTATATTGATTTTCAAAAGAGTTTTATATTGCCACTTATACTCTAAATGTGTTCTTTATAGGTATGCGTTATATAACAACGTATCATACAAGATGTTCCAAAAGTACTGTTGTGTTAGAAGAGCAGAGCAATATACAGGCTGCCTATTAAAATTGCAAGAAAATTTAGGATTTGATTCCATACCCAAAACTAGGAAAAAAGTACATACAATATCAAAGAATTCTCGTTTTCGAAATATACGATGAAAATAGTTTCGAACAAACAGTAAAAAAGGAAATATTTCTATTTTTATTGAAATCTGATGATATAGATATATTATAATCGTGAAAGTTTGGATAGATGGATGGATGGGTGGATGTTTGTTACTTTTTCACGAACGGATTTGGATGAAATTTGGCACAGAGATACATAATTGTCTGGAATAGCACATAAACTACTTTTTATCCCTGTAAAACGCATGGTTCCCGTGTGATAGATTGGTTTTAATTTTTCATAGAGCAAAAGATTGACATGAATTTTTGCATTAGTAGTGGTAGATTAGGGGTCAGATATGACAAAGGGTAATTTTTATCCCAGAAGAATTTTTTTGGGTTTTTTATAGGGGTTTGTGAAAGTTCGTGAAATAGATTTTTAGAGCATTTTTCTCATTTTATCAAGAAGGCTTGATTAATTTACACCATAACGATAAAAACTTTCAAAATCTATTTTGATCGCGGAAAACACAACTCTATTTTAATCGCGCAGCTAGAACATAAATAATACTCAAAATTGTAGGAACTAAGTTTAACTACATTTTGATCTTTTTCCATTATTTCTCAAGTTGAATGTTTACGGAATATTTACGTTTTACTTTCAAAATTGAAAAACTTGAATTTTTTCGCGAAAGAAAGAATTTTGAGAAAATTATTTGAAGTGAACTTTATTTTAATAGTTCTCCTTTATTGTAAAAAATTGACTAGTTTAAATCGACATATTCACAGTTTACAAAACCATTATTAAAAAAATTGCATTTCGTTTATGCTCTATCGGATCCAGAAACTGTGAAGAAACTTTCCCTTTCGAATTTCCATGCCAATACGAGGTGTGCCATTTTGATGGGAATTACAAACATCTACTGCTATTGCAACTACGATTGTTTAGAATAGAACTACTCTGATCTTGCGGTAGTTTTGAAACACCCCGTACAACAATTTTAGTAAAAGAAGCATACTTCGTATTTGAAAACTCTTATATGAAGTTAAAAAGAAAAAAAAAACTTTGAAAATCACTTTTCATCGTACAAATATTTAACTAATATATACAGTTCATTTACGTTTTTACGTATACGAATATTACCAATATTACGATTTAGTTCTTTATTTGTATACACACTTTAAAAATGTTAATGAAATGTAAATTTTCTTAAAAACATTTTCTAGAAAATTTAATGATCAAGGCCATATTTAAAATTGCAAATTACTTTTGGCATTCTCAAAAAACAAAAAAAAGTTACTTGGTACCGTGTGTAGCAACTGCAACACTCCTAATGATTTATCAGGAGAGTTTATGTCTTAGGTGTAATTAATATTTTCATACGGTTCTTCGATAAACCAACATAACCTAAAATGTGAAAGATTAACGTAGAACTAATTTCAATGCACTGAATTTATGACTAACTAGATACCCGCCCGCTTCACTTGGCTTAAAAGTGAAAACAACCGTTTTATAGCCTCCACCTCTCTTGATCTCACTTATCCCCCTTCCATAACACTCGAAGGGATTATTTTACACAGCTTAAATATATGCACAGTTTAAAATTTTTTTAAGTGTGAAATAATCATAATTCTTGAGTATATCACAAAAGATGGCCATGAACTGTTTTACATTTACTATTTTAAATTATTACAGAAACCTTTAATTTATGGTACAAAATGATGATCATAGATGGAGCAGTAACAAACTAACGAATAAACAAACAAACTAACTAACTAACATCCTAACTTCCACAATTATAATATATAGGGATTAACCAAGATATGGAAGTAAAATTTGTGTTTAGCGTGCGTATTAAGCGAGACCAAGCATAATATGGATATTAATTCTACTCTAACAGATGGGTCTAGTTGTCCTAGAAATAGTAGTAAAGTTTGTGTTTAGCGGGCGAGTTGGGCGGGGAATGTGTTAGCAGGTGAGCTTAGTTGGGGGTGTGCTAGCGGGTGAGCTAAGCGGGCGATCTAAGCATAGTATAGAGCTATTAAGGAATTGGAGCTGCAGGTAAATTATGACTCATCATCGTGGATGAAAAGTTATTATCAAATAAATCGTGAGTGAAACGAATTTTACCGGGTCAGCTTGTATTCGTATTTAATACATTATCATCTGTAGATGGAAGTCATTTCGACGATTTTATCGGTAATACATTTTTAATTTTAAAAAGTAGATAGTACATATTTATTTTATTGATTTTATTCTTTTGTAATAAATGATTCATTTGTAAATAGCTAAACTGCAATTTAATATGATAATATTATATTAAAACAGTTTAATACAAAAGGTGGAATTATTATAAATATTTAAATATGTTTCTAATTATTAATTAATATATCAATATCACAATATTGGTTCAACGACGTTTAATATGTAGAGATAGTTGTTATACGATAGATTTTTGTTATAGATATAAAGCAACTGCAAATTTTTTGTACTCATTTACAACCAGCAAAAAGTTATAGGGCGTAGTCCTAGGTATTCTATCACCACCAAGCAAGAGCGATATTAAGAGAGATGTCCGTTTTAAGTTGCAGGTCCTGCAAATTCTGAAATGTCACAAATTCATGTAAAGTTTTACTTTAAACATAGACAGACAGAAAAAACAAAAAATAATATTTTAAAAACGTGATCATTCGTCTTAAATTTTAAAAAAAATGATTCAAGTTGTGATTTTTATTCCCGATTTTCACGTGATTGAGACCGAAAATCAGAGTACGATGACGTTAATGATCGAAAAACTATCTAAGATATCTGCTATAAGTACCTACAGAATAATATAGCCTGTCATAACATAATTTCTTTCGATAATTTGTTAAAACAACATAATATTTACAATTTTTATTACAAATAATATTAATATTTTACAATTTTTATTAAATAGAGGCTTTAGGCTTCAAAGTAAGTAATTGTTAGTAACTTGCTTACGATTGGTTCTTTGATGGCAGCAAGTTTCTTTGATAGAACTAGAAACAAGAATTTTTGTGCAGCAGAGCTTAGAAACGTGAAAATATCCTTGTAAGTACCTATAATATTATACTTTAAGTAAATGTTTTATCACAAAAGTCACATGAAAAAGCCTTCTTTCTCCACCATAAGTATGTTTAGGCTGGATTAAACTGCTTCAATCTATAAAATAAAAGCAATTCCAAAAATATGTATGTTTATATGTTTCAAAATATATGTTTCAAAATGCCTACCGTTGAATATTTGCTTTTTTTCTAATATTAAGATTGAGCGGACAATATGCCAATGTATAGATAAAATTAGTTTTGTTAAGTGGTGAGAAAATCTAGAGTTTTGGGAAGTTGATTATCTACTCACTAAAACAAGAGAAATAGGAAATAGTCTTCATTTCTAACCAATATTGTAGAAAAAAACAGCGTCTTGAAGCTCAAGCGAGAATATATACCATAAAGTCGAAAAATTAAAAAAATCGGAAAGGTCAATTGTAGCTAAACCAGTCAATCTCTGAAAGACACTCAACCTGCAATAAATTTTATTAACTACCTCTTTTCTGCTTTTCAAAAAAAGTTAAAATAAAAGCATTTGTAGGTCATGACCTGACTTTCTTGATAAAATTAAATGGTTGATCTCAGTGCAATACTAGGTAATACCTACTAAACTATAAAACTGCTTATTTATTAAATTTAAACTAACAAATACTTTATCAACCTTAGTAGAAGAGTTTCACTAGATATCCTTAGTAATTTACAATATTTATATGTAAATAACGTTAAATAAAGGCAATATATTTATATACATAGATATTCTAAGTCTGTGTGTATATCTTCGAATACAACACCATTTTAAAGCTATAATCCACAAGCCGTGGTATGTGTGGCCTTTAGAAGAAAGATTGAAGACTTTCTGATTAATTAAATTGTTTTAAAATTATTGAGAAAATCACCGACGATGTCGATTCGCAGGTGTAAAATATTAAAAAATTAGTGTAGTCTATGGAATGACTAGACTATTAAAGCAATGACCTATTTTTTATTAGATAGTTCGTTAATACATTTGAGCAGTATTGTTGTAAATTACTATTGTTTTTTTATATCTATCTGTTTATTCAATATCCGCTGACATTCAGTTTAATCTTCTTTTCTTATTATGTATTTTAAGTCACCATGACAAAGAACACGGAATTAAAATTTCTTCGAATTTCAAGCGAAAACTTAATTATTTTCGTAAATAGAACGGCTATAAATTGATGAAGGAGTCACGTCAACTCCTCACATCAACGAAGTGATGAAGGAGTCACGAAAAGTTGCTACGAATTAAATTCTAGCCGTTTAATCAAAGAAATTTTGCCCATGGTTCTGTAACACTTTTTTTAACTTTTTCGCAAAACTTTTAGGTAAAAGTTGGCGAGAAAAGTGTCTTAAATCGCTTAAATTTAAAGTGTGATCAATATTTTTTTTAAGTCATTTCCTCAATGAAATGGTTTGGGAAAAATTTTTAACATTGAAATTATCTTGAATTTCGATTTAATGCTAACCAAAAGCTCAAAATTTTTTTTACCCTCGTTCCGGATTTCATTTTTAACTCTTCAATTGTAGAGCTTATGCAAAGTAATTTTGCAACTTTTTTTAACGGCAAACCCTTTAAGATTAACCAACAAGCACGTTAGGGTGATAAAGATTCTATTATATATAATTTTTAAAATTTTGCTTTTCGAGGAACTTAAAATAACTTTCTATCAACAAAATTAAAAATAGTAAGTAAAACCCAAACTAAAACTAAATACGAAAAGTAAGTAACAAAAGATTTATCGAAGGGTTTTTAACTTGTAATACTTCATTGTTAACAATATGTGTTAAGACTTAAAACTACAGCAGTATTGTTGTATTACGTAAAGGCAAACCACATATTATATAAGTATATGTAGATGTTGTTTTACACAACAAATAACAAATGTATAAAAGGGCCTTAAATAAAATTACTAAATAAACACACAACAATTTAATTTTATTTATATGTGATAGCTTGTGATATGCGTACTTTTATTTGTGTTGTTTCCGTCGGGGTTCGGGTTTTTTCGTACATAATACAGGAGTATTCACGAAGATCAGCTTTAAGAAAAAACAAGTGAAAACAAACAATTGACTAAGTTAATTGTTGAAATACCATGTAAAGAGAGTGTTGATTACACTGTCACATTACCCACACATACATAACTGATATTCCCATATAATATATACCATACAATTTGTGCCTAATTTGCGCAGTCACGGGTAAACAGTGATGTTTACGAAAAAATGTTTCAAACAAAAGTTGATTATTGTTTTATAAGGGATATTTTTTACCTTTCAACTTTTGTTCTCTCTCTAACGGTTTACAAGATGAATCCTGTTGACAAAGACCTTGACATATATTGCACTCTTACGAACTCGACCTCACTTTTTACGTCCTGAGCACGCTGTAAAAATTTCAGCTTGATATCTCTTTTCGTTTTTGAATTATCGTAGACCACCGAAAATGGACTAAGTAGGTGATTTTATGAACACCTATACCAAAATTTTTTTCGTAGCCTTAATATTTCTAAGCGTTACGAACTTGGGATTAAACTTAGTATGGCTTGATATATATTACATATATACAAGGTATAAATACTCTTGTGGTTTTTTTTTCTAGACGCTTATGTTCGAAATAAAAATTCTTGGAAAAATAAAAATGCAATATTTTAAGAAAAATGTGTTATTTTTTAAATTTCTGAGGGAATTCGCTTAGCTAACGCAGATCCTAGGCCGGCGATACGATTTTTTTTTTTTATTGGCTAATGTTGCATAATCATAAATATTTTACCACTTTAATTCTTAAAGTATGTTGTTTTGTTAGCTTACTTTTGTAAATGTTTTTCAGTTGTTTAAAAAATCAATATTATAATAAGAAATTCATTTGAATCTTTAACATAAAAACCTACATTTCTACCTTCAAAAGCAATTTTGTGTACATAGCCAAGGAAAATGCATTTAGTAAATTTTATATAACAAACAGAAATCTTAATATTTTGTTCAATTCAGTTCAAATGAATTTTTAATTTTTGCATTTATTATTTAATTATTTTCCTTTTATTTAGAGTCTTTACTTTTTATTATCTAATTATTTTCTTATAAGAATATAAAAAAAACCAAGATCTGTTAAAATGTTTCCGAGCTGCGTGAAAGAAAACATACCACTTACAAGAATTTTCGTAACTAAAAAAGTTAGGAAATATGAAACTGCTCACATAAAAATTAGTTGGTTATTATGACTTTGAAAAAAGATAGATAATGTTGTTGCCAAATATTTGATAGATAAGATATTGCCAAAGTTTGACGCATAATAAAAGGCTATAAAAAATTTCTTATAGAAATTATGTATAATTATAACGTTCAAATTTTCAGCAAACCGACTGAAACAATCGTTTTAGTTTCGGTTTTGTCAAAAACATATGACTCTTTTTTATATACATATTCCTACGATTAAAAAAATATTACGATGCTTATGAAATGGTGGTTCTTAATCCACCATCTTGTTTTAACTTTTCCATCAACCGTCGACTAACCCGTTAGGAATGAATAACAGTTCAGAAAATTATATACGGACGCTTTTATTTCACGAATCAATAAAGAGATTTCACTTACTAACCTACATAGATTCTCGCGAAAAACATGACCTTTCTTCATTTGTAATCGAATCAGAACATACAAATATAGGTTATGAAAACTGAATATAATTAAAACAAATGAAAATCATATCATCGTTTCATTTGTTTTGAGTAAATAGCACATCAAAAGTGAAGTGAAGTGAAGTACAAAAGCATATTTTAAGAGGCTACTATCTACTGGTTTTGTAAATATATTTAACGTGTATACGTTTGCAGTAGTTGAAACATGTTGAAAAATTAATGGAATAATAACACCCTTTTACACAAAAATGACATATAATAAATATAAATACACACTGATCGGTATCATCTACAATGCAATCGAAAGCTTGTATTTTGTAGTTTTTAAATACGACTCTCGAAATTGTTTATTTCTCCCACCGATTTGTATCGAAGTGATAAAAGCTTTCTTATAATTTTCTTAGAGCTTACCCGTGGCGCAAAACTTACATATCACCACAAAACGGAAGTGAATCTAAATGGTATCAATAAAAATAGAGGGTATACAAATTTGAAGAAGGTAAGTCCGATATAAATGGGCATTTGGGGCATAAAGATCGAGGCAGGTGTTTCAAGGACATTTTTCGTGTCAAAGATAATTTCCAAGACATGGAAAGGTTAATATGTTTAGAAGTTATTTCTACCTTTCATAAATATTTTGAAATTGTCTTGCTTATTGGATTTTTGCTGGCTATTACAGCTTCTTGTTCATTTTGCATAATTGACTACACCAATCGATCACAACTATTATAATAATTATAATTGTATGAATCGACCTAGCACCCCTAGGTTTAAAAAGTAGGTCATTTGCTTTAACCAAATGGGGAACCTTAATTTTAAGACTTTTCTTATCTTTTATTTTACAGGGACATTCCAGGGAATTTTTAACCCGACGTCGATCATATTGAAAATACACAAAGCTGTGGGAAAGTATCAACAGTCATCCTAAGGTCAATATTGACATAAATGGTCGGAGTACAACCGCAGGCGTTCGGAATATCTCACTTCAAAAAGTGTTTTACGCTGAACGACATACCTCATCACTGCATCACGATTATTGCAAGAACTATTACAAAGAAAAAGAGTAGAAAATGAGATACCATCTTCTCTGTAACTGTCCAGCTCTTACCACGTCAAGATTGACTCATTTGAATCAGTCTTTCTCGGACAACCTCCCCGATATGAGACAGTAGTCACGAAGTAGTAGTTGGGGATGGACCAAATCACTTTTCACCAGCCATTCTAACCTAGTCTTACATAATCTTCCATTTTACTGAACAGAGGACATAAAGATTTATTTTTGATATATTTATTATATGAATTGAGATTAACGTGTAAATGAAAATCTGTGTAAAATAACTGGATTATATAATAACTTGGTTGCTTAAAAACATTTATGTGTATACACTCATTCACTCTGACGATGGATGCTAAAACATGAACCAAAGCTTCGTACAGCAGCTAAAGCTTGTATATAAAATTTAACTTCAGGGTATATGAATGAACATATAACTACTGTATGAATAAAATGAATGATATATTCAGCGCTATGTATACTCTAGTATATACATTGTTGTTTGTGATTCATCAATATTGTCTATGTTCGTTGAATCTATTTTCACCTAACATTTACCTGGTGTGTGAAAATGTGTCAGTGAATTTGAACAGCAGGAATTCCTATACAAATTATGTATCAAAGTGTATAAGCAAAATTAAGGATGTATGAGCTTGTATGACCAGGTAATTTTTGATATTGAATTATGTTATAATTTGACGATAGAAGAGCCTAAATAGCCGAGCCGTCTAAGGCGTTTGTCTTTGCCTGTTTGTCCATTTAGACTTAGGTTGCGGGTTCGAATCCAGGCAGTGGCAGTGTGAAAAATTTATAATTAATGGGAGTGCAGAATTGATCACATTGTCGTCGCTTGGATAAAAACGAAGTAACCGAATCCACCCACATCAAAATATAATTGTAAATATGTTTGAAATTAAATAAATAAAGATTAACAAATAATGATGTGGATGGCCTCTGTTATAGGCGTACATGTCAGAAAAAAGGAGGTTAAACCCCATTATTATTATTATTATTATTATTATTATTATAATTTGACGTTATAAGACGAAAATTAATAAAATGAAATTTGTCGATGTATGCCATATTTTTCAAAATATTGAAAATTTTCTTTAATTATTCAGCTTTCGATATTTCGAAAACCAAAGCAGATATCGAGAAATTTTATTTTTTAGTTTTTGTCTAAAAGTTATAATAAAATTCATCATCAAAATTGAAAATAAGATAAAAATAATTTCAACCCTAAATCTACCCTGCTAGTACATCCTTACAGATAAAGATGGACCCATTTTGTTTGTTTTTCTATCTCTACAATGCCATTGCTAATTTTCTTACAAAAATTTTTCTTTTTATTTCGTTTCAAATGATAGTTATCTTAAACTTTCAAAATATATCTTATTTGAAATTTATCCATCATAGCAATGTATTTTATATCGATTTTGATTTCCATAGATACCTATGATGATTTGATTGATGTTTTTCTTAAAAATTTGCATGGATACTAAGCTGAAATTTTAAGCATATATTCGTTGAGTAAGAGTCTACCTATACAAAATTTTGAGTCTTGTCAGGTTGTCAACAGGCATTTCATCTTAGATTTCCCATTCCTTTATCTGCGCTATTTTCTGCATATGATGAATTTACATACCAACTGTTTTTCTGTTTTTCTTATGACTTCTATTTTAAAATTCACGGCTTACCTAGAAAAAAAGAAACAGAAATTAATTAATACATATTTTGTAAATTAAAACAAAAGCTTATTTATCATAAATAGTTTATTTTGCTGACTCCTGCACTCATAGCTTCTGATATTTTTTTTGAAACCTTCGTTCATTGTCGGCAGTTTGTCACGAATATAATACAATTATTGGGAAAATGGTTTTTGTCCAACTTAAATGTAGGCTACAATTGTTATTAAAAAAATTCTGAATGAAAAACCTTTATTTTTAAGATAGAACGTATGCCAGTCTTTATTTTTACGCTATGGGCAACTATTTATTTTTATTATTAATAAATTTGGACGACATTTTAAACAATACGCCAAAGTTCTTGCGCGTGGTTGAAACATCGAAATTTCAAGTATTTTTGTTAGCCAACACAAAAGTTACAAACGCAGACAAATAGAAACGCTTTTTGGAAAAAATTCCAGTAAAACAAAGATTTTCAATAATCAGACTGGTGTATATCGATAGAAAATTTCATCATTTGCGTGTAATTTTTTCAATTTGACCACTAACAGATCAGTCATTAGCGAAATTATTAGAGACACAATTTGGTTAAGACCAATTGAAACGAACGTCCAAGTTGGACACAACTATTTTATCCAGCAATCATATTTGTGACCGACTAAAAAAATGTACAAAATTTTCTCGCCGATGGGAAAGTTTTCCTTATTGGATGATTTCTCTGGCGGAGTAAAAGTATTCTAATTTTGAAACACGGTGTATATAACAATATTCATCATTTTATAAACAGAGTATAGTGAGGAAGTTTGTTTGGAATTATTTTATGTATATGTACTCATCTCTTTTGAGCTTGCGTTCGAGTTTTTGTGTTTCTATATTATAATACTATACCTATGTGTGTATACACTATCTGAACACTCTATAATACTTTATGAATAGAATGGGGATGTTATAATTTTATTTTGTGACATCACAATATTATTTAATTTATTTGATTTATTTAAAATTATTTTAACACTTTTACAGGGAGTACCATGGTGGTACAAGAACTGGTAACGTTTTTTTTTTTTTTTTCGAAAACTTATTTTCAAATATCTATGTTCTCAATGAACTTAGGTAGGGAAAAAGTATATTTTGCTTGCATCTGAGAACGAGTTGCATTAACTTACGCGGGATGTACGCTAATTATGCAACCGAATTTCTGCTTGGCATATTCTAATATGCCCTTGAAAAAATTCCAAAAAAATCGAAAATATTTTTATGCCTTCGATATCGATAAAATTCATTATATAAGATAATTTTGACCCAAAAAAACAAAAAATCGGCTTTATTTAATGATTGGATGAGTGGCTTTTGAGATATTACCCAAAATTGGACACAAAGAGCGATTTTCTCAGAAACTATGCATCAAATCGACACATACACCCGATTTTTGTACTTTTTAGGTCAAAATTACTTTATAAACATAGCTTTATCGAAATTGGAAACAAAAATTTTTTCCCGATTTTTTCGCTTTTTTTAAGGGGTACCCCTTGAAAAATTCCAATAAATCGAAAATATTTGTATGCCTTCGATATCGATAAAATTCATTATATAAGATAGTTTTGACCCAAAAAATCCAAAAATCGGCTTTATTTAATGATTGGATATGTGGCTTTTGAGATATAATCCAAAATTGGACAAAAAAAAGGGATTTTCTCAGAAACAATAGATCCAATCGATACATTTACCCGATTTTTGATCGATTCAATCGATACATACACCAGATTTTTGGGATCGATCGGTTTAGAAAACGCTGTAATCTCAATCCCGCATAGTTACAATAAAATAAAATTATCCAAACTTCATTCGTATTATAATCAACTTTTTCGTAGCGTTGGAAATTCTTGCTTATAACATGCTTATAAAAAGATAAAAATAGACCATGCTGTATTGATACTACAGAAAGGACAAAATTGTGTTAGAACAAGCATTTATATTTATTTACTCAGATGTTTATTTATTATTTTTGTATGAAATAATTATATTAATTCATATTTTTTGTTCCAATTATTATTTTTATTTAATTATACACAGATATAATTTGTTGAATAAACATAACATAACTGTCAAGTTTGTCCTACATAGCCTCGGGGCAAAGTAACGTTAACTTAAGTAATCATACATAAAATAATTTTTATTAAACTACAAAAAGTAGTAATTGCAAGAACGTATTATCTGAACGTGTTAGAAAGTAAAACTTTTCTTCACTTAAGAAAAAAATTTAAGTAAGCAATCTATACTTACTTTTTGTGATTTACTATTGAGATTGATGGCTCAATTAATTACTTGTTATAAAAATTCATCCAATAAAGCGCGATTACTAAAATACCGCAATTATTACACAGTTAAAGATACCTAATCGTGGTTCTCAGTTGACATAAGTATTAATGGAAGAGCTAGGCCAAAAACAATTCCTTGAATTTACTAAAGCTGATCGTTTGAGGTATGGTTATAGTAGTTTAGTAGTTTTATACACACTCACACTGTGGTCAGTCAAGCGAACGATAGAACAGAGGTCAGATATATGCTATCGAAACCGTTAAGTTTTACGTGGTACTAAAATATACTAACTAAAGGTGAAAATTGTTATACCGATTGTATATTGCATATAAATAACAGTTATAACATTCAGTCAGTTATATGTGAGAACAGAGCTGGTCAGTCAGCCCTTATTTATGAACAATAAATCGATATTAAATCGATTGTTATACAGCTTGTATATTGCATATAAATAACAGTTTTAAGAGTCAGTCAGTTATACGTTAGGACTGGGCTGGTCAGTCAGCCCTTATTTATGAACAATACATCGATAATATTCATTTATGATTTCCGTGGTAATTAATTGAGTTGATTTAAGCTGAAAATACCACGGAAATCATAAATGAATCATATTTATTTATTGCTTATAAATAAGGGCTGACGGACCAGCCCTGTTCTACAATCTGTATAACAATTTTCATCTTTAGTAAATTCTTTTAGTAGTACCACGTAAAACTGTTTCGATAGCATATATATCACTCCTGTTCTATCGTTTGCTTGACTGACCGTAGTATGTGTGTGTACACAACTACTATAACAGTAGTTAGATGATACGGTTTTTGGACCACACATGGTTGGCCCAGTACCCTCATCATTATTTTACGACGTCACAGAACAATGGCGTCCAAAAAGGGGGCTGGAAATAATCGGGTGATAGTAGGGCTAAGCCAAAGACGATGCTTAGCTGAGGAAGGACGATTTAATTGGATAGTCTTATCATGATTTGCACGACGTCACAAAAAAAAAAAAATGGCGTTGAAAAAGAAAAAAGCTAGACCAATGTGGATGCAGAAATACATTAAGAAAAAAAGATAAGACACAAAGTGGGGAACTTATTAATTGGACAGAATGGATAAACGAATGAAATACAATATGAAAAAAGATGGGACGGGTAAGTCATTGATGCGTGAACGACGAAAATAAGATAAGAAACAAAGGCAATGATTGGACACCGTTTGGAAAAAAAGATAAGCCAAATGGAGGCGGGCTTATGTGTTAAAAAGATGCAGGGCGGAGTAAAAAAATGAAAAGATGTCTGCTAGACGGTACGTCATATAGGTCAATAGGATAACCTTTGTATGTCATTAGTGAGAAATGACCCCCAACTGGCAGACATTACGTCAGTAAAATGTTTTTGCGTGTGAGGTCAATTGGATAACCTTTGTATATCATTAGTGTGTGCAGTGAGCCGTAACTGGCGACTGCACGTCATAGACAAATTGTGTAAGCGGCATAGTGTGTAGCCACATTTAACATTTTAAATAAATCGGTACTTCAAAAAAATTTAACATCTTATACAAATGGATACATTACAAAATTTAGTAAGCAGCAATGCAGGTGAAAAGGTTTACAATTGTTTTTGTTATAAGATTTTGAAAAATACTTTTAATATTAGTGAGAATAATTTTACAGTTTTTCTCAGGTGTTGTGAAAGTGTTAAATTCAAAAACGTTAATGTGCATATTGATTCGTTAAATAATACATGGTTATTAACATTTAAATATTTTCATGGAAATGTTTGGCAAAGTAAATATATTTCTGGTTGTATTGGGACAATAACCAATAGTATTATTAAAAGTGCAATTTTGAGTGTTGTTAAGTGTGCAACAAGTAATGTTCTGGATGTAAAATTAAAACTGATGAATGAAGTTGTAGACAATCGAAATCATTGTTTTAAAGATTGTGCGAATTTAAAAAGTTTTATAAAGATTTTCTCGGAAAAAACATCTATTCCCATTAGTAAAATCATAATTGGAGGAGGATTTGTATCTTATTCTCTTGGTAAAACAAATACCTATTCTGATATAGATATTTTTGATTTTTCTAATAAACCTACAACTGATTATGAATTGAAATAAAAGGAAATGGATTTCATCCCCTGTCCTTATACATTTGAATCTAAAAAAAAGTTTATTAGTTACAGACATAGAGTGTTTGATGTTAATTTAATTCTAGATTTTGATGAGTGTGAATATGAAAATGTGGAACCTTATTTTTCAATGTACATTCGTTCTTTAAAATTATTAATAGGTTTTGATCTAGATTTGTAAATGTGCTTATCTACCACAAACTAATGAATTTATAGACTTATCATTTTTTCCTGTACACTTTAACCAGGCTTCACTAACTAGCAGTACTATGTTTAGAATTGAAAAATATAAGGAACGTATTATTTCAGGAAATCATAGTATAATACCTCTTAGATTTAAAATATTAATGATGTTTGGTTTAGACCAACTTTACCACTACGTTACTACTATTAAAGTTAATAACATGTCACATCTACGACTCTGCAAATACATCGAATATCAAACAACTAGATACGCTTAACAACACATGTATGCGAATAATATCAGGAGCATTCAGAACAACACCTACTAACTCCTTATACGCTGAAGGGGGCCAACACAAACTAAGTACAAAAAGACAAATCTACTTGTTAAAATACTACTTAAACTGTATTGAAAAGAAAAAAGATTATATCATCAAAAAAATAGACTCAACACCATACAAACACATACTTGGCCGTAAAAAATCCTTACCACACCCTATATCAGAAAAACTAGATGACATCTTGCAATCATTAGAAATAGATAAACAACAAATAGCACAGATTCACAAGTTAAATACCACCGAATTCAACCCACCCTGGACTAATTACAAAATAGATGTAAACACAAAACTAAATCTCATACCAAAACATCATATCCCGACAAAAATACATAAAAATGAATTTAAACAATTAATACAAAAGTACCAACATCATACTAAAATATACACAGACGGATCGAGGAATGACACATCTACAGCGTGTGCATTTGTCCATGAAAATAACATCCAAAAATACAAACTAAACCCACACGCATCCAATTTCACAGCCGAAGCAACTGCCATCTATAAATCAATAAAGTATATAAACTCTGTAAATAGCAACCAGTTCGTGATCATTACAGATTCGCTGAGTGTTTTAAGGGCACTCAAAAGCAAACAAACCGGCTCCACTATCATAAAAAAAATTCAAAGGTGTATCTATGAACTCCTCGACAAAAATATCCAAATAATATTCCTATGGGTACCGGGCCACGCAAATATAGAGGGTAACGAACTGGCAGATAAATCAGCTGAAGAAGCTCACACTACTGGACAAGAGTACCATAAAAGTACCAAAAATGACGTGCTAAATCATATAAATGATTTATTTATAAAGAAACGTACTGATGAATGGCAAAATGAACATCATAACAAACTCAAAGAAATAAAAGATGACACACAAATATGGCAAACCTCACTAAACACCAATAGAAAAGACCAAGTGATAATAACTAGACTGAGAATGGGACACTCAAAATTAACACATAAGTATCTGCTTACAAAATCCCCTCAACCAATGTGTCAAACATGCAATACTCCCTTAACCATAAAACACCTACTACTTACTTGCAAAATTTACTCAAAATTGAGAATCGAACTAAATCTAAATACAAACAATTTAAAAAATATATTACGTGACAGTGAATCAAATAATATTAGTGTGATCAATTTCTTAAAAAAAATCAAAGTGTATAACTCTATTTAACTCCTATGTTCAACATATAAACTGCAAACTTAACAAAACAAAAAATCTAACCTTTTAACACACAGTTTAATCTCAAGAAACAAAAAATATATATATAAAAATATAACCAACAAGTGATTTAACCTTCTCACACTGTATATATGACATTATTAGTTAAACATACAGTATAAAAAAAACAAAAAAAAAAAAAAGTTAATAAAGATACAATTAATAAGACTGTTTTCCCGTTTTTGGGAAATAATAGTTTGTTTAGTGAACTAAATGTTTGTACGTTTGTACCCTTGATAAGAAGAAGAAATGAACCTCGTCCATAGGTGATATCTTTATTCAAAAATTAATATAAATATAGAAATAATAATAATAATTAGTAAATCATAAACAATGGCTGCTCAAGTGATTTTAAATACATTTAAAGACATTAAGGATTCAGTTGAATTTATAAAGTATAGTAAACAAATTGTGAATACTTTAAAAGATGCTTTATTCATTTTAAATAAAACTAATAGTGTTGAAACTTTACAAAAATGGTTAAAATATTGCAGTGTAAATATACGTTATTTAAAAAAACTGTTAAAACTGTGTAAAAATATTGCAACTAAAAGACATTTAGAAACAAGCATTGCTCAAATGATTGGATTTCGATTGATAATCAAGGAGCTGTCATTACACACAGGTGGAAATTATGGTAATAGGAAAATACAAGGAGTTCGATGGGAAGATATGAGCTCCGCGTTTAATAATCGTATAAGAACTGGTGTTATAATAAATTTAAAACATAAAGATCCTAAAAAGTTTTTTGAAGTTGCTGAAAAACTGTTTAGTAGGCGAATTAAAAATGTTTTTAAAAAAATCTTCATTAAAACCTAAAAAATGTTTTAA
Source organism: Chrysoperla carnea (assembly GCF_905475395.1). Lineage (NCBI taxonomy): Eukaryota > Metazoa > Arthropoda > Insecta > Neuroptera > Chrysopidae > Chrysoperla > Chrysoperla carnea. Next base: position 133,246,094 of record NC_058337.1, read on the forward strand.
TTTGCAACAATAATTAAAATCACTGTTTACAGGTGTTATGTGATTAAATGGAGACCATCCACTATTTAATAACATTCGACTCTCATTTGGATTTAAGGATAATAAATTTTTAAGCGTACTCTTAATACCAGGATTTCGATTTCGATCAATTTCAACTCCATTTAGCTCATATCGAATTTCCTCCAATAAATGAGCAACGCAATTGTTTACTAATTTAACAGTAGCAGGTGTCGCAGATCCATCACTTTTTTGCAATTTACCTTCAATGTTTAAAATAATTTCATTTGGTAAAATAAATAAATCTTGATTTTGAATTGTTATCCGAATCTCATCGTTATTATTAAACGAATCGTTATAAGCAGTATATGTATGAAGATCTTTCTTACTAATGAACTAAATATATTTGAGGTCATTTTTTTTTTGCTTTTTTATAGTAAAACCTAGACCTTTTAAATATGCAATGTTTCAGGAGTTAATTGTTTCAATTTTGTATTAGTAGAAGTAGTAGTATCTTTAACGTTTGTTAACACACTATTTGGTTGAAAATTGTTATTTGTATTATAACCTTACACTTATGCTTTCACCACGAAAATTGATAAGTTGATTATCCTGATCTACAATCTTTATTGATAAAGATGTTACTCTTCTAACATTTACCGGTAAATAAATGACATTTTTAGGTGTCTCATTTATTTTATAGCCTGATGGTACAGTTGGATGGAAAAAATTCATGTAGAGTGTGTACTAAATTATTATTCATGTAAACACCTGTTGTTATATTTGTTAATATACGTATAACATTCACCTTCATGATATTAACAGGTAAATCAGAAAAATGCCATTTATTTGGTTCTAATTTACGTTGAGTGAAACCTAACAATGATCCAATTGAATTTGGCTTATCAAAATATACCGTATGCGCACTTTTTAACGTATTATTATTAGCTTTGATATCTATTTTAGGTCTCACAGCAGGAGCTTTATAAATTTTATTTCCATGTTTATTATAAAGATAATCGTTTACATATTTATTAATTGCATCGAGTAAATTAAACGGTATATCATCTTTCTCCCATTGATTCAAAACGAGTTCACAACAAAAACATTTAATTTCATTTGCGTTTCCAGTGTAATAAAACCCTGCTTCCGATAACTCTACAGATTTTTTACTCAACCATTCGTTGGATGTTTTACTAAATGATTGTAATCTTACTTCCAATCTTTTATAAGCATCGATCATTCTTTTTTTACAATTCCTACATTAACAATTGTTAGTCATAATTTTTCATATATTATATGTGGATAAAAAACAATATTTCTTTTAGTAAAAGATAAGTTTGACTACACAACGATGAAACACAATTTTCCACTGCATATTCAAACATTTCAGATGTGCAAGATTCGTTGGAAATTCTACTTGCAAGTAATTTTAATTTCCTAATTACCTCAATAATATTAATTTTTTTGTATTTAATAATAATGGGTTCAATTATATAATTGTATCTAAAAAGTTTTTCAATACTGTTTCTATTGAAAACTATCTTATATATTTAAACGAGAAATTCTTGTATATATATATATATATACATATATATATATATATATATATATATATATATATATATATATATATATATATATATATATATATATATATATATATATCAACGATCTTGGAAATGGCTCCAACGATTTTTATGAATATGAGTATGCAGGGGTTTTTTGGGGCGAAAAGTCGATCTAGCAAGGTTTCATTTTTAAAAAATGTCGTTTTATCCGTCTTTTCATGAAAAAATGAAACCGGCAATGCAAATTATAACTCTTCCTGACATCTATTGGTGTATATCGTAGTTAATGAAATAAAATACATTACCGGGACATTCAAATTGGTATTTGTGTGGAGACATTTAAAACGGTCTTCTATTAGTGATAAAATTTGTGTCTTTTTAAGAATACCGAGCAAAGCTCGGTCATCCAGATATTTTTATTAATAATAACAACTTTTTGTTTATGAAATTTACAAATTTTAACATTTTATTTTATTATTTACATTAAAAGTTATATTATAAAATTCACTACACATACCTATCATTACATATGTAAAAAGTTCTTGTAATTCAATCCATTCTTGTTCACACAAAATAATTTCAAACCTTTTTGATAATATTTTTACACATACATTTAATGACGAATTAAATCCTACAACCAATGATCGACTTCCATTTAGGTGAAATTTTCGTTCCAGTAATAAATTTGAATTTGATGTTTCCATTGTGAATTACAAACGGTCTTGTTGAAATTGTTTTTTCAAGTTTATACAAATTCAATTTCAGATGAGTTAAATTCGTTAGGACCGTGATAGACCATATAAAGATGGTCACTTCTTGATAAAATATAGTCAACCATAGATTGTGACAATTGTTTCTGAAATCTTCGAGGAAGGAACACCTTATTGGTCTCCAATTCCACATACCACTGTGTACCATACTTTGTATCAACATTGTCAATATCGAAAACTTTATATTTAAAATTTTTTTTTAAGTCAGACATTTTTTTGAATTCCTTAATTTTATTGCACGCGTTTAACAGACTTTGAGGTGTTGGCAACACATCTTGTCCTTCAATCACTACAATATCATCTTGACTTGATGCCATTTTTTTTTAATATTTAGCAATATTTAAAAATTTATTAAACTATGAATTAATAAAGATTTTTCAACGCCTTAATATACTTCTTCAAACAACACACTTTGCCGCTTACACAATTTGTCTATGACGTGCAGTCGCCAGTTACGGCTCACTACACACACTAATGATATACAAAGGTTATCCTATTGACCTCACACGCGAAAACATTTTACTGACGTAATGTCTGCCAGTTGGGGGTCATTTCTCACTAATGACATACAAAGATAATCCTATTGACCTATATGACGTACCTACCGTACTTTTCATTTTTTTAGTCCGCCCTGCATCTTTTTAACACATAAGCCCGCCTCCATTTGGCTTATCTTTTTTTCCAAACGGTGTCCAATCATTGCCTTTGTTTCTTATCTTACTTTCGTCGTTCACGCATCAATGACTTACCCGTCCCATCTTTTTTGATAATGTATTTCATTCGTTTATCCATTCTGTCCAATTAATAAGTTCCCCACTTTGTGTCTTATCTTTTTTTCTTAATGTATTTTTGCATCCACATTGGTCTAGCTTTTTTCTTCTTCAACGCCATTTTTTTTTTTGTGACGTCGTGCAAATCATGATAAGGCTATTCAATTTAATCGTCCTTCCTCAGCTAAGCCTCGTCATTGGTCTAGCCCTACTATCACCCGATTATTTCCAGCCCCCTTTTTGGACGCTATTGTTCTGTGACGTCGTAAATTAATGATGAGGGTACTGGGCCAACCATGTGTGGTCCAAAAACCGGCCTGGCTCTTAATTCATATCCTACGATTCATGATTCACGATTTATATTTACTCCTAGGAATTAAAAGAATTTCACGTTATTTACTTCGATCAAAAAAAGACGTAGACAGTATTTTATTGACTTTCGAAAAATTTCAGTTTTTTCTCGTATCGGTAAACTGATAGAAATTTACGATTATAGGAATCTTCTATTACTATTAAAATATTATCAAGATGAAAGTATTTTCATCTAAGAGAAACTTTCTACCCAAGTAATTTTTACGATCGACATTCATTTGGTCTATTAATGTAAATAAAATTTTCAATAGAAGAAAAATAACAAAATTTAATTTTGATAATAGCCAAAAACATTTCTCTATATTATGAACGAAAAGGAAAATCGTCCATTTAGGCATTTACCAATATAAAATCTATCAATTTGATATCGAAAAAGAAAACTTATTTATAGATATACATATATATGTATTTTGTGTGTATAAAGCATTGCAGGAGCTTTATGATATAACAATAACGAAAGCTTGTGTTGTCCAGTGGGTTAGTGGGTGTAAGTATAATAGACGAAAAATCGGACACTAGTCAGTCAATAGTTAATGTTAAGTATTGGATGGAGTCCTTTAAAATGAGACTTGGATTAATAATTTTCTTAATATAAAAAAATTAAACACTTTCTTCTATGGAAATTTTGTAAGCATCTTTTGTAAAGCGAACCCATTTTCGCAATTTTCTAACTTCAAAAACTTTAATAGGACTTTTTTAGCAGAAAAACCAAAAATGGATCAATTTTTAAAATTGTTTTTGAATTTTTTTTTGAATGAACAAACTATGGTGGAAACGCAGATAAATGTTCAGTATATGGTAAAAAATAATATCCTATATTATTTAATTGCGCTTCCATCATCTATTTACTCCATTTCTGCTTTCCTTTTTTTATCAATTTATAATAATTCATTGATGGTTTATAATAAATTATTAAAATGAGGAAATAATCCGCGGTGAATATGACCTTCATTGGCTGGTCAAGTACTTTCTTATAAGATTAATAATATTATGTATTGAAGTAACTTTACTCATAATCAGTGTTGGATTTACCGGAAAGCAAAGGAAGCAATTGCTTGGGGCCCCGCTTGGACAGGGGCTCCACAAAATGGAAAATTTTGAAAACAAATTCGAAAATTTAAAAAAAAAAAAAAATAACACATAAATAAAAGAAAAAAAACCATGTCAACAATATATATATTGTACCAAATCATTTTCAAGGATGAACCGTTTTCAGCGTTTCCAAATGTTGACTGCCTCATCAGGCTATTCCTTACAATACCGATAGCTAATAGTACAGGGGTTAAAACGCGTCAAAAATTATTTACACTCATCGATGTGTCAAGAAAAAGTTAGTGATTTAGGCTTACTGTTTATCGAAAAAGACAAGCTTGAAAACTTAACTTTGATGATGTCATTCATCAATTTGCGACTGAGAAAAGTAGAAAAAATTTGTAATTTAGATAGTAAATTATAAGTTAACTGTAAAATATATTGATAATGCAAAATTAACTAGTTATTCATTATTTTGAAATATCGAGGGGAGGGGTATTTTACAATGAGGGCCCCGTCAGAGGTAAATCCGGCACTGCTCATAATAAATATTTTTATTTTATTTTAAAAACAGAAATGTCTTAATTTTATCATTTTGAACATTAAAATCGTAAATATGAATCGTAAAATAAATATGATCAGAAAATAAGTAATTACTGAAATAAATCGTTAGAAGTATCATTTCAAAAACTTCTGACCTAAGACAACTTCTTTCTGATTCTACACATTGAGGTCTTAAGAGAAAAACCGTAAGCACTCTGTGGAATGACCAGACCAGTAAAACAGTAGAATTTTTTTTTATTAAACAGTTCAATCATGCATTTGAACAATATTGCTTTAAATGTCTATGGTTTCTCAATTTTATTCAACGTCTGATGAAATGCAATTTAAGCTTGTTTTTTTTTATTTCTATTCTAAAGCCAGTAGTTGCCGCTTTGGTTAAAAAATGCCATGCAATCTTTAAATTTGATTTTCGTGCGAAAAAAAGTGAGGAAAATTTATTGTTTTCATTCCGAGAATTAAAACTTATATTTTGAATGAACCTCTCTGTAGACAATTTTCTATAAAAATTTCATCTATTAATACAATATGTGTGTTCAATTAAGTCGGCACTATACGAAAAACTATGAAAGGAGCGTTTAAAAATCAATAAAATTTCATTAAAAATATGTCTCATTTGTTTCTCAGATGGATGAAGATCGATCTTATACCGGCTCTTGTACTATCTGCTCTTAAATCTATGCTGGACTTTTTATCATGAATCATTTTTTTAATAAAACAAATAATAAAATATTTTCACATATTATAGTGCCAACTGAATTGGACACACTGTATACATGTGAAATATTTTTTTATTGCATAACACACAATAAAAAAAAAATGAAAAAGAGACACATTTATATAGCAATCCAATATGTATGATTGAATTAGAGAATGAAATAAAATATTTAACACAACAACAGTTGTAGCGAGGGACGGGTAAAGATAGATTGATGGATGGGAGCGCGGGGGTAGGTAAGTGAGTGAGTGTTTGCCCTATATATTTGTGATACATAATACCAATAATAAGGGTAATCTGATCTAACAACACAAAACGGTAAGTATTTGGACGGTTGTGTTATTGTAAAGAAGATAGTAGAAGATATTTTATGTACACACCGCCACCCAACTTCACCACCTCCCACCTACAAAGTCTTCTCCGACATCTTCGGTTTGGTTGATTTTAGGTTTAGAGCCATGCGTAATATTTGACAGTCATTTTAGGATTTCTGCAAAGATGTGGGATATTTTCATCAACTACATGCCTAACAACTTTTTCCTCTATGAAAATTGGCTCAACTTAAAATTGATAAATCTCTCCCTTGTAACAACTTTTTACAATATTCTAGAATTATTTTCTAATCTCATTAAATCGATGGCTAATCCATACCGTTTTCAATCATTTGACAACAGTATCAAGGTTTGCATATTTTCGAAAAGTAAAGGTTTCATTATTTTGAAATTGGCAAAGACGCTATCAAATACAACACCTGGCTCTTGTCCATTTTGATTGTACGCCCTGGGGGGTACATTCGTATAATACATAACCCGTCTTAATATCATTATATAACAACTATACAAGACTATATAGCAGTGAACTAACTTAATTTGGTATTTGTTTTATTGTAAAACTGACAATCTTGATTTAAACGGAGCTAGAGTTATATGTTTATGACATGGCGTTACGTTGCGTTGCGTTCCACAAATAGTACGAAGAACGGGGATATATAATTGCTATTACAAACATCACTTATCAACATTTTGATTTTCTATCTAAAATGCTATCAAAAATCATTTATTTTTGTACAGAATGATTGCGATAAATTATCTTTGAATTTGTTTTAATGAATTTTCGATTGGCTATAAACAAAAAGACATTCCTTCTACTTTACTGACTTTATGCAGGATAAATATACATGGTGGATCATTTTAATCTATAATGGCTAATAGCTCTTTTTATTGTTAATCAAAAAATTACTCAAACAAAAGGTGTAGAATTTGATGGGGGACAACATGCTCTGACATCAGTTCTTCAGGTCGTTTTAACAGTCAATTTAGATCCTAAAAGGTAAGTATAAATAACAATTTAAATAAGAATGAGACTAGTTTAATTATCGAATAATACAAGGGATTTCAATAAAACTATATAAATACATTTTTTGATCAACAAAGTTTTCAAAATTAACAAAAATATTCCTAGGTGATCGGGCTTTTTCTCTATAAAACTATGTTATCTCAAATATTTAGACAATTTTTTTAAAAATAATACCATAAAAATATAAGGTTGTCGATGATATAAAAACAAAATTTTAATTTAATTATGAGTTCATCAAAGATCCATCATTTGATGAACAGAGATGACTTTAGCTAGAGTATTGACGATTGAAGAGAGATATCTATATTATCAAATTTATAAGAAGCACTTGCACACAATACATTATATATTTTTGTAGTTGCTTGGTATTGTAAAGCAAAAAATAACACATTATTTGACTACAAAGCATGTATTTGGTTTATATGTAGGTATATACAGTGTATATAAACCAAAACTTTTTTACAATTTGTTGGGAAACAAACACCTAACAAACACCAAGGGCAATCATGGTCATTTGTCTGTGCAATAATGTCATTTGACTCCCAAGACCTAATTGACCTATGTTGGTCATTTACGAATTCCTCCTCACTTTTCGATATCTTTTTTTGAGTTAACGTGTTAACAGACGGGCGGACTGATGTACAAACAAGCAGGCGGACACACCGACAGACAGAAAAACAACCATCTACTTTTAAACATCCTGTATTTTTTATATTGCAACAGAGAGGTAAACATGACAAGTTTATACAACCGATCCAGACGAAAATGATTGCCGTCAAATGACGTAATCAAAGACATAAAGGTACAAATAAGCAAAATAATAAAAATAAAAATTGTAAAATAGTATTAAAAACACAAAAAAACAATTTGTTTCGATACGTAAGAAGGTGCGTTTATAAAAAAAATAACATACCAGTAAGTATTGTGTTTGTTATCTAATTTTTGGTTATAAAACTCATTTTTATGGTAGCTCCTGTGATTTAACGATTCCTAGGTACTTGTATTTGTTTCACCTCTATGTGCTATGCATCATAAAGAGCTTTAAGTTATCAAGGTATGTCAGTAAAACAACTTTTTTAACGAATATTTTTGTGCAGAGAAAACGGTTCTTGCCCGTTTTGTTAAAAATTCAGCTTTGTGTGTATAGTTTGTATATGTATACTATGTTTAAGTATTAAGTACAATAACAAATCTGACGTGACAAATATAGCGCGTGGATGGCGCAATCTGGATGACCAATTTTCACAAACTTTTCGCAACAATCCCGGTGGTATTTCAACCGTCTCTGGCTTAGCGAGTTAAATAAGTAACTTAAAATGTCCACATAGAAAATAATCGCACGATCTTGAGGTCTCTTTACAGGTCCATTACGTGAAATTAATAAAATCCTTACTAATATTATAAATGCGAAAGTAACTCTGTCTGTCTGTCTGTCTGTCTGTCTGTGACTCTTTCACGCCTAAACGGCTGAACGGATTTTGATGAAATTTGGTATGGTGATAGATGATAACCTAGAAATGGTCATAGACTATAAATAATCACGCCATCGTTCTTAGGGGGTAGGCAGTAGGCAGATAACTAAATTGAGTTAGTGATTTTTAGTCGTTTTTGTTGGGACTTTTGCTCTTTCACGTCTAAACGGCTGAACAGATTTTGATAAAATTTAGTAAGGTAATAGATGGTTACCTAAAAACGGATATAAGATCAATACCATCAAGAATTGTTTTTATCTATTTTTAACCATCGGGGTGTAAAGATGGAGTGAGAAAGTGGGGATTAATATTCGAATATTTTCAAATATACCCCAGTGGGGTATCAAATAAAAGAACATGACGTGTACTGTACAAAACTGTCACCCCTACGCAAGGAGAAGGGGGAGACGGTGAAAGTAGGGATGTTGTCCAGCAAAGCGGGTAGTTCACAGCTAGTATTCAATAAAAATTTATTACAATAATGATACAAACATTGTGTGAAGCAAATTATTAATTCAGCAAATTATTATTCGGTTCTCCTCGTAATTAATAGAGATCATCTGTTATTATTAAAAGCACCTGTCAAAGCTAAAGATAAAACATAAACGTTTTATTCGCCTTCGCTTGCATCACAAAATGATTTGTACCAACACCTGCTTTTTATCAATAATTGATTGGGCTTTTTTTTTATCACTTCAGATGAAGAATTCTCACTTCACGGATAGAAAAATGTAGTTGGTTTTTAAAACTCTTGACTAGTATGCAAGATATTAACGTTTAAAATTCCTAATTAAACAAAGAGGAAGATACCCACTAGTGACGTCATACGTGGGTATCGCGATAGAGATTACATATAAAAGTTTTTTTTGCTGAAAGGAGATGAGAAACCTTTGAATGCAATCTTTGATTGCTTATAACTTTTTCGTTTTTTAATCAAATTTAATTTCACTTTTTACATTTTTATAGGTAATATGGCCAATTCGATATAAGGATTATGTCCCTATTTTAAAATTTTTGAATGTGTAAGATTTAAATAGGCCGAATTTGTATATAGAAGTAAAGCAGAGCTGTTCCCATCAGACGAGTTGTTTTTTTTTGTAGTTTTCTATTTTAATGTCACATGAAATTTTCCTAACGTGTTTTTTTTCTTTCTTTTTATTTATATATTTATTTATTGACGTATTGTTTGGATGTTTGTTACTACTTTTTAACAATTATTTAACATAAATTGCAGGAAAATATTAATAAAAAATTTTATTGGACATTATTATTAGTGTTTATTTTGGGACATGGCTACGTTTATGGTTTACTTTTAATGGTATAAAACTATAAACAGTATAAATACATGTATCGGAATAAATAGAGGCTATTTCGTTTAAACACAATTTTATTTTTGCTGTGGCAATAAAAAAACGGTGGTGAAAGTTCAACAAAAACAGTTTTTTTTTTCCGTCAATTTTTATCACTTTTATTGTACATTTTCAATTTGGGTTTTTGCATGACACTTATCTTAGAGTAAAATCTTCGGATTGAAATTTTTAGAGAGAAAACTGTTAAAACCGTCTTGTAAAATGAAATAAAAACTTTTATGACACCTTTAGATTTTGACGATTTCACAACAAATTTATTCATATAACAAATTACAAATCACTATTCCCTATATATTGTAAATGTGAAAGTAAAGATGTTTGTTTGTTTGTTTGTTTGTTTGTTACGCTTTCATGCAAAACTAGCGAATGGTTTTTTATGAAATTGTACAGCAATTTAGCTCATATATCGGAATGACACATGAGCTATAATTTATAAAGATATATTAAAAAAATAAATAAATAAATTTAATTTAATCATTAAATATAACATTTACTATTTTAAATATTTACAGAAATCTTTAAAATAGTAAATGACAAACAATTCATGGCTATCTTTTCTGATATACTCAATGAATTATGACTGTTTGAGTTTCGTTTTGGCGATTATACTTTACTTACTCTGTAAGAAATTTCTCGAAAATGCTGCGTTTTCAAATGAGCATGACATGACGTATCCAAGCTATGGGTATGAAAAATTGCAGCAGAGAATTTTTTGGACACTATCAACACTATCAACACTTAATAACATTAATAATTTAGCAAAAGTGAACTACGAATGTATTAAAAAAACAAAAAAATACTTAAGAACGGCATGTTCGAGGTGGTAGGCAAGCTCATCGGTTCAGTACTTTTGCCGGACAAAATATTTTATTGTTAAATAATTATTAAGAGGTAGTCATTGTGTCGACAAATTCTGCGCTGCGTTTTTTCATATTGACAGCATAACTATGACATTTCATGCTCATTTTAAAACGTAGCACTTTTGAAAAAAAAAATCGTAGATATAACATTTGATAGACTCACCAATAGGAAGCCACTCACGAAGTTTCAAGGATGTATTAATCATTTAACAAAAAGGGTGCTGTCCCGCGGACTATTATTTATAAATTTGATAAATAAATCACGTTAAGTACATACAATTCATTCATTTTTGTTTTTTATGTACTTAAATTTAATTATTATTAATTATTTATAATTGAATAAAAAACATTTTATAATTACTAAAAATGTGGTCAATAAAATATGTACAGTCAATTCAAAGCAACAAGCAAATTGTTTCCGAATGAGCCATCTTACATAGAATACAAATTAAAATCTATCGAGTTCTGTGATGAGTTATTGAATAACAATGTGATTGTCTTTCTGAACAGAATTAAATTGTATTTAATATATTATGTGGTTTAAATATTATGTTATTATTGATGGAAGAGTCAAAGTTCGATAATATGTTAAACAATTGGGTTATCGGGATGAGAACAATCAAATATACAAGTGAAATTTACAAAATTTTAAAAACCCCGACAAATTTTCTGAATACGGAACCCTGAACTCACACTTGAAACATCTAAGAACACTCTCCCTTAAATTTTTTTTTCCTTAAAGCCTTTTCAAACCTGAGCCAATTTTGAAAATCATTGCCAATTTTTTAGTACGGAATCCTAAACTCGCTAAGAACACTCTACATTAAATTACCTTTCAAACGAAACCAAAACGTAAAAATCGGTTATCCGTTTAGGTGGCACAGACAGACAGACTGACAGACAAGCAGACAGGCAGACACATAGACAAACACGCACACATAGTTGTCAAACTTATAACACCCCTTTTTCTTAGTTCGAGGGTTAAAAGTATATAGACTGCAAAAAAATTGTTATTTTTGGGGCAACTGTCTCAATACTGGATTCAAGAAAATTAGTATTTAACTGCTTAAAAATTTTCAAAAAAATCGGGGACTTATATGTCAGAGATCAGCGATTCCTATAGAGTTGCCAAATAAAGGAGTTATACGATTCTGTTTTACATGTCTATTACCCACCAATGTTTTTTCAAATTGTTCCAAAAAAAAAAATAATAATACAACTTTCCATCCTTTATTTACTTTCTCTCTCGTGTAAAGGCAAAGATTTAGATGATATTAAAGTTGAATAATTCATATCAGACACAAACATATATGTTTTGGTCGCTGTTTTTTTCTGCTTTTACATTGATAAATAAATAATAATTTATTATATTTATATTTATGTACAGAGTGGGACGTAAATGGATATATAGTTGCAATACAAATTAGTGTGTTTATTGCTATGCGTTATCGATTTACCTGAATATTGTCTTATTTCATTTTCATAATGATCGAATTCATGTATTCATTTCTGATCCGGAAGATGTTGTGGAAAAGCACGTACGAGATGATGTATTTCGGATAAAATTTTAATACTACTTAAAATAACCTTCCTATCTGTATTTTTTTATACCAAGATTCGATATCAAAATCACAAAAATAGAAGATGCTTTCCATGGAAACAACTTGTATGTAAAAGTGTTGTTACAGGTACCTGTGAAATAACAAATCAGTCTATGTGGAGAGTTCTCTACAGACAGTCATTGTGGATAGTTGAAGGAACAATGCAATGGAAACTATAGTAATATTATTGGAAATCAAAATTGTAAATTGCTTTTGTGTGGAACAATTAATGTAGCTTTGTATTAAACATTAAAATATAAGAAAGTTTTCAAATAATTCACCTAGTGGTGTTTTATTGTACTAATATGTATTTTTGGAGGCTGACGCAGGGAAGATCTAACCAAAAATACAATAATAAACATTGATTTGTACAAAAATTGTTTACGAATTGTATTGAACTAATTATTCGATTATCATAAAAATCAAGAGTATGATACTAAAATACCAGGTTTCAATTATCAGCCACTAATTATTAAAGAGCAATGATAATAACTGTATATCCACTTACACACCACTCTGTATGATGTTATTTGTAGTAATTTTTTATGTAAGTGTTATAAAATATATGTTTAGAGAAATAAAAATAAAAATAGTAACAAATATTTTGATATATTTATCGACATGTTTGACGCCTCATATTACGTGTACAGAATTTAAAAAATACAGCATAAAAAAACGTACTATCACAAAGTTCACACACACACACACACACACACACATGCTTAGGAATTTAATGGTAAGGATGTCGTTGAAAAAAATTATTTATCTTTTTCAAAGTTCAAATATTAGTAATTGGTCGAAAATTTAACTACTTTTTTTATTATTTCTTTTAAATTATCACCAACTTGGCAACGAGTAACATACATTTTAAAAGTAATTACAACCAGCTAGGTCATACTGATGATGACTACATGATAGTCGAAATATATAAATTGGTCTAGGAAATTAGGCAAAATCGAAATTTAATTTGAAAAATCCAAGAGATCTCAGTTATTATCTTCGATAATATTTATATAAGTTATTGGCTTTTTTATTCTTTGCCTTTATTGATTTCCAGGACGTCATTATAACGTAATTGTCACTTAACTTTTAGTTGCAAATGAATTTAAAGCCAATTATCCTCAAATGATTGAGATGATTAATTTTGCATACACGTTTAGTTTGTATGCTAAGATGACGGATATAGAAGATGCTAAGATAGCCACCTAAATGAAAGAATTTGGTACAGAAGAATAAGAATAACATACGTAAATCGATTGACAATGCATTTTTATGGCAATCATGGGCCTGATTTGCTCATGGCTTCCACAATATATGTGATATGCATACCTTTTCTTAATTAAAATTAATAAAAGGACAAGCTTTTACTGTACTAAAAAGTACAAAATAATTTCTTGCATGAGCCATCCATACTTTGCTATGTGTAAAAGCTTGAGGCAATGCGAGTCCTCCTTAGCAGTGATACGTGAAATGGAAAAATGAGAGGTACGGAATCCCAAAAACATTTAAAACAGTGTATAAAAAGGTATGAATATAAAAAAATTGTAAACAAAATAACTTTTTCATTAAAAATAATGCAAAAAAAAAAACTTTTTATTTGTATACATTCAGAGGCATTAAATGCTAATCTAAGAGCCAATCCCGCAGATTTTCGGCTTTTTTAAATTGTTAATTTTTTCGAAATTTGCGAAATTGTCTGCCATAAGCATCGCTATTTAATTATTTTTCTCCACGAATAGTATAAAGATACCATAAAATATACAAGTAACTGAATTGTAACTACATCGTTGAGTTCGATCGAAAGTGTACGTTTTCGTAACGTGACTACAATATCCACCTATAACCTGTTAGAAAAATGTGACCCCATTTCTTGTACGACAGCTATAGTAGAATTTCCGAAAAAGTGGTTTCCATGCCACTGGCTCTTAGACCATGCAATTTTTTTTTTTAATAATATTTCAATATGAAACATATTTTCATAAACATGATTGGGGGCTTGCAATTCAAAAAGTTTTTGTGTGCGGTAAATAAATTTAATTGAAAAATATGAATAATTTTCATTGAATAACACAAAACTTTTTGCTATATTGCTGTATTGTTTTTATTATTGCTAATCAATTGGCTTTTATACCTACGCTATTACATCGACTGTTACATGTTAATTTTAAACATTTAATTAATTGTCAAAATATAAAAGTTGGTTGTGCAGGAGCTGCGAAAACAAAACGAATTATCTCTGAGCTTTTGATACGTCTTCATTAAAAAAGCATCTTAGTTTGTATAATAACTAGTGCTAGTAAATTTTTAGAAAGTTAATTTTAATAAGAGGGAATATTCATGTATTTTTTTTTACATTTTTAATTCATTGTTTACACCGTTATAACAAAGTAAAAATATAAATACTGTTTAAAAATGCTGTAATTAAGTGTAAAAAATATTTAAAATTGAGAATAATTTTGAGATGTTTAAACGCAGTCTTTTGGGGCTCTCTGTTGATGACGTATTAATATGTGATCTGTCAATTAGTGACAGTTCAATGTATAATTTACACTTTACAAAAATGAATTTACAACACAGAATTTACACTCGTTATTATTAAGTTTTCTAATAAAAAATCGTAGAATAATATAATTCAATGTAATACCATACAAAATAAAAGTAATTAATACCATATAGTATGTCAACGAATTTGACAAGCCAATAATATGACGTTATGTCCGTTTTAAAATTTGAATTTCCGTTTTAGAAATTTTGAATTTGAATTTGCACTTTTATTAATTAATTTTAGGTAATTAAAAAGATATTAATCACTTAAATAATGGTTTAGTTGAAATGTTCAGCCAATTTACGGAAAAAAAAATATTTGAACCATTTTTAAATTTAAATTTCATGAATATTTTCTATTACAGATATTTTTTTCCATGAAAGCACCAATATTGGCAGTTTTTATTAAGAATGAGCACTAGTAAACGTAACAAATTTCAGACGCCTGGCTTATTACATTTCTACGCAATTTCAATACATTCGTGCATTTTTCGTGAAAATGGTACACTTTCGTACTTTTGTATCCGACTGAAATGTCATCATCGATACAAATGCAATAGCTCATTTTCTTGAAAAAGAAATCCGCTAGTAAAGTGAGTTAGTTTTACACACATTTTGAAACAAAAATGAAAAGTTTTCTCCACTATTGAATTTTGTTAGATTGAAAATTTTAAATGGTAAATTAATGAAATTTTGATGGAAAATATATTTTTCTTTTGTTTTGGGTTTTGTACAAGTATCAACGAGTTATGATGTAGTTAAAATATTGTCTTGAAATCCTGAACGTGGTTCAGAAATTGGTTTATTCAAACTTTGTATTCAATAAAAGTTTGAAAACATGCTCTCCATGCCAGTCCAATTAGTACACTCAGGAAATTGGCAATTGGATACTATTGAATTTCTCCTTATTTTCCCATATGGATTTCTTGACGTCATTAGTGATTTTCCGAAAAGCAAAGAAGTATTTGGAAAGGTGCAAGTTCTTACAATACCCGAAAGTCGACCAGTAATGTCAAGGTACAAACTGCTAGAGAAGTGATTACTGCGTATACTTATTTCAAAATTCATGATCTGTAAGTCCCCAAAGGATAACAAATTTTCTTTCCCGTAGGAGTATTTTTTTCTATGAATAACAATTACGTTAATTATATTTTCTGATATTTTTTTTAATCTGTTGTTCGAGATAAGAATTGCTGCATGAATTTAACCAAATATTGGTTATCTAAAACAAATACTTTATTATTTCTATAAATTTAAATACACACCCCGTCACATGAGATTCTAGAAACACACCCTAAATACTAGATCTAGAGCCGAACGTAGTATTTGATGGTTATTTTCGAATGGCTGAGAATTTGACTAGTGGGAAACTCACTAATGACGTAAAGATGATAGTGTAGTTAAAAAAAGCAGGTCAAAGTCTTAAACAGCAGTGGTATAGGAAATGTCTAACCTATTAAAAGAGAGGGCTATGTTGTACATAGGTACAACTGTACGACACTTGAAACTTGAAACCCAGTCCGTTTTTCTTGAACAATTTTATTGTAAATTACTATGGTATTACTATTAATATCCATCTATTTTTTCAACTCATTTTAAGGTTGTTATTATACCATGTATATATGTAATATATATCAAGGTATATTAAGTTGAGTCTCCAGTTTGTAAATCTTAAAAATATTTACGCTATGAACAAAATTTTGGTATAGGTGTTCATAAAATCACCTAATTAGTCTATTACCGATTGTCTGTTTGTCTGTCTGTCCGTCTCCGTCTGCCTTTTTGTGTGCACGATAACAATAAAAAGTGAGATCGAGTATGTAAATGAGCAACATAGGTCAATTGGGTCTTGGGTTTGTAGGACCTATGTTATAGGCCGTAAGAGATAGAGCCAAAGTTTATCTAAAAAATGTTCCTTATAAAAAAATAAACAATTGTTGTTTGATACATTTTTTTGTAAACATGACAGTTTACCCGCGGTGATAGTAGCAGTAGTCAACACTGTCTATACATGGCATTCAACAATTAACTCGATCAATTGTTTGTTTTCACTTGTCATAGTTATAGTTTAAGTCACCAACGAATGGTAAAATAATTTGCTCATTACTAATTTTAGTACTTTGCTCCGATATTACTGTCAACTTCCATAGCCGAACCTAGACTTATTATACATTTTTATTTAAAATATAATGTAAACAAACACATATATAAACATTTAGTTCAATTTCATCATCAAAATATCCCACATATAGAAATATAATATTATATTATACATTGGAGGTACTATTATATATAACATTAATTATATTATTTTGTTGAAAATAATATGTTGTTGTAAAAGATAGATAAGGATAGATAATAATATTGAGAGAGATGACACCCTAGTGTATACATTACACAATTCACATGTGATAATAATTGTATTTTACAAGTTTATGACTATGAATGGAATGTATGTATGTTGTATATGATATTAAAAGTTCAGTATGAGATGGCTTAAAGCTTCAAACAGATTTTATCGGAAAGAGATTACAGTCAAAAATGGTTATAAAATCAAAGATCCCGGCTGAGTCCCTATACAGAGTGGCTTTTTATACCATGCATATATGAAATATACATAGTATATTAAGTTTAGTCAAAGTTTGTAACGCTTAAAAATAATGATGCTAGGAAAAAAATTTTGTCATAGCTGTTCATAAAATCACCTAATTAGTCCATTTCCGGTTGTCCGTCCGTCCGTCTGTGGACACGATAACTCAAAAACGAAAAAAGATATCGAGCTGAAATTTTTACAGCGTACTCAGAACGTAAAAAGTGAGGTCAAGTTCGTAAATGAGCATCATAGGTCAATTGGGTCTTGTAAACCCATATTGTAAACCGTTAGAGATAGAACAAAAGTTTAAATGTAAGAAATGTTCCTTATAAATAAATAACTTTTGTTTGAAACATTTTTTCGTAAACATCACTGTTTACCCGTGAGGGCGCCCATTAGGCGGAAATTTTATAATATGTGTACAAACTATACACTAAGTGTCGGTCGGTAATGCAGAAACCTATAAAGTCATTTACATATATACTATACTTAATTAACAGTTATGTATGTGTCACATGTTTGTATCTGTAATGTGATAAAGAAATCAACACTGACTATGCATGGTATTTCAACAATTAACTCAGTCAATTGTTTGTTTTCACTTGTTTAACTTGATATTTGGATAAAAATTAAAACATCGCATATAAAAAAAAATGTTCAAGTAAGTACAAGAAAATTTTATGTTATGTCATAATAGATATCCTGATCAAACCAAATGTAGATATGTACATATAAGGTTAACTACTAAAACAGAATGTCTTTTTTTAACTAATATTACACTTAATTTATCCAGTAAAAAGTAAAAGTAGCAAAAAGTAACTTGACTTCTGAAATTAATACCTTAAATTTTCAGAAAACTATCTTCAAAATAAAAAAGTAAGCGATGCATTCACAATGTACGAAAATCCGAAGGGAACATAGGTCCTACCAGGTATCTCGCGAGACATCTCCTTCTCTTTTTTGTAGGTGATTCGCAATTTATAGAGGAAAAAGAAAACTTTTAACTGGAAATAAATTTGTTGAATGCATATTTTTTGTGATCTGAGCAAAAACTCAGATATTTTTATTGGTTTCTGAAATTCGAATATCTGTTATAATGACCAATCGTCATTGGAATTAGCCAGCAATAACAACCAACATGTGGGCATACATACATCTTTCACTTTCACTTTAAATATGTACATACCGCTTATAAAATCTGCATAATGCGTATAACAAATATCGGTTATGATGACGTTTTTTTTTTGTGTCCTTAATGTCGTTATAATCCATAGATGATATTATTAAATAAAAGAAAGATCCAATTCTAATCCATTTACGTTTATCAATAGGGAATATCGATGATTTTTCTTTCTCATAGCTTAACAAAATATGAAAAAAAAAACATCAAAGAGCGACCACTAATTTGACAGATATTGGATAGAAAGATAATTGATAATATTTTACGTCATATACCATGTTGCAATGGTCATAAGAACTCCATACTAAACTCTGTTTTGCTAGAAAGAGATACAAACAGTAGCGGATTTACCGGGAAGCAAAGGAAGCAATTGCTTGGGGTCCCGCTTGGTCAGGGGCCCCAAAAAATGGAAAATTTTGAAAACACATTCGAAAATTTGAAAAAAAAAAAATACAATGAAACAGGTGTACGGAAATGAGCGTAAAACATTTGTTGAATTGTACCAAATCATTTTCAAGGATGAACTGTTTCCTGCGTTTCCAAATGTTGAATGCCTCATCAGGCTATTCCTTACAATACCGATAGCTAATAGTACAGGGGAGAGATCGTTCAGCGCATTAAAACGCGTCAAAAATTATTTACGCTCATCGATGTGTCAAGAAAAAGTTAGTGATTTAGGCTTACTGTTTATCGAAAAAGACAAGCTTGAAAAACTTGACTTTGATGATGTCATTCATCAATTTGCGACTGAGAAAAGTAGAAGTTGTAATTTAGATAGTAAATTATAAGTTAACTGTAAAATATATTGATTATGCAAAATTAACTAGTTATTCATTATTTTGAAATATCGGGGGGGGGGGAGTGGGGGTATTTTACAATGAAGGCCCCAAAAACCTTAGGTTGCTTGAGGCGCCGTCAGAGGTAAATCCGGCACTGGATACAAATAAATTTTCCATGATTTGAAATCTATAATAACAATTTTTTTGATTAGAAAATTAATTTCTCTAAAATCTTTGATTAAAACTTTAATTTCTCTCGGCTGTTTAATACATGAATGATCTTTTATTAAAGAAAAATAAAAATAATAATCGATATTTCCTATCTTTGAGCCTCTGTTTTTGTCTACTTGAATATTTTTCGATATGTCTGCACCGTTTCATACTACCTAGTCTCTCTTCACGTATAATGTGCTGTTTACTATAATGTTTAAATGTTAAAATCAACTAAACACAAATAAGAATTTATGATGTATGTTAATGTCAACCATAAATATTTTAAACATTAAATATCATTGATAAATACTTTAAATAATAATAAACATGTTTATAGAGTACCTATACCTATACATGTTTATACAGGGCGTTCTGTTATTAACTGCAGATCGTTGGCCTACAGAATAAGCTCATAAAGATGAACAAAAAAGCTCTTTACCAAATTTCGATCTGAGGCCAGATTCGGGAGATGTGCCTATGGGAAAATAGAAAGATTTATGAATTCACAAACCTATCAAATTCATTAAATTAGTAGGTGTCACTTAGAAGAGTGACAAGAGGAAATCACCAATAGCCAGTTAGATGTGGGAGGTATCAAATTATTATATATTAATATATGTACGGGGCAGGAGGGAATAAATTGTGTAATACAGAACACAAAAACTTAAACATTGTATCACCTTACAACTTCAAAACACAACATACATACTTTGGTTTGTCTCGGTGTATGTGTATATCAGCATATATTTATCAAAACGGACAATTGTCCGTCTTGCCAAATATATGCCTAACGTATGTGATATTCGCACAATTAGTTGCGTACAACACTTAATTTACCAAGAAACGTAGTGTTTTTAGTGGTTTTAATGGGTTAGTTTTTATAATCAAAAAAGTAGCCAAATAGAGTTTTTTTGTAATAATTTTGCATTTAGAGACGCCTTCCACTATGATACAACACATCCTCTCTTTACGTAGTGTTTTATTGGTTTCATTCAAAATGTTATTGAACTGTGATTCGCTAAAGATATATTAATTTATTTTGTTAATTATCTCGCAAAGTAGGCCTCATATCCAAAAGTGGAAAATAACTTTTTCCTTCGTCTTTATGAGCTTATTCTGCAGGATAACGACCTGCAATCAATAACAGAACGCCCTGTATAAAGAGTACAAGGTGTCACCATCCACCCACCACAAATACTTGTACAGTTATTTATTTACGCACAAATATACTTGTATATTTAATGATAATAATACTCTTATCAGGTGATAAATTTAATTAACTTTTAATATTATTAATTTAGAATTTATTTCATTGGTAAATTACTTAAATTACTTACATCTGAATGTTTATCTACGGGTTGTAATTTTAAAAACTGTAAATTGAAAATAGTGGATATATTTGACTCATAGGTATCTATACTAAATGTGAAAAATTTTATGTGTGATTCAGTCAAAAAAAATTTCAGAATAGCCCATGGTTGTTGATGTGGAAATTCAAAATTGGGAATTTAAGGATATCGCTTAGTATAAAATACACTCAGGAATCGATGGGAACAAAGATACAGGCTCCTCATTACCACGGAAAACTTAATGCTAGTATTTTGTATTTCGTGACAGAAAAATGAGAATTTTGTTTTTTTAACACATTAATTTGTTAAGACAATACGTGCGAATGAATGGAACTATCTCTTTTCTTTATATCAGTAACGACGTGACCATAGATATGGAAAAAGTGTGGGCCTTCTCGATCTAGCATTTCTAGAAGAGTAGAGATAAGTCTCATCTGATGACAGATGTTTTTCTTCACTTAAAACTTTAGAAGTGTCCAATTGTGGATGCGCGCTATAAATTAAAAATGTAAAGACGCTCTACTTTGAATCTGGCCTTAAATGTGACCCTTAAATTGAAATAGTATATCAATAAACAATTATATCAATAAATTAAGGTGTCGTTTCATTGGAAACGCCATCAATAAATTTCATGCACGGTGCGAATATATTTCACTTATTAGAGCCTTTTTTATATCCTTTTTGTAGACGGGCTCACTCCACTTATTCGTGCGTGGAATAAATAATTCCCTTTTGAAAAACGATTCAATTCTATGTATGTAACAAATAAGACGTAGTAAATTGGAGATGAAAGCACATATTCACGTTTATCACTAATCACAAAGTCGACTTTTCTATGTATGGTCTGTTAATTTTTAATCAAAACTTTTCAAAACATTTACAGACCAAATCATTTTATTCATTTAGTTAAATGGAAAAAAGAAATATTTACCTGAAGTGACCTAATTCTTAAAAAATCTTAACAAAGTTCACCGAACAAAAAAAAAAAAAAAAAAAATACAAAGGTAAAAAAAAAACTACTTCGTAAAGTTAAAAAATTACTGGCTACTTATCAAATATAAATATATATTTGATTTATTCCTTTTAACAGGTGAACTTCACACTAAAAGCACATTTTCTGAAGAAAACTTAAAGGTGACATTTAATTTTCACATAAAGAAAAAAATATAAGTTAGAAAATATTTTTTTCGGTCAATTTATTTAAAATATGAAGTGTGATCTTTAATTTTATTTCAAAATATTAGTTTTTTTCTTTTAAAACTTTTAGGTAGGTATTAAAAATTTTTGAGAAACTTTCAGTCGAAAACTTAAGATCCACTTAATATTCGGATCTACCGAGTCACTTATTTGAATAATGAACTATCTTCAGGATTCCAGCTGTACCTAAATAGGTTATTATTTATTTTTGTTTACTAAATTTTGTATACAAATTTTAAACCGTCAAAGTCTTTCGATTATAACTGATGTTTTTATGATACAATTGCGTGAACTATAAAGACACATAACTTGTCGAATTAATCTAAATTAAAGAGAATTGAAAAATAACAAACATACTTTGATTGAAATAAAAAATGAGAGAGAGAGAGAAAAGTTAAAAAAATTACTTTGTGTCTAGAGCACGTATTGGCCTAGGCGCTTGGCATAAATCCCAGAGACCCGGGTTTGACACCTTATATGTGACTACTTTTTTTAATTCTCTTAAAGTATCTTAATAGCTTTATTAAAGCTATTAATTAATTAATCTATTTTTTGTTATCCGGATCCTATGCCAACCCAAATTTTTAGCTTCACAAATGAAGTATTTTCTTCTGAAAAACACAAATATATTTTTTGGTGCTTGATGTCAATAATACATTTACAAGATGGATGCCTCCGGTCACAAAAAAAGTACCAAAATATTTGCGGATATCAAAAAATATGAATAATATCTATACATACTGTATTTTAAAAAGTTACAAATATATTATTTACTTTCATTTCTATGATTATCCGTATTAATCCCGATGCCCGTCATTGATAAAATACACTTCCAAAAATTCCTCGTTATATTTCACGAGCTGTTAACGATCAAAATTTATTAATTATTTAATTACAAAGGTTGGTTAAGATCAAGTAGAAAAAGCTTTTTCTCCGATACTCCACAAAATTGGAACTCAGTTGTTCGACACTATAAAAGGTCCAGAAAACTACATTTTTCGGTGTTTCTGACAAACAATACTCCGTTGTATCGAATGCCAAACAGAATGCTATCAATTATTTTCTAGGGCCTATGAGAAAAAACCTCTCATGACCAGAAGTTTCTTAAAGGACAGACTTGTTTTGCTAATAATAATAAGACATGTGATTGCTTTCTGTACACCATACAGAATTATTCGATGGTATTTATGAATAAGGCGTTTGTTTCGCTTTAAATAATTCATCAACACAGGTCAATATATATAAAAAAATGTTTTACTTTTACTAGGGTTATTCAAGGAATAACTAAGGTAAGGTCGTCATTTTCAGTTAAAGTAGGTTTCACATCAATGGCAGTATAAAAGTCTGGTGATCAGGCACTAGATAGCCGAACACAATATAAAGATTGTACTGACTTAACTCACACTAATACGAATTAAATAATTTTTTATTTCTTCACAACATTTTTATCAGATTTCAGCAAATAGGTTTTAAAGTTCCGTGAAAATTTCATCCCCAGATGAAAATAACAGTTATAAAATGCATATTTCATTCGATTTGTCAACGTTTTTCCAACCAAAATTTTTGTTTGTCCCCCCTTCAATTTTAAATGTTACGGAAATTAAAATATGCGTCAACAATCCCAAATGAGAAAAAACTTAAAATTTTTGTTTAACCCTTCAATTTTCAATTTTGAGGAAATTGAAATTTGATATTAATTTTTGGACAAACGTGGACAAACCGTTGACTAGCGAATGTCAGCTACATTCTGTAAAAATTCATATTTGGCAGTACTGAAGTAAATTTTAATTTTCTCAAAAATAAAAACGAAACGGCGGACAATTATGTGGACAAATGTTGTACAAAATTACCATTTGGGGGTGCTCTTTTCACGGACCTATTTTAAAACCCATCATCTATGCAGTTAACACTAATTAAGATAATATTATTCATGTTGTCAAATTTTTAAAACCACAAAAAGATTATTAAACCACAAAAGAATTTCTAGAGGCGATTCTAGTGAATTCATTAATGAAAATGTATGCTGACGGGTACCAGGACTATAAAGCTCAAATGAAGAGCTTATAACCACCCTCTTATACGCATACCCTGCTTAGAATATGTAATAAATGTAACAGTCCAAAAAAAAGTAGGTGTATAATATAAATATATATAGATTGAAATATTCTAAATATAAAAAATAATAACATTGAAAATAAATAATAAACATAAACATCAAAGACCTTACAACCAATTTTTATTTCGCTCGCTTTTACACACACATACACACACACACACACCCCAGAAGAAAAAAAGGAATATTATATGTATAAAACTTAAAAAAATATATCAAACGTGAAAAAAAGGTTCATTGAATCATTCAAATATAATACCCCATGTTTTTTATGAAAACGTGAGAACGTCACACAAAAACGTGTAGCTCGGCGTAAAAAGGGATGATTACAAAATCATGCTTAGTTGTTGAACTTATGCTCAGATGTAATCTTTGGACTATCACTAATGGCGTCATGCAATCAATATCGCAGTCATAAGCAAGCTTAAATTTCAAAACAAACAACAGTGGTCAATACTAATTTTACCGTAAATACGTAAGATTCAATAAATTCAAAAATAAAATTTGTTTGATATTTCTTCGATTTTTTCAAAGGCTCTTTACGAAATTTCATGCGATTAGGAATAATTACTTGGTTCAAAATTTAGATTAAATCAATTTCTAGTATAAAATTGCAGAAATTTGGCCACTTTGACGGGTTGTTTCTGATTTATCGGCTATAATTGATTCTGTACGTGAAATGATATCTTGGATCCGGAGTAGTTTTTTCACTACATAAACCTGAGAAACGTGTTGAGATCTTTTTGTAATTTAGACCCAATCATGAAAATTTCAAACTTATTTGATGATCAGAATATTTTTTTTTTTAGAAATATCCAGACAATCGTACCGATAAGAAATTATCCTGGAACTTTGGCGATATTCTAAAAATCGCTCCGTCTGTAAATGAATCCGATTTTGTAATTTTGGGATCTTTACCTTATATATAAATTTTCAAATTCCAAACCCAATTTTATCGATTTTTGCAAAAGAATACATTTTAAAAAAATTACAAATTATTGGTTATAACAGATTTGATAAATTGAAAAGTCTTTTCCTAGGACGAAAGGACTTCTTATTTCTGAGATATCGAACAAATTCTATATGGAAGACGATATTCCGGAGCAATTTCATTCGAAGTATCCGAAACGTTTAAGCGTAAAAACTCTTGCCTAAATTTATTTCGCGGTAGTTTACGTATTCCATAGATTATTGCTGTTTTTTTGGCTGTTTAAAAAGTGTCAATATTAGTGATGTCCTAATATTTTGGTGTTTTCGAAAGGGATATGAAAAAGGATATGACGAGCAGTGGATCTTCAATTCTTACTAATCCTTACCGAGTTTTGTTGACTATTAGCGCACCCTATTTATGAAGTATTTTCACAGTTGAACAACCCGTATTTATAAAATATTCGAAATCGATACGCGTCGATATATCACACATTGTAAGTATACGACGAGATGGTTGATGATGGCCGATATACGAGGAGGACTTCGAAATAACTCGAAATATTCGATATACATATTTATTATAAAAAAAATTACATTCCTATTCGAGAAAAAAATTTCTCCAAACTAAGCATATATGTATGTTACTATAGATGTTTCAAATTGATGTACAAAGTCTTTCGACGAACAAGTTAATTTACTCTACAGAAACATTCATCTATGGAAAAATTGTTTCAATTTGTGAGATTTTTATGCTACAATTCGAGTTAATGTTAATTAGTCGTATCATTTTGTTAGTTTTGAAAAAAATTTAAATAGTTTTATTATTTTTAATTAGGATTTTTCGATTTAGGATTTTAGGAGTTATTGGAATATTTTTTTATAAGTAATCTCAAAAAAATTACTTGCTTATCATTATCATGTTTTGTTTTAGAATTTTGTTTATAACCTCGTACCTCGGAAATTAAAAGTCTTAGATCAAACGTTCCTGATAGCCCTAAAATCCGTGTACATAATGCCTTTAATTTTTTTTTTTTTTTTTTTGTTAAGAGGATAACAAGTTCATAATAATCTTGGTTTTTTGAGATTGCCAATAGGTAAGTTTCCGGAATTTGCCACATCGACCATAAAATTGTAAGATTAGACTTGATACTATAAAAAAATTTGAGAGTTAAATTAAACTAGACTAAAAAATGAAGAAATTATGAACATTCAAAGATTGTTTTGTGTTTCTTGTTTGAAAACCATAGTTTTATATGTAATCTATATGATGATTCCGTGCAATGACGTCACTAATCGATATTTTCCTCTTTGTTTAGATAGGAGTTTCAAACGTTCATATTTTACGTAATTCTAAGGATTTTCAAAAACTAACTTCATTTTTCTATTCGGGAAGTGAGAATTCTTCATCTGAAGTGATAAAAAAATTAAATCAACATCCCTATTGACGCGACCATTTTCATGTTTTTTTTACAATTTTTAGGTTTTATTCTGATATCTATTTAAAGTTGTCTGGTTAAAACAATCTTTAAATTGTAATTTTTCTTCTTTCGTGTGATATAAGGAAATTCAGATCGGAGCTTCGACCTATTTTTAAAGTATGGGCCTGGTCTAAATTTGAAAGTTAATGCCGCATAGGAATCTTGGTATGTTTTTCGAAATTGAATCATTTGGTAAATAATGACGAAGGATATTAATATTTGTCCAATCAATTTCATATATATATATGTACAAATGCACCATATGTGTTATTCGTACGTTATAAATGGTCATTTATACACATCTCTATACATCTATATATAAAACAATTTGTCTACTTTATTTGCATAGATCAGATGTATCTACAGAAAAGGAGTTTGATAAACCTTGAGAATTGGTATCAACGGGAATTATTCGTTGGTACTATATTCTATTAATAATGAGCAGAGAAGCAAATACGTATCGGGGAAGCAGTCCAATTCGTGATGTAGAAATCTTGGATTCCCTATTTCTACTTCTACTTTGGCTTTGAGGTATTGCTCTGAAAAGATACACTTAGGAAAAATAGTGTATCTCTGAAAAGCTATACTTGGGAAGAATGGTGTATCTCTGAAAAGATATTATCGAATTTAAAATAATAATAAAAATTATAATAGTAATGGGGTTTAACCTCCGTTTTTCAGATATCCATCTATGATAGAGGTCATCCACATCAATATTTTTAATCTTTATTTTATCTTAAAGTATATCCATATTATATACAATTGCACTTTATGATGTGGGTGGAGTCGGTTACATCGTTCTTGTCCAAGCGACAACAGTGTCATCAATTAACCGCCCCATTAATTATAATTAAAATTCATCTGACTGCCACTGCCTGGATTCGAACCCAAAACTTATAAAGTCAGTAGCCAAACAAATAGAAGTCGATTGCGGTTTAACTCGCGCGGCCACTAAGTTGGTTCTGTGCTTCATTTTTAATTTTTCAATCTTAAGTCCTACAGAAACTGTGAGAATATCTCTCATTACGAAAGTCAAAGTGTAAGAAAATAAATATTAACTTCGAAAATTTTCGATCCTGTTGGTGAACTTTCGTTAGTTTTATTTAAGTCGAAGTCAGTAACTTAAAAAAGCTTGTGATATATACAAATCATGTAGTGGTTACGATTTATAAAGTTGAAGAACATTTAAAGCGCGAAATATTTGACACATGACGGGACTAAAGACTGACACGAGCGCTGACGGGTTAAAATGTATTCGTAAACAAATTCGGAAATTAATAATTTTATTTCACGTTTTGTATTAAATACAATCGTCGCTATAAAGTGCTTTTTATACAAAATTATTACGATCTTTCATTCATTTTCGCTGACACTAAAATTTGCCTCAAATGTGACATACCTAATTAATTAGAAAGACGAAATGTGTTAAGTTTAGTTTTACAATCGATGAGAAGTAAGTATATTGCATATTTAAAATATTGATTAATAGAAATTTGAAGAAAATTGCATCATGCATAATAACAATCTCGAGACTGAATATATCCATAAACTTCTCGATAAGTACCTGGTGTAGAGATTATTACATTTTCAATATTTAAAAACTTTCCGTATAGATAGATACATGTAGTTGATATCACATCTATGACTAAAAAGCTTATTATAATACCTGTTGTTAAAGAGCGGTATTGAGGACATACAAAGACTAAAAACAAGCTTACATTGCTCAAATAGAAACAAACAGATTGTATTTCATAGAACTGTACATACACTTATTAAAAAAGTAACTTTTTTTTAACCCGTCTACACTCCCGTTATGAGTATTTTCTTCAAATTAAAACATAAATAACTTTGATTTTTCAAATGGTATAAGTGGTTGAATTTTTCTATCTTCATATAATTTTATCTACTTTCGAGTTATAAACCAGTTTTTATAAATATATATTTTTACAAGCCCTTCAGAAATTGAAACAAAAAAAAATATTACCTTCGTAAATTTTCTGAATTGTAGTGATAATAACTGTGATAATTATTAGAAATTTTTAATTAATTTCAATAAAAAGTTTAAAAAATGTGGATGACATTGTAGTAACTTTTTTATTTATTTATTTATATTATAATTTTTGTTGAAAGCATTCTTACTAGTACATAACCTGTAAGTATATTTATTATACCATGTATATATGAAATATACATAGTATATTAAGTTTAGTCCCAAGTTTGTAACGCTTAAAAATAATGAGGCTAGGAAAAAAATTTTGTCAAAGGTGTTCATAAAATCACCTAATTAGTCCATTTCCGGTTGTCCGTCCGACCGTCCGTCCGTCTGTAGACACGATAACTCAAAAATGAAAAAAGATATCGAGCTGAAATTTTTACAGCGTACTCAGGACGTAAAAAATGAGCTCAAGTTCGTAAATGAGCATCTTAGGTCAATTGGGTCTTGGGTCCGTAGCACCCATCTTGTAAACCGTTAGAGATAGAACAAAAATTTAATGTAAAAAATGTTCCATATCAAAAATTAAACAACTTTTGTTTGAAACATTTTTTTGTAAACATCAGTGTTTACCCGTGAGGGCGCCAATTATTCGGAAATTTTATAATATGTACTATACTTGATTATCAGTTATGTATGTGTCACATGTTTACATAAAATGGTCATTTTTAAAATGCAAAGACTTTCCTACATAAAGATTTTTAGAATAATTAATGAATATGATAATGGTTATTTTGATTTTCGTTCTAAAATTATTCACTTATTCAAATTCATTCTCAATAAATTATAGAATAATTAACGCACGAAATATTTCACGCAAGTGTAGAACGCGTGATTAAATCTCTCATCACGGGACTAAAGATCACTGAACGATTGACGGAAGTGCTAACGAGTTAAAATTTAAGCCTGCTTATGACTGCTATATTGACTTCTTGACATTATCAGTGTTTTCAATAATGACAGTACTATTTGCTATGATGATATTTTCTATATGATGTTTTCAAAAATACAACCTGTTTATAAAAGCTCTCAATGCAAGAGTATGTTGTTGATACAAAACAAATATCCTTCTGGTTTTGTAACTATAGAACTAATACTACGTGAGAATGGAATAGTTTTGGTTTTGGATGAATGCTGTAATGTAAGTATAAACATCACAAAACCAAACGTTTGGATACCAAAAGAGATAATCCGATTATTGTTAAATTGTTACGTAAACATATCAATGACGTATATGAGTGTACGTACGTATAACATCATTTATCTGTCTTTAATATTCTGATTTTCTGGAAAATGGTTACACAAACAGAAAATTGTGGAAAGTCATAATACATTTATTGTAATAAACTATCAAGTGGATGTATAATATTTAAATATGCTTACACGGATATGTATGTACACATTTCGAGGTTGACACATAATTTATGTCTATGGTTATGAATTTAGAGCAAGAGGTCACCATAACCATTCCCAAATATTAATTGTAAGATGTTATATTTGGACTGTTTGAAGGTTCACCTAACAGAATCCAAAAAAAGAACAAATTAATTTCTTGAATTAAGTAGGACATATACTCCAATCATCTTAGAGTTTCACTTCAGAATTTAATGAAATGAACTGAATTTTTGTACAGTCTTCTATGTGTGCACGTCTTTAGATATTCAAGGTCAAAGATCGCAAAAATCAGCTTTTTGATAATATCTCGTTTATTTTGTCATGTAACGTATTTACATTTATTATAAAAGTTGTAGAAGATAAAATTCTCTACAAACTTTTTTTTTTGTACGTTGAAATAGATCCGATTTTTAACCGACTTCAAACCAAAAAAAATGAGGCTCTCAATTCGACTGTATTTTTTTTTTTTTTTTTTTATGTTTGTTACCTCAGAAATTTTGACTGGGTGAACCGATTTTGATGATTCTTTATCTATTTGAAAGCTGGTGCTTCTCGTGTGGTCCCATTTCATATTAATCTAGTTCTGACACCGACATTCATGAGAAAACCATAAAAGACTTAAATTTGCATTCATTATGCACGATAAGAGGACGAATAACTAAATATCACGTCAACCGATTTCGATGATTCTTTTTTAGTGAAAAATTAGTTAGTGTACTTCAGATCCACTAAAAATCACGAAATAAAAAAAAAACTTTTAACAAAAAGAAAACCGACTTCAAAAGAAAATATTTTCCAAAACAAATTAATATGCACTAAAAAGTAAAAAAATAATGGTAATATAATGTAGTAAAAATTATTGTTTTTTTTTGGAGTCGGTGTCAGCCAAGGAAACAACTCTGACAGGACAGTTTGCTACATTATCTTTTTTTTTTTTACTTTTTAGTGCATATTAATTTGTTTTGGAAAATATTTTCTTTTGAAGTCGGTTTTCTTATTGTTAAAAGTTTTTTTTTTTTTTAAATAGATTTGGAAATCAAGGTTGTAAGTTGATTTTGTTATGGAACAATTAATGTACTTTTGTATTAAACATGAAAGTATAGCAAAGTTTTCAATGAATTAACAGGGTAGTGCTTACCGATTGTATCAAACCTATAAGGCTCAGAGCTTTACAATATCATAGTTCGCAAATCGAAATAATTTCATAATGTTTACCCCAAAAGCCTCAAGATTTTAATATCTTTAAATTTTAATGATAAAAGGATCATCTGTTTTGCAATGTTCTCACAAATTAGGACCGCAATCTTATTTTTTTTACAATTTTGTTATTCATAGTTCCCCAAAAATTTTTTTGTCTTGAAATTTTCGAAATTTGATTTTCCATAGAAGTTTTTGAACTTGAAATATAAACACGTTTTGAATAAAAATACATTTGTTGAAGGATAATATAATTGAATATTGAAATACGATCAACGAAAAAAAGTTCTCAAATAACTGATGTCCTTGAATTTTATACACGACATATAATCCTTATAAAAATTACTGTCATATGTTTCCATTCGTTTAACGGAAAAACACCCAATCACTCGTACAAACGTACAAATACATACCGTATTACATATCGTAGACATATATTTGAACTTTTATATACCGGATGTTTTTATTTTAAGTAGTTGCTCCGGGATTGAAATATATTAAGAAATTTTCACAATTTAGAAACTAAGTAATTAAATGAATGCAAATCATGTTAAAAGTTGAAGGCCATGCCCCACACCGTTTATGAGATAATTGCGATTGGAACTGGCATATTAAGTTATAATTTTTTTTTTGCTTAGTGGAAATATCACCATCTTGAAAAAACTGATATCTACAAGAATTACATTTTTGAAACAAGAATAAAAAAATTGAAAATTATTGACCACATAATTTCAATGAAAAATTAAAAATAATCACACATTTAGTTGGTAGTTCTTAGTGGTGGGGAAGGTAAAGGTATTGAAAGCGACAAAACAACTATAACAGAGTATTCTGGTTGTAATAGAAACAACTATAGTAGAGTATTGTAAATAATTAATTACACACGTAGCTATAGTACGTGTGTAATTATGAAAATGTGTAATTTGTGTAATTAACATAATAAAGTGGAAATAAAAAATCAATCCTCAATGGACAGTCGTTGTGTACTGACTCTATAACAGTTGAACCTTTGTGTTAAACAATTAATGAACCTTTGTGTTAAACATTAAAGTATAGCGAAGTTTTCAAGCATTTCACCTAGTGGTGATTCTTTTATTGCACCAAGAGAGGGTAAGACGTGAAAATATTAAAAACGTGACTGATCCATGCTAGCCGAGTCGTTCAACTTAGCCTAGCCTAAACAGAAATCACTCTGTATATCGTATTTTAGGAAATATCTATGCAAGGAAAATATATGTAAAAGCATCTGGGTCTTTTGTGTTAGAACCATTATTTATAGGCAATGAATGATGACTTCCCATCCACACTTTTCGTTTGCCTACTCCTGTGTACGCGTGTGATCCATCTACCAAAAAGAAATATTATATTAGTTTTATTCACATATATATATGCTTTTTAACAAATGTTCTACAATATTCGAATTAGTCCTGGAGCCCATCAGCGTAAATTGTCATCGCTTAAACACATCTCATGAAACTGTTGGGAAACTGAATAATGGCTACCAGCATTACCATAGATAATAAATAAGAACTATAGGATATTTCCCCCAAAGCAGTCCATTTTAAGGTAAAATTTGAGGTGTTGTTTAGAGGTTCTTTAGATTGAATTTACATACGCCAAAAGCAAGTGATCTAATGGGGTTATATTGTACGATTTTGTAAGCCAATTAAAAGGTTCATTACGATAAAGTAATACATATTTCAAATATATTTAATTAAGGTATTTCCAGCATGGTATTTGCAGTTTCTATGTTAAAGCAATGGTACAATTTTTTTTTCGACAGAATTTAACGAAAAATTAAATTTAAGAATTTAATAATGCTTACTATTAATTCCCAAAGTTTCAGAAATTTTGACCGTTTAAAATGGGAAATAATTATGCCAACGTCCCAATTTCGATCAATTTACGTCAAAATTAATATCTCGAAAGTGAAAATTAATTTCTAAATTTTTTTTTTAGAATTGTATTGTATAAACATTTTTTTCTACTTTTTCTTCAATATATAATAATATCATAAAAAATAGTGGGAGAGACCGGACATTTTACATGCTTTAAATGGGACATGACCCTCAAAATCGCGAACTTTGTCTTTAAATATCTCGCGATCTAAACGGTCAAAAATTATGAAATTTTAGGAATTCATAAATAAAGCTATTATAAACCCGAGAAAAAAAATTCGGCCAAATCTGTCGAAAAGTGATTTCATGCTGGTACTACCTTAAAATAATTAATTTTAATGATTTGAAAGCGTTGCTCTGCCTTCAGTGTATTCATAATGTAATGGTAACCAAACTTAGTATAATGAAACTGTCTGCCATCAGATCGGTTGCAAGCAAAAGAGTGATACGATACCAATTTCGGCGTATGGCACCGAGATTAATATGTTGAAAGTAGAGTTTATAGTCTCGATATGTGTGTATATTTACTTGTTGTATTTGTGCTGTGAATTCAATATATTATAACAAAAAATTCATTTAATTAACTTTTTTTTTTTTGTATATTGTGATGAATAATTTCTCTATTCATTGGAAAATTTAATAGTCAATATAATAAATTATGAATAGATTGATATACATGGATATATCACTGTATATATGTATACAGGATGCAAATTCTATTACGAGCCTGAAAAGTTATCAGACAATAACTTCCGGTATAGACTGAATAATATAGTTATAATAAACCAGGTGAAATATATCCTGATTGCAGGATATTTAATAGTTCAAGTTTAGACAAAGTACGACAGTTATTCAGAACCAATCAAAAGCAAATAATATATTATCTCATGTTCTTGTCCATTCTTATGTTTATTCCAATGGTAATACAGAATTTATACCATGCTAAGAAATATTACTAAATTACCCAGCCAGGCTACAAGCTACAAGCTGCAAGCTACACAAAATCAAAAATAGTGTCGTTGAGAAGTATTGTCTGAAATACGCGAAGGTAAGGTCTACAGTTGGTTACATCCAATTCATGGAAACCTGCTGAAAAAAAGAGAATCCAGCGGTGCATTTAGAATAACCTCAGTTTTCGAGACTAGAAGATTAAATCGAAGAAAAAAACAAAAAGGACACGAAGAGATAGAAATGATTGAGCAATAGAACGAAACCTGTGGCTTAGAATTAGCAGTATTCAAGCATCAGAAATTACAATTTAACTTATTTTAACCGGCAAACTTTTTTAGCCGGTTGACAACACATTTTACAACACATTATGACTCTACTCTGTTGATCAAATTTTCAAGGGACAAGGTTTTTAGCAAACTTGCTAAGATAGAAATATGTAATGGAAAAATATAATGCCATCTGAGCTCTGCTGAGGCGCATTTCCTAATATTTTTGAAAAGGTGGAGCTTAGTGTTATTGAGAGTGAAAGATTGTTATCCCACCAATACCGGGAAAAATGTGCTTCAGGAAATTCAGCTTCATCCAATTTGTAAAAGCGTTCTTCTAAAGATTTGTAGATGTTTCCTTGTTTTTCATAAAGTCTTCCCACTTTTCTCACAAAATTCTTCTATCAACACAATTAAGGGGCACCAACGCGAAGAACAATCACAAGATCAAACAACTTTTGAAACGAGTATAATGATCGTATCAATTCGTATCAATTTTTGTGTCATCCTCTTCGAAGTTTCATTTAGAAATTTCCAGAGACATGAAAATAGATGCTAAAGCAAAGCGTGGAAAACCATCTGTTTAAAGATTCGCTTTCGAGTATTTCGTGATATTAACTCAGAGAAATCAAATTTTTCTCCTATTTATGCTAGAAGTTTGAAATTGTAAAGAAAATAATTCCTTGCAAATAAATTGACATTCTCTACTCAAATATACTTTCTCGAATAATAATAAAAATTAATCTAAAAAGCTTATAATATATTCCAGTAGAAAAAAAAGGTTAATCCACGCCTTTTCACAGTAAGTCTGACACTATCACTTCATCATTCTATTTTTTATTTTTTTGTGTAAAAAACTTCATCGTTGTCCTGTTGGTAGGTATCTTTTTTTTTTCTATGTGCAGTACACTTCGCTGGTGGACTAGATTCGTTTGTGTTGTAGAGAGGTACTATAAAAAAATTTGAATTTAAATGAATACCTTCTATACCAGGAACTGAAGATAGATTTAAGGTGCCATTACATGGGATGAGAAAGATGAATGTATACAGGATGGCTCCTTAAGAATTATAGCGCTAGAGAGGATTTAATGAATATATCTTGAAAATTATCAAATTTCATCAAGTTCTAAGCCGGCCCCAATTAAGATAATTGTTCCTCGACTGAAATATATAGAGCAATTTAAAAAACTTGAATAATAAGTAATTAAGGGCAATTTTGGATAAAAGACTTGATTTTTTTAATGAAGTTGGACTAAGTTTAAATCAATTCTGATCATTTTATGGAGGCTTCTCGATCATTTAAATAAGTAAATGACTTCAAAAGTAGGCATATTTAACATTGGTCTTTTGGAAAAACAGTAGATGGGAGATACATATTTTTAGAGTTCCCCAAAACTAGTCGGAGGAAAGTAAAAGAAAAAAATTTTAATTAATGTTAAAACCTTAATAAATTATTGAAAACAAAAGAAATCCGTTGTGCAATTATTAAAGGATGTTTGAGCACCATAAAGGGAACTAAAAAAATATACATTTTAAATTTTGATGGCGAATTATGTTATAACTTGACAATATAAGAAGAAAAGTAGGAATCAAAATTTTCGATACCTGGAGGAATTTTCAAAATATCGAAAATTGAAAATGTTGTTTCATTAATAAGCTTGCGATATTTCGAAAATCAAGGCAGATATTGAAAAATATTGTACCAAGACAACATCCTTAATCAACAATGTCCTATTTCTGAGTCCTCTTTTTTTATACGAAATATTTTCTAAGGACACCCTGTATATGTATTTATATGTGCGTCTATATTAGAAAAATAAACTTCGTAATTTATACAGAGAAAAAAATATGTGTTTTTTTGCGTAAGACTTGTTGACCACAATGAAGGGTGTTTTTTTGATATATATTTTAATAACATCAGTGGTGTAAAATTGTCAACACCTTTCGAATTAAATAAATACAAAGTGAATAATTTTATTAAAATTGAAAGTAAATTAACAGTGGGTACACTGTAATTTTACAGTACACTCTAAAATTTTTTTAACAGAACCTAAAAATTTTAATATGTAAATATAGATAAATATTTTGATTTAGATAGCATTTAGCATCGCTAGTAATCGGATTTATGTAATTATTTAATAACTCAAAGTAATAAATATTCGTGTTTTGACTGTCCATCTTGGAAGACGAAAATTTTCGTAACTTTTTGTCTTTTTAATTTAGATATTCACAAAGAAAACTTTTCGTTAGGCTATATTTTTTTGTTGTCTTGGTAATGCACGAGATTCAATTTCTAAAAGTATCACTGTATTTATTTTTTTAAGGAAAAAAAGTTTAGAAATGTCCAAAATGTAAGATTCAACTGGTTTTGAATCAAAAATTTGATAAAACCGCACAATCATTAATTTTGTCAGTATAAAATTTTCATCTTAATTTTTTTGAACTTTTGTGTCTAAGAAAAAATAAAAATAGCCCCTTAAAAAAGAGATATATTCTTTTAAATCTGAGCTTTTGGTCATCTTCCAGTTTTAATATCTCGATCAATAGAAACGATACGTCTGAGTATTATGTACAGTAATATCAATAGTTTTCGCTAGTATTGCACGTATATAGGTATGAGCAAGATTTACTGTTTGACTACTCGTGCGTGAGTTTTTTTGGAGGCGTTTCCATGGTAACGATACACTATAATTATAGAACTGTATGGATGCATATATACTTGTATGGATTGCATTTATCACTTACATTGGAAATTTAATATTATTGTCTCACAAATTTAAATAAATAATTATGATAATTAACATTTGAAAAATAATATTTGTGCAATTTGATTTCTTATTTTCACAATTTTTAATGCATTAAGTTTAATTAATTATAGTGTTTTTCAAAAAATTTAATTTGACACTTTCTATAACATTAACATGTAAAGAATTGCGAATTAGTCATAACAGTTTCCTTTAACGCTAAAATTTTTCACTGGAAGCTCTGGCATCGATTTTAATGTCCCTACTATGACTACACACACAACAGATAATGGCAAAACTACTTTAAGGCGAAATATTTCAATAAAAACACATGCCCTTTAAGTTAAATTTTTGATCATTATTTCAAAGTATTTAGAATAATTTTATGAATTTAAAAATAAATAATTAACCTTCAATTCGAGTTTCTTAAAAAAAAATTTTTTAATCTTATACGATTTATCTTTTAAATTTTTATAATAAATTCATATTTTTATGTTCATAAAAATAATGTTTTGTAAAGATAGAGAGAAAACTAAGTCATATATCTCATATTTAATGAAAAAGAAAGTTTATGTTTATCCGCTAAAAATTAATTTCCTACAAAATGTTTTCATTACACTCCATAAACATAACTACTTTACTATACTATGATGCTATACGTTTGAATTTATATTTCTAAATACTGATGTTTACATGTACGTACAAATTATTTTGGGCAGCGGGGCCTCGTGGTAGCCAAACTATATGCTAGTGCAAATATTATTCAAGCCTGTAAGAAAATATTTTCTTTGAAAAATTTAATCTAAAATTTTTAACATTTCCAAAACCTGTTCGCAGGCTTTATAACTATTTTCAGCTTGATTTATCAAGTCAATTCGTGATTTTAGTTCGCATTAAATGGTACTCGCCATCTCAATCTAGAACTGTGCTATGAAGAATATCGCCATTTTCAGTCCAACAAGTTTTAAATCTATGGTGAGTAATATAACAGCTAAATCAAATCCTTCAAACGGTAAGAAATTCCATACTATATGCTGTATTGAGAGAATTGTAACATTAGCAATAGTTATGGCGGACGAGCCAATGCAATTTTGGCGTCAGGACCATACTGGTTGGTGATACCCTCAATACTTCTAGTGAATAACCCTATCCAATACTGTCAATACTGTAATATAACTTAAGCTAACATAGATACTACATGTATCTCTGTCTCTATACCATACCAGCATTGTAGTAAACGCCATGCACTTCTTAAAGTGTACTTCTGTTTCGAAACTTTCATCGATTGATAAAATATTTAAGGTAGTACGCGAGCACCAAGGTAATTTTAGATCTTCGGTTGAAATTATTTGTACCTTATTTTCTTTCAACTTTGATGATGGATTTCGTTATAACTTGGTAAATTTAGACAAAAAATAAGAATAAAATTTTTTGATATCTGCCTTGGTTTTCGAAACATCGAAAGCTACATAGTTCAAACAAATTCCATTTTCGATATTTTAAAAATTACTCCAGATATCGAAAAACTTTATTCTTACTTTTCATCTTATATTGTGAAGTCATAACATAATTCACATCAAAATTGAAAATGGATATTTTTAAAAATTTGTTTCCCCACTACCATACTCATACATTCTTAATTAGTCGGGTAGAGCGGCTTGTTTTTATTTTCAATAATTTTTTCAGGTTTTAAATTTAATTTAAATAGTTTTTTTAACTTTCCTCCGACTAGTATTGTGAAAAATCTATGAAAACATATCATCTACCGTTTTACCATAAAAACAACGAATGTTAAATATGCCTATTTTTGAAGTCATTATAATTTTTTAAATAATCGTCAAGCCCCCCTTCCTTCCCTCCTTAAAACTTAAATTTTCAGAAATGATTTAGACTTAATCATTAAAAAAAATTAAGTTTTTTATTTGAAATTGCCCTGGTGCTTGTACATACTTAAATAGCGATTAATGATTTAAAAATCAACAAACAAAAGAGGGGTTTATATTAATCGTCTCCCCCCTTGTACCCTGGACCACGTCTATGTGGTAGTATATAATAAAAATACACATCCTTTATAAAAAGAATCTCATACGATTTCCAGTTTTTTTTTTATTTTACCTATACAAATATATTCTCACAGCTACTATAAAAATATAAAAAATTTATATATATATATATATATATATATATATATATATATATATAGATGATACAAAAAGGTACATTAAGTGTAAAATTTAGTTTATATCCTGTGTAAAACTGTAACATTTACTTTTTTTTTTGAAATGTATGAATCTACGCGCTAGCTACTGTTACATTAACACACCAACCCACTAGCACATCCATACCTACAAAAAAAAAAAGCGAAAACGTAACAGAATAGTATTCACGTTATAAATCTTCTTTAATTAAAAAAATATTACGTGTGTATTCACACACAAAGTTTTTTTTTTAAATATATATATTTAGTTTTTGATATGTACAGAGTGATACAGTATACACACCCGCAATTAAGTTTGTTTAGTATCTGAATGGAGGGCTGTAGGTAAGCACAAAAATAGGAGTATTATAAGCAAAACATGTCTGTGTACCTGTGTATTTGTCTGTGGTATCCTAGCTCCTAAACGGTTGAAGCTGTTTTGACTTTTTTTTTTTTGTTTGAAAGCTTATTTGATTGAAATGGTTTTGATCGAGTTTGCTTGAAGTTCATAGCTATGCTTCGAGGCTAGGGTTCCGCACCCAATAATAACTGGAAAGGGGATGATGATCTTGAAATAATGCTCTAAAAGAAGGTTCTAGATAAAATTACTTTAAAAAAAAAAAAATCAAAATCAGTTTATCCGTTTAATGGCTATGATGTCACAAGCACATCGATCAGACCTGATTTTATTCGGGAGTTTCATTAAAATTTTAGTTTAATATTATTCAACATTGAATGTGGATATCTGATTGGAAAAATTTTATGATTCTGAAAAAAATGGTAAGAATATAAATATAGTTTTTTCAATTTCTTATACCATGTATGTATGTAATATATATCAAGGTATACTAAGTTTAGCCCTAGGTTTGTAACGCTTAAAAATACTGATGCTACAAACAAAATTTGTGTTTGTCCGTCTATCCGTCTTCATATGTCCGTCTGTGTACACGATAACTCAAAAACGAAAAGATATCAAGCTGAAGTTTATTTATAGCGTGCTCAGGCCATAAAGAGTGAGATCGATTTCGTAAATGAGCAACATAGGTTAATTTGGTATTGTGCCCTTAGGACCCATCTTGTAATCCGTTATAGATAGAACAAAAGATTAAAAGTAAAAACTGTTCCTTATAAAAAAATAAACAACTTTTGTTTGAAATATTTTTTCGTTAACGTCACTGTTTACTCATGAGGGCGCAAATCAGACGTCAAATTTATATTATGTATTATATGGGAATATCAATTATTTATGTGTGATATGTATGTGTGTGTAATGTGCAATACTGTCTATACATGGTATTTTAACAATTAACTCAGTCAATCGTTTGTTTTCAAATGTTTTTTTTTTCAAGCAAATATGCTTGATTTAAAATGTTACTCTCGCAGATGGATTGAATAATATGTACCAAATTTAAATTCACTTCATACGCTTGTTTTTTATATCAAAGATTAGAAATTATTAACACTTTATCGAATAAATAAACACTTTTTTTTATAGCTTGTTGTTTTTTTCACAGAAAATTTACAAATCAACAATATTTTAGAGCTGATTATTAGTCCTGTATATAAAAAAACAAAACTATAGTATCAAAACAAAGTATAAAAATCAGTGTATATGGGGTGTAATGTTTTCAAAACATTTATTTATAATATAAAAAAAAAAGTAAAATTTTGTTGGAAAACAATTCCAACATATAATATGTTTTTCCCATTCAATAATACAAAACTACATATACAGTTTGTATTTTTTTAAACTGTATATACACTCCTTCAATTGATTGTGTTGAGCTTGCCTTGTTTATTGTGCCAATAAAAAATTATTCACAAAAGTTTCTCTTAGAGATTCACAACTTTAAATTAAAATAAAGCTGAGAAAAATGTTTTTGATATCCATGAAACTGGCTTTATTGGAAAAAGGAAAAATTTATGTCATAATGCCTGAATATGATTTCGGTCATGTGCCCGCCGTGGTGATAGGTAACGCAAGCTGAATTTTCAATTTTCACAAACTTTCTCATCAATTGCGGTTATATTCCCCCAATAATGTGGTATTATAAATTGTTAACCGTCTCTAGTTTAACGAACTCAATTAATAGGCCCACCAAGTGAAATTAAAAAAAAATTCTACGTCAAATCGGTCAGTTTTAAGTTTGTAATGCTATTAAAAATTTAACTCCTCCTCTCCCTAAAGGAGATGTCTACGTATGTAAAATTATCGCAGAAAAAATAAATTATTGCTAGTGAGGCCTTGACAACAACCTATCAATTTTCTGTCCTTTTTGTTATAAATACGGTAATTAACTGATGTCGAATGTGCCTTATCACGTATAAAAATGTTAAACTAGACTGGATACCATAACTAAATTTGAAAGAGAAATTAAAATTGGTTATTAAACGAAGAAGTTATAAGCATTCAAAGATTTTTGCCCATCTCCTTTTATCCAAACAAAGTTTTGTATGTATTTTATATGTATCTCTATGGTGATATCGTTAAATGACGTCACTAACCTATATCTCCCTCTTTGTTTAATAAGGAATTTGAAACGTTCATATTTTGCGTACGTCTAAAGATTTTCAAAAACCAACTTCATTTTTCTACTCGTTTAGTAATAATTCTTCACCTGAAGTGAGAAAAAGTTTATCAACTTGCACATTGCCAAAATAACCCTAGCTTTGGTCCTATTATCAATATTTTCTATATATACTTCAAAGAAATACAACCCGTATTTCACAATACAATATTACAGAGTGATGGTGGAAAACAGTGGTCCCACACAAAACAATAACACAACACATGAGAATTTTTAGTCCATTCAAGTCAGACGGCCTATCAGTTGCCCATTTTATTATTTTTTTTTTTTTTTGTATGTGTATGCTTATGTAATGTTATTTTTTATTTTGATTTTATTTATTTTTTATTTTTTTTCCATTTTTTTATTTCAATGAATTAATACAATTATTTCAAATGTTTAATTTAGAATAATAAAATGATT
The DNA here is from genome assembly GCF_905475395.1 of Chrysoperla carnea. Classification (NCBI taxonomy): domain Eukaryota; kingdom Metazoa; phylum Arthropoda; class Insecta; order Neuroptera; family Chrysopidae; genus Chrysoperla; species Chrysoperla carnea. The sequence continues at coordinate 133,288,551 of NC_058337.1, forward strand.
TTTTACTGTTTTTAATTGTAATTTATTGTCGTATGTTATATAGTGTTATACACAGATGGTAATATTTTGGTGGGAGCAAGGGGAAGGAGCGGGATAGAGGGTGTGGATAAACGACACAATACAAGGTAATAAAAATAATATGCCTGTGGAGTTGCTGTTGTTTTTTTTTTTATATGTATTTTTTATAAAAAACAAAAAAAACATAATTAGGGTTTTGTGTCATGCGGTTCTCTTCAGGAGCGGGATACGCAAACTTAAAAAATATACCAATTTTCGTTAAATATTTGGATATCTTGTGAATACTGAGTTCTATAAATCTGGAATTATTTAATAGAAAAAAACAATTTAAAAATTTTTGTTTTATGTTTAAATAGTCGACCAATTTTATTCGTTTATTTAAAATTTCTTTCAGCATAGTAAGACGATTTTAGTCAAATCCCAAATTTTTGGTTAAACGCAATGCTTAGAATCAGTTTGATGCAAAATAACGTGTCATATTAACCTGTCATATGACAAAAGTACGTCGAGAAGAAAGATACCCAACATATATTCATCACGCCAAGCTTTGAAACTAATTGAACTTTCCCAAAAAAATTTTTTTTTAAACTAGAATGTAGAATTAAACATAATTTAACTAAAATGAATAAAATATACGAAAGAATTCACAGATTACAAACGTTATATAGACAAAGTGTGCTATTTCTTGACGTAGTAAAGTTCAAATATAAAAGACTATTCGTTGTGTGCGTAGTCATGGTAGGGACAATAAAATCGATGCCAGCGCCTCCAGTTACATGTTAATCTTATAGCAAATGTCAAATTAAAGTTATTGAAAAACACTAATTAATTAAACTTAATGCATTAAAAATTGTTAAAATAATAAATCAAATTGTACAAATATGATTTTTCAAATGTAAATTATCATAATTATTTATTTAAATTTGTGAGACAATAATATTAACTTTTCAAAGTAAGTCATAAAAGCAATCCATACAATTATATATGCATCCATACAATTCTATAAATAAAGTAGTGTATCGTTACCCTTCAATAAATTTTAACTTATATTACGTCACAACGATTATTTGCAAAAAAAATTGTTTTTTATGCGTTTTAGTATGTCCTTCGTACTCATCGTGTATTTTTTTGACAATAGTGGTTTTACAATATTCATATTGTCTTTGGAACCATTTCTGTTTGACAATGTCACACTCAATTCCATTTTTTTTTATATTTCGCTATTTTTTTTTTTTTTTTGCAATTATTTTAATGACCTTTGTTTGCACAAATATTATATTTGTACTAATTAAAATTTATTTTATTCTATATATAATCTGATCATATTTTTAATTAAGGTATACCTCTACCATGTAGGTACCAACCAACCATGAGCTACCAGTTACCACCATACTAACTCGTTCAGAGCTATAGATCTAGGGCCAAACGTAGTATTTCAAAGTTATTTCAAAACGGTTGAAAATTTAAATTTACCTTTAAAAGATACGAAAATTGGTATAAGAGAAGTTTTTGTTTTTGAACTTGGAAAAATTTTCAATTTACGTGACAAGGTTTAAATCGATGCTTCTATTTTGCTGCTGTCTGCACTATTTTCCGTGCGCCAGTAGTTAACTGTCGTAATAAAACACCTCACTTTTACTGAATTTTCTAGGAAAGAAATACTCTAGAAATTTAATAACAACCAATATCTTCGATAAGCCTATTGCTCGCAACAACATCAATACACATCAGTAGTATTTAGGCACTTATGTGGTATAAGTACACTCCATTATGATTCAGAAAAAAAAAATTCAATGTTTGTAATTTTGGTTTTTCTAAGGAATCTAAACTTTATTGTTCTTTGATTTTCCAAACATTTGTCAAAAAATTTCTAAAATAAAAAAGTGACACTAAAAAATTTAGTAAAACATGATTATTTGACCTAGATTTGATGCATTTTTATTCATGTATTTGTTCGAAAAAAAAAACAAAAAACAAAATTATTGACCATTTCATTCTTGAGATATAATTACTCAAAGCTATTTAAATTTATTGTTGAACAGAAACAATTATATTTGGCTTTATTTGGTATAATTGGCTGAAGAGAGATAAATTATCATACAGACTATAATATGCTAAACAGAAGTTATCTTACGAGAATACCTTACCTTTGTGCATTAGAGTAAAAAAACTACTTTCTTGACTATGTATGTATACTAAGCATGTGTATACATACATGCTTTTGCTGGTGATATAATACACAACAGTTTTAAAATATTGTACAAACATTTTAAATAAAATTCGATAAAAATAGTTAGACGCATAAAAAACTCCTCACACATTATTATCAAGCCCAAAAAATTTGTTGGGGCTATCATCTAAAAAACACTCGCATGAATTTTTTTATTATAGTCCCTCGAAAAATCACCTGACCCGTAAACTAAAATGCTCAATGTATGTACATACAAATTCCAAACTTTGTTATTTGTGTTTCCGGATTTGTTAGTTAAAAAATATCAGCGCACACATACGCACATACATTTCTCTCTAGTTAGAGCTCTGTCATATAACCATTTTTTTTTTATAAAAAGTACAAGCTTTAAACGGATTAATTTCATACAATTAAATTTTATCATTCATTTATAATCTCTACTTTGTAAACAAATGAATATTGTATAAATTTTGTGTCAAAAATAATATTTTTTATCCAACTTCCATGTAGCGCGCAAAAAAAAAATAAATCGGATGCTAAATATGCTACTTACTTCCGTATAAAAAGTCGGATGTTTGTGTTATACGATCAAGCGAAAGATTATAAAATATTACAAGAGATAATTTAACAAATTTAATTGTGAAAATATCCCCTGTTGAGTCAACTATTTTTAACCCCCGAACCAAAAAAGGCGTGTTATGTTTGACCGCTATATGTGTACGTCTGTCTGTCTGTCTCTCTATTTGTGGCATTGTAGCGTCTAAACGGATGAACCGATTTTGAATTTTTTGTTTCGTTCGAACGGTAATTTATTGCAGAGTGTTCTTTACTACGTCTCAAGTGCGAGTTTTGTATTCTGTACCGTAACAATTAAAAAATATACAATAAAAGAATATGAGTTCTTGATTTAATTAAGAAAATAATCTGATTTTCTATTTCAAATAATTTTAAGAGCCCCAACTAGATACTGAGAATTAAAACTTGTAATATAATAGTTTTTTTTTTCCTTATAAAATATTTGATGATTCTTCAACGATAATATTCTTCTAAAATAGTTTGTTTTAAAAAGAAAAATAAATAAAAAAGTTATAGCGCAGGAGCTGCGTTAATTAAACGAATTTCATTTTAATATTATAATTTTCTCAAAAATTAATGAATAAAGAAGTCATAGATAATTAAATTTTTATGATAGTCAGTTTTGATCAGGATAGGAGGTTGTTTGAGGTACCCAAATTTTACTCGAAAAATAATGATTTAGTAAACAAGGTTGAAGGGTTCAAAGAGTTGTAGCAGGTGGTAAACTCGAGCTTGACCTTGAAGTCGAATTTCAAAGTTAATTTGTTTAAAAAGTTCACGTCGAACAAGATTGAGTCTCGAAAATCGACTTCAATGATATTTTACAAAATCATTGCATCCCTTAAGATATTTCCGACAATTTTTGACGAATTTTAAGGTCTTTGAAGTCGAATTTCAAGACTTTTAGACTCAATCTACTCCAGGAGTAAAACTAAGTTACAAATATATTTTTTTTATACCCTGAATAAATTTTTGTGGTAGTTTTAGCAAATTTCCGCAGGTAGTTTTAGGCAATTTCTATTTCTTCAAATGTTCATCGATCCTAGCTAATAGATGTCAAAAATGAACATCGTTAAAATTTATATCTATGCATATGTATCCTACACTTTTATGTGCCTGTACTCTCTTTAAAGGTCACAAATTAAGTCTGATTTCAATAAAATTTAGTATTAAGAAGGGTTTTGGTATTTGAAAGGTCAAGTTTATTAATGAGAAAAATCGACATATAAACAAGAAGTGGAAGTGTGCGCAAAGTTGTCGCCCTGGTAGCTAAGTTGGTTGAGGCGTGACCCATTCCGTACGTGGTATGCACAGTGAGTTCCATTCCCGCCGTCGCAACAAAAATTAATTTAATTAATAGTTGTGATGAGCTGGTGTATATGCATGAAGGAGGTGCATTCAGCCTCTGAAATTGAGGAGCTGATAAATGAAATTATCAGCGGGCTCTATAGCCTAAGTGTGCCCTTCGTGGACAACCAATATAACCTAGCCTAGCCTAAGTAGGATCGATGAATTTTGGGAGATATTTTCGTAAAATTTGACCATCGATAAAAAAACAATAACTCATTATCCTGGAAATGAAAAATTCATTGAAAAGTAAATAAATAAAGTATTTATATTCTACAACTTTGTGTTCAAGTAGTAGGTATCAGTTTTTATTTTATTTTTTTACAATACATTAAATAAATATCAACTTTGACATTGTTTTCTGTATGTTATTCTTTTTTTATATGAAGAAGAAAAAGTTTCGATAACACCCAACACAAATTCAGTAATAACTAATAGAAGTCGTTGAAAAACGATCTCTTTCAATGGATATAGATATATATTGTATATATGTATATATAATATGGTGTATCTCCTATTTCTGGTTGGTATCACTATATCCTTTATTTACTTCCTTGAATATAGAAGAATATCAAGTAGATAACAAAAAAAATAGGGGGAAAAAGGTGGATAAAATAACTTTTTAGTTAAATCAAATTATAGTTTTTTTATTTTTATTTTATACTTGTTTTATATTTTTTTTTAACTTTCGTGTTCAACACCTTCAATTCTTAAGAAGTATATTAATAAAGTTTCTAAGGATTTTATTCTTTTTACTAGATGAATCACGGGAAATTAGGATACCGGATATTAAAAATTATAACATGTTTTTTGGTTTGCGAAGTTTCGCCATTGTATTTTGACTTTATCAATCACTCAAATTTCAGTTTAAAATATCTTAATTGTTAAGATATTTCTATCGACATACGACTAAAAATAGTTAAAAATTTAGAGCCACGAAATTTAGAGCCAGTAACCTTTACAGATTTACTGCGCTAATACAACTAATCACTAACTCCGATGAAACAAAGAATCCATTATTAATATCTTATTTTCACCATTCCTAATCTATGCTAATGCATATAATTGTTGGTATATATGAATAGAATTATCTGAAGAACAGTTTGGTGGATTTTGATGAAATTGAATAAAATCGAGATTTAAGGTTTTTTTTATAAAACTCGTTTTTGTCAAACCTTCTAGTTCTAGTGATACTAATAGTTCTATTCTGAACATATGAAAAGAAAAAAATGTTATTATAAAAGATTCGAACAGATTCAAAAAACATTGAATACCATTCAGTAAAATTTCTGAATGGATAGATTACGTACCCGAAATTTCTTTGATCATTTCCGTAAAGTCGTAAATTTCTGAGTTTCTGCCACTTACCTAGAAAAAAGAAAAAGAAAAATTAATAAAAGTATTTTATTAAATGCATTTTTCAGAAAATTATCACATTATTCCTACAAAATATCAAATGCAAACCATTTTTAACCCTCGAACCAAAAAAAAAGGGTGTTATAAGTTTGACCGCTATGTGTTTGTCTATCTGTCTGTGTGTCTGTCTGTGGCATCGTAATGCCTAAATAGGCATGCGCCGATTTTCTTTGTGTCGTTTGAAAGGTAATTTAATGGAGAGTGTTCTTAGCTATGTTTCAAGTGTGAGTTAAGAGTTCCGTGCTCGGAACAACTAAAAAATAGGCGATGATCCTCGAAATCGGTTCTGTTTGAAGAAGGCACTAAGGAAAAAGATTATTTATTGGAAATTGTTCTTAGATACGTTTCAAGTGCAAGTTACCGAACCCGAGTTACCGACCCGAGTTACCGAAATTAATCGGGGTTTTTTTAAATTTTGTTAATTTCACTTGTTATCGGTTATTTAAATGATCAAATCGTAATTATTCCCCTAAAAGGTCTGTTTCACAGAGTTTAAGGAAGTAACCAAATAAGCGATATGTTATATATCTCTCGGGAGAATAATTACTGAAGATGATCACATTATGACAGAAATGTATATTTATTGCATATAGATTTTTGTAAATAGTTCGAGAAAAACATGTTTAACAAATATGAGGTAAAATTTTATTCAATTATTGTCGCCTGCCTTAACTTTATTGCAAAAATCGTATAGGCTTGTATTCTGGAACTGTTTACAGAAACAAATATTGTTTATTTAATTTAAATAATTCATTATTTGAAAGGAAATTTAATGTAATTCCTCCCATTCACAAATCAAAAATTGGTAGAAAATTATTTTCATTTCAAATTTCCTGTAACTTTCGAAATGAATTATTACCAGTTTAGGAAATCAATTATTTAATACACTATATATATCTGAAAGTGTTAGGTAACATGTTAGGTATGAAAATATTTAAATTTATTACATTTGATAATAAATTTTACCTACATACACCTGCCTAGGTAGGATAGATAATCTTCTAACTTATTGATTTCCAATAAATATAAATATTATTCATGTTTGTTTATCTCTCCTGTACGTTTATAGCGAACGGTAGAAATTAATGGAACAATGACATTGGTCTACCTATATAGTTAATCCAAATATATATACAGTAAATTATTTGACAACAGGTAGTAATTTTAAATTTTACCCCTTTTTTAGTAGGTGAGATATAAATTTATATAAAAGTTCGATGATATTTAACTTGACAGAAAAATACATGAAAAATAAAATTGAAAATGCTACTGGTTCACGGTATGAAATGTCTTTAATGATCTAAAAGGCGAATCTAGTGAGAGAAAAATCGATTGGATTGTAGTTTACGAAAATAATTTTGGTATTTTATTGAACTTTATTTAACTTACAGTTATTTGATACGTTTTAAGGAGATATGCAAGGGTTGATTAATACTAGGGATTTCAATAAAACTTTATAAATATATTTTTTGATAAATAAAGTTTCCAAAAATCACAAAAAATTCCTAAGTCATCGGGCTTTTTATTATTATAGGTTATCCTTTTCAATTGGATATTTCTCTATCAAAAAATTTAGAGAGTGTGATAAAAACTATCTAAAATATTTAGACAATCTTGTAGTTTATAATAATACCATAAAAATATAAGGTTGTCGAAGGTATAAAAACAAAATATTTATTTCATTATGAGTTCATCGAAGATCCATCATTTGATGAACAGAGACGACTATGGTTAGAGTATTCATTATTGAAGAGAGATACCTATATTATCTAATTTATAAGCATCACTTGCACACAATATATTATTTATTTTTGCAGTTGCGTGGTATTCTAAAGCAAAAAATAACACATTATTTGACTATAAAGCATGTATTTGGCTTATATGTTTGTACCGTGCAATAAACCAAAACTTATTTAAAATACTGTAGGCTTACAATCACCTTAAAACATTTTATAAAAATGACTGCATGTTGAAAATAAATCAAGCAAATAGTTTTGTTTTGATTCTGGAAAGAAATGGCTTTATATGGTAGCTTCAGGAGTAGCTTCCAAAGAGCAATTTTTTTTTTCACACGCACTGTCTTTTAACGCTAACTTTGACCGTTCAAAAACAACCCCTTATTGGGAAAATCATTTTGTCATATGACAAAACAATACTTACTTACGTAATTTTCGCCATAGTAATTTACAACAATAATATTCAATTATGGATGAAATGTCAAATAAACTCTTTGAATGACCAACTCATTCCATAAGCCACTGCAGGTTTTTTTAAGGATATAAGCCTGCTATGACGTCTTTAGTGATTTTCCCAATATAAATTATTTAAATGTAATTTTCCGAATGTATGGAAATTTTCTTTCTTGAAAACTATCTTTAAACCAAGAGACCTTTGTGATTCTCTACTGTATCATATACCTCTATGGTTAAAAAAAACTAAACTTGATCTGAATTGGACTGAATGTAATTTAAATTTGTCCCATGTGTGTTATATATTTATTATATTATATGTATAGACAACAGCAATATATATGTTTGTATATAAAACAAACCGTTATATAATCTATTTAATTTTATATTATATTATATAATAGATTTTATTAATTCCCATTCAATATCTTAATTAAAATTATTATTATTACTATACTCTGCTCTATCAATTATTGGATTAACACATAGATTAACACTGTATAAATTATCAATATAATATCCAATGTAGTATAGACCGACAGCTAACAATACTTAACACAAGTTTCTTGCTTTAAAATTAGATCGGAATTGTAATCTGAGTGCCACTCATATAAACTGTTAGACTCAATTGACACAGGTCTTGGGAGGAAAAACAACGATTTAACGGTTTTGGAAATTCCATCCGCACTTAGTTTGTCATATTGATAAAAGATACTAAATTGGAAAAAGGGACAAGACACAGTAAGTAATCCCTTGAAATTGATCAGAGGATTTTTAAATATTCTACATAAAGGTACCAATCCCCCCCTCTACTAGCGCTGCCATATAGTTTTTGATTGGAGGTTCTGTATTTATCGATTAGATTTGATTTAGCGACTTTCTACGTATGAAATAGTCGGTGGAAGCCGCTAAAAATTGCTCATGTTTGCAGGTGTTAAAACAAAGAGAACTATTGAAATGTTATCCTTATATATTATAAATGTAAAAGTAAGGATGTTTGTTTGTTTATCACGCTTTCACACAAAAACTACTGAATGGATATGAATGAAACTCTAAAGTAATATAGCTCATACATCAGGCTAACACATGATCTATAATTTATACAGATATACTAAAAAATAAAATAAATTAAATTTTAACTGACAGATTTCTGTAAAAATGGGAGAGAAAATACAATTAATGACCATTTTTTCTGACACAGTCAATAAATTATGACTATTTTACATTATAAAACTTAAAACTGTGCATATATTTGACCTATGTAAAACAATACCTACCCCTATTCTGAGTGATATGGACGAGGAATATGTTAGATACCCAGCAAAACGGGTGGGTATCTGCTAGTTCTTAATAAAGTAACAAATAACTTTTGTCCGAAAGAGCATTTTTTCCGTAACTGGTACGAGATTTGAATAAATGTTGGCATCATCTGCATCCATTGTAAAATAATTCAAAGTGTTGTTAGATGCCGGTCCAATATCGAGCTATATCCAATCTAAAAAGCAAAACCTTTCAACGTATCCAGGGAGATTTATAAATTTTATATGTATGATAGGTTCTTGTCAGAAATAAATTTATATTTCATTTAAAATCTCATTCAGGATACACAAGGATGAGATAATTTATTTAAACATGATCAAAATCGATTCTGTATTAATTTTAATTTGTATTTTTCCAATCAAACTATTCTCTAGAAATTAACATCTAAATAAAAAGTAATTCCTTAATGTTGTTATTTTAATAACGTTAAAATAACAACGAACAGATCTGAAGCCGATACTCATGTGACCTAAGCCTAGATTGACTGCATGAGATAGATTTGGCTCCTGAAATTTCAGGTTATTCATTGAGTCTTTGACGATATTCATTTATTTATTTTTTTTTGTTTCTGAAAGAGACAGATTGTAAAAAAAATTAAAATTCGATTCATTATTAGTTATTTTTTTCTAGTAGAATTTTTTCACTTCTTGTCAGAAGAAAGTGACAAGAATAACGATCACAGAATGTCTATTGTTTATTTTACCAAAAAAATAAAAAGAAATTCGCTTAAATATAAAAGTGTAAGTGGGTGTGCATTGAATAATTTTTATATTCTACAAAAGGCTAATATAGTACAGGCGCGACCCTCAAGTGAAACTTCAAGAAAATTCCAATAGTTATGACAGATTTTTGTTTTGTTAGTCCTCAAAAAATGAATGCATGATCATACTTGAGACTTCTGTATCGAATTTTAGAATTGAAAATCCGGTTAGAACTTGGAAAAATTAGACGAAAATGTAGAGTAGATACAATTTTTCGATATACTTATACCACAGTTTTTGAATCGTTGATGTCAAAAAATTTAGAGAAAATTACTTATAGAAGAAATAACACACAAATGTATGCAATTTCATCACTTTAAATGTATTTTATGGAAAAACGAGTACTACTAGCTATAATTTTCTTAATATGAACAATCAATAAATTTAACATAGGGTTATTAAAAAATTTAGCTGCTTATAAAGGGCATTCATGAGAATGAAAATACACTATTTCAACATTTTCCTAAGAAATGTCGTCATAGCTCTATTAAAAGATTGCCCAATTTTGTAAGATTATTTAATCGGAATACTTTCTCAACTACATGCCTGAAGAAAGCTGTTAGATAATTTTTTTATTGACTTAATATTTCTTTCCCCATTAGAGAAAGAATATATTAAAATGGAAGAAATATTTTAAAATATATTCCAGATATAGAATATTCTCTTAACGGCCATTTTTCAATTTTCATATTTTTTTGTTAAAATGAATAACATTGAACAAAAAGTTCTCAAAGATAATCGCAATATAATTTCATTTCTCTCTTTGCGACTATACTATACCAGTTCAACTCAACGTCAATATTGAATGAACTATTTTTCAAACAAAATATTATAACAAATATCAAAAATGATCACACGTTTTATATAAAAAATCGACATATTGATACTACAGTTTGTTCCACCCCACTTCCAGATCCAATTGTGTAAATAATCCATAAACTTGACAATGACAAGTCCGTTCATATAGAAATTTATTCGATAGAGAACATCACACGCTGGAATCTGTTTATATTATTTAGTTTAAACCTACATACAGAAAGTAAAAAAATACCGGTTAAAAATATTTCTCGGAAATAGTGGTCTTAAAGAGGAGAGTTGAAAAGATTAAATACAAAAGTTGAAAGGTTTACAAGAACTATGTTAGGTGATAATTAAACTAAGTGTCCTTAAAGTCGATTTTCAAAGATATTTTATACCTTACTTGACAATTTTTAAAAGTCAAAACGGCTGTTGTCAACATCAATTCCAATGTGTTTTGCAAATAAAGTTCGAGGACCTCAAAATCCACGTAAATCGACTGCAAGTAACATTTCAAAATCGTCACGTTGTACTACTACTTCTTTAAAAAAAAAACAAATAAAATAAAAGTTTGTACTAAGGTCTGTTTTTAAATATATCTTGACGTCGTGCTTCGTCGTTCTTTTAATGTTCTTCGATTTACCCAACGTTTAAGCTCTACAATACTCGCATAAATGTGTACAAAATTTAATGCATAAATTTTAAATTTTCTCTGCTATCGGCAGTTTAAACCACTTGGTATCAATTTTTTTCTGTAATTATCACGAGTAATACCTATCGGGGTTTTGGTATTTTTTTACACCCTGTATAAAATTATTAATAGTGTAAGATATTGATAACGATATTGTCTACACATGATTTAGATAAATGATAGTTGTGTTCTTAATTCGATTTATATCTATCCCATTTATCTATCCTAGTTTATCCATTATATTATATAGAATGTTATTTTTTTAAACTAGGATAATAAATATATGTTAAATAAAAAAGTATTGAGTTTGAAATGGTGTTAAATAGTTATATCACATCATGATTAACCTATAAAATTATAAAAATATCTAATATTATTTTCTTACAAAGTTATTCTATAACCCCATTATTCCTAGCCTAAGCTTTACCTATAATAATAGAGAAAGTCATAATATACATATGGAATATCAGTTAGTCTTTGGAATACCAGCTTGTTTTCGAACTTTATCAAAATTTGTATCGAACTAATAATTTGCAAAAAACAAAAAACACACGACTAGTGTATTTTTTTTTTTTTTTTTTGGGTACTGATAATTTGGAACACTTTAGTTTTCTCAGAAACTATAAAATATCTGTATTTTTATCAATAATATATAAACCTTAATATCTATATCCATTTTTAGATAAGAGGTGTTTTATATTTGATTGTATAATTTGCATTAACTGAAAATTTGATGTGCTTCAACATCAAGATTCTATGATTTAAGCTTCCTTCGCACTCTCATAAAATATCACGAACTCGGGCGAGGAAACGAAAATATGTTGGGGATAAGTGTGCTGTGTTGCCTGTTTTTTCTTCGTTTGGTCTAATTTCACTAAAAAAGCGGCGGTTTCTTATACTCGGGTCAAAGGCAACACTTGTGTGCTTCTGTTCAAAATCTATATTATGACGTACAGGATTGCTACTCTTTGATGGAAGCCATAGTAGCTTTACTTCGAGAATATTTACTCTGCGATATACTCTGTGAGAGTGAAAATGGGAGGGGGGGAGGGTTGTCGGCTATAAGTTAGAAGAAATTTGTTTTATGGAGTTCCTTTTTGGAGGCTTGACTCTCAGGCTCTTCTTCAACGGCCTTTTAGGTCAAGTTTTCCGTGTGTTTAAAAACATGATAGATATTTATAATAAATCAAGTAATAATAACCTTTGACCTTTGAGATGGAGTCCTGAAAATCACGATCTTTTGTTTCCATTTATTCTTAACATATATCACTAGTTAGACCCGTGAAGAATTCTGCAGTGCGGTACCTACGACTAAAAAGATAATTTTCTTTCTTATTATTTATAGGCAATTTTATTACAGATATGATATACAAATTACATAATGAACTAAATTAAATGTTATTATTATTTATTAAGCCTGTTTTTTCCTTAGCGGTACATTATTACACCGTGAGTCTATTTTTCATCATTAGCCAGCACCATTAGCATGAAAATGGCAAGTACGTCATGAAATTTGATTAAGAAATAAGGAAGATATCGCGTAGACAGAAAAAAACAGGCTAGACAAATCTATATATATAAAACAAAGTCGTGTTAGTTACACTACTTATAACTAAAGAACGGCTGAACCGATTTAGCTGAAAATTGGCAGGGAGGTAGTTTAGAGCCAGGAGAAGGACATAGGATACTTTTTCTACATTTTATCCCGTTCGACAGCATTCCCGTGGGACTTGACATGAAACGTCAGTCACTATAAAACGTGGTATAACAAAAAAGAATCAGACTTGGAATAACAAAACGCAAATGACAGCTATGTAATTCACGTATAATGACAGATATGTAATGACGTATGGATGACAATTTGATATTTGTAAGAAATTAATAATAAAACTATTTCTATTAAATAAATAATTAACAATTATAATGTAATGATAGTGGCATTGATAATGTAAAACAATCCCTTCGAGTGTTATGGAAAGGGGATAAATGATATCAAGACAGATGAAGGTTATAAAGCGGTGGTTTTGATTTTTAAGCCCAGTGAAGCGGGCGGGTATTAAGCTAGTAATATATAAGATATAAGTACTATAAATTTTATTTTTGAGCGAAACATAAATCCTGAATATGTTGAAAATTATAATAATCTGATTAAACACACATAGTCAATAATAATTAATGAATCCTAATGCTTATTATATTAAATTATTAATATACATAATTCCTCTATAATTTATACACGTTAATTAAATTTGATAAATGTATAAATTGAATAAACTAAACATATACTATCTATCTCTACCTATACACATGATATATTTACAAGCTTTGTAGATATGATTGAATGCTTTTTAAAGCTTTAATACCTGGGAAATCCTTTTGTTTTTTATTTTTTTGAAGTAAACAATATCAATTTCCTGTAAGAATTATGTCTGACAGATTCCAGACTAATTAAATTTTAAAGTATTGTATTTACATTTGTTCTTCATTAATAAGTCATTAAAGTAGTATTAAAAGAGAAAAATACATTAAGGACGTTTCCAGAGAATCCTGTTTACTTGAGATCATATACAAACTAAGACAGTCTTTCTTTATGATTGTCCTTTATCAGAAGATATCATACTTGATGTTCTAAAGTGAAGGCTTCCAGCTTTTATAAATAGTCAAGTATGAGTGACTCATAGGGAAAATTATTTCTTACGTTTTAGTACAATAAAAACTTGTTCTTAAAGTATTTTTTCTTTAAAACTAAATATATTTAAATAAAATAAGGTGGAAGTGATTGGAAGCTTGAACATACGACAATGCATATTCATACTTTGCATAAACATTCACTGTCATTCGATTTACATATACATACAAAATTTCAGCTCAATCAGAAATCGGGGAGGTACCAATTTTAATTGTAATTGCAGGACATACAAGCTCAATACAAAAATAGTGAGTTTCCAAAAAAAATTGCATTCAAATCGAACATAATTTGGCTAAGATATCAAAAAAAATTGATTTTTTTATACTATAAGACGTCATTAAAATTTAAAGAAATCTGATTTTGCTCTATCACATTCAATTTTTATCCAAATTTTATAAACCGAGAATGTAACGAAACTGCAATGTTTTTCAAAATTTCCCAATATTTTGAAAAAATAAGTGAGGCGCTGGGATCGCTAAGTTGTATCATTAAATGCGGGCTGTTGTGCGCTAATATACTACTTATCGACGACAGCGCGGCTGGTGGCTGAAAATGAACTATAAATTCTACAAATTTTCAGGGACAGGTGCGCTAATGCTTTAGTACATAGCGATCGTTCTCCTTCTTTATAACCTTCATGGCTTCCTTATTTGGCACAAGGACTGATAAAAGAGAGTAACTTACACAAAAAATGGAAAATACTACCCAGAATTAGTGGGTTTCAAAAAAAATTTCATTCAAATCGAACAAAATTTGACCAAGATATCAAAAAAATTGATTTTTTATACTTTATAACGTCATTAAAATAAAAAAATTTGTTTTTGCTCTATCAAACCCAAATGTTATGCTATTTTAACAAACCAAGTATGTAATTCCACTAATTTTGGGTCATGCTTTCCAAATTTTTAGTCAAATTTAACGAAACTGCAACGTTTTTCAAAATTTCAGCTTCATAGTTTCCACATTTGGCACAAAGACTGATATAAGAGAGTAACTAACACGAAAAATAGAAAATAAAACCCAGAATTAGTGGGTTTCAAAAAAAAATTCATTCAAATCGAACAAAATTTTACCAAAATATCAAAAAAATTGATTTTTTATACTTTATGACGTCATTAAAATAAAAAAATTTGATTTCGCTCTATCAAACCCAAATGTAGAGTCCGACCGAAGGTCGATTTTTGGCCGAAGCCGAAGCCGATTAATCGGCTATCGCCACAACCTTCGGCCGAAGTCGAAGCCGAAGGCTTAAAAACATGATTTTAAAACTTTAATATTAAAGTTGATCTCTAGAAGTTGATTTAGAGGTTATGATCATGAGAAGTTGATCTAGAAGTCAATCCAAAGATGATTAAAAAAGTTTCCTTGAAATTTATTTCAAAATAATAACATTTAGAACAATTCGTTCAATTCCGACGTTTGCTGAGAACCATCGGCCAAAGCTTCGGCTTCGGCCTGAATTCAGGCCCAAGCCGAATATTTGACCGAAGGTGGTTTTTTTGGCCGAAGGTGGTGGAAGCCGAAGCCGAAGCTTCGGTCGGACACTACCCAAATGTTATCCTATTTTAACAAACCAAGTATGTAATTCCACCAATTTTGGGTCACGCTTTCCAAATTTCTGGTCAAACTTAACGAAACTCCAATGTTTTTGAAAATTGCAGCTTCATAGTTTCCACATTTGGCACAAGGACTGATATAAGAGAGAGTAACTAACACAAAAAATGGAAAATTAGGCCCGAAATTAGTGGATTCCTAAATAAATTTCAATTAAATCGAACATAATTTGGCCAAGATATCCAAAAAAATTGATTTACATACTTTATGACGTCATTAAAAAAAATCTGATTTTGCTCTTCCACACCCAAATATTATCCTATTTTAATAAACTAAGTATGTAGTTCCACTAATTTTGGGCCACACTTTTCATATTTTTGGTCAATGTCAATATTTTAATAATTTATTAGTTAAATTAAATTTATTTTTTAAAGATTCTGTTACAATAGAAAAATGACGACGTTTAAGACTAAATTTCACACGACTTCTTGCACCCTTCATTTATTGTGCTTTCTTCTTGTAAAATTGTATAATATGTTTTATGAAAGACGAATCAGATATACTTATAATAAAAAGCTCAGTCATTCATCCAAAATTACCATAACTTATTACGTAAAAGTTACGGGTAGATCACTTAATTAAAGGCACGATATCTTAACGGTTTTGCACATTTTGTAAAAGCAGTCTTTCATACAAAATTATACAGTATGTATTTCTTAGAACTTAATATATACTTTTAAATTGGTGTTATAAGTATATAGTATATATATATTTTTTAGATTGTAAAACAGTGCTGCGAAAATTTTTTCTATTGAGTGAAATGCGCTTTTTAAGTTCTGAGCTAGGTAAATTGAAGAATATTCCCTTATTTTCTTATATTCTAATAGGGAGATCCCCAGTTCTCTGACGCTGTCAACTTTTCATTAACGTTCAATAAAACAAGTTGGTCCAAATAAACATTTTGGATTTTTATAACTCTAATAGAAGACTATTTTCTATTTTGATAGAACCGTGACATGTTTAACTAAGATTCATGACCTAGTTTTCTTTATACAGTTACAAAAAATACAGTCTGTAAATAGCCCTTTTGTAAAATATTAACTTCACAGTTTGTATAATAAAAGCATATCTTTCTTCTTCAAATCATATATGTTTGCTTACTTTCTGTTTCATGCATTCCCCCAAAATATAATTAATATAAATTAAAGTTTAAAAGCGAAATATAAAACTATATTTAGCGTTATTCGTCTTACTCTATAGATCTTACAACAGCTCTTCTACCCTTTAACATAATTAAAGTAAATAAATAATCCCGGTAATCCCGGTGCCCATCAGCGTATATTGCTCTTGATGAATATACGTCTAGACATTAGTGAGCGTTAAACATGCTTAAAATTTAATTGTTGGTTCGACTATATATAGCCCGATCATAAGTCTACAATTGAATGTAGCTTTTATACTACCATAGATATTAAACCTATTTGGCTTAAAAGGGCGACATTGTTCACGGTAAGAAATACATGGCGTTCACTTAAATTATTATATAATACAAAAAATTGATCTAGGAAATTGAGGCAAAAATCGAAATTTATTTCGAAATATCCTAGAGTTCTCATTTATTATCTTAGATAATTTTTATATTGTTGAAAAGAGCTAAAACCAGCCAAGTAACTAATGAGCTAAAACCAACCCAGTATATTTTGTTGGCCAAAACTTATAAAGTTACTCCAAAAAAAGGCGATTTGTTGTTTAAAAAAGCAGAAACAACAGCTTAAGCCTTTTAACAATTCCTGGAGGTATTGGTATCAATGACAATTTATGCTGATGAGCTCCAGGGCTACAGTTTACAGTAAATCATGATAAAATGTTAGCAGGTAAGAAATGCATATTTTCTGGTAGAACGCGTTTTCACTTCTGTATCATCTCTAAATGTTGTGATTGTACACTAATTAGGAGAAGTGATATGTTAAAACAGAGTTCAGAGAAAGATATTAGAGAAAAGTTTTTATCCTGTTTATAAAGTTGGAATGTTGTTCTGCCTAAAAGCATTTTATTTCTGTCTATGTTTATTTGTATATTTATTTACCGAGTGTTTAAAGAATAGAGTCTGATATTGTAAGTGGTTGTGCAGGTCGTTTCTAGAAGACAACGGCATTGATTCTGGCTGTGCAAATAACAAAAATAGAATGGTTTATATGAAAACAACACATATAACAAAAGTGTAGTAATTTTTGCTATTGAAATAACAAGTCAATATGAACGGACACAAAATCAAGTTGTAAATTGATTTTAAGCCCCGAACCAAAAAAACGCTTTTATAAGTTTGACCGCTATGTGTTTCTACCTAAGTCTGTACCTAAGTCTGTCTGTCTATTGGTCTGTCTGTGGCACCGTAGTCCGTGAACCGAGTTGAATTTTTGTTTGTTTGAAAGGTAATTTAATGTGGAGTGATCTTAGCTATGTTTCAAGTGCGATTTTAGGGTTCCGTACCCAGAACAACTAAAAATGAAGGCGATGATCATCAAAATTGGTTCAGTTTGGAGAAGGCTCCCAAAAAATTTATAGGGTTTGTTTTTAAACTTTGTAAATTTCACTTGTTACTTTTCTTTTTTATTTTGTCTCTGAAAAGTTCCCTCCCAGAATCATTTTCTTGGTCGGAAAACTGAAAACCCTATGGTAAGCTTCTTCTTCACGAGTCATAGATACAACCTTCTTTAATGATTCACATTGTATATTTACCGTAGTAAAAGTATACACATACAATTAAAATATACTTCCAGAAAATCCTTATGTTAGCACTTTATAAATATACGAACAGGAGCATGAAAACAAATGTTATTTACCTTTTATAAACTCAACTGACTGTATAGAGGCACTTAAACATCATAGTCTAGCAAGTCAATGAATATATGACTTTAGGTGACTACCGGCTAATTAGAATGGTTAAAATACAAGTCCTGTTAATGTCTCACCTCAATTTTACGTTTTGTCTAAACAGATTTTCATATAGTGGTATTTTAGTTAGGATAGTAAAACTATATACGTGACACAGAAAAAAAAATTTCTCGGTTGAAGAATTTTAAAAGGGTTTACAACAATTTCTAAGACAAAATTCTCAGGTCAAGGAACTTTTCTTGCCACATGTAAATTTGTTTTTATTACAGACATATTAGTTTCTTCGTTTATATTAAGTCTTTCTGTCAAGAAATCATTCTCATTTTTTCTGCGATTAGTACGTAGTATTGATATTTTCGGATTCAAAGAATAAATTAATTCCTTACAAATTACATGAAGTTTGTTATTTTTGAATTAATACTTCTTTACGCGCACTAATCGAAAACGAAATACAGAGAGTGAATAGGTAAAAGTATGTGACGTCATTAGATTAGAGTCAAGTTTCTCTTATGTCCTGGGTCCTTCGACCCATAAATAGTTGTTTTTTTATTGATTTCACAAAACATATTTGCAGTTTGTGAACAAAAAATAATTAAAACTTAGCAAGAGAATCACATGAGTACACTGAGGGTTAACTGAACATTTACTGCTTCCATACCACAACTCTAAATGCAACATTCGAATATGAAATTTTAACATTTTGGTTAAGATAATGACTTATACATTCATAAATGTTTTGAAATATAATTTTCATCATTTAAACCAATAATAAATAATATATAAAGTCAATAAACTTTACTTGTTACTATCTGGTCCGCTCTGGTCTACTTTGGACCATTAGATAATCACAGCTTATGGTTCTTCATATTCTCGCTTCTGCTTTGGAGGAGGCTGAAAACTATATTCATTTTGATTAGTATTAGGAGAAATTTGTGAGGACTCATCGAGAGTGTCCATTTCGAAATGTGCGTTTAGTTTTCTATTCAGCTTTATGATTCTGTCGAAAATTGATTGGCATAATGGTTTCAAATATAAACTATGAAACTTCAAATCCCGATACACTCATCCCCATAACCATTTTTGCTTAGAATCTGCGAAGGTTTGCCAGGATTAAAGAATTTCATGTCTGCAACTCGTGCCTAAAATTACGCGCACATTTGGGTTATTGTTTGCCAATGTCAACATTCACTTATTTATTTTGGTTGTTTTTGTATCATAAAAACATCAATACGAATCGAAAGACTTTGTCGTTTAAATTTGTATACAAGACTTAGTAAAGAAACATAAATAATAAACTACATTAAATTATATGAAAATTACTGCTATAATAAACTGATTTTTGCCACTTTCCTTTCACTCAATCAATACTGAAACTTTTCCAAGTATCCCAAAAGTCAAAAGTGAAAAAGTCAGATACCCAAACATGTCACAATCTTACAGTCCATTCCAGTCCATATGAATATTATTAATATAATACAAATATAATTTATGATGTACAAACTTTAGTGTGCACTAACAGTAGCAATAGTAGTAGTAGCACTGTATAGAAGCTTTAAGCATTAGCAAGAGTTTAGTATTTACGATAATACATTAATCATATTATTTATATGAAATATATCAAATTAAATTAATTTACCTAAAGTTGTATCGTATTGTGGGATAATCGTATAATGTACTGTTATATGTGCGATACTGTTCCTGTGATCGATATTAGGGAACTAGTATTAAATGTTAAATTCAAATGAAATCAAATCATTTATCTTAGAATACAAAAATATAAAAATTTATTTTCCGTATATTTGTGGCAACAAACCTCGAAAAGTAGTCGATGGATTGACTTTGTTAATCAATTGTAAACACTGCAGGTTGGATGTTCAATAATTACTATTTAAGAAAAAAGTATATATTACGAAAAATTGAATCCGCAGCATTAAGAGAGATCCTAGTCAATTGATAGCACAAGTGAAATCTTTTGAACGTTTATTTTATAAGCATCTTTGAGTTGGCAACACTTTTTTACTTGATAACCGATAGTTTGGCTTGTCATTTTATAATTAATAAACCCACACCAGACCAGCAGTTAAAATTTGTTGAAATTTTGTTATGAAAATTTATGAAATTATTGTTATATGTTATGTTAATTGGGCCTCAAAAATAGTGTGCGATCTAACTCCATCAGATTATTTTCTTTGGAGACTTGCCTATGCCGATAAACCAGAAATGATAAACCAAAATACAATAGCAGTTGCTGCGATAAATGTGTGAAAATTGGATATCTAAATTGCGGCATCTTCGACACTCACTTAATCAAAATTCAAGCATTAATGGCATAACATTATATTTCCAAAAACGCCAGTTTCATTAATATTAAGGATATACGAGCGCCAGGGCAATTTTGAATAAAAGGATTCATTTTTGTTATATGAAATTGGACTTACTCTAAATCAATTCCGAAAATTTGAGGGATATTGCTCCATTATTTAAATAAGTATATGACTTCAAAAGTTGGCATATTTAACATTGGTCTTATAAGAAAACGGTAAATAGATGATATGTTTTCATAGATTTCTCCAAAACTAGTCGGTGAAAATTTGAAAAAATATATTTATTATTTAAATTAAAGTTGAAATCATAATTAATTATTGAAAACAAAAAACACCCGTAGCGCCCGACTAAATGAGGTTGTATGAGCAGGGTAGTGGGAACATTAAATAAAAACAAGTGAAAAGAAACAATTGACTGAGTATATTGCTGAAATACCATGCATAGTAAGTGTTGATTTCTTTATCACATAACACATACATACATGTGACACATACATAACTGATATTCAAGTATAGTTCATACTATAAAATTTCCGCCTAATTGGCGACCTCACGGGTAAACAGTGATATTTACGAAAAATTGATTCATACAAAAATTGTTTATGTTTTGGTAAGGAACATTTTTTACATTTAAACTTTTGTTCTATCTCTAACGGTTTACAAGATGGGTCCTACGGACCCAAGACCCAATTGACCTATGATGCTCATTTACGAACTCGACCTCACTTTTTACGTCCTCAATACGCTGTAAAAATTTCAGCTCGATATCTTTTTTCGTTTTTGAGCTATCGTGTCCACAGACGGACGGACGGACGGACGGGCAACCGGAAATGGACTAATTAGGTGATTCTATGAACACCTATAGCAAAATTTTGTGCATGGCATCAATATTTTTAAGCGTTACAAACTTGGGACTAAACTTAGTATACCTTGCATATTACATATATGCATGGTATAAATATATAATTTGTCAATTTTGATGGTGAATTATGAAATAGCTTGACAATATAAGACGAAACGTAAGAATACAAATTTTACGATATCTGGAGTAATTATTTAGCTTTTAATCTTTCGAAAAGCAAAGCAGATATCGGAAAATTTTATTTTTTGTCTACATTCATGAAGTTATAACAAAATTCATCATCAAAGTTGAAAAGTTGGTTTCAACCACAGGTCTAAACTTAATTTGGCGCACGTACTACCTTTAAGTTGTGAACCTCTCAAAACATCATTTATAAATGATATGTATTATTTTTTATTACTTTACTATATTATAAATATAGTAAAGTATTGTGATCGAAAAAAAATCGGTATCGGGGTTTCAACGGAAATACACGTTTTGAGGGTCCCTGATTCCAAAAAAGTGGTTTTTAAAAAATGTTGCGTCCGTCGGTATGTCTGAATGTCTGTTACCAAGCTGGAGCCTTCAATTTTCAACCGATTTTTCTCAAACTCGGTACATAGGTTCAGTTTGGTCATAATTCCAGACAATTTTTCATTTTTTCGCTAGGCCTTTTTTAAGGGTACTTCCCTCTAGGCTAAAACAGGATTTTTGGGGTATTCTCAAAAACGGCTCTAACGATTTCGATTAAACTGGACACAAGGATAGACCTTCAGGTGTTCCTAGGATTGGTATAAATCACATATCCGGGAAAATTCGAGAAGGCCCACATCATTGGGAAAAACTTTTTTTTTTGGGTTTTCTCTAAAATGGCTCTAACGATTTCGATTAAACTTAACACATGGCTAAACCTTAAGGTGGTCCTAGGATTGGTATAGGCTACATATCCGGGAAAATTCAAGAAGGCCACACCCTAGGGAAAACATTTCAAAATACGGGAAAATGGGATTTCCTAGGGAGAAGCTTAGGGGACAGCAGTGAAACTTCGTGTAGCAAACAGACCTTAATTTAACGTAAAACTTAATTAAGCCAAATTAGTGAAGCTAAGAAACTAAAGCTTTTCCTTGTTTTTAAATAATTCTTGGCTGCTTTCAATCAAAATATTACAAGAATAATATACCAAATTTATAATATAATAAAGTCTTGTCCGATGTTTCGGACCGTTTATTTAAACTGCATTAAAATAGATTGCTGATAGTTTTCAGGCTTAACAAGATAATATTTCCAAATGATCCTAAACACACCCAGTACAATCAACTATCACAGTATAGTAGTAGCCAAAACTATATAATATACATATATATATATAAATATATATACTACAATTTATAATATATATACTCTTGTACTATAGTGTCTAATCTGTCTGTACATTTGATAAACACACTGTGGTTAAAGCACCCCCGTCGTGTCAAATGTAACGACTAATGTTCCACGTCCAATAACGATATATATTTAATACAAAGGTACCTACCCAATATACGTATATAATATTGATATGGCTATATATATATAGACCACGATAAATTGTACCTACCACCCGTATAGTATTCGGAGTTACTAGCTGAATTCGAAGAATACTGATATTTATAAAGGGTGTACTGAGTTTGGGTGCGTAAGCCCGAAAAGTTTTTTTTTTAATCATTATAAAGTTGAAACATTTGTGATCAAGATTTAAATGCTAAGGATCCATTTTTTGTTTTCCATTTTTGTACTATTTAATGTGTTTAAAATGCACTTAAGGATGTACGACCGCCAGGACAGTTTTGGATAAGAAGTTAGAGTTTCTAACATTGATATGAATTAGAACTAACTCTAAATGAATTCTGAAAAATTTAGAGGTGGTAGCGAGTTGCCCGATTATTAAAATAAATAAATAACTTTAAAAGAAGGCATATTTATCATTGGCGGAAATGGTAGTTGGATGAAATGTTTTCATATAGATTTCTTAGCAGGTAAATACGGGGATATTTCCTAATAAAGTCAGCCACGGCTGTATACCTGCCTCTTCCTTCATTTTTCCTATCCTATCTTATGACATATGCTGTACCATGCTTGAAAAAAGAATGAATAAATTGAATTGACTTAAATTAAATAGGCCACTCTATATTTTTGGGAAAACTATTATTTCTATATGTAAAATATGTACCTTTGCGATACAAAACATAGTATTTCAAAAGTTTATGACTCGAATTGTTAGTTGACGCTTTGGACCCGACAAATTGTTAATCGTACTCTGAACTTAAAATCCATTTTATTATACTAAGATAAAAAGATAATTAAACATAGAATACGTTTGATCCCATTTAATTTGATCGTCGAAAAATTGTATCCGTTGTCCAGTAGGCAAAACAGTTACGGATTTGTTATTGTCATCTTATCAGGATAATAAAAAAATACTCAAGCAATTTTAGATCGTGGCGGGTAAAAATTATCCGGTTTATTGAACTATAAAAGCAGGATTTTCTTAATAGTGCCATTAGCTTATATAAGGACTACACCTAGAACATTTTCTGTACACTAGATAATTCTTAAAATTTCACAGTGATTCTGTAGCTAGTCAGTGTTTATCTATAAAAAAACTGCTTAAAATAGGTAATATCGATGATTTTTTGCCTTAATAAAAGCTCATGCGTTACTTAAACAGCAGAGAAAAATAATTTTTCGAATTATTATAAAACCAAGATTTCTATCTCTTTGTAGCAAAACAGAATTTTTCATGGGTTTCTTTGGGCAAATACTACATGACGTCCAATTCAATGTTCGATAAATCCCGAAAGTTTTCACCATCTCACATTTATTGTCCATCTGCTAGTAGCCTGGGTAAATTTTTTAGCTTTTGTGTAAACATTTTTATTCTATTAAAAAAATATAAAACTCACAAAATCAAATTATATTTATGAATATCGTACATAAAGTAGATAAACTATTATAATACGCTTCTATGCTCGACATTTACCGGTAGGTTGGTAGATACCAGCGCTGTTCTTTATGTTAACAAAACATATAAATTTTTGAATAATAGTCTCTAGGAAAATAAAAAACATTTAAAAAATAAAAAAAATTTGTTAGTTAAAATTCATATTTATTAATGTTATATGAGAGTTCAATTGAATCCTAGGGTAGGTGTATAAATTAAAAATAAAATTGTATTATATTTTTTATTTTTGAAATTTACAATTCAATGGAGCTGAAAAAAAATTTAAAATATATAATAAATTTTACATGCATAACTAGTTTAGTTCATGTTTGGATAAAATTAAGTTTAACCACGCCCGTGAGGAAAGTAGTAAATTTCTCACTCAGTATGCGTAGGAAAAATAGTTTATTACCGCACTAGTTTGATAATAAATTCATTCTCGCACTAGGTACGTAAAGGATTCAGTTACTATAGTAACTTTTTTAATTTTCTATTTTTCTCAATAAGTATAAATTTTAAATAATAATTATCGTTTAATTTCAATTTATTTTTAGAGGCGTAGATAAAGTTTTATTGTACAAAACTTACGTGTGATAACACATCCTTAACGTACCTCGTTCTATGTACTCGTTGTGCAAATTTCGTAGGTGTACGTTTATAATGAGCTCTTATCCCACTAGTATCATAAATAACTATTTTGTGCAATAAATGTATATAAAAAATTTATTTTACTGAATTAACACGCTTTTGACTCAAGTTAGAATGTCCGTAAACCTACCTTTTTTTATAGAATAAAACAAATTTTGAATAGATATTAACCCGTCAGTACTCGCGTTATGGGCATTTTGCTCACGCTCTATTCAAAACAGAAATAACTTTTATTTTTCAAATGGTTATTTGCGGTTGTAACTTTTTCTTCATATAATTTTCAAGTCTTTCAGAAATTGTGAGAATTTTTCTGTGATGACTACCCTTTAATTAGACACTACCGGAAGTGTCTGGAATTATTAATTATATGTCTGGATTTAATAATAATATGATAATGATTATAATTTGTCTTATGTAGTTAAAAATTTTCTTTAGTTTTATTTAAAAAATATAATGCTTTAATTGTTCATGTTTTTCTTTTACATCTGCACATTTCTAACCTTTAAAAGTATTATTAAATATTTATTATGACCTTTAAGCAGAAATCTGCACATGAAAAAATACGGACATCGTCAAAAAGGTTCGTTTCCATAATGCCACAAGTCACAAGTGCATTCGTTGAAAGTGCACTAGTGACTTTTTAAAAACTTGATTTTATACTTGTGGGTAGTATACACTTAAAAAATAAGCTAGTGTAACGCCACTTTCTCATAAATTGACTGTGACCCATTCAGGCTTCCGTAATAGTAGGGTATAAAAGTAAACTTTCTTGGTATATTTCAAAAGCTTTCACATGATTATAAATAATTGAAGAATGCCTACAAAATAAAAACACTAAATCAATTTAAAGAATGATTTAGATTTTAGAATGAAAATACTTTTTTCCTTAAAATACTAATAAATACGCTGATTTAATAAAAGAAAAGAAAGTCCTTTCAAGTAATAAAAATGTCAAACATTTTTCCAATTATAAAAGCGTATATGATTGATCTTTATAAATTATATAATATTTTGTATTTGAACTATATTTTCAGACTCTCATAAAATGTCAAAAATTTTCATCTTTTTCCAGCAAGAAAATAAAATAGAAATACTATTATCGTTAATAAATTATAACTTTATAATATTATGTTGTAAAAGTTAGACGTTGTTCTATTTTTAGTCGAGTTAGTATCAAATCAATCAAATTTTGAATGTGTTTTAGCTACCGAAAAATGAAAATACCATTTTCCAGTTTCGACTTTGGTTGAAGCTTACCATTTTTTTAGTGTTAGTTAAAGTAAGAAAAACTTGGCCAGAAGTTGTATCGCGTGGTTGGGCAATTCAAAGACTAAATTTTACATTTTTCAAAACAGATACGACTTAGTCTCAGATCTGTCATGTTCGGAATGAATTCCATGTTAGAATCAAACATTAGAAAACTTCAAGTGGAATTTACAAAATTTCAAAAACCCCAGACAAACTTTTCGAGTAAGGAACCCTAAACTCGCACTTAAAACATAGCTTAAAATACTCTCTATTATATTACCTTTTAAACGAAACCAACAAAATCAAAATTGGTTCATCCGTGTAGGCACTACGATGGCACAGGTAGTCAGACAGACACACAAACATAGCGATCATACTTATAAAAGCAGTTTTTTTGAGCCGGGGGTTAAAAAGAAAAAGGGTTGAAAAAAGCGTTATTTTCTTTAAAAGAATGACATGTATTAAATTTTAAATACCGCACTGTCAAGAATAACCTCAGTTGCGCAAATTTCCCCTGAATTCAGCTAACACTGACATACCATTCATCTTCCTCCGTAAGACAGAAGCGTAAGAATCAGGCAATAAGACTTATCAATATATCATGGTTTTGAAATAATTTCAATTGAATTATACACCCCACATCCACTTATTCACATAACAAACAGATGGAGCTACATACCCGGAAACTTACATACCAAAAACTCAATTAGGTATATTAAATAGGAAAATCCGAATAACAAGTCTAAACTTTTTTTTGAAGCCTTAAATTTATATAATCTTCAAGATTTATGAAGCATTGGTTGAAAATAGAGTGAATAAAAAGCATCAGGTATTAAATTGAGGGTATTTCCAGTACAGATAATAAAACAATAAGACTCATTCAATTTGATACCAACTCCATTATTCAAAGAGAATTGAAATTTGTCAGTTACAGTGGTTATAATCATACTGAGACATTACAGAACATAACATTAAGTATTATAACATAATAATATTTGAAAACCTTTCAAACACATTCCAAGTGGGTATTATTATGAATATACGAGTATGGATTTGTATCTGGAGCAACGATATACAATGAAATCCGCCAATATATATTCGACTAGAGTTATAAACTCGTCTGCACTCGCGTTATGATCATGTTGCTCATGCTCGATTTAAAATCCTAAACAATTTTTATTTTTCAAATAGTATTTGTGAATGAAACTTTGTCTATCTTCACATAATTTTATCTGTTTTCGAATTAAGAAATGTTTAAATTTTTCAACAAATCTACAGTTTAAAAAAATTGTTTTTTTCAAGTCTTTCAGAAATGTTGAAAATTTGTCAACAATCAAATACTGCTCTAATATTTTCACTCTCATACATCATTCAAGATCGTAATCAAACTATATTTAATTAGCGAATGAGTTAAAAACTAAATTTATATAAAATTATGTAGAGCTTATGATTAACAAAGTTAAAGAATATTTAACGCGCGAAATATTTGACGCATGTACAGAACGACAAAATTTAATGATTACCGAATGGTTGACGCGAGTGCTGACGAGATAAAAAACATAAACCAATTCAATAATGCCGAATATGATTATCTTAAATTCATGCAAGGATTGCAGTCACCATTGAAATTGTCGAAATACAAATTTTATCATCGATTTCTATATTATGTTGTTAATTGTTTAAAACGTCGATTTTGTACATTATTTGTGGTGTGTATTATACAAATTCATCAGGCCTGGACGATAAAATTAAAGAAAGATATTGAAATTATACGGATTTTTATAAGATAAAGGGAAGCCTTGGTTAGGCCTATATCTATTTAATTAACTTTTAACATTTTCCCATTTTCATACAAAACCTAATTTTTTATCACCAACATTGTATCGTTGTAACGACAAATATAGCCTACAAGCTGCAATTTTGGGAACTGCTCTGAAGCTTTGCACTTTTATGTTTATAATTTAAATTGGCTATTAGGGAAACCCGAAGAACTAGATCCAATATGCTCTCCGAACATGATGAACCCCATCAAACTGCAACTTTTCTTTAAGTTATTTTTTTATATTAACTTTATTTTGTTACAAACAATAAATTGACTGTTTAGCGTTTTAGCCCGTTCCTGATATTTGTAAACAAAGTTATTAAACATATAATAGAGTCATCATAGTATCGTAATGTTTTTCACAATAAATAACACTTTATATTATAATAACAGCACTCAATTCTCACTTTAATATAATGATATAAATAATATACTTAACAATTTTGAATCAATAGATAGTCGTTAAAATTTGTTGGCTATAGAAACTTTCAGTTCAAACATATGACACGTCTACAGGAACTTAGATATATCTGACGCAATCGTTATTGGAGGAAATATATGTTATTTTACAGCAAATCTCTCATCATTTTTGAGCATGAATTATCTATTTGTCGCATTAGTTCGGTTTTACAATTCAGATTGCAGCGCCATAATAATGTCACAAATATGACGTCCTTTCTTCAATAAAGACCGCTGTTCTTTATTTAGAAAATTTTGTGCGTTAAGCCAAGTAAATCATTTTTATGGAAATCAATTCATTCAAGATCCAATAATAGTTTTTATGCTAAAATACATTTTTAACACCATAGAAACAAAATATAAACAAGTGAAAACAAACAATTGACTGAGTTAACTGTTGAAAGACCATGCATAGATAGTGTTCATTACTCTGTCACATAACACATACATACGTGTCACTCATATATAACTGATATAGCCGTAACATACATACTATACAATTTGCACATAATTTGCGCTCTCAAGCGTAAACAGTGAAGTATACGAAAAAATTTTTCAAACAAAAGTTGTTTATATATATTTATAAGGAACATTTTTCACATTTAAATTTTTGTTTTATCTCTAACAGTTTACGAGATGGGTCCTACGGACCCAAGACCCAATTGACCTATGTTGCTCATTTACGAATTTGACATCACTTTTTTTGTCTTCAGCACATTATAAAAATTTCAGCATGATATCTTTTTCCCTTTTTGGTGTAAGCAAAAAAATATTAACTTCGGAAATTTTCGGTCATGTTTGTGTACTCTTGTTAGTTTAATATAAGTCGTACTCAGTCAATTAAGGAAACTAGTGATAGAACACCAAACAGTTTAAATAAACAATTATATAGATTATGTCTCTGCTTCAATATTTTCACTCTCAAACATCATTCAAGATCGTAATCGAACTATATTTAATTAGCCAATGCGTTAAAAACTAAATTTATATAAAATTATGTAGAGCTTATGATTAACAAAGTTAAAGAATATTTAACGCGCGAAATATTTGACGCATGTACAGAACGACAAAATTTAATGATTATCGAATGGTTGACGCGAGTACTGACGAGTTAAAAAACATAAACCAATTCAATAATGCCGAATATGATTATCTTAAATGCATGCAAGGATTGCAGTCACCATTGAAATTGTGGGTTCCGAAGTTTTTAGCCCTTGCGTTCAAAAACGGGACACTATAAAAGAAATTTTTTTGGTCCATTTTTCTCTGGTCTATATTTTCCTAAATCTAATTTGTATACCACGTAAGTGTCTAAGAACTACTCATGTTTATTCATGTTATTGTAAAAAACAGGTTGTGTTGTTTATCGACGATGTGGGTTCTAATTAAAAACGCTAGATTGAATCTCTTAACTGGAAAACTTCTTTTATATTTTAATTTATGTCGAAATTATCGAGGGTTCAAATTTCAACTCGATTTCAAGGGTATTTACTGTGCAGTGAATCAAGCACAGATTTTATCGTACACTTTATACATTTTAATTTTACGCACAGACACCCCTTACCACCACCAACAACAAACTAATCAAATCCCCCACACTTTTTTACATTCACAATTAAGCATGTTAAATAATTATTTTGTAAGATATAACTAATGAGAGTATGCTAATTTTTTTAATGTATTGTTTTTAAAATATAAACAAATGTTTTGTTCGTAAATAAAGAGCCTATTTATTTTGTTTTTAATTTAGCTAAAGTGAGAGGGTGGAACTAAAACAATATGGTTTTAATTTGGAATTCTCAAAGAAAACAAATGGCATGGCATTGTAATTGGTTTTAAGGAATATTCAACAGCAAAAACATGAATGAGTGATATGAAAATTTTGTTTAAATTTATTAACGACTAGAGTGATACCCATCCGCTTCGCTGGGCTTAAAAGCAAAGATTGATAAAGATTGCTCTCGCTTTACACCTTTCCTTAACAGTCGAAATAATGGTGAGGATTGTTTTACACAGGTAAAAAATATGTATGGTTTTCTATTTTTTTAACTGTATAATAGTCGTAATTATTATTCATTGAGTATATGAGAAACGACGGCGGTGAAATATTTTATGTTGACTGTTTTTACAGAAATCTGTAATTTATGGTAATGTCAAATTACTACTTTTACAGAAAACTGTAATGTATGGTAATGTCAAATTAAATTAATTTTTAAATTTTTCCTTTTTTTAATTCTCCGATCAAACGAGCCCGCCGAAGGCGGGCGACGTTCGATAGGAATTATACGAAGCGTCTCGTTCGAAGATGATTAGATGAGAAGAAGATCTTTACAAATTATATCTCATGTGTTATTCTGAAGTATGAGCTATATTGTTATACAGTTCCATTAAAAACCTTTCGCTAGTTTTGGCGTGAAAGCGTAACAAACAAACAAACAAACAAACATGCCTACTTTCGCATTTATAATAAATAAAGATAAAGATAGAGATTTCAGATGATTTTTTTAATTTATATCAATTTTAAAAAATATAGTTAATTTCTCTTGACCTAATGTTGGGATTTAATTTGGCAGTATTAAATTATACTCTAACCATGATCCAGAAATCACCAAAAACCCATTTATTGAATAGATAGAGATTCGTTAATAATTCTTGAAATACCTAAAACCGAATATCTATTTGGCTGAAGTCTAACTACTTGGTCAAATATAAAATGAATATTGGAATTTTTGGGGTCAGAATTTAGAGAAAAAAAATTTTTTGCATTTTAAATAAAACTAGCTGTCAAGGTATTAGGTAAAGCAACAAATTAGGCATAAGAAAAATCCCTTAGGAATAATAAATTTTCAAAAAATCCGTTGTATCAAAAATTAATTTTTTGTCACCCCTTACCGAATGTACGTACTTGTGATTTGTCCTTTTTGAATCACAGCAACAATTTGTAAAATTATAAGATATATTTCAAGAAAAATTTCAATTTCTCACTTGTGATATGTTGAGACTGCCTTTTGCAGCGCTTTCTTGATAATATGATCTGAGTCGACTTGCTTACCTCACAAAGTTATTTCTAGGTTAAAAAAAGTTACAGTTAAAAAGTCGTCATTATAAGAAATGTTGAAAAAACCGTACTTCCTTTCCATCGACCGCCAAAAAATTGCAATGAAAACTAAATTTCTGGCCAAGGTTCGTAATATGCTAATTTTGGGGAGAAAATTTTTTTAAGGAACGTTAATTACAAAAAGCCAACCTTTTGAATTAAAGACTTATCTAATCCCGCATTCTCAGACTTCCTACAAGATTTCCACATAAGTTTCTAAACTGTTTGGCTGGTAGGGCTATAAGATCGAATAGTATATATCGGAGGTATATAAATGTTCGAAAATGAAATTATTGAGGGCAGGCTTGTCGAACATTCTGCGTCGCGAAACGTTAATATTTACGTAATGATGGACTAATTTGTCATTTTGAAACAAATTTTGTCTGCTTTTCTTTGCGAAACTCTGATTTTTTGCGATATTTTGGGAGCGCATTCAAGGCAGGAGGAAAAAATTTGATGCAATGTAGAAAATAAGACCTTTGCTACCGACATATATCCTTGATTGAGGGCTCCGAGATCGCGTCTTCAAAAGCCAACAGGTAGATGACATCTATTCAAGGAATTTCTCGATGCATATCCCGAACCATAGACAAAAAAAAACTATTAACATTATATTTATTATGACATCATAATAAATAATTATGATTATTATGTTCAAACAAAGCCTTGAATGATAAATCAAACGTTGTTGCTTTGTCTACGTCATACAAAGTACTAGACATTAGAGACTTCTAGGTAGAACCTATTTATTTTTAAAGAATGCGTGTGTAAGGGGTAACCCATCACTTTCACATTATTATGAAGTGTTAAATGAGCGATAACCTTGCATAAGTACATATACATATAATATAGAAATATTATTAAACAACAACCCTAACCAAGCAAGGTAGTATTTTATAAATGAAAAGTTTTGTAAATATATTCTCTATTACAATAGATAAGTAACGTTATTAAGTCACGCAAACTATTTTAGAAAACCACAATGGAAAACCTTACAAGAAGGTGTGTTATGTAACACAATATATATTTATATACTTATCATTATTATTATATAGAATATTGTTGTATATCCAATGTGATATGTATGATGGATGTATTTTGATCGAGTTATCGACTAATAATTACACATTAAGTTTCAAACTACTTTTTTTAATGGTAAGCTTTTATTGTACGAAAAAGTAGGAAATAATTTTCTTATGAATCAGTCATATATGAATATTTGTAAAATATCGATGCGTGGGATTTAAAATATCAACAGTCATTCAGAGAGCGTCAAGCAAACAGTCATGATTCATAAGAAAACTTTTTTTCAACTTTTTATTTCAAAGGAAGTATAGTTTTATTTAAATTTATAATTTTAAACTAAACAAGTGAAAACAAACAATTGACTGAGTTAATTGTTGGAATACCATGCATAGTCAGTGTTGATTTCTTTATCACATGACATATGCAAACATGTGACACATACATAACTGATAAAAAGTATAGTACATATTATAAAATTTCCGCCTAATTAGCGCCTTCACGGGTTAACAGTGATGTTTACGAAAAAATGTTTCAAACAAAAGTTGTTTAGGGAACATTTTTTACATTTAAACTTTTGTTCTATCTCTTACGGTTTACAAGATGGGTCCTACGGACCCAAGACCCAATTGGCCTATGATGCTCATTTACGAACTCGATATCTGTTTTCGTTTTTGAGTTATCGTGTCCACAGACGGACGGACGGACGGACGGACAACCGGAAATGGACTAATTAGGTGATTTTATGAACACCTATGACAAAATTTTTTTCCTAGCATCATTATTTTTAAGCGTTACAAACTTGGGACTAAACTTAATATACTATGTATATTTCATATATGCATGGTATAAAAACGTATGTATTACTCTGTCACAAAATGTGCACGGGTTTTACCATTCTAAGTTATAACACTATAGGATAAATTAAAGCTTTATCACTTAGAATGGTGAAACACATTCATATTTTGTGACGCAGAGTATACATAGTAAACGTAAATGTAGGATTGATATCAAGTATGGTGGAAGCAAGGTCAAAATCAGGTGATATTTACCATAAAAATACATTGGTATTCGATTTACATATGCCAAATTTCAGCAAAATTGGAAATTGCAAATGAGTCACATTTAACTTGCAAAATTGCATGACACGCATAGATACAAGAAGTTAAACAAAAGCTTGTAAAATATTCTTGATACAATGATTCAGAAGTTGTAGTCGTGTCCTTGCGAGAATATAAAAAGCCGAATTTTAATTTTGTACCTTGTTTCAACTAAAAAGTGTTTTAAAGTTTTGTCTACATTTATTGTCTTTTCTTGGCTAATTGAAACACGCAAAATTTTTTTTTAGCCCTAGAAATACTTCGTGAACTGAGAGAGTTATTATTGAAGAAGTTATCAATTATATTGTTCAAAAAGATCGAGAGATTTGGCCTGGAAAGTTAAAATAAACATATCTTGGATACAGTTAGCGGAACGAAAGATTTATTAGCCTATCACGCAGGAACAAATACAAAATAAACTTAAGCACAATTTGCCGCATTTGGGTCTCTTGGTTATGAAATCTATAAAAGTGGTATAGAAAGTCTATAACTGTGTCGTGCTTTGTATCAAAAGAGGCAATTATTATGAAAGGATCTAACCTACAGTTTTTCTTGCTTCTTAAAAGAAAATGATCTTCACGAAATACCGTAGAAAAGATTCAATTACAAGTGGTTTAAAAATGTAAAAGGGAAACTTATGATCTTATTTTGTTAATTAACCAAACTCTTTGAAAAGTTGACAATCAGTTTGAAAGACCCTTAGTGTATCATTGATATTTCAATGGGCTTTCCCACCTTGTACATAAATAATTTAGTGTGTATATGACATTTACATATATGGATATAAAAACAACACTAGACTGAAATCTAATTCACTTTAAAATGATCTAAGATTAATATTGGTGTTAATAGATAGGTTTATATTAACCCTTAACTGATTCAACACGCCTTGTTAAGACTTAAGTATAGGTTTTCATATATGCGTCACGTTTCTTTGGCAATTATAACAAGGAAGCAAATGTAACTTATACTTACGCCAGTTATTATAATCATAACGGATATCGAAATTACTATACAAAGCAGAATTTTGTACGGTCGTGGTGCAGGGAGGACATTCTCTCATTACTTTGAACGTTGGTTTTTAGCTCTGTTCTCACAATTAACTGACTGATTGACATAACTGTTATTTAATTGCAATATAAAACCTGTATAACAATTTTCAGCTTAAGTAAATTCCTTGATATAGCACGGCAATCATCGCTGAATTTACTTCATTTTTTGACCATACATTAGAGCTGACTGACCATCCCTGTTCTAACATTTAGCTGAATGACGGTCATAACTGTTATTTATATGTCATATACAACTTGTATAATCATTTTCAGCTGAAGTTAATTCATTTAAATACCACGTCAATCATAACCGTTTCGATAGCATGTAGCTGATCCCTGTTCTATCGCTCGCTTGACTGATCGCAGTATGCGTGTGTACACAACTACTGTAACCAATCCTCAAATTATCAACTTTAGTAAATTTAAATAAGTAAAAAACAAATTTTGCTGCATTCAGGTAAAATCATATATTCAGTAAATAAATTAAGTATAAAATAAAAAATATCTACTGTCAATATCTACTGTCAATATTTTACAAATATTTTTAATACAATAATAAAAAAATTAAAACAATATTATGCTAATATGTATACGCCAGAGAAAGCAGACGCTTAAAATTCAACCCTCACCTGTCTATAGACAGGTCTTGTGATCTAAAATTGGAACTACATCTATTTTCGACGAAAATTGGGAAAACAAAATAATCAATATTTTTTTAAAAGAATTCCTGCAAAAAAACCATGAACGAAAAGTCTATTTTTAAATTACAATATCTATAGATCCAACACCATTGTATATAATACACGTCTCTTAAAAATATAGCTCTCAACTCCGTATAGTCGCAAGCATCGAAATACCCCAACATAATAAAAACAGTCTTGGTTATCATACACACATATTATAACACTAGAGTGATACCCACCCGCTTCGCTTATCCCTTTTCTATAGCACTCGAAATAATGGTGGGAATTGTTTTACACAGGTAAAATATATATATTTTTTTAAATGTATAATAGTAATTATTCATTGAGTATATCAGAGAAGATGGCCTTGAAATATTTTGTATTGACTATTTTTACAGAAATCTGTAATTTATGGTAATTTTAAATGTCAATACTTGTTCATGTATTATTCTGATATATCAGCAATATTGCTGTACAGTTTCATTAAAAACCATTCGCTAAAGCGTAAAAAACAAACAAACAAACAAACATGCTTACTTTCGCATTTATAATATATAGAGATAACAACGAAGAAGAAATAGCCTGTAGTGAGTTGGTTTGGATTCACTCCCAATATTCCCACCCTGTAAATCTTGTACTTCTTTGTAAATGGGGTAACAGAGAACTATCACCGTGTTGGTTTGAGGGTGTTAGTAGTGATGGTGGTAAAAACTCCACTATATTCTTGTCTACATCAAGATATATGTTTGACATTTTTATTTACAATAATAATTTATATTATCATTAAGGTTTTTTTTTTGTATGTTTTGTTTTGTTTTCATTTCTCTCGTTCATGTTAGATTATTATGTTCTAATAATCATGGTTAGTTTACAAAACGAAAAAAAACATTCGATATAAAATAACACTTACTTTTCTAAATATGGGTGCGTTTAATGTGTTTAATATATGGTCCGTAGTCAAAATTTTTTGCCATTTTCTAGATTTTTTTAAAGGGATCCCTTAAACAAATTGCAAATAATCGAGAAATTTTTTTTATCTCCAATTTCGATAAAACTCAGTTTATAAGGTAATTTGGACCCAAAAAGTTCAAAAATCGGGTGCATTTGCTGACTGGGCGAATAGTTTTTGAGATACGGACCAAAATCGACACAAGTATTGCGATATCTCAGAAACTCTGCATCCAATCATTAAATTAACCTGATTTTTATACTTTTTGGTTCAAAATTACCCGAACCACCTAGTTTAATCAGATTCCACAACAAAATTTGCAAAAAATCGAAAAATTTGTTGGCTCTCCAATATCAATAAAACTCAGATTATAAGGTAATTTTGACCCAAAAAGTACAAAAATCGAGTGCATTTGATGACTGGTCAAAGACTTTTTGAGGTACGGACTAAAATCGATCCAAATATTGCAATATCTCAGCAACTCAGCATTCAATCATTAAATTAACCTGATATATATACTTTTTGGAACGAAATTACCCCATCCACCGAGTTTCATCAAATTCAAAAACAAAAATCCGTTTTTCTCGATTTTTTCTACCCCTGAAAAAATTGAAAAAAAAAAACGTTTGAAACAAGCGAAAGTATTCACACAATTCTAAATCACACTTTATTTTTGAGGGATTGATTCTAATTTCTGTAACACCAAATATTGATTTATGAATATTAAAAAAAAAACTTTGTCCATGTGTGTTAAAAAATAAAACTTTGTATCTTATCAACCACAAATCAAACACTAACTTTAACCCTCCACGTTTTTCCACTTTCGTACATAAATTTCGATCATACTCGTATATAAGTGTTGCTCATTATTATTCACATACTCGAATCGCTTCTCTATATATTATAAATGTGAAAGTAAGCATAATTGTGTGTTTGTTTGTTTAATTGTTTGTTACGCTTTCACGCTAAAACTAGCGAATGATTTTTAATGAACCTGTACAGCAATATAGCTGATATATCAGAATAACACATGAACTATAATTTATAAAAATATATTTTAAAAAAATAAAAAATTTAATTTAATTTGACATTTACCATTTTTTAAATTTTTACAGAAATCTTTAATTTATGATTCAAAATGATGATTGTAGATGGAGTAGGTCTATGATCATCATTTTCAAGCATAAATTAAGGAATTCTGTAAAAATTTAAAATACTAAATGTCAAACAAATCATGGTCAACTATTCTGATATACTCAATGAATTATGACTATTTTACATTTAACAAAATTGAAAACTGTGTAAATCAACAGAGAGAGTGGAGGCTTTAAAGCGATGGTTTTTACTTTTAAGTCCAGTGAAGCGGGCGGGTATCAATCTAGTATAATATAATTTTGTAGGTAACTGAATATCGAAGATAACTCACTTTATATTAAAATAAGCTTTTCTAAGTTCATATGAAAAGAATAAACAACGCACGCTACGATACTTAGAAACTTTAAATAGGGGTCTCTTATACCTCCTACCGTATAAATAAATAATTTAAAAAAAAATTGGGGGAGTAAAATAAATGATATTATTTTTATTATAAAGAATAAATTTGATTCTTTAATTTAATGATGGAACCAATGAAATAAGTTGTTAATAAATAAGTTTTGAAAAGTATTTATTTGAAAGCTTGGTTACGTTTAAGTACCCTGCGGTCTTGCCTCATGAATTTGAAATATTTATAAATATACGTTTCTTTTTTATAAATAGAATATTTTTCTAATTTATTTACATAACTTCTGTCGGGGGTAGATATCTGTAATTGAGGGGTTAAATTTAGTTTTTATCTGCATCAAAAAGCTAATATCTGCATACAAGAAAGAAAGGGTAGTTTATTAAATGGAAATTCGATATTGAATAATATTTTTGTGAATCAAATTTTCCAAAAATCAGGAAAACAATTTTGGCATCGATGTAAGATAAAAATCTTATATTAGAGCAATATTTACCCAAAAACTATCAAAATAGACACTAAGGCACCGAGGCAAAATAGGCACTCGGCACTGAGCACTAAGGATAATAATCTGGAACATTTCGTCCAGTCAATATCCCAGAAACAATATCATTTTATCACAAAGTTAACCAAATTTTGGACTTTTTATTATTAAGTGTAATGGGGACTCAAAATTAGTATTTTTGAAGGTATCTCCAGAAGTGTTCGGTAATACAAGTTCTTCGTAAAGAATTGGCGGATATTTATTTATTATCAAAATCAAAAAAATTATGATTTTCCCATTTTCTCACTTGGGAAACATTTTTTGGTCTCCAATTAAAATAAAGCCCTTTTTGGGTGCTTTGGGTGCTAAAAAATGTAATATTCCCATTGGACATTTGTTTTATTAAGG
Organism: Chrysoperla carnea; assembly: GCF_905475395.1. Classification (NCBI taxonomy): domain Eukaryota; kingdom Metazoa; phylum Arthropoda; class Insecta; order Neuroptera; family Chrysopidae; genus Chrysoperla; species Chrysoperla carnea. The sequence goes on from NC_058337.1 coordinate 133,327,615, forward strand.
ATGTTTCCTTTCATTTCAGTCGATTACTCAGAAATTCCGTAAATCGAAAAATGAAGCCAATTTATGTGCCAGTAAGCAACAAAATAGTCTTGAGAATAGAAAATTATTATTTATATTCAAAAAAAATCCCCATGAAAAGTTTATATAACCCCTTTCCGGAAAATATCCTGTTTTAAAAGTACAAAAAATCATGTTTTGAAAAGCGCATCTTTAGTAGTGTGGTATATTCACATCACTTAATCGTTCGTGTTTATTCCTAAATAATTGATATCTTTTGGTTTTAATTACATTATAAATCTTTTTAAACCAGTTTAATAACCTAATTTGAAAGTATTTCTTCCCAAAAATAACACAATTTTGTTTGGATATTACAACAAAAGTTAATGGGTGGACTACTTACTAATAATTTGAAAATAATTTACGAGTCTATCTTTTTTTAATACTTTTTCGTTGTCTACTTTCGTAAATTTTAAGAGTACTTGTCGCTTTTATTGTTATGCTTGGAATTCAGTTTTCTGAGATTCTTCTGAGTATCGTCAGTTTAAGAAAGCCATAGCTTCTCTCTTTTTTTTTGTCAGACCTTCTTCTTTTGTGCAATCCATACAATTATTTTACAGAAAAAAAGGACATAGATATTCTGTACTGCTAATAATAAGACGATCCAAAAACAACGATCCAACAAATACAATCCCTAAGGTTTCATTTATATAAAAAAAGCATCATGGTTTTTTGTATTCAGGAGGCGTGTCATTATGTCTTAATTTTTTTAATCTCCAAGGCAGAAACAGAATCATAAACATGTAAAAAAAAAATGCAGAACCATTCCTTCCAAAGTAGTATAATCATTCAGTCGCAAATAGTGAAGTCAACCGAACGAATTTAATACCCAAGTAAAAAGCTATTTAAAACTTAAAATCTAAAAAAAAATACTAATAGCTAATAATATTTTTTATGTAACATCACTAAACCATATTTGAAAAAAAAAAAAAAAAAACACACTGAGCTCCACATGACTACTTTGTACGCTCATGAAGTCAGGTATGATATTTCTTAATTAAAGAGAATTGAAAAAAATGCACACATACCAAGAGTCAAAGCCGGGTCTGTTGAATCATGCAAAGCATCTTAACTCAAAGAATGTTTTTTTTTTACATTGTTTGTCATTTATATTATGCAAAAAAAAATCGGATACTAAACAGGGTAGGTACAGAGGGGCTAGCTTGGATTAGGCCACACTAAGAACATAGGGTCCATTGTAATTCCGAAAGAAGATTGACCCACTCCCAACCACTACTCCATGAAGCATTTGGAGCGATTCAAAAACAACAGGAGAACTTTAACATGAATGGACTTCAGGTTGGAGAGATCGTCAATGAAAGGCTGGCTTAGAGCAGTCTATCTCTTCATGGCAATAGTTGAGCAGTGACGCTGACATTTTCTACTCCTCGTCACTTTGGCAGCTCCTGCACAATAACCGTGTCACCCTGCCACCTAGGCAGTATGTGACGAACTGACATAAATTATTAAATATTAGAGTTCTTCAAGGGAGATCTAAGGCAATACCATTTCATTGGTTTGGACATATATTCGTTGTGTGCGTAGTCATGGTAGGGACAATAAAACCGATACTAGCGCTTCCTGTGACAAATTTTGGCGATAAAGGAGGCTGTTATGACTAATTTGCAATTCTTTACATGTTAATGTTATAGAAACTGTCAAATTAAAATTATTGAAAAACACTAATTAATTAAACTTAATGCATTGAAAATTGTGAAAATAAGAAATCAAATTGCACAAATATTATTTTTAAAATATAAATTATCATAAATATTTATTTAAATTTGTGAGACAATAATATTAAATTTTCAATGTAAGTGATAAATGCAATCCATGCAATTATATATGCATCCATACAATTCTATAATTAAAGTAGTCTATCGTTACCATGGAAGCGCCTCCAAAAAAACTCACGCACGGTGCGAATACCTACAGACAAATACAACCTGATAATAAGTCTACGGTTGATTGACTATAGTTCTAATTCCAAATCTCTCCCCTGAACAACTCAATACTTCAATACTTCCTTCACTTAACGTACAAGGCAGTAAAAAAAAACCGTATATAGGCAGCCCTTATTGATGGTCGTGCATATTCATTCATATTCTATTATTAACACAACAATAAATCGTCGCATTAAAAATGATTACGTATAACTACGACTTTCAAACCACCACTCTTCTACTCATTCTCTGCTACAAGTTTTCTTTTAGTCATATTAATGCATGTTCAAATAGATTATTGTTATTATAAAATCTTAATAAATTCTTACAAGACCCTCTCTTTTGTGCATAATTTATAATCTCTATAAATTATGACAATGTATACACACATATATACCTACAGGATATACCCTTTAAATCATTGGAACAAACAGAAACTACGAATTCATAATAAAATTATAGTAAGAAAACACCAGCAGTCTTTTTCGATCTGATGCTTGATTAACGATTAAGATTAATAACAGTTTTTAATTGTCTCGACTTATATTAGATAGGGGTATGGGTATGGGAATGGAGGTTAGCGGGCCATGCTCGAGGATCGCGCCTCGAAACATTGGTTCAGAGCACCTAGCCAAGTAGACCCTTGTACTCTATCCCCGCTACGCTTTTCAGTGGCTATTATAACCAACTGATGTACTGAAACCCAGGATTTGCCTAGCGCTGAGTTTCCTAATTTCTGGTTCGACTATGGCCGGACCAAACCATTTCCTTCGCTGCTGTGTGAGCGCCGGGCAGTAACAGAGAAAGTGGATCGATGTTTCTTCTGAATTTTCTCCGCATCTGTCACACGCGGGAGATATTAGATAACTTTTTATAGAAAGAATTCAGGTTCAGTATGTTCACTTTTGTCAAAGAAATTTAAACCTAGGAAAATTGCTGAAGACTTTGAATTTATTAAGTTGTTATGACAATGATATATGGAAAATTAAAGATATTTCAGAAATCGTTTGAGGGAAAATTGGATTATTTCGACAGTTGATTAACGAAGTTTCATCTATTAATTTAGGCTTAGAAAATAGACTTAGAGTAAAACTTTAAAAGAAGAGCTTCAAATCAATCAATTTGTTTTAATTATCTCACGATCTGGCCTTCTATGAAATAATTCGTTTGAGAAATTAGAAATTAATTTAAAAAAAAATCTTTGTCTCCGATGAAATCAACCCTACTTTTAATGAAGACATAAATTTATCAAATATGAATTGCTAACCTGAATTAATTTTAAATCATGCTTTAATAATGCGTTACTTTTTGAGCTACAAAACAGTTAGAATTTGTAGTGCTGTAAAAGTAAAAACGAAAATGATGGTTTAACAAAAATTATAGGTAGTCATGGGGACTGCCAACATAAGCAAAAACTTAAAAATTTGAAATAATTCTGGATTTTTGATTTTTTTAAAATTATTTCATAATGGTATGAATAAATAAAATTTCATAATTTGATAATTGAAAATATGAATATACTAACTAAATATGACCTTGTTTCGCTGTGGTCTTGTCTGATATTAATTATTAGAGGAGTAAATAACATTAAAGTCTTGATTATTGAAGTAAAATTTCTTTACGTGCTCAAAAAAGAAATACAGAGAGTGAGCCGGTAAAAAATGAGACGTTATCACATTGGAATATTACGAAACTTGAAACCCCACCTCTTCTTCTTCTCACTGTCTACTCCAGTGCATGTACAACGAACATTACCAATAATTGCAATTCCTATTCTCAGGTAGCGCTCGTGTTCTCAAATTTAACAGAAGTTCTATTTTCCATTACCAGAGAGCGCTGATTTACTAAAATTTACCAACAATTCTATTTTCCATTCACTGATGGTGCTCTTATATACAAATGAAAAAAAAAATTTAGACTCATTATATATCAAATCATTTATGGCTCATTATATATCAAATATATATAATTTATATATATTTTGTGTCAATATAAAGCGAGTGAAGTTTCACTTCTATTCTGGTTCTTTCGGCCGAGCCTTTTTTAATACTACTTTGACCGTTTTAGTGGTAGGGCTATCCTGTACTTTATTCGCGATGCACATAAAGTATATATACTATTAAGTATTAACATTTGACTTGTTGTCTGAATAAATTATCAAAATATAATATTACACTCTTATTATTATACGTACACAAATATATCCTTCTTAATAACTAAGTCGTCTCTTGAAGATGCCCCAGTTTATGGTAAAAAAAAAAACTCTCTTCTCCTATTTTTTGGGACCCTACTTTAAAGTACATTTACCTTTTTCTATATACTTATATAATACCCTAAAGAATACCGTATATAGAAAAAATATTTATTAAATAAATGTTATTATGGATGATGAAAAAACCATGATTGTAAAATGCGGGAGAAAAATTTATAAGATGATTTTTAATATGCGTTCCGGGGATGAAGGGAAAATTTATGACAAAAGTGCAATACTTGAGAATTGAGAATAATGGATATGCTCTTTCCTATTATACAAGCTTGAATAATTTATCGGTTTCATAGAGATTAGTCACTGACTGATTCTTTTCAACTTATTCAAATTTCGTTCATTATGTTGATTCTTGGAAGAATCCTTTAAATATTCATCGTTAGTGACCCTTGACATAAGGAAACTCGTCAATATATATCGGATCGGTTGAAGATTACGTTGTTCACGTTGGAGATTAAAAGTTAATTACTATTGCGAAAAATTTAACATTTCGTATTTTCTTAAGCATTGTGAGCTTAGGTAATTGAATCATTTTTGATATAAAACTAGGGATTGGTTTTAATGAAACTGTATTATATTATAAATATGAAAGTAAGCATGTTTGTTTTTTGTTACGCTTTCACACTAAAACTAGCGAACGGTTTTCAACGAAACAATATAGCTGATTTAATATGACATTTACCATTTTTTAAATGTTTACAGAAATCTTTAATTTATGGTTCAAAATGATGATCATAGATCTGATCCATCTATTATCAAATTAAAAATAGTAAATGTCAAACAAATCATGGCCGACTATTCTTGATATAGGTACTCAATGAATTAGGACTATTTTACATTTAACACAATTGAAAACTGTGTATATCAAGAGAGGGTGGAGGCGGTGGTTTTTACTTTTAAGTTCAGTGAAGCGGGTGGGTATCAATCTAGTTAAATAATATTTTTTCAATAAACCAGCTAAATTCAACTAGAATATGATAATAATGGACTATAACTCTGGTAAAATGATTAATGATTCCTGATAATATAATATTATTTATTGATTTGAATTTAAAATGAATTGATTAACATATTTAAATAATATTACTAGTTAAGTAATATTTGATATTTGTCATAATAAATATACTTGATTGTAATAGATAAAATGAATTATCCTGTATAATTTATGTGATATCCCATAGAAATAATTCAACCAACACTAAACCCTTAAATAGAAGCGGGTATTACTCAGAATATGTATATATAGGTATATTGTTAAACAATGTATGTATATTCAATGCAAAACTCAGATTTTGAAGCTTTTAGAAACTATCAAGTCTCAGAGTAAGCATTTATTATCGACTCCTTAGTATGCACTTAATGAGTAGGTTTCATAAAGGCCGCCTGATAACCTCTATTGTTAATATTCCTATAGTCGTACAAGTTTTCGTCTCATTAAAAGTAAGCCCGTTTACTGGCACTTCGTTTACCTGCTATGATAATACTAGCCTGACAGTCTCAATTCCTGAAGCAAAGGTAGCATAAGCATTGGTTTTTGTAATTTTTTGTGAATGAATGCAAATTGTTAGTCTTATAAGTGCAAGTAAGATTGCTAGATTTTTGTTCAGCTAGAAATAATTGTCTGCAATATGCATAGCCTTAGAATGGAGTAAGTAAACTTTTGATTCTCTCCTGTGAATAAAAATTTGAGTTTAATTAGTTTTCAAAGTCAAAATTACCTGTGAAATATCCTTTCCTTCAAATCGGGAATGAACAATTTTTTCCTTAATTTGTTGAAAATTTTGGAAAACGTATTATTCCAGTTATTCCATACATGCAAATAAAGATAAGTGCACACGTGGCGCCAAAACTGATCAAAGTTTGAGATCTTACTGTAGACCGGGGTAGCCCTTGATAACTCCGCACTGAAGTTTTTTGCGACTAGAATGATTTTTTTTTAATGTGAAAAAAAGGCTGAGGATCTTTACTTGTAGCGTCGATTACTCCATAATTACTTCCCAGTCGCGAGTAGGTACTGGCCTGGAAAATAGAATGTAACCCGCTCTATTGACGCTCTCGCGTCAACCGATCGGTAATCTTTAGTGGCGTTATTAGAAATCACGCGATCTACTCATGGGTCAAATATTCTGCGTGTTAAATATTCTTTAACTTTGTAAATCATAACCTCTACATAATTTTACTGATATCTGAGAATGAAAATATTAGAGTGGAGAAATAATCTAAGTAATTAAATTTGTTTAAACTAATTTCACTATATTTCTATCACAAGCTTTTTTAGTTTAGTGAGTTCGACTTATACTGACAAACGAAATTACAGACCCAACAATTTCCGAAGTTAATATTTTTGCTTACTTCTAAACTCTCGTGATGAGAGAAATTTTTACCATTTCCGAAGCACTGGATTAAAAAGATATTTTGACAAGTGAAAACAAACAATTGACTGAGTTAATTGTTGAAATACCATGTATAGACAGTGTTGATGCGCAATCGTTTGTTTTTTTGACGTCACGTAAATAACAAAAGATATTCACTTTTAAATAGACACACACACAATTGATATTCCTATATTAATACATACTATAAAATTTGCACCTAATTAACGCCCTCGTGGGTAAACAGTGATGTTTACAAAAAATGTTTCAAACAAAAGTTTTTTATTTTTTTATAAGGAACATTTTTTACATTTAAACTTTTGTTCTATCTCTAACGATTTACAAGACCCAACTGACCTATGATGCTCATTTACGAACTTGAACTTTTTACGTCCTGAGTACGCTGTAAAAATTTCAGCTCGATATACTTTTTCGTTTTTGAGTTATCGTGTCCACAGATGGACGGACGCACGGACAACCGGAAATGGATTAATTAGGTGATTCTATGAACACCTATACCAAAATTTTTTTCGTAGCATCAATATTTTTAAGCGTTACAAACTTGGGACTAAACTTAATATACTATGTATATTTCATATATACATGGTATAAAAAACCGTAGATAGATTGATAAAATCTGAAATATTAAGATAGAAAAAGTTTCAACTACATATACCAATTGAAAAATAAAATTAATTTATATTTTCAATCGAGCGTGTCGGTGGTTTTTTATATTTTGCTAGCTTTGAGCAAATGCTATGAACAGAGTAACCATATTCGTATTATTTAACCTAATAGTAACATGCAACAAATATATCTAGATGTAATGTAATATAATGTAAACCATAGACTAATGTTTTGTAACAGAACAGTAAATGTATTTAAATGTATATAATGTATAAACGTATATAATATAATCATTGAACAATATAATAATTCATTATGATAATATTTATTAGATAGATGGATATAAATACTGAAATTCAAATGCATAAATCTACCTCAAATGTCAACCATCCAATAAAACACTGTTTTGTATAATGTTATATTATATGTATTATAATAAATAGTTTATGTGTTATGTAGTAGTTGTACTGTAACTACTATTTACTGTAGGGTACAGAAATATTTGTATATACTTGTACCATGTGATTTGAAAAAAACGGTGAAACAAGGTAGGAATGCATGTTAAGTATCGAGGCAATTTTCTTATATTTCTCTGATGATCATTTCATAAGCTAAATGAGAAGTTATTTATCTATAAAAAAATTGTTTTATTAATAAATTTTTTATAACATTTTGAAATTTTTATGTATCTGTTAGGAATACCATATTGATATTTTTCGAACGTTTCTACATTTTTATAAAACTGGAATCATTTTATCAATACATACATAGTATAAAACAAAGTCGCTTTCTCTGTCCCTATGTCCCTTTGTATGCTTAAATCTTTGAAACTACGCAACGGATTTTGCGGTTTCTTTTAATAGATAGAGTGATTCAAGAGAAAGGTTTTTATGTATAATACATCCATATTATAGTAGAATAAGGGGTTGAAATTGGGGTTGAAAGGGATATGCTTCGAAAACTAAAAAAGTTGTGCATCGATTAAGCTCAAATATTGACACGATATACAACCAGCTTCAAAGATCTATTGTTTTTTATCTACTTTTAACCTTCGGAGGGTAGAAAGGTGTAGCGAGAAAGTGGGAAGGAATTATCGAATATTTACAAATATACCTAAGTGGGGTATCAAATAAAAGAGCATGACGTGTACATTACAAAACTGTTATCCCACGCAAGGAAATGTGGAGGGAGGGGTGCAAGTGGGGATGTTGCCCAGCAAAGCGGGTAGTTCACAGCTAATTATTTGATAAGATCAATTTCATAATAAATATAAATAATTTCATATAAGTCTACTGCTTAACCAACTGCGCTATAGAAACTTGTTATATTTATACCAAAAAATAAGCTATATATTATAAAAATGATCAATTTATTTCAAACTTTCTGTAAGTTAGTAACAACAATCTTCATGTAGTTGACACTATGACATATAGACTAGACATGACATATATGTGTTCATAATAACCAAATCCTCTATTTAAAGCAAACGCAAAGAAATTTTCTTGTAATTCATCGATTCACTTTATTTACACGATTATATATTCACAATTAAGTACAGTTTTCCATCAACAAAATGCATGACTTTAAACTGAAATCTGAAGCTTTAACGCCTTAACTCATTTTAGAATCGTATTTCTTTTCTTCAATTTTGAAGATTGAAGAGAATTAGTGCAAAACAATTGTAAAGCAGTCCCATCAAATAAATATCGGGTAGACTTTGAACTACGGTCCATTTTCGAAACTACAAAAAATCACTAGCTACGTTGCGTGAAATCATCCATTAGCGAATCACAATTACTTTTTTTGGAAAGTTTAAGATGATAATCTCACCAATTAAAATTATAACGATAAAACTAAAATGTTGATAATAATTATTGTAGGCCATATTTCTACCAGAAAATTACAACACATTCATTTGGTATAAATAAAATGTAAATAAGTACAAACAAAATACCTCTAACTAAACTAAATGAATGCCATTTTGCAAAACATACACAAACATTACAAAATATCATGAAACCACGTAAATAAAACGATACCAACATTTTATCTGTTTCAAAATACTATTATAGGTTGTTTTATCACTGATACCAAAACTTAACAAACATAAACATACCAATTTGTTCATTTTATACGATAGTATATACAATACTATCTTTTACACGCGGCTTCGTCCACGATTCTGGACTTAAATAACTGGCAAAGATCAATAAAAAGTAAATAAAATACTATGAAACAATAAGGGTGAAAGAGATACAATTTATGGATATCTGTTCAACCAAGGTTATCAGATATAGTTTGTACGAAAAAATTCATTTGTTTAGAATCATATTGCTTAAAATAATGGAAATAAACAAAGAGAAAATAGTATTAAAACTAACCGTTAAACAAACTATTTTTTATTTTCTAAAAATGATTTTTATTTAAACTACTTCTTTTCATTGAATTTTCAATAATCAAAAGTACACTTCATCGATTTTTTTACACAGATAAAAGTGTATATATCTTTATAAATGAGTGCATATGTGTTATTTTGATGTATGAACTATATTATTGGCAAGTTTCATTCAAATCCATTCGGTAGTTTTTGCGTGAAAGCGTTACAAACAAACAAACAAGCTTACTTTCATATTTATAATGTAAAGGAATTTATTAACTCCCTACGGAGTAAATAGAAAAAGATAATATTATTTATATGTAATACCATTATCCTTTTCTACGTACTGTGACTGAAGTGTACACTGAGACAAAAAGAACAGTAAATATAGCTAATGTTCTAAACAATAATGACAATATGTTGTATTAATTCGGTAATTGTTACAATAAATGTTTATATCATTATTTGAGACTAGTGTTGAGTTTATCGAATCGAATTTGAGAATATATTCACATTTTGTCTCCTTAAATGAATTCAATACAATACACGCTCTTATTGAAATATATTGACTAAGTTAAACTTCCATGGGAATCAAATGTAGTCTTCTTAGGAGTCAGTAAACTTTTTCTAGGAAAAATCATCTCAGAAGAAGGAAATTATTAATGCACGAGTTTTAGAAGAAACTGAAACTGATTGCATCTAGAAATATAATAAGTTACAAAATCATCAAGGTTATCCATTGATCTGAAACTTGTGGATCTAAGAACTGCAGGAAAGTTAATCAAATCAAAAAACATATTTTTCTAACAATATGCAAGAGTTTTTTTTGTGTGTCTTGTGTGTCTTGTGTGACGTGTTCATGATGTGCGTAAGATAGTAGGATAACCAGCTACAACCAACTTCTTATAGCTGAGGTAGTTTACTGACTTTCAGCCAGGAGCTTTCGGTGGATAAAGAGGATGAAAAGTTGATTACTTTTTCCTTCCTTCACCCATTAACGACCTTGCCTATTCAATTAGTCCCTAGAGAATCAGCATTAACGCTTACAGATTCCTAATCTCAGATACAGTATGCTCAACCAATCGATTGGTAAGAAACTGAACAAAACTCATTGCAAGATGCAAAAATGTTTGTGTTTTTGGAATAAACAATTTGAAAGAGAAGGCAAGGGTAAAAACTCTCGTGAAATGTGTACTTTCTTGTCTTCTGCCACTTCATAGGTAAGAAAATGAATCCAATGAATCAATTCCTGAATCAATTCTCGAATCAATTCAACACTTGTTTGAACATTATTATAAATCGTTATAACGATATTTTGTCTTCCGGTTGTTATCGTAAATATCTTTGTTAGTTAGAATTTTACAGCCTCTAACGCTTATTTGCGTTTTGGCGTGGAGTATTTTGTACTTTATTTTTTAACAAGAGACTTATATTAAACTGTTCTATTATCACCAAAAAGCCCATATGTGAGGTAATTTGTTGAAATTGAATTTATACTAAATATGTATAAAAACCACAAGTGTTGGCAATTAAATTATTATATTTCTGCTTATTAGAGAATGTTTATTATTATTGTAATAATATGCAAGGCAATTTTCTTTCGAGACAAAGATACATTGGTTAAGAAAATTTAAGAAATAATATCTCTCATTATAGTTAACAACGGGAAATGATTATGAATGCTGAGAACACGAGTATCTGCTTAAAATTATTACAATTTTTAAATAAATGATGCAGAGAGACCCTTTGAAAAATTGATTTTAGAGAGTTCCAAACGAAATAACGTATCTTATGTGTGAATTTGAGGCTTAAACACATTTTTTAGAGTTTTTCAAGCATGCAATCAATTAATTAGCTTGATTCTTTTATCACAAAGTGTTCTTCAGGTTTCCTTGCCAGAAAATACACATCCCTTTACTTAGTTTCTAGCTCGAATTTTCTATAAAATCATATTTATAATCTGCATTCGTTAATAGACCAATCAGAACTAAATGAAATTTCCGAAATTATTTTTTAAAGATATAGGTGACATATAGATTCTGTCCCATTTCTCGATAAGATAATAATTCAAATCATTTTTACTTGTAAAGTAGAATAAAGGGGGCCTTAGTATTTTGTGTAGCAGGAAACTTCAAGCTGTTAAAAAAGTATATTTTTCTTGAGCCTGGAGACTCTACAAGGTAAAAACAAAAACTGACTGCAAGAAAATTTGTTCTTAATATGGTATCAAGTAAATATTTTCTTGGTTCAAGAATATATTTACTTTCAACAGTTCACTTTCAAAGCAGTTAGATACTTATTTTCTTGAATTAAGTACTCAAATCGTTGACTCGTTGAAGAAATATTTACTTATAAGAACACTAACAGCCAGGTAAAAGCGTAAAAACAGCCTAGCTTACAGTGCCATACTAACAAAATAAGGGCAAAGATACTTACACAAATAGACGGTAAGAAACTTATGACTTTTACTACAATGCTGGTATAGTATAGTATCTATGTAAGCATGAGTAATATTACAATATTGAATCCACCAGAAGTATTGTGATATCGCCATGCAATAGGAGCCTGACGCCCAAATGTTACAAAATCATCAAGCTAATCCATTTATCTGAAACTGAAGTAGAACTATGTGGATCTAAGAATTTCACTAAAGTCAGTCAAATTAAGAAACTTCTTGTCCTAACGATATCCTAGAGTTTTTCCGACATGCATTTTTTGTTTCGACACCATAAGCCAACCTCATTTTCTCCTATAATACTGGTTTTTCCTACGTTTATGAAATAAGGCTAAGCAGCTGCCACGTATTTTTTTATAGCTATGGTAGTATAAATCGCCCTTACTTTATAGCTTTCGGAGAAAAAAAAAACAGGAACCCTGCAAGATGCAGAGCCGATAACTCTTTTCTGCCCTTACCTATGAACGATCGTGCCTTTTCAATTCCAAACAGTTCCAAACAAATTGATCTCTTCAGGAGTCGCGGAGTTTTATTTCAAAGTTTTTATTTCTAATTAGCTTGAAAATACTTTAAGCGAAGATCACAATTTCTCTCAATTAAAGAAACACTTCAAAAACTCAACTTAACTTTGAATACAGTTTGAATCAACTTACTTTTGAATTTTAAAAACAATGTTTTCTTTTAATAAAATATATTTTTAAATAATAAAAACAATAAAGCATGTTTTTTTAATACCAATATTAAGTAAGATTTATAATTATTCTCCACGACTATTATCGTTCGTTTGCAAAAGAAAACATGGGGATTTTTCTAAAACAACAGAAAAAAAGTTTTTATTCCTTCTTCTCTTTTCAAAAACACAACATCAACATCATCCATTGTTAATAATTTTACTTAGTATAACTGCTGTTTCTTAGATATAGTTGTTTTTATTTAATAAATTTTATAAAACAAATAATAAGATCATAAGATGAACGAGCACAAGCAAGCAAGCAAGCCAAACAAACATTGTATTTAACTAAAAAAACTAAACTATCGTCACGACCACCTGGAGTTATTTATTTAATAACAGTCGTAATACTGCTAAAATACTCATAAAAAATAGTGTTGCATTTTATGTATTAAATATAGACGTTGTATACTTCGGTGTTTAAAGTGATTCTTGAAGGTTTCGTAAATACTTAATTCTGTATTGTGTAAACAAGCACTTAAATTTTTCAAGAAATATCACATCCTCAAATCTCTTACAATTTGTGTAGTGTTGCCGCGAGAAAAAGATGTGATTTCTATGAGAAACAAACATTTTTCAGATGAATCGAAAGAAAGAATATTCTTGTCCTGTCTGGTCTTTCAACTAAACATACCTTCATATTTTGTTTTAGAAATCTTAGGCGCATTTTCTCACAAAATCGAAAGTGGTAACTGTTTTGTAGATGTCTCATCTTGTCTGTCACTCAGGGTCGGATTTAAATTTCTGCCGCCCTGGGGCACTTTAGAAAATGCCGCCCTATGACTGAAATTTTATTTTAATAGTTTTGATATCTTATTTAAAAAAAATTAGAATAACTAATTAATTGCAGAAAATTTATTATGTATTACATATTATTATTACTGTTCTTTTAAATTAAAATTAATTAGTATTATTTGATAATTCTCCAATTTTAGGAAAATTCATTGATCGATTAAAGTTTCTGTTATCAAAAAGGCATACATAATTTGAAAATATTTTTAATTCTTCAAAAAAACTATATTAATTTATCCAGAAAATAAAAATATCAAATTTTATTTTTGCAAACCTTTATGGAAATAAATTAATTAAACTATTTTAATAGTTTTCACTTAAATTTCCTATATTATAATATACAAAATTTTGATTTGATACATAATGCATAAATTATATTTCTTGAAAAATAAAATGTTTATTTAAAAGAATTAGTTAATTATATTTTGTATAGAAAATATTTGCTCACATTCCAAATTTTGCCGCCCTAGAAAATTTGCCGCCCTGGGCACTAGCCCCGACTGCCCCTAGTGTAAATCCACCACTGCTGTCACTGTTCTACTCTTGCCATGAAATGATGGGCTCATTTGATTGAGCTTTTCATTGAAAATCACATCTCGACCTCATTGACGATCTGAAGTTCGCTGACATCAAAAAACTTTTGCTTTTGGCGTTATTTTTCTTAAACTGTTTTAAATAGTACATGGAGTAGTAGTCGGAGGTAGGTCGATCCACTATTTGGTGTTACAACGAATCCTATGGTCGATATGTATTCCTCCAAGACAGGCACCCAAACTATTATCCATAATGTACATTGACAATGGTATAGTTTTAAGACGTTATATAATCTCTTATCCAGTTTTAATGATAGTTTTGTTTATCCTGGCTTTTTTTTTAACTTAGTTTGGTTGCAGGCGATTGAGATTCTCATCTCGATTAGAATTTTTTTTCACATTATAAGTTTTTAGAATAAAAATCGTAATGAAAATGAAACAAAACCCTAAAAAAAGCTTAAACGTACGGTAAATACTCATAATATTAAAGTGAATAAAGTATAAATAGGTATAGCAGTAACTATGGTATGTACGTATGTACGTATGTATGTATGTAAGTACAAATAGTATGTATATGTATATACCACCATCTTATATATATTATTCAAAGCATTTCATACTTCATAGCACATATTTTTACTCATAAGACGGGTCTGAGCTGAGAACTGCATACACAACTAGAAAACAACATTAGTTTTTCCTATTAGCTCGTAAGCCCATGACGAACCTTAAAAGACACTTCCAGTTAATTTTTCGATGTACCAAAAACAGGTCAAAGCGATTGTACGAACCAAAAACATAATTCGTATAATAATAATAATAATAATAATAACGTTTATTTGTTTGACTATCGTACAGCGATTATAACAAAGAAGCGTTCAGTTGCATTGAACGGATAAATAAATAAATAAATAAAAATATGTATGTTTATACAAGTAGTAACTAATATGATTCCAAAAAAACAAATACAGAAAAAAAAAAAAGAAAAGTTTCATCTCAAGTACTAAATAGAAAATTATATGTAACTAATTCTGGGTTTTTATAAATCTGTAAAACACCATAAATATATAAAATTATAAACTATAACAATAAATATAAATATTATAGATAACAATATAAAAAACAATAATAATATAAATAACAATAAAATATGATTTAGATAATAATGTTAAATTTATAATCAAAATAGACATGTGAATCTATAATAACAAAGAGTAGAACTTTTTTTAAAACAGATAAACAATGTAATAAATGCAGATTATTGAAGTGTTCATTGGACACTAACTCGAGACTGGGTAGTTACTCATTTAGCACGAATGCTCTTAGGCGGAAAGAATTTACAGTAAAGTGGTATATATCATTTAGTTGCTCATATGAGTTTATATGGAATAAACTAAACCAGGGTTTTATATTGTTTGCAATATATGATAAGGAATACTTCAAATACTGAGATCTGTATGCCTTATATATGGGACATCTGATAAAAAAGTGATATAGGTCGTCAGTTTCACCAGTGTTACAAACTGGGCATCTTTCTTTATAGTTTAAGGTGTATTGCTGGTTACTAATTAGTAATCGAAAACTAAACTGACTTGTTGTTTTTATTTGTGTAATAAGGCGTAACTTAGATATAGCACAGCGGATGTTCAAGTACTCATAATTGTAGTTGTTGAGCTGGAATAAGTGGCCATAGATGTCACTGTAGTGGGATGCTTCTAATGATTCCAAGTCGTTATGGTGCATTTTCTTCGAGTAGAGGTCAATAACTTCAGCAATGTCATTTTTAATAGTTTCAACTCGATGAGAGTTTAAAAGTTCGACTCTATCCACGCCCGTCAGTATGTTTCGAAGCTGATTACACCAATTACCATCACAGGATATGTCCGATGTAGAAAATTCATATAACTGATTATAACATATTTTTATGAGTCTATTATTTGGAGTGGTTATGAGGTGACGCCAGTATTTAAGAATTCTTTTTACGATTTCTATCGAGATGTTAGATCTACGTGTTTCCAGACGAACCATAAAGTTTGGAGTGCTTCTTGCAAGGCAGAGGATCGACTTGATAAATTTAATTTGAACTGATTCGACTTTCTCCATGTAATTGTAAGCCCAGACCTCTGAAGCATAAAGCAAGGTGGCTCGTGAGATGCTGTCAAACAGTTGGCATTTGGTTGACCAGGAGTCGGACTTGCAATAACTTAGGATTCGCTTCACTCGGGCGTTAGCAATGTTGGCTTTGTTAATGGCGTTATTCGTGGCTTGGAGAAATTTGCAAGTCGAACTAAATTTCACTCCTAAATAAACACATTGTTGTTCGATTTGTATTGGTTCTGAGTTGTATGTGAAGGTTGGTAGATTTTTGCACTTTGGTGAATTTCTGAACACTATAATTTTAGTCTTTTTGATGTTTACAACTAATTTGTTTTTAGTGCAGTATGAAGAGAGGTGGTTTAATTTTTGTTGAATATCAAACGGAGAGTACCCAAATATTATCATGTCGTCGGCGTAGCACAATGTCAGCAGGTCACACTTTTGGTTTATATCTAGCCCAGAAAAGCCAGCCCCGCGAAATGAGTCTTCAATATCCCCAATAAAGAGGTTGAACAAAGTTGGAGATAGCGTTTCCCCCTGTAGAACTCCTGACGTCAAATCAATGTATTTCGATAGGTTTCCATGCAACTTAATTCTTGCCTTAGCGTTGGTATAAAGATGTTTAACCACTCTTAGTGCTTTCCCCGAGATTCCGATGTCGTATAATTTTGCCCACAGTAGTTCGTGGTTTAAGGAGTCAAACGCAGCTTTGAAATCTACAACCAGAGCATAGACATGTCTGCGCTTGATTTGGACTTGAATCGTTAGCAGTGAGTTCAAGATGAAGATATTATCAACACAACTGCGACCGGTTCGGAAACCATTTTGGTTTTCCGGTAGTAGGTTTTTTTCCTCAATCCAGGTTTGCAAACGATAATTTAATATAGTCGTGAACAGCTTAAGCAGTGTATTTAACAGTGCAATCGGACGGTAATTTCTCGGATCCTTTGTATCTCCACATTTATGAATAAGAACAATTTGAGATTCTGTCCACTGTTTTGGGAGAGTTTCAGAGGATATGATTTTGTTAAACATGTTCAGAATATAATGGATCCAGTTGGGAGGTAGGTGTTTGTAGAATTCATTGGTAACTCCGTCGATGCCTGGAGATTTGTTATTCTTCCTTTGACTCAGACCAAGTTGAAGTTCGTCGAGGGTGATTTCGTTGTCTAAAAAAGGGTGAGAGGAGTCATGAAAACACAGAGAATGTTGAGTTTTTTGACCATATAGGTTTGAGAAATATGAAAAACAGACATCGGGATCAAGATCGTTGTTTCGGGAGTTTATATTACCAGAAAACTTACGAACCACCTTCCAGAACTCGATATTATCTTTGGCGCAGGCTATTGCATCCGTAATTCTTCTTGAATAGTCCAGTTTAGCGTTCCTAACTGACATCCTGTATTCGGTTCGAAGCTTTCGATAGTCATGTAGGTAAGGTTCAATAAATCCTTGCTTTTTTGCTCTTTTGTAAGCAGTGTTTAGTGCCCTTCTCAAATTTCTTAAGTCCTTCGAAAACCAATTTTTCTTTAATGTGGGATGACTGTTTGTGAGTGCAACTTTGTGCTGAACGGCCAAGTTTGAGTTAATAGCCGAATCGTAGATACAATACAAAAGATTTTGAAAAAGTTCGTCAACACTCTGACTGTTGAAGTAGAGGCGCTTATCTCTTGCCATGCTGATCGCATATTCAAAACTTTTATCTTCCTTCCATTGAAAATAATCGGAATAAACGCAGGCAAGCTTTTGATGGTTTCTGCAGCCTGGAAAAGAACGAGACTGAAAAGTATTTTCCAAAATAATGGAGCACAATAAATGGGAAGATTCACCTGATTCGTTCACCGTGAAATCCTTCACCAGGTCCAAGTATGCACCGTGTACCCATGCTAAGTCGATAACGCTAGCACCATTATAAGCTATATATGTAGGAGCAGCTATAGGGTCGCTGGGGGCCCTACCATTTAAGGCGACGAAATCCATGGCATTAAAAGACTCGGCCAACAGGCGACCGCGCTTATTAACTATTAAATCTGACGATTTTCTTTTGTAGGACAAGTGCGAATGATTAAAAACTGATTCGTCAAAGTCCTGATTTAATACACCAATCCGACTATTAAAGTCACCGACCAAAATCAGCATGCATTCGTGTGTCGTAAGTATTTCGTTGATGGTTTCTGTCAGAAAACTGATAGAACGTTGTGAATCAAGGTCCGGTCTAAAATATACTACACCTACAATGATGGGCTCCAATTCATAGAAAATTTTGACGAATATAAATAAATTAGTTGAGCCCAAAATCTTATATGTGAAGTTTGGTGTTTTCTTAATTAATAGGATGAGGCCTCCACTAGCACGACCCATTGATTTTTCTTTTGTGGCATTACATTCAATAGACACAAAATTCTCCAGGAATGTAGGTAGGGGAACATCAGTTTCAATTAACCAGGTTTCTACGAGACCAATTATATCAGATTCCGTTAGAATATTTTCGTAATCAGAGGAAGCGTTGTATATGTTTTTATAGCCAGAGACGTTCCAGAAGGAAATTTTAAAATTTTGAGTATGGTTGTTGGTGTTAGTAAAGCTGCTATAATCGCTGTCTGGTTGTCAATGCTTAGAATGTCTTGCATTGGAAGCATCACTCAAATATTTTTCGATTGGGCCAGGAGTGCTTATTTTCTTTGTCTTATTCGAAATACGTTTTCGCTTCTTTGGTTCTCTTTCGGGTGTAGCAATGCTCTCGTGTATATTGTTGGCCTCGTCAGATAAATATTCGCTGGTGTCTGACTTATAACTATTCTTTCCTTGGTTATCGTATTTGTATATTAAATGTTGTATGCGTTCGAGGTCATATACGCCCAGACTCTCATCATGGAGGACAACTTTATCATAGTTCCAGCGGATATTCATACCTTTAGATTTGGCATCTTTAAAAAAAGGCAACAGCTCCCGCCTATCGCTTAAAACCTCTTTGCTAAAGTGCTCCGAGATATATAGTTCCGAACCAGCTAGCACTTTCTTCTTTCTCATAATTTCGTAGCGAGTTTTTTCAGTGCGAAATTTTACTAGTATTAAGGATTTATTTTTAAAATTTTGTATTTCCTCGATCTCAGCAGGATCTATGTTAATTTGCAGCTTGGATCGAATGACTTCTAAAATACTTTCTTTCAAGTTAATGTTTTCCTGTTGTATGTTCAACCCATGAAATATTAAGTTCTTTTTACGGCTATCGCGCATAAGATTTTTGATGCTATTATCTTGTTTGATAATTATCGCTTTCATTTCCGATTTATCGTTTTTCAATGTTTTTATCTCTTTTTTTAATGATTTAATTTCTGAATTCATGTGAATAATAGACGATTTGAGTTCTTTCAATTCAGTATTGGTGTCGGCGACCTTCGAAGTAAGTCCGCGAATTGCCTCAGTTAAATCGTTAATTTCTTTGGCCTGCATTGTTTAAAGAGGTAATACCGTTTATTTAAACACAAAATTTAATTATAAAATTAGCAAATTTTGTTTTTAAAATAATCTCAAGCGACACAATTTTTAACTTCCACAAGCTTTATAATAGATTTATTTTTATTTTATTTCCTTTTATATGTTTAGAACACTTACAGCACAGCAAAAAAAATTATTTCCACAGAGCTATCAGAAGTTCTCACTATCGTTTTATGTAAAATGGGTTATAAAATAATTGGTTTAAAATACACAAATTTTAAAATCTGCAGTTTATACACAAATGTGATTAGAAGCAGAAAAAATAAAAAAAATGCAAAACAAAAAGTGCACGGTATTAAAGTCGCCAGCAACGGGGATCGAACTCAGGTTTCAGTATTTACTATATTATAAAGCGCACACTATACCCACTGCACCACGTTTGCGATAGCAAATACATTAAAGTTTATTAATATGACAAGCAGACAGTGCTTGCCTATCTCTAGTTTAGAGTATAAAAAATAAAAATAAATTTTTTTTTTTTTTTTTACTTTCTTTAATTTTCAATTTCAGTTGAATCTATTTTCTATCAGCATTTAGATGTTTATTTTCATAACTAGCTCACTTTTACAATGTTATAGCACTTAAATTCTTGTTTGGTACGTTTTTCACTATGGTTGCGTAAACACTTTGGTTATGTTAAAGATTTCTTTTTTTTTTCTTTTTTAGATTAGTGTCGCTTTTTTTTTTTTACTCGAAAAATTTTGATTTTATACAGTAGAATCTATATGAACGTTTTCACATTAAAATTTATATAAATTCCTATTTAAAGTACATTTTGAAGTTAGATATTCCACAGCACCAATAACACGTCTGTCTTTCAAAGCGTCAACTTACTAATTCGTATAATAAAATATTTACATTTAGAAGTGTTTTGCAATATTTCAGAATCGTGCGCCATGAATCATGACGTCATCTGTTCTGACAATTCATAAAATATCAAAGTTTACACAGCTAGAGAAATCCAGGGTCCAAAACTTGCGATATAATGAATGAGAGAGAAGACGGAAAGTGAGTTCTCCTGTGCCCTTGTCTAATCTATATGTCATTGGCTACATTTTGCTTACATTATTGCCAGTAAGTAAATAGTTAAAAAACGATTTATGGAATATTATTTAAAACATTAAAAGTTATTCAAAAGCAGAAACATCAAAAGAAACTTTATTTACATAACAAACACAGTATAAACAGTTAAATTTTTAATAAAATTAACTAAAAGTTTCATTCAGTTTAAATATTAATTCAATTACAATATTTCTGAAAAAACAAATTATGTACTTAGTATAAACTGCGGCCACATTTTAGAGAATAATCAAATCAGCATATTAAGCTGTTTTTCATTTTCAGAAAAAATAATACAAAACTCTGTATAACCTCTTCGTACAAAACAAATATAATAGCATACAGAAAATTTCGTTGCATCATATGATTATGACATATGACTATGACAGGAACACAGGGGAACTCATTGACAGTCTTCTCTCTCATTCATCATATCGCATCCACTTACAGGCTAGCAGATCCCTCACGTTCTCTATGTATATAAACTCTTTGGATTCAAAACCATTCATAACGTTTAGATTATCGATAAAGATACAAAACTAAAATAAGTTTCTTACATATTTTAGTGTGAGGCAGATTATGAAGCAAAGATTTTACCTCGACTTCTTTGAAAGAAGAACTAACGAACTGGTGTAAATAGATCAAAACATAGTACATATCGTTTAAAGGTGATTCGATCAAAACTAAAAAAGGTAAAAAGATTGCAAATTGCGAGACATATAAACCAGAAATATTATCCATGTGTTTCATTATGGGCTCACGGTCGTCATACATATATAATACAGGTATAAATGTAGTATGCAAACTCTTCATTCTCAAGTTAAAAGAACTACTAAGCAAACGTTTTCTCAACCCCATACTGTTGTTTTCCATAAAATAATATTGTTTACAAAAGTAAGACACTAATATAAATAGTACAAGGTGAATAAGAAAAGAAAATAAAAGATAAAAAATAATTAGAAAAAAAAAACTTAAATATTCGCTGCGTGTAGAACCAAATACAGTTTCGCTGGCGGATGTTTTCAAAAATTCTATATCTTTTCATTATAGAATTAATTTGAAATTTTTATGCAATGATTTCATCATATATGTAATAATATTGCATATATCTACAAATAAATAATATCGTTATTTAAAATACATGTAATATATTATTACATTCTAGGTATAAACGTTTTGAATTAGGTGCTGCCTTGGTTAGTATTAAATTTAGGATAAAAAAGGGCGCATACGGCTCAACGTAAACATATGCCTCCGTTCGTGTGCAATTTGAGCCACCAATTAATTTTTCTCCCAAAAAAAGTTTCATGATGGTAACAGTTTAATCTTTTACTGCGTATTTCTCATGCATCCAACTTGTAACGTGTAACGTATCCAAAACAGTTTAATTGAAGGACCCGTTACATCCTGCTCATTTTATAAATTTGAAAGCTTGTATGTTTGGATAATTGTAACTCAATCACTTAAGAACATTTTTATGATCTATGTTATCACATAGAATACTTTTTATCCCAATAAAATTTTTGGTTCCTGTGGGATTGTAGAAAAACGCATAACAACATGTATCCACTTAAAATTTGCTAGAGATATGTCTTATAGAACATTATTCCCATGAAATCGTGAAAGAAATGGGATTGAGTATGTGATGACAAGACAACAAGAGAATTGAGGAATATTACACTTTTGTCTTTGATTTTAAAATCGAAATTCTCAGCGCACTAGGTGCGTCACTGCTAGTTTAATTAAAAAAATTCACAAAAATTTCTTTGGTAGTTGAATTCTCAATCCACACTGTTTATCAGATAATTGCGATTAAAATTGACATATTTTATTCGTGCATAGTAGAGTATTGTGGTCGTAACAGAAATAACTAAAGTAGATGCATTGTAAACAGCTCATCGGACACTGGATAGTACGTGTGTGAATCGTTCGTATTAAGCACATATTTCACTACAAGCTCATATACTCTTACTGTAACAATATGGTAACGGAGAAACATCTTTAAACAGAACCACTTTAAAAAAGTCAACCAATTCATATAAATTTGTGAATATTATATTTTACAAGCTCGACCCGTAAAGAATTCCACTCCTACGTACGTAACCATGGCTTCCTTGTACCCGTGGTTAAAAATAATAAATAACAAATTTCGTAGAAAAGTGGTGAAAATCGTCAAAAGTCCTTAAATTAATATTAGAAGAACATGTATAAAAAATAGTAGTGTTTGCTTAGTAATGTTTTGAATATTATAAGTCTAAAGTATTAGAGGAGCATCTGTTAAAACTAACATGTTTGCCTAATACACTTATTATATAAATTTATCATATTTTTTCGTTCAAATTATTTGTCTAGTGGGTTTTTTCCCAAGTGGTATATTTTTAGACTGTAAGTATATTCTTCGTCAAATCTAGACATAATGAGTGGCTTCAAAATGAGTGGTGAATCATGGAATTTGAAAAAAAAGGGGTTGAACCTCTGTTTCTCTGATAAATGTCTATAACAGAATCCACCCACATCATTATTTGTTAATATTTATTTATTTAAGTACACTTGTATATATACAATTACATTTTTTTAATAATGTGGGTGGAATCGGTTACTTCGTTGTTATCCAAGCGACGACAATGTGATCAATTCTACCGCCAAGCGGACAAAGACTAAAGGCCTTAGGCCGCTCGACAACTTAGTGGGTTATGGAATTTGATAAAATTCCAGAAATAAGAAAGATATGGGTGGGACAGAAAAAAACTAGCTAGAGTAAATAAAATTTAAGATATTTGTAGGACAAGATGGTACAAATACCATATACATGTTAAAAGTAGTACAAATAATATTTTTGTATGATGGGTAAGGTAAGGTACTGTTTGTTGTTATTAAATATGATGACAACTTATAAACAAATATAATAATAATAATAATAATAATAATAATAACAATGACAAGGAAAATAATAGTAAAGAAACCACTGGAAAATACTTGTTATTACTTGTTGTTGTTATTTTATATACAGGATGGTCCGTAATATATATTAACTATTATACTCAAGTTTATAAAAACGTATTCATATATACATGGTGGGCATTTTAATCTACCTCTTCAATAAGGAATATACATGTATTTTTTTAAATATTTTTGATTCATAGTTTACACCGTTATAACAAAGTAAAAAATATCAATACTGCTTAAAAATGCTGTAATTAAGTGTAAAAAAATATTTAAAATCAGTATAATTTTGAGATGTTTAAACGCAATTTTTTGGCTATCTCTGTTGATAACGTATTAATATGTGATCTGTCAATTGGTGACAGTTCAACGTATAATTTACACTTAAAAAAAAAGAATTTACAACACAGAATTTACACTCGTTATTATTAAGTTTTCTAATAAAAAGCCGTAGAATAATATAACACAATCTAATACCATACAAAATGTAAGTAATTAATACCATAAAGTAGTATTTAAGTATTTACTTTTTTAATGCCTGGAATTATTAATTATTGTGAACAACGTAATCTCTGTCCTTGAAAATAATGGGAATGGTTTTCTCGGGAATGAAGGACACAAATAAGTGTATTTTACTTTATTTAAAGTAAAATACACTTATTTGTGTCCTTCATTCCCGAGAAAACCATTCCCATTAATTATTGTATGTCCGGATTTAATGATAATATGATAATGTTTATAATTTGTCTCATGTAGGTAGTTAAAATTTTTTATTAGTATTGTTTAAAAAATAAAATGCTTTAATTAGCCTATTTACTCAGAAGGTTAAAAAAAAGATCCGCTAGACGGCAACACAGGGGGGGGGGGGTTCAAATATATCCTGTCATCTGGAGGATCTTTTTATATTCTTGAGAGGAAAAAGGCTAATTACATTCAACACTTTCTATCCAGGGTATTTTAACAATTAAGTAAGTCAATTGTTTATTATTTTATTTTTTTTTTTAG
This sequence comes from Chrysoperla carnea, assembly GCF_905475395.1. Taxonomy (NCBI): domain Eukaryota; kingdom Metazoa; phylum Arthropoda; class Insecta; order Neuroptera; family Chrysopidae; genus Chrysoperla; species Chrysoperla carnea. Next base: position 133,352,369 of record NC_058337.1, read on the forward strand.
ATCTTGTCTAACACGGCTTTATAAGACGAAATCACCCTGTATTAAAATTCAAATACAAACCTACTGTACTTTTACTTCAAATATATTATTTGTTGTTGTTTATAATAAAATAAGAGAAAACAAATAGTTGACTGAGTTAATTGTTGAAATACCTTGCATAGTCAGTGTTGATTTCTTTATCACATTACACATACAAACATGTGACATATACATAACTGATAAACAAGTATAGTACATATTATAAAATTTCCGCCTAATTGGCGCCCTCACGGGTAAACAGTGATGTTTACGAAAAAATGTTTCAAACAAAAGTTGTTTAATTTTTGGTACATAAGGAACATTTTTTACATTTAAACTTTTGTTCTATCTCTAACGGTTTACAAGATGGGTCCTACGGACCCAAGACCCAGTTGACCTATGATGTTCATTTACGAACTCGACCTCACTTTTTACGTCCTGAGTACGCTGTAAAAATTTCAGCTCGATATCTTTTTTCGTTTTTGAGTTATCGTGGCCACAGACGGACGGCCGGACGGACAACCGGAAATGGACTAATTAGGTGATTTTATGAACTCTTATGACAAAATTTTTTTCCTAGCATCATTATTTTTAAGCGTTACAAACTTGGGACTAAACTTAATATACTATGTATATTTCATATATACATGGTATAATAAGAGAAAACATATACAGACAAACCTGTACAACATTCATATACTTTTACTACCAACATGTTCAGTCGTTTTCTTTTACAAGAATCGTCATAGTCATCGTCATTGTCATATTCAACTATTAATATTTTTCCATCATATTTATTATTATTATTATTTTTATTTTATGTTGGTATTACTACAAGGAATATTGTTTATGTTATTTATAAAAAGTATTTCAATAAGAGTGTCTGAATAGTTAATTTAACTGAAAGCACTTGGTACAGACGATATCATTAAATAAATGATAGCTTAAAATGAATTCAAGCTTTAGGTTATTAATTAACTTCCCACTATAGGAAATTATTGTAATGGGTCCGATTTTAGAAATCGAAATTTTCAACATTTTTTTACGTTTCATGGTTAGGACAAGAATTAACACTAATTTGGAGCAGAAGTGTGTGTTTGTGTCTGTGCATGTCTTTAAGGCAATATAATTCAAAAAGAACATTCGGTCGAGCCGTATCAAGTCGGGTGAGCCTTTTCTTAAATTTTATTCTGATCGATATCGCGCGAACAAAAAATGATATCGACTTCATTGAAGTACTGAGCGAAGTGTAACGGAAATATAACGGGAAAAGGGGAAACTTCTACAAATTGGGGAAAATTACGTTGATGGTTCCGTTACATTCATACATACACATGTTCATTTTTCCTGCCTGAGCACATTCCACTTGGTATAGATGGATATCATTACATAAATTATAGCTTAAAGTGATTCGGCTGTCACGTGATTAGTCAACCAGTCAACTAGGCAATTTGTATGACGTAAAAGTAAGAAATTGCTCTAAAATTATCGTAAACTAGGCAATTTGTATGATGTAAATGTAAAAAAATGCTCTACAAAAATCGAAATATGATAAAAATAGTAAAGATAAGATTTATTGATCGTTTGTTTTGGTGATCCTGGCCAGGATACTAGGATGAAAATTATTAAATTATTGTGTTATTATCGTTGGTTCTTGATAAGATTGTTCATTTTCAAGCCAAAAGGGGAAACATCTGCAAATTGGGGAAAAATACCTTGAATAATACCGTTACATTCGTATATACATACAAAAACATATTCAGGTCAAGCTATAAAGGCGTGCTAAAAAAAATTTTTTCCTGCCTGAGTATATTTCATATTCCCGTTTCTGTGTTCACACTATTGCCCCAAATGATTGGAACAACCAGAAACCACGCATTTCATATAAAACTTTAATTTTTATGATTTCCTGAAGTTTTGTCAGGAAATAATAGGAAATAAAGTTTACAGTAATTTATTATCAGACACATTTTTTGTAATTTATTTTTCACAGAGAAATTTATGTTCTAAAATCTGGATTAACTTTGAATTCTGTATCTTAGAACCCTAAACGTTTTCTCTGTAAATATTAAAGGTTGTCAAAAAATGATCTGTTAATAAATTATTGTAAATTTCCTTCGACTTGACGGATTATGAACTTTTGTTTATAGAATTTCCGTTTCGAAAAGAACGGTATCAGGAATGATAAAAACTATACCTGATTAACCGACCATAACAGATGGTTGAAATCCTGCGGAAAGTGATGAATGATTTAGAAGCCTCGAAGAATGTAAACGGCTGAATATTAGGAGATATGGAGTTATTTTTTTAATAGTAAGTTTGCTTGATTAGGTATATGTATTAATGTTTAATAGTAAAAGAATAATTTGAAAATGTTATTTTTGTTACAGTGTTTTCAAAATCGTACACTTTTTTACCCCACTTCGTGCAACTGATTTAATTGAAATTTAATTTTTACTCAATCTGAATGGAAAACCTGTCATTACACTACACACCACATGACAAGTGATACCAACAACTTCTTTCAAATAGTACAACTAATAATAAAACAGTAATAAATATTTATATTTCATGTCAGAATATTCTCTCTTGTTTAATATATTTCCGGTTTGATAGATTCAAATATATTTTATTAAAATTTATTTTGCTCGTATCAATTTCAGGTAGTTTTCGAATGAGAAAACATATTTCTGTATAGCCTCGCTGAAATCTCATCCGAAATCATCTATTGACAACTTTCATTAATTTCTGTATTATATTCCTGATTATCAGTTAGATGCTTGGGTTTCCACAGAACAAAAGAAATTTTAGAATTGTTGCAAGTTTAGAATTGTGGTTGAAATTATTGGTACTTTATTTTCAATTTTGATTATGAATTTTGTTATAACTTCATTAATGTAGACGAAAAATAAGAATAAAATTTTTCGACATCTGCCTTGATTTTCGAAAGCTAAATAACTAAACAAAATATTCAATATTCATATATATTTTCAAAATATTTTGAAAATAACTCCAAATGTCAAAAAATTTTATTCTGACTTTTCGTCTTATATTGTCAAGTTATAACATTATTCATCATCAAAATTGAAAAATATATAATTTTTTTTTTAAATTTGTGACCCCACTACCCTACCCATACATCCTTAATTAGTAGGGCATAACGGTTTTTTTTTTTTTTTTTTTCAATTATTTATTACTGTTTTATCTTTACTATTTTATATTTTAATAGTCTATGAAAACATTTCATCCACTTACCGTTTTCCCATAAAACCAATGTTAAATATTCCTACTTTTGACCTCATTTATTTATTTAAATAATCGCCGTGCCACCCTTTCAAATTTTCGGATTTGATTTAGAATAAGTGTAACTTCATATAAAAAAAAAAATCAAAAATTGCCCTGGCGGACGTAGATCCTTAAATTCATATCTAAATCATTTGGTTTTATCAATTATAAATATTTTATCAACAAGTATTGTTTATCAATAAATTTTTTGATAATTAATGCTAAAAACAACTTTTAATAAAAAGAAAACCGACTTCAAAAGAAAAACTTTTCCAAAACAAATTAATATGCACTAAAAAGTAAAAAAATAACGATGTAGTTAAAATTATTGTTATTTTTGGAGTCGGTGTCAGCCAAGGAAACAACTCTGACAGAACAGTTTGCTACATTAACTTGTCTGACACTGGCTCCAAAAATAACAATAATTTTAACTACATTATATTATCGTTATTTTTTACTTTTTAGTGCAAATTAATTTGTTTTGGAAAAGTTTTTCTTTTTAAGTCACTTTTCTTTTTTTTTAAAGTTTTTTTGTATTGTGATTTTTAGTGAATCTGAATTACACAAACTAAATTGTCATTAAGAAAAAGAATCATCGAAATCGGTTGGCGTGATATTGAGTTATTCGTCCTCTTTTCTTGCATATTTAATGCAAATTTAAGACTTTTATGGGCTTCTCATGGATGCCGTTGTCAGAACTGGACTAAAATGAAATGGGATCACATGGGAAGCACGAGTTTTCAAATAGATAAAGATTCATCAAAATCGGTTCACCCAGTCGAAAGTTCTGAGGTAACAAAAAATACAGTCGAATTGAGAACCTCCTTTTTATTGTTGATGTCGTTTAACAAGAATTGTACGCGTTGAAATAACGGAAAGATTTCATTACTAAATAAATATTGCTCGTCTGTAGTTAACAGTCACAAACTAGCCTTTGAGAATAAAATTGAAATATTTAAAGTAATAAAAAATGAAGGTATGTTATCATGAAATTTATATTTTAAATGAAACGTTTTCATATTTTGATATCAAAAAAAAAATTCTTATAAAAAAATCTGATTTAAATTTGAAATACCGAAAAACTAATTCGATCGGAATTTTCCATCTTTAATATTTCGAAAACTAAGCCAGTTATCGAGAAATACTAGTCTTATTTTTGTCAACTTATATCGCAATTCATCAACAAAATTGAAAATTAAATTTTTAAAAATTTATTTACTTTAACACTGATCGTCCTTAATCGACACCGTTAATTTTTTTTATTAACGTTTTTACTTTGTATTAGAATTTTTTTTTCCTTTCCACGGTCAACCCCGGGTGAAATATATCAAAATATCGCGTCTATCAGCCGCTTTGCTATAAGAACAATATTAAGGTAGATCAAAAAAAGAAAGTATAAACATAATTGAGACTTCTGTTTCGAATTTTATTAACAAATTCTTTTAGAACTTGGAAAAATAAGACGAAAAAGGTCTCTACGAAGCCAAAAAATTCAGGCCAATTATTTAAACCTTTTTTTAACTCATAATTTGTTTTTATTTCGTGGTTTTATGTCCTCTAGAAGGTGTCATATTCAATTTAATGTGACGTCACATGGCTTATAACCAGCGAGCGATCAAGGCGCTTCTAACGATAACTTATTTGTATAAATGATGATAAGCTGTTTAAAAGCTCGATGGGAACAGACGAAAATACATACACTTTAAACTAATTTGCGGTTATAATTTCGTGATAAAGTATAACAGTATATATGTATTTTTGAAAAGTGCTAATTACGTCCTTTAATTTGATACCAAACACGCTATCATTAAATCGAAATTTGTTTTTCGATCATAACTTTATGTCCTCTAGAGGGTGCCATATTCACTATAATGTGATACCACATAGCTTATAACTATTGGGCGATTAAGACGCTTCTAACGATACCTCATTTGTCAAATTATCATAAGAAGTTTAGAAGGTAGGTCCGAACAGATGAACATACATATATATGGCCATGAAGTTTTGCATATGGCTCAAAGACATAACCCTCGCTATGTCTATACTTATCGTAGTCGGGGTAAAAATGAAGCGCGAACAGCTATTTTCAGCATTTTATTGGAAATTTCGTCCTCTTAACAACACTTTTTTTTTAAATTTCATAAACCAAAATAGTTTAATAAATAATGTAGAAAAACTATATGCCTTTTTTAATTTTTTATTGTTTATAATGTTATAATTAATAACATCATTCCAAGTCAAACGAGCTATCACACATATTTTTAAGAGCAGTATCTCTATTCTTCTTCATTTTCTACTTGTCAATTAGACTTGTAACTTCCTTAATAGACTCTCTTTAATGAATCATAAAATCTAATTTTTATTTTCGGAATGAATAGAACAGATAGTTTTTCTATAAGAAAGATATTACAAAAAAAATAATAATATTACCATTTTTTTAATTTTAGACATGAGGTGTAATTATTATAATTTTGTTACAGATAATGCTTCACTCAGTATTTTTTATAATAATCGCTTTAACAAAACTTTACAACTGTTGTACCATTGACGACATCAACTGGTTTGCAACAACTTATGTAATAAAGAAAGTAACATATGAAACCATTCCTACTAATTACCCAGCACTAAAAATTATAAACTATAACACAACGGTGTTATCCTCTAAAGTTTTTGAACATACTAACAATTTTATGGAATATTTGGATTCATCAAATGGCACCTTGGAAACTATCAAATCTTTCACTTTCCAGAATATTAATCTTTATTTGACGTACTTGTTATTCAACAACAATCATATATCAAACTTGGAACCGAACGCATTTAATTCGTTATATAGGTTAACGTATTTAGATTTAAGTCAAAATAATATTTCAAGAACAAATCATGTATTGAATGACCTAACACGTGTGTGTTACTTAAACATTAGTAATAATCAAATTGAGAATATTAATTTAACAGGAATTCAAGCTCAAAATATTGATTTATCTTACAATTATTTAAGCAATATTTCAATTTTAGATAATGCAAATTTAACATATTTAAATTTAACATTTAACAAATTGTCAACAATATTTATCAATAAAAACAATAACTTACAAAGCTTAGATTTATCAAATAATCTGATAAAAATACTTCCAATATTTACCAATAAAACAGATAACTTAAAAAGCTTAGATTTATCAAATAATCAGATAAAAATACTTCCAATTGGAGCATTTTATGGTTTAAAGTCTTTAAAAAGGTTAATGTTATCAAACAATCAATTAAAATCATTTAAATTTGGAAGTTTCATGGGCTTGCCTAGCTTGAACATTTTAGATTTATCATATAATAAATTAATTGACATGCAATTAAATAAATTAATGGATTTAAATAATTTAAATATATTAAACGTTTCCTTTAATCAAATTAATTCCATTGATTCGAAGATTTTTATTTATTTAAAATCGTTAACAAAATTAATTCTTGATGGTAATAAAATGTATTATGATGGAAAACAGATTATAGAAAATATTTCGTGTAAGAATTTTTCACGATGTGATTTGAAGACAATAAGCTTAGGTCAAAATTCACAAACTTGTTATCAGTTAGCAAATGATATTCTTTCTACAAAAGAGAATGGAATTACAGTTACAAGTATTACGAAAACCATTACAAAATCGTCCATTTATGAAATTGAATGCCTAGACACTAATCTATAATTATGTTTTTTGGGTCTACTTATTATATTATTTCTATATTATTCTTTATTATTAAATTAAATTATTAAATTTTAATTATTAATTCCTTAGATTATATATTATGAATTTATAAATGGTATAAAAATTAAATACTGTCAAAATTTAAATTATGTATGCTATAAATTTTATTTTATTTATAATCTAAATAATATATAAATTAAAATTACGCTGGTTTTTGTAAAACCAACGTGTTTCAATATTAATAAAACCAACGTGTTTCTAAATTAATAAACATGAAATAATTAATAATTTAGAGGTTATGTTTATCAATTTAGCTGATTATTATATTTGAGATTTAAATTTTAATCAAATCAGTTTTTATTCTTTTTTGTATTTTATAAAAATAATAAAATCTTATATAGTGTTATTTTAATTTACTATAAAATTTCTTGCATCTGTTTAACCCCTTCAGCGCCACCGTCTCCCATTTTGAAATTTCAAATGGCATTCACAACTTTTTGATACTTCATTTGCTTTTGCAGGTGATCCAGTAATATTATATTAAAATTATCAAATTATTGTATTATCATGGGACCATGATACGTCCTTAAATTTTCAAAGTTATCGGAATATTAAAATTGAATAAAATTGGCTACTAAGATTTGATTATATTGCTTGTAAAATACAAATAATTACAAGCTTTATAATAATAAAAAAAACAGTTTGAAAAAAAATTAAAATAAAATATAAATTCTAGAAATTAAATTGGAAAATTGGCAAAGAATAAGCAAATTATAACCGAACCGTTCGTCTAAGCTTTGTATGGGCACAACCCTTACAATTTTACTTCAATAAATTCAATTAATTATGTGTTTCTTGAATATGAAAAGAGTTAAACAGAAAATATAAAAAAAAAAGAAAATAAAAAACAAACAATCCTTTCTTCGAAATATGTTTTCAAGAAATAATAATAATACCTTATGTTATTTTAATTTTAAAAATAATATTTATATTTTATTTTCTATTAACGTAATGAATTTGTATTAAATATTCATATTTCAAAATGTCATTGAAAATTTATTTTCTATGAAATATACCGGATGTCTCAGACTACCCGAGTTTCAATTTGGCATCTTCTTTGCCAGTATGCTTTCAGTAAAATGCAAAGCAACATTTTACTGAGAAAGTTGGTCATCATTTACCCTTCCCGATGCTACTCACATGTACCCCTTTTTATACCATGTATATGAAATATATCAAGGTACACTAAGTTTAGTCCCAAGGTTGTAAAGGTGTTCATAAAAACACTTATTTTGTCCATTTTCGGCTGTCTGCCCGTTTGTCCGTCTATCTGTTAACACGATAGCTCAAAAACGAAAAAAGATTTCAAGCTGAAATTTTTATAGGGTGGTCAGGACAAAAAACGTGAAGTCAAGTGCGTAAATGATCAACATAGGTCAATTGAGTTTTGTATCCGTAAGACCCATTTTGTAAACCGTTTCGTGAGCATCACTGTTTTTCCGTGAGGGCGTATTTGTGAGCTTAAAATTATTATCTGCAGATCCAAGAAGAATTGGACCCAAGAAACATAAATAAATGATTTTAAATTCGATGGTCTGTACTTAGGTAGTTAATGGGTTAAATTACTAAAAGTTATGTGGAATGTTATCAAAACGAATTTGGAAAAGCAATTTTTAGAAGTTGAAAATTATAAATTCATATCTCTGACACATTAAATAAATATATTTATTACTTTGTACGTAACAAATTGGCATAAATATCTGTCATGGTCTGGCCAGTTACTGGTTTTACTAATATTGATAATATAAATATCTAGAAATATTAATTTCAAAATATGATGTTGATCCAAATATGAGATAAGTTACGTTAATAAATTTATTGCATTTGTATAATCATAAAATAGTTAATCCAGGGTTGCCAGACCTTATGTTTGACTAGAAAACGTTAATTGTAATACAAAAGTTAGATCGAATACGTTATGATTATGAAATAAAAGGTTGCGACTTTCGAGTAACAAAGGCATATTTCGATTAACTAAAATTAAAATCACATTATTTAATTACAAAACTAAATTTGATCTTAGTAATCTATTCCAAGATGGAGAAGTTAGACTGACGTATTTGTGAGCGGTCAGTGGACTAGGAAAAATGTGGTTAGGGAAGTTTAGAACACTGAGAAAGCCTTTGCCAACAGAGCTAATTCAAGGTATAATGAAAGTCTAAATCTAAATTAATGTGGCCTTAAACTATAAAAAAGAAAAAACTACTAAATGATATAAGGCAGTCGCACTTTAATGATTTTTTAATACAGTCTTCGAGTGTATTTTTTCGTTAAGTTTTTTAATATCATACGTCTAAAAAGCTTTGCACAAACGAACCATTGAATTTAGTTAGCTTTTAAAATTCCTACAGAGAAAATTTTGGCAAAATATACGCCAAATCGAACTGGACTTTATGAAAATGTATTTCTATGTCCTCAAACCAACAAACTCTTTATCTACTTATATAACTGTAAATAAATTTAATATTATCCAAGTTATCATTTGTTTGTTCTATTTGGCTCAGTTTAGTATACTGAGAACTAAGAATCAAATTGTGTTTGTAAAATTTTTTTCCCGAGGCATCAATTTTTGGGTCAGGATTTCATTTTCATCATTTTCTTGGGTCAGGAAGAAAATTTTGAGAATTAAATACTAAAAAACAAAAATATTTTCTTATCGAAAAACAAATAACATTAAAAATGCATAAAATCAGGTAGGCTTCTAAAAATTAAGATCTAGGAAAAATATTTTGCGGGCAACAGTTATTTTTTTTTGCTAGAACAAGACTCTCTTGTAGAAATACGTGGATCCATTTGAAAATAACCAAAGTTGACTTCTGTTTGACCATGAAGGCATCCCGGTTTAAAATAGCACATTGAATAAAAATTTAAAAAGCCTCAACACAAAAAATGAGGTCCGATCAATTCGTCTGTGTCCTTATAGCATTTTTGATTGAATGAAATTTTTGAACAAGATTTCTCACAGCTAAAATCATCAACTCTTTTCTTGTTCCTATCGAGTATGGAATTGAAAACTAGTACTTGAAGTATAGTTAAGAAATAGTTAAGAACACTCTTGATCAATTTACTTTTCAAGCAAAAAGCACAAAAAGCAAAAAATCAAAATCGGTTCATTCGTTTAGAAGCTACGATGTGACAGAATTACGGATGACCGGTTTGTAAGGGCATCGTAGCCCCTAAACATATAAACCGATTTTTATTTTTGCTCTTTGCTTGAAAGGTAATTTCCTCTTTGCTTGAAAAGTAATTTGATCAATCGATTTGATCATCGATTTTAGAGTTCCGTAACCGAAATCTTAAAAATTAGCGATGATCTTTCAAATCGGTTCAGTTTGGAAAAGGCTTTATGGAGACGGTTCTTAGGCATGTTTCAAATGCGAGTTTAGGGGTCAGTAGCCGAAACATTTGGCGAGGGTTTTTTAAGTTTTTTAAATTTCACTTGTCTTTGATTTTTCATTCCAGTTTGACATATAAGCGTTGAAACTTTCTTTTATTTAAATCACCCTGTAAAACAATTTAAATAAACTGAATTAACCTGTACTCAGAACATAGTGCAATATTGTATTCCATATTATTAAATATGTACATTAATATATAAATGATATACGATATGTTCATATTGATATAGAATTTCAAAATTATCAATATTGTAATTTAATTAGTTAAATATTTTAATAAATTACCAATAGAACATTGTTATATTAATAAATAAATGTTGGTTTTGATGGGAAACCATTGAGTTAGCTACTAGATTTATTCATTGAAATGATAATAAAATTATAACAATTATTTTATTAAAAGTGAAGTAACAACATTTTAGAAAACTTTTATCCAACGAACGGACATATACAAGGTGTTCTGCTATTGATAGTAGAAAATTATACCAGTTAATTAAGCTTATCAAGACAAATGGAAAAGCTCCTAATCAAATTTCGATCGGAGGCCTGATTCGGGAGATGTGGCTATGGGAAAAATAGAAAGGTTTATTAATTTACAGACCTATCAAATTCATTAAATTAGTAGGTGTCACTTTAGAATATATAGGGGACTATCATAAAACAATAATTGATTGTAAATTGATTTGATAGCGTTAATACTAAAAAAAATATTTTGTTATTCACCCAAAATGTATTTTAACATGTTTCACCTGTACCACATATTATATGTGAGAAAATAATAAACTAGAAAATTTATCAAATTCGATGTGATGGCCAAGAATTGTTTCCAAAAAAAAAAGAAAAACTTAAAATAGTTTGAATTATTGTTGATAAAAAAAAACACTACTATACCATATCAACTATAGACGAACGATATGATTATATTTTTAAAACATAAATCTTCTGTTCCAGTATAGTTCTTCATTCTGTGTGAGAAAACTTTAAGAAAAAACAAAGTGTTCAGATTTATATTCGGGGTGATCTATAATTTCTATTCGAGTTGAAGAGAGTCGCTACGAACATCACATTTCACATAAACTCTATAAATAATGTATAACACAGAATAGAAGCATGGTATATACATGCTACTTTACTGCTGTTTTATGGTTTATTATATGCTAAAATCTTAAATTATAACAAACTATTGTAACGCAAACTAGCTTTAGGTATTCAGAAATGCCCTTATGACGTCATGGTGTCAATATGGGAGGCTTTATCTTGAAAAATCTGCAGTGGTCTATGAAATGCCTAGACCATTATAATATTACCTGTGATTTTTTATAGTTCATTCATATATTTGAACAGTATTCTTGTTAATTACTATGGTTTCTTAAAATTTATCTATTTATTTAACTGTGAACTTAATCGTCAGGTAGTCTTTTAACATTTAGCAAAGGCAAAATTAAGTTAGCCCGGATAATTTATAACTGGCCCCTCAGATTAAAATTTAATATCTACTTTTTCCTTTTTCTAATAAAAACATAATCGACTCAAGTCGAAAATGTCAGCATTGTGTCTACTAACAATCGAAACAGATTGTAGTATGATTCGAATTATTCTGGCAACTAAATCCAAAGATTTTTTGCAGTAGGTAAGTTCTAAAATAGAGGAATTAAACTAAAAAAATCAGGTGAGAAAATTTAAATTTTAACCTTATATTTAAATTTATGTAAAATTCTATCTCCCAACTTAATGCTTCGACCTGGCGACCTTCGCCATGCGAAGCAGATACTGCACCAATAAACCATTTGGCTGTTGAAGTTACTGAGATTTTATTAGATTGTTAGTTGTTATAAACATGTTAAAAATTATTAGGATTTTCAGACTTTTTCACTCTCTCAAGAAGACTTTTGGATATATTTTCCAAAAAATAAACATAATTAAGTTCAATTGAAGAGACAAAAAATAGTTGGATAGAAATAATAAACCCTGGTGAAATATCACTTATTTTTTTCAAGATTTCTTGGGTAAGTTTACAAACATAGGTATATCTGTTATATTATCATGTCTTAGACTAGTAGCGAAGCGCCATACACAACTTACAACAATAAAATACCACGTAACATGACGTTATAGGGTAGCAGACCAGAAGTACCAGAACGATGGGTAGAAGTCTTATGAAAACAATAAATCAATGTTAAAAGTCTTTACTATATAACACCGTTTAGATTATTACGAAAGTACTTACAACATACAAACATTCTCTACACTGTAGAGACGAAAAGGAGAGACAAATGATTATGTTGTAAAAAAAAGGATGGAATTATATTCGTATATAATATTATCATTATAAAATTTATACAGGGTGAATAAATAAAAAGACGAAAAATGGTCAAATAAAAGAAAACATGTGCCCATATCCCCTCAAAAACTCAGGTGCGAAGAAAATCGTTTGAAAAAACCTTTTTAATTGGAAAGATCGCAATCTTCTAAAACTCAGTCAAAAAAAAAAAAACACAAAATGGCGTCGAACGGGGAAAAAAATTTGGTTCGTAAAATAAAATCCAAATTCTAATAAAATCCAAGGTTCAGGTGATAGAAGGATTTATAAATAGGATTTCCACCAAATTTCAAAAGAATTAGTCGGGTAGAACTTCAAATATCATGTCACCCACCTAGAAAAATGTAGTTTCAAGAAAAACGCGTTTAAAATTTGCGAGACAATTCCCACAGAGTAACTTGGATTATAGTATTACTCACTTTTTGGCCGTTTTCTTGTTCATATGCAATATCTTGCAAAGTTATTTCTACTAACTGAGGTACTTAGCCTTTTTTGAAGCAGCAGAAGCTCGCACTAGAGAGCGATCAATTCGAGCTTCGTTACCAGAAAATCTGATGTATCTGCGAAAATAATTCGAATTTTGAAAAATCCCTTTAAGGGCACATTCTTAAGGGTCTAACATTTGAAGGTATGCAAAAAATAAATTCATTTATCGAGATTCTTAGACCAGAATACTACCCTAAAATACATCCACAGTGAAAATTGGCATCCAGATTGAAGAAATGAACAAACAGAACGCAGGAACATCTTTAGCCTTCTCCGAAAATTTTCCTTGACATTTATTTCCTAATATAATGATTAAAAATTAATGTTAAGCACCATTAATATCAATAAAAACTGGAAGTATTTGATAAATCGCATATTCATATATTATTATATTGACGCCATGTCTGTATTGCATCTTTCATCGATAGTTTATAATGACCCCAAGGTCAAATTTTCATAGCAAGAAGACCATACATTAAACCGTTACTTTTCGAAGTAACCGCCATTGAGAATTCACCCAACTAATTTTACCCAATTTTTCGAGCTAAATACCAAAAAATATGAGGGATAGTATATAATAGGCGTTATGATAACTATCTGAATATTTTTGCCAAACCCATCTTCAAGTTTCCCTTCTTCTCTTTGGTCTACTGCCTTAGCCTAATACTAATTCTAGCCATTTCCTTGTGAGCCAAAATAAAGCTGTTATACAAATATTCATATATGTGTAAGACTTATAGAAATAATTATTTTTTACTTTTTAGTACAATAAAAGCACAATCCATTAAAAAGTTTCTTTTATTTAAGTTGTTTTGGAACATCCTATGTAAAATAGACCTATATACAACAACTTTGGTACAACTTCTTCTTCATTTTTCACTATCTATTAGTGTTGTATATATGTTGAAGCTACTTCACTTGTGAGTTCTTCGTGTTCTTCGATGTACAACTTACAAGACATTACACTCTCAACTTATAATTTGTTCTATAAAGAAAACTATTCATTTTCTTATTCTATAACATATTTTTGACAATGTGATTCAAGAACTCTATCCGTTTGAAGTGATACTTGTTTGTCACTCTCATGCCAAGTGACATGAAAGATAATTGGACAACTTGTCAGTGATTGAGATGAACCTGTTTTATACTGTCCCTGTAATTCTTCCTATTCTCTGTATTTCTTAGTGGAGAAGTTTATCTTTTACATAAATAGTACTCGGCAGCAATTTCAGAACTCCAAAACTTAAAATATGTATAAATGTATTTATAACTTCATTTAAAGAATTGAAATAATACACCATATATGATAAGAAATGCATGGCGTTTACTACAATGCTGGTATGGTATAGGGACAGATATTCAAAAAGCATCTGCTAATAAATTTTACAATATTTCTGTAAAATCCATAGCCAGGCCGTAAGTTACAATACTGTATGGCACATAAACTTTGGCGCCGACATTAGCAAATAGTAAGTTCAACTCGACAATATGGTCTTGAGACTACTTTGCAGATGTCGCAATGGTACTTGCTTTGTCCGTCATGATTTTCGGCCCGCCTAATAACAGGCATTATTGAACTACGATTCTTTTCAGTATAGGTGTAAACGCTATGTTTGTTGTCACACTGCTAGTCACTCTATTATTCTTAACCTATCTTGTCATTTAAATAAATATTTCTGGTATACCGTTAGTACTATCAGTAACAATAATGTTAAATAGTACTATTCGCCAGAAGTATTGTGGACATCATACTGGTTTCGACACCCATACTGACATTGGCTCATGTGCCCTAACTGTTGCTCATGTTTCGATCCATTTATTGGTAAAATCATCTATGTTTAAAATTTTTTAGCAAATCAAAATTATCGAAACCATACAGTATTGCGTTCACACCTATACTTACATAGCGATATCGCTTGCAAATTTCTTCCCTTGTATCACGAGCAGAACCCAAATCCGGTCTCTTCTCTTCAATTAAAGACACCCGGATTCGATTTCTGGTATCTTTATATTTTTGTGAATTCTTTTCAATTCAATTTTACAGTTTATACCTTTCTATCAAAAACACTTTTACAACAATACTGTTGGAAATGTGGAAATGAACGGTCTAATAAAAAAAAACAGCCACTTCTTTAATGGTCGATTGTATAGACGACTGCATTTTTGATTAAGAGTTATGCTTGAGTTAAGACTGCAATATCGACTAATTGACGTCATAAGTAATTTTCCCAAAAGTAGGGGTTGTTCTAATGCTCCCAATTAGACTTGTGGTTTTAATTCTATGAGAACTATCAAGTTTCCAAAAGGTATACAATTTCGCTCTCGTGAATTTCTCAAATAGATAGATATTCCTTCCTAGAACACTCGATAATGAGAAATACTCTATGTATTTCTCACACCAAAAGCTTCAAACATATTATGTGCCCTTCTTGGCACCATTGTGTATTACCGTTGTGCAATGTTAGTGTCTTCCTATTTTCCAGAAATCAGAGCGAAAAAAAACTAAATTTAAAAATTATAAAAAAAAGAAAGAACGAACTAACTAACTTTGATTGAAAATATTAAATATAACACTGCCTTTTCCAACCGCATTTATCAAAAGTTGAATCTTTTACTTGCGAATTTCTTTGATATACGATATTTTTATATTTTCGTAATCAGTCAACTAATTTCTTGTGTTAATTTAAAAAATTTGTTGCGCAGGAACTACGTTAAAAATTGCCTCAAAGATTGAAAAAATAGCCCATTTTTCTTAAAATCGAATATTGAATTTTTAGTTTTCTAACAATTTTTATTTCAAAAACTAATCTCCTAGAGAAAAAATCACATTAGAACTTTTTTGAAAAAATTCAAAATTTTGTACCTTGCGCACCCTGCAAGTTTAAATCGGTAAATTTTTATTAAAATTTAGATAGCAAACATCACTAGTGATCATATTTATACTCAAGTAAAGAATTCGCACTGAATGAGCAGAAAAATGAAGTTGATTTTTAAATATCTTTACTAGCATGCAAGATATTAAAGTTTCAATTTGCTAATTAAACAAAGACAAAAGATCCATTAGTGATCTTTGAATGCTTATAATTTTTTCGTTTTTTAATCAATTTTAATTTCACTTTCAAATTTTGTCATGGTATCAAGTCTAGTTTTACATTTTTATGAGTAATATGATTAATTCGACATCACGATTATCTCATTTTAACCAGTACTGAGTTAATCTCAGTGATTCTAGGAGGGATAAAACATGACCATACTTTATTTTGTTCATTCAATTATTATCAGCTTATTTTCAGTACATTTTTAAACTACTCATAAGACAGGAAATCTGTTTTTTATTGCAATTATTAAACTTCAAGAAGAGATTTTTAAAAGTTTTCTTAATAGAAACTAACTTTTTAGTAACTGTGTAAAATATTTTTTAAAATCTCGTTAACTATATTTTATTAAATAAATTGTTATGATTTATTATTACATAACTATTATTTGATTTATAATATTTTTCAATGATATTTACTTTTAAATGTTCGTTCAACTATTTATTTCTAGAGTTAGTGGGTGTATTTTATATTAAATTATTAAATTTTATGAGCAATCATCATTTTTCAGGTTTTTTTTTTTTTTTTCAAACACATATTTTCCGTTCGAACTTAAAAAAAACTTAGCCAAGGTGCCCGTTAGCATATACTGATATCATAAATACACATCTGTAGAAATTTTAATCTAATTTAACAATGCACAACTTAATAAAACACTACTCCACCGACAATCAAAGTGACTTCGCTAAAAAAGCGGAATTTTGCACCCGAGCCAAAGGTAAAACGAAGCATCCACGCGAGTACAAGCGAGTATCATGTCCAGATTCTTGTGATTACTTGTGTAGTTCAGTAGCTATCGTTTTTTGATAATGCACAGAGACTTACGCAAGAAACCGAAAATGAAATTCATTTCTAACAAAAAACTTCAATTTAGCTCTAACACATCGAAATTTTATACTGCACAAGGGTGCAGCATAATTTAACTCTAGTACATCCAACTTTTATCCAATTTTGAGTAACCAAGTATGGAATCGGACTAAATTGGGGTCATGATTTTCAAATTTGTTGTCAAAATTAACCTACCGATAATGTGTTTCAAGAATGTGGGGTCTTGGTGCCGACATCCAGCGCAAGCGTCGATGGTAGTGAAAAACTAACATCATGGATCAAAATTTTGACCTAAAATGAATGGGCTTCAAAAAAGTTTCATCCAAATCGGATAAAATTCGACTGATATATCAAAAATTTAATTTTTGAACTTAATGACGTCATTAAATAAAAAAAATTGAATTTAGCTCTAGCACATCCAAATTTTATTAAATTTTGATAAACCAAGAATGGAAACTTTGGTCATATTTTTCAAATTTGTAGCCAAAATTAACCTAACTTTAATAGGTTTGTGGGGTCTTAGCCTTTGCTCTAAAAGTTCTTTTATTCCGAGAATGTCCCAAATTTCTCGATAACTTTATCCAACCTAATGTGTTTATCAACTGAATTTGAGGAGCATGGGGACACAACGCGTAGAGTCTAGAAAATATCTCTGATTGTCTTCATTAATTAATTTTAGTAAAACATATTTAGGGAAACTTGGTCTTCTAAAATCAGTTTTTTTGGAAATATCTCAAAAAATTCATAAAGTAAGAAAAAAATTCTGAAAAAAAAAAATAACGGCAGTATTTGTCATCCACAAATATACCCAAGCTTATTAACTCAGTTAATCCAGTTTAATTTTTCGGGTTTTTTTTTTCTCTTTGAATAGAGAAGAATGAGATATTTCGATATCGGACGATGAAGGTATTTATATTGCACACACGTTCGTTTAAGAACGATGATAACGAATTCGTTTATACATAAATCCAGATTCACACTTAAAAATATTTTTGACAACAGGCAGAGAGTAAAAATGGCTTAAATATAACAATTTTTGCAGTTTCATAATGAATTTATGAAAGAAATTTCGCCTCAAAGAATGCTCTAGTGTGGACTCTTCTGTATGAGTTGTTAGGTTGACCATTTCTAAGGTAAGGAGGAATAAAAACTAGTTTTAGGTGGACAAGCTTTTATTGTACTAAAAAGTAAAAAATATTATTATTTCTATGAGACACTCATATACATATGACTATATGAAGAACTCAATTTTATAAAAGCAGGCGGCGCTCAATTCAAAATATCAAAGATGATTCCGAGTGCCTCAATGTTTTACAAATAGTCGTGTAAAAGTAACTTAATAGAATAATTGTTTTCTTTTCTTTAGGGCAGTAAAACATTTTCCAATAAAATTTTAAATAAATGAAAGTATTTTCCATTTACTAAACACGATATGTAAAAATTTTGCGTGGAAACATTGAATATATATAAATTTTTGTGAATTCAACAAATTTGTGGTGTAAACACACCTTAATATATTGAACCCTGCATAAATTAGCAATAATATGGACAAAATCAATTCAATAAAATGATGGTACTTATACAGATTTAACAAATCTAACATCATGAATAAATTAAATGTACGTTTTTTTATTTATTTATTATGACTTCCTTGAACAAGGTTCAGAACTGTTTGGAAAAAAATTCGATGTACAGTTTTCAACGGAAATATCAATTTAGTGTCAAACAACAAATTTCATAGAACCTCGGTGAAAAAATTTAAAAAATATGAGGAGATTGTGTATTAAAACTAGTAATTATATGTCTAGAGTATTAGCAGAGAAATCTAGAGATCTGTAAAAACTCACATGTTTGCCTAATAAACTTATTATTTATATTTATGATATTTTTTCGTTTAAATTATTTGTCTTGCGTGTTTTTTCCTAAGTGGTGCATTTTCAGACCGTGAGTATATTTTTCGCCAAACTTAGACATAGGTTAGATTAGGTTGAAGTGACTGTCCTGGGGTGGGACACACTTAGACCATAGGATCCGTTGTGATACCGAAAAAGGATTGGGCCACTTCCGGCCACCACTCCACGAACCATTTTGAGCTGTTAAAAACCGCAGCAGTGCTTTGACGGACTTTAGGTCAGAGAGGTCGACCAAGAGAGGCTGGCTCAAACAAGTCGATACCCTCATGGTTAGAGCTGGACAGTGACAGAGAAGAAGAGACATCGCCTCCTCTTCCTCCACGCAGTGACAGCTCCTGCCATAGTCGTGATACACTGTCAGACCCAGGCTTCAGCATGCCTGCCGCTCAGTCATTGTCCTGTAATAACCGCAACAACTTTGCTAATAGAGGCCCTTGTAAGCGATATAAGATCTTCGGAACGCCTACGATTGTACTCCATATCTGTCTTGTTTTACCACTAACAAGCTCGTAGGCTTAACAATTTCCTGAAATGTTTCTATAACCTAGACAAAATAAGCTCGAAATTAGGGGTGAATAATGGAATTTGATAAAGAAATAAAGAAGATGAGGGTAGGACGGGAAAAAACTTGCTGTAGTAAATAATATAAAAGATAGTTTAATGTCTAGCACTAAAACTGTATGAGTAGCATTTTTTATCGATATTTTTAACGCCGTTAAGATTCCGGAATTGGTTTGTTTGAATTTATATAGACCACGGAGTACATGCAAGTTAGTTGCTGTCCATTGCTCTTTTTTTTAAGCCCATTATTTCAATTATATTGTCATTTATGTATTTAAATAAAGATTAGTATAAAAACATGTATTATATAATAAATATAATAAATATAGTATTTTATATATATGAATATTATATAATTTAATAAAACTTTATTAATAATATTTATATTAATGATACCGATTTATAAAATCAGTATGAAATGAAATTAATAATAACTGGTACAAAACCAATTGTATGTACCGTATGTATGTATTGAATAATAATTATTATTACTCTGGTAAATTTATTAAATATAATAATTAATATTGTGTGCACCCAAAATTCAATTAGATAATATTATTAATTATAGTCAAAATAGATTATAACGACGAAACGGTGCACAGAGTAGTAGCTATACCCAATTTCCGGACAAAATATAATGAAGAAATTTTTATGCTCAAAATAGATCTTCTTCATGAAAAAGAGAAATTGCTTTTTGTTAATTTTTTATGAAAATATAGGTCGAGTAGAGCCTGTAACTCGAAAATTACGCATTTTTATCATTAAAAACACTATGAAAAAAATTGTAAAAAGTCACAATATTTGAAATAATTTAAAACGATTTTTTTTTGCTCCACCGCACACGTGGTCTATGACGTCAATTCGACAAGCCATGACAATAAATCAAGTGTCAACAGTCGTATTAATATATCGTTAATGTCAACTTTAAAGGGGTATTATCTATATTATATCATTTCTGAAAGTGGAGAATAAAATGCCACCAAAACTGAACCTAGGATTTTCAAAGGCAGATCAAGGAAATCTACCGAAAATAACTATTTTTATGGTGTGGGAGTTTTGCAAGAGTGAAGTGCAAGATGACAAGTTCCATGCACCCTAAGTTCGTGAAGTAAAAGCACCTTTGTGAGTACTTATATTAATAAGAAAATGCGAAATTGGGAATAAATACTCCTCTGTGGAGTGATAATGATAAAAATGAAAGATACCAGTTGAATCCCTGTAATAAACTTAAAAGCGTATTCAAAAAGTGCAGTTGAAAATTAAATTATTATGACGACATAAAACCGGAATTGGTCATTGAAAGAAAATTCTGTGTCTTATTCAGAATTGCAAAGAAGTTAAGTTTTTAAAATCAAATGATTTGATCAGATTCTAAAGCCACACATAATAAATTTGAGCGAACTTTATGTAATAAATCAACTATAGATAGATAGATATATAATAAATACGCGTTTTATCGAAATGTCATTAGCACAATAATTTTCAACAATTTCATTCATTTATTTGTTTTGTAAAATTATTTGTTTTATAACAAAATTAATATTTACATGGACATACATTTACATGTTTAAATTTAATATTATCGATTTGAATTATTATATTAATTTATAATATTTTATATACAGACCTAATTACCTACCGCGACATTCTATGAATCTTGTATCCCTGCTATTAACATATTTACAGTCAATGGTCAATTGATGTATAGAAATTAGCTTCACTAATGAGAAAATTTCCCACTGATCAAATGTAATTGGTTTTGCAGCTGCATATTTTTTTATCTTTACGTTTTCAAAATATTTTGTAACCATTTTTTACCCGACTGTCAAGGAGTAGACCTTGTATGTATGCATATTGGTAAATTTCTTTATTACTTCGTATCTTCCAAACGGTGCAATATATTTCAATTTTTAAGGCATGATCATATTTGTCGCAAGAACCCAATTGTTCTCAGATAGGTTTTTTGAAAAACAAAACAAAATGGCAGATTTTGGAGCAAAATAGATATACGTTGATAAAAATATCAAAAAATATAGATATCTTGCTGATAGGTATTTCCCTTGAAAAACAAGAAAGTGGATCAAGTTTTATTGTACCCTTGGTACAAAATCTTACCCTATTATATATTTATAAATGATATTAATGATCGCAGCACATAAAAAATTGTATATAAAAATATGAAAATGAAAGAAAATCTATGCTCTCTCTATCATAAATTGCTTCATAAACTTATAATAAAGCTATCATATTTTCTTATAAGAAAACACACCAAGTTAATTGCATATAACTATTAAACAGGGATGATTCAAAAATAATTGGACAAAATTCGAAAAAAATTCTATTCCTTATGTCAAGAAAAACATTTTTTGTAAACATATAGTTAAAAGCTCTTCATTGTCGCGATTGAAGGTACGAAAATGTGGTAGGTAAAAATAAGCGTAGGTAAGTATAAAGCTCAAAAATAACACAAAAGCAACCAAAACAACCATGTGATTGAAGGCTGTTCATATTTGAAATATACTATCATAACCTTTTAGAGCATTATTCCAAAATTTCATGATTGAATATCTCGAAAATGGATCATTCTCGGACCTTATATAAGTGATGGAATTCGCACCATAAAATACTACATATTTTCCAATTTTAGTCAAGTATTTTCACCACCTTTTTCAATCAGTTCAGGAAATGTTCCAAGTTTGCACGTTAAATTTTCAGGAGCAGGTATCGACACAATCAATGATCCTGATTGCATTACTGGTAGCAGTTATATTTTGACCACGTGACCAATTTACTCTCTGTATTTATTTTTAAGTGATGAAAAAATTTCACTTGAAAATTTAAATAAAAATTATTAGTAAGATCTTCAAGATCCTGTATCACATAATATTTCCAATATTCCCTTATATAAGATTCTGATAATAAAGTGCATATTATCGATTATGCAAGCTAATTAAAATGGTAAATTATGTACAAAGGTTAATGAAGCTGACATATATTATTGCTAAAGCAGCAAGCAATAACTTTTAAAATATTGCTTTTGTATATAAATTATAATAATATGCTTTCTTTATAACATAGAGGAACTTATATACTCTAGACACCAAGCCACTTTTTTGTAAGCGATAGATGTCCTAGGCAAAGGTTTTTTTTACGTATCCTTTTTATCGAATATAACGAATTTCATAAAATTTAATCAAAAAATACATAATCTGCATAAATTATATAAAAAGTCTGTTTTCAGAAACTTTGTATTAGTACCATTTAGGAAACTTGGTGTACTTAACGACTTTTTAAAACATTTAATCACCATATAAAAATGAAATTTTTCTTAACTACCGATTTATCAATTAGTTTATGAATTGGCCTCAGATTTCGCATAAAAATCGCCAATAATGAGAAAACCGAACGGTACGCAATAGGTTACTCTCTTCTTTTTACTGAAAGATCTAGGCTAATTTGTGAAAGCAAAACCAAAATACAAGTCATAGTTAAGAAGACTTTAAAAAAATCAAGGTGTAGCCAAGTACATCCACGACCATAAATAGTGGCTTAGCGCTTAGAGTATAAACTTAACAGTAAGTATTCTTCTTAATTAATGTATATAAGACGACGCGCGATATACAGACATGTTGTAATTTATAATCGTGATTCAATTAGTTTTTATATTCAAACACAAGGGTATTATAAACTTCTGTGTCTCTTTCATTTGCAGCAAAATATGGCAAGAAAAAAAGAGCTATTTGTTCTTTAATTTATGAAGCATTTATTCATTATTAAAACCCATTTTTATATTTTTATATAATAAGTCCTAATTATCTGTCTGCCAATGTGATTAAGTTTAATCTGACGTTTATCAAATGTATCAATCTTTAACTTTAAGGTAGAATGCCCGCAAAACCCTTTTTTCAACAGATTGAAAGAAAATTTTGAGTAAATGTTAACCTGTCAGGAATCGCGTCAACCGTTCAGTAATCTTTAGTCGCGTGATGAGAGATTTTCTCACGCGTTCTGCATATGCGTCAAATATTCCGCGAGTTAAATATTCTTTAATTTTGTAAAATCATGATATATATACAAATTGGCGATGATCCTCAAAATCGATTCAGTTTGGAAAAGGCATTACATATAAATAATTACCATGGAAATGAATGGTCGAATAAACCTAGTTCAATTCATTTCGAAAAGTGAAATGGTAAAATAATTAGGTAATTTAAAAGAATAATTCAAAAGAAATGTCATCTCAAATATTTCAATTTCAATTAAAATATTTCCAAAAAGTTGTCCCAAAAATGATAGCTTTCTAAGTATCCTTGTCATCTCATCTGATGTCCTTGATCATCACTTTGATATTGATTTAAGAAGGAGTGTTTAGATAAATTTAAAGTGTTCATCTGTGCGCCTGTGTGTTTATCAGTGACATCGTAGCCCCTAAACGGCCGAACCAACTCGATTGAGAACATTTTATAGCTAAGTTTCCAAAAATCGGTTTACAAGAAATTAATCGCATTTGTCGGGGGTTTTTAAATTTTCGGACAAAAAAATACGAAAATTGTGTTCTAAAAATAGTTGAATTACAATTTTCTTTTCAATAGGTAATAGTACTAGTACAACAGTAATTGTCGTTTTGGATGGATGATCTAATATCCAATTAAAGACAGATATAGTGGTAATTTTGGAATTCATAGGAATTATCAAATTTTAATTGGATTGCTTAGTAAATCAATTACAACCGATAAAACAATACGATATTAATTAAATACCACATGTGAATGATACATATCTGAATGTTGTAGGCATAATCGACATTATAGAAAACGATAATTTTACTGGTCAAACATAGGAAAGACAATAAATTTACAAAATTTAAAAAAACCCCGAAATGCAAATGCGATTTATTTTTTGTAATCGAATTTTTGGAAACTAAGCTATAAAATTTTGTCAATCAAGTTGGTTCGACCTTTTAAGGGCCTCGATGCCGAAACAAACGGACGCATAGACAAACACCTTAAACTTATAATACTCCTTCGTTAGTCAATATCAAAGTGATGGTCAAGGACATCAGATGAGATAAAAAGGATACTTAGAGAGCTATCATTTTTTGGGACAAATTTTTGGAAATATTTTAATTGAAATTGAAATATTTGAGTTGACTGTTCTTTTGAATTATTGTTTTGAATGACCTAATTACTTTTGCCCTTTCACTTTTCGAAATGAATTGAGCCATGTTTTTTTGACCATTTTTTTCGATAGTAATTATTAATATGTTAAAATGATATGTCATACTTTTTCCACACTGACAAAGTACAAACGTCAAAGCTCGTACATGAAAGCTCTAAGCTCGCGCATAGTCTGTGAAAAAGAAATCGTTAACTCATGTCGAAAAGTGGATTTTATCATAGTTTTAGCGTGGGAACTGCAAATGTCATGCTGGAAAAACCTTAAAAACGATTTTTTCTGTATGAATTGTGGTAAAATGTTCTTCCATTGGCTCTAGTACAATATTTTGTTTTAACTTTACATTCTTATTCACATTGTGTTTACGAATCGGAAAGGGAAAAAAATGAAATAAATAAAATTAAACTAGAAGATTTTTTTCGTTGGTTTTTTTCATTTCGTAGTATAATTTCGTTGATATTACCTTAAAAGTTATGGTTGCTGCTCTCTGCAACAAATAACCGTCTGTTTAAATAACAACAAATGTCGATTAAATATATTGGAAGTGTAATCAAGTAAAAACATTTTTGTGTGCTGGGGATAAAAATTGTTTATTTGAGTTGAAAAATGTAAAGAATAAGTAAAGTATTGTTATTTGTTTGTTAGAATAGTGTGTGTATAGTAGTATACAACAACCACATACACGTGGGAAAAAAACTTTGGTGCCAAACCTCACGTGCTACCCCTGTGCGTAGATCAGAATTGCTATCCAGAACATTTGATAGACACAAAATGTAGAGCGTGACCAAAATTACCAGAACTACTACTAAACAGAATCTATATATCTCTCACGAAATTCTACGAGGAAAAGTCCTTTGACGTTTTTTTATCTCCCGCACTGATTATTACCGATCTATATTCTTTAAATGCTGTCTTTTATAGCTTTGAACATAAATTTCCTGTAAATATCAAGCATTACAAAATGGTCTGATAAAGAAAATCTGATGAGAAATAAAAGTGCCTAAATTTTACTTCCTACTTTGCTAGCTTTTCTTACTATAAATCAAACAATTCTTAAAATAAAAAACGATAATTAACGAAGCTTAAATCATCGTCGTCGAAAACGACGAATCAGGCCGAAAAACGCAGCAACTATTTTTTTATTAGAATTTTATAAGAAATTTACAATTTCTGTTTGGTCCGGTGATTCTTGTTAGAGTAAGAAGCCGCTAGCCAGCTTTGTAAAATATGATCTCATGGTCTGTAAGCAATGGATAGGAAATTAGATAAAACATAATAATATGTCAGTATGTACAAATTAAGTGACAGTTGAAGTCAGTTTTTGCTCAAAATATATATATTTCTCTGTTATAGCTCCCTTCTACAAAATGTACTGACCGAAATACATACATACTGAAAAACAGTTAGATCAGGAAGTATGAATTAGGGTGTTGCAAAAATGTTCTACTTTCTGTTCCGAATCTCGAAAATGCTCGTTTATCGTAGCAACACCATTTTACAAGTATTGCAGAACTCTAATTTATCTTAACGTTTTTTCAGAGTTTAATGAACCGAACCTCCTTCTTATTGCGGTCGATTTTCGAGACCACAACATTACTGTAACTGGACGGTACAAAGCAAATTTGAAACGGCTGGGCATTATAGAATACAAACATAAACAGTTCGTGGAAAAAGCCCTCGAAGAGTCGTCAATCTGCAGACTAGTAATAGTAGGAGGCAACAACGTTCCACTACTGGTACATGGTAAGAAATGTATGGCGTTTATTACAATGCCAGTATGCTATAGGTTCAGATACTCAAAAAGTATCTTATAATAAATACTCTGTATAATATTGGCATATGATTCATATCCATGGCGTTATTTACATCGGTATTGTAAACAACGCCATTGCTATGGATCTAACAACAAAATACCATACCAAAGTAAAACGCCATGCATTTCTTACTGGATAGGAAAATCTACAAATTACTTTTACGAGCACAGCTAAAGTGCACAGAAAACAGAAGGAGATCATTAGTTCTCCCGTTTTTAGCACATAGAGGTTGTAAAAAGTGAATATCATCATATCATTCTTACAATTTTGTTTTTACGTTTTTTTAACACTAGAAAATGTACACTGACACATTGAGGAAGAGTCCCTCTTCCTCCTGCATCTCGGATTTTCCATCTACCCCAAACATACATACATACAGACATACATACTTAGAGAACAAAACAAGAAAATAATTTTTCTGTATTCTTGTGAATATGAGTTACAACAGTTTAGTAAAGTACCTCTATAAGTAACAACACACAATGTAAAATGTAATGTAACAGATGGTGCTTATTACGTGCCACTGTTTTGTTACATTGACAACATTTTACAAGGAGTTTTTAGTGTAATTTACCGCTATTGTGTTGGCATACCGCTTAAACAGTATGTCTCAGGAACCCTTCGAAATCATTTAATAAGCTATGTTTTAATATAAGTTAGATACAGGGTAATTTTTCAAGCAAAATTTATTCATATCGAAGAAGTACATCTTATAGGAATCGTAAATTGGATCTTCACCTTCAAGATAAGTTAAATATCAACTCTTTTTCGTAAACAATTAGCGGCAGAAGTCTACTTTGAATTAGAAAGTTATTCCTTATATCATTGTCCCTGTTTTGTTACACTGACAACATTTTACCTGTAGTTTTTGGTGCAGATTATGTCCAAAAAGTACTTCGACACCCGAAATCGTTCTTCAAAGAATGTAAGTCGAGAAAAAATAACAAAATCAAACAAAAATGGCATACATCAAAGAAGGGCACCTCATCGGCACTTTGGATTGGAACTTTACTCTCAAAGCTATTCGAAGATCAACTCGTTTTCTATACAAGCAGGAGGTAGAAGATCGTTTTTAAATTAGAAAGTTGTTTCTTATAAAAATACGAACATGTTCTGTTTCAAATATTTTTTCGATAGTGAATGGATTCGACAGTTATCTCAACTATTAAATTTTGGGTATTTTGAGTTTTAAAAAAAACTCATAGAAGTTCGAAATAGCACCCATAAAGCTCTCAAAACTAAATAGAGTTTAAAAATTTCAATGTATTATCGTATATAGAATGATTTTTACAATCAATTTCTTCCGAACTTAATCATATGTAAAAAAAGAGTGGTTTTTATTTTTAGGGAAAACTTCCGTCGTTTAAATGTCATAGAGATCGTATTGACGAAGGCTTAATCCAAGTTGCCTATGAAATGACCTTTGTAAAGAATAGTTTTTTCTGAAACAGTTTCTGGTTTTTATTTAGAGAAAAATCTCATGAAAACTTTGCTAAGAAATTCTGGAACATATTATCCATGTACTGCAACTTTCCTAGTGTATTATTATATACAATTTTATATTTTTTATCCTGAATTCTTAAAGCAAATAAGTTTTTTTCTACGTTTATTTTTCTGTTCAAACGTTTTTTGCCAGTCATAGGCGCCAATTTGGTTGATTTTTTGTCTACCTAAATGATTCCTTGTGTATCTGATATGAGAATATGATTTCTACCAGGTTTTACAATTCTACCACGCAAAAAAATGTTGGGAAAAATTTTTGGGCATACTGTACTGGCCAAAATTTGTAAGAAGTTTAATATATGTCAGTAAATTTTGAAAATAACTGTATGGGTTTTGTTTCAGCGATTATAAAAAACATCTGGATCAATTTTGGCGAATTTTTCATATATTCAGTACAATATTTGATTCGAAGCTTTTGTGATGAATAAAAAGATTCTAAACAACAAATTTCTTGTAAACTATGTGAGTAATAAACTTGCAGGGTTCGTACCATTGTCGATATTAAGTAACATTTTGTTACGCCAATGGTATCATTTTTAACTAGAAAATACTTTAATAAATACTTCTAACTATTATCATAATTGGAGGTTCTTGAAAAACTTAATACACCATATTTAAAATTGAGACAATAACTGTTGAATATCAAGAAAAAATGATCGTTAGTCGCATATTCCTCATTTTATTAAAGTATTTTTACGAAATTTTCGAGATATTTCATTTCAAGAGAATTGCAAGCTTTGGTTTGACGTGAGTCTATTAATTATGAAATGATACAACACAAAGAAACTGTCTGCTGTCAAATCGATTATCAAACAAAAGAGTGTAAGCAACTCAAAGATGGAACCTCTAAAAAAACACCTTTTTATCTTTTATAAATCCTCACAAATTTTCAACTTTATAATAATCGTAGGATTGTAAGAAAATGTGGTTTTATCGTTATATGTCGGAATTTGTGTGAATTCATTTTTGAAGTTTTGAAAAGAGTCCTCACAATTATTGTAGTATACATTTTGGGAACGCAGGATCTTGTGTTATATTTGACCTAGATCAAATAAAAAATCCCTGACTTTGGCGTTTATTGAAACGACATGACACGTAGTTAATTTTCTCTTGTAAAAAACTTTTTATTGTATCATTTATCGTCAAAGAAAAACGAATTCGTGTTAACGCCATATTTTTATTAATAATATTATCAATTTATTCACCACTTTATTTTATAATAAATATCCAAAATATTTAATTATTATTATTCGAGGAAAAAAAATTGATAACATCTTTTTTAAATACTTCGTTTAAATTACGGTTATAACCCGTTAAAGAACCAAAGATACACTTAGCTCGTATTAACATTGAATTTCTGGATATCAATAATTTTACAAAAATTGGGCGATATAGTTTCATCAGATATCGGTATTTGAACAATCTTCTTAATAATGGCAAATTTCATAGTTTTACTTCATATATTTTGATCTTAACCAAGCTATAGTTCGAATTATTTCTTGTCCAAGTAGTGCTTTAACAATTGTTGACGGAGTTACAAAGTCAGTTTACCTCGACATCTGAGAAAAATAAACGAGGTGTGTCGTGTGACACCCGGTAGGAACTATATTCATTTCATACCTTCGTACAATATAAACGTAGCGCTAACATTTTTATTTACAAGAAATTTTTCGGAAAACTTAAGGTATTAATTTTCGAAGTCGAATACTTGTTTTAATCTTTAATCAATTTATTATACCATGTATATATGAAATATACATAGTATATTAAGTGTAGTCCCAAGTTTTTAACGCTTAAAAATAATGATGCTAGGAAAAAAATTTTGTCATAGGTGTTCATAAAATCACCTAATTAGTCCATTTCCGGTTGTCCGTCCGTCCGTCTGTGGACACGATAACTCAAAAACGAAAAAAGATATCGAGCTGAAATTTTTACAGCGTACTCAGAACGTAAAAAGTGAGGTCAAGTTCGTGAGCATCATAGGTCAATTGGGTCTTGGGCCCGTAGGACCCATCTTGTAAACCGTTAGAGATAGAACAAAAGTTCAAATGTCAAAAATGTTCCTTATCAAAAATTAAACAACCTTTGTTTGAAACATTTTTTCGTAAACATCACTGTTTACCCGTGAGGACGCCAATTAGGTGGAAATTTTATAATATGTACTATACTTGATTATCAGTTATTGAACATGTTTGTATGTGTTATGTGATAAAGAAATCAACACTGACTATGCATGGTATTTCAACAATTAACTCAGTCAATTGTTTGTTTTCACTTGTTTTATAGCTACTTTTACTTTTTACTGCAAGAATTAATTAAAATTAGTTTAATATTGTGCGTACATTACATTTGGTTTAATCAGGATATTTATCAGGCATAACATAAAATTTGTACATACTTTAATTTCTGATCGCTTACTTTCTCTCTTCTTTATGAAACATAGGACAATGGACAAAAAATGTTCAACGAAATTATTTTTTACATAAGAATACTTATCAGACTATTACGTTTTTATTTTTTATTACACCATTTCACGCCCGTCCGCTTCCATTATAAATAAAAATTCGACACCTACATATAAAAAAGTGAATGTGAAAAATTTTTCACAATAAAAAAAAAAATATATATATATATATATATATATTGTAATAAAACGATAAAAAAATAAATATTAAATTTAAACAACCAACCAAAACCCCATATACTTGTTGGAAAAAAAATTTTTTTTTATGCATTTTTAATATAAAATATAATTTTTTTTAATCTAATTTTGTTTTTTTATGTTTAACAAGAATTTATGTTCGACAACATCCGTTAACTTCTATAATAGTTGAGTAACTTTCTATTTCATTACGCTAACCGTAGGTATATTGAGAGCGAGGCCAAAAAGCGACATTATTTGGTGTTTATGCCAGAACAAATATTTTCCAGATACTAGCTTCTTAACCCGTCAAAACTTGCCTCAACAGTTCAGGAATCTTTAGGCGTGCAATCGGGTTAATGTAATTATTTAATTACTGAAAATAATAAATAATTGTCTTTCGACTCCGTCTTGAATAATGACATTTTTGGTGAATTTTTTATCTTTATATAATTAAGAAATTTACAAAATCTTCGCCAAACAATTGTTATATCATGTATATGAAATATATCAAGGTATACTCACTTTAGTTCCAAGTTTGTAACGCTTAAAAATATTGATTCTACGAACAAAATTTTAGTATAAAATCACCTAATTAGTCCATTCCCACTTGTCAAAAGCGAAAAAAATATCAAGTAGAAATTATTACAGCTCAGGACGTGCTCAGGACGAAAAAAGTGAGGTCGAGTAAATGATCAACATAGGTCAATTGGGTCTTGGGTCCGTAGGATCCATCTTGTAAACCATTAGAGATGGAACAAAAGTTTAAATGCAGAAAAAATTATTGGCTATCTAAAAGTGGATATCTATCTATACATGGCTTTTCAATAATTAACTCAGTCAATTGTTTGTTTTCACTTGTTTTTATCAATTTTAACGTAATGTATGAGATTTAACTTTTTTTAAAAAGTAGAAATTTTTTACTTTCTTATCTATAAAAGATGGAGCAAAATTATCGAAAATGGATTGTCGGACCATGAATGCATGCCTGTGAGTACCATTTGTGTTAAAAATTCAATTACTATAATAGAAGTAAAATAAAACGAATAAAAATATTTCATTCTTTCATTCATATTTTATATACTTTTTTCTAAATATATGAAATTTAGATATTATTTTAATATTTCGAAAAAAAAAAATGTACAAAAAAATATAAAAAGTAAATGAAGTCGCGAAATATATGAAAAGGAAAACTATTATCTTCACTTCAATTGGTTTTTAGCGCCTGCTTGTGTGCCAAATATATAAAAAGAAGAGACAAGCGATGTTAAAGTTAAAAATCGATTTATACAATCATAAATGAATGGAGTTTGATATAAAAATATAAAATATTATTTATTGTGACAGTAACTCTCACTAGACACAGTAAAATTATGTACGCTTCATTCAAGACAGACATAGAACATTTAGCTCTAAAATTATTGGGTTTTCGAACTCAAAGATACTGTATGTACAGTTTTTAATAAGCTGTTGTTTTCAGTCTCTTACTTGGTATACATTTCATTATGATTCGATTAAAAACATTTGGCAATGTGTGTTTTTTATTTTTCCAAGGACTCAAAAATATATTCAAATATATTTAAAAAAAAAAAAATTAAAATGGGGTCGTTTTGAACTGTTAAAAATTATAAAAAGATACATTAACAACGATTGACATAAATTAATAACGATTTTCAATTTTTGTTATTTTGTTTCTATGGTGTTAAAAGAATATTTTTGTTTTTATATGTTTTCATAAATTTCTCCAAAACTAGTAGAAATAAAACAATAAGTATTTAAATTAAAGCTAAAACCTTATTAAATTATTGAAAGCAAAAAAACCCGGTATGCCCGACTAATTAAAGATGTATTTGTACGGTCCTAATGTGGACAAATATTTAAAAAAAATATAAATTTTCAATTTTGATGGTAAATGTTATAACTTGAAAAGACGAAAAATAAGAATAAATTTTTCGATATCTGGATTAATTTTCATCATATCGAAAATAGAAAATTTTGTTTAATTATATGGATTTCGATATTTGGAAAACAAAGACAGATATCTGAAAATTGTATTCTCATTTTTCGTCTACATATATGGAGTTATAACAAATTTCAACATCAAAGTTGAAAATAAGGTACAAATAATTTCAACCACTAGTCTAAACTTGCCTTGGCGCTTCTTAAATTAAGCAAACTTAAAAAAAGTTGCTATCTCTCGTACCGTTATACTGTACCATGACGTAATTTCAATATTTAAATGTACAAAATTCATACATTGTAATAACTATTCAGTCTCTTTTATTTACTTTACCAAGCATGTTTAAATGAAGTTGACAGATAAAAATTCAGAAAGCGTATTTTCTTTCTCTTCGGTTCCATGTTGATTTTTTTTGTTTTTTGTTTCTCCTCTTGTGCCGTCGTCGTTTTCCATGAATTCATTTATTTTAATAAAACAAGTCATAAAATTACATGAAGAGGGGGAGAGAGTTATGCTCGAGAGTTAACAGTATGAATGCCGATTTTTGGTGTTATCTTTTATTGCGTAATATATTAAATTTTTTTTTTTTTTGCTGCATACATTCAATGATTGTTACCACAACGGTTTGATATTACTTACAGTTGATCAGAATATGGTTTAATTGAGTCATAATTTTCATGTACAGGATGAATTGTATTAAATATTTCAATTTTCGCTGTGTGAAAAAAGCACCCTCAAATGCCAATTTTCATAAAATACTGATTGAATTCGTTTGTCCATTATTTGTCCACATTTTTCACCAAAAATTTTCGTTTGTCGATCCTCTAATTGAAAGTTATGACATAATTCAAAATTATGACATCAACATCTCCAGATGCAAGATCTCGCCCAATTGCCGTTAAAACGCTTCGATCGGCACGACAACGAATTCGATATCGTTTTTTGTTCGCACGATATCGATTAGGATAAAATTTAAGAAAAGGTCGCCCGGCTCGAAACAGCTTCACCGAATGTTATGAAATTCTTTCCGGATCATATTGCTTTTAATACACATCGATTGATACCTCAACAAAGTCGATACCATTTTTTGTTCGCGCCATATCGACGACACACACATGCCCCTTCTATAAGTAAGTGTTAATGTCCTTACCATGAAACGTAAAGATATGTTGAAAATTTCGATTTCGAAAATCGGACACATTACAATAACTTCCTATTGGGCAGTGAAAAATGAAGACTTTTTAATTAAGAGCGCAAATTTAGTCAAAACTAAGTTTCGTTTTTTTCAAAATTGTAAAAAATAGAAAGTTGAAAATTTTTACCTGTACCTATAAGTTGCATGTTTGCACCGTTTATTAGTTTTATTTTAGCAGTTTCCATGGTAACGGCACATTTAAAATAAGTTATTAATTCAATTTCATTTTTTATTTTCACAATTTCTAATGCAGCAAGTTTAACTAATTGTTATTTACCAATAATTTTTCATTGGCATTTACTATTCGCACCGTGCGTGAGTTTTATTGGAGGCGTTTCCATGGTAACGATTCACTACTTTAATTATAGAATTGTATGGATGCATATATAATTGTATGGAGTGCATTAATGACTTAAATTGAAAATTTAATATTATTGTTTCATAAATTTAAATAAATAATTATGATAATTTACATTTGAAAAATAATATTTGTGCAATTTGATTTCTTATTTGCACAATTTTTAATGCATTAAGTTTAATTAATTAGTGTTTTTCAATAATTTTAATTTCATATTTTCTATAACATTAGCATGTAAAGAATTGCAAAGGGTAGCGCTGGCATCGATTTTATTGTCCCTACCATGACTACGCACACAACGAATACCAACCACATGCAAACAATAGAAAAATAGATCTATTTTAAATAAAACGTGTGATTTACAGCAAATTTCATAAGAGGGCAGTGCTTCAATCGACTCAATTGTATCTACTTACCTAAACATTTCTTTTTGCATTAAAAATTTTATTTCAAAAATAAAAATATTGAGTATTTCGTAAACATGCCAAGAAACACTTCGTTTTCTCATTTTAAAGTTTTAAGACCTTTGAAGTTTGCCATTGTACTTTTGAATTATCCTGTATTACTGCTTTAATCATGCTGGTATATTTATATGGAGTTATTTGTAATAAAATTAATGAGTTGAATCTATAATCAGCCATTCTTTGTTTAATCAGTCCCCATTGGGTATCTATCTCATTTTTATTATAAGTAGTATTGTATTATCTTCTTAACGTTATGGTAAAAGTTTAATGAATATATTTATTTTTATTAATTTGTTTAAACAGTTTGTTAAATTGTTTAAGATTCCTTGTAATATATATTCAATTAATTTTTTATTCAATTCAGTTAATTCTTTTTTAATTCAACTCAACTTGATGAAGTCATAAACCATTCAATAAAAACATTTTAATGAAAAATACTATCTACAAGACAAGCGTTTATTGTAATTAAAAGTAGAAAATAAATATGTAAGTTACTCATATATGGTTGTCCTAAAAACTGGAGGCGCTCAATTTAAACTATCAAGGATGATTTGGAGTTCTTCAAGCTTTTACAAATAGTCATGTGTGAGTGACTTATTCGTTGTATGCGTAGTCATGGTAGGGACAATAAAATCGATGCCAACGCTTCCAGTGAAAAATTTTGGCGAAGGAAGCTGTTTTGACTAATTTGCAGTTCTTTACATGTTAATGTTATAGAAAATGTCAAATTAAAATTATTGAAAAATACTCATTAATTAAACTTTATGCATTAAAAATTGTGAAAATAAGAAATCAAACTGCACGAATATTATTTTTCAAATATAAATAAATTATCATAATTATTTATTTAAATTTGTTAGTCATAACTGCAATCCATACAATTATATTATGCATCCATACAATTCTATAATTAAAGTAGTGTATCGTTGTCATGGAAACGAAACTCGCGCACGGTGCGAATAGAAATAATTATTTTCTATGTTTTAGTATAATTAAAGATTGTCCT
Source organism: Chrysoperla carnea (assembly GCF_905475395.1). Lineage (NCBI taxonomy): Eukaryota > Metazoa > Arthropoda > Insecta > Neuroptera > Chrysopidae > Chrysoperla > Chrysoperla carnea. The sequence goes on from NC_058337.1 coordinate 133,388,150, forward strand.
TTCAAAGTGTTTTTCTTTAAATTTTTCAGCAAACTGATCGATTTAATACCCATATCATGTAAGAGCATAAAAAATAACCATTTTGGGTGTTTGGCCTTATTGAATTTAGAATGACTATATATTGGCAAAAAACCATGCATTGTCATCCAAACTAAACGTGTGTACAAAATTTCAGTTCGATCGATTATAGATAATTGCTTTAAAAATCATTTGCAAGATTTGACCCCAACAAACAATGATAAATAACTTATTAAATAAACAGCTGTAAAAAAAGGAATTTGTTTAACTATCTAGACAAATTTCGATGATTTGAAGATGCTGTATGTCGCAAGTCGACGAGAAGTTTTAAAATTATGATACCTTTTAGTAACTTTAAATTGAAAGTCCAATTGTCAAGACTACCTATATTATGAGTAACTTTTTTTGCTTAATCCACAAACGAGTAAGTTTCTCAGATAGTGAGTGCAATTTCTCAGACAAAGGACCCTTTTTTACATTTATTTTGTCAAAGTAATTCCAGAAAATGATTTTTTGCTTAAAACAGAGTCAAAAGAAACTTCTCTTTCAATTTTCTGAAGGCTTAACTTGGTTTATTGAGTTTTGACCTAAAAAATACAAAAATTGGGTTCATTTAACGATCGAGCATATAGTCTATAAACTTGCCAGAAAAACTTTTATTTCAAGTGATGTAGAAAAGTAGTAAGTAATCTAACCGTGGATTATTATTTGAGAGGCTTTGTTCTTTCTCTCGAACTTAAAATTTGCATTCTTGTGCGCTCTACTCTACTTTCTTTTTTAATATATATTATATATTTCAAGCTGAAGACTTTCAAGAATTATGTTAATAAAAAAAATTCAGGGATCATTTTCAAACCTCTTTCAATGGAAAATTTACTAGCGTAGGCGTTCATTCTATTTATAAGAAAATTAGAGCATATATTTGGTGAAATTAAATTAAATTTTCATAGTATAGATGATTGTGCTGGTTTATATCCAGTAAAGTAGGGTTGAATATCTTTAGGTATATGAAAAAAGTTATGTATCATGTAATGTATACGAAAAACAAATGGTAAGCAATTATATATTATATATACAGAAAGTAATTAAGCATTAGTTTCGAAACATATAAACATCAAGCCAAAAAAATCTTCGGGATAATGTATCATCATTGAGCTTCGTATTTCTATATATCTAGGTACAGGTTGTGTCTTTTAATGGAAGAGCCAGGCTAAAAAAAATTCGTTGAATTAACTAAAGATGATCATTTGAGGTTTGCTTTTAGTAGTTGTGTACACACACATGCTGTGATCATTCAAGCAAACGATAGAACAGGAGTCAGATATATGCTATCAAAACCGATAAGTTTTACGTGGTACTAAAATGAATTAACAAAAGCTGAATATTGCTATACAGATTGTATATTGCATATAAATAACAGTTATGATAGTCTGTCAGTTAGGTGTTAGAACAGGGCTGGTCAGTCAGCCCTTACTTATGAACAATAAATAGATTTATTTTTGATTTCCGTGGTACTTAAATGAATTTATTTAATCTGATGATTGTTATGTTTTTGGCCAATACGGCACAAGGCCTCATGTTATTATAAGTGTCAGGCCTATGCTAACTATAGTGATATCCACAATACTTCTGACGAATAGAACTATTTAACACTGCAACGTTACTGATGTAACTAATAGCATACCAACAATATTTATTAAAATGGCAAAATAAATTAAGAGTGGAATAGAGTGGCAAGCAGTGTGAAAACAAACAAAGCGTTTACATCTAAACTTAAGTAAGACCCTTATAACTCGTTACACATTCAATTCTTTATGAATTTTTCCACCAACGAAACAAAAACCAAACATATACATAGAGAAAAAAAAATAGTATAAATAAATTTCGTAGAAGAAAATTATTATACTTTAACCAAACATGTTTTTTGATGAACGATATTATGTTCGATGGATGAAAACAAAATTACCGTGTGAGTTTTCCACTTATTCGTATGTTTTTCCACATATATTATTATATGTTTGTATATGTTAGTTTAAAAAACTTGTTTATGACGGCGAAAAATGTTATTATTTTGTAAACATGTTGCATTTCTTAGAACTGAAAATAGGTGTTTCTAAGAAGCTAACAAATATCTTTGTGTAGGTTTATAATTGGTGATATGATTGGTGGTAACACATTTGTTTTCTCTACACTTGGCTGGATAATCCAGCTTTTTCGGCACACTTGGATTTCAAACGCAGGAAAGTTAAATTACAAATTTTTTCAGAGCTTGTAACTGGGTGATTGGATACCAAATGAACCTATAACCACATGAACAGACAAAAATTCTAATTTATACCATAACAACAAGATTTCGTAGTTCATATATATACAGGCTGTTCTTTCATTGATCCTGAAAAATAATTCTACTAGATTTACCTCATCATTACAAACGAAAAAGGTCTTTACCAAACTTAGATCTGATGCGTACTTTCCGAGTTATTGTTCATTGAAAAATCGATAAATCCCTTCAATCACAGACCACTTTAGGTATTTCTAACGACATGTGTCTAAAAATATTTTTGCGCGAAAAATTCGAAAGATGTTTTTTTTCATTGTAGACTATTGACCGTCTCTGTTAGCTGCTAAAAATTTTCAAATTTGTCGATATTTTACATGTAAAAGAATTCATACTATTGGGAAGACAATTTTGAATATTTTTAGTTCGCTTTTTTGCTAAAGAAAATAAGTTTGCGTAAAAACTACATATATGTTAATATTCAAATTAGGAATTTTATGAGACTAGTTTAGTTTACAAACAAAAAACATTTTCTTTTACGAATATTTAGTCTAATCCAGAACTCAGCTGTATAAGCGACAACGTTTGTTGAATTTAGTCTTTGTGCTGTGACTTTAAAATATGACAGATGGAGATTATTCGTACAGTGTCGACAGATTTACTTAAGTGATACACTACGAGTAAAAAAAAATATATTTTATATTTGGTCTCTTTTTAAGACATGTCATTAGAAATACCTTTAGACTCAGGAGGTGGGCACTTTCATATGTGCAGATTTATTACCAGAAAATATGATGATCGTATGCACAGTTCTTAAAAATATAACCTGAATACATGTTTCTACATACTGCATTACCTTCAAATTATCTTCAATATTTTTGTACACGAATTTACATTTTTTTGATGATGAAATGAGCTGATATTTTTATGAAAACATGGGTTGTTTCAACAATTTTATATTTTCAAATCTAATTATATAGACCAGCTTTGAACCCAAAAAAAGGTCAGGTCTCTGGTCTGGACGACGGCGTTTATACTACTGATAAAAGATGCAAAACTGATAAATGACAGGATTTTTACTTATTGTAGGGAGAGATAGATGACTAAGCAAAAGTCTTTATACAGTGTGTACAATTAAGTTGGCACCAAATAAAAAAAATTTATATTATTTGTCTTATGAAAAAATGTTATTTTTGATAGAAAGAAAAGTTTTAGCCAACCTAATTGGACACATTGTATATAAATTTCTCGAGCCTTTGTATTAAGATGAACGGCGCTCAAATTTAAGGGCAGAAATTCAAGAATCATATCTTTAAAGAGAAATGTTTTTAGGTGAGATTTAAAAAATTGATACAACTCACGTCCAGAATAGAATACACTTGTGTGTTTAAAAAAATGAAATTCTTCAAAACCTCACTCGACTTATGTCTGAAACTTTTAATATAATTTTTTTTTTGGTTGTCTTTGTATTTATGTTACGGATCTAAATTTTAATAGGAGTAAAAAAATGATAACATTTTGCTACATAAGGTAAAAATGAGAATATTCTTTTCAACAGCTATGTAATATTTACCCATTCCCCAATTATAATTGTTACTAGTAAAGTTCGTTCATATCTACAAACAGTATAATATACTTTTCAATGGACAAATCTGTATTTAAGGATACCTTACCAAAATATTTAAAAAAATTAATTTTATTCATCTTCACAATTGGGATTTTGAACCAAATTTTTTTTCGACAAAAAAGGTAAGATCATATATAAGTCTTATAACAAAAGAACTTTTCGAAAGAGAAACGAAGACACCCGACAAAAAAAAAAGTTAGTAAAACATCGTTGTGACGTAATAATGTTAACTGAATTGTATACACTGTATAGAATTATTAATTAATATTATGGCGTTACACGATCTTTTACTAAGTTTTTTTTTCGGACGTTTTCGTTTCTCTTTTGAAAAATTCTTTTAAAACTGCCTGTATCTTCAAAATTATCAAGAAAAAATAAAAAATAAAACCAGTTTTGTTATAAAACTTATATATGATCTTTCTATCTTTGTCAAAAAAAAGACTTTCCAAGTTTGATAGAAATGTCATTCGTAACACAAGTCTCAGCTCAATCGCCATCACTTAAATGGTCCGTTTCAGAATATTTTCTTGTATTCACAGTTTTCCTCCTGTAGTTTTGCTCCACAGTTTTCTCTTATTTTGCCGAAAGTAAAGCCTAATATTGAAGAATTGTTTGTTTACAACAGTTGAGGAACTGCTCATTATTTTATCGCTTTAAGATCACGTATGGTCTAAGAATGAAAGAAATCTGTGCTCTTCGGTATGATAAATGTTGATGATCGTCGTCACTTTTGTGCTAACAGACTCAAACTTAACAGCTTTTTTTGTTATTATAATGATACAAATATAAATATATAAAAATTAAAAGAAACTCTTTTGTTTATATTTTACAAAAAAAAAAGATATAAAATTTCTGTGGAACATTATTTTTTAAACACACGTAGAGCTTCAGAGAGCAGTAATAATAATTATTATTATATGAAATAATTTACCTGAATATTCTCTGTGCAATGTGATTGTGGATTGGATTTATAATCCATTGTTCGGAGGTTTTCTTACAATTTACGACACTTGATTTCATCGAGAAGGAATATCGATGGTTTTTTTCGCTTTAAAATTAAAATTGGCAACAAAATACGAACGGTATAAGCATTTTAAAGTACTAATTATAAACAGATATTAGACTGAGAACTCGGACATTATATTTGACGTCATATATACAACCTTAGCCATAAGAGTTCCATGCTAAATTCTGGTTTGCTAGAAAGAGTTATAAATAAAACTTTTTTTTTATAGTTATTCGAAAAATAATTTTTCTCTGTTGTTTTTTACATACATGAGCATTTATTAAAGAAAAAAAAAATTGATTTTCCCTTTTATTATAAGCCACCCAAAAACCAATTTTAGCCCATTTATTGTTCTTAAATTTATCGCTATTTATGTCAACAAAAACTTGATAAATCGCATGTTGGTTAGTTATTTAAATTAAATATGATACGGAATCGAGAACAGCCCGCAAATTTTTAATACAATCGAATTTCGCTTATCAATCGTCCTAAAATCGTTTAACGAGCCCAAGATCAAAATTTCGTAAAAAAAGCAATCGTTTAACAGTTTATTTTTCGAAGGAAACGTGAATGAGAATTGAAGAAGGCTAGAAATGTTTTGTGGGGGGGGGGGGGTTAATAATTAATGTAACTATGACGTCCCGATCAGAGTTCGGACTCATTTTTCAGACTCCGGAATTATATATTACAGTTAATTTTTCAACAAGTTTTTCCTATCTCATAATAATAATATTGTATGAACGGCATATACGTGTATACATTATCTTTATGCTTATATAATATGTTTATTTTAAAATAATATAATGCTATATAAATAATAAATTTATGTTTTAAACTCTATATAACAGTTCTTGTAGAGGATGAATCAAAACTACCTTCACAAGAAGAGCAGAGTGGGATACAAGTGATGAAGTTATAGAGCTAAAGCTTTCTTTATATTTGTTTTAGATCCGATGTATCATTAGCGAGACATATCTTCTATATTTGTCAAACGTAGCACAGGACTGCCGTACGTCCTTAAATGACCTTGCGGAACTAATGAATGTAAACCTGGTATGGATAATGGCACAATGCTGCCGGGCACAAGCATCAATAAATATCCGGGAGTTCCATTTGCGAACTGCAAGTTGCTCCTCAAAAGGGATACCTTAAAAAAGGCCAATCTTAGATGGAGGGAGGAACGTACTTGTGGTGCTACAAGACATATATGGTCTGAGTACAATCGCAGGCGTTCCGAAGGTCTTATATCACTTCCAAGGGCCTCTGTTTGCAAAGTTGTTGCGGCTATTATAGGATACTGGTTGGGCGGCAGGCATGCTGAACGCCTGGGCAGTGGCAGTGTAAAACGACTACTGCAGGAGCTGTCACAGTAGTGAGGAGGAGGAGGCAATGTCTCGTCTTCTCTGTCGCTGCCCAGCTCTTGTCACGAGGAGATGGACTTACTTGAGCCAGCGTCTCTTTGACGACCTTCCCGACCTGGAGTCTGTCGACGTCAAAGCTCTCCTGCTGTTCTTCTGTTCTCCAAATGGTTCATGGAGTAGTGGCCGGAGATAGGCCAACTCTTTTTCGGTATCACAACGGACCCTATAGTCTAAGTGTGTCCCACCCCAGGACAGCCACTCTAACCCATCAATATATCTTCAATATTTACCGTCTTAAATTTTAAGAATAAATACTTACATCGAAATTTTTATAATAATCATTGTTTGCAATAACACTGAAATTGGCATAATTGAAATTTTTCGTCGAAACTCGTATTTTTGAACTTTAGACGAAAATATATCCTCAAAATATGAACTTAGTGAATACAGTCAAGAAAATAAACTTGTGCATAAATATTTATCGAGGTATTTTCAATATTATTTTATACTTTGGTCAAGTGCGAACTTGCATATAAAAAAGGTTCATATCATCGTATAGAATTTACATTTTATTATATGCTTTTGTAAATAAAATTGTACGAAACTCTTCGGGTAGAGAATGTCGTTCTAGCGGTCATAGTAAAAGCACACTCTGTGAAAATTTCAATTGTCCAGCTATTGTGGTATTTGAGATGAAACCCACTGACAAGCAGACATCGGATTCTTAGTAATCAGACTCCCGATTGTTAACTTGGGAGGTCAACCTAGAATTTCCATCTTTATATTGATACTAACGTTATTTTATTGATTCTAACGTTTTTTTTTTATTTTCGTAACGTTATCGAGGGTGAGTGATTTTAAGACGGCTAAAATTCTAGAAGTTATGTAGGGATGAACTATGTTTTGCATCTGAGCACGTTTGGTTGCGTTAACTTATACAGAATATGCGCAATTAACAAAATCGAATTTCTGTTTGGCAAATTAAAATTATATCCTTAATTATAACAAACTCATGTAAAAATTATAGAATAAATCTGCTGCGGTAGTAAAGACAAAAATATCTGTCAATCATAATTTATATTGCTAAAAGGACATGAAAAATATTTTTTTTTTAAATTCCCTTAAAATTTTTTTAGGGAAACCTTTATTTTCGGAGCTTTTTTTGGAAATACGCAATAGTAAACAGATGAAACCCAACCTCTCATAGGTGCGAGGTCATAATTTTCTAAAATCCAACCTTATTGAAAGCAACTTTTTCGTCAAATTTTAATAATATCGATCTACTCTTCTTGTGTGGTAGTTTTGGATCACCCTGTTTATAGACCATAGTATATGCGTTGTGAACTTTTATAATATATAAAATATAAAATTTTAAGTTCAAATTATCCAGCATCATAGTAGACTTGGTTGGGTAAGGTCTGCAATGTAGCCGGTACTGATTCAATCCTTTAGAGACCAACCAATAATAAACATATGCACACATCCTTTTTAGAGCTATCACTATTTATATGCGAGGACTACTTAAGGCTTTATAGTTAAAAACAGATGTTTTGAGTACACAATAAAAAAAATTATACTTCAAGCATAAAAGAAAGATATTTGATTTATTTAAGTTCTGAAACAAGCAGTTTCTGAACGTAAAATTGTACGTAAAATGGTCCGTATCTCAAAAACTATTCGATCATTCTTCAAATGCAACCAATTTTTGAACTTTTCGGGTCAAAACTACCTTATATACTGAGTTTTATCAAAATTGGAAATAACAAAAATTTCACGATTTTTTGCAATTTTTTTAAGGGGTACGTACCCCTTTGAAAAAATCGCGAAAAACGCAAAAAAATGTTTCTTCTGGAATTTGATGAAACTCGGTGGATGGGGTAATTTTGATCCAAAAAGTATAAAAATCAGGTTAATTTAATGCTTGGATGCAGAGTTTCTGAGATATGGCAATATTTGGACCGATTTTAGTGCATATCTCAAAAACCAGTCATCAAATGCATCCGATTTTTGGGTCAAAATTACCTTATATACTAAGTTTTATCGAAATTGGAGATAAAAAACTGTCTCGATTTTTTGGAATTTTTTTAAGGGGTACCCCTTTGAAAAAATCGAGAAAAACGCAAAAAAAGTTGTATTTGCAATTTGATGAAACTCGGTGGATGGGGTAATTTTGATCCAAAATGAATAGTTACGAATGACATCCTGTACGTATCAATTTTCGCTTATATGTAAGATTTTGGTATTTATATCTTGCATATCGAAAACCAAAATTTAATAATTGAAAGAAAATAATATAAACATACAGTTCAAATATTATTCTTGCCACAAAATGTCACTAAAGTCCTCAAACTATGCATTTTCAAATGATTTGCCTCAAGATTTTACATGTAGGCAATTTTTTTACTTAATTATGTTAAATATAGTATAAAAATGCCGAAAAATGATCAAAGTTGCTCATATTTTTAACAAAAAAAATATGTGCTCCAATATTTGTTTAAACAACGTTGTTGAGGGTTTCAATGGCATTGTGTGGTTAAATAATGTTTGGACTTTATGTAATTATTTATACTGAAATTGTTGTGACATTGATTTTTTAAATTTTCATTGATATTTAATATAAAACATAAAAAATCTTTTTACTCATTAAATATTTATTTAATTAAAATTGAAAAATTTTTGATTTGATTACAATCGTTTTTGTTATACTCAGTATCACGTAGGAACACAATAGTGATGAAACGAATGTCGTATTTTGTACATTTTACACAAGCGCCCGCAAATGTTCATGTATTAGCTTAAGGTTCTTCCACCATGAATGTACTTGTCAACAGATTTTGCCTATCATTTTTCACAGACTCAGAATAATGTTACCTGTGACTTCCCGAAGTTGCAGAATTTTATGTAAGTAAAACTCACTGTACTCTCATTTAGTTTTTACGATATTAAAAAATTATCTCGGCATAATTTAAAAAAAAAAAAAGTAGGAGAGTTGAAAGTGATGTTTTTAGAATTTAAAAAAAATTTTAGATATTAATTTTCGTTTTCTAGATATTAACTTTGACGTAAATTGGTCAAATTCGGAATGTAAGCATAATTATCTCGTGTTTAAAACGGTAAAAATTCCTGAAACTTTGGGATAAATTGCTCCTTTAGTTTCACATAAAACATTCGTTTAGTTTCTTGCGAATTAAATATGCGAATATGCACGAATATTCGTCACATCACTAATACACACAATTCTACGTTATATTATAGGTCAATATGTAACTATGTATACCTTTATGGTATGCCTGCCCTATTTTAAATCAGTACCAGCATCGCATAAAATAAATACTATAGACGGTCGAGCAGACCCATCTCATTATATACAAAATGGTTTAATATATGTATAAAAAAGGTCAAGGATCAGATGTCATATTTGACGAAAGACTATTTGAAATTTTTTTTCACACAAGAAATTAATCATTGATATTATAATTTTTGCCTATACTATATCTAGAAATAAATAATATCATTATCTAAACATGTAGGCAATATTATAACATTAACGAAACAAAAATTGTTTGAAAATTCAAACTAATTATGAATTTAAATACTAAGTTAGATAAAAACTTCGGAAATTGTTTAGTCCGAGGCTTAATAAAGCTGGGTGTTCGCCGTCGAAAATTACAAATTAAATGGAAAACTGCAAAATTTTGCGCGTCAGCACCGTGTTATGAGCATTTTGCTCATGCTCGATTTAAGACATAATTACCTTTAAATTTTCAAATGTTTGATTGAAACTTTTTTATTTTAACTTCATATATTTTTCGAATTATGAATTTTTCAGATTTTTCAACCTATCTCCCAGTTTGTAAAAATATTTTATTTTAAGTCCTTAAGAAATTGTGACAATTTTTCTCATCACGAGAGTAAAAGAGTAAGCAAAAAACTGTTCTGGCCTGTAAGTGTACTTTGTTTATTTCTCTGCTCTAATGTTTTCACTCCTAATCGTAATTCAATAATCATATAATCAAACTATATTTAATTCACTAGAAAAAATAAATTTAAATAAAATTATGTAGAGGTTATGATTTACAGTTAAAGAATATTTAACGCCCAAAGTATTTGACTCATGGGCAAATTTCTCATGACAATAACTATTGATCACCAAGCAGTTGCCGCGAGTGCTGACGGATTAAAAATTGCTCATTTCGACCGGAAGCACCCGTAGAGTAGAGGAAAAGCTTGTTAGATACGAATTGAATAACAGTGGCTGTTATTTTCAGCCATTCTGAAATGAATGCCAATTTCAACGCTCGATCCCATAACAAAATACATAATATTTAACATTACATGTACATATTAACATATTGTTTTGTGAACTAAATTTATACAGATTAGCAAGTTTTAAATATTATAATCGCTTTTCTCTCTTCATAAATTAATTATTTATATAAAATACTAACAACACAACATTGCTAAAACAGTTCCATAATACACAAAAAAAGTTTATTTTTAGTAAAATGATTATTTATAAGACGTGATTTTTAATCCTTGTCATAGAAAAATGTGATTAAAGATAAATGAAATATTTACGTGTGGGATCAGATTATCGTAATTACACATCGCAACATTATTGTTTAATAAGAAGTACATGAGGTGTCATAAGACACCCGGTAGTAACAAAATATATTTCAATATATACATTGATAGCAGAAAATTATACCAGTAAATTAAGTTATTCAAGACAAATGTAGAAACTTCTTACCAAATTTTGATATAGGGCCTAATTCAGGAAATGTGACTATGGGGAAAAGAAAGATCTGTGCATTCACAGACCTATCAAACTCAGGAAACGTAGAATGTGTCACTTTAGAATATAGAAGGGACTATCATAAAACAATAATTAATCGTAAATTGTTTTAAATGGCTAGTGAATACTTTATTTATAAAGGAAACAAAAAATTAATACATATTAATCAAATTATTTCACCAATACAGAGACACTTAGATGTGGAAGATATCAACATATGTATTACAAAAGATACGGGGGGAGATTAAATTGTGTATTAATATTAGTACATACACTGCAGACACATACAGACTCCCTGTCTCTCACAAAGGACGCTTTCCCGGCTATAAGTTATAAAATGAACTTTTCATTATTTTAACGCTAATAGATAATAGATAGATATATTAGTTCTTCTGTTATAACGTGGTTCCGTGGACCACTGGGAATCTACATGAGTTACGTGTTTTGAGGTATAAAGATTAAAAATATTTTATGATTATTATAAAATTACAATTTAAATATCCGCTTGCTAGCCTACTTAAAAATTGAACATGCTTTTAAAATTATACTCAACTTGCATTATTTATTTACTACACATCCATCATTATGAAACATTCATTTGTTTGTATACAAAATTAAACCATTTCCGGTCGAATTTCTCTCATTTTAAAGTAAATATTATGTAGTTGCAAATATATTTATGAATTACAAAGTTACAGTAATGGTCGGTTAAAATGAAGCAAATAATGAATTTGCGAATTGTAAAAATTGTAAAAAATTATGGTTAAAAAAAACCAAAAAACACGCTTTAGAATGTACGAGCGCCATGGTTATTACATCAAAATATTAAAAATTGAAAATTTTATTTAATTATTTAGCTTTCGATATTTCCAAAACTAAGGCAGATATCGAAAAAATTTGAATTGTCGAATTTGATAAATTTGAAATTCAGTGACAATCAGAGGTACTGCCAAGAGAAGATAGGGAACAGCAACTTCTCCTCTGCCCTGACATGTCGAAGAGAAAAAAACTTAAACTTACATTTAACTTCCAAAGCATTTTGCGCCCCAAACGAATTTGAATAAGTATAAAATTTTTTTATTCTGCATTATTCTGCTCCTATTGCTAAGCTGGTCCTTTTATTCTTAAGCAATTTAGGAAAACGGAATTATCATTGACAAGGTAAAGTGTCTAAAGAGCAAAGACAGATAATATTGTGTTGTATATAGATAAAAACACAAATCCTGTAATTATTTTAAGAGCCTTATAATATATTTTTAATAAATGTATAAATCTATCTATAAAAGCCCTTTTTATAACGTTGATGTGTGTACGATAATTATCATTAATTTTACATAAAGCCCATATTCAAATATTGTATTGTACAGAATGAATCAGTAGTATCAGGCGAGCCTAGCTTAGCGACCTCTCATGAAATGTTTTATAATTTAAGGCTCGTTGATTTTTACTATTAACAAGGTTTTCTTGCATGCCCTAAAATTCCAAGTAATTAGCTTCTTTTAAACTTATATATTAACTAGCAGGCTCGACAGACGTTGTCCTGTGGAAACATTACTCCAATTCATTAATATTCCCATCCCGCTGTAATCACACGTTTCTTAAGCAAGGAATGTCAGTTAGTATTTCACAGTAAGACCAACACTTGGCTATCATTTTTAACCCCCGACTAAAAAGAGGGTTACTTTAAGTTTAACGTTTCTATGTAACTGAGTATCTGTGTATCTGTGTCTCTATCTGCGGAATCCTACCTACTAAACGGAGGCACATTTTTTTATTTTATTTTTTTAATGAAAGATAATTTGATCGAGAATGTCATAAGCTATGTTTCAAGTGTGAGTTAAGCGTTCCGCACACGATATAGCAACCAGAAAATGATCGATGATCTTCTAAAGATGAGTGGATTTTCTTAAGACATAGCTCTCAATCAAATTACCATTCCATAAATAAAAATAGAAATCGGTTCATCCCTTTAGGAGCTACCTTGCCACAAACGAATCAATCAAACCTGATTTTGTGGCATCGTAGCTCCTAAACGAATGAAACGATTTTTCTTATAAAGGAATTTCACCGTTACTGCTCTTGACTATGTTTCTAGCGCTAGTTATCTGCAATATGAATTTTTAATAAATACGCAAGTTTTCGTTTAAATTAAAACTGGATCATTTAGTAGAAAGTAGAAGTTAGAAGGTGAGTAAGGTATACGATCCATTGATAAAACATATATGTATATAATAGGTATAATATGTCAGTCAGTCAGTCAATTCAAAATATCATTTCAATTTTAATGATATAAGCTCATTATAATTATTATTAATATTTATATTTGTATTAAAGAAACATTTATATATATATATATATATATATATATATATATATATATATATATATATATATATATATATATATATAAATGTTATGTATACAAAATATAATATTATATTTATAATAAATAAATAAATAAATCTATCAACAAAATAATATAGGTTTGGTTTTATATTAGAAAATACGAATTCATCCAATTATTTATTAAATTCTTTATATTTATTATTCATCGAATTTATTCATATGGATAAGTGTTGTACCTTAAATACTAATTTAAATGTTCTTATTTTTTTAACACGCTTTTATTAATTTCATACGTATGTTAGTATGTTTGTATGTTAGTATGTAACGGAAACTTTGAACATGATTTTGATCCCCTTCAGAACGTCGGATCAACTCGTAATTTGGAATACTTATCAAGGACCAATGACAATACAAAAATTTTTTTGATCCTGATCAAGATTTTCAGGATTCACGATTTTCATATCTCAAAATATATACACTTATTTGCGCTCCCACCATATTTATACTGAAGTTTTGATAAATAAATTATAGTCCAAAAAACTAGAGCCTAAATGGTCAAGCGATCTAACGCGTTAGTCTTTGACCATTTGACTACTTAGACTTAGGTTGCGATTTCGAATCCAGGCAGCGGTGTGAACAATTATAATTAATGGAGGCGGTAGAATTGATCTCATTGTCGTCGCTTGGATAAGAACGAAGTAACCGATTCCACCCACATCATAAATGTAACTGTAAAATATGAATTTAATTTAATAAATAAAGATTTACAATTAATGATGTGGATGGCCTCTGTTATAGGCGTATTTCAGAAAAACGGAGGTAAGACCCCATTATTATTATTATTTTTATCGTTAAAAAGGTAGAAAATTATTTCTTTTAATTAATTTTTTAATCATTTTATACCAAAAAAAGCGTGGAGTGCTTTACTACTTATATGAGTAATCGTAACATATACTTAAAATTTTCTTTGCACTACAAAATCGTATGGTTATTTTACTTGAAAACAAAAGCACTTAAAAAATACATAATCTAAGCAGCAAACATTTTTCTTTATATTTTTGTTAGCTGTTAGATTGGCATACGTTTTAAGTTCCTAACTGAATGACGATTCAAGCTTCTATTTACTTTAATGTACAACACTTTACCTTATTGATTATAAAAAATAATAATTGCTGGATGAACATTTGAATATCAAGTCATTATAAATAAATAAATATATAAATTTTTCATAACACCATAACAGATATATATTCTTCTTTATTCTTCTATAATAGAGCATTTATGGCTTTCAAATTCTATGCCAAGTGTTAATGGTAGTTCAATCGTAAACTCACTTTTCGAATGTTTTTTTTTTTTTTTCACTTTTTGAAGTTAAATGTTATGTTTCTTACTTTTATTTTTTTTATTGAAGCAAAATAAAATATAAATATGGATTTATGCATTTTACGTTTAATTTGAAACATCGCAAAATCAGTTTGTCGAAAATTAAGCAAAATAATGTTTCCAATAAAAGTTATTATTTTGCGACAAGAAGCAAACACAAAATTTGTACTTGATTCCTTCCAGACCATGAAAAATCAAACGTTCTAAGTTTTTATAAAATGTTGACTTACGAGTAATCGATAATCGCCAAAATTTCAATAGGTACATACCTGAAAAAAATAAAATATAGAAATTAGTAATTGCCAATTACAAGGTAACTTAAAAATATTGGTATTGATTCTTATCCAAATTCCAGTAATCGGAACATTTTTCTTCAACACCGCTGCATACAGTAATTAAAAAATAACATTGTTTGTTTGTATATACATCTAATTTGATTCATTGCATTGTTACGATTATAAAAACACCATATCATCACAATAACACGTATTTAATGCTGGGTGGGTACAGTTTCGCTTACATACATACATGCCAATGCTGATTTGCTATAATTCATTTTATTTATAATGAATTTTCCCTGATTTTTATTGAGTCCCGATTATCGAGACCCTACTGTAAACATATTTTTGTGGGAAGACTAATGGAAACGCCCTGAAATACTTTTACACAAAAAGCCAACTTTAAACTTAGCTAACAAGTAACAGTTTATCATATAAGTAAAGTGTGGCTCATTGCAATAGATTCCTCAATCTCAATCATTTTTTTTTTCCAGTAGGTAGTCCTTGCAGAATATTGTTTTGTTCTAAGTAGCGAGTCGATGACTGCGGTACAGCGAGAATCCATACCAATCGAAATGACCGAATTAAAAAAACAATCTTACATTATTTTAAGTAATATTCTGCGGTATTATAATGTGAAAAATCTTCTTTAATTACAAAGCCTTACCTTCGAAGATGTAAAATTGTGTATTCGATGGGACCAGAGTCATTTGACATTGTATCTCACAAATTCACATTACACTGTAGGCACCGATTTACTACTTTAAAAAGTATGAAACAAGACAATTGTCATTGTAGTCGGGGGGACTACTCAGATTAAAAAGTGTTCCACAGAATGGTTCTTCGACTGCATTGACAATTTCATTTCTTGCTTCATAATGATATCATCTTGTTTGTTGTTTCATACTATGACCGAATATTTTCCGACTAAAATCCATTTGGTTTTATTATACCCACTCTGTTTCAGATAATTTGCAAAATGAAAAATGAAATTTAAATTTACTGTAATTAAATAAATATTAATATCGTTTCAATTTGTAAAGGTTTTCACACATACAGAAGCAAGCAAGTCAAAAAGTATAAAAATAGGTACCAACATAAAATTGAAAAAAACATAAAATGAATAATACAAATATTGTTTACTTGAAACTCTCACCATTATTATATTATACTCGTATACCGATTGGAGGAGGACATACGTGCTCATTCGATGGGAAAAAATTCGATTTCTTCTGCATATTCACGGTTAAAAGATACCCACGAAAACCTGCCAGGATATCAATCTTCTTTTTGACATCAAACAAAATGTCACTTTTTTTTTAACAAAGTAAAGCCATTTTTAGTCACCCTATTAGCTCATTTGGTTAAGGCGTAACCAATTCCGTCCACGGTATGCTTAGGGTAGCGGAGTCGATTGGGCTGGTGTAGTGCATGGTATATGCATGAATGAGGTGCACTCAGCCTCTGAAATTGAGGAGCTGATAAATGAAAATAACAGCGGAAAGGTGGTAAAATACATATATGGTATCACAATGGGCTCTATAGCCCAAGTGTGTCCCTCGTGGACAGCCAATATAACCTAACCTAACCTATCCCTTAACAAAACAGAGTAATTGCAGCTTTCTTTACCCTTAAACCTTGATTTTTAATTATTAAAATTATGTTTTTTCTATGTTATAATATTCTCATAACGACGCCGCGTTAGGTATCAAATGAAAGGACTTACTTGCAGGATTTAAAGGAGCATTTTGAATTCAATTCAAAATTATATATGTTGTTATATTTTATCACGAAATTACAACCCAAACAAGATGTAAAATTATCATTGCAGTCGGGGGACCTCTTTGATTAAAATATGTTCCACAGAACGGTCTTCCAACTGAAAGTACAAAGATTCAATTGATCAGATGACATATATATATCATCCATCTTGGTTTAACAGTGCTGTTTGACAAAGATAGAACATATTTGATATGTCTTTACTTGTATAATTTTTTTTGACAAGTGCCAGAAACAAAATGGAATCAGTAAAAAGTCTATTACAGTTTATGATCTATAACTTGGTAGAATTAGACAGTAAATGCGTACAAAACCTACTCAGCGCCTACACAATCAACAAATAAGCAATATGGCGGTGACTGGGTACCGTGCGAGAGAGTGAGAGAATTTCCCCATTCTACTCCTACCTGCAAAAGGGCTTACCTTGTCTAGTTCTACCATGATCCATAATAACTCTTCAGAAACTTGATAATAGAAAATTATTTTATAATTTCGGTAAGCTCAAAACTTAATTTTTAAGCTTTTTTTTTTCAGTTTTGATAATAGAATTTTCGGAGTTTTCCGAAGATTAGATTGTTAACATCTCGGAAACGATGAACTGTATGAAAAAATCATAAGAAATCTTTTTGAAGTAAAATAACCTAAAACACATAAAATAGCTTTACTTCGTTCAAAAATTAACATTTGACAGCTGTCAAAATTAAAACTTTTTCTTGTTAAATCGGACAAGATTTTCTTATTGCAAGACGTTTTTCGAATGGAAATATGCAAAGAAATCGAATTCGAATTATTTTCCCCGACGAATGTGTCCGTATATGCTCTTCTAGTTATTTATATTCGTATTCTGTCAGACACACAAACAGATATATTCATTCCAGCACCAAAGCTCAAATTAAATTTTAAATATTCAGAAACCACATCAATTATGAAATTGAATTGTTGTGTATTATTAATTTATATTTTAATTAAAATTTGATGCAATGCCAGGTAAACCGTATAACTGTACTGTTGGTACTACTGTAGAGTATCTATCTACTATAACGACAATATTTTATATAAAATTAATAATTATTGAATAAATATCAGTTTACAACCATATAAAGTTTAAATAATTAGAGTTTTTTTTTTTAATAAACTTTACTTTAATAAAAACAAAACGGTATAAGATATCAATAAAATTTTTGTTTTTTAATTTTAGATATTGGATCATGGTATTTTTTATTGAACATTGATTTCATGTAAATCAAAAATTCCTAGAGGCAACAAAAAAGGCAATGTTACTTTCAAACAAGTGAAAACAAACAATTGACTGAGTTAATTGTTGAAATACCATGCATAGTCAGTGTTGATTTCTTTATCACATTACACATACAAACATGTGACACATACATAACTAATAAAGTATAGTACATATGTAAATGACTTTATAGGTTTCTGCATTACCGACCGACATTTAGTGTATAGTTTGTACACATATTATAAAATTTCCGCCTAATTGGCGCCCTCACGGGTAAACAGTGATGTTTACGAAAAAATGTTTCAAACAAAAGTTGTTTAATTTTTGATAAGGAACATTTTTTACATTTAAACTTTTGTTCTATCTCTAACGGTTTATAAGATAGGTCCTACGGACCCAAGACCCAATTGACCTATGATGCTCATTTACGAACTTGACCTCACTTTTTACGTCCTGAGTACGCTGTAAAAATTTCAGCTCGATATCTTTTTTCGTTTTTGAGTTATCGTGTCCACAGACGGACGGACGGACGGACAACCGGAAATGGACTAATTAGGTGATTCTATGAACACCTATGACAAAATTTTTTTCCTAGCATCATTATTTTTAAGCGTTACAAACTTGGGACTAAACTTAATATACTATGTATATTTCATATATGCATGGTATAAAAACGATCTTCGATTACAGTTCCACAACACAAACATACATCAGACTATATGTGAACGAAATTCATGAATATGTGGGTATGGCCACCGTAGAAATTTATGCATATACGCTATTTCAGGAAAAAATCAAAGAATCTCATTTTTACTTTAATGGCTTCGTGAATAAGCAAAATTTTCTCGCCGAAGTTAAGAATGATGTTGATTAATCATATTTACATCCAAAAAAATAACAGTTGAATGTGGTTTAAAATTGTTAATGGACAATTCGACCTTGCTTGTTCAAAACAGCAATTATAAATATTCGACAAGTTTTTGAATTATTTCTGAGGATCGCATATCGGAATTTTGACTTCGGAATCGTAATCAGCGACCCATAAAACTCTCGAATGTACTTTTTTGGACAATTTTGTTGGATTTTTGAGTATTGCTGTTTTGTTCCAGCACAGGGTAAACTACCCCAGGAGGGGGCGGAAGAGTATACTGAAATTCTGACTTCGGAATCATGATCAGTAACTCCAAAAGTCTTTGAAAACAAATTTTGGGTTCATTTGTAGAATATTTACTACATGTATCGACCAGCAGGATGCACTCCCTACTGGTTTGAACCTGCAGGGGATTACATACACCAGAAGGCGGTAGTATATTCGAATTCTGACTTCGGAATCATGATCTTAAAAACTCCGTTTGTACTTTTCTTGCTCATTTTGTTGAAAATTTATATAATTCTGCTGTTTTGTACCCACGGGGGGTCGATTATCCCAGGAAGAGGGATTATACCGAAATTTTGGTTTTGAAGTCGTGATCAGCGACCTCAAAAGCTCCAAAGTGTACTTTTTCGGCCCATTTTGTCGGATATTTGCATAATGTTGCTGTTTTGGACTAGCAGAGAGCGAATTACTCCAAGAGTGGTATTATATCGGAATTCTGACTTTGGAATCGTGACCAACAACCATCAAAGCCTCCGGAGATACCTTTTTGGCTTATTTTGTTGAATATTTTCAAAACTTTCAAAAATTACCCCAGATTTGAATTTCAATAGGTGTATTTTTGGGCAATAGCATTGACGAAACTTTCATTTATGCACCTTCGAGAATATTCAAAAAAAAAACTGTCCCAATAGTTTGAGGTACAAAAAATTTCTCATTTGACACTTTTTTCGTCAAAAATGATTCCTCTAAAAATACTATGTCAAACAATTTAAGATGGCTTCCAGAAACCAGTCAAATACCCCATTTGTAGATGGAGGTCCTATGACGTTCATTCCACATTTTTTTTCTATTGATTATTATATTTTGTATTTTAATAAAAACAAAATGTTTATGATAATAAAAAAAAAAAAAATTATTATTTTAATATCCTCTGTCATATTATTAAAATATTATAAACTTTATTTTTCGTCATATTCCAATGAAAAAAAAATTATTAATTTAAATTCAGTAAACTGAAAAGTCTATAATTATTTCCTTTTTTTTTATATTTGAAAAAAAATTAATAATCCAATTGCATTTTTATTGTAAATTTGTTTTTTTTATTATGAACATGATTAAATTATAAATGTGTTATTTTATTAAATAAAAAATTAATTGCCAGCATTTTCATTCGTAATTTAACGTAACTCAACAAGTGGGAAAATTGTCAACTGTAATAAATCTCTTTATAGAGACTTAAAAGTCATCAAGCAATTTCTGGAATAGTAGAGAACTTTTGTCTCTAAACAACTGTTGTAGAGTTTTATGGAGTCTAATAGCGCATTTTAAAAATTTTCTTCACCCGTATCTCTAAGATGTTTTTTAGTTTTAACAGGTCCGTAACTGGGTCGTGGTAAAGGAGGCACCCGCCTCCGGCGCAACAAAAACGAGTCGCAAAATAAAAAGTATGTTTTAAACGTTAAACCAAAAGTTAGTATCATATCAATATTAAAATCATGTTAAAAGCGCTCCTTAATTTACAATACTATAAACATCATAATCTGATTGCAAAATTAAATTTTTTCAATTCTGATGACGTCATTAAGTTGAAAAATTCGATTTTTTTGATAACGCAGGCAAATTTGAGCCGATCTTATTGTAATTTTTTTTGAAACCCACTAATTTTGGGTCATTCTTTTCAGCGGTGATATCAGTTTTTCGCTAGCTATTACTTATGCACTTAATTCCGGGACTATGACTCCACATTCTTAAAACCTAATATAGCTAGGTTTATTTTGATCACAAATTTGGAAAGTATGGCCCAAATTTTGTAGAATTACATACTTGGTTTATCAAAATTGGATAAAATTTTGATGTGATAGAGCAAAATTAAATTTTTTGGATTCTGATGACGCCATAAAGTTCAAATTTTCGATTTTCTTCATAACACAAGCAAATTTAATCCGATCTTATTCTAACTTTTTTTTGAAACGCACTAATTTTGTGTCATTCTTTTCAGCTATGATGTCAGTTTTTCGCTGCATACATCCTTGCCAATCTTTAACAATCTTTAACGTACATCCTTAACCGAAAAATTTTGTTGTCCTTTCCTCAAACACCCCTATTATTACACGCCGTTTTCTGCAATCTTTTTCAGAATATCGTGTTATTCATGTTATGGAATAATTGGCGTAAATCTGCGATCGCTCTTTCCTTTTATAGATTTCTGAATACGGAGAAGTTTAAAATTAAAGATCAATAAATTTGTATTAAAAATAAAAATGGTAGCAATACAAAATAATATATAATTTAATAAATAAGTGCTTCAAATCCACAACTAATCACATACTTATTTCGAGAATAATGTTAACGAATATGTCGTCTGTCGTATATTATAGATCTTTATACACAGTATTATAATAACATATCATATAACGCACGCAAAAAAAATAAATAAATACATAAAAAAAACCTCAATCATGTGGTTTTGGTTATAAAACTAACAATAGTAATGTATAAAGCTTCTACACATGCATTTTGAACGTGTCTGTACACACAGATTGTATTTCCGAAAACTGTTTATAGAAAAGTATCCTATCATAGATAATAATTAGTCCAAAAACTATCTGCTTTGAAAAAAATAAAAATAAAATAATAACAATCTAATCCCGAAGTTGGCCGTTTCATATTGAAATAAAGCAAAAATACTCTCAAACAATTTCCTAATGATTGGAACAAGTACAGCTAAATATTTGCACTTACAATAGAATGGGAATGAATTTAAAATATGAATTCATTGATACAAAATCACTAAAGTTAAATAATCAAAATCATTACTTCTATGAGAGAGATTGATTTTAGTTTAAGTCATGCATTTTATTGAAGAAAAATAAAATTGTACTCGGTTGTACTTTTTTTTTTTATATAAGGAGCAATATTATCGAAAATGTATGTGTTCATTCAACATTTGATTATCCCAACATGTTTCATTTCGAATTTTTGTTTAATTAGATGAAAAGCTTCCATCAGATTTTTATCAAATAATTGTGTCCAATGAGCCTTAAAGCTTATAAAAAACATACTGTATACAACCCTACTTGTGCTATATAATTGTGAAAATTATGTCTCTAAACTAGATTATACTTTATAATCGTTAACAATGTTTAGATAATATGAAAAAAAAATATCGTTGTATAACCAGTAAGTATATCGTAATTATATTTCAATTACATATTTACACATGTAGCTATTAAAGTCGTTTACATGTAAATGGAACAATTGTTACTTTTCTCTATAAAGAAAGCATTCTAACCCAGAAAAATTTCCATAGTGTGATTCCATACCATCATTCAAGAAGGATGTCGTATCAGTGCATTTGATGACTGAGCTAAAAGTTTTTAAGATACGGATCACAATCGGTCCAAATATTGCGATATCTCAGAAACTCTGCATCCAATCATTAAAGTAACCTAATTTTTACACTTTTTGGGATCAAAATTACCCCATCCACTAAGTTTCATCAAAATTTTTTTTCTTCTGTCTCCAATTTCGATAAAACTCATTATATATGGTAATTTCGACCCAAAAAGTACAAAAAACGGGTGCATTTGATGACTGATCGAATAGTTTTTGAGATACGGACTAAAATCGATAAAATGATTGCGATATCCCAGAAACTCTGCATTCAATCATTGAATTTATGAGATTTTTATACTTTTTGGATCAAAATTACCCCATCCACTGAGTTTTATCAAATATCAAACCAAATTTTTTTTGCGTTTTTCTCGATTTTTTCAAAGGGGTACCCCTATAAAATATTGCAAGAATTGCAATAAAATTTTTTTTAAATCTAATTTCGATAAAATTTAGTATATAAGGTAATATTGACCCAAAAATTACCAAAATCGATTGCATTTGATGACTGATCGGATAATTTTTTAGATACGGATTAAATCGAAACAAACATTGCGTTATCTCCATTTTCGATTTATAAAGAAGCATTCATATCATACTGCTTGGGAGAGGAATGATTATTTTTTTAATATGTAATATATCTTTTATAAGTAATGTTTATTAAAAAAAACCTTGCTAACATTATAAAATACGTTGATCTATATTTGCCTATAAAATTATTAACATGGGTTTATCATATACGAAATTCACATCCAGTTTTTAATCCCTTAGAGGATGAATTTACAAACATCCCTTTTTAGTGCTCATTAACGTCATTCAAGGAACGTGTGTACAAAATTCTTCTAGACCCAGCGCAGCGGTTTGAGCTGAGCTTCATCTTGAATTTTTATATACATTGATTATTCGAAAAGTTGATGTCATGGATCATAAGAATCGCGATCAGATATACACTTGGCTCACAATAAAGAGTATTCGCCAACAGCTAACTACCTTAAGCAACCGATTAGAAAGCATACTATTAGAAAACCACTATAGTATACACATTATAACTAGAGCTATAGATAATATTATAATAATTTGTATATGATTTAAGTTCGAACTTACACAACTGTTCCAATATTTACAACACAAGTGCAGCAGCAAGCAGTATAACCATTATATAATACATGATGCATCGTAATTAAAGTTTTTTCACCTTTATAATAACACTTATTTACGAGGTAGATACGTATACATTTATGTAATACACATTACACTATTACACATTACACTATATATACCTATATTGTATAAATAAGCTTATGACTTAATTATCATGTATATTGTATACTCAACGTACATATAGCAACGATTTTACAAACACTTACAAGTTTGTTATTAAATTTCACATATATACAGAGTTGTTCAATTAGACGTTACCAACTAAAAATACTCATATAGCTTCTTTTTAGACAAATGTTTTTTCCATTTTATTGGTAACATGTTTTTGGAAGTATGTTCCTCATGGCACGTTTGACGGATAAAGTGTAAATGTTAAAGTCCCCCGATGATAGTTATTGACGCGTTCTGCACATGCATAAAATATTTCGCGCGTTTAAATAAATATTCTTTAATTTTCTGAGTACGAATTTGAATTGGTGAATAATTCTAGAACAAAAATAACAAGTGAAATTTACAACATATAAAAAAACCCCCGACAAATTTTCGGGTATGGAACCTTAAACTCGCACTTGAAACATATATAAGAACAGCCTCCATTAAATAACCTTTCCCTTAAAGTATATATTTTGAAGATTTTTTTTTTTCGAATATGGAACGCTAAACTTGCGCTTGAAACATAGCTTAGAACACTTTCCGTTAAATTAAATTTCAAACGAAACCAAAAAAATTAAAATCAGCTCATCCGTTTAGGCACTACGATGCCACAGACAGACAAACAGACACACACACATAGTGGTCAAACTTATAACACTACGTTTTTTAGTCCGGAGGTTAAAAATAAGCATATTCATTATTTATACAGCATTTGTTTATTGAACTAATTCTAAAAGTGACGATTTTATATAGAAAATAAATATACTTATAGGTTATGTACTAGTAAGAATGCTTTCAATATTTACCATGTACATATTTTCCATTTAGTAAATTTGAACTGTTGTAATCAGCCTTTATAATAAAGACGGAAACATTATAAGCATTATAATACTTGGAAAAGCATCTTTGAAATTAAAACTATGAAGATAACTGTAGAGATTTTACCGTTGTAGCTACATGAAAACATGTAAAATTTACTACGAAAAAGTTGTTATGCTGAGTTATAGATAATAGTTAAGAATATTGAGAAATATGTCATACGGAAAGTGGTAGTGTACAAATTGAGAAGACGATTTTTACTATGATTGGATATTTAAGATTCTTATAGTGTTATTAACCTACCATAAAATAGGGTACGACTAACATTAAGGGCTTTACATAAAGAATTCTAAACGCGAACTCACATTTTTCTTCTGTAGTTTCTCTCATTTACCACTTAATCCATTCAAAGGTTCGGGCTATGACAACGAAAATAAAGTATTCTTAGTGTCACAAAAAATACAAAGATTACATAAAACTCCCATTTTTCTTCTGTAGTTTCTCTCATTTA
Organism: Chrysoperla carnea; assembly: GCF_905475395.1. Lineage (NCBI taxonomy): Eukaryota > Metazoa > Arthropoda > Insecta > Neuroptera > Chrysopidae > Chrysoperla > Chrysoperla carnea. The sequence continues at coordinate 133,413,391 of NC_058337.1, forward strand.
CCACTTAATCCATTCAAAGGTTCGGGCTATGACAACGAAAATAAAGTATTCTTAGTGTAAAAAAAAGTACAAAGATTACATAATACTATATGTAATCCGTGCATTTTTTGAGACACTGAGATATGAATGAGAAGATGAACCGAGTGTTTTACATATTAACCACCCTCTTGAATAACTCTATCTATTAAAAAAACCACATCAAAATCCGTTGCGTAGTTTTAAAGATCTAAGCATACAAATGGACAGGCAGACATCGGGAAGCGACTTAATTTTATACTATGTAGTGATTTAAACTATTAAAAAAGAATTTTATTGAAGACAAAAGTAGTTAGCTAAAGCTGTTAATTATAAGAATGTTAATTATAATTTAAGCATGAGATTTCGTGATATATATGGTTTCACCTTAGATATATTTGTGTGTCTGCGAGTAGGTATTACATGTCAATTTATAAAGGTTTTGTAAATAAGTAAAGTAGTAATCAATATTGTCTCGTTTTCATAAACATAGAATATCAAAATGTTAATCATCATAAAATATTTCCACATAGTAGTTATATTCAATAATGTTTAATGTGTTTGTGTGTGTCTACATTGATGTTTACATGTATACATTGGCATGTTTACGGTTTGCATTTTTATAAACTGCATATACGCTTTATAGTCAAAAATATTAACTTCGGAAATTTTCAGACCTGTTTGTACACTTTTGTTAGTATAAGTCGTAGTCAGTAAAAAAAATTCGTAGTGCAGAAGCTGCGTTAGCTAAGCGAATTCCCTCAGAGATTGAAAAACAAACACATTTTTCCTTAAATTGAATATGGCATTTTTGTTTTTAAAGAATTTTTATTTCGAAAACTGAGCGTCTACAGAAAACATCATTTTATTGGTCGATTTTTCTCATTGACAAACTTGACCTTTCAATTACCAAAATCCTTCTTGATACCAAATTTTATTCAAATCGGACTTAAATTGCTACCGCTAGAGAGGGTACAGACACATAAATTTATAGATACATGTATTATATAAACATATATAATTTTAACGATGGTCATTTTTGACATCTATTAGGTAGGATCGATGAACATTTGAAGAAATTATTTCGAAATTCCATCATGAGTACAAAATCAATAGCTCCTGTTCCTTCGGAAATACACTAATAAAAAAATTGGGATTGAAATATGGTGAAAATACTTAAAATAAATTTAATTATTAAGATTATTTCTCTGCTCTTATATTTTCACTCTCAAAATCATTCCCATAATCAAATATTCTGTTTTTAATTAGAGAGTGCAAAAAATAAATTTATATAAAATTATGAGGAGGTTATGATTGATGACGAATGTGCAGAACGCATGAGCAAATCTCTCTTCATGCGGTTAAAAATTACCATGTAGCTAAAGCAAGTGCATGCGGTCTAAAGAATGTAATTCTGATTTGCAAGGTAGAAACTTGGTGGCGATTCGTCGGTTATTAACTTTCAGGTTCAAGACTCACCTTATCTCTTTTTAAAATCAATTAATAAACAAACATCCGAAATTCAGCTTTACTTAAGATAAACTCTCGAAAACGTTCCAGCTTTCGTATCATTATATTTTCTATATTCAGTTCTAAACAATACAGCCTGTATACCTTATAGATAGATATACAACGAATATTTGATAAGGACTTAATTAAAATTTCAAGTGTTTGAAAATATTAAATAAAATTGTGTGGTTTTGATACAACAGAATATATTTTTTGAAGTATTCACCACCTATTCGATTCTACAACCTTCCCCATCTCTCACACTCTTATACTTACATTAATATCATTATTATTTGTCGTTTGACAACAAATTCAACAACAAATTTTATTTATTTTGTTGTCAAGTATATAGGCAAAAAAATATATATTCAAGTGAGGAAGGAAAACCTCTAACCAAAACAAAAAAGTTTTTTTTGAGAGGGAAATTCTATGTTTTATTTTATCGATTTTATTTTAATTTTCTATATTGTTATTTGTTTGTTTCTGTTCGGTATAATTTGGTTGAAAATTTGATAAGAGATATGTTCTGAAATATTGATTGTTGAATACCAGTTTTTGTCAGGACACGCAATTTTCATTAGAAAGTAGAAAGATTTCACACTTTATAAACAAGCGGAAAAGTTTCCATAAAGATCTAAGGATCTTTTTTCGCACATGTAAACCCGTCGGCACTCTTATGAGCATTTTGCTCACGTATGATTTAATTTGAAGATTTTCTATCATTCAGATTTCTTTCAATCTTTCCAATGTTTTTAAAAATATTTTTTTCAAATCTTTCAGAAATTGAGAGAGTTTGCTTTTTTTCCAGGAAAAAAAAAATCATATATATTCTCTATTAAATAAGGAAATATAGATTGTTCCCTAGTACAATCCAACATGCCAATGGGCACGATATGATGTCATCTATGTACTTTGTATAAATATAAATTGATGAATAATTTTGATTAAGGATTCAGAAAATAAACCAAAAAAAAAACCAATGTAACAACCAAATTAGCAGTTTTATTTTAAGATTAATTAACATATTTTTAAATTAATTTAATCAATTTAGCAGAAGTAAAAAAAAAATCCTTTCTTAAATACTCATGTTCTGAAAATATATTAGTATATTATGCAACTGGTGCGATAAATTGTCAATTTCAAACTAAAACAGAGTCAGAATAGTATACGCTTTTTTTCTTTACGAAAGTAAACGGCTCACTAAGATTATAATTCCCTTTTTGAAGCATTTTGCCGTAAAAAAAGTGTACAAACGGAGAGCTAAGTTTATATGAGTGACGTGAAAACAATAATCAAGTTTAATGAAAAAATACTTCACCTTATACTTGGGAACTAAGGTCTAAGTCAGTCTCACCACAAGACCCATATACTTTTCATTTTATTATAAAAAAAATAATTTGGTGAAGTACGAGACGAACTTGCACCATAAGGGCTCCATACCTTTAAAAACAATCAAACAGAAAAAAGACGGAGGCCTAACCCCGCACTAGATCGGCTTTTCTATTATAAAATACTATGGACTTTTATTTAAATACTTTTGTAAAAGAAAAAAACAATTGTAGAGCCATCTATAAATATAGACAAAAAATATCGTTGGAAATCAATCATTCAAACCAGCAAAAAATTCAAAGCAAATTTGAGTAAAAAAGTAAACGCTACATTTATAATGTGTGAAGATACGATAAGAACGTTCCTACCGAGTGTCCCGCGGCACCTCTCGTTCTTTTACAAGCTAGAGGCTATTCAAATATTTTAATTTTTCCGGTTTTTCACTAATTTATAATTTTTTTGGAGTCTTATAGTACGTATTGCTTGTTAACGACTATTGCTTATCATTAACGACCGCAATTACAGATCATTTCAATGTGTGGTTATGAAAAAATTTTAACCTTAATTGCATCAAATTTATTAATCTTTTTCCGACGGAAATCAGTGCGCAAAAGAGACTACTTATCCAGCACGAGTGAAGAAAAACAATAATTAAATTGTCTGATTAAAAAACATCTCATCAAATCTACAAGACATAATAGCAGAAAACAGACACAAAGCCTTCAAAAGCTTAATAATAATATTTTTTAACTTTTAATGAAGATGATTATGTCCTAATTATTATGATAATTATACCTACTTCGTCATTCATATTCATGCATTCATTAGAGTTAGACAACTGAAAAATCATCATATTATCCGGAATTAAATTTCTCTAGTCTACTACACATTAGTAAAGTTGAAAATTAAAAAAAAAAAGTTAAAAGATTTAAAAGATAGAACAAACAAAAATGTTTGGGGTGAATTTCACCATAATACTTCTATGTATACAATACATAAATGAAAATTACAACCTTAGTTTGAACTTCGAAAATTAAAGAAAAAAAAAATTGTTAAATATTAAATTTTACACATTTCACGCGCGGGATTATAGGTTATAGGACTTATTGGCAAAATCATTAATGACTTAAGAAATCCATATGGCACTCATAATAAGCTTTAAATCTTTAAAAAAAAGCAGCTATAAGATAAGTTCAAGTTAAATTAATCTATTTTCATCGTCAGTTTCCAATTTTTTTTAAATACGGAACATCTTCAAACTGAGTAGCCTAAACTTCACCTATAATACATCATCTGTATTTAAATGTTTACATAAGAAAACAAATCATTGATATCAATACTTGTCAACTCTGAATCAATACAAAATTATTGATATACAAGTCTAAGATGGACGGATAAACTAGCCTTTAAAACTAAACCTTAAAAAATTATATATACAATTTAGATTACAACAAATCAGTTGTAAACGACATAAAATGGAATGCTTTATCTTTTCCTGAATAGAAACGTACGCGGATAAAATTAGCCCAATTCGTTGATCTCTGGGATTTTACCCAGATAGTTAAAAAAAAGTTTTTGACATGATTTGGGCATAGGTTTGGATTGTGGGATGCCCAGTTTCGCTGTGGAGAGATTCAACCGGATATCGCAGAGGTTTTTAATTTTTTACTTTTGCAAGCTGCGAAGGTGCAAGGTTCGACCAGACTGGGATGGGAGTGAATGTGGTGAGTATGGGCCGGATACATGCCTTATAAAGTTGATGCTTCAAACGTTCGTCCAGCTTACTTTTACAGCTGAGTATAGTCCGGCAAAGGATGCGTTTTCGAGTTGAATATTCTTTATAAGACAGTTTGTTCATACAATTGAACAGTATTTTGTAAATTACTTTGATTTCATATTAAAACCCATTTCTTTATTCAACGCCAGCAGAAAGCTAGTTTGAACGTGTTATCGTAGTTCTTTTCTGGGCGAAAGTTTTCTTCGAGAGTTCACAAATGAGACAAAATTTCTATCGATTGAAAGATACCTCTAAAATTTCTTGAAACATACTTGACAATTTCTTCGACAAACGTGAAATAAATATACTTAAAAATTCTTTCGACAACTTACAGTTTGAAAATGTAGGACATATTAAATCTGTCTTAAATACATGTTTTCTAGTTTGTTATATACATAGATGTCAAAAAAAGCTGTTATCCAAATCCGTAAATGTAAAACTATGTTAAATCCACTTCAGTTTCACATGGCAGCATATTTGTCGTTTATGAAAATAACACAAACATGACAAACGAGTAGTAACTAACACTCGCACGGAATGTTACTATTGCTTGAAATATTCTGTTTATGGTACAACACATTACCTAAAAGATTTTTCTGTTATTATCATTTTTCTTCTCTCTTTACCAAAATTTGTACCGGGTGATTCTAAATTTTGAGTGATCTTTTCAAATTTAAATTTATAGGACTCTTTTTTGGTAAAATACCTATGGAATATCTAAGCTTTTAACGGCCGTCAGAACTTGGCTCAACCGTAATCTTAAGGTGCACGATGAGAGATTTTCTCATGCGTTCTATACTTGCGCCAAATTTTACGCTTGTTAAATATTCTTTAACTTTGTAAATCATAACCTCTACATTATTTTATATAAATTGATTATTAAATGCACTAGCTAATAAAAATAAGTTTGATTACGTGATTATTGAATGATGTATGAGAACGAAAATATTAGATCAGAAAACCAAAATTAAATTCATTTTAACTAATTATAAGTTTTTTTTTTTTTTAATTTTACTGAGTACGACTTATATTTAACTAACGAAAATACACGAACAAGTCCGAAAATTTACTAAAGTTAATATATTTTGCTCTAATTCTCGTGATGAAGAAAATTCTCACAATTTCTGAAGTATCGATTCAATTACCTCCCCCCTTACCAGGCTTTGAATACGACCCAATTACACCTCCATACTATAAATCCCCTTCAAATAGTTAATTATTGTAGATGTTAACGTGAGCTTTGAACATGTGGGTTCATGTCAGATCCATTATTCCATGAAAAAGTTGATTTACGACTTTTTGAGATGAGCAATATTGATTCTTTGGAGCTAAGAATATGGAGCATTGTTCATTAATCATGTTTACACCCACAAAAATTAACCTTTTGATGTGATTTGTGGCATAGAAATGCATGTAACAAATATTTTTTGCAAAAAATAGTCTTTTTGTTACTTTGGCTAAGCGTTAATTTTTATATAAAATACTTTGACCTGAAATGCCGAAAACTAAAACTTAAAATCGTATTGATGGTATCTCTACCGTTTTACTTTTATTTTAAAATAAATAGTATAAATTCAATTTGATCACCCTATAGAATATACGAAACACCCGGTTTTAAAACTATAAACCTAGTTTATGCAGTAAGTAAGTAAAGTAAGTAAGGTATCCATTCGCATGTTATCCAACATAGAATTTCATTCCCCAAAGATTTATTAGTTATGAGTTTTGTTGTAATTACTAGATACTAATTTTAAATGGCTCTCTATAGTGATATTTCGTATAAATCTAAGTGTATTATGACATTTTTAGAAAATCATTTTTTATTTTTTATTATAGCTTAATAGGTACCACCTATTTTTTTCCTTTCTAAAAGTTTAACAAAAATATAAAATAGTTAAATACTTCAATGCGGTATTTTTTTGTACGAATGAATTTTTTATTCGAATTATATGCAAAGACAAAATGTGCAATTCTCAGAAATAACATGTTTAAACTGAGTTACCAATATTGAAAATAGGATTGTAAAACACGAACAAGTTTCCACAAAAAACTTAATTTTAGTTTCGAATGAAAAATATATCTACTAGTAAATGTTTAAAAAGAAAGTGCACTTTTGGTGGACTTAGTCCTTAAAAAGTCTACCAATACTAAGTGAAGGAGATATTACGAGATCTGTCATATTTATATTATGGGTTCGAAATTTTTGTTAACCCGTCAACTAACAATTAATAAATTTCGTTTTTTTTTTTCATAATACAAGAAAATTCATCTTTGGATACTGAGAACTCTTTTTCGACATTGAATTTAGCAAGGAGTTCCATAGTCCCCTCACATATTGGATTACAGGTTCAAACTTGTTTTTAATATCGGATACAAGTTGAAATCGAGCTTAAAATCTTATTAGTGTAGGAGGAATCGGCGCATGAGTACCGAAAACTATTCCACCTCAATTTTTTTATGCGATCCTCTTCAAATTGCCCTCCTTATGATATAAATGGATGTTGCCAGGGCGCAACCCGGTGCCATATTGTTTAAACCGAAATTGTTTAAACAATTGCAAGGAATTGTTATTTTTCAACCGGACAAATTTTTTTTATATTCTTTATTGAAATACCAATAAAAAAGGTCCTTTGACTTTTCACGATAAAGTTAATATTTTTAAAGATATGAATTTTTAAAGTTTCGAAAAATCTCAAATTTGGGTACTTTCGACCCATGAAAAATATATTTAAAAAAAAAAACATAATGTCTAAGTAATATTTTTTTTAATTCTTTATACAATTGTTAATAATATTGTTAAAAGAGATTTTAAAAAATTTCATTGTTTATATCTTTTTTTTAATTGTTAATTCCGCGCACTCACAGGTATGCGTTGCGTCGGCTTCTATGTGTCTTGAATCATTATTTATCAATTATCTTAAAAACTATCAACTTTATCAAGATTGTTAAAGAGAGCAATGTTATTAATAATTAAATTGTCTACAATTTGTTTTAAATAAATTTTTTTCTGAAATCAATTTTTCAAAAGTTATTTAAGCATAAATCGAAACATGTAATTAAAATTACTTTTTCATCAGTTTATATTACTTTTTTGTGTTTGTATTTTGTTTTGTTATATATAAATTTTCAAAACTCTATCCGGAATTATGAGGAGATTCTTGTCCGGCTTACCCGTCTCTCTGGATCTGATTCTAGTAGATATTTTTTTAAACTCAAAATACAATAAAATACAGGAAATATTCGTTAATTTTAGTTTTAAAAAAATGTCTAAGGATATTTTATTGTTTGTAAAAAAAAACAGAAAACTTTGAATTCCTTAAAGGCATCTGTAATATATTTCAAGTGGAAATACATTCACTATAAACACATCAAACTTTATATATTTTATTGAAGTTGTCTTTGATAAATGGTCCTTTTGTATTATACAACCAAAAACAACCGAAAGGTATCCCAAAAACCCTTTTTGAACGTTATCAAACATATACAGGGTGTCCAACTAAGTCGGTATAATATGAGAAACTTATTTTTTATTTGTTATATGAAAAAAAGTTATTTTTCATACAAAGTTCTGCATGGTCAAGAACGCAATATGAAATAATCGAATTCTTTCGGTATTCTTGTACGAGGTATTATCGAAAAATGTAGATTTTTCTTGAGAGTAAAGTATCTTTATTTTTTACACTTTCGATGAAATTTAGTTAGAAAATTGATCCTAGTTGAAAACTACGTTCAAATGTACAATATTATCCCTCTACCATGAAAAAACAGATTTTGTAATTTTACTTATTATTTTTGTTTAATAGCATCGATATTTTTTGTCAACAGTTCGGGGTTTAGACAAATTTTAATTCTACCCAGATTCTATTAAAGGTAGAACTAGAATCAATAAAGATAGAAATGTTACGAATGCAAGAAATTTCTGATTATTTTATTTTGCGTTCTACGCTATGCAGAACTTTTTATCAAGAATAAGTTTTTGTGATAAATCAAATAATAAAAACATCATTCCATATGACGCCAAATAATTGTACACACTGTATATTAGGTATTTGGTTGTATTTGTGTGTTCTTTGAATGATCACATCCAGTTTCTTTACAGATAGCTGGACATAAAATTAGAGCTTAAATTATTTGAAAATATTTAATTACCATGGGCAAAACCTTGTTGAGAAATCAATCGTGCATTCACAGTCTTAAAACAATAAGATTATTTATACGGTGTGTATTTTTATAAACTGCCTATATGCTTTTAAAATGCAGCTTCTATCATTCTTGCCATAATTATTTAGATTTTTAAAAATTAAATTCTATTTTCATCAAAACCTTGAAGAAAGTGAAGAATGTAGAAAGAGTTAATAAAAGTTTTCGTCATTTCTTCAAAATATTCGTCCCAGAAGTTTTTGATTCCAGGATCATTTTGAATTGTAACATTTATGAAAGTATCTTTGGGAAGGTAGCGTTTTAAGTATCAAACTGCTATCGGTACTTTTCATAAAGAAGTTGCGGTTTCCACATTATTGATGTACCAAATCTACCGAAGAGTTGATTCCGGTTTAACTAATATGTGTTATGTGTAGAATTTTCTAAACCATGGCCTGGACATTGATTCTTTGACACTATTATTGTCTAAATACAACTTATGTGGCTTGCACAACCTCATCAGCGAGCGAAATCATATACTTGGATATCGAAAAATGAAAATCGATCAACCGTCTTCTTCAGCTGAAGACTACAGTGATAAAGACTTAAATCGATGAGATTTAATGATATTTTAACAAAAATATTTTTCGCAAAATTCAAATGGTTGTTACTTGAAACAAGTAAAGAATTCATTAAAAATTTTCTCGTCTACAACTTTTTGTTTCAAACAAAGCTTGTTAGCTTTTCGAGTAATTGATCAAAAGCCAAAAAGAAGAACATTTGATTCTCAACCAGATATGGCGGTGACTAATCTGGAGGGGTATCCGCACGAATTTTTTCGGATTTTAGCCCCATAAAAGAGGGGAGGTTTCATACAAAATTTTTTTGCCTATAGGAAGAAAATCCGAAATTTTTATTCTAAATATTTCATAAATTCAACAGATTTTGGCATGAAGATATTCTTAGCAAACAAAATATGATAAGTTCACGTTCAGGAGGAAAGCTGCGCTGACCTAATCCATGGATACCCGTTTTTCTTAAATTGGAAATACGCCTTTAGAATAAATGAGCGACATTAAGTGGATATTCGTCCAACACAGATCATATTAATTAAACCAAAAATATGTCGTGATCACAAACAAAACAATAATTTTGTAAAATTATTGTGGTTGCAATCACATTTATATTTTGTCACATCGTTATAGTATTATATATTTATTAATAATAAATTTTCACCACCGAAAACTACTAGAATAGAGTATAATATTTCAAAAACTATATTTTAACAAATAATTGTTCATTACATCTCTACTATTCAATGAAACCGTGAGCCCATTCTCAAGCGAAATTTCTATGATTCTTATTTTTTTTTCTTTATAACATAAAACTTATCTTCATGAATCCTTCAAATGGCTTCCAATAGGTAAGATTAGGTTAGGTTTTAGTGAATGGACACAAAGGATATATTTAGATCATATGGCCCATTAAGATACCATCCTCCGGCTGATAATTTCAACTTCTCCATTATTTAAGAGGCTGAATACACCATGAACAACTTCACCCAATCAAATCTATTAATTATATTAATTTTCTTTTCTGCTACGCAAAGCAAACCGCGTACGGTATTGGTTACGGATTAACCCGTCAGAACCTGTGCCAACCGTTCGGTAATCATTACTCGCGCGAAGAAAGATTTGCACATGCGTAAAATATTTCACGCTTTTAACCAACTGAGCCACAAAGGTTAGCAAAGAATAAAAATCATATAAAAATTTCGCTTCATAATGAGCACACAGTCTTTTTACATTAAAATTGATCTACACTGACTAGTACAATTGAATTAAAAGAGAGATGTGGGTGATGTTCGTTGGTATTTGTAGGTATATGTAGACTAAACAATATTTATACATATTTATAGGGATTCTTGCTATTACCAAGAATATATATTGTATATGATTTCTTTCCTGTTTTAAGCTATCTATTTCTAAAACCACTAGTTTTACACAAAAAATATGTTGTTTTTAAAGTCATAAAGATTTTAAAAAATTTGAGGACCATTGGCCGCCTGCTATATATTTACAAAATCGTCGACATTTAACACGTAGAGGATAGAAATTCACACTATTCTGGAAACATTTTTCTAAAATTAAGCGTTCGCGTTTTTGATTTAGAAAATAACTTTGCAAGAAAAAAAAACAAAAAAATAGGATGTAATTGACTGTTTAGTTTACAAAAGAACGAATACATTCAGAAGTGAATTGTACAAGCGGCAACGTTGTTCAATTTATTCTGTGTGTTTTTACCAGGAGAAGCTTGACCCCATTGTGTACACAGATGAGAAATGTATGATTATAATCGTTGTAGTGTTGACAGATTAGCTGAAGTTGATTTTTGAATACAACTACAATTTAAAGAACTATATTTTTTTTCATCTCTCTAGATATGAAGTGCTCTTTTATGTCGTTAGAAACACCTTCAGATGTATCACGTATAATCCTTACTCTATATTTTTTCTCATCTCTAGATATGAAGTGCTCTTTTATGGCGTTAGAAACATCTTCAGATGTATCACGTATAATCCTTACTTATTGCAAATATTGAACGTCTAGGCAAAATAGACATTTGATTTGTTTAATTCTGAAACAGTGGATTCTCAACGTGAAGTGTTTATTTTTTAGAAAAGATTTGGTATTTTGAGAATACGAATATCAAAAATTATTTTCTAAAAATTAAAATCTAAAAATTTTCGTTAAAAAACTGGTTTGAGAATTGAACGAAAATAAACTAATAACAAAATTTCTAATTTGCTTGGTCTATAAAATAAGATTCACTATTTTTCAAACTCTCTGTATTTTATATATATAAATATATAGTTTATATGTATGTTTGTACATTTGATGATAGATATTTTAATATAAATACAATTTAAACAACAATAGAATAGAAGTGGATGACATATTATATAATATTTATTTATATAAATATAATATCTATTTTCTTCTACCAACTAACTAACACTCTAAATATGAATTGTTTTAAATTATTATATTCTATTAAAATTTGTACATCCAAACTAATATTATAAATGTGAAAGTAACTATGTATGTCTGTTTGTCTGTGTGTATCATGTTTCCACTCGAACACTACTAGAAGGAGTATTATGAAACTTTGCAATATTAAAGATTATATATGTGAATAGGAAATTATTTTTATTTCTATATTGCCACTATTTCCGTCCTACCCGAAATGGGTAAATTACCCCTAGAACTGTACGTATTTCTTTCATTCACGCTAGAATATTGGGATTTTTCCACTTGACCACTTGACGTGAAAAACGACGGGTAAACAGGGACACAAGTCGGAGAAAAAAATTTTTTAAATTGCTTAAAAAAAAAAAAAAAAAAAAACTCTTTAAAGTTCGTTCGCTGTTAGAGAATCAGACAAAATTCGAACGGTCTAAACCCGTTAGAAAGAATGAATGACGGTAAACCGCAATTCTATTGGTTCACTCAAATTTGTGTTCAGGCACAATATAAATACCAACTTAAGCATATTGTTTGGTCGGGTTCAGTTGGTTGCTTGGCTTTGTATGTATTAATACGTTCGATACGTACTTTTCAAGAGCTTGAAAAGATAGGGTATAAAATATTTAAGTGTCGAGTATTTTTTTCAGGGATTCAATAAGAGATCGGACTGAACTTTTTCACTCAATCACTTCAGATGAAGAATTCTCACTTCACGAATAGAAAAGTGAGGTTGGTTATCAAAAATCTGTACTAGTATGCTAGATATGAACAGAATATACCCACCAATGACGTCATACATAAGTATGGTCAGAGAGATTACATTTAAAGCTCTGTTTTGCTAACAAAAGATGGGTAATCTTTGAATGAAATCTTTGATTGCTTTAATTTCTTCATTTTTTCAACAATTTTAATTTCACTTACAAATTTTGTCATGGTATCAAGTTTAGTTTTACTTTTTTATGGGTAATATGGCTAATTTGACGTGAGGATTATCCCCTCTTATATCTCTCTTTTTCTTCTCGATACGCTATTTGAGACATTAATGGATTAAATCATTGATATAATCCTTTTCTTTCAAACGGATCTAAGAACACTCTATATTTAAAACCGATTATTGTACCTTTCATTATAATAACAATAATACTTACTTGTATCAGAAAGATAAATAATATTTAGACAAAATACCTTGGCAAATAACTGTATTCACACATACACATCTCTTTAATTAATGGATATATTATTGTATTATCATATACCTTTACTCTCTACATACCCTCAGTGATAGTTTTATTCAAAAACAAAGTTTTACTGTACTTATATATATTGTAGTTATAATCATAATAATAATAATAAACGTAATATACTTAAACACTATTATATTATATTTTGAAACAATAGCTGATGAATATTATTATTTAAACTTAAATTAAATCATTCATCCATATCCTTTTTAGCTGCCATAATATGTTAGGATTGCAATATAATATATATACACTATCGTTAAAAAGTTTTGATACACTTTTTATAACCTATATTAAAGTGTAGGTGCAAGTTTTAACGCTTGGAAATATAAATGCTACAATCATTTGGTATACATGGTCATACATGTCAATTTACAAAATTTAAAAACCCCCGACAAATACGATTTATTCCTAGTAAACCGATTTTTGTAAACTTAAATAAAATGCTCTCAATCAAGTCGGTTCGACCGTTTAAGGGCTACGATGCCACTGAGAAACACACAGACGTACAGATAAACACTTTAAAATTATGATACTCCTTCTAAAATCAATATCAAAGTGATGACAAAGGGCATCAGATGAAATGAAAAGGATACTTAGAGAACTTTCCTGATTGAAATATTTGAGTTGACTTTGTTCTTCAGGATTATTGTTTTGAATTCCCTAATTATTTTACTATTTCACGTTTCGAAATGAGTTGATCCAGGTTTATATGACCATTCATTTCCTTTGTAATTATTTATATGTTAAAATTATATGTCATGCCTTTACCTTACTGAATCGATTTTGACGACCAAGTTTTTTCGGGTACGGAACCCTAAGTTGAAACTTGAAACATAGCTAAGAACAATCTCCGTTAAATTACCTTTCAAATGAAACAAAAGATATTAAAATCGGTTCATTCGTTTAGGCGCTACGATGCCACAGACAGACACACACATAGCGGTCAATCTTATAACAGCCCTTAAACGGTCGAACCGACTTTTTTGATAATATTTTAAAGCTAAGTTTCCAAAAATCGGCTTACAAAAAATAAATCGCATTTGTCGGGGGTTTTTTAAATTTTGTAAATTTCACTTGTCAATTATATGTAGATAAATGTCTTGTGAATTCAAAATAGTTTTATTACTATAATTTTAAGCAATTATCAACTAAATTTAATTTATAAGCACACCGATTATATTGTGTTTGAAGGTGAACGGATAAGAATTGAGATTTTGTAAAGCCTTCATAGTTTTTAACAATGGTGTATTACTGCTTTAGTCACTGATGCTGCTACTTCTGCCTGATACGTATAATGTGAGACGGAAAAAATACATTTATAGAAATATATTTCATTTATAGGCAACAAAAGACTATTTTCTAAGCTCTTCCCATCGTGATAATAACTTGAGAGAGAGACTGGATGACCTGCGATACTGTTTCAGGAAAACAAAAATCAAGCAGCTAATACGGCTATAATTGAAATATAGTACAAACAATAATATAAACTGCCCGAAGATACAACAAGCATTTTCTTCCCGTAGGCATTGTATTGTTTCAAATAAAACTTAAAATGAAGTATACTTTACAAGAAGTCATTATCCTTTCTGCTATTGTTAAAATGTAAGTTCAATATCCGCTTTAAAATTTAATAGATAATATATATATATATATATATATATATAAGTAACTGATGCCGTTAAAAGTGGTTTTAATAAATGAATATGATTTTCCTTTAATAAATTCCTGAAGTTAAAATTTTATTATTCCATATTTAAGAGAAAAGCAAAAGTGATTTGCAGACAACAGATTAGTATCGCATATATACTACACAGGATACAAAGAGATACACTTTCATATATATCATCGACCCATACTTATGCCTATATATATAGTACGATGGTTAATGGCTACAGTTTAACCTGGAATTTTCTGGCCAAACTACTCAAATGCCAGTTAAATTTAATTATAAATCGATTTGTTTTAATTTTTGAAATTATAAATAATAAATGCTAGTAAATACAAAACAAACAAGTGAAAACAAATAATTGACTGAATTAATTGTTGAAATACCGTGTGTAGTCAGTGTTGATTTCTTTATCACAATACACATACATACATGTGACACATACATAACTGATAATCAAGTATAGTACATATTATAAAATTTCCGCCTAATTGGCGCCCTCACGGGTAAACAGTGATGTTTACGAAAAAATGTTTGAAACAAAAGTTATTTAATTTTTGATAAGGAACATTTTTTACATTTAAACTTTTGTTCTATCTCTAACGGTTTACAAGATGGATCCTACGGACCCAAGACCCAAGACCCAATTGACCTATGATGCTTATTTACGAACTTGACCTCACTTTTTACGTCCTGAGTACGCTGTAAAAATTTCTTTAATTATAATTAAAGTTAATATCTTTTTTCGTTTTTGAGTTATCGTGTCCACAGACGGACGGACGGACGGACGGATGGACAACCGGAAATGGACTTCTAGTTGATTTAGTGAACGCCTATGACAAAATTTTTTTCCTAGCATCATTATTTTTAAGCGTTACAAACTTTGGACTAAACTTAATATACTATGTATATTTCATATATACATGGTATAAAAATACAAATTTTACTGTGATATTTTAGAAAGTCACAACAACCTCTTTTAAAACACTAAACGGCAGTAAATTGAGGGACAGGAACAACCGTTTGAAGAACTATGTGGCTCCTTATATAATCCAGGAATCGCTGACTAATGATAGATAAATATGCTGAACCAAATTATTAACCAAATAGTTTTCTGACACAAAATCAGAGTCAAGAAGGAAGCCGATAGATTCCGAAATTATTTGGTTTGAACTTAATGTAACGATTTATCCTATTTACAGATATTATACAAAGTCGTTCAAGAATCAGTTCCCTCAAAAACAGGGATTCTGAAGATATTCAAAGATATATTTCCTTCTTTGCGAGGAGTAAGAGAGAATAGAAAAAGTCGAGAAAATAATGACCCTTGAAGAAAAAGCGAAAGTTTTAAGGAAGTAAAACCCTGCCTGTTTCATACCTTAATAAAACTTGAGCGTATGCTTCAATTCAATTGAGGCAATAATTCTCACTTTGGGAAATATTTTAGTATTTTTCTCTAACTGATTAGGTTAACATGGCCCAGGTAAACTTGGCTTGACTGGTTTTTTGACCTCAAAATCCCCTCACTTCTTATACACTCCTATTTTTGTAAACTTATTTTGGATCATTTTCTGCTAAAATATTTTTGGCAATTTTTCCCCAGGGATCTGTAATTTCGTACCCAAACATTAACCACCGCACTACAATAAAGATAAATAAATAAGATAGAAATATAATAATATTATAAAATATTATTTATGATCTGTATGGTTACCCCCCCCCTCGTTTTTCCCCACATATAAAACCAATTGTAAACGACATTATTACCTTCGCATATCTTTACAAAATTTCTAGATATAAAATGAAATAGTAATGTCATATTTATTTACAGAAAGAGAATATGATTCAGAAATGAAAGTAAACCCTTTCAAATATATTTATAAATGTTGAATGTATGTTTGTGATTATATTATTATGATAATTCAGAAATCTACTTTATCTGTTGTCTACTTTAGTATACAGGAAGGTGCAATTTATGACAGCAGGGATTCATGATGACTGGTCGAACAGCTCTTGAGCTACACACTAAAATCGATCCAAATATTACGAAATCTCAGAAACTCTGCATTCAATCATGAAATTAACCTGATTTTTATACTTTTTGGATCAGAATTTCTCCATCTACCGTGCTTCATCTAATTCCAAGACAAAAATTTTTTTTGCGATTTTCTCGATTTTTTCAAAAAAGTACCCTTAAAAAAATTTCAAAAAATCGAAATAATTTTTATAGCTCCAATTTCGATAAAACTCAGTACATAAGGTAATTTTGACCCAAAAAGTGCAAAAGTTGGATGCATTTGATGATTGGTCGAATAGTTTTTGAGATACGGACTAAAATCGATCCAAATATTGCGGTATCTCAGAAACTCTGCATCCAATCATTAAATTAACCCAATTTTTATACTTTTTGGATCAAAATTACCCCACCCACTGATTTTCATCAAATTCCAAAATAAAAAGATTTTTTGCTATTTTCTCGATTTTTTCAAATGGGTGGTTTAAAAAAATTGAAAAAATTTAAGAAATTTTTTTATCTCAATTTTGATAAATCATTCATTTTAACTCCTTGAGGGATTAATTTTCGAAAATCCTTCCTCAGTGCACACTCTTAAGGAATATTTGTACAAATTTTCATTCTTGTAGACTCTAGCCTCTCTTCTAGCGGTTTCAGCTGTGCGTTGATCGATTTAATTTGAGATTAATAGAGTTCATTTCCTGCACATCGTACCGATATATAAAAGACTAATATAACAAAATTATACTTATTTAACGTATTACTGGTTTATATAAGAAGCCCTTAGGACGCATGAAACATAGATAATGAAAAAATAATAACAATTTGAAAAACACCTCCTGTTTTATAAGGAAATATAAATGAGTCAGATGTGTATACTTTATTACAAATATTCGGTAATGGTTCTATAGAAATAGCAAAAAAATACTGCTTTAGTTTACTATTAGTCGTTACCCATCCGTTTCCCTGGGGACAAAATTAGAGGGTGTTTAAAAGTAGCTTTTGTTATCTATTTATTCAATGGTAAGTACAACCTCGCAATTTCCCCATCGCTTCGCTGGAAAATTTCAATTTTAGGTTGAAAATAAATACTACTGCCTTATATACTTCACTTCCTTTGCTCTTACTTCTTCCTACTTTTGTTCAAAACTTCAAGGGTTTAAATTTTTGGTGCGGAATCCTTATGTTTTTGAAAATAAAATACGAATCATGTCACTCGTTGATAATGTAGCTTTCTACAGGTGACAAAATTTTTTTAATCGGTCCAGTAATTTTTGAGTTTATCCATTACAAAAAAATATTAACAAACAAACGAAAAATCAATTCTTTTCTCTTTACATAATTAGTGTAGATATGTTTACAGTGGGTCGCATTTAAGATGAAGACACCCTCATATTTTCGTTATTTATAAGAATATTGATTTGAAACTTTGCACAGTCATACAAGGTGATAAGTCACATTTTTTAAGATACTTAACCGAAATCTGTACTTAAAGCTCAGCCTACTAAAAATTGACAAATAGGGTCGATTTTATCGTCAGAGATGGTTAGAGATGTCGAAAAAAAGTAAAAGTTTCTTCGAATATTTTTTCCATATGCCGCTTTCTCATATACCCATATACCGCTTTTCATGACGAAATTCGCATTTACAAATAAGTTATTCATTTTATTTCTTTTTAAAAAACCTCTTTTCAAAAGTTAATTTCCTTTGTGAAGTGAAAGGGGTTGAGATTTTTCTTCTACAATTTATGCGAAATTTCTTATTTTCGGTTACTTTTTTGCTAGGTTTTAGATTCCTAATAGAGACTTTTAAACTAAAAGTGTAATAATTTCATCTAATTATGTCGAGTTGTAACAGAATATTTTGACCAGAAATTTTTATGTAATAACTAGCTTGATACTCGCGCGCTTCACTGGGCTTAAAAATAAAAACCACCGCTTTATAGCCTGCACCTCTTTTTATCACACCTATCAACGTTGTATAATACTTGAAGGTATTGTTTTACGCCGCTAAAAGATATGCACAGTTTTCAATTTTTTAAATTGTAAAGTAGTCATAATTCATTGAGTACCTATATCAGAAAAGCTAGCCATGAATTGTGACATTTACTATTTTAAAGTTTTACAAAAATCTTTAATTTCCACCCACATCAAAAATGTAATTGTATATGTTTGTAATTGATTAAATAAAGATTAACAAATAATGATGTGGGTGGCCTCTGTGATTAGGCATGCGTCACAAAAACGGAGGTTAAACCCCCATTATTATTATTATTAATTTATGGATCAAAATGATGATCATAACTCTGCTCCATCTGTGACCATTATTTTGAAACATAAATAAAAAATTTGTGTTAAAATTTAAAATAGTAAATGTCAGATTAAATTTAAAAAATTTTTTTTGTTTTAGTACCTATATCTTTTTAATTTATAGCTCATGTATTATTCTGATGTTTGAGCTATATTGTTGTACAGTTTCATTAAAAACCAGTCGATAATTTTTGCGTGAAAGCGTTACAAACAAACAAACAAACAAACATTCTTACTTTCACATTTATAATATATAACGACAATAACTCTACGGAATCCTATAAAAATGATTTCAATAAAATTTAGGTGGTATTATAATTTAAAATCTTTTTACGTTTTCTTATTACGCCTATAAGTGCAGATACATACACAGCAGTTATTCAGATATTCAAACACTGGCTCACAGGTTAATTATCTTCTTTTAAAAGAGATAAATGTATTTAAAAATACGTTTATAGAATATTTGTTGTAAATGAAATGAATTATTTTTTCTCTTTTCATCATCATCTTCATGTAAAAACAATGGTTGTTTTTCCTGGTTTTTCCTGTATTATTATTTTTAAATGTGTAGTGGAAAAAAAATTGCTTAAATTATTATTTAAATTCGTAAAAAAAACATTAGTTATATGTAAAATATAGGTACAGAGAAAATTATGTTGACTTAATCTTTGATACGGCTGCAATTACAACAAAAATGCTATTTAATGGATAAATATTTCTTCATTATATGCGTAGGAAAAGGTCGTTAATTCAAGGAAAAAAGGGGAATTTATCAAAAATTAAGGAGTCTTTTTATTTAAATGGAAAATCTCTTTACTTTTTTATTTAATGTGCTTAGAATAAATATTCCATATAACCAAAAAAAAAATATTTTTTCGCCAATTTAAATAAATAAAAACTAAAAAAAAAAAAAAAAAAACGAAAACAGGAAGAAACTGAGGAGGAATTATTTAGATTAATAAATGGTTCAAAAATCATTGCCTTATGATAGATCAGTATATTGAAAATATAGTGAAAATGTTTTCCTCGAAATATGGTATACGAAACTGAACTGATAAAACTATTTGACCTATTGAATTAAATTTTTGTGGAATTTGTTGAAATGGCTACAATCAGTTTCTAAATATCTTAAATCTGCTACAACCAGATCCCAAATAAACCTCAAGTTCCAAAATAAACCTCAGTTCCAAAAAAACCGTTTTTTTTTTATTTGTAAAAACATGTGCAATTTATTTGACATTTATAGACTGGAAAGCAATACTTGGTTAGTTTTGCTTGCCTCCTCAGCGACGTAAAGTCCGAACGTCGAAGGAAATGCAAGAAATTTCGGGTTAATGAGTTTTCAACATAACATGTATTTCGAAATACAAAGGATTTAGTTGCTAACATTTCGATTTAGAAATTGCTTACATTTCGATTTAGAAAGGCGCGTTTTTCTAGTATATATTGTACTAAATACAGCTTACGAAGTCTGCTATTTGAAATTCCAGTTTGAGTATAAAAATAAGTAGGTACTACTAATATGTCGCAGAAAAATAAAATGGCGTTCGATTCACCAAGTCTAACTAATTCAAGATAAAGCATATTTAGGAGTTCAACGTAATGAAATGTCATTTGTTTCGACTAACTGAGGACTAATGCTTTAACAAGTTTCTAGTTATCGAGTTTCCACTGAAATGAGTTTTTTTTTTAATATTAATAATAAAGATTCCCCAAGAAAGAATCGAAAATCATAGATTATTTTTCTAAAAACTTTAAATGGCTCTACCGGATCTACCGGATGAACTTGTAATGTCAACAAGATATTGTCTCATTGGTTTTCGTAATAATGTAGGACTTATTTTAGAAACAATCCTTTTTAAGGATGTATGAGCATGACAACAATGTTTGATTTAAAGGCTCAAAATTTGTTTGTAGGTAGTCTTTTACTCAAAGAATATGTGGTTAAAATTTCAGCTTAGGTAACCGTGCAAATTTTTAAGAAAAAAGTCATTAAAAATCGATATAAAATACATTGGCTCTTATGGAGGAATCTCAAAAAACGACATATTTTGGAAGTTTTTGATAATTTTCATTTGGAATGAATGAAAACAAATTTTAAAAAAAACTTTTTAATAGAAAGTAAACATATTAGCAATGAATTAGAAAAGAAAAAAACTAAGTGTCACCGTCCATATAAGGGATGTAAGAGCAGGGTAGATTAAGGGTTGAAATTATTTTTATCTTATTTTCAACTTTGATGATGAATTTTGTTATAACTTCATGAATGTAGACGAAAAATAAGAATAAAATTTTTCGATATGTGTCTTGGTTTTCGAAATGTCGTAAGCTAAATAATTAAACAAAATTTTCAATTTTCGATATTTTGAAAATTAAGCCAGATATCGAAAAATTTGATTCTTACTTTTCGTCTTATATCGTCAAGTAATGATATAAATTTATCATCAAAATTGAAAATATCTATTTTTAAATTTGTGCACCCACTATCATGCTCATACATCCTTAAAGCTGACTAGATATGTTCTATTATTAATAATAACAAAACCTACGTTCAGAGCAATATTCATAAACAATACTAACGTGTAGAAATGTATCTTTATTTATTACAAGGAACTGCAAGAACGTGTAGAAATATATCTGGATATAAATAAATTTTACCTTCTATATAGAAATTCATTTCAGGTAACAAGTTCTATATACACAATATATAATAAATATATTTGTTGTATAGTATAATAAAAACTATACAAACACAATTTCTTTCAAACGCGAACGTTCAATATTTAATTGTTTTGAATGTACAATGACCACCTATCATAATCAATATACTTATCTATCATTATGCAGCGCTTCTTCGATCATATAATAAGCCAAATAATTTCTCATTGGCTTCTTCCTGTTCTGAGTGCTGTTTTCTAGATAGTTTTTTAGAAGTGATTATTATATTCTACCATGTGTGTTTGTACCATCAAGGCATATACATATCTGTAGTATGACAGAATACATCCGTTTAGTAATGCATCTAAGCGAGAGGTATTATATACATGTATTGAACATTAGTTGGAAGACGCTTGGAGAGTGGGACTTTTTTAGTTACAGATAACTAGTAAGTATGCAACAAAACTCCCACTCTCTGCATGCATACAACAGAAGATCTGTCGTATCGTATCTGTAGTCTTACAATACATGTATATAATACCTCTCGCTTAGATGCATTACTAAACGGATGTATTCTGTCATACTACAGATATGTATATGCCTACATGGTACAAACACACATGGTATATTTTACCTTTCGTCTTATATATTACAATTTCTCCTTCAAAAACAAAGACTATCACGTTATAGCCCTCACTTATCCTCCCTTTGAATCACAATTTTATGGATTTTAATTTTTTGGTGGAGAACTCTTACTTTTTTCTATCCAATCGCCCAAACATTAAAGTAACATTTATACTTTTTGGATAAAAATTATCTCATCCACTCAGTTTCTTCAAAATCCAAAACAAACTTTTTTTTGCGATTTTCTTTTTCTCTCTCCCTTAAAAAAACAGCAAAAAATCAAGAACTTTTTTTAAATCTATAATTTCGATAAAACTCAATATATAAGGTAATTTTGACCCAAAAAGTACAAAAATCGGGTGCATTTGGTGACTGGTATACATTTGGTGAATAGTTTTTGAGATTTGGACTTAAGTCCACCAAATTGGATTTAATTCACGTGACTATTTTTTTCGTATTCCTGAACAGCAAACCCTATCATTTGATATCCATATCATGGGGGTGGATTTCAAACAGCCAGTCCGACATCTTGGGGGAGGCCGCCATATTGGATTTGTAATGACGTTTCTTAGCTAATCATGTATTCTCATCAGAACTCAGGGCGTGTGCGAAATTTCATCCTAATCGAAGACCGGAAAGTGGGTCAAATTCAGATTCCAAGATTTTCTTACATACACAGTTAGTTACAAGAGAAGCTAATAATAAAAGCGTGTTAAAAAAACCGTATTCAAGTTTTGAGCTTGAGTTTTTCAACGTGTCTCCAATAAATATTATACAAAACTAAAACTCTTGAAACTGAATAAATATATTTTGTTAAATGAAAATATCATATCTTTATCTGTGTACACTGTACCCATAGAACCATAGAACAACTATATTAGTTTTAATCTTTATATCATGATATCATAATAATTTTCATTCATTTTCTTTTATATGCCTAAAGCAACATACTTTATTTACAACAATAATTATAGCTCAACTAGAAGAACTTCTTCATACTTTAACCAACAATTACTGTACTGACTTTAGATGTTTAAACGCAGCGTGTATACAGTGTGTCAAATTAAGTCGGCACCATATGATAAACTTTTATATTATTTGTTTTATGAAAAAAAGTTATTCTTGATAAAAAGTCTTGCATGGCCTAGAATGGCCTAGAAAATGGTCTAGAATTCATAAAAGAGGTTTGTCGAAAAATGTTTATTTTACCTAATAGTAAAGTACCTTTATTTTTTACACTTTCGACAATATTTACTGGGAAAAGTTTATCCCAATTGAAAAATAGGGTACTAACTCTTTTCTTAGTTTTGGGCATTGATTATTTATGTCTGATACAACATCTAATTTTGATTGCATCCTCGATTAATTTTCGATCTGTAGACATAAGTTATCAAAGTTAATACAAAGAAAAGGTTAGTAAAAACAACAAAATGTGCTTTTTTATGGTAGATAGATTGGATATCTGACTGTATTTTTCCCTTAGAATCAACTTTTCTTAATCAATATTGTCGATATTGTAAAAAATAATGGTACTTTATTTCGGAAAAAACTTGACTTTATTCGACAAATATATAAGTGCATTTATCCTTAGTTTATCGGAGAATTTTATGTTTATTTTGATCAAACAAATCATCAATAAGTATTTTTATTTGATGCCGACTTAATTGACACCCTGTATATATATTATGTTAACTTTTTACTAAAATTGTCGTCATACCTTTAAAACTCATAATTTTAAATGCCTACTAAATACTCACGAGTTTTAAACAACTATAGTTTGTTACTCTTTATATATTGTTTTAACTTCCATGCACAGAGATAATTGGCTGTAAAATATTCTGAGAAAATCAGTGATAAATTGGTACTTGGTGGGCGGAAAAGACACCACTTTTATCAATTGTTAGAATACTTCGAAAATTTTTTTTCACATTTTCTTTGAACGGTTATTATTGTTTTCCTAAAATTTAAGCTCCATTTGTGTCAATATAAAACTGAATATGTTGAAAAATTGCATATATGCTAGTTATTTAACTTAAATTTAAAACCAATCCGAAAAAGGGCGGGGAATTTGATAAACACAGACATTTGACATACATATTTTTGTTAATAGATCCAACAGCAAAACGTCTTGAAAGACTTTATACCGCCGTTGCCATGACGTTTTGTGGATGGTACAATGATTCAGCACGTTGGGTATTGTCTCATTGACATAACCACTACTTCGATATCGTTTATCCCCGTTTCCGAATCGTGGTGCTTTATTTAATGCAACAACGTCGAGTCAAACTCGGTGGATATAACGGTTATCAAAGAATCGAATGTACCTACGTCTCAGCAAGAAGAGATTGCTCACTTTCTTCAGATTTGTACAGGAATACGCTAGGTAGAATGGTCGTAGGACTGAGTGTACCATACAAACTTGATTGCGCCTTCGCGGGAGTTATTATACGCTCCGGTGTTTGGTAATTACAAACCCAGGGCGGTTGATAATTACAGACAGTTATCTTTTATCGACGTACTACTGAAAACCCACACTTATTAAGCTGTTGACGGCACTTATTAAGGTGACAGCATCTATAGCCTATCGCCACAGACTAGAGACGCCACTGCCGGCCCGTACGCGACCCTTTAATAAGCCTGAAGGATGCTTGGAGAACATTTCCTCGATATAGAAGCGATATATGTGGAGGTAGTAAAACGTTCTAACCAGATTTTTCCAACTGTTATGATATATCTGATATAAAGATATCTACAACTTCATACATATACATAATATATACAAACAAAACTCAGTTCCTAGTATTTAATCTTAAGATTTGTGATGGCTTTTATTTATAAAACATGACGTCACATATGATAATAAAACTTTTTTATAGGTGTTGTATACTCGTATTACTAGCTTCACTACGTTCCTGTACGACTTCAAACTAAAAACAAACTCTCATACCATCATCACAAAGAGATTATATAGCTCTGTGATGGTGGGTGTATATAGATTGAGAGCTTGTTGGTAACTAGGAAGTAACATTTATTTTTTTACAATCACTAAATTTACCTTTAGGCATGTTTGATTTTTTTTTTTAAAGTGAGGGAAATGTTTTAAATCGACAACATCGACACGAAGAGAATTATCAATGATTGCCGATAGCATAATTGAACCTTGTTACTTTTATTTCCTGTAATTTTAACATGATTTATTAACGACATACGTGTGAAGTTGGCCCTCTTCTTCTAATTATCAGCATACTAGCATGCATTTGACCAGTATAAGTGAAAATTTGGTTCACTTAAAAATGAGTCAATTGTAATTTTATTATTTTGAAGTGAAAATTCTTTTCGCGCATCTATCAAAAATAACAAAAAAAAACAAACACAGAGAGTGAATCGGTAAATATACGTGAACATTTTGGAATATGGTCACGTAAATCACCTTGGAATTTTACGAAATTTGAAGCTCCACTCATTTTTATTCGTACTGCCTAGTACTAACAATAATTTCATTTGCTTTTTACAGGAGGCGCTCGGGTTTTGAAATTTTTACAATTTTAAAACTATCTATTTCCCATTCTTGTGTACTAGAATTTAACAATAGTTCTATTTCCTATTCACGAATTGGCAATTTATTGCCATTCTATATAATCAATGATAAATATTTATAATTTATATAAATTTTGTTTCAATATAAACCGAGTGAAGTTTCATTTCAATCGTTAATCCTCCGATCCATTCCGGTATTTTATTTTATTTTTCATTCCATTTTCGAAATATAGGGTTGAAGCAAAACTTCCTTTTACGTAGACTGTTACTCATCAGTTTTTCTCATCCTAAAATATGCAAAAGTCCTGAAACGTTTTTCAATTTTATTTCAGTTTAACATCTTTTATCGATAGTTTACACGGCGTCAAGATCAAATTTTTTCCTAGCAAAGAAAATCAATACTTAACTTGAGAATTATTGAAGTAACCGTGATTGAATATTTACCGGAGTTCGCTAAAATTATTTTTGGGCGAGATTCAAACAATTGATGGAATTAGCGGCCATAACTGTGGCCTAACGCAATTTTCGGGCTGGTCTATAATATTTACAAAACCGACTCTGAATCCGAGCGAGCTAAGGCGTCTCTACTTGCTTTGATTACTGGCTGGGAAGCTACGGACTTGCACCCAGGCAGTGGTGATTACACTGTCGCCGCTTGGATAAGTAACCGATTCCATCCACATTATAAAATTAATTGTTTAATCGGATATTGTTTAAGAAATAAATAAGGATTAAAATATAATCAAGTGGGTGACCTCTGTTATGGACGTGGTCTGAGAAACGGAGGTTAAACCCCATTATTATTATAATATTCATCACATTATCAAACCTAAAACTTTCTCTCTCCTTATATTGTCTATAAAACTGCCGTCCAAGACGGAGTACTGGCACAACAACCAATATTCGTTCAATTAAGTTGATTTCCCAATAACATAATTACCCATTGAGATGTAAAATTAATATAATCTTAACAAGACGTATAGGAAAAGTGTGCCATAAGTTAGTTTGTGAAAAATTATCTTGTGAAATATTATTACATAATATTATCAACGATGCATAATCCAATTATTGCATCATGGTAGCGGAAGAAAAAGTTCATGCTCAATGAGCTGTGAAAAATAAATGCATGATGATGTGTATTTAATATTAAAACTCTTAAAATATCATACCTGGGAAAATTGTTTACCGTTACATTTCCTTCCGTCCTAGTGATGATAGTTTTTTTTTTTTTTCAATTTTATTTGCTACAAGTCAATTTGATGAAAAATTTCTCTATTATGGCTAATAGCTCGTTTTGTAGTTAGCCAATCAAAAAATAACTTAAACAAAAGTTTCAGAGTTTGATGGGGGTATCATGTCCTGACATCCAAGTGGACCTAGATCTCCGTGTTGCTTTGTACGACATAGAATAACGCTTCATTAGAAAAACGATCCTTATAAAAAACTAACATTTTTATATCACCGAATTAGTCAATTTCCGGTTGTCTGTTTGTATATCTGTCTGTCGTCTGTCTGAGGTCTGTCGTCTGTCTGTCGTCTGTCCGTCTGTCATCAGGATAACTCAAAAACGAAAAGAGATAATAAGCTGAAATTTTATAACGTGCTAAGGACATAAAAATTGACGTCGAGTTTGTAAATCAGCAACATAGGTCAATTGGGTCTTGGGTACGTAGGATTCATTTTTTAAGCCGTTAGAGATAGAACAATAGTTTAAATATAAAAAATGTTCCTTATAAAAAAATAAACTTCTTTTGCTTGGAACATTTTTTCGTAAACATCACTGTTTACCCGTGAGGGTTTACCCGTAAATTATGCGCAAATTGTATAGTATGTATTATATGGGAATATCCGTTATATATGTGTGACATGTTTGAATGTGTAATCGACACAGTCTATACATGGTATTTCAACAATAAGCTCAGTCAATTATTTGGTTTCACTTGTTGAATTTTATAAATTAAGTTATATTTAATACTGAATTAAATTATATTTAATAGAACTTGTAGTCATAAAAATATTGTTAAAATGGTACGAACTAGCAAACGATAAAAAATTATGAATCGGGTTAGTGATTTTCTTGAAATTTCAAAAAAATTCAGGAATTCTTAAAAAAATTATGTAAAGTAAAATGTTCAAAATGTTAAAAATTCTCGAAAAATGTTATTTCTTTCTTGAGAATGCCTCCAAACTAAGCAGATTTTCTTGAAACAGAGCTAAGAATACCCTCGATCAAGTATCCTTTCAAACCATTATAAGAATCATTTTATCCGTTTAGGCTACGATACCACAGATGGACTCACAAGTACACAGATCAAACTTAAACGCCCCAATTTTTGCGGCGGTGCTTCAAAAAGTCCTATCGTAAAATGAATGACTTTCTTTTCAAATTTTTCTTTCAAACAAAAACAACTCGTAATAAAAATCAGTTCATCCATTTATTAGCTACGATGCCATATATGGACTCACAAGTACACAGATCAAACTTATAACGCCCCACTTTTTGCGGCGGTAGTTAAAAAATATCCTATCGTAAAATCAATTCGCAAATTTGATCATCAGGTGGAAAAAGAACCTACTTATGAATACAAAAAAAAAAAATGAATCTTGGATGACTTTCTTTCTTAAATTTTCTAAACCAACACTCACAAACAATCGAATTAAAAAAAGAAGAAAAAAAGAAATTAATTACACAAAAATAAAACACTTAGATTTGTATCCCATAAATATTATATCGGATGGACAAATTAATGCTCTATTATTACACATTTATCCCAAGGGTGTCTTAAAACCATCCATACCTATTACAGATTGGAAAAAAAAACGTCTTTTCTAAGAAGACAATTGAAAAATAAAGATATAGAACTAAAGAAAAAAAATATAGAAAAAAAATAAGAGAAAACCTCGCGTCTTAAGATATCAGTATCTGCATCGTTGGTTCTGTTGTGTTTGTAATGAATTAAATAATTCCTTGTTTAAAATTACATTTTATTTAAATATACAGTTTGAAATTTAATTATTCTTTTATACAGGTACAGAGTGTCTCCCTCCCTATGTGCTACAAAAAATAATAATAATAAAACGAAAGATATATCCACTGTAACAAAATCGCTAGTTCGTAACAAAATAGCTAGTAAATATTTTAAGGTAACACGAGCGCCAAGGCAAATTTAAACTTGTGGTTGAAATTATTATACCATGTATATGAAATATACCAAGGTATACTAAGGTTAGTCTCAAGTTTGTAACGCTTAAAAATATTGATACTATGAACAAAATTTTGGTATAGGTGTTCATAAAATCACCTAAATAGTCCCATTCCGGTTGTCTGTCTATCCATCTGTCTGTCGTCTGTCCGTCTGTCGTCTGCCTGTCTGTCGTCTATCTGTCTGTCGTCTGTCTGTCTGTCGTCTGTCTATCGCCTCTCTGTCGTCTGTCTATCATCTGTCTTTCGTCTGCCTGTCGTCTGTCTGTCTGCCATCACGATAGCTCAAAACGAAAAGGGATATCAAGCTGACATTTTTGTCGTGTACTGAAGACGTAAAAAGTGAGGTTGAGTTCGTAAATGAGCAACATAGGTCAATTGGGTCTTGGGCCCGTAGGACCCATCTTATAAACTGTTAGAGAAAGAACAAAAGTTTAAATGTAAACAATGTTCCTTATAAAAAAATTGTATAGTATGTATTATATGGGAATATCAGTTATATATGTTTGACATGTATGTATGTGTAATGTGACAGAGTAATCCACACTGTCTATACATGGTATTTCAACAATTAACTCAGTCAATTGTTAGTTTTCACTTGTTTGTATCTACCTTATTTTCAACTTTGATGATGAATTTGGTTATAACTTCATGAATGAATGTAGACGAAAAATAAGAATACAATTCTTTGATATATGCCTTGGTTATTGAAATATCGAAAGATGAATTTTATACTTACTTTTCGTCTTATATTAACAAGCTATAACATAATTCACCAACAAAATTGAAAATTCATATTTTTTTTTAATTTGTGTCCTCATTACCGTGCTTATACAGCCTTACTTAGTCAGGCACATTCATAAATATTCCCTATTATTTTGTTGCATGACAACCTGTACCCATATATACATATTCCAGTTGTTATAGTAGAAACTACTATTATTACAATTTAACTATTTTCACAAATAGAAAATATAAAGTTTTTATACAATTTTATGTAAATAAAACAAAATATTAAATTCGTTTTGTTATTATTTTAATGTTTATTTTATAAAATTTATATAATACATATACATTAATTTAATATAAAATATAATACAATAATGTGCAGCTTTATTTTGGTTACATAAATATTATTTGTGAAATATTGTAGATAAGAAATAGTGTAATGTATGTATTATTTAGCTGGATGCTGAATTGTTGTGAGAGTTATCTACCTAGAGGTGACCACAGACTTGTATGTTTACCGAATGTGTTTCGACAAAGAGAGATGTATCCTAAGTGAACGCTCTAATATGCACTTATCAAAACAAAAGACCTAATGCTTTAATAACCCTTTTTCTCGCGCAGATAACGTGGACTTAAGTATGTTGTTTATCGGCGTAATCTTGCGATTTCACATATTATCTCGGAAAATATTGTTTCATTAAATATTGTAATTTTTCATATTTTTGAAGTGCTCTTCAGACATTGTCAGATTTAAAATTGACTGTCACTAGAAACAGTTTAGTCATGCAGCGTTTTTGCATCATGCACACTTTACGTTTCATTCCAGGCCGCCACGATGGTCTTGGATTCAAAAACACTTTAAGAAAAAATGGTATAAAATTAGCTTTTTAATGAAACTCTGAGTGAATTTGTCACCGAAACAAGTCACAATGCCACTTTTAAATAAATTTATTTTATCCCATATAATAAAAAAGTTTTAAACGTATATGAATGTCGTATCCTGTAGAAAAACGGGGAATTCATTTAAAAAAGTCACTTTTTAGTAATTGACACATTGTATTATAAATAGAAACTTTGTTTAAATATAGCAAAAAAAAAATCAAAACAAAAAATCTAATGCAAAATGGAAAATGGAAAACAGTTGACTAAGAGTAGAGATTTTGTTGTTGTGTTTTTAAAAATATAAAAAACTACTGACTTTAAAAAAAAAACTTTTGTACTAAACTATAAATAAATAATATTCATTTAGGACGATGATAAAACCATAGTGACCCAAGTATCATTTTTCTTAAAATAAAGATTTTGGTTGGGTAAATTATTTATTTTTATAAATATTTAGCAGTAAAAACTGAAAAAAGTTTTCGTTACAACTTAAAAGAACATTTTCTTTACTTTCGAACAGATATAAAAATATTACTTGGGTCATTATGATTCTACCGCCCCCAATTAGACTGTAAAGTATAGCTAATTATTTTTAAATCATGAATTTTTTTAATTTTCTCATGCAAACAAAAATGTTACTTGAATTACATGTTTACGTATATAGTTTTGGGATTTATAAAAACAAAATTCTTTAAACTTCAACCGATTAACAGTTTCAAACCATTAGGCTGCTTATTCAAAAAAGGTCATAAAAACTGTTTTGAAATTCAAAATCGGTTAGATCGGTTAGTTTAACTAAAGTTTAATAATATTTCCTTTATATGGAAGCTTTGCAAGGGAAATTATCGACTCAACAAATTTTGCAGGGGAAATCGATGAAATTAATCGTTTTTAATGAAATTTTGTAAAAATTGTCTAGCAAAAAATTGATTGAATCGACTTTAAAAAAATTCATTCTCGATTTTCTTAACTTTATAAATCATTAAATCGATTTTGTTCGAACTTTCCCTATTATATGTGAATACAACATTTATTTTAGTCAGAAGCCTTTTCAATTTCACTGGGAGTAAATCGTTTTAGAAGCTTGCCCTTATGCAATTTTAAAATTTTCCATTTTTTGTTATGGATAAAAGTTTAGAAGGTTACACATACAATTTTTTTTTTGAGAAGAGATCTTTTTATGTATACCAACAACAAGCCTGCAAGTATTTTTGATAAACCAGCATTTTACAAAGGATTTAAGTTAAAAAACCGAATATTAAATATTAATTTCACAACAATACCCCCCAGTACAAGAAAATTAAATAATTTGAGAGAGAATATTCACACAGGAAATACATGGAATAAATTAAGAGGATATTTTTAGGTTTCTGGTTTTTAGTTATTTGTTTTGTGAAGATAAGGATATTAAAATAATCATATACAAACCGGGTGTATCGGAATAAATGGTTAATAATTTAGAAGGAGAAGGTATGTACATCCAAACAAATTTGTTTTGCTATAATAATCCAGGAGATGAAAGAGTTTTTCGGGATAATAAGCATCAAGTTATCTGCGAAACTTCTTGAAAGTGGTATGTTCTCTTTCATGCGGCTCGTAAACTTTTTAATCGCCTGTTCAACAACGAAGATAATGAAATAATAAGTGCAAAAATCGTTTTGTGTAGTACCAACAACTTGAAAATTACAATTTTCAAGTTCTTGGACAACGGGCATCCCATTTTCTTAAGTGTCGAACAAAACGATTTGTGCATTTACTATTCAAAGTAATGTTCCTATAAGAGCAAGAATAAAACGGATATCCGTTAAAAAGCAGCCTCTGCGTACGACTAAAAAATATTCAAACCATGTGAAAGAAAACAAATTTGGCCGTCATGTTGAAACGAAGCTGCTTAAGAAATTTTGATGCTTATCATCTCGAAAGCCCTTCTTCCCCTGGACCATAAGGAACATGTGAGAACCGCACCCCTTCAGAACAACAGATGTTACTCATCAGCCACACTTTCGCGGAGTAAATCTCTTAGTATACTTGCCAAAGTTAGTCGAAGTAGCTCGCACAAAGACAAGGCGAAAAGACATAGGCGAGATATCAAAAGTATCAGCTATCAGCTCCACATTCTCGTTCCTCCGTTCCTACCGTGTCAAATTTTATTAGAAACGTTTTTTCTACATTTAAAGTTTTGTTCTATTTCTAACGACTTGTTCAATTTAGAGGCAGTTTAGCAATTTCTACAACGGTTTCGCAATGTCTGTTACTATACCTACACCTACGGAACATATCAAAATGTTTGCTTACATTCCAGAACGCTTGTTTCGTTATATCTTCCTGGATTATGCAGCATTTCTTCTGATACACCAAGTAAAATATTATTATACAAAATACCACAGTGTTAATAATATTATCATATTTAGACACAGATGTGACAATTATTCAATGAAACTAGTCATAGGTAATAAGTAATTCTACAAATTTATTATCATTGAGGACACTTGTCGGTTTAGTTGTTTAAATAAATCGTCACACAAATACCAAAAACTACCATACAGAGTGATTTTTTAAAACCTTTCCACTCTTATACTTCGGAAACCGAATAGAACAACGGAAAACTCAAAAACACGCATCAGCATTTTCAGCAGGGATGACAATACAGTTATTAGTCTTTTGCTGGGACGTTGGTAGCAAACTCTAGTTCTTTGTCGCAAAAAATAAGTTTTTGCCCTTAGACCTTCAATTTTCGGTAACTGATTTTATCGTTTTTTAAGGCTAAGAAAAATTTGAAAATGAAAATTAGTTGTTTTTATATAAAAATTAAGAGTCTGTAAAATAAATTAGTAGCTTTAGAATTAGCTGGATAAATTTTCTCATTTTCTCACTTTTAAAGCAGAAAATAATTGAAATCTAGTGCTAAAAATTGAGAAACAGGAAAAATTTTTCGAACAAAAGTTCTTCTTGTAGCTTTGGTGCTACGAAAATATGGCATTATATTAAAAAATAAATGAAAAAGTTATCTCTATTTTATTATTTAAAGCGTCCTCGTATTAAAAAAAACGGCATTTTCATCCCCCCAAAAATAGTCGATAAGTGTTTTTAGGTTTTTAAATTTTTGTTTCGATTTCGAAAGCTAAGGGTGGAAACTTTGTGTACAGCTAACTAGAATCATTTAATTTTTTTTTTGCATTATACCAACAGAATTTTTGTTTGCTGAAATATTCGTATATGAAATATTTGCTAAAAATAAAAATAAAATTGTTCGTTAGTCCAATTATAGATTCCATTTTTATTTAGACTTTTATTTAAAATGTATGCAAAAAAAGAATTGATTCATCACTATTCGATTCCAGAGAAATAAATCTCTGACAGACAAAGTATACCTATTCAGGGTGTATTCTTTAAAAGTGTTTATTGCAAATAGAGAATAGTGAGAGCAGATGCTAACAAACTTAATATTGGTAAAAATACATGAGTTAGGTTAGATTAGGTTATATTGGCTGCCCACGAAGGACACACTTAGGCTATAGAGCCATTTGTAATACCATATACGTGTTTTACCACCTTTCCGCTGATCATTTCATTTATCAGCTCCTCAATTTCAGAGGCTGAGTGCACCTCCTGCATGCATACCATGCACTACAGCAGCCCATCACAACTATTAATTAAATTAATTTTGTTGCGACGGTGGGAATCAAACCCACTACCCTAAGCATACCGCGGAAGGAATTGGTTATGCCTAAACCAACTGAGGTAATAGAGCGACAATTCATGAGTTAAAAATTAAAAGAAACCCTCAACACAAAATCAGCTGATGAACTGACCAATAAAAATTTATTTTTTGAAATGTAATTTTTGCGCGTGTGTTCTTTGCTATATTTCAATAAAATCTGCTCAGCCATTTGAAGATCATCACCTCTTTTCTAATTGTTTTGGGGAACGGAATTTTAAACTTGTACTTGAAACATAGCTAAGAACACTCTCGAACAAATTACCTTTCAAACAAAAAACAAAAAAACAAATACCAAATCGGTTCATCCGTTTAGGAGCTATGATAACACATAATCAAGTTTGATCGATTCGATTGTGGCTTTATAGCCCCAAAAGGATGAACTTTATTAAATTGTTGAATATTCTGACATCTAAAAGATGGTTTTTCAGAAGTGTATATCTTTGATAACCGATGTGACCAGTTGTCCTGCGTTGATTTGGTTTGCCATTTGAAAATGAATAGGCTCACGCCAAAACATTTGCAAATTGTTAAAATTTTTTATTTTTGAAAGATTTTAATTATTAAAGATTTTAATGTAAAAGTTAATGGACCTCCTAGATCATGCGATTTACCCTAATAGATTTTCTTTGGCATTATGCAAATTTACTTATATCTACGCCGATTACCCAGAGCGATTCAACATTTGGAAAACAACATATGGCGTTCTATTGACGAAATACGACCGAAAGTTGTTGCGAAAAGTGAATGAAAATGGGACATTCCAATGTAAATGGCATTAAATTAACTTTCCAATAAAGTCAGTTTCGTGGATATTCAAAATAGTTTTCTTTGTTTTATTTTAATTTAAAATTGTGATCTTAGAAAAAACGCACATTATATGTAAAACGTATATGCAGTCCTAAAACATACAGCCTGTTTAAACAAATAATACAAAATGCCTTCAAGCTGAATGTTGAACATAAAATATACCTACATATGTAAAAGCAAGCACACATATTGTTCAAACACTGCGAGGCATCATTCTTGCACCGCCGCGTCGTTCCGCGCTTTGCTACGAACCAGACAAAAAGTGAATTTTCGTTTTTTTTATTGAATTGGGAATAGAAAAATATATATTTGTCAAAGCTGACGGTACTAATATACATTTGGTATGTATACACTTTTTTCGGGGTTCTATCTATTTAAAAACAGAGTGCATGATGATATTTCAAAATGAAAAAAAAAAAAAAAAAAAAACGCATGGCTGAATATTTTAATTTTTTTCTCATGAAAGTGTCTATTCTCACGGTAGCGGGAATAGACACTTTAGATATTATTTAAAAAAATTGTTTGCACGCTAAATTTATTGTTTTATCTAGCGTACAATTAAACCAGTATAATCTTGAAACAAAAAAATTAAATTGCAAAACGCGATGTAAAGCTACTTTTCACACCATGTTGAAATATATTAAGGTATACTAAGTTTAGTCCCAAGTTTGTAACGCTTAGAATATTAACGCTACGAACAAAATTTTGGTATAAGTGTTCATAAAATCACCTAAGTAGTACATTTTCGACTGTCTGCCCGTCTGTCCTTCGGTCTGTCAGACAACAGGATAGCTCAAAAGCGAAAAAAGAAGAAATTTTTAAGCGTGCTTAGGGCATAAAAAGTGTGGTCGAGTTCGTAAATGAGCAACATAAGTCAAGTGTGTCTTGTAATTTTGTAAACCGTTAGAGATCGAACAAAAGTTTAGAAGTAAAAAATGCTCCTTTTAGAAAGATAAACAACTTTTGTTTACACAGTTTTTTCGTAAACATCACTGTTCACTCGTGAGAGTACAGATTAGGCGCCACTTATATAGTATGTGGTATATATGGGAATCAGTTAAGTGTGTGTGGCATGCATGTATGTATGACGTAAAAAAACAAACGATTGCGTAATAAACACTGTCTTTACATGGTACTTCAACAATTAACTCAGTAAATTGTTTGTTTTCACTTTTTTGGTATGTTATTTGTGTGAAACTGCGTTTTGTAAACAAAAAAAGAAGTTGTGCTACCTGTGAAATCCGTGAACTATTTTCAGTTTTTGCTTGAAAAATTTACATGGTTTTCAGAAATGTTAAAATTTAAAGTTTAGCTTATGTTAAACCATTAGACACAGAACAAAAGTTTTAAGGTAACAAAATGTTCCTTATAAAAAAATAAACAACTTTTGTATGAAACAATTTTTCGTAAACATATTTTCTCGTGAGACGGCAAATTAAGGCAAAACTTTGGTGTTAATTTTCTCCAAAAAATGTGAAAGATAGAGAAATAAAAATTTGTTTGCTGCTTCAACCTAGTGATCATTATGAACAATTTTGCAAAAAATCGAAAAAAAGAGTTTCCTAGAAAATACTTCGAAACATTTTCAAAATTTTTCAATCTAATTTACAGATCTACAAAGCAGGTAAACTGAAATTGGATCACCTTTTAGTATTTTTCAGAATTTGTTTGAACCAAATATCAACTTTTTATTTTTACAAATTATTTCACATAGTCATTAATGATATCAGAGTTATTCGTATCGATACGATGTATGCATGTATGCTTGGCTGATAGTATTGTGTATCAAAAAAATATATATAGTTTTTTTGGATTTTTGTAATTTACTTTCATATAATAAACAAATGAAAAGTGCTTTTTCGAGTTCTATATTAAATTTGATAAACTTGAATTTGTTTTGGTATGCACACCTATGGTTTATGGCTTTATACGTCCGTCCATATAAACGGTAGTAACAGAGTGTCTAAAATCGCTAGACCAACCTATGAATTCAGTTTACCCGTAAGAACTCCCGTCAATCGTTCGGTAATCTTCAGTCATGTAATGAGAGATTTGCTCATACATTCTACACGTGCGTCAAATATGTCGCGGGTTAAATATTTTTTAACTTTGTAAATAATAACCTCTACATAATTTTATATAAATTTATTTCTTCATGATTGAAACATCAAATAATAACAGAACAGTAAAAGATGTTATAACAAGTGAAAACAAACAATTGACTGAGTTAATTGTTGAAATACCATGTATAGACAGTGTTGATGAAGCAATCGTTTGTTTTTTGACGTCACGTTAATAAAAAAAGATATCCACTTTTAAATAGCTACACACACACTGATATTCCTTTATTAATACATACTGTAAAATTTGCACCTAATAAGCGCCCTCGTGGGTAAACAGTGAAGTTTACAAAAAAATTTTTTAAACAAAAGTTGTTTATTTTTTTATAAAGAACATTTTTTACATTTAAACTTTTGTTCTATCTCTAATGGTTTACAAGATGGGTCCTACGGACCCAAGACCTAATTGACCCATATTGCTCATTTACGAACTTGACCTCAGTTTTTAGGTCCTAAGTACGCTATAAAAATTTAATCTTGATATCTCTTTTCGTTTTTGAGTTATCGTGTCCACAGACGGACGGACGGACAACCGGAAATGGACTAATTAGGTGATTCTATGAACACCTATACCAAAATTTTTTTCGTAGCATGAATATTTTTAGGCGTTACAAACTTTGGACTAAACTTAATATACTATGTATATTTCATATATACATGGTATAAAAATAGGTTAATAAATGAATGTGTCAAATATCATTAATACGGTATGAGTTAGTGATGCAACTGTTTCTATTTGTTAATAAAAAATAAACTTGCAATTCAATGATTAATGTTGAAGTTCACTTAAAAAATTAGTATATAGGCAACTTGAATGGTGTAAATGTTAAGTGAACGTGTATACGTAATTCAAGTTGCCTATTTATTAATTTTGTAGGTCGACTTTAACATTAACCGTTTCATTGAAGCAACAATTTATTGTATATTAACAAATAGAAATACTTGACTACTAACTCATGCCATACTTATAATTTTGACACTTAAGAAACATATTCTATGAGGCTTTAGAAAAGTGCGAGCGGTTTCTTTCATTTTCCTATATTTGTTACATCTTTAACTGTACTATTAATCAAAAGTAATTAATATTTAAAGTTGAAGTACATGAACGTGATTTGAAGATTTTAATAATATAAATTTTTTTAAACTTTTGAATCCAATATATATTTATTGTACTATTTATTCACGTTGAACATTCAAACACATCATCAAATACACAAAAAAAAAAAAAAAATAAAATAAAATAAAAAAACAATGATTGTGTTAGTCACACAAAATCAATCACAAAAATCAACTCAAGCTGAATATCATTTGTGTACCGACTAACTAGAATTGTAATATTCTACAGTTAATGTATCGAAGTATTAGGATTCATATAAAGCATTAGGATTGCTTTAAAATAAAATTCACATTTGATCACATCATCACGTAACAAATATTTATTAGCGGATCGCTAAGATTTTACTCAATAATTAGTTCACATTTTATTTCCCTACATCCATACCACACACCTGAGATGCGAAATACCTTACACAATTAATTCAGATGCAAATAATCATACTAGCCGTAGAAACGAAACACTTAAACCGACCAACTTTCCATCAATGATTTGTCGTGTGTTCCCCGACCCTCTTTTCTACATAATATTTCTATGCTTAATGATGTTAAACACATACTGTAAACACTTATACATAACAGTTATATACACGCATCAAATAATTTTGTAACATATTACACTAATAATCAACAAATGACATACTTATTCGGAACATGAAACACTATGCTAGTACGGGAGTCATCATTGAACCACGTAAAGTTCCTGAGTTTTGTTTTGATTTTTCACTATTTCGAAGATATTTCATGTCAATCTGAATAACTAATTGTTTCCCCCAATCTTTGAGTCATTGTTTTGTCTCTTTTGTATTAAAAACACGTTTTGTTAAATTGTGTGACCAATATTTTTGACCAGTCCAAACTTACTTATATACAAAAACGGCCTCAGGTAGCAAAAAAGAGTTATTCGCAAATTTTTTTGCTTTGAACAGAAAAGCGTAAGCCACTATAATGTGGTCACGGTTATTTCTTAAACTGTCGATGTCAAAGTTAAAGTGATGTCAATGTCATGCTTCAATACCCATATGGGGTGACCGAGCATTTTGCCGAAGACCGAACCTTGGGCGATCCTCGGTTACCGTTGATTTGCCGAAGTTCCGCTAATACCGTGGCGCCAGAGACAATTTTCTCTATAGAGAGTATACTCGAGTCACGGCTGCCGTTCCTATGCCTAACCTTACTTATATTACCATGATTTTACTAGTAGTAATAAACATACTGTGAGAGCTGTGCAGTTTAAAAACGTTTGAAATATTTTTTTTAAACATATGTGATAAATAAACATTGTTTTTTTTTTAATGTCATCAGTTACTGATCAGCTGATGATAATGAGATTATTCCGTAAAAGAAAATATGAAGATATGTTTAAAAAAAATAAGGACCATGAAAGTGAGGTTAAAGCAAATAAGTGCACTTTTATTATCAATGATAATAATAATATTAACAATAATAATAATAATAATAATAACGATAATGTTATTAGAATAATAATAATAATAATACTAACGATCCCTAACCTCAGGGAGGGCAGGCAATCCCTAACCTCACGTCCGAGCCTAACAATAGGACACGTGCCATACCCGGTAACCATCAATCCCGCTCAAAGTGATGGGCTAACGAGGTGGGTCCGTGCTGACTCAGCGGAGCTAAATGAGTCAAATCCAAAAATGTCAAATTTGAGAA
The DNA here is from genome assembly GCF_905475395.1 of Chrysoperla carnea. NCBI lineage: Eukaryota > Metazoa > Arthropoda > Insecta > Neuroptera > Chrysopidae > Chrysoperla > Chrysoperla carnea. The sequence goes on from NC_058337.1 coordinate 133,453,493, forward strand.
GCAGATTTTTCGGTCCTCAGGCGGGTAGTAGTCGACCCAGTCCTACAGAACCCCGCCCCCCTGCAGGTGACGCTTCTACCTTACCTATAGGGGGTAGCTCTCACGGATATGAGGGAGAGCAATCAAATTTGGCTTTGGATCCCAGACTAGTCCCGGAGACTAGACGTGCCGCTGACGACGAAGAGCCATCTCAAGGCACTTCTCAAGAAAGTCGAGCGAGCACACAAAACAGTCGTCTTCAGCGCTTTCAATGGACGAAGGCACTTAAGGCTGACCTGCTCACTTGCTACGAAGCAAGTGAACCATCGAGACGTGGCTATATGGGCAGGATGCACACCCTCTGGTGCGAAAAGCATCCCGAACTTTCCCATATGAAAGCGCAACATCTACGCGATCAAGTATCCCGTCTCAAAAAAACCGGATTTGACAAACCCCGAACAGGAATTGAGAAACGATGCAGGACTACGCAAGCGGAAGTAAATCGAGGGAATGAGATAGTGCCGGCTGTTACTGGTGTAGTTCATTCTACACGTGAGACATTAGTTGCTGAGACACAAGATGGAATATCTCAGGATGAGCCAGTATTAGAGAGTGAGAGATCTGATACTGAGACACAGGATCGGGTATGTCAAAATACCCCACCACCACCTGTGTTAGAGGCTTCACCACCTACGCCTCTGATATACGGAGATATCCCAGCACTACCTGTGTTAACGGCGGAAACAGCCACGCCACTCACTTCGACCACGGAAGCGAACGTAGAGGAAACTCCGATCCTTCCTGCTGAGCCACCAAACACTCGTTTGGAAGAGCTTAAAGAACGGTTTCAAAATATCCTGTTCATAACCGATAATGACCTTTCCAAACGCAAACGTCCAAAGTATCGCAAAACGTTTGCCAAAGCACAAGACCTTGCTTTAATCAACCAGATCGTCGACGATCATCTAAATCACACAAGTAGCCTACTCGAAATCGATAGCTCAGTCTATGCTGCAATGTGTGCTCTTTCTCCTGCCCCCAAGTCTACTGAGACAGTCGAGGAGAAAACATGCAAGCGTATAGAGCAACTTGACTCCAAGTTGACGCCTCTTCGACAGACGGTATCACGTATCGAGTGTGTGTTAAGAGTACCAGAAAGCTCGTAAACTCTTCACCCCAAAGGTGCGAGCCTTCGCGCGTGAACTCAGGCACCAACACCACACACTAAACAAGGGTATCCTGCTCACTATCAAGCAGCGAAACATTGAAAAGATACGTGCACTAGCTCTCGCTCGAAAAAAGCTAGTTAAACGCGAGAAGTGTATTCGAGAGAACAAGATCTTTGTATCGAATCCTTCCCGTTTATTTGCAAAACCCCCTTCTCTCGTCGAGAATCCACCTTCGATAGAGCAAATCGATGGCTACTGGCGTGATTTATATGAAAAGTCGACCAGTGTAGATAAAAATATAAGACCAATCAAACTGTTCGAAAGGTTCTGCAACGCGCGCCTAGCAGAACAAGCGGTCCTAACATCTGTTACCGCTGATGAAGTATCCCTTGCTTTCAAAGGCAAGAAGAATCATTCGGCGCCTGGCATGGATGCTGTGTCCAACTTCTGGTGGAAACGTTTAACTTCCACACACGCACATCTTGCTAGGCACTTTACTTCATACATCCTTGGGTTCGGGACCTTTCCAACGTGGTTCGCGGAAGGACGAACAGTTTTGATTCCCAAAAAAGGAGACCTTTCAGTTCCGAGCAATTATCGCCCGATTACATGTCTCAATACCGTGTACAAAGCGTTCACCTCCATTCTTAATGAACGCATACTCACAACCATAGAACCGGTTTGGCAGATGATATACGAGCAACGCGGCTCCAAACGAGGTATATCAGGTTGCAAAGATAATCTTCTTGTTGACAGATGTTTCTGTCAAGACGCTCGTTAGTATCAGCGCGACCTGAGTATGGCCTGGGTGGATTATAGGAAAGCATTTGACACTACCTCTCACCAACTCATATTGGTGCTGCTCAAATGTTTGAAAATTCACCCCGATATCATCAGATGCATCGAAGAGCTGTTACCTTTGTGGAAGACCAAATTTACCATTAGATGTGGTAAACGTACTGTCTCAACAGATCTGGTAACGTATAAGCGTGGTGTCTATCAAGGCGACAGCCTTAGCCCGCTTTTATTCTGCATCTCCCTTATGCCCCTTTCCTTGCGCTTGCGAGAAGAAACTGGTTACCGTTGTGGTCCCCCGGCAGATAGGAAGCATCAGGTAACTCATCTATTCTATATGGATGACCTGAAACTTTATGCTTCTTCTGAGAGCAGTCTATCTCAAGCTCTCAAAGCTGTCCATCAGTACACGAAGGCTATTGGCATGGAATTCGGACTTGATAAATGTGCCGTCATTCATTGTAAGAGGGGTCGTGTTCCTGATTATGATGCAGACGTGCAGCTCACAGATGGAAGCATCGTGAAACATCTCGATGAAGAAGAGCTCTACACATATTTGGGTGTCGGTGAAAACCACATTCAAAGTGTGTCTACTGTCAAAGAAGCTCTTCGCGGCAGGTATAGGCACCGTCTTCGACAAATCTGGCAATCAGAATTGTCTGGGATCCATAAGATCCGTGCTACTAGCTTGCAATACCCATCCTTCTCTATTCTTTTGGTTCCATCAAATGGACAATAGAGGAGCTTAAGGAACTTGATAGAGGCACTCGCAAACTCATGAACGTCAATCGTAGTTTGCACCCACGTGCTTCTGTACCCCGTAACTACCTCCCACGCCAGCAAGGAGGTAGAGGTCTCCTATCCGTTGAATGTCTACATGATAGGGTAGTTTTAGAAATAGCTTGTCAGGTCATAAATAGTTCTGACCCTCTTATGGAACTCGTGCGCGATCATGAGCTCCAGGGTAAAGGAGCATTCTTGTTCTCTGCAGCACAACATGCAGCGTCTAAATTGGGCCTTGCTTTTGATCCGTCTAATCGTGATCTTGATGATAACGTGATCCTTCTCTCTAAATCTCGACTTCGTTTAGCTGTAAAACGAGCTGAAATACGCTCCCTCTTCGAGGATCATCGGCATCGTGACCATCAGGGAATGTTCTACCGTCATCTAGACTCCTGTGGTCTTTCCGTTGATCTTACGTTCTCTTTTCTGCGATCAGCTGAACTCAAGTCCGAAACAGAAGGCTTTATCATCGCTGCCCAAGATGGTGTGATAGCGACGCTAACTCACCAAAAGTATGTATATAAGAAAGCAGTCTCCACCACTATGTGCAGAGCGTGCAAATCTCAGCCGGAGACGCTGATGCACCTCATCTCGGCATGTCCTTCTTATGCCACGAACACCTACATACATCGCCATAACGCTGCCCTCCGCGTGCTGTACTACTTCTTGAGACACAAGTATGAAGTGGACCCTACGCCAGTCCTACCATATGCTCCAGGCGAGATCGAGTCCGTCGTCAAGAACGAGAAATGCATTATCTTCTGGAATTTCTCGTTTCCAACTACCAGGCAGCTCTCTGCTACTAAGCCTGATATAGTGCTCCAGGATATCTCATCTAAGACTATGTACGTCATCGAGTTCTCTGCGCCTGCAGAAACGAACATAGTCACGAAGGAGGAGCAAAAACGGACTAATACTGGCTACTCAGTCAAAATGGTTGTCCTCATTATCGGTTGCCTAGGCGGAATTCGTCCCACTCTCGAGACGAATCTATCTCAAATTCCGGTCTGCAGGTCTCATCTTCGTCACCTTATCTCTTCCATGCAGAAGGCTGTCATTATAGGCACCCTTCGTACATTGAGATCGCATCAGACTGTCTTCAAGTAACAGCCCTTGAAGTTTCTTTTTTTTCTTTTTCATTTTCTATTTTTTAGTAGGTTCCACATCGCTGCGGTGCAGGGACGGAGCCTGCTTGACCAGGACATTAGACAGACTTACGTACCACCGACTCGGAAAACAGACGGACCAACAGACGTCGCGTGGACTGACGGACGTACAGACTACACGGCCACAAGTCAGTGAACTTTCTTCAAAAGACGTAGCTGCCTTGTGAAGATTTATGTCTCTCAAGGAGATGGGAGGCTCTGGGGTGTAAATCCTGTATCCTCTCTCCCTCCTTGGCAGGCATGAATTCGTTAATTTCAAATTTTAAATAATAATGACGATAATGTTATTAGAATAATAATAATAATAATAGTAACGATAATATTATTAATAATAATGATAATAGTAATAATAGTAATAATAATTTTCGTGAAAAATTATCAAATTAGCTTTTGAAAAATATAGACACTCTACAGTTTAATGTTATAGACGAGTTACTTGTGATTTTGCGTGAAGAAGGTCACACCACTTTGCCGAAAACAACAAAAACTTTATTAAAAACCAAACATATAAATCCAGTGGAAAGCATGACAAGTGGTCGAAACACAGAGGGAAAATAATGAATAATAAGAATGACATATTTCTGGAGTTCCTAGGACGTAGATAAGAGTAAAAAAATTAAGTTGTTTAACAAAATTTCTGTTTCTTATTTTGCTATTTTAAAATAGCTTATCTTTGGTATCTTTATCTAGTGTATTTAATACTTCAAAAATAATACAACTGGCAATTTAGGTTAATTCAGAAGATTGGTAATTATACGGTAAATGGACAACCGAACATCGACCATAGGCTGGTAATGTGCTCAGCCGGAATTTGGCCGAGGCTTGGAAGCTCGGCCACCGATATTGGCCGATGCACTGCCCAGTGGTAAAACCCCATATGGGTAATTTTCTTTAATGGATTCCATGCCAATAACGACATAGTTTATATCAAGAAACTAATTTACTGAGTACGTCTTATGTTAAACTAACAAAAGTACACGAAAAGACCTGAAAATTTAAGTTAATACTATTTTGACTTTCATTATTACTCCCGTGATGAAAGAAATTCTCACAATTTCTACAGGACTTAAAAAATATTTTTAAAGCTAGTGAAAGCAAACCCTTGAGTGAGTTAACTGAAGAAATACCATGTATAGCCAGTGTTAATTCCGCATTTGTTGATTTTTTTACGTCCTGTAACTAAAGAAAGATACACATTTTTGAAAAAATGTTTCAAACAAAAGTTGTTAATTTTTTTATAAGGAACATTTCTTATATATAAATTTTTGTTCTTTCTATAACGGTTTACGAGATCTATGTTGCTCATTAACTAACTTAGCCTCACTTTTTACGCCCTGAGCCCGTTATAAAAATTTCAGCTCGATATTTCATTTTGTTTTTGAGTTATCGTGTCCACAGACAGACGGACAGATGGATGGTCAACCAGAAATGGACTAATTATTTTAAATTATGAACACCTATACCAAAAATTTGTTCGTTCATCAATATTTTTAGGTGTTACAAACTTGGGAACAAACTTTATATACCTTGATATACATTACATATTATTCAGGGTATAAAAAGTGAAAGTAGGTTGAAAAAATCTAAAAAATTCGAAAAAAGATAAAATTATACGTATTAAATTATTTATATTTTAGATCGAGCGTGTTTGAAATTCGCATAACGCAATTGCTGACGAGTTAAAACAATGTTTATATTTCCATGGATGCGAGTCATTTGTTCCTGGTCTAGTAAAAACAACAAAAATTATACACCAAAACAAAACAATAATAAAAATAATAATAATATCTACTGCCTACCAAAGCTCCAACAAAATATGTAAATAACATTATGAAGTGAATGAGTAGTGCTTTTTTTTATTTGTTTTACAAAAAAATATGCCAATGCTTTTAATTAATGTCTGTAAATATTAGTCTTTATTAATGAGGGTATGTATTTTTATTTTATTTTTTGTTTTTCATATACCGGGTGGTGCAACTTTAATCTATTACGGATTTTTTTAGTTAATCAATCATCAATTTTCATAATATAAAATTAAATTTCGAGTATCGTGGTATTTTATTTCTATAAGTATGTCTTAACTAGAAAAATCAACAAAAGTTCATTCTGAAATGAAATTTATATTGCTTGTAAAAAAATGGGGCATTGATAAAGCTAAGTTTCTTATCAATTAGATTTTCAATTTACGACGATTCTTCTTGTCTGACATTTGTTTTAAAAGAAAACTATTCAAAGTAGTTAAGGTAGTACCAGCATGAAATCACTTTTCGACAGATTTGGCCGAATTTTTTTTCTCGGGTTTATAATAGCTTTATTTATGAATTCCTAAAATTTCATAATTTTTGACCGTTTAGATCGCGAGATATTTAAAGACAAAGTTCGCAATTTTGAGGGTCATGTCCCATTTAAAGCATGTAAAATGTCCGGTCTCTCCAACTATTTTTTATGATATTATTATATATTGAAGAAAAAGTAGAAAAAAATGTTTATACAATATAATTCTAAAAAAAAAATTTAGAAATTAATTTTCACTTTCGAGATATTAATTTTGACGTAAATTGATCGAAATTGGGACGTTGGCATAATTATTTCCCATTTTAAACGGTCAAAATTTCTGAAACTTTGGGAATTAATAGTAAGCATTATTAAATTCTTAAATTTAATTTTTCGTTAAATTCTGTCGAAAAAAAAATTGTACCATTGCTTTAACATAGAAACTGCAAATACCATGCTGGAACATCGTTAAAAAAAAAAACTTTCAAAGAAGTTAAAAAATAGAATGAAATTTTGCAAATTTTCGAAACAACTTTTCAAAAATTCCTGCATTTTATTTCCGTTTGTTATGGTATCAACGTCATTTTCTGTGGTGGATTTCGAATAAGATTTGGATGATCCGGGCTTTGGATGACAAGAGATGGGCACTAATATGTAACTGATATTCCCATATAACACATATTATACAATTTGTGCATAATTTGTGCTCCACGGGTAAACAGTGATGTTAACGAAAGAATGTTTCAAACAAAAGTTTTTTATTTTTTTATCAGGAATATTTTTTACATTTAAACTTTTGTTACCTATATGTCGAACGGTTTACAAGATGCTCAATTAACATTTTGTTGCTCATTTACGAACTCGACCTCACTTTTTTGCGTCCACAGCACGCTATAAAAATTTCAGCTTGAGATATCTTCTCTTTTTTGAGTTTTCGTGATGGCATTCGGACAGACAAACAGACAGACAACCGTAAATGGACTATTTAGGTGATTTTATAAACACTTATACCAAAATTTTGTTTATAACATCAATATTTTTAGCGTTACAAACTTGGAACTAAACTTAATATACTTTGTAATATTTCATACTAACTGTGAACTACCTGCTTTGCTGGGCAACATCCCCACTTGCACCCCTCCCTCCACATTTCCTTGCGTGGGATAACAGTTTTGTAATGTACATGTCATGCTCTTTTATTTGATACCCCACTTAGGTATATTTGTAAATATTCGATAATTCCTTCCCACTTTCTCGCTACACCTTTCTACCCTCCGAAGGTTAAAAGTAGATAAAAACAATAGATCTTTGAAGCTGGTTGTATATCGTGTCAATATTTGAGCTTAATCGATGCACAACTTTTTTAGTTTTTGAAGCATATCCCTTTCAACCCCTATTTCAACCCCTTACTCTACTATAATATGAATGTATTATACATAAAAACCTTCCTCTTGAATCACTCTATCTATTAAAAAAACCGCATCAAAATCCGTTGCGTAGTTTCAAAGATTTAAGCGTACATAGGGACATAGGGACATAGGGACAGAAAAAGCGCTTTGTTTTATAATATGTAGTGATATATGGTATTAAAAAAAAAGACATAAGGATTCCTAGAAATTTTTCTTCATTAATGGCTCACGGTCTAAATTCTCTAACTAAACCTTTGAAAAATTAACCGGAATTTATTTTATGAAAATAAACCGGAATGATCTTTTATCATTTTGCACGTTTTATTAAAAATGTATGTTCTTTTGATGGAAAACGAAAAAAAAAAAAAGTTTCTTTACACATCATAAAAAATATGAATTATAATATAAACAAAAACATAGACTTAAAGATGACCCTTATCATACAAAAAAAGTAAAGAAACCTTTTAATATAACAAAAAAGGCTAAATCTTTAAAAAAAACTTCTGATTGGTCATCAGTGTTGATAATCTTCATGTTTACAAAAATATTATACAACCTGTTATTACAAATATTATAGTTTGTACAGGGTGTTACTTATATATTCATGGTAGATCTGTATCACTTTAGGTACCAGTATATTGAATTAATGTTTTGATATCTGCATCGAAATGGTGCAAAGAGGGTTATTTATTTTCTTTTGATTTATATGCAATTTTATTACAAATTTGATGTACAATTTACATAATGAATTAAAATTAAATCTAAATATAATTTCTCAATTCGTTTAAGACTGAGGGGTAAATTATTGGATAATGTAATATAAGGAAGATATCGTGTACGAAAAAAAACAGGCTAGAAATTATTTTGAAATAATAGACATTTTATCGCGGACATTATAACTTTCTATAGGTCCAATTCTTAAATTAACCTGATTTTTATACTTTTTGGATCAAAATTACCCCATTCACCGAGTTTCATCAAATCCCTTAAAAAAAAATTCAAAAAAATTGAGACATTTTATTATCTCCGATTTCGATAAAGCTCAGTGTGTAAGGTAATTTTGACCCAAAAAGTTCAAAAATCGGGTGCATTTCATGACTGGTCGAATAGTTTTTGAGATACGGACTAAAATCTATCCAATTATTGCGATATCCCAGAAACTCTGCATCCAATCATTAAATTAAACTGATTTTTTTACTATATGGGTCAAAATTACCCCATCCATCGAGTTTCATCAAATTCCAAAACAAAAATTTTTTATGCATTTTTCTCAATTTTTTCAAAGAGACTTTAAAAAAAATTGCAAAAGTTGCGATAGAATTTTTTTTTTTAATCCAGTTACGATGAAACTTCGTATATAAGGTAATTTTGACCCAAAAATTACCAAAATCGGTTGCATTTGATGACTGGTCGAATCATTTTTTAGATACCGATTAAATCGAACCAAACATTGCGTTATCTCTATTTTCGATTTATAAAGAAGCATTCATATCATACTGCTTGGGAGAAGAATGATAATTTGTTGAATATTGTAAATTTTGTAAATTAAAAAAACCTTGGTAACATTATAAAATATGTTGATCTATATTTGTCTATAAAATTATTAATATGCAGTTCCCGTATACAAAATTCGTCCAATCTAATAAAAGCGAGATAAAAATGTCATCTTTTAACGTAAAGCATACACTTTTTTATTTCAATTTTTAACGATAACGATAAAGAAAAACTTTATTCTAATAAAACCGCTTAACTTCTTTAAATTAGCTATGATTCCTCCATCTTTAGTCTCGTATGGAATCTATAGTAAATATGATATTATTGTATGAACATTTTTATATGAAAACCCCTCCCCCCCCAAATTCCTTTTTTATTCTCCTATATTATACATTTTTTTCTGCCGAGGTTTGCGATGTTTCTTATAGACATATAAAAACGTCTATTTTCAGTACACAAAGGAAAAAATGTTATATAATATTTGAAAAAGAAAAAAAAAGAGATCCCATGAGAATTTCAGGAAAAATATAAAATGAAAATAAATAAATAAAAATTTTTCTTTAAAAAGTAGAAAATACATACGAATAGTCCACAGTACGTAACTCACTGTTATCATTATATTAAGTGAATTGAATTAATAATAATAAAAAACTTCAGCTTTAAGCCATCAGCACTCACGTAAATCGTTCGATAATCTGTAGTCTCTTGATGAGAGATTTGCTCACGCGTTCTGTTTCACCATACTCTATCTCAACTTTTTTTAAATTTACTGAGTATGACTTATACCTTTAGCCTCGTGATGAGAAAAATTTTCACAATTTCTGAAGGACTTGAAAAAATATATTTGAAAAAATTGTAGATAGATTGAAAAAAGTTTAGTCCCAACTTTGTTACGATTAAAAATATTGATGCCACGAACAAAATTTTGGTATCACGACAACTCAAAGAGAAAAGGGAGATATCATGCTGAAATTTTATAGCTTGCTCAGGACGTAATGAGTTTGAGTTCGTAAATGAGCAACATAGATCAATTGGGTCTTAGGTCCGCATGACCTATCTTGTAAACTTTTATAGATATTACAAAAGTTTCAGTGTATTAAATGTTCCTTATAAAAAAATAAACAAGTTTGGCTGAAAAAAATTTTTCTTTAACATCACAGTTTACCCGTGAGGACGCAAACTAGGATAAAACTTTAGTGCACATTCTTTCTCCAAAACTGTGAAAGATAGTCAGTTGAAAATTTGCAGACAGCTTCAACTATTGATCTTATGAAACATTCTTGAAAAACAAATAAAATTCTAGAAAAAAATTTCGGCATTTTCGAAAAAGAAATGAAAGCATTTCGCCACAATTGTGGTTATTTTTTAAACACTTCTAATTTATAAAAATTAATATTGTCATTATTCATTTTCTATACAGGGTATTTCCACAATTAACTGGTTAGTTGTTTATTTTTAATTCTTTGAGAATTTCTCGTAAAGCAATTTAAGATATCTTTGATGTACTGTGGACTAAAAATATACACTAAATATTATACTTATATTTTTTAGAGGATAAAATATGGTGATTCAATCACTTTCAATTTAAGAATTGAAGCAAACAAAGATGAAAATAAAATTTTTGTGTAAGTGATAATCTGTTTTTTTCTGCTTTCTTCTTTCGTTTTGTTCCCCGTGTATTCTTCAAGAAATGAAAGTTGAATTATTAATAAAATTGAAATATCAAAAATGTTTTTTATTGTACTGTGAAACAGACGATGATATTAAATGTTTTCAACCATTTAGCGTTTTTGCTGGTAATGAAATGGATTATTTTGAATTTTTAGATTTTAGTCTGTTGACTGTAAAATGAAGCCGTTCTTTACTTCAAAATGGTTACAGGAGAAGTAGTCACAATAAATTCGTATAAAAAGAAAACAATATGTTAAAACTTCTTGAATATTCAACAAATATATTAAAACAATTACATAAAACATACAGACATAAGAACGTTATAAAAGAAGGAATATTTATTCCTATAGATAGGGGAGAATTGTCTAGGTTGGTTGTGTCACTAGGAAGGCCTCCAACAATTTCTAATTTAATTTTTAAACTACCAAACGAGTCTACCGGATTATATTTATTATAAGATTGTAAACCTTTCATGAAGTATATATTTGTAAAAAAAATTAAAGTGTTGTATAGTGGGATGTGTCAGTCAGGTTATTGATAGTTTCAAACAATAGATGCTTTGTCGGTTATTCGTACTATATAGTATAATTTATATATGGTAACTCGAGAAACCCCGGAGACGTACGTTATACGTTAGCTGAGTTACGTTATCGTTCTGTATCGGTACTTAAACATTACACTGTGTCCTGTGTCCGTCAGGTTCTGGTCAGTTTCCAACAATATACGCTCTGTCGACAGCACACAAGTATACAAGTTTTACACACTCATTACTAAGAAGTGAAAGGTGTGCACGAAAGGTTGCGCATCAAAAACAAGCATTTTATTCATTCTAGATTAATCGGGGTGCTTTATATGAAAAACGATCCTAAAGGAGTGATTATTAATTTACGCAAAAATAATATTTACGTAAAAATGTTTCAAACAAAAGTTGTTCACTTTTTTATAAGGGACATTTTTTATACTTAAACTTTGCTCTATCTCTAACGGAATCAAGATTCAATTGACCTATATTAGTCATTTACGAACTTATCCCCACTTTTTACGTCCTGAGCACGCTATAAATATTTCAACTTGATATATTTTCGTTTTTGAGTGATCGGGTTGACAGACAGACATACAGACGACAGACAAACAGACAGACAGACAGCCGGGAATGAACTAATTAGGTGATTTTATGAACACCTATACCAAAATTTGGTTCATAGTATCAATATTTTTAAGCGTTACAAACTTGGGACTAAACTTGGTATATTTTATGTACATGGTATAATAAATAATTTAAAGATTAAAAATTTCTGTACTGTAAATTGCAGTGTAATGTGCGATCAACCTAAACAACTTCTCATATTCCAAAATATAAAAATTCATTTATAATTTTGGCAAATAATTCGTCCATCATAAACATACACTAACAGTCATCTCTCTTCTACAAAAACATAACAATAACACAAATAAACACAAAATGTTTTTTCGATAACTTAAACCATGTGTAAGTAGTTGTTGTTTTCTAGAACAGCAAAACTCGTAACTCGTATTCGTATGGAATATATCCAAAACAAATAATATTATATTTATTTTTATTATTTTATTTGTACAAATAGAAACTTTTTAATTTTATTGTGTTACAAAATACTAAAAGTTTCTTGTGTTTGAATTTATTTTATTATATTTTTTTTTGTGTTGTACAAATAACTTTCATACAAATTGAAATATTTTTCAATAAACCCCAACATATTCAGTTGGGTTTGTGTTATATAACAATAAGCTGTTATGAGTTTCAAATATTTATAATATTTGTATTTGATTTAATCCCTACTGATACATTTAGCCACACTTACCCCCTTGATCTTGTAGAAATTGATGTGAGCTTTATTAATGCTCAGTTGAACAACTTATTTACTAACGCAAACTCTTTTAAGTGAAACTGTCTCTTTTACGGGGCAAGGAAAACTTTTGATATTGCGCTTTAGCTTCACTGTAACGAATATCTATTTGGGAAATACTGATTCAAGATGTACGAGCACCAAGCAATGTTGAATGTTGGGCAAAGTATAAATCAATCCTGAAAATTTAAGAGGGGGAGGGGTTTGCCGGATTATTTAAATAAAAAATGACTTAAATGACTTCAAAAGTATGGCAAAACGGTAGATGGATGATATGGGTTCATAGATTTCTCCAAAACTCGTCGGTGGAAATTAAATAAAAAAAACTAATTAGATTAAAGTTATCACCTTCAAAAATTATTGAAAAAAAACCGGTGTGTCCGGCTAATTAAGGTTGTATGAGCACGGTCGTGGGAGTACAGATTAAAAATTATATATTTGGTGAATTATGTTACATGAAATCATAGCAAAATTCACATATCTAAACTTGCCATTGCGCTCGTACTATCTTGAGTGAGTTTTTTTCACGCGGCAAGAGAAATTTTTTGATTTTGTCCTTTAGCTTCTTAACAACAAAAATAATTTTTTCTTATTTAAGTCATTGATATAAGAGTTATCTAAAAGCTCGATGCGATCAATTTAAAATAAATTTAAAAACGATTATTTGAAGCACCTCAAGCTTTTATAAATAACCATGTAAAAGTGACTCACAAAATAAATTATTATCTGTTTTTTAGTACAATAAACAGTTTGTTTTTTTTTTTTAATTATTTTTTAGTCAAATGTTTCTTTTAAAACCTTAAAAGGTTTGTATATCAAACATGGAAGTCATCCGATTTACTTACAAATGTTTTTCGCATTCTTCTCAGTACCTAAATCCTTTCATTTGATATCCTTATCATGGAAGTGTCCTAAGAAATGACCAGTCTCACTATTAGCAAATTTCTCAGACGCGAGTGCTGACGGAATAAGAAGTATATACTGTTATATCTTGTATAATGGTATGGAGCCCTTCTTAGGATAGTCCAACTCGGATTGTTTTAGCAATATTTAATTAAATACTGTTCTGCTCTCAGTAAGGTCCATTTATTACTAAATAATTATAACAAAAAATCGAAAATATAATGTGCCTTAAATTTTCAAGAATATAAGCCATGTAGATGAACCTTTAGATTTTATATATAACACTGAATAAATAAATACCAATATATTATAATATTGAATTGAAAACGCTTCAAATCTAAAATTCATACAAAATATTTTTCAATGAATATTTATACAAAAACTTGTTACTATTCAAAAAAAAAAAAAAAAAAAAAAAAACTTTTTTGTTACACTAGGTTGGTATGAGTTGAAGTGCTAAACTATTTACAACTAGATGCCATAGTAATAATAATAACAACAATATTTGTTACATTTTCATTCCACAATTTTGATCGTAAAAATATTACAAAAATCTGATGTCAGAAACATTCATATAATATGTTCATAGGTACCAGGTGTACCAATATAAACGCCTTTGGATGCAAGGATGTTGGAATTTGGTGTGGAAATTCGCCTATGGTAGTGGGTTCGATTCCCGTCGTCATAGCCAAAGTTAATTTCATTAATAGATGTGAGAAAATAATTGAGGAGCTGATATAATACTGTGTCCAAAACATAAGGTGGTATTTGAATTCAAACTGCGCGCGTTTGTTGTGCATTATAAATTTGTTCCGCCCGGCCAAACAGTCAACAAGGAATATTATTTGAACGTTATGCGTCATTTGCGTAACGTTATCCGCCTAAAAAGGCTGGGATTGTGGAAAGACAATTAATGGTTTTTACACCACGATAATGTACCATCCCATACTGCACTCATAATTCGTGATCATTTCGTCAAAAAGTCAACCCATATCGTTCCGCAACCACCGTATTCACCTGATCTGGCGCCGTGAAACTTCTGACTGCTCAGCAAGGTCAAAAAACTGCTCCGGGGACACTGTTTTGATACGATAGAGGAGATTCAAGCCGCAGCGAAGACGGAACTGAAGGCAATCCCGGAAAGTGACAACAACCAGTGTTTCGAACTTGGAGAGGATTACTTTGAAGAGTAATAAGAGAGATTAAATTGATTTGGAAGAATAAATAAAGAATTTCCAAAATAAATACAATGTCACCTAATTTTTTGGGCACAATTATGATAGTATGAGCGGAAAAGGTGGTAAAACACATGGGTGCTATATGGGCTCTATAGCCTAAGTGTTTCCTTCGTGGGCAGCCAATGTAACCTAACCTAACCAATCTTTTCTCAGTTGAGAGCATTAATTGTCTTCTATTTTGTACAGAAACGCTTGAAGAGTAGTTTGAATGTGTGTGTAATGGGTCACCTTAGTTTATTTCCATAGAAAACATTAGTTACAAAATTTTCTTTATGCCACTGAACTGATGTTGCCGACCGTTCAGTGAAATGTGTAAATTGACCTTTAAAATTGAACATACGGTATAGTCGATAATACAGTAACCCATATTTTATATCTAACAGTTTAATTGAAATTCTTAACATATTACTATTTATATAGGTTATGAATAGAATTTTGAACAGTTGTCACCAAACTTTTAAAAACTTTAACAATGTTATTAAGTTGGTATAAGAGTTGGCAACGTCAAGAGAAAGCTACTTTTCAGACCGGCTTTTTTATATTTCTTTTATATACTCTGAAGTGTGGCTCGACTGATGATGAGTAGCGGTAAAACTGCCAAATTTTATCCGTTCGGAATGGAATTTTTTTTGATATCTATTGATTTTGAGTCAAACTTTTGACCCATAATGTTATTATTCGCTACCATCAACCATTGTGCTCGACATCAGGGGTAAGACCCTGCATTCTTAAAATCTATTAGCGGTATGTTCATTTTGACTATGTGTGTGCTGACGGGTTATTCTATATATATGAAATATACCAAGGTATGCTTAGTTTAGTCCCAAGTTTGTAACGCTTAAAAATATTGATGCTTTGAACAAAATTTTGGTATAGGTGTACATAAAATCACCTAATGAGTCCATTTACGGTTGTCTGTCTGTCTGCCTGTCGCCTGTCCGCCTGTCATCACGATAACTCAAAAACGAAAAGAGATATCAAGCTGAAATTTTTATAGCGTGCTAAGGACGTAAAAAGTAAAAGTAAGAGTTCGTAAATGAGCAACATAGATCAATTGGGTCTTGGGTCCGAAGGACCCATCTTGTAAACCGTAAGACATAGAACAAAAGTTTAAATGTACAAAATGTTTTTTATAAAAAAATTAACAACTTTTGTTCGCAACATTTTTTCGTAATCATCACTGTTTACCCGTGAGAGTGCAAATTATGCCCAAATTGTATAGTATACATTATATGGTAATATCAGGTATATATGTGTGACATGTATGTATGTGTATTGTGACAGAGTATTCAACACTGTCTTTACTTGGTATTTCAACAATTAACTCAATCAATTGTTTGTTTTCACTTGTTTATACTCCCTTTAATTCTCAATTTCAAATGAAAACAATTATAAACAAAAATGAAGAGTCTCATTGTAACATCATGAACGAATAATTATCTGAAAGTGTTTTCTGTCAATGTGCAAAAATTGTGGCGCCACCAAACAAATATAACTCCCACTCCTCCATGGTAATAGTAAGTATAGATTTATAATTTATAAAGCATTATCTTTTACACAAAGTTTGTTATAAATTAAAGAATGAAATGAAAGGAATATAATTATAGTTATTGAAGCATCAATTTATTAAATTATATAGATAACAAAAATAATAATAAAAAACAAAAAAAAAAAGAACTTGATGGTATTTGATGATTACAATAATAAATATTGTATCAAATGTGCTATGATTACAGTTTAAATAGTTTTTTCTAGTTTTTTCTATAACCATTAATTTCTTTTAACGTCTATTTAATTATTGTTTACATTACTAACTTACCATAAAAATTACCGACATTATTCATTGCGTGCAGTATCGTTCTTAGCGCCGCTTACGGAAATACTCTGAACTTTTATATCCTTTAATTTTATAAATGATCTGGGTTTTCATACTATGGTTTCGTCGTTTATGTAATAATATTGCCTATATCTGTAAATTAATAATATCATATATTATTTTAAAATATAGGCAATACTATTACAGAAATGATATAAAATCGTTTAAAAAGTCTAATTAATAATTTATTTAAGGGGTATATAAAATAAAATTATTTTCGATAGTGGCATTGAATTCGGATCTACACGCAATGAGCAAATTGTTTTTTTTCGTTGAGTACATTGAATGCAAGTGGAAAAGAGTAAAATACTTTACAGAGTTATAAGACTATCCTTTACTGTTTACACTAACTACAGATTAGTGTTCAATATAATTTGAACTGTTATGTGTGTGTGTCTGTCTGCCTGTGGCATCGTAGCCTCTAAACGGATGAACCGATTTTGTTTTTGTTTTTGTTTTTTTTTTTTCGTTTGAGTTTTGGGTTTTGTACGGGAAAAAAGTAAACAAATTGGCAATGATCTTCAAAATCGGTTCAGTTTGGAAAAGGCTTTCAGAAAGAGATAATTTAATGGAGAGTCTTCTTAGTTAAGTTCAAGTACGAGTTTAGGGTCACGCACCCGAAAACTTTGGCGGTGGCTTTTAAAATTTTGTAAATTTCACTTGTAAATACAGTTTTTAAGCACCTTCTACTTCAAATATTGATGATAAATACTTGATTAAAATTTAGATATAATAATTAATTTACTGATAAATGCATAGGATAGCCATTTTTTTTTAATATCAAGAGCTCACCTTGTCAGCATAGATCAAACCTTAGAAGTTTGTTTTTTCTATTTTAAGCTTTAGGATTAATAATTCTACAACCGGGAGAAATTGGACGAAAAGCAACAATAAAATAATTCACTAATTGGCTTAGATTTCGAAATGTCGAAGGCTGAATTGTTAAACAAGAATTTCCAATCTTCAATATTTTGAAAATCAAGTAAAAAATTAACTATTAGGTACTTTTTGTCCAATTTCATCGAGATAAAACATTCATCACCAAAATTGAAAATATAATTTATACCGGAAATGAAAAATTTTATGAAAGAATAATCGACGATGGTAAAATCATAGTGATCCAAGCAATAATTTTCTCAAAATAAAGAGTTTGGTACGTGGGAACGAAAAACAACACAATTCTGTACCATTCATCCCTACCACACTTAATTTAGTGCCACTTTTGATCCTTTTACCTAAAAAATTCCAACCCGTTACCTCATAAAGTATTCATTTCTTAATATGTAATTTTAACACCAATATAATAATTTTACTTGCATCACTACAATTCTACCGTCCGAACTAGTTGTGTACTACAGAAGTGTCATAATTTCAAAAGCATTTGTTTCTGTATTCATTTTAATAAATAATTTTTTATTTTTTTTATATTTTATAAAATAAATTTTCTTCACTAGTATTTACATTTCTTATTAGTTCGAGTTAGACTTGACTAATATTTATATTTATTTCATATTTCTATATTTATATTTATTTTATATTTTGACATGTTAATAAGTATTTTCTGTACGGATACTTCTTAACTTGATTTATAATAAATTTTATACAAAATAAAGTACAAACTTAATATAATTTTTGCAAAATATAAACTTGCGGACAAAGAAATCGATTCATAAATTCTATCGAAATAGAATCTGAAATTTAATTCTTTTATTAAAAACGCTGGGAATTCTGATGTACGTTCTAATATCGAAATATCGAATATCGATATATCGATTTTTTGCCTACCCTACTTCTAAGATGCCCGACGTACTTTTTTTCATTAAGAAAAAATTTGCAGCCATTAATTTGGAATGAATTTCCTTATCACGTGGCACTTTTCTTATAGTTTTTATCTTGAAATATTAAAAGTAATCTCAATGAGGACGAGGTATTGTGGATATGATGCCCGCTTCTTATTCAGAAGTTCGGTACGTCAAAACCTATCCTCGTTAATAAATTTTTTTAATTCAATTTCTTAACTTCCCAAAATGTCCAGTTTTACATATTTTCGCGGTTTCAAGACCGCAATATCTGAATCAAACCTGTTTAATGTGTAGTCTGTGTGTGTGTTCGTATGTACGTATGCTCGTATGTTCGTTCGGATTCTTTTGCTTCGATTATCTCGCGAACCAATTATGACATTAACACGTGACTGGGCTTATTCGACGCGCAATCGTGCATTTAAGAACTGAAAAAGAATTCAGCAGAATTAGTTGAGCCGTTTTTTAATTATAGTAAAAAAACTGGAAAAAATTGAATAAACAAAGTCTGAAAATTGTATAAAACACATCATTTATCTATGGAGATAATGATCGTTCCAGCATAAGCTGCAGTACATGTTCGAAGAATAATATATGAAGACTAAGAAGACCTTTTTTTTAATGTTTTTTCCCCTTCTGGGAAGTTAGTCGTGTGGACTGCAGAGGTCGCACTCACACGACTTCAATACCACACCGACTATGTACTGCCAATTCATAAGTTATAGCAAAAAGGACAGAGTTCCTACCGTGTGACCCACGACACCCTTGACTCGTTTTTTTTCAAATACGTTTTTTGCTATAATTTTACCTAATAAAGCTCTTTTGATCATTTTATATTCTCGAAATTAAGAATATTGAATTCTTTGAATTTGATATCTCTTGAACACATTATAGCACGTGATAAAAAGGTATCAATCTATGTTAGCAGTACTTACTCCTCCATCTTTCTTAGTTTAACCTCTAGCTTCATTTTTCTATAGCCAATGAACTTAGAAAAAATAAATTTTGATTAGTTGGATGATCTGATTTCTTTGCCCTAGAGTGTATATTATATAATGTTTTTCTAAAACATCAAATTGAACAAATTTTCCAGACATAAAAGTTTTTTGTTTTAGAAAATAATAAATTATATCCTTATTATATAAGTTTAACGTTTTAGATTATAAGAGCATGCAGTAAAGTAAATAAAAAATCTTTTGGGATTTGAATCAAATTTCATAATATAATTAACGTCAACATTTATATCTATCCCTCTTCTTCGATATCCAATTTAATGAATACCTTGGTGAATTTCGTTTGTCTCTGATTGCAATTTTCACATTTTCGCATTATAAACTTCGTTTTTAGTTTGTTAAATGAGTGATTGTTTTTGACTGAAACAAGCAGAGTTGTATTACACTTTTAGCGAGTAACTACTATAACAATAATTATTAAGCATTGGTCAAGTGTGAGTTTGATTTACTAAAAAAGTTTCCTGTATTACTATTTAAAAAAAATTCATTCTTCAAGGTGGTGAAAGTTAATGTGAAACTATGCCATTTTTGAAGTTAGAAATGTACTTGATAGATGAGCTCATGGTTTGAGACAAAAATTTATTTTCCTTTTTTCATAAAAATTCATTCTTTAAGAGGATCAAATTGGGGATGAAAGTTTATATGAAACTCTGTAATTTTGGTGGTGAAAAGGGGATGATAGTTTCAATGAAAATTTGTCATTTTTGAATTAACTACTTAACCGATTTTAAACTTATTTTACCTATAATAAGTACAATGAAGAATTTCTGAGATATCGTAATGTTTGTCAAAATTATACTGCTTTTATACTGAGTGTTATCGAAATTGGAGATAAATAAAATTTCTCGATTTTTTGCAATTTTTTTAAGAAGTACCCCTTTGAAAAAGTTGACAAAATTTGTTTCCCAATTTTTGTACTTTTTGGGTCAAAATGACCTTATATACTCAGTTTTATCGAAATAGGAGGTAACAAAAATTTTTCGATTATTTGCAATTTGTTTAAGGGGTACGTACCCCTTTGATAAAATCGAAAAATCGTAAAAAAAATTTTTGTTTTGGAATTTGATGAAACTCGTTAGATGGGGTAATTTTGATCCAAAAAGTATAAAAATTACGTTAATTTCATGATTAGATCCATAGTTTTTAAGATATCGCAATATTTGGATAGGTTTTACTCCGTATCTTAAAAACTATTCGACCAATCATCAAATGCACCCGATATTTGTACTTTTTGGGTCAAAATTACTTTATGTACTGAGTTTTATCGAAATTGGAAGTAACAAAAATTTTTCGATTTTGTTAAGAAATACGTGTTTGATAAAATGGAGAAAAGCGCAAAAAATTTTTTCTTTTGGAATTTAATGAAACTCAGTGGATGAGGTAATTTTGATTAACCAAAAAGTATAAAAATCAATTTAATTTAATAATTGGACCCATAGAAAGTCCATAAAATCATGAACAAAAGAGAGGATAACTTAGGGCTATAACGTGATAGTCTATGTTTTTAAAGGTAAAATTTCCCAGCAAAGCGGGCGGGTATCTTCTCGTATAATATACGAATGCATGACAGAGTTGGCATATGTAATTATCACTTTGAGGTACGGAATCCCAAACCTATTTACAAATATTATTTAATAAATTTTTTTAATATTTTTCTAACGAATTGCA
Organism: Chrysoperla carnea; assembly: GCF_905475395.1. Classification (NCBI taxonomy): domain Eukaryota; kingdom Metazoa; phylum Arthropoda; class Insecta; order Neuroptera; family Chrysopidae; genus Chrysoperla; species Chrysoperla carnea. The sequence goes on from NC_058337.1 coordinate 133,474,613, forward strand.
TTTAAATGGAAATAAAATTTAAAAATAATGATGCATTAACTCTTCCTATTTAGAAAATACAAAATAATAATAATAATAATAATAATAATAATGCGAATCTAACTACTATAAAAACGGTTCCGTAGGACAAAAGTGTTTCATGCATTTCTTTAGTGATACCTGCTACACCCACCAAACGGGAATCAAATTGGAAATATTTCAAGTCCTACAACAATTCTGTGACTGAACGGAAAACATTTCACAGGAAAAACCAGCAAATCAATCTGGAAAAATCTGATCTATTGACCCAATATCGATTGCTCACTAATTCATACTTTTTTTTAAGTAGGTGCTATCTTTGTTCAAATCATTATTTTATTTGACCAATTCTATTAACTCGTTTGAATTTACCAGAATTTTATTCTTTATTCAAAAATTTCGACTCTTGGACGCTAGTCTTAGCGAAGCAAATGATAGATTACAAAATTCTTACTTGTGTCACTTGATCAAGGTTAGGTATAGCTACTACAAAAAGAACCACCAACTTTTCCAAATCACTATATTTTTATTGGTATACAAGACATCGCATCTTAAATTGCAGCTTTCGTTGAGCATTCGATTCTTTTCATAAGGGGATAATACTTGATACCATAAGAAAATTTTAGAGTGAAGTTGATTAAAAAATGAAGAAGTTATAAGCAATCAAAGATTGCATTTAAAGGTTGTCTATCTTTTTTTAACAAAACAAAGGTTTATATGTAATCTCTATGGTGATACCAACGTATGACGTCACTGGTAAGTATCTTTCTCTTTGTTTAATTAGGAATTTTAATCGTTCATATCTTGCATACTAGTAAAAATTTTTTTAAACCAATATCATTTTTCAATTCGTGAAGTGAGAATTCCTCATCTGAAGTGATAAACAAAATTTTGTCCGATTTTTCAATCGATATTCCATTTTCTCCAACTAATTACCATATGGATCGCTACTGAACACTATAAATGATGTTAACCATTATTTTAAAATGTTATTTTAAAACAAAAACATTTCCTCTATGGAATTGATTGCAGTTTAACGATAAACATTTATTTATACATAAATATATTTTTATATTACATTTTAAATTACATGTTACATATATAACATTCAAATGTAACTATAACTAACCTGGTTGGCTTCATTCATCAATTACACATCAATAAAATCTAATTTTTAGTTTTTTTGTATACAAGGTGAACCATTTTAATCGTCAAAATTTTGTATCGTTGTTAAAATACAGAACAGTGTGGGAACAAACAAAAAAGGAACCCACAAGATTAGATAGGAAAATGGCTTTCTTTTAGACTTTTCCTAGCCTATCCTAAAATTTCATTCTGATCAAAAGCTCTCACATCCACACAAAATTTTTATCGAGCAGTTTACGAGCTACGAATGTATTGCAGTTTTATTATATGACTATGAAAATGAGTTTCTGAGATACTTTAACAAACCAACCTCATACTTCTTCAGTACGTACTGATTAAAAACTCCCACGACCACAAAACTTTTTAACAAATAATTTTCGAGATACAGGTAATTAAAGCTACACATGTATTATATTTATAGTACCTACAATGACTAGGAATTTTCTTTCTGTGAAACTTTTGAAACCTTTCCCAATATATTCTTTGGATAGTTCTGATCAAAAGCTCTCAAGGCCACACAAAAAATATTTTAGAATGTCTTAGAAAAAGTTTCACAGAAAGCTATTTTCCTAACTAATCTTGCAGGAGCCATTTCATTCAAGAAGGTAATTTCACTCGTAATTTGAATGAGTAAGGCGAAATTTGATTATCTAGCTATAATATATACATGTCAAAATGATTGGGGATGATAGAATCATAGTAATCCAAGTAAAATTTTTATTTGTGTTAAAATATTATTTTTGTTTTACTAAAATTGCTCTTCAATCGCTGATCAGTAACGAACCTAAGGTGATCTTAAGATAATCCGAACGGTCAAGATCAAAATTCATGGTGTTTAAAAATTGCACCTTCCTCCTTTAAGCTTAGAATTTTCTTTTTCAAAAAATTTTTGAAATTTTTTTAACTAACAAGAGTTTTTAATTTATCTTTTAAAATCGTTCACCTTGTATATTCTATGTCGCAAAAAAAATGTAATATAGCAAAAAATGTTATAAATTTCAACAAAATCATGTTGAAAATCATGTGTCATTTGTAATGGAAGACTGATATTCAAACAATAAATAAGCCGTGATGAAATTGACTTTTAAAAAAAAAATTTTAAAAATAATATCCAAAATTAATAACTTTTTGATCAGGTAAATTATTATATTAATTCACAAACTGTTTGTATGGTCTGGGATTAATTTTGCAGTGATAAGTCTATCTAACTCATATTACGTCATTCAACACTCAAAGTAAAGAAATCTTTTACGTTTTTACGTTCCATTTATATTTTTCTATTCATAAAATATTATAAAAAGACTCCATAACTTTCTATTAAAATATTCATGAAACTTTAATCTTAATACAATTTGTTCATGACAAAAATATATAATACATATATAAAAGATGTCTCAAAATTAACGCAATGTTATCCCCCTTCTGTGATAAAATGTTGACAGGCAAAGACAACGTGACAGCTGGCAGTTTAGGGTTTTTAACCCCCGAACTAAAAAAGGGTTGTGTGTTTCTGTCTGTCTGACTATTTGTGGCATTGTAGCGCTTAAACGGCTAAACCAATAATGATTTTTTTGGTTTCGTTTGAAAGTTAATTTAACAGATAGTGTTCTTAGATAGGTTCCTAGTGCGCGCATATGGTTCTGTGCAAGAAAAATTTATCGGGGTGTTAAAAATAATGAAATTTGTCGGGATTTTAAAAATAATTAAGTTAAAGTCGCTACAGCTCGTGAATTTCGTATAAACTATGGTTAAATTAGTGAATTATCTTCATCAAATGTGAAAAGATAAATTTAAAAAAAAATCAGAGAGATTAGAACATGATAGACCAGCCCAAATCATGGGGTTTAACATTATCGGATTGTTTCTGACGTTTTTTACTACATGTATGCGACCACTCCCGCTTCTAGTGAGAAAATTCAAATATGTATCAACATTATTCAGCTTTATTTATGGACAAGTGAAATTTACAAAATTTTAAAAACCTCCAACCAATTTTTCAGGTACGGAACCTTAAACTCGCACTTTAAACATATTTAAGATCACTCCATTAAATTATAATGGGGGGGGGGTTAACCTCCGTTTCTCTGACATATACGCCTATAACAGAGACCACCCACATCATTATTTGTTAATCTTTATTTATTTTAATTACAAACATATTTACAATTACATTTTGATGTGAGTGGAGTCGGTTACTTCGTTCTTATCCAAGCGACGACAATATGATCAATTATACCGCCCTCATTAATCATAATTGTTCACACTGCCGCTGCCTGGATTCGAACCCGCAACCTAAGTCTAAATAAACAAACAGTCAAAGACACACGCCTTAGACCGCTCGGCCATTTAGGCTCCCACTCCATTAAATTACCTTTTTCTTAAACCCCTTTTCCAAACTGAGTCGATTTTGAATATCATCGCCAATTTTAAAGTTTTTTTGGGTACGGAACCCTAAACTCGCACTTGCAGCATAGTTAAGAACACTCTCCATTAAATTATCTTTCATACGAAACAAAAAAAATCAAAATCGATTCATTCGTTTAGGCACTACGATGCTACAAAGAGACAGGCAGACTGCCACACACACATTGCGGTCAAACTTATGACATCCTTTTTTTTAGTTCGGGGATTAAAAATGGTCAAGGATTGTATTTCGGCAAAAAAACTCAAATGTGCCATCAAGATCTTAGAATTTTACGTTATATGCTATAAATTTTACCTGATATGCTAGTCGTTACAAAACCCTATTCTGTTTAGAAAGATAGTTTTTTATTGAAAAACTGTGTTTTCTATTAAAATGGCTTCTTGCGTTAATATTGGAACACACGTTACATACCAACATACTTACTATGTTTTAAATAGAACTTTTCAAAATCAAAAATTTATTCAATCTTAAACTTTTTAGCCTTAAGGTGAAAACATTTTCTAATTTAAAATATTACTACTTTCGTTCGATACATACATATACACAAAAAGTACTGATGGAATAATTAGTTTTTTAATTAAAATTCGTGTGTTAAAAGTGAACAGAAATTAGTGTTGTAGGTTGTAGGTATACTTCCTTTACCTAAATAGAAGAATCTGAGGGTGGATATGCATTTTAGAGGTCAGATCAATTGCTTTTTGACAATGTAGGCTACGGAATTCATTATAAACAGGTTGGAGATTGTTACCTGATGATCGCAAATTGAGTGTTATAATAATGGGGTTTAACCTCCGTTTCTTTGTATACATCCATGTATACAATTACATTTATGATGTGGTCGGAGTCGGTTACTTCGTTCTTATCGTCCCATTTTTTTTTATATAATTGCTCTCACTGCCGCTGCTTGGATTCGAACCCGAACCCAAGTCTAAGGAGAAAAAACGGTTAAAGTCTAACGCCTTATTTCACCCCTCCCCGACCATATCTTTATAAGTGCGGGGCTCTCTGGTTTCGGGGGACCTTGAATAATGGTCCATCGATTCTTTTTCTTCTTCTTCAGGTAATCGAATTTAATCCTGTCTATTTTTCGTAAATTTTGGTAAATGAGATGGATAATTTCCAAATGAGATCGATTATTGAAGCAAAACTGAAAAAAGAATGATATATTTCGCTATTTTCGGTTTAAAAACCCTCCGTATATTTATCTCGCGTTAAATGTGTAACTTTTGATGTATCGTGTTTTTCAAAAAAGTAAAAAATTTCTGAACATAATTTTCGGGCTGAAGATAATAAATTTATATCACATGAAATATTTGCACACTGCTAAAACAAGCCTATCTTTTTATGAAAATTGTGAAAAACTTATTAAATTATTATGAAGTTTTTCATGTAACAAAAATAGCATATTTTGAAAAGGAAAATTACATGACATAATTTATATAAAGAAAAGTAGTAAGAAAATCATAAATATAATCAATTTTTTATAATATATAAATATAAAACAGAATTTTCCTTCATTTTCCTTGTGTGTTGAAAAATTTTTTCTTTAAGCTGTTTATATAAGTTTATATTATATGTATAGAAAAGTAAAATGTTTTCTGCAATGATGCAATGAATTTCAAAATTTTATAGAAAAATTATCAATAATTTTTTAAAGTATAGGAAGTAAAATTAAACTGATTTTTATACTTTTTGGATCAAAATTAACCCAACCACTGAGTTGCATCAAATTCCAAAACAAACATTTTTTTTCGATTTTCTTGATTTTTTCAAAGGGGTACCTCTTAAAAAAATTTCAAAAAAATCGAGAAATTATTTTTATGACTGGTCGAATAATATTTTTTGAGATACGGACTAAAATCGATCCAAATATTGTGATATCTTAGAAATCCTGCATCCAATCATTAATTTAACCTGATTTTTATAGTTTTTGGATCAAAATTACCCCATCCACCGAGTTTAATCAAATTCCAAAACAAAATTTAGGTAAAGAATATTTGACACGCGAAATATTGGATTGCATATGTAGAACACGTAAGCAATTCTCTCATTATGCGATTTAAGATTACCCATCGGTTGGCGAGAGTGCTGACTAATTAAATGCATCAAGAAGTACCATTTTGGCAAAACGATTTCAAAAAAAGTATTTAGTAAGAGCATTATAAAGTATGAAGAAGATGAACTACAATAACTTCCTCCCAATTGCACTTATTTAGAAATCACGGTATTGTATTTTTCGAAATAAAGTAGAAACTCTAACTTAGTAAAATTTTTTTTATTACTATTTTTCCAAGTTAAACTAAATAACATAGTTTAATACCTAGTTCTACCGAATCTACCTTGGCAAATCTTGAAAAAATTTTCTTTTACACAGTTTTAAAAAAATATTTTTCCAACTATTGTACAAAATTTTTCTCATATAAGTTTTTTTTTCTTACATTTATTTATTTATAGAATTATACTTTCATACAACACAATTGCCAATTTTTTTTTCCTGTATTTTAAACATGAATGAAGCAAATGCACAAAAAAAAAAACGAATGAAATAGGTTGCAAGCATGTTGCTTATACTCGCTAGGTACTACGAGGAAGCAGTTATTACTTGTACGCGACACGAAAACACTCGTTGAAACCTTAACTGCACAGTTGCTTAGCTGCTTACATGAAAGCAAAAAGATATTTCTTGAGTCCCCATATTTTTGAGATATGGGGATTCAAAGCCTAAACATAGGCAATAATACAATCCTTCTGGAATATAGATATATCTGACGAAATATTCGTCGAAGGTTAGGTACTAGAAGGCTATAAAATCCGTTATTTCATGGATCTTGTTTTTGTGAAATGAAAAGGCGAAATTTGTTAAATCTCCCAATAGCGTGTGGCTATTTTTGGATAGATCTTAAAAAAAAGGTACCTCTCAAGGGGTGTATTATTACTTTTTTTTCACTCTGAATTTGATTTTCCTATCGATCTAGCTGGATTTTAAACTTTTTATTTTTTGTAATGAGCAGATTCGGAAGTCAGTTGTTTGAGGATCGCCGCTTTTCTAGTTTTTTCGGGTACGGATTCACTGATTCACAGGCCCGTTAAACTTATATAACACCCCTCTTTTTTATTGGGGTTTGAAATTGATTTTCAAAGCAGTCATTTTCACTGCTTTTCTTCGTAATTCACCCTCAACCAATTTCAATAAGAAATGAAATATCAAAAATCCAGACGTCTTTAATCCGTTTCATAGCATTTTATTTTAAGGTAGTACGAGCGACAAGCCAAGTTGAGACTTTTGGATTTTTGTACCTTATTTTTAAGTAAGTTGAAGAATTTTGTTATATTTTCATGAATGTAGACGAAAAATAAGAATAACATTTTTCGATATCGGCCTTAGTTTTCGAAATATCGAAAGCTTAACAATTAAACAAAATTTTCAATTTGCGATTTTTTGAAAAATTTCTCCAGATATTGAAAAATTTTACTGTTATTTTTCGTCTTATATTGTCAAATTATAACATAATTCACCATCAAAATTGAAAATATATATTTTTTTATTGGTGTCCTTACTACCGTGCTCATACATCCTTAATTAGTCGGACACAACAGTTTGTTTTCTTATTCAATGAATTATTAAGATTTTAACCTTAATTTAAATACTGGTTTTTTTAATTTCCATCGACTAGTTTTGGAGAAATCTATGAAAACCTAGCATCCAACTACCGTTTTACCATAAAACCAATGCTTAATATGCCTACTTTTGAGGTCATTTATTTATTTAAATAATGGGGGTCTAAAATTTTCAGAATTGATTTTTTCCAGATATTTAGTCCAAAGTTATTTAAAAAAAATCATGCTTTTTATAAAAAATATTTATTTTTTGTTTCTTTAAGAGGTCATCGAACATCGCATATTGAACATAGTTTTATAAAGAAAATAGTTTCCAAGAAGTAGCAATATCTTCTAGTAGTTCTAGACTACCTGTAATATTTTAGTACAAACTTACTATACTCGAAGAAGATATAAAAGCTTGTATAGTCTCTTGAGTGAATGATGATGAGGCAGATACAATTCTAGCTCCTATGAGTAACTACTATTGCTAGTAGTAACAAACAGTAGTTATAACTAAGAGCGCAATAAGACCTTCGACAGTCTTCGTTCGATAGTACGTACTATAGTATTTTGTGAAATAGTAAAAATATATCTACAGGATGATTTTCATATTAAATTTCCAGAGGAATGAAGAATTATAACGCGAAAAAACGTATCGGCTTAATATTAAGCGGCACGAAAATACAGAATCTGTTTATCTCTACAGAATGTGGCGCGGCACATATATGTACTTAGAACTGGCCAATATAGAATCTGGAATAACTAAAACGTTTTGGCAATATCGGAGATTGGTGGTAATATCTTTAGCCGGAAATCTGAGCCGCGACAAAGAAAGCATATAACATACTAGAATTTTATTAGGAAAAAAACTTGAGCAACTTGTCGAAACGAGACACTCAAAATCTCCGGGGGCACAAGAATGTATACGCCAAATATTGTCTGGTCAGGTTGAATTATGACACTCTCATTCTCGCGGAGTATGCTCGGCGAGAATACCCGCCAAAGTTGACCGAAGGGAAACTCTTACCAGCAGACTATCGTTCTACTTCACATGTGTCTCATTGCTATAGCCGACTTCGAGCTTCGCCAGTAGTAATCTGTGCGTTACAAAAAAGTTTTTAAGAACAATGCTCTATACAAATAGAGCTATCGACCTATTTAAGTAATCACGAGAAGGTGTTACTCGATTTTACTTGCGGAGATTTTTCTTTTTACTCGGGTACAAAAACCGCATTTTTAACGGAGTTGGACAAAGCTAAACAAGGACAGGTGGGACACCATGAGTATTACCTCCCATATTTTTTTTTCCTTGCCCGACTTTATGCTTTTTCGCGAAATGGTTAAGGATGCTCAAGGTGTGAACGATCTAATGTAGATAGACGGTTTGAACGATCTATATAAGACCTTAAATTGTTAGTTACTCATAAAAGAATTAAAATTTATTAAAATAGATTAATAAAAATATAAAATTTATTTTTTTGTCGGTTATACCTCCGCTTTGTGCAGTAAACGATTCATATTTGAGATGTTCCAATTGAACACCTTGTAAATGTTATAAATGCAAGTTTTCGACGAATATTTATTTTTTTAACTATAAGCAGGTATATATTTCATATAATACATTCCATTATATTATATTTACATATTTGTCGTAAGCTTAAATGGAATTTAGTCAAAAGTTATTTGGAGTAAATACTTGGAAGTTTCTAAGACTTAAATTGAAAATTTAAAAAAAAAAGAAATTATTTTTCCAAAATAAAAATACTTTTTGTGAAAATTGAAACGCATTGTATTCCGATTTTTCGTAAACGCATAAAATTTGGTATCAAGATAGGTTTTGGTATTTGTAAGGTCAAGTTTGTTCGTGAAAAAAATCGACGGATTTTGAAATACAAATTCTTTAAAAAATATATTCGATTTTAAGAAAATGTGTTATCTTTTTTTTAAACACTGAGGAGATTCGTTTCGCAAATGCAGCTTCTGCGCAACGAATTCTTTGTTCTTGCAAAATCAATGCTCTTTACTGTTAGATTTGTTTGTATTATGAGTTTAAAATATGTCTTTTATTTATTTTGATATACTTATTATGTAAAGATAAATAATTATTTAAAAATAGAGAAAAACAATTTGAAAAAATCGAAAAAAACACAAAAAAATTTTTTGTTTTGGAATTTGATTGAAACTTGGTGGATGGGGTAATTTTGATCCAAAAAGTATAAAAATCAGGTTAATTTAATTGGACCTATAGAAAGTTAAAATGTCACCAAGTATCCTTTAGAAAGATTTTATTAAGAAATATTTGAATAGAAAATCTCAACGGTCTAAAAGTTAGGTACAATCATGGTTTCATCTTACCATCTTAATGTATTTACCAACACTTCAATTTTATGTCGAAAGTATAAGAATTAAATATTTTTCATGTAATTTTACGTATCACAAAGAAAATGACTTACTCGAATTTTTTAATTAATTAGAAAATGTTGGGAAAGGTATACACGAAATTAATTGAAAAATGGTGTTTTGAGAATTACATAATATTCCCCTACGTGTATATATTTATTACAAGAGAAAGGCATGTTTGAAATACTATAAGACATTAAATATAATTAAGGGAACTAAATTGATTCTCATGGGTTTCAATTTTTAATTACCATTTCAAAATATTCATCAGTTTCGACTTTTCTTTTAAAATCTTTTTCAAAATTTATTCAATATATTTAACAACTTAAAGCGTTAATTCTTTAAAAATCGGAATAAACTTGTATGTATGACTGGTGGCGTTATAGAATATTTTTCGATTGAAGTTATAGAAAGTAGTTTTTTTACCGAAGAAGAAAAAGAAAAACGTTTTGTTTTTGAATTAAAATTTTATTATCCCTAAAAATAAAAATAGAAACTTAGGGAACGGTATCTACGTCTTAAATCGTGGGAGAAAAAGTCCTGGGGCTTAAATCTTACTCAATATGATTATGGATCGAGAATTAATGATTTTTGAAACTTGATGAAGTATTCCCCGCAAAAGCCGCTTCTAGACAAATAATAATAATATTCCATTTCGCGTTAATTTATCCTTTGTGGAACCATATTCCTTATCGGGCGTTCAGATAAAGAAAACTTGTGCTTGTTATTCAATGATACATAGTTTATAATGAGAGGTGCATAGTTCCTTCCGAGTGTCCCACTACACCTCCCATCATTTTTTTTTCAAAAATAAATTTTAGTCGCAGTTCTCTTGCATACTTAACCGGCTCAGTAGCCAAGCGAGCAAAAGCGTCTTTACTTGCTTTGACTACTGGCTGAGAGGTTGCGGGTTCGAATCCAGGCAGCGGCAGTGTGAACAAAAAAAACTAATGGAGCGGTAAATTGATCACACTGGCCACTCATATCATCAAATGAATTGTATATTCGGATGTAGTTTAACTGTGGGTGGTTTTAATGTGGGTGGCCTCTGTTATAGAAGTGGTCTGAGAAACAGAGGTTGAACCCCATTATTATTATTTACTTACCAAATGAACACTCAGCTTCAAAAGGCAACTCCTCAACAACACTTGGATATACATTATAATTTAAATTTGATATACTGACCTCATGTACCTGGGATAACTTAGATAAAAAACATTTACAAATTTCATTTTCACCATATAATCATTTAGTATTCCTTGTGACACCAGAGAAAAAAAACAATAATTTCATATCCCAAGTATAAAATGTAACAATATCAGATAATTCAACACATATTGTGTCACCATTTACAGAGAGAAAAACGTGAGCTAACCGAAACGAAACTGTAAAATATGGTATACATTTCATTTTTTATAAAAAGTGTTTGGAAAATATTGAAAACAGCGTTTTTATAGATTCTTAGGAAAAGCCCTGTCAACAATTTAGAATTTTTGTGTTTCTAAAATTGAATTATTTAGCTAGTTTTGAGAAAAATTTTTATGATGACTTTTTTTCATTTGTGTGTCAAATTAAATACAGCATACTTTTTGGTTTTAATCCTAGAGAATTGAACTTATATTTAGTTTAATACCAAACTGATAAAAATCATGACCACCGATAGGTTCGCTGGGCAGCACGAGGAAATCCAACAAATTCGTAATATATTCTAACATTCTGAGAAGGATCTTAAACCTGTTTATTTCCGTGGTTTCCAAAGATTACTTATATTCGAGAATAATAGGAAAGTGATCTTTAAACCTTTTTTCCACCAATAAATATTGACAGCCTTTTAAATTCTTTTGCTTCAATGATTTTCTCTGTATATCACTGTTTTTGTCAAAAGTTCCTTATGAAAAACCAAATGTAGACTACGGAAGACCATCGGATGTATTGATGATAATTTCTTGTTCACATACTTCATTAATCAGACTCTTTTGCGTCTCAGGATGCTTCAGTAAGTCTACAAATGTTCCAGAGGTTGTAGCGCATTCATTGCAGAACCTGTAGCTTCTTCCTTATTTTGGGAGAAACTCCGTGAGTTTACTGTATTACGCGAAGAAACTTTACCGTAACTTAAGTTTATTATTATTTAGGAGGCTGAGTTTAATCCAGGAGGCTTTCTTTGTAAGGAAATCCGCCTCCACCTGTAAGACTGGCATGTTATTTATATTTTGGTAAAGTATCTCAGTCCTTTTCTAGTTTCTGTAGATAATTCCTGAGCTTACGACACTTTTTTACTTTTTTACTGGGGCTTTGTTCAGGGCATGCAGCAGGTAAAGGTATGTCTTGAAACTAAGGCTTAGTGACTAGGACATTTTATTGTGTTCGGTTGAAACTTACTATAATAAAGTTGGGAAGTATGGCAGTTGACATGAAACTGTAGATTGAACTTCCATCGCCATTACTTGTGGATCCCAAATACCCCATTTGTAGGACATGCATGGAAGAGGACGAACCTCTCAGACATTTTATAGAATAGGATTCGAAGCTGTGGAATTTCTGCACAGTTTCTGACGTCGGCAACAGCATATCTTGCCACTTGCTTAACACAGGTCCTACGGATGAATGGTGTTTCTCAAACAGAGCACAGTGGATAATTGGTTTGATATGATATTTACCGGTCATCATTTAACCAACTCTCTGTATCTACACAACCTGCATGGTTATAATATGGAAGTACAACAAAAAAAAAGATCTCTTCACCAACGAACTATAGCAGCCAGAGCCAGCATTCATACAACAATATTATATAAATAAAATAAAATATTATTTATTGTTTACGGAAACTTACCTCCAACGCCCATTACTCCACCGGTAGTAAGGGTCACCAAAAGTATACAACAATATATACAATAATAAACAGGTACCATTGTTTGACAACGAAACCGAGGCCAAATGTCATCCATTATAAACGATGATATAGTTGATGATACAACACTACTACTCTACGTTCTGTAGCTGTGTGTGCTACGGACAACAGCTACGAGAAGCGTAGCAAAACCAACAAATAAATAAACAAACAAACAAATAATAATAACAACACTGAACAGTGAAAATAGAGAGAAAAGAGACGTTGGAAGACGAACTATATGATGGGGGTTAACACACACACAAAAAAAACGATGAATTGTTGGTATTTCTCAATTGTAGTCCGTCTTCTTCCAAACACTATTCCACACAGTTTTTATTTTTTTTATTCAACAAATTCTTCACTACGTGATAATAATACCTGGTTTTTTTTTCCCGTCTTCGAAATAAGAATATGGTATGGTTTTTAAAAAATATATTACCACAATATAACGACGATACACTCAGAAACACATAGAAAAACACCAAGACCTATTGTCAAAAATAAAAATGAAATAAATAAATAAAAACACTAGTAGATATGACACGATAATGTTGACTGTGACATGATGTCACCATGGTATGAGTGTTGACCTCTTCTGTGTTTGCTTCGAAATGTCGATGATTTTTCGATGAGAACGTGGTATGATGTATTCAATTGTTGTTAGTTTTTCCGTCTGAAAATAAATAAATAATGCATTATTACATATCCTAGTGGTTATACACAACTTCATCGCTATGGCAATTTTTACTCCAAACTGCATAAGGATAAAAATAATTGGAAATTTTGAAACAGCAATAATTAAAAATAGTAGGGACAGATTCTGTTTACACGTTGATACCGAAAATAGGGGTGTTTCATCCCCAACTCAATGATACATTAGGGGCTGTTTAAGAACAACAAGATTGCTTTGACGAGTCTAGAGGATTCTAGGTCGGAAAGGCTGACTCAAGTAAGTTCACCTCTTCATTGCAAGTGCTGGACAGTGACAAAGAAAACAAGACAGTGTTTCTTCATCCTCCCTGCTGTGGCAGCTCCTGGAGTAATCTTAATGTACAAGTCGGCTCAGTTGTTCAGCGTGCCTGCTGTCTAGCCAGTTTGCAATGATTTTGTTTATAAAAGCCTTTTGAAACGAGATAAGATCTTCGGAACGTCTACAATTGCACCTTGACCATATCTGTCTTATAATACCACAAGTGCATTCCTCTTTCGTTGAAATGGTAAAATATTAAAACAATTAAGAAATTCAAAACGGTCTGCTGCTGGAATTTCAATTGTCTGGTAAATTATGCATTGTACTTAAATTTTGTTTATTTTAAACTGCACTAAATTTTCCTTGAGTAAACTGTCAAAAACGCAGAAGAAAAAGCAAAAAATTAACCCTCTTTAATGAAAACAGACCGAAGAAGTCAGCTTTTGGCGCAAGAGGAGGTAGCAGAAACTTTTGGCTAAGAGAGGCAAATCAGTAATTTTCGACCTTGAAATTTGAGCACATACTTTAAGAACAAAATCTGCAATAATTTCAAGTCCAAGGGTATAAGAGTCAAAAGTGATAAAGGAATTGAAATACGGACTTATTTTTATTTTTATGAAACATGATAATTTTCCCGAATTGTTATTCACACAATTCATTCTGAAAACTTCCTACATTTTACGACGCATGCAAATCTGGCACTAGTCTACGGTCATATTATTTCAAATGGGCGGCACAGAATGAATTTCAAATGGGCGGCATTGAAATTGGGGCGTTTTTAATATGGGGAAGACGGGAAACATGTCAATTAAACGACTTTTTGAAAAAATATGAACAAATGCAAGATATATGAATATAATAAGATAGAATAATAGTGGCCTACAAAAATATTGAGCCGTTTGGCCCCTCTGTACCGTAGACTATACGGTCTTATAAAAATAAAATTCAGTTCAAAATCCAAAATGTTTCATTTTATTCCTCATTTCTTGGACTATATAATTTTTAACACCCAATTATATAAATCGATACATTATATAATACATTATTCTACATTAATTTCCTTGACTAAATGCTTTTAATATTTAATGAGCAATATTGCCTAAATAAACTTTTACTTTTGTTTTAAATTTTCTAAATTGAAAAACTTGATTTGGTTTTTACGTATATGTATCCATTTTCCCCAAAAATTAATTGTTTACACAAGGAATGAAAGCTAAGTTAAACATTCAAATTGATTTTCATATACACATTGAGAATAATTTTTTTTTTTTTTGTATTTTATTACTAATAAAAAAGAAAAGGTAGAAACTATTTAACGGTCTCGAAAACAGTAAAATTATAAAAACGTATAACTCTTGAAGACGTCAAAAAAGTTATAATTAACATAAACAACGAGTGGTAAATAAAGAAAGTTTTAAGGTTGTTTAACCGTAAACTCGCTTTTCTTTAAATTATTTACAAAAAAATGCCCATTAACTTTGCATTGCGCTTTCCAGCTATAAAAGATACTTTTCAATTTTATTAATTTTGGACAAACAAGTGAAATTAACAGATAACCTAAACTCGCGCTTGAAACATATATAACAACAATCTTCATTAAACTACCTTTTTCTTTAAAGTATTCTGAAGATCGTTACCAATTTTTTTGTTTTTTCGGGTACGAAACCCAGAACTCGCACTTGAAACATAGCTAGAACACTTTCATCTGCTTAGGCGCTACGATGCCACAGACAGACAGACACAAAGGCAGACACACATACACATAGCGGTCAAACTTAACACCCCTTTTTTAGTTTGGGGGTAAAAATTACAAGAATCAAAACAGCCAAAAAATTTTAAAAATCTTGCTTAGACAGATCAAATTAACGATTTCTGTGGGACGGCCACTCCAAGCAGAACAACTATTTTTATACTAGATATTTTTTTAAGAACTCTTTGAAGAATTTTTCAGCTGTATTGCTTAGATCTCAGGGTGAAAATTTAATTCAATCTCAGTATAAAACCCCGACAATTAATTTTTTACATACGTTTTACTTGATAAAAGAAGATTCGTTAAATGTTATTTGCTTGTGTTATTCTATAAAATTTATCTCTCGATTGTAGGAAAGGAACTACCTTAACAAAGACAATTAAATAAATGAAGGTATAATAATAAAATAAATATTAATGATAAATAAAATGTTTAATTGTGGAAAAAACTAATTAAATAAATTAATATACTTTGGACAGTTAATAAAGTATACACCGTTTGAAACAGATATTACTCTACTACTCATATTACAAAAATATCTATTTATAAATAATGTATTTATGTAAAAGTTTACTACAGATTGTTAAAATAACTTTGAAGGTAGAATTCAATTTTATTTCATACATTCTAAATGTTGGCATACATTTCGTGTAAAGCCAATAAATAACTTCTATACCATTACAAAATATTATTAATTTGATTTTTCTAACATTATAGTGTTTCCTATATTTTTATATAATGCTACTATTTATTTATAAATATAGGCAATATTATTACAGAAATGATGAAATCATACAGTGAAAAGTTTAATTAATAATATAATGAAAAAAATTATTATGAAATAGACTACAAGTCCATGGTAAAGTTTTTCGGGTAAAATGACCCACCAGGAATCATATTGAAAAAGATGTTCCTGTATGTAAAAGTGAGTTTAAGCATCTTGGCGTCAGTTTCGAGCAGTACAGAGCGAGATCAGTTGAGAAATAAATGACACATCTCTTGATGTCTCACCTCTGCACCAGTTAATATGTACGGCGTTGCTGGATACTAACTCTGCATAAGAATTCAAAGGAACTTACTTAAATGTCGTACTGAAATAAATTCGGTAATTTCGATACCGGAAGTTAAACAAAATTTTTGTTCTCCCGTCAATTTCCTAAGTACTACGTGATGATTTATTTCTGTACGGCATTTATGTAATTCGCTTCGAGTACTTATCCAGAGTTAGTATCCAGCAACTCCGTACATATTTGCTGGAGAAGGGGTGAGACATCAAAGGATGTATTATTCAATTTTCTTTTACATACCGGAGCATCTTTTTCAACATGATTTCTGGAGGGTCACTTCACCTGGAAAATTTCTGTATAGTCTAAAGAATTTCAACAGTGGTACTGAGCTCGGCTCAGCACGAAACATACAGATTTGAGCTTTGAAATTAATTTTCATCTTCATCCAAACACAGAAGGGATAAAATCTTCTACAATGTATTCAAAAACTTTGATTTTTTTTGGATATTTCATTAAACTTTGATATTAAATGTCCTAGAATCTTAAATCCGCGACTATATTCTGAAGAATCTTAGAATTTAATGACAATTCCAACTAGAATAATTAAGAAATACATTGTAGATCAAATAAGTATAATGTATATAAAGTAAGAGTTTTATTTATTTATAAAATATTCTAAATAAATCACTGAGAATATCCTATTAAAAACATTATCATAACAGTAATAAACCTAATCCAGCAATCTTTTTCATATCTGTATTTGTTCCTATGTTATATATACGATTTCACTTCGTATATCCATCTATCTCTCAACATACATACCTACTCTTAGCATTATTATACAGGTAGTTTCTTGAATAATCGTCTATAAATGTTTGTAAAATAAATCCACAAATAATCCGATAAAAGTACTTATTACACTCTCCTATAATCTGCACAGGAGTATGTTTACATCGCTTATCATTCCTGATTACTTTTTAATACCGACAATCTTGTAGAGTTCGAAGGGTGGGATCAAGACAAATATTTTTAACCTTAAAATATTGATATCAAAATGGTTTGTTTTCGAGATACAATGAGTGAAGACCAGTAAACTATTTTTTGATATTCACTTAAAAAAAAAAAACAAGTCAATTGAGTTAATTGTTGAAATACCATGTAAAGACAGTGTTGATTACACAATCGTTTGTTTTTTTACGTTATGTAGGTGAGTAAAGATAGTAATTCTTACACACAAAGTAATAAGTGAATCTTTCTTCTCACATCCTCAGTGGATATAGGATATGCTATAACAAGTACATAAATAATAAATGTAACGTATTAAATTAAAAATATATATAATCTGTATACATACTATATAATGTTTTTAACCAAATTTGCGTCTGGGCGGGTAAACAGTGATGTTTACGAAAAAATTATTCAAACAAAAGTTGTTTATTTTTATATAAGGAACATTTTTTTTATATTTAAACTTCCATTCTATCTCTGACGGTTTACAAGCCCCGTTTGACCTATTTACAAGCTTGGCCTATTTACGTCCTAAAGACACTATAAAAATTTCTTCTGACAGACAGACAACCGGAAATGGGCTAATTAAGTGATTTTGTGAACATCTATACCAAAATTCGTAGCATCAATATTTGTAAGCGTTACAAACTTGGGACTAAACTTATTATACCTTGATATATTTCATATATATTTATTAATACTAGGGATTTCAACAAAACTTCAATAATACATTTTTTGATTGACAAAGTTTCCAAAAATCATGAGGATCTATATCAAAAAATCTAGAGAGTTTGGTAAAAAACTATCAAAAATATTAAGACAATCTTATAGTTTATATTTATAATAATACCATAAAAATATAAGGTTGTCGATGTTTAAAGACAAAATTTGAATTGAATTATGAGTTCATCGAAGATCCATTATTTGATGAACAGAAGCGACTACTGTTAGATTATTGATTATTGAAGAGAGATATCTAACTATCAAATTTATAAGCATCACTTGCACATAATATATTATATATTTTTGTAGTTGCGTGGTATTGTAAAGCTAAAAATAACACATTATTTGACTACAAAGCATGTATTTTGTTGATATGCATGTACCGTGAAATAAACCAAAACTTTTACAAGCATCTTAAAATTTTATAACTTTGTGATTCAAATGTCTGTATATTTGTGAAACACCTGTATATTTACCTTTACATAATACGCAGTTCCTTTTAATATAGTTAAACATGTTTCATAAGTATATCAGTAAAGAACATACTTACCCACTTTTAAACACCTTTTGTTTTACTATAGGTATAAAAAAAGATATCATTTATATAAATATATATCATACTGTATTCGGTATTCGGTTTACCTTTATATTCGCGTCCTATTCGGTATTCAGCATATACCATTTATATATGTGAATGAAAAATAATAAAACGACCTTTTTTAACATTCAATTATATTGTTTTATGTTGAATATAATGTATTCTAATATATTCTATATTTCTTGTATTAGTAAAAACATATTTATTCTATAACTTAAACATGTTCAATTATTCGTAAGCCACTTGCATATGACAATTATATGTGGGCGATTGACGAGCACATTGAAGAATCTTGTATAATAATTATTAAAAATTCATTAAAAAATCGCTTTTTAAGGTATTTCCAGCATGGTATTTGCATTTCCTATGCTAAAACTATGGTAAAACCCACGCAATTTCGACAGAATTTAACGAATTCTTTTTTCACAGACTAAAAATAGGGAATCTCTTCATTTTTTTTTTCAATTTTGTCAAAAATAGCTGGGGTGGGGGCAGGAGATTCACATGCTTTTGCCCTCGAAATCAATAACTTTGAACCTGATTATTTCGCGATATAAACCAATTAAAGGCCTTTATGTATGTCATGGAATTTTGCAATCAATATTCCATTCACTTCGACTGAAGCTATCGGGTTGAAATTTGGGAAGTTTAAGCTACGTGACACAGCAATTTGTGCTATGACTTGATTTTCTCATCACTTCCACCATATTTGATATACAAGCTTCTTCTAAGCATTTGAATTAAACATTTTTAATAAAAAATACTTTTTAGGCACAAGCTTTTATTTTACGAAAAAGAACAAGCTTGAGCAGCTCCGAATCATCCTCTTTTATTATAAATCTGGCGCGCGTCGCTCTTAGAAATAGTCCTGTACGAGTAATTCATAAAGAATTAATAATGATTCAATAATTATTTTTTATTTTCTAGTACAATAAAAGCTTCTTAAGCTCCTTAAAAAGTCTTGTTTTTTTAAAGTTTCATTTAAACTCTTTTAAACTAAACTAAAAAAACAAATCAAATATGGTGGAAGCAATAGGAAAATCAGATTGGCATCTGATTTGCATAGGCTTGAAAAGTTTCAGCTAAATAGGAAACCGGAAAAAGGATCAAATATTGATTGCAAAACTTCAGGTCATAAAAGCGAAGTTAAATAAAAGCTTTTAAATAAAAATTAATAGTTTTTTTTCAGTTTTTGGGATAAGCAGGGTAATTAAAATCCAAAACGCAATAAGTCAAGGATTAGATACTTTGTTTCTTATAACCAAAAGAGAAAAGAAAAAAGGTGTTTGATTGGTGAGTAAAATTTTGAGATTTATATGTAAATAATGATTTGTAAACAGGGAAAATTAACTTAATTATAAGTTGGTGCCAGTGTCATAAATCAAGGCTTACAAAGATCAATTTTTGAATTAAATTTCCGTTTACAAACTTTTAATTCTTTCGATATCATAATTTTTTCACATATGATAGTGATTTGAGAATCTTTCTTTTGTATAATATTATGTATAAATACAATTTTTTAAGGGTTTTCTTTTTTTTTTTAATATACATGAGAATTGATCCTTGAAATTTTTTTTAAAGAAATATTTACACACACCATTCAAGTTGATACCGGGAAAACGTAAAGAAAAAATCATTTACATATACAATTTTACAATATAACCCATATTTATATATGAGACGAGAAAAATATCAAAGAATATCATAGTATACAGGTTGTAGTTTCTAGAACTGAGCATACCTTCTAGTTTTTATATTTAAAAAGTTTTGTTGGTGATACCCAAATTGGAGAAAGCTCATCAATAACAATCAAATTTTTAATCTTACTATAAAAACCGTTCATTTTTTACAAATTTTCGTTTGTCTGTTCTTCTTTCATGGAAATATTTCTTCCCAATAAAATATATCCCAAAAACATTTACCTATGCAGCAAGATTCAAGTTCTTGGCGCAATTATGAATATTCTAAGCTCCCGTTGGAGAACGCGCTTTTGGTCACAACCTTACCAATATAGTTTGTAAGCTTCGTTTTTAGAACATACTTAAGCACAACACCACAATTAACACAATTAAGAACACACAAATTAATAATATTTTTCAATTTTTAACCGTTTCAAAAAAGGAGATGGCTCTCAATTAGACTAAATTTTTTTTAAATGTTATTACATCAGAACTTTCGACTGGGTGAACCGATTTTCATGAATTTTATTAGAAAGCTGGTGCTTCCCGGGTGGTCCCATTTCAATTTGGTCCAGTTATGACAATGGTATCCATGAGAAAGCCATATTTGTCTTAAAGCATTAAATATG
Organism: Chrysoperla carnea; assembly: GCF_905475395.1. NCBI lineage: Eukaryota > Metazoa > Arthropoda > Insecta > Neuroptera > Chrysopidae > Chrysoperla > Chrysoperla carnea. The sequence continues at coordinate 133,495,459 of NC_058337.1, forward strand.
TGCGCGAAAAATGGACGAATAACTCAATATCACGCCAACCGATTTCGATGATTCTTTTTTGGTGACAAATTAGTTAGTGGACTTCAGATTCACTTAAAATCACAAAATAAAAAAAATTTTAACAAAAAAACCGACTTCAAAAGAAGACCTATCCCAAAAACAAATTAATATGCACTAAAAAAAACAACTATGTTAAATATAATGTATTTTTGTTATTTTTGGAGTCGGTGTCAGTCAAGTTAATGCAACAAAATGTTCTGTCACAGTTGTTTCCTTGCGACTGATACCGACTCCAAAAATAACCTACATTATATTATCGTTATTTTTTTCTACTTTTTCGTGCATATTAATTTGTTTTGAAATAGTTTTTTTTTTTAAGGTAGTACCAGCATGAAATCACTTTTCGACAGATTTGGCCGAATTTTTTTTCTCGGGTTTATAATAGCTTTATTTATGAATTCCTAAAATTTCATAATTTTTGACCGTTTAGATCGCGAGATATTTAAAGACAAAGTTCGCGATTTTGAGGGTCATGTCCCATTTAAAGCATGTAAAATGTCCGGTCTCTCCAACTATTTTTTATGATATTATTATATATTGAAGAAAAAGTAGAAAAAAATGTTTATACAATAAAATTCTAAAAAAAAAAATTTAGAAATTAATTTTCACTTTCGAGATATTAATTTTGACGTAAATTGATCGAAATTGGGACGTTGGCATAATTATTTCCCATTTTAAACGGTCAAAATTTCTGAAACTTTGGGAATTAATAGTAAGCATTATTAAATTCTTAAATTTAATTTTTTGTTAAATTCTGTCGAAAAAAAAATTGTACCATTGCTTTAACATAGAAACTGCAAATACCATGCTGGTAATACCAAAAAAAAAAGTTGTTTATCGAAAATGATGGTTAATATTTGTGTCATTAGGGCGCTGAAGTTTGAATTGAAAAACTCAATATAGACAGTTGTAAAAAATACAACCAGTAAAGACTATATCTTCTCTATTATATGGCGAATAACTTATTATGCCATATTACCTTATTCAAGGTACATCCTTATATTTGCCTGATGATGATTTCCATTTTTTTTTTTCATGTTTTGTTGAAATTATATTATCTGTTCAACTTTAATCTTGTGACAATATTCCTTAGAAATTTATATCCATTGCATGCAAAAAAAAAAAGGTTTTTATTTATACTATAAAATAAATAAGAAGAATTCTTGAAGAATATCTTATAGGTGGGTAGATTTTCATCATTCTTTAACCTGCCAATGTGCTTAGGTCGTTAAAATATTTATGAAGTTCGTATTTTTAAGCCTTATTTCATAGTTTACATATTTTTGAAAGGTATATTCAAATTAATCAATGAAACGATGAAAGTTTTACGGGAATATAATACAGGAAATTCTGGAGATAACATAAGCAATTATAGTGTGCAAAACATAAGCAATTAGATCTGTTGGCAGATTCAAGTACCTGAGAATCATAGGAAACAAAAAATTTATGTTGTTAAGTAGAAAGTTATCTCAGCTAAGTATAAAGATGGTTACAACAACATATCGACTCGAGTTTTACGTCCTTATTACATACGTTCTTGGGTTACGTATTACATAAGTGCCGAAGTCCTAAGAACCGATAGGAGGCGTCAATTTTCAATCAGGCAACAAAAGATTTTGGGTTCCTGAGAGCTTCGAGTATAAGAGTTAGTCAAAATATCGGATTCCTTATACTCAGCTGCTCTTTTAGCCTGGGTTATGAAAATCCTTTAAGTTACAACACAATTTATTCAACCTTTTATTTTGAACCCAACTTCTATGGCGATTCTTCTTGATTGAGTGGGAATATGATGTAGTTTTTAATAATTTACACTTGGCTCTCTCTGGGCATTGAAAAAACATAAATAGGATTTTTATTCTCAAAATTCCAAACGAGGTCCTCGGCGATAATCAAGTAACAAAGATATCAATTCATTTTAATGCGTTAAAGATAATTTTCTAAATTTAATTTTTGTCTTTAGAAGACACAGTTTTCAGCTTTACGAAAGACCGGAAATAGAAAATCAAAGACTGACAATACTTGTAATTAATTGATTATTTTGGAGTCTGAAACTATTGAGAGTCTCGACAGGAGAGATTTAAAGTATAATTATGTTTTGATAGATTGAAAATTTGTTAACGTGACAAAAATCCGGTAGTAGAAATCCTCAATAACAAACACTTGTGTATTCAAAGACGTCCAAGTATCACCAAATTCATTGAGATGAAAAGGAAGAAAGATTTCCAGCATTGTCAAAGAATACTAATCAAGTATTTTTTTTATTTGAATAATGAACGATGCCAATGTGGCTACTAATTTATATTTTGCAATCTTTTTTCATTATTTTTTTCATTAACTTATTAAAACAAAGGCCTTCAAAGGCACTAGCAAAAGCATTCATACACAGAGACATTACACACACAAAAGAACATTCAAAATGACAAAGATAGAAGTAAATGAAAGAAATTCTTCGATTGACTGTCTGAATTCTATGATCAAAAAGAATGAGCACATTGATATACAGGACGTTGTATAAATAATACTTAAATCGTTTACACGTGATAATTTTTACATCATATCATATTTTCGAGATAAGTGAAGGAATTGTAAAAATTATTGAATTGACAAAAAATTTAAGAAGACAAGGTTTAACTGGTAAATTTGATTTTTAGCTTTAAAAGTTGTATTTAATCAAAAATCGTTGTTATTTACGTTATGATGCCAAAAATTGGTCAAGCGAACGAGATTTTTCAAATTTAAATTTGATCAGAAACATAATTCGCTTTTCACATTAGAAAGGTTAATTTGGTGTTAAAAATTTGGATTCGCTGAAAATCAGGCACCTGGTGCCCGGGGTACCCGGTTTACCCGAGGTACCCTGGACAGTAGGTACCTGGAAGACCAATTCTCTCGTGACATTCGAGATCAGCGACCCCAAAAACCGCCGAGTAACGACTTTGGATCGATTATATAACGAATTTCCTGAAAACTCCAAGAGACGACTTTGATATAGTTTATCCTGAGCACCGGGTACCTCGGAGACTAATTTTGACGCGAAATTTGTATTCCGTGATGCCATTAATCCCCGTGTAACAAGTTTAGAATAATTTTCATCACTATTAACCTAATTGAGAATTTAGTATATTTATGATTAAGGTGATATGCAAGGATTGGATAATACCAGGAATTTCAATAAAACTTTATAAATACATTTGTCGATTAACAAAGTTTCCAAAAAATCACAAAAAATTCCTAGTTCATCGGGCTTTTTATTATTATTTTATCGTTCAAAGTTGGCTGAAAAAATGAAGAATCATTTAGGTTAACCTTTGCAATTGGATATTTCTATATCAAAAAATCTAGCGAGTGTGATAAAAAACTATCTAAAATATTAAGACAATCTTGTAGTTTATAATAATTCCATAAAAATGTAAGGTTGTCGATGGTATTAAAACAAAATTTTAATTTAATTATGAGTTCATCGAATATCCATTATTTGATGAACAGAGACGACTATAGTTTGAGTATTGACGAGTGAAGAGAAATACCTAACTATCAAATTTATAAGTAGCACTTGCACACGATATATTATATATTTTTGTAGTTGCGTGGTATTGTAAAGCTAAAAATAACACATTATTTGACTACAAAGTATGTATTTGGCTTATATGTATGTACCGTGCAATAAATTAAAACTTTTTTACAATACTGTAGGTTTACAATCACCTGAAGGAATATTGACAATTTTTTCATAAGAATACGTGCGCTCACCCTGTACTGTATACAGCAAGCCATTGTAGTGAATACACACTCTCTACCGAAATCTATTCAGGGATTTGAAATGAACCAATATTATTGTATCGTATAGGTTATCTATGCATCTATAGAGAATATTACTACCATCAAACCATTCATCTGGATGAACGTAGTAGGTAGAACTATTCCCAACAATTCAACTGTTTTAGAATTGAGTCATTCAATTCTCTCTCTGAGCTTTGAGAATGTAAGTGGTGTCACAATAATACACCCACTATAATACTATAGTTCTTGGTGTGTACTGTGTAGTATACACACTTTGGAACTTGGACATGTATACAATTTTGGTGTATGGTATGTGCATTGTAGTTATATGGTACTACAATCCAAGAGTACAATCATATCGTAACCATTCTTCTGGAATCCAAACTCCCCTATCTACCTACATTTTACTGCTAAATACAATACTCTTTTATATACCCTTATAAGATAAAATAAAATAGTTAACTATTCATTTTATAGTTGAATTTTTCTAACAATTGTACTCGAAAATAAAAAATGGAAGATCGTACTAAGATTTTTATCACTTCAGGTGAAGAAGTTTTAATGGACAGTTGGCAGAAAAGTGAAGTTAGTTTGTAAAAATTTCTACTAGTATATAAGATATAAGTGAAAGTTTAAAATTCCTAGTTATAGGTTAGGTTAGGTTAGAGTGGCTGTCCTGGGGTGGGACACACTTAGACCATAGGGTCCGTTGTGATACCGACATAGGGTTGGCCCATCTCCGGCCACTACTCCATGAACCATTTGGAGCTGTTTAAGAACAGCAGGAGAGCTTTGACGTCGACGGACTCCAGGTCGGAGAGATTGTTAAAGAGAGGCTGGCTCAAATAAGTCCATATCCTCATCACCAGAGCTGGGCAGTGAGAGAGAAGATGAGACATTGTCTCCTCTTCCTCACCACTGCGACAGCTCCTGCAGTAGTCGTGATACACTCCTAGGCCCAGGCGTTCAACATGCCTGCCGCCCAACCAGTGTCTTGTAATAAGATATAAGATCTTCGGAACGCCTTCGATTGTACTCAGACCATATCTGTCTTGTAGTACCGCAAAAACGCTCCTCCCTCCATCTAAGATTGGCCCTTTTTAAGATATCCTCTTTGAGGAGCAAATTCCTAGTTATACAAAGAGGAATATACTCACTAGTGTCGTCATACGTGGGTTTCACCATAGAGATTACATATAAGACTTTGTTTTGCTAAAAGGAGATGGGCAACCTTTGATTGCTTATCTTATACCTTCTTCGTTTTTAAATTTTAATTTTATCTTCATGTCATGGTACCAAGTCTAGTATTACATGTTTATGGGTAATGTGTCTAATTCGACATCTGGATTATCTCCTATTGCCCACACAGATTTCTTTATAATAAAGATCCACTGAAAAGTTTGATCATAGTTTGATTTGTCAATTCTTTGGTGGCTCTAAAAAATTAAATTTTGAAACGCTTGGCTAATAACCTCATCACGTTTTCTTAGAATCCTCTATAAATCGTGTGTTATCTTAGACAGTGGAATAGAATTTCATATTTATAAAAATACAACTACATTAAACAAACTACAAGAGCTAGTATTTGGTAACAGTGTTCATTTGAAATCTTTTCGATTACAAAAGAGAATCCTAATACTGATTGTGTTAGTAAAGGGCGTATGGGAGACGGGGGATGGGGAGGTGGCAGTCAATCTATGTATATATAACATTGAACAAATATTAGTAGTTCAATCAAAATAAAAACCTTTTTCATATGCTAAAGGAATTTTCTGCTTTGACTCTTTATAGCATTTATTCTACTCTATATGTATAGATGTGTGTGTTTTCCGGGAATATCATCTTGTGTGTGACTTAGTGTTTATTTGTTCGAGTAGAAGTTTATATAACGACTCGGGGGAACTTTTATGTATTTGACTTTTACATAAATTAAATAGGAAAAAATTAGAAAGGGGAACGGAAAAAAATAGTTTAATATTTTTGTGGTTATATGTTTTTGGACTGTCTATATATAATAGATGAAAAATTTATGTCTTTTGAATTTCTTGATAGCGAGTTATTTTTTCAACCTGAAAATCCACTAACAATATTCCTTTTACATTCACGCTGGCCATTGTGAGTTTTATGATCCTCAGGATCATGAAACGAACCATCGATTGAACTGGCAGCGACTAGCCATTGAGGTGCAATATATGAAGCTCATTTTTCCGATGAAAAACGCTCAAAAAAGTAAAAAAAGATAAGTTCTTGAAGTACCAACTACAACAAATAATTTCTTTCTAAGAATTGTGCTTTGATGTTGATCCCAATAAATTAATTTCAAGCTAAGGATCTAGATAGTGTCGACATGAAAGTGTAATTGCATACAAAAAATTTATTGATTAAAATAGAGACTCTCGGTAGTTAATTAATTATATCTTACTTTTTTTTTGTTCATTTTTCATCGGTTCTATTTTTTGCTAAAAAGTTTTGTTGTATTCTTTTTAAAGAGTTTAGTTCTTTCTTCGTACGTAATAAACAAAGTCTCGTACAAGTATACAAGTATTAGTTTATTTCTTAAAAACTACTTAACCGATTTTGATGATACAATTATGGGACCTCCTGGAGAATTTTAAAATCGATCCACAATTGGCAGATAAATCGATAAATGTAACAATAATCGGTTCACAGATGAAAATTTAGAGTGAGAACAATCAAAAATTCCTTATTTTTCTACATGTAGGGGTGTAGAGTATTAATAAAACTGATTAAATTACGTCAAAATATTAAGCAAGAAGTGTGAGGGAGGCTATGTATATCAAATTTTCGACCCTTTTTCTAATACGGTTTAAGTTAAAAGATTATTCTATTTGCGACTTACCACCAACTTTCAATCTTGTATTGACATAAATGTCGCTCAGAATTTATAGAAAAAATTATAAATCGTTTTATTTTGAAATAGATGTGGATAAAAATTATTGAATTGTGCTAGCAACTTTTTTTGTAGAGACAATTGAAGTGGATGACATAGCATCCAGATCACAAAGTCCCGATTTTTACTTAATCTGAAAGCTACTGATCTAAAGTCCAGGAGTCCTAGAGTTTTTTTCTTCCCTTCTTCGATGAGCTGGTTGATACGTGTTTAAATAATATTGCTACATGCGAATTTTATTAGAGGGGATCAAAACACATATTTGTGTGAAATTGTTTCATGTTTTTTAAATGATTTAGCTTATTTTCATTTTGATAATATTAGCTCAACGGTTAGGGTGCAAAACGAAGCATGGGGTACGTTGAATTTTTTTATCTAAAAATTATTTGTAAAATAAATATAATTTAGTTTTTTCCTTTTTATGTTATTACTTAAAACTGATATCTGAATTTATTGATATTAACTTTAATAAAAAAAAAACTGGATAAAAGTTTTTTTGAAAGTATCGGAAAATATTAAGAACACGTAAAAGAAGCATCATTTGTAAACGTGACAAATAGGAATAATTACTATTTTTCGGGAAAGGACAAAGAAAAAATGTATTATTGTAATCGTGTTAGAAAATCATGTACATAGATAAAACGCAACACAAATCATTTATGTTTTAGTGAAAATTTCAATAAAAAATTGTATTATGATTTTTATAGATTTTGGCCAACGCATATTACTTGACGATCATTCTAGCCAAGAAATTTTTTCATGGTCAGAAATATGTCATTTAAGAGGGAGGGGTGAATTTAGAATTTCTTAAGTTTTAGGGAACGGATCTTTCGTTGCTTCCATTTTAGCCAGAGCAATTTTTCCTAGTGGTGTGAATTTAAATGTTTCAATTGTTTATTTCGTGTTGAATTTTCTTTAATTTTAAGTTAGCCTCAAAAAGCTTTGAAAATAATCCTAAAAGAACCAATTTTTATGCCTGTTCTTGACTACAGTCTCCAAAATTTGCAGCCGCTTCATTTAAATTTAGAAATTTACGTCTAATCTACTTGACATTATTTTAAAATTTCCTACACAAGTGAAATTTGCAAAATTTTTCGGTCACGGAACCCTTAGATTGCACTTGAAAGATATCTAAGAACACTTTCCATGAAATTACTTTTTTCTTTTAAGCCTTTTACAATCCGAGCCGATTTTTAATTTTTGATCATCTCCAATTTTTAAATTTTTTCTGGTACGGAACCCTAAACTCGTACATGCAACATAGTTAATAACACTCGCCATTGAATTACTTTTCAAACGAAACAACAAAAATCAAAATTGGTTCATCCGTTTAGGCGCTAAGATGCCACAGACTGACAGACAGACAGATGCACATTTAGCAGTCAAACTTATAACACCCCTATTTTTAAGTTCGTGGGTTACAAATAAAATAATATCATTTTACAGGCCTCGGGATTCTAATAAATTGCAAGAGGTACTTCATTTTCTCACTACTGTAAAGGGGGCAAGGGTGTTGACAAACATTTCACTGTTGAGAGAAAATTTGCAAATTGACGAATATGAGGAGAAATCTTCGAGTGAACTGCGTAAATATTACGATGAAAAAATTTATTTTATAACTTTAAGACTAAATTCTTTTTGGCTTCTTATTTCAACTATTTCTTAAATAAACTGTTTTAAATACATGAATCTGTCATGAAAATAATGTAATGAAAATGATAACCGGCAAAATTGTTCGCGGATTTCCGGGAAAGACCCTTTAATCACCTACGCTATTTTTTCTCTTCCAACAGTGAATTGTCAAAAGGAGGCCATCTGATTTTTCGTCCTTTACTGTTAGTTAATATTTCTTGGTCATCTACTAACTCTGGTTTTTTCAAGAATTGAAATCTTGAAAAGAGGAACTGAAATCATCGTTGAGTACTTTACAGACTTCGTTAATTATCCATTAAGTATTTGATTCGCCTACCGAGACCCTCAAATATTCAAGCCAATTAAAAACAGAAAAAAACATATGACTCAACAATCCACTTAAAATTATATTCTCAATAAAACAACACACTGATATAATCTTTATTAATCTCCATTTTAATCTAATGCTAATAAAAAAAATATACGAACTACATTAAGTAATTCGTAAAGTTTAGCATGTAGATGACACATTAAATGAATAAAACAAATATTTTATTATAAAGGCTTTTGTCATGACAAATAGAATAAGTATGTCGTCTCTTAAGGTAGTATAGTCGTGACAATGAGAAATAATAGAAATTCTTTATTCTTTCAATTCTTTCACTTATTGTATCTATAATTCAAGAGTGCATTTATTCCTTTGTTTTCTTACATATCTTTTTAATGTCAAAATGTATCAATTCAATTAAAAGAATACGGTAAATTAGCATAACATTCTCGGTCTACTAGGTAGCACAGGCCTGCCGTACGTCCTTAAATTAGTTGGCGGAACAAATAAATGTAAACCTGGTATGGGTACCGGGGCACAGGGAAATTCCAGGAAATTGCGAAGCCGACGAGCTTGCCAGAAATGGCACAATGCTGCCGGACACGAGCATCACTAAATATCCGGGAGTTCCATTTGCGCACTGCATGTTGCTCTTCAAAGAGGATATCTTAAAAAGAGCCAATCTTAGATAGAGGGAGGAACGTACTTGTGGTACTACAAGACAGATATGGTCTGAGTACAATCGCAGACGTTCCGAAGAACTTATATCACTTCCAAGGGCCTCTGTTTGCAAAGTTCTTGCGGCTATTACAGTACACTGGTTGGGCGGCAGGCATGCTGAACGTCTGGGTCTGGCAGTGTATCACAACTACTGCAGGAGCTGTCACAGTGGTGAGAAGGAGGAGACAATGTCTCATCTTCTCTGTCACAGCCCAGTTCTTGTCATGAAGAGATGGACTTACTTGAGCCAGCCTCTCTTTGACGACCTCCTGCTGTTCTTAAATAGCTCCAAATGGTTCATTGAGTAGTGGCCGGGGATGAGCCAACCCTTTTTCGGTATCACAACGGATCCTATGATCTAAGTATGTCCCACCCCAGGACAGCCACTCTAACCTAACCTAACCTAATCTAAAGAGGTCGTACAGGCATGCAGCTTTGTTCATGTCACTTGTAAATTTCTCTCTATGATAGAGGCACTCATATCTTCTCTCTACAAGAGAAGGAAAATCACTCTCTCTATTAGAGAGGAAGGTGTCAGCAGCTGGCCATGGCAGACATTTTAAAAAATAGTCGACGAGTCCAGATAGAAAGAAATGGCAGAATACTTCCATACTTAAGAACTTTCGGCTCCATATTTATAGATTGTCAGATACCGTTGATCCAACAGTTTGTGTACAAGGGGGGCATCGAAGAGGAGAGAGCAACAATAGCATAATTCAACGCTATTACATTTCTTTTGATATTAAAATTTACAAAATTTTATGGACTGGCGAATAAAAAGGCAGCGTCATAAGAGAGCATTCCAAGCGGGATAGATGAGTCAATTTACGTCTTCGTTGATAATTTTCTTTGGTCCTAGAATTTGAGATATTAACAATCATTTACGGATGAACAACCTTAAAGCACAAAAATGCAAAACGAAGACCATATTCACAACTGAATTATAAAACATACATATTTGCATTCATTAAAAAATAAAATATTCTATTTTGTTACTAAAAGCACAGAAAAAGAATGAAGCAAAAAAAAAAAAGAAAAAAAGAATTCGTCGTCCACTTTCGCTCTTTAAATGTAAATTTTCTACCCATTTAAAATTATATTTCGAAAAAAAAGTTTTTTTTTTTTACTTCAAAAATATAAAAAATAAAAATACCCACAATTTGTATAAGAAAAAAATTTAAATATTTTGTAATATATTTGAATAATTTATACACTAAAGTACTAAAAATAAATTACACTCAGTCAAAGTGTGCAAAGTAAAAATGATGTATTTAGAAGGCAGTTGTCTAGTTCAGACCTGTAGGTTCAACCCAAAAGTAACAACGTCCCTTATCGCACGTTAGCGTTCTGATTTGTTTGCAGATAAAGAGGTAAAGAAACATAAAAACTGCAACTTAACTTTTTTAATCGATTCAGCTAACCTTGAATTTGAGAATATGCAAAAATATTTTTATAACTTCTCATTTGTATTTTTTGTCAAAATTTTGTTATGAAAATGAGATATCAGAAGTTAAAGATAAGAGAGATAATTTATAGAAAGTACAAGAAAATTTTATGTTATATCATAATACATATCCTGTTCAAACCAAATGAAATGTACGCACAGATTGGGTTGACTACTAAATCAAAATCCTTCTGTTTATTCAACACCTGCTAAAATGCAGTTTAAGTATGTTATCGTAATTCGATTCTAAGCTACCGGTTGTCGCATGGCAATTTGTTTCTTTCGATAGTCTACGTGTATTTTAAAATCGCTATCGTACGTCTAAATGGGGGGAGGGGGTATGAAGCAATGTTGTTTGTTGTACATTTCCAAACTACCTATTGAGTTGACTGTTTTATCGTTAATTTGATTCGTTAGTAAGAGCCACTCTTTCGACTGGTCCTGAACCATTTTGCGGTGTTATATTTGAAACGTGATGGTAAACTATTTCGTTTTCTTCAATTATAATTCAGAGTAATAAAATCGAAGAAATTGACAAGAGCCGTAGCTAAATTTTTTTTTAAATGTCTATTTAATAAATGAGTCACATATCTTTTTTCTAGCCTTTTACCGGAATGTCAAAATCAAAAAATTTCTAGTCAAAATTATAGTTAACCTTAACAACTTTTCCATATAGAATAGAAATACTGGTGAATTGTATAAAAGGATATGTGTGTTTTGGAGTGGGGGTAATGGTGGGAGACATGTTTGTTGAATATAAACAGAAGAAATGTTACAACATAGGCAGGCAGTGGTTAGTGGTTATTTTATAACATATATAAATATAGGATAATAATATACATAGTTGAATATTAACTATGGAATGTTTCAGGTTTATTGTTATTATTATTTGTTCTATATTGTATTTAATAAACTTCAAGAAGCATTTATTTAATCTGAAAAAAAATTTAACAAGCTTTACACATTCCACACTGTACGAGTAAGCAATTCTCAATTTCTCTACGAACTTTAAGTGAAATATTACTACAAAATTTTCGTTTTGCATTGTGGTAACACTAAAATTTTATTTTTAACTTTTTTGTTGAAATTTTGTAAAATTTTATCTTGCTTGATTGTTAGTAGAAACAAAAAAACATTTAGCTCAATACACCCATCGATACTGAATTTCGTCCAATTTTCAATTGTGAAACAACTCCAATTTATCAAAATTTCTGATATATGTATCTTCGCGAAAAATGGTTCGATATTGAGTGTCTAAAGAACAGCTGAATCTAAAGCATGGACTTTCAACTTTTTACGAATATTGGTCAAGAAGTATTATCATCTACTATCGCTTTACGCGGAGGGTTGAAATGGTGGGAAAAATTTTCCATTTATTTTGATGATCTCAAAAAATGAAAGTTGAGTAAAAAAGTTATATTGCATGAAAATCTCAAACCATTATCATTGACAAGAGCAAACTTTTGTCTATAAAATGCGTTATTCAGCGTTGTCATACAAGCATTTGCGCGAGAAAATCAAAGCGAAATTGTTACTTTTGGCTTTCAATCATTGAATAATTTGAATATTGATCGCATAGAAGTCAACCGGACATCATTCAAAAGTTGAAAGTCTTCTGTAGAGGTCTGAACTTGGCTATTTTAACTCGAAAATTATGAAATCATAAGTCACAGTATTCTTTATTTTTTTTCCATATTTTTTATAAGGAAAATTGTTTAAATTACAGTTTGTAGTTTTATGAGGCTAAAACTAACAGAAGTTACACTCGATTAAAATCAAAAGTGCCAACTTTTGAAAGTTGATTACTTGCTCAAACAGAGCTCACGCGACAGCATTCAATAAAGGTTTTTCAAGAGAAAAGAGAAAACCTAATATTAAACGTCTTACCGTTTTAACTCTCGGCGCAAAGCGATAATAGCTTTAGAACTATATCTTCAATAATTTTAAAGTGTGTTCTATCGTATGAGATGTATTCTGCCAAGACCCGATCTTCGTGAAGACACTGATACCTTTCGATAATTTTTTTATAATAATATTGATCGAAATGATGGGTGCCAGTGACTGTATCATAGTACAATTTCATTACCTCATTAAGAAAATCGATTTCATGGGTGAATGACCTTAATTTAATTAAAACTATTCCTGAAACACGCAATATATTTCGATATACATCGAAAGTTCGAAAATATTTTTTTGTCATAAATGACACCTTACAGATAGCCTACTCATATATCACACATACCAAATATAAAAAAATATAACACATCCACATAGATATACAGATATTCAACGATATTATCTTACACCACGTCATCCTCTCACGTCACCATCAACGTCATCCCCACACACAGAACAACAACAACACACAAAAAAGGGAAAAATAAATAATATTATAAAAAAATAGCAGTTCACGTGTATATTAAACTACACACGTGTGTTATGTTCTACAGAACACACGGAAACATAAAAATGATTGGTTGTCTATCAAACTGTATTATTGACGATACATCATCATACACCAGAAACAACATTCTAAACAAATTGACGGTACTTTGTATAAAATGGTGTATGAAAGTCGTTTATAGTGACATGAAGGACGAACTGGAACAGTTTTTATTCTTCCTGCATGTGTATTCTAGGATATGGCGCATCAAAAAGCTTATGTATCCTTAATTTTTGTCTCGTAGTAAAAAGCTCCTGAAACGATGTAGAGTATTTTCTCTCATAGGCCATATATATGATAGAGCAGCAATTTTCAAGACAAAGGAAGTGGGATGAAAATCGAGAGAGTAAAAATTAAAAATACATTCTTCTCCTTGCCAAATAAGTTCCCTAGCTACCGCACAAACGACATATCCCATTCCCTTTTCGAGTGTTTGGGAGGAAGGGGAGGAGAGGAAATGTCTGCCAGCAGTCTGAAACTTTGTGCGATCATTAGGATGTAATTGTAAGATGGTTTAATAATTAATGAATATAATTTTAATTTGCCAGACATACATTCGGTTATTTAATTAACGTTCATCCAACATTTAACATACTCTCAGATGCAAGATGTTCATCATCCCTTTCTAAATTCAATAAGGAAAGAAACATCCGAAAGTTAGCCGTCTTAAAATAAATTCTTGAAAACCTTGACAGTTCTCGTACCATAAGGGCTAATAAATTACTGATTTAAGCCTTGATATCGAAATCCATTGAGTTTTCGTTGGGAATATGTAAAGAAAACAATTGAAAACAAACAATTGATTTAGTTAATTGTTGAAATACCATGTATAGACAGTGTTGATTACGGTGTCGTTTTTTTCATGTCATGTACGTACCCACAGACCCAAGATTCAATTGACCTATGTTGCTCATTTACGAACTCGACCTCACTTTTTACGTCTTTACGTCCTGAGCACGCTGTAAAAATTTCAACTTGACAATCTGCTTTTGTTTTTGAGTTATCGTGTTGTCAGACGGATAGACAGACAGGCAGACAGACAGACAGACAGACAGACAGACAACCGAAAATGGACGAATTAGGTGATTTTATATTATTTTTTACAAACTTGGGACTAAACTTAGTATTCCTTGGTATATTTCATATACTTACATGGTATTATTACTGATAGTGAAGTCGCTATAAACTATTAGCACTATTTTATTTAAACAGTCAAAACGGGATGTAAGCAAAATAAGGGGAGTTAAAAAACAACAAGTTTGACATCTTTTAACCACAGCTATTGAATGTGTTTCTTAAGGGAAAGAAACAACAAAAACGTATGATTTGAGTACACTTGTTTTATTATATTGATGTTTTATGCGTTCAAAAAGTAATCAAAAAATCGACTGACAGTCAAAAATTTTATCTGTTTTTTTTGTTTGTTCTTATTGGGGTTATAAAATTTTCAATGTTATTAAATATTTGAAATGATTCAAAAAGGTTAGACATTTATAGGTAACGTTTGATAAAAGGATATTTGAGATCATAAGGATTTAGTAGTAATACTGTTTGGGGAGGTTGAAAACATATAGGCCTATCAATCCATCAAAAGCCAATATCAAAAATTTACTATATCATCTTTATTTTATGAAGGTACATAACAATATTAGTTATGGATGCCAGGGGAGTTAGAAAAGTTGACTGTTAAAGAGATCGAAATAGTTTGCCTTTAAACTTTTTTGATAGTTTGCAGTAATTTTTACTCCACGATGCTTGTTAATGTGAGAGAAATAATGTTTCTTTTCATCGTGCAGTTGTTTTCTCTAAAATAGGGGATAGTTCTGATGTCGAATTGGATAGATTACCCATAAAAATGTAAAACTAGACTTGATACTACAAAATTTGAAAGTGAAATTAAAATTGATTTATAAACGAAGTTTTAAGCAATTAAAGGTTGCATTAAAAGTTTTCCCATCTCTATTCAGCAAAACAACGATTTTTATGGCGACACCCACGTATGACGTCACTAGTTTTTAAAAACTAATTACACTTTTCTGAACGTCCAGTGAGAATTATTCATCTGATGTGATAAAAAAAATTTAGTCCGATCTCCTATTTCTCTCAGTTTTTGGCATCCGGTATTTTCAGATTAAAAAGTCGCCACCAAGAAAATTTTTAGCAAGCAAGTCATTTAAGAAAGCATTTTTTGAGACAAGGAAGAATCTGATGTAAAAAAATGTAGTTAAAGCAAGAAAACTGACCTTTCTATGACCAAGAAAACTTTTCCTGTCTTCTAGAAATTGGTTTATACATGTTTCTCTCATTTCGGAATTTCTAATCCATTTCCGGAAACTTTTTTAAAAAACAATTTGCATACATCTATCAGAAACTTTCTTGAGAGCAATTAACTTTCTAAATTGACGTAAATAAGTCGATTTCTAGTGAGAGAGGATACCATTGTCATCCACTTATAGGACAACAACTTCTTATAAGAAAATTATTGAAAGAAGCAAGCAGTTTAAATTAATAATATCTGAATTTTTCATTTTTATTCTATTAAAAGATCGGGACCTTCATTCCTAACAAGCTTGGGGATTCTACATCTTTGCTACTACAGATACTGCGGTAACTTTGCCTCGAAATGGGCTCGAAATAAAACAATGCAAAGTATGATATTCCAATCCCTTCGCTTCAATAATGCCATTCTTTATTTTTTTATACAAATAAAACACTTCAACATACAAAATATCACACCATTTTAAACCCTTCTTGTTATTTTCTAAAT
The DNA here is from genome assembly GCF_905475395.1 of Chrysoperla carnea. Lineage (NCBI taxonomy): Eukaryota > Metazoa > Arthropoda > Insecta > Neuroptera > Chrysopidae > Chrysoperla > Chrysoperla carnea. The sequence continues at coordinate 133,511,544 of NC_058337.1, forward strand.
AAAGTGATGATCTAATTTAGAGACGAACCCCACATATAATTTCAAACCATTTTAGTAAAATAATATGAAGTAGTTTTCTATGGTTGTTGGTGTATTCTTTTATAAAATAAATGAACAATATTCTTTCAAAAATATCTTCAATAATATCATCATATATTGAAGGATATATTGTAATAATAAATTCAATTCAAGATTCCAACCAAGTAATATGAGCTGGAGTAGGGTAAAGTTGGGTAAATAACGATTACAATAACAGTTATTACGTTTTACTAAAAAGAAATGAGCAATATGTGTATGTAGGGTAATGAAGGGTTTAAAAAGTATTGAGAGTAGATATGTCATGATATTTGCTTATAATTATTATTGAGGGAAATAATACGATAATGATAGAAAGTTCTCCCTATTTTCGTCAATTCTAGGAAGTATATTTTGATCTTTGAAAATATATTGGCGTTACTTTGGAAAATTTTTAATTGCCCTTCAAGCTAAAATTTCATGAATATACATTGAGAATAATATTTATGGTAATTGAATAAAAAATGAAAAGAAGAAAAATAAGCAGATTTTCCCTCGCTTGGCGTCTTGAAAATGGCAATTTTTAAGTTTTCGAGAAACCGATATTTCGTTTTTTTTGGAGAATCGAGTGTTTTTTTTTTTTCATTTTTATTCAATTGTCTTCATATTTAAATATTAACTTCATAGTCCTAGAAACCAAAGAGTTTTTTTGGGATAAGTATCACGTATATTTTTTCAAGCGGCTCGGAAATTTTTTAATCAGCCTTACCAGCTTTACTTTGATAAATACCTTTTTTCTGGTTAATCTTGTAGAAAGATAAGTTAATAATACAATGACTGCCAAATATTTCACTAGACACTAGAGGCCTTAATGGGCTTTATAGCCTAAGTGGGTCCTTCGTGGACAGCCAATATAACCTAACCTAACCTAGAGGGCTTTTACATTGTCATTTGAAAATTCTGGAAAACGAAACAAAAATCTGATAGAAATTTAGAGAAAACCGACCTAAAATGCATTTCTAAATTTTATTTAGAATATTTTCGCATCTAGAAAAACCTAGAGCAAAACAAAAGTACTAAATTGTAAACTCCATTTTGAACGTCGAAAAACTACAATAAGTGATAATTTTCTTTGAGCCCATGATCAGTTTTATTTCGAATCACAATAAACTACTCTACAGAGAAAATTATATGGCCAATTGACAATATTTTTACATCGATTTTATGGAGAATCTTTTCTATAAACCAATTATACTTTCAATTTATAAGAACAACTTTGTACCAAAATGAAACAAATACAAATTAAGTATATATATATATATATATACTTTCTTCGGTCTTGTATTTGTCCGAACCGCCACAAACAATTCTATATGTATATATAAATGTATTGTTGTGTATATAAACAAACAAAACATTTTCTTTAAGTTTTCATTTAATTTCCGTTTTATTTATGATATGTATTTGTGTGTGGTAAGAATAACAATTTCAAGCATTGTAGTTAAGTAAGTATTTGATATACTAGTTAACAGTTAGTTAGTATAGATATTTTTAGGTTTGATTATAGACCGGTAGCTAGTAAAAAAGTTGGTCGTTGTTCTGATCTGTGCATTGCACATGTTAATCGTTTAGATTTTGATTCAGTCAATATAGACGAAAAAAAGGCCGGACCTGGAAAAAATTACAATAGTGACTCTGAGGTTATAGATCGTTAGGGGGGCATGTAAATAACTTTAAAAAAAATTAAGAGAATTTTTCGTTCCGCTGTTTTTGAAAAAATCCAAAAAAATGGGAAAAAAAAAATTTGGAATGCGTTTTTCTCGGAATCTATTGGTTTAAGGGATAAGTTTTTCAAATAAAAAATGTAGAAGACATTGTCAGCTACATTTTATGTCATTGGAGCAACGTCATACGAGTTAAATTACAAAAAGTAGGTGGCGTTAAAGTATCAAAAAAAGGGTTTTTCACGATTATCATTAAGAAAAAATGATGTTTTTGAAAAAGTGTAAATGATAAATTTGTTTGACTCAAAATTAGCTTCAACTTTTATTTAAACAATTTTTATGAAAAACTTACCGTTTCCGAGCTATAGTAAAACAATGTATGTTTAAAATAAACCAAGAAAATAAAAAGGAAATCAAGTACTCCTTTTCAAAATTTTAAAAAACTTAACTTTCAGATTTTTTAGCAAGCTGTATTTCAAAAACGGTAAGTTTTACAAAAAAATTGTTTAAATAAAAGTTGAAGCTAATTTTCAGTCAAACAACTTTTTTATTTACACTTTTACAAAAAAATCATTTTTTCTTAATGAAAACCGTGGAAAACCCTTTTTTTTGATACTTTAACGCCACCTACTTTTTGTAATTTAACTCGTATGACGTTGCTCCAATGTAGCTGACAGTGTCTTCTACATTTTTTATTTGAAAAACTTTTCCCTTAAATCAATAGATTCCGAGAAAAACGCATTCCAAATTTTTTTTTCCCATTTTTTTGGATTTTCTCAAAAACAGCGGAACGAAAAATTCTCTTAATTTTTTTTAAAGTTATTTACATGCCCCCCTAACGATCTATAACCTCAGAGTCACTATTGTAATTTTTTCCAGTCAAAATGCCACATTTACTGTACCATTTCTTCAAAAAACAATTATAGTCTTATTTGACGAAGTTGCTCAGCGATTGCAATATATAACATAAATAAGAATATAAAACTTGAAAAATTTATAATAAACGTTTTCACTGTTGGGCAAGGCTTTAAAATGAATATAGGTTAAGCAGATAAAGCTCGTGATTTTCGTATAAACTATGAAATAGCGATTTAGCTTCATCAAATGTGAAAAGATAAGTTATAAAAATTCACAGAGCTAAGACTATGATAGACCCATCCAAATTATGGGTTTTAACATTACTGAATTTTTTTCAATGGACTTTGCAGTCTGAGGATTCTGAAAACAAGTCTGTGACCATTTAAGCCTTACTAGAGAATGTCTATCACTACTATTCAGCTACATTTATGAAAAATGGTCACGAAAAAATTTCGGGAAACCTTTGTATGACATCAAGATCTTCAAATTTTACCGTATATGCAATTCTAAACATGGACCGTTAATGCAAAGCTTATGAATCTATAAAAAAATAAACAATGTTTAATTAAAAAAGAGTGCGATCGTGGGACCCTCGTTGGGAACAAAGTTCTCGACGTAACCTGAACAAAAGCCAATATAAACGCTAAATAAATATTTTAATAAAATTTTATGAACTTGGTTTTCTAAATCTGTATTATAAATATATAAAATGTTTTTGATTGAAATAAAGATATAATCTAATTTGTTAGAGTAATTTATAAAAAAATTAACGTTTATAAATTGTTGTTCGTTTGACAGTTAACAGGATGAATTTGGTTACGTGACGTTACCCTCACACTGTTACGTGAAGATTTTGACCAGTTAGTTAGCAATGAAAAGCCGCGTTAAAGAGCTTCAAAAAACCGTTCTTCTATCAAAATTACCCCTTGCATTAATTTATTGATAAAAGTCATGTGAAGAATAACAATGGAGTCTCAACCTGTCTTTTTCATTCTGGACATGGGTCTAAATTGTTTGAGATGCTATATTATTATTTCACTGCAATAATTTTAGCAACAAACAAACTATTTAATAACACCTAATATAATATTATTTGATAAATATAAATAATAATAATTCAAAATACCGCAAAACCACTAATGAAGTGGTTTTTGATGTGTATTAAAGTGATATTACTCTACACACATACACACACACACTCACAATCATCTACATACACGCCCACACCTACTTATAGGCTGTTTAAAAAGTTTAAATAACATTTAATTTTGGTACATGTAGATAGTCCAGTTGGATAAAGCACTGGTATGGAATGCCAAAGGTTGTGTGTTCGATGCCCACTCGAGTGCATTTTTCTTTATAATTTTCCTATCGATACAAAAATTTTAAAAATTGTTCAGGCTTATTAATTTTTACCAAAATTGGTAAGCACATTTTTCTTTTATTGGCAAGGCTATAATTTGGTTCGTTGTGGTACCGTCGAACTAACAATACATGCAAAAACAAATTATAAATAGTATTAGAATAATTTGGGATCGGAACTGAAATTTTTCTACTTTTTTAATACGATTTTTTTCGAATTGATCAAACTTGGAAGATATATTTTAATAAAGATTAGCGCATGTATTTTTAGGTGATATTTCTATTTAACGATTGGTTAGATCTAGTTTTTTGTATTCTTAGACCAAAGATACTTTTGATACCCACTTTCGAAATGAAGGGTAATTTTTACTAAAAAAATTGGGTACACCTGACAATTAATCGAGTAGCTTCCTTGATTCTCTTATGTCATATACCGGATGCTTTTTTAAATTGACATTTACAAAAAAATAAAAAAATAAGTCAGATACAAAAAATTGTTTCTAACAAAAGTTTGTTCATTTGAAAACCTTGATCAATTCAAAATGCATGTTTAATTTTAGGCGGAAATTCATTTTTTCAAACGATCCTCATATTCGTATTTAATAGAAAAAAAAGATATCTTTTATCCGAAAATAAATTATTTTTGATGCATATTTATTGTGATGTAAGGAAAAAATAATCGTTACTTTTGTTGATTTTTTATGCGAGAACTGTTGTTTTTTAAAAAAATTCGTAGAATGTGAAGAAAAGTGTTTTTTTTTTTTGAAGCACGAAAAAATTGAGAATTTTTTTCAAAATGTCAAGTTAAAAAGCCACTCTGTATAAAATGCTATATCATAATTGGTACTAATACCAAAATTGGAAACTGACAATGTATTCAGGAAATCATACCTAAGCCATTCGGCGCCACAAAAAGCATAAGAAACTAAGAAACTTATTACATATATTTTCACCTTCAAGAAATGAGCAAACAAAGAAAAAGATGTCGTTATTTTATAAATCAAATAATCAAATATCCAAATAGGCTTTCTACAAATTTGGACATAACCAAATTGTTTGATTACCATAATACGTTTATTTTTTTTTATTTTGTTATTTTCACAATAAATTTTGTATAAATATTATAAAACAAAAAGTCATCAGTAAGCAAAGAGGAGTAAAAAGGAGTAAAAAGCCTACTCCATCATATTTTTTCTAGGTAGGATAAAAACAACAAGAGCAAAATAATATAATTTTAATAAAATTTTATTTCATGAAAATTGTTCTATTACACATATATTTTTTATATTGGTTTTATGTTGAACAAATATGTTATATAGGAACAAAAGTTTTGTTTTCTAAGTAAAACCATAAATTGGTAGCAAACTATTGGAGAAATTTCGCACGAAAGTTAACGGTAGCGAAAAACTAACAATACAGATGAAAAGCTTGACCCCAAATTAGTGGGTTTCAAAAATAATTCCATTCAGATCAGATATAATTTGGTCGTGTTATCAATAAAATCTATTTTTTTACCTTTATGACATCATATAAATAGAAAAAAAAATTTTTTTCTCTATCACAACCAAATTATATCCAATTTTGATAGTCCAAGTATGGAATCCTACTAAATTTGAATCATTTTCAAATTGATAGTCAAATTATTCCTATTTTCAATAGGCTTCAAGAAACTGTGTCCCTAGATCCAAAGTTTAGCACAAAGGTGAACAAGAGCGAGAAACTAACAGGAGAAATGAAAAGTTTGGCCCAAAAATAGTGGGTTTCAAAAAAAATCTGTGTTATCAAGAAAGGTCGAAAGACCTTAATGACGTCATAAAAATTGAAAAATTTAATTTTTCTCTATCAGAACCAAATTTTATCCAATTTTGATAGTCCCAGTATGGAGTCCTACTAAAGAGTCATACTTTTCAAATTTATAGTCAAATTATACCTATTTTGAAAAGATTTCAAGAAAGTGTGTGCGTGGATCCGAAGTTTAGCACAAAGGTGAACAATAGCGAAAACCTATCAACACAGATGAAAAATTTAAACCAAAATTAGTGGGTTTATCGTATTGTCTGGAATTCTGACCTTTCGGGCCGATTTTAGGTGGTATTTAGAATCGAGTTGAATCGAGTATTAAGAGCGCCTATAAATTAATAATAAACTCTTGTTTAAACCATTATGACAACAGTTTTTTTTTTTTGTTTGAACATATTTTTCTTTTTATATTATATTAAATAAATATTTTTGGAACATTTTTTCATATTTGCTTGGTGTGTGCAACACGAGGAAAGAATAACATAACATTAGAATAAATTTTAATATTTGTCTATTATATTATTGTATGTTTTTTTTTATTCTACTGATGATGTTCATCATGGATTTCCATTTGGATGACTGAATGAACGACACAGTCAATTTTTTCTTGTTTTTTTTTTCTTTTTTGGAACATTTATTTTTATGAGTTGATCATTTGCCATCTACAAAAAAAAATATAGGTGTATAGGAGCGTCTAATAATATACACATTTGGCAACGAATATATCTGTATTTATAACTGGATATGCACATTTATTTTTACACCATGTATATATGAAATATACATAGTATATTATTACACCATGTATATATGAAATATACATAGTATATTAAGTTTAGTCCCAAGTTCGTAACGCTTAAAAATATATTGATGCTACAAAAAAAATTTTGGTATAGGTATTCATAGAATCACCTAATTAGTCCATTTCCAGTTGTCTGTCCATCTGTCTCAGGACGAAAAAAGTGAGATCGAGTTCGTAAATGAGCAACATAGGTCAATTGGGTCTTGCGTCTGTCGGACCCATTTTGTAAACCATTAGAGACAAATGTTTAAATGTAAAAAATGTTCCTTATAAAAAAATAAATAACTTTTGTTTATAACATATTTTCGTAAACACCACTGTTTACCCGTAAGAGCGCAAATTATGCGCAAATTGTGAAGTATGTATTATATGGACTATGTGTAATGTGACAGAGTAATCAACAGTGTCTATACATGGTATTTTAACAATAAACTCAATCAATTGTTTTTTTTCACTTGTATTTTAAGCTATGTGAGTCAAAAAAATTTCAGTTCGAGAAACAGCAAAAATTTATGCTCTTAACCGATTTAAACCGATGAAAAAAGTGAAAATTCACTAGCTTTATATTTATACAAAATCAATATAAACTATGAATATTTATGATTGATTATGCAGAAAGGCAATCAATTACCATCTGTGAATGGGAAATAGAACTCGTTAATTTTAGAAGAAGAGCGCCACTTGAAAGAGAAAGCCAAATAAAGGCAGACCCGTCGAATTCTATTGTGATGACTTTACGTTTTTACACTGATTTCACTCTCTGAATAATTTTTTAGAAGTGCACATAAAGAAGTTTCTCTTTAAAAAAATCATGAATTGTTCACAAGAAACAAAAAGAGTTTCAAATTCCTATTCTCTTGGTTTCTAGAACTAACCAAAAAAACTGTAAAGAAAAGTGTAGTTTCAGTGCCTCATATCTTGAAGAACTAAGGGCGCCACAAAGGATTATTTATCCAGACACAGAAATTCTTTGCACAAACAAAAAAATTACTAGAATTTCATAGTAAACAACTATATATACTAGCCTAATAATATTTGTGTAAATTGTACCGAAATATCGACAGGACAGTTTGGCATCAATTCGAATATTGTTTTTTTTCCTTATATTTTATACACCTCATTCTTTCCAAATAATTTCCATAAAAATATTCGCTAAAATGAAAAAACATTTTTGCTATTTTTTTTTTGCTGTTGTTATTATTGTATTTACACACCAAATTATTATTCTGTTGAAGAAAGAGGAAAATGGAAAGGAAAAACTTTATACATTTAAATGTTATTCGAAAAAACCTCTATATACAAATTATGCTATCAGAGTTAGTTACGATACTAGTGGGATAATAGCATTATAAAGATACTAGCGTGATAGCCGCCCGCTTCACTAAGTTTAAAAGTAAAAATCACGACTTAATAGCCTCGAACTCTCTCCTTCCATAACACTCGCAGCGATTGTTTTACACAGCTAAAATATATGCACAGTATATCAGAAAAGATACCCATGAATTGCTTGACATGTATTAGTTTAAATTTTTACAGAAATATTTTATTCATGGTTCTGTGATGATCATACATGAAGCAGTAAAATGTCAGATTAAATTTAATTTTTCTAATTTTTTTTCAATATATCTTTATAAATTATAGTTAATGTAAAATTTTGGTATAAGTGTTCTTAAAATCACCTGATTAGTCCATTTCCGGTTGTCTGTCTGTCTGTCGTCTGTCTGTCTATCAGACGTAAAAAATGATCTCGAGTTCGTAAACGACCAACATAGGTCAATTGGGTCTTGGGTCCGTAGGTCCTGTCTAGTAAACCGTTAGAGGTAGAACAAAAATTAATGTGTAAAAAATATTCCTTATAAAACAATTAACAACTTTTGTTTGAAATATTATTTCGTAAACATCACTGTTTACCCGTGAGAGTGCAAATTATGCGCAAATTTTATACTATGTGTTATATGGGAATATCAGTTAAATATGTGTAACATGTATGTATGTGTAATCTGACTGAGTAGTCAACACTGTCTATACATGTTATTTCAACAATTAACTCAGTCAATTGCTTGTTTTACTTGTTATTAGTTTAGATTTTTTACAGTAATTTGGCCAATTTGATTGGTTGAAAATGATTGTGGTAATGAAAATGACTACGGTAAGGAACTATTTTTCGCACGCAAAATGAGTGACAAAAGTAGTTCTTATTCATAATAATAATAACGACCAGGAAGCTTAACGAAGATCAAGAGAGAAGTTGTGAAGAAAATAAAGGGGAATTCTTCTTAGAAATTGCGCTATTATTCCTAGAAAAAAAACAGAACCTCTATTTAACGATTTTATCATATAGAGGTTGAATATTTGATACATATATAAATGTTGTTCGAATAGGAATTTGTTCAATACATTACAAAATTTTGGGTAGGAACACGATATACATATATTGTTTGTTATTGGACAATAGAAATAAATTTCCTTGAAATATTTTAAATAATAAAGATGAAATAACGCATATATAATATTATATATACATGAATATATCGTTGGTTAGTTCAGATAAACATGTCTTCAGTTTTCTGTATATTTTTTTATTCGATTTTTATTTACAATGTGTTCAAAAATCATCCTAAAATAAGGCTGAAATGATCTCATTTTAAATCCCTATTATATTATAAATGTGAAAGTAAGCATGTTTGTTGGTTTGTTTGTTTGTTACGCTTTCACGCTAAAACTAACGAATGGTTTTTAATGAAACTGTACAGCAATGTAGCTGATATATGAGAATATCATATGACCTATAATTTAAAAAAATTGATTTAAAAAAAAAATAAAAAAATTTAATTTAATTTGACATTTACTATTATTTAAATTTTTACAGAAATCTATTATGGTTTAAAAAGATAATTATAGATGAGCAGAAATTGAAAGCAAAATTATTCATGTCTTGGGCAATTATTTCTTTAGGGTTTTGGTTGATAGTTTGTCTTTGGTATTGAAAGATTTAATTGACTTATTTTAAATGAAAAATAAAATTAATTCATAATTTTGCCGTGAAGCAGAGACTGTGATCTTGAAACAAATGGCATAAATAATTCTACGAAAAATAAGTAAATATCGACCCAATCAATACAAGAATAAAAAGCTAAAATTTGAAAATGACACGATTTTTTGTACACTTTGTACCAACAAATAAAGTCAAAAATCATGGTTATTTATTAAATTAAAACATTTCCAACAACAAAATTAGAAAAAATAAACTTTTGCCTTTTATAATATTATATGATTATTAAAAAGTACAATATCGTATATTATTTATTCTATCTATTTATATTCTAAAAAGTCGAGTATTAAAATCTACCAAGTCATGTTTCATTTCTACATATATTCTATCAGACATATTTACAAAACATATTCTTCCAGTACATTAGCCTTGTGGCAAAATATGGAAATATAAAGGTATTGGTTCCATTTATATATAATAATAATAATAATATGTGATATTTTATTGTGAATTAAGTATGTATTGGAAATCATCTTCATTGAATTTCAGAATCCGAGAGCTGGCAGAATACAGAGTCATGCACGTTATTCGACACGATAGATTAAAACTAAACTGCTTGATTCAAAGTAAATTTTGTGTCAGGGATAAATAGAAGCTTATTGGTATGATGTCACAGTGTGGAAGTAATTTTTTTTAAATAGAAGATTCTGTAGGTATATTATTTTACAGTCAAAGTACATTTGCAGAAAATCGGATTAAATTTTTTCAGGTGAAGTGAATATGCAAGAAATGAACGTTTTAAATTTGCTTAAAAGAGATGGGAAACCTTTGAATGCAATCTTTGATTGCTTATCAGTTCTTCGTTTTTTAATCAATTTCAATTTCCGCTTTCAAATTTTATAATGATATCAAATTTCGTTTTACATTTTTATGGGTGGAAATATGGCAGATTCGATATCAGGGTTATCCCCTATTGCGACTACATTTTCAGACTATGGGAGACTACTAATCGATTGGATTAAATCAGTTCGCGATTAGAACAGTTAGAGCAATAGGAAAATCGTTGGTATTTGATAAAGAATTACATTTTGCATCTGCTCTTGGCATAAAATACAGGGCGTCTTATTTAAGTTAAACAAGTTATTACCTTTAAAAACTTGTAATTCTTTAGCTATAATTTTGGGGCAACATGTTTACGTAATTCAATTATTCATAATTCCCACAAAAAACTTAATCGATAAGTAGACTCTAAGTTGAAAAACGGATATAAGCTTTGAGAATTATACGTTAAAACTGCTACTACATTTTTTTTTTTTAAATACTGAATATTTCGAGAATCGTGAATTTTAAGTGAGGTGGTAAACTTTTTATTTCGACCGTAGAACCTGAAAATAAAATATTAAACAATGTTCTATTTAAAAAAAATACAACTTTTCGTGTTTTCCGGACATTCTGAACATTTCCTAGAGGTGGCTTATATTACACCTTGCTCCCAGAATATTATTTAAAATATATAAATATGCCTGGGAACAATATTATATGTGTATGATTTCAATTGCTGGAAGGTATTATATGTATGTTTTGTTTTATTTCTAGAAAATATACAAAACTTGTTTTATATAAAAAGTATAATTGACCAAAGCTCTGCATACACGATACCTAATTCTCGAATATTTCTAAAACCATGCATTATGTCCCTTCTAAAGATCATTATATAGTTCTGAGAATTAATAAGATTGGTAATTCTGATATCTTGGCGTTCAATTCTCTTCCTCGGGATTGTTCATTAAAGCTGCTGACTACGCTGTTAATAGACCCGTGACAGCTATACATAGAATCAAGAATATAATGGTTAAATCCAAAATGCAACCCTGGGATGCCCGATTTCAGCTATTTGACAGTGTAGTGTCAACTACATTGCTATATGGGGCTGAGAGCTGGTGTTTACGATATCTCCGAAATATAGAAAGGGTCCAAGGAATATTTTTCAAAACTGTACTTGGTTGGCCACAGAATACCCCAAACTATATCATTCGATGGGAAACTGGGAGGGGTAATATTGCAGTAGAAGCATTAAAAAGGGTTTTAAGCTGGTGGGAAAGACTACCAAGAATATGTTACAATCAATTAATGTCACTTGATATAAATGGGGGTATGGATTGCAAATACAATTGGGTTACTCAGTTACAAGAGATACTTCGGGATCTTGGTTGTATAAATATATGGAATGAACAACGGGCACAAAGTATTAAAGAAAACAGCGAAATCATTCTTACCAATTATCAAAGAGAACTTTCCAACATGGATAAAAATCTAATTTTGAACTCCAGTTACAGCCCTATGTAATAGTATATTTTGAACGACTCTGTAAAATACTTTAAAATGAATTTAAATTTTAGTAAGATAAAGCTAGTTAGCCAAATCAGAGTCTCAGGGAAGCAAATCGTTAAAATTCATGCAAATGGCTGTTTATATAAATGGAAACAAGAAGAACTCTGTATTATTTGTAATTATAAAAAGCCTGAAACACTTATGCATTTTCTTTTGGAATGAACGATTTATAAATCGATGAGAAACCACTTTATTGGCAAGTATTTAAATTCAAATTTTAACTACGAGAATAATTTCATGGTCTTGCTGTCAAGTTTGTCCCCAAGAAAAATAAATGATATTTTCCACTTTGTAAATGGCGGTCTTAAATTGAGGAGCTTTTGTTTAAACGAATAATTGCATTGTTTGCTGCATTTCATACATTTTGGAAATAACTCAATGTAGAAAGAATTTACTAATTATTCGATTTAATTTTTGTTTTTATTCGAATAATATTTATATACTTAGTCTAAGATTTAACTTTAAGCTTCAATTTATAATTAATGCATTTAATTTAATTTTTTACTTTATATATACTTTCTTTTTTTTCTCTCTCTTGTATTATTGTTAAAAGCATTGTTGAATATTAGTATAGAGAATGTACCAACCGCTGTAAGCTTTATTGCAAATACAGTTACATTTATTATTATTATTATTAAATTCTGATATCAGCACTTTGTGCCAAATTTTACTTATATATTCAATACTAAAGAAATAAACAGCAAAACCTTAAAAAATCAGAAAAATTCGAAAATTTGTATAAATATGTATAAATTTATAAAATTTTCCATATTCTTTGAGAGTATGGTTTCCGAAAATCATTTTAGAAATAAAAAACTTATAACTTTACTTTGAGAAACTGCAGATCGTTTCAAATTTTAACTAACCAAATGTCTGGAAAGAGATAAGATATTCTATTTGACAATCATTACATGATATATATTAAAGAAAAAACAAATTATTAAAATTTTTTTAACAGCTATATCAAAAGACAAGCAATAATAATTAGAAAATAAAAATAATATTTCCATATTTCACACTGAAAAAAAAGAAGAAAAATATTGAAGAAAAAAAAACTCATACGAAATTCATAAAATACATTCATCGCCATAAAAATATAGTAATAATGAATTTTATGTTTATGATGCCTCTGCCTCATGTATGTTTTTCTCTCTGGTGCCGCGTTATTTTTACGTATCTAATAATAACGCTAGTTCCAGGGTGAGAATGGGTAAGCTTAATGTGAAGAGCATAGAATAGCTTATATTGTGTGAATAGTGAATTCGTTTCCTATATACTCAGGTTGTATTTTCCTGAATTGTATATACGTTTTATATAGTAGTTGAAAAGGGAAACGTAAAATTACCGTTTTGGAGAATTGCTCAGATGTGGACACTTCGCATCATTAAAAGCCTATGTCGATAATTTCTTCCACTTTTTGTCACCTGCTTTTTAGGTTTATAACGAATATATTATTACTCTAGCAAGTTTTTTCTGTCCTACTGTCCCATTTTCAAGCTTATTATGTCTAGGTTTCACAAAAATATGCTCACGGTCTAAAAATGTACCGCTTAAGAAAAAACACGCTTGACAAATAATTTGAACGAACAAATTTCAAAAATTAACCTTGCTTATTTTCTATATGCAATTTAAAAAGATACACCCCAAATGTAGATGGTGAATATGGAGCATCGAACTTAAGAAGAAAAAAAAATTAGCAATAAAATACTGCTCGCTTTTTATATTATTGATGATATATCGAATGAACGTTACTATCAATAGCGATATATAAAACGCGTAAATATTTAGTTCATATATTGAGTGTATATTTTATTTTTATTTTTATACATTGTACAAAGTGATTCACGCTATTAAATTGAGACAAACAAATCTTGGGAAAATTTTAAATTCAACATAATTTAGGCGATAACTGTTATTTTACACATCACAGGGTAAAACTAGACTTATAAAACCATAACAAAAATTGTAAAATTAATTAAATTTGATTTCTAAACTTGCAAAGATTATCGTCCGTCTCTTTCTTGCAAAACAAAGTTTTATATGAAGTTTCTGTAGTGATTGAAAGGCGTGATTTTATTTTTATTAGTAGCTATTTATATATTATATATATATTTTGATTATTTCTATAAATTCCCAAAAACCAACTTTACTTTTATGTAAGTTTTTCATTTGAAATGATAAACAATTATTATCACCCTTATTGCAAAAAGAACTCTATTTATAAGATATTCGAAGGAAAGGAAATCTTCGAATTTGTCCAGAACTCGTGCAAATTTACGTTAAAAATACTAAAATAATTGGCATAAATTAGATACTTGGATATATGTACAATTTATTTCAACTTATTTTCAATAAATGTTGCTCTACAACAATTTCGATAACATCAAAGAGCAAAGAATTCTATTAGCATTTAATTTTGGATAAAAAGCTGTATCCGTTAAATGAAACCAGTTGCAATTCAACGAATGTTATACACTCTATTTTTACTTTAATTTCATGCATGGTCTTTACGCATAATTCGCGAACACCAGGGTTTTGTGAAGATTTTTATCCCGTAAATTAAAAAAAAAGCATCGCTATACAGTTGGAACTTTTTGCAAAGGTTAAAATCAGTTAACAGAATCATTCTTTGCAATCTTATTTTAAAAAACTTTTCTACAGATTTTGTTATGAAAAAAATTTTTGGTACCAAAAAAAAAACGGTTCTTGTCCGTCCTGCTAAAACCAAAAAAAAAATTATTACAATGCGGCTGTGTGTGTATAATTTGTATATGTATACATACGATGTGTAAGTATTGTATAAAGTAACAACACTGTCATACGTATACAACAGTATGTCAGAATGTTTATATGTACTTGACAATAATAAACATGATACATTAAAAACTTCCTAAGCCTTCTGAAATCTTTCGACTTCGAAATTTTGGGGGAGGAAAACTTTGTTAAACATTACCTAAACCTAATACATCGTAAGAAAAATCAACACTGAATTTTTCACGAATGAAATATTATTTATACTTTAAACAAGAAGCAATGGAAAACAAAAACCAATGTACCAGAAGACAGAGAGCAACGAATAGCCAACAAAATAAAGCATGCTTAAAACAAAGCATAAAGTATTATAGTACAGTTAAAGATGTTACAAATAAAGGAAAAGTAGAAACCGCTCGCATTTTGGTAAAACGTCATGGAATCTGTTTTTTAGGTATCAAATATCATAAGAAACACATGAACTAGTGGCACAAATGTTTCTATTTGTTAATAAACAATAAATTTTTAATTCAATGGAACGGTAAATGTGAAAGTTTTCTTACAAAATTAAGAATTAGACAACTGGAACTACGTATACGTAATACATGTAAAATAGTTTTTGATAATTTGACAAACACTTAACATTTACGCCTCACAAGTTGCATAATATACTTTAATATCGATCGTTTCATTGAATTAAAAATTTATTGTTTTTTAACAAATAGAAATATTTGCGCCATTAACTCATGCGTTCATTAAATGATAATTGACACCCAAGAAACACCTTCCATGAGGTTTTAACAAAATACGATCGGCTTCTTTCATTTTCCTTTATTTTTCGATTTGGTATAACATCTTTTACTGTACTATTATTGCAAATCCATAATTCATCTCAAAAACTGCATAGCACAGCAGCACAGTTTTTATTTCTCAATCATTCTATTATCTATCAATAAATATCTCATTTCGTTCATACTGTAATCATATACAACATAAAACAGTACCTGTAAAAAGCGTATACACATTTGAGTTTTTTTTTATTCAATTCTCAATTGAATACTTTCAAACAAAAGTTGTTTTTGTTGTTGCTTTGTTTTTATATATTTTTTGTTTTTGTTTAGGTTATGTTGTTTTGTTTGTACTTAACAATATATAAACATTTTTACAGTTATATAGCACAACAATTCACACATAGTCACCTTTTAAAATGAATGAAATGAAATGAAATGAAATAAATTGACGAAGAAGAAATAATAATAATATGCTTTTAAAATGAAATCATAAAAATAATAATGTATTGATAATATGGTATAAAGTGTTTGTGAAATGGCAAGTACAGGAGATATGCAAGGATTGAATAATACTAAGGATTTCAATAAAACTTTATAAATGCATTTGTCGAATAACAAAGTTTCCAAAAATCTCAAAAAATTCCTAGGTCATCGGGCTTTTTATTATATTTTTATCGTTCAAAGTTGGCTGAAAAAATTATGAATCATATAGGTTATCCTTTTCAATTGGATATTTCTATATCAAAAAATCTAGAGTGATAAAAAACTATCTAAAATAATAAGACAGTCTTGTATTTTATAATTATAGAATAAAAATATAAGGTTGTCGATAGTATAAAAACAAAATTTTAATTTAATTATGAGTTCATCAATGATCCATCCATCATTTGATAAACAGAGACGACTATAGTTTGAGTATTGATGAAGAGAGATATCTATATTATCAAATGTATAAGCATCACTTGCACACAATATGTTATATATTTTTGTGGTTGCGTGGTATTGTAAAGCTAAAAATAACTCATTACTTTACCACAAAACATATATTTGTTTTATATGTATGTACCGTGCAATAAACCAAAACTTTTTCGCAATACTGTAGGTTTACTTCATCATCACCTTAAGCAAAATAACTTGCATACACGCATTGTCAACTACAAGTTGGGGAAAATTAAGTTGAAAGATTCCAATACATTCTTACAAACATACAGGTCAAACTAATAAAAACGTGTTAAAACAAGTGAAAGTTACAAAATTCAGAAAACCCGCGAAACGTTTCAGGTACGGAACCCTAAACTTGCACTTGAAACATATCTAAGAACACTTTCCATTAAATTAGCGTTTTCCTTATAGCCTTCTCCAAACTGAAGCGATTTTGAGGATCAGTTGTTGTTCCAGATACGGAACCCTAAACTCACACTTAAAACATAGCTAATAATACTTTCCATTAAATGACCTTTTAAACGAAACAAAAATTCACGAAACAGGCTGACAGACAGACAGACACACACATATAGTGGTCAAAGTTATAACACCCCTTTTTTGATTCCGAAGTTACAAATACAATCAACTATACATTTTCACCTTCATAATTAAAGAAACACTCTGTATTTCGATATCACACTTTATATGATATCAATAAAAATGATTTTATCGATATTATTAAAATATATTCGGAATTATTTTTGCATTTTTTTTTTCTTGTGTCATTACAATTTTATTACGTTTATATTATTATAGCATAGTATAGTAAAGTACTTCTTACTTATTGCTATTTAACACTTATCGTGTTGTTAATAAGTGCTATGATGATGACTATAGTGATGGCGTTACGTTGTTGTATAAATTAAATATAGTACTTATTTATTGTAATGTGTATCAATTCACAATTTTATTTTAATGGGTTCTAGTTTTTAAGATGTATTCGTTTTATTTGAAAATAATGATTTATTTACAGGATGGGTCAGAGATGTGTGTGCGATTTTGAAAACGTTAGAAAACTACTTAAATTGAACTTTTAAGTGAATTGCCTATTCACGAACACCAAGGCAATTTTAAATAAAAACCTTGATTTTTTTTAAAATATGAAATTGGATTGAGCCTAAATCAATTCTGAAAATTTTAGGAGGTTGCCTTATTATTTAAATAAATAAATAGCTTCAAAAGTAAGTTAAAACGGTAGATGGGTGATATGTTGGTGGAAATTAGAAAAAAACTATTTCAATTAAAGTTAAAACCTTAATAAATTATTGAAAATAAAGAAAACCCATTGTGCCCGACTAATTACGAATGTATAAGCATGGTAATCAGGACAAAAAATTGAAAAAATAAATATATTCTATTTTGATGTGAATCACTACATATTATAAAACAAAGTCGCTTTTTCTGTCCCTATGTCCCTATGTCCCTATGTCCTTATGTCCCTTTGTAAGCTTAAATCTTTGAAACTACGCAACGGATTTTTTTTAATAGATAGAGTGATTCAAGAGGAAGGTTTTTATGTATAATACATGCATATTATAGTAGAGTAAGGGGTTGAAATAGGGGTTGAAAGGGATACGCTTGAAAAACTAAAAAAGTTAGGCATCGATTAAGCTCAAATATTGACACGATATACAACCAGCTTCAAAGATCTATTGTTTTTATCTACTTTTAACCTTCGGAGGGTAGAAAGGTGTAGCGAGAAAGTGGGAAGGAATTATCGAATATTTACAAATATACCTAAGTGGGGTATCAAATAAAAGAGCATGACGTGTACATTACAAAACTGTTATCCCACGCAAAGAAATGTGGAGGGAGGGGTGCAAGTGGGGATGTTGCCCAGCAAAGCGGGTAGTTCACAGCTAGTTATGTTATAACTTGACAATAGAAGATGATTTTAATTACTATGCTTTCAGACATCAGAAGATGATTTTATACTTGTCGTCTACATTCATTAAGTAATAACAAAATTCATCATCAAAGTTGAAAATAAAGTAAAAATAATTTCAACCACAAGTCTAAATTTGCCTTGGCGCTCGTACTACCTTAAATTAAAAAAAGAAGCATTTAGGAAAATTAACTTAATATTACTACATTCAAAAAAAAAAAATTTTCCTCGTTTTTCCACAACGGTGGTTTGAACGGTAAATTGCCAGTTTCGTTCTATCAGTGTTTCATTTTTTGGGAATAGGTTATCTTGGTCCAGATTCTCTCTGCCTCCCTCTCTCTGCTGACACTCTTCTTTTCTGTATATCGAACTACTTTTTAATTGTTTAGTTAGCTTTATTTAGATAAATTTACAATTTACTTAAAATTCAATTTCTGTAATTTCTGTTGTTATACGGCGGTTTTAAAACTTCGCACATCACTGCATCACTCTGTATATAAATGGGTTTCTTATGTATATGCATTTTAATTGATTGAATGAGAATATTGATGAGATCAATGAACTTTTATAAGAAAAATTATACTTTATAAATTTTGAAATTATATCGGTTGTCTCAGAAGTTCGGATATAATAAAATGAGTATTATAAAAAAGTATAACACGGTGACATTTACAATTGATTCAAGTATTGTCAATATTCACTTCATTTTTAGGATTCCACACCCAAAGGTTAACCAACGGATTGACCAAGAAATATTTTTGTAGGTATTTATTAAAGCAAAAATATCACTTTCTTAAAACATGCAAAATACGAAAAAAATTGCTGCGAAAAATTTGTTGATTTTCATGTTTTGTTATATTTTCTCTAGCATTCACATTATAAGGAAAAATAGACCTTCAGTTTTCACTGGCACTGCAACATATAATAAACAATGCAATTTTTTTTCAATGGTTCTAAACTTTCTCAGAGAGCCTTGAACGATAATTGCGTTTATTTTTGTGAATGTATACATACAACATTCAAAGAAAACAATAAGATTTCGATCTACGAAATTTTGTGTTTGAATAAAGAAAATTTAGATAAAAGTGTAATCAAAAAACTTAAGGTAGTACTATCGGTAATAGACTTTGCATTCAGAATTTAATGAAACTTGACATAGTTGTTCATTATTATATCATAATTAACCAGTTAAAGTTTTAGAGGCCTTCAGAGAACTGAAAATCTGAACGTCCAGTTTTTTTAAATAAAATTAAATATGTGATTTCCCATAAGGATCAATGTTAAAATATCTTTTTTTCAGTTTTCTGAAGGCCCCTAAAAGTTTAACTGGTTAATTATGATATAATAATGGACAACTATGCCAAGTTTCATTAAATTCTGAAGGCAAAGTCTATTACCCATAATACTACCTTAATAGTCTGATTGATGAATAAAATTAAAATATTTATACCATGTATATATGAAATATACATAGTATATTAAGTTTCGTCCCAAGTTTGTAACGCTTAAAAATATTGATGCTACGAACAAAATTTTGGTATAGGTGTTCATAGAATCACCTAATTAATCCATTTCCGGCTGTCCGTCCGTCTGTCTGTCCGTCCGTCCGTCCGTCTGTGGACACGATAACTCAAAAACGAAAAAAGATATCGATCTGAAATTTTTACAGCGTACTCAGGACGTAAAAAGTCAGGTCAAGTTCGTAAATGAGCATCATAGGTCAATTGGGTCTTGGGTCCGTAGGACCCATCTTGTAAACCGTTAGAGATAAAACAAAAGTTTAAATGTAAAAAATGTTGCTTATAAAAAAATAAAAAACTTTTGTTTGAAACATTTTTTTGTAAACATCACTGTTTACCCACGAGGGCGTTAATTAGGTGCAAATTTTATAGTATGTTTTAATATAGGAACATCAAAGTGAATATCTTTTGTTATTTACGTGACGTCAAAAAAACAAACGATTGCGCATCAACACTTGCGCATTATATGAGAATATCAGTTAAATATGTCAGATATGTACGTATGTGAAATGTGACAGAGTTATCAACACTGCCTATACATGGTATTTCAACAATTAATTCAGTCAATTGTTTGTTTTCACTTGTTAGAATTAAAAACTTCTTGATATAAGCTCAATAGATTTCACAATACAGGCGGATAAAAACAATTTTTACTTGAGTTGTTAATTATATATTTTTAAAAATCGATATTCAATAATAATATATTGATAATATAAATATCGTGTTGAATGAAGATATCTATTTTGAATATTTTATATGTATCTACTGAATATGAAGTGTCACTAGAAACGTTAATAGATTTAGTCGATGAATACTAGCTTGTTAATAAAATCAAAAGTAACGTATATATGATAATATAGAATTGCATACAAAAACCATATAAAGAAAATGTATACAAAGTTATTTGTACAATACAGGGTGGTCTAAGTTATTTGTACAATACAGGGTGGTCCAAAGGCGTCCTTTCTTGCTTTGACTACTTGCGGGTTCGAATCCAGGCAGGGGCAGTGTGAAAAATAATAGTTAATGGGTAAAATTTCCAAAAACCCTTCATGATTTAAGGTTTTTGATGATAAGCACCATAAATTTCGAGCTTTTGTAAGCTATTTTAGCAATATTCACAATAATATCATTTTCTATTAAAATTTCAACAAACTTAAATTAGAAAAGGACGTTTTCCCGACTGTTGAGTCTGTTGAGAAACTGCCATTATTTAAACGTTAGCTACCACTTAATGAAATCCAAGGTGTTAGAACTTGGACCACAAATGAGTATGCAGGGGTTTCTTGGGGCGAAAAGCCGATCTAATAAGGTTTCATTTTCCAAAAACGTCATTTCATCCGTCTTTTCATGAAAAACTGAAAAATGCATTGCAAAATATTATTCTTCCTGACATCTATTGGTGTATATCGTAGTTAACGAAATAAAAGACATTTCCGAGACGTTCAAATTGGTATTTTTGTGGAGACATTTTAAACGGTCTTATATTAGTCATAAAATTTGTGTCTTTTTAAATCAAAAAATCCAGATATTACCCTATAAATAAGAAGAAATATATTTGGTTTCATAACCTCTACATAATTTTATTTTGAAATACACTAGCTAGTTAAAAACAGTTTGATTATGTGATTATTGAATGATGTTTTAGAGTGAAAATAGTAGAGAAATAATTAAAATAATTCTATTCATTTTAACTTATTTCACCACGTTTCTATCACAAGTTTTTTTTTTTTTTTAAATTTACCGAGTACGACTTACATTAAGCTAACGAAAACATGCTTCATGCCTTAAAATGTGGATAGTTATTTTAATTATAATTATGATGTTATTATGATTGTAAAATTTCAAGCGTGGGATGTTCGATCGAATCAGCTAAATTAAAGAAGGATGTAGAGCGAATCTCACGCTTTGGATTTTACACCATAATTAAAATTATATCACTACTATAATATTTATAAACACTCTGTAACTACATTGAAAATAAAATATAGAATATATTTACAAGCTAATAAAAGGTGTTCTTCGTGTAGGTATTATACATAGCTTGATGCTATTACTATTGATAACTTTATTTACGATATGATATATTTTATATTATAAAATTTGTTCAATAGCAAATCATTAGCATACATACTATATTATATCATATACACTACAGTATGACATATAATACGAAAGATGAAAGCTTGATTTTAGCTTCATATTCACTTCAAAAGTTCACTTCTCGATAATAAATAAATATTTTGTGATACACTATGATATAATAAATTTTAAATTATTTTATTTATTGAATAATAAAATATGTATACATTTAAAAAGGAATAATAATATTATTTTCTTCTTCTTTTAGTATCATCATTTGAAATAACTTAATACTATTAGAACTATGTTCCTTATCGCGCCTTTGACAGTGGGGGCTACACGGGAAGCACTGTAACCGACTGATACTTAGTGCATAGTATTCTCAACGAGTTCACGATCTTGTGGTTAGGGTGCCTGCTTCTCATGCGAATAGTCGTCAGGTCGAAACCCATCTACGTTAATAGGCTTTTTTTAATTACGACTTTATTACCTTTCCTTCATTATTCTCGTTATTGAATAATGCATAATTTTTAACGAAAGGATCATAGTTCTTACCGGGAGCCCTTAATACCTCTCTTAAAATATTTTATTTATAATGTTTTGCCAAAATTTCTTTTTAACTATTTCAAGTTAAATAAAAATTTTCCCCAATTGCATTCGTCCTTATTTAACCCGATGTGCGTCGATAATGGGAAAGTTATAAGAAATAACACCGACTTTAATGAAGATTTTTGTAACGTATTTATAGACTCCGGAGAAAATTCACCCAACTTAACAAAGTCATACGAGGGCATGGTACCCCAGCGGAAAGCATAGTAGATATTTCTTGAAACGAATACTATGTAGATTAAACGGATTTTGTCACGTATGTCCAAAAATTGTGCCATCTTTGATCGGAAATTTCACTTTTTGGCACAAAAACGGAAAACTAAGTATTTATCGTCCCAACTGTGCACTACGGGGTATTTTGGTCGCTGATTACGAATCCCATTTCTAATTATCCGGATTCTGCCACTTTTGGCCAAGAATTTCCCCTTTTCGTGTACAAAAACGGCAAATAAAGTATTTATCTTCCAAACTCTAGGGGGTAACTTTAGTCGGTAATTACGAATCCAATGTCCAAGCCTAGAAATTGTTTCAACATCTCGAGTAGTCGAATCTGACGGTAGAAAAATTGTCAGAAAATGTGTCTTTGGGCTAAAGTGGATTAACAAAACTGCCAGTCACAAGCATTTGAAGCATGTGATACACATATATCCTCCGTCGGATAAAAATGGCATGGTCTAACATAAAATGCCAGCTATGCACTGTTTTTGCTCGTAATGATTTTCAAATATTTCTACAAAGGGATGCCTTCATTACCAACAACACTCAGATTTTACCTAGGTTGTTTGATTTAATTTCAAATTCAATTATACAAAAAAAAATAAATAAATAAATGTTTTTCATTTTATATTATGGAAAAATAAAAATTTCAACTTTCAAAACAACAAAATGATTTAAATATTTTTGATTAAAAATACAAAAAAAAAGCAGAAATTCAAAAGCACTTTGATGATTTACCCAAAACAATTAAAATTCAAAGCCCATTCATTCAATTCCATGTTAAATAGTCAAAACATTCTCATTCGCAGCAGTTAGAGAGAGAATGTTTGAATGTATTTATTGTTGGTATTTGTACTTGATAAATATTCTAGAATTTATTTCGACAGAGAAAAAAAATTGACGTCAGTAAATTGATTTAAATGAATATGTCAGAAGGACAAAACAAGGACCAGAACATACGATTAAATGGAAAATATTTATTTTTACTGGGTGTATCAGTGATAGATTAACTATAGTTTCTTGCCAACACATATTCATTAAAAAAAAATTGCTTAATAAAATTGTGTGATTAATTTTTGGAATTTTGCAATCCGAAATCGAAATTTCGAATATATATATCTACTTTTTTTGATGAAGAAGTGAATTTTTGTGTGAAAAATGTGTTCCTGCACGATATCTTAAGAATGCAGAATAATATCGATATCTTTACTAAGTATGTTAATGTTTTTTGAGAATATAAATTAACGAGTTCAGGAGCGTAAAAAGGTAAAACTCCAATCATCATAGGGTTTCACCTCGGAATCAAAGGCAATAAGCTGCATTTTTTTACAGACCTTTTGATAGTACGAATGTTGTCTCAAAAGTCCAGTGATGGATTACCGCCTAGGCCCGTGAGGCCCGGGCGTAGGGCGGCACAATTTGAGGGGCGGCAAATTTTTCAGAATGTCAAAATTTTAAATCTGATATAATGTAACGACAATACATTTTAAGGGTCTATTCGAATTTTTTTTATATAAATTTACAAATAAATTTCTATGAAATAGAATGGAATTTATTTTCTGATTAACTTTTTTATTTGTGAGTGCAATACTGATAAAAAATGTTTTATAACAGAAATAATTGAATATTGATAAGCTTTTTTTGAAGAATTTTCAAAGCTCTGTTGATTTTTTGTATCTTTAGTAAAATTAATCTTACATGTAAGCCGCTTCTAGAATTGCACAATGTTTTCTTATTTTATTTTCAATGATTCTGGTGTTTCATATATGAATTGATATAAGTATTATAAACGGAAAAATAATATAAACGGATTCAAAAAAATAAAATTTCATCTTTTAAAAAGGGCGGCTAATCAGACAGGGCCTAGGGCGGCAAAATACTTAATCCGCCACTGCAAAAGTCACATATGGTCGCGCCTGCATGTCCTTAGATATTTATGGTCAAAAGTTGCGAAAATCAGTTTTTTGTGAATATCTCGTTTCTTTTGCCTTCAATCGTATTAATATTAATTAAAAAAGTTGTAGAGGATAAAATTTTCTACAAATTTAGCCTAAAACTTTTTTTTTTTTACGTTGAGTACGTTGAATAATTATTTTATACCTTATATTTATAAATATTGACTCAGCACTGAAGAACGTTAAGCTGAGCGCTCCATCTTCTGCACCCTAAATTCAAAAACGGCTCGACGTACAAAAACAGTTTCAGACAAAATTTGTAAAAAATATTGGGACTTGACCTGTTTTTATAGCAAATATATATGCTTCGACGATTTCAAGACTTAATTCATGAAAATAAGTATTTGATTGCTTTCAAATTTTCTGGAACAAAGAAAATGTATACTTGCTGCAGCGTTAAGAAAATATTTTATGGATTATAAAAACTGGGCAAATTGATAATTTATTAGTGTTGTGTATTGAAATATTTCCATAAACTTATAATAAATTTGAGTAAAAATTAAAAAAATTAAAAAAGTGAATTTTGTCATGAAAATCGGTACATGGGTAAAAAAAATATTCTTAGAAAATTTTTTTAATAGGATTTCCGATATCTCTAACCATTTCTGACGCCAGGCAAAATATTCAGAATAGGTTAAGTTACAAGTTGTGGTTAAGTATCTTAAAAAATGTGACCCATTATGACCCTGTATGACAGTGCAAAATCGATATTCCCATAAATAACGAAAATATGAGGATGTCTTCATTTTAAATGCGACAAAATGTGTTAAAACTGTATACTGATTTCTGAAACATTCGGTAGCCTAACACGTATTTGTATAATTTCCCTGAATAAACACAAAGAAATGACACACAATCTTTTGAAAATAATTCAAACCGTCTTTAAGTATCTGTCGTTTTTTTTTCACTCGTATCTCAATTGTTTTAATGATAGGCCATATTTATTATATGTGTTTTGTGTATGCTACGAGAGCTATACTCTTGCAAGGAGTTGGAGCTAGCTTTTATAGAGAACAATTTAGTTTTATATAAAGTGTCACTCAAAGCTCATCCATTGTATATTTTGCCATCTAGAGAATATTATGGATAAAAAAATATGGTGTGAATGCGCCAAAACCTCTATGTGCAGATTGTAACTGTACCGTAGATTATGTACGTTCTGCATTATCGATAAATTTTATTTAAGGCAAGTTTAGTCTTGTGGTAACTTGTACATAATTTTCAACTTTGATGACGAATTTTGCCTTTGAAAAATTCGTGAAAATCGGGAAAAAATTTTTGTTTTGGAATTTGATAAAATTCAGTGTATGGGGTAATTTTGTTCCAAACAGTATAAAAATCAGGTTCTCAGCGATCTCGGAATCGACTCCAACAATTTTCATGAAATTTAGTATGCATTAGGGGGGCAAAAAATCAATCTAGCCACGTTTCATTTTTAGAAAATGTTGCTTTATCCGTCTTTTCAAGAAAAACTGAAACATTGACTGCAAAATATGACTCTTCCTGACATCTATTGGTGACGAAATTAAGTACGTTTATTAAAATACGCTAACATAAACTTAGAATAAGTAAGTACGTTTATGTTATTACCGAGACATTCAAATTGGTATTTGTGTGGTGACATTTTAAATGCTTCTAATGTAAGTGATAAAATTTCTTAACTAAAAAAATATCGAGTAAAGCTCGGTCATCGAGTTACTAGATAGTTTACAAGAGTATACATAAACTCCATTTATCGCCCGATTAGCTCAGTTGGTTAAGGCGTATAATTCCGTCCACGGTATGCTTAGGTTAGCGGGTTCGATTCCCGCCGTCGCAATAAAAATTAATTTAATTAATAGTTGTGATGGGCTGTTGTAGTGCATGGTATATGCATGAAGGATGTGCACTGATGCTCTGAAATTGAGGAGCTGATAAATGAAATTATCAGCGAAAAGGTGGTAAAACACATACGGTATCACAATGGGCTCTATAGCCCAAGTGCATCCTTCGTGGACAGCCAAAATAACCTAACCTATACACTCTATTTTATTTGTATATAGAGGTGAAATAGAAAATATACTAAATGTCTATACCATCGCTTTTACTTTACAAAATATTATGTCGGATATAAACGTTTGTGATGTAGTATACCTTCAACCACGTTTAGTAAAGTTCTATATAAAAAAATATAATATCACAAAAAAAACAATAACAACATTATTTTGAATTATTTATATAAGTTTATTATTTATTATAATAATATTTAAATATTATTTCAATTGTTTGGTAATAAATTATTCTTACTTATTGTGTATTTTATTTATTTTTTTATATTATATTTATTATATTTATTTATTTATGAACCATACATTTATGTCAAAATATTTCAATTTTGTCAGATATATTTAAGTTGACAATATATATATTTTTTTAAATTATTTTCTCTCTATTGTTTTTATTTTTTTTACCTCTTGGTAGGCCTGAGGACCTCTTTGGATTCAAGTCTTTCTCGACATCTAATATGAAAAGTTCTGATTTGAATAAAAAACAAGTAAAAAGAAACAATTGACTGAGTTAATTGTTGAAATACCATGCATAGTCAGTGTTGATTTCTTTATCACATAACACATACAAAAATGTATAGACAGTGTTGATGCGCAATCGTTTGTTTTTTTTGACGTCACGTAAATAACAAAAGATATTCACTTTTAAATAGACACACACACAACTGATATTCCTATATTAATATACACTATAAAATTTGCACCTAATTAACGCCCTCGTGGGTAAACAGTGATGTTAACAAAAAAATGTTTCAAACAAAAGTTTTTTATTTTTTTATAAGGAACATTTTTTACATTTAAACTTTTGTTCTATATAACGGTTTACAAGATGGGTCCTACGGACCAAAGATCCAATTGACCTATGATGCTCATTTACGAACTTGACCCCACTTTTTACGTCCTGAGTACGCTGTAAAAATTTCAGCTCGATATCTTTTTTCGTTTTTGAGTTATCGTGTCCACAGACGGACGGACGGACGGACGGACAACCGGAAATGGACTAATTAGGTGATTTTATGAACACCTATGACAAAAATTTTTTCCTAGCATCATTATTTTTAAGCGTTACAAACTTGGGACTAAACTTAATATACTATGTATATTTCATATATACATGGTATAATAAGAAAAACTCTTTAGTTATCGAATGTGGATTGATGTTATTCGTTGAGAATACTAACAAAATCAACACTGAAACCTCTTTGTATTTATCTTTTTTCTCTGGGTGTATTGAAGGCATTCAATACAGAATACACAGAAATTAAGAAAAATTAGAAATTCTCTTCGGATATCGATTTGGAATTGGCGTAATTTGTCGAGTCGTAACCGGTGAGAATACCAAAAAAATCAGCACCGGAAGAACGCAAATAAAAAACAAGAGAAAGGTTTCGATTAATCTTTATTGTTTTAGAAGTAAATTTTATTTCTAAGTGGACTACAATTTTACATCAAAGTGGTTGAAAGGGCGGAACCTCTTTGTGTTAATCTTTTTCTATGCGTGTGTGTGTTGAAGGCATCCAATACCGAGTACACAGAAAAAAAAATTAGAAAATCTCTTTAGATATCGATTTGGAATTGGCGTAATTCATCGAGTAATAAATGGTTGAGAATACCAACAAAATCAGCACTGTAAGATAAACAACAAAAGAAAGTCGTCGATTAATCGTGAAAAATTGGAAATTTGTGCGTTTAAGCAGTAAATTTTATTGCGTACGAATCTACAATTTTACACGAATTTGGAAAAAAGTGATAAGATATATTGAAATTAATATTCCGACCTATTTGTTAAATCGCACTTAAAATATAGCTAAGAGCAGTCTCTATTAAATTACCTTACAAATAAAATTAAAATCGGTTCATACGTTAAGGGGCTACGATGCCAGAGACGGTCAGACAGATACACACACACACACACACACACACACACATAGCGGTCAATCTTATATATCCCTTCTTTGGTTCGTTAAAAATAATTTTTATAGGTAACCAATAGTATAGGAGCTCGCAACGTTTTCGAGAGAGAATTTTATTATTGCTGATTTTGTGATATGTTGTTCCCCTTGCTCTTTCTGTTAGAGCTTGGGCGATCTGGCTGCCGGAAGTGGTTGCGTTTAGTACTGCGCAGCCTAAAAGTTATGAAAAATAAATGACATTTGTTGAATATATATCTTATGTTATGTCATTTTGTCAAGCGTGGTAATATAGCTTATATTATTTTAGTGATTACTAGTTCCGAGTTCGAATCCAGCGGCAGTCACCAATTTTTTTTTTTTTTTTTTTTTAATTTATTATATTATTTCTATTGAATTTTTTTAATTTATTTAATTTTTCTTATATTGAACGTTTTTTATTTTATTTTTTGATAACTCTGTACGGTTTTATATAGCGAGTTAAATTTTTAAGGCCATATATAATAATAATAACAATAAAAATCGACCCATTCTTCTTTCTTTAAAAAGTCATTCTGAACGCAAAGGGTAAAAAATTCTAAACTCAACCACCTCCTCTATTGAAGAAATTCAACCCAATAATTAAAACTTCGTAACTAAGACGATACAGAGTTATCACAAAATAAAATATGAAACGTTCAATACAATAAAAATTAAATAAATTAAAAAACTTAAATAAAATAAATGAAAAAAAATGGTGACCGCTGCTGGATTCGCACTCGGAACTAGTAATCACTAAAATAATTTAAGCTAGCGCCTTAACGGCCACAGCCATGTACGACACTTGTCTAAAAAACATAACATAAGATATATATTCAACAAATGTCATTTTTCATAACTTTTAGGCTGCGCAGTACTAAACGCAACCACTTCCGGTAGCCAGACCGCCCAAGCTCTAACAGCAAGAGCAAGGGGAACAACATATCATAAAATCAGCAATAATAAAATTCTTTTTTTTGCCGACGTTGCGAGCTCCTGTACCACAAGAAGTGATAAAAATTGAATATCAGAACGTATACTTCCTTGTTGCATTAGCATTTTTCTGTTACTGGAATAAAGTTACTGGAAAAAAAGCGATATCTCTACATAATAAAACTAACTTGTATATGGAAGTAATGTGGAAGTTAATCCAGGTTTTTAAATAATAATTTTTATAAAATAATAAAAAATAAAATTATTGTTTTTTTTGTTATTTGTTCCTTTACAAACAATATTGTCATGTCTTCATTGAATGGAATGTAATTTGTAATCGTATTACATGTTTTTGAAGTGTAAGTTGTTGGATTTCGTGCAATGAAAAATTTCCGTGTGGATATTATCATAGTTTTATCATGACTTTCATCTATTAGCTTTATTGATTGTTACTCATAGGGGTTTTCCACCCTCGACAATTGTTAACATCATTAGAAGTTTTTTAACTTTCTATTAGGAAATTACTGTTTTCACACAGACAATCGAAAAGAGAAATTTTTGTGGTTTTTTTTTCTGTTTGATTTTTTGTCGGACATCACAGCTGAAAAGAATGACCCAAAATAAGTAGAATTAAAACAAAATTCCAATATGATCGGATCAAATTTTCAAAATTTATTATGCAAAAAATTGAATTTTAAAACTAGTTGACGTCATAAAAAAAAAATTTAATTTTGCTCTATCACATCCGATCGGATCAAATTTGCTTGTGTTATCAAAAAATTCAAATTTTTTAACTTTATGACGTCATCAAAATCTAAAAAATTTTATTTTGCTCTATCACATCCAAACTTTATCCAATTTTGATAAATCTACTAAATTTGGGTCATACTTTCCAAATATATGATCAAAATTAACCTAGGTCTATTGGGTTTCAAGAATGTGGAGGCCTGGTTCCGGAATAAAGCACATAAGTGATAGCTAGCGATAAACTGACATCACAGCTGAAAAGAATACCTAAAATTAGAGGTTTTCAATAAAAATTCCAATAAAATCGGATCAAATTGGCTTGCGTAATCAAAAAAATCGAATTTTTGAACTTTATGACGTCATCAAAATTCAAAAAATTTAATTTTGCTCTATCACATCAAAATTTTAGGGAAAACTGATATACTTTTCATCTTCTGATCATAATTGGCGAATCATATCGGTGACAATGTGTATGAACACAAACCTACAAATATTAATTTTCCTAACAAAAAAACACAGAATCTATTAAAAAAGGGATTTATTATAATAATTTAATAATGGCAGTCCATGTGACCGCCATTAAATTTAACATAGATTTGACACTTGTCAAATCCAAGCAGCAGAGATTTATATTTACTTCTCTTTAGGATTTATAATTAGAAAAAAATAATCAACCAGAGAAGAAGGCGAAAACAGAAATAAATAAGAAGAACAAAAAAATATACGAACATGTAGAAAAAGAACTAAAAATAAAATCGAATTTTCTTGCATAGTAACCGATAATGTAGTATTTGTATTTTAAAATTGAATTTCGTATTTGAGAAAGTTTCTTACACACGAATTTTCATTCACGATATTGAGGGCCCTTTTTTCAGCAAAAAATTTATACATCAGGGTATACAAGCAAAGGAATTTCTATATGGCAAACTAAAATTACATTCTTTGTTTGAAAAACTAACTCATTTTAAAATTACAGCCAAACTTAAATGCTAGAATAATATCTATCGTGATGCTAGCTAGCATAGTTAAAAATATTGAATTAAATATTGATGTATTGAAATAATAAATATTGATATCAAAATTTTCTATAAAATCATTTGTTATCACTTTTGACGTATTTTCAATAGAATCAGAGATATTTGCAATTAACAAATATCTTTCATCAGATTTGATACCGAATTAATCACTGCTATAGAACTGAAAAACTATAGAATTGAGGAAGGGGTTCCGATTGTCCAGAAAGAAATCTTTTCATATTTTATGCGGCTGAGCTATAAATTGAATTTGTTAATTGCAAATATCTCAATTTCTATGGAAAAAAATTAATTGGAATCAAAACTATAGGAAATTTAATTTCAAATAATTTTGGTAATAACCATTTTTCATGTAAAATTAAAAATAAACTAACCAAAATTCACGACAACCTTATTTTTCGGGGTTAAATCGAAAAATGTCAATCCAAGAAAAAAATTGATAAAAACCAAAACTATAGAAAATTTAATTGTAAATAACTTTGGTGATAAACTTTGTGTAAAATTGAAAATAAACAAGTTATTCAATAAATAAAAGTGCAAACAATGTCAAAACAGTGTTTGAAAATATGTTATATTTACTAATTGACATCACAGATCACTAGCCAATAAAAATCGTTTTAAATTTTTTCAAATATTGTGCCTTATTAACAATTTTTTTATTTTTTAAACTGCGTAATTTTCGAGTTACAGGATCTACTTGACCTATATTTGTATAAAAAATTAACAAAAAGCATTTCAATTTTCCATGAAAAAGGTCTATTATAGGTATTCAATTTCAAATGTTTTCCAAATATTCATTTTATTCATTAATCGTCATGTCCGTGTTAAATATTCAAATAATCATTATTCTTAAAATTAAAGAAAAATAATGATTGAAAAACATTGTTTCTCATTTTTAGAATAAAAATAAAAAGCATATAATTTACATTTTATTTACGAAAAAACGACATTCGAAAAGTATAAAGACATATTAAAATAACATTCAAAAACAAAGAAAAACAATTAATTAAAACTTCATTACATTTTAAAATATAAAACAAGAAGATGAATGAAGACGAAGTGTGAATCATAAACACCTAATCAGAGGTTCTAAAGGTATTGTAAAAAAAAAAACGCTCAATATCCGGCATAGAAAGAATTCTATCTATATTTTATTGTCGCACGATTTTTCTGTTTCGAAAATACTAGTTTTAAATAGTTTTATGTTGAAATATTTTTATTTCAATATATTTCTTCTTTTTAGATTATACTTTTATGAATTATTGAGATATGCAAGGATTTAATTATACTAGGGATTTCAATAAAACTTTATAAATACATTTTTTGGTTTAAAGCTGGTTGAAAAAATTATGTCTTATATAGGTAATCTTTTTCAATTGGATATTTCTATATCAAAAAATCTAGAGAGTGTGATAAGAAACTATCTAAAATATTTAATTTAGATAATCTTGTAGTTTATAATAGTTCCATAAAAATATAAGGTTGTCGATGATATAAAAACAAAATTTTAATTTAATTATGAGTTCATCGAAGATCCATCATTTGATGAACAGAGACGCTATTGTTAGAGTATTGATGATTGAAGAGAGATATCTATATTATCAAATTTATAACCAGCACTTGCATACAATATGTTATATATTTTTGTGGTTGCGGGTTATTGTAAAGCTAAAAATAACACATTATTTGACTACAAAGCATGTATTTGGTAATACTTAAGAAATGTATAATACTTAAGAAAATCTGCTGTAATATTTTTCTACATCAAAAGAATTCTATTTTCAAAGATTTTTACCTAAGCTTTTAGCATTTGTTTCGATGGATATATGTTGTCACAAAAATTTGAAGGTGGAAGAATATTTTGACCAGGAACAAATATTAAATTCTATTAATTTTGAAAATTCTAATGTGACCTCTTAAATTTAGTCTTTTGATCTGGAATTAACTGAAAAGTTAAAAGGAATAAATTAAAACCCGTTCCCACTCAAAATATTTTAGTACCTACGGTTTTTTTGTGAAAAAACAACAAGTATATTTTAACAATTTAGATGCGGAATCCTATAAAACGTAACAAATTGGTTTTATTTGTTTAATACTATGCCGATTACAATCATTTTGGTTTACTTCATGCATAAAACCATAGAACAAAACCTTTATTTATGACGCATTTTAAATAAGAAAATATATAAAATATTGATGGAAAAACCATTTTATTCGACAATAATTAGGTCATTTCGAAAGAACAATAGAACCCAGTATTTTCTACAATTTATCGATATTATTTTTATTTCAAAATGATTACTTACTGTCGTGAAAATAACCTTCAAGAATTATTCACACGGAATTATATGTTTTAATGAAAGCAGTCGATGTAATAAAGCCGCAAAAAAGAGTAATTAGGAGAACACATAGCGATTTAATTGTTTTTGTGCAAAAAAATCATGTCCATTCCGCGAAGGAATACATTGCAGGATATGTTCATTACGAAAATAGTTTCTGTTTGTATCCGATTCAAAGTGGGATTATTTTGATAAGTGTCTAATCCAGCTGCAAAATGGAGGCGATATCTTTTGAGTCAAAATTACTATGTAAACAATGTTTCATTAAAAAACAAAACAAAATACTTTTCGCCGCTTTTTCGACTATTTCTAAGGGACTACTTATATCTACCCTTTAAGAAATTTTCAATAAATTGAAAAAAATTATCAAATTTTGATAAAACTTACTATAATAGGTAATTTTGACCGAAAAAACATAAAAGTTATGTATATTCCACGATTGGATACACTGGGTTCAAGATATTTCGAAAAGTATGCTTCTTCGCGGATTGGATGCGATTTTGGTAGTTTTTGGCTTTATATTACTGTGTATCAGTGATTCATTAAAGACCAAACCAAAAAATTTTTCGTCGTTTTTTCAATTTTTTCTAAGAAATATTTTGAATTTTTCAAAAAATCGAAAAAAATTATGAACCCGCGATTGGATTCGCAATATGTAGAATATATCCATTTTGTATAAGATTATCAGCTGAAATCCATTCAGAGTGGAGGTGTTTCAAAAACAATGCTCTCAATTGAGAAATGAACCCGATTTTTGAAATTTTATATAAAGTTTTAGATTATATATATATATATATATATATATATATATATATATATATATATATATATATATATATATATATAGTTTTTTCGATATTAAAGAGATAATTTCCTTTTAGAGATACTTCTTTTTAAACATTCGACAGATTTCATTTCTATTACACGTCATACTTTAATATTTCTACATCGCGTAGCGTTAGCTTCGTTTCCGCACCAAGCGTGTGTAAATAGTTTTTGAGAATTATGAGAACGTTAGCATGTACACGAACAGGACTTGACTTTTACTATTGAAATTTAGCACTATTTAAAATTGAATATTAATGTTTGTTTCATTAATTATGGACATTCTATTTCTTCCGATAGTTTTATTAATTCATAACTCAACCTATCAGTGTCGATGTCAAAACATTTGCATCGAATACATAACATTTGTTTAATATTTTATTTAGGTTTCTAAATACAGTGTGTTCAATAAACTGGTGACCGATTTCAGATACAATACCAAATTGGATTTTTTTGTGAACAAAAGTTATTTTATTCAACAATTATATATGCTTTGATTTCGACTTGGAATAACTGATAAAAGATCGAGAAAAAGTTCGCAATAAGAATAATGTAAGTTCATATAATCAATAAATCCTAATATAGCCGATATTTTTTGAAAATCCAATATCGTAACCAACATGTATTGATCAAATATTTCCTAAACACACTAAATAATACTTTTATCAAAGGGTTTATATAACGATTGGACAAATATTTTTCGAAATAACGTCAGAAATGAATACGATATATCGTTTTTTTTCGGAAACTAATCACCCTATCGGTAAATAATTCTGAGTTTTGAGTTTTTTCGGTCAAATTTACCTAATAGATGGAGTTTCATCAAATTCGGAAGGAAAGACATTTTCGCGATTTTTTCAAAGGGGTACCTTAAGAAAATTACGAAAAATCGAAAACAATTTATTGTCTCCAATTTCGATAAAACTCAGTATGTAAGGTAATTTCAACCAAAAAAATTCAAAAATCGGGTTTATATAGCGATTGTACAAATATTTTTCGAAATAACGTCAGAAATGAACCTGATATTTCGATTTTTTCGGAAACTAATCACCCTATCGGTAAATAATCAAGATTTTTCAGTTTTTTGGGTCAAATAAACCTTATAGATGGAGTTTTATCAAATTCGAAAGCAAAAGCATTTTCGCGATTTTTTCGATTTTTTCTAAAAAATAAAATATAAACTTGTAAATTGTAAAATATCAATCTCAGTGTACATACAGTGTACATGTAGTTCCGTTTAAAGAAATTTTAATAAAAAGATACTTTTTAAAGACAAATTTGTATTGTACTAAAAAGTAAAAAAAAATTTCCTTATACATTACTATTTTTTAAAGTTGGATGTGCCCAATTTATAATACCAAAGATTATTATGAGAGCTTTTACAAATACTCATGAATGAATAACTCAAAAGAAAAATTAATTTCTTTCTTTTAGTTCAATAAAAGCTTGTCTTTTAAAAAGCATTTTTCATTTGAATATTTAATTTTAAACTGAAAAACATATTAATATCAAATATACGGAAGCGACGGAAAAATCAGTTCATACTGAAAATCTCTCTAAAATAAATCTAAATACTGTACTTACGTTCGCATTTTTTGATGTTACATCCCTTTTTAGAAATAAACGTAGGTGGAATCTTTTAAATAAATAATCCTGTATACATATTTTATTGAAACGACAGCTTTTACAATTCACATGGGGAATAAGAGTAAATTCGATGTGTTTTTTTGTTAAATTATTAATGATATATTTTTTAACAGTTCAAAAAGCTAATAGAATTATTTATTCTTTAAACATATCAATAATGTTTTGTATATTTAGGTATTCGACTGGTCTTTATACCATACCAATATGCTTTCTTTTTTTCTTCTTCTTCTTTACTTTGTTATATAATCATTTATTTATTTACACGGAAAAAGGCAAAGAAAAGGCTTGTATATTTAAATCCCTGTTACAATCGATTATTCACAAAAAGAATTAATTAACTTCAACGCCTACAATATTATTTTACTATATTACATATTTGCATTCATCTTAAATCCCTATATATTATAAATGTGCAAGTAAGGAGATTTGATTATTTGTTTCTTTGTTTGTTACGCTTTCACACAAAAACTAATGATTGGATTTGAATGAAACTGAACAAAAATGTAGCTCATACATCAAGAATAACACATGAGCTATAATTTATAAAGATATATAAAAAAAATTAAATTTGATCTGATATTTTACTGCTTCATCTATGGTCATCATTTTGAACCATAAATAAAAATAGTAAATTTCAATAAGATATCTATAAAAATTTTAAATAGTAAATGTCAAACAATTCATAGCCATCTTTTCTGATATACTCAATGATTTACGACTATTTCACAGTTAAAAAATTGAAATGTGCATACATATATTTTAGCTGTGTAAAACAATCCCTTCGAGTGTTATGAAAGGGGGATAAGTGAGATCAAGAGAGGTGGAGGCTATAAAGTGGTGGTTTTTACTATTCAGTTCAGTGAAGCAGCCGCGTATCAAGCTAGTCAATTTATAAATAACCTAAAAAACCAATTTCGCTGTCTAATAAGTCGAGTATAGCCGAGAACTATGCAAACTTTTAAACCTCCAATTAGCCGCGTAGGAAGAAAAAATTTAAATTTAAGTATGTGGCATAAATACCACGTTAAAACACCGCTTCACGACCATTCACAGTCAACACTTAAATGGAGAACATTATATGCTATTGTCTTTTTATTATTTATAATAGTTTTTATATCCATTGTATGTCTTATAAATAAAGATTTAGCTTCCGTATGTTCATGGCCGCCAAATAAAGTTCAAATTTTGACAGGTCGTTCCATTTAGTTACCCAAGAGTGTTTATACATACTTTGAATTTGAATAAAGAGATGAAACTCATACAAATGGCAAATGAATTTCTAGAATATTTTTATTTACTACTCTAATAATTAATATTAGACAAAACCACAGCGAAACGTAGCCGAGCTTAGACCAATGTTAGCAATTGCAATTTTCAAAATTTGTAATTTTTTATTATTTGCATACATTTATTAAATTACTAGAGTGATACCCACCCGCTTCGCTGGGTTTAAAAGTAAAGATAGATAAAGATTGCTCTCGCTTATCCCCTTTCTATAACACTCGAAATAATGGTAAGGATTGTTTTACACAGGTAAAATATTTGTATGGTTTTCTATTTTTTTAAATGTATAATAGTCGTAATTATTCATTGAGTATATCAGAAAAGATGGCCGTGAAATGTTTTATATTGACTACTTTTACAGAAATCTGTAATTTATGGTAATGTCAAATTTAATTAATTTGTTTTTTGTTTTTTTAATAATACATCTTTATAAATTATATCTCATGTGTTATTCTGAAGTATGAGCTATATTGCTGTACAGTTTCAATAAAAACCATTCGCTAGTTTAAGCGTGAAAGCGTAACAAACAAACAAACAAACATGCTTACTTTCGCATTTATAATATATAGAGATAATTTCAAAAAACACAGTTTTTCATTTAAGTTCTGTCGGTATTCACCATTTCTATCATTTTTTTTTTAATCATCAACTCCACGATAATTTAAAGGAAAGACGAATAAAAGAATTTGTTATTTCATTGACTTAAGAAAAAAAAAATATTAAAGAAAATTCGTGAGACCCATTATTTTTAAAATAATAAATAAAACTTAATGAACAATAACAAAGTACAAATTTGGAGAGAAAAATACAAATTCTCCGAATTTTACGGGGGCGGATTGTCTGGATAAAATAATTTTGTTTATTTCATTAAAAATAAAAGCTTTTTATTCAAAGAATTGATTCGTGTAAAATTGTGAACGTTTGCGATTCATTATTAAGTTTATGTTAGTCGAAAGAAAAATAACACGAAAAAATAAATTTCGATGAAATTTGACACAAATAATTCTAAGAAATTTGAATATTGATTCATGTTTTTTTTTCAAAACACGTGTTATTTTAAATGTCGCAATACGCTTCATAAAACAATATTTTTCTAGCTGAATTTTTTTTTTAATTTTATTTTTTAGTAAAATTTGTTTATCATATTTTGATATCTTTCGATTGTGTCAGTGACGGTTGGATGGGTTCAGACACATATTAATGGTCTAGACAAATAATTTCTTTGACAAGCGACTGTGAGGCACATTGGCAAACACTATTAATTAGCTTTTTAATCCCCGAACCTTTAAAAAAGTGTGTTATTAGTTTGACCGTTATATGTGCCTGTCTGCCTATGTGTCTGTCTGCGGTTTCGTGGCGCTTAATCGGATGACCCGATTTTGATTTTTTTTTAAATTTCGTTTTAAAGGTTATTTAATGGGGAGTGTTCTTAGCTATATTTCAGAGCAACTTAAAAATAGGCGATGATTCTCAAAATCGGTTCAGTTTGAGGAAGGCTTTAAAGCAAAAGGTTATTTAATGGAAAGTGTTCTTAGATGCGTTTTAAGTGAAAGTTTAGGGTTCTGTATCAGAAAAATTTATCGGGGGTCTTTAAATTTTGTAAATTTTACATGTTTTATAATATTTCTCATTTAGGATAGGGGCGTTTTTGTAAACAGCGTGGTAATAAAATTCCTCATGGTTTAACCATTTCTTGTCTGTAGCTTTTGCCTACTTTTGCTTGCTTTTACCCAAACAAGTGCTATATTAAATTGGGATAAAATTTTGTAAGATACTTAGAGGAAGAAAGAAGCAACGATATGAATTAAAAATATTATGGATATAGAATTCCGAAATTTGTTTGGACAACACGGTATGAAATTTTAATATGTCAGTATCAATGTGAACGCCATATTGTGTACTGTATTGAAGGAATAGTAACATTAGCAATAGTTATAGCGGGCGAGTCAATGCAGTTGGTCGGGAGATACCCACACTAAAAATACAGTCGAATTGAGAATCTCTTCCCCTTTTGTTTGAGGTCGGTTAATAAAAAGAATCTCCAGTACCAAACACCTTTTAATAAATTTTAGAGTTTACTTTATTCCATTAGGAAATCAACTTATACTTATTTGTTAAATATTTCTGTACCATAAATTCGTTTTAAAAACGAAATGTAAT
The DNA here is from genome assembly GCF_905475395.1 of Chrysoperla carnea. Classification (NCBI taxonomy): domain Eukaryota; kingdom Metazoa; phylum Arthropoda; class Insecta; order Neuroptera; family Chrysopidae; genus Chrysoperla; species Chrysoperla carnea. The sequence goes on from NC_058337.1 coordinate 133,551,223, forward strand.
TTGGCAGTTTGGCACTTCTTTTTAATAAATTTAATTTCCTTCTAAATAATTGTACATCATAAAATTTTCCAATTATCGTTAAAACCCAACTCTTAAACAAACAAAATTAATTGTCCTGGTGATAAAAAAAAATCCATCAGTACCCAATAAATAACGTATTTAATTTAACGTACGTTACATAATATCACTTCGATTAACTAAAAATAATATACCGAATGTCCTTCTATCTTTATCGAATAGAAATATTGTCTTGGCAATATTTTTTTCAGCAAAGTTTTTAAAATATCAATTGAAAATTTTGGTTTTAAGGAGTTGGAACTCTTTAGTCAAATTTATAGTGTGAAGTTAGTCTACATGAACCGATCTTTTTTAAGAAAATTAAAAAAGGACATCAAACGATATAAGAAACATTCTGGTTAATTTACTGGAGTAAATCTAAGCAAAAAAAGGTTGTTATATGGATTAAAAGTTCGAGCAGTGAAACTTTGGGGTTTTTCTTTTCACATCAAAATAAGTATTTTTTGAAATTTTTTACTTTCCCGGAGTGGTGCAACATGTTTAAAAAACAAAATGGCGTCAAAAATGAAATTTTTTTCAGAAATTTTATCATTTTTATTTTATATTCGCAAAAGGAGACATCGGTGCATATCCAAATTTGGTAGGTTTGTAGTCCATGTTAAGAACTACTCCTCATAATTTTTTGGTGGGGTTTCGTCCCTTCCCTTCCCAGTTATATATATATGTATACATACATATGGTAAAACAGTTCATTTGACTATAACTTGAAAAATATTCGATTGATTTTAATGAAACTAATATCAATAGTAGGTTTTATTACTTACAACTTTCGGTTAGAATTTCAGCGAAATCCGTTAAATAGTTCGGCCAAAATTTCCAATTTAGGGAATTGTTTAAAATGGCTGCCATTTTATGCCATTTTGTCCTACGAGGTAAAATTTTTTTTTAAATTGTAGCATTTTTTATTATCTTTTACCCGTAAAATGACTCCTTGATCCATATTTTTGCGAAAAACGGAAAATTTAACACTTTCTGGAAATAATTGTTTGGGGGGTGTATGGACTGGCTTTGGGGGGTGTTTTTTGCTTTGGCATGAGAAAACTATTTTTAAAAGAGGTCTATATGGTTTAAAGCAAAATTTTTAAGTTTTAACCCCAGCGCTGTAAGGGGGAATGGGTGTATGAAATAAATGTATCTTAAAAGATTTTAAAAAGAGGTCAAAATAGTTTAAAATGCTAAAGTAACCCAAAATTTTAGATGCTTTTATTAATATAGCACTTTTTACAACATCCACCCCTTCCCCTCCCGCTTTCATATTTTTTGCAAATTCAAAATTTTTATGACGTATAAAGGGGTTTTGTGGTTCGCTGATCTCGAATTTCAAAAAATACTTATTTTGATGTGAAAAGAAAAACCCCAAAGTTTCACTGCTCGAACTTTTAATCCATACACAAGGCGTAATTTCACTCTACTAATTTTGATAAAATTTCTGATAGAAACCAAATAAATGACTGTGCACAATTTTGTCTTCGGATCCATTTTAATATTATCCAAATTCGATACTGAAGAGAAAATTTCATAGGGAAAAAATGAAAAAATTCGAAATCGATAGTATTAGCTTGGTTATGAGCTGAAATTTTACTGGAATTTGCTCAAAACCATATAAAACTGTCATGCTATACTCTGTATATACGGAAAAAAAATCAATTACTACTAATTTTATTTTGTACCGCTTAGAATTAAAAATGATACGAGCAGACTTTTAGTATAGGTTCATAAAAGCACCTAATAAACCCATTTCAAAAACAAAAAAGGATATCTAATAGTGAGTATGAATTTGTAAATGAACTACATAGACCAAGAGGATCTTGAGTCCGTAGGACCTTTTTTTTAAACCGTAAGAAATAGAACAAAAAAGACCAAATGTAAAAATTGTTCCTTATAAAAAAACAAGCAACTTTTGTATGAAATAATTTTTCGTAAATATGATTGTTTACCCGTGAGTGCATAAATTAGGACAACACTTTGGTGCTCATTTTCTCCAAAACTATAAAAGATAGAGAGTTGAAAACTTGTAGATAGTTTCAATTAGTCCTTTGAAAAGTGCAAAAAAAAAATTCTAGAAATTAAATTAAAAAATTTACGAAAACAAAACAGATGGCGGCCGAATAGCTGCCATAATTGTGTTGGTTTTTTAAACTTTTCCAATTTATTAAAAACAATGAAAGCATTGTTTTTCTTAAAAACAAAAATTGATTGTCGGAGTTTAAGTGCAACCATTTCAGTTACTGGAGAGCAACACTGTTTTTTTGTATAAACGCAATAAGATTTCCGTTCATCGAAAAGTAAAATAGGAAAATGAGAAAATTAATTGCGTAAATATCTATTATGTAAAATAAATTACATTACATTTTGTTGTAAGTAATAATAAATATAAAAATGTTGATGGAATACCACCACGCCACGCCGTGCTTGTATGTTGAAACTTGTTGTGTTGAGCATGAATGAGCGTAAAGAGTGTAACAAACATTCTTCTTTATCGCTACGAAAAATTTTTGCCGAGATATGCTGTCGTCGTTGTTGTCGTCTTATATATGTCTGGTAATATTTGTAAGGTTATGGCTGTTGTTACAATGTTGTTGTTCGTATAATTCATTACCCATGTAAGAAATCTTGGTGTGAATGACACATACACCTCTATGCACAAGATGAAAAACAAAAGTTTTTGCCCAAAAGGGACATTAATCATTGAAATTCATTTAAAATATATTTCTACTCCGATAACAAGGAACAATCCTGAATGTCGAATTGGCCATATTACCCATAAAAACCTAAATCTATTCTAAATACCATGACATAATTTGAAAGTGAAATTAAAATTGATTAAAAAACGAAAAAGTTATAAGCAATCAAATATTGAATTAAAAAGGTTGTCCAACGACTGTTAGCGAAACAAAGTTTTATATGTAATCTCTGTGGCGATATCCACGTATGGCGTCACTGATGGATGTCTTCCTCTTTGTTCATTTAGTAATTTTAAACGTTTATATCTTGCATATTAGTAAAGATTTTTAAAAACAAGCTTCACTTTTTATTTCTGAAGAGATCCCCGACGTGTCATGTGGAAGTTTTTCAGGTCCGAATCAATTCACGTCAGTAGATTTTTTACATCTATATATATAAAAAGAGAGTGTTTGTTTGTATGTCCCCGATTTTCCCTAAAACTAACCATTGACCTTCGGTAGGGGATTATGTCATTGGGTAGCCCTTAGGCTCCCATTGTGAATAAGGGAGTTTGGTGGGGGTGCATTGTGAATAAGGAAGTTTGGTGGGGGTGGAATTAAAAATGATCTAGGAATTCATAGAAAATAGATTAAAAAAATAGTTCTGATAATTTTCAATAGATGACGCCACTGTCAATAGTACAATTTTCACTAGATGGCGGTACTGGCGCAAATGTCTTTCGATTTTTCTCGAAAATTCTGGAATGTTTCATGGATTTCTATCGAATTTTCTAGAATTTTCTCGAACATTCTGGAATGTTCTATGGATTTCTATCGAATTTTCTAGAACTTTCTCGAATATTCTCGAATGTTGTATGGATTTTTATTGAATTTTATCAAACTTTCTCGAACAATCTGGAATGTTCCATGAGTTTCTGTCGAATTTTTTAGAATTTTCTCGAACATTCTGGAATGTTCTATGGATTTCTATCGAATTTTCTAGAATTTTCTCGAACATTCTGGAATGTTCTATGGATTTCTATCGAATTTTCTAGAACTTTCTCGAATATTCTGGAATGTTCCATGGGTTTCTATCGATCTTTCCCTTACTTTTCCGTACACACAGAGAGTGTAGACATAATATTGGGATCGGCCAAAAAAATCTTACTGTTCCGTACACACAGAGAGAATTAAAAAAAAAGTCTTTCATTTAAAAATTTTTATATTTAAATGTGCAAAAACAACCCAGCGAAGCGGGTTTAACTGCTAGTTAATTATAATTTTAATATTGACAATTTGTAAAGAAAAAAGAGAAATACAAATTCTAAACTTGTAGAATTCTACAACTTGTTATTAAAGATGTATGAGCATGACTCCAATGTTTGATTTAAAGGCTTAAAATTTTTTATAGGTAGTTTTTCTCAAAGAATATGTGGTTAAAAGTGTGTGAAACTGGTAAACTTTTGCAAACCTATCCTTAAATGTTCTTTGGATCATTCCGACCAAAAGGTTCCACGACTCCAAAATTTTTTAGGTAGTTTTCGTGCTTCGGGCCTTCGGGCCTTCGTAACTACATATACATTATAGTTATAATGGCCATAGAGCGAAAAACACCCGTTAAAAAATTTTGTGGCTGTGAGAGCTTTTGATCAGAATTATCCGAAGAACATTTTGGGTTCGGTTTGAAAAAGTTTCAAAGAAAGCCATTTTCTAAGTCATATATGTACTATAAATAAAGTATATATGTAGTTACTTATTGTTGTTCTTTACATTTACATGACATGAATCCAAGAAGTCCGGGTTCGAGTCCTGGTTCGAGTGTATTTTTTTCAATTCTCTTTAATTAAATATATATGTAGCTTTGATCGCCCGTAGTTCGAAAACTATTCGTTAAAAAGTTTTGTGTCTGCATGAGTTTTTGATCAGCACGATTTGAAGAACATTTTGGGGGGCGGTTTGAAAAAGTTTCACAAAAAGCCATTTTTCTAAGCCATTTTCATGAATGTAACAAAAAGCCAATATAAAATATATCACTGAATAATTACGACAATTATACATTTAAAACAAGTGAAAAGAAACAATTGACTGAGTTAATTGTTGAAATACCATGCATAGTCAGTGTTGATTTCTTTATCACATAACACATACAAAAATGTATAGCAATGTTGATGCGCAATCGTTTGTTTTTTTGACGTCACGAAAATAACAAAAGATATTCACTTTTAAATAGACACACACACAACTGATATTGCTATATTAATACATACTATAAAATTTGCACCTAATTAACGCCCTCGTGGGTAAACAGTGATGTTTACAAAAAAATGTTTCAAACAAAAGTTTTTTATTTTTTTATAAGGAACATTTTTTATTACATTTTATAAGGAACATTTAAACTTTTGTTCTATCTCTAACGGTTTACAAGATGGGTCCTACGGACCCAAGACCCAATTGACCTATGATGCTCATTTACGAACTTGACCCCACTTTTTACGTCCTGAGTACGCTGTAAAAATTTCAGCTCGATATCTTTTTTCGTTTTTGAGTTATCGTGTCCAGAGACGGACGGACGGACGGACGGACAACCGGAAATGGACTAATTAGGTGATTTTATGAACAGCTATGACAAAATTTTTTTCCTAGCATCATTATTTTTAAGCGTTACAAACTTGGGACTAAACTTAATATACTATGTATATTTCATATATGCATGGTATAAAAATAAAAAACCCTACGTATTTTGTACCTGTGTAAAACAATCCTTACCATTATTTCGAGTGTTATAGAAAGGGGATAAGCGAGAAAAATCTTTATCAATCTTTACTTTTAAACCCAACGAAGCGGGTGGGTATCACTCTAGTAAGTAAATAATTTACAGTGTAATTTTCAAAGTATGCATGTTCATGGAGGTTAAAACATTTGTTACAATTTTAAGTAGAGTATATAAGTGAACAAACAACACAAGTGTAAGTGTAATGAATCCTTTTTTCTTTAATAAACGATGAAAAACCTCTAAACATTCACATCTATAAAGTATTTTCATTATTTAAAATGTTGTTACGTACCTATCTTACAACGTAACAGGGTATGTAGTATGTACGTACCTACTTATTCCTGGAAAATTATTATTCAAAAGCATCCTAAAGTAGGATACAGCTTAGGTCTAGGAACAGTCGCAGTATTTGATGCTGTCGTTCCAGAACGACTGGAAATATGGAAAGATGATTATCAAGATCGTGTCAAGCAACGTAATTATTTACGATATTTTCATAGGACTTCACTTTTAGGGAACCAGAAAATAAGAAGACGATAGAATTTAAAAAATTGTCGTACACTCGAGGGACGTCTAAGATTAAAAATGTTGCATAGAATGATCCCCGACTGAATGACAATTTTATTTATCATAACAATTTCAGACGAGAATATTTTCTTCCTACATAATTTTTAAGCATGATCGTGTAGTAGTCGAGTATTTAATTTTTGAACTTTTTTTATTTGAATATCTGTTTGCTCACTTCTTGAGGCTGCTGCCATATTGATCATTTCTAATGTAAATTATCCTTCTTGGAAGGGAAACCTTCTATTATGGAAATTTTCAAATTCTTCTTAACAACAGCATCTCAAATTTTCACGTCTGGTTCTTGACCTAGTAAGAAGGTGTATGTATACTTACAAATATATAACTCTTTTGTGCATTCCACCAATTTAATTACAGAATTTTCTACATTTACGATTCTACGAAAATAGTAATCAAGTTTTCACAAGACTGAAACAAATGGAAAAATGTATTCAACTAATCAAAAAAACTTAAAGGTAGTTATAAGAACTGTGAGTAGTAAAAAAGGAGGAAGTGTAATACTGACTAAGCCCGCCACGATTCATTGTGGCCTTGTTTGATATTAATTATTTGGGAAGCAAATAAAAATAGTCTAGAAACATATTTTACATTTATATGACTTTCATCATTTTTTTTAAAGTAACTTATTTTTAAATTTCGCTCCCTTGAGAACTTCGAAATGAAAATTTAGTATAAACACTCTTGGGCTATAAGTAAATCATCGCCTTGTCATAAATTCAAGTCAATGATTTCCAGTTTTGCAATAGGAATAAACTATTATAAATAATAAAAATGCAACAACACACAATGTTCTCAAGCACTCACCCATCCAAATACTGACAAAAAAATCATTTTCATTTTATTTCACGTGGTATGCATGTGGCTTTCGAAGGGACGGTCAAAACCATGGAGACCACCATACTAGAATTTTTACCCCCTACTAAAAATTTAAGTTAATAAGTTTTTTAAATACTCTAATTTCTATCAAACAAATAAAATTTGAATCGAGCTACGCACAAAACTGTCCCGATTTGTTTAAGAAGAAAAAAAAATTAATGTTCAATTACCCGAGAAAACAGAAAGGAAGAGAATCTCCACTATAAATCTCCATTCTGTGACTTGGGATGATGTCCGAATTTTCTGAAATTGTGATTTGGCAGTGATGCTACAGTTCTAGTGAGCTATTATTTTGAAAAATCAAGAATGAGAAGTGCAACTGATCTTCGGATGAATACCTTTTTTTCTGGAGTGTACTATAAAAACCGTACATAAACTTATTAACAACTCTAGAAACTTTGACGCCCAAAAATTCTTTAAAATAACGAACTGATTAAACATAAAAATAAACGTACCCAAATAGAAAAGAATTTAATGATTCGAAACTAATAACTTCAAATTTCTTTGATTATTTTTCGCTTTTCAAAAACACACGAAAAAAAAAAGTTAAACAAACTTTTCACACAAATTTTTTATCGCTTCCTGTCAGTAAAACTATTAAACATTATATAATATTTTGTATACTATACAAATGGTAGTTTTGGTTTAATTCAAAATACAATAAGAAACTGTTGAATGTTAGATGGATAAATAGTATTCGTTGTGTGCCTAGTCATGGAATGGACAATAAAATCGATGCCAGCGCTTCCAGTGAAAAATTTTGGCGTTAAAGGAGGCTGTTATGACTAATTTGCAATTCTTTACATGTTAATATTATAGAAAATGTCAAATTAAAATTATTGAAAAACACTAATTAATTAAACTTAATGCGTTAAAATTGTGAAATAAGAAATCAAATTGTACAAATATTATTTTTCAAATGTAAATTATCATAATTATTTATTTAAATTTGTGAGACAATAATATTAAATTTTCAATGTAAGTCATAAATGCAATCCATATAATTATATATGCATCCATACAATTCTATAATTAAAGTTGTGTATCGTTACCATCGAAACGCCTCCAATAAAACTCACACACGTTGCGAATATTACACATCAAGGGAGTAAAAGTAAAGAATGCCTCAGATCCCATATTCATTTCGGCCCGGGGTGAAGCCGAGGATGACAAACATGAGATCTGAAATTTTTTTACTTGCTCCCGAGGTGAGTATACTATTTTTTTTCCCGGCGAAGGCAGAAAGCGGTAACATCGTTTTGCACAGCCCGACGACAATTACTGCACGAAGGTAAGAAATAGTATATTACATATCTTAAGAGCCAAAGTAAAGAATATCTCAGATAACGTTCATTACCGCACGAGAAGAAGTCGAAGGTGACAAACATGAGATCTTACCTATTGAAAAAACTTTGAGCTTAAATTATCAAATTTACATTGCATTAAAGATTTTTTCTCGCCACTTAATCGTCTTTGTGCTCTCTGAAACATTTTTCAATCATTTTTCCGAATAAATATCTTTAGCCTGCAATCCTACGTCCAAAAAAACTTACTAATTCGTTACCGGTGAGATTTTGTACAAAATCTCAATGTCTTGCAGTCAATGTTGTGCCTTATTGTGCAAAATCTCGATGTCTTGTGCAACAATCTTGCAGTGAATGTCTTACATAAAAAATCATTAAAGCCTTTAAGCTTCAATTTGAAAATTTTTGGTATTTGAACTGAAAGAAAATCGAATTACAAATGCACAATAATTTTGCTCAACCTTCAATACAACAATGATGTTCTTTAACTGACACTTAGAAAATTGCAATTTTTGGGATTGTGGTCGACGGCCACTCCGTTTAATTGATGGCTGGACAAAATGATTGTTAATTTGTTGTTCGCTTATCTTTTTATTAGAATAATAAATATTATCAATTTGAATCTCACAGCAAGCTTCGTTAACAAAGGACATTCAGCTTACGGGGAGTTTTTCACACAAAGTTTCATCCATGAGTTTTTAGATAGGAGGCACCTGTGAGCTATTACTAATAAACCGTTGTGTAAGCCATTTATAATGTTTTTATATTACGTAAACTTTATCACTAAACTCATTGTTTAAAATTCGTACCCGTAATTCGTACATATTATTCAAATGGTTAAAGTTTTCGACTTTTTACTTTTATTATTAAATTACATGAGGTTTTCAAGTAGGTAGAAAGATAGGTTGTAGAACTAGAATAGACGGAACACGAAAGATAAAGACGAAAATTTAAGAGGGAAAACATTGTCAAGTTAAGAAATAGTGTGTGTGTGTGATATTATATAGGACGAGATGGTATATATTATTTTAGTATACAAGCACTGGGAGAGTTTGGTGCCAGGGATCAAAAAATTTACTTTCATTACATATTATTTTAACTCGTTTTTTAGGATCCCTGTTTAAAATTCATAAATTTTTATATAATTTAAATATTTTTTAAAACTGTTTATAAAAACCGTAATAAAATTTTTTTCTTTTTGCAATTATTCTTCTTATAAAATTGTAATGTACCAGGAGTCACAGTCTAATGTACCAAGGATCGCCTCCACCGATTGTTCTCTTTCAAATTCAATCTTTAGCGAATTAAAGAATGTAAAGGGTGTTTTTTTAGAAGTTCACATCTTTTTATTGACAACTCTTTTGTTTGATAACCGATTTGACAGCAGACAGTTGCTTTGCCTCATCATAATGCATAAGCGCAGGGTAGAGCAACGCTTGTAAATTGTTGAATTGTTTTTGATCAAAATAATGATTTTGTTCAGCCACATAATCGAAATCATATTCAAACATTAATGCCATTAAATTATGTTTCTTATAAAGTCAGTTTTCATTATAGTTGTAAACCTCTAAGAAAACTCCTTCTCTTCTAGTTTTTTAAAAAAAAATTTCCCTTCTAGGCATATTTTTCTTTAAGTATGAACTGTTGTTATTGTATTGACTTGAGATGAATTGGATCACTTCTCATTTGTTCTACGTGAACCACTTAATGAGCATGGTACACTATTACTAAGGAGAGAATAATTAGGTCTACATTTTTTAGCACTTTAGGTGAAGAATTCTCACTGCATGGACAGAAAAACAAAGTCAGTCATTGAAAATCTTAAGAAGTATTCAAAAGAGGAACGTTTAAAATTTATAATTGAACAAAAGACCAAAAACTTTAAAAGTGGCGCCATTGATAAGTATTGCCAAAGAGATTACATATAATAACTCTGTTTTGCAAGAAAGAGATGGGTAACAATGTTTGAATTCTTACAGCTTCTTCGGTTTTTTAAATCCATGTTAACCTAACTTTCATATTTTGTTATGGTATCAAGTCTAATTTTACATTTTTATGGGTAATATGGCAAATTCGATTGATTGCCAGTGATTAGTGTTACAGTACGTTGAATCAAACTTTACCTCCTCGACATTGTATCTTTTACACTGAAATATGGTATAAAAAATACGCTGGAATAAGCTTTAAAAATCAAACTCCACTCTTAATCAATTAATTCATTTATAATTTTCTTGACAATACATTATCATGGACAATCAATCTCTTGCTTGCTTGCCCTCTGGTGAGTAAACTTTGTTTTTATATAGTTGCTATCTCATTGGAACTAGATAATATCTTTCAAAAAACTAGAAAAGACCCCTGGTATAACACATTACCGTACCATGATGGTTGAAGCTACCTACCTACTTACTACATATTACTGCTTGCTGCTTGTAAAATAAACATTAATTAAAGAATTAATGTCACGTAAACCGTAATTGCCACATAAAAAATGACGCCAATAAAAATGTAAATATATTTACTTTATGTACCAAAAATATACAAACAAACAAACAAACATGCACGCTTGTTTGTAATGTAAAAATTGGTGAGATGCATAAAACTGGTCTGTCAAGTGGGCAAATTAAACAGATGTCTATCAAGCTGGCGGTCAAATAAGATCGATAGGCTTTTATTTTCTACGAACATTTTGCAATTTTTAATTAGCATAAATGTTAGAAAATGTTAGAGTGGCTGAATAAAGGATTTTTGGGGCATACCTTCTGTATATATTTCTATCCCCACTGCTTTTGGAACCCCCCCCCCCCCAAGCAAAAGCCGCTTTTGATAAAATAAACTAAAATTTGCTATGTAGGTTATTTACTAGCCGAATCGATATTATCAAAATGGACGAACTTATTTTTGCAATTTGGAGGAGATTTTTAAAACCGCTTTTTTCGAAAAAGTGTATGCAGGCTGAATTTTTGTCAAAGATTTGAATGTGTTTTGTCCAAAGAATGATATCCTCTTTATCACTCTTAATACGGTATTTTGGGGACAACAGCTCATATGGAAACTACATATCTACCCTTATCGAAATTGATATAATTTTAAGATAGACAGATGTTTAATTTATATGATGAAAACATATAAACAACCGTATTCTCTACGGAACCCTTAAGATAACAACAGATATAATTCAGCACTAACTTTGTAGCTGTAACAGTTAACGATCCAGACTTATATTATTATTAGGGTGGATTATTAACGAATGGTTAAAAGGGCCTAGATTGTTATTATGCATTATTATTTTTATTATTAAATGTGTTATTTTTTTTGTGTCCGCAATATTTTCTAAGACATTAGAGTCTGGGGTCCGGCATAGTATTTGAAAGGTATTTCAGAACGGTTGAAAAATTTGATAAGAAAAAATTCATTATTTTTCGAAGTAGTGCAGCGTTGAGGTTAGATTCCAAATTCGTTTTATGTTGAAATTCATAATTTTTAATGGTATGTATTAACCTGAGCTTCCATAATAGTCAAAACTTTTTTTTTTTGTACAAAATGGTCTGTGTCATTTTAATTCAAAAGAAAAATACTCGGCTTTATTTTGGTAGAGAAAATCGATCAAGCGATATCGTGGGATACCCCGTAGGAAGTTTGTTCTTTTCCCTATAAGATAAGTATTTTCAATGAAAAAATCTCTTGACTTGAGTGAGTTTTCGATCTAGCCTTCCGCATGAGGAGTGATCACCGTAACCACAACACCATGACGTCATTAAAAATATTAATATTTGATGAGAAGAAGCTATAAAAACAAATTGTTGTTCGGCCAGAGTTTGACACTTTTTTTGCCTTACCTCCTGTCCTAAATTATATAGTCTTTCTGAAAAGACTGACGCCTGGTTCCAGCTCTAACAAGATTTGTGTGACAAAATAAGTGACGACAATATTTAACACTACTAACAATTTTCAAACATTTGTGACATTCGCATATTTTTCATTACTTTTTATTAATACATGCAAAAATAAAAAAATTCTTTTAATTGAAATTTTCTCTCTAATTCGTATGCTTTTTTTTTCCAACGACTATTTTTGATGTATATACATACATAACAGCAGGTTTTTCAATTTCCCAGTTATTTCCATTTATCAAATTAATTTTCAGCTTAATTTATCAGAATTTTTATACTATGCATATATGAAATATATCAAGGTATACTAAGTTTAGCCCCAAGTTTGTATAGCTTAAAATATTGATGCTACGAACAGAATTTTGATACAGGTGTTCATAAAATCACCTAATTAGTCCATTTACGGTTTTCTGTCCGTTTGTCCGCCTGTCTGTTTGTCGACACATAATTCAAAATCAAAAAGAGATATCAAGCTGAAATTTTTAAATCGTGTTCAAGAAGTAAAAGTGAGGTTGAATTCGTAAATGAGCAGCATAGGTCAATTAGGTCTTGGGTCGGTAGACTAATGTATTTAGATTTGATGAAATGCTTTTAAAACTTTGGTATGCTTCTAAACTTCATATTAAATTTAGGGCTAACATTTCTCATCTTTTTAATCCTTTAAAATATTAGTTTTCAAATGAGTTATTCTGGTTCAAAATTGATATAGTTTTAATTCGAAGGTTTTTCTCATCGATGAATCTATTGGAAATTTTGGTAAAAAATTGTATAAGAAATGTGCTCCATTTGATGAGTATGATAAAATTTTCATTATTTATAAATTATTTTCAACTTTGATGATGAATTTTGTTATAACTTCATGAACGTAGACGAATCTGCCTTAGGTTTTGAGACTAGTTTTGGAGAAATCTATGAAAACATATTATCCATCAACCGTTTTCCCATAAGACCAGTGTTAAATATGGCTTCTTTTAAAGTTATTTATTTATTTAAATAATCGAACAACCCCTTTAAAATTTTCAGAATTGATTTAAATTAAGCCCAACTTCATACAAAAAAAATAAAACAAGCCCTAGCGCTCGAATATCCTTAACTCAAATGTTTTATTTTATACAATTAACTTCTTTTCGAAAAAAATCTGATGTGAGGTCAAATAAAATTAAATTTGAACTCCATAACAATTTTTTTTATTTAATTATTCCCAAACGATGTTAAACACTTTTTCCTAGTACCTATATGTCTACCACCCTAATTTTAATTTACGCATATAAAAAGTGATTTTCGAATACTTCATTTAACCGATCACTCACCCCTCTGTGTCTATACATCATTGATTTTCAACATTATTACATGCATTGAAACTTAATAAAAGGTAATAATTAATAAAATTTTCTTGATTAAAATTGTGATTAAAATAAATTCTGAATCGTTGTTCGCCTTTTATATAAAATATATATTGTATATGGTTAATTCATTATATGTGTATGTCAAAATGAATAAAGACAAGTGTATAATGTGATTCATTTAGAGGTATGTTTTTTAGCCCTTCAGTGCTCGCGTTATGAGCATTTTACTCATCAAACATCATTTAATAATCATGTAATCAATTCGAGGTTATCAATTCGGCTGTTTTTTTATGTGTGTTACCTCAGAACTTTCGACTGGGTGGACCGATTTTGATGATTCTTTATCTATTTGAAAGCTGGTGATTTCCGTGCGGTTCCATTACGTTTTGGTCCAGTTCTACCAACGGCATTCATGAGAAAGTCTAAAATTTGCATTAAGTATGCAAGATAATAGGACGAAAAACTCAATATCAAATTCATAAAAAGCACAGATAAAAACAAACTTTTAACATAAAAAAAAACCGACTTCAAAAGAAAAACTATTCCAAAACAAATTAATATGCACAAAAGAGTAAAAAATGAACGATAATATACTGTAGTTGCATATATTGTTATTTTTGGAGTCGATGTCAGCCAAGGAATCAAACTGTGACGGAACAATTTGCTACATTAGCTTGGCTGACACCGACACCAAAAATAACAATAAATGTAACTACATTATATTATCGTTATTTTTTACTTTTTAGTGTATATTAATTTGTTTTGGAATAATTTTTCATCTGGAGTCGTGTTTTCTTTGTTAAAATTTTTTTTGAAATATAAGGTAGAAAACATTTTTCAACAAAAATCACCCGGTGAGTACCATGAATATATGAAATTTACATAGTATATTAAGTTTAGTCCCAAGTTTGTAACGCTTAAAAATATTGATGCTACAAAAAAAATTTGGGTATAGGTGTTCATAGAATCATCTAATTAGTCCCTTTCCGGTTGTCTGTCTGTCTGTCTGTCGTCTGTCTGTCCGTCTGTCATCACGATTACTCAAACACGAAAAGAGATATCAAGCTGAAATTTTAATAGCGTGCTTAGGACGTAAAAAGTGAGATCGAGTTTGTAAATGAGCAACATAGGTCAATTTAGTCTAGGGTCCGTAGAACTCATCTTATAAACCGTTAGATATAGAAGAAAAGTTTAAATGTAAAAAATGTTCCTTATAAAAAAATCAACAACTTTTGTTTGAAACATTTTTTCGTAAACATCACTGTTTACCCGTGAAAGCGTAAATTGTATAGTATGTGTTATATAGGTATATCAGTTAAATATGTGTATCATGTATGTATGTGTAATGTGATAGAGTAATCAACATTGTCGATACGTGGTATTTTAACAATTAACTCAGTCAATTGTTTGTTTTCACTTGTTTTTTTTTTTATTTATAAGTTAAGAAAGCGTGTTAAAAAGCACGATATTTGCATTCCCCCACAAAATAAACTTATTTTGGTGTTTTATATCGTTCCAAACCGTTTTTGAAATATGAGGTAGAAAACATTTTTCAAAAATCACCCTGTGAGTACATATTATAATATTATCAGTATAGACAATATTTTCCAATAAGAAAACTTCATGAATAGGGAGGGAGTAAAATTCATTTACTTTTCATAATACCTTTTATTATTAACTAACACATACATCGATAGACCCATAGAATAACAACCAACATTCATTGAAGAGTAAAACTGAAATATATATTTTATTAAGTTATTATAAACTATTATAAAATGTAATTAAATTTAAAATTTAATTAACAGAAAACAAATAAGAAATCATAATTGAAAAATAAAAAAATTATTTTATAATTTAAAATTATATATTTTTTATTTTATGAGGTGAGGTTGGTATTATTATTATAACTCTACACTACACTCGACTACAATGAGCAGACATAATATGGGAAAAAAAAAACTTTGGTTGGTATGAAATACTCTCACCACTTCTGTGTAAAGACATAATTAAGAATGAAAGGAAATTTCAAACAAAATGTATTTAATTAAAGAGAATTGAAAAAAATACACTCGATCCAGGACTCGAACCCGGACTTCTTGGATCCATGTCAAGCAACCTACCAAATAGGCTATTCGAGTTCTAGGCACGAATGCAATTTTTTTAACTCAATGATTTTTTTAATTTTGTTTATCCACTTATTTATTATTATTACTTATTGTTGTTGTTTACATTTAATCATGCACACGATATTTACATCATGGTCTATTCGACTAATTTTGATATATAATATGTTACACATTCGTAAACTAAATATTGACAAATATCTTGTCTAGTAATATTAATTAAAGAGAATTAAAAAAAATTTTTTTTAAAATAGCCTAATTGGTAGGGCGCTTGACATGAATCCAAGAAGTCCGGGTTCGAGTCCTGGTTCGAGTGTATTTTTTTCAATTCTCTTTAATTAAGATTACTAGGCAAGATATTTGTCAATATTTAGTTTACTAATGTGTAACATATTATATATCAAAATTAGCCGAATAGACCATGATGTAAATATCGTGTGCATGATTAAATGTAAACAACAACAATAAGTAAAAATGTATATAATTTTTTGGTTGAAATCTTTTTTATTTTAACTAGGGTTAAGGATGTTCGAGGTCAACCCTGGTAGCTCAGTTAGTTAAGGCGTAACCAATTCTGTCCGCGATATTCCTAGGGTAGCGGATTCAATCCACGCCGTCTTTACAAAAATAATTTAATTAGTAATTGTGATGGGCTGATATAGTGCATGGTATATGCATGAAGGAGGTGCACTCAGCCTCTGAAATAATTGAGTAGCTGATAAATGAAATTATCAGCGGACAAGGTGGTAAAAAACAAGAAGGTGGTCAGAATGGGCTCCATGGCCTAATCGTGCCCTTCGTGGACAGCCAATATAACCTAACCTAACCTAACCTAACTTAACCTAGCCTAAGGATGAACGATCACCAGGGCAATTTTGGTGCTTGATTTTTTTTAAAATGAAGTTGAAGTAAGTCTAAATCATTTCTGAAAAACGGTAGATGTGGATGATATGTTTTCATACATTTCTCCAAAACTCGTCGGTGGAAATTAAAAAAAAAAAACTATTTAAATAAAAGTTTAAACCTTAATAAATTATTAAACAAAAAAACACCATTTTGCCAGACTAATTAAGACATAAATTTAAAAAAATATGTATTTTTAATTTTAATGATGAAAATGTTATAACTAGAAAACATTAGACGAAAAGTAACAAGTGAAAAGAAACAAATGACTGAGTTAATTGTTGAAATACCATGCATAGTCAGTGTTAATTTCTTTATCACATTACACATACAAACATGTGACACATACATAACTGATAATCAAGTATAGTACATATTATAAAATATCCGCCTAATTAGCACCCTCACGGTAAACAGGTAAACAGTGATGTTTACGAAAAAATGTTTCAAACAAAAGTTGTTTAATTTTTGATAAGGGACATTTTTTTTAATAAAGAACTTTTGTTCTATCTCTAACGGTTTACAAGATGGGTCCTACGGTCCCAAGACCCAATTGACCTATGATGCTCATTTACGAACTTGACCTCACTTTTTACGTCCTGAGTACGCTGTTAAAATTTTAGCTCGATATCTTTTTTCAATTTTGAGTTATCGTGTCCACAGATGGACGGACGGACGGACAACCGGAAATAGACTAATTAGATGATTTTATGAACCTATGACAAATTTTTTTTCCTAGCATCATTATTTTTAAGCGTTACAAACTTGGGACCAAACTTAATATACTATGTATATTTCATATATACATGGTATAAAAATAAAATTGTTCGATATCTGGCGTTCGTACTACCTGAAGGAAAAACTTCTTTTAGCAAAACAGTGTTTTATTTCTTATCTCTATAGCAACACCCACGTAAGACGTCACTTGTGGGTATCTTCCTCTATGTTTATAATTAGGAATTTTAAACGTTTATAGCTTGCATACTAGTAAAGATTTTTGAAATCCAACTTCATTTTCTGTTCGTGAAGTGATCCGCCTTTTCTCAGAAAAAAAAAATCTTTAAGTTTCTTAAAAGAAGTATTTCTAGCTATCAAAGGCATAAAAACCTTGAGAAATACGAGTTGCGTCAGGATGAAAGCCCTGATTCATTTTTCAAGTTATGTGTACCGATAATTTCGAAATGACTATAAACACAGAGGTTAAAAAAACAAACTTTCTAGTACAATAATCCATTAATTATTATACTTCAAAAAAGTAGAGAAAACAATTCATAATTATTATTTATTAAATTGTTGACGTGTTGATATTTTCATTTGTATATGTTGTGTTTTCCTCCAAACAACAATTTTTCTCCATTTTTTTTTTGTGTCTGTTATGTTTTCCACCACATTATAAAAATAATAATAATAATAATAATAATAATATCATCATCATGATCGTGGTAGTCACTAGGTATTAAATATCGTTCTTTTTTTTTTTTTGTTTGAAAGATTTTAATTTAATTTTTAATTCTTTGAATGCTTTTATATATTTTTATATTATTAGCATTCAAAAACATGAAAAAATCAAGGGTATGGAAAACTTTTTTATAGTAGTACGTCACATGACATCAAAAACTGTACCGACTTGATGTGAGTGTCAAAAGATTTTAAGCGTGCCAACATCTGAGGTAATTGCATAGGTCAAATCTATAGCAGATGCGTAAGAAAAAGTGTAAAATGATACGTGATAAGTATTTTTTTTAAGTCAAAAAGCGAAAATGTTCAGTGAAGTTAAGATGTTTTATGTAATAAAAATTTTCTGATATGAAAATTTTACAGTCAATGTGTGTTTTGTTTGATAAATGTCCCTAGATTGTTTCCCAATTAATAGGGTATTATCGTTAGTCAAAAATAAATCATGAAATTTGAAAAAAGTTAAAATTTATGTAAAAATATACTTAAATATTCTGATTTCGAGTCATAAAAGCACATTTTTCTTTTAAAATGTTAAAATTAAAAATTGTAATTTTTAAACTGTAGATCACGTGACCTAAAACCCGGGTAAGCCCTGCTGTGGTGTCACAGCGGTATGAGTCATAGACTATCAGTTAGTTCAGTGTAGACAGCTGGGTATAATAAATACATAGATAATAAGTATTTATATTTATTTTAATCAGATATCTTTGAATATATCTGTCAAGCTTATTTGTGTTATTTCGTATAGTGATACCCATATTACGTCATCAAATTGAATGCCCGTGTTTTTGACAGTTTAAAAAAAGTTTAAAATTTAATTTAAGTTTTTGGCAAGAAAGCGTGTGTATTTTTCCGAAATAAATTTTTTGTGGCTTTTTATTAGCAAAATCAACATTTTGAAGTACTTTTTCAAAAATAGTGGAATACCCTATTACTTCAGATGTTAGCAGGCCTCTGTACGGAAAGATAGACGATGCTTAGTCTATGTACCATAAAGTCAATGGTGCGGACCTAGGAAGTGCATTACAATCATCTAATCGTTATTTCCAAAAATTACCATTAATAAACAAATTATATTAAAACCATTGAGTATACCCATACAATTATGGGCATCCCACATGAAAATAGATCGGATATTTAAGGCGAAGATCTATTTAATGAGTTTGAATTACTACCTTTATTCGTTAGTTCTAAATAAACGTAAAACTTCAAGCGATGTTTCATATATTTATCTCTGTCCGTGAGATAAGATCTATTTAGCGCACTCATTTTTCTTAGGTGAAATTATTTGAAATTGCCACACGTATTTGCAATCAATCAAATTTGTCAAATTTCTGTCAAGATCTAAATCAGTACTATATTCATTGTCACCTGAGGCGAAGCCCACGGGGGCATACATGAGATCTGAGACATTCTTTACTTGCTTCTGTGGTGTGTTTGCTATTTCACTCGGAGGCGGAAAGCGCCAACTTGGTGACAAAACTAATTTAGTTCTAGTTTTCTGAGATACTCAAAACGAATTTTAAATAATACCTACCGTTTATTTTCACATTTGAACAGCGTTGATAATTTGTACGATATACGTGTGATAACGCATTATTAACGTTCTTCTACGATCACCAAACATAGTGCTACGCACTCGTAGTGCAAATTTCCAAAGCATTAGCTAAGAATGCTCTTATCCCACTTGTATCGTAAATATGTACTATTCCAATATTTTAATGCCCGTGTTTCCCAATATTTCAACATCTTTACGCAAAGATATTTAATACTTTCTATAAAACTAGCAAAAATGAAATGCTTTTTTCAAAATTGAAAATAATAAAAAAACTATTAGCAATCAATCATGACGCAAGATAAATTGATAAATTTGATCATAATGAGTATGGAATTAAAAGTAGATTTCAAGACAGGCGATTCCATTAAAGATTTTGCCAATTTAAAAATTGAATTCGATGTTCGAACATATACATCGAATTTTAGGGAAAGTTTCAATTAAAAATATGACATTAAAATTACATTTTGTTTATTGACCCAGTATGATTAAGATTGCCATGTTAAAGCAACACACGAAAGGGAATCGAACAACCAATTGATTTAATCAAGCCAGTAGATACATACGGCTTAAATTTCTGTCAGTAATATTTGGGATTTTTGTTGTTGACATTTTGGCCATGCCGAGGAATTGTGAAAATGGGTAAAATATTTGTACCATAATTTCTATGATCAATATCGTTTCTTTTCCTCTCCTGTGTAATGTTCATTGACAGAAAGGTATCAAGTCGGTATATTTTTTGATATCAGGTGACACACTATTAAGTTATAAATTTTGAACTGTGTTTATATTGTGGTTAATATTTATTTTACTAATTTGTTGTTTCACGTTCCCACTCTTTCTGGGTTTCTCTTTATTCTTTCTTCGTTAATATAAGTGACTTTGTCGTTATACACCCTTTTATTTTTTTTGTTAACTCACTTCTGTTTTTACTTACGATTAAGTAAAATTCAATATCTTTAATTGAAATATCAAAGTAATTCAAACTTATCGACAAATTGGGCTATTTTTTCACAGGCTCAGTTTCAAAGTATGTAAAAATTACTGTCCTCCAAGCTATTTTATACAATATCAAAAAATTGTCTCGAGAAAATTAAAAAAAGGTAGGAAATTTGAAAAGAATGTTTTAAAAATAAAATAAATAAAAAATTTTAGATATTAATTTTCTTTTTCGAGAAATTTATTTTGACGTAAATTGGTCAAAATAAGGCTTAGGCCTACGTTTCCAATTCTCATGTTTTAAATAGAGAAAATTTCTGAAAAATTTGAATATAATAGTAAGCCTGATTAAGTTCTCGTTAAATTTTGTCGAAGAAAATTTTTACCATTTCTTTAGCATAGGAACTGGAAATACCTTAAGAAGTTTGTTTTTAGTTACAAATACTGCCTTTATGACATCTAGATCATTACGCAGTGAAAATTAAAAAGCGCAATATGTGAGAAGAAGCCATAAGAAACTTTTGATAGAAAACAACGATACATAGAAATTAATTTTTCTAAAATTTTATTTTGTTAATATTTTAAGTTTTTCTTGCGAAAATTTGAAGAAATCTTCGTCAGTTTCCTTAATATCAGAAAATATCTACCGTTAATTTTAATAAAATGAAATTTAATTTTTTTCCTAATATTCTGGTATTTTTATGAAAAATATTCAAAATATTTTTGTGGGTTTTGTAAATAATAAATAAATTGAAATATTTTATTTATTTTATGTTATAGATGATATATTTATTATACACTAGCTTGAAACCCGCCCGCTTCACTGGGCTTAAAAGTAAAAACCACCGCTTTATAGCCTCCAGGTTTCAATTTCTTAAATTGTAAAATAGTCAAAATTCATTGAGTATATTGGGAAAGGTGGCCATGAATTGTGACATTTACTGCTTTAAATTTTTACAAAAATCTTTTATTTCTCATCCAAAGTGATGATCATTCTGCTCCATCTGTGATCATCATTTTGAACCATAAATTAAAGATTTTTGTAAAAATTTAAAATAGTAAATGTTAGATTGAATTTAATTTTTTTTAATATCTATATCTTTATAATTTATAGCTCATATATTATTCTGATGTATGAACTATATTCCTGTACAGTTTCATTGAAAACCATTCGTAGTTTTTGTGTGAATGTGTAAAAACAAACAAATGAACAAAAAACAAACAAACATCCTTACTTTCACATTTATAATATATAGGGATAGAATATTATGTACCATCAAAACAGTTAAATTGGCTCTGAGACATAAACAGTCAGAATTGGCTCTGACAAAAGAAAAACTAGTCAATATCGATATTGACTAAACATTAATTTTGATTGAACAATATTGGTTTAAAAAGAGTAGCACCAAAATTTTAAGTCAAATTAATTCAGTAAAAAATATGTTATAATAGTCTAAAAGCTGAGTGACTATTTTTGAGTACATAATTGAGGCACATTGAAAATATTAAAGTTGATAACTTGCGAATGTTTGGATGGTGAAATCGACAACCTGGTTGGAAATTTGGGGGGCGTTAGTGACCTATGAAATTTTTAATTTGCAATTTTTCCTATGTAAAAAATGTTCTTGTAATATTCAATCATACGAAATATCATCGCCTGGCATGATTTAGTGGGGGCAATTTTCTTTATAGTAAAATATTTATCATGCTTTTGAAAGATGAAGAATGGTTTTTCAAAGCAAATTTTACAGCCCAAATCTATAAATTTAACACTGTAAGAGGTTTTAAAATAATAACCTACTTATAAAGAGCATCTCACACAGTTACGCGACGATTTCTACCAGTGAGCTCACCATGGCAAGTCACGTTCAGGAATTTCATTCCCAAAAGGATTGTTGTGCAATTCAAAGTGCCACAATTAGAAACACGAACAAGTAGGCTCATATAGGGTTGCTTATAAGAAATAAGCGACCAATGTTATTTACAAAACAAATTCAGGATTGGTATATTTTCTTCCTTTTCTGGGATTTTAAGCTATTTTCACTACAATTCTTGACCAAGATCAATATTGTCTAGTCAAAGTCGATTTTGACTGAAGCTTGCTGTCAATAGACTAATTTTTGCAATCAAAATCTATATAGACTGGAAGTTTCAGCCAATTTTGGATATGGACAGCTTTTTTATAGTCAGAACAGATTCTGACTGGTTATGGACTTTGACCGTAACATTTAAATAGTATATAGAAATTTTACAAATATTTTGATAGATTTTATGAAATTGTAATAAATTTCATTTTTTTGTTGTCATATGCAGCAGCAAAGCTCAAACAGAATATGGTGAGAATGTTTTCAATGGAAAATATTTTATGAACAAAATTTTAATAGACTTTTTTGACAATTTTTTTGATATAAAATTATTATGTTTACAGTTTAACTAATGATTTTTAACATATTAATTATGTTCGATGCAGAATTAATAGCATTTGCAAAAAACAAAAAAAATTAAAAAAATCAATCAAATACAGAAAATTTTTTTCAAAAGTTAGATCATTTGCAAGGCCCCATCAATTCCAAATGCATGTTAATTTTTGGTTGGAAGGTTCTAGGTTGAATGGTGGTCAACTTCATTTTTTACCTAATACCTTTTTGTTGATGATTCGTATTTTATAGTGGAACAAAGATAGCTAGATGGTGCTTCACAGATTTTTCAATGGCGTGAAATAATTATTTGATTGGCGTGAAACTTTATAATTTTTTTAAGACTCCTCTTAAACATTCGTTGTTGGAAAAAATATTTATAAAGAAAAGCGGTTTTCCAGATAAGAATGGTTATAGTTTCAATTGAATTTCAAGTACTGCGATTATACCTTTTACTCTATCGATTAGAAATTTGTATATGTTCTAGGTACTCATATTCTATCTGCCCTGGTTACTTTTATTTTTCGAAAATCCGGGTAATTTTCACAATTTTCATTGTTCTAGCGATTACTACGATTACTCATAAACGAAAAGAGATATCAGGCTGATATTATATTGTGCTTGGGTGATGTCAAGTTCGTAAATGAAAAATATAGGTCAATTGGTTCTTGGGTCCGTAGCACCTATCTTGTAAACCGTTAGAGCCTAAATGGCCGAGCGGTCTAAGGCGTTAGTCTTAGAACGTTGGACTATTTCGACTTAGGTTGCGGATTCGAATCCAGGCAGCGACAGTGTGATCAATTTATAATTAATGGGAGTGCAGAATTGATCACATTGTCGTCGCTTGACTAAGATCGAAGTAACCGATTCCACCCACATCAAAAATGTTTATATGTTTGTAATTGAATAAATAAAGATTAACAAATAATGATGTGGGTGGCTTCTGTGATAAGGCGTATGTCATAAACATGGAGGTTAAACCCCCATGATTATTATTATAGACATAGAACAAAAGTTTTAGTGAAAAAAATGTTCCTTATAAAAAACTTTTGTTTGATACATTTTTTCGTAAACATCACTGTTTACCCGTGAGAGCGCAAATTATTTGCAAATTGTATAATATGTTTTATATGGGAATATCAGAATATCATTATATGTGTGACATGTGTGTATGTGTAATGTGACAGAAGAATCAACACTGGCTATACATGGTATTTGATCAATCAATTCACTCAACTCAACTCAGTCAATTGTTTGTTTTCGGTGGTTAACTGTTAAATTTTGTTTTTTTTGGATATAGAACTTTTTTACATATAATGACAGTATAATCCTGAAATATTCTATAAAAGATACAATCGTTAAATGACCGTTTGTTCTAGTTTAAAAAAAGAACAATATGGGGTAAATATGAATAAAACCATTAACATATCAACACAATAAATCATTTCCAAATAATTATTATTAACATTCGACAGTAATTTCAATAAAAACGTATAAATTATTTAAACACAATATTCAATTGATTTTCGATTGTCATATATCCTTTTTCATTGTATTTTATTTTGAATGGAAAATTTTCAAGTCTTTAATTGAAGTCTTTAAGTTGTATTTTCCATGATATTGAAAAAAAAAATTCATTATAAAAAATATAAAACTTTTTATGGTAGTTTCTCAAAAAAAAAAAAAATTTCGTTTCTAATTTGAACCATGAATTCTGTTTGTTTATGAAGAAATTAAAGAAAAATCAAGAGCTCAATTGCCGAAATAATGCCGATCTACAGAAAATCACTATTTGAATATGTGAAGCTTTTGAAGAACTATATTCATTTCATCAAAAAGATTAAGATGAATCTGGGAATAAAGCCACAAAAAACTTGACTTTGTTCATAATTTTGATGACAAAAAAAAAATACATGATAAAACTGGAAAAATGAAAGCGATTACTTTAAGATATTACTATTGGTAAAAGACTTTGCATTCAGAATTTAATGAAACTTGGCATAGTTGTCCATTATTATATCATTATTAACCAGTTAAATTTTTAGGGGCCTTCAGAAAACTGAAAAAAAGATATTTTTTTAGATAATTTAACATTGATCCTTATGGGAAATCACAGATTTTATTTTATTTCACAAAACTGGACGTTCAGATTTTCAGTTCTCTGAAGGCCCCTAAAAATTTAACTGGTTAATTATGATATAATAATGGGTAACTATGCAAAGTTTCATTAAATTTTGAAAGGAAAGTCTATTAACGATAGTACTACTTTAAGCGTATATTGAGGAAAACCCAATACCTTTAGCCATAATTGTTTTAATAATAAATTTGAATTTAAGTTTTTCAGATAAATTTTTAAAAAAGTATCCTTTACGCAGTCTTTTGGCGCTCTTTGTTGATGACGTATTAATATGTGACCTGTCAATAAATGACAGTTCAATGTATAATTTACACTTTAGAAACATGTATTTACAACACAGAATTTACACTCGTTATTATTAAGTTTTCTAATAAAAAGTCGTAGAATAATATAACTCAATGTAATATCATACAAATTATAAGTAATTAATATCATACAGTATGTCAACGAATTTGACAAGCCAATACTATGACGATGTGTCCGTTTTAAAATTTCTGACTGAATTTGCACTCTTAATCAATTTTAAGTAATTAAAAATATAATAATTACTAAACTAATGGTTTAGTTGAAATGTCTAGCCAATTACGGAAAAAAAAAATTTGAACCGAATTTAAATTTCATGAATATTCTCTATTGGGCCTAATATGTTTATGCTGCACTCATCATAGAGTCAGTAGTCACAAAGTTTTACTAAAAAAAAAATCTCAAAGTTAGACCTCATTTTAAGACTTGCAAGTTCTTACTCACACTGGATGTGGCCCACGTCTTCTAAACAGATACTGCAAAAATTACACAGAAAATACAAATTTCATTTGCTTGCATGAGTAGCAATTTTCAATGTTTGTACGATACGAGTAACTATTTATTCACTATAGTAAGTGAACTATTGTCGACATTTTGGTACAAATCACCTTAAAAGTTATAATGAACTTTGTGATAAACTTCCAGATAATTTTAAAATAATTATTTTGTTATAAATTTAATTAAAATTTCTAATTATCAATGAAATAGTTTTCTATATATATATTTGTGGTTTAATGGAAGTATTAAAGCTTTTACGAATTATATATTTATATTTTTGGTTCACATTCCTAAAATGTTAAGTTTTCTATTGTGGTTTTAACATTTTTTAAAAGAATATAAAAATCGAAACATTTTAATTTAGGTAAATAATTTATCGAAATCTCAGAAAATTAACATCCTTCTTTTCTCCAAAAAAAATTTTCCCAACATATTGGAACTCGATTTTCTCCTTTCGAAAAAATCATAAAATCTACATTTTTTAAAATAATTTATCGAAATCTTAACTAATTATTATTCATATTTCCTTCAAGAAAGTTTTCCTAAACATTTTTTAACTAAATTTTACAAGAACAAACAGTCGAGCTAAAATAACTTTTTCATATTTCATTTACGATTATTTTGAAAAAAATTTTAAAATTTACATTTTTCAAAGAAAAGCGTGCTTTGTGATGAAAAATTTTATCACAAATGGGGACACATTTTAACAAAAAATTTTTATAATGTATGTAACGGCTAAAAACTTCTGAACCCAATCAACTTCTCTACAGTCGACAAACTCGACCCAACCAACTCATAATTACAACAATATTCCGGGCCTATAAATATTTTGATCTATTTTATTTTCTCTGATTACCATTCAGTCAGTCGATTTTTACTTAATTGCAATTATTTTAACAATTCAAACATTTTTTTAATGTTCGCTATTTTGATGCTGAATTTAACCTAGACAATAACATCGTTTATGTTATAATAAGCATCTTCTAAGAAGTAACCCAGAAAGTTCTATATGTAGTTCTTCCAGTTAAAGGTAAATTATTTTTAGTAAATACTTATTTCAAATTTAAAGCAGTTTTTATTCATCAAATTCTCAAAGATTGTGAGTAAAAAGAGATCTACCTGAGCAATAAGTACCATGAACTAATTCTAGCTGATGATCACTACTTTGCACTCGCACTGCGTGTACCTAGGATAAAATAACTGAACAAGAAAGATTCTGAACTTTTTACAAAAAAATTTTTGTATTTTTATTCAAACTACCAAGAAAGTTTTCCCTTGTGTCTTGCGTGCTTGTGAAAAGTTTTTTAACGATTTTTTCAATATTATAGAAAGCATTAAAAACTTTAGCGACAAGTTCCTGCCTCAAACACACGGAAATCAATTCTTTTAAACCAATGATCAAGAGCTCTTCGTCTTAGAAAAAAACGATTAAGTTTCGAAACAAATATTAAAATAGTGAATAAATAATTTCTTGAAATTAAATGTGAGATTCCTTTCACAAAATAATACGAATATTTAATCAATTAGTCAAGCGTCTTAATTTCAAGATCTTAGATAAGTTTTGAAACAATGAATATACGTTGTATCTCTAAATAAAAAGTCTCTGACCAAATTTTGTTTTAAATTGTTTTTTTATTAATCAATTAGTCAAGCTTCTTAATTTCAAGATCTCTAACCAAAAAGTCTCTGACCAAATTTTGTTTTCTTACTTTTATGAAAGGTATCTCAAATTTATTTCCAACAAAATAATTACTTTTTATTTTAATTTATTTGCGAAACTAGTCACCATAATTTTCGAAATTCGAAAAGTATTTTATTAATAAGTTCACAATGTTCGCATAGGCTTAACATTGCAAACCTTCAAAATCACGAGCAATAAATTATTTAATAATTTTGGGCAAGTGAGTAAAAAAAATAAATAAATAAACCTGCAAAATCACGGGTAAAAAAACATTTAACAATTTGGGAAATAAGTCAAAAAACATTCTAAAACAACGCTTTAAAAAAATTTGGGTACCTACTTTTAAATCAAAATTTCCTTTCCGAGATTACAAAACAACAAAACTAAAAGTTATAGAACTTTTCAAAACTTTTACACTTTTTCAAAGAACTCAATACGTTGTTTTTTTTTTAAATACACAAAAAAAACCCAACAATTTCGCAACAACAACAACAAAAACTCGCAAAACAATTTTTCAAAAGTTTACAACAATCAAGAGTAATGTTTTCGTTAAATATTCTATGTCACAACTTCTAGAAACTTGTGTAAAACCACCGATTACGATGAATTAAACGCATATACTGAATTCGCGCGCGCTTGTATCATACAAGTTATAGTTAGAAGGTTTTGGAGTAGAGAGTTAAAGTACATGCACACAACCTCTCACATGGTATAACGAACGAGTATATATCATTTTATTTTGTATATAAAACGATACAAACGAATATCAACGAATCGTTTTAACGAATATGAAAACGAAATATATGTATATATCAAAAATATAGTAGTGAAATATACTAGTAAAACCGGTATTGTTGTATTTATTGTTGGATGTGAGCTTCAATTCAATTGAATTTTGGTTGAGCTATATAATGTTTATACTTACGTGTATCTCTTCCTATCCCCCCTCTCTTGTGCCATATTAAGTTTCTAATAGAAAGTCCTGGTTTTCATCCTAAAAGTTGAAATCAAATATTTTAGGATATATCATTAAAAAAAAATTTTAATAAAAAATACTTTTTCAGGGACAAGCTTTTATTGTATTAAAAAGTAGAAAATAATTTTATCTATAAGTCACTCGTACTCTACTATTTGTAAAAGCTTGAGGCGGTTAATTTAAAATATCAAATGAATCGGAACGCCTCATCTACTCGCCTAATTACTTTTCGATTCATCCTGGCTATTAAGCGCCTCAAGCTTTTACAAATGGTCAGGAATGAATGACTTATAGATAAAATTATCTTCTACTTTTTAGTACAATAAAAGCTTGTCCCTTTAGAAGTATTTTTGATTATAATTTTTAATTTAAGATTAAAAAAATGTATTTATATAAAATATGGTGGAAGCGATGGGAAAATCAATTTTAACATCATTAAAATGAATTTATGGGTATTTAGGCAAATTTTTTTTTTCACACACCGTTTCAATAACGATTATATTTCAAATAAATAAGTTTTTATTTTTCAAATAGACTATGTGGTTGAAACTTTTTCTACCTTCTTCATATAATTTTATCTTTTTTTGAATTATTAATTTTTCAAAATTTTTCAACCTATCTATAGTTTTAGAAAATAAATATTTTTCAAGCCCTTCAAAAATTGCAAAAATTTCTATCATCACGATACTAAAGACGTAAGCAAATGTGTACTGTTCATTTATATTTTTAAGATTTATTAATATTACAATTTTTATTGAAACCATTCTTAATGGTACATAGCCTAAGTATTTTTAATCAAGAAAGTTCTAGAAATGATCTAGAAAGTTTGTTTAAACCGACAACTATAATCATTATAACCTTTTAACTGACCGCCGAGAGCTGTTATCGCCATCTCTCGACGACCAATAGAACTATCAAGCTAGAACCGGACACGAACTTTCTGGGCCTTTTTCTGAAATTGAAATAATTTAAGTAAAGTGTTTTTTTCAAGAGTTTTATTGTTAAATGTAAGTTATTTATATTAAAATATTCTGTCTGGATATAAATTTTATTAAATTAAACAATATTTCTAACAATAAAAAGTACAAGGACAATAGAAGCTAATAGAATAGAACATGCATTTTAACCCGAGCTACGCCGGTTTTGGCTGCTAGTCCATATATATAACACTCAAGTGATACCCACCCGCTTCGCTCGGTTTTAAAGTAGAGATTGATAGAGATTGCTTTCGCTTATACCCTTTCTATAACACTCGCAATAATGGTAAGGATTGTTTTACACAGGTAAAATATATGTATAGTTTTTTATTTTTTTAAATGTATAATAGTAATTATTCATTGAGTATGTCAGAGAAAATGGCCGTGAAATATTTCCCATTGACTATTTTTACAGAAATCTGTAATTTATCTTAATGTCAAGTGACTACTTTTACAGAAATCTATTATTTATGGTAATGTCAAGTGACTACTTTTACAGAATTCTGTAATTTATGGTAATGTCAAATTAAATCAATTAAAAAATTTTTTTTAATTTTATTATAAATATATCTTTATAAGTTATATCTCATGTGTTATTCTGAAGTATGAGCTATATATCTGTACACTTTTCATTAAAAACCATTCGCTAGTTTTAGCGTGAAAGCGTAACAAACAAACAAACAAACAAATAAAGAAACAAACAAACAAACAAACATGGTTACTTTCGCATTTATAATATATAGAGATTTTACTTAATCAGAAAGTAATTCATTTAACTCTTAAAGGTCATATTTACCAGAACTTATTTATTTGTGGTATCATATCTTCAAGCTGCTTGTATATATACACAAAATATATTGGAGATTATGCTTAGTGTACAAAACGGGTTTTAGTCTTGTAGTAAAATAGCTGGAATGTTTTCTGTAACTTTATGTTTATACGCACAAGTTTACAAATATTCTTCTTCTTTATAATATGTGTCTGCTTTTTCGAGTGGCTTTCACCTTACATATTTCGAAAACTTCTAAGTACTTTATGTATACATATTTTTGTTTTGTTATACATACAATATTGGGAAATTTTTTATGCATTATTAACGTTAAGCTTTCGTTATTACACTTTTATTTTTAATCCAAAATAAAGAAGAAATATTTCTTTAACGAACGAAGAGTTGCCGAGATTTCGCAATATTTGTGTCGATTTGAGTCCGTATCTCAGAAAATATTCGACCAGTCATCAAATGCACCCGAGTTTTGTACTTTTCGGATCAAAATAACCTTATATACTGAGTTTCATCGAAATTGGAGATTAAAAAATTCCTGAATTTTTTGCAATTTTTTTAAGGGGTACGTACCCCTTTGAAAAAATCGAGCAAATCGCAAAAAAAACTTTTATTTTGGAATTTGATGAAAGTCGGTGAATGGGGTAATTTTGCTCCAAAAAGTATAAAAATCAGGTTAATTTAATGATTGGCTGCAGCGTTTCTGAGATATCGCAATATTTGGATCGATTTTAGTCCGTATCTCAGAAAATATTCGACCAGTCATCAAATGCACCCGATTTTTGTACTTTTTGGGTCAAAATTATCTTATATACTGAGTTTTATCGAAATTGGAGATAAAAACTAATTCATGATTTTTTGCAATTTTTTTAAGGGTACTCCTTTGAAAAAATCGAGAAAATCGCAAAAATTAATTTTGTTTTGGAATTTGATGAAAGCCGGTGGATGGGGTAATTTTGATCCAAAAAGTATAAAAGTCAGGTTAATTTAATGATTGGCTGCAATATTTTGATCGATTTTAGTCCGTAGCTTAGAAAATATTCGACCAGTCATCAAATGCACCCGATTTTTGTACTTTTTGGGTCAAAATTACCTTATATACTGAGTTTTATCGATATCGGATAATGAAGTCATTTTATTTAAATAATCGGGCAGCTCCAGTTAAATTTTTATTATTGATTGAAAAAAATCAAGCTAGTTATCAAAAATTGCCTTGGCGCTCGTACATTCTTAAAAGTAAAAAACGCATGTATAATAAATATGCAGGAAGCGATTTAAAAATCGTCATATAGATATTCATGTGCATGCAGAATTTCAGCCCAATCAGATATCGAAAAAAGTGTCAAATTTAATTAAAAGCGGCAAAATTGTAGGATATATACTCTTCGTCACAAAATCTGCCCATGTTTTAAGATTCTAGCTGATATTACTATATGATATGTTATAGCTGCAGCGCTTAGAATCATAAAACCTGTGCAGATTTTATGACATAGAGCATACAATACATATATACACATACAAAGGTGGAATTTAAAGTGAATTTAAAAAAGGAAAACTCGTAGGAAATTGATTGCTATAATTGAAGAAACGTTTAAAAAAATATCAGTACAGTATTCCTAACGGCTAGAATGTCAAAATATAACTTTCTTGGGCAGGCAAAAATGAAAGGTCAGCGGGGAATATTGCTGCCATCAATTTTCTGGTTTTAATATGAATTTTAATGAGATCTACGTTTAAATTAGTAAGATTTTGAGGGTATTTTTTTTTTAAAACTGGACAGTTATTAGACCTTAAGACGTTCGTAATAATTTTCTAAAATATGTTTATCTTTATAATTAAATTTATTCTAATCCATGTAGACTATACTAGAAGGATATGTTGTTAGATTGATTAAGTAAATTACCAAGTAGCTCACTTTATCTTTTAAACATTCATTCCATGTGAGTCTCTCAAGTCTCAAGTGTTTAAACACATACCTATGACACACACTTAGGTAATGGAATATTCATATACGCACCATTATTTAAACGCACACATGATATACTGTACGACTACAGTAAAACTTGTTTACGTTTTAATTTCAAGATACTGTATGGAACAACTTATGCTCTGAATCGATAACGGTAAGTCTAAACTAGAAAGTTGTTGTTTATAAAATAACAAATTACTTTTCTTGTAAACAAATTTTGTAAAATTAATAAATATGGCGGAAATTGAACATAAAATTGTTTGTTATGCGATCGTGTTTGGAAAAAGAAAGAAGTAGAGAAAACTTTGCAAATTACAAAGTTCATCTTATTCCGTCTGCACTCGCCTTATAAGCTTTTTGTTCACGCTCGATTTACAAAATAATTAACATTTGAATAATCAAACTATCCCTGGAAAAACATTTTTGAAAGCTGATTAAATTCTGTGGAAATTGAATGAAAAAACTTGTATCGATTTCTGCGATAAGAATGGCGAAAAAATGTTTCAAGCAATGATGATTTGTTATTTCATAAAGAACACTTTTCTAATGTTTCCTTTTTCTCTATCACTCTTGAGTCATGAACTTGAGTTGATTTTCAATAACCCCTGAAATTCAAGGTCAAATTTTATGACTTAATTTGATGTAATCCTCCAAGTTGAACTACGTTAAAAAATTTCACCTGGATTGTTGGGATGGGACACCTGACATATCATGTTGGAACAGCAGAGGAAAGCTTATTATAATCTTGGAAATTTCGGAGCTGATGGCCGCTAAATTAGCTATTTTGCTACGTAAACTATCCTTAATTCGCAATCTCCCTTCGCAATTCAGACAATACCATAATTACTTCAGGCGTTTTAGAACTATGTTCCTTATCGCACGTTATCGTTCTGTTTTGTTTGCTGGTTGAAAGGTAAAATATAAAAAAAAACAAGTGAAAACAAACAATTGACTGAGTTAATTGTTGAAATACCATGTATAGACAGTGTTGATGCGCAGTCGTTTGTTTTTTTGACGTCACGTAAATAACAAAAGATATTCACTTTTAAATAGACACACACACAACTGATATTCCTATATTAATACATACTATAAAATTTGCACCTAATTAACGCCCTCGTGGGTAAACAGTGATGTTTACAAAAAAATGTTTCAAACAAAAGTTTTTTATTTTTTTATAAGGAACATTTTTTACATTTAAACTTTTGTTCTATCTCTAACGGCTTACAAGATGGGTCCTACGGACCCAAGACCCAATTGACCTATGATGCTCATTTACGAACTTGACCTCACTTTTTACGTCCTGAGTACGCTGTAAAAATTTCAGCTCGATATCTTTTTTCGTTTTTGAGTTATCGTGTCCACAGACGGACGGACGGACGGACGGACAACCGGAAATGGATTAATTAGGTGATTCTATGAACACCTATACCAAAATTTTTTCGTAGCATCAATATTTTTAAGCGTTACAAACTTGGGACGAAACTTAATATACTATGTATATTTCATATATGCATGGTATAAAAACGAGACCTAAAAAACCGACCTAGACCACCCAGAAAATTAAAACTTTTTTAAGCGATTCAGCATGTCATACATTTTAAAAATATGGAAAAATATTTTATAATTTGTCAATTTGTATTTTTTAATAATATTTTATATTTTTTCATTAAAAACAAGTGAAAACAAACAATTGACTGAGTTAATTGTTGAAATACCATGCATAGTCAGTGTTGATTTCTTTGTCACATAACACATACAAACATGTGACACATACATAACTGATAATCAAGTATAGTACATATTATAAAATTTCCGCCTAATTGGCGCCCTCACGGGTAAACAGTGATGTTTACGAAAAAATGTTTCAATCAAAAGTTGTTTAATTTTTGATAAGGAACATTTTTTACATTTAAACTTTTGTTCTATCTCTAACGGGTTACAAGATGGGTCCGTAGGACAACACCCAATTGACCTATGATGCTAATTTACGAACTTGACCTCACTTTTTACGTCCTGAGTACGCTGTAAAAATTTCAGCTCGATATCTTTTTTCGTTTTTGAGTTATCGTGTCCACAGACGGACGGACGGACGGACGGACGGACAACCTTAAATGGACTAATTAGGTGATTTTATGAACACCTATGACAAAATTTTTTTCCTAGCCTCATAATTTTTAAGCGTTACAAACTTGGGACTAAACTTAATATACTATGTATATTTCATATATACATGGTATAAAAATGTGGAAGTGAGTCATCAGAAGTTAAAGATAATGGAGATAGAGATAATTTAAAGCAAGTACAAGTACAAATATAGGTAGTTCCACACATATCAGTTTTACTACTAAAGCAGAATTATGTCATTTTTATACTAATATTACAATTAATTGATACAGTAAAAACTAAAAGTAGCTAAAATTAAAATCTAGAAAGAATAAAACAAGTATTTGACTTCAAAAAAAAAAATTCCCGAAAATACCTTCAGGGGAATACTATATACACATCGTAGCAATTAACCACCCACTTCGCTGGAGAATTTCAATAAAGAATTTCGCGTAATTGCTTCCACTTTATTATAACAGTATATATATCCTCTGTTCATCGTTTAAAAACCAAATACTAACGAATACTATAGTTTTACTAACTCGCTGCGGAGAGATGATGAACATATCAAAAATGAAACCTCCTAAGTGATACCTACAGTCTATTAATTCAAATTTACTAACACAAACACTTTAGAATGATTATTATAGTACTAGTATTGTAGCAACGTAGCAACGTAGTAGCACCGTGAATGTAGTTGTGAGGTAAACCCACATCAAATGATGTACTACAAATGGAAATGAAGTTAAATATCTCTTGGTTAGGTAAATGAATGAATGAATTGAATGAAAAGGGTTTACCAAAATTATAAAGATATTTCTTCACTTGCATTCATATTGTGCGAGTACTATGTAAAATACATACAGGATGAGTTTGGTGTGGGTCCGCCTATGTTTTACGTTTGTAATAGAGGTGTCTAGGGATACTAATAGAGTCAATCTTGTTTATTCTGTTGGGTCACTGAAATTCTTCCGAGTCAAATCTTAGCCACTTTAAATTATTGTAAATTACGTGGAAACTCACTAAACTAACTCACTACTTCGTTTTTTTTTTATTGTCACAAATGATTATAAACGATCAGTCTAGCTTTAAATAACAAATATGTCACTTTGGAAGTAAAATTTTTAAACACTAAGTTTTCTTGATCATTAAATTTTAATTTTTGTATCCAACAATACGAAGCAATGTCAACCCTAGTAACTCAGTTGGCTAAAGCGTAACCAATTTCGTTCGCAATATGCCTAAGTTAGCGGGTTCGATTCTCGCCATCACAACAAAAATTAATTTAATTAATAGTTGTGATGGGCTGGTGTAGTGAATGGTATATACATTAAGGAGGTATACTTAGCCTCTCAAAATAATTGCGGAGCTGATCATTGAAATTATTAGCGGGAAAGGTGGTAAAACACGTGTATGGTATCCCAAATGGCTTTACAGCCTTAGTGTGTCCTCCCTGGACAGCCAATATAACCTACCTTAACCTTACCAGCGAGGCAATCTAGAGTACGAGCTGGATACAATTTTGGACCGAATTATTCAATCTATAAGCCCTCTGAGACATTTTGTTCCACAAAATTCACCAAATGCACAAAAGTGAACAAGCACTAACGCCATCGGCTGGTGGATAAGTTAAACGTAAAACTTACGGCTGTATTAGAACCAGTCAGATTTACGTGTTTACGGAATGAAAAACTGATAAACAAAACGTGAAAACTCGTACCAACTCATTTTTGAAAATTTTCTTCGTGGAAACTTTCAAAACTGAAATATTTGATATTTGGAACCTAAAAATAAAGTTCCAGAAAAAAACAAAAATTGCTTTTTGTAGTAAAAATCAGCTGCAAGAAATATTTGAACTAAATTACGTACCGTTATTTTCATTTTCGGCGAACATGAACCGATGAGTGTTCAAGCGTTTTTTTATTCTTCCTTCGGTTTTCGAAATGCAAAGAAAAGAGCTTTTTAAAAAAAAATTACTCTGAGTCACGAGTCAACGAACTATGAGTCTATGCTTGAACTTTTGCCAACGTACTCCCTCGCTCTTGAGATAACAAGTTATCTAACTAACAATCTCTTTAGTATGATAATGTTTTACAACTGAATATTACTACTTCTATTTTCATTCCAGGTTATTTAATTAAATATCTATAATTGATTTGCATGCAACAAAATTGAAATGTTAGGTTTCAATATTGAAATCCTATAAAATAAATACTGAACTCGTAATTATAGGGCAATTTGCATACGGTTTGCAGACTAATTAAACCGGGATAAGTTTTAAAAAATTTACATAGATGAGGAATCCATTTTCAAGGAATCTCACAAACTTTAATTGTGCAGCAGTTTTAAAATTACCACACACTTAAAGCCCCACTAGAAAATTTCCAAGAAGTCTAATACACTTCAAACGTACTAGTTTAAGAACAATTATATTTAAATCAGAAAACTTTTATCAGTGGTCCTTTAAAAATAAAATATTCAGGAAAACTCAAAAACTATTTTTCGCATAATTATTTTGTATGTGGTTAAGTAACAAGTGAAATTTACAAATGCGATTTATTCCTTGTAAACCGATTTTTGGAAACTTAGCTATAAAATGCTCTCAATCAAGGCGGTTCGACCATTTAGGGGCTACGCTGTCATTGAGAAACACTCAGACGCACAGATAAACACTTTAATTTTACAACACTACTTCTTAAATCATTATCAAAGTGATGGTCGAGGACATCAAATGAGATGAAAAGGATATTTAGAGAGGTATCATATCTTGGGACAAATTTTTGGAAATATTTTAATTGAAATTGAAATATTTGAGTTGAGTTTGTTCTTTTGAATTATTGTTTTGAATTACCTAATTATTTTACCATTTCACTTTTCGAAATGAATTGAGCCAGGTTCATTTGACCATCAATTTCCATAATAATTATTTATGTGAAAATTATACGTCATTCCTTTCCAAAGTGAATCGATTTTGAAGATCATCGCCACACAACTCTAAGCACTTGAAACATAGCTAAGAACACTTTCCGTTAAATTACCTTTCAAATGAAACCAAAAAAATTAAAATCGGTTCCACAGACAGACACACACGCATAGCCGTTAAACGTGTAACACCCCTTTTTTATAATTCGGGGGTTAAAAATACATTCGAATGAAATTCTTGTTTTTCGCCGTTTAAAAATAATAAGCTTTATAGACATGAATTTTTAAATAAAGTGATGTTAGTATTCTTTTATATGGAAACAAAAACAAATTATATTGACAAAGTTTTTCTAACAGATAATCATAAGAGAATTATTTAAGAATTCTTTTGACTTTATTTTTGATATAACCATATAAATCCTTCACTAAATTACTTTAAAGAATTTAATTCTTTTTTTTTTCATAAAAAGTTTAAAAAAGAAAAATGAAAAATTCAATATGAAAATTCGCATTGATGATGGTAGGTAGGCTTTGTGTTTAATTTTAATATTGCTTGTTGTATACAAAAGGTATTTTATTCATGTAAAAAGAGTTTAAAAAAGGACGAAGGTAAATTAGTAGATGTTACATATGTATTTATCACCGCCAATATCTCGTCATTTTACCAAACGGAAGGTGTATATAATTTCGTATGACTTGGTAGCTATTGGAGATGTTAAACTTATCCAATTATTTGAATGCTTTGACCTAAGTAGAGTGCCATTACATCGTTATTTTAGCATGATTACAACGAATTATGAATTTATGATGATACTCTCTCATTAAAATTTATAACTTTTTCAATGATACCAAGCTAATTTTAGCTTACAAAAATATACATCATTTAGTCAAATTTTGCTATACATTATAAGCTTTTGCCATATTAACACATTATTTATTAAAGTATTTTTATTTAAGCAAATTGAACCCTAGTTTTCAAATATGGCCAAAATTTCTTTATGTTGGAATATCAAAATCGTTAAATAAACCTCCCAAATTTATGGACCAATGCAAGTTAATTCTAAATTTCAAGTCAATGTTAGTTAAAAGATTCTTATGATTTGCTCGAAACTGATGCTACAACAGTTGAATCCCATTTTTCTTGAAATCTTGAAAAATTGACACAGACACTTACTAATCTCAAGGTTAAAGAGTAAGAAATTTTGAACAGAGTGCTTTACGTATGAACTTTAATTCAATCTTTCGTATGAACTTTAATTCAAAATGCTTTCAATACGTCGTATGCTAATACTACGTCGTGAGAGTGAATGCGATTCTTTCTGCGATCCACATCATTAATTTCCCAGAAATAAACCCCTGACTTATTTTTTTTTGTAGCAAACTACTATAATATTTTCTAAACTACCTGTATATTAAGGCTTTTATAAGTATTGGTGGTGTGAATACTGTATTATGTAGGTGTTATATTGTCACCAAATATGATTTATGAATATTCTATACATTATATAACTAACCTACCAACTGATAAAGAACAGAAGTTATAGCTAATTTGGTTTATATTTATTGATTTATTTTTTATACATATATTCAAATGCAACTTAGCCAAGGAGATAATGTATTAAATGAAAATTATAATTTTAATTATTGTTTTATGACGTAAGACTCTTATACGGAAGCCTGAATGTCTCACTACCCACAAATATAACACCAATTTTTAAAAAAGTCGCTAGTTCACTTTCAACAAGTGCATTTGTGACTTGTGGCATTATGGAAACGAACCTTTTTGAAGATGTCAATCGGTGATGACTATCCTTTAATTAGACACTACCGAAACTGTCTGGAATTATTAATAATTGTATGTTCGGATTTTTATAATAATATGATAATGTTTATAATTTGTCGTATGTAGTTAGTTAAAAATTTTCTTTAGTATTATTAAAAATTTATTAAGTGTTTAATTAGAAATCTGCACAAAATACCGACACCTTCTAAAAAGTTCATTTTCATAATACCACAAGTCACAACTGCACTTGTTGAAAGTGAATTAGTGACTTGATTTGATACTTGTGGGTACAACGCATTTGTGTAAGGAATCTGAAAACAGCTATTTACTTACCTACTTTTTTTTAACTTTATCGCTCTAAATCTCGAAAAAAAAACGTTCGGGTACATGTTTGGATTGATTGAAACTAGTCCAGAAGTTTGTCGATGTATTTATGAAACACTTCTTATATGCATGACAGAATTACCTATTTTTTAAAATGTACTGATTATAAGCTATCTCGTTAGCAGCATAAAATATATGAAGTAAGAAGAATTTTTATGGGCGTTCTTATGTATAAAACAAAGACGGAATGTGTACTGTGTGTTATGATGTATTATGCTCATGTGTTACTGTGTGTGATTGATGTTGTATGTGTACAACTTCAAGTGATGAGTATGACCGGATGAGTTCATGTATACACATATACAATCGATCTTTGATTTATACATAAGAACGGCCTTAAGAACTCTTCTTACTTCGTATAAAATAAATGGCTAACGATTTAGCTTACAAATTGTATATACAATTTAACTATAAGAGAAGAACCAGACTGCCTGACTGAGTAATCGATCAATGCACAGCTAAACCGCTGATCCTTGCTAAATGATGTAAGTATGTACTATGAAAAGATTTTTGGAAATCCATCCCCAAGAGATAGGGTTTGAACGGTTACACGAAACAAGGTCAATTTGGAAGTCAGAAAAGTAAAATGCAAGAAAAGTTGTGGTTACCCAGTAAAGCGGGTGGGTAACTGCTAGTTTGTTATAAATACTTTTTGCTTGAACATTCATAGTTTATTTTTAATTTACTAACAAATATAAATTTTGCAAAATAATATTTATTGATATTTAATGGATTATTAATAATTTATTTTTGTTTTAATTGAAATAAAATGATCAATTTTGATAAAATTAATCACTAAATGGGTATACAGTTTTTTTTTGAATTTATTCAGCATTAAAAAAAAATTTTTATTTTTATTAGATATAGATAAATCAATTTAATATTTTATCTTTCAATTTTTTTGTTAATATTTATGATTTTGATATTATGTAGTTTAAATTATAATTGATTGACTTAAACGTAGATTATTAATTTTAAATAAATTAAAATTTATTTTAAATCATTTACAATTCAACTGAGTTGTCTACACCTAACAGAAAGATAAACATGACACTTTATGTTTTGTTAAAAGTATTTAATATTTGCAGGCATGCACTTTTATTATTCTTGGTTTTTTTATGGTTCTATCAGAGCTTATTTTAACCACAAAAAAGTGAGTTTGAAGATGATCTACCCTAATACACTCTCAGAATCGAAATGTTGCCATTTCGATTGGAAATTCAAAACTATTTGTAACTATTTTTGTATATCACTAACTTTTTTTTCTCGAGATATGAGAACGAAATTCGAGGTAAAGAATTTTTTTAATTTATCGTCTATTATTCTCTTCATCATAAATCATACGACTATCAATATAGCTCTTCAAATACGAGCGCATCACCAAACTTTTCTGGTCTTTCCACTAAACGTGTATAAAAAAAATACCTATGATTTCTTTAATTTTTGATAGTTCGCAAAAAAAAAAACTGCGTAGATAGCTATCTACGCAGTTTTTTTTTGCTAAAACCTAGGTTTTAGAGC
This sequence comes from Chrysoperla carnea, assembly GCF_905475395.1. Classification (NCBI taxonomy): domain Eukaryota; kingdom Metazoa; phylum Arthropoda; class Insecta; order Neuroptera; family Chrysopidae; genus Chrysoperla; species Chrysoperla carnea. The sequence goes on from NC_058337.1 coordinate 133,592,177, forward strand.
CATAGAAATTATAAAATATCAAGGGACATTAAAAGCGTCCATAATGTCACTCACATTTTCTAGATATGTTTGGAATTTTCCAGAGTTCTTTAGGTATTTCTTTTATACTTCTAAAATGGAAATATGGATTCAGTACTTGACAGTAACGTAAAAGAATAACCATCAAAGAGTTCTCAACTCAATAAAGAAAAATTTATCCATAAATATTGGCCAAGAATGTTCTGGAAACTCTTTTCCAAGGAAAAACCACCATTCTCTGTGTACATAAAAAACTTTAACTACTTTCATTTTCTCAAAATCTATTTTCCCATCAATGTTTTTTTACCTTACCCCCTTTCTTTCCGTATTATTAACGAATAAACAAAAGAAACAGAGGGAAGATTAAAAAACATGATCATCAAGAGAATTCAATTTTCTTTTTATTTTAAAATCTTAAAAACAATATTTAAAAATATTATAAATATTAATAATTTAAAAAATAATAATATTGCTATTAAAATATTTATAGAATAATATTGTTATTTATAAATATAAAAGTTTTTTGCAAAAAAAAAAAAAAAAAGAAATAGAACTGATGAAAAATGCACGAAAAAGTAAAAAAAAAATAATGTTTTTAATTGATTTGATTGATAACTAAAGATATGGTAAGCGTCCATTTCAAAGGGTAATTGGTTACAAGGAAATTATTGAAGTCGGTATTTTTCGTCGGTTCTATTATTTGATTACAAAAATTTTTTTTTAAATTCTTTTTAGTGAGTTAAAGTTTTCCAACAAATTCAAGCCGAAAATTATTTATTTTCATCGTCCGTTTTCAATGTAAAAAATACAATATCTCTTTAAAAACTTTAGTGCCTAGCCTAAGCTTTCCCTATAATACATCATCTTATAACTTAAATACAGAAATATATTTTACATTGTTAATTTAATGGAAAAATCTGATATAAAAAACTATTGATATCGAAACTAAACCTCAGTTTGATGGAAAAGCTGCACCTTAAAACTAAAGCTTAAGGAAGAATGTATACAATTTAGATTACGTGGCATGCAGAACATTTTCCTGAATAGCTACATACACAGGTCGAATTGGTCCAGTTTGTTGATCTCCGGGAAAGGATTTCTGCGAAGTTTCTCTGTGGAGAGCGTCAGAGAGATTTTAGAAAACATCCGAGGACAACGGTTTTGAAAATTTTGCATTTTCGTAAGCTGTAAAAGAGCAACGTTCGACCAGATTTGGACAGCGTATTTGTGCAATTTAGTCCGCATGTTAAGTGATGGATACAACCTCGCAAAGAATGCGTTTCCGATGAGATGACGCTACGCAATAAGCAAAGTCACACATATAAGTCTTTATGAAAGTCAAAGTACTATGAAGAAAACACCTTTAAATTAAATAGTATAAGAGTGCTCTTAAAAACTACTTAACCGATTTAATTGAAACAATTATGAATCTACTTTGAGAGAATACCCTTTCATACAAAAAAGGAATCTTTTTAATCAATTCCTAACGATAACCTCCTTCTTTTTCGTCGGTTAAAAATAAAATAACTTTTAACACATTTTGTTCAAGATAATAGATTTGTTATTAAAGAATAAAGAAAGGAACAAACGTTACCTTTAGTTAACAACGCAGTGAAAAAAACATGAACCAGTATGCATTTTTCAATTATAAAAAAAAAAAAAAAAAACGGTATGAGATATCAATTGGATTTTTATTTATATTTAAGACGTTGAGGCATGGAATTTTTATATAAAAATAGTTTCATGTTAATTTCACCTCTGTTACAGAGGTGCTTAATTAAAATCAAAGAATAAATTGTCAGCTCTGATGTATAAAGTTACATTGATAAAGTTTGAAAGCCGCTATCTCGGAAACTATTGGGTCCACAAAGACAATTCTAGTCTTATATTGTAGCAAATTTAGTCTACTTTATCACGCCTTTCGAAATAGTACTTCAAAGGCGAATCCTTTAAGGTTATAATCACCAAAATCCGAAAAGAAGCGGAAATTGACACGGGTTTTTCGATTTTTGACAAAATTGCCTTCAGCGTTCGAAATCACAAACTTGGATTATTCGTTGACTCAATATCATTAGCAAGTCTGCGAAAAATCAGAACTACCGGATTTGACGCCGACTGTAATGTGAAAAGTTACTGGACACATTCGATTTCTAGTAAAACAACTGTGCCTTTTAAAAAAAAAGATGATATTTTGCACCCATAAGTGATTGAAAAAAGAAAATGTATCTTCAGGTATATCGTAAATTGATTAAACCGATAAGGCACTGCCATATATTTACGCTTAATATATGATCGATTTGTTCAAGTATTTTGTTATTGACTGTACCCTAACAACATGATCAGATGAAAACGAATCAAAATAAAATGTTAACGCGTAATCAAAAAATGTTTTAAACTTCTTTGTGTATCGTAATGTACTGAGTTACATTCAAAAGAATCTGATAAAAGTGTCTCCACATATAACTTCTATGTGCAAATTTGACTCTCTTTTTTAAAGTTTGTTTAGGAAATTGTTGCTTCCAAAATCACTGCTTACCCGTTTGGTAATTGAAATTTTGAAGTGACGATAAATATACAGAATTTGTCAATATTTCCTATTCCTATTGAAAGACCTGATGATTTTCTAAATATATGAAATAGATCCAATTAGAACCAAAATTTTCTTCAATTTGGTCGTAAATAATTTGTCTTGTCTGTTTTCGAACTTAATTTCACGGTTAAATAGAAAACTGGTCAATTGAGTCGAATTCGCACACGAAGCACACGGTTGTATTAGCGGCAATAGTACCTACAACCTAATGCAGATTATGTTAAAATTTCAGCAGTCTAGCTTTTAAGCTTTATGGGATACAGCCAGCGGTCAGACAGCGGAGTCTAGAGTACTTTTGGTACGGAATACTAAAAACAACTGCACGTACTGAAAACATTACGCTAAAAGGTTATTTCTTTCAAAGCTGTACGTGGTATTTATTCGTAACATGAATGTACACGAATTCATCGGAAACCCCCCCCCCCCCAATTTAACAGCAAAAAAGACTTTTTATCAAGAATTAAAGATTATCAAAATAAAACCGAACTTTATTCAGTCCTTTTTTTGTTGAACGAAATGAAAGAGAGAACGATAATAACCAGCGATTGTAACTAATAAGGTTATAAAATTTTAGAAACCGAATTCAACCTACTTCTAATTGTCCGACCAACATATTCCAGATAAGTTTATCCTATCCTTTTATTAAAGTATCCTGATAATCTTGTTACTTTAATAATTTCGTATTGAAGATTTGTGCAGATGGTGTAGTGGCTAGGATATCCGGCCTCCATGCAGAAGGTCGTTGGGTCGCAACTCACCCGCGTTAAGAAATTTTTTTAAAGTATATTTTGTTACCTAAACACAATTTTAAACTTAGCCAAACTAAAAAAAAATAAAATGAATGAATAAGTTTAAAAAAAAAAATTTTATTCCACAAAAAATTGGACAGTAATTTTAATTGTAATGTAAAATTTAAAGCGTGAGGTAGTCGATATCTGTCAAATCATTTAATTTTTATTCATGCTTAAAAGATACCCAATCTTAAGAATGAAAATTAAATATTCTAGAACTTTTCACATTCAGATGTCTCCAAATAAATTTCTAAGAAGGGTATAAAACATTCGGTCAAAAAATTTGTTCTGAATCTAAGCAATATTTTTTGTATACAGACGTAAAAACAAAATGTAAACTCGTCTTCCGTTTTGTATTTCCCTTCTGTACATATTTAATAAAAAATAATTTGTATTTAATATTCAAAACATGGATCAAGTAATCATGATAAGAGCATTTTATATTTAAATTTTCTTGTATTTTTTTTTTTTTTTTTTTTTAAATGAAAGATTTTTTTGTTTGTTTTGTTTTGGTTGCTTGTATGAAAATCATGAACCTTTTTTCTAAATTATGATCATCAAGATAAGGTGTTGTTTGTTCCATAATTTCAAAAATTTTGTCCATAAAATAACATTTTCATATCCATATATCCACATTTTACATTATTCCAAATTTCAAATTGATGGAGCTATTTGAAGTGAGTAAAAATCAACTTCTGATTCAAAAAAATTCTATGATTTTTGAAGATTGTTTATCATGTCATTCTTTCGTTGATCTTATTATTAAATAATACATAATCTATAACGAAAGAACCACAATTCCTATCGAGGGTCCCACGACACTTCTTGTTAATTTATTTTCTTGTTGAAATTAGGTATGTGAGAATGAAAAATCTAAATTTTTGGAACCTGATTCCAGGTATTTTCGAAATTTTGGTTAAACCTTGAGAATTAGTAAATAAAATATTCAAATTAAAGCTGTTTTTTTTTTTTTTTTGAGACGAAGAATCAAAATCTAAGCAAACATAGGTAAATTCATTTAAAAAAAACAAACTTGGCAAAAGAAAAGTTGATCATCGTTTGATCCAGAAGACCTGCATTTAATTGGACAATTTTTTTCCCTATGTTAACATTTACGAAAATTAATCAACCTTAAAGCCAATACGTTTTTGAAAAAATTACACATTATGGCAACTTTTACAAAATCATGCAGAATAATTGTGTACAATATACCGGATTTTGATAATAAAATTTAAAATTTGAGATTAATGCGGATTTCTTGAGATATTGAGGTTATTTTGCTATGTTCAGCGTTCGATAGCAAACAAGGACGATACAAAAATGTATACCAAACAATTCGTTTTTTATTTGCTTCAATCCGCTCAATATAAGCAAAGATATCCAAGAGAACGTCACCAAAGAAAACAATTTAGAAATAAAAATCACATGCTGAAGGACGTGCTGATCGTTCTGGAACGGGAAAACTCATTTTCTCTGTTTTTTTCAAATGAAAGAAACCAATTTCTAAAAAAAATTAGCCATTTCCCAAAATTTTACGAAAAATTTTATAAAAATTCGGAAGAACTGTATTTCACAAAATAAAAAAACAACTACAGCAATGGTAAAATTTTCAATTTATAGCTGTCGTAAAATTTTTCAGCATTCATTTTTCTGTCCCTGAAGTTAATTTACGTAGCTTAAAGGAATACAAGAAAATTATTTGGTGTCGACAACCGATTTTTAACTTAGACAAGTTGCGGTACTTAGTAAAGTTACGAAAACCCTAAGAGTAAATTGAAGTGGTTTTTACAGAAAATAAAATTTGACAGTAGTTTACTGTTTCTACGGTTGAATTTATTGACAAATTTGAAAATCAATTATGTGTTTTTACCAGATTTGAATGTTAAATACTCGAGTCTAGTAATCATGTCCAAGCTTTGATAACCACATTTAAATATAACTTTTTGCATATAAATTAACTATAGGCAACATCGTACAAATGAGACTGGAGCAGGTAACGTCACGTCTACCGTTTGGTAATCTTTGGTTGCGTGATCACAGATTTACTCGTACGTTCTGCAAACATAACCTCTACATAATTTTATATAAATTAGTTTTTAATGCATTTGCTTTTTAAAAATAGTTTGATTACGTGATTCTTGAATGATGTTTGGGTGTGAAAATATTAAAGCAGAGAAATAATCTTCATAATTAAATTCATTGTAACTAATTTCACCATAATTCTATCACAAGTTATATTTATTTACTGAGTACGACTTATATTAAACTAACAAAAGTACAAGAATAGGTCCGAAAACTTCCAAACTTAGTATTGCATGGCTTACATCTTTTCTCTCGTGATGAGAAAAATTATCTAAATTTGGCTTGAAAAAAAATAAATTTTAACTGTAGCATATTCCATTTGAGCAATAAAAGCTATTTATGTTTAAATCGAACATGAGCGAAATGCTCATAGCGCTAGTGCTGAATTTTTTGACTTTTCGGAAGGGTTGAAGTACCTTTCATTTAAGAGTGGTTTCGTTGACTAATTTTGGATGCTCATTAGGAAAATTAACCTAATTTCTGCCTGAAAAATTAAAATAACATTTTTTTTTAATTATAAGCCTTAATCAAATTAAAATTACAGTCACACTAAAATGATTTTAAATATTTTTATTGCGACGGAAAAACTATTTGGCAATATATTAGTTATCTGGCAAAAATTTATAATTCTAAAAGAATATGAAAAACGATTTATATAAATTCTCTTCAAATGATTTTAAAATTATCAATTTTCGCAGTTGTATTCGGGTATACACACTAGTCAACGCAACAAACTCAACTGATCACAGGTGATATGCTTAGGAACTTTCCTACCTAATTATATTCATAAAAAAATTAAAAATATACGGATCTTGAAATAGATTTTTTCCTGACGTTGCTTGCTCTTGTACCAAACTAATTGAACGAATGAACTTTCTAGTATGCGGTTTAGTTGTACAAGTCAACTTGACGAATAGAATTTGTTGTATGATTGTATGTTGTATGGTATTAGGTCTAGGGCTCGGAAAATTATTAGAGAGTCACTTTAGAACAACTGGAAAATTGATGGATCGTTTACAAGGGCCCTCTGTAATTTTTCTTCTCTCTAATATATTCATGGATGACCGAGTTTTCATGAAAATAGTTGGAGCCATTACCAAGATCGTTGATATATATATATATATATATATATATATATATATATATATATATATATATATATATATATATATATATATATATATATATATATATATATACAAGAAGTGACAATTTAATTTATACGCTGAAAACGCTGAAACATGCTCAATTGAATTACCTTTCAAACGAAATAAAAAAAATTCAAAATCGTCACTCACACATAGCGGTCAAACTTATAACAAACGTTTGTTTTTGTTTCGGGGGCTAAAAATTTCTCCCCCGATGTAAAAATTCCTTGGTAATTTCAAAATCATGTGGGAAGCCGTCACATACTTCCGTAAATATCGAGGGGCATGGTATAAATGAAATTATGATGGAAATTACTCAGACCTTTCAAGGAAATTAATTTTTGTTTCAAAGAAATAAATTTTCGAAAAAACTTTTTTTCTTGAATCTTTATAAAGTGTTGATATCGTTAATTCAAGAAATTATTAACTTGTTATAAGAACATTAAATAGAAAATAAACGCGTTTCCTTTAATCCAGTAAAGTTTTTTCTCTATACAAGCTTGCTGAACGCCTAGCAATGAATCACGACTACTGCAGGAGCTGTCACAGTGGTGAGGAGAAGGAGACAATGTCTCATCTTCTCTGTCACTGCCTAGCTCTTGTCATCAGGAGATGGACTTACTTGAGCCTCTCTTTGACGACCTCTCCAACCTAAAGTCCCTCGACGTCAAAGCTCTATTGCTGTTCTTAAACAGCTCCAAATGGTTCATGGAGTAGTGGCCAGGGATGGGTCAACCCTTTTCCGGTATCACAACGGGCCCTATGGTCTAAGTGTGTCCCACCTCAAGACAGCCACTTTTACCTAACCTAACCTAAGCTTGCTTTTTGTTGTCTTGAAACTAATGCCTGGCCTAACATCTATGCGCTGTATTTAAATAAACATCTTATTATCTCCATCCATAGAATCACAAATTTAAATTGATTTTATTTATTTATATTCTCTGATTCTTACATTATTATTCTTATTATTAGTTTAAATTTTATTGTTTATTTTTTTTGTTTTCTCATTTTTATTTTTTACTTTCCTTTTTATTTTTGCTTTTTTTTTATTTTTATTTTTTAAATTTAATATTGTTTGATTGTCTGTCTACCTCCATAGACAAGATACAGTTTTATTCGATTCCATCTTTAAGAAAAGTTTTATTTTATCAAAAATTGTTAAAATTGTAGACTTGAAGAGTGAATTAGTAAAACATTTGAAAAAATATGATCCTGAAGATTAGAATAAATTCTTGCTTAAAGAAAATCTTTCTTTTTAGATACAAGGTGTTGAAAATTTAGGATAAAAACTTGAAAATTTGGCAGACAATGCACCAAGCAAGGAGCATTGCGTAACATTAGTTATTGTACTTGAAACGAGTTAATGGCACCCCCTTTTGAAATGGCACCCCCCAATAAGTCTGAAGGCATGCATGATAGTTACCTCGTACGGTCTATTTTTTAACCACGGAACTAAATGAAGGAGTGTTATTAGTTTCACGCTATGCGTGCGTCTGTCTGTCTGTGACTTCGAAGCGCCAAAACGAATGAAACAATTTTGATTTTTTTGGTTTTATTTGAAATGTAGTTTAATGAAGAGTGCCCTCCATTCAAGTGCAAATTTTCAAACGCAAATTTAGCGATTTTCACTTGGAAATTCAAGTGCAAATTTAGGGATTCGTACCCGAAAAAACTAAATATTGGTGATGATTTTCAAAATCCAAATATCCATTTTCTTCCAAAATTTCAACCTCGGGTCAACCGGTCCAAATCGGTCGGATGTAACTGAACGTGATTAGAAAAAACGTTTTATGCCTTTGAGAGATATTTTAGCACTCACTGATACCTGTATATAGGTGTTTTGTGGCATGAATGTTTTCATAATTTTTTCCCCTTTTCATGCTGTGTTTATTTAGATATTTATATATTTTTTATATTTTTATAAAATTTAATATTCCATGATTTTTTAACTTTATTTTGTTAATAATATTTTCGGTTGTTATTTACGGAAGCTTGAATGGTTCACAATCAATTTAAGAGAAAGTGGCGCTACACTAGCTTCCGACATCTTCAAAAAGGTTCGTTTCCATAATACCACAAGTCACAAGTGCACTTGTTGAAAGTGAACTAGTGGCTTTTTAAAAGTTGGTTTTATACTTGTGGGTGTACACATTTAAAAAATAAAACAAGTGTAGCGCCACTTTCTCATAAATTTATTGTAAGCCATTCAGGCTTCCGTAGTTATTAAATATTATACAAGATATTTAATTTATAAAATAAAACAAATAATTTGTATTCCTTCCAACTACACGTATTTAATATAACTTATTTACTTACAAATTCAATTTGTTTTTTCGATGCTATTTTATTAATGATTCTCAATAACGTTTAAATTTAATCAAGAAGTATCGAATTATTGGCCTTAAGAATTTTATAAATTCCACAATATTTGGACATAAACACGTACATACTTAGCCTTAGGAAAAAATTAATAAAAAACAATTATTAATCAATTTTTGCACGGAAATGTATGGACAAAACAATACTCCTACAATTTATTATTCTCTAGATGGGGTTTTTAAAGTTAAGAGTTACTATTATGGCTTCTCTCCCCAATTTGCTTAATAGAATACCAATCTATCTACAAAAATGGTATCTTAAATAAAATGTTAAAATAAATAAATATATATTTTTAATTTAGATGTAAATTTTGAATACAAAAAATATTATTAATAAATAAATATATAGTCTCCATACATCGTTGACTCCACTATACATAGATAGGTTCATGTAAAGTAAATAAGTACCTTTGTAATACCAACATGTCAAAATCTATAAAAGTAATTTAAATTTTAAAATTTATTTTTCGATATACAAACACTAAAGCTTAATAAATGTACTGAAAGTAACAGAATTATGATGGGAAAAAGTTCGACACCCCTTAAACTATCTTCAAGTAAAAGTTGTTTAAAAATATTTTCTAATAAGTTCAATAACAAAAAAATAGAGCTATTAGAAATTTTTTTAAAAATTTTATTGTAAAAATCGTTCGTTCTAAAAATTGTTTCGAAAAACATCACTGTTTACCCGCAAGGACTCAAATTAGGTTAGAAACATTTTATAATATTTATACAGATATTGTATATATTTTAAATTTATACGATACATATTACGTATGTGTTTGTTTGCGTATGGAATAATCTATATCCACTGAGGAAGTGAGAGAAAAGACACTCTTATTCTTTTGTGTGTATGAGTGGCTGTCATTCTTTTTCGTATGGCATTTCAACAGGTAACTCACTCAATTGTTTGTTTTCACTTGTTTTTATTTCACGTCATCATAAAAAGTAGGAACTAGCTACTACATTCGACGCTCGAGTAGAGGTTATCTTCATAAGATGAATATTTCTGTAAGTTTAATTCAAGTGATAAACTGAATTCCCCTTTCAATGTAGACCGTAGTTGTTGAGTTTAACCTTTATAAAGAGCATTTTACGTAGCACCCATTTCTATTGTATTTTACTAAAATGCCAACAGTTCAACTTCCACCATACTCTACAAAAACGACGAAATTTTCCGGATTATTGATAGGGGCCAACATCATAAACAAGTATGCTAAAAATCAGAACTACCGGATTTGATGCTGGAAAATGATTTATTTATTGAACACCTTGTATACATTGTATTGTGTAATTTAGATAGTTGCCTTTTTCTATGTATATAAAATTTGGATTGGATTTATATTTATAAATAAGTACAGTAGAGTTCCGATAGTCGGGATTCAATAAAAATACGAGAGTTCCCATTACTATAATGTAAGAGCCAGGCCAAAAACAATTCGTTGAATTTACTAAAGCTGATCATTGGAGGTTTGATTATAGTAGTTGTGTACATACACATACTGCGAGCAGTCAAGCGAACGATAGAACAGGGGTCAGGTATATTTTATCGAAACCGTTAAGTTTTACGTGGTACTAAAATGAATTTACTAAAGCTGAAAATTGTTATACAGATTGTATATTGCATATAAATAACATTTATCATTGTCAGTCAGTTTAGTGTTAGAACAGGGCTGGTCAGTCAAACCTTATTTATGAACAATAAATGCATCATCTTAATATATATATTTCTTGTGTGCGTGTGTACGTGACTAAACTCCTCCTAGACGGCTGGACCGATTTTGATGAAATTTATTGTGTGAGTTCAAGGGGATTCGAGGATGGTTTAGATTTACAATTTGGTCCAGTACAACTGTTTTTGAGGGCTCCGTACCAAAAAAATGAAATTTCATTAAATGGTGGGAGCGCATATAAATCATATCACATTATGTATACTATGTGTACTATGTATTTTTAATAGTATTCAGGTATTGTCAATAGGCATTTATTAGAGCCATATGCGAGCGCAGCGAGCTATACTATCAAAGGTCAGGCCAAAGGTCGAAGGTCAGGCCACTCCAATAAATAGGAGTTAAATTGGGGTTTAGCTGGATGGGTTTAGCGGACAGGCTAAACGTAGTATAGGTATTCATGAATTGGAGTTACGTTTTTACGGGACAACGTCCGTCGGGGCCGCTAGTCTATATATATAAAGGAAAGTCGTGTTAGTTACTCCACTTATAACTGAAGAACGGCTGAACCGATTTAGCTGAAAATTGGCAGGGAGGTAGTAGTTTAGATAGGATTTTATGCCGTTCGGCAGCATTCCCGTGTGACTTGACATGAAACGTCAGTCACTATAAAACGTGGTATAACATAAAAGAATCAGACTTGGAATAACAAAATGCAAAAGACAGCTATGTAATTGACGTATAATGACAGATATGTAATGACGTATGGATGACAATTTGATATTTGTAAGAAATCAATAATAAAACTATTTCTATTAAATAAATAATTAACAATTATAATGTAATGATAGTGCCATTGCCCATTCGTAAAAAGTGAAGTGAACTATAAAACTCGGTATGGTTGAAAATTTGAGTTTTTAGGTGAAGTGAAGTTTAATTAATAATGCCGCGACCAAGACCATCAACAAATCACAGGGCCAATCCTTAAAAGTTTGTGGTTTAAATCTAGAACATTCATGGTAAATTATACGTGGCATGTTCACGGGTCGGAAGACCATCTGCGTTGTTTGTTTTTGCGCCTGATAATAAAACAAAAAATGTCGTGTATCACAAGGTACTTAAATGAAGAGCAACCTATGTACTAAAATACAGAAATAATTATGAATGATTAATGTAGGTATTTAATTTTTTTTGTATTTTTTCGAATTAAAAAAAAAAACTGCTTATTTATTGCCATTAAGGCGGAACAAAGTTCGCCGGGTCAGCTAGTATTCATTTATAATTTCCGTTATATTTAAATGAATTTATTAAAGCAGAAAACTGTTATACAGCTTGTATATTGCACATTTACATTGTAGATAACAGTTATTATCGTCAGTCAGTTAAACGTTAGAAAAGGGCTGGTTTTTAAGCGAGACTGTACACACAGCATTAAACACATATTACTGCGATGCTATTGTGTTCTTAGAATCATTACAATTGATCATATTACATGTATATACAAGGAAACAATATCATTAATGAGTGATCGAAAGATAGCAGTATGGTAAGTACGGATGGACGAAACGTGTTTCAATTACTGGACGTTTTCGATTATCGAGTGTTCCGACTATTGAGACTCTACTGCATTAGATTTATCCGTGAATAATGTCGGAATGGTTGTGTGTGTGAGTGTGTATTTATGTATGTATTAATAATATATGTATAATAAATTAATAAACGTCTATTACACAGGAAATCGAAATATTTATAAAGAAAAAGTAATACTCACAATATGTATTCGTTTGAGTTAAGAGTAGGGGAAGGTGTTGTATTAAAAATCAAAATTTACGGTTTATGTTTGTATAAAACCATTTTTTAAAATATCACAATGGAAATTGTCTCTGTTCATTTCATTGTGAATGCTCAAAACTATGAATTTTTTTTGAGAATTTTAAAAATATTGGATAAAAACATGTAAATTATGGTACAACATCTTATTATACCATGGCTCAAAACCTAATGTACCAAGAGTCACCCCCAACGATTGAAAGGCACTCTCTTCATCATATAATCGTTACAATTCACTGTTGGGAACAACATCATGGAATGCATTTACAACTTAAATCGTCCGGCAACAACTTTAACGGGTATTTTTAATAACTCGGGGTGAATGAGATCTGTTTTTCTCTCTTACTTGCGCTTGAAAATCCATAACAAACAAATTATACTTTTAAAATTTAACACATACATATAACCATGTATCAATGGTGTCTTTACGTTAGATTCAAGGCACATCACTTTGTGTATTTAAAACTTTACCTCCTCAAAATTTAACGTTACGTGTGAAACTGTATTATGGTATAACAACTTAAGTGTCAATAACCAATGATTTACGTTAAGTAATTCCAGGTAAATTTTACTCTAGGCACTACATTTTACCACTTACACCGTTCTTCCTTCTTAACACTAACCCATCACCCAACGAACACCCATTACAAATAACAATAACGACCAAAAATATATAATATTATTTTACATATTCTAGAACCATTCCATTTAATACTTAATAGCCACCCAATAAACAATATGTAAACAATTTTCACATTACAGTCAATGGGAAAATTCAAAAGAAAAATTTTCAATAGAATGGGGAAAATCATTATTAGTAATGAAGATATTATAAGGTTATGTGACTAGTTTCGGAAAAACATTTTTTACCTTTTAAACCAGTGTTTAATTTTTATTATCTCAAAAAAATAACAAATCGACCGCTAATATAACAACTTTACTCTAGATATCTCAAGGAACACTTTAAGAGCAAAAAACAACAAAGATAGGAAGGCATGGGAACTGCCAACAGAACTGAAAACTTAAAGCTTTGGAATAACTGTGTTCTTTTACAAGTAATAAAAACGCAACAGCATCCGTAATCTGATGTGAGCTGGCGTTATAATAGAGGAGCCCAATAGGGGATTTGTGAAGTAACTAGAGCGCGTCTGATTAAAATAGGAAGGATTCCTTGAGGCTTACTTAGTACCTCCACCCAAAATATTAGCCCTAATTATGGGGGAACGCGCGTAAAGCAGACGATCAGATAAGTAAAAAAGGAATTGCTATAGTTGAATTAACTTAAGCGTGTCAAATTTAGATATGTTGTATCAATAATCTGACAAAATTTTGATCGCACTCGAGATACCATGCATTACGCAACTTTGCAAGCCTCCCATTTCCTTGCTTCACGCTTAAATCATCAAATTATGGAAAAGTACATTTTTAAGAATATAAGTAACCCACCATGTCTTAATACACTTGTTTTAATTGGACGCGCTCGTGTTTCTACACAAATAACCTCTTGGGCTCGATTATTATTACCAACGTATAGTGTTTGTCACGTAGCATGTTCCTTCTGAGGTGTCAAAAGTCTTTCAACGCGGCTAGTGAAGCATGCAATAAAAAATGTCACTAAGTTCATATTCTTGTCACTGACTGTATCAAATCCAGGTGTATTATTTATAATAGAAAACGGATAAATAATAAATATTAAAAATATTTAAATTAAGTGGTAGGCCAATCAAATAAATAAAATTTTATAAGTGTTCTGTTATTTATTGTCTTGACTGGCTGCCATGACTGCTGCCATAGCGAATAAAATTAATGTTTTTTATTTCTGACAATTTTACTTTATTGTTTAATATTAAAATAAAGGTAAAGTATATACCTATATATATATATATAAATAATTAAAAAAATGTATAAATAAATAATTAATTCATACTAAAGAGAATGTTTGGTCTGACGGATCTCAAGGGTTACTGGAAGCGCAAAAAAAAGTTCGTTGAATTTACTAGAGGTGATAATTTGAGGTTTAATTATAGTAGTTGTGTACACACACATACTGTGGTCAGTCAAGCGAACGATAGAACAGGGGTCAGGGGTCATATATACTATCGAAACGGTTAAGTTTTACGTGGAACTAAAATGAATTTACTAAAGCCTAAAATTTGTTTTACAGATTATATATTGCATATAAATAACAGTTATGACTGTCAGTCAGTTAGTTGCTAGAACAAGGCTGGTCAGTCAGCCCTTACGTATGTACAAAAAATTAATAAGATTCAGTAAAGATTGCCGTGGTATGAATAAATGAATTTATTAAAGCTGAAAATTGATATACAGCTTGTTTATTGTCTAGATATAACAGTTATGACTGTCAGTCAAAATATTGAGACAAGATAATATGTAATATTTGTCTGCTATAAATGGATTTTCCAAACTTATTTGGTTTTTTCTGATTCCTCAATAAATCGAACCTCGAATGTAAACTAAAAGACTAAAAAAAATCATAGGATATGTTTTGCATACAATAAATACCCCGTGATTGATAACTGAATTTCTTTCTGTACACCTTGGATCAATACAATCGTACCTATTTTTATCATTTGAGCACCCTGCTGTGCCTATCTCCCGATAGATATTTGTTAATGAAATCCTGTAGGAATACTCAAATTTACCATTTTTAAACGAAAGATGTGAAGAAAGGACTACTCGAATTGGAATCGAACCAATTTTTTCTAGTATTCTACGACAACTGGAGCTATCGAAAGGTTTAATGGTTGAGCATTCTATAACTTGGTGTCATACACCTTATTTTAAAAAAGTCGCTACAAAGTTATAGCCAACGGATGTGACTTGCGTTTAATTGCTTTCATTTTGAGTAACACATGAATAATAAAAATATTTCAAAATTTAAGACATTAATGGTTATGATTAGCAAAAAACGCATGAACTTTCCTATGCAAATTTAACACCCGTTCAATCAGAATGCATTTTCATGCAATGCATTTTCTAAAACAAGATTATCAATGCATGGGGATGCAGAGAAAGTGTCCGCGCGGAGTGATAAAAATTCTTTAAGTTTCATCAGGAATGAACGATTAGGATTTGCTCGCAAAGCATTAGGTACGGTTAGGTAAGAGTGGCAGTCCTGGGTTGGGACACACTTAGACCATAGGGTCCATTGTGATACCGAAGAAGGTTTGGCCCATCCCCGGCCACTACTCCATGAATCATTTGGAACTGTTTAAGAACAGCAGGAGAACTTTGACGTCGACGGACTTTAGGTTGGAGAAATCGTCATAGAGAGGCTGGCTCAAGTAAGTCCATCTCCCCATGACAAGAGCTAGGCAGTGACAGAGAAGATGAGACATTGCCTCTTCCTCCTCACCACCATGACAGCTCCTGCAGTAGTCGTGATACGCTGTCAGGCCCAGGTGTGCAGCATGCCTGCCGCCCAACCAGTATCCTGTAATAGCCGTAACAACTTTCCTAACAATAGCTCTTGGTGATATAAGATCTTCGGAACGCCTACGATTGTACTCAGATCATATCTGTCTTGTAGTACCACAGGTACGTTCCTCCCTCCATCTAAGATTTGCCTTTTTTAAGATATCCTCTTCGAGGAGCAACTTGCAGTCGCAAAGCATTAGTATGATCACATTATTTTGAATCGATTTGTACTTAGAAATGTATGATTTAAGCCGACAATATTCATTTAAATGTAAACAATAAATATTGCATGTTTCCAACTTTTTATCCACTGTTGATGAATTTATTAAAAATGTTTTCTTTTTTTTCTATGTATGTACAACATGTTTTTGTTTGTTCGGTGTTTTTTCTACCTCGAATAGTTTCGATTTAAAAAAACAAAAAAAAAAAAAAAAAAACTAAATACAACACATAGTTTTATTTTATATAGAAAAAGACACTGCAAACTACAAACTAGTTTAGATAGATATATAAACATGTTCTTTTGTTATAGAAAATATCGAGTGAATAAAATGTAATAATGTACAAAAGCTCATAAGCAGCAGGCTAGTATCACTATGGTCATATTTTCCTTTTTATGGCTGAAATTGTGTCTTTAGAGTTGTTTTCTTGCGATGGGAATAGCGTCCCAAAATTCTAAAATTTTGTATTCTAATTAAGAACAAACTTGGAGAGCATTGGAGAACTTATGTAACTCAGTTAATTGTTAATTGAGTTAATTGTTGAAATACCATATATAGACAGTATTGATTCCGTAATCGTTTGTATTTTGACGTCATGTAAGTAAGAAACGATAGTCACTCTTACATATAGCCACACATACATAACTTTTATTATCATATAATACATACTATATAATATGTACTTAATTTTCGCTCTCGCAGGTAAGCAATGATGCTTACATAAACATGTTTCAAACCAGAACATTTTTTTCCTTTAAACTTGTATTCTATCTCAAATAGTTTACAAAGTCTGAATTGACCAAGGTTGATCATTTGCGAAATTGACCTCACTTTTTACGTCTTGAGCACGTAATTTGAGCTGGTTATCGTCTGTCGTTTTTGATTATATCAAAGTTTTGTTCGTTTTATCAATATTTTTCAACGTTATAAACTATACTTAATATACTATGATGAATTTCATGTATAAATGGTAAAAAAGTACTTTCAGAAATTTTCAATAAAATAACTTTTCTTTGACGTAGGTAGGTACTTGTTATCACTCAAAAAAAAACCAGAAACTCCAACCAATTTTTAAGACTCTTTTATAGGTTTTTGAGAAAATAGAAACTTAAGTTTTGCCGCAATTTATACCCTCGCGGGAATCAAAATACTACGAAAAATGATTTAAACAAAAGTTTAAGAAAAATTTTTTAGCAATTTAATTTTTTGTTCTGTATTTTACGGTTTAAAAGATGAATACCACGAACCAATTGAGCTATATTTCTCGTTTATGGACTCACGTTTAAGAAGTCGCTATTTACTTCCTGAACATCCTATAAAAATTTCAACTCGGCACGTCTTTTCGTTTTTGAGATATCATACTCACAGACAAACGGAGATGGACTAAAATTTTGTCCTTACCATCAATATTTCTAAGCGTTATATGTTTGAGATTAAATTAAATATACCTTGATATATTTCATATATATAGGGTATAAAAATAAATTACATAACCATGAAGTTTGAATGTGTTAAATAGATTATACCAAAGATGAGGGTAGTTTCACGCTTGCTAAACTAGACCGAAGGAATATAATTTACTTCTTGCTTCGGCTATGAATATTTTATGATGAAATATAATAATTTTTATATAAATTCATGTAGGTATTAAAAAATGCAAATCGTTCGCTCACAAAAACACAACCATAACTTTATTCGCGTAAAAATACCCAGTTCGTCAATATAAATATAAAGTTAATGCAGTTTTGTGCAAGGAGTCTGTTTCCCGTTTACTTATCACTTATTGCACTAAAGTAATTTGTAAAGAGATGTTAGTCTAGTTAGCATGGCAACAATAATAGGGAATATTCATGTATATTCCCTGTTATTATATTTTACATTTTTAATTCATTGTTTACACCGTTATAATAAAGTAAAAAATATAAATACTGCTTAAAAATGCTGTATTTAAGTGTAAAAAAAGTATTTAAAATAGAGAATAATTTTGAGATGATTAAACGCAGTCTTTTCACCTGCCAATTAGTGACAGTTCAATGTATAATTTACACTTTAAAAAAATGAATTTACAACACAGAACTTACACTCGTTATCATTAAGTTTTCTAATAAAAAGTCGTAGAAAAATATAACTCAATGTAATACCATACAAAATATAAGTAATTAATACCATACAGTATGTCAACGAATTTGACAAGCCAATATTATGACGTCATATCCGTTTTAAAATTTGAATCTCCGTTTTAGAAATTTTGAATTTCTCTCACTGAATTTGCACTTTTATTAATTAATTTTAAGTAATTAAAGAGATAATAATTACTAAAATAACGGTTTAGTTAAAATGTCCAGCCAATAAAGTTACGGGAAACAAATTTTGGAATTAAATTTAAATTTCATGAATTTTCGCTCAAACTCAAAGAATATGTGATTAAAATTTCAGCTTAGGTATTCATGCAAATTTTTAAGAAAAATATCATTGAAAATCGATATAAAATACATTGCTCGTTTATGAAGAAATCAAAAAAACGACATATTTGGAAAGTTTCTGTTAAGTTTCACTTGGAACGATTGAAAAGAAATTTAAAAAAAAAACTTTTTAATAGAAAGTAAACATATTAGCAATGACATAGAAAAGAAAAAAGGCAGGTGCCTCCATCCATATAAAGAATGTTAGAGCAGGGCAGATTTAGGTGTGAAATAATTTTTATCTTATTTTCTACTTTGATGATGAATTTTAGTATATCTTTATGAATGTAGACGAAAAATAAGAATACTATTTTTCGATACCTGCATTGGTTTACCAAATATTATTTGTGAAGGAATCGATCAATATGGCCAATTAATTATACCATGCTTAAATATTTTACAAACTCCTTTTACCGTGGATTTAAAAATAGGAAAAACTGTCTCAATATCCATAATAAGGTTTTTTTTTTGTACCTTTAAACTAAAGTTTACACAGATGTAGTGATGGGAAACGAATCATAAAACTCAAATTAGATAGATGATAGAAATTTTATGCTTACTTAATGGCTTTCAATTTTATGGGAATAGGTAAAAATACTATTAAATAGATACATCATGAAAAATTTATGCACTTTACCATAAATAATAGTAAAATGTTTTTACGTAAACATACATACAAACGAATCTAGAAAGTATTGTACCTTGGATAACAATCATAGTATGTGGTGTTTTAAGGTTTAAGGTAGTACGAGCGCCGAGGCAAGTTTAGACTTGTGGTTGAAACTATACCTACCTTATTTTCAACTTTGATGATGAATTTCGATATAACTTCATGAATGTAGACGAAAAATAAGAATAAAATTTTTCAATATCTGCCTTGGTTTTCAAAATATCGAACGCCACCGTATGACTAATGACATAATACGTTACTCACCAAAAAGCAGAGACTAATGTAGAATGTGATCTAAAACGCAACACATAATAGTTCAACTTATAAACTTATAAAAAGTAGGAACCAAATTTTTTACTTTTTGTACTATATTATTTCTATTTTACTTGAAAAAAAAAAAAAAAAAAAAACGTTGGCAATACCGTGTTAGCGCATAAATAGCAATCAATATCTTTCAAAAAAAGCGGCAAGTAATTATCTTCAAGGTACAACACTTAGCCCTCTATATTTCGTCCTACGTATGTCATAATTTATATTTTAAGACTTTTATCTCGCAGCACTCGTTTTCACCCCTTCTTCACATTTACTTCGACAACAACTCTATCAACAACTTAATTTGAGTTTAGAGGGGACGATATCTGGAAATCTAAAAAATTGAAAAGTAGTTTTATCAGGTAACGGGATGTTTTACGTTGTGATGTCAGTTAAGGGTATACGAGCGGCAGGGCGCTTTTGGATTAGGGCATGATTTTTTAACGAAGTCTAACTCAGTTCTAAATATTTTAAGGGGTGGGTGTCCCTAAAATGTCTGAAAATAAGGTACAAATAATTTCAACCAAAAATATAAAATTATTTTGACGCTCGTACTACCTTTAGGTACATCAAAGAAAGAAATTTGGTATATATTACATGTGCCAAATACCAAATTATTGCTGATACTAAAATTATGGTTTCAGTGTAACCTTTTACACCCAAGATTATGGATCGTTTATCCTGGTACACCCGGTACATTCTTTATCTAAGACGGTTCTTCACTCTGAATCCTCTACTACCTTAAAAGTATATTTGTATTGTTCTCCCCCTTCCGGTTTCAATCGTGAGTGTCATCTTAGCATTATGCACTCTGATGAAAACAAAAAACTATTCCCTTCATATTTTTTTTTGAAGAATATTATTATCATATATTCATAACTTGTCTATCTTTTCATGAGTCACGCTTCATGTCAATGGGTGAAAATTTAAATCTAACGCTTTTTTTTTCTAGCTATGAGGATACTTTTATATTCGAGACGTTAGTAAGGCATGAAATTGATTCCAATATTATGGATTTAATCGTTTGAATTTAAAAAAACATTAGATAAATTTTTGCTTCCATTCTTTGCTTCTTGATTTCCAATTTAGTAATTTTAAAAAAAAAATTGTGAAAACTTATCAAAAAATCTTATACTAACCAGGACCGTAACGAGGGTAAGTACATCCGCCGGTGGCTAGTTATATATATCGGGAGGAGCTGTAACGATTTTGATGAAAATTTGCTTGTGTTATCAAACAAATCAAATTTTTGACTTTATGACGTTATCAGAATCCAAAAAATTTAATTTTGCTGTATCAAAATTCAAAATTTATCCAATTTTGATACACCAAATATGTAATTATACTAAATTTGGGTCATACTTTCCAAATTTGTGATCAAAATTTACCTAGCTTTATTAAGTTTCATGAATGTGGAGACCTGGTGCCAGAATTAAGCACATTTAAGATAGCTAGCGAAAATCTGATATCAAAGCTGAAAAGAATGACTGAAAATTAGTAGGTTTCAAAAAAAATTCCCATAATATCGGATTAAATTTGCCTGTGTTATCAAAAAAATCGAATTTTTGAACTTTATGACGTCATCAGAATCCAAAAAATTTCATTTTGCTCTATCACGTTCAAATTTTATACAATTTTGATAAATCAAGTATGTAATCCTCCAAATTATGATCAAAATTTTCCTAGCTCTATTAGACTTTAAGAATGAGGAAGCCTCGTCCCGGAATTAAGTACATAAGTGATAGAATGACGCAAAATTCACAAGTTCACTAGTGACTTTTTTAAAAGTTGATTTTATACTTGTGGGTAGTACACATTTTAAAAATAATCTACTGTAGTGCAACTTTCTCATAAATTGACAGTGAACCATTCAGACTTCCATACCCAACCTTGACAAAAAATGTATGAAAAATATTAATAAACATTTACACTAAATAATAAACTTATTTACATACAATTGGATTAAAATTGCATACATAAAATAAAATATGAGATTTGAGACAATCAATATCTGTAGTGTACATACATAGAAAAAAAATTATGACTGCACTCTCAAAATGCATGAATCAGCATTAAATACTAATGTAAAACTATACATTTTCTAGGTAAAGAATAATAATATAGCATTAATGTTTGGTATTAGGTAAATATATCATCATGTACAACTACAGAGTGCACTGTAACAGGAAGTACTAGTGGTAAGGAATATGTTCTTGATTCAAGAATATATATTCTTCACATGAAGTGTTCAAGGAAAGAACGTTCTAAGTTACACCGTCATTGAAAATAAAATTTTCTTTTCTTTTGACAATAAAATCAAGTTTGAAAACTACAACCCCGACAATTATAGAATCGCGCTCTTAAAAGTATGAAAACAAGAATTCATTTTAATCTGAAATTGTTATGATAAGTAAAATTGTCTTTACAGTCGACGGACCTCTTTTCGGTCCTCTGCAAAAAAGACTGTTTAATCTTAAAGGTCCCCCGACTGAAATGACAAGTTTACTTCTGATAACAATTTCAGATGAAAATAATTTCTTTCATACATTTAAGAGCGCAATTCTATAATTGTCGGGGTTTTAGTTTTCGAGCTTTATTTTATTTAAACCTTTTTGGGTTTAAAATTACGTAAGAAAGTATAGCAACATATATATATTTGAAAAGTGCAATCATAGCTTTATGTCCTTTAGAGTGCGCTGTATTAAATTTAATGATGCGGTACATAACCAGCGTATAACCAGCGGACGATCAAGATGCTTCTAACGATACCTCATTTGTCAAATTGTGATGCGTAGTTTAGAAGGTCGGAGGGAACAGAGATATATATTTTTGAAAAGTGCTAATTACGCCCTTTATTTGATACCAAACACGCTATAATTGAGTCGAAATTTGTTTTTCGATCATAACTTTATTTCTTCTAGACAACGCCATATTAAATTTAATGTGATGCCGCATAGCCTATAATCAGTGGACGATCAAGACGCTAGGTGATTTTTTGGCCAAAATTTTGTTTGTAGCATTAATATTTTTAAGAGCTACGCATAATATAAGTGATAACAGAAGCAATAATTTCGGGTGAAATTTTGGTGGAATTTAATTCATTGTCGAAAAAGCGTTTCACATACAAGTGGTTGGATTTGAATGAAGAATAATTTTTTTATTCATTTTTAATTTTAAAACTAGTGCATTAATCTTTTTTTTCTAAAAAATTTAGTTTTTTAGTTCTTCTATTATTCCAGTACTTTTCTAACATCTCGTATACTTATTAGGTTTACTAGGAGATGTTGTCATATAGGTACACACCACCATCTTCTTGGGTTAAAGTAGTAAGTAAGTATTATGATCATCAACACCTTAGAGACTTAACACCATCATATTTTATGCAGAGAAAATGTGTTAAAAATAAGACAACTCATAAATTATAAAAACATACCTATATTCTATATCTCTATGTATTATAAATGCGAATGTAAGCATGTTTGCTTTTTTGTTTGTTTGTTTGTTACGTTTTCACGCTAAAACTAGCGAATGATTTTTAATGAAACTGTACAGCAATATAGCTCATACATATAAATAACACATGAGATATAATTTATAAAGATATATTCATAATAAAAAAAAATATAAAAATTAATTAAATTTGATATTACCATAAATTACAGAATTCTGTAAAAGTAGTCATTTTCATTACCATAAATTACAGATTTCTGTAAAAATAGTCAATAAAAAATATTTCGTGGCCATCTTTTCTGATATACTCAATGAATAATTGCTCATACATATAAATAGCACATGAGATATAATTTATAAAGATATATTCATAATAAAAAAAAATATAAAAATTAATTAAATTTGATATTACCATAAATTACAGAATTCTGTAAAAGTAGTCATTTTCATTACCATAAATTACAGATTTCTGTAAAAATAGTCAATATAAAATATTTCGTGACCATCTTTTCTGATATACTCAATGAATAATTGCGACTATTGTACATTTAAAAAAATAGAAAACCATACATATATTTTACCTGTGTAAACCAATGTTTAGCATTATATCGAGTGTTATAGAAAGGGGATAAGCGAGAGCAATATAATCAATCTTTACTTTTAAACCCAGGGAAACGGGTGAGTATCAATCTAGTGTATTTATAATTACATTGATTATCCAATGTGTGATATTTGATGTACTCCTTGACGTTTAAAAAATACTTATGAATAATCATTAATGAAGGCATATTTTTCAAGAAACCAGCATTTATCCACCCTCTTCGCTGGGCAATTACTTTAAAAACGATAATAAGTAAAAACAAAAAATTTACTGACTTAATTGTCGAAATACTATGTAAGGTCAGTGTTGATTACATTATCACATTACATACATATACATACATGTCACACATACATAACTGGTATTCCCAAATAATATATACTATACAATTTGCAACTAATTTGAGCCTTCACGGGTAAACAGTCATGTTTACGAAAACATGTTTCAAATAAAAGCTGTTTATTTTTATATAAGAAACATTTTTTACATTTTAACTTTTGTTACATCTCTAACGGTTTACAAGATGGGTCTCTTTCCATTTCCGAGTTATCGTGTTGTCAGACGGGCAGACGGACAAACAACAAAAAATGGACTAATAAGGAGATTTTATAACCACCTATACCAAAATTTTTTTGCTAGCATCAATAGTTTTAACCGTTACAAAATTGAGACTAAACTTAGTATATCTTGATATATATTAAATATATACATGGTATAACAAAGATTATCCCGTTATAATCTTCACTTCTTCCATTGCTCTCATTTATTCCAACCTCTTTCTCCACAATTTCCAGAGTTTTTTTGTACGGGACCTTAATGATAATAAAACACAGCCCATGCTATTCGTAGGTAATTTAGCTTTCAATAGTTGAAATAATTTTTAAAATCGGTCCAGTAGTTTTCGAGTTTATCCATTATAATGACTTTTATACTCAAATATTTGAAATCTTGAGTTACGTCATTTCGATTTTCGTAGAGATTTTTAATTTAAAAATAAAATATAAAACAGCTCATTTACTCACTGGAGTTTTTGACTCGATACACATCCAAAAAAACTGAAAGTAAAGACGATACTTTTATTTAAATAAATTTTTTTTTACTTTTTGTAATAATTAATTAGCTGCCACACCATTTGAACAAACTAATTTACATGATTTGTTAAATATTATGTAAATTTTCTCGCCTGAAAATCGGTTGATATGTTCGAATAAAAACAGTATTACAATTGATGTATTTGTGTGTATTATGTAAAAGCAAATTAAACGAGATCTTTTAGTAACACATTTTAACAACGGTGCATGTGTTAATATGGTCTATTTATAACATTTCTTAAATGGCCTCTGAAAATTGATATTAAATATTTGTAGAAATAGGGAATATTCATGTATTTTTTTATATTTTTATCTCATTGTTTACACCATTATAAAAAAGTAAATATATAAATCCTGTAGTTAAAAAAATTCTGTAGTTAAGTATAAAAAAAATTTTTAAATACAGTATAGTTTTGAGATATTTAAACGCAGCCTTTTGGCGCTCTCTGTTGATGACGTATAAGTATGTGATTTGTCAATTGGTGACAGTTCAATGTATAATTTACACTTTAGAAACATGTATTTACAACACAGAATTTACACTCGTTATTATTAAGTTTTCTAATAAAAAGTCGTAGCATAATATAACTCAATGTAATACCATACAAATTATAAGTAATTAATATCATACAGTATGTCAACGAATTTGACAAGCCAATACTATGTTGTCAAGTTCATTTAAAAATTTGAATTTCCATTTTAGAAATTTTGAATTTCTCTCACTGAATTTAAACTTTTACTAATTAAGTTTAAGTAATTAAAAAGATATTTATTTAGATATTTACTAAAATAATGGTTTAGTTGAAATGTCCAGCCAATAAAGTTACGGAAAAAAAATATTTGAACCAAATTAAAATTTCATCAATACTCCCTATTATAAAGTAAGTTTTTATGGACGTATAAAACAAAAAAGGAATGTGTCACTGTGTGTCATTGATATTGTATGTATACGACTTCAAGTGATGAGTCTGACCGGCTTGGTTCATGTGTGGACATACAATCCCTCTTTGTTTTATACATAAGAACGTCCGTAAAAACTATTCTTACTTCATATAATATAAATGCATAACGCTATGGTTTATATTATTTTGCCCGCAAAAAAATAATTAGTTATTTCATGTCTGAGATTGAAATCTTTATCATATTTCCGTAGCTTATAATGTTCAAAAAAAATAAAACATTCCTAACAATAAAACCTGAAACCTCAATGCACTGGGTAAAGTGAGGATTTTGAATCTCTGTAAAACATAAATCTTTCATTTTCTACCATAAAAAAATTAAGTAAATTGTCTTTTCAAGTGAATTATAAATTGTAGTTTTTACTATCTGTATCTGTAAGTTTATAGTACGTCATATTTCCTAAACCAAAATTGAAATAAACGTATAAAAGATTTGAAATTATTTTAAAAATATTAAGACATATTTAAAATAAGCATTTAATCTAGCACCCATTTATACATAGAGATAAATTTACATACAGTAAACGGTTGGGCAGAGAAATAAGTGATTTTGAAAAGGTTGTTAACAAATACCATCCACTCAAATTGGTACAATTATTCTATAACTATTTTAAAACACATAAAAAGCATTTAAGAAATTTTATAAAATTTAATTGAGTTTTGAAATAATTTTAAGTCCAACGAGAATTATTTTTTACTTTTTAGTGCATATTAATTTGTTTTAGAATAGTTTTTTTTTAAGTCTGCTTTTTTTTATTAAAAGTTTTTTATTTCTAGTAAATTTGAAGTACACTAACTAATTTTTCTTCAAAAAAATTTATCATGCGTGATATTTAATTATTCGTCTATTTGTCGCGCACATACTGCAAATGCAAATTTAAGGCTTATATGATTGAAAATGAGAAATTGAAATGAGACTACTTGGGAAGCACCAGCTTTCAAATATACAAAAAATCATCAAAATCGATGCATCCAGGCATTAAAAAAACAGTCGAATTGGAAACCTCCTTCTCTTTTTACTTTTTGTTGTTGTTTACATTTAATCATGCACACGATATTTACATCATGGTCTATTCGACTAATTTTGATATATAATATGTTACACATTCGTAAACTAAATATTGACAAATATCTTGTCTAGTAATCTTCATTAAAGAGAATTGAAAAAAATACACTCGAACCAGGACTCGAACCCGGACTTCTTGGATTCATGTCAAGCGCCCTACCAATTAGGCTATTCGAGTTATAGACACGAATGCAATTTTTTCAACTCAATGAATTTTTTTAATTTGTTTATCCACTTATTTATTATTATTACTTATTGTTGTTGTTTACATTTAATCCTTCTCTTTTGTTTAAAGTCGATTAAAAAAAGTTGCTTAGAAAAAATTGGTATGTTTTTATTTAAGTCTTTTCAAAATCGCTAAAAACTCTGCCCAACCTTTTAAAATACAACATATAGATAACTGGTTGGTTATGTTAAATACTGAATAGATGAAATTCATCAGGAGTTTACTAGACTACTGTGTACCAACCTACAGTATGTAGGTAGTTTAGAACACTACCCCAGATATTTACTATTCTATAGTTTACGCTTTTCTAAAAGTAGGTGTATATAAAATAATGCATCATTGTAGTATAATATAGTTTGATGTTATTCATTGAACTGAAAGCAAATTATTATATTCATCTCAAAAAACGAAATCAGAAATTTCTTTCTTAATCCCCGAACAGAAAAAAAGGAATGTTGTGTGTCTGACTGTCCGTCTTTGGAATCGTAAGATTCGTGATGATTCACAAAATCGGATTGTCCTAAGAGCCTTCTCCAAGCTGAATTTATTTTGAAGTGTTCATAGATACGTTTTTAAGGGTTTCGTACCCGAAAAATTGCTCGGGTTAATACTTAATGTATATGTAAGGTGGTATAATTTCTTAACGTGGACCCTATTGAACTGTCCCCTAGAAGTAACATTCCCCACAGCATGTTTGATGGTATACATACAACAAAGTGTTGGATTCTCATTTACTGAGTGAGGACTGACTGATTCCACCTGTCCTATACTGATTTCAAAATGTAACCCAGATAATTCATACAGTTGTGAAATGTTATATGGATGTATAATAGCAAAGATATATATATACTATCTGTTACCCGTCCAGTTTTCTGGGCAGTTCTCTATTAAGGCAGAGATAGAACAACTAACCCGATCATCTAATTAAAAATAAGTCATCAACCTCGGAATCTAAAGGAATAAGATAGATTTTTATAAAATCTTTTGTCACAAGAAATCACGCGTGCGTTTCCTTAGATATTCAACGTTAAAGGTCTCGAAAATCAGTTTTTTGTGAATAACTCATTTCTTTTGCCTTCGATCGTATTAAAATTTATTATAAAAGTTGTAGAAGAATTTTCTACAAATTTTGCCTGAAATTTTTTTTTATACGTTGAAGCGCAGAATTAGAGGGCAGTCAATATTTTGAAATAGAGGGCGCAGAAGATGGTGAGCTCAGCTTAACGTCCTTCAGTATTGAGTCACTATTTGTAAATATTGACCCAGCAAATTTGCTCTTTTAGAAAACAAAGTGGTCTATGTTCTGTCCTAGGTTTCAAAGTTTCCCTATACAGACAGACAGAAAAACATAGTTACTTTCACATTTATAATATCAGTAAGGAGACTAAAATAGTAATATTTGGTTTGACTAGTATGTACTATATTGCTATTTGTACACATCAAAACTGGGCAAATAGTTCTATCATAGTTATAGAATTATTCCTAGATTGAAGATTAACGGCTTTATCTACAAACGTTAAAGATACACAAATTTGAATAGAAATGGATATTAATTGTCAATCAGCTTGCTAATATCATAAATACAGGAATAAATTTAGACTTTCTAGCCAATGATACCACAGACTGTTGGAAATATATATCCAAAGATATTTCGATGTATGTGAATTTTAGGACATATTTAATTACTGCTTAATAAATCATTTATACCTTTGCAGCAAAAAACAATACAACGAGTAAACGCATCAGTAAATAAGAATAAATTTGAAACTTACCTCTTTTTTCTTTTAAAAAAAGTTTTGAATATCCATCCGATTGCAATGGCCGCACTTAGAGTCTTAGAATATATAAGAGTAACATATCTTCATTTTTTAACCGGAAAATCAGCTGTTGTTGAGCCCAGAAGGGCAACTATAACAGCTGTAGCTTACATGCCGGAAAAAATTTTAATTTTTTTAGTGAAAAGTATCGCGAATTGTGAAGTGTACATTTTGTGACTCTCAATAGCGAAAATATTCATGTGTTTTGTTTATATTTTTAAGTCATTGTTTACGCCGTTATAATCTATTAAAAAAATTTAAATACTGTTTAATAATGCTGTAATTAAGTGTAAAAAAAAAATTTTAAATAGAGAATAATTTTGAGATGATTAAACGCAGTCTTTTGGCGCTCTTTGTCGATGACGTATTAATATGTGACCTGTAAATTGATGACAGTTCAATGTAAAATTTATACTTTAAAAAAATGAATTTACAACACAGAATTTAAACACGTTATTATTAAGTTTTCTATTAAAAAGCTGTAGAATAATATAACTCAATGTAATACCATACAAAGTAATTAATACGATAGAGTATGTCAACAAATTTGACAAGCCATATGCTACAACGTCACTCCTGTTTTTAAATTTGAATTTTCTTTGAAATTTGAATTTCTCTCACTGAATTTGTACTTTTATTAATTAATTTTTTAGTGATTAAAAAGATATTAATTACTAAAATAATGGTTTAGTTGAAATGTCCAGCCATTAAAGTTACGGGAAAAAAATATTTGAAACAAATTTAAATTTCATGAATATTCCCTTTTTCCTGATTACTAACTCTTTCATTAAGCGCCCCGCTATGCTAATCCGCAGTACCTTCATATTTTATGGCACACACATAGACAGTTCTTCTCATCATCGGTAGAATCTAATATGTACTATATTTACACAGGGTGTCCCAAAATCTCCGAATCAAACAAAAACTAAGAAGTCTTGCACAATTCTTACACAACTTTGTTGTTGCTCGACCTGATGTTAACGATTTAGTCGACATTAATTATCTTTTTTTTAACTCGTCAGCACTCGCGTCAATCGTTTGATAGTCATTAGTCACGTGATGAGAGATTTGCTTAAGCGTTCTGTACATGCGTCAAATATCTCGCGCGTTAGATAAACTTGGTAAATCATATTCTCTAATAAATGATTTGTAATTTTTCACATTTTCATGATTTTTTATAGTAGGTACTTAAAAAAGTGTACCATGTACTTTTTTCAAAAAACTTCAAATTTGTCCATTATTTGACGTTAAATATTTCGAATTTCAATTATTCGGCAAGTATTGACTTTTCGAAATATACTTAAATGTCTTTTTCTGTTTAGAATTCATCCGATTACGATTGATTACCGTTGTCATTTTTACATGAATTTTTCCACCTCTGAGAAGGGGTAATTCGCACCCCCTGGGCAAGATCGCACAAATTTTTGATTTTAAACTTCTTTAAGTAAGCGGTAAACAATGCAGTCGGACAGTTTTTATAAAAATTCGTAGATAATCCCTGGATTCAGAGGTATAAATCTAAGAGCTCTCCACTATTACAAAACTTTTCAAATAAAATGCTCTCCAGGAAAATTCCTGTCCGTCCTGTATGTATGTATGAATGTATGTAAAGTTTTGATACAACGTATTTGGAACATGATAAAGCACTATAAACTTATTCAGTTGTTTGGTAAGTAACAGTATTCTCTCTATTCCATAATCGGTCATTTTAAATTACAGAAATATAACTATGGATGTAACTAACTGGAACTATAAAGTGTGACTGTAACTCTAGTAGTGGAATATATGTTTGTTTATATATACAGGAGAATATTGCTATAGTCGACCCTAAAAACTCACTTGTCAACTTTCGCTATCGAAAGAATTTGGGAAATACAAGCCAATACGCTAGACAAATTCTTCATTTAAATCGCAAGGCGCGATGCTTGAAGCTGCTTTTTGGTATGTTAGTTGCATCTCTTAAACGTTTGGAAGCCAAAAAAAAAAAAAAAATTGTGCTAAAAAACCTGCGAAATCAGGCTTTTTTCACGTATTATACAGTTACCACAACTTTTTTTGCAAAATGGAAATCTGCAATGCAAAACATAGCTTCACTCGCCCCTAAGGGATCGAAATAACATACCAAAAAACGCTATACACCGCCTTCAAACCACCATTGTTGACATACTGTATGGTATTAATTACTGATATTTTGTATGGTATTACATTGAGTTATATTATTCTACAGCTTTTTACTCGAAAATTAAATAATAACGTGTGTAAATTCTGTGTTGTAAATTCATTTTTTTACGGTGTAAATTATACGTTGAACTGTCATCAATTAACAGATCATATATTAATACGTAATCAGCAGAGAACGAAAAAAGACTGCGTTTAAACATCTCAAAATTATTATCTATTTTAAATATTGTTTTACACTTTATTACAGAATTTTTAAACAGTATTTATATTTTTTTTACTATGTTATAACGGTGTAAACAATGAATTAAAAATATATAAAAAATACACTATTATTACCTATTTAAGTTATCTAGG
Organism: Chrysoperla carnea; assembly: GCF_905475395.1. Taxonomy (NCBI): domain Eukaryota; kingdom Metazoa; phylum Arthropoda; class Insecta; order Neuroptera; family Chrysopidae; genus Chrysoperla; species Chrysoperla carnea. The sequence continues at coordinate 133,623,532 of NC_058337.1, forward strand.
CAACCTTCCTCTAATGAAATATATTCTATGATAGGTATAAAATATGGTCAGATGTTCTATCCATCTATCATAACAATTTTGTTACTTATAATTAAATTATAAATTATATTGTTTTTACGAAAATTAAATAAATGTTTAGAACTGCCGTATGGTATTTTGTTGAAAACAATGATTTATCTATGAAATTTTTAAGAGAGAAAATTTTATGTTTTCCATTGTGACGTCGAACGCAAATGAAGCATTTGCTACTTGTATACGTAAAAATATCGAAAGTTTTAAATGTATTTCGATTTACTCAATTGAAATAGTTTTCAATAAAGAGATACCGAGGTTTCCATATAGTGATACCAAATTAGCTTGTTAATTAACAATTTGTGAAGTTTCGACAAAAAAAACTGTGATATCTGAGATGAAACCCCAACATAAATTATTCATACTACTATTTGTTGAAGGGAAAACAATTGGCTAAGAAATTGTAAATGATAAAATTACCACCATCGAGTTCAATATGATTTTTACTAGAAGGGCTTTTCTTTGCTGAATTTGTAATTTTAAATTGTATCTGGGGCCAAATTAAATAATACAAATTATCGAACAATGGTAAAGTAGAGAACCTTAGTATTTGAGCATCAAATTTATTAGAAAAACAAGTGAAAACAAACAATTGACTGTGTTAATTATTGAAATACCATGTATAGACAGTGTTGATGACGCACGTTTGTTTTTTGACGATACGTAGGTAAAGAGAGATATCCACTTTTAGCCACACATTCATAACTGATATTCTCATACATAATACATTCTATAAAATTTGCATCTAATTTGTACCCTCGTGAGTAAATAGCGATGTTTACAAAAAAATGTTTCAAGCAAAAGTTGTTTACTATTTTATAAAGAACATTTTTTATCTTTAAGTTTTTGTTATATTCCTTACGGTTTACAAGATGGGTCCTACGGACCCAAGACCTAATCCTGAACACGCTGTTTAAATTAGTCCTTGATATATTTTTTCGTTTTGAGGTATCGTGATGACAGACTTACAGACAAGCGACAGACAGACAGACAACCTGAAATGTACTAATTAGGTGATTTTACGAACACCTATTAGACTGGTCAATCTAAATTTTTCGAGCCATAGTCAAGATACAGCAAACCAATACATGTAAAAAGTCGTAAATTTTCCATCCAAATTCAATGCACTATGTTTTTACACTTTTAAATTACGGGATGACATTCAAAATGGCTGCCAAAGTTGCTCGAAAACAGTTTTTTTAGGTTTTTTTTTTAAAAAATACGCTTTGTATAAAAAAAAGTTTCGAACAAAAAATGCGTAACTTTTAATTTCGAATCGATCTGGCCCAGTTAGATGTCAAAAAATTATAAAATAAAAAATTTATTGAAAAAAAACTGTTAAAAATTGCATTTTTTTGAAACGCCCATATCTCTTTGAAAAAAATATATTTTTAAACGACCCTTAGTGAAATGTTTGTCCTTAATATGCCCAAGAAGATCGTTTTTGCAAATTTGAAAAATATTGAAAAACTTGGGTAAAAATCGCTTTTATCGACCAAAAGCCATGTTTCTTTAAATTCCAATAGCTCATATACGCGTGCTTTTTTATAAACGTTTCTGTGTTTAAAATTTTCTTTAATAGTTGCCTGAATATGTGCGGATATTGCGCGTTTGATTAATTGATCGATAACATGCGAAATATCGGTCGAAAAATCAGTTGTGAAACATTTGGAAACACTATATTAATTATTCTTTCAATTTGTTTATGTAATATAATTGCTTCTAGATGATATTTTATACTATGAGTGAGGTTTTAGTTATGGATTGAGGCTTTTTTCTTCAAAAATTTGTTTGGGCAACTCGTAAAACTGTGCTAGAAGTTTTAAATTGTTTCCAAACTGCGAGCGAAATCGTTTTTTTTTTTACGGTCATCCGGATGATGCGAGAGTACTAAGTCAGTAGAACGTATGCATTGACAATTGAAAAAAACTCGCTCTTTAAACAGAATTTGACTGATAATAATACGCCCAAAAGAAAAACTTTTGTAATGTACATAAAATAGTGCATTGAATTCTACGGAAAATTTACGACTTTTTACATGTATTGGTTTGCTGTATCTCGGTTACTAAAATTTAACATTGTGCTCAGAATAGATAGACTAGACTATATACCAAAATTTTGGTTTTTCCACCAAAAACCGCAATTTTTTTTTAATTTATGGTACATTTTTTCATGAAATCACCCAGAATAATTATTAAAAAGCCAGCTTGTACGATAATTAATCAAAAAAAAAAAAAAGGAGCCACTATCGATCTATAATTTGGTGAGCTATACAATTATTTTGTGGTTTCCAAAACTAAATTTTACAATGAACATTGCTATTGAATTATATAGTACCCATGTATGTGTTATCTACACATACAAATATTAAATAATTCAAAACTTAAAAGTGGCTTTACAATCATGACAGGACATATCCAATGTTTTAAAATGTTTAATTATCATGGGGCGATACTTTAAAGTATTTCGATACCGTAAAAATGAAAATGATACATTTGAAATTTTATTTATCAATTAATCATCGTTTTATTGGTCTTTTGTGTCGTTTTATTGGTCTGTAAAATTCATGTCGGGTGTCTGTACGGTTTATGAGAAATTTACTATCAAAGTCAGTATGGTAAACACTGAGTTAGTTTTTCATTTTTGAGGAATATTGATAAAAGTTTTCTATGTAAATGGTAATCGTGATGACAGACGGACAGACGACAGACAGATGACCGACATAAGACAGACAGACAACCGGAAATGGACTAATTAGGTGATTATATGATCACCTATACCAAAATTTTGTTCATGGCATCAATATTATTAAGCGTTACAAACTTGGGACAAAACTTGGTATACCTTGGTATATTTCATATACATGATATAAAAAGTATTGCTTTTAATTAAGAATAATGCAATCACTGAGATTATACTATTTATACGGGGTATTTCAACAATTTAGATAGTCAATTGTTAAGTTAACTTGTTTTTTTGTTTTAATGTAGCAAAGCATATTTTTATTTTAGTTTTTCAATCGTAAAAAACGAAAAAAACAAAAAAAATTAAGTGTCTGTTTGTAATGTGAAAAAAAGAACAGATTTTTACTTAATGCATAAGAAGAGTATTTTTTTTACAATACGTATAAATTTTTATACCATAATATTTTAACATTCTTAACTAATGCCAAGACTATATATTTAAACGAGCAATTCTTGTATATATATATATATATATATATATATATATATATATATATATATATATATATATATATAGATATATATATATATATATATATATATATATATATATAGATATATATATATATATATATTTTATGAAAATGAGTATGCAGGGGATTTTTGGGGCGAAAAGTCGATCTAGCAAGGTTTCATTTTTAAAAACGTCGTTTTATCCGTCTTTTCATGAAAAACTGAAACCGGCAATGCAAATTATAACTCTTCCTGACATCTATTGGTGTATATCGTAGTTAATGAAATAAAATACATTACCGGGACATTCAAATTGGTATTTGTGTGGAGACATTTAAAACGGTCTTCTATTAGTGATAAAATTTGTGTCTTTTTAAGAATACCGAGCAAAGCTTGGTCATCCAGATATTCGATTATTATGTGAGGTTAGATACACTTAGTTATTTTTCTTATTATCAAAATTCCCTTCCCAATGGTGAAGTGCGTATTGGTCTTTTGTGTGTGCGAACTGAATCTCTGCGGAGATCAGTTCAATCTTCTTCAATCTCAACTGACTAAATCGCATTTTCCATAGACCTTCGAACGCCTCTAAAATCGATCCTGAAGTCATCGGGGTTGTTCTACGGGTGTCATTCGAACTTATTTGGAAAATGTTTCATATATTCCAAAGCGCTATGGAAGGCGAATTAGTGAAGTCAAGGTTAGCGTTTGTCGAACTGAATCTCTGCGGAGTTCAGTTCAATCATCGTCAATCTCAACTGACTAAATCACATTTTCCTTAGACCTTCGAACGCCTCTAAAAATTTCGTCAGATCGTCTGATGGGTAATCGGAAATCGATCCTGAAGTCATCGGGGTTGTTCTACGGGTATCAATCGAACTTATTTGGAAAATGTTTCATCTATTCCAAAGCGCTAGGGAAGGCGAATTAGTAAAGTCAAGGTAAGCAAAGACATTAACGCGTTATCGTTTGTTTTTAAAGTGCTTTGTCTAGCGAAGCGATTTAGTAACTTTTAATCTATGAAATAAATCTAAATATTGATATTTAAATACCCACACACTTATTAATAAATGAGTCCTCATCCTTTTTGATAATCATTACAACCCCGTTACTAGACCCCCACCCCATTAAAACACTATAGTGTTGTGTTAGTAGACGACGGTGATTGACATATTGCGTGATTTATGTTACCAAAAATAATAATAAATAAACATACACGATTGAACATTATTACCACAAAACCAAAAATGATATGAGAATGTTGTGAATGTCAACCATATACTTATGACTAGCTGATTCCCGCCCGCTTCGCTGGGCACATTCACCATTTGGATGTGAATCTATACTTCTTTTATTAACGAAATGTTTAATTTCGATTTTAAATTTTATTGTAAATTTTTCAAATTTTATATAGAACAAGTGAAAACAAACAATTGACTGAGTTAATTGTTGAAATACCATGTATAGTCAGTGTTGATTTCTTTATCACCTTACATATACCACATGTGACACATACATAACTGATAATCAAGTATAGTACATATTATGAAATTTCCGCCCTAATTGTCGCCCTCACGGGTAAACAGTGATGTTTATGAAAAAATGTTTCAAACAAAAGTTGTTTATTTTTTGATAAGGAACATTTTTTACATTTAAACTTTTGTTCTATCTCTAACGGTTTACAAGATGGGTCCTACGGACCCAAGATCCAATTGACCTATGATGCTCATTTACGAACTTGACCTCACTTTTTACGTCCTGAGTACGCTGTAAAAATTTCAACTCGATATATTTTTTCGTGTATCTTTCTTCTCACTTCATCAGTTACTATAGTGTATATGTTATACACAAACAAATAATACAATCTTATAAGTATGTTTGAAATATAAAATGTTGTTGCTATGCAAATAATTGATACTATGTGTTATATATAACATATCAATTATGTTCTGAACTAATTTGCGCTGTCACAGGTAAACAATAATCTTTACAAAAAAATGTTTCAAACAAAAGTTGTTTATTTTTTTGTAAGGAACATTTTTTAGATTTAAACTTTTATTCTATCTCTAACGGTTTACAAGATGGGTACTACGGACCCATGACCCAATTGACCCATGTTGCTCATTTACGAACTTGACCTCACTTTTTACGTCCTAAGCACGCTGTAAGGCTTGATTCAGCTTGATATCTCATTTCGTTTTTGAGTAATCGTGTCCACAGACGGACGGACGGACGGACGGACAACCGGAAATGGATTAATTAGGTGATTTTATGAACACCTATACCAATTTTTTTTTTTTTGTAGCATCAATATTTTTAGGCGTTACAAACTTGGGACTAAACTTATAATACTATGTATATTTCATATATACATGGTATAAAAATATAGTGCCAGTCAGTGAATACAAGTTTAGTCCCAAGTTTGTAACGCTTAGGTGTTCATAAAATCACCAAATTAATCCATTTCCGGCTGTCTGTCTGTCTGTCGTCTGTCCGTCTGTCATCACGATTACTCAAAAACGAAACGAGATATCAAGCTGAAATTTTTATAGCGTGCTGAGGACGTAAAAAGTGAGATCGAGTTCGTAAATGAGCAACAAAGGTCAATTAGGTCTTGGGTCCGAAGGACCCATCTTGTAAACCGTTAGATATAGAAAAAAAGTTTAAATGTAAAAAATGTTCCTTTTAAAAAAATAAACAACTTTTGTTTGAAATATTTTTTCGTAAACATCACTGTGAGAGCGGGAATTATGCTCAAATTTTATACCATATATTATATGGGAATTTCATGTATGTATGTGTAATGTGTTATAATAATCAACACTGTCTATACATGGTATTTCAACAATTAACTCAGTCAATTGTTTGTTTTCACTTTTTTCTCTTAATTTTAACATTTAATAACCCCAGATTCGCGTAAAAAGTCTTTCATGAATCAACCTACTCGTGTAATGTGTGAATCATTCTATACTTGACGTAAGTATATGATCTACATATAACGTGAATAAAGTTCATATGAATAAGAGTTTAATAATCCTCATTATCATTATAATGATTCATTTGTGAAAAGAACTAGAATCTTTCATAGTTTTTTTTTAATTTCAAACATATGTTACGATACTAATTTTTTACTTCAAAATGAGAGAAGGTATAATTAACTTTTCGATAGAAAATTATTGTTTTTCATCTCAAAAATCGAAAAAAAACAAGTGAAAATAAACCATTGGCAGAGTTAATTGTTGCAGTACCATTTATAGACAATTTTAATTACCTAATCGTTGGTTTCATTACGCCATATAAGTAAAAAAGATAGCCACTCTCAGATAGTCACATATATATACATACATGTTACACACACATAACTGATATTCCGATATAACACGTACTATATAATTTGTCACGAGTGATGTTAACGAAAAAAAGTTTCAAACAAAAGTTGTTAATTCTTTTATAAGGAACATTTTTTTTTTAACTTTTGTTCTAACTCTAACAAGATTTACAAGATGAGTTGTACAGACCCAAGATCCAATTGATCTATGTAGCTCATTGAAGAACTCGACCTCACTTTTTACGTTCTAAGCGAGCTATAAAAATTTCAGCTTGATATCTCCTTTCGTTTTTGAGTTATCGTGTTTACGGAGCGACAGACGGGTAGACTGACAAACGAAAATGGACCAATTAAGTGATTTTATGAACACCTAAATCAAATTATTTTTTGTAGAATCCTTATTTTTTTCGGTACAAACTTGGGACTAAACTTCTTATATCTTGATATCTTAATATATATATTTCTTGTGTGCGTGTGTATGTGACTGAACTCCTCCTAGACGGCTGGACCGATTTCGATGAAATTTTTTGTGTGAGTTCAAGGGGATTGGAGAATGGTTTAGATTTACCATTCGGTCCACTACAACTGTTTTTGAGGGCTCCGTACCAAAAAAATGAAATTTCATTAAATGGTGGGAGCGCATATAAATCATATCACATTATGTATACTATGTGTACTATGTATTTTTAATAGTATTCAGGTATTGTCAATTGCATTTATTAGAGCCATATGCGAGCGCAGCGAGCTCTACTATCAAAGGTCAGGCCAAAGGTCGAAGGTCAGGCCACTCCAATAAATAGGAGTTAAATTGGGGTTTAGCGGGATGGGTTTAGCGGACAGGCTAAACGTAGTATAGGTATTCATGAATTGGAGTTACGTTTTTACGGGACAACGTCCGTCGGGGCCGCTAGTATTTCCTATAAACATGGTATAAAACCTTTGCAATATCAAATTCTGAGGTATTAGGCTAGGCAAAAGTTGCTGTCCCGGTGTGAGACCATAAGATCCGTTGTGATACCAAAAATTTGGTTGACATATCTACAGCCACTACTCCTTGAACCATTTTTGGACATGTATAAGAACATCTAGAGTTCTTTGGCATCAATGAACTTCAAATCAAAGAGGTCGTCAAAGAAAGGCTGACTCAAATTAGTAAATCTCATGGCAACAGCTAGATATCGCTCCATACTCCTCCCCACTGTGGTTGATCCTGCAATAATCGTAATTCACTTATAGACTCATGTGTGCTCAGTGTTTTTGCCTTGCATGTTTTGAACACACGAAATTGAAAAGTTTTGAACAAACGCCATTAATTTACAATAAACGGACATGGTACGTCGACGCTACCAAAAATTGGCTCTTCTTTAACATTGCATCTAATCTAAGCGAAAGATTTAACCCTCTCTCTCAATTTGGCGAAGCTATCGAGATGAGCAAAGATTTAAGACCCGAAAAAGTAAGTTCTATGAAGGAGCCATTCCAAACGACAGTACTTAGACATTAACTTAACTTACATACCCTCAACCCTCTAGCTCGATTTAGAGGCACTGTGCAAAGGCACAAAACTTTAGGTTTTACGAAATCTATTATGAACTGATATGATATGATATGAATTTTTTCATAATCTTCTATTTACAGTTATATTTGCAATTCTATTTCCCGCGTCGCATTGCAAGCTAATAAATAAAAATTCATAAACCCTACTAATTTACTTAACCAGAATGTTCAAGGTTTGGCTTCTAAAGGTCTTACCCATTTCAACTTTTTTGTTTTGATTTTTTTTCTCTCTTTTTATGAATATCGTTTTACGGTGTAAGGATAGATTGGATAATATTACATACTGTGTTACATTTTTATAAAGAAACATAAGTTTCACAAATTATGCGCTTGTTAAAAATGTTCTAATTACTTTTGATTACATAAGCTTAGAATATTATAGTCCACAGACCCACACCTCAAAAAAATTACCATATGAACTAGCCATCAGAGTCTTACATAATTCTCGATATTGGGACGTTCTTTTCACAAGATTCGAAATAATTTTGATTTATTGATATCCCAATGGAATGACCAAATATGAAATAAGAATTCGTTTTGCTTGAAATTCAATAAAACCGGGGCATTGACCGACAATTTAAAAATTGCTTGTTTCTAAGTGATGGATAACAAACACTTTATAATGAAGAAAACGGAAAAAATGGTTTCGCTTTTGTTATTCGATTATCTTTCTGTTAGAATAAAAATGGATATTTTTCAACTTGAAGCTTGAGGCCATCAAAACGGATATTTTTCTTGAGGCGCAAGATCTGTTATCGAAAATTTTATGAAGTGTCTGCAGCAAGGATATAAAAAAAAAGTCTCTATACAGAGTCTCAACGGTGTTGTTATCATAAATTTTGAAGTCGTAGGCCTGTGGACTGTCACGATCATTTTGTCCGACATTCAACAAAGCAAAGGTGACAAGCAACGGATATATCGTTCTTTCTGAGTGCCAGATAAAATGAATATACAACTTTAAGCTTTCCACGCAATTAAATATTTTCCATGCTCGTAGATCAAGAAATCTCTACTTGGAAAATTCCTTAAAGTTTAAAACAGCTCAAAATTTTTCAAAATTATAACTCTTTCGAAGTGTCTGCCAAGCACCTATAAAGGGATATATATGAGAACTAGATATCCTCCAATCTCGACCACCAAAAAAAAAAAAAAAAAAATGGAGGACAACTTCTCACTAGACCGAAATTTAAAACAAAAATGTGAAAGGAATCAGTGCCTTACCGTCACAAGTATGTAGGAATATATTTTTTAATTATTTAAAATTAATTAATAAAAGTACAAGTAAAAGTCATTGAGAGACATTCAAAATTTCCAAGACGGAAATTCAAATTTTTAAGCGGACGTGACATCATAGTATTGGCTTGCCACATTTTTTGACATACTGTATGATATTAATTTCTAACATTTTGTATGGTATTACATTGCGATATATATTATTCAATGGCTTTTTATTAGAAATCTTAATTATAACGAGTGTAACTTCTTTGTTGTAAATTCATTTTTTTTAAATGTAAATTATACATTGAACTGTCACCACTTGATACATCATATACTTAAGCGCCATCAACAGAGAGAGCCAAAAGACTGCGTTTAAATATCTCAAAATTATACTGCATTTTAAAAATTTTTGACACTTAACTACAACATGTTTAAACAGTATTTATATTTTTTACTTTGTTTTAACGGTGTAAACAATGAAGTAAAATATGAACCAATAAAAACTTTACAAATATTAATTAAAAAACTGTGTTTTCTATCAAAGTTACTTCTTACGTTAATTTTGGGACAGTCTTTATATAAAAACTATCTAATGTTGATATGTTTTATTACTTGGAAGTCAATAATTTTTTTAATAATATTAAATCATCTTTAGGTTTTATTTTTGCGTTCGTCCAAAGGATAACAAAAATGCATTATGGATAGAAATTGAACGAGAGAGATAATTATATTTCACACATAAAATATACTGTGTAAAAAGAAATAAAAAATTTTCTAATAAAAAAAAAATTATAAAATGCTTTTGTGATTATTATAATAATATATGAAAAATCATAAGAAGAAAAAAATAAATAAAAAAATATATATTCATAAAAAGTTTAAAATATAAAGAGTGGTATAAAATTAACGCAAGAAATAATTTTTATGAGAAAACACTTGTTTTCAATTAATGCTTGAAAATTTTTCATTTGTTCATAAAATATTGGGTTTTGTATCGAATAGTATACCGAATAAAATTCAGGTAAGCACATCAGGTAAAACTTTAAGTATATTTAAGTACTTACAGTATTTATTTTTCGACCATTTTGCATAAATAACACTGAATTTTACTGATGCAGCTTTCAATTTTTTCTAAAATGGATGAATTGGGAGATGTGTCAATGAAGTTCAATCATATTTAGACAAAATTGTCGAAAAAAAATGTAGTAATGAGGACTGTCGACGGAACATTCTAGAGCTAAGTGTACTCCAATGTTCCTAAACTTCAGTGCTCGATTGAGAACCGTTGTTTTCAATGCGGTATATATGGAGCGTGACAATTTCGCAAATTTCTTTGATTTTTGTTCACCCAAGAAGTACCCGGCGTACCTATAGAAGTTTTCCTTCAGAAATGTATGTACCAGAGGGTCGATTCTTAAAAGAATGGGATCTGCACGGCAAGAAATGTATGATTTTTATTATATAATACTTTAATACTTTATATAATACTCTTTTGAGACCTTACAGTGTTGGAAATAACGCCCTAGTTATGCCATACTGACATTGTAATAAACGCCATGCATTTCTTACCGTGTATAGGAACGAAAATATGAAAAGCGAGTCTATGAGAATAGATCATTGTACATGCATAATTTTTTTCTATTTTCTATATTATCGCCTTTTCTAAAAATGACGAATGATCTTTAGAACATCCTAAGTGATTTCTGGAAGACCAAAAACTTCTTTCAGGTTGAAATAATATAGCCTTCTAGACGTTTTGTACTTATATGTATCTAAACCACGATACAACTCCGAAAATAATAGTTTCCTGATTTCCATCTAAAGTCGTTAAATAATCGAGGAATTGTCCAAATTTTCGAATTTCTAAGAACTGGATTCAAATATTTACAATTTCTTTATATACCCGGATACCAAATACGAAAGTGCCATTATTCTGTTTGGAGAAAAAACAATCGTTTCGGAAATATTCGCAGTAATATTCTTTTTTTCGAAAATTTCCTGTGAATAGAAAAAGGATAAAAGAGTGTTCAGAATTAGACGTTTTTTAATGTTGTACCTACCATTTGATTCTGCTTTTATAACTTGGACCATCCTGTAAATTATAATGGTTGATGCAGTTAAAGTTTTGAACCTCTTATTTAATGCGAACAGCGCGACACTGATGATAATAGTTAATGGGCATGGAATATGCAAGTAGAAAAGGAAGATCTTTTATACAGCACCATCTTCATTGCTTTCTTGTCGTCTATATACTTTTTTAAGTCTTAATTTTATTTTATTTCTTGGTTTTATTTTATAACTGAGTGTCATACTTAAAATATTTACTACCGTTATAATATAATATTATTTTTTACATTAGCGGCTGTTTTAGAACTATGTTCCTTATCGCACGTTTTAATTTGTTTGCTGGATGGAAGGTAAAACCAAAAAATGTGCAACAATTTAAAACGATCGGACCCCAAAATCCGACGATGTTCTACCTGGGAAAATATTAACTTTTAACTTTATTAATTAACTTTTTAATCGATTTAGCTAGCCATGATTTTTAAGAATATTTCGAAAATAATTTACAATCTGTCAACTAAATTTTTTTTGTACAAATGTACGCAAATATTGGGTTGACTAGTAAATCAAAATTATGTCTTTTTTAAACTAAGATGACAATTATTTCATAAAATATAGTGTCAATTTAGCTATAATATTATATTTTTTAACATTAAAACAAGTATTTGACTTCTTAAATTAATACATTAAATTTTCAGAATTGAAAATTCACAGATATACAAAGAGTATCGTGAGAGAAAAAATGAAAAAAAAATTCCCAATGCACAGAAACATTTACAAGAACCTAATAACACAAAACCTACAAAGTAGCGTACCACAAAACAAATATTTATAATTAATTACTCATACAGTAATTTGTATTTCAAATAATTTTTATCTTGTTGTATATTTTTCATTTTTTTGGAATTGTGTTTTTTTATAACAAGTCACTTTGAATATTTTAAAAAAATAGACAGAAGAAAAAAGCACAAAATGATCTTTACAAAATTGAACATGTGCATAATCCATCATTCAAACTAGTAGAAAAATCATAGCAAATCTGATTAAAAAACAAGTGAAAACAAACAATTGACTGAGTTAATTGTTGAAATACCATGTATAAACAGTGTTGATGACGCAATTGTTTGTTTTTTGACGTCAAATAAATAACAAAAGATATCCACTTTTAAATATACACACACACAACTGATATTAATATATTAATACATACTATAAAATTTGCAACTAATTAACGCCAAACACAAGTTCTTTTTTATTAGGAACATTTTTTACATTTAAACTTTTGTTCTATCTCTAACGGTTTACAAGATGGGTCCTACGGACCCAAGACCCAATTGACCTATATTTCTCATTTACGAACTCGACCTCATTTTTTACCCCCTGAGTACGCTATAAAAATTTCAGCTTGATATCTCTTTTAATTTTTGAGTTATCGTGTTGGCAGACAGGCGGACAGACGGACAGACGGACTGACGGACAGACAACCGGAAATGGACTAATTAGGTGATTCTATGAACACCTATATCAAAAATTTTTTCGTAGCATCAATATTTTTAAGCGTTACAAACTTGGGACTAAACTTAATATACTATGTATATTTCATATATACATGGTGTAATTAGCCCTAAATTTATAATATACGAAGATATGATATAAAAATAGTTCCAACCGGGTGTCCCATGACAATTCTAGTTTTTGGCACTGTCCTTGTAACTTGGCACTGAAAGCACATCGACAATTGTTTAAAAAGAACTTAAATTTCAATGTAAAATTAGTTTAAAAGTTTGACTAAGTATTTTATTATATCATCATGATACCTACCTCTACACATTTGGAGACAGAGCGTGTTTAAAAACCATTCTAAAAATTAATATATGAATACACTCACTATTCAAATCATGTACAAGGCATCAATTTTAATATTTATATGACTACTAACTGTTATACAGTCGTTTCGCCCTTGTTTATCCCTCCTTTCGTTCACACTTTCCTAGGTTTTAATTTTTTGGTTCGGAACCCTATTTTTTTGTAAATATATCCCATGTTAATCTTTGATAATGTAGCTGTTTCTATAGATGAAAGATTTTTTTAAAAACGGGTGGCTCAAAAATAATTTCATACAAATTTTCATCCTCATTTTCACAACGTTAGGAGTCAAAGAAACCCATTTGCAAATTTTCACTGCCCTAGCTCGAGGAGTTGTGGTTGTGAGTTGAAATTTATAAGATGTTTCAGAAACACAATGAGAAAATGTTTGGAGGGAAATATAAAAATTAACTTTAACCTAAAAAAGGAGGTTCGTATTCGACTCTTAAGAGGAGCTCAAAAATGTCTATTGGACTTCAAGTTCATTGTTGAAACGAAGTTTTATGTCCATATTTTCATTTTCCTTAATTTCCTTCCGTTAACTGAGGCTAGGAAAAAATTCACAAATTAAGCTACAAAAAACAAAATTTTTTGTTTTGCATTTGTTTTTTCTTATGATTGAAAGAAATACTATGATACTCGAAATAAAATTGTTTATTAAAAAATATACAACTGATTTATATCTCGCTAAACATCGCCAGTAGCTATTGTAATATTGTAATATAAATTTTTAACTCTATAAAGAATGTCTGTAATATGTGTATACAAATAAATTTAGCTACTGACGATGATTGCATTAAAATCAAAATATCGATATTTAGCGAAATGTATGTATGTTGTAAATTTTTTAACTGCATTTTTTAAATAAAATTTTTTATATAAAAATTTATTTCGATTAGCGAGATATTTGTTTCAATAACTGTGGCCCAACTCGAAGTTAAAAAAAATTCATTCTTATTTATCTTTTGAAATTTCGAACTGTATTATTCTTAAAAGCATTGATTTTTCGTGTTATCCGCCAGCTTTAAATACGCATTAGCTTTCCGCTTCCTCGTTGTAAGATCAACCACTTACAAAATTTTTCAGAATAAAATCTTAAACATCCTGTAAAGGGACTCGCCACACGAATAAATTCTCTATCAACAAGAAATTATCTCGTATACATGAACAGAAAAAATTGAAGATATAAAAAATTGTTTATAATTTTTATCAATAAATTAAAGACATAAATTTATTTTTGTTTAATTCAAATGTCAAAGACATTACTTTTGTGGTTTTAACTTATTGGAATAAGAATTTTTTTTTTTATTATAGGATAACAATTGATTTTAATTTAATAAATTAGGTATTTTGCTGTGACATTTCTATTGAAAAAAAGATGTTCAAGAAATCATCATTTTCTCAATTAGAAAGTTTCAAACTTTCTAAAATATTGGTTTTATTATCGTTACTTGACAGTAAAAAGGGAAAGTAAAACAAGTGAAAACAAACAATTGACTGAGTTAATTGTTGAAATACCATGTAAAGACAGTGTTGATTACTCTGCTTCATTACACATAAATACGTGTCATACACATATAAAAGATATACCCATATAATACTACAATTTGCGTATAATATGCGCTCTCCCGGTTAAAAAAGTGATGTTTACGAAAAAATGTTTCAAACAAAAGTTGTTTATTTTTTTATAAAGAACATTTTTTAAATGAAATTTTTTATTAAACTTTTGTTCTATCACTAACGGTTTACAAGATGGGTCCTACGGACCCAAGACCCAATTGACCTATGTTGCTCATTTACGAACTCGACCACACTTTTTACGTCCTCAGCACGCTATAAAAATTTCAGCTTGATACCTCTTTTCGTTTTTGAGTAATCGTGATGACAAACAGACAGACGACAGACAGACAGACAACCGGAAATGGGCTACTTAGGTGATTTTATTAAAACTACCAAAATTTTGTTCATAGCATCAATACTTTTAAGCGTTACAAACTTGGGACTAAACTTAATATACCTTGGTATATTTCATATACATGGTATAAAAATGATAAAAAGAATTTTTAGTTACCTTTAAATTTCACCCACTAGCAAGTTATTCAACAAATTTTTTTTCGTATACATTGTTCCATGGACGATTCCTGATTAGTTTCGTCAGAAACACTTGTAAATAAGATTAAATTATATCCTGCGTCACAAAATCTGCACAAGTTCATATTTATTAAATCAGTAAGCTATAGAAAAAAAATCAAATATGTTATTCGTTGTGTGCGTAGTCATGGTAGGGACAATAAAATCGATGCCAGCGCTTTAAGTGAAAAATTTTGGAGTTAAAGGGGGCTGTTATGACTAATTTGCAATTCTTTACTTGTTAATGTAATAGAAATGTCAAATTAAAATTATTGAAAAAAACGAATTAATTAAACTTAATGCATAAAAAATTGTGAAAATAAGAAATCAAATTGAACAAATATTATTTTTCAAATGTAAATTATCATAATTATTTATTTAAATTTGTGAAACAAGAATATTAAATTTTAAATGTAAGTCTTAAATGCAATCCATACAATTATATATGTATCCATACAATTCTATAATTAGAGTAGTGTATCGTTACCATGGAAACGAAACTCACGCACGGAGCGAATAGAGAAAAAAAATATGGCTCCTCTTTTTTACATTAGCTCAGTGCAGATTTCAACCAATCAATATGAAGGTTGGAATCCAAGGTTTTTTATCGATAGGTTAGTTCGTATTCCATTAGTTTTTTTTTTCAATCTGTTTAAAAATCACATTCTTTGTGATTTGAATTTTTTTCTTAAAGCAAAATAAAAAAAAAATTTAAAAAATAAAAATAATGCAATAATCTTTGAAAGAGACTCCAAAAATTAAAGTATCGAGCGAAACATCCCCTTTCTTCAAGTACATATATATTCAAAATAGCATTCTCAACAACTACAATAGATTTAGATATCTCTATTGTATACAAAGGTACACTGTTAAAAAAATTGTAAATTTATCAAAAAGAGTATCAATTTAAATTTACGGTTCATCTTACTACCGTTGAAGTTGATTTTAATCAAACTGTAAGAATGATTTAATCGTTAATTTAACAAGTAAAAACAAACAATCGACTAAGTTAATTGTTGAAATGCCATGTATAGACAGTGTTGATAACTCTGTCACATTACACATACATACATGTCACACATATATAACTGATATAACCATATAATACTACAATTTGCACATATATGCACTCTCACGGGTAAACAGTGACAGTGACGAAAAATTGTTACAAACAAAAGTTATTTATTTTTTTAGAAGGAACATTTTTATATTTAAACTTGTGTTCTATCTCTAACGGCTTACAAGATGGGTCCTACGGACCCAAGACCAAATTGACCCGTGCAGTCCGCCACCAAATTAGCAAAGAGTAACATTCACTAGCTAATTCTTACTGATGATGACTACTTGGTAGTCGAAAATACGTATTTTAAAAATACAAAAAACTGATCTAAGAATTGGGGCAAAAATCGAAATTTATTTCAAATTGACCTATGTTGCTAATTTACGAACTTGACCTCACTTTTTACGTCCTTAGCACGCTATAAAAAATTCAGCTTCATATCTATTTTCGATTTTGAGTAATCGTGATGACAGACAGACGACAGACGACAGACGACAGACAGACTACCGGAAATGGACTAATTAGGTGATTTTATGAACATCTATACCAAAATTTTGTTCAGAGCATCAATATTTTTAAGCGCTACAAACTTGGGACTAAACTTAATATACAAGACATATCTAGCTGAACATCGCCAGTAGCTTTTGTAATATTGTTATTTATATTTTTAACTCAATAAGGAATATCTGTAATGTGTATACAAATAAATTTAGCTACTGGCGATGATCGCATTGCAATCAAAATATCGATATTCAGCGAAATGTAAGTCTGTTGTAAATTTTTTAACTTCTTTTTTCAAATATAGTTTTTTTATATAAAAATTTATTTCGATTAGCGAGATATTTATCTTTTGAAATTTCGAACTGTATTATTCTTAAAATCATTGATTTTTCGTGATATTCTCCAGCTTTAAAGGCGCTTAGCCTTTCGCTTCTTCGTTGTAAGATCAACCATTTGATTTTTCAGAATAAAATCTTAGACATCCCGTACAAGGACCACACCACACGAACAACTTCTCTATCAACAAGAACTTACCTCGTATACATGAACAGAAAAATTTTTCTTTAAAAATCGTTTTTAACAGTGTCGAAATAACAGATAACATGATTATATTATCGTACAGCAGCATAGAACTTAACGTATCGTAAGAGAAGTAGATTTGTTGAACAAATTGAAGTAGTATATTTATTGACAGTGAATAAAAATAATCATAATCATAACAATAATAATGGAAAAATCAAATGGGAATGTCTACAAAACCGGCGCGGACAACAAATGACGAAATTTATAAATGCTCGTGCCGGTAATTATGTCTGTTACAATTCCGATTGGCATTAACTTACAGTTTATTTGGTTGATTTTCTTTGTAAGGTGTACTAATTTTAGTCCCAAGTTTTGAACGCTTAAAAATATTGATGCTACTAACAAAAAAATTGCTTTGGGTATTAATGAAATCAGACAGGGTGAATAAAAACAGACGAGTAACACCTTAAATTGCTATTACTGCCATTTATACTATAAAGTTAATTATGCCTATGGTAGTAAAATTCTAAAAAAATTTTTTCAGCGCCGGTGGCGTAGGCAGTTCCTAAATCAAATACATACCGAGAAAACCTTGTTCCTTCAAAAATACCAAGCTGGCATAGTAGTCGTCATCGACTGACTACTAGCTTATATTTGTACAATGTACAGTAAAACTGTTTTAATAAAGCTTTATTGATTTAATGGATCTTTTTTCTCATAGATTTGAACAAAAAGCGCAAATGGGTTACAGTAACTAAGTGCCACAGCAATAGTCATTGAGGCGTTATCGCAGAAGGATTAAAAATTGAAAATTTACGCTGGTATGGCAGCTGCTCAAAATCTTTGGAAAAGTTACTATGATAAATTTCAGGCATGGATTTTGACGATTATGAAGTTTTTGATTAAACTTTTTCAGGACGTTTTTAAAGTAGACTAAATTTGCTACAATATGAGACCCAATAGGCCCAATACTTCCGAAATAAAGCCTTTCAAAATTTATCGACGTAACTTTATACATCAGAGTTTACGTAAAATCCGGTAATTCTGATTTTTAGCTGAATTGTTACTGATATTGCCCCAATGAATAATCCAAGATTGTGACCTTGAGCGACGAACGCAACTTTGTGAAATCAAATCTTATTTTTCAGATTTTAGTGATTATAACCCTAAACAGATAGTTTTTGAAGTACCTTTTCAAAGTTTATCATTTTTTCGAACGCTATTTTTTGCAATATTATGTAGTTTTAAAACAATTTTGACCCAGAACAACACTAGTACACTCCGTCAGAGGTAAGTGGACTACCTCCAGCAAGAATAGTTCGTGCGATGTATGAAATATTACAAAAAATTGCGACGTTAGAATAAATGATGAATTTTGAATAGCTTTTTCTCGGAAACTATTGCGTCTAAATAGACGATTCTAGTCTAATATAATAGAAAATTCAGTGTACTTTCAAAACATTTTGAAATGGTACTTCAAAAACTACCCCGTTAGAGTTATAATCGCCAAAACCTGAAGAAAGCTGAAATTTTTACGGATTTTTCTGTTTTTGTTAAAGTTGCGTTCATCGCTTGAGAACACAAACTTGGATTATTCATTGGAATAACATCAAATACAAGGCTGCGAAAAATCAGAACTACCGGATTTGATGCTCTGTAATGTATAAAGTTGCTGTAGTAAATCTAATACAACGAGGAACTCCATCTTCCACTCAAATTGACAGATAATTTTTAAGATATTTTAAAGTTTTTTCTGGCGCTATTAATATGGTTCTACTGTACATATTTACCCATAATGCAAATTGAATTCGCACAATGCTTCTTTTTTTTATTATTATATATTTTATTTGGTTTTGAAAGATATTTACGGTAAAATATTGTTGTATTATAATAAAGTTCTTCATTTTTATTTTTTTTATATATTTTTTATATTAAGTGTCTGAAATATTCTGTCTATACAACTATAGAACATTTATTCTGGTATGTAGGAATTCGAGCAGGAGAGGTGAAGTAAAGAGAAAGAAAAATGGCCTTATAACAAACAACCTTTATATGAATTATTTTAAAAGTTTTTCAAAAGGCTTTTGTATACCGTTAGTTTAACCTCTGTGTACAGATTATTTGATCCATATGGATCTTAGCCAATACCAAAAGTAGGACGGTTAGGTAAGGTTAGAGTGGCTGTCCTAGGGTGGGACACACTTAGACTATAGGGTCCGTTGTGATATCGAAAAAGGGTTTGGCCATCCCCGGTCACTACTCCATGAACTATTTATACCTGTTTAAGAAGAGCAGGAGAGCTTTGACGTCGATGGACTTTAGGTTGAAAAGAGAGGCTGACTCAAGTAAGTCCATTTCCTCATGAGGAGAGCTGGGCAATGACAGAGAAGATGAGACATTGTCGTCTCCTCCTCACTACTGTAACAGCTCCTGCATTAGTCGTGATACACTGCCAGGCTCAGGCGTTTAGCATGCCTGCCGCCCAACTAGTGTCCTGTAATAGCCGCAACAACAAAAGTAGGAAAATAACGTAAATAATTAGGTAGTGTTCAGCCTTCCAATTCGGATTATGATGATTGACCAACGCAGTGCAAGTTATTACAAAGTAATACTGAGGGGAATATTCGAAAAAAATTGGACAGTTTCGTAATATCGTTCTGTATGTATCTCGAGAAATTGGTCTAAAGTGCAAGAATAGACGACCAAAACGGAACTAAAAATTAAAATGAAAAAGTTGTATCTGTTTCTCTTCTTCAAAGCAGTCTTTGATTGATGTTTTTTAAATTTTTTAAATTTTACGTGTAATATTTTTGAAAAATTTGTTTCCTCTTCATGGAGGCTTTGTGAGGTTTTTCCTAAACATATTAATGTACTTTTTTTTATGAATTTTATGTTTTTACAGCTTTATCTTAAGAGATAATTATAGGCAATGGATAATCAAAATATGAACACAACATTAAATAATGATATTATTTTTTTTCATTTAAAAATTTATGTTTGTTTTCGTTTTTTTTATGAATATCAAAACATTTTGAGTTCAATAACATTAGAGATTCGGTTATGGATTTGGAATACAAGTGGTACTAAGATGAAGTAAGTCTCCTTATTAGTTTAGTTGGTTAAGGCGTAAATAATTCCGTCCGCGGTATGCTTAGGGTAGCGGGTTGGATTTCCACCGTCGCAACAAAATCAATTTATTTAATAGTTGTGATGGGCTGGTGTAGTGCATGGTAAATGCATGAAGGAGGTGCACTCAGCCTCTGAAATTAAGGAGCTGATAAATGAAATTATCACCTAACCTAAGATAAAGTATATAGAAAAAAATCTTAAAGTTCTTTATTTAAGGTAGTTCGAACGCCAAGGCAAGAATGTAGACGAGAAATAAGAATAAAATTTTTCATTATTTGCCTTGGTTATCGAAATATCGAAAACTAAATAATTAAACAACCTTTTGAATTGTTCGATATTTTGAAAATTATCCAGATATTGAAGAATTTTTGCACCATGTATATATGAAATATACATAGTATATTAAGTTTCGTCCCAAGTTTGTAACGCTTAAAAATATTGATGCTACGAAAAAAATTTTGGTATAGGTGTTCATAGAATCACCTAATTAATTCATTTCCGGTTGTCCGTTCGTCCGTCCGTCCGTCTGTGGACACGATAACTCAAAAACGAAAAGAGATATCGAGCTGAAATTTTTACAGCGTACTCAGGACGTAAAAAGTGAGGTCAAGTTCGTAAATGAGCATCATAGGTCAATTGGGTCTTGGGTCCGTAGGACCCATCTTGTAAACCGTTAGAGATAGAACAAAAGTTTAAATGTAAAAAATGTTCCTTATAAAAAAATAAAAAACTTTTGTTTGAAACATTTTTTCGTAAACATCACTGTTTACCCACGAGGGCGTTAATTAGGTGCAAATTTTATAGTATGTATTAATATAGGAATATCAGTTGTGTGTGTGTCTATTTAAAAGTGAATATCTTTTGTTATTTACGTGACGTCCAAAAAACAAACGACTGCGCATCAACACTGTCCATACATGGTATTTCAACAATTAACTCAGTCAATTGTTTGTTTTCACTTGTTATCTTTACTTTTCGTCCTATATTGTCGACTTATAACATAAATATATATTTTTTGTGTCCCTGCTACCGTGCTTATACATTCTAATAAGTCCGGCACAACGGGTTATTTTTTGTTTTTAATAACTTATTTAACTTTTACCTTTCATTTAAATACGTTTTTTTTAAATTTCCACTGACTTGTTTTGGAGAAATCTACGAAAACATATCATCCATCTGCCGTTTTTCCATAATTGTTTACTATGCGTACGTTTGATGTCATTTTTTTATTTAAATAATTGGGCTGAAATTTTCAGTATTGATTTAGAATTAGTCCAACTACATATAAAAAAAAGCAGGCCCTTTATCCAAAATTGCCCTGGCACTCGTACATCCTTAACAAAATATTAATTCCGATTTTTTTTAAATGCACTGATCTGAAATTACCATCCGTGCACTGAAATTTGTTGATGTACCTATATAAGAACTTCATCGGAAATCTTTATATGCTATTCATTCGAATCCAGGTAGTGGCAGTGCACAAATATAAGTAACCAATTCCACCCACATCATAAAAATTTAATTGTTTATTGGATGCAGATTAAAATTAAATAAATATTTAAAAAAAATAATGATGTGGCTGGCCTCTGTTATAGATAGATATCTGAAAAACGAATTATATTTTACCCTTATTTCTACAACAAGCTAATTTAAAAGGCGTGTTTCGTAATATTCACCAGTATACTGCCCAGTGCTCATGACGTCAGAAATCGACGCCATATTGTACTGGTTAAACGGGCATGGCAGGGTACATGTGTTCAGTGTACAGTATACGGGCATTTCAGTGTACCAAGTGTTTGTGCAAGAAATTTAATTATTTATTGTTCATTAAGAAGGAATGATGATGCCTGAAAAAGACTTACTTGTAATTGACGAATAGAATAAGAATATATATTTAATAATATATACACGCACTGGCCAGTATATTGCGGAATGATTCATCAGTATGGCGTCGGTTTATGACGTCATCAGCACTGGCCAGTATACTGGTGGATTTTCAAATCCTTATTTAATAATAAGTAATCTGGAATATGTATAATATTTTGTTTTTTTCTAAATCCATTTGCTTTAATATCTTGTATGCAAAACAAACTGTATTTAATTTTAGATATATTCGGTATTTAGGTATTTCTTGTGATATTTATTAAAGCGATGAAAGTAATTAAACGAAAATTCTATCAAACTAACATCAATGTAACACTACACATATGCCACTTCCATCACTTAGAAATTATTTACAAAATAGTTGATTATTTCTAAGTATGGTATAGAATACTTGTGCTATTCATTGCCTGCGGAAGCGTTATTTGAGGCAGAGAAGACAGATCATTTTGGTAAGATGTATCTAACATCTCAAGCGAAAATGTATAACATTTTATACAAGGTCAGTTTGATTTCACCCTAGAGGTGTATGAATCCTTAAAAATTGCATAAAACATTACGGTTTGAAATGAAAAAGGAGTGGAAGCACGGAGTATTTTGCAGTCCCCATAGACACTGCTTACGTACTGTTTGAACTTGCATATAGCGGCTACATAGACGACCAAGGTCCTTTAAGCGTTAAAAAATGATTTTTTCACTTCCAATCTTCCTTCAAAATACTCTACGCCAAGTCAT
This sequence comes from Chrysoperla carnea, assembly GCF_905475395.1. Taxonomy (NCBI): domain Eukaryota; kingdom Metazoa; phylum Arthropoda; class Insecta; order Neuroptera; family Chrysopidae; genus Chrysoperla; species Chrysoperla carnea. The sequence continues at coordinate 133,646,792 of NC_058337.1, forward strand.
CTTTCAAACAAAATGAAATTAAATCAAAATCGGTCCATCCGTTTAGGAGCTACATTGCCTCAGGCTAAAATACAGACACAACTCCCTGCTTTTTTTTTTTTCTTTTGTTTTTTTTTTTTTTTTTTTAAATGACTACTATAAATATTCTCTAAAAACAGTATTTCTTCGCTAACAAGAAGACGCAAAACGTCTTGAATGTTAACTAAACAAATATAAAAATACAACTATATTTTTTAAAATCTAGTTTACTGTAGATAATTTTATTTTCCGCCTACGTATAGTGAAATAACTACTACATTCAGTTTACTGTTAGTAAATTTCCCCCTAAACTAAAATCAGACACACACCAATTTTCACAATTTTAGTAATTGCTCAGAATACGTGACTAAGGAAGATTTTGTGTATATATAAATATATAACGACTAAATGCAAGGAGATTGAGAGAGCAGTAGATATATCAACTTTAAGCTTCGTATACACATAGTTAACGGTGTACGAATGAAGCGTTTGTAGGTAGAGTAACGAAAGCTTGACAGGTTGTATGTTTATGAATCGGTCATGAAAAGAAACAAGCTGTCCATGTCAATGCAGCCCTTATAATTCACATCATCAACTTCTTAGATAATAAATATCCTATAATATTGTTTCTCTAGCCAGATTTTTTCCTGTTCACGCGAGATTTTCCTTATACCTTAATCAAATTCCATTATCTACCCCCTCATTTTAAAGCCTATCGTGCTGGCTACTGACGAAAAAAAGACTCAAGTTCTAAAAGTATCCCATTTAGTTAAAAATAGACTAAAGAGAAAATACCAGTATTTAATTTTGTTCATTATGTTATTTGTGTACCAAATCTGTAATAAAATTGCCTATAGAGATTTCTATAACTTATTATTTTCTGGACTCTTTTTAGACTCGGGTACTGCACTACGGAACTCCGCGGGGGGCAAGTAAGTCATAAACAGTATGTCGTGTAAGTTGCCTGTTTTAAGCCAAGGGTACCACACTGCGAAATTCCAAAGTTTATCAAAATCGCTTTAGCCGTTTAACCAATGAAGCCAAACAGAGAGACGGTGAATAAATCACAACTTATGATATAAGTATGCATAATACATAAATTAAATTCAACTATCCTTAAACTGTATAAACAATTCCAAAAGATACAACCTGTAAATCTTAGAATGAAGTGAGTATAAGAGACGATGAATATCTTTCTATATTTTTTTACGTACTTTTATGTACACAACTTCATTCTATACAACAGCCGCTCGCTTCTGTGCCCTAGCAAGCTCTCTAGCTCTATGATCATGACGATGATGATGATGCAATGATAATAGTTAACTTTACTTTTACCTACAGATGTTATTATAGAGAGGATTTAACTGATTTCTTCTGTACCATCAATTTCTTATTTACAAGATGTCCTCCGATTGAATGAAGAAACGTAATCATTAAGCAAATTCGAAGTTGAAAAACTTACATCTTACACTTTTGTGAAAGCACGATTAGTTCAGGAGCTATCAGCAAAATAACTGTTAATAAGCTCAAATATGTTCTTATCAAGACAGGAAGTAAATATTTTCTGGTAGCAAGTAAATATTCTTATGATTCAAGAAAATTCTTAAAAAGTCAAACATTGACTTTTTTGACTTAAATGTTCAGATTATTGATCCAAGAAATCTAGACAAAATATAAATAAAATGATAGGTAAACAAATAATGTAGAGAACGTAAAATTCTCTCGAAAGGTGATCGTTACAAAATGCGTCCTATTTTTTTTACAGGCAACGAATAAAATAAAACCGGGTTGCGTATGTTTTTGAATGTACAAGCTTTATATATTGGACGAACAGTTACCCATACTCTTGGCTGGGCGTTTTCAATTTTAAAAGCAAAATAATTATATATTATTGTTTAGTTTCACTAATATCCATTCATTAATTTTCAATATAGAGTTACTGCTAGTATCTGTATAAATTATAGAATACACAAACTTTCACGATTATAATATATAGAGAGATTCAACTAAAATTGTATCAATATACAGTAGAACTCCAATTATCCGAATTAATGGGGACCGGGACCCATTCGGATAATCAAATATTCGGATAATCGGAGTTTTTAAAAAAAAATTGCCATTGGAGAGAAAAAAAGCTACGTTTTGATATTGCACTATTTTTTTATTGAATTAAATGAAAGATTCGAAGCCATGGTAAAAAACAATACAGTATTGTACACGCACAAACAAAAGTAAGCCGTAGCGAAAGAGTAGCGTCCTCGAGCAAGGTCAATTGACTACACTGACTACAATCAAAACAAACAATGACATAATTCATACCACGTGTTGTGCCTACACTGACTTCGCGGAGGGAAGGACAATAGTGAGCGAACGCGCAAACACTTTCTTCGCGGGGGGAAGAATAATAGCGCACTTAGACTTTTTTTGGACAAATTTTTTTCTGAAAGTGATTCGGATAATCGGAGATTCGGATAGTCGGAGTTCGAATAATTGGAGTTCTACTGTATTGTATAAAAAAAAGTCATTCCCGCTGTCTGAACCTATCAAAACACTATGTATGCTTAGATCTTTAAAACTACACAACGGATTTTAATGAGATTTTTCTAATAGATAAAATCATTCCAGAGGAACGTTTTCATGTATAATACGTGCAAAATGTAGTAGAGTAAGGGATTTAACTAGGGGTTGAAAGGGATGTGCTCCAAAAACTTGTGCGTTGATTAAATTCAAATATTGACAAGATATACAACCAGATTCAAGGTTTGTTTTTATCTATTTTAGACCTTCACGGGGTGGAAAGGTGAAGCGAGAAAGTGAGGTTGAATAATCAAATAAAAGAACATTACGTGTACATTACAACATTGTAACCCCTACACAAGTGGATATGAAGTAGGGGTGAAAGTGGGGATGTTGCACAGCAGAGCGGGTCGTTCACAGCTAGTTTAATATATATGGTATCGTGGCCACTGAGCTTAGGGTACCAGTTTTTATTTGGTTGTGGGACATTCTGTTTTATATTTATATACATTGAATATCTTACCCTTGAACATATAATACTGTAAATAGATTTAAAAAAAGTGTAGCAAAATAAGCAAGGAACTCACGCCTTCTAGTGTGACGATGTGATGGTGTGACGGTGTGACGTGCTATAGTATAACCCTCAATGTGTCTAAGTGTATTTAGTTGAAATAGAAGAGGTTCAAGTAATCTAGCTTATTTACTTTAGTGCTACATATATTTGTACAAAGTGGCTCAATAAATGGGGATCAACACAGAAACACTCTGCAATATTGCCAAAGAGCAATTAAGAGAAACATGATGGGAATAAGTAAAGCAGAGCATATGAAAAATGAGCAACTTAGATATAATAACCAAAGTCCCAGATATCTTGACCAGTGTCGACCAACAAAAGTGAAAATGGACCGGTCATATGTTAAGGTCTAATGTAGTAAATGGAGTAAAATAGTGACAGGCTGATACCCAAAAAATAGTAAAAGGAGCAAGAGGAAACAAGTTAGGAGATGGGAGGACAATCTAAACCGTACCGCTAGTCCTCACTGGAGGTGAGAGGCTGGTGACAGAGTTCAATGGAAAAATGCTTATGGTGGCCTTTGCCAGAAGGATCACTAAATTTAGAAACTTTATAGCAACATATCCAAGAACCAAAAGCAATTCAAGACAAAAGGGCATTATCATTATTATATTTGTAGAATTTGGCTCAATAAATGGGGAGTATACGAATGTCTGAGCTATTCGAAATGAATGCATTGTAACAAAATTTTCAGGGTCATTTGTTACAGTGTGTAAAACTACCAAAATTTTATTGAAATTGGTTGAGCGGTTTCGAAGCTTAAAGTAAAAGAACATCGTGACCTAAGATTTTTATATGCGGAGTGGACCATTTGAATCCATGCAATGTAAAATCTTGCCAGAGAATATCTGCGCTAAATGACCTCAACAAAAAATGTAGAGTTTGATGGAGAGGGTAAGTAGCAATATGTTCTGATATCAGATTGGACCTAGTTCTTCGGGTTTCTTTAATAGCCAATTTAGAATCTAGACGGTAAGAAACAGAGATCTTTAACTAGAAAGTTGATCCCGGTTGAAAAATAAAAATTCTTGTTTAAAACATTTTTTCGAAAAATATTAACTTTCAGAGGGATTAAAATTGCATTTAATCGAAAGAAAATACGCTTAAAGTTTATCGATAATTTTAGGTCAAAGTCATGGATGCAGGCGAATGTCCTCTATTGCCATTCAATGTAGTAAGTGTGTTTTCTTTCGATTAAATGCAATCATGTCAAAGTTTTAAGTTTCTCCCGAAAACTGATGTTTTTCGAAAAAATTTTTCCCGTTTAGGATCAAAATTGGCTATTAAAGAAACTCTAAAGAAAGTCAAATCTGATTTCAGAACATAATGCCCCCCAACAATCTCTACAATTTTTGTTGAGATCATTTTTTAATAGATAGCTCTTCTGGATATTCAAAAGCATAGATTAAAATAGTCCACCCTGTATAAAGATATTTCATAGATAAAGATATTTCAAGTAATCATCAAAAAATATTTTAAAAATTTTACTTTTAAGGATACAATTTGATATTATGACATTTAAGAAAAAAAACTTATCACATCAACCCCTACCAAATTGACGCCTTGTGCGATACCAAGGATAATCGATTGTCGTTTCATAAGTAATAAACATTCCCTTTTAAATTTTTTATTTTACAATGTTTGGTTAAATAATTTTGCATATATATTGTTTAAACTGAAATTTCTCGTCGTTAAGTTATTACTTAAAGTTTAAAGAAGTTATTTTGGACATACCTTCGTCAATCTTTAGCCTTCTCTAAAATGACTGCCAAATATTACACCTGGCCGTATACCTATCACAACAATATCAATGTGTTTAGCTTGAACAACTATCTAGAACGTTCTAGGTATACATTGTTTAAAATGTACACATTATTTAATTTTGCAAACTTCAAATTAGTGAATAATCGCAATGTTTACAATAATACCCTTTGATTAATAATAGTATTACGGTTCATTTAACACATGTTTACCCTATGTTCAGTTCAAGTACCATTCATATATGTTCACATTCATTTTAAACAGACATGGGCAAACGTGGCTTAGAGAAGTCACTCAGACTTCTGTAATTAACATACGATTAAGACAGTGATACCCTAACCAGCGACAACCAAAAATACGAGTAAGACAGAGACAACATTTTTTTTTATCTATCTCATTACTATTAGAGAAACTTAGATAGGTAGAAGAGTCGTAAACCCGTCTCGCTTCCTCCTTTATGAGCAATGCGGACTTGCATAAAGAGACACACAATAAAGTTAATGACACGCAATAAAATTATAACAATGGTGGCTTTGACTTAAAATAACTCGCCCATGCCTGATTTTAAATAACTTATGGCAACTATGTATCGAGTGCATTGAAATGCACGATTATACTTCAAATAACTCCCCCATGCCTGATTTTAAATAACTATGGAAACTATGTATAGAGTGTCACTGAAATGCACGAGTATACTTCGAACAGTTGCCTAATGCATTTTGGTAGCGCTTTTAATCATGATTTAACAAATCTATTTATGATGTTTTAAGAAAGTCAAAAAATTTCATATAGTGATTTTGTGATATTTTTGATCCACCCAAGTGTAGCGATGCAGATTCACTCCCCTAAAAGGAATCCTGGCAGTACAAATGGCGATTCTTATTATTTTACTGCCGATCAAAATATTGGACGCACAATTTTCAAAATATAAAGTTTTCTAGAGCAAGAGACTTGATCATATTTATTTATCAAAATTCCATGAGAAGGTGGACATCCTATTTAGTTAATATTTACGATAGATATGGGAAAGTATCAATCCTAGGTTCGCATTTACATTTTGGGAAATATTATTGTGGATATTACGTTTCTTTTTAGCATCGTTATTCCTGTACACTATTTATAAAAATTGGAAAATTGTATGTATCATTATTATGTCATCCATAGTTTAAGACCTTAACTAATATACCATAATTAGTTCTTGATCCAGAGTCCTAATTAGTTATAACCGTGCTAATTACAAAATTTTAACATTCCACGACTTATGGTGTTCGAATTATATGAGTTATATGTGTACTCACGTACATACCAAAACTAGCTAAAATGGACTGATTTCCCTTAAAAACAATTGAAAGCTTGATTGCAATACTTTCTTTTCTTGACAAAAGGGAGTAAAAATGATTGACTACAATAATTTCATTAAATATAGGCAATTAAGAATACGTATAATTATTAATACAAATACATGTTTCTGTCACTAAACATGAAATACTCATATAACGGGTTTTCCATTAAGAATGATTGACTATCATATACATTTTTGCTCTATATGAGAAAGAATATTTTAAGATCAAATTTAATAATTCATAATAAAATTGTCATAGCACACTGAAAAAAAAATAAAACAATGAGAACCTCATCCCGAAGTTGGCCGTTTCATATTGAAATAAAAATACTTTCAAACAGTTTCCTATAATGATTAGAATAAGTACAGCTAAATATTTGTATGTACAATAGAATGGGATTGAATTTAAAATATTATATTATTTTGCAAAAACATTAAATTATTGTACTTAAACAAACAAACTATGTGACAATGGGTGTGGTTTGCTTGTTTACGTCCAATGATAAATTGTTTACTTATAAGTATTATTATTTTCTCAGAATAATAAAAAAAAAAATGTATAAAATTATTAAATTGTCCCACTTTTTATAATTTAAATATTTTTATTCTATTATTCCGAGAAAATAATAATAATTATTAGTAAACAACTTATCATTGGACCTAAGCATGCAAACCACACCCATTGACACATAGTTTGTTTGTTTAAGTACAATAATTTAATGTTTTTGCAAAATAATATAATCGAATCAAATCATGTTATAATTTCTAAAAATCCCTACCTCAATTGAATATTATTTAAAAAAAATTTACTAATATCTTCTGATTATCATTGGCTACTGGTTATCGAATGACAGCCAATGAATAATCAAATTTATCAATTTTTGTCATACCTGTAGCTCCCAAATTAAGGCTCAGATCGAAATTTGGAAAAGAGTTTTTTTTTTGCTCTTGATGAGCTTAGTTTGAGAAGTTAGGTTTCTGCAGTTAATAACAGAACACGTTGTATATATACATATATATGTGGAGTATCGGAAATGGCACATCCTGTTGAAATAAAAAATCATAAATTTGCAAAAATATTATAAAATTATTTTTTATTCTTATGTGAATTTCATTACTTAAGCAAAAATAACCAATATAATTTTTGTATAAATAAATTCAATCGAAACCATTTTTGTTCAGTTCTATTCAAAATTTCGTAAAGTTCTAATAAAATTTTTGTCAGTCAAGTTCAAATTATGTCATTGTATTTTTATTGTATAATTTTAATAATCGGTTTAATTTTGTTTTAATAAATTAAAGATTTAATATTGTGTAAAATAAATTATTCATTATTTCAACAAAACCTTCAGTCGTTTTTAAATAGAATAATTATAAATAAATCGTCGCACAGTTAAATCAAAACACCGAAATAAATTATCGACGTTAAAAACAGTAATCGAACGCGACCGGAACTAACGATTAAATTAGAGCTCCGTTTCTTATGTTTCTCGAAAAAACTAAGTGGCGATCCTCCTCATCTTTTTAACAAGATTGCCAAGTCGTTCTCGAGCATTATAATTCGGACAAAAGTGATTGGAAATTAATCATCGAAGTATAATATATTTGGGACACGACAAAATTGGCGATCCTGCCAGGATATCCAGAATCCCAGGTCAAGACGGTGTAACAACTAACAGCTTGGTGTAAATTTTGGGTATCATCGAACCAAATCAACTGAAGCAGAATTAATATCATCTACCAAGAGTTTATAGCTATCCCACTGGACTGGTCAAGATTAAACCAATAAGGTAGGCGAATTGATTTATTTTTGCTTCTACAACTATCCTATCCTCATTATCAATAAACATGAGTCTCGCTGATTCACAAAACCTTGATCCAGAAATCGTTTCTCCTGATTTATCTGATGATGATGATACAACACAACACAGGGGAAGTATCCCGATTACTTTCCTTGCACAAATGATTACTTCATTTAACGGTAATTCGTCAGAGTTATCTAATTTCCTTCAAAACGCAGAAAATGCATTATCTATAGCAAAGGAAAATCAAAAAACGGCACTTACAGCCTTAATATTTTCAAAAGTTTCATCAGAAGTTAAAAATAAAATAAATGCTTCCGAAATAAATACTTTCACTGATTTAAAAATAAAATTAAAACAAGTATTTCAAATAACTGAAAGCCTTACGTATTTACAAGAGCAATTAGAAACTTGTAGGTAAAAACCAAATGAAACCGTAAAAGAATTTTTCTTACGTATCGAGCATTTAAACTCACGAATAATTCAAAAAATTAAAGAAAGTACCATTTCGAATTCAATGTTAGTGGGCAAGTTAGCCTTAATAAATGAAATGGCTTTACGTAGGTTTACACATCACTGTAAGCCAGAAATTTCTAACATTTTAAGGCATAAAACTTTTATGTCAATTAATGAAGCTCTAAGCATAGCCAGCGAAGAAGAATCTTTTGTCTCTATGCAAAATCAATTTAAAATTTCCTTACAAACAAATACTCAAACAAATAAAAAATACTGTAAAATTTGTAAAAGAAATAATCACAATACAATGGAATGTCGCAATAACAATTTTAAACATTCTGGTGATCCACCACCGTCAAACAATTATAATAACTCGTTCAAAAAGTGTGATTTTTGCCACTTTCGAGGTCACACAATAGACGAATGTAGGAAAAAGAAAAGGAACGAAAACCTTAATAATCCAAATCCTAAAGTAGCTCATGTCAACTCACAAGACAGCCTAAATTTAAACTTCGAGCAGCTCGGATTGAACGAAGCCCCAATTCAGAGCACATCGAAAAAGTCGGCTTCACTCAGCTTCCAAATGTTGTAAATGATAAAAAGATAACATTTACAAGCAACCATTCGAAAACTAACGAATTTCTATTTTTAATTGATACCGGAGCATCGTGCTCTATCTTAAAAACAAATAATTTAAATCCTAATCACAAAACAGATATAGATTCTCGTTTAAAAATAAATTTAAAAGGCATTACTCAAGGTCTAGTTGAAACATATGGTGTAGTATCAATTTATATGAATAAAAACAAAAATCCATATCATCATTATTTTCACCTAGTTCAAACAGATAATATACCATATGATGGAATTCTAGGATCAGATTTCTTAAGTAAACACAATGCAATTATTAATTATAAAAATAATACTATAGAATTGGAGCCAGTATTAAAACAAAATGTTTATAATTTTAACAACATTCAAATCAATAGAAAAAACAATATTTTAGAAAACCTAAGAATCAATAATCTAAATTCAACTGAACAAAAATTATTAATTGAAACGGTTTTACAACACCATGAAATTGTCAAGCTAGATGACGATTCGCAGGGTTGTACAAACGTTATTCAGCATGAAATTAAATTAAAAGATCTAGAACCCATCAAAAATAAAATTTACCCATTACCAAAAGCATTGAAAGACGAAGCTCAACGTCAAGTAAATGAACTTCTAAAAAACAACATTATTCGGAAGAGTAAATCACCTTATAACTCACCTGTGTGGATTGTAGACAAAAAACAAACACCACACTCAAATACTAAACAATTTAGAATGGTAATCGATTATCGCAAGCTAAATGAGATAACGATATCAAACAACTATCCTATACCGCGTATAGACGAAATACTTAGTAATTTGGGAGGTAACCAATATTATTCGGCAATTGATTTGGCCAGCGGGTTTCACCAAATTATGGTCAAAGAGGAAGACATCCCAAAAACAGCATTCACTGTCGGGAACGGTCACTGGGAATTTCTACGTATGCCCTTTGGTTTGGTAAACGCCCCAGCCAGTTTCCAAACTCTAATGAACGAAATCTTTGCTGATCAAATAAACCAAGGAAAGTGTATGTGCTACCTTGATGATGTAATTATATTAGGCAAAAACCTCCAAAATCATATTGAAAATCTAAATGAAGTGTTAAATATTCTAAAGAAAAACAATTTAAAACTTAACATTGAAAAATGCGAATTTCTACAAAAAGAATTAAGTATCTTGGACACATCGTAACAGTAGATGGCATCAAGCCCCAAGCAGAAAAAATAGAAAAAATACTAAAATTAAATCAACCAACAAATATTAAACAAATCCAAAGTTTCTTGGGAATAACTGGTTATTACCGTAAGTTCATCGAAAATTACGGTAAAATAACCAAACCACTTACAAAACTACTGAAAAAGAACATAAAATTCGATTTCGATAAAAGTTGTGTAGACGCATTTAAATTATTGAAAGAAAAGATTACTTCAGCCCCTATTCTAAGACATCCTGACGACAGCAAAATGTTTTCTATCACCACCGATGCTAGTAACGAAGCTCTAGGCGGAGTTCTGACGCAAGAGTACAATGGTATCGATATGCCAATTGCATTTTATTCATATACGTTGAATAAAGCTGAAAGAAATTATTCCACAATCGAAAAAGAATGTTTGGCAATAATTAAGACAGTAAGAAACTTTCATCATTTTCTGTTCGCAAGATTGTTCGAAATAAAAACTGATCACCGCCCATTAGTTTGGCTACATTCAGTGAAAGACCCAACTAGTCGATTAGTAAGATGGAGACTGAAGCTAATGAACTACCAATATAGAATAAAATACACCCCTGGTAAAACCAACTACACAGCAGATCTACTTAGCAGACCAATTCTTATGGCTATCGTAAATAAATCGAAAAAATTTGAAGATTTCGACAAAACGATAAAAAATAACGTTAAAATCCCATACATAAATAACATCGTCAACATAAATAATTTAAAAACTCTAATAATTCCATTAACTAAAGATTTAAATATAAATAATAATTTAAAAACATTTATTTTAAATAACTTCACCCGAGAGGACATAAACAACGCAAATATCGGTCAAGTGATAAGAAACGAAAACGACACCCAAACAATAATATTAATCATTTTAAAAAACACAATTCAAAATAATATGAACGTAAAACTATTCTATGAAACATTGTATGAAGTGTCCTTGACTTCAACTGATAAAAATACTATTATTCATCCTAGTATAATAGATAAAAAATTAAATAATAATTATTTAAATAATTTGCTACATCATCACTTCGAAAATAATATTCAAATAATACCCGTTGAAAATATAAATTTTAATGTTTATCTCTCTGAAAACGAAATACAAGACGTTTTGGACAATGAACTAGCTGAAATAGGCGAACCAGGCCCTAGTTCTGAAGCCAACCAAGAACCCCCAGAAACTGTGGAAATCGAAACAGATGATGAATCAAGTCAAAGCGAAGCCAGCATCACACCTGAAGCTAATAACGGCGCAACAACTATCGTAAGAACCGAAGAAGAAAAATTAAAACTCCTCCAAGAGTTCCATGATAGTCCACTAAGAGGTCACCCAGGATAGGCTCGTACCTATCAAGAATTAAGTCAAAAATACTTCTGGAAAGGCATGAAAAGTTATGTCGAAAATTATATCAAAAAATGTGTCACATGCCAGAAAAACAAATATTCAATTATAAGGAAATCCCCAATGGTTATTACAACAACGGCAGTGAACTTTAATGAAGAAATCTCTTTAGATTTTGTCGGACCCTTACCACAAACAAAAAGTGGAAATAAATTTATAGTTACTATACAAGACAACCTTACTAAACATCTCCAAGCATTCCCAATGGAAGACAGAAAAGCTGAAACAACTGCGGTTTATTTTCTAAAATACGCAAGTACATTTGGTTTTCCAAAAGCCATACTAACTGATCAAGATCCTGTATTTACAAGTGCATTATTCAAGGAAGTAAATAAACTATTTTCAATCAAACACCAGACAACAAGCTGCTACCATCCGCAAAGCAATGGCTCTTTGGAAAGAAGTCATACGTATCTGGAGAACTACCTCCGTTCATATGTAAACGAATCAATGGACAATTGGGACGAAATGTTGTATTTGGCTACCTATTCGTACAACACACACGCAAATAGATCAACAGTGAAACTCCATATAAATTAGTTTTTGGAATTGAACCAAATATACCAATGTCTTTCAACAAAGGAGTAATAGGGAAAACTTACGACAAATTTTCACAAGAGGTACAAGACAAAATTAAAAAAAATTCGAGAAGTAGCTAGAAATAATTTAAAACAATCAAAACAAGTTAACAAACAACAGTACGACAAAGCAGCAAGCAACAAAATTAGAAATTTCAAAATAAACGATTACGTATTAGTTAAGGAAGGACAGTGTGCACCCGGTAAACTTTCTGAAAGATATAAAGGTCCTTTCCAAATAACCAAAGTCAATCCTGAAAAACACACTGTAACAATAAAAATGAAAAAATTGGAAAAAACATATCACATGAATAATGTGAAACTGTATGTTTCAGATGAAGATGTGGAAAATATTAATTTCGTCAATACTTCTACACCACGTGATGACAGAAATACTGGTGGAACAAATACCGAAATCATCGGGCATATTTTTCAAGAAACTAGGCGAAGCAAAAGTATGCAGCCAAAAATTAACATTAATTCACTACACTAATACAACTATATTTAAAAATAATTTAGAATTAGTTACGAAACACTATCAACAATCATACAATTTTTGTAATTTGATACCTCATAATAGTTCTAACGCAGCAACATGCATATTACAAATGAAATTACTAAGTCAACAAATACAGGAGATAAGAATGTTATTAAAGTCTGTACAATTACATCATCAAACATATAGCCATATTATACAAAAAAGAGGTCTAATTAATGCCGGTTCAAGTGTATTAAAATGGTTAGTAGGTACTCCATCAGCTGACGATGGTATATTTTATACAAACTCTATTAATTCATTAATTGAAGATAGAAAAACAACACATCTTATGATGAAGGATCAAATTAAAATTTTATCAGAAACCATGAATACTCTAAACAAAACACTTAATACCGTGGAAGACACTGAACGCGAATTAAATTTAAACGTTCAAACATTTAACTCATTTATTAATAACGCTACTCGGATTATTAATAATGACCATTTACAATTAGAAATTTTAGACCATTTATTATTAATCAAACAATTAAATGATCTTAATTTTAGGCAACTAGAACAATATAGCATGACACTAACATTAGTTCGACATGGTATTGTTGATTATAATATTATTAATCCAACGAGCTTAATAGAAGAATTAACTTCTCTTAAACAATTTCAATTGCCACTTAAAGTTAATCCTGAAAACATAGAAAACTATTACAAAATAATGGAAACTAAATCTTTTATGAAAGATGATTTATTAGTTGTATTAATCAAAATTCCAATCGCACAAATTATGGAATATACTCTCTATCAAACTTTTCCTTTACCCACTCCTCATAAAAATTCAAGTTCATTATCCTACATAGAAATTGATTACCCTTACATAATTTCTAGTAGAAGTAAAAGTCAATTCGCTTTACTAAAAAACATAGACAATTGTAAATTAGCAGATACCACTTACATTTGTACCAAAGTGGAAATTATGGAAAGAAGATCGGACAACGTTTGCGAATTGGAAATATTCGATCTACAAGATCAAAAAATTCCAAAAATATGCAAAATTACAACAATCAACGCAATTCCTGAAATCTGGCAAACTGTGTCAGAAAATGAATGGTTATTCATTCTTAGTAAACCTACAAAAGGCAACCTTCTCTGTAATGATGGGCAAGACAAAGACGTAACAATAAATGGTATTGGATTACTGAAAATCACCAACAACTGTCGACTTATTACAACGAATATTCTCCTACAACCTGAAATATCCATTAAAAATATTTCCTCTTACATAAAAATTCCTGAAGTAGACATCCTTGAAGACGATTGCTGCAAATACCTAAACCGAACCAAACCTTTATCTCCAGAATACCTCAAACCTGTAAAAATTACCAATCTGGATCTAAATGACATCAAGTATACTCACCACAAACTGGAACAAATGGATCAAAATTTACAATCACAATTAAATAAACCATTCGTCATAAAATATGAAAGTACGATATATCAATGGGCATGTTATGGTGGAATTGGTTTATTATCAGCATTATTATTCTATTACATCTACAAATATGGGATCATAAAAGTATTAATCAAGTTATTATCAAAATTATTTAATTGTCTCATTCCATGTAAAAAAGGCGGCAATGGAGACACATTCAATTTTTATAACTGTCTTTTTGGTGACAACAAGCACAATCAAGTACAACCGATATCATCAGAAGTAACTTACGAACCGACAACAGAAACTTGTCTAATAAACAATCGCAGAAGGTCAACTTCCAGCTCAAGTATAACAGGCCGACGATCAATCCGACCAATACAACTTTAAACACCTGGAAACTAATCAAGAAGGGGACCACCACAGACTCGAGAAGCTCCAAAATCTTGTTCCAAAATTTAGTAACTTCTCTAATGGCGGAGGAATGTGGAGTATCGGAAATGGCACATCCTTTTTCTTTTCCTTCTACCCCCGGACAGTCTTCTATCAAATGCTTCACACTCTCGGCTGCATTACACAAAACGCAAACTCTTACTTCATTAACTTTCACGCTATTCCATCTAAAACCATACATTCGAAAACTAGCAATCACATATCTTTCATTTCTCTCACATATACTTAAATATTTGGCACCTTGAACGTAGGGGTCTAGCATAGCAAACATGCTCAGACTCTCTTTGCTCCTGATATCTTCCAGATTTCCAGTCAGAGCAATCTGGTTTACTACTCGTTTAACAGATGCTTTGTCATCCATTTCAATCACACCATTTAATCCTCTTTCGTTCAATAACTCATTCAGCACACTCATTGTTCTGTCATTTATACATGTTATTTGCAACCTTTTATCAGAGTTAATTATTCTATTACGATAATTGATAGCTTTTTGAATACAGAGATATTCAGCGTTCCTAACTCCAAGCTCTAGATTAACTGCAGAGTTTGGCGTAGATTTAGATACACATAGTAATTCCTTATAGAAATTATGCAGGACCACATTAATTTTTTTAAATTGGTTGTTGTAGTTGTTACAATTTGTGGTCCACACTTCACTTCCATAGGTTAAAATAAGCAATACCAAAGCATTGCACATTTTCACAATCACATTTACTGGAAAATTCTCATATTTGTACACATACCGTCTTAATAAATTAATGTTATTTTGGCTTTATCTCTCATTCGCTCCACATGCTCATTCCAACTTCCATTCCCAGATAGCACCACTCCCAGATACTCAAAGTTCCTAACATTCTCAATCATTTTCTCTTTATACATCCATACCTCATTGGCGCCACGCTTCCGTCCATTACTCACAATCATCATCTTTGTTTTTCTCGCATTCACACTCAATTTCTACTTATCGCAATACTCCTCTAACGCTCTTAAACTTCTTCTCATCCCACCAACTGATTTGGAGGTTAGTACCACGTCATCTGCATAAAACAAAATCTTAGCTTCATAGCCTTTAATACAAGGAGACGTAGTACTAATGTTCTCCATCCATTCATACAGATCGTTAATATACAGCAAGAAAAGGAACGCTGATAGATGGCATCCCTGCCGTAGACCATTATACGTTTTGAAGCTTGTACTTACGCCCCCTCAACCCGACCGAATGCAGCACGAAGTTGATTTATAAATAGATTTTAATATATCTATTAATTGCACAGGTAGACCAATATGCAACAACTTACTCCATAGAAGTTCTCTATTGACTTTGTCAAAGGCTTTCTCGAAGTCAATAAAACAGAGATAAGTCTTGGTCCTTTTGACTGCTAGCGAATTATCAATTAGCGTTTTTAGTACCAAGACATTATCCATTTTTTCATATTGCCTTCGAAATCCAGCTTGCGCGCAGTTAATAATTTCATTATCATCCAGCCATTGCCACAGACGATCGGACAAGAGTTTTGTGTAAAGCTTACTTAGATTAGGCATAAGAGTTAGACCACGATAGTTTCCAGGATCAGTGCGTTCACCAAAACCTTTGTATATATTGGTAATTATACCTGTGGTCCAAATGTGAGGGTACGCATGGTCAAAAGTCATGGCATTGAACAATTTTTTTAGCAAAGGTCCAAATTCTGCACATTCGTTGTACATTATTTTTATTACTTTATTTAAGATTCCATCTCGCCCTGGTGCTTTATTATCCTTTGCCATACCTATAGCCCAGCATATGTCCTCATCATTAAAACATATGTCAAAGTTGGTATTTTGTTCATCGGTCATTACCCCTTCTCCTGCTGCATTTTCACACTCTTCGTTCATACCATAGAGCTGGCAGTAGTAATTTTTCCAATCATCCACACTTACATCATCATTCATAACACCTCTATTTTTAAACCTGAGAATTTTCCATAATAACTTTGAGTTACTTTCATTTGCAGCCTCATTCACCCTACGTACATATTCCGACTCACACATCATCTTTTTATATTCACACATACTTTGAAACGAGGATTTACATTCCAAATATTCTTGTAGTGTCGATTCAGTTTTATTTCTTCTCATCTTCCTCAGTTTGTGTTTTAGTTCCTTATTTTTCTTTATGCAGTCGATATCATACCACTCATCCTTTGATGTAACTTTATTACCCCGATATTTTGGAACTTTTAGCTCCTTGCTAATAAAAGCCATCCATTCCTGTAGTACCATAACAGCTTCATCAATTTATTGTTACTAACTTACAGTGAGTTTGAAATAAACGCACCATCTCCCTATTCGCTGTATTTGACCTCACGATGAGGTTGATTCAACCACACATCGGTTGATATTAAGAAATTATTTTCAGTGTATATATAAAATAAATACAATTTTTCAACTGCTCAGAAATTCGGTACGATATCATCGAGATCCTTGTCTGAGTTAACTTTTGGTGTTTGATTATTTACTGAATCATTCTATTTCTTATCAAACAAATATTCGAGTAGCCATAAAATAAAAGTTTTGGATGTTTAAGATCAATTACTAAATCTATCATTCTTCATGCAAAACCTTTTATTTGCGTTCATTCTTTAAACATTAAATGCCCATAAATTTCCGTAATTAGTTTCTTCCCCCAATAATTTTAAAATTGTAAATACTGGTATTACATTACATACCGTATAACACCATCAAATTATAAAGAACCTCAATTATATTTATGAACGTAAATATGTAAAATTAGAGAATTAAACACGATCGCACGGCGCACCGTTTATTTGTAGTTAGGTAAAAACGATCCAACACGGTAGTAAAAATCATTTTAATTATAGTAATTAAAATTTTCAACCAGAATATTATAATTGAAACACTCATATACAGGATGTTCTGTTATTGACTGCAGATCGTTATTAAGGGGAAAGTTATTTATCAATTTTCGATCTGATGCCTACTTTGAGATATAATTAACCAAATTAATTAATATAATATTAATAAATAGTTTTATCGCATCGTCTGTTGTTTATATTTTCGAAAGCAGAGATTTTTATATGTACCCAACTTAAGTAGACACCCTATATAAACAGGTTGTATTCTTAAGAAGTGCATATAGAAGACATTGGAGGTTTAAGTAAGGGAAAGACTTCTGCACTTTGTAAAAAAAAAAAAGTTCAGCTCTCATGAGAACAGCAGCATAGAATGCATCAAATTATATCATTGTGAAACATTAAAAACGTTTTACTTATATTAATTCAAACAAAATTTAATTGAATAAACTTTTAAATAAATCGGTAATGAAAACATATTGCAACTACAAAGTTTAAAATTTTAATACATGGTGGTGCCAAGTACTGTGTGATTTTGAAAACACTGAAAAAAGTGATAAAAATTAATCCAAATTGTAATATTATATAATTTTCATCTCATATCAACACAGGCTCAGTGGGATGTGAATCACCTACAAACGAATCCGATCTTCAGTGCTTCAATATGGATTTTGAAAATACTGGAAAAATTGATAATTGTAATATTCTGTATTATTCATCTCATATCACCAATGACCATTGAGATTTGAATCACCTTCAATTGGATCCGATCCTCAGTGCTTCAATATGGTTTTGATAAAACAATTCTACAACGTAAACGTGATGCCAAGATGTCCAATTTATTGGATTCATGACAGAAAAAACTTGATAAGCAAACGAAAAATCCTTAATTGACTTAAAAAAACAATACAGGTTACTTAAAAAAGTAAGTAATTTTCTTCAATAATTTTAGAAAGTTTGAAGTGGTTTATTTTTACAGTCATTTCAAAATCAAAGATTACTCTGCTCCATGCCTTATATCAGTTTTATTAAATTGATTAAACACAAAATACAAATAACTATGTATTTTACAATCTTAAAGGCATGCATGTATAATTAAAAGACACTTAATATCTCATATGGGTTGTTCTACAAATTGAGGAATAAAATTATTCGAATTTTGTCCAATTTTTTTGTAATTCTAAATGCAACGTCTTTTAATCATGTTAAACGAAACAGTCAAAATAATTTAAAGTGCTAGATTTATGGTCATTTATAAGAGATTTGCCGCAGGAAACTGAGAATGTTTGTTCTGCATGGACGAAATTGTTCCAAGAAGAAATAAAGTAGGTATTTTATGTTTTTATTCAGATTATAAAGTATTCGTCTGCCAAATTTTATCATAATTCGTTCAGTCGTTTTAGCATGTTTTTAGTTTTAACCTTTACAATATTTTAAAATAAATTTCTCTGGATGCTGGATAGTTTTAAGTGTCATCTTATATAATTTGACAAGATCTAGAGACCAGGATCTTGAAAATTTTTACATAATATTCAAGAAAAAACATCAACTTAGACCAGTTTTTGTGTAGCCAACTTACATACCAAAACGAAAAAACTATCAAAATTATTTATTTATTTCGCAAGTACATATCTTACCAGGATCTTGAGAACTCTGATTGACTAAATAGACGATAGACGAAAAAAATTGATAGTATTTTAACTTAACGTTCTAATTTTGTTATGAATAATTTCGCCAATTCGATATCAGTAATCTACCCAATTTCTTAATTTGTAGAACTGCCCATATGTGAATATATATGTATTATAGTTTAGTCTATGTACAGTTTTACATATTATGTATATTATCTAACGTTCGCGGGACAACCACTTGAATTAAATTTTGGATATAGTTTGTATATACTTATATAAGCATTGTGTATGTTGTATGTATTACATTCACGGTTGCGTTTAAGCGGAAATTAATGTTTTCATTAAATATACCAATGTTGTTTTTAACAACGTATGTTTGAATTGATTATACAAATGGTTGAGCATATTATATTTGAATTATATTATATGGTAAGATGTCATACCTAGGATACATACAAAGTACCTTCATTCATTTACTAGTTTCTCATGAGATAATTTTACTAGAGCCAGGACAATTTAGGATAACACGAACATAATGCACTCACTTAGAGAGAATGTTCGGGTAAATTCAATGAGAGTAATTTTTAGTATATTAACCTATAATCTATAGTACATTTTAATCTTGTACCATGGGTCGCATATCTTGTAACACAAGTCTTGCGTGCATATCGATAGTTGTTTAAAATTTTAATCCTAAAATAAAATACAAATTGTTAAGGCATAACAATGCTAAACAAAGACTATTTGTGATATTGTATAAAATGACTTCAAATAAACATAAATTCAAAGATAGAGCCTGGTACTACACTCTCCCTTATTATATTATGCATATCGCACACGGTATTAAGAAAACAGCTCCAATAATACCTAGTTTTAAAACTCTTCATACCCAAGGAGATTTTCTCGTAAAAAAACGGGCACGTGAAATGGTCATCTGTCATCTGGCTAACCAGTTTCTTAAGGATCTTATGAATGGTCTGATATTCAAGTTTAAATCTTGAAGTTTAAGAAGATATGGCTATTTACTTAATTCTAGGACGTTTAAGGTGAAAGTTGGCCAATTGGTGAAATTGCTGCTCGAGTAACCCCTAAACTATTATCCAGAGATGTTAGATATCTCATAAAAATACATTTAAAAAAAATCTGTAAATCTTTAAAAAGTAAACGTAACCGAGAATTTTCGGAATAAGCTATAAAAGTTTGTTTTTTTGAAGACCCTATCTACTTTTTGGACTGTGGACTGGTCTATAATTTTTTATCTAAATATCGTCACTTTTAGTGTTCCCTGTTTTTGATACACTTTGCATATATGTGTTTAAAATGCAATTTTGTGAATAATATATACTAAATGCAAATAATTGTCATATCGCTTTGCACGACAATATTAATTTTGGAAATTATGTCATCATCGTCAAACTAAATTTTAATTATTTTTTTAATTTAATATTTACTTGTATACAAAATTAAATTTTTTTTTTAATCCTTTTTGTCTTTACTAATAATAGATATTTTTTATCCGAAAAGTTACCTAGAGTGAAGGATGACTTTGAAATTGCGCAATTTCTGCTAACAAACAGAAAAAAACTTCAAATTTTTTGTGTATTTATGAAATTGGACATAAATGAGCAGTAAAGTCGAAACTATCGAAAAGCACTTCTTCAACACTAAATTTAAAACAAATTCTTAACATTTAATATCAATCTAGAGGATCCGCCGACATGCCTCGGATGTCATAGTAAAAATTACGAAGATGTATGACATTTCGACATAACACAGATAACGTGGGTGCTGGGTAGTTATCCACCACTTTTCAACTTTGTGGCTTAATTTGTTGATACTGTAAAATGCACAAAATCTTAAAAACAGCGAAAAATGCGCTATTTCCTCTTGGAATTCCTACCCAATTGCAGAATGGGGTGTAATCGTTCTAAGAGCGATAAATTGATTTGTGACAGGCCTCACACAATTCCCATGATCTTCTCTACTGTACATAAGAATACAGAGTGGGTCATTTTAATCTATTATAACTAACTTGAACAAAAATTGTAGAATTTTATGGGGGACATCATATACTGACATCAGATTGAAGCTAGTTCTTCGGGTTGCTTTATGGTCAATTTAGATTCAAAAAGGTAAGAGTAATAAACAATTTTTGTTAAGAACATTTTTTCGAAAAGCGTCAACTTTCGGAAGAAATGAGACTTAAAAATTTGTATTTTTGCATTTAATCCGAAGAAAAAACTTTAACTACGTTACTATTAGTACAGTGTATACATATATACATATAGTATATATGTACTTTAACTATTTAAAAATGTTTCAGTCAAAAGTTATCAAGCACAATACAGGATATTCGTCTGTGTTTATGACTTTGATCATTAATTATCAATAATGACATATTTTTGAGCCACATTTCCACCGAAAGCTAACGCTCTTCGAAAAAATGTTTTATACAAAAATTGTTAGTTTTTTTATGAGGAACAACTTTCTTATTTAAAGTGTTATTCTATCTCCATTCTATTACCATTTAAAACGTTTAGAATCTAAATTGGCTATTCAAACAACACGAAGAACTTGGCCCAATCTGATGTCAGATCATGATATCCCCTCATAAAACTCTGCAATTTTAGTTTTACTTATTTTTTTATCGGTTAACTACAAAACCAGTTATTAGCCATTATAGATTAAAACCCACTCTGTATATTTTCGAGAAAAATATGATTTAGAAATTTTGTTTTGTATTATTTTACAAATCATTTTAATAGATATGAAATTCTTTTTCGTTCCTAAAGAAAACGTAAAAATAAAAAAGTTTATTAAGGAACAACAGAAAGTTTCCTAAAATCAAAAATATATATATGTTATTAAAATCAGAAAATATTGTTTCATAAATCCTTACAATGATATGACATTTAGTTATAATAATATATACAGGGGGTTTAGAGAAATTCATAATTGAAACATCTATTTCCTACTGAGAGTAAAATGAATATACTATGCCAATATTGGACTTTAATGCTAAGAAAGACTCTATCTAGCGATAGAAAGAAGAACTATTGTCAGAACGCTAAATATAGCACTGCACATTAAAACGTATAATAAAGCATATATTTCCTGCCTCTTTAATCATTGAAATAATCAGCTGATTGAAACGAGAATGATTTATATTTTTTTTACTCGTGGCGCTGACATCTTAGCGTTAAAATCCAATAATGTAAATGAATGTTATATTTCTTGTGCCATGAAATTCATCTGCCCTAAATTGATGATTTTCTAGCCCGATCAGAAGATATGGTAATAAAACATGGAAAAGGGGACGACGGTAATCAAACGTCATAATGTCTTATGAAGCATTTGAATCGATTCATTTGCTTAGAGACAAAAGTAATGCAAATTTTGAAAGATACATAGATAGAAACTGCAGCAACTTTGCGACCGTTATTTTTCAGGATTGCAACAGATTAAATTTTAGTTCAAGTGACCATAACGATGAAGTTGCCAAAAAATTTACACGCAAGAAAGAAGCTTAGATTTGTAATGTCAATGAATTGTGTGGTTTTACGCAAAGTGACTTAGTTTTCGAACATTTTGCAAACGAAAACGAATCGAAATATATCTAAAATGTGTCAAAAAAATAAAGAGAAAGAATAACAATTTTTCAAAGAAAATATGAGATATTGTCTAAATTTTACGAGATTTCCAACCTTTTATCTCAAATGTCTTGAAACAGTACCCTAACAATTGGATCAGTACACAAGAAACACTCTGTATAAACTACAAATATGGTAATAATAATAAAATTAATAATACAGAAAAATATTATTTATATTTTTATAATAAATATTTCATTTATAAATAAATAAATATGTATTTTGTATAAATATTGAAAACTGTCATTTGTCTATGATAAATAACCTAGACAAAATGGCTGCTGCTACCACCATTTATCAATATACATTTACTTTTTTTTTTTTTTCAAAAGTATTCATTGATTTATCGAAGGAACAGAAATCAATTGAATATATTATACTTTTCTAAGGACTAAAATGTTTAAATTTCAGACAAAATACGATATTTTTGTGAATTTTGTCAAAAAACCTCCTTAGGAAAAATTGGAATATTAACAGTATGAGTTAAGAGTCGTTCATGATATAATAACGCTTTTTGATAGTAAATAACGAAAAAAACTGTGAGTCCAAAATACACGAATAAAATCGCACTTAACCAGTTTTTTTATTATATGACATTGAGTATACTTTCATTTAATTATTTTGTAAAAAAAAAAGCCATCTATGATTATTCACAACAACTACCATTATCAATTTAATAATTTACCTACTATTGCCATCTATGATTATACACAAATACTATTTTTGTAATGTCATCTATTGTTATATACAAAAAATTACTCAAATATTTTTTCGATTTAATACAAATTTTGCTAGTTTGTTATTCTTGTCGCTATAGGGATATATTAATACACAATCTGATCAAAATTTTAACTGTCTAAGTATTGAAGAGATACAGGCCACGGACAGACACCAGACAGACACTGTCACTGTTCTGGTTGTTCTAAACGGAGCCATAAAAACGGTATGTGATTCACACGCTACCATGGGGTGTCATAATATAGTTTCCGTTTTCATGACTATCAATATATTGAGAAATTGTTATAATTTTCATGTTTTTCTTCCATTTGATGAAGTCCTACAGTTGAACCTTCCCCCTTGTATTTTATTTCTAATTATCCAGTCCTTCAATACTCATATATCCTTAATTAAATATTTTAATACAATATAAGGACAATAAAATGATACAATAATAATATAGGATACAATTAAATAATAAAGCATCGGTATAAAACTGTAACATTTATAACCAACTAGTCAGTCATTCGAATTCGAAGTTAACAAACAACCTAGTTATAAATAGGAGAGCATTGATATAATAAAATAATAAAATAACTAGCTATTCATGCGCCATCTAGATTTTGTAACAATTAACTAATAAAACAAATATTTAACGCTTCAGTTAAAATTCATTGAAGCAAATTATAATTTAAGTCAAACATTCTTCTTCATTCTGGGATACTTATACTATTGTAGACTAAACTAGAAAACTAAAACTCAATTGTTTTAATAGAATTGAATGAACTATGGTTGGTTTATAAGGTAATATATAGAGTGGTACAAATGGCAATAGTAGGACTTAATCAAACGTGAGATAACGTTATTATAATAACAATTTCTCTACCTTATAAAGCCGTGAAAGCGTCCTTTTCTTCATACACAGAGAATGGCTACTTGGAAAAATTATAAATTCAGTTAAAGAAAAACACTTAAAAGTTGAATGGTAAGCAATTTTATTTTCTAGAATTTTGCTTATTATAAAAATATTAACAGATAAATTTACATAATTACAAGGGATAATAATATTCAACGAATCCGTATCCTCACTAATGGCGCATTGGAAATTTGGTATTAAATTGCGGGTTTTATTTTGCTCTTTTTTTTCTGGGTCATCTTGTATAATGAAGGAAGTAAAGGGTGTAGAGAGGATTACACAAATAGTGAAAATATAACATTTAAAATATATGTAGGTATGTTTTTAAGATAACTTTAATGAGTTATGAAGAAAATGAGAATTTTCCATAAGGGCTTAGCTGCATGTATCTCATTATACGTACAGTTACAAAGTGTTCATATTAAAAGTACCAACAATCCATTTTTCACCAAAAAATTTCAGATGAACCATCTCTTTACTGGCCACAAACTTAGTGTCATCCTCATCGACGTCTTGAATTCGTACTGTAATTTACTTGTTATGTCCTTACAACAAGTAAATATTTATTGAATCAACAATTTCTTGAAATAAGTATTGAGATTGCTAATGCTTTTGTTGCATCGTAACTCCCGAACGGTTGAATCGAATATTGATTTTGGGTTTTTTGTTTGAATCGTAATTTGATCGATAGTGTTCTAAACTATGTTTCAAGAAAATTTGCTCAGCCTTTTGAAGATCATCGCTTCTTTTTTAATTATCGTGTATAAAACCCCTAACCCCCCACTTGAAACATAGCTAAGAACACTCTTGATCAAATTTCCTTTCAAAAACCGAAATAGTTATTATTAAACCCGATCTTGCCCACTTTCTTGTGGATAAAGTATTAGTAAAAAATAAATTTTATACAGTTTTATTAGCCACAATATCCGAATTAGGGACGGCCAACACCCACCTGTTTATCGAATGGAAGTAACTTTTTATGAAATGTAAAATATTAAAAAATATCCCTGTAGTGTGTTGCCCAAAAAAATTTTGTCAATATTCTAATTGAAAGACCAATATTACCCTTGAGACATATGAAATTATCTAATAAATGAGTTAGATACGTTTAATTTGTTAAAAATTATTACAAAAAGCCTTTTGATGGATGTGATTTGACCTAATAATAAAAAAAAACCACTTTAATTAAAATTTATTCCAAAATATTAATGCTACAATAATTAACGCATTATAAACCAAAGTATATAAATCAAAATCAAAAATTAAAATTATCATCGTACATAAAATATGTTTGTGAATAGGTGTAAAGCTAGTGTTACAAAAGCTTTCGAAAGTTAATTTTAAAATTTCTAAATTTTGTACATTACTTTGTTTATTGCTGAGATCGGTTATGTTTATTAACGATGGATTCGCGCTTGTAAATTAATCGAATTTGGAAAAAAATTAATTTGATTTAAACACTTTTTTTGCTAATTATTATTGCTATCGAACAATTATAATTTATATTTTAAAAAAAACATAAAATTATTTTAAATCAGTAGTTTTTGCAGTTTTTTTTTTCGGAAATATGCACCAGTAAATTCAGTAAACGCAAATGATCAGAGGAGCCAGGTGTACCTACCTAAACCTAATTCCAATAAGAAAAGAAATATCCGAAATTGAGTGGTCTTCAAATCTACTTTTTCCTGACGATGCCAACACCTCTTATTCTATTGTGTACATTTTGTAAACCTATTTGTAACAAGTCAAAATTTGTGTTAGACTAATAAAAACTGGGCAAGAAAGTTATTCAGAGAGTCGTACTTTATAAGTTCTAGGCCCAGAAAACTAAATTATTATTAATTGCGCTTCAAGTTGATGAATATTTATTTTTCTGCCATGGCGTATGACCTATTTCAACATAATTTAGTTTTAGTTATCATAAATTTTAATTATCTGGTTTTCATTTTAATATTACTAACTAAAATAATTGAAATGGCTGTATAAATGTTTTTTTTAATGGTGAATTCAATAAAAATTAAAATATTCATAACCTAACCTCAAATATTCATTGTCTTCGGGCTTAAAAACAGTTTTCATTGTACACACAAGCATTTAATTTAAAATTTTATGTGTAGAGATGTAAATGGCGGAAACGCACATAAACTTAATAATATATCCAGTTTAGTACAAACTTAACATTTAATTGCGCTCCCACCATATTTATAAAACTGACACTGATTTTTAACCTCTTTTTTATAGGAAAATATTATGCACTACATGACAGGACAATAGAAAGGAATGGGGGGAAGGATATTATAAAGCACAATAGTGTCAATCATTCTTTTTCTCAGTGTTTTTAAATCCAAGGCCTAAGTTCATTTAATTTTTTTTTTTTTAATAAGTCCAAAGAATTTACACTAGATTTATGCCTATAAAATTTATTTTATAATACATACAGTCAAAATCAGCTATAGCAATATTGAAAGGACCAACACTTTCGTTACTACAAACCGATACTCGTGTATATATGCCGTTCGTAATTGCTGACTAATTTCAATTACAATTGGTCACTATAACCGATAAATGAGTTTATAATGATTAAAAATTAATTTAATAAGACTATAAATAAAGTTCAAAATAGTATTACGATAGTGTTTTGTTTAAGGTATTTCGATACGGTAAAAATGATAACAAAATTTGAAATTTTATTAATTAATCAATCATCCTTTTATACGTCTTTTGTGAAAAATTCATATCGATTTTCTGTACGATTTATGAGAAATTAACTATCAAAGTCAGTATTTTTACCTAAATAAGTTTTTCATTTTTATGCATAGTTCTTAATTTTTGTATGATTTTAAAGCTTTAAACTTGAGGAATACTAATAAAAGTTTCTTATGTAAATGGTACCATTTCTATAAGCACTAACTTTTATTACGACTTCTTCATATACCCCCTGATAAAAAGGGCTGTTTTTAATAATTCATTTGTCGTAAACCGTACAGAGAATCGACTTGAAACTTATATAAAAGGCGTGTTAAATATTTATTAATTATCACACTAAATTTCAATTGTTTGATAACATGTAAGGAAAGTATGATTTTTAAATACGTTGGTCGTTATAGCCGATATATTTGCTTATAATTCCAATAAATATTGCTCCCTATAGCCGATATGTCGTTATAATCAATACATAAATGTATGTGTTTATAGGTACTCCGTTCGAACCATTCATTTTTGTTGTTGTAATCGGTTCATCGTTATAACTGATGTCTTTATGAAGGATTTTGACTGTATAAATTAAAACCCCTTTTACAATGTAATTTTTATCATAGACCCACACACACACACACACTCTTAGCACCTTGTTTACCCTGTAAATTTATGATAATTTGCATTTAATTTTCATGTTTATATTTGCATAATTAATTCACCATTCTCAGGTGATATTTTATTTTTAACGAACATTTTTATCAATATATTCGGAAAAAATCAAAAACTTGTATTATTTAAGGATGTTCCAGCATGGTATTTGCAGTTTCTATGTTAAAGCAATGGTACAATTTTTTTTTCGACAGAATTTAACGAAAAATTAAATTTAAGAATTTAATAATGCTTACTATTAATTCCCAAAGTTTCAGAAATTTTGACCGTTTAAAATGGGAAATAATTATGCCAACGTCCCAATTTCGGTCAATTTACGTCAAAATTAATATCTCGAAAGTGAAAATTAATTTCTAAATTTTTTTTTTAGAATTGTATTGTATAAACATTTTTTTCTACTTTTTCTTCCATATATAATAATATCATAAAAAATAGGAGAGAGACCTATTTTACATGCTTTAAATGGGACATGACCCTCAAAATCGCGAACTTTGTCTTTAAATATCTCGCGATCTAAACGGTCAAAAATTATGAAATTTTAGGAATTCATAAATAAAGCTATTATAAACCCGAGAAAAAAAATTCGGCCAAATCTGTCGAAAAGTGATTTCATGCTGGTACTACCTTAAAATAAATAATGAAGAAAATTTCCAAAATTTTTTAATGATATCTGGTAAGTGAAGGACAAAGTTGCGTCCGCCTGTCTATCCCAAATTCGTAAGTATGCTTAGATTTTTAAAACTACGCAATGGATTCTGATGCGATATCTGATAGATAAAGTGATTCAAGAGGAAGGTTTTTATACCATGTATATATGAAATATACATAGTATATTAAGTTTCGTCCCAAGTTTGTAACGCTTAAAAATATTGATGCTACGAACAAAATTTTGGTATAGGTGTTCATAGAATCACCTAATTAATCCATTTCCGGTTGTCCGTCCGTCCGTCCGTCTGTGGACACGATATCTCAAAAACGAAAAAAGATATCGATCTGAAATTTTTACAGCGTACTCAAGACGTAAAAAGTCAGGTCAAGTTCGTAAATGAGCATCATAGGTCAATTGGGTCTTGGGTCCGTAGGACCCATCTTGTAAACCGTTAGAGATAGAACAAAACTTTGAATATAAAAAATGTTGCTTATAGAAAAATAAAAAACTTTTGTTTGAAACATTATTTTGTAAACGTCACTGTTTACCCACGAGGGCGTTAATTAGGTGCAAATTTTATAGTATGTATTAATATAGGAATATCAAAGTGAATATCTTTTGTTATTTACGTGACGTCAAAAAAACAAACGATTGCGCATCAACACTTGCGCATTATATGAGAATATCAGTTAAATATGTCAGATATGTACGTATGTGAAATGTGACAGAGTTATCAACACTGCCCATACATGGTATTTCAACAATCAACTCAGTCAATTGTTTGTTTTCACTTGTTTTTGTCTGTTTTTAACCTTTGGTGGGGAGGTAAAAAGGTGGAGCGTCAAAGTGGGGATGAATTATCGAATATTTTCAAATATACCCAAGTGAAGCTTCAAATAAAAGAATAAGAAATAAAACTGAAAGTACTTGCGATGATTCACATATAAGTTAGTTATGGAACTTAAATTGAAAACCGATTCGGCAAAGGAGAGAAAATTTGATATGCATAAACTTTTCATAAATAGTTTGTCTCGCTCTAAAATATGAAATTTTTTCTGATGCCATTTATCAGTTTTGTCAATAGTAAAGGGTGTTCCAAAATTAACGCAAGATATTAATGTTTGCCCATTTGCCCAAGTGTTGACAATAACATAAAAAAGAAAAGGCAGCTGGCAGTTTTAAATGGATTTTTTTAAATGTAGCACTTGACGAAAGAATGCGTTCCGACAGTTAGGCAAGATTTTAAAAATAAATCCTCTCGTCTTCCACAGAAACAGTCGACCAATTTTTCCCAGTAGAGACTGATCTGATAGAAGTGATTTTTTCAATATAACGCTTACAAAAATACCAGAATTTTGAAATATATAGAATATTCAGATGAAGAAACATTTCAAAGAAACAACAATGATGGTTTGAAAAAAACTACTATCGAAAAAAAGCCATCAATGGAAGTTGTATGATGTTTTTTGATTAAAGTTTATATTTCTTATAAACATAAAGTTGTTAACTGAATATTTCGTATGCAAATTGTTTTCAACTGTGACACCTATTTTGTCACTATCTTTTTTTCCTCGATTGACATTACTACAAATGCTGTGTAAGTCCTCTGTCATTTCACAATAAGCTCATTTCAGAATATTGGAAGAATGGAAAACTCATGCAATTACATCTGAAACATTCTTATGGAAGAATGAAAATGGCCATACAGGAGTCGTAGATGAAACGATAGCGCAACTATCACAACTAGGCCAGATAGTTCTTCATTTGGTTCAAAGTTAATTAGTCACCTGTGTCTTTGGTTTAGGCTATAAGGATTCGTGTGCTTGTCCTCAAAATCTTGGCAAAATATTGAATACCAAAGCTACGAATATATTATAATTTAAGCATATGACTAGGAAAATGGTTTCCTGTGAAACTTTTTCAAACCACTTCAAAAATTTTCTTCGGATCGTTTTTCGAGCTACGGCTAAGTTTTCAAGTTACGGACTTTCAAAGTTACACATAAATTATAGCTATGTAGCTCGAAAACTATCCGTTAAAAAATTTTGTTGCTGTGAGACCTTTTGATCAGAACGATTCGAAGAACATTCTGGGTGTGATTTGAAAAAAGCTTCACAGAAAGCCATTTTCCTAGTAATATGGGTACTATTAATATAACATAAATGCAGCTTTGATCGCCCGAAGATCTGAAAAACATTTTGGTGGTGGTTTGAAAAATTTTCGCTGAAAGCCATTTTCCAAGGCATATACTGAAACTATAATATTTTCGTAGCTTTAATCACCCGTAACTAGAAAACTATTCGTTAAATATTTTTGTGGCCGTGAGAGCTTTTAATCAGAATGATCAAAAGAACATTTAAGGTAGGCAGAAAGCCATTTTCCTATCTTATATTGCGGGGTCCTTTCTGAGCGGGTTTCAACTAGTTTTCTAATAAAGAACTTTCGTATACATAAACATAACGACAACTTACTTTAAAAATATGTATATATATTTATTTTGTAGTAAGTAAGACGATGATATTCTTCAACCAGTTTAAAGTACAATGAAAACGTGTACGTTCCAGAAGATGGAAGGCTATCTTGAGACTTGAAAAGTACCGAACGAAAACTACTACGAAACTCTTATATTGGATGCTTACTTCTCAGTCTGTATACGGCATGTATGTTTTAGGACTACATATACGATTATACGTTTTATACAAGCAGAATATTTTTAAATAAATCGTAAAGATAATGACCATATAATACAAACAACATCTCAAATTTTATCATATTTTGCAAACAAGGTTTGATTATAAACAATGATTTGTAAGACTTAAGTCAAAAAATACTTTACTTTTAAGGACGTTCATGCGTGTACCTGTTTTGCTATGTGCGTTCATAGGGAAACAGTATGTAAATTTTAAAGAATTTTAAATTAGTAGAAAATAGAAATTTTATTTGAAATTCTATTAAAAGTTTAAATAATAGTTAACTGGTAAAAGTTTCAAGTATGGTTATCGATAATTTTTGAAAAATATCGATTTATATTTTCCATTTAGTCTCATGTTAAACCTTACTTTTAGTCACTTTTTGAACTTAAAATTTAATGAAATTAATTCGATAACAGTTTAGTTTTCCTGTTTTAAATCATAGAAAATCATTTAAACTATCGCTTTATCATATTGTTTTTAATTTCTCTTCTAATATCGTTGACGCATGAACGTCCTTAATTAAATTTCATAATTTTTTAATTATTTAGGTATCAATTTAACATTTTTACCTAAAATAATTGCAATGGCTGTATTCAATCAAAAAGATTAAATGGTAAATTAAATCAAAAATTATAACAACTAGATTGATGTGAGCCGCCCGTTTCACTCGGCTTAAAATTAAAAACCACCGCTTCATAACCTCCACCTTCTCTTGATATACACAGTTTTCAATTTTGTTAAATGTAAAATAGTCATAATTCATTGAGTATATCAGAATAGTTGGCCATGATTTGTTTGACATTTAGTATTTTAAATTTTTACAGAATTCCTTAATTTATCCTTGAAAATGATGATCATAGACCTACTCCATCTATAATCATCATTTTGAACCATAAATTAAGTATATCTTTATAAATTATAGTTCATGTGTTATTCTGATATATCAGCTATATTGCTGTACAGTTTTATTAAAAACTATCCGCTAGTTTTAGCGTGAAAGCGTAACGAACAAACAAACAAACATTGTTACTTTCACATTTATAATATATAGGGATTAATATGTATCGAGTGAATAAATGGTGGAAGCGCAAATAAATTGAATGATATATCCAGTTTAGTACATATTTAACATTTTCTCGCGTTTCCACCAGATTTATTAAACTGAATGTAAGAGAAACTAAAATTGATTTTTTACAAAAGTCTACTCCAAATATTTACTATATACAGTTCTTGGAAATACATGCAGTAAGGTATACTTACCTATTCGTACATAGATAGATATATGCAACATAGAAAGAGTTAAGTTCATGCCTAGATAAGTTTTAAAAGACAAATCTTTCTATATATAGATTTCTCTATTATATTATTATGCGCATATAAATGAACACAAAAGTTATTTACAAAAGTTGTCAACAAATGAGTATTTTGTTTTATATTTTAAAAATTAACATTTGAATTGCCCTTTACTTTATATATAGGTATTTATTTTTGTTTTAATATCTTATATTGAAGATTTGCCTGGAATTACTTCCAATAATAAACAATTGAGTATTTCCCAGTTCTGCCGAAAATGGGTGAAAATAAGACCTTACTTAGATCTAATTAAGGCCTAATTTGAGCCTAGTTGATGGATCAAAGAAACACTGAATTAAAAACATTTTTTTATTTTGAAAATTTGTTTGTATTTAAAAAAAATATTTATCTTGATAAATAAACGTTTTTTTCGACCAGTGTGAATTAAAATTATTTTAAAAAAAGCGTCTTTAGACAAAACAATTTGCACGCTCATGATTTTCATAGACTATGTTTTATAATATGTCTCAAAGCAAGACAACTTTTCGCGACAATTTAAGCTATAAAACAGCATAAAAAGAGGAAAATTATGTATATAATTTCCAAAGATTTTTATTTATTGCATTGACACAGAAACTAAAGAAAAGACCTTATTATGCAAGGAAAAAATTTCAATATTCGTACATGGCTGAGATAGGACTTAAATAAAACCATATTACAACTAACATACATAATAGTAAGCGACTGAATAATAGGCCTAAAGCCATATGGCTTTAAAAGTGAACGAAATTCTCGTTCTAGACTAGTTATCCAGAGTTTTTCCAACAATTGCCGTTGAAAAGTTTTTGACAGATCATTTTTTTTTTTGACAAAACTCCGAATAACTAGTCGTAGTAGTAATAACTAGAGAATTTTCGTTCACTTTTATTTCGAAATAGATTAACTAAAAATTTTTATTGTTAATCTGAACGTTATTTCGTAAAAGAGTTAATTATTTAACTGAAATTTAGAACCGAATCCGATAAGAGCCTGAGAAGAAATACATAAACTTTTGATTAATAATTTGTCTCGTCTCGTAAAATAGGTTGAAAATCTGATGATATATATAGACTAAAAATATGATCGTCACTTTTTATACCATGTATGTATGAAATATACATAGTATATTAAGTTTAGTCCCAAGTTTGTAACGCTTAAAAATAATGATGCTTGGAAAAAAATTTTGTCATGGGTGTTCATAAAATCACCTAGTTAGACCATTTCCGGTTGTCCGTCCGTCCGTCTGTGGACACGATAACTCAAAAACGAAAAAAGATATCGAGCTGAAATTTTTACAGCGTACTCAGGGCGTAATAAGTGAGGTCAAGTTCGTAAATGAGCATCATAGGTCAATTGGGTCTTGGATCCGTAGGACCCATCTTGTAAACCGTTAGAGATAGAACAAAACTTTAAATGTAAAAAATGTTCCTTATCAAAAATTAAACAACTTTTGTTTGAAACATTTTTTCGTAAACATCACTGTTTACCCGTGAGGGCGTCAATTAGGCGGAAATTTTATAATATGTACTATACTTGATTATCAGTTATGTATGTGTCACATGTTTGTATGTGTAATGTGGTAAAGAAATCAACACTGACTATGCATGGTATTTCAACAATTAACTCAGTGAATTGTTTGTTTTCACTTGTTTTTTAGTATATTATCTTGAAATATTATTAGCATTCTCATCGATGATCTTGTGTTTATATTACGCGCTTCATGAGAAAGGCTGTTAGATCGAAACCTATCCGTGTAAATAGGTTTTTTTTAAACTTTAATCATTTTTTTTAAATTTTATATTCATAGTTTATAACGAAAAGCAGACTTCCTAATAGGCATTATGCACTCTTCTTTATCCGTCAATCTTTTCATAGCAATTTCGATCTAATTTTGTAAAAAACAAATTCGTTAATTTCTCATTTTCAAAGGAACCGTGAATGAATATTCTCGAAGTAGGCAATAAATGATTTTTTGAGACTTTTCCAACCATTTGATTGATTTACTACTGTCAATATTGTCAAATTATACGACTGGCCGTAGACGTATAACATGCGGGACGGAAAGTGGTGGTTGCCTACATGGATGATGAGGTTGGTTGTTGAGGTCATCCGCATTAGAATATATATTTATTATATTTTATGTAATTTTATTCTAGTAAATAAAATAATACATATTAAATTAACATATAATTTGTAAATGTTTATAATAATTTATAATATTATAACAGAGTAGCAGTAGCAGTTGTATAGCAGTAAAATTTATTGATTAAATAATAACACAAATTATTATTTTAATATTTATTTTATATAACTACCTAGTAGTCTGTTTTATGTGCCTACATTCGTACCTACACGGTGATTCATTTGTATGGAATGATTGAATCTTAATTATCACTACATAGTATAAAACAAAGTCGCTTTCTCTGTCCCTATGTCCCTATGTCCCTTTGTATGCTTAAATCTTTGAAACTACGCAACGGATTTTGATGCGGTTTTTTTTAATAGGTAGAGTGATTCAAGAGGAAGGTTTATATGTATAATAACATCCATTAAATAGTGGAGAAGTACTGCTATTTTTGAGGTTTCTAATGTGATGTCGTAAATAATTACATTTTTTGCGCATACATTGCAAACGCAGGCTGAACCCTACGAGTTTTATCAAAATAATGTACTAAGTATTGTAAACATTGAAAAGGTCTACAGAAAAGTCCGTGATGGTATATGTCTATCTCTTATGGATAACCCACAATAACTTTTTTTTTGTCATTTACTTTTTACGACAAATAATGGCTAATTTTCGAAGCGATTTTAACCAATACAGCATTAATCCTTAACAAATTAAATACCTTGAACACATTGTTCATTTAATATAGATCTATATGGCCCTTTACACCGTATGATTTAAGTGAATATTTTCGAAGATATTACAGATTTAAAAATTGCGGGACGTAGCGTTTGCGGCGGTACAGGCCGGCCGCCCGGTGCGGCAAAAGCGTGCCTATAAATAGCGCGTCTGAGGCCGCGGTTTTCCCTATAGCACTTTGAATTTAGCAGCGATCGTACGTGCGAAGCCGGGGCGGGTCGCTAGTTATTATAATATAATAAAGCAGGAAAAAGAGGTCCCAGATCTTAGAATTTCTTATAACATGCCAGAATGTTAATGAAACCCGATGAACTATATTGTTTGGCCCTGTCTGTGTATGTTTGTGTGTGTTTGCTCATTTTTCAAAATGATACCGACTTCGCTGAAATGTCGATCAAAGCGTATTAACGGAAATAAGTTCCAAAAAGAATTTCATAACATTTGGTCGAATTGTTTCAAATCGGTAAACTATATCGACTTCGTTAAGATGTCGATCGAGGGATATTAACAGCAATATGATCCGAAAAGAATTTAATAACATTCGGGTCGGTTCGAGTCGGTCGAGTTTTTTATTTATTTTTCGGTCGAGTTTTTGTGTGGACCTCAAGGGTCGTATCAGACCATTTTCCTCTGTTTTGACCGGAATTACCCATTTTTAGTCTTTAACTTTTTTTGTTTTTTCTCCTCTTTTGAGTCCTTGGGGCCTCCAGAATTTACTAAGAATGTTTCCTACTACTAATTTTAATTTAATTTCCAAACTAACTTTAGATCTTTATTCTTGACATAATTACATCAAAACAAAAAGTTTTATAAATATGGGTTCGATGACGGCCACCTTCATTCATCATCTAGGGTTTATGTCAATTCTGTTACATTTTATAACAAAAGTGATTTTTCTTTCAAATACCAACAAGTTTTGCTCGAAACCGAGCCCATCAAAATAATGTCCAATCCGATTCACGCAAGATCAAAAAAACCCGCAGATCCGTGCGAACTTGACTCCCCCCCCCCCATTAAAGGCATGCAAGACTCGTGGATCCCATGAATCACATGTAATTAGAACAGAACTATTTATTGTATTGTCAGCGGATAATCTGTCGTTAGGTTATGGAACGCCGATGATTTGGCTTGCGACTAATGAGAGTGGACGATTGGGACTTTATACGGAATGGAACAAATTTTTTTTTTTTAATCACTTCAGATGAAAAATTTTCACTTTACGAATAGAACAGTGAAGTTGGTTTTTAAAAATCTTGACTAGTATGCAAGGTGAGAACGTTTAAAATTCCTAGTTAAACAAAGAGGAAGATTCCCACTAGTGACGTCATATGTCGGTACCGCCATAGAGATTACATATGAAACTTTGTTTTGCCAAAAGGAGATGGATAACCTCTGAATGGAATCTTTGATTGCTTATAACTTTTGCGGTTTTTAATCAATTTTACTTTCCCTTTCAAATTTTGTCATGGTATAAAGTCTAGTTTCACATTGGATAGTATGGCTCCAATTCTATATCAGGATTATCCACAATTGTCATCGATTGAATAGACGTGGAGCACCTTCTACAATGACA
Organism: Chrysoperla carnea; assembly: GCF_905475395.1. Classification (NCBI taxonomy): domain Eukaryota; kingdom Metazoa; phylum Arthropoda; class Insecta; order Neuroptera; family Chrysopidae; genus Chrysoperla; species Chrysoperla carnea. The sequence goes on from NC_058337.1 coordinate 133,683,678, forward strand.
CATAAAATACTTCCATTTTTGTATAATATTATAAAACATTTAGTAGGTATATTTAATTAATTACTGTATTTGAATAAAATTATTTTAATAAAGTATTATGAATTATTTAGTTATAAAATGCATAATTTATTAGTTATCAAATTGATATGGAATTTTTATTATTATTATTATTATTATTATAAAATTATATATAGAAGTCTATTATAAATGCATTCATTCATTCATACATTCATTTATAACGAGCGATGTAATATTATTACTATCTGTACCTACACGGTAATTACATCTGATTATAACAATGGCGGTTGTAAGGTAAGAAGAGCAAAGTAGCAACTTAAGTAAAAGGTATTATTAGTCCAAGCAAATTGAAAATTAGTTATTATAGTCGAACACGTAAATCGGGATGCACAGCAAGTCTGGGAAACAGCATCGATTTTGATGAAACTTTTTGTAAGGCGTTTATATAATCGCAAGGAACATTCCTCCAACTTAATCTACTCAAAAAAAGGTATACGGTGCCATCAGGGGTATATGAAGTTCAAGTTTTTTTGAAATGCGTATTTTGGCTTAAAAATGTCTTCTAATAAGTATTTTTGGTCGCTAAATTCAAATCCGATGTCACATTACATGAATTCTGTCAAATATTCCACAAATCATGCCATTTTCTACCCGAAATTCCAGTTTTGGCATAAAAACTAAGTATTTATCGTCCAAATTGTTATTTGGGAGGTAGTTTTAGTCGCTGATTACGAATCTAATATTACATTAACGAATTCTGCCACGTATGCCAAAAATCGCGCCATTTTTGGCCTAGAATTTCTCTTAATTATTGAAAATAGAATTTCACTTATTTTTGGCCGATGTTTAAAAATCCTATGTACGATTACACGGATTTTATGACGCTTTCCGGAAATCGTGTCATTTTTAATAAACACTTAGTTTGCCGTTTCCATGTAATCTGACATCGAATTCGTAATCAGCGACCAAAAATACCTTTAAGAACAAAGTTTGGACGAGAAATACTAAGTTTGCCGTTTTTGTATAAATAATTACGTGAAATTCTTGGCCAAAAATGGCACGCTTTTCGCAAGATGAGCAGAATCCGTGTAATCGGTAATCAGTGCTAAGTTTGGATGACAAATGCATAGTTTACCGTTTTTATGCCAAAAAGATGAAATTCTTGGCAAATAATGGCATGGTTTTCGGAAAACATGTCAGAATCCGTTTATTTGATATCAGATTCGTAATCCGTAACAACCAAAAATATCTCCTAAATAACATTTTGAACGGTAAAAATTTATCGTTTTCTTGTTTTGTGCCAAAAATGGCATTCCGGATCAAGAATGGCACGATTTTTATAATTCGTGACAGAATTCGTATAATCGGACTTCGGATTCAACGACCAAAAATACCAAGCAAATGACAATTTTAAGACAAAATAAGCATGTCAAAAAAGTTATTTTTCCTAAGAAGGTAAATTTTTACTCCAACAATTTAGTGTCCTAGAAGATTTGTCCTCTTGAGTTATTTTTCTTAAATCTGCCACTGGATAATTATTATTAATTAGTTGTAAAATAATAACATACATAATATAGTTTAATAATAATTAATTGTAATTATTTATACCACTGTTATTATAATAATAATAGATCAATTATAACAATAATAATAAACAACGAATGAATATTGTTTTTACAAAAAATTTTATTTTGGTATCATTGTTATATAAAAAAAAAATAACATAAATCGTATTATTTTATTATTGGTGTCGTTAATATTGCAAGAAGAAAAGAATTTTTACACAGAAATAAGAAAAGTAAATATCAAAAGTTGTTTTAATTGAATATGAGATTCATTTCTTAAAAATAAGAAATAAATATTCGTATAAACATTTTAAAATATTATCTTAAAGATTGTTTTATAAATAAAAACTTCTGATATATTTTGAAATTTTTTAAAATTTCTATGAAAGGATATTAAATCAAAACAAGTTATTTACTTACTATTTTTCCTTCCTTTATTATCTAAAAAATAAAAAGGTATTTATCCGACGGTTGGTTTGAATAAACTTATTATCTTTTTTTAGAACAAGGATATCTCATATTCTCGCAAAATTAACGACATACGCCTTAAATAGAAAATTAATTATTAATTTCAACCTGATATATTAAGAAAAAGTTCCATTTTAACCTTGACCTTTAATCCTGAAGGAACACTAAGCATTTAATTAATGTCAACCAATGGTGGGACTTTGGCAGCTATGTCATCTTTCATGTAACCAAAATAAAATATTTACAAGAATATCTTGCATCTTCAAAATATCATTGGTGTTTCAATTATTTGAACAAGCATATTCAAGATGTATTCAGAAGTACATTATATTCTAATATCGGATTAGAACTATTCAACTATTTTTCGGGATACTTTAATATTCGATTCTTTAACAGTAAGAGATAGAATTACACATTAAATTAGAGAATTGATCCTCATAAAATAACTTACAATTTTTGTATAAAATTTTTTTTCGAAAAACGTTAGCTTTCAAGCAAATTTTAGGTAAAAGTCATAAACACAAGTAAATGTCCGGTAGATGCCTTGACTACTTTTGGCTAAAGCATTTTTCCATTAGTTAGCGTGTCTTCTTTCAATTTTGAATGACGTATGTTTTAGTCGAATTTTCTCCGAAAGCTGACAATTTTCGAAAAAATGGTTTAGATAAAAAATTATTAGTTTTTTGGTGAGAATCAAGTTTCTAATTTGAAGTATTATTCTTTCTCTAAGTGTTTAAGATCTAAATTGGCCATTTAAGAAACTCGAAGAACTAGATCTAATCTAATGTCAGAAGGTATGGGTCCCCATCAAACTCTGCTACTTTTGTAAAAGTAATTTTTTTATTGGTTTAACAAAACGAGTTATTAGCAACTATAGATTAAAATGACCCTCCTTGCATGTATTTTTGGAATTTTCCCTGATTGTGGGTACGGAAACTGAAAATTCTTTAAAAAATTAAAACCTAAAACTTTGCTTGATTCAGAATTTACATAACCAAATGTCTTATTTGCTTGGATGTTATCCTAATTCAAGAAGTTAAGCTCAAAATTTAGCATGCTTAGCTCTTAGTTGATAATAATTAAGTATAACAAGTGAAAACAAACAATTGACTGAGTTAATTGTTGAAATACCATGCATAGTCAGTGTTGATTTTTTTCTCGCATTACACATACAAACATGTTACACATACATAACTGATAATCAAGTATAGTACATATTATAAAATTTCCGCCTAATTGGCGCCCTCACGGGTAAACAGTTATGTTTACGAATAAATGTTTCAAACAAAAGTTGTTTAATTTTGGATAAGGAACATTTTTTACATTTAAACTTTTGTTCTATCTATAACGGTTTACAAGATGGGTCCTACGGAGGAGACCAAGACCCAATTGAACTATGATGCCCATTTACGAACTTGACCTCACTTTTTACGTCCTGAGTACGCTGTAAAAATTTCAGCTCGATATCTTTTTTCGTTTTTGAGTTATCGTGTCCACAGACGGACGGACGGACGGACGGACGGACAACCAAAAATGGACTAATTAGGTGATTTTATGAACACTGATGACAAAATTTTTTTCCTAACGTCATTATTTTTAAACGTTACAAACTTGGGACTAAACTTAATATACTATGTATATTTCACATATACATGGTATAATATTTGAAAGAATTCCTTCATTTTGAAAATGTATTAGAAATATTACGATTGCTGATTTCCACAACTTTCCACTTGAAAGAAAATATTCATAACATCTGGACTAGATTTTACAATTTGCTTATAGAAGTGCATATAATATACATAAATGCTCCATATTTTCTCTCATTGACGGATGGACGCACGAATGTATAGCTACTCTATAAGGTATAATAAGTACATATATAAGAGCCCCAAAGTGGTAAATAAATATCCTATGTATTGTGTAAACATTCTATTTTACTATACTCATATAATAACTATTTAACTGTGTATGAAAATAGTAATACTTGAATGATGAGAGTATTTAAAATGTTGAAGCTAAAATCAATACAATTGATTAACTTCAAATCGAAATTATTATAACATATTTTTACATTTTGTATTCAGAACAATAATCCGTTCGGTAATCTTTAGGCGCGCGATGAGAGTTTTTCGCTTAGTAAATCATAATTTCTGCATAATAAATTTATTTTTTAATGCACTAGCTAATTAAAAACATTTTGTTTGAGTGATTTTTGATGTATGAGAGTGCAAATATTAGAGCAGAGAAATGATCTAAAAATTAAATTTATTTTAACTAATCTATAATCTATAAATATATAGGAGACTTTCTATAGATATAGATAGTCACTCATCACGATATCTCTGGAACTATAAGACCTAGAGACTTGAAATTTGGCAGGAATATTTCTTTTGCCAAGTAGAGGTCAGCTAAGAACGGATTTTAAGAAATTCCACCCACAAGGGGGGTTGCGGGGATGTTCATGAATAAAAAATTCATATTTTTCAATTATGGCTTTTAATAGTTCAAAACTTGGTCAGAATGTTTTAAATTACATTTAGAAATTTTTTTAACCTTCGGAGGGTAGAAAGGTGTAGCGAGAAAGTGGGAAGGAAATATCGAATATTTACAAATATACCTAAGTGGGGTATCAAATAAAAGAGCATGACGTGTACATTACAAAACTGTTATCCAACGCAAGGAAATGTGGAGGGAGGGGTGCAAGTGGGGATGTTGCCCAGCAAAGCGGGTAGTTCCCAGCTAGTATATATATATAAGAGATTTATCACTGACTGACTCATCACGAAATTTCCGAAACTATCGGTTCGATTAACTTTAAATTTCGCATACTTACCTTTTTTGTGACATAGACGTCCACTGAGAACGGATTTTTCGGAATTCCTATCTTAATAGATTTTCTGTAGTTTATAAGTCTGTGGATACAGTCATAGAGGTAAAAAATTGGTGCACCAAGAATATTGTTGCAAAATTTAAATCCCCCGGAATTCCGAGAATCCTTCTGATTCCATCGGACTGTGATTTTGAATTTAAGCGTTTGCAGTTTAGAGTAAAATGTTGCTTTTCGATGACTATCAATAAAGCACGAAACCAGAGTTTAAAATTAGCCGGTGTAGACTTACGAAGTGACTTTGTTTTTTTCATGGCCAATTTTATGTGGCGTGTTCAAGAGTGAGTTCAACTGAGGATATCATCGTTCTCCAACCAGTAAGTAAAGAATTTTACAGGTTTATATATCTTCATCCATTATTATGCATGTTTCATGTACATGAAATGTTATTAATTAAGAGAAATAAATTAATATGAAGAAAAATGGAAATGTAGCCACCTTTATATTGGATGTATGCACGCATTGATGTGTGTTTGTTCCTCGGTATTTCGCATAAAGAGAAAACTCATTTTCAAATGTAAGATTTAACTTTCACCGTCAATATTTTTGTAACATCCTGTACATAGAAATAAATATTATAGTCATTCTACAGTCAATGGTCAAACAACATACGGTTGTAATCTTTTTAATTAATCAACTAAAATTAAAGTTATATAGCAACTGTATATTACAAAAGAGCTGTAGTAGCATTGCTATATGCAGCTCTTGTATCGTATCCTATGCACATACAGGGATAGACAGAGAAGTGTGTGATTTTGAAAGCGCTAGAAAAAGAAATCCTAGAAACTTTTCAAAATATTTATTATACAATTCATTTAAGGTAGTTGAACCGAAAAATCGCTTTTCTTAATTTGATGCAATTAAAAAATACAGTGTGTTTATAAGTTTTTAAATATGGGTAGTTTAGGGTCATTTATGATTCAGTCAATCTAGACGAAAAAACGGCCGGACCTGGAAAAAATTACAATGGTGAATCTGAGGTTATAGATCGTTAGGGGGGCATGTAAATAACTTAAATTTACTTTTTGAATCCACAATTCTTTTTTCACCCACTTCAACAGTTCTATTACACACGAAACAGATATTCATTTTTGGAGAGAAAAATTTTCAGACCTTTACTCTCCAAAACTCACATAGGAACTGAAAAATTTACTATTCATAGACAGTTAGGCAGATGTTAGAAACCGGTCCTTTGTTCGTACTATGCCGACTCGCCCGGCGAAAGTGACAAAAGAACCGTTAACTACGGTGCGTTGCATTTTTGGCCTATAGCTCGGAAACGGTAAGTTTTTCATAAAAATTGTTTGAATAAAAGTTGAAGCTAATTTTGAGTCAAATAACTTTTTCATTTACAATTTTACGAAAAAATCATTTTTTCTTAATGAAAATCGTGAAAAACACTTTTTTTGATACTTTAGCGCCACCTACTTTTTGTAATTTAACTCGTATGACGTTGCTTCAATGACATAAAATGTAGCCGACAATGTCTTCTACATTTTTTATGCGCATTCCAATTTTTTTTCCCCATTTTTTTTTGGATTTTCTCAAAAACAGCGGAACGAAAAATTCTCTTAATTTTTTTATTAAGTTATTTACATGCCCCTCTAACGATCTATAACCTCAGATTCACCATTGAAATTTTTTCCAGTCAAAATGCCAGATTGACTGTACCATTAAGCAAAATGTGGTATTTATTTCATATATACAAAAAAAAGAGTTCAATCCATTGTACATCGAGATATTTATAAGTAAATGTATAAAATTTTAATAAAAAATACTTTTTAAGGGGCAAGCTTTTATTGTCCTAGAAATTGTATCTATGAGTGATTCATACCCGACTATTTGTAAAAGCTTGAGGTGCTTAATATCAAGAATGAATCGAAAAATAATTAGGTTTGTGGAGTAGATGAGGCGTTGCGATTCATTTTTTATTTTTTAAATTGAGCGCCTCAAGCTTTTACAAAGAAGATAAGTTTATATAATTATAATTATGTAGAGATTTAGATTATTTACAAAGTTAAACTCGTGAGCAAATTTCTCATCATGTGACTAAAGATTACCGAATAGTTGACACGAGTGATGGCGGGTTAAAAACACAATTAATTTTTCTCAATACTCAAGTTTCTTAAATTTTTTTTAAACTACTTTAAGATGTAAAAGAATAAATTTTGAAAAATTGATGTTATTTCTTTTAACATCTTTTTCAAAATCGTACATTTCTCTGTCCCATCCTGTATAACTATTAACTATGTTCATAGTGAGCTTTACTAGTTCCCTAGCACTGCTGATGATGATGAATATATCAGAATGAAAAGCAACACATTGTTTGTTTACCATTTGGAATAATATTTGAATCTCGTTTATTATTTAATACATATATCGTGTGTCACATAAGTAGCTATATAGTTAAAAAATACATTCCAGAATTTTATTCCCGAAAAAAAATTCATTTCGTAAACATACTCGTGTGATCAAGAAATATTCATGGAAGAAGCCGTAATGGTACAAAAGTTTTAAATTGAATATCCGATTTATTATTAGAAATGGGTATAGAAGAAATAGAAAAAAATTATTTTTGTTCGAAACATTTTTCTCTTAACCAAAAAATCTCACCTAAAATCGACTTCAAAATAAAAAAACCGACTTCAAAAAAAAAACTATATTATAAAACAAATTAGTATGCACTAAAAAAGTAAAAAAAAAAATAAAGATAATTTAACGTAGTTACAATTATTGTTATTTTTGGAGTCGCTGTCAGTCAAAGAAACAACTGTGACAGATCAATTTGCTACATGCTTGACTAACACCAACTCCAAAAAAGCAATAATTTTAACTACTTTTTCTTATCGTTATTTTTTATTTTTAGTGTATATTAATTCGTTTTGGAATAGTTTTTTTCTTTGAAGTCGGTTCTTTTTTGTTAAAAGTTTATTTATTTTGTAATTTTTAGTGAATCTAAAGAACACTTACTAATTTGCCATTGAGAAAAGAATCATCGAAGTCAGTTGGCGTTATTTTGAGTTATTCGTCCATTTTTCGCGCACATTCTTAATACAAATTTAAGACTTATATGGTTTTCTCATGAATGCCATTGGGAGAACTGGACCAAATTGAAATGTGACCAAATGTGAAGTCATCAGCATTTAAATAAAAAAATAATCATCAAAACCGGTTCACCCAGTCAAAAGTTCTGAGGTAACAAACATAAAAGAAATACAGTAAAATTGAGAACATTTTCCTTTTTTGAAGTCGGTTAAAAAGATGGTCTAAGTTCAGTTTCCTATTGTTGCAACTCTCTAAAATTATAATACTGTGAAAACTTTCGCTTGTATCAAGAGTCAGTTTGAAATATTCTATTTATTCGTTCAACTAACGCTCAACGCTCAAATTGTTCACTTGTTCCACAGAAATAACAGCTCTGTTAAAACTATCAATTGACTTTTATGGAAATAATATAGCCAAATTAACGTGCTAGTGAGCTATTGTGACCCTACTTAATAAAAATATGTTTCTCCCGAACTTTCTCAAACTTTTTCTCGATTCTTTTAAGCTTTGAGCTGACAGCTCGAACATGCTTGGAAAGAATGTTGTTCTCGTTACTCTATGACACGCTGTATATTCAAACATACATACAAACTCACTTCGATGCATGAATATATTTGCTTATATTTATATGCAGGTCAGCAACAAAGATTGAAATCAGTCAATCTTTGTGTTGGCAATCTTTGATTTGCAGTTACAGAACTAGAAAAAAAAAATGTACTGAATGTAACAACAAATTTAATAAAACTTTAAAAAGTAAAAAATTACAAATACAAAACTTTCTTTGTGATTTTGCTAATCACAAAACTCTACTAACTTCTACCGCACAAAATACAAAGAAATAAAACAAAACTTTTTTAAAAATTAAGACTAACCCTATTGTAATTTTTCTAAGCCTACACAAGTGAAATTTACAAAATTTAAACAAATATAAACTTGGCGAATTTCAGAATTGGACTGTTGCCGCCATGAGTAATACAATTGTGCTCTAAATACAGGTATGGTTAAGCGTAGCAGTTAGCCATCAAAATGATCGTATCAATCATACGAATTTTATAATTATTTTTAATTAATTTCAGAATAATTGTTTGTTATTTTTCATTTATAGTCTGAAAAATTGAAAAATAAAACAATGAAATATTTATCTAAGTTGGGTTGTTTTTTTTAATCGAAATTTAAATCGAATCTATGTAAATTTGAAGAGAAGTGTTTTGCCTATTCAGAATTTAATGAAACTTGGCATAGTTGTCCATTATTATATCATAATTAACCAGTTAAATTTTTAGTGGCCTTCAGAGAACACACTTGGCAAATTTTACGGTCAAATTGTCTTTTTAAGTACACTAAAATATTTATGAATAGCTTGAAATAAAAGTAGGGACCTTAGAATCATATTGATTAACATTTTTATATTTCTGAAATAATAAAAAAAAATGTGTTTTTAGGGAAATTAATTATTTTTTAATTAATTTTTATAACCATTGTGTTGGAATAATGATAAAACAGAATTATATTAAATTGTTTTTATTTGAAAAAAATAAAATTTGTTTTTATTTTATACAATCAATGTTAAAAAATCAATTCTTGGAATGAGTACATGTCTTTTAAAGAGTTTTTTTTTTGTTATATTCCAAAAATCTTTATTCTTAGAAGAACGACACATGAGTAATTATGATCCTTCCATCGTCAAGTGAGTTTTTATAATCTGTTTGATCCATATAGACCGTGGGACAAAAAGGATACTTCGGTAAATAAATAATACATAGTGTAAACTTCGTGGCTTCCTTTTGGTGAGTTTACTAAACTTTCTATCTACGACTATTTCGAAAGTGCTGTGTTTTCACATGAGCACGATACCGGCATATTTAAACTATTGATCTGAAAAAAAGCAGCCAGGAATTTTTCGGATACTATAGCCACAAAAAACAAGTCGTAGAGACAAAGATTGGTAGATTCGGCAAAAGAAAGCCACACACGCATTTTTCAGAATTTGTTAATCATCTAACGAAGCACCCTTTTTAACCGACTTCAAACAAAAAAGGAGTTTCAATTCTCTCTTTAATTAAAAATTACTAGACAAGTATTTGTCAATAATTAGTTTACGAATGTATGTAACATATTATATATCAAAATTAGTCGAACAGACCATGATGTAAATATTGTGTGCATGATTAAATGTGAACAACAATAATAAGTAATAATAATAAAAAAGGAGGAGGTTATCAATTCGACTGTATCTTTTTTTTTAATGTTTGTTACCTCAGAACTTTCGACTGGGTAAACCGATTTTGATGATTCTTTATCTATTTGAAAGCTAGTGCTTCCCGTGTGGTCCCATTTCATTTTGATCGAGTTCTGATAACGGCATCCATAAGAAAATCATAAAAGTCTTAAATTTGCATTAAGTATGCACGACAAGAGGACGAATTACTCAAAATCACGCCAACCGATTTCGATTATTCTTTTTTTAGTGATAAATTAGTGCATTTTAGGTTCACTGAAAATCACAAAATAAAAAAAACTTTTAACAAAAAGAAAACCGACTTCAAAAGAAAAACTTTTCCAAAACAAATTAAAATGCACTAAAAAGTAAAAAAAAAATAACGATAATATAATGTAGTTAAAAATATTGTTATTTTTGGAGTCGGTGTCAGCCAAGCTAATGTAGCAAACTGTTCTGTCAGAGTTGTTTCCTTGGCTGACACCGACTCCAAAAATAACAATATTTTTAACTACGTTATATTATCGTTATTTTTTTACTTTTTAGTGCATTTTAATTTGTTTTGGAAAAGTTTTTCTTTTGAAGTCGGTTTTCTTTTTGTTAAAAATTTTTTTTACTGTCCCACGATTTGATATTTAGATCCTTCATAAAAACAATCATTTTAGTTCATATGCAACCAAAAACAAACAAAAAAGCAGAATTATTGATATAAATTGAAATAGAAAACTATGAAAACGAGAGGAGGAAATAAACAAATATGTTTATAATATGATAATAGAGAAATTCTATTCTTGATAATATTCTCCACTACCTATTTGTGTCTTGTTATAACAACACAATACAATGGATGGCTACAGCTAGTGGCGGTTTTAGATATTTTGCCGTTCTACGCTAAAAATTATCATCACCTAGAATCCCAAAAATTTACTAAAAAAAAATTATCAAAAAATATTTCACCTCCGAAACCAAATTCAAAACCAGATTTTTAAGTTGTTCTTCTTTATTTTTCTTGCGACAAAGGCACTAAACCGTTTTCTCCTATCACTCTTATTTAAAGTCAATGCAAACTTTAAAATTATTTTTCTTATGACAAAACTATTAACGATGTTCCAGCATGGTATTTGCAGTTTCTATGTTAAAGCAATGGTACAATTTTTTTTTCGACAGAATTTAACGAAAAATTAAATTTAAGAATTTAATAATGCTTACTATTAATTCCCAAAGTTTCAGAAATTTTGACCGTTTAAAATGGGAAATAATTATGCCAACGTCCCAATTTCGATCAATTTACGTCAAAATTAATATCTCGAAAGTGAAAATTAATTTCTAAATTTTTTTTTTAGAATTGTATTGTATAAACATTTTTTTCTACTTTTTCTTCAATATATAATAATATCATAAAAAATAGTTGGAGAGACCGGACATTTTACATGATTTAAATGGGACATGACCCTCAAAATCGCAAACTTTGTCTTTAAATATCTCGCGATCTAAACGGTCAAAAATTATGAAATTTTAGGAATTCATAAATAAAGCTATTATAAACCCGAGAAAAAAAATTCGGCCAAATCTGTCGAAAAGTGATTTCATGCTGGTACTACCTTAAACCGTTTTCTCCTATCACTCTTATTTAATTAAAAGGATGTATGAGCACGGTAGTGGGAGCACAAATTTAAAAAATATATATTTTCAATTTTGATGATAAATTATGTTATAACTTGACAATATAAGACGAAAAATAAGAATAAAATTTTTCAATATCTGGCGTTATTTTCAAAATATCGAAAATTGAACATTTTGTTTAATTATTCAGCTTTCGATATTTCGAAACCCAAGGCACATATCGAAAAATTTTATTCTTATTTTTCGTCTACATTCATAAAGTTATAACAAAATTCATCATCAAAGTTGAAAATAAGATAAAAATAATTTCAACCCTTAATCTACCCTGCTCTTACATCCCTTATATGGACGGTGACACTTAATTTTTTTCTTTTCTAATTCATTGCTAATATGTTTACTTTCTATTAAAAAGTTTTTTTTCAAATTTGTTTTCATTCATTCCAAATGAAAATTATCAAAAACTTCCAAAATATGTCGTTTTTTGAGATTCCTCCATAAGAGCTAATGTATTTTATATCGATTTTTAATGACTTTTTTCTTAAAAATTTGCACGGATACCTAAGCTGAAATTTTAACCACATATTCTTTGAGTAAAAATCTGCCTATACAAAAATTGTGAGCCTTTAAATCAAACATTGTTGTCATGCTCATACATCCTTAAAGTCATTAAAACTTTAAAATTAATGACAATATAGGGGAGAGTAGACATAATCGTAACACTTAAGTTGCAACAACCTGTGGAACTGATTAAATTGTTTGTTTTTTTACGTCATGTAAATTATGAAAGATATCTACTCTTAGATAGCCACACACATGTAACCGATATTCCCATATAATGAATATTAAAAAATTCGCAACTAATTTGCCCCCTCGTGGGTAAACAATGATTTTTGCGAAAAAATGTTTGGAACAAAAGTTGTTTATTTTTTTATAAGGAATATTTTAGATATTTAAACTTTTGTTCTATCTCAAACGGTTTATAAAATGCATTATAAAACGGGTTACAAAATACATTTACAAGACCCAATTGACCTATGTCGCTCATTTACGAACTCAACCTTTCTTTTTACGTCCTAAACACGCTGTGAAAATTTCAAGTATCTCATTTCGTTTTTGAGTAATCGGGCAGACAACCGAAAACATACTAATAAGTTGATTTTATGAACACCTTACCAAAATTTTGTTGGTAGCATCAATATTTTCAAGCGTTACAAACTCGGTACTAAACTTAATATACCTTGATATATTTTATATATACATGGTATAAAAATGTGTCATTTTTTTTTCAATTTCTGAGGGAATTCGCTTTGCTAACGCAGCTCCTGCGATACAATTTTTTTTAATTATCAAATCTTACCGCTTAATTCTATAGCTTATAGCCTACTCAGACATTGTTGAAATCCGCCACTGGCAATGAAGCAAGAAAATATAAAGCATTTGATAATATAATCGTATAGAAAGAAGGAAATTTTAAAAGAATAAGAAAATGTAAACAAAACGTAAATTTTATATATCTATTTATTTATGTAGGTATAGATGTAGTCTGTTATAACGACTATATTATTCTTTTTATATTTATAATACACAGAACAAACGATCATCATATGTTTTTATTTTTAACGATCATTTCACGAAACTCTTTGAAAACAATCTCATTTCAGCCATACAGATCTGATTCATATCGAATTGCAAGCGACTCAACGTTAGCAGGATCATTTTTTTGAATCAAGTTATAAAATAAATAGTTCAGTACCTCAATTAGGAAAAAAAATTTTGTGCGATACACACAACTTGACCATGGAGGGTGTATGTTAACAATTACCAATTAGCAATAGAACATACGTGACAGTTATAGAATTTGCTATAGCAATTGATTGTAAATATATAAATGGAGCACAGTGTACGATAATGTGAGATTACAATAAGTTAGATTACAATTGAAGAGATTACAATACAGACTCATCAACTACAGAACGAGTGAAGAGAAGAACTTATCTATCAGAATAACATTAAAATAGAAGTGTTGTGAATTGTATTATATTTATATGTAGTAAAACCTTAACATTACATAAATTTGATTACGTTAAGCCCGCTACAAAATAAACGGGCCTATACCTCTTTGTTTTTGAAAACTGTTGAACCACCGCTGACAATGGAGGCGGCTGGCGACCAAAATAAGCCCTCTCAGTTCAAAGTATGTTTAAATACCTACAAAAAATCAAACATTTTTACTAACTTGCAGTAATTGCAATTTTTATATTTTGGACATTTTTCAATATTTAACAATCTCTTAATCTCAGTTCTCATTTATCACAATTTATCGATGTACTAGTCCGAATTGTACAAGTTTCATGGTTTCTGAAACATTTGCTACATTCGTCTCGATATAGACACACACAGAAAAAAACTATCGCTACGAAAACGTATTGTAAGTAAAAGTACCTTTGTTATTATTATACTCCTAGCACATATACCTATAGTATAGTTAAAGATGTGTCAAATAAAGAAAAATGAAAGAAACTAAGTGTATAAACAATAAATTGTTAATTCAATGAAACGATCAATTTAAAGTTGACTAACAAAATTAATAAATAGGCAACTTGTATTACGTATGTGTATACACTTAACATTTACGTAATACAAGTTGCCTATTTATTAATTTTTTAAGGTAGTTCCTCCGCGACAGCCCAGTCAAAAAGTTTTGGACTAATACTATCATTCAGCGCATTAACTTTGCTATGACTATACCATATATTATTTTCACAAGACTGTAGTTCCTCCACTACTATATCTCCTATACGTATACACACACACTATGAAATATACCTCTGTATGGAAATGTGGCAACGTCGCATTATTGTTATTATTATTTATCCTATACCTATGCATGTACATATTACTACCATACTCATAAACTATACAGTATCCGTTGCCACATCGTTTCCATACCACTAGTCTTTATATCCAATCATCGCTAAAACGAGTTATTTATTTAAGTTTTTTATCGAAACTATATGGTAAATAATTTTTATTTTTTTTTATATTTTCTAAATATAGTATTCTACATTATATTAGATTTTCATAGAGATGGTGAACGTCATTCATTGATAAATAAATATAAATTTGTCATTTTTATACGCTTCTTCCATGTACACGTACAAATTGCGTCACTTTTAATTGCTAATATCTCATGTATGACATGGTAAATCATCTTCTAATTTTAACAGCATGTGTATTATGAATTAAATATTTTATATTCTGAGTTTTGAGAAATTCTTGGAATATCACTTTCGTGGAGGTACTACCTTAAGGTAACTATAACATTGATCGTTTCCTTAAATTAAAAATTTATTGTTATTAACAAATAGAAACATTTGCACACCACTTAGGTACTCATGGCTTACTAATCATATCGAGCGGTTTCTTTCATTTTCCATTATTAATGCAGGTTATATAGAAGCTAGTTACAATAAAGGCTATTACCATTTTTGGTCTAATGTGCACGGTTATAGAGGAATTCCTTAAATTGAAGGCACTTCCCCCGCCTATTTTTGTAAGGAGTTTGTGCATTTACATTCAGTACGTGATACTAAACCGATTTAAATTTAAAAAAAAATCCTGTAATTTAATATAGAAAAAAATTCTCTGTAGTCTGAAGTATATTAGGCGATTTTTGTTACATATTTGACTGCACTACTACGTCTAACAGTATAGAAACAGAATAGACAAGCATTGTAGTAAGTAGTAGTTCGTAGTACTACGTTAGTTTGTTTGTAGTAAATCGTAGTATTTATTGATGACTCTTATTTATTATATGTGTTGTGTTGTGTTGTGTTTGTTCTTGTTTATTTATATTTTAAATACATTATATGCAATAAAGGTGGGTTGGTTTTCAATAGTGTAGAACAACACAAATCCACATTATTTTAAGAATTCTCCATTACTTTCTTCTTTCTACTCCTGTTTCTACGTCTCTACGTTTTTTATATCCTTTTCTGTTTTGTATTTTTTTTTTTTTTTTTGGTCCATTTTCTACCGTTTTTATATGCAGAGAGGAGATATTTATGATTTTTAGCATACAGTAACGCAACCTTAAAAAAAAGTTCTTAAAAAATTGCAACCAATTTCTTCAATAGGGAATTTGACTGATAACTGTAAACCATTTTAGATTATTAAATGGTAATTATAGAGCCCATAAAAAGGACTTACTTTAATCAATACATAGTATAAAACAAAGTCGCTTCAATCCGTCTGCCTGTCCCTAATCCCCTCACAAAAGGAAGATTTTTATGTGCAATAAATGCATAATAAAGTGGAGTGAGGGGTTGAGGGGAAGTGCTTAAAAAGTTATACAATCAGCTTCAAAGATTGTTTTTAAGGTTTTTTATCTAGACTCAATTGACCTATTTGCAAAAAACCGTTACAAAAAGAATCTCACGAAAAATGTTTGACTTTGAACACGATTAACTTTTTTCCTATCAAGCGTAGCATGTACTTTGACATAAATAGGTTTGAAGATAAAACGCAGGCAAGTCCAACGACACCAAATCGTCAAATTTAAATGGATAGAACGCAAAATATGGGCCAAATCTCAGAAAAGTTATTTTCGAAGGGGGTGGCGAAAAGGCTAATTTCCCCATTACGCAAAATCAGATTTAATGTCTCCACAATAAATAAAGTGATCCTATTGAATGAATGAATAAAAAAATTAAGGGTGTCATGAATTTTTGGGTCACTCCTCTTCGATTTACTGAACTGCATTGAACTTTTAAATGGTGTTGACCTTCCAATCTTCAAAACCAATGAGTGTAATTTGTTTTAAATGTAGAAAAATAAAATCGTGGAACAACTGAACACTCAAGTCCATCATGATTGTATGTAAGCAAATCATGATTGTTTTTTGTATGTTTTTTATTTACATCTTGTTTCGTAGTTTTAAGTGTTTTTGAAAATTTATAATGTTTTAAATTGTCTCTGTATTTGACAGCAAACACATATTATAAACTTAGTATAGTTTTTCTTTTTTTATTATTTTATTTTTATATCATCAGTGGCAAGCAAGTAGTTTTAAGTCTTTGGTTAGTAATGGTTGTGCTCCGGGAGATAAGACGAGGAAAATCCTTGCAAGAAAGCTGCGTCTAGCTTTTATTATCAGTCCGAGATATTGCCCTAACTGCCATTTGGTATTATCCTCAATCTCGTAACCCCATTCAAGGAACTGGAGGAGGGAACTTTTTCCGCTTGATTACATCGCTAAACATAGACCGATAGCTGGAGATAATGCTACTTAAAATTTTGCATCTAATTTCATTCATCTTAAGTCATGAGAATTATGGGGGAGAATTTAGGGATGTTTATCTCTTCGCTGATTGAATCCTCGAGGATGACATTTATTGAAATTCGTCAGATGGACCCACCGCAATCTATTTATCAGTGTTTCACAAAACAGTCATGTCGAATAAATTTCCCGGAAGCACTTGTATTTTGGTGATTTATATCTCCCCTCAATTATTGTGGCTGCAAGATCTTTCGTGAAAAAAAAAACAGATACTAGATAAACACGATATACTGCCAGTGGCCACCAGTGGATATTGCCTTTTATAAACATTAATAACGGTTAACCTAACAAGCTTTTTATTCACAAATACCCTTGCAAAAAGGAGGTTCTCTATCACGTGTCTCAGAAGGTTTTCAATTACACCCATATACTTCAATTTGCCGAACATTTGGTATTTTATTCTTAGGAAGATACTAAAATAATAATTTAAAAAATGGCTTTGTCCGACATTGAAAATCATAATAGTCAAATTGCTAGGCAATGAAATCCGAAATAGCTTTAATTCTGTGTCAGGCATAACGACTTTTGCTTTTGTTACCAAACTAACCACCTTCTCAACAGATTAACAAGAGACCGTTTTGAAAAATTTTCCTAAATAAGAAAAGTTTTAAGTCGAGCTTGCTAGAGGTGTATTTATCTAGGACAATATAATCTGATCTGGTAGCCAGCATAAATATTTTTGACTGATATTATAATTTCGAAGTTTTTTCCCTTACATTTCCCGACCGATTTATTTTGTGTGGATTGTATAGAAAAGAATTTGTATTTCTTTTTCTCATGCAATCATAGTTATAATAATAGTAATATGTATTTTATATGATTCTATGCTATGCACTAGTAAATAGTTTTATAACTATGTTATATTTCTTTCATTTATAGAAGAGTTGGCATTCATTTTATAAATTTAAAGAATTTACTTTAACTTTATTTTATTTTTTTTTTAATAGTATAAATTGATAAGTGCGTTTCAACCCTTACCTACATTAAACTACAGCCTCCGAGTTTATTGGATATGTCTATATAACGAAGATCAGCAGCACAAAATAGCCCTTGCGTTCCCTAACAGTAAGTTCTTTTTGATGCTCCTAGACCTCTAAGTTGAGAACGATATCATGTCTCAAGGTTCTTTATCGGCTGCTCCTGTTGGACATACAAACATACAACAAATAAGAGGGTATGTTGGGACTTGTTTTTTAAAACCAGACTTGTTTTGAAACCTATTGGAGGTGGCAAATTAATAACCTTTTCTTAAGGACTCTTAATGAGTACTCGCTTTATCAAACTCTTGTGAATATAAGCGATGGGTAAAAAACTGGTAAGACCCGCTTGCTGTATCTGCAATACATATTTTCCTTTCCCCACGTTACATAAACAGGTAAAAAATATATGTATTCAATTTTAATAGAATGTTATAGCTAAATTTACAATACACTGTAAAAAAAAATTACTAATATGTTTATCTACTTATTGAGGTTCTTATAACAAGTAAATATTTCTTGCATCAATGATCGCAGTACTTAATTCAAGAAAATATTTATTTCACTGGCTAAAAATTTTCTTGAACAACGAAATGATTTAACTTTTTACGCTTGGAGCAGGAATTAGTATTTTTTTACAGTGTATAATGGTATTATATTGAAGTGTTTATAATGATAAATGATGGTATAAATATCAGTAAAGGGGAAGTAATGCAAAAAAAGAAGACGCTTTTTCTATTGAAATCAGGAAACAAATATTATATGTACATGCATTTTAATGTGAACTGTTTTAAATCGAGAGCCTGGTTTAGTATTTGACAGTCCTTTCAAAACGTCTAATTTTGGAAAGCTGTTGTCATACTTAAAGTTAAATTTTCTAAAATTTGAAAAAAAATTATCTTAAATTCGAAAATTGCACTTTTTAAGTAAAAAATCTCAAAAATCATTTTGTCAGAGACTCAGCGTCTTAATTTTTTTTCGGATATAAACATTTTTTTGCATTTTTTATTCGCTTTTTTCGCAGCCCTAGTAGATCTGTGGATTATAGTGTTACGAATTTCGTACGCAATATGTATAGAATAGCATGTTCGACCTTCGCTGGCACTACAAAAATTATTTATTTTTTTGTGATGGGTTGGAGTAGTGTATGGTAGATGCATGACAAAGATGTCTGTGGAACGCTGGCATTGCCAAACCTACTCTTCAAACTATCTACCTACCTGCTCACTTATTTTTGGACCGTTTCCGAGCAAATAAAAATAACAGATAAGTCCAAGATGGTATTTGTGTAGTAACTCAAGGTTCCTTGACCCTTCCTTAGTGCCTCCTCCAAGATTATTGAAATGTACACTTTTTAGCATGCAATTAACTCACCATATCTTAATTTGGTCGTCTGCACTACAACCCCACCCCGCTCCGTATTTAGGGCTAATATTTGGAAGGTGCAAGGAACCAAGAAACTCCTCATATGTTTATCTGACGCGCTCTGATGGAAATATCTCCGAAAATGAAGGATTTCGTAGAGAAAAAAGTAGATAGACACGACCTCCCAAATTTTTAACCGTTCTAGGATGACTGTCAATTATTATTCCCGAGCATAGGCCTATGTGTGATCTTCTCTACTCTATACAATAAAAATATACGTTGTATTTTACAAAAGGAAAAAAAAATAACAGAATTCACATTCATTTTATCTTTTTACCCAAAAACCAACAACACCCATATTCTTTTTACAAAACATTTTACAAAAAGTTATTTAAATTATAAACATTTAAATAAGTACGCCCATCACATATATATGTGTGTCTGTACAGGATGCGTAAGATCAGGTGTTATAATTTAAATTTTTTCTCTGCTCTAATATATTCACTCTCAAAAATCTTTCACTTACCACGTAATCAAACTTTTTATTATTAGTTTCCATATACATTAAGAAATAAATTTATATAAAATTATGTAGAGGTTATGATTTACATTCGTATAAATATGTAAGAATCTGATAACGTCAACTAAGATATCTGATAACTTCGTTAAATTCACTCACAGATGACGAGGCTATAGTTCGCGATAAACCTTAAATTAATATTGCACATAATAAGGAGCAAAAGTAAAAAATACCTCAGATCTCATGTTCATTGATTAAACATGAGATCTGAAACACCTGCTTCCGTTTTTACCTGCTCCCGTGGTGTGTATACAATTTTACTCCCTGACGGAGGTAAAAAGCGGCAACTTCGTTTTGCACAGTGGAACGAAATTTGATACTTTCTGCACGAAGGTGAGAAAACTTTTTTACATCTTGTACTTCAATAATGATATATATAGAGTACATGCCTTGTAAGCATATATACTCCCCCCCCCACACACAAACTTCTCTAAAACATCTAAACAAACTAAGGGATGATATTTGTTATTATTATTATTATTATTATAAAAAAAGAATACACCTACTATAATGTTTATATTTAAAAAAATTATTATATAAAAATGTTTTAAAAAACATTATCATTATAATTTATTTACATCTTTATCACAAAACACATTTAATAAATACTAAACAAACTTCATACATACATAATATCATATTATTATTATACCATGTACATATGAAATATACCAAGGTAAACTAAGTTTAGTCCAAGTTTGTAAAGCTTAAAAATATTGGTGCTATGAACAAAATTTTGGTATGCGCTATGTGCAAGGGGGAGGGTCTTAGGTTTGGCAATACACGTGGCGCGCCGACGAAAAAATGCCGAACTATTTACACGCCAGCCGCCGACAATGTACATTGAAAATACATTGACAACTACTTTTAATATAGAGTACAAAATGTAGTATATATTGTATAGTGTATTTATATTATACTAGTATTATACTTTGGTAAATATTTCGAATTCTACCTATTTAATCTCAGTTCAAATATTAAAATTATTAATGTTATTTTCTCAATAAATTTTTATAATCAAAATAAGGACACAAAATATAACGATGTTAATATATGTGTCTTTGTTTAATAATTAACGTTATACTTTATAATATTCAATCGACTCAATCTTTAAGTGTAAAATAAAGATTTTTAGTGCATTTTGTGTATAATGTTATCTTTATTTAGTTGTTATCTTAATATTGTGTACTCTTTTTAACACACATCTAAATACTATAATGCTATTTCATTTTTCTACATTTAATACACATATTACTACATTTAATACACATTTTTATCGAGAACGAGTTGAAATAGCTAACGAATGTTTATTTAATAATTACAATACCTTTTTTGGCGTTAGTATATAATAATTATAACAACTATTGCAAAAAACTTTCTGCTCTTTTTACATGCAGTTCAATGTATACAAAGAAAAACAATGGCCGCATGACGGGTGAATAGTTCTACACTTTCCACTAGTTGGCGCCACTTGGCTTCATGCACATAGCGCATAAGTGTTCATAAAAAGTCCATTTAGACGGTTGTCCGTCTGTCTGTACGTCACTCTACTTAAAAACGAAAAAACAACTTTTGTTTGAAATATTTTTTCGTAAACATCACTGTTTACCCCTGAGGGCGCAAATTAGCTAAGAAATATTATATAGTGCTAGATTGATACCCGTCCGCTTCACTAGACTTAACAGTAAAAACCACCGCTTTACAGCCTCCAACCTAATCCTCCAGCCTCCAATCTATAATCATTATTTTGAACAATGAATTAAATACATATTTCTATAAAAATTTAAAAAATGGTAAAATGTCAAATTTAATTTAATTTTTATCAAAATCTTTTTATAAATTATAGTTCATGTGTTATTGTGATATATCAGCTATATTGCTGTACAGTTGCATTAAAAACCATTCGCTTGTTTTAGTGTCAAAATGTAACAAACAAACAAACAAACATGCTTACTTTCACATTTATAATATACAAGAATGCATATACAGATACTTTTATATTTATTATGTATGTATTTGTTTCTTTATCTTTCTTTACTTACATGACGTAAAAAACAAACGAATGCGTAATCAAGACTGTCTATACATGGTATTTCAACAATTAACTCAGTCACTTGTTTGTTTTCACTTGTTATTATTATAACTTTACAGAAAAAAAAATAGTCATCATTCAACAACTTAACTGGAAGAAACAAAAACATTTGTTCCTTGTACTTGGAAAATTTAATTGTATAAGCCTTATGATCATAATTTACAAAAACCAATAGTAGAACCACAAAATCTTTTATCTATGGGTAGAACTACGAGTATACCATTACACCGGTTCGAGAAAAAACTAGAGTGCCACCGACTTTATTTGAAAAACTCCGTGCTTTTGTTCAAATTAAAAATTTTCGCTTTTTCTTCCAAAATTTCAACATCTTGTATTTAGAAAAGAACGCTTTTTTGTCTGTAAGTGAAAAAGTTCCATTTGAACCAACCTGTATAAGCCGATGTTATAATTATTTGCAATGCCGCCTAAGTTCATAGGGTCAAACGTTTGAACTAAAAGTTATATAAACAAATTCATCACTTGAGAACATAAAGACAGAAGGAATAATATACAAAAATAAAAAAGGATAAAAATAAGAAATAATTTTTATAAATTAATTAAATACTAACATGAAACCAAACGATATATACTCTGGTAGTCCTGTATTTATATTTACCATGATGGTTACTTTATGGAATGAATGTTCATATCCTTAAGAACTCCTGTAACTAAATGAATATTTTTATTCAATTATGACCAGTGAGTATGTAATAACATGTTAAAATAAAAGATATATGATGTGTGTATAGGATCGGATTGAGAAATGTACGATTTTGAAAACGGTGTTAATTCAATTAACAGCGTTTTCAAAATTGCTATTAACTTATTTGCATCGATTTGTAAAAAAAAACATTCATGGAAAACCTTGATTAAAATTAATAAAATAATAGCCACGGACACTTTTCGATAGAGGCGAGCAAAATGCGAGAAGAGGTGAGCAAAATTCTATTAGAAAACAGTAGGGTACCGTTTTTGTCGTAGATTATGTTTGTTATGTCATTCTAGCAGTTATATCGGAGCGGTAGATATAAAAATGAGCACTCAAAGACCTGATTCGACAAGAAGAAATTCGAGTCACACTGGCGTGTAGAAAATAGCTTCAAAATTCACCTGCAAAAGTGTTTATTTTCTTCGGTTCTTATTTTACTTAAATGGTTTCTTTTTGGAGTTTGCAATACTAGAAACATACCTAATCCGGAAAAATTGAGATAATTTTTTTTACAATGATTTCAAATCTCACACTTTTCTGCCCCATCCTATAAATTCTAAATTGAATTCTAGCTCAGAATTCCTGAGGTATATGTTAGTGTTTGAAGTAGGTATATAAAAGTATATGGTATGTCCACCCGTAAAGGTAACAAAAGGGCGAAAGACAATTTTTTCTTTTATCTACCGAAAAAAGGTCATTCTTCAACAAAAATTCAATTTTAACCTATTTCAAAACAGAAGGAGGTTATCAATACGATTGTATCATACAGTTTTTTTTTATTAAAAATATGTAATCAACAAAGTTAATTTTCAATATTGATTAAAAGGTTTTTTTCTATGAAAATATCGAAAACAAATGATTTTACAAGAGGATGACGTAAATATTGAACTAGTTTCCTGAAAATTTAAATCAAATATTCTAATTTTTGTTTTTGTATAAGCTTATGCCTCCAACCTTGCAAAACTTTTACGAGATTATTCCAGGTCTTTATTTCTATCTTGGTACAGAAAACATGATTTTCTTGGCTTAAGAATATTTAAAGCAAATTTCCCGACTGCAAGATCCAACTTTATTCTTGGTTCTTGATTCAAGAGATAATTTCTTCCATCAAGGAATATTTTCTTTCTGTGTGTTTTTACTGGTAGCAGCTCAATCTTGGCCTTTTTATAGTACAGTCTTGCCCCCCCCCCAATAGCTTAATTGGTTAAGGCGTAACTATTTCCGTCTGCGGTATGCTTAGGGTAGCGGGTTTGATGTCCGCCGTCGCCACAAAATTAATTTAATAAATAGTTATGATGAGCTGGTGTAGTGTACGGTATATGCATGCAGGAGGTGCACTCAGCCTCTGAAATTGAGGAGCCGATAAATGAAATTATTAGCGGAAAGGAAGTAAAACACATATATGGGTCACAATTGGTTCTTTAGCCTAAGTGTGTCCTTCGTGGACTACCAATATAACCTTACCTAACCTAACCTAACCGAACCTATAGTAGAGTCTTGGACTTTACCTTGATTTTCATCTTGATCTTATAGTTTTTGTAAGATTTTACGTCTCAAGATAAAAAACTCACACGGTATAATAAAAGATAGAAATAAGTTTTTTTGTGCACATATCAACGGTAATGAATATATGAAAGCAAAAAGTTTAGTTTGAAGCAAAAAGTATATACAAACATATATATATACCTACCCCCATTCTATTTTGAGATATGTGTATGTAGAAAAAGTTTTCTCACCTAGAATTTCATCTACGATAGAGAAGAGGACGATGAACAAGCATCATCTAGAACAGCTCAGCAGCCGAGTAATAAGCAACAAACCTAGTTACAACTAGATATATATAAATATCAAACAGGGTGAATCAGTTCGAATACCCCTAACTTCAGTAGTAGGTCCGTTTTGAAAAATAACTCACCAAGAGAAGGCTCTCCAAGCATATTAAATCAGCACAAAGTAATAAAATTTTGGTGGATATCACTAAGTCAGTCTCGGTGTGGACGCCATACAGATTTTACCAGTGAGGGAAGAATAACATATGCAATAATTATGGAGACAATGCAGTATGAGCAGGGGTTGATACCCACAATACTTCTGGTGGATAGCTCCATGAAATACTGTAATTTTACTTATCCTAACATGGATACTGTATTATCTGTCTCTATACCATACCAGCATTGTAGTAAAAACCATATATTTCTTATCTTATTTAAGTGAAGTAAATAATCGGTAAGTGTAGATTATTAACTTTACTTGTTGACCAGTCTCTTGCCCGGAAATGGGCTGAGACCCTGATCTGAATGATACTCACATCAATAGGGGATCGGGCAAAATTTTTTATTACTTCAGATGAAGAATTCCCACTTCACGAATAGAAAAGTGAAGTTGGTTTTCATAAATCTTTACTGGTATGCATATCTTGCATACCGAACGTTTAAAATTCCTAATTAAACAAAGTGGAATGGGACGTCATAAACGCTAAAAGGAGATGGGAAACCATTGAATGCAATCTTTAATTGCTTATAACTTCTTCGATTTGTAATCAATTTTAATTTCACTTTCAAATTATGTTAAGAAATTACGAATCCAATCTAGTTTTACATTTTTAAGGTTAAAATGATTATATGAATGCTTCCAAAGAACATTTTCTTTTTTTATGCACTTGCTATTTAAAAATATTTTGATTAATTGATTATTGAGTGATAATTAAGGAAAAATATTAGAGCAGAGAGAAAATCGAAATAATTAAATTCATTTTAACTAATTTCATCATATTTGTATCACAAGGTTTTTTAAATTGAATAAGTACGATTGATATGAAACTAACGCAAGTACCGGATCAGTAGAAACATCTACCTGACTCACTCTGTAAATATAGATGTAGAACATATCAACATTATCAACATCATCAAACTAAAATAAATGTATGTGAAATTTGTATAAGAAAAACACCTGAAATAATTATTACATCATTCAATAGAAAATTGTTATTTGTAACTACATTTTATGTGTATGTATAAATACAAACGTTGTACAGTGAAACTGGTTTATATGTCACATAAATGAGTATATATCAGTAAGAATAATATTAAACCTAAGAAATAATAATAAAGTATCTCAAATTGTTTCAAAACCGAATTTAGCAAAGTGGGAAGTAACTAAGTAAAAGAGACATTATTAGACATTATTCCAACAACCAGTGCCTAGAAAAGAACACTTTCCCCGCCATAACAGGCAGTTTTAAAAGAACTTTTTAAAAGAGAAACGGAAACGCCCTACAAGAAGTTCGTAAAAGATTGCGTAACGTCATAATGTTAATTAATAATTGTTTACAGTATATATTATTCAATTATCATTATTACGTCACAACGATGTTTTATGAACATTTGTCTGGCACAGCAAGTTTTCGTTTCTCTTTTGAAAAGTTCTTTTATAACTATCTGTAACTTTAAAATGATCATGAAAAAAAATAAAAATAAAAACAGTTTTGTTATAAAACTTATGTAACAAAATCCCAATTGTGTCGAAAAATTGTCATTATTTTAACGTTATCTGTCAACCAATGAAGTAATCCTGTTATAATTTAAACCACCGTGTTATAGCTTCAGATATCATATCAGCCGTATTGAAAAATTGTTTAAGTCTGTAATATTTTGAGCAAAAGTCTACTAACTGTAGTTTCTGCATAATTAAAACAGCAATAACTTGTAAATTATTGGAGTTTTATGATTCCCTCTGGATGGTAGCTTCATTAAAATATGAACTATTACTATAAAAATAAAAAAATAAAAATATCCCTTTATAAAAAAGCTTTATCTTTATAAAAAAAGTTTTGAATAACAGAAAATAACCGCCTTCTCCAAAATTCTTCTTATAAAACGTTAATTGGATTGTTACCAGGGAAGAACTTTGGACAGTATGTACACTCAATGCTTTGGACAGTATGTTTTGGTTATACGACTCATGAAACCATACTTTTAAAAATAGACAGGTTTCACTGTACATACGACACATATGTATAATATTCATTTGATAAACATATCCAATATATTAAGAAAATGATAATTAAAATGCATTCGTAATAATAATTATTATTATTATTATTATTAATATTAGTTTTTGTTAATATAAAAATGTAATTTATTATTGATCAAATCAATTATTTCTCATATATCATATGAAGAGCACGATGCATGTTGTTTTTAATGTTTTTCACAAACATTCAACATGAAATGCATAAAATATAGACAAGAAAAAATGTAAAAAAACAATGATGGATTTTATTGCAATATGTGCATTTAAAAATACAAAATTATTTTTTCAAACAAGTGAAATTTACAATATTAAAAAAACCCCCGACAAATTTTTGGGATACGGAATCCTAAACTCGCATAGCTAAGAACACTCTCCGTTAAATTAACTTTCGAACGAAACCAAAAACTCAAAATCGGTTCATTCGTTTAAGCGCAACGATGCCACAGGTAGAGAGTGTTCTTAGATGCGTTTCAAGAGCGAGTTTAGGGTTCCGTACCCGTTAAGAGTAACGCCTGCTTGTGACTTCCATTATGGTGAGGTAATCCGAATTTTTTTCGGTGCAAACTAGTGTCCTATTTTGCCAGTATTTTTTGTGGACTCTTGAAGTATCCACTTTCGTTCTTTCGATTATCCTTCTGCATTCAAATTCGATGTAAAACGAGAACATTTAAGGTCAGGTAAAAATTCTATCTATAAAAGTTCAAACATCTATTTATAAGTTACAGATAGTTTTAAAAGAACTTTTCAAAAGAGAAACGAAAACTTGCTGTGCCAGACAAATAAAATGTTCGTAAAACATCGTTGTGACGTAATAATGATAATTGAATAATATATACTGTAAACAATTATTAATTAACATTATGACGTTACGCGATCTTTTACGAACTTTTTGTAGGGCGTTTTCGTTTCTCTTTTAAAAAATTCTTTTAAAACTGCCTGTTATAGCGGAGAAAGTGTTATTTTCTAGGCACTGGTTGTTGGAATAATGTCTAATAATGTCTCTTTTCCTTAGTTACTTCCCACTTTGTTAAAAACCTAACCTCTAGCACATACTCGTAGATGTGGAAATTACATGAGTCACTTATTCAATGTATATTATTTTTTTATGAAGAAAAACATTAAATTCGGTTTGGAAACAATTATTACATACTTTTTCTTTGTAAATATTGTACGTTTCAAATACTCTTTTAGAGCATTTTTAGTTTGAAACTAATTCTCTTTTGATAGAGTTCTTCTATTGTTTAAATATTTTCGATCATATTGTTAGACAGATATTTGTTCAAACAAATATATAGAAATGGTCTGATCAAAGATAATGAAATGAACAATTTTCGTAATGCGTGTTTGAACGTCATATACCGCTGCTCTGTCATTTATACTTCGTGTTCTGTTCGTGAATATAAAAATAAGTATAAAGAACATGAAATATTTATTTATTTTTTTCAAATTATTTTCACATACCTTTGAAAATAATAATTAAAATGCATTTGCAAGCAATACAACTATTTTTATTAGAAACATGTTTCAAAACAAGTGAAATTTACAAAAATTTAAAAAGCCTCCGACAAATGCGATTTATTCCTTTTAAACCGATTTTTGGAAACTTAGCTATAAAATATTCCCAATCAAGGCGGTTCGATCGTTTAGAGGCTACGATTTCACTGAGAAACACACAGACGCACAGATGCACATTAAACTTATAACACTCTTTCTTAAATCAATATCAAAGTGATGATCAAAGTTACAGATGAGATGAAAAGGATACTTAGAGAGCTATCATTTTTTGGGACAAACTTTTAAAAATATTTTAATTGAAATTGAAATATTCGAGTTGACTTTATTCTTTTGAATTATTATTTTGAATTACCTAATTATTTTACCATTTCACTTTCCGAAATGAATTGAGCCAGGTTTATTTGACGATTCATTTCCATAGTAATTATTTATATGTTAAAATTGTATGTCATAATCGCCAATTTTTCAGTTTTTTCTGATATGGAACCCTAAGTTAGCACTTGAAACATAGCCAAGAACACTCCCCGTTAAACTACCTTCCAAATGAAACCAACACAGACAGATACACACATAGCGATTTGGCGATAAAAAGTTATAGAGCTGGACCGTAAAAGCCATAGTGAACACGCAAGGCTGGGTTTGGTAATAAGAATATCTTTTTTATAAAATAATATTTAAAATGCAAAGATTGTTATGAAACATAAATATTCGTAGTTTGCTTTGCTGTTTAGATAATTAGAACTTATCATTGTTTTCATGGTATTGTTGTTATATATCTCCAGTTTTGTTGGTGTATATTTTTTAACAAAAAATATGTGTTTTTATAATTAGCTTTCATAAATATACGAATTTTTGTTTCCTTTTTAAATTGTCTAGATAAAAAAATAATGTACAAGTTGTGTAGACGATCGTAAGCCATCATTCAATAATACATAAAATTACAGCTTCAATTGTAAACTATCCGGCTTGAAGGACCAAATTTTGAATCAGAAATACTCATTTAATTTTCATATATGTTTACCAAACCACTCGTTTCTATTAATAAATATTATCACAAAAACTATTTAATGTTAAAAACCAATAAAACATGCTTTTTTGGTAACTAGCTGAACTAAAAGGTAGAAAATAATTTCTTTATATTCAAAAAAATCATTTTATCGTAAAAAATCTTGGAGTACTTTTTAAGATACTTTATAATGGCTATACTTTTACCAATATCTGTCTATAAAATATTTACAATAATTTAAATTTAGCACCCCACGCTTTTTAACGATAAACAGATTTTTTTCTACCTTTTAGTTAAACTAGTTACAAAAGCGTGTTTTTTAGGTTTTTTTAAACTATTATATATATATATATAAATCTGGCAGTTAATTATTTCTCGAGACATAAAACTTAATTAAGTAATAATTGAATATTATTAATCTGAAAAGAGTACGCAGTTTTCTATAGCAAAACGAAATATATAATAAGGCTACATCTAATAATCCCATTCCACCGCAACGCTGATTGTATCGGATCTAAGAAAAATTTCAATAGTATCTTGATATCCGAATATAATTTTATCCAACAAAATATAATTTCGCAAACTCGTTTAACCACAAGAAGACAACGATTCGTTGTTTAACCCTTCTTTTAGTTAATATCAAGGTTTAAAAATCAGAAACAAATTACAAAACACCCCAACACGAACAGATAGAAAATAATTTAATTGTAAAAAGTAATAAAGATTCGTGTATATGATTCTACAGTAAAAATTCTACATGCATGAACGACATACATATAGCTTCATATCGGGCAAAAAGATCTCTAATATGCACCCGCTTTTTTTTGTCTAGGCTAATAAAGTTCTATTTTAGTTTTACAACTTAAAACATTCAAGTAAATGTTTTTGTTTCAAACTTCGAAAAAAAAAGAAGAAAAGAAAAGAAATGTAAAGATAGATAGAAAAAATAACACATACATAGTTTTGCTCCTTACCGAATGAGTTTAATGTTGATCTGACAATGATATGAATGGAAAACAGAACAGAATGGGGCTGAGAAATAAGCAATTTTGTAAATGATGTAAAACAAAAACTTGTCGATTTTTCCAAATTGTTTGTTTCTTATTCGCACCGTCCGTGAGTTTTATTGGAGTCGTTTCCATGGTAACGATACACTATTAAAGTAGTACATATAATTGTATGGATTGCATTTATGACTTACATTGAAAATTTAATATTATTGTCTCATAAATTTAAATAAATAATTATGATAATTTACATTTGAAAAATAATATTTGTGCAATTTGATTTCTTATTTTCACAATTTTTAATGCATTAAGTTTAATTAATTTGTATTTTCAATAATTTTAATTTGATTTTCTATAACATTAACATGTAAAGAATTGCAAATAAGTCATAACAGCCTTCTTTAACGCCAAAACTTTCACTGGAAGCTCTGGCATCGATTTTATTGTCCCTACCATGACTACGCACACAACGAATACACAATAAAGTATTTAAGGTATTTCAATACCGTAAAAATGAAAATGATATTTTAATGGTGGAAACGCAAATAAATTTAATGATATATCCAGTTTAGTACATACTTAACACTTCTTTGCGCTCCCACCATATTTTTTCCTAATAAAGTAAATTGCATTTTTAACATCTTAAATTATTAAATTTCATAGAAAAACAGCTATGAAAATTAACTAAATGTGACTTAATTATAAAAACAACTCCAGTTACGTCCATTCCGGCGTACATATTCTTCCAGAAAATCAAATTATTCATCAAAATCCTCAGAATTTGTCACACCTTTGGTCAATTTCGTTCTTTTAGTGCTCCAACCGCTGGTTATTATGGCACAACTACTCTACTTTTTGGTAAACTGACAAGACAAAATTGTAAAAAGTTTGATATCCCACTAATTTATAACTTATTTATTAACATAAAAATTTGCTTAAAATATTTTTCTCAAATACATTTTTATGCATTTTAAAATGGTAACAAACTATTTTTAAAACTGTGTGTTTATGGGTGTTTATTTTACAGCGTTTTTAAAATCACACACTTCCGACTCTGCCTTGGAGGAAGATCCTGTTATAATTTTTCCTCGAACGAACAGTAAGTAAACTAAAAAGTGTTTCTTCTCTTATATATATTATTATCATTGTCTAGTCAGCTAAAAAATAATACCCATGAATACGGTTACAAAGTAGTTAAATAGTTTTTCTTTTTTTTTCTTCTTTTTTTTATGTAAATATATTTTATAGTACAAATTTTACAGAGTCTCACAAAAAACACTTATTGCCTATAAGAGGACATATTCTGATTATTCAGAACAGGAATTATTATCCGGCTCGAAGGACCAAATGTTAATGTAAAATATTTAATTTTTAATTTTCAAATCTGTTGAATATATGAATAAAACTTTGTAGGAAGATTCTAGATTGATAATAATCATTAATTTAATTTTACTGAAACTTGTATTTAGTTTCCTTTGAAATCACCCGAAGATCCTACAAATTTTTTTGAATTTCTGTTCTACTACGTTGTACATTTTTTTTAAATAATTAGTTTAAGCAAAGACCAGGATAAAAACGGAAAGAACCAAAAATTCCATAAATTCAACTGACTTAGACCAAAAAAATTACCCTTCTGAAGAGAAATTTACTTTTGACGATACTACTTAGTTTTAACATAAATGGGAATACCATGGAGTCTTTTCATTTTAGGCGAATATTTATCAAGACAAAAATCTGTCGAATGGTCCTATTATTGGCTAAAACTTTCTCAGATTTAATTTTATATTTGAGTTTTTGTGATAGTTATTAATTTTCTCAGACCTTTACCTCAAAACCGTCTATCTTATCAAATTTTCAAGAAAATTTTCCCCAAAAATCGTCATTGCATAAGAATAAACATTTCGAATATATAGAGCCCCCAAGTTTTGTAAGACATAGTAATAAATGTAACTATCTTTGCAACGATTTGATTTTCTCATTTCCATGGACGTTATTCAATTAGATTTCTGGTGAATTGATTCTTATAATGAGTTCAAATAGAATAAATTTGTCTCAAAACGGATGATTTATTTCTCAATAATTTTCTAGTTTCACCTGGCTTAAGCAAAGAATGATATTCTATTTTCCATGAACTTTATTTCGTTTGATTTTTGGAGAAGTGATTTTTCAATTCAAACGAATTATTTGTTTGAAGTAAATATTTCCTTTTCGAAGAATACGAAAGAAGAAAGAAGATTCAAAAATCAAATTTCTCAAAATTTGAAAAAACAAATAAAATTTTAGTATTTTCCTGCAAATTTTTGGACAAGTACAAAAGCTATAATATTTGAATATTAAACAAGAAAAATGATTTGAGAGTCTTATCTTTCTCTAGGTTAGGTTAGGTTTTAGGGGAATATTTATAAATACCATGTGATCTTCTAGGTTAGGTTAGGTTAGGTTATATTGGCTGTCCACGAAGGATACACTTAGGCTATAGAGCCCATTGTGATACCATATATATGTTTTACCACCTTTCCGCTGATAATTTCATTTATCAGCTCCTCAATTTCAGAGGCTGAGTGCACCTCCTTCATGCATATACCATGCACTACAGCCCATCACAACTATTAATTAAATTAATTTTGTTGCGACAGCGGGAATCGAACCCGCTACCCTAAGCATACCGCAGACGGAAGTGGTTACGCCTTAATCATCTGAGCTTATAGCGCGACATCTTCCTCTAAAACTCTATTTCTTGACCAAATTTTGCATTTAAATAATTTTGCATTTCCTTTCCCTACAGTAAAATTCTGTAATTTATATTTTTGCTGTCTTGAAATGAAAGTTTCAAATGTTGTAGGTTGAAATATTTCGTCTTTCATCATGCGTTACATCAAAGTTGTAACATTAATTAGTTAAATAAGATGACAGCTTTTATATAAAATAAACGTATAAACTTCGCAGGCCAATTAAAATTTAATCAATATTTATTTAGACTAGACATAACCAATTTTATTCATGTGTTTACTATGTTTGCAAAAGAGACTCGGTTAGAAAAATTTGTGAATATAATTATTATTTTTAATGTCTCGAAATTTTATTTGTAAAGTAGGAAGTTATTCGGCTAATTTTAAATGAAAAGTTTTTTTGATTCTTCGTAAAAATACTGAGAAGAGTTCATCATTAGTTAAAAAAGCCGAATTTTTTTGCTATCAATTCGATGAATGCTTTGTTATTATGATTTCCATACTAGTTGATGTAGTAATCAGAAGAAAATGAAAATCGAAATTATTTTAAATAAAATTTATAAAACAATATGCAATGACCAGTTTGTTAATTGAACAGTCAGTCTAAATTTTATTTTTATTTTTATTGAAAACAAAACCAGATTGGCAACCAGTCTTCAGCCTACCTATATTTTTATAAAATACCCTCATTTCAATACAAATTATGTCCAGTAATTAATAATATCTATTAAGAAACTACAAAATGATTCCAGATGCATTGTATTCTAAGGTACAGCATCTTACCCTATAAAATGGTAAAATCTTTATTTATCCAAATTTGTTTTCTTGCCTAACACATACATATATTTTCAAGCACATAGTTTTATAAGTACTTCTTAGTTGCTTTACTTTATATAAAGAATAAACTCGTAGTAACAAATAATTTGTATATCTGTTTTTCCGCTATCAAAACTTTCACTTCATGCTTTAATATAAATTTTATTTTACATTTGAAAGATCAACCAACTGGGTTAGTAGGTATAACGAACCAGAAAATATATAAATATATGTTTTTCTTTCAAAAAACAAACATTTCAGTCAGTTATATATATTTATAAATTATATGAATATTATGACAGATAAATTTACTGAATATATGTGTACAAATATATTCAGAAACTATCAAGACGGAATTATTTTTGTTTACTTTAACATTTTCAGAAAACAAAACCAAAGAAAATAAGTTATTAAATTCAAAATACACAACAGGTTAAAATTTGAAGGGGATTTGATAAAAATTGACATATACATATATTTTTTTAGGAGAAATATCATCCAGATTGGACAGGACATTAGGACAGATATCATCCATGATATCGTCCAGAATTATGTATTTAAAATAAATCTTGAAAATTGAAAATTATTAACCACATAGTTTCAATACAATAGTAGACAAGACAACTATTGAAGAGTATTGTGGTTGTAACAGAAAGAACTATATGGTACAGTATTGTAAGCAACTGATCACACACTGGGTATTGTGTGTGTGCGTGTGTGTGAAGCCTCCGCATGGAACAGTAGTAGAAGCAAATTATACCTCATGATAATTTTGTCTAATAATTGGTTTCTTTTGTGTACGATAAGATTCAATTTTGGTAATATGTGTTGAAAACTGAGTGTTTTCATTTTTCTTCATCGAACAACAAATCGGTCAAAACAGAGCCTTGTACAGGCCTTTCGAGAACATCCTTATTTCTGCACGAACATAAAGATATATTACATAAATGATGGAAGCGCAGATAAGCCATGCAGCATATCAGTTCTGGTTAAGGGAGTATCCATAAACCATGTGGCCCGAGTAAGAGGGTGGGAGGAGGGTAATTTGTTCCACAGCTGCGCTGAACAACGTCTGAGAGTGGCAAAGAAGTCATGGTACCTACGTAAGTTTCTTGATTTTTTTTTTTGGAACAGAGGCCACCCACATTCTTATCAATCTTTATTTATCTAAAAGTACATCCGAATATACAATTAAATCTATGATGTATGTGGAATCGGCTACTTCGTTCTTATCCAAGCGACGATAGTGTGATGAATTTCCCAACAAATTATTTAGAATTGATCAGACTCCCGCTGCCTGGATTTGAACCCGCAACCTGCCAGTCAGTAGCCGAACGGTTAAAGACGATAGCGCTCGGCCACTGAGACGGTTCGTTGAGCCGGAAACATGGAGCAGATTTTTTTATAATTTATGAATACCATATTCTTACAATGGCGTAATGCCAGTGTTCAAGTTGATAATTAAAAAACTAAGTTTCATGGGAGGGGAAAGATAATAGTAAAGGCTGTGATATGCTTCATGGAGGAAAGGAGAGGTTTCAAAGAGCTCCAATTGAGCCACGATGGAGCCGAAAAATAATATTCCGGTGTTAAGTCTTCCTTCAACTTTTTAAATTTTCCTTGTATTTCAAAATATCATCCACATATAAATTTAAAAAAATTGTTTCAAAAAAATTATATCAACATTTTATGTTAACATACTTTTGAAACACTACTACCGAAAAAGGTTATCAGTAATTTGACCTCATATACATCACAAGTTTTTTTGTTTTTTTGTTTTTTTTTTTTTTTTTTTGTTTAAAGTTTTCTTAAATTTACAACTGAACATATCAGCAATATAATTTACTACTGTTTTTCCAGAAACGTAACAATTTTGCTATTATTTTCGTAGGTAATAAAACTTCAACTAAATACGAAACACTAGAAACGATAAAAATTTTACAATATTTCAATTAGTTTTTTCGTTGGTGGACTTAAAATGCATCGCGAACTATTTTGTTTTCCATTTTTCGAGAAAAAAACACACGTTTAGCGAATAGAGGATCGGACGAAATTTTCGTATTACTTCAAATGAAGAATTCTAACTTCACGAATAGAAGGGTGAAGTTTGTTTTTAAAAATCTTTACTAGTTTGTAAGATATAGATACTTTTAAAATTCCTAATTGAATAAAGCGGAAGATACCTACTAGTGACGTCATACGCAGGTATCGCCATAGAGATTGCAAATAAAACTTTGTTTTGCTAAAAAGGGATGGATAATCTTTGAATGCAATAAATTGTTCACACTGCCGCTGCCTGGATTCGAACCCGCTACCTATGTCTAATAGTGTACAACGTCCTGAGACTAACGCCTTAGACCACTCGGCTATTTAGGCTCTGTGATAAAGTAATCAACACTGTCTATAAATGGTATTTCAGTCAATTAACTCAGTCAATTGTTTGTTTTCACTTGTTTTATTTTGGATTTAAGAGCGAGAGCTTTTTCAACACGAGAACTCGAATAAATTTATGAAAGAACACTCGGTATTTTTTAGTAAAATTTATATAATTTCATTTTATAATTTAAAATCTATTTTCTAAAACTGTGCTAGAGAAATGAAAACTTTTCTGTAAATAATAAATGTATTATTCTACCATGCATTTATTTATTTATTATATATACAAACTTTTATATATTTCATTATATAATTTGTATTATCACTTATAATTTATAATATTATATCCAGCAAGTCCAAAGTCCAGTTTGCTTATTCCATTGTTTGTCTGTTCATTTGTTACTACCAAAACGTAATAAACATAAACCACGTTTAACGATATAGGTAAATATTTTGAAACAACTCGCGTACACTATATAGACAACATGTATTATACAAGGTGTTCTGTTATTGATTGCAGATCGTTGGCCCATAGAATAAGCTCATAAGACGAAGGAAAAAGTTATTTACTAATTTTGGATCTGAGCCGCGAGATATGGCTATGGTACAAATCAAAAAATTTAACCATTCACAATGTTTGAAAACCTGGTAGGCATACACTATCTTATTTGAAAGGGACAGTTAAAAACTATCAAATTTAATTGGACAATAAAAATTTAATACATTAGCAATTGTTATCTTTATTTTTCGCATTTAATTATTTACTTGTCTGACTTGTTTTTCTATTAGTATTTATTTGCCACTACAGTTCACTTAGTTACAGGCTGGAATTGTCTTATTACATAAACAAAATGGGCTGCCTTTGCATACTTTACATACGCAATAAACTAAATAATAAATAACATGTTGATTCTTTTCAAATAATTTTATTCGTTGTGTGCGTAGTCATGGTAGGGATAATAAAATCGATGCCAGCGCGTCCAGTGAAAAATTTTGGTGATAAAGGGGGCTGTTATGAATAATTTGCAATTCTTTACATGTTAATGTTATAGAAACTGTCAAATTAAAATTATTGAAAAACACTAATTAATTAAACTGAATGCATTTAAAAATGGGAAAATAAGAAATCAAATTGCACAAATATTATTTTTCAAATGTAAATTATCATAATTATTTATTTAAATTTGTGAGACAATAGTATAAAATTTTCAAAGTAAGTCTTCAATGCAATCCATACAATTATATATGCATCCATACAATTCTATAATTAAAGTAGTGTATCGTTGTCATGGAAACGTAACTCGCGCACGGTGCGAATAATAAAAACAACTGAATAGAGCAGGAGGCGGTCGTTTCATTAATGCGTATGTTTTGTGTAAATTTATTATTATTCAAAATAGCTTATAGATTATTTACATTCCTCTATAACAAAAGGTCATTCCATTGGTTTCAATAACGAACGTAGACCTTCAATACCAACAAAAAAAATTATGTAGGAATTTACCAAATTTTGTATTTTCTCAAAATCATTAGTGTATGTATATTTGAATACATCGCCGAGAAATGATTATTTTATGTGAATTCTGTGACATTTTCCTACAAATTTAATTTCACTATTTAGAAAATCTTCTAAATAATAAATAAAATGAAAGTTTCAAAAAGTTTCAGCTCAAAAACCAAGCGTATTTGTTATGAATAAGATTAAAACATAAATTTTTGGAATAGTTTTAAAGTTAAATTTTTAGTTTTCGGGTTTGAGTCCCTTTTATTCCCATTTACCATATATTAACTCCTACATATACGGGATGCAAAAAATTATCGGTTCCCCGAAACTACTCGCAAAATAATAATTGATAAAAAAAAACGTAACATGCAAAAGTAGAAGAGTCAAAAGAGTTGTACTAAAGAATTTGGAATGAGAAAACCCATTTTGTACTTCAAAAACGAATCGAGCACAAAACTGTACGTCGAAACATGTATTCAAGACCTGGGGTAGCATTGAGCATGTTGAACGTGCAAATCGATTTCAAGAACGTTAAGAAATGACGAAAATCGATTTTAAAGTATATTTCAAAGCCATCATCATCAAAGTATATTGCAATCAAAAATAACTGTAAAATTAAGTTTAAAACGAGTGAAAACAACATATTGACTGAGTTAATTGTTGAAATACCATGTATAGACAGTGTTGATGATGCAATTGTTTGTTTTTTGACGTCACGTAAGTAAAGAATGATATCCACTCTTAACTAGCCATACACACATAACTTATATTCCCGCATACTATAAAGTGTAGTAAACAGTGATGTTTACGAAAAAATGTTTCAAACAAAAGTTGTTTATTTTTATAAGGAATATTTTTGCATTTAAACTTTTGTTCTATTTCTAACAGTTTACAAGATGGGTCCTAAGGGCCCAAGACCCAATTGACCTATGTTGCTTATTTACGAATTCGACCTTACTTTTTACGTCCATAGCACGCTATAAAAATTTCAGCTTAGTCTCTTTTCGTTTTCGAGTTATCGTGCTTACGGACATACAGACGGACAAACGTACAGACAACCGGAAATAGACTATTTAGGTGATTTTAAGAACACCTAAACCAAAGTTTTTTTCGTAGCATCAATATTTTTAAGCTTTACAAACTTGGGACTAAACTTAATATACTATGATATATTTCATATATACATGGTATAAAGAGTTAGACATGAAAGAAATAATCTGTTTTAACGTTTTCTTTGGAAAATCATTAGAACCACCAGCAACTATTCATTTCAGTACTTTATACCATCTTCAAAGCTTTTAAATAGTTGAAAAACTTTAAGCAAAAATTGAAAGCTATTAATTTAAGAAAATTTTAGTATTATAAAAAAACTGTAATATCTCAGTATTAACCCGTGTATTTTCATGTTTACCTACAATATTGAACTCATAGACAATTGTTACTATTTATAAACATAAATTATTTCTGAAAGAACTAACTTTAGGAGCGATTTTTAACGGGTTTCACTTGGTTATTAAAAAATTGTTATTATATTAATGTTTATTTTGGTATTAGAACGTAGAACAAGGTTTGTTTTTTTTTTTAAAACTTTTGTTTTTGACATCTATTGATATTATTTTTTATTATTAAAACAATAAAATAAATAATGGTGTACGTTAAAGCTGCATATTAAATATCCAAATCTACCAGCAATTGTACAAGGTGATACAGAAGATAAATTTCTAAGGAGAAACTTCTTTTGTAGTTCTTGAATTCGAAACATCATGAACAAGCTGCAGATTCGATATGGAAGGTTGTCCATTAAAAATAGACAAGATTTTTATATACCATGTATATATAAAATGTATTATAGTATATTAAGTTTAGTCCCAAGTTTGTAACGCCTAAAAATATTGATGCTACGAACAAAATTTTGATATAGGTGTTCATAAAATCGCCTAATTAGCCCATTATCTGTTTCCCGTCTGTCCGTCTGTAAGTCTCTCCGTCTGTCTGTCGATGGACACGATAACGCAAAAACCAAAAGAGATATCAAGCTGACATTGTACACGCCAGGACGTAAAAAGTGAATCTTAAGTTAGTAAATGTGCATGGACTTATCTTGTAGACAAAAGTTAGAGATAGAACAAAAGTTTAAATGCAAAAAATGTTCCGTATAAAAAAATATACAACTTTTGTTTGAAACAATTTTTTGTAAACATCACTGTTTACACTGTTTTATTATGAATATGTGGCCATCTAAGAGTGGATATGTTTTTTTACTTACATGGTATTTCAACAATTAACTCAGTCAATTGTTTAATTTCACTTGTATTATTATTGTGTTTAGAATACACTACAAAAATTAAAAATCAAAATTCATGTTACTTTGAACTTATAAATAACACAAGTTAATAAGTACAAAACAAAAGACAAATTATTAGCGTGTTATTTAATGCGCGTGGATCCAAAAACTTCTAAGAAAGCTTATTCCTTAAAATTATATCCTTTATACCGCTTTTCTTTTATAATGTGGTAGTTTTTGGACAATCCATATTTGCAAATCATTTATCTTATATATTACTTCTCCAGGCTGTTACTTCTTATTTTAAAGCTTAATGTACTGGGTAATGACGACAAATAGACTCACGATCTAAAAATAGCTTAGGATCAAACAAGCTAGAGAAATAATATTAAGATTTAGTTTTGTTCATTTGGTAATTTGTATATCATATCTGTAATAAAATTGCCTACAAATAAAAAGAAAATTATTTTGTACTAGTCTGTTTTGCAATGGCTATAGCATTGTAGAGTTCCGTTCGGTTCGAACTTGTATTTCTATATTTGTATAATATAATTAATTTATATTATTTTAATAAATGGAAATGTCGTTATGTATGTAATTCATTCATTTAAACAATATTTTTATTCATATTCACAATAATATTGTTTTTTCTATATAATTTTTTTACAAATAGGTATTATGTGTTTGTTATTGGCAGATATTCGTATGCCTATAGGTTGTAAAAATATTCTCTTCATAACAACAAAGAAATAAACAAATTTTTTTTATTTTTACTTTATTGAAAACTTTCAATAAATATTTATTACATTGCCGTATTATTTGCCTAAAGGTTATAACCATCAACGATATATTTTTATTCAATGAAAATTGTATTCTAGTTTTTGAAAAAAATTATAGTTAGTTGATGCAAAGCGATTGTTCTGAGGCATGCTTTATTCAACACGCCTGGTTCCATCTAAAGAACTAAAACGTTGAAATATTAAATTCTTAAATTGACACAATGAAAAGCGTACAAATTCTTATCAGAAATTGCTTCTCTCTTGAACAGATCATGGAAGAAATAGGGTATTATACTATATTTGAAAAAAGTACTTCAAAATGTCGATTTTGCTAATAAAAAGCCACCAAAAATTTATTTCGAAAAAATACACACGCTTTCTTGCCAAAAACATAAATTAAATTTTAAACCTTTTTTAAACTGTCAAAAACGCGGGCATCAATTTTGTTGCGTAATATCGATATCATTATACGAAATTACACAGCTACGTTTGACAGATATATTCATAGACAACTAATTATAATCAATATAAATATTGATTATATATGGCTATATTATACCCAGCTGTCTACACTGAACTAACTGATGGTCTATGGTTCATACCGATATGACATCACATCAGGGCTTGCCCGCGTTTTAGGCCACGTGATATACAAGTTAAAAATTACGATTTTTAATTTTTATAATATAAAAGAAAAATGTGCTTTTATGACTCGAAATCAGAATATTTTTCTAGAGTGAAAAAACTTGTTAAAAACGACTTTCTGTGCTAATAATTTGAACTTTAATTAAGTTTATCTCGAGTTAGAGACATTCAATCGATTTCAACTTTTGATGATAATTGTACTATAATACTCTTAATTAATAAAGTAGACCAATAATTTGACTTGTCTTACAACATGACCATAGCAAGAAATATACCTTAAAATTATGTATTTTTTTACACTAATTCGACAACATCGGATCAAATCTTCCCAATAATGGGCTTTCTTTAGGACTAATAAAGTTGCTATATAAACTACTGGACTTTTACTTTTCAGTATTTATTTAATTTTTTTGTGTTATAAATGTTAAAAATTGAGTTTTCTATTTTATAAATAGTACGGTATTTATTTTTGGTGTTTATATAATTTTATATTTTATAGACGTAAACACAGTATGTTTTCTGAAAATGATTGCTACGTGGAAAACAATGAAGCCTCTAGCTTCAGATTCTGACTCTGGCTTGTATTAAACATACCATGGTCCGGGAGACCCAACGGTTTTTTCTAGATACTAAGAAACAAGCATTTATTAAATTATAAAATTATAATTTTCATTTTGTTGAACACGAATATTCCAGTTTATTAAGGACGATCCTCGGGTAGGAAAAAAAAATCTCGTTTTCTTAGGAAAATTTTTAAATCAAGGTTTATGCATTCTCATTAATACCCTTAAGAAGATAAAAATTTTTAATACTCCTTACGGTGTAATTTGTAGATTTGGGCTGTTAAAGTTTGTGTTCAGCAGTTAAAAGACTAATTTTCTGATTAATTTGCTTATGAAAGTTGAAAAACTAATTTCATTAGTTAAAAGCATGAAAAATATTTTCCCACAAAGAAAGCTATAGCAAGCGGCAGTTGTTTTTCCATAAAATACTTTTAAAGTGATGAAGTTTCATGCGTTTATGTGTTATTTCTTCTATAAGTGATTTTCTCCAAATCTTTAGGCATCAATATTTAGAAAACTATGGAATATATCGAAAAATTTAACTCTTACTTTTCGTCTATTTTTCCCGAATTCTAATATAACTTATAGCTATAATTCGAAACAGAAGTCTCAAGTATGATCATACATTCACTTTTTAAAGATCTACTTTAAGCTTCAAACAAAACTTAAGGTAGATTTTTACATTTATTATTTGATTTTCTTCCGAATAGAGTATCAAAAAAAAAATTTCCTGTCAAAGTGGACTGAAATTTCCTGAAAGTGAAGTGAAAGAAAGCCTCTTGAAATAGAATATACCACTTGCAAGAAATAAATAAGTAAGGCGTCTCGTCGAAGCGAAGCCGCTTACGAAATATTTGCTTGATGCTTATCATTCCGAGAAAACCCTTTAGCTTCCCGGACTATATTATAACATTGTAGGTACGTAATGAAATCATTTTCATTCCCAAAGACGACTTTACTTACACCTTCCTACCGTACTACGTAAATATTGTAGTTGTAGTAACGATACACATATGATGCTTTAGGTATATATATTTATTATAGTTTGTTGAATTTTATAAATAGGATAAGATTAAGTATATAGTGTCATTCTTAAATCATTCTGTAGTTTCTACACACAGATTTTGCTCTTTTATTAGACAAAATTTGTAATGCAATGAGGATCTCTCTTAAGAATGCAGGTAGGCTGTAGAATGATTGTCATTATGGTCTTGTTTTCGAGTAAATTAAAAACACAATTTTTTTTTGTTAAAAAAGTAAATCTTTTTTTCTTTTGGCCGTCTGACGATTGAATATTGTCTTAGAAATCATATTCAATGTAAATCATTGATTATTTGTGAGTAAGTTGATATATCATATCCAAGTTTTAAACATTTCCACCATACTGCCGCGGAGTATCCGCGCCGCGTATACTTTCCAAAGAAAGTTAATGTGAAGCACACACTACCACAATCTCGTCTTACTTCGCACGAATCTCATTGGAACTGCTTTTGCGATATCTCTCAGAGCAAAATTTATACTATTATCTTCATGTTTTTACAATGAAACAAGTGAAATTTACAAAATTTAAAAAATGTCCGACAAATTTTTTGGTTACGGTCTCCTTAACTCGTATTTGAAACATATCTAAGAGCACTCTCCATTAAATTGCCTTTTTCCTTAAAGCCTTTTCAAAACTGAACCGATTTGGACGATCATCGCCAATTTTTGGTTTTTTCGGGTATGAAACCCTAAATTCGCACTGGAAACATTACTAAGAACTCTCTCCATTAAATTACCTTTCAAACAAAACCAAAAAATCATAAACCGTTCATCCGTTTAAGCGCTACGATGCCACAAATAAACACACAGACACACACAATAGCGGTCAAACTTATAACATCCTTTGTTTTTCGTTCGGGGGTTTAGAATGTAATTTGTTTAAAGAAACTAACCGTTATCAATAACACAGTACTGGTAAAGGCTATATCGTGGTAGTTTGAGCCGCAGCAATACATGGCCGGGAAGCTTGTTTTTTTAAATAAAAATCGATTGCTGGAAGGTACCGGATTATTGTACACATCGGTCTTTTGAAGTGCTGGATTAGTGAGATTGTACAGTATTTCATTTTTTCGATTGTA
Source organism: Chrysoperla carnea (assembly GCF_905475395.1). Taxonomy (NCBI): domain Eukaryota; kingdom Metazoa; phylum Arthropoda; class Insecta; order Neuroptera; family Chrysopidae; genus Chrysoperla; species Chrysoperla carnea. The sequence goes on from NC_058337.1 coordinate 133,727,942, forward strand.
TATAAAGAAATCTCGAAGGACACTCGAAAACATTGCCAGCTCTTGTATCATATGATCATAACTTCAAAAGCGGTAAATCAATTTATACAAATAGCATTATTAATTATATCTGAGCATTCTTCACCCTTACACAGTAAAATATCCAATTCAACATAAATTCTCTTCGGGGGAAAATAATACACGACGAATAATAGAGCGAAATCCTTCAACAAACATATTTAAAATTCACTATAAGTACTGCTTATACTTTTTTTCTGAGCAAATCATTTTTATAGTTTTCATAAAAGTGTGATTTTAAATTTCTTAAATGTGGTATCTAAGTAAGAAAAGGCTTATATTCTTAGGATAACATTTCCTTTGCTTGTGCTTAAGACAATTAATATTACATTTACAGGATGTTTAATAATACATTAACCACTTATTAAAAATATTATTTTTATGTTAAAGCAAATTATGAAAAATCCATTTAAGGAAGTTGCTTTGCTTGAATATTATCAAAAAGTTCTACATTATTGTCCCGGTAAGAGTATATGAGCACACAGAATACTTTGAAACTTTGTGGTGAAAAATTTTCCATTTTTATTAGACTTATTTTAAACATATAATTATAGAATATATCAGTTTTTCATAAAATTATGATATTTCATTTTGTTACTTATTTTCCAAGTTTTCCGAGGGGGGGGGAGGTTAATGCTCCGGTATTGTCAGATGGATTCAATTTTTACATTTTTAATATCCTGTTTTCGATTTATTCGACATTTTGTAGAAATATGTACAGGAGCTTTGTTTTTTTGAAAAAATTTTGCGTATATTTACAATCGGTATGTACCTACATTCAGAATAACTATATTTTGTATTACTTAGACAGTTTATTATGTTATTCTAAGTAACCGAATTAAACCATTCATCGAAAATTTCACTTTACCATAAAATCTCTTTATCATAATATATAACTTCATAATAAAAAAAAAGTTCTTGAAACAATATAGTCCAAGCAAATTGATAATTGGTTATTCAGGTACTGGAACCATGTATGACCCACTTAACTGCAAACGCCATAAATTCTCTAAATTAAATTTTTTCAAAAACTTGCGATGAGTAAAATAATTACACTCACTCTATAATGTCAATGGAAACTTAGACCCAACGTTAAAATGCCGGTGTATTTGTGTATTAGGTGGAGTTGTCTTTTTGTCTATTATAGTTTTAACTAGATATGAACTGAATTGTTTTTATATTTTTAATGAGTATTTATATTTTTAATGTGTAACATCTTTCCGCTCGATTGATGTATACTTTTGTGGGAGTCATTTTGTAAAAAGCGACGCATATGTGTAAATGGAAACCGAAGTAGCGCTATTTTGTTTCATTTATATTTAAGTACAACATATTGTGTGTCTACAATACAACAGTGTCTGTGTGACTTTCTCTGAAGAGAAACTGGAAAGGAAATATAGTAAGTGTGTTAGGGTATTGTTTCTTGAGGTTCACACAACACCAGACAGTCTAAGCTTACTTCACTAGTGGTCGCGTGCACCAAAATAACTGGCAGCTAAGCCACCAACCTAACTTACTCCACTGAACTGCACTGACTGTCCCAACAAATCTGAGTGTCTAACACTGTCAATAAAATATTTTTCATTGTGATTAAAAAAGTTTATTCGATAAAAAGAAACTAATTAATTGATTACACGGGTACTTTTTGTTTTTCTTTAATATTTCTAATTTCTAAACATTTGCCAAGCTTCTTCAATTTTAACTTCACATATATTTCATCTCATTTTCATAGTAGGATAACATGCCAGATGCTACGCTCATTTTTTTTAAATATGGATTATCATAGGAATCCAGGTCGTCACTGGTTTCACTACCTATGCGTCTTTTATTTTATATCCTAAAACGAGTAGAACTTTACGTTGAGAAACTGTTCGTTTCAGAGTAACCAAATGTCTTATTTGGTTATAGTATATGCATCAAAAAACTAAACTTGAATGTTGCCAAGGACACTTGGCTAATCAACTCTTATTCGTTGTGGGCAAAAATTTGTCACAATAGCCAAATTCGATTCTTTGTTATAAAATGAATAATAAAATCCAGACATTGCATTGGAAAGTAAGTGCATATCGTCAGTACCTTATTCAGTGCAATCATGTATGTATGTATGCATATAAAACATTACTTAAATTTAATACCAATAGACATACTACATACATACTAACAACCTAAACTAGATCCTCCATAACACCCTGGATGACTTGCAGGATTCTGGATGTATGGATGACTCCTGCCTTACATACCTCAGGTAGGTAGGTAGGTATGTAGGTAGGTATTTATTACAGTATTCTAAAGTATATACACTTTTATGGGATATGTAGATGGATATAAGTAACACTATTGTATATGCTTACTAATATACAGGTTGTATTTTTAAGTTCTGTATATAGAGTAGTAAAGCCAGCTTATATCATATTTGTGTAAACATCAAAGATCGTTAGCAGATATCACAAAGATTTCTCATTAATTTCTCAAGTTATAATTTCTTAAAGATTTCGTGAAGATTTCTTGGGGACGATGGTTTGATAAAAACAATCTACGACTTGCAACGAATTTTGATTAATAAAAAATTTATATAAGCAAATTAAAATTTAGTCATTTTTCCATTCATTCTTTGCAACCGATGGATCCAAACAGTTCAAAGTGGTGAACAAAATTTATTTACTTATAGACTGTCAGACAGTGACAGAAAAAAGTAAAACTATTTTTTACAGTCTGCCAACAGTTACAAGCAAAAACAAAAAATGTATAAAATAACATGCATAACTCTGCACTGATGCATAGTTAAAAATTAACATTTGTTTGTAAAATCATGGCAGACTGTAAAAAAACAATTTTTACAGTCTGACATTCATTACAATGAAAGGCAAGACTGTTCAATATACTAAAAATTTATTGGTAGGCGGCCTTCTCGTGTTTAAACTTAAACATAACTAATATTCGTAAAAAAAATATTGTTCTGTTAAAGTTTGTACACGAGAAAACCATCTGCCAATAAATTTTTAGTGTAACAATCCTACCTTTTATTCAAATGAATGGCAGACTGTAAAAAGTCTATGCTTTCATGCGCTATGCATGTTATTTTATACATTTTTCTGTTGCTTGTGGCTCTATATATGTCTGCTATTATTGGCAGGCTATAAAAATTGTGAAGAAGCACTATGGAATTATTAATTGTTAAAAAGCACAAAACTATGGAATTCAGGAAGACAAAATTGAGCTTTGAGATACCAGATTTCTTTCGATGGCATACAAACCAAAATTTTAAGTAAACAAGTTTGTAACTGCGTGTTTTGATTTCTATTAATTTATAGTTTTATTAGTAACCATGAAACAAGGCGACCACATAAACTCCTTATATTGATATTATTTAAAGTCGAAAATTTTTAATTCCCATCAGGATTCGGGGTGGTTTTATCTTGCCCCGTCGTTAATTGCCGTTTTTTGTTTACACTGAAGTTCTTGTACCAATACACAGGTCACACATCGATTACTATTATTAAATCTTAATGAACTTTCGTTTATTAAAGATTTTACTCAATGATTTCTTCGCCTTATGTCTCCGAGAATACTGAAAGGTATATAAAAGTAATATGATTGGCAAAACATAAAATTTGAAAAATATGGAATCATTTTGAAAATATAACAATTTCACAACTTACTACCACTATTTTAAACCTACATAAAACAGTACATATACACTTTTAAAATATACGACCTGTAGAAATGAATGAAATGAATGTTGATGTTCAGTTAAATGGAATGAATCCTTAAGTATAGATTTGTAACTCTTTACTCTTGTTATATTTATTTTATTAAATATTAAAATGAAATGAAATGAAATACAAATATTTATTTTCAAAAAATATTATGTAAATAAATAAATAAATAAATAAAATATAGTTTTTGTTTATATTAATTCAATTACTCATCATGGCTACAGCAACGTCGATAGTAATAGTATAAACTTAATTAAAGTGATAGATTTGATTAATAAATAAAAGAGTAATTGGATTATATTTGCTAGGAGAGGTTAGATTATCAACTCTTGAACATATCTGATTTGAAAGTTACAACCAAAAAAACTTATAATGGTTGGAAGTTTTGTCAATATATTCATCAAAAGTATTAAAGGAATTTGGATCTTCAATGATTCATTTGAAAAGTTATACTTTCTTGTTTTGGAATCCATAACTCAACATTTTGGAAGCTATGACTATCAGGAAACGTGCAAAAACCATGCAACGTGCAAGACAAATTTGTGTGTGATGATTATTTCAGAAGATACAGGATTTTAATTCCAGAATTGACAGTTCACAAATTAAATAAATTAAAAGCAAAAAATGTCATGGCTGATATCGACACGAATCTTTGCAAGTGAGCAATCCAAAAATTTATATTTTTCGCATGCGTGACTCTCAGGGAAACTTTGGCTGCTTGTATGCCTCATAAATTGCAAGTATTCTTTCAAATAAAATAAAAATTTCATGAAATCTCATACACAAGTTGTTTAATTGAAGTGGGAAATTCTATCATTTTAAATGAAAAACCCTTTAATAACCCGTATTGGAAGGTAGCCAGTATTACCCAACCTACATATACGCCCCTGATTGAAACATGAACATATAGATAATGTTTCAATTAAATGTCACAAGAATATTTATATCAATTGGAAAATTTTTCCAATTTTCTATATAATAAAACTCATTCATCTCGACTCATCCCTCAGGCGTATTTCAACCCCCCCTTCTCCATCCTCTCACTCCCCTCTTGTGCTATGTAGAATAGAATTGTAAATAAAAATGCATTATTACAACAATAAGTAAAAAGATAAAATAAAAGACAACAACACTCACATAAACAAATAAAAACAATAAAAAAAAAGATTACAGAGTTATCTGTTTTTATTTAAATTTAAACAAATCTCGGGAGGTCAATTTTAGATTATTCCATATGGATATTTAAAACCCATTCCAGTGCATATTTATAACTGTTTTAAATATAATATGTATATATGGTATCTGATCCAATAAATGGACGATTGAATAAAAATGTCGTTTTTATAACTAATAAACAATGTAATAAAATCTTAGAAGTCACTTTTACCCTACTTCTAATTGTCTGATTAATTTGCACACGTATCAAAATCTTTAACTAAGTGAGAATAAAATATTAGAAAATAAATTATACTTTTAAAACACGCTCTAATGCACTAAAAAGTGGATAGAAATTTTAATTGCAATGCAAAATTCAAAGCGTGGAGTGGCCGTTATGTGTCAAACCAGCTAGTTTAAAGAATGAATGTAGAGATCACTCTGCGTTTTGAATTTTATATTACAATTCAAAATATTATCCACTAAAGTCAGTTTTTTTTAGCTTTTATACCCTGTGATACATGAAATATACAGGGTAGGCCATTTTAATCTATTCACCTCCAAGCCTCGTTTTGTAGTTACCCAAAAAAAAAAATAATTTAAATAAAAGTTGCATAGGGTATATCATGTTCTAGCTTTGACCTAGCTTCTCGGGTTTCTTTAGTAGCCAATATAAATCCTAAACAGTAAGAGATAGATTAAAACTTTAAATTAGAAAGTTGATTCTCAGAAAAAAAGCTAACAATTTTTGTTTAAAACTATTTTTTTGATAGTGTTCGAAAGAAATGCTTAAAAAAACTTAAAATATGTCATAACGGCAAATGATAGAAAGAAGTATATAAAGTTTCACATTCAACTTGTTTAACGATATGCTTCCATCTTCGAGCGATTAGCATTTGCTTCTGACAGATTTCGTCCATAAATTGGATCAAGCAACCCTTCGTACAATGTAACCTAGTATAGTATGGTAGCCAAATGAGAAGAACGGTGGCAGTGGGTTAGTTAGTGGTCACTTAAATAAGTTTTGGTTTAAATATTTGTTTTCAGTTTTAACCGCTATACTATTAATCTAATCTACAAGACACATTAGAGGGTTATATGTTGTATATATATGTATACATGTGGCATATATTAAAATGGCTATAGTTTTATCTTAAACATCCATACATTACTTTCATGTATACGTTTGGAGCTATGTGAGCATATGTCTCATTTTTAGCGTATAAATTATCCTCTTCTATTTCGCAATGACGATAATCTTGGAGTGATTAATTTTTACCGATACAAGAATCGCTAAATTTTTTCTATCAATATCAAAACATGATTATAACGTGTCTAATCAATATATATGTGAACTTATGTGAATTCTGGAATGATTTAGAACGTTCCAAAATGTGTGTAACGGTAAAAATCGAAACGAAATTTTCTAGAAAATTCTAGAAAGTTCTAGAAATGATAAAGAAAGTTTATTTTATTTTATTTAAATCGACAACTATAATCATGATCAACTTTAAACTGACCGCCGAGAGCTGTTAGCGCAATCTCTCGACGACAAGTAGAACTATCAAGCCAGAACCGGACGCGAACGTTCTGGGCCATTGTAAACATCACTGCTTAAACTTTAGTGTCCATTTTCTTCTAAACTATAAAAGATATAGGGTGTTGAAAATTTGCAGGTAGATTCAACTAGTGGTTTTGTGAAAAACTCTCGAAAAACAGAACTAATTCTAGAAAATACTTTCGAAAATTTTCGAAAACCAAATAAATGGCGGACGAAAGGCCAAAAAACTCATCTAATTTATAAAAAAAAATATTGCAAGCACAGATATTCAATTTTTTCTATGCAAGGTGTTCAACAATTAACACAGCCAATTGTTTGTTGTCATGTGTTTTTCTTTGTATTTAAACTTTTCCTCTGTCTATTACGGTTCGAGACTTCAATGGATTTATGATTTAATAGACCGATTTTGTACGTATATCAAACAAGAAGAATTTCAACGGTGTATCTCTTTTCAAAACGGAGATATGCTTAAAATACCTGAAATACCTAGAGTATCCCACAAAGTATCCCGGTAATTTCCGGTCTGTTACATGATAGTGACGTGAGTATTTCCTGTAATATTTTTAAGTATTAAAGGGCTTCCTATATAATACATATATATATATACATAAAATATACATACAATTGTAGGAGGATTTATATAAAATTTAAATATAATGTAAATTATTTTTCAATTTAGCTTTACTATACTTGCTTGCTAGCCGGATAAAAACCATTTTATCGCTGCTAAATATAATTTATTATTATTTTTGCAAATTTGCAATGTTGTTGTGTGCCCTTACACAACATATTATACATAAATATAGATATATATACACCTACACACCATAATTTACAGGATGCACGGAAAATATCGAATTAATCCATATAAGGTTAAAAGAAACTGAATGACAACACAATAGGTATGAAGCAAGCGTTTATTTTTTAGAACTATTTGCAGCAATGTGTGTAATTTTGACTTGTTAATTAAAATCAATGAATGTTTGCACGTTTTAATTATAATGAGAAGGATAAAGTACCCTTGTCGGGCATCAAATATAAGAGCTTGCGTTAAAGAATAATAGAAGTGGAATAACAACAGCCAAAATATTGTGTTGAAGTCCTCTTTCTAATTGTAATTAGTAGTTCTCAGCGTAACGAAAGTAATATATGCAAAAAAGTGCGTCTCACGTCATAGTGTTCTTTCTTAGTGTTTCTAGACTACTTTAGAAAATATCCACAAAAATGTTTGACCTGTTACCTATAATTAATAGTGCCCAAAAAAAATTGTCTACTCTACCTTCTTGGGATTTTTGTACGTATTGTGCTGTTATTTTTAATATAAAAAGTAGATTAAAAATCGTCGAAAAAACTAAAATTTGCATAAATTCGACACTTGATCCACGATAAAAATCTCCACGATCTCAGAGTCTAATTAATAACAATAATAATAATAATAATAATAAGGAAGTAGGTACCGGAGTCTCTATGTATAGGTAGCATTATTTTTTGCAACACGTCATCATCTAGAGATAAAGTCGTCTTCAGATAAAAAGTTCGGTTACAAGCAAATGAAAATAGCATAATATATTTCAATCGCTGTCACAAACAACACAGAAGTCTCCAAATTTCTAACTGGATGGGTGGAACAAAAGATACAACTTAACCTGCAACATACATTTCCTGATTGCGTAAATTACCGAGGATGCTGCTACCGGAATAACAAAATCAAGCGATAATCGATTACATCTCGTTCCCGAGATGTTAGTTCCTTCGTTCCACATGACAGCATTACGATCGAATTAGTAATCTGTCATATTCAGCATACCATGTTCCCATCCATCCTGTAAATTTGGTACATATGAACCAAAAATACAGAACGCACACATACAAAAAAAAATATTTTTAATGATAATTCCAACATATGTTCTTTATATATTATTTAAGAGGCATTTATTTATACATTATTAAATTGTGTAATTATTATGTAATTAAAAAATATAAAATGGTAAATGTATATCAGTAGACCGAACCCACTCTTGTTTTTTGTTTTTTTAATTTTAGTTTTAGTAAAATATATTTTTTAATTTACAAACAAAAAATTAAAATAATTATATCCACAAAATAAAAACGGCTATATGGAAGTTTTTGCAAAAATTTTAAATAGTTGTTTGAGAGAACTTGCACGGACTAAATAATTTACAGGATAATAGTCACTAAGTCGTCTTAAAAGTAGTCCTTGTGTAGTCGGATAAACATAGAGCTGCCTTCTTAAGTAGTCGGGTGAGTTTGAATCGCTAAAATGCTGTATATAAATTTTAACATTTCGCAGTCCGCCTGTTGAGATATTTGAAAGAAAGTATAGTAAGGAATATTCTCCCATTGACAAGAAATTTGTTTGAGGCGGTCACAAATGTAATCAATCTTTCAAAAGTTTTGTCCAACTTACGCGTTGGCTTCAACTAATTTCTTAGTGGAAAAGAAAAAATCGCAATAACTAATTTGCTCATGCAATGTATCTGAAACAAAATCTCGTTTGAATTTTGGATCCATCTTTCTTTTTTCTTTTTGGACGGGTAGATGAATTTTATTTAACTATTAAATTTTAACGTCATTTTCAGCAACACATTAAAGTCCTTGCCCTTGCTGAAAAAAAAAAAATTCCTCATTTTTTGCCATATAAAATTGCAAAATAAAGATTTTCAAGTATCCAAAGAAAATTTATCACGAACAAGTTACTTATTGAGATTTTTTTAATACAAATACTGCAAAATTGAGAAAATTTGAATAAGTTTCATAATAAATTTCATCACGAACAAGTTACTTATTGAGATTTTTTCAATACAACCACTGCAAAAATGTCAGAGAAAATTTGAATAAGTTTCACAATTTGTTTAATTACAATTGAAGCCAACGCATTAGTTAGAAGAAACTATTTTTTTACCCCGACCTAAAAAAAAAATGGTGTTATAAGTTTGACAGCTATGTGTATGTGTCTGTCTGTCTGTCTGTGGCATCGTAGCGCCTCAACGGATGAACCGATTGTGTTTTTTTTTTGGTTTCTTTTGAAATGTAATTTAATGGAGAGCGTTCTTAGCTATGTTTCAAGTGCGAGTTTCGGGTTCCATACCTCAAAAATTTGTCGGAATTTTTTAATTTTTGTAACTACCCGCCAATGGTAGGATTTTCCTTATTGGATGCCTTTATCTGACTGACTAAGAAGTGAAACTAACTAAACTGTTTTTTTTTTTTTTTTGTTGAATCTACATTCGAGGAAACAATATTCGAAGAATGGAAAACTTTGACGGTTTCTTTAATCAATAAAAAATTTTCTAAATTAATTAAAATTAAATTGAACTTTAAAATATACTGATATTACGATCAAACATGGCAAATATTAGACATAATAAAATTAAGATCGTTCATACAAACATTAGATAATATTTGATAATCAATTTCTTTAAGCCTCGTGCATTATGTATTATATTTATATAAAATAACTTGATTATATTAATATAATGTATAAAATGTTGCGTACCGGCGTTCATATAAAAGCCTTACGCTGCGCTGCTACTGTTTAGATGGTTGTTGTTATAAGTAAAACAATAACTGTCATATCGTCACTATAAATTTCAATAAACATTGATGATATAAGTTTAAAATGAATTTGGATAAATATTCATTTATCTAGGCATGTTGAAATTTGTATTCAAAATCAATAAACATACACTGAAAAAAAATTTTAAATTATCAACCGATATAAGGTTGTTTCAACCTCGTCGTGATGGCAAACATAGCGAATGGGACCATGAATTTGATACAACTACCGTACGAAGTTGAGGGGTGAAGTTGACACAACCGCATGAGTTGTTTGTATGGAAGTAACGTACTGTCTAACAAATTTCAAATATTGTTGTTTTGAAATGCAACATAGTTTTAAGCAGTCTTTTTTAATTGGTTCTACCAATTATAAATATTATAACAAAACAGTGATGTGATTGACACAACCGCATATGCAGACCGGAACAACTTAGGTTATGTTTCCATTCTTGGAATACATATTATGTTTATTTAGAAAAAAATCAAATTTCTTCAGGTCGGACTTGAACTTTTATTTGAAACTCTCTGTAAATTAGTAACAACCATCTTCATGAAGTTGAGGCAACCGCATGTTGGCTAGATATTACAAGTATGTGTTCGTAGGAACTAAATCCTATATTTAAAGCAAACGCAAGCAAATGTTCGTAAAATTCATCGATTCGCTTTATTAACACGATTATATATTCCAACTAAGTACAATTTTATTTTCCATCAATGCATTTACGCTCACAACTAACAGACAAAACATGTCTCTTTTTAGACATCTATCAAATTGCTTTTTTTTTTGTGTCAGACCACGAAAACGAGATTTTTGACGAAAGACCGAAAGAAAGAAAGATTTTCCCTCCTCCGCCCGGTTTCAACACACAATGGACAACCTACCACTTTTAAACTTTAAAACTTTAATTCTTAAATCCTTAACCAATCAGAAACATCGTTAAAAATATACGATATATCTTTCGAAAATTGTAAAAGTCTTTACATAAACTTCTGAATTCTATATTATGTAGCCAAGCAATGAATGCGATTTACCCAAACACTTTTCGTAATCGTTCCCCATGTATTTATATTAAACATATATTGTACCTATGGGTAGTATACATAGTCGGGCAGTGTGTACGATTTTGAAAACGCCATAAAAGAAAATGAAATCAATTATTCCCAATTATCTTTTGCCATCGTATACAAAAAATTAAATGTCTTTTGAAGCAAACTGTGAAGATTTTTTTCAGTCAATATTGTTAATTTAGTTAAATGTATTTAAAAACTGTTAGACATAGTTTATCAAAATTAGATATAATTTGAATGTGATAAGAGTAAAATTGAATTTTTTGAATTTAAAAAATCGATTTTATTGACGTCAGAGCCAAATTTTATCCGATCTGAATGGAATTTTATTTGAAACCCACTAATTTTGGGTCAAACTTTTCATCTGTGTTGTTAGTTTTTTGCTACCTTTCACCTTTATGCTCAATTTCGGAACCAAGGCCACACTACCTTGAAACCTGTCAAAGATAGAGTAATTTTGTAGAATTCCATACTTGATTTATCAAAATCGGATATAATTTGGATGTGATAAAGCAAAATTTAATTTTTTGAATATTGATGACGTCATTAAGTTCAAAAAATGGATTTTATTGATAACTCGGCCAAATTTTATCCGAACTGAATGGAATTTTTTTTGAAACCTATTAATTTTGGGTCAAACTTTTTATCTGTGTTGTTAATTTTTTGCTACCGTTCACCTTTATGCTCAATTTTGGAACCAAGGCCACACTACCTTGAAAACTGTCAAAGATAGAATGATTTTGGCAAAATATATGAAAAGTATGACCAAAAATTAGTAGAATTTCATACTTGATTTATCAAAATTGGATATATTTTGGATGCGATAAAGCAAAATTAAATTTTTTTAATTTTGATGACGTCATTAAGTTCAAAAAATCGATTTTATTGACAACACAGCTAAATTTGATCCGATTTAATGGAATTTTTTTTGAAACCCACTCATTTTTTATCTGTACGCCACACTACCTTGAAACCTGTCAAAGATAGAGTAATTTTGACCAAAAATTTGAAAAGTATTATCCAAATTCAGTAAGATTCCATAATGGATTTATAAAAATTGGATATAATTTGAATATAATAGAGGATTTCTTCTCACGTCGTTTTCAAAATCGTACACTTTCCCATCTCACTGTAGTGATGAAGCCAAGTTAATTATAAATTTACATTGTATCAGCTACACAATAAACACCATATACCTACATAAATATACCTAGATAGGTAGCTCACATCCCATCAAACCAATTACCCATCGTATACAGAGTGTCCTCCACACCACAATAAAATAAAATTTCATGTATGTAACAAACAGCAATGAAAAATCTCTCTGTTTAATATCTTCACTTTTTGTCATCTTTTTTAACATGTCTCATAATTTGTTACCAAATACGAAAAAAGTTATTAGCATATACACTATTCAAGCTTTTCTGGAACACCTAAAAAGCCATAAACACATACATCCTCCGTTAGTCAGATATAAAGTTGGACCACTCTATATACGGGGTGAGTCGTTTTAATCTATTACGGCTAATAGCTCGTTTTGTAGTTAACCAATCAAAACAACTGAAATAAAACTTACAGAGTTTGACATCATGTTCTGACATCAGATGAACCTAGTTATTCGGGTTTCTTTATTAGCCAATTTAGATCCTAAACGGTCTTGGATCTACAATTATCGATAAACTTTCATCGTATTTTAATAAAAATTGTTACTTTTAATGACGGTCAAACTTCTAGTTTAAAATTTTATTATATCACAAAAGGTTTAGAATCTAAATCATGTATTAAAGAATCACGAAGAACTAGATCCGATCTGATTTCAGAACATGATGTCGCAATCAAACTCTGCAACTTTAAGTGATCCATCCTGTATAATTTACATAGATGCTACCTATATCTAGTAATCTAGAGCAAGTCGATGTTAAAATAGCAAAGTTTTCTATTAAATATAAAGTGATTAGTTAGATCCAACATTATAAACATATCAATAATACAATATGTAACAAAAGTTATCAATCAAGTCAAATAATAAAGCAAAACTTTTAAAAGTTTATAAATTATACTACTGAGTTCACAACACATTCTGTCATTCTAAAATTTCTTTTTGCAAAACTGTTAAATGTGGAAAATGAAATTCAACTTCGAACGATTTTAACCTTAATAAATTATTTATCCAGTTTACAGGTTGGTCCAATTAAAATAGTAGGACTTCAGCAAATGATAGAAAAAAGTTAAACAGATGATAATTTCTCAGTAGATTTATAGTCCGGAAAGCATATTTTTCTAGATAAAAAAATATATTTTTGTGAATATTGACAAAGCACCTGCTTAGAAAATTTGCTTGTATGGGCTAAGAATTTTTCATGATTTTGAGAGATGTATGGCTGTTTCAGGATAAATATCTCTAAAGCCACTGACTTTATTGAAAATACAAAAGCATTATAAAACATTATTAAAACCTTATTCTTAGGGCATTGCATGCCAAATCTACGAACTTTTCTAAGCAAACGTTTCGACATTTTTAACAAAAATATCCTTCTTTCTAAAATTTTTGCACCGAGTATCTAGAAAAGAACTCTTTCTCGTCTCATAAGTGTATTGAGAAATTTCCAATATTTTATCATTATCTTTATCTTAATGAAGTTTTGCTGATAAAATTTGGATCTGCCTGTAGAAAAGCAGACGTCATTTGTTTCAAATATTGTCAGTTTAATAAATATGGTGGGAGCGCAAATAAATATATGGTACATATGAAGATTCAACGTATAGTATAATTTAATTGCTCTTCCACCATTCATTTACCTACTAGCTAAAAGTATAACTTTGTAATGGCTCGCGAATGGTATCATATAAAATAGATATTTCTAAAATAAAATTATACTTCAATTATTGACAAATATTTTTAATTTAATTGTTCCTCATTAAACGTTTATTTCTTTAAAACATCAGGTTGTAAACCAGGATCCATGTTATTATTCGCTGTGAAAATATTCAATTCATTTTTTATTTTAAATTTATGAGAAATACAACAAAACCCATCTTTATTATTTTGTAAATCAAACCAAAGACGATGACATACATTACATACTTCAAAATTCAAATTGTTTTGAGCAATCTCAAAATTTTCTGTATACATTTTAAAATTAATATCATCTTGATAAAGATAAAATTCTTCTTTATCTTGTTTTCGTCGTATCCGATGATCACGCATTAATGCTCGATTACGATCACGCTCTTTACGACCCGTCAACGTACGACGTCGTGGCATTTTATTGCTAAAATTACAATTAATTAATAAATAACTTTAAAATTTTAATAACTATAATTACAATTTTTTCATTACTTGTATTAATATCACTTAATTTTATTAGTTATTCTACTGTAGAACTGCAAAAATTAATTGTTTATATTTTGTTATCACGTTTTTTGTATTTTTCATAATAACTTTTTTTAATACTTGAAAGAATCTACAGATGGCCACTCAATTAAAATTAATATTAAATGCAGCCAATTATATATTAGTATTAGATGTAGCTCACAGACGATGCCACTGTCTCTGCACATGCAATAAATAAAAAATACTATTGTTTTTTATTATTGATTATTTATATAATTTTTTCTAAAAATAATGATTGATAACACATCTACACATAAATATGAAACATTTCATTTCATGTCTAAATCTTTTGTTTTTTTGTCAAGTTTACCACCAAAAAGTTACATTTTAACCTAGTAGAGGCTCGCTTCGCTCGCCTGATTAGTTTGTTATTGCGTGCGTTAAATGAAACGCTAAAAATTTATAATAAATGTTTTGTAATTAAACTCTATATTATTTATAACCTTAAAACTAATTGAAATTTTATGTTGGGATAAATCGTTTTTGAAATAAAAATCCCCAAATTTCAAAATACAGTAAATAATTACAGGCGAGTTTTTTCCCCAACAAAGTTTGTAGAAATTGCTATCAAACACGTATTAAAGACATATTTATCAATCTATGAAATTTCAGTTTTTTTAAAAACTTTATCAGATTGGCGGGGATTGATCCTTCACCATCTTCTGTACTAATAATAAAGCTCACAATATAAGCTTTATTTATGGAATACTCTGTGTTTTAATGTTTAGACCTGATAAATTATTAATTAGAATATTTTAAATCATTTAACATTTTAATTAATAATTAATATTATATTATATGAACATTATTATTATTATTATAATTATAACAAAACTTTAGAAATGTACTAAAATTATTGAGAAAATACTTGAAATATTTAATTTTATTTAATTGATTTCTCAAGTTTTTAGCTGCTCAAGTTTTTGGTGGGTTGTAAATTTAATTAACCGTGTAATGTAATCGAAAGTATAATTTCCGTAAATTCACTGTTTTACAGAATGAAATAAAATTTTTAGTAGATCTTAAGAATAACCGTCACTTTGAGAATTGCTAAATTCAAAATTGTTTGTGCATCAATTATAATAGATTTTCGCTATCAAAGTTAGAACTTTTTGCATGGGTTAAATGTACCAGTTGACTGAAATTGACACAGTCATATTTCAGGTTAGGTTAGGTTAGGTTAGAGTGGCTGTCCTGAGGTGGGACACACTTAGACCATAGGGCCCGTTGTGATACCGTAAATGGGTGGGGGCCAATCCCCGGTGGGCCCATCCCCGGATGGGTGGGATGGGTGGACCCATCTCCGGCCACTACTCCATGAACCATTTGGAGCTGTTTAAGAACAGCAGCTTTGACGTCGACTGACTTTAGGTCGGAGAGTTCGTCAAAGAGAGGCTGGCTCAAGTAAGTCCATCTCCTCATGACAAGAGCTGGGCAGTGACAGAGAAGATAAGACATTGTCTCCTCCTCGTCATCACTGTGACAGCTCCTGCAGTAGTCGTGATACACTGCCAGGCCTAAGCGTTCAGCATGCTTGCCGCCCAGCCAGTGAGTCATGTTTTAAAAAGAACAGATTTTATTCAAAAACAAGTGAAAACAAAGAATTGATTAAGTGTGACATACATAAATGTCACACATATATAACTGATATTCCCATAAAATACATGCTATACAATTTTCGCCTAATTTAAACCTTCACGGATAAACAGTGATGTTTACAAAAAAATATTTCAAACAAAAGTTGTTTATTTTTTAATAAGGAACTTTTTTTATACTTTGTTCTATCTCTAACAGTTTTCAAGATACGTTCTACGGACTCAAGACCTTGGACCCGTTGCTCATTTAGGAACTCGATCTCACTTTTTATGTCCTTAGCACGATAAAAAAATTTCAGCTTGATAACTCTTGTCGTTTTTGAATTATCGTGTTTTTAGGCGGACAGATAGATAGACAGAACACCGAAAATGGATTAATTAGGTGATTTTATGGCCACCTATACCAAAATTCTGTTACAAACTTGGGAATAAACTTAGTATACCTTTAAATGTGTTAATCTTTAAAAAATTAACACAAAAAATAATTTCAAAATATAAAACCGTGTGTACATAATTTGAATATGTATACATACGACGTAAAAGTATTGTGTACAGTAATATATGTATATAGCAGTATGTTTTTATTAATTTAGACTATAAAAGACATTATACCTTAAGAAAATCCTTACAAAAGTAACTTATAAGCATGTAAAAGTACCTCGAAAAATAAACACACGTTTACTCAAAAATAACCTATAATTAATATTTTATGGGGATAGTCAAATATGATAAATTAATATTTGATTTCCAAATAGATACAAAACACAGAGAATATGAAAATAAGAACAGCATTTGGTAATCGACATACTGAGGTAGAATCTCAGTGATGATCAAACAATATAATTCTTCTTTGTCATATATCTATTTCTCCATATTGAATACTACATTCAAAATTATCACTTTTAGTTCAAGAGGTGGACGAAAAAAAAAGATATTCCAGTGATCAAACAATTTTCAAATCACAGCATCGCTTATAGATGTGGAAAATTTAACCTTTCGAGGCTGTTGTTGTTATTCAGATAGAAAACGTTGATTATCCTCCGACGGGATGGATCTGTACACAGAAATGAGACACGAAATGAGCTAAGGCAAAAGATCCATCGATATCTTTAAAGATAAATCCAGTCTGCAGTGACAAATAAGAGGAAATAGCCTCGTTTTTGTTGAGAGAATTGCGACATTGCGATTTCTTCTAATCAAACACAAATCGGCTCCATAAGGTTCAGCCGAAGAAAAGTTGCAAGGGAACTTGTTTGTATGCAAATAAAGACTGTACCTACCTAATATTTCAACCAGTTACTCTTGCAAAATCTGGTTATTAATACATACGTACGAAAGAATAAGCAGTATCATGATCCAAGATACATACCATGCATAATCATTTATTATCAATTTTTGTATACAATCCAGTAATCCGAACATTCTAATAATAGTCTAGGAGGAATCGGTGCATGAGTACCGAAAACTATTCCACCTCAATCTTTTTATGCGATCCTCTTCAAATTGCCCTCCTAATGATATAATAATAATAATAATAATAATGGGGTTTAACCTCCGTTTCTCTGACATATACGATTATAACAGAGGCCACCCACATCATTATTTGTGAATCTTTATTTATTTAATTACAAATTATATTTACAATTACATTTTTGATGTGGGTGGAGTCGGTTACTACGTTCTTATCCAAGCGACGACAATGTGATCAATTCTGCACTCCCATTAATTATAATTGTTCACACTGCCGCTGCCTGGATTCGAACCCGCAACCTAAGTCTAAGTAAACTAACGGTCTATAACTAATGCCTTAGACCGCTCGGCCACTTAGGCTCCTAATGATATAAATGCATGTTGCCAGGGCGCAACCCGGTGCCATATTGATTAAACCGAAATTGTTTAAACGATTGCAAGGAATTGTTATTTTTCAACCGGACAAATTTTTTTTATATTCTTTATTGAAATACCAATAAAAAAGGTCCTATGACTTGTCACGATAAAGTTAATATTTTTAAAGATATGAATTTTTAAAGGTTCGAAAAATCTCAAATTTGGGTACTTTCGACCCATGAAAAATATATTTAAAAAAAACATAATGTCTAAGTAATATTTTTTTTTTTAATTCTCCATACAATTGTTAATAAAAATGAAAATTTGAAAAAATTATTTTTATGTAGCTTTTAACTATAAAAATTAAAAAATTTTTAAAAAATAATAATATTTCTTAATATTAATAATTAGTAGCTAAAAAAGATTGTTAAGTAACAAACGCATTTTTAAGCAACAAATAAATTTTTTTAAGAAATCGTTTTTTTATTTTAAATCATAATTTGTGTTAATGAACTTGAACATATTGCAAAAAAAAAATTTCGATTTACTCATAAACAATGTATTTGTTTATAACAATTTTTTAAACAAAAATTGTAAAAAATTTGAAAAAATTATTTTTATGTAGCTTTTAACTACAAAAAAAAAAACTATTAAAAAATTTAAAAAAAAATTTATTTTTCATTTGTTAATTTTCAAATGTTAATAACAAATTGAAAAATCAAAATTTTAAAATTTTAAAAACGGTTTTTTATTTGTTACTCTAATAAGAATAAGTTCACGGATGGAAAAAAATTCTGGGGTTTTAATTTAATAATTATCGGAGATTTTATGTTAACATTCTGTATAGAAAAAATTGTTAGTTAACAATTACATAACTAATGGAAAAATTGGGAAACAAATTTTTAAACCACGGATTATTGTTTATTTATGTATCTCAAAACTACATTAATTTTTTTATTTATTAATATTCATATTTTATATGTTTAAATAATTTTTTTTGTTAGTAGGTCTCAGAGACAGAACGTCAGAACGAGTAATAGTGCGATTAATGAATTTTTAATAGTGGATTAGTGAGATAGTACTATATTAAAAAATGTAGTGTGCAGGATGATTTTTTAAATAGTATCCAACAAATTATTCCAAAACAGGATTGAAATGTCAAAAAACGATAAATCGAATTAAAGGGTTCTGGATCAATCGATGGTCAACTTTGTTTTTGTGAATGGTACAACCTAGTTTTGTAATAGTTTCTGATTCTTTGCTTCAAAAAAACCAACTTAGTTTAAATGTTTTCTTAGGGCTCAGTTTCGGTAAGTAAGCAATAAAACTTTTAAGCAGTCAAATATTTGCTTATTATAAGAACATTAGCTGCCAAATAAATGTATTTACTTCAATCCAGTAATTATACCATGTATATATAATCTAAGTTTAGTCCCAAGTTTGTAACGCTTAAAAATTAAATACAACTATGAACAAAATTTTGGTAAAGGTGTTCATAAAATCACCTAATTAGTCCGATTGTCTGTGTGTCTGTCGTCTGTCTGTCCGTCTGTCATGATGATTACTCAAAAACAAAAAGAGATATCAAGCTGAAATTTTTATAACGTGCTTAGGACGTAAAAAGTGAGGTCGAGTTCGAAAATGAGCAACATAGGTCCATTGGATCTTGGGTCGTATGACCCATTTTGTAAACCGTTAGAGATAAAACAAAAGTTTAAATGTAAAAAATATTCCTTATAAAAAATTAACAACTTTTGTTTGAAATATTTTTTCGTTAACATCACTGTTCACCCGTGAGAGCGCAAATTTTGAGCAAATTGTATAGTATAATACATATATGGGAATATCAGTTATGTATGTGTGTCATGTATGTATGTGTAATGTGACAGAGTAATCAACATTGTCTGGACATGGTATTTCAACAATTAACTAAGTTAATTGTTTGTTTTCACTTGTTTTTTTTACAGTTTTACTATCAAATTCAAGTTTTTACAAAAAATAATGGGAAACTATTTTTGGATAAAAAATTTACTGAGAGCTTTCTTCTACCCTACTGGAATTCTTCAAAAGCTATCTCAATAAAATAACATCACTGTTTATTCTAAAAGTTTCATTTTCTCCATGAAATCATCACCTTTTATTACAATTACCTCTTAGCCTACGTATATGAAAATTATATCCACTAACATTTAACTATTGTTAGTGGATATGTCTATATAGGAACTAACTAAGGATTATATTATGGAACGTGTGCATTCAGATCTAGTTTAGTTCGAATAGAATGGGTGACAAACAAACATATGAGACAAACAAATTGTTCCCATGGGATAGTATTGCGTATACAATCATTCTATATAGTATAGTTATCCTTCACATATAAATGACTTGATAGGGTGCTTTTATTAAACGCAAACTGAATATAAATCTAACATGAAGATACAGAAAAACTTCATTCTCTAATCAACTATTACGAGAATATTCCTAAAAAATGCTTTACACACAAAAAACTCATTATTTTACTGAAAGCAATGATACAGAAGGTAAAGCTCCGATATGAAAAATACTTATAAAATGGAAGATAGTGATTTGAATCCTGATTGTCAAGTTTCAAGATAATAATGATAATGGAGTTTAACCTCCGTTTTTATGACATACACCTTATCACAGAGGCCACCCACATCATTATTTGTTAATCTTTAACATAATCTGTTCATTTATGATGTGAGTTCTATCCAAGCGACGACAATGTGATCAATTCTGCACTCCCATTAATTATTCACACCATTCATTCCATTCATTGTTCACACTGCCGCTGCTTGGATTCGAACCCGCACCCTAAGTCTAATTAGTCCAACGGTCGAAGACTAACGCCTTATACTAATGCTCGGCCATTTAGGCTCTAAGTTTCAACATAGGAAACAAAAAAATCCGAAAGGAAAACGAAAAAATTTTGTAAAAAAGTTATTCTTCTTATTCTGATTCGAAAGCTACTCTATACAAAATTTCGTATGAACTATGAATAATACAGATATTGTGGAAGCTTTCCAGAGGAAAAGTTATATTTAAAATTTTTAAAATCAAAAAATTACACTGAAAATAATTCTTAATATTAACCGATATGAGGTTGACTCAAGCTCAACCGCGAGATCAAATATGGCAAATGTGATACAATTACCGTACGGGATTGAGTGGTGAAGTTGACACAAACGCATGAATTGTTTGTGTGAAAGTAATATACTGTCTAACAAATTTCAAATATTGTTGTTTTGAAATGCAACATAGTTAGCTTTAAAAAATATTTTTTTGATTGGTTCTACCACTTATAACAAAATACTGATGTGATTGTCACAATTACATGAGCAATAAACTTGCTTATATAAAAAAATGAGATTCCTTCGAGTCAGATTTGAGTCACCGACATATGGATTACTATTGATTTTAGTGATGGTTGTAAAATATATATATACCAAAAATTTTTACTGTATTTCAATATGAAACGGCCAACTGCGGATGAGGTTGTCATTATTAACTTCCCAGAAAAAGTTAATGTAATGGGGCCGATTTTGAAAATCTATAGTTTTACATATTTCCCCGATTTCAAGGCTTACATATCCGATTCAAGTGGTGTCTGTGTGTATACGTATATGCGAGTGTTTGTATGTTCGTTCGGATTATTTCGCCTCAATTATCTCGCGAACCAATTATGACATTAACACGTGACTGAGCTTATTCGACGCGTAATCGCGTATTTAAAAATTGAAAGAGTTTTCAGCGGAATTGGTGGAGCCAATCATCATTTTTCTCATCATTTATCTATGGAGATAATGATCGTTAAAGCATAAGCTGCAAAACATGTTCGAAGCATGATCTATAAATGTTAACAAGCCCTTTTTTTTTAAGTATGTAATTGGTATTTTTCCCCAATGGGTAGTTGTGGACTACAAGGGTCACACTCACACAACTTCAGTACCAAACCGATTATGTACTGCCAATTTATTTTAATTTTTTTTTTCTGTGTGTATAAAAGTTCATCTTTTATAATTGCCAAATTGAAACATTTTGATCAATTTAACAGTTTTTCGAATTGTTCTGATGTTTAAATAAGTTTTACTGTAATTAAGTACGTATAACCAGTATAGACACATACTGATACTTTTACAATTTTGCAATATTCAAACAACATACAAAATATCGAATGAAATGAAACCCTTAGTATGAAAAGTTGATTTGATAACAGCAAAAATAATTCGTGGGTTCATTATTGTATATTTGACTATCATACCACCCAAACTTCATTCTCTTCAAATCTCATACCTACTAATATCCAAATATATCCATATCAAACTACTTCAAACACACGGACCCAGTGAGGGTAAATCCTTTAAAAGGTAAGAAAACTTATTTTTAGTAATCAATAAATAACATGCAGTTTCAATCCACAATAGATCATATGATTGGATAATTCGTAGCCGGAATGGAACAAGAACAAGAACTAACTCAACCGACCTTAAAATGAGCTCGAAATATGTAGTTGTTTGGACCAAATTTCTCTATGTACTTGGTTTCATCAAACTCTAAAACCAAAATTTTGTTGGGAATTCAAGAAATTTTTTTTAAACGTGCTTTCAAATCTTCGAAAAGAATCTATTCTTGCCGATTTGCATAAAATAGTTACCTTACACATTCTTAAAAAACGAAAAACAGGCCCCTTTGACAAGTGTAATAAATATTGTTAAAAGCCTCGAGTATCTTGGGCGCCAGTGGAAAATTTTCCAACATTGAATTACGCTTTGAAGTTGATGCTAACCTCCTAAAAATTGATTCATGAGCGTCGAATTCATAGCGCAAAATTGCTCACAATTATTAATTGGAGTCAGCACTTAAAAATTATCTTGTACTTTTTACGGTTATTTTTGTACTTTTTAATGAATGTAAGACTACTTCCGTGCGTAATAAACAAAGTCCACGAGTTAGGTGATATCTTAAAAACTACTGAACCGATTTTTAAGAAACAATTATGGAACTACATAGAGAGTATAACCGTTCAAACAAAAATTTGTCCACAATTGACAAAGAAATTGACCAATATTGACCCCTCAGAAAAAAAATTTATAATTCCGCTCTCGAATTATTTCATATATCAAAGATGCGCATGCGTGTGATAAAATTCTGAATAATATGACATAGATAGTAAATAGTAAAATTCGAATTCGAACATCATTGTTGTTATATTGTTGATAAAATCACTTTAGCTTTTCATATGTATATATGACGCTTTTTCTTGATATAGCGTAGCCAACATGTGCAGGCAGTATAACTATATGTAACGCCTGTAGCAACTAACAAACCGAGCACCCACCCTCACCAACGCAACTAATCTATAAAAAAAAAAAAATTTTTTTGTTGACTATAATCATTATTATTATCGTTACCGTCTGTGAAAATAAATATATACATGGTTCCCTCAGAAATTAAAAAAAAATAAATCTGACCTTCGAAGGGATGTTCCACTTAAGGAGATATGCAAGGATTGAATAATCCTAGGGATTTCAAAAAAACTTTATAAAAATATTTTTTGATTAACACAGTTTCTAAAAATCACAAAAAAAAAGTTAGGTCATCGAGCTTTTTATTATTATTATCGTTCGAAGTTGGCTGAAAAAATGATTAATCGTTTAGGTTATGATTTTCCATTGGATATTTCTATATCAAAAAATCTATAAAATCTAGTTCATAAAAATACCATAAAAATATAATGTTGTCGATGATATAAAAACAAAATTTGAATTTAATTATGAGTTCATCGAAGATCCATCATTTGATGAACAGAGACGGCTATAGTTAGAGTATTGATGATTGAAGAGCGATATCTATATTATGAAATTTATAAGCATCACTTCCACACAATATATTATATATTTTTGTAGTTACGTGGTATTGTAAAATCAAAAATAACTCATTACTTGACTACGAAGCATGTATTTGGTTTATATGTATGTACCGTGCAACAAACCAAAACTTTTTTACAATACTGTAGGTTTACAATTACCTGTAAACAATTGTTTAGTTTACATTTTCACTATAATTGTGAATGTGGTCATGAATTCATTACGATAGACACTAGTGCGGTAATGAATTATTTTTCGCAAGCGTACTACCTAAGAAAAGTAATTTTTATCTCACTGGCGTAGATAAAAGCTTTTTATGTATTATATCAATATATTTACCAATAATTAAACAGCGATTCCTGGACCATATATATAACCCAAAAATTTCCCCATAAACTTATTCCTCTACCTCAATTAGTCGAGACTTTATTTGTATATTGGGTATAATTTTCTAAAAGTAATTTTTTTTTAATATTTTTCTCTTCAAATTTTCAATAAATATTTAAGTGTTTTTAATATTGGTTTTATTTCATTTCATATCCTTTAATTTCATTCAAATGATATTTATTTCAATTTTATTACATAAACGTTAATATACACAAGAGTATCATTTTATTTCTTTAGTTACAAATTGACAACACTAAAAAACAAAACGTGCTGGGACCAATCAAACCTGTTGATAACAGAAAGAGAAAAGAACGGTTTTACGTAAGGGGATGTTCGGGGGAAATATAGAAGCAGAAAAAATGATATCGATCGATTCTCAATTTATAGCTTAATTAATAGTTGCCAAAAAATATCTATAGGAGTTAAATTGAATTTTCGAAAATAAAGTTCGCCATATATAAATTAAGTTAGAAGCTCAATTTGTACCAACTAACTTTTTAAATATAGGCAATATTTTTACACAAACATGCTACAAGTTGTCTAAAAAATCTTCAAAGATTCACAAGTTTGCAAAATAACATCTTTATTGTCTGAAATAAATGCATAAAAATCTTTTTGAGGATTTGTTGTTAAAATAATTCTTGAACTACATATTTATATCCCATTTTCTTTAGATAAAATCATCGATATTCAAATCCAAATATTAAAAAAGTCAGATGTAATCAATACACTGCTCGTTTCACAATTTAAGAAAAAATATTAGTGACCACTTATTAATTTGTTTGCAGTGAGAAAATATAGCCCGACCAATAATTTCCTGAATAATCGGAAACGATAGTAAAAATCATATTTTTAATCTAATCAGCATTAAAAAAAAATTTTGACAACCTGTTGTTATATCAAGTATATATGAAATATATCTAGGTATACAAAGTTTAGTCCCAAGTTTGTAACGCTTAGAAATATTGATGCTACGAACAAAATTTTGGTAGGTATAGGTGTTCATACAATCACCTAATCAGTCCATTTAAGATTGTCTGTCCGTCTATCTGTCAACACGATAAAGAAAACGAAGAAAGATATGAAGCTGAAATTTTGATAGCGCCCTGAGGACGTGAAAAGTGAGACCGAGTTCATAAATGAGCTACATAGGTAAACTTTTCATAGGGTCTTGTAAACTTTTGTAAACCGTTAGAGATAGAACAAAAGTTTAAATATAAAAAATGTTTCTTACAATAAAATAAACAACTTTTGTTCGAAACATTTTTTCGTAATGATGACTGTTTGGCCATGAGAACGCAAATTATATAGTACAGTAGAATCTCGATAAGTTAAAGTCCAAGGGAAACACAAAATATTTTAAGTTATAGAGGTTTTAAGTTATCAAGTGTCTATGTTAGGTAAAGGTTAATATAGAGGTATGTACATGTTTCTGTGTACGCTAGTTAATATAGAGGTATGTACATGTTTCTATGTAGTTACTGAGGGCCTATACAGAGATTATTTATTTAAGTTATAGAGGTTGCGTCTTTTAAGTTATAGAGGTTTTGGGCTCTGATGGGAAGGGAACATAGTGTTTTTTGAAGTAACAGAGGTTTTTATGTTACCGAGGTTTTAGTTATCGAGATTCTACTGTATATGTTTTATATGGGAATATCAGTTCTGTGTGGCTATCTAAGAGTGACTATCTTTCTTTACTTACATGACGTAAAAAACAAAAACGATTCCGTAATCAACACTGTCTCTACATGGTATTTCAACTATTAACTCATTCAATTGTTTGTTTTCACTTGTTTATCAGTTTTAAATTTAATTTTCGTGTTGAAAACAATCATTTCATATCAGATATAGTTAAAAACTGTTGAATTAATATGTTAAAATAATTATTGTAATTAATCATTAGAGTTATAGTTGATGTCAAATTATAACACCAGCCATCATAGTTTTTGATCATCTAAATCTAGGTTAATAACAAAATAAAATGGATATTATGTTATAATAATCTCCATAAAATTTTGTAAAAGCAACCATGCTAGCAACCATCAACCAGCCGATATAGATGGATATGATATTGCATTGGGAGTTAGTTTATCATCATCATTGTATCATGATGAATAACTTAACTTATAAAAGACATATACATATTAACTTTTAAACGAGTTATGGTCGTTTTGTTTTAGGGGAGTATTTATAAATACCATGTGATCTTCTAGGTTAGGTTAGGTTAGGTTATATTCGCTGTCCACGAAGGGCACCATTAGGCTATAAAGCCCATTGTGATACCATATATGTGTTTTACACCTTTCCGCTGATAATTTCATTTATCAGCTCCTCAATTCCAGAGGCTGAATGCACCTCCTTCATGCATATACCATGCACTACACCAGCTTATCACAACTATTAATTAAATTAATTTTGTTGCGACGGCGAGAATCGAACCCGATACCCTAAGCATACCGCGAACAGAATTGATGTGATCTTCTAAAAATAGTGCGATTTTTTTGCATTTTTCATAACTCATTGGTTAACAAGATTTTTGGCTATCACTTTCGCATCCAAGTCAGTTTTTGTCGACACAAAACTTCCTTATTTAAGGTTATTGTAGACCTACAGCATTGTAAAAAAGTTTTGGTTTATTGCACGGTACATATATAAAATAAATAGATGTATAAAAATATATAAATATTGTGCACAAGTAATGTTTATAGCTTGATAATATAGATATCGCTCTTCAATCATCAATACTCTAACTATAGTCATTTCTATTCATCATATGATGGATCTTCTTTAATAATTAAATTAACATTTTGTTGTTATATCATCGGCAATCTTATACTTTTATGGTATTATTATAAACTACAAGATTGTCTAAATATTTTAGATAATTTTTAATCACACACTCTAGATTTTTTATATAGAAATATCCAATTGAAAAAGGTAACCTATATGATTCATCATTTTTTCTGGCAACTTAGAACGATAAAATAATAATAAAAAGCCCGGTGACACAGAATTTTTTTGTGAACTTTATCAGGAAAACTAAGTTACCATCCACTCCTGACGCAGCTAAGCGAAACTTTTAAACCAATCCCTTCCATATCTTAATTGGTCACTTGGTTTAAGGATGATCTCTACGGTACTCTACAAGCAAAATAAATATGTCAAAAAATTATAATGTACGCTTTGATTTTTTCAATTTGACCGTCATTTGTCATAAATTTATTACCAAATTTTGGATTATGATCCACCAGTACGGTACGCAATGAACTACTCTCCCCTACATAATATGTACCGGTGATGGTGATCGGTCATCGGTATGACTATGACTACCCAGTCATATGACAACATCGGTAGTTGTGCTGTGAGCTAGTCGTAATGGTAACCTTCCTATTTAAAATATTAGGCCACGATCTATCCTTATTCTAGTTTTCTTCGTCAAAATAGATATGAAGTTATTGGTTATATTTTTCTTTTACTTCCATAATACTACACTTCCATTTTCTTTTATTAAATTTATTTTATTTATTTTTTATACATGTGAAAGTAAGGATATTTGTTTGTTTGTTTGTTACGATTTCACGCAAAAACTAGCGAATGGATTTGGATAAAACTTTACAGCAATATAGCTCATACATCAGAATAACACATGAGCTATAATTTATTTTAAAAAAACCAAATTTATTCTGACATTTTACTGCTCCGTCTATGATCATTATTTTAAACCATAATTAAAGATTTATGTAAAAATTTTTAATGGTAAATGTCAAAAAATTCATGGCCATCTTTTCGAATATACCCAATGAATTATGACCATTTTACACTTAAAAAAATTGAAAATTGTGCAAATATTTAAGCTGTGTTAAGCAATTTCTTCGAGTGTTATGAAAGAGAAATAAGTTAGATCAAGAGAAGTGGAAGCTATAAAGCAGTGGTTTTTACTTTTAAGCCCAATGAAGCGGGTTGGTATCAAGCTAGTAGTTAATACATTTTGTTTGACGCTCCAAGAATTTTCCTCTGAATAATTGTAATTATTTACAATCAAGGAGCTGACATACTATTATAATATACGTTATAGATGTGAAAGCAAGTTTATTTATTTGTTTATTTGTTATGATTTCACGCGAAAACTACTCAATGGGCTTTAATGAAACTTTAGAATAATATAGCTCATACATCAGAATAATACACGAGCTATAATTTATTTGACATTTTCCACAATGAATTGCTATCAATTACTAATTAGTATACGCAAATAACATATATTTATTTTCCCGACTTCTATGTGAAATATCTCGCATACTTTTGATTTTTCTATCCTGTAAATTCCTGTCCATGAAGGTTATAAGAAGGAGAACGATCGCTATAGAAAATATTGTCCCCGAAATATGGATAAAATAAGTGAGGCGCTGCGACCGCTAAGTAGTATCAATAAAAGCGGGCTGTTGTGTGCTAATTTGAAATGATATATCAATTAGTACATTATGCAACTAACTTCATCTACTTGTACTCATAAACAGCTAACTTCGCAGATACTACTTCTTGATGACAGCGCGGCTGGTGGCTGAAAAATGAACTATAAATTCTACAAATTTTCAGGGACAGGCGCGATAATGCTTTAACACGTAGCGATCGTTCTCCTTCTTTATAACCTTCATGTTCCTGTCTAAGATTGACATTTCACAAAAATAATATTACCAGAACTACGTTTTCCATAAAGAATGTGCGTCTTACTGTATCTTAAAAAATAAATTTCTTGTCATTTTGCTTCGACCCAAGGTCTTGGAAACATAACAAATAAGATGATTTTATATAGAAGTGTTTGGATGTTTTCTATAATCACGTAATATTTTTTCCCATGTTTGTATATTACATGATCAACGTTTTACAAAATGTTATGTCAAGTTTGACCTATTATATGCCAAGAATAAGTTACTCCCATGTGAGTTTTACCAAAGTTATCTAAAGTCTTTATATAATAATAATCATTCACTGTATATAAGCTCTTATATAATAGTTCGTTCTCTCGTTTAGCTCACCGTAATTCTTCAAAGACACATACATAGTCGTCAAATTCTATTTCATATTTTTACCAGTAAGTGTGTTATTTGGTATAGCTAGTTATTAAATGTAGTTTTTATAAAAATAGATTAAATAAATATGAAAAAACTAAATGAGGACACTGTAACGTGTTTTTATCTATTTATTGTAAGCTTTAGAATATTCGTGGGCTTATTAGTCCTAGCAAGTTAGGAATAAAAATTCGTAAAACTCTGAAACGAGCTGTTTCTCAAGTGTTCTTAAATACAGGCAATTATTTTAAATATTCTGATTTCGAGTCATAAAAGCACATTTTTCTTTTAAAATATTAAAATTAAAAATGGTAATTTTTAAACTGTATATCACGTGATCTAAAACGCGGGTAAGCCCTGCTGTGATGTCATAGCGGTATGAGTCATAGACCATCAGTTAGTTCAGTGTAGACAGCTGAGTATAATATATACATATAGATAATAAGTATTTATATTTATTATAATCAGATGTCTATGAATATATCTGTCAAAATTATTTGTGTTATTTCGTATATAGTGATACCCAAATTACGTCATCAAATTGGATACCCGCGTTTTTGACAGTTTAAAGAAGGTTTAAAATTTAATTTAAGTTTTTGGCAAGAAAGCGTGTGTATTTTTTCGAAATTAATTTTTGGTGGCTTTTTATTAGCAAAATCAACATTTTGAAGTACTTTTTCAAAAATAGTGGAATACCCTATTGTTATCCTGTCATCTTACAATAAAATACCACAAAAACGGGTATTCATCAATTTTAATCCCCTCTGGCGCTTGAAAATAATTTCACCTTAGAAAATATATTAAAGTGAAAACTGAAAAATAAATTTTATATGAAAAATAATCATAATAATATAGGTAATAATTTAAGACTATTTATAAGAACACCGTGTTTTTTTATGAGTTTGTTTTTTACGATATAGAATTATAATTTTTTTATAATTTGAGAGTAATAAAAAAAAGTTTGTTTTTTATTAAGAATGATAAATATTTTAAGTATTATAACTGAAACTAAGTAACGTTGTTGTATTAAATGATTTTATGTTTATTTGAATTAAATAGAGTACCTATCCACATAATTCATGTACAGCAAAACTTGGTTTTAGCGAAAACTGCATAAGTGCGAATTAGTATCGCAAGTGTGAATGATTCGCACTATTTTTACGTATTTTCTTGAAGTTTTGACTCACTTATTTCAATAACTATTAAAACAATCAAGATAAAAGTCATCAAAGATTTATTTATATCTCTTTCTAGCAAAACAGAATTTAACGTGGAGATCTTATAACATACGTAGTATATGTCGTCAACTATTATGTCCGATCTCTCTGTCTAATATCCGTCTAATAAGTAGTTTAAATGATTATATCATCCATATTTCCTGTCCGATTTAAATTTATCTACACTTTATTGTCTTCTCCTTTGATTAAGTACATCTTAATTTTTTGTATTTATAATAAAAACAATTGAAAACAAACAGTTGACTGAGTTAATTGTTGAAATACCATGCATAGACAGTGTTGATTACTTTATCACATAACACATACATACATGTCACACATACATAACTGATATCCCCCAAATAATACAAACTATATACAATTTACGCCCTCACGAGTAAACAGTGATGCTTACGAAAAAATGTTTCAAACAAAAGTTGGTTATTTTTTTATAAGGAATATTTTTTATATTTAAACTTTTGCTCTATCTCTAATGGTTTTCATGATGGGTCCTACGGACCCAAGACCCAATTGACCTATGTTGCTCATTACTCTCACTTTTTATGCCTGAGTACGCAGTAAAAATTTCAGCTTGATATCTTTTTTCGTTTTTGAGTTATCGTGTTGACAGACAGATGCACAGACGGACAGACTGTACAGACGGACAGGCAGGCAGACGGACAGACAACCGAAAATGGACTAATTAGGTGATTTTATGAACACTTTTATCAAAATGTTATTCATAGCATCAATATTTTTAAGCGTTACAAATCTTAACGTTCTCATAAAATCTACTAGACTTTGTATCAAAACAATCAAATGTTTTTCGAAATTTCTTGACATGTTAAAAGGAACGTAAATTGTGGCCATATTAGTGTTACAGTGCATTTGCCTAAAAAGGACAACTATCGTAGCAAATTTTCTTAATCAAATCCTATTATTTCATATTCACCGGCTAGAAATATTGTCAGTCCCTTGAACTCTTTATTTATTCAGGTTCAACTGTAATAGCTAAGTAATATCAATAATACATTGCTTACTAGCTGGAGTTAGCATCCATTTTCATGGTAATTACCTTTCACATTATATACATTTTTTTAATATATATAAAACATAAAAATAATTATTATAAAAATATATTTTATGTTGGTAAAACTTTTTAATTGAAATATTAAAATTTGTTATCATATAATATAAAATTCATATCTTATAATTGTCCTTAAAGTCCTCTGAATGATGTTGCTACTTTGTCCTTTTTGTATCCGACATTTGATGTCTTCTATGAAAAATTCTAATGTTCTCACGCGTAAAAATTTTAATATCCAACACGAATTTTGAGGCATTTAAAATACATGTATACAGCGAAGAGAGAGTGGACAGCCTGTAATACCTTAACATGGTTTCGAGCAAGATATTCCCCCATTTTCTACCTTCCAGCAGGCTTGGGATAGATCCCAAACATTTGCGATTAAAATAATGACAATTATTAACAACTTTTTTACCTTGCGTGATATGTATCAACTGTTAATTTTCAATGAGTTTCAGCTAATATTTTTTTTATAGCTACGTAATTTTAATAATCCAACAGATTCCATTTATAAAATGCACGTTTATAGGCAATTTACATCACATTTATGAATAAATTTTTGCATATACCTTAAACATAATTGTAGAATATTGTTTATTAACTGATAAAAAAAGTTTTTTTTTATTATATTATACATTACATTTAAAAAATAATGTCTTAATTTGCATCAAATTTTTATTTATAAACATGAATTTTAGATTATTGGCACAAGAATTATCAAATTATTCATTAAACATAAACGCATAAAAATTATTGAAAAATTGTTCAAATATACCTTCTACTATATGCACAAATTTACATAAATGAAATGTAAATTGCATATGAACATGCACCTTATCGAATCAAATAAATGGCTTTTTGAAATAAAAAAACGGAAATTAAAAATTTTCATAAAATAGAAGAAACAGGCGCAATCAGTCCATATGCTGCCATCGTAACTTTGCCCGAGTTAAAACTATTTTATAGTAAAGAAGACATTGATAAAATAGCTATTCAACTGCCATCTATGAAAGATTTTTCATTAATATCGACAAATATGAAAACCCACTAATAGTCAAGTTAAAAACCGATGTAATATACATTGTAGTACGGTTTGATCAAAACTTATTGCCATCTATGAAACAAAACTCGAAATATTACGTGCAGAACATAACAATAGTATTGTTGAACACAATAATAGTAATATTTTAGGATATGGCACGTAAAAAAGTCCACGAACTCTAACTTTCTTCCGAGTGGTAAATAAGCTCCTGAGTTGATGTTGATCATTTTCTCTCATACAACATTTGTACGGTAGTTAGTAAAAATTGAGAAAAAATTTTGCTCCTTATCAAATAAGCATCCTAATGAGCTCGAAAGCATTACATGATGCTGGTAGACATTATTCCAACCCGGAACAATCTTGGAGGATAAAATATCTTTTTTTTAATCAGTTACTTCCATTTTTATTAATAAAACGGCCTAATAACAGTGAATCGTTATCAAGTTTTCCAAAGATAGTTTAATCCATTCCAGACAAATTGATTTGCTCTCGACAAAGTACTTGAAGATAAAATATCTACTCGGATCACTTAGAAAAAATGTGGTCCACAAAAATATGGTAAAAAAGGTCAATTTTGCATAGCTCTATCCAAGGACACTTTGTTCCTTCAACATCATTCCGTGCACAGCAAGACACGTTATTTACACCTTTCATTAGTCATTACTCCTACACAAAGTGCATAATCTGTCCTAATACACAAAACCACACACTAAAAAATACATTTATTATTTTTTACACACATGGTTATCACGTGGTCTATGCGTGAGCTAAACGTGCAGTAAAAACAAAATAGGCAAGGAGCTTACATGCATTTTTATGTAAAAATCTAATAGCAAGAACGATAGCAATCAATGCTTTTTGTAAGACGGTTCAATTTTTTATTGAACTATAAGTATTAAGAAAACGGATGAAGTACTTCCTGCAGCTGAGAGTGGTTAATTCAAACTGATTGCAAGCTGGTAAAGCAATTACAATTTATATTGCTAAAAGTATATGAAAAATTGGCAGCTTTTTCGGGCATGACATTTTTTACTCCACAAAGTCTGCTTGGTAAGTTAATAGGTAGTAAGAATACAAGACTTTCGTTTCTCTGAACTTGGAAAAACCAAACTTTGGATGCTGGAAATAGTAAAATTAAAAATTGTGTCTGATCTTCTAGCCGGAAGTTATCGGGTACCAAATAAACCATGCGACCAAGAAATTTTACCTCTTTTTTTGTAGTTAAATCGTTATTGAGAAAAGAACTGGAAAGTTTTGTTAATATTAAAATATAAAATATTTATGGTATCATTCGGTGTTTCCAAGCTAAGCGTAGAAGAAACTAAGGGTCTTAACTTATCACCCACTCAGAGTATTTTTCACATATAAAGTTGTATACAAATTGCGCAGTTTTATTTCTGATTTCTCCAGTTCTTGTTGTTGTGCAGTTCTAAGAATTGCTTTTCATGCTTCATGTCTTGTGTTTCTATATTTCCAAACCTATACAATGTAGAAATGCTGCGCGGGAACTCTTTCTGCTTGCTTTGCATTAGCGGTGACACCCGAGTAAGGAAAAAAAATTTTTAAATACCTTTGGGAAAAATTCCAGTAAAAAAAATGATACACACTGATATTTTTAAAGGTTCAATGCCTTATGGCAGTTGATCCGATACAACATTGTTAAAAAATTTTGAAGTATATGCCCGGTAATAGTATATGAGCCTGTAGTGTAATGAAGTATAATTTTTATCTAATACTGTACCAACGGGAGGCTTCACACACACAATACTCAGTGTGTGATCACTTGTTTACAATACTCTACTATAGTTAATAAATTTCGATTTTTGCCCCAATTCCTAGATCAGTTTTTTGTATTTTTAAAATACGTATTTTCGACTACCAAGTAGTCATCATCAGTAAGAATTAGCTAGTGAATGTTACTCTTTGTTAATTTGGTGGCGGACTGCACACTGTTACTTTCGTGTTTTTACAATTTATTAATTATATTAATTTATTTGCATTTGACAGATACTGTGAACAGTATAAATTGTAAAAACACGAAAGTAACAGTGTGCAGTCCACCACTAAATTAACAAAGAGTAACATTCACTAGCTAATTCTTACTGATGATGACTACTTGGTAGTCGAAAATACGTATTTTAAAAATACAAAAAACTGATCTAGGAATTGGGGCAAAAATCGAAATTTATTTCGACATATCCTAGAGTTCTCATTTATTATCTTCGATAATATTTATATCTACTATAGTTGCTTCTGTTACACCCATAATATTCAACTATAAATGTGTGATTATTTTTAATTTATTTAATTTTTTATTTCGCAATTATCTCTTCTGTATGGTAAAAATCAATTATATGGTTATCATCTCCACGTTAAAACGGTGGTAAATCTCCTTCAAATTGTGCATCTTATTACTTATTTTCCAGGTTTTGTAAATTCCTAAATATATTACAATCGCGGGACAACAACCTTTATGTGCAGTTCCAAGACTTGGGAAGACAAACCACTGCACCAACAGTCAACATATGTTACCTCCAAACCATCAGACGGTTAGGATTTTAACATAAAAATGAATGTCAGCTCCTTAACTATAATAACAATGAAGTTGTGATGAAAACGCTATACAAAAGTAATATTAAAAAAAAACCAGTGGCGAAGTAATTAAAACACATATTTTTGGAATGTATGATGATCGTTATTATTGCAACGTTTTATATTTTATTTTTATACTATCTGTGAACTACCCGCTTTGCTGGGCAACATCCCCACTTGCACCCCTCCCTCCACATTTCCTTGCGTGGGATAACAGTTTTGTAATGTACACGTCATGCTCTTTTATTTGATACCCCACTTAGGTATATTTGTAAATATTCGATAATTCCTTCCCAATTTCTCGCTACACCTTTCTATCCTCCGAAGGTTAAAAGTAGATAAAAACAATAGATCTTTGAAGCTGGTTGTATATCGTGTCAATATTTGAGCTTAATCGATGCACAACTTTTTTAGTTTTTGAAGCATATCCCTTTCAACCCCTATTTCAACCCCTTACTCTACTATAATATGGATGTATTATACATAAAAACCTTCCTCTTGAATCACTCTATCTATTAAAAAACCGCATCAAAATCCGTTGCGTAGTTTCAAAGATTTAAGCGTACAAAGGGACATAGGGACATAGGGACATAGGGACAGAAAAAGCGACTTTGTTTTATACTATGTAGTGATGACCTGCTATAGTAAATGAATATGTCCTTGTGATTTTAAGTACAATATTTTTTTTTTAATAAATAAATAAAATGTACACAGTTTAATTAAAAAAATATTTATAATTGTTTTTAATTAAATTCGCCACCCACATCATCATATGCACAAAGTAATTAAATTATTACACAATTAAAATTGCATAATATTTGCCGGTCATAATACGTCAAGGAACAAATTTTTATATTCAAATATTTATTTAAAATGGAACCTTAGACAGATTTTATGTTTTGAAAAAACTTTTTGGGCATGTAAATAAAAAAAAAATTGTTAAAGTAGTCCGGTTGTTGTGTAGTCAACTAGGCAATTTGTATGGCGTAAATCTAAATTTATAAGAATGGAAGGTGACTGATCGATCAACGCACAGCTGAAACCGCTGGGTCTAGAAGCCTGAAATTTTGTACACACGTTCCATAAGTCACGTAATTTTTGGAAATCCATGTCCTAAGGGGCTCAAAAGGGAATGTGAATTTTGTATATGCAAACTGCAAAAAAAAATTTGAAAAAATCGAGAAAAACGCAAAAAAAATTGTATTGTAGAATTTGATGAAACTCGGTGGATGAGGTAATTTTGACCCAAAAAGTATAAAAATTAGGTTAATTTACTGTTTGGATGCAGATTTTCTGAGATACCGCAATTTTTGGATCGATTTTAGTCCGTATCTCAAAAATTATTAGACCAGTCATCAAATGCACACGATTTTTGTACTTTTTGGGTCAAAATTACCTTATATACTGAGTTTTATCGAAATCGAAGATAAAAAAAATTTCTCGATTTTTTGCAATTTTTTTAAGGGACACCCCTTTGAAAAAGTCGAGAAAATCGAAAAAAAATAATTTTACTTCGGAATTAGCAAAAAAAAATGTTGTATCGTCTCATATTGATTATTTTGTGACGTTAACTATCCTTCATCACTGTCACCATAAACGGTACCTCAGTTGTTAAAATCAGTTCAGGTTTTTGGATAAAACTACTTTTTTCACCTAGGTAGCTCGAAATAAATAAAATTTATGAATGAGAATTAAGTATACTGACTGCCACTGTACACTGCAAATACTTTCTTTTTAAGTCTGATGTATTTTGTAATAATCTTGAAGTAAATATTTAATAAATTATTAAAAAACAATTATTATTAATTAATAAATACTTGTAGTACCTATATATACTTATCATACGACTGACTGACAAAGGTGATTAAATGTGTTACAAAAATAGTTAAATAAATAATTAAATGATAAAATTAGTTATGAGAAATTAAAAAAATGAAAACAGGAAAATTATATTGTAAAAAAGAAGCAAAATTACAAAACTCAAAATTGATTAAAAAAAGATTCAAATATTTATATAAAAATATCTCTTAAGATACGATAAAATGGGGGATTTTCTGTAATAAAATAGAGGAAAACCCAGTGATGCATTTAGGCCTAGGCCCGAGACGTCCGGGCCCTAGGGCGGCAGAATTTGATGGGCGGCAAAATTTATGAAATGCCAAAATTTTAGAGTCACAAAAAAGTAAAGACAATCAATTATAAAAATTGGTTCAGAATAGTTTTTATAAAAAATTTTCGATAGAAAATATTATAATCCAATTCATTAATTTACTTCTAAATGTGTGTGGATAAGATGTTAATTTTTTAATCGATCAATAATATTCTTTATCGAGTAATGTTCTATACTTTCTGTTCCTTTAGTGAGATTAATCTCACGTGTATGAAGCATTTTGAAATTATTTAATCCAAATGACTTCTTAATTTGTTTTTAATTTGTTTTTAGTGTGAAATAAAAATACCGAAGATTTGTATGTCCCATGATGCATGCTACGCATTAGAAAATGAGTGGCCTGCAATAAGAGTGGTAGACAATGAATGCATTCATTTACATTGTCAACTCAAAGATTCCTTGGCAAATATGGAAGATGTACGCTATGCACAAAAAATATGCAATGTATTGCATTCACGGAATCTTCAAGATGTTTATCCGAATGTGGACATTGCTCTCCGTATTTTTTTGAGTATTCCGGTTACAAATTGTTCAGGAGAAAGATCTTTTTCTACTCTTAAAAGGGTAAAAACCTATTTACGAGCAAGCATGGGCCAAGATAGACTTAATGCACCTGCATTACTGTCTATTGAAGCCCAACTAGTCCAAGAAATTAATTACGACGACATAATTGATGTTTTTGCACGGACCAAAGCCAGGAAAAAGAAATTTTCAAATTGATTAATATTAAAAGAAATATGAATTATTTATCTGTCTAAAGTTTATATATATATATATATATATATATATTTATTTATCTGTTTTGTTTATCAGTTATATTTAAAAAATTATATTTCAATAAATTAAGTTACTTTAAATAAAAAAAAAACTTGATCAAAATTAATGAAATTCATTGTATCAAAAAGGGCGGCGCATCGAACGGAGCCTAGGATGGCAGCAAGCCTAAATCCGTCACTGGGAAAATTTCTTCGATAAAAATTCGATGTCGAGTTTTCAACGGAAATATCAGTTTTAAGCATCCCTGAATTCATTTTGACTTAGTTTTGATGAAACGTCTATCACCGCGAGACGTCTTTTAACATCGGTAGTTATGCGTCTTTCTCTTTTCTAAAATTCTCTGTAAATACATGATAATATCGAAATTTCTGAAATTACACATCTTATGGATCAGAGGGGGAGGCAAAATTGGAATTTTTGTTCAAAGCAAGGGCAAATTAGAAATATTTTA
Organism: Chrysoperla carnea; assembly: GCF_905475395.1. Classification (NCBI taxonomy): domain Eukaryota; kingdom Metazoa; phylum Arthropoda; class Insecta; order Neuroptera; family Chrysopidae; genus Chrysoperla; species Chrysoperla carnea. Next base: position 133,766,574 of record NC_058337.1, read on the forward strand.
CCTAAAAATTGTATAAATTCAATAGTATTTTGGAATAAACATCTACTTAGCCTTCAAAATCAATGGAAAACCAAGTCTAGAGGGCAATTATACTGGCCTGCCCTCCCGTTGATACGCAGATTGCATTTATCACCTGGTTACTGAGGAACTTCTTAATCTCCTTCCAGAAGGTAAGAAACTATTTGATCTATCGTCTTAAATCTTTGTGTAACTTCTTGCAAATAGCCAAAATCTGTCAAAAAGTAAGTAATGTTATTAATACCATTTTAATATCAATTTTCAAACAACCACCCCCCCCCCCTTTGATTGAAATTTGTTTAATTACCTATAATTAATTTTAACATTTAGAGACCAGAATAAGATATTACTAACAAATTTCTGTTTCTAGCCACTGAACGAAAGTGGAGATCGATTCGCACCTCATTTTAGACCTATCGCCCTGAAGGTATTGTAAACATGAGTTTTTAGTCGAAAAAAAAAAACAACAAAAATATTGTTAAACTCTTTAATACTTGCATAATATTAGATGTTATTTCCCTTTTTTAGTGCCATAAATAATAAATTTTGTCCAAAAACGGCCATTTGTTGTCTAAACTAGGAAGATCCCTTAAATTTCACATGATTTTCGATTTAAAACCTACAAAACCTTTATTGGATATTATTTCGCCGAACTTTTTTAATTATCGGTAATACATAATAAAAATTCCTTTTCAAAATAATTCTCCCGTCGGCTATAAAGGAAAGCAATCGTTTTTGCATTTGCCCAATAAAATGGTAATTTGTTGTTGCGATATTCAATGATATTTTCATAAAAAAATTTTACAATGCCATAAAAAGATGAAAGACTTATTTATGCGCAATTAAGACTTTCAAGATTATACAATCAAAGGTAAACAAAAAACAGACAACAGGCAAGCTATAGCAAAAAAATTAAACAACGACATTTTTACGTTTTATCTGTCTTTTGTCACACTCAAAGCCAAAACAATACCATCACATTTCCCACCTGAAAACTAAAATCATTCGTTAAACGTTGTAACCGTTTAACGGAGCCTAGAAAAAGAAAAATACATTCGAGAAGTAATAAGTTTTTAGAATCTGACACCCAGTTTTGTTGAGTTTTGAGATAAAGAATTCTGTAATTGGTACTGAATTATCGTCTTTGTACTAAAATTTGAGCTAATGGCTCATTTGAAGATTTCCCGGATCCGTCGAAATAGAAATAATTGACTATGCAAATTTTCCAATAAGTGAGAGTAGTTTGATAATAGATTTTCAAATATTTGTCTCGGTCAAATAAGTAGCCAAAATAATATCTTGATCTTTAGACCTTTAATATTGCGTAAGTCTCAATGAAATTGAATTTTGATTAAGCCAATGATGCGACATTTTTTTTCTCCAAGTGTAGTTAGTAATATACATTATTTAACTATAAATAGACTATTAAATAATAGATTAAAAGCTAGTGTACATTTTTTTGAATTACTTTCAAGTCAAAAATTTGCTTAGATGTAGTTCTCAATCACTTTAAAAAGGAACATTACTTATTAAGAAAACGTCTGTTTTCTTATTATAATAAAAAAATAATCGACTCTTCGAAAGTGTTGGCTTTGGTCCGGCACTCAACAAACCAGTATCGTAAGACTTTCTTTAAAATCTTAATTTTCAAAAAGTCAGACCATAGGCACGTTATTTATTGAGTTACAAACAAAAGTCGATTGTATCGGGAATCGATTATATTCTTATCAGATCTAGAAAAATAGTTAATATTTATTAATTTATTTGCTCGTTAGATAATTTAAAATTTCTGGGACTCTGAACCAAAGAAGGGTTTCTATTTCAATTTCACGCGAGCTCAGTGGAGTTAAATTTCTCAAAGACTAAGTCGCCCTATTAGCTCAGTTGGTTAAGGCGTTACCAATTCTGTCCGCGGTATGCTTAGTGTAGCGGGTTCGATTCCCGCCGCGGCCGTTGCAACAGAATTAATTTAATTAATAGTTGTGATTTGCTGGCGTAGTGCATGGTATATGCATGAAGGAGGTGCACTCAGTCTCTGAAATTGAGGAACTAATAAATGAAATTATCAGCGGAAAGGTGGTAAAACACAATGGGCTTTATATAAGTTTGTCCTTTGTGGACAGCCAATATTACCAAACCTAACCTAACCTAACCTAACCTAAGTCTACCCAAATTTTTGGCTTCTTCTCAAATAATTAAAAAAAAATTACGCCAGCTTTATGTATATTTGTACACATAGATTATCAGTCTCATTATCAAATTTTTTATTTTTTGTTCTTATTCAAATATTTATATCCTATTTTTGTATATAATTGAGTGAAAACCAACAATATAATTATAAAACACTCATCCATTTTTAAATTCACGTGATTCGTCGTGATTTAAAATATAAACATTTTTAAAATTAACAAGTGTGAATTGGATGCTATCATTAAAGATTCTTTATAATAATTGTTCGATATAAGACTTCAAAAAGTTTTGGATTATATACAAGGTAAAAGTATATGACCTTGTAATGAAATGTGGTACAATTTTTTTCTAATACTGTTCCAACGTAGGCTTCACATACAATACCCCGTGTGTGATTTGTTGTTTACAATATTTCTGCTGTAGTTGTTTCTGTTACAGCCACAATATTCTACTATAATTTTCTTGTACATATAATTATTTCTGCGTTCCTTCCACTAAAAAGTATCGTCTAAATATGTGATTATTTTATCATTGAATATCAGTTTTTCGTAAGAATGGTGATATTTCTACTAAACTCATGCTGTACGTGTAAAAATGTCAATTTTAATCACAATTATCTCATAAACGGTATGGTAATTCTCCCTCAAATTTTTACTTATTTTCCAAATTTTGTAAAATTTTTGGCTTGCAAATAATTAGTCAGGAGCAACTACATAGCTACTTAATCACCTTTCAAACGGTAAAAGATACTTGGCTGAAATTCTTTATGAATTCAAGAAGATTTAATACGCCTCGTTTAACGATAATATCGCTCTTGGAACTCCCTTATGGAGTTATGTCACAGGAAGCGAGGATATTTCTTTTAATAGAACTTTAGATTGAGTGATGGCTCATTTGAAAGGGCTTTTCGATAATGATGATTAATTTTTGTGGAGTTATGTCACGGGAAGCAAAGATCTTTCTTTTAATAGAACTTTAGGTTGAGTGATGGCTCATTAGAAAGGGATTTTCGATAATGATGTTTAATTTTTGTGGAATTATGTTACGGGAAGCAAAGGTATTTCTTTTAATAGAACTTTAGGTTGAGTGATGGCTAATTTGAAAGGGCTTTTCGATAATGATGATTAATTTTTGTGCAGTTATGTCACGGGAAGCAAATCTCTTTCTTGTAATAGAACTTTAGGTTGAGGGATGGCTCATTTGAAAGGGCTTTTCGATAATGATGCTTAATTTTCACCTATCACTCTATGAAAAATCAAATTATTTCATAATTACATACAGATATAAAAAGTATTACTCTCTAATTATAATCTCTTTATATATAATTATACAATGATCATATGAATAATACATATAATCTTCTAAACAAAGTCTAAAGAGTCATATGATTGATACAATAATACTCCTAGTTAGTGTGAATGGTTTGAGAAATTAAATGCTCATATACTTAGTTCCATTTTTTTAAATTGATAGCAAATTATTTTATTAGCCTCGAAAATCGAAAAAAAAAATTTAGAACCTTTACTAAAAATGTTTTGGGTAAAAAAAAACAAAAAGCTCTGAGTAACAAGTTTGGAATCAAAACTCATTTTCATCTCTATTATCTCATTTATTATTTAATGCATGTAAGTTATGCAAATTACATATTTTTAATTTCGTATAAATCAATTTGGGTCACAAAATTCCCTGACGATCCAACGAATCGAATGCCGAAAACCGTATTCAATTTTTCGATCTCCAACCATTTTTAGTGTTTTGTTTCTGCCACTAATGTTAATACTGTAAGAGTTGTACGAACGACTTGCACCAAAATTTTTTAAAGATTCATTATAGTATAAAAAAATGCGCTTATCATTCAATTGCTAAATATATCGTCTAAATAAATGTACTTATTTATACAATTTATGATCTTTGAGGTCAAAGGTCAATTTTTTTTTACAATAAAGTTTTGGATAAAATTACTACGATGTGCTTAATTGCAAAAACCGTAAACACAGTTGGTTTCCAAAAATAGTTTTCATCGATAAAAATACAGTGAATCTTCTAGATAATACCTTTTTAAAAGGTTTCTTATATTATGGATCTAAAAACTGAGCTTAAAAATTTAAAAATTGACTACAATTAGGTTCTAGCTCAAGAACGGAATGAAAAATAAGTTATCGGCGGTTTCTTGAAAATAATCGCTGCTATATGAGAATAAATCAAAGGATAATTGTTTTAGCTTATTTTCAAAAGTAACACATCTCGGCAAATATTTCAGTTGCCGCATGATTTTCAAATTATTAGTAATCGCTTCAGCAAAAATCGAATGCAAGGTATATTTAATTACTCCCTGATAACGTCTATCTGTGGACTTATCGGCTCAACAAAACTAGAAAATTTGTACCTTTCATACCATTAAGCGCCGAGCCGAGGGTGGATCAAGTTAAGCGGGCGCTCCACGCCCCAGGTTGCAAGGAGCGTCAAAATGCCAAATGTGCAAAATCAATCTCGTATTTTAAGTGTCGATTGAGGGTGGAGCCGTTGCCGATACCATTATTTAAAAAAATTGGCTTTGCTGTTGAAGAAACCGCGAAGTTTGACTGTAGATTTATTATAATTTTAAAATAATACGTAAAAAAATTATTGAGAATAAAAGTTTATGAGTTCAGAATGTTATCATTGGAAGCAATATCCGAGCAAATTTTTATATATTTTGACCACTTGCACTGAGTAAATAAAAGTAAGTTATATGTTGAGTTATTTTTAGACTTTATAAGTTTAAAAACGATTTAAAAACAATTTTCTGAGAAAAGATAAAACAAATTCCTTGGGATTTCCCAAATATTTCTTTGATTATTGATTCTGTAGCGACTTTTAAGCAAGCGAATGCACAATTTAGCAGAGTGCAAATTCGGTATAACCGACAACCCTTCTGCCAAGTGTTCAATTTTATACTCGGGCATTACATAAGAGAATTACAGAAACCTACCCTAATCTAATCTTGGGCTTCAGCAAAAGCCTTAGATGTTTGACTTTAGGATTATCTTGAAGTGCACTCTCTTGTGTACTTCGTTGCACGTAATGATGTCGAAAATTGTCAAAAGCTCGCGTTACTTAAAAAACTATTCTCGATAGAATCGTGAAATTTTCGATTTAGAACTGTTCTAACATTTAATTATAACACCTCCTTTCTAAATGTTCTAGTACGTAGCGATGCCCACAGTTTTCAGTTTTCAATAGTAAATTTTTTTGGACATTCTGTCAATTAATGTTGCCTAATTTATAGGGAAGAGTGGTTTGTTGCGAATCAGAACTTATATCGCACCGAGCGGTTTGCTCATGGTGAATTTTATACGAAATCGAAAATCAATTCTTAAACTAAATCATATAGATTAGTAATCTAGACAAAAAAAAATTACAATTTTATCTGGCAGTAAAATGTAAAATATATAGGCATAAAAAAATCATATACCTAAGAAATTATAATATTTTGATTGTACCATGATTCTTAAATGGTCCCTAATACAGAGTTCCAACAAGCTTTCCATTAAATTTCTATACTAAACATAGAGTAAAAGTTTTATTCCATTTTAAAGGACACGATTTTGGCTAGTTTCCCCTAACTAGAAATTTAAATCATGTTATACTGAATCAAATCATCAATTTTTTTTTGTAATAATTAGTAATCAGAATTTAAAAAAAAAAACTATCATATGATTATGTAAATTATGAATAAAATGTCACACGAAAATGAATGTTTTAAATAAATAGGAAAATTAAAAGTTATATTTATTACATGTCTGGGCTGGAATTTATTATAAAAGCTTATCACTTGAGTTATAATAAAAATATGTTGATAAATTTACTACCTGTTAGACTTGTTTGAATTATCATATCTCTCAAGTTTTAAAAATAAAATAAAAAATTTTTAATAATCATATGATCCATTAATTAATTAATTCAACCAATTTTAATTTGATTTATTGATACAATATATTAATAAAAATATTTATTATTCAGAAAAACCATTTACTTTTTTTTTGTTAAATCTTCTCTATCTGTATCTCTATATATTATAAATGCGAAAGTAAGCATGTTTGTTTGTTTGTTTGTTACGCTTTCACGCTAAAACTAACGAATGGTTTTTAATAAAATTGTACAGCAATATAGCTCATACTTCAGAATAACACATGAGATATAATTTATAAAGATATATTAATAAAAAAAAAATTATAAATTAATTTAATTTGACATTACCATAAATTACACATTTCTGAAAAAGTAGTCATATGACATTACCATAAATTACAGATTTCTGTAAAAATAGTCAATACAAAATATTTCACAGTCATCTTTTCTGATATACTCAATGAATAATTACGACTATTATACATTTAAAAACATAGAAAACCATACATATATTCTACCTGTGTAAAACAATCCTTACCATTATTTCGAGTGTTATAGAAAGGGGATAAGGGAGAACAGTCTTTACTCTTAAACCCAGCGAAGCGGGTGGGTATCACTCTAGTTAAAAAATAAATACCAAAGACTATTTTAATTACTAGCATTGTAGCTCGGCACTTGCCAACTAAAAAATGTACCAATCTGATACGTTATTAATTCTTTAACTTGTGGTATAACAATTAAAACAAACATTTTGGTTTAAAAAAAATGAATTGACTAGAAATGGAAAAGCTAGATGCATTTATTTATAAGTATTCGATTCAATTTTATTGAATAAAATTGTACAGTAATTTGCATAAAAAAGACATGATGACAAAGTCTCATTGTCAAGTTTACCTTAATAAAATAATATTAACTTAAGTTTTGAAGTCTTTGTCCTCAATAAGTACACTTATTTTAAGTAAATACATCTTTTTACATTTTTATTTTTGCAATATAAAGAAGTAATTACGATCAAGTGATCAAAAAAATATGCAATCATTAAGATCATGAGTGATTTGGATTCTAATTTTTTTTTAAAATAAAGTTACTTTGAAAGTTTTCTGCACTCGTAAATTAAATAACTTAAATATCATAGAATAAAATTGATCCTTGTTGTCGATTTGCGTCGGCTTAGTAACTCATCAGTTCCTTTAAAGATATTACCATCTCCAATACAGGAACTAGATTAAAAAATATTGCTTTTAACACAAAAGGCAAGCAACTAGAAGAATGATTGTCCATGTGCTTCTGTTTTCAAGTAAAATAAAATAATTGTATTTATATTTATTTAGTCACAAGTTCACTATTGTGTTTTATACTCTAAGTCACATTTGTATCAAAATCTCAGGTTTTTATCGATTATTTTTTTATACTCTATTTAAATTTCAAATAGAAGCTAAATGATTCAAATTGAGTTTCCGAATAATCCATAAAATATGAAAAATTATGTCAGCCAATTGGCCGTTTCCTACTGCAATAGCTGATCCGTTCTAAGCAATTTTTTCTGGAACGCAAATACCTATGCAAAATATACAAAAGAAGCCAAAAGAATGGCCCAAAACTTACGAACGACAGCGAACTGATAATTTCAGATCTTCCACTACTCTATGAATCACAGAAACAAAGCACGCTTCTCGAACTTTAACATAATGTTGCGAATTATTTGCTCAGTAGAAAGCCATAATCTTCTTACAAAAGTTTTCCATTTACTTATTGCCAAACAATTTTATTGTAAATAATGCACCAATAATCAAATATTAAAAATGTTTTTTAATAAGTGGGTAGAAGAACTGGTTCTATACCAATATAAGAAGTTGAATTGTTTTGAAAAATTAATATCATTCTGATAGAAACACTAAAACAAAATGAAAGTGAATGTAATTTATGTAATCAGAGACGGACCTTAAACCAATTTCACATTTTTTCAGGCCGTACAATCCAGAAAAATTGAGATGCTAGGAATCAAATCTTAGATTATTTTGTTTTATTTATTTATACCCGAAAAATTATGTACAGATAAATGATATATTCTAGAATATGTTCTAGTTCTGGTGAGAGAGTATTTTTTGTTTATTCCTTTTAATTAAAAATAAAGATTTTATTTTAATTTTCCTCTATCCCTTAGCACTTGCGAACATGGACGTATTTTTAGATCTCCACCGTTGGACTGATTATATAACGAATTTCTCGAAAACTTTAAGAAGCGACTGGGGATACCGTTTAACCTATGCACCAGCTACCTCTGACACCAATTCTGTCACGATATTCGTGTTCAACGACCCTCAAAATCCTCGAATAGCGAGTTTAGATCGATTATATTAATAATTTTCCGAAGACTCCAGGAGACGACGGGGGGCCCTTTTACCCAAGGCACCAGGTACCAAGTTTGAAATCATTTTCATCACTTTTAACCGAATTGTGAATTTAAAATTTACGGATAAATTAAAATGCAATTATAAAATGCCTATTAATTATGCTAATTCCATATTTTAATTTCTTATAAATCAAATTAGGTTACAAAATTTCCTGACGCTCTAAAGAATCGAATACCGCATTCAAATCCGGCTTATTGCTCAAATTTTTCGATTGCTCAAAACTTTATTCCTTCGTTTCTTCGTCTAGTATAAAGTAAACTTATTTCCAAACACAAACAAAATTAATTTTTGTTTTAGTTAAATGCTTGCAATAGGCTTTGTTAATTCAAATATGCTAATCAAAGTATATACCACTAGTTGGATTGACATCTAGGCATATAAATATCACGAGTATGACAGAATACATGCATTAAGCAATGTATCTAAGTGAGAGGTATTATATACATGTGTTGACCTCCACTCTCTGCAGGTACACAACAGAAGAACAATTGTATAGCTTAAAAGACGTCAAAGCTACGATACAAGTCACTTTTGCAATTTCATGTAAAATCTATAATACCTCTTACTTAGATGCATTGCTGAACACATGTACTCTGTCATACTCGTGATATTTATATGCCTAGATGTTAATCGAACTAGTGGTATATTTTTTTCTCATTACTCCACAATCTTTACAGTCAACACAAAAGACACAAAAAAACAGATGTTTTCTGAGAGAAAAATGAATTTTTAGAAGTTCAGAGACGAATTTTAACACAGAAATTTAACACTGATGAGGACAAAAAAAATGAAACAACATTAAATTTAAAAAAGAATCAATTCTTTTTAATAAATATTATTGATTAATCAATATATTATCCTTAAAGTTAAATTAATACTCAGTAAATGAAAAAATCAATTAACACAATAGACAATTACTAATTGGCATTGATCACAATATTAATCTTTGAAATTGAAGATCAATTGATAAATGGAATATCGATAAAAATACCATTTAATAATTGTGATAAAAATTTCATTGATTTAATCTTAACACTTCAGGGAAGGTTTTTGAGAGTGTCACACATTAAACAGGTCAACATAAAATAATAAGGCATAAGAAACTTTTTTGTTTATTTCTCTCACCAAATTTAAATTCTGAAAACTTTTACATCGAATGACTGACGTGAAAGTTGGTTTGGATTTAAAAGCGTGGTTAACTTTCATAGTTGAAAGTGGGCATTCTAAGATTATAAACAAATTAGTATAAGGTTAAATGAGGTTTATGAAAAGTTCGATAAGTATTATTATGATCTTGTTTTCTAAACAAATTTGTCTTTGTACTTCTTTAACATAAATCAGAACGCAAAAAATTTAATTTTGCTCTATCACATCCAAATTTTATCTAATTTTGATAAACCAAGCATGTAATCCTACTAAATTTGGGTCATACTTTTCAAATTTCTGATCAAAATTAACCTAGCTATAGTATGTTTCGAGAATGTGGAGTCCTAGTTCCGGAATTAAGCGCATAAGTGATAGCTAGCGAAAAACTGACATCACAGCTGAAAAGAATGACCCAAAATTAGTGAGTTTCAAAAAAAATTCCAATACGATCGGATCAAATTAGCCCGTGTTATCAAAAAAATGGAATTTTTTAACTTTATGACGTCATTAGAATCCAAAAAATTTAATTTTGGGTTGGGTTGGGTTGATATCTCATTCAAATTTTATCCTATTTTGATAAACCAAGTATGTAATCCTACTAAATTTGGGTCATTCTTTTCAAATTTGTCATCAAAATTAACCTAGCTATAAGAGGTTTCAAGAATGTGGAGTCCTAGTAGTATTTGTGGAGATCTTTATATTGTAAATTAATGAGCGCCTTTTACATGATTCTTTACTAAGTTTTTTTTCTACATATAAAACATACTTTTTGTTTTGCGCCTGTTTATTTTTATACATATAATAGTTACACACGTGACTTTTGTTTTTACCAATATTACGTCACCAATATGGCTGACAGCGTTTTGCGATACTATAAATAACGATAACGAAAGGAATACATTTTTTATGTCTTTTTATTAGGAAAATTAACATTTTGAAACACAGTAGAATACCCTATAAATCAATAATAGATACAATATAAATCAATAACATCATACTGTGCCAATTGGCATCACAGTTAATATATTGGAACAGAGTGATAGTAAAAATGTAAATTGATGACACCAAACTGTGATACCATCTTCGATGTTATCAATGAACAAACAGAACCTAAATGAATTAGCACAAATTTGTCTAGATTATAAAGAAGAATTAACACAAATTGTAAATAAAATAACAATACCAAAATAAGTAAATAAATATACATATTTTATGATAAATCCGCCTCTGATAAATATCTACTTACATTGTAATAATATTTCAGTGTGTTTTGTTGTTGTCTTTTAATTTATGTTGATAAACAATTAACAATATAATATTTTAAAAGTTGAATGTCCTTCATTTTATTTATTAATCATCTAAATTCATTCTAAATATATGGCACACTGCCAAGTAGTTTTATTGTGGTATTACATATGTTTTTTTTTTACCAAAAAAACTGTATTTTTAAAAGTTTTTAAATACGTAGTATCATCATCAAATGCATTCGAGTTGGTTTATTTTTGGAATCAGTTGATTTTACTTAATATTTTTTTATACGGATGTAAAAATAATACTTATTAATTCAAAATTTAAATTTTTGTTTATTGGGATCTCATCAGTGGCGTAGCTCGCCTTGGAGGGGCCCTATATCAAAATTGGTTGGGGGGCCCCATTGAGCTGCGGGCCCCCTTCGGTTTTAAAATAAGTTATTTTACAATAGGATCATAATTAGGTATAAATCTTTCCAAACTGTAATTTTACTATTGATTTCACTTTGCAATAAAATATCGATGGTATTTTCTTGTAACCAAATATTATAAGATAGGGATGCATTAATATGCTGCTGTGAGTTTACATGGTTAAATATACATTAAATTGTAAATTGTTAGTCTGGGGGCCTCTGTAGCCCAGGGGCCCCGTATCATTGATACGGCTGATACGGCGGTAGTTACGCCCCTGGATCTGATGCAAACATTATTTTACTGCATTTAAGAAATTAATCACCCATGACACCAGACCTTAATGTCCCGAGTGTTGGTGTTTGTAATTCATTGATCACAGTTTTTCCAAAAGACAAAAATTAAAAGACAGCGGCTGTCGTAATTTAATAGCAGTCCATTTTCTGACTTGAAAAAGCTACGAATAGGCTCATTTATATCAACAAGGTAATCATAAAACAACATAGGGGAGCAATTGCGTCAACTAATGCTTGTCAAATTCATTTGATTTAAGGATGTATGAGCCAGTGGCGGATTTAGAGATTTGCCGCCCGTAGGCTATTAAATTTTTGCCGCCTCTAAATTTTGATATCTTAGTTCACAATCATATCAATTATCTATCAATAAAATTGCAACTTTATGATTTGTGCTCCATTATCCTCATTACATCAACTTTTCCCGTATGGTTAGTATCATCGAGAACTATGGTACCGTGTTAGATCCTTGATTATTTTTACAGCAAAGAATTATCAAAAAACAATATTTTATGCAAAAAATATCTCAAACATGTACCAATTTTAAAGTAAGTTAAGGTATGTGTTAAAACTATACAATACTTATGTAATAGGAATAAAGCTTACACAAAAAATCTATATTTGGCGAACGTTGATAAATATTTATTATTACACTTACAGTTACAAAACAACACAATAAATATATCCTTTCTTAATTATTTGTTAGTATTATAATTCAAGTCAAATTATAAAAGCATTACAATACTATTTTGCGACACTTTGAATTCGCAAAATCATTTATTATATCGTCGTACGAAATCTTGTTTATTTTGTCAATCGAAATAAAAAATTTATGAACTAAATTTGCCGCCCCTTAAAATTTGCCGCCCTAGGCTCCAGCCTACTCAGCCTGCTGGTAAATCCGCCACTGGTATGAGCATGACAACAATGTTTGATTTAAAGGCTCAAAATTTGTTTGTAGGTAGTCTTTTACTCAAAGAATATGTGGTTAAAATTTCAGCTTAGGTAACCGTGCAAATTTTTAAGAAAAAAGTCATTAAAAATCGATATAAAATACATTGGCTCTTATGGAGGAATCTCAAAAAACGACATATTTTGGAAGTTTTTGATAATTTTCATTTGGAATGAATGAAAACAAATTAAAAAAAAACTTTTTAACAGAAAGTAAACATATTAGCAATGAATTAGAAAAGAAAAAAACTAAGTGTCACCGTCCATATAAGGGATGTAAGAGCAGGGTAGATTAAGGGTTGAAATTATTTTTACCTTATTTTCAACTTTGATGATGAATTTTGTTATAACCTCATGAATGTAGACGAAAAATAAGAATAAAATTTTTCGATATGTGTCTTGGTTTTCGAAATATCGAAAGCTAAATAGTTAAACAAAATTTTCAATTTTCGATATTTTGAAAATTAAGCCAGATATCGAAAAATTTTATTCTTACTTTTCGTCTTATTTCGCCAAGTAATAATATAAATTTATCATCAAAATTGAAAATATCTATTTTTAAATTTGTGCCCCCACTACCATGCTCATACATCCTTAAAATCAAATAGCAATTTTTTTTTGTCAAAATATATATTTAGCACCATGGAACAAAATAATTAAAAATGAAAATTATCAAATATATCAAGGGATAGGTGCTAAGGTTAATCCCAAGTTTGGAACGCTTCAAAATATTGCTGCTACGAACAAAAGTTTGGTATACTTGATCATAAAATTAACTAATTAATCTATTTCCGATTGTCTGTCTGTTTTTCTGTTCATCTGTGAACACGCGAATTCAAAAAACTAAATGAGATATCAAATTGAAGTTTTTATAGTGTACTCAGAACGTTAAAAGTGAGGTTAAGTTCGTAAATGTTCGCAAACCGTTAGAGATAGAACAAAAGTTAAAATATAAAAAATGTTTTTTTAATCGAATCAATGGAGAATATACAATTTGTAAATCATATCGTTAGCCATTTATATTATACTAGCTGTTACCCACCCGCTTTGCTGGGCAACATCCCCACTTGCACCCCTCCCTCCACATTTCCTTGCGTTGGATAACAGTTTTGTAATGTACACGTCATGCTCTTTTATTTGATATCCCACTTAAGTATATTTGTAAATATTCGATAATTCCTTCCCACTTTCTCGCTACACCTTTCTACCCTCCGAAGGTTAAAAAAATCTTCTAAATGTAATTTAAAACATTCTGACCAAGTTTTGAACTATTAAAAGCCATAATTGAAAAATATGAATTTTTTATTCATGAACACCCCCGCAACCCCCCTTGTGGGTGGAATTTCGTAAAATCCGTAGCTGACCTCTACTTGGCAAAAGGAATATTCCTGCCAAATTTCAAGTCTCTAGGTCTTATAGTTCCAGAGATATCGTGATGAGTGACTATCTATCTATATCTATAGAAAGTCTCCTATATATATAAGATGAAGTAAGAAGAATTCTTACCGACGTTTTTATGTATAAAACAAAGAGAGATTGTATATTTGTATACATTAAATCAGCCTATTAGATTCATCACATGAAGTTGAACACATACAATATACCAATCACACACAGTAACCCATAGCCATAACAAACTATAACACAGTACACATTCCCTCTTTGTTTTATACATGAGAACTTCCATAAAACTCTTTTTCCTTCATATATTTTATATAACTATTGAGTTGTGCAATGCACTATTCAATCTCATCAATAAAATACATGTTTCGATATTACCAAATTGATTGATGAGCAACTCAAATTTTCAAGTATCTGTGTACGTTATCAAATAATTTGGAAAAACCTCACAACTATTGAGAAATATTTTTTATTCTTACTTGTTATGTATTCATTTCTAATCATGATTTTACATCATGTGGATTAATCTCCTATTTTTTATTGATTTCCTTTCGAGTATGAGATTAACTAACTCATTCATAATATTTTTTATGTTTTTTTCATAATCACATGCTAAGATAAATAATGCACTTCATAATAGCCGGGTACTTGAAACTTTATACAAAACTTTGTCCTTAGAATCAACTTTCAATTATTTTAGGAAAGGATTCTAGCCGGTTTTAAATATACTATATGTAGTGAGCGCGTTTTTGTATTATTGTATTTTTAAGTGAACTTCATTCGAAAATTATCAAAATTGATTCGGACTTAGTCCAACTTCATATTAAAAAAATCAAAACTTATATCCAAAATTACACCGGCGCTCGTACATCTTTAACTCTCGGAAACTGAGAAATATTGAAACGAACTGAATCTACTTTCATCCAGGTAGTTCAGAGTCCTTCTTCATATAAAAAAATCAAGCCTTTTATCCAAAATTGCCCTGGCATACTAACATCTTCAACTATCGGAAACTAATCAATAATGAAACGAAGTTGATCTACTCTCATCCAGATTATTCCTCGTGTGAGAGAGTAGCAAGAATCTACTTAATCCAAACTACTTAACTTTAAAGGCTCTCTAATGTAACCAGTGCATCAACCTGATTTACTTTTTTTTAACAGATGATAGAGTACGTATTAATTTGTCAGTTGGTTATAATAGCCACTGAAAAGCGTAGCGGGGATAGAGTACAAGGGTCTACTTGACTAGGTGCTCTGAACCATTGCTTCGAGGCGCGATGCTCGAGCATGGCCCGCTAACCTCCATACCATACCATACCAACAGATGATAGCTAGAACGTTTTAATTTGTCTTCACGTTATCGAGCTAAATATTTATTTATAATCAATTATTATTAATATTTTCGCTGTTGATTAAAATTCATCAAAAATTGCCATTTTAGCAACTTATTTCATAAATAGTAATCCAGTAAATTTTTATATTCTGAACACCGAATAGATCTCACTTAAATAATTTCTAATATTGAAAAATAAGATAAGCCATTATATTAATAAATAAATAGTTTCTTTCAATAAAATCAAATATTTTTCTTTTTATAGCGTCAATAGGCCAAGGAATTTATTTAGAGATAATTTTAAATTAGAGCTAATTTTACCTAAATAATAAGTATCAATATCTTGAAAGTTATCAAACTTTATGTAAGTACGATGTAGTGATGTGACCCCCTCCGTTTCCTAGTCAAAATTGTTGTTATGTACATTAATTATGATTTGTTGGGGTGATGACCTGTACCCAAAAAAAAAAAAAATTGATTTTAATAGTCAATACAATAATTTCTTTCTATATTGAAGAAGACCAGGATCAAATGACAAAACCGTTTTAAAAAACTTTCATAATTTTCTGAAAAAGTTAACTTTTTATCAAAAATCAAGTAAATCCTAGTAGCTCAATTGGTTAAAGCGTAACCAAATCCGTACACGGTATGACTTGGGTAGCGGGTTCGATTCCCACCGTCACAAAATATTAATTAATTTTATAGTTGTGATGGGCTGGTGTAAAAAGAATGTGCACTCAGCTAATCCCTATGTATGCTTAGATCTTTAAAACTACGCAACCGATTTTGATGCGCTTTTTTCTAATAGATAGAGTGATTCAAGAAGAAGTTTTTTATGAAATAATACATGTACATTATAGTAGAGTAAGGGGTTAAAAGGGGTGTGTTTCAAAAGACAAGATATGCAATCAGCATCAAGGATTGTTTTTATCTATTTTTAACCCTCGGGGGGAGGAAAGATCGAGCGAGAAAGTGAGGATGAATAATCGCATATATTTTTTAAATACCCAAGTGGAGGTTTCAAACAAAAGCATAACGTGGAAATTACAAAACTGTAGCCCCTACACAAGGGGAGAGGAGTGAAAGTGTGGATGTTGCCCAGTAAAGCGCGGGTAGTTCACAGATAGTATCAAAATAATTGTGAAGTTGATAAATGAAATTCACAGTGGAAAAGGTGGTAAATCACAGATATAGTATCATAATGAGGCATATGGCCTAAGTCGGACTCTCGTGGACAGCTAATATAACCTATCAAAAATCAAGCTTGCCTAGTGGATTAACTTATTCAATTTTCCTTGGCAAAAATGAAAACTTTTAAAGATATAGTTAAAACTTGCATGACAAGTCCTGACTAACCCATAATTATAAATGTTAACGCCGTGTTTGCCCAGTTTAAACAATATAATTAATAAGTATTTATTTATTTATTAAAATATTTTTATTGATACTTTATAAGCAAAACATATTTGTTTTATTTATTTAAAAAAAATATATATATCAAAAATTCAAGGACAATTTTAACTGTAAAATGTAAACAAATAATTACTAAAGCAAACAGAAAATGTACATAAAATATCTATTATTTTGTTTACATTCTAACAAACTATTAATTGATGTTTAATTTTACGAAGAAAACTGGGAGAAAATATTAATTTTCCACCTTTCCTTTTTTCTTTAATAAAAAAAATAGATTCTATTATGGGATTATAATTCTATATAGATAATAAATTGATTTTTGAACTTTTGGCGTCATAAAAACCGAAAAAAATTGATTTCACTCTACCAGGCGCAAATTTTATCCAATTTTGATCAATCAAGTATATAATCCCAATAATTTTGGGTCATACTTTTCAAATATTTGGCCAAATTTAACGTATCTTCAATAAATTTCGAAAATGCAGTATCATTGTTCTCACATTTGGTATAAGGGCTAATATAATATTAACGAATAACTGTCATAAAAAAGGAAAAATATGACCCAAAATTATAGGGAATCAAAAAAAATTTCATTCAAATACGATAAAATTTGGCCAAAATATTTAAAAAGTATAACTTTTATAAGCAAACATTTTTAAGAAAATCTTTGCAGCAAATCATAAATTTGTGAAGATCCCAAACTGAAGAATAAGACGTTATTGCGAAACTGAATATATAAACTAATTTCGTCCAAAATTAGTGCACGTTTAGCAAAAATTCCGGGATCAAAAACCTTTTACGACCTTTCAGGTTTAAGGTCAAACATTTTCTGGCCTTTTGAAGTCAAAACCTTGATTGTTTTTCTTGTGTTTCTAGTAATCCCATTTCTATTTTTCCAAAGGTCTAGTGACGCCACTGTATAAAATTGAAGGTCGTTCAAAATGTTCCACTTTTACACAAAAAAAAAAATTAAATACAGCTAATGTATAAATTTACTTAAATTATTTAAAAATATTCCATTAAGTTAATTTTTACCTAATTATACGCAAAACGTTTTGTAAATATTATTGAAAAAAACATTTTTTTAAACAAATTTTATTAGAAATTAAATAAATTTTTATTAATTAATCATTTATACCTGTTACATAATTTTGATATTTTACAGTAGAGTCTCGATAATCCGATTACTGGGATTATAGCGAAACATTCATTATAAATACAATAAAGCATTGGAAAACAGCATTGGAATGTATGTATTTAAACTAGACTGTACACACAGCATAAAACACGTGCTATTGTGATGTTATTGTGTTTTTATATCATGGATATATGTAATATGCAAGGTATACTAAGTTTAGTCCCAAGTTTGTAACGCTTAAAAATATTGATGCTATGAACAAAATTTTGGTATAGGTGTTCATAAAATCACCTAATTAGTCCATTTTCGACTGTCTGCCAACACGATAACTCATAAAAGAAAAAAGATATCAAGCTGAAATTTTTACAGCGTACTCAGAACGTAAAAAGTGAGGTCAAGCTCGTAAATGAGCAACATAGGTCAATTGGGTCTTGACCTATGAGTCCGTAAGACCCATCCTGTAAACCGTTAGAGATAGAACAAAAATTTAAATGTAAAAAATCTTCCTTATCAAAAAATAAACAACTTTTATTTGAAACAGTTTTTCGTAAACATCATTGTTTACCCGTGAGGGCGCAAATTAGGCGTAATTTGTATAGTATGTAATTATGGGATTATCAGTTATGTATTTGTGACATGTATGTATGTGTAATGTGACAGAGTCATCAACACTGTCTATGCATGGTATTTCAACAATTGACTCAGTCAATTGTTTGTTTTCACTTGTTTGAATCATAACAATGAATCATATTACATGTATATACAAAGAAACACTATCATTAATGAGAGATCAAAAGAGAGCGGCGTGGATAGTTATAGACTCTACTGTATTTATTTTTATTTTTGACACGTGCAAAGGTATTTTTTAACCCCCGAACTAAAAAAAGGGGTGTTATAAGTTTGACCGCTATGTGTGACTGTTTGTGGCATCATAGCGCTTAAACAGATAAACCGATTTTGAATTTTTTGTTCTTAGCTATGTTTCAAGTGTGCGTTTAAGGTTCCGTACCCGAAAAGACTACAAAATTGGCGATGATCTTCAAAATCGGCTCAGTTTAGACAAGGCTTTAACAGAAAAAGGTGATTTAATCGAGAGTGTTTTTAGATCCATAGCCGAAAAATTTGTCGGGGATTTTTTACATATTATGAAGTAGGTAAAATGTAATAAAAAACTGCATTTTAAATCTCAAAAAGTACATTTTAAATCTCAAATCTGAAAGAAATAAATTGTTTTTTAATCTGTGTAATAAGGAAATGTACACGAAAAATAAATTATTACTACATTATTGATAACACAAAGATTTGTTTTATACAGGGTGGACCGTTTTAATCTACCGAGTGAAACAAAATAAACTGTCAATATTCAAGGACCATCTTCAGCACTACAGGCCTCAGAGATTTGTACATTTCATCGCAGAATAGTCCTCAAAAAGATAATCACTTCTTACGTTATTTTTCATAATGATTTTCTAAAGAAAATAAGTTCAAATCTCATAGTTTGAAAGAAAATTTGAGGAAGTCTAGGATAGAAGAGATAAAAGAGTGAATCAAAAAAACATTTTGAAACAATTCGGAGACACATTAATCAGAAATTTTGGATATTGTTTCGTGTTTATTCCCAATTCTTGAAGAAAACAAGTGAAAACAAACAATTGACTGAGTTAATTGTTGAGATATCATGTATAGAAAGTGTTGATTAATCTGCCACATTACACATACATACATGTCACACATTTGCGCCCTCGCGGGTAATCAGTGATGTTTACGAAAAATGTTTCAAACAAAAGTTGTTTATTTTTTTATAAGGAATATTTTTTACATTAAAACTTTTGTTCTATCTCTAACGGTTTAACCTATGTAGCTCATTTACGAACCTAAGCACGCTCGACCTCACTTTTTACTTCCTAAACACGCTGTAAAAATTTCAGCTAGATTTCCCTTTTCGTTTTTGAGTAATCGTCACAGACGACAGGCAGACAGCAGCCGGAAAAGGACTAATTAGGTGATTTTATGAACACCAATATCAAAATTTTATTCAAAGTATCAATATTTTTAAGCGTTACAAACTTGGGACTAAACTTAGTATACCTTGGTATATTTCACATATACATGGTATAATAATCGATAACAATTATTGAATAAAATTAGTAAATTTGGAAAATTCCATAAAATTAAATTTTGAAACTCTACACCCGTCTAGAACAAGTATTTTCTACAATATTCGAATCACCTCTATACAAAAAAAAAAATTTTATTTATAAATGATAAACCAAAACCGTATTATTATCACTTTTAACACATTAAAAAAAAAACGTAATAATTGATAACAAATATTTAATTTGCCCCCACTTTTTTCAATACACATTCAACAAAATATTTAAAATTCATGTTCGAGCGAGTAAAAAAAATATACCGGCATTTAATAAAGTTTTTTATAACGAAGAAGAAAGAGACATTTTCAACTAGTTTATAATAAACAACATAAATGTAATCATATTATTCATAAATTCATTAAAATATCACGCGCGAAGTGAACATTATCGTAAATGATATGCGTTAAACGTGCGAGTACATTTAACATACTTTTTTTTTAATTTAATTCAATTTAAAAAAATAATACAAACTAAACGCATTTTTATTTAAATGTATTTGTTTATTTATTTATTTTATTTAATTAATTTAATTTGAATTAAATTCGAAACAAAATAACAAAACATTTAAATGGATGTTTATTGTCATCGTGTTTTATTAGAAACAAAATCTTTTTCTTTGTGATCTCTGTTTTGTAAAGTGTGTTTTTTTTTATTGTGATTTTGGTTTTACTTTGTTCTTCATCGAAATCATCATGAATCGCGAGTAAGTAAATATCGTTACTTTTTCTTTGTGTTTAAGTTAAATATGATGTTTTGTATTGTGTTAAATCGTCGGCACTTCCATCCAAAAAATACTTTGAACCTATTCCGATAATTCTCAATCACGTTTACTTAGAAAAATAACCATTTAACGATTATTTCCTTTTGTTACGACAAATGGATCATTACACCATTTACACAATCGATAAAAAATGCAAATAGTGTCAGGATTTTCACATATTTTTAGGACAGACGGGACAGGCAATTAAGCAAAAGTTTATGTATCAGAACACAGTCTCGGCTCGTTTTCTGGCAGTCTATTAAGTTGACGAAAAAAAAAAATTTATTGAATTGGTAGCTCACAATTGAAGTGAATAGTTTTTGAATTTTTGTAACTGGTTTTTGTTGAGTTAAAGGTAAGTTAGGTAATAAAAAAAATTGAAGGTTTTTCCTTTTCATGGATTTATAGAAAATAAATTTATACCGATTCCCTTGTTTTTGAGGACGTCTAGGAAAATTTATTGAAAACAATTTTTAAAAATATTTATTTCAATAAGTTTGTTATTGTTGAAAGAATTGTAAAATGGTTTTTTTTTTCAAGTGCTTCCCATTTTTCAGCACTTTCGACTCTTGCGAACTTGGAAATTTTTTTTACATATTTTATTGTCCTGACTTTTTTTTTAATGTACACGGTAGACAAAAAAAAATCGATGAAAAACTCGAATTTCATACATTCGATATTCGGTTCACTAATTAAAACCTAAATTTTTTTATTAACTTACTTTTAAACTTCAAAAGGTAGACAAAAGAAAACCCAGAGTTTCCACTTAATGATATATGCTCATCCGCATATATTTTCCTTAAAAAATGCCAATCTAGAAATGACTGTTTGACTTAATTTTAAGTAGAACTTTCTATTTCCCACGAAATCGCGTTCCTTAGGATCATCTTTAAATCGTGTATTATGAATGTCGTGTATTATGAAGAAGGTAAATTTTGTAATACTCCTTTACGATGCTAAATTTATAGATTTGAGCTGTTAAAGCTTACCCCCCTTACAGTGCTAAATTTATAGATTTGGGATATTGTTGAAGTTTCCGTTCAGCTGTTAAAAGGCTAATTTTCTTAAGAAAAATTCTGACTGTGCTAAATTTATAAATTTGAGCTTTCAATTTATAGATTTTCGATGTTATTAACGAGAGATATTTTTGTTTCTCGAAGAACCATCGCCAGGGATAGCATCAACAGTTAGACGCTCCTATTTTATTTATTTGCCTTTTTGTCTGCTTACGACATGAATTTGTTTTGCAATTTTTTTTTTAAACAATGTCTAAATATAAATGCAGTCTGCTTTGATAAAATTCTGTGTTATCTATGCACAAAAGATAAAAATTGTTATATTTCCGTTTGTTTACTTAACCACTAACATACAAAAATGTAATTGTAAACAAACGTAAATTCGACCTAATCTTTCATACTATTAGCATTATATTTATGTAATAAACTTTGCCTATATATCAAAGGTGAAAAATCAAACATCTAAAAAAGGTTAGAGATTGATTTTGTCTAAACGAAAATTTAAACATTTTCAACGCACTGCGAAAATCAGCAATAATCAGAATATGTAATTATGAAAATTAGAGGAAATCTAAGAATTGGGTGTCTATATTTTTTGAATATTTAGAGGGAATAAGACCAAGTATAGCCGAATATCTCTCCAAAATACAATATTGTAGATGTGTCGGATTTTTTGGATATATTAGATTACAGAAAATACTCGATCTTTACTTCAAATTAACTAGATTTTCGTATTTTTTGGGCCAAAATTACAAAAATTGGAAATTTTATCAAATTTCGAACAAAAAATTGTTTTCGATAAAACTTAATACTTTCATACTCCAAAATTCTATACTAATTTTTCGGTACGATTTCAGGAAAAATGTTTAATAATCAAATGAACTGATATTCAAACTGATGAAATTTTATGGATCTCTTTTAGATGCATTTCATTAATTGTCGAATAACCTTTATCGTCACTTGTTTGAATATGAAAGGTCTAAATGAAAAATTTCCATAAAAAATGATTGAGTATTCAGATGAATTAAAATTTAATGGAAAATAATTAATTTATTTAACATGTGAGTCACATGTTTTAACAAACCTGCTCTATACTATACAAATAATAATTTATGACTTTTTATTTAAAAAACAACTACACAATTTATTCATTACATATTTCTATTTGTCTATTTATCACATAATTGGTAAATTTGAATTCATTAAAATCTGAATAAATATTTGCATATAACATGTAAATAAATTAGACAATTATAAAGTGTTTAGACAAAAATTAGCATCAACATCAAATAATTTAGCAAAGTGTTCTTTCAGATCAAAGTCTTTCTTTCATCTTAATCGCACGATTTCAATGAAAATTAGATATAAAGGCTATTTCTGTCATATTCTCGGCCAGCCTATTTTTTTAATCTTAGTGGTTAGATTAGGTTAGGTTAGGTTATCTTGGCAGCGGGAATCGAACCCGCTACGCTATGCATACCGTGGACGGAATTCGTTACGCTTTAACCAACTGAGCTAATAGGGCGATAATCTTAGAGATGAACTTCAGAGATCTCTTTCAGACTGACACCTATCATTAAGTCGTAGGTAAGTGGTGAAGTTTCATGATAGATATGGTCAAAAAAACAAAAAATTATCTATATATTGGGCTTAAAACGTTTTTATACCATGTATATATGAAATATACATAGTATATTAAGTTTAGTCCCAAGTTTGTAACGCTTAAAAATAATGATGCTAGGAAAAAAATTTTGTCATAGATGTTCATAAAATCACCTAATTAGTCCATTTCCGGTTGTCCGTCCGTCCGTCTGGTGACACGATAACTCAAAAACGAAAAAAGATATCGAACTGAAATTTCAGCGTACTCAGGACGTAAAAAGTAAGGTCAAGTTCGTAAATGAGCAACATAGGTCAATTGGGTCTTGGGTCTGTAGGACCCATCTTGTAAACCGTTAGAGATAGAACAAAAGTTTAAATGTAAAAAATGTTACTTATCAAAAATTAAACAACTTTTGTTTGAAACATTTTTTCATAAACATCACTGTTTACCCGTGAGGGCGCCAATTAGGCGGAAATTTTATAATATGTACTATACTTGATTATCAGTTATGTATGTGTTACATGTTTGTATGTGTAATGTGATAAAGAAATCAACACTGACTATGCATGGTATTTCAACAATTAACTCAGTCAATTGTTTGTTTTCACTTGTTAAATTGTAGCCTGAGATGCCAAAAGTGAGAAAATATACTTGGCTGACAAAAATGTGCTCAACTTATTGATTGAGGAAATTTTTAAAAATAATAAAATCCGACCCTTTGAGCCAGAGGTTGAAATGCTGATTATTTACGTGTACAAAGCTCTTCAGGAATCTTCGGAAAATAAGTTCATCTATTAGCCAAGGATTACCTTACGCTTAGAATATCGGTCAGATATCGACAGGTGATTAATATAGTTGTGAAATATCTGTTGTTCCGTCTTAATGATGTCCTCTGTATTAGTAGAACATCAATAAAAACTACCACATTTGCCTATTAAACTTATTATTTAAATTTATGATATTTTTTCGTTCTAATTTATTTGTCTAGCGAGTTTTTTCCTAAGCGGAACATTTTTAATCCGTGAGTATATTTTTCGTCAAAACTAGACATGATAAGTTTGGAAATGACGGATGAATCATGGAATTTGATAAAGGAATAAGAAAATAAGAGTAGGACAGAAAAAAAACATAAGATAACTAATTATTATTTGTCATCTTTTAGAATAATAACTGATTATTTGTCATCTATTAGAAATTATGTTGAATAATTTATTATTATAAACAATTTTTTATTAGTATTATACTTGTTGACATTTAAAATGTATTTAAAAACCATGTGATTTTACTTTTACAAAAAAAAAACGTGATTACAAGTTTATTTACCTTATAATATCTTTCTACATAAAATTTTCTTTTTCTTGCTGTGCTAATTTTTATACCCTGCATTGGTTGTGTGCCAAAATTTGCAATAAATCACACGTTTTATTTTAAGTATGACTATTTTTCAATTGTTTACATGTAATTGGTTAATTTTCAATTGGTTAAACTTATACTGAGGATAAATTTTTATAGCGTCTTCAGGGCGTAACAACTGAATTTGAGTTCTAAAACGAACAATACCGGCCAATTGGGTCTTGGATTCATTATGGACCCAACCCTCTCGTAGGATTAGTCCTTTGGGCTGCCCATATGACTCATCCTGTAAACCGTAAGAGACAGAAGGTGACAGAACAATCCATAAAAAAAATTGTAAAAGATAGAGATTGAAAATTCGTAAGGAGCTTCAAATAGCGGGACTATCGGCCCTAAGTTCATGTTAAACACATTCGATAATATTAAGGGGATTATTTTTGGGGGAAAAATTTTGTTTGTTTATTAAAAATTCTCTTTTAAAGCATGTAGATTCCAAAAAACAGAAAAAATTTTGAGCAAAGAAGATAGCATAAAGAAAACTATTCAGAATTATATTGTTTCTATGGAAACAAATAATTCATCTCTTTCGCAGACAAGTCAAATTATGAATAATTTTTTTAAAATTATCTTTTAATTTTAATATAATCATTTATTTTACTAATTAATTTTAATTATTTCCATGAAATCAAATAATCAAAGCCAAACTGTAATTGTATTGGAGTGAGTTTTATATTTTACTTTATCATTAGTAGAGACTGACTTCCAATATCGGGTACTTCGAGTTCAGCCTAAATTCCTGTGGGAACTTACAAAAGACTTTTTTCTTTACTTTGTGTGGCCTACCTCTTCTGAAGTAAAGGAAGTTTATTCCCACCCGTTAACTAATTTAAGGAAATTGCCCCATTTGGGCAAAGTCAATACATATATTGTCGTTTTTTTAGTGTTCGTTATTCATCTTGGTGCCCCCCTTATGGTTCCCGTTCCTACATAATTTACCTTTTTTTCTTTTTTTTTTAGTCTTCGTAAATGCACTTTGGGCCCTCCTTGTGGTGCCCTTCCCTACAAATTTGCTTTTTCTCCCCCTCTTTTTTTTAGTCTTCGTAAATTCACTTCGAGTGACCAGTGGGAAACTGCTCCTTTGCCACCACTGCTTTCACCAGTTTTTTGAGAGTTATAAATTTTGTACCTACGTGTAAATATGGTCGAATTAAATTTGAAAATAGTAGTTTAGAAAATTAAAAAACATATAGGTTGGAATTATTAATACATTTTTGTTGTTACAGAGATCCAACGCAACCATGCATGATACCAAAAAAGAAAAGTTACGTCAATTTAGAAAATCCAGATGCAAAACCAATACGGGGCTCGTCATTTCGTCAAGTGATAGCAGCATTTATTGCAAATCTTGGCACAGTTAATACTGGTTTAGTTTTTGGATTTTCAGCTGTAGCTATACCACAACTTGAAGCTAAAGACAGTATAATTCCAATTGATGAATATCAAGCTAGTTGGATTGGTAAGTTTTGCCCCCAAAATCTGATTATATTCAAAGGTATTGAAAATTTCTAATAATAACTTTTTTTTCACAGCAAGTTTAAGTTCAGTTACGACACCAATTGGATGTATATTGAGTGGATATTTGATGGATAATTTTGGACGTAAACCTACATTAATTTTAACTGAAATTCCATTAATTTTAGGATGGTTTTTAATATCGATTGCTCAAGATATTACAATGATTTATATAGGTACGATTCTCCTTATTATTTATAAATTATTATATTTGTTATTACTTTTCTCACGCACGTACAAAGTACACACAAATCCTTTTTTTTAATTATACAGACTCATAAAATTCAATATTTGTAAATATTCCTGTAAATATTAGTTTTACAGAAAAAAATGATCAGTTTCCTAATATTAAAAGAAACCTTTCAAGTTTTATTTTTCTCCTCCACCAACCCCCTAATTTCAATGCACAGCTTTTGTCAGTCTGGACGTTATTAGAATGCTATTACGCAACGATTGGCGCAAATTCGATATCGTTATAACCTTTCATTTACGAGAACATGCGTACACGCAGACGTGATGATATCAATTTAAAATTGGTGTTAATACATTGCTCTGATTATATGAAACGTTAATTTCGATTTGAATTTTCAGAACCATGAAAAACAGGGTATGAAAAACGCCTTAAGGACAGTCATTTGTTCAAGCGTCTTGTATAGTTTTCCATTGTTCTCATTCTATTCTGTTTAAGAAAGGCTCATGCTTTCCTCATCAAACCTGTATATGTCCGCCACTTAATGGTGTAACACCCCAACCAGAAAAGTCTAGCTTGATAAGCAGTTTTCATATTATATTAAATAATTTTTATGATTTTAGGACGATTACTTGTGGGACTTGGTTCTGGGATGGTTGGAGCCCCAGCAAGAGTATACACTTGTGAAGTAACACAACCACATTTACGAGGAATGCTTGGTGCACTAGCTAGTGTTGGCATTTCATTAGGTGTTTTAGCTCAGGTATGATAAAGTTAAAATTTTCTTTTGTTAAGTTGAAAAATTAATTTTATTTTTTATTTTTAGTATACTCTGGGTTCGATATTAGCATGGAAAACTTTAGCAGCGGTTTCAGCTGTTGTTCCAATTGTTGCATTGCTACTAATGTTAATGGTACCTGAAACTCCAAGCTATTTACTTTCTAATTCCAAATCTGAATCAGCACGGGAATCATTGAAACGTTTGCGTGCATCTGCCTGTAATGTTACGCAAGAAGTTGAACAAATGCAACTATTTAGAGAGAAAAATAACTGTAAAAGGTAAGTTTTTTTAACTTAATTGACTTTCAGTTATTTAAAGTGGTTCGGTTGTTTCAGCAAGTACGGTGGATGTTCATTTTTTTGCGGTACGATATTTTTAGGGCATTTTAATACATTTACGTCATACAAATTGCTTAGTTTACGATATTTTTAGAGCATTTTAATACATTTACGTCATAAAAATTGCCTAGATGACTAGTTGACAAGTCACGTGACAGCCGAACCACTTTAACTGCTTATTGCCAACGATATTTTTCAGTGATTTGTATTTCTACCACAAATATCATATTTTTGTAGGTTGCAAACTTGGAATGAAATTTTTGAAGCTTTAAAGAAACCATCGACAATGAAACCGTTCTTCATTCTTACTTTTTATTTCTTAATGTATCAATTTTCTGGTGTCAATATTATTACATTTTATGCTGTCGAAATATTCCAGGTAAGTTGTATAAAACAAATTTTATATTATAAATATTATCCACACCTTCTAGCATATTTCGAAAAGTCAACACTTCCTGAGTTATTGAAGGTTGAAATTCGGAGTATTTAACGAAAAATAACTGAAAAATTGGACGATTTTTGAAATAAGTATTTTGTACACTTTTTAAAGTACTGTAAAAACTCTTGAAAATGAAAAAAACTTTCAAGGCATTTCCACGAAAATTAACAGGAGTTATAATGAAAAGAAAGTTTCTCGTACCACAAAAACTGATGGATTTACCACGAGAGCTAAAATTAATGCTTTCCACTTTCCAATTTACTTTATTTAGGTACTGAACACATGCTCAAAAAGTTCTAGCAGTTTCGGATATGTTTTTTTTAAATATTGGAATTTAAATGCAAAAAATTTTTTCGTAAAAAACAAAGAAAATGTCTTTATCCTTAATAACTCCAAAAATAATAAAGTTACAAAAAAAAGTTGAGAGAGAAAAACCCGTTGCCATTTTCAACATATATTTTTCCACACTTCCAAAAGCACCACTATAGGCACGATATAACTTTTGATCTAGAGGATAAACAAAGCTTAATCCCAAAATCAATGCTATAGGTCGAAATTTAGAAATTTCATCTTTTTTTCTCTTCGTTTATTGAAGTAATTTAAAAGTTTTAAAATCTGATTGAATGTATTGTTTTTAGAAATCTGGTGTTTCAATCAATAAATATTTAGCAACAATAATCCTAGGAGTAACACGAGTAATTTTCACCATTGTTGGATGTATATCACTCCGAAAATATGGTCGGCGTCCATTAACATTCATATCATGTATTGGTTGCGGTCTTACAATGCTTGGATTAGGAACGTATATGTTCTTCCTGGATAAATGGACCAGCACAAATACTGAACCAATTTTAACATGGATTCCATTAGCATGTATTCTACTATTTACTACAACATGTACGGTTGGATTCTTGGTTGTACCATGGGTGATGATTGGTGAGGTATATCCACAAGAAATCCGGGGTATTGTTGGTGGTATGACCACATGTTGTGCTCATATGTCTATATTTGTGGTTGTTAAAACGTATCCGATGATCACACATTTAATATATCGGTATGGAGCTTTCTGGGTTTATGGATGTATTTCACTTTTAGGTAAATATTTTTCATATAATAACAAAATTCTTAACTCCAGAGGAGGATATCTTCTCAAAATGTCTCAAAAATTTTCATTAGAAGAGGCATATTTTAAGCCACGAAGGCTTTTAAATTTCAATCTAGAGAAAACGCGAAGAAGCCGCAAACTAATTAGCACAAGAAAGGTTTGTGCAAACGCCCTTTTCATATTATTTTGAGGCTATTTCTTTGGTCGTTTCCTAAGAAACTTATCGTTCAATCGAAAAACTAAATTTTCGATTGAACAATGAATTATTTGAAGTTACTAGGACTTAACAAATTCAAGCATATTAAAAAACGTGTTTCGTACAGAATTTTAGGTGATATCTCAAAAACCATTAATCCAATCGTTAACTGAATTCCAAATCTGTACTTTTAGAGTCAGAAATCAGAGAGCTATCAAATTACGAAATAAAAAAATTACCCTCCACGTCCTAAGAAAATAGATTAAGAGCGAAAAAACTATTTTGTATCTAATTTGGTACAAGAAATGCAAAATCCGAGTCCATATTTGATGATTGAATTAGAAACTTATCATTCAATTCCACAATGAACCTGATTTTCGTTTTTATATATACTCCCCGAAAATATAGATTTAAGCAATGTATAGAACAAGGTCAACGAGAAAAGGTTGAGGAATTTAAGTGTAGATATTATAAATCTAGAAAGGTTCCCCCCCCCCTTGTTCCCCCCCCCACTTGAATTCAGCCATAAGTAGCTAATCAATTTGTTTATTAACATTCCAGGCACAATAGTACTATACGTCTATCTACCAGAGACCAAAGGAAAAACTTTGCAAGAAATTGAAGACTATTTTTGTGGTAGAACGGAATCGTTAAAAAATAATAATAAAAAAAATACGCTTTTGACAGTGCCCAAAGGAGAATTGTTACCTTAAAAAGATGTACCTTAATTTTAAAATGAAGTGATAACAGATATATTATCTGTCCATTTTAAATAAACAAAAAATCATTTAGTTTTTAAAAAAAAAAAAAACCTTACAGTAATTAATATTTTTTAGTTTCTTTGTACATAATTAGTTAATTATTTGATAAATAAGAGATAAGATGTTTCCCTTTTAAACTAAATCTCCCAGTTATTGATTGGATTGTAAAAAACGCAGCGCGCTATTACAATTTCTCCGCATGTATTTCAGAATCGGAGACCTTCGATTATGACGTAAGTGATTGCAGTCTTGTTGACATAAGCAGCAGACTTTAAAAACTTCAAAAGGAAATCGGAAAAGTGTGTACGGAAAATAACTCTCGGTCCAATATGGCTAGAATTTGGGAAAATATTCTTCTTATCATTATGAACAAATGTCTCAATGAGCACAAATCTCGACAACGTGGTTTTCGAGATAACTTTATCTGTAACTTTGGCAGATACCAATTCCTGTC
Source organism: Chrysoperla carnea (assembly GCF_905475395.1). Taxonomy (NCBI): domain Eukaryota; kingdom Metazoa; phylum Arthropoda; class Insecta; order Neuroptera; family Chrysopidae; genus Chrysoperla; species Chrysoperla carnea. The sequence continues at coordinate 133,797,149 of NC_058337.1, forward strand.
CTCGTTTCAGGCGTAAATGTGTCGATTCCTTATGATGTAACACTTCTTGAAATTCAATGAAAATCGGGCAAAAAACTTTGCCGTCAGAATGACAAGAATAATTTTTTCCCAAATTCTGGCGACATTTGACCATTTTCCACATTACAGTGGTCATGGGGCCGGTGACAAGACCGAACATATGATACAGTATGATCTCATAAGTATTCAGAAACACATGTCCAATCAAATGTACATATTTCTGGCAAAAACCAGAATATGTTTGTTTCTTTTTTAATAGTCAATTCACTTTTCCGTACAACTCAAACCTTGCATTAATTTTGATCACCCTGTACAACAATTGACTATCCTTCTTACATATATGCATCAAATCCGTAGCTTTCTTTACAATCAGATAAAAATAGTGAAGGGTAGGAGGAATAGTTTGTTTTTTTCCCTCTCACCGACTTGAGCGAAAGTTTCGTCTAACAGCGTAATTACGATTTTTACACACTACTTCTGTACTATTTTTCTTCATTTACTAAACAATGACGTCATATGTGATTTACTTTACAAGGGAAACAACTAATTGCGTTCAGATTCAAGTGCATTATATAAAGTCAGTTAGGTACTTTGACTCTATAATTATAAAAAAAAATAATCATATTAATTTATTGTGATAAAATAGTTTTTATTTGTATTTTTTAATTAATTATTTTGTTATTTTTAATATTCTATAATTAGTGTTATGATTTGATTGATTATTGCGATATTATATTATACACAATTTTGATATTTATTAAAAGAAAAATCTGTTCAATTTTTATTCATTCTGTATTTGTATTATTATCCTCCATGCTTAAAAAATGATAGCGCTTAACGCTGGCTTTGAGGGTCAAATTAGGATTCTATCTAGCCGAAAAAAATAGTTTTGTATCCAGCGGTCAGCGTCAAATTCTAAAAATGAGCGACAAAAAAGTTTAGTAATATCGAAAGTCGATATCCATACTAAAAGTAATTCCTAACCTCATTTTTAACAAAACACATAATAATAGACAACTATATCCATAATGAATGGTGAATATGATTGTCATTTGTGGGTTTACCGCCCCAACTTCCCGCTGGAGCGGCAAACCTCGTTAGTCTCCTGGTGAAAGTAAGGGAGTTTGGTTACGGTGAAGTGGGTGGTTGTGGGTGACAAAAATGTGAAAAAATATATATCTGTCCTTTGCTTACTCATGAAACTTTCGGAAATTTCCAGAACAAATTTCTGGAATGATCTAGAAAGTTCCAAAATGTGTGTAACGGTCAAAATCAATTCGAAATTTTCTAGAATATTCTAGAAAGTTCTAGAAATGATCTAGAAAGTTTGTTTAAACCGACAACTATAGTCATGATCAACTTTAAACTTACCGCCAAGAGCCGTTAATGCCATCTCTCGACGATCAGTAGAACTATCAAGCTAGAACCGGGCACGAACTTTCTTAGACCAAGATCCCGGTGCCCCCAGACGTTACTTATTTTCTCATAAGAAATATAAATGGGATAAAGTAGTGTTAGTACGTACTTTGAGTGTGTGCATACCTGCTACCTTGGGTCGACGGCCAATTCATAGGTACCAGGTGCTAAAGGTAGATAAATACAGTACTGATTTTTCTCAAATTCTCAGTGCTGATTTTTACATATGTTTTAGATATTTTTGTTAAAAATCAATAATCATTATTGCCAGACACTTTCCATCGGCGCTTACCCTTACCAGACGCTTTAAAGCTTCAAAAAAAAAAAACATATTCTTACTTATATTCTCACTCTTGATTTTTATATATGATACTAAGGGAACTATTTGAACACTCCTGGTCAGCAGCCAGACCAATTGGAGGGGTCAAACATCCCCCCAGACACACATAAAGTGTTGCTAAAATTCTGCTCTGTTCGATGTAATCAAGAGAGATTAAAGATTCGTTACATGCAAAATGGAATCGAACCTGAAGATTACAAGGTATTTTAAAATGATCTGGGTTGAGAAAATTCTATGAATAATAAATATAAGTTTCTTTAACCTATGTTTTACATCTTATCATCGAGTAAAATTGAATACTACTATTTAAAAAATTCATGTTTATTAAATCTTAAAATTATAAAAAGCTATACATGTCATTTTACAATTCAGCGTGATCTTTACTGTCATCATCGTCTAAGTTTGATAAGTCATCATCAACCCAATGTTGGCAAGTTCTTCGTCTCCTCGTCTTCGAATTTAAAGGTGGTCTCATTGTTAACAGCGGGTAAACTTATCAATTGGGATTCATCTGGATTATCTAAATCAATATTTTGATAGATGATCCCGACAGTATCGTGCAATGTATCTTTGCCACTGTTAGTTTCCACAAACCTATCAAAATTATCAAAAGCAACCCCAGTACAGAGATGTGGTGATTTTACAATTGCTTCAGGACATATACTTGACTGCTGTATTGAAGTATATGTTGCTTCGGTTTCCAGCTCTTCTACAGCTGGATAACTAATGCAATGACCGTACCTATGAATTACATCAATAATTTTGCGACTACTTGTTAAACTTTTCAAGGACATTCCGAGCACAATATGTTTCGACGTTTTGACTTGTCCGTTATAAACACCATACACGACATCTTCACAGTAAGATTTGACTTGACGAATACATTTTGGATTATTTTTGCGCTTTCGATTGCTACCGGCTATCAGAGTGTAATAAAAGTCTAATAAATCTTGTGGTATCGATATTTCACCTTCTTTAAGGTTTTGTGCGGTTATAAGTTGTGGCAATTTTTTTTTCAGTTTGCAAAATAGATTTTCGCAATAATAAAGCAGCTTTGTGTAACATATCTTCATCCTTCAAATACTCAAATGATTGGTCATCAATAGAAATTAAATTTTTCGGAGCTACTAATTTTTTATTCTGAATGATAAAAAATTTAATTTGCTTATCAAATGCTTTTATTATCTTGATTTCTAAATTGTGTGGAGTGAAACTTCCTTTAATTTTTGTATAATTCCCTTCTTCACTTTCATTTAATATTTCCATGTAATATCTATGAAGATAAGTCAAAAAATAGCATCGTCCTTTTTTTTTTTATATTTTCATTAATTAAAGCAGATATTTCCTCAAAAGCAGTTTGATGATGCTGACGAACATCATGCCAATCACTTTTGGGTGTTTCTTTTTTTACTGATGTTTTATAAAAAAACTCTAATTTGCAAGGATGATGATAATAAATTTTTGAAAGCGAATAATTTTCAAATTTATTAATTAACTCCTTATGCTTTTCATTTTCTTCATCTAGTTTAGAATCACAGATGCACTGAATCGAGTAGCACGGAATAGAGTAGCCTAGAGACGACAATAATAAAGAAAGATATCCATAAATAGATATCTCTCTCACACTCAAGCGTACAAATAATGCCCTCGCGCTTATACACATAGCGACACTTTATGTGTGTCTGGGGGGATGTTTGACCCCTCCAATTGGTCTGGCTGCTGACCAGGGGTTATCAAATAGTTCCCTTAGTATCATATATAAAAATCAAGAGTGAGATTATAAGTAAGAATATGTTTTTTTTTTTGAAGCTTTAAAGCGTCTGGTAAGGGTAAGCGCCGATGGAAAGTGTCTGGCAATAATGATTATTGATTTTTAACAAAAATATCTAAAACATATGTAAAAATCAGCACTGAGAATTTGAGAAAAATCAGTACTGTATTTATCTACCTTTAGCACCTGGTACCTATGAATTGGCCGTCGACCCAAGGTAGCAGGTATGCACACACTCAAAGTACGTACTAACACTACTTTATCCCATTTATATTTCTTATGAGAAAATAAGTAACGTCTGGGGGCACCGGGATCTTACTCTATCTGGGCTTTCTTTTGAAAATGGATCTTAAAATATTATTTATACCATTAAACATCCGATGTATTTTAACCCGAGCAACACCGGGTTTGGCTGCTAGTTGAATATAAATATATGTATCCAGTACTGTCAAAATAAATTCTGAGAGTAAAAAAACTGTATTTAGCTTTTTATTCAAATACGATCATGCGCATTGAATACCATGCTCTGGTATTGTGTTTCCCTGTCAACTTTTTGAATATTGTATTTGTATTGTTGTCTCTGTTAATCTTCAAGCCATCTTCTCTGTAAAGGAAAAATGTACATACTTGATGCACGTTGGCCCTATCTAGTAGTACATAGAAAAAAAAAATGAAGGCGTTATAAATAAGTCAACGGAAATTACTTAACAAATATTTTTATTTATTAAATTTTAAGTCCAATATGACAAAAAGAAAAACTTAACAAAAAATCACAGGTAAAAAATAGTATGTTTCAAAATTATTTAATAAAAAAATTTATTCTTCAGCCTTCTTTTCAACGACTTTCGCCGCTGTTCCAGTTTGTGTGATTGGAATAACACGTTCGTTACTTTGGATTTCTGGTAATTTTGGTGCCGTGACTGTTAAAACACCATCAGATGAAAGTGTCGATACAATATTGTTGACATCATGACCATCAGGTAACACGTAACGTCGTGTAAATTGTCTGGATACAAAACCATGTTCGTCACGCTTTTCTTCATGTTTGCCTTCCACAACAATTGTGTTGTTATCAACTGTTTTTACAGTGATTTCTTGTGGGGTGAATTGTTGGACATCGATATTTACTTTAAATGCGTCTTTGTCGTTGGTTATTGTTGCTCCACTGTCCCAGTGTGACAATTCATTTACCCAAGATGGTGGACGATATAAACGATTAAATGGTGTTACAAGATTATCAACATCCCAATCTCGATTGAATCGCGATGATCGCAATCGATCTAATTCACTCCAAAAGTCACGGAAAACCATTGGTACGAGAGACATCTGAAATTAAGAAATTATTATTATGAAATTTCGAATCATTGATGAGAAAACATTTTCCCAAAGTTAATTTTACTGGATTATAGCTGGCTCGTAATACACGATCGATGTAAAATAGCGCGTTAAATGAACTTAAAAGGTTCAGAGTTTAATTCCTGATTTCGACAGTTTCTCAAATATAATTAACCAGGGTGTGTAATAGATTAAGTAATCAAATGTGTGGGTAAAAAGGATGTAACCTGCGGGCTTTCTCCTTCACGAACTTTTAATTTTCATACAAAACTTCCCACCATTAAAGCAAAAAAAATGATACAAGAGATCGTGGTTTGAGACCGTATAGTATCTAAAAAACTAGAGGCGTCATGTAATCTCGAATTACGATCTAAAATAGCCTATAAAATACAGCCTCGAATTATGACATGAATTATTAATAAAAATGAAATTTTAAAAAACTGCATCTCGATAGACACTAAAGCTAGTTACGATTTTATAAAAATAAATTAAATGAATGCATTGGCTTGATTGATATGACAATTGTTTGCAATTTACTCGAAAATTATGCAGTTTAGTGGAAAAAATAGGTGCTGCGGAAAAACCCGGAAAATTTTTATTTAAATATCGATTTTTCCGAAAATGTGAAAGATTGAAGACAATCAAAATATATAGATCGGTAGTAAATTTTTAGCTTAACAGCTTTTATTGGAAGTATTTTTTTCTCTAAATTGCACAGCTTTTCAGAAAAATTTAATAAAACCACTAAAAACATGGAAAATTGTATATTAATTTAGATTTTTCAAAAAATATGAAAGATAAGTAAAAGTTTATATACACAAATCGACCGGAAATTTTCCATCCGATAACTTTGAACTGATATATTTTTTTCTCTAAAATGCATTTACAAAAAAGTTGTGAAAAAGCTTCTTTTTTTTTTTTGCGCATATGAAAATTTTTATTCTACAGTTAAAAAGCAGAAACTTGGCATAAGTCATGGGCCAAAACTTCAGTAAATATTTCACCTTATTTGATGGGAGTATGTACAGGTCATTTAAACAATCAGCTTTGTTAGTATAGGGAGAATTTCTGGAAACTTAAATTTTTACAATTGAAATAAACTTTGAGAAAATAAAAATTATTGTGGTAAGTAAGTAAAGAAAAAAAAATTTCTTACCTTTATAAAATTTGTCTTAATTGCGTTGTTAAAAGTTTGATTGTTGAATAAAAATTCGCTTGCAGTGTTTCGTTTTTCGTTACTATATGCATTCGATTGTAAGTCGTTCTATTTATATACGATAACTCCTGTAATTGTTTGAGTGGGATGCATGTATGGACGTAATAACTAATAAGACGTCTAGAATCATCGATGGTCATTGTTACGTGTAGAAGAATCGCGAATGTTTATTTTAAAAACACACACACACAAAATGAATCATATTTGTTTATAAAAAAACATTTTTATCATTCATAAAGTATTTTTATTGAATGTATTATATAGATTCAATTTATAATATTTATTAATCCTTAATTAATTAAAACCTGCTGCCTGTTGACAAAATTTACGATGCCATTACAACTCTTTTACATTCACCTCTTAATTTTCTAGAAATTAAAAATCTCTCTATCTTCCTATAAATTATAAATGTGAAAGTAAGGATGTTTGTTTGTTTGTTACGCTTTCACGCAAAAAAAATATCCAATGGGTTGGAATGAAACTGTGCAACAATATAGTTCATACATCAGAATAACACATGAGCTATAATTTATAAAGATATATATGAAAAAATAGATAAAATTTAATCTGACATTTTACTGCTCTATCTATGATCATCATTTTGATCCATAAATTAAAGATTTCTGTAAAAATATAAAATAGTAAACCTAAAACAATTCATGGCCATCTTTTCTGATTTACACAAACTCAATGAATTATGACTATTTTACACTTGAAAATTGTGCAAATATTTTAGGTGTGTAAAACTATCCCTTCAAATGGAAAGGGGATAAGTGAGATCATGAGATGTGGAGGCTACAAACCGGTGATTTTTACTTTTAAGCCGAGTGAAGTAGGCGGGTATCAAGGTGGTATCTCTATATATTATAAATGTGAAAGTGAGTTTGCTTGTTTGTTACGATTTCAAATAAAAACTACTGAATGGATTTAAATGAATCTTTAATAATATATAGCTCATAATACATCAGAGTAACATATGAGCTTTACCTTAAATAAATGATTATATTTTCATAAAAATTTAATTTGGCATTTCACTGGGCCATCTATAAACATCATTGTAAAGCATAAATTAAAGATTTCTATAAAAAGAGTAAAGAGTAAAAGGATACAATTTATGGCTATCTATTCAACCAGGGTTTTCCGATATATTCAATGCATTATGAAGCTATTTTACTTTTTAGCGAATTTCCAAAGGAAATGGAGCTTTTGCTTTCTGAAGATACGAGTAGGACAGAAAAAAACTTGCTAGAGTAATAATATATAAGATAATGGTAAATTGTAGTAAATTTTATTCCCTACGATTTTTCGTCTTCGAATTTCGGCATCTATCGACCAGTTTTCTGTTGTTCATTACTTTTGACATCCTGTATATGGAATTTGCATGAGCATTTTTTACACTCTTGTCAGTTTATTTCAATAAATAACGATAAAGTTTTGTAAACATAAACATTCGAAAATATCATCTGCTTTTCAACATTTATCTAACAAACAATTTATTTTAAGAATAAAACGAGATAAGTAAATAATATACCAGGTGCTTTCAATAAAGTAATGCGTTTTTATCTGAAGTATCGAATCTACTAGAAATTGTAACAAATGCATCTTACACAGAGGCGAATTAAGAAATTTTGTGATCGTAGCTAGAATTAGCACCGCCCCCCTTTGTAAGTCCATCAATAAAGATCTTTTTTTATGTATCAAGTTCTTTATTTCGTGGAATATGTAAAATCACGTTAGTTGTTCGGGGCAGTTCTCCAGCTCGAGCTATCGTTGTTAAATCACACTAAACTGACTAAACAATACCTAAGTTTTCCAGGATTCAATTAATTTGATAAAAAATTTATAACGCATTACAATAAGCATCCGGTATAATGACTTGAAAATTGTAACTAAATTAAAATATTTTTGCTTTTAAAAATAACAATTGATTCTTTGCAAAATTGTATCACTTTTAAGGTTAAAAATCTGCATGCGACATCGAAAAGACAAGGAGTTGCATAAAAATTAAGTCCATACCTGAAAATTGTATGACACAAATTAAAAATTTAATGAAAACCCTCACACAAAATCAGGTCTGATCGATTCGTTTGTGGTATCGTAGCTCCTAAAAGGATGAACCGACTTTTTATTATTTTTTTCAAGGTAATTTAATCGTGAATGTTTTTAGCTCGTCAATGTTTTTAGCTGAGCAGAATTTCAAGTAAATCTGCTCAGCTGTTTGAAGATCACCTCTTTTCTGGTTGTTATCGGATACCGAGTCCAAAACTCGAACTTAAAAGAACGCTCTCAATTAAATTATTTTTCAACAATAAAAATTAAAATCGGTTCACCGTTTAGGAGCTACGATATCCCAGAATCAAGTTTGACCGATTCGTTTGTGTCATAGCTCCAAAATGAATGATTTTTGTTTGTTTAGAAGGTAACTTAATCGAGTTTCATTAGCTGTTTCAAAAAATTCTTCTCAGCCGTTTGATCATCCCCTCTTTTTGTTAGTGGGTACAAATGTCTAAGCTCGAACTTAAAACATAGCATAGCTTAACATAACACTCGATTAAATAATCTTCAAAACATAGATTAAAATCGATTCGTCCGTTTAGGAGCGTAAAGTTACCAAGCATTTGGGAGTTACCATGCCACGTTTAGCAGCTACCAAACAAAATTAAACTTAACACCCCCTCTTTGGTAGTCGGGAGTTAATATCTTTAATTTATTTCGACATATATTAACCCAGAACTGTAGAAGCGATTCCGCTGACCGGTATTTTCTATATTTTCCTTAGCTCGAATTAACCGAACCCAACCAGAGTAATAACTATTATTACGTCAGATTTTGAGAAAATAATAGATTAAAAATTAAACTTTTTTTAGTAGTTTTTGATTAATTTAACTTGGTGTTACGGGTTGCGATTTCGAACAGGGCACTATGAAATTACACACAAATTTTAAAAACTGAAAGGACGATAATTTATTTGGACTGAATTCATACAATTCAACATCGTAATAATAATAAAATAACATACAATGAATTTTTTTTAATGAAAACTGGAATAAAAATGAGTGATTTTTGCAGAATTATAAACTAGAGCTCATTTCACATTATGTTTTGATCGAACGGCAAAAAACATCCCATCGTACGTCGCTCCAAAGTCGTATCTCACGGTAAACGGACAATGTACGTCACTAAGTTTACAATACTGTTTCTCCAACCGAGCTTCATATTTTCGAACAGTAAAAATCACGATAGAAGCAAAAAGTGCGTCAGCTAGTACGTCACAGATTTTAATAGTCTTTTACAAAATTTGAGCCATAAAAGTCTCAAAGTCTTGTGATGTTCTTCTAATCGACTAAAAATGTTTCAAAATCGTGCAATATGAAACGAGCATTACATTCAGAAAAACAATTTTATTAAAAAAAAAACTTATCTAACGATTTCCGCTTAAAAATTACTTAATTAAAAAAAATATAAACTAATAGTCCTGAGATTGTGAAGATTTTTTGCCTGCACCTCCAGAGGATGTCGATGTCTTTTTAGGTAGAAGTACTGCTTGTATATTGGGAAGAACACCACCTTGGGCGATTGTCACACCAGAAAGTAATTTGTTTAATTCTTCGTCATTTCTGATGGCTAGTTGTAAATGTCTTGGAATAATTCTGAAATTAAAACAAAATCGCTTATCAAGACAAAATTCTTTCAAAAAACTGAAATCTGAAAGTTTTACATAGATTTCTTTAGTTTTTTTACCCTAAACCCAATGAAATTTTAATATTTACAAGCCAGTGTTTTACCAAAAGGAAATTCTCTGACTTTCCCATGTTTTACAGTTGAATAATTCAAAAATCCCAGACCACCAAATTAGTACTTTTAAATTGCTTTGAAAGAAAGTGGAACGAAAATTTTACAAACAACGAGCATGAAAACTTACGATCACTTGCGCATCACAATTTTTTTTAATTAACTTGAATAGAAAAATAAAACTATAAAAATACTTTTAGAAGTTTATTACGAAAATGATAAAATTCCACGACTTTGCCCTTTTTTCACGGTATCATCTGAAATTTCCAGGTTTTCTAGAAGTTTCTCTTGAAACGCGCCATTACCAACCAGGGTGATGATCTCATTAATATGAAATCCCCTAAATTTTCCATGATTAGGCTCGAGTACGATAAATGTTGCGCCACGATTTGACAAAAGAATATTGTCAGACACACATAAATAAAGCGAAAATGAAGAATACCAATTTTCGAGTTTTGGCTTAGTTCTCGAGATAATGAAGTCTAAAAAATGAAATTTTTATGTCATTAAATTCGCCATTTTTGTAATTTAATTCATAATCATTGTGCTAACACGACCCCATTAAAGGTATGGCCAACCTGTAGATCAGTGAATGAATTCAATCACAGGGTAAACGCAAGGGCTAAAAACTCGCAGGCCTGTGCTAACACGACCCCATTAAAGGCATGGCCAATCTGTAGATCAGTGAAGAAAAAAAATTAACTAACGAATTTGTTCGACGAAATTGTAATACATATTTCAATTTAAAATCAACTAATGTGTAATTTTGTAATTTTTAAATCAACTAAAGTGGGTAGTGTAGTGTTATAATTGAAAATCGATAATATTAGTTCAAAATCGACATATTAAAAAAAATTATAGGTATGTTTTTCAGAATTCTTTCAAAGTATTAGCTTTAAATTTTAGTATCCATAGGAACTTGTCAAATTTAAACGATTCAACATACAAAAAATGGCCATATGTGTTATTTCAAATGTAGACTTTAGAGGTCGATTACTTGAAAACTGATCCGAAACTCGAAAATTAGCACTCTTCATTTTCGATTTGTTTTACTTTGTTTAACCATATTCCATTGTCAAATCGTTGCGCCACAGTTATCGTTCTCTCCCCAAACAAAATAAGTGGATTGAAATTGTATATTACATATACTAGTGTGATCAAATAAAAAAAAAATGGCGTCAATTTTTAGATAATTCTGAGTTCGGAGAAAAAAATTGAATTTAGTAGATCATTATGATAAAAATTGAGGAAACTAAAATCTAACATTTTTTGATGGTCGGAAGGGGTCCAAAAAAAATGGTAAAGTGGCCTAATCCGGTCTTTCGCGTCAGACACCGTCGGATTGAGTTAAAAATAAAAAAGTGTTTAATAAGCTTACGCGCCGTAAAAAGGCGAAAAGAATGAGCTGAGAATGAACCCGATTGGTCCATCGATGTCCCCACAAATTGCAAAAAACCATCGATTTTGCTCGAAATTTCAAAACTTCATAGCTCTTGTTGTTTTAAAGATTCAAAGCTGAGATTTAAATGGATTGTAGCTTTTGTACCCATGAAGTATCACACACAATTTCAGCAAGATCGAATGTATACTTTTTGCAAACCGCAGCTGAATGCAAAAGACAGGACTTTTGTAAAATGGCCCTAAAAAAGTTGTGGTGCGGTAACGCGCTATTTTTTTACGCGAGCATATGCTTCAATAGTTAAAGTAATACCTACTAAAGTGCCAACCTCTCATCTTAAGTAAAAGTTACTAAAATATTAATTTTATATTACTATTATTTTAAATTATAACATTAAAAATAGGATGGGGGTAATGGGAGCAATTATTAAGACTATAATGTCACATAACTTCTGTCTCTTAATAATTGCTCACATTACTCCCATCCTATTTTTAATGTTATAATTTAAAATAATAGTAATTTAAAATTAATATTTTAGTAACTTTTACTAAAGATGAGAGGTTGGCACTTTAGTAGGTATTACTTTAACTATTGAAGCATATGCTCGCGTAAAAAAAATAGCGCGTTACCGCACCACAACTTTTTTAGGGCCATTTTACAAAAGTCCTGTCTTTTGCATTCAGCTGCGGTTTGCAAAAAGTATACATTCGATCTTGCTGAAATTGTGTGTGATACTTCATGGGTACAAAAGCTACAATCCATTTAAATCTCAGCTTTGAATCTTTAAAACAACAAGAGCTATGAAGTTTTGAAATTTCGAGCAAAATCGATGGTTTTTTGCAATTTGTGGGGACATCGATGGACCAATCGGGTTCATTCTCAGCTCATTCTTTTCGCCTTTTTACGGCGCGTAAGCTTATTAAACACTTTTTTATTTTTAACTCAATCCGACGGTGTCTGACGCGAAAGACCGGATTAGGCCACTTTACCATTTTTTTTGGACCCCTTCCGACCATCAAAAAATGTTAGATTTTAGTTTCTTCAATTTGTATCATAATGATCTACTAAATTCAATTTTTTTCTCCGAACTCAGAATTAAATTATTCAAAAAGTTAATTTGATCACACTATACCTACAGGGATTGAATTTCCATACTTTTTAGATTTGTATAGCTTCGAAAATTTTGAAAATTGATATAAAAATGAAAATTATTTATTTTCTTGCAATAACGTTTCTAACCTTCTCGAAATTATTTATGTTATGTATTTTATACCTTGTTTTTTTGTTGTCTCTTGCTGCATTTCCCGCCAATTCCAAAACTTCAGCGGCCAAATATTCCATTACAGCTGCTAAATATACAGGTGCCCCGGCACCAACTCGTTCTGCGTAATTGCCTTTCCTTAATAATCTATGGATTCTTCCGACGGGAAACTGAAGTCCTGCTCGATTGGAACGGGATTTTGCCTTTCCTTTAACTTTGCCTAATGATAAAAAGAAAATTTTTCGAAAAAATAAAATAAAATAAAATAAAAATTTATCAATTTTTTGAATAAATATCTTGTAAACAAAATTAATTATAAAATTAATAAGCTTACCTCCTTTGCCACGTCCAGACATTTTTATTAATTGATATTAATTAATTTGATTACCGAAAAAATATAAACGTTGGCGTAATGGAGCCTTCTACAAAATAACTTTAACTGGCAAACGATCACAGAAAAGGCGGTTTGTAATTTTAGGAATAAAATATTATATGACATGCGCTTGAAGTATTTTACATAGTTACGAATTTCAACCAATCATATTTGTTTATTTATAAAAGAATTGTCTCGAATAAAACATTATTCAATAATTCTATCTAAGATTTATTACGGTCATTATACTCTGTATATATGAAATATATACCAAGGTATCCGAATTTTAGTCCCAAGTTTGTAACGCTTAGAAATATTGATGATACGAACAAAATAGACCTTTTTCATGAAAAACAAAAATGCTTTTTGATAATTTTTTATGAAAATATAAATCGAGTAGAGCCTATAACTCAAAAATTACGCATTTTTAACAATAAAAACACTACGAAAAAAATTGTTATAAAGTCACAATATTTGAAATATTTTAAAACGATTTTTTTTTTTTGCTCCACCGCACACGTGATCTGTGATGTCAATCCGACAAGCAATAACAATAAAACAGTGTCAACATTTGTATTAATATATCACTCAAAGACTATAGGATAGGCAAGAAGCAGAAGTATAATTATAAGTGACATCTGGAGTCTGAGGCGATCAACTATTAAGTTTGTAGGCCTTTGCGGGTATGACTATTAAGTTTAACTACTTTGCGGGGGTGACTATTAACTATTAAGTTTGAAAGCCTGACTCGGTAGAGGCGCTGAAACTCGTATACTACGATTTTACATTAGCTCATATGGGCTGCTTCTCCTCTATCCTATGCTCTTTGATATCACTATTATCAACTTTAAATGACGTCAAATCAACCTTCGTGTAACATCGTGTGTTTCCGGATCGTTTTCGCCAATTTGAATTTTAATGATTTTCATTGTCTGCCTCCTCGGTCATATGGCTTCAAAAAAATCGGGGGAAAAAATTAGCCCATTTATGAAGACATTTACTTTCATTTAAAAAAAAGAAAAAAAAAATGTGAAAAAGGTCTATTTTGGCGCTGGTATAATATGATAGTATAGTAGGTGTTAATAAAATCACCTAATTAGTCCATTTCCCTAAGAAAGTCTGTTGACACTGTGTATACAGGGTATTTCAACAGTCAACTTAGCCAATTGTTTATTTTCACTTGTTTTTAGCTAATTGAAAGAGACCGGTAATATTTTTCAGTTTCTCCTCATTATTAAAATATCTTTAGAATGTTTTTAATTAGTTCATGAATAAAATGATTTTTTAAATAAAGCATTGATTAGACCTACGGTTTCATTGACAGAAATCTTATATATAATAATCCAAATTAGGCCTGCCAGAGTGCCAGTAGCTCTTCAGTTTTGGATCAGATTTTCAAAAAACTAGAGTTAATTATTATTATTTATTTTTTTTATAAAAATATTATTTAATTGAATACAGTGATAGTATGAATAATTAAATAGTCAAACTAATGTACTTTTAAATTTTGAATCATATATCTAGCACCCTTTTTCTAAAAGATATTCAAAAAATGAGAAAACGATCTAATTTCAACAAGTAATATATTGCTTTGGAGGATTATTACGCCTTATGATGACTTTTTGGTAGTTGAAATATCTATTTGTATACCATATAGAAAACAATTTGAAATATTTTTTTATACGTATGGGAGGTGAATTAAAAGTTCGGTGGCAGGGGAGCAAGATAATTTCATAATTATAAAGCAAACAAATCAAACAAGTTAATACTTTCAAAAAAATTTAAAGTTCCTCCTTTTCTAAGCTATTTCATTATTGATTGATTGATTGTTAGGTGCTAATTTTTGTCAGGGTTGTAATATGACGTCATATACCATGGTTGCTATCAGTGTTGCCTGATTTCCCGCTAAAACCGTTGTACCGTTTTGTACCAACTACCGTTTTTTGCTCGAAATGGTCTGGCAACATTGTCTGCAATTGGTTAATTTCAAAAAATGTTAAATGAAAATATCAATTTTACATATTAAAAAATTTTATTTGATAAACCAATTTAAAAAATACATCGATTATAATTTGAAACTCATCTTCTATCCAACACTTGTATACGTAATGGACATTTTTTATAATGAAATTCGACAAAATTATTTACTAAACGATGCATAAAGATCACAACACTGGATTTTTATCCTTTCATCTAGAGGAAACACAATGGCGGACAAGAATATCTAATCTAAATCTTCATTGAAATCATCTTTGTTCTTTAGTTCTCTCTCAAACAATTGTTGAAAAACTCGAAACTCTTCTAAACTAACTTGGCACACACTTTTAGCAAAAACTGTATCATCCGTATCAGTAATTTGTCGTAGTTTTGGATTAGTACAGGGATCTAAAGGACTGGCTTTTGGGTTACGTGGTTTAAACAATCCTAAACGTACCAAAAAAGTGTGTCGGCATTGTAGCTCTTCCAAAGGTAATTGTAACGCGCTTGATTTATAAATTTCAGACATTTCTATCTTCATAATATTGGTTAAATAATCAATAGATTGTGTTATTTGATTCCAATTTACGACCATTACGTTTGGATTTAATTCAATTAACTGTTTAACTTTAACTCTTGACGATATTAACGAGCTTAAATTATTTGTACGTTCGTAAATTTGATTAGATGGAATATCAATGAAATGTGGATGAGTTGAAAGAAGA
Organism: Chrysoperla carnea; assembly: GCF_905475395.1. NCBI lineage: Eukaryota > Metazoa > Arthropoda > Insecta > Neuroptera > Chrysopidae > Chrysoperla > Chrysoperla carnea. The sequence goes on from NC_058337.1 coordinate 133,812,772, forward strand.
TGAATAGCAGCGCTCTCACCAAATTGGCAATTTCTCCAATTTTCTAAACCATTGATTAAATCCTTCTCTTTTTTATATAACAATTCGGGATAATTTGTGACCATACTTAAACATATTTCGGGTTTAAAACCTTGATTTGTTAAAGTGTTGAAAAAACATTTCCAATGACTAGAATGTGTACGATTTAATTTTGCATTCTTTCGAAAAGCTGCAGCTAATCTTTCTGGTTTTATTTTTATAATATTTCCAATTTCTTCAAGTGGTAAGTGTTCAGTTTGTTGCTCGATTTTTGCTACGTAAAATCGATATTGTGTTTTCAATATACTTCGTATTGATTTATGAAACATTTTTAAAATCTAAAATAAAATTTAAGCGTTTTTTACTATTGATTGAAAATTATAAACGTAAAGATAAAAATATTAAGTATTAGTATTAAATAATTTTAAAATTCCCGCCATAATTTAATTGCATAAAAACTTGTTCGTTTGAAATAGGAAACAAACGCTATCTACATCTAATTTCTATTTAATAATACAAAAAATTGTGGAATATTTATTACTGAATTTAAAATAGTTAAAACTTACAAAACTGAAAGATTTTTTAATTTTAAATACTGTTTAAAGTCCCAGCCGTTAATTTAAAATGTTTTATTAATTTACTTTAAATAAGAGGTTAAAAAAAAATGGAAAACGAAGATACAAAGTCACGTACGATTTGGTGTGGGAATTTAAGTAATCGTGTCAATGACGAAATTATTTATGAATTATTTTTACAGGTAATTCTAAGATTTATTACAAAAAATTATTACTTTCAAGAATAAATTATGTGAAATTTAAAGTATTTTATTAAATGTAAATATTATCGCCCATCTTGATTTTCAATGAATAATATCTACTCTAGTATTTATTTAGCGAAAATTTTTCGAATATTCTCTCCTTGATTCGAGTTTGAAGGTTTTTTTATCTAATAATCTTGATTTTTAAAATTAACCCCAGATATTTTATATTTTTTCGATGTAACGGAAAATTCACACGAGAAAAAGTACAGCTTTCCAATTTGATTCTGATATTCGAATATAGTTTACCAAGAAATAAAAAGTTGTTGAATTGAAAACCCTTATAATAAGAAAAATATTGAAATAAATTTCGATTTTTGCCCCAATTTCCTAGATCAGTTTTTTGTATTTTTAAAATACGTATTTTCGACTACCAAGTAGTCATCATCAGTAAGAATTAGCTAGTGATTATACTCTTATTATGAATGTTAGTCTTTCCTAATTTGGTGGAAATAAAGGTGCAGTCCGCCACCAAATTAGCAAAGAGTAACATTCATAATAAGAGTAATCACTAGCTAATTCTTACTGATGATGACTACTTGGTAGTCGAAAATACGTATTTTAAAAATACAAAAAACTGATCTAGGAAATTGGGGCAAAAATCGAGATTTATTTCGATATATCCTAGAGTTCTCATTTATTATCTTCGATAATATTTATAAGAAAAATATTGTAAATCAGCATTTTACCGTACGTAAGTTTTACTCTTAGTGCAATTCTAAAACTCAAAAATTCTGCGATTTATCTGAATCTCTAATGTATCAACTTTCTGATATTCTACCGAAACCTCGATACCTCGCAAAATAAACGAAATATGGACAATTTTTATTTTGTCACACTAATTATATACCTTAATACCTTAGGCAGGCCCAATAGAAGAAATATCTCTCCCGAAAGATCGTGGAGTAAATCGTGGATATGCTTTTATTACATATAAACATCAATGTACTGTTAACTATGCGATACAATTATTTGAAGGAACATCTCTTTACGATCGGAAACTACGAATTACACCACGAGGTGGTGGACCTATGAAAAAATCAGAACAAATTTTAATAAATCCATTCATGATGAACGGATCTATGAACCAAAAATTAAATCAACAGATTTCAAATAATTCCCAAGAAGACTTTCCACGATCAAAAGCATCTGAAGAAGACTTCCCACGATCAAAAGCGCCTGAAGAAGACTTTCCACGATCGAGAGCTCCTCGAGAAGATTTTTCACGGTCAAAACCACGATCTCTTATGGAAATGCCATTCGCAATGTCTCCCATACCACTATCCGAAGCTAGTTTAAGAGGACAATGGAGTCATAGTTCACCGTATCAACAATCCCCACCAAATAATCGTAGACATGAACCGAATCGACGATATCAGGATCGATATCAATCGAGTTATTACGATCGTAAAAGGGATGATCGTAATCGTAAACGGCGAAAATAGTGTTTACTGGAATTAGTTAGAAAATGGATGTTAATATATTGCAAGACAATTTAAGTGTGTGATTTTGTGACAGATTGTTCAAAGAACATGTCAATAAAAAATTTATTTTTATAATAGTTTAAAGATGAATTATTATTTTTTTATTCCAGTGGATGCATATTGGCGAAAATAGTAAAAAAAACTGGCCGAAACTCATTTTTTAAAAAGGTCAAATGACCAATCTATCATTATTATCTGAAACTAAGATTATTCGAACAGTTTTCGAGATGGTTTTTTATTAATATAGAGGGTAGGATTCGTTTAAATACATATTACACGCAGAAGATCACTGAAAATAATACAAAACTCTGTGGAATGCAAAACTAAGCGATAAAGTTATGGATTCCATAGAATTCGAATTAATATATAGCAATAATATTAATAGACCTTTTTCATGAAGAACAGAAATGCTTTTTGATAATTTTTTATCAAAATATAGGTCGAGTAGAGCCTGTAACTCAAAAATTACGCATTTTTAACAATAAAAACACTATGAAAAAAATTGTTCTCTAACGGTTTACAAAATGGTTCCTAGAAGATCCAATGTTACTTATTTACGAACTCAAACTCATTTTTTACGTCTTGAGCACGCTATAAAAATCTCAGCTTAATATCTCTTCGTTTTTGAGTTATCGTTTTCACGAACGGATAGACGTACGGGCGAGCAAACGGAAAGGGACAAAATTAAGGAGAATAAAATTAAGGGTATAAAAACGGAAAAAACTCGAACATGTGTTAAAAAGACAGACCATAAAATTGCCCGATGTATAACAAATAAAATAAAGTCTATATGCAGGAAACCAGAACAGATACATGTGAAGTTTTTCGCAACACAGTCCAATTTGCCTTTTTAAGAACTCTAAAAGCTAATATAATTTTAACAACAGAGATTTTAGCTACAGCCTGCTATTCCAAAATTAGATTATTTTTCTAATTATGTAACAAAGTTTATTTCTTGAAAAAATATAATAGAAAAGTTACAAGTTTCTTAATGTTACGATTAAATATTACTATGCTTGAAAAAAAGTCAACTATCAACCTGAGCCATGTGTTCGGGAGGATTGTGAACATTCATTATACGTTTTCTGAAGTATGTGATTATATTAAACATAAACAACCATGAAATTAAATACAGAATTAAGTACATCAACCATATTTCCCAATCGGTTTTTACCACTATCATAACTAATGTTCCACATAAAATTCGGACCATAAAAAATAAGAGGCTAAATAGACATTCTGCTATCATAAAACTAAAAAAAAAAATAAATAATAAATTAAATTTCAATCTCAATCAAATCCAATAGAGAATATTCATGAAAATTTTTGTCGCGTTTCTTTAGGCAGTATTCTGGTCTAGAAATTTTAAGAAATCGATTTTTTTGTGTGCATATTTTTAAATGTTAGACCCTTAAGAATATGCTCTTCAAGTTTCAGCTTCTGCTGCTTCAAAAATTCACTCGAAGCACTTAATATATATATATATACTAGCTGAGAACTACCCGCTTTGCTGGGCAACATCCCCACTTGCACCCCTCCCTCCACATTTCCCTGCGTTGGATAACAGTTTTGTAATGTACACGTCATGCTCTTTTATTTGATACCCCACTTAGGTATATTTGTAAATATTCGATATTTCCTTCCCACTTTCTCGCTACACCTTTCTACCCTCCGAGGGCTAAAAAAATTTCTAAATGTAATTTTAAACATTCTGACCAAGTTTTGAACTATTAAAAGCCATAATTGAAAAATATGAATTTTTTATTCATGAACACCCCCGCAACCCCCCTTGTGGGTGGAATTTCGTAAAATCCGTTCTTAGCTGACCTCTACTTGGCAAAAGGAATATTCCTGCCAAATTTCAATTCTCTAGGTCTTATAGTTTCAGAGATATCGTGATGAGTGACTATCTATCTATATCTATAGAAAGTCTCCTATATATATAAGATATATATATATATATATTATGCGTTTCCGTAAATTTACCAAATGCTTCGCGTTCTAGCCCTTATGACAACAGCGACGAATGAACGCTTCTTTTTAACTTTGTCTAAACGGTTTAGCTTCGCTCAATATACATCGCGATATAGAGGTCGATACGCACGAATTTTTGGAAAAGTTTTTTATGTACGTCACAGAATTAATTTTATTGAAAAATAGGTGACTGAATATCTCATTTTGACATAATAAAATGTTCTCTTACTGGAAAAAGGAATTTTTATTGACTTGAAGACCTAACATGAAGAATAAATATTTTGAATCCCAACCCTCAAAAGTTAACATGCTTCCACGAAAAGCTTATATGCTACACGAAAGAAAAGATTGAACGTCATGAATTTAGACACTTACGTGTAAATTTGTTTACGCCTCGTTATTTGCCCTTAAAAGCAAGGCGGGAATTGATTCGTATATAGAAAAGAGTTACGTGTATGCCTTTTGTATAACGTCATGTTTATTCAAAAACTCTACTCCTCAAAATTATGGTAAAAACAGCACAGACTAAATGTTAACTTACATAATACTTTCCCTATGGCCGGCGTATCTTAAGAACCATCTTAACTGAAGTAATGGATTAGTAATTTCTGCCCCTCCTAGAGCACAACATGCTTGAGCTCCTGATGTTGACCGCGAAAACAAACGTATTAGTGCACTTAAACTAAATATATGATGACAAAGCATTAAAAACGATTCCGTTTTATATACTAAACACCATAGTAAATCATGTATGAAGTATCCTGCACTCCCTGCTAAAAGAAGCCTTTGTACATTTGTACTAGGCTGATCTAAAACAGAAAAATTGTGATGTGAGAAATATGTAATTCAAGAATTAATCCCAGAATATTTATGTCATTTCAAGTTCCTGTCTAAAGAAGCCTATAATTTCCAAAATAATATATTCGTTTCCAAATCAGTCATAGATTGCGACAAATTGTATTGCAACCCGAGTAAATGCCCGACGACGTACCAAATAGAAGTTGTTAAAAGTTTTTCCTGATTGTTGAGATTTTTCAGAAGGTAGGCAATAACAAGACCTTGGCTCAGTTTTGATTACCTACACATACCTGAACAAATACGTTTCTCGGCGGCTGTATCTCGAAAACTAGGCGAGAACTACAAAATTTTTACTTTTTTCATCTTTTTTTAACCTATAGTTCTTTTTTTAGTTCTTCATGTATAGTATGGTGAAATCATACATTCAGGTTTGAGTTAAATCGTTACATCGAGGTCCGGAAAAATTATGATAACACGTAGGGGATGCCCTCAGAATACAACTTAGTTTCACCCCTCAGGGGAGGAGTAGGAACTTAAGTGAAGTGCTGTGGTGGTATACCCTACTTACTATTTGTCTCCGAACCAAAATTAACCTCTTTTTTACAATTCTACTACACTTTGTTGATGATTTTGTCGGTATATATTAAGGCACCTAAAAAATCTCAGACTCGTCATGCCAGAGCTGATTAGCTGATTTAATTAACATTAAGAATATTCTGAACTGTTGTTAAATTTATTTAAAAACAAGTGAAAAAAAAACAATTGACTGAGTTAATTGTTGAAATACCATGTATAGACAGTGTTGATGCGCAATCATTTGTTTTTTTGACGTCACGTAAATAACAAAAGATATTCACTTTTAAATAGACACACACACAACTGATATTCCTATATTAATACATACTATAAAATTTGCACCTAATTAACGCCCTCGTGGGTAAACAGTGATGTTTACAAAAAAAAGTTTCAAACAAAAGTTTTTTAGTTTTTTATAAGGAACATTTTTTACATTTAAACTTTTGTTCTATCTCTAACGGTTTACAAGATGGGTCCTACGGACCCAAGACCCAATTGACCTATGATGCTCATTTACGAACTTGACCTCACTTTTTAAGAGTACGCTGTAAAAATTTCAGCTCGATATCTTTTTTCGTTTTTGAGTTATCGTGTCCACAGACGGACGGACAACCGGAAATGGATTAATTAGGTGATTCTATGAACACCTATACCAAAATTTTTTTCGTAGCATCAATATTTTTAAGCGTTACAAACTTGGGACGAAACTTAATATACTATGTATATTTCATAGATACATGGTATAAAAAAAACTAACTTTTAATAAGCAAAGGGCAAGGATTTCCAAAACATTGTTGCATTCCAATTATTCCAGCAATTGCTCCATGGATGATAGATACAAGTCTACATGACCATTCTGGAGATTTGCTTGGTAAACAACTTCGTAAAATGCAGTATAATGTTTGCCATAAACTAATACTAAACAACACTAGTAATATATTAATTTTTAAACCAAATGGAATTACAATTGTTTCAACGATTTCAAGCATAATAATTTTAACTTGTTATTTTAAAAAAATATTATTTATTGATAATCCCACGCATATACCCACAAGATTTTCAAAATAACTCCATAATAACTAAAATTGATGTTTATGACCTATGTCATAAAATTATTGTCAATTTGACACTGTTGTTATGGGAAATTATTCCGGATATTGTACTCGTAAAATACAACTGTAAGGTAAAAAATCATTACCTAGAATGATTTTGGTCCAAAAATCAATCATTTTTAAAAATTTTATACATAAAGTTTCTGAGATGTCACCTAAAATGTTTAACTCTAGGCAATATCGCGGAACAGTTTTTGAAAATTGTCTATCCATCGCAAGAAACTAGATTTTTCAAGTAAGTAAAGGTTATATTGCCACATAATTTTCTGGCCCCTTGTTTGCCCTACGATATATTAACATAATTAAGTAAACATTGTGTAATGAAATGTTAATGGCGTATGAGTTTTTACAGTTTGTAGATGTGGATCAGGCATTCGTGAGTAGGTATTTCTACAAGTAGAAACAATTCTCTTCGTAATTTTTTCGTAGTTATATTTTGATGGACGTTTTCATACGTTATTAAAATCTTCAACTAAAATATTTTGACATTGATTTTTGTTATTAATTTATATAAAAAATGGGTTCAACTAGTAAAAAAAGTAAAAATAAAGATAAAGAAGTTAAAGAATCTAGGAAACGGCATCGTAGCACATCTGTTGAAATTGTACGAGAGAAAGAAAAGCGTAGACATCATCATCATAGCCATCACAAAAAACATCACCACTCAAAGGAAAAGAAACATAAGTCAAGACATTCGTACGATAGCGAAGGTAAATACCTTTTTTGCCATTCTTTTAAAATGATTTAAAACTATAAATCTTTTGGTCAGGGGAGACTTCACGATAAGTTATATCGATTACTATCTGGTTATCTACAGGATGTACCAAATATTTATAGTTTTAAATCATTTCTGATTAACTGCCAGTTTAATTATTATAAATTGTTAAACGTAAATAAACTGGCAGTTTTGTTTAAGACTGTTATGATTGGCTGGTTTTTTGATTGTTTTCAGAGGCTTCAGTAATGAGCCATAAAAAAGAAGATGGATTGATGCTGTTGATATAGGTAAATGCAGACTGTTTTTCTTTGTTCGATCAGCCTTCCATCTGTCATTTTCAGACATTGCCAGAAGATGAAACAATTTGTTAAATTTAAATTTTGTGCCTTATATATTTCTGTGTTTAAAAGAGCGGTATAATTTCTGCGATAAAAAATGTGTATAGATCAGTGACGGATTTAGGCTTGCTGCCGCCTTAGGCCCCGTTCGATGCGTGCGGAGCCCTTTTTGATAGAATGAATTTCGTTAATTTTGATCCAGTTTTTTTTTTTTTAAAGTAACTTAATTTATTGAAATATAATTTTTTAAATATTACTATTAAACAAGACAGATAAATGTATATATATATATATATATATATAAAAACTTTAGACAGATAAATAATTCATATTTCTTTTAATATTAATCAATTTGAAAATTTCTTTTTCCTGGCTTTGGTCCGTGCAAAAACGTCAATTATGTCGTCTTAATTAATTTCTTGGACTAGTTAATTTCTTGCACTTGGCCCATACTTGCGCATCAATAGGTTTTTTCCCTTTTAAGGGTAGAAAAAGATCTTTCTCCTGAACAATTTGTAGCCGGAATACTCAAAAAAATACGGAGAGCAATCTACTTGTACAAAAAAACTGTACAACTTAGCCAAAGGAGTATAGTTCATTAAAATAAGTTCAAAAATTAGCGTCACTGTGGCAACAAGTGAAATTTAAAAATAACCTGCCATAACGCCCCCCTCCTTCATTTTATAAACAAGTTTAAAAACAAACGAAATGCAGCTTAAATTATTAAATGTATATTAATATATAAGGTTGAAAATATTTGAAATTCGCGCCAAAACACTAATTTAAGTCTCTATGTATACATCGTAGCTCGAGTAGCTTTAATTATATTCAAAGGCTACATTTACATGGAATCTCTTAAGGTATTTCTAACGACATGCGACAAAAAGTAACTTTGCACGAGCAATTCCTAAGAAGTAGCTAATTCCTAAAATATTGTAGAAGCATTGATCTTCTCTGTTAACTGTTACAAATTTTCAAAGTTTTCGATATTTAACACAGAATTTATGCTATTTAGAAAAAAATTACGAAAATTTTGACATGTTTTTCCTAAAGAAAATAACTTTGCAAGCAAAGCTAGATATATGTAAATAAACAAATTAGGGATACTTTACGCCTAAATAGGATGTAATTAAACGTTTAGTTTACGAAAAATAAAAACAATAAAAAAGATACGTTTTTGACGAATATTTAATCTAATACCACTGTATTTACATAAAATTTTACATTTTTCTTTGATATTGAATGGAATAAACTTTATAAATTTCAATTTTTCCTTCAGATAGTTTTGGCAGATTCGTACTTTCAAATTTAAATTCAATTTAATGAGTTATTCCGCGCGTTTTACGTTTTTATGACTGAACGCAATCACTAATGAGAGCCTTCTCCCCTATCTTATACTTTTTGATCTAATCGAAAAGTAAAATTGTTCAAGCGACAACGTTGTTCAATTTATCTTTGTGCTGTGAGCTATACTGTGTGTACAAATGATCAATATGCTAGGGTGTGCGTTGTAGCGTTTACAGATTTACTGCACTAATACTACTACTATTTAGAGTACTATATTTTTTCTTTTTCTAAGGTGTCTTGTAAAGTCTAACCGAGTTGTTTTGCCTTCTTTTGAAGCAGTAGAAGATCGCAGTACAGAACGATCATTTCGAATTTCGTTATCAGTAATCCGCTGTATCTCTGAAAATAATTCGAATTATGAAAAATTCGTTCAAGGACAAATTCTTAAGGGTCTAACCTTTAAAAATATCTATTAAAAAATCGATTTCTTCAAATTTCTGGACCAGAATACTGCCTTAAATATTCGTAATATCGAATATTTTTTCAAGGTCCTTGTCAACTTCTAAGAAATTTAATAATCTTTGTTGCTAGACAACAATTTTAAATTCACCCCCAAAATTAAAATTCATTTTAAAATTATTAATTTATTTACAGATTCAGATGTTGTCTTAGCGCCATCACCTCCACAAATTACAAGATCAGAATCTCCACCACCCCCTCCAACGATTACCATCAAAGTCGACAGCAGTCCAGAACCATCGCCAGAACGTGAAAGACATGAAGATCGTAGTGGTGGCGGAGCCGGAGCAGAATCACTATCTATCGAAGAAACAAATCGATTGCGTGCAAAATTAGGTTTAAAACCATTACAAGTTGATACAACCACTGAAAATAAAGATGGGCGATTAAAAGATGATTTGGGTGAATTTTACCATAAACCCGCTACAAATATTGCACAAAAAACGCACCAAGAAAAGATACGGAGTAAATTATCTGAACGTAAAGATCGTCGAAAGTATGAGGAAAAATTGGCTAAAACAAAAACACTTGGTGAATCGGATAGTGATGACGATCCAACCGCTTGGGTTGAAAAGAATCGTCAAATTCAACGGGAAAAAGATCAGGCTGCCAAACGTGCTAAAGTTTTGGAGGAATTGGATGAAGAATTAGGTTAGTATCTGATTTTTAGTGTTATTAAGAAATACTGGGCAATTTCCATTTTAAAAATTAAAACTACCGCGTTTACTTTTCCATAAAAATCTATTCTAATCAAATTATTTAGTCTTTTAAAATATCTCTGCCAGTATCTTAATAAACTATATTATTGTAAAATTTCATTAAAAACCATTAAGTAGTTTTCGAAATCGTCCAGCAAAGTGGACGGGTATCTGCTCTCTTTATAAATTATAGCCTTTGTGTTATTCTGTTGAATGACTTATATATTTTTGTAAAGTTTCATTCAAATTTATTCAGTAGTTTTTGCGTGAAAGCGCAGAATAAAAACAAACGAACTCACTTTTGTATTTATAATATTTAGAGATGAACTAAAAGGTACAAAATAATCAATCAATTTCTTGTGGATCCTCACTTTTCTCAATGAATATCTACTGTTGTGATGATAGATAATCCTATAAATCGAGTCGAAAATCTGTTTTGCGGTAATGATGTATTAGAATTTCCCATAAAGTTCTAGAATTTGCTGGAATGTTCCAGAATATTCTTAAATGATGCAATTGGTTACGTATGATCTGGAATGTTTTAGAATTATCGGAATTATTCAAGAATGATCCAAAATATTCTAGAATATTAAAAATTTTAGATAATATTCTTCTCTTTTCTTATTCTACAGGTCTAGGGCAGTTAGTTGAAGCTGCCACCAGAGAACAACGTAACAAAGCATACTCACAAAAAAGTTTAAAAGGATTACGGGTTGAACATGATGTCGAATCATTTCAAGAAGGCTCCACAACAATTTTAACACTTAAGGATAAAGCTATCTTAGAAGATGATGAAGATGTTTTAGTCAACGTCAACCTAATCGATAATGAACATTATAAAAAGAATATCGAACGTAAAAAACAAAAATTGGATTATAATCCATACGATAATGAAGAACTGGACGATTTTGGAATGTTGAAACGAAAAGATGTTCTATCAAAATATGATGAAGAAATTGGGGGCGAACAGAAGAAAAGTTTTACAATTGGTAACGATAATTCTGTGGAACGTCGACATGAAGCATTAATGTCAATTAAAGCAAAACTAGCAAATAAACGTGTTGAAACATTGGCTTTACCCGAATTAAAAATTGCATCGGATTATTATTCCGAGGCAGAATTAACGAAATTTAAGAAGCCAAAGAAAAAAGTACGTAAAATACGGCAGAAGGGTAAAATGTTGAAGGTTGACGAGCTTGAGGCACAAATGAATGCGACTGAAGGTAGTGCAAATGATTATTTAAAGGATTTAGGATCGAGACGAAAACGGGATAATGATAATTATCTGGATATCGACGATGTTCCAAGTAAGTTCAATTTAGCTATTTGTTATTAGTCTAATAGCCTAAGAGGAACATGCAACTATTATTCGCGAAAAGGTGCGTGATTCAAGGTTACTAAAATAAATGCCAGAACATCGACATGACTGATATTTTGACAAAATATTAAAAATAGTTTGTCAAAACATCAGCCACGAATCCGGGGACGCCTGCGATCTAAGCTACCCCCAAGTGGAGGGGTTAATCGGATAAAAACAACGACCTAATACGAGGCTGATGTTTTTACATTATGTTCAGAGCAGAATATTGACGTTAATTTTGAACATCAGCCAGGAATACGGGAAAAATTAGGCACTTTTAACATTCTAACAAAATTTCAGCCACGTACAAGTGCAAAAAAAAAGAATAATTTCTTCCGCACTAAGCTTTAAGGAAAAACTTTGAAAATTTTTGCCACCAAGGATAATAGAAAAATGTTTGCTCTATAATATATCGAAATATTTTATTTTAGGTGTGAATATAAAACCAGAAAATGTAAAAATTGAACCAGAAGATAACGAATTAGAATTGGCATTACATAAAGCTCGTATGTTAAAACTCAAAGAACCGAAGAATCCAACTAATATAATTGAACAAGTGAAATTGGAACCCGCAGAACAGGAAATGAATAGCGAAGATACTGGTAACATAGTTCTTAATTCAACAGCTGAATTTTGTAGGACACTTGGTGACATACCCACATATGGTCGTGCTGGAAATCGTGATGAAGAGGAAGATTTACTTGTAAGTTGTCTGTAATCCTTTTGTTTAGATATAATAACAAGAAGAACATTTCCCCAAATTCTGGATACTGTAGATTAATTTAGTATTTACAAGTTATTTGAACAAATACTCTATTGTTTATAGGATTTTGAACGGGAATTAAAATATTCAGCGAATGAACCAATGGATACAGCAAATGGTATGAGTGGTTCATGGGTAGCCGTTGATACTGACGGTCAAGGAACATCCTCAGCTCGTGTCAGTGAAATTATAAATCAGGAAGCACCTATTTTAGATGAAGAACCAGATGTAGGATCGGGAGTTGCTGCAGCGTTACAACTTGCAATGAGTAAAGGCTATCTGGATAAAGAAGATTCGAATAGGCCATCAACATCACGTTTTGCTCATCTTCAAGCTAAAAACTATTCAATCGAAGATAAAACTCATGGGTAAGCTTTATCACAATTTAACTGTTTATTTTCTACTTCATGTGATTCGAAAAGGTCTCAATAAGTAAATCAGAATCTCAGATTTTGGATGCATAAATTTTAATCATAATTTCGTACTTTTAAAAACCGATTTATCTTGTGTTACAATTTACGCCATAACCATAGTTTGTGTACTTAATAAAGTGTTTTCTTTGTTTTTGCCATCTCGAAATCTACAAATTAAGAACCAATTGAGTTTTCTGTATGCTAACTAAATTATTCTTATCGAACTAACAATAGGGAATATTCATGAAATTTAAATTTGGTTCAAATATTTTTCTTCCGTAACTTTAATGACTGGACATTTCAACTAAACCATTATTTTAGTAATTAATTTCTTTTAATTACTTAAAATTAATTAATAAAAGTACAAATTCAGTGAGGGCATTTAAAAATTTCTAAAACGGAAATTCAAATTTTTATACGGACTTGACATCATAGTACGGGCTTGTCAAATTGGTTGACATACTGATATTAATTACTTACATTTTACATGGTATTTCATTAAATTATACTATTCTACGGCTTTTTATTAGAAAACTTAATAAAAACGATTGTAAATTCTGTGATAATCGTTATAACGGTGTAAACAATGAATTAAAAAATACATGAATATTCCCTATTAATATTCAGCAATTTTTGAACAAGAAATTATTTGATCTTACAGAGATGACGATAAATTTGGACGTCGTGATAGATATTCTGGACCAACAATGGACTTCAAAGAAAAAGATACGTATAAACCGAACGTTAAATTGGATTATATTGATGATGAAGGTCGTGTTTTAAATGCAAAAGAGGCATTCAGATATTTATCACATAAATTTCATGGTAAAGGTCCTGGTAAAAATAAAATTGAGAAACGTATCAAGAAAAATGAACAGGAAGGTTTAATGAAAAAGATGAGTTCAACAGACACACCATTAGGCACTTTAAATATGTTACAAGCAAAGCAAAAGGAGACACAATCAGCGTATATTGTATTGTCTGGAAGTAAACATACTCATTCGTAAGTATTAATTGTTGTCAGACTGATTTTGAATACCAGGCCATTTTGACGTTAAAGAGAATGAAGCGAGGGACTCGGTAGCACGAGAGGGATCATCTTAAACGCTCCTTTCATCTGAGTCTGCCATTATCACAGCAATATGCTCCGTAATTTAACGAATCAAGGAATGGTTACGACAAGTCCATTTTGATTACAGGGTTTTCGCGCAAAGCATGCGACAAGATAAACTGTGTATAACTAGAGCTAGACCACGCGATTGTGTTAACCTGAAACACACTAGAGCACAGTTGAGAAGGGTGATGAGACTCTTGACGAGACACTAGGGATTGAACTACCCCCTTTATAATATGATGATCTCTGTTGCTTCAACTTGTAGGGCTTATATCGAGGACTTCGAAACCTCCATACATGTTATTTTCATCTGCAGAAACCTGCAGGGTGTCAGGTTTAGAATGTTTGAGTTTGAAAACTTGAATCTACCAACTCTGGGAGAAATCTCGGTGAAGTAGCTGTGGATTTCTGCGTGGCGCCTGGTCTCTCTTATCCGGAGACGCCTCGATTTCGGGTGGGAGATTATTCTCAAGGAGGGCACGAAAGACACCTTTATTTACGTGCTAACGACCCCTGTTATTATTATCAATTGTTTATTGTATTTAGAAGATCGATTCACAGAGAAAGTTGCGAGATAAAAACAATAATAATTGAATAAAAGATGTGTCCTCTCCTGTGGGATTCTTTTGAAATCTTTATGAAATAAAAGGAATGTCTAGTCCTTTGGAACTTTATTGAAGTCAGTGTGGAATAAAAAGTTTCTAGTCCCGTGGGACTATATTGAAGTCAGTACCAATGCAGAATCTTTCAAATTTTCTGGCGATTATCTCCATTATAATGATTTTAGAATTTTTCATCAAAATATTCTGTATTTAATTCTCTCTAGCCAGTGTTCCGAAATTAATTAAGATTTTCAGTTATACCAGAGTTAATCATTATGGCTGCTTGTATAATTGAAACGGGCTCCCGAATGTACACGTTACTCTCAAGTATAGAGAAAGAAAATTGTATCACTTTACAAATTCTCTTCCATTTCGGTTTGATAGTTTCCTCTAGAATATGGAGCTTGCTATAACCTCTTAATCTGAAGTTGAAATTCGCACTTCTATTGTACCAATAAATTAAAATTAATAATTTTTTTTTGTTTCAGAACGAATCTTACAAAAATGAAACGTTAAATTTATAAACAATTATACTTGGAAAACATAATTATTATGAACATTATAACATAAATAAATATATTATAAATAAATTAAGATACAAAAAGTCGTTGAACATCGGAACAGATCGGAAAAAGGTCCGAACAACCCTAATCTCTAACAATCATTCCCTACTCCAAAATACTGAGCCTGACCTCTACTGATTTAAATATAAAATGACAAGAAGGTTGTAAACATTATCTTAGAACATATAATTAAATGACAAAAAAGGAATAGACCTTTTTCACATTTTTTTTTTCTTTTTTTTTAAATGAAAGTAAATGTTTTGATAAATGGGCTAATTTTTTCCCCGATTTTTTTGAAGCCATTTAACCGAGAAAACAGACAATGAAAATCATTAAAATTCAAATTGGCGAAAACGATCCGAAAACTCGCGAAACTAAAGTTGATATATTAATAGGACTGTTGACACTGTTTTATTACAGATCACGTGTGCGGTGGAGCAAAAAAAAAAATCGTTTTAAAATATTTCAAATATTGTGACTTTTTAAAAATTTTTTTCATTGTGTTTTTATTGTTAAAAATGCGTAATTTTTGAGTTACAGGCTCTACTTGACCTATATTTTCATTGAAAATTATCAAAAAGCATTTCTGTTTTTCATGAAAAAGGTCTATTTCTACTAATTGATTTAAGTGTATTAGTATTTTCATGCTGACGCCTGACGTTGAGTTTGAGCGTCAAATTAGGTCACGTTCAACGTCATATGTATGCCAATGTACATAATAAAACACATAAGTGTTACCTAGAAATTCTAAATAAGCAAATGTTTTAAAGTAAATCAATTTTAAAATACCAGAAATTTTATTTAAAAATAATTTTTTTATAAAATTTTCATTTTCATCCAGAGATTTCACACCGGAGAAAAACCTTTTGCATGTAAATCTTGTGATAAATTATTTACTAAAACAACTCATTTAAATATACACAAACTAATTCACAGTTTAGAAAAACCTTCATCATGTGAGTATTGTGGTAAATTATTTGCTTTGAAAAGCAATTTAACTCTATACTTACGAATTCACACCGGAGAAAAACTTTTTTCATATGAAAAATGTAATAAAACATTTACAAAAATTCACAAAAACTAATTCATACTAGAGAAAAACCTTTTTCATGTGAAGATTGTGATAAATCATTTACTCAGAAAGTCAATTCGATACAAACGAATTCACAAGAGGGAGAAACGTTTTGCATGTGAAATTTATGATAAAACATTTGGCTGTAAAAGCCATTTAAAAAAACACAAACGAATTCACACTGAAGAAAAAACTTTTCCATGTGAAGACAAGCGAATTTTAATTTACGTAATACTGTATATTAAAACGATCATAAATAAACTTGATTTACCCACTCCAACCTATTTATTTGATTGGGAACATTGCAATAACATATCTGTGAAGTGTTCTGAAAAATTATGGAAAATGTTTGTTCAGTCACTAGTTGTTAGACTAAGCTAATAAAGTCATACAACAACAGCAATTTCCAGCCTAGTCAAGGGCACCTGAGCTAACTAGCAGATTGTTACTGTGTGCAATGTGTCAAAATAAGATACAGAGTACTTTTTCGTCCTGTAAGACCGAATAAAACGAGCATCAAAAGACCTCTGGGAGTTCCATCTACGAACTGTAAACTGCTTCTCAATGAGGGTTTCTTAAAAAAGGCTAATCTTAGATGGAAGGAGGAACGCATTTGTTGTACTACAAGGCAGATATGGTCTTTAGGAGTTTCGAAGATTTTCATATCCTTTCAAAGAGCCTCTATAAGCAAAATCTGCGAATATTACAAGACACTGGCTAGGCAACAACTACGTTGAACGACCGATCTTACCAGTGTACTACGATTATTGCAGGAGCTGTGGGGGGGGGAGGAAACGGTGTCTCATCTTCCCTGTCACTGTCTAGCTCTTGCCATGAGGAGATGAACTCACTCTGACGACTTCTCAGACCTGAAATTCGTTGACGTCAAAACACTGCTGATGTGTTATAAAACTGCTTCACAACGGATCCTATCGTCTAAGTGAGTATCACGCTAGAACAGCTACTCTAACCTAAGAGCGAATAAATAGTAATTACATATTTTATTTTACATAATACTGTATATTAATACGATCATAAAAAAGCTATAAATCTTGTTCGTAAATATTAATTATTATAAACGTTCAACCGCAATAGCAATACCCATTCCACCGCCAATACACAACGATGCTACACCTTTCTTAGCATTTCGCTGTTCTAACGCATATAATAACGTAACTAATACTCTGTTGCCGGAAGCGCCGATTGGATGACCTAATGAAATTGCACCACCATTAACATTAATTTTTTCTGGCGATACACCCAATTCTCTTTGTACTGCTATTGCTTGTGCTGCGAATGCTTCATTTAATTCGTACAAATCAACATCATCTTTCGACCAATTTGCCTTTTTCAACTGAAAATAAAAATGGTTTCATTATAATTTGTAGTAGAATTTTGACATGAATAGGAATCAATCTGATAAATTTTATTACTTATCATAATAATAATACATAAGAGGAGTATAACAAATGGATTCCTAGCACCTAGACCAAAGGGTTCTCTGTGCCCTTCTTGAGAACAAACTATCAGTAGAAGGCGAGACGTCTCAAGATAAGAGCTGCTATTTTAAGTAGATAAAGCTGTAGGATTTTGTCGAGGCCAAACGATACACACAAAGCTACCAGATTTTCCGCCAGGAATTCTCCACACGCCACGCGATAAATCCACAACATCTACATGGGGATTTCTCCATGGGAGAAATGATAAATCAAGGTTTCGGATCCAAAAATTCTAAACCTGACGCCCTGTAGGTTTCTGCAAGTGCAAACAACATGTATGGATTTTTCATCGTCCTCTGTAAAGGCCCTACAAGTGGGGTCATCAGAGATCCCCATGTTATGAAGGTGGTAGTTCAATCGACAGTTTAGAATGTTTGGGTCCGAAACCTTGGATTCACGGCAGAAATCCCAGCCATGAAGCTGTGGTGTCTGGCCTCAACAGTATGAAACCGCTTCATTTGCTTAAAATATAATCTGTTACCCGGAGACGCGCGCCTTCGAATCAAGGAGGGCGCAGGAGGACCACTTGGTCTAGGTGCTAAGGACCCATTTGCGGTACGCCATACTTATGTATTATTATTATTATTATTATCCCTAGTTATCCCTTAAAACATGGATTTACGTAAGTATGTTCCTATAATAAATACTAACCACTAAGTTGACAGCAGTAATTGGTCCTAAGCCCATGACTAATGGTTCTATACCAGTTTGGGCTACAGCAACAATTCTTGCTAATGGTTTGATATTTCGCCTTTCTGCTTCTTGTAATGACATAAGGCACACAGCTGACGCTCCATCATTAATTCCAGACGCATTGCCAGGTGTTACAGTTCCATCCTAAATTTTTTAAATAAATTTCATCATAATTATTTGTACAGGGTGCAGAAAAAAAGATGCACTCTTCATATATTTTTGAATTTATATAGCTAGTGCCCCTTTTTATGCACAAAACGTTTATGCTACTTACCGTTTTAAAAATTGGTTTAAGTTTTGCTAAACCTTCTAATGTTGTGTCAGGTTTTGGGAATTCATCATTTGTAACGATTATTTTATTTTTCTTATCTGGAACTTCAACAGGCACGATTTCTTTCGAAAATAATTTTTTTTCATATGATAATTTTGTTCTTCGTTGTGATTCTACTGCCAACTCATCTTGATCTGCTCTGGATATGTTATATTTTTTAGCCACTTCCTCAGCTTAAACATAAAATATCACATTTCACAACCGAAATTCAACAATTGATCAATCACTAAAGAAGGAAATGAGCATCTTATTTGGAGTCATGGATAAGTATCAGGCTCGTTCACAGGAATCATACAAGGGGGAGGAGTGGTATTCAAACTTTTGTTCATGGTTTACGGTCAATCAATAAAAACAAGAATCTCTATTTTTTCGAATAAGAGAACATTTTAGTAGGTAAAAATGTTAACTATTTTTTAATAAGTTAATTCTGCGTGACACAGAAAAAACTTTTCCAAAACTCTGTATAAACCAAATAAATTTAAACTAAAAATATAGTTCTGTAAATGAAGCCATTTATGAAATGCATTTTCCACTAACTAGCTAGATAGCTGTTCGCTCAACTTTTGAAAAATAGTCTTCAATTTTGCACGATGATTTCCGTGAAATCTGGGTCGACAAAGTCTCCCTTGGATGATTCCTTGCGCACAATCCTGCTCCCAAACGGTCACGCATTTCAAAAATTTTCTAATGAATAAATGTTTTATTAATTAATTAAAATGTTAGAGGAGCAGCCTTTTAATATACAGTTTATAAAAATTTACTAAGGATATGTTATTTAAGGCACCTAGATACAATTGTCCCGATTGCACCCTCAAAAAAAAAAAAAATAAATAAATAAATAGATTACCAGTAACACCCATGTGTACACCATGAAACGCATCCGTAAGTCCATCTTCTAATAAACTATCCGTTAAAGTTCCTTGCCCTAATTTAATACCAGTCCGTAATAATATCGTATGTTGACTCATAGTCATAGATTCTTGCCCAACACTTACTATAATGTTTCCCTCACCACTTTTGATTGCTTGATATCCAAGTATAACAGATCTAAAAATGGAAAAAGAAAATTTATTCAGTGGCGGATTAAGGCTTATAGGCCCGTGAGACCTGGGCCTGGGTCGAAAAAATTTAAGGAATGCCGAAAAGTTTAGGTTAAATTGTTGATGTTGATTTTAAAATTTGTATATGACTTCAGGGTCGTCCTTACCCAAGGGTGCAAGCTTTCTTTCACAAGCCGGTAGGTTAAGGTTGCTCTGTAGTTTGTTACAAAAAAGGCTCCTTGCAATGCCTTGGGTCTAGAGCGCTATCATAATCAAACCCGGCACTGAATTCAATACATTTTTTTTCTAAACATGAACTTTGCTCTTTAAATAATAAACCTTGAAGATGATTCTTATGTAAATTAGTTTATATTTTTGAATTTTTATTTAAATAAATAGGTATATATATGCCGTATGCTCGAGTCGCATTAAAAAACCTTTTCTTTATGTAATTGCTAAATAATAAATAAAAAGTTTTGTTTATGCCTTAATGGCACCAGGAAATTTTCAAATCAGGAACGACTACTTCATGCCACATGTGTTGATGCCACAATCGTTTGTTTTTTTATGTCAAATAAGTAAAAGATATCCACTCTTAGATAGCCACTTACACACAACTGATATTTCTACAATACATACTATATTTTTGTATTTCGCGGGTAAACAGTGATGTTCACGAGAAATGTTTCAAACAAAAGTTGAATTTCATTCTCATTTACGACCTCATCCTCACTTTTCCGTCCTAAGCACGCTATAAAAATTTCAGCTTGATATCTCTTTTCTAAGCGTTACAAGCTTATTTTTAAGCAAGAAAAAACTTAGTATACCTTGATATATTTCATATATACATGGTATAAAAATCATGGTGTCGAAACTTTGAAATTTATGTGTCGCAATTTTTCAACTAATCAGCTGGGCTTGGGTTATAATATTTTTAATCTAAAGTTGGCTGTAGAAAATTTAAATAAGAGGATTCCGCGTGTGCTTGAATGTGCAAAAAAAAGACGATCTTAAAATTAACATATATCGGTTAGTTTTGAAATTTGCCAAAAAATTTTTAAGATTTTTTTTCAAAGCTTTCAACATAATAATTTTAAATGAATGTAATGAATGTTAATTTTTTATAAATAGCTTTTTTGGTGCGGCTCATGCATACGGAGGCTAATTATATTATCCATATACATACTTCAAACCTGATCCGCATAACATATTAACACAATACGCAGGAGTTTCAATTGGAAAACCGGCTTTTAATACTGCCTGACGTGCTGTGTTTTGACCTTGACCAGCAGTAAGTGTCTATAAAAACCAAAAATAAAACTTTTAATTGTCAAAGTAAACAATTTGGTTTTTATCTTACGAGATAAAATAATTAATTTGAAGATTAAAAAAATTTATTTGTTATCAACTTGATAGTCAAGTAATTAAGATAGAGAAGATAAATAAGATACAGTGTGAAAATACTCATGAAAAGTCATATTTCCTCCTGGAAACAAAGGACTCCGCTTATATAATATTAAGATAGGAAATGGCTTTCTGTGAAACTTTTTTCTAAACTCACCCTAAAATGTTCTTTGGTTTATTCTGATCAAAAACTATAAAGTCCACAAAAATTTTAATAAGTTTTTTTCGAGCTACCTGATTAAAGCTACGAATATATTAGTAGTGTTAGTATATGACTAGAAAAATGGCTTTCTGTGAAATTTTTTCAAACCATCCCCAAAATGTCCTTTATCGTTATGATCAAAAACTTTATGGCTATATATAACTATATAATGTAAGTGTAGCTTTAATTGCCCATAGTTCGAAAAATACCCGTTAACAATTTTTGTGGACGTGAAAGCTTTTGATCAGAACGATCTGAAGAACATTTTTGGGCGATTTGAAAAAGTTTCACAGAAACCCATTTTCCAAGTCATATACTAAAACTATAATATATTCGTAGCTATGGTCACCCGTAACTCGAAATATATTCGTTAAAAATTTTTGTGGCCATGAGAGCTTTTGAATGATCCAAAGAACATTTTAGGGTGAGTTAGAAAAAGTTTCTATTTTGCGGGGTCCTTTTTTTAAACGGCGCTGACATGGCACTAATACGTATAAAAGGTCTGTAGAAGTTGATAATAAATAAGATAACAGGAAAAATACTTAAGAATTGTATAAAGCGAAGCCTTACAGGCCTTCAAGGAAGATAAATATTAAAAATTAAGTAACACGCAATTTATAAAGTAAATATAACAATATTTAGGAGAGGGGATGAAAGTATACCAATATGTGCAACAATAAACAAATACTTACTTGTCCAACAATAACTTCCGAAACATCTTGAGCAGGAACACCAGCCCTATTAATTACTTCCTTAATTACTACCGCACCTAATTCATGAGCACGTACACCAGAAAATGCTCCTCCAAAATTTCCTACACACAAAGTACAAAAAAATTAAAATAAAAAACTGCGGGAAAATAATTTTTAAATTTCAAAAAAAAGGATAGCAAAAATTTACCAATAGGTGTCCTGCATGCGGAAACTATTACAACATCAGTCATGGTAATTTTTTAATAATCGGAAGACGTTTTTTCTAACAATTACGAAGATGTTACTTCTGATATGTGTGCTAGTAAACTCAATAGGAATTCTGTGAAAGTGTTTAAATATATTCAAGAAGTGAAATCTATACGTCACTCATATTTATATTTTAATACTAAATTAATTTTATCACGTTTCAAATAGTGTAGGTAAAATATAGGTGTTATTATTCTATGTTGGTATTATAAAAATAGTTTTTTTTTTCTTTTTATATGTTGGCACAATTAATTGTGTCTAAAAAAAATTTGTACAATGTCATTATTTCCATGAAATTTAATTGAATAATAAAAATTTTTTAATCAATTTAATGCATTGTTTTAATTAGTTAAGGGGTTTAACCAACTTATCAATTTTAATTTTTAGAGGTTTAATTGGTGAAAATTGAAATCCAGTAGTTTTCTAAACCATAAATTTAAAAATTGCCAACTTTCCAATCGAAATCGAAACAACTGTTAATTGAAAAAATGAATTGAAACTTTTATATTTTATAATATTCAATGCCTATAACAGTCTCATTCAAAATATTTCATCCATTGAAAAATTTAAAGTTCGAACCCGTAGAAAAAAATAGCGCTACAAAACATGACAATAACCTTATATGTAGTCCAGTCACTTTAGCTTTAAAATCCTTTTTTTTTTTTTTAGGCAAAACGAAATAAATTTTTTTGTAAACGTGTTAAGTTTAGCCATGTATGAGGAAGTTCTAAGTTGGTTTACCTTATTCGGCTTAAAAATCAACTTTTTACAGTTTTGGTGAAAATTTCCCTGGGTAGCTTTGAGTTGGAAACAAGGTGCCTGAAAAAGAAATACTTACAAATGTGTCACTTTTCGACATTTTGGAAAGAGATGTGAGTCACTTTACCAAAAAGAACTAGAATTTCCTAGATAAACTTAATGATTTTTACGCATCAATATTTCAAAAAAGTCGAAGGAAAATGGATTCCTTCGGTGTAAAATAATTACTCACTTAAATCATTAACCTGAATTTATTTGTTTGTTTTAGAGTCTATAATCCTTAAATATTTGATTTTCAAGTTAATTTAAACTAACTAAAAAAATAACATTTATTCGAATAAATGAATAGGTGGAACTCCTTAATAAAATTTCCACTCATTGTTAAATCGATAACAACACAAAATATTTTTGTTTGAATTTTAAATAATCTACAAATTTTATAACATAAACATAATTTCTGTGACATTTAGGGTTGCCACGTCAAAGTTCCGGGAAATCATAAGAGGTTGATATCGGGAGTCAGGAGAGACTACACATATTCGGGAGTCTCCCGATCAAATCGGGAAAGGAGGCAGCCCTAAAATGCCATGGGCTCCGGGAAAAGTCACATTTCAGTTAAAAAGTAGACAAAACACGCATAAAACCGATGAGTATAAACTCAGCAAATACGTATTCAGAAAAGTTTTTTAGGGGCCAGTATATCGTATACAGGGTGGACCATTTTAATCTATTATGTCTAATACATAGCTCGTTTTGTAGTTAACCAATCGAAAAATAACTTAAACAAAAGTTGCAACGTTTGATGAGAGGGACATCATGTTCTGTAAGAGATAGAATAATACTTTTAATTAGGAAGTTGAGTAGATTTACCTGGACTAAAACGATATTAAATGACGGTTTTGGAAATGGAAACCAGTCAGAAGCCATATTAGTTGTAGACATTGCCGTCTATGACGCTACAGTACAAAAATATGACTTCCTTTTACTTTACCGTTACCGAACCTCAGAGTGTGATCGTTGAAATTGAAGCTGAGCCCTTTATTTTTTAGTTTGTTTTGCATTTGTTGTCTAGCCCTAAGCATACATTAGAATTTAAATAAAATTATTTTATTTAAATAAAATAAAAAATATAAATTCTAAATAATATTATTGGATAAAATTCTGATTAAATGTAAAACATTAACAGCGAACAAATAAAAACCATAATAAAAGATAACTTCGTTGTATTTGCAGAATTAGTGCCAATACCTTTTACGTAGATTATACCTTCAGTACCAATATCACCCCCAAATCCGTTACCAAAAATAGGTTCTTTTCCTGTACCATTGTTGCACAGAGATTTTGTACATGCTCTATAATAAGTCTTATAAACTTCATCTGTTACATCTTTATTTAAAAAGACTGGAGTGTCTTCACATCCTCGAGAAAATGTAGCCAATCCGGGAGGATCCTTAAAAAAATTTAATAAATTACCTTGAAATTTAAATTGTTTAGTTTCATTTGTACTTACAATAAGTTCTTGTCGAAATGTGATGCAATATTTTTTGTTGCATTTAATAATAGCCGATTCGGAAGCTGCACCAGGGTTTTTTAAGCAAATTTGATCATCCGAAGAACCACTTTGTGTACACGAATAACATTTTAAACCTAAAACAATATATTTTGTAAATATTCAAAAATTTTATTGAATTCAAATATTAGAAACCTGTTGAGTAGCTAATAAAACACAATAGAAGAAGAAATTGAAATTCCATTTTCTAGATGCATTTAATCATTTGCGAGTAATTCATATTTCAAGCATTGTTATATTTCTTATCTAATTTTTAGATAAATTTTTTGATTAATATTGTTTGTATCGCGTAATTAATTTTTTAAAATTCCCTCTGTTTAAGGTAATCGGTCTAAATGATGGACACTTCCCAATAAGCCATTGACATTATAGTAACCAATAACTCACGCGTTGGCTCTACGTACTGGTTTTGTATCGACCATTCATTCAGTTTTTGGAAAACTTGAAAGATTTTTTTCATATTCTATAAGTTTTTGCCCAAATTATGGTAGAAATTCAATAAATGATCTAATTGTCTTTGGCTTCTTATTTTTTTAAAACTCCACTTTTGGGTTTTTTTTTCTATTCATATTTCACGATTTTCGAGGACCAACAAAAAATACTTCAAAACTAATCTCTTATAAGGTCATTTTCCAGTTTGGCGAGGGTAAAAAACACTAATTGTTTGAAAAATTTTTTTGTAAATTTTATAGATTCGCCATAACTAAAGCTCAAAGTAAGCCAATACATTTAATATACGCATTTATTGTTATCTTTATGGAAGTCTTTAGTGTAATTTAATAATTTTAACAATTATAATCAGCCATACGTAATGTTTTCTAAACATTCAACTTCGTTAACTTATTGTCGTTTTTATTATGTTCATGTATTTGGAACAGTTACCCTTCAGTTGGCGGTGTTGTGAGAGTCGAGCTAATTCTTTGACTCGTGTACTATTCGTATGTTTCCGGTTTAGTTATGTTAAAATTTGTGTCTTTTCCGTCTTAAACAGCAAACATGACGGGTTTTAGTAAAAAGGTATGAAGTGTTTATTTAATTATTTATTAATTAAAATGTGATTTTAAGTTATTTAAATAAACGAACTCATTTTTAATTGAGTTTCTAATAAATTTTTACAAATATTATAATGCCAGTTAATTTAAATATAAAGTTTAATTGAATGTTGACACGTGCTTCGGCTTTCAGCATGGCTGGTATGTACGATTTACAAAAGTTAACCAAATTTTATTCTTTTTTTACAGCCTATATTAATTGATGGCCGCGGCCATTTATTGGGACGCTTAGCTGCTATTATTGCTAAAACTTTACTTCAAGGAAATACAGTCGTTGTCTTACGATGTGAAGAATTAAATATTTCAGGAAACTTCTTCAGGTAAGTTGAAAATTTTTATTTTAATATTTAATAGTAGAATCAAATGGCATTCTAAAATTTTCAAAACCATTTTGCATGAAATATCTAAAAAGTTCAGTATACACGTTTCTGTCATTGATATGGATGCACCACAAAAGATCCGTTTACGATTAAATTCAACGAGATAATTAAGGACCTTCCAAAATCTAAACTGTTTAATTCGGGCATTGTTAATTTCTATCCTAAAACATTTTTAATTAAATGACAGACGCTTAATCATGTGTAAGCAGGTATTTTAGTAAAAAATTTGCTGAAATGTCTAGAGCAAGGCGGAAATAAAATACATCGGAGAGAAATGTTAACCACGTTTTGATAATTTTTTTTAAAACTTAAGATATTCTTAATTTTCGTTTTATTTTGACTAATTTTACCCAAAATCAGGGGAGAGTACGATAACTGTGGCGCCACGACTTGACGATGGAATATGGTTAAATAAAGTAAAACAAATCGAAAATGAAGAGTGCTAATATTCGAGTTTCGGCTTAGTTTTCGAGTAATCGACTCCTATATAGAGTAAGAGCCAGCGCCTGCCAGACACACATTAAAGTATAAAAGCTGAAATTTTTTTTGCGTATTCTCACTGGTGTAGGGACCAATCTTTGGGGGCTACAAACCTTGACTAACGGTTCCTTCGGTAGGTAGCAGGTAATCAGGGGCGCAGTACCCGAGCTCGCTCACGTTAAAGTATAAAAGCTGAAATTCACACAGAGTGTTCAAATGACCATTTTAAGTCAATATTGAAAAAGACATATCAATCCATCCAACTAACATTAGAAGACATATCGGTCAAATATTCAATAAGTAAATCGTCATAGTTGTATAAGCCATAAACGGTTAGTGATACAAAAAAAATTAGTTTACAAAAAAGTAGGTAATTTAATTATCTACAATAAAAGTTATTACCATTTTTGGTCTAAAGCGCACGGTTATGGAGATATAGCCTAAAACGGTTTTCCTTAAAATGGAGGCACTTCCCCCGCTTATTTTTGTAAGGATTTTGTGCTTATACATTCAGTACGTGATACTGAACATATTTAAATAATAAAATAACTCTTGCAGTGAAATAAGTTCATAATCATGGAAGAATTGTGTTTTTTTGCATTTGACCTTCTACCACGTCTGGGGGAGTGTTAACCCCTTCGGATTGATCTGTCTTTTTCAATATTGACTTAAAATGGTCATTTTAACACTCTGTGTGAATTTCAGCTTTTATACTTTAACGTGAGAGAGCTCGGGTACTGCGCCCCTGATTACCTGCTACCTACCGAAGGAACCGTTAGTCAAGGTTTGTAGCCCCCAAAGATTGGTCCCTACACCAGTGAGAATACGCAAAAAAAAATTCAGCTTTTATACTTTAATGTGTGTCTGGCAGGCGCTGGCTCTTAGTCCAATAGTCTACATTTGAAATGACACATAAGACCATTTTTTTATGCTGAACCGTTTAAATTTGACAAGTTCCTATGGATACTAAAATTTAAAGCTAATAATTCTGAAAAACATACCTATAATTTTTTTTAATATGTCGATTTTGAGCTAATATTATCGATTTTCAATTATAACACTTTAATACCCACTTAAGTCGATTTAAAAATTATAAAATTACACATTAGTTGATTTTAAATTGTAATATTACACTTTCGTCGAACAAATTCGATAATTTTTTTTCTTCACTGATCTACAGATTGGCCATGTAGTGTGATCAAATTAACTTTTTGAATATTTTAATTCTGAGTTCGGAGAAAAAAATTGAATTTAGTAGATCATTATGATACAAATTGAAGAAACTAAAATCTAACATTTTTTGATGGTCGGAAGGGGTCCAAAAAAAATGGTAAAGTGGCCTAATCCGGTCTTTGGCGTCAGACACCGTCGGATTGAGTTAAAAATAAAAAAGCGTTTAATAAGCTTAGGCGCCGTAAAAAGGTGAAAAAAATGAGCTGCGAATGAACCCGATTGGTCCATCGATGTCCCCAGAAATTGCAAAAAACCATCGATTTTGCTCGAAATTTCAAAACTTCATAGCTCTTGTTGTTTTAAAGATTCAAAGCTGAGTTTGAAATGGATTGTAGCTTTTGTGCCCATGAAGTATCACACACAATTTCAGCAAGATCGAATGTATACTTTTTGCAAACCGCAGCTGAAAGCAAAAAACAGGACTTTTGTAAAATGGCCCTAAAAAAGTTGTGGTGCGGTAACGCGCTATTTTTTTTACGCGATCATATGCTTCAATAGTTAAAGTAATACCTACTAAAGTGCCAACCTCTCATCTTTAGTAAAAGTTACTAAAATATTAATTTTAAATTACTATTATTTTAAATTATAACATTAAAAATAGGATGGGAGTAATGGGAGCAATTATATTAAGAGATAGAAGTTATGTGACATGTCTCTTAATATAATTGCTCCCATTACTCCCATCCTATTTTTAATGTTATAATTTAAAATAATAGTAATTTAAAATTAATATTTTAGTAACTTTTACTAAAGATGAGAGGTTGGCACTTTAGTAGGTATTACTTTAACTATTGAAGCATATGATCGCGTAAAAAAAATAGCGCGTTACCGCACCACAACTTTTTTAGGGCCATTTTACAAAAGTCCTGTTTTTTGCTTTCAGCTGCGGTTTGCAAAAAGTATACATTCGATCTTGCTGAAATTGTGTGTGATACTTCATGGGCACAAAAGCTACAATCCATTTCAATCTCAGCTTTGAATCTTTAAAACAACAAGAGCTATGAAGTTTTGAAATTTCGAGCAAAATCGATGGTTTTTTGCAATTTCTGGGGACATCGATGGACCAATCGGGTTCATTCGCAGCTCATTTTTTTCACCTTTTTACGGCGCCTAAGCTTATTAAACGCTTTTTTATTTTTAACTCAATCCGACGGTGTCTGACGCCAAAGACCGGATTAGGCCACTTTACCATTTTTTTTGGACCCCTTCCGACCATCAAAAAATGTTAGATTTTAGTTTCTTCAATTTGTATCATAATGATCTACTAAATTCAATTTTTTTCTCCGAACTCAGAATTATCTACAAATTGACGCCATTTTTTTTTTATTTGATCACACTAATGCCTTTAATGGGATTGTGTTAGCACAGGTCTGTGGGTTTTTAGCCCTTGCGTTTTCCCTGTGATTGCGTTCATTCACTGATCTACAGGTTGGCCATGCCTTTATTAGGGTGGAGTTAGCCCAATGATTATGAATTTAATGACATAAAAATTTCATGTTTTTAGACTTCATTATCTCGAAAACCATGCCAAAACTCGAAAATTGGTATTCTTCATTTTCGCTTTATTTAAGTGTGTTTGACAATACTCTGTTGTCAAATCGTGGCGCCACAGTTATCGTACTCGAGCCAACTTTCAGATATTTTCACAAAATGATTTTGTTTTTGCGGGTTTTTGAAGTGAGATTTGATTTATTCTATCCAGATTTTTCTATGATTATTACAATTATCTTACCTACATTATTTGAGAGGTTATGAAAATAAATCTAGCGTATGAGAAAAATATTCGATCCTTTTTAATTGCTTTAAAATATTTGATAATTTTGGTAATTAATAGCTGGTTAATTTTGTTTCAGAAATAAGTTGAAGTTTATGTCATTTTTGCGTAAAAGATGTAATGTAAATCCAGCTCGCGGTCCTTTCCATTTCCGAGCACCTTCAAAAATCTTATGGAAAACAGTTCGTGGTAAGTATTGATTTATTTTTTTTTTGCTTGCTGGAACATTTCTTTTACTTGAAGTTTCGATTAGTTTATAAAGTTGGACAATGGCTACCATAGCCAAAAGTGGGAGGAGGGAGGTTAGGGTTCCGGTTCAAAAATGAATAAAGAAATCCTTTATTTTCCCTATGCCTTCTTATGTTAATCTTAGAATCTTTAACTTTTCTTAAAAATGCTAGAACGTCAGAAAAAAAAAGTGTAAATTATACATTGAACTGTCACCAATTGACAGATCACGTACTTATACGTCATCAACAGAGAGCGCCAAAAAACTGCGTTTAAATATCTCAAAATTATAATGTATTTTAAATTTTTTTTTTCACATAAATACACCATTTTTAAGCAGTATTTGTATTTTTTACTGTGTTATCGGTGTAAACAATGAATTAAAAATTAAAAAAAAATACATGAATATTCCCTATTCTAGATATCGATGCAGTAATTTTGATACTCCCGTATTTTTACTCAATGATTATTTAATATTTACCTACATTATCTGATAGTGTAATGATTTTAAATCTATGGATGAGAAAATTCCTCTCTTATAATATATGAAAATTAAATTTGGGGCATGTTTTTCATAAGATATTTTACGTTTCAGGTATGGTACCACACAAAACAGAACGTGGAAAGCAAGCACTTCGTAGATTAAAGGCATACGAAGGAGTACCTCCACCATATGACCGAAGGAAGCGATTGGTAGTTCCAGGTGCAATGCGCATCATGTGTTTAAAACCTGGCAGAAAGGTTTGTGATATTTATTTAATTTTTCAATTTAAAACTTTCACATTTAATAACTGTGTTGTAGAAGGTTCGATGTACATACCGTTTTATTTTTGTATCGTTTCAAAGATATTATCCCTTGCCCTCTATTATTGAGTAAAATTTAATCGTTTTTCCATTGATTAAATTTTAATTAAATGGAGGAATATTAAAATAACAGTTCCACACCGTATGCGATCTTAAATTAATAGTACATATGGCACTAAAATTGTGAAACATTTTGTCTTTAAGAAATTTGTTAAATTTTTGAGACTCAGAAATCAAGTTTTCGAGGAAAACAAATTATCATCATATACTGTCCGCAAAAAAAGGGATGCACTTCAAACATTTCAAATTTTCTTAGAAATTTCAAGCAGATATATCTCGGTGAAAAATGATTGGATCTGAAAGAAATATATATGATTTGATAGCTTATAATTTCTTTCACGGGTAAACAGTGATGTTTACGAAAGAAAGGTTCAAATAAAAGTTGACAAAATTTTTTTCTATCTCTAACGATTTGCAAGATGAATACTTTTTCATTTGATTGAGCAAAAAATTTCGATTTTAAAATTGGCATATCTCGGTCAATTTTGAAGCTA